>NC_138979.1:98340113-100848863 GCF_964341445.2 Mesoplodon mirus | reverse complement strand
CCTGGGCCCTTGGCTTTAGTCTTGGAGACCAGAGCTGATGCCTGACATTGGGGCTTCATAGCCTCGGTCACCACTAACCTGCTCCTTGCATTTCAGAAATGCCAGCTGCCACTTCCAGGGGGTCACCAATAGGAACTCAAGGGTCTCCAGAGCTCTCCGGGTCTGCAATAGCTACTGGAGCCGAGAGGTCAGGGCTGGGGACACATATGTGGGTGTGGGTGTGTTGTGGTGTGTGTGTGTTTGTGTCTGAGGGTGTGTGGTGAAAGGGGGCAGTAGGACTG
This sequence comes from Mesoplodon mirus, assembly GCF_964341445.2. Lineage (NCBI taxonomy): Eukaryota > Metazoa > Chordata > Mammalia > Artiodactyla > Ziphiidae > Mesoplodon > Mesoplodon mirus. Next base: position 100,848,582 of record NC_138979.1, on the reverse strand, counting down.
AGGAAGCCAGCTGGGATGGGCTGGGGTAGAGGAAGCAGCCTGGGGCACCCCAGCCATCTCCCCTGCCAACTGTCTGAGATGACCAGGTAGCTATACACCGTCAAACGTCAGTCCTCCATGCCCACCTCAGGGCTGTGTGAGGCACAGCAGGGGTCTGTGCAGATGTGGCTCTACATCTATCACTTCCTTCTAGGTTTTCCTTCTGCCTTGACAACTCTGGGTCCCCTGTAGGCAATGGAATACCCCAGCCATCCCAGTCCCCAAGGAAACTTCCCAGTTAGACACACCAGGGCAGTGTGTGAATGTGAACGTGTGGGGAGGGCAAGGTGGAGAGAGGAATTCTGAGAGATTACCAGGAATCATCTGTCCAGGCCAGTATGGGTAAAGAGCATTGACCATTAATTTAAAGCAAAATCAGATACTTTGTGTAGAGTGCTCATAAAGGGGGAAGGCGGTGGGAGGAAAGAGGGAAGAGGCAAGCATAGAATCAGAGTCATGGAGCTGAGCTGAAAGAGACCTCAGTGTCCTGCTAATACCTTTTTATTATTTTACTTGTTTTATTAATCCCTAAGGCCCTTTTTATTAAGGGCAGGACACAGTTCGGAGAGGTCCTGTCACACAGCTGGTTACTAACCGAGCAAGGACCAAGACCTAGATCTAGTGCCTTTGTCAACCATACCGTCGAGTTTCCTAAAATAGAAGCAAAGTTTTCGGTTCCTTGTGCTTGTGGAGACCTGTGTCCTAGCAGCATGAGCTTTGGATGGGGACATTGCGCACCCTGAGTGGGGAATCAACCTGTAGAGAAGCAATGGCCCCGCAGTTTGGGAGCAAATAGCAGGACTGGGTGGGCCCAGGACATGAACTGTGGGGTTGAGGGAGCCTGGCTGCCCAACTGCTGGCCTCATTAGCCATGCCCCTCTCTTCTCCCCACCCCCAAAGCACCCAAACCTACAAAGAGCTGAAGATGTGGACTCGCTGCTGCTGGGCATGGCCTCCCAGATTGCTGAGCGAGAGGACCATGTGGTGGCTGAGGACGTATGAGGTGAGGCTGAGGCTGTCCCTGCAGGCTGTGTATGCCTGGCCCCTGGGAGGAAGTTCAGCTGGAGCTCCAGAGTTGGGCAGGGAGGGGTGCCCAGGGCTGGGAGCCTGCACTCTCTCACTGCTGAGAGAGCTTCTGACCATGGCTGACCTTGGCTCCCTCTGTATGGCTCAGGTCCCCCTGGGGCTGATTGGAGCCTGGGGCATGGGCTAGAGGAGCTCCCTCAGACTTGGTACCTCATCCCGATTTCTGGCTTGGGCCACTGAAATTTTCCCGCACAGGCCACCTGGCCAGTTGCCTGCAGCCAGGCCGGGATCTGGGCCTGCCCTCTTACACGAAAGCCAGGGCAACACTGGGCCTGCCTCCAGTTACCAGATGGCAGGGCGTCAACCCTGCACTCTTCCAGAGTGATGTCATTGTGAGGAGGGGTCAGGACCCAGAGGGCAGGGTTGGGGGAGGTCCAGGGCACACTGGCTTGAGACACAGCAGATGGGCGGCGAAACACATGCATCAGAGACAAGCACCTGGTGAGAGGGGCAGGGCTCACCCAGGTCGCTTTTCCCAGTATCACACACCAGTATGGAGGTTACCAGACCAGCAGGATTAGGCTTTAGACTCTGTGACTGTGCAGATCCAGCGAATGTTTATTGAGCATCTGTTGCATGCCAGGCACTTAATAGGGTTCATCTCATATACTCTTCCCAACAACTTCCTAAATGGGTTTAGAAGGTCCTTGACTCAGGAACAAGCTATACTTTCATGCACCAATATTCAAGCTGCTTTTGGGGAGTCAGCTGTCATACCCTGAGCTAGCCCCTGGGCAAATGGCATTGCCTGCCAGCCAACAGACCAGTTTTGGCTGCCTTAACACCTTGGCACAGCATTGTTTCTACAAGTGGGTGCCTATTTTATTGTGTTTGCCCTTACTATTTTATAACATTGTTGGAAAGTGGAGAGTTGAAAGGCTATAAAGAAGTGATATGTACATGAGACTTGTAACCTTTTATAAAATCAATAGGTAGATAGGAATCACCAGCTATGCCAAAGGTAGCAAATCTTTCACTTTGGACTTCCGTGGTGGTACAGTGGTTAAGAATCCGCCTGCCAATGCAGAGGACGTGGGTTCAAGCCCTGGTCTGGGAAGATCCCATGCCACTGAGCAACTAAGCCGGTGCACCACAACTACTGAGCCCGCGTGCCACAACTACTAAAGCCTGTGTGCCTAGAGCCTGTGCTCCACAACAAGAGAAGCCACCGCAATGAGAAGCCCACTCACCGCGTCGAAGAGTAGCCACCGCAATGAGAAGCCCACTCACCGCGTCGAAGAGTAGCCCCCGCTCGCTCGCCACAACTAGAGAAAGCCCGCGTGCAGCAATGAAGACCCAATACAGCCAAATACATATATATAGTGGAGAAAAGAACTAAAGTAAAGGTCAGGTAGACAACACTGCTCATATACTGTTGAGCACTGTCTCTAAAAGGCAATGTATATGCAGGGATTTGATTTTCAAAAACTTTTTTTAACCTCTAAAGAATAGGAACCTTTTCTAACACATCATTCTACCATTCAACTTTTGTGCTGTTTTTGACTCTTCAACTTTCATACCTTTTCAAGAACAAGTAACATAAGAGACTGACTGTCTGTTTTATTCCAGCTATATAAAATAAGCAGCTGAGTCTGTGAGAGAGTTCTCGTAAATGAGTTAACTTACAAGAGAGCACTCAGAGCAGTGCCCAGGACATAATAAGTGACGACTTGTTCCTGTCATTTATTATGATTATCCCTGGGGCTGATCTCTGGGAGCTACCTCTTGGCCGGAGGGCAGGTACCGGGTCTTTGCACTCACTCCCGTCCCTTCTTGGCCCAAGGTGCTGGAGGCCACAGCTGCCCTGTACAACCAGGACCTGTCCTGGCTGGAGCTACTCCCCGGGGGGCTCCCGGAGAGCCATGGGGACCCTGGACCCCTCTTCAGGACCATCGTCCTCCATCAGTTTGTGCGACTGCAGGATGGCGACCGCTACTGGTTTGAGAACAGCAGGAATGGGTGAGGCCTGCCTGGGTTCCCACCTCAGACTCTACCTCGGCCTGGGCCCCAGACCCTCTGCCCGTAGACAGCCCCATGGGCCCTTGATTCCCAGCTGGCCCAGTCCTCCCTCCCCAAGCTCTCTGGATCTTTTCCTGCATCTGGGTTCCTGGGCCTGGGAGCCTGCATCTCTCTCCCACCTCAACAGCTCCCTACCTCTCCCACCCCCAGGCTGTTCTCTGAAAAAGAGATTGCAGAGGTCAGAAACACTTCCCTACAGGATGTTCTAGTAGCTGTCACCAACGTGAACCCTGGTGCCCTGCAGTCCAACGTCTTTTTCTGGCATGCTGGTGAGTGGCCAGGGGGGCACTTGGCGGGGTTTGGGATCTGGTGCCTCATCCCTCCTCAGCTGTGGGCTTAGTTCAGTGTGGCTGGATAGTAGACTCCAAGGGGGGCGTGAGCTATGGTTCTGCCCTTGGGAACTTTGGTTCTGGGCACCAAGGTGGCCACATACAGCTATGTACAGTCCCTTCTGCACAATTCTACCAGGTGCCCAAGCGCAGGCAGGACTGAGACGCAGAGAGACCTGGTGAGGAGGCTCACATTTGGCCAGGATGGTTGTAATATTAGGAGGGCCGAGTGCAGTGAGACTATCCTAAGGATATCTAATCCCACTGCAGTGATGAGGAAAGGAAGGGCTGTGTGTGTGTGTGTACATATGTACGTGTGATGGAGAGACAGGCTGAGGTTTATTTTTTATTCCACTTGTTACCCTAGTAGGCAGATGCCACATTCTTGGTACAATGGCAGGGGTAAGAAGCCCCCTCCCCTCTGCTACCCAGAACTCTTTCTACCACCCTAACCTCCTCAGTGATCCTGTCCTAAAGCTTGTGGCCCAGCACCCCCAGGCCTGTAGCTTCCTCTGTCTCCCCAGGAGACCCCTGCCTGCAGCCAAGACAGCTCAGCACAGAGGGCCTGCCAGCCTGTGCTCCCCCCGTCATGTGGGACTATTTTGAAGGCAGTGGATTTGGCTTCAGGGTCACCGTCGGGATCCTGTGCTGCTTCCCCCTGGGTAAAAATGATGGGCAGGGTGGGGCTGGGTGAGAGGTGTAAGCTGGGTGGTGGGGTTGGAGTGTTTCCAACTATGACAACCAACCAACCATGCAGAGTACTGTTCCTCTGAGCAGATGAAGAAAACATCAGAGCAGGAGGGACATGAGAAGTGTCTAACCTGCATGTAAGTCAGCTCCAGGGAGAAATGTCTTCCTGTTCTTCTGGGGTCCCCCGAAGGGCCCAGATTGGTCAGGAGCCATGGGAAGTCCACAATCCACAGCAATTTGCAGGAGCCTGGGCCTGGGAAACTGTCAGAGGCAAATCCCTGCTTGAGAACCAGGGCTGGGATGTAGTTGCTGGGGCAAAGGCTTGGGACTTAGTCTTTGCCATGGCTGTGTGTGGGTCGACCCGCAGACTGGCGGAGTGGGTCCAGTCTCTGGCACAAGGACTCTAGCCTCAGTTTCTGGCTGGAAAGGGATCTGAGTGATGGAAGCAGAGGAGGCTGGGCAGACACCTTAGATGCTACCCAAAGCTTCCCATGGGATGCAAAGCAGCTCCCCGCAAGGGAGCTTCATAATTTGAGACAATTGAATGGGTAACCTAAGAGGTGGGGAAAGCAGGGAGTCTTGCCAAGGAAAGGAGCCTGGGAAAGAAGCCACTGATCTCTCCAGACCTTCACCTTCCTCTGAGCATCCCACTGCCTCTGCCCTCTCAGTGAGCCTGCTCAGTGCCTGGACTGTTGCCCAGCTCTGGAGGAGATATTTAAAGAGGCTCCAGGGCCAGAACCGCCAGAGCATCATGTCTGAGAAGCTCGTGGGGAGCATGAAAGGTAGGCCTGGGGCTGGCCAGGGTGCGGGTGGGGAGGACGTGACTCCAGGCTACATCTCCACCTCCCTCAGCAGCTTCAGGCAAAGGCCTCCCTTTTCTAGGCCTCCAGGCAGGCCAGGGCAGGCGGGAAGAGCCACCGGGGCATTAGGCAGAAGTTGGACCAGGAGTCCTCCATCCTCCTTAGCTCCTCCTAATGGTCCTAAAAAAAGAATGTGACTGACTCGCGGGGAGGAGTCACGGGACCCTGCCTACATTTCACAAGCTTACTGTGATGCACAAGTTCCCAAGAACTGCTGCTCTGTGGTGTCTCAGACTGGAATTTCAGGCAACAGAGAAGTCATTAATGAAGGTTTAGAGTCACACTCATTGAGGATTAGAATCTTGGTTCCACCCCTATGGGCTACTGGACTTTAGGCAAACTTTTTAATCTCTCTAAACCTGTATTTTCTTATCTGTAACATAATAATAATAGCACTTACTTCATAGATTTATGAAGGTTAAATAAAGCAGTTCATGCAAAGCACCTGGTACAGTGTTGGACACATAGTAGACACTCAGGACATGGTAGTTATTACGCTTCTCACGGGCTAGAGGCACAGCAGGACTGTCGGGGAGGGGACGACCTTCAGGACCCAAGAAAGGACAAGGAGCTTAGAGGCCTTGGTCTTCCTCCAGCCCTGAGCCGGCCCTCTTCCTCCCTGAGGCAGGGGGCCCCAGCTGACCCAGCCCTGTCTCTCTCCAGCCTCAGAATGGCAGGGCCGCAAGGAGCCCTGTGCTCGTGCACCTGCAGCCCGGGCAGATCCACGTGGTGGATGGCAGGCTCTCTGTGCTCCGCACCGTCCAGCTGAGGCCCCCGCAGCAGGTCCACCTCATCCTGTCCAGCAACTGCGGGGACGCCGCGCCCTACTGCTCAGGATCCGCAAGGAGTATGACCTGGTATGGCCTAACCGGCCCCTGGCTCCTTGTCCACAGCCACAGCCATGGAGGCAGCCGAGTGGAGGGCCAGGAGCCTTGGGCCAGGCAGGGTTTCTGGCTTCTAGTCCCCAGCTGTAGTACCAGATAGAGAAACTGGAGCACTGTTTTCCTGCTCTGAGCCTGCTGGACGACACAGTCTCCACAGTCCCTTCTTACTCTTGCAGACAGGGTCTGCCTCCTCCCTTTCTAAGGGCGCCCTGGCAGGTCCTAGCTGAGAGTACTTGGAAGAGGCTGGGCCCTCTTTCCCATGCCCTGATTGCAGGATCCAGTGAATTGTTAGGGATTCCGGAGGGGAGCTCAGTCAGGGGCTGATCTTCGGCTCTGACTCTGTCTGGCTCTGGTCCCCTCCATCCTCTGCCCTTCTTGCCTTCCCCTCCCTTCTCCAGTATGGAATAGGGAAGAATGGCTTTGCAGACGTGCCTTTGAATGCTGCCTCTGCATCTACAAGCACGCCACTTAACCCCACAGAGCCCAGGAGATAACAGTATCTCTTTTGCAAGGGTGCTTTTTCCAGTGCCCCCCGCCCCCTGCCGCCCCGCAACAAAATTCATGTAAAGCTTGTGGCCTCAAGAGGCCTTGATGCGTGGTTGCTCTCCCTACTGCCCCCTCCGTAGGTTCTGCTATTAGATCTGGGGGAAGAGCGGCAGGTGATGGTGGAAAACCTCCGGGGACCTCTGAAGGAGAGTGGGCTGAGCTTCCAGGAGTGGGGGCTGCAGGAGCTGATGAGCGCCGCCATGATGCAGGAGCAGCGGAGCCATCTCCTGGAGGCCTTTTTCAGGCACCTTTTCTCCCGGGTGTGTATGTGGGATCGGATCTGTCCATGTGTGTCTGCCTGTGATGGTGCCCTTACCTGTGTGAGGCCATGGGGTGACTCCAGGGAAAGTTAGAAGCCCCGAGTTCTCAGCTAAGAATCAAATCTACTGCGATTTGCACCAAGTCACCTACCTTTCTGTAAGGAGATGCTCCTGCCCCTTCCCAAGCCCACCTTCATCTGTGAGACTCCAGGGAGGCAAGGCCCGGGAAGGGGTTTATCTGCACGGGTCCCTTATTTCTCTTCTCATGGCTGCTCACTTTTCTGCCCTCACTCAGCTCATCCTGCCCAAATGGCTGCAGAAACTTAGGGTGAGATGAGCAGTATGGGGACAGTGAGAGCCCTTGGTCACCCCTCCCTGGGGGAGTGCCGCTGGCAGAGGCCTCAGTGGAACATTAGTTTCCACCTTGCAGATTTCTGAGACTGTAGGGAGGATGTGGGGGAACAAGACAGGAAGAGAAATGCAAGGACTTGAGTCCCTATCTGGTACAAAAATGAAGGCAGCCTGGGAGCAGAATAGTGGAGAGGGGAACCTTGGGAGATGTAAGATAAATACTGCATGGGTCCCCACTGGAGGAGTTTATCATCCCACTGGGAAGATGGGATGAGCACAGAAAGGAAAATAATTGGGAAGAATGACAGCTACAAAAGAGACCCAGGAAATAAGTGGTCTAAGAGTTCAGAAAAGGCAGCAAGGCTTCAGGCTGGTGTAAGGTCATGGTGGAGGTAGGATTAGGCAGGCACTCAAGAAGAAGTTGGAAAAATTTTGGCTCAGAAGAAAGGAGCATGAAGGACTGAGCAGAGGTGCCCAGTAGAAGGGCAGAAAATTAAGGTTTGAGGAGAAGGAGCAGGGTTGGCTGGCTGCGGAGAGGATTTATGAGGGAAGCTACCATTTAGTGGTCATTCGTTATGTGCCAGGCACATGACATGTTATTCACTCCGCCAACAAGTTGAACCTGTGTATGCACGAGAACGGAGGGACGCCCCCCTCCGCCGGGGTGACGCATTGCCAGGCCCTGGGCACCTCCCCTCAGTTCAGGACCCATCAGGGCTCTGGGAACTCCCCATGCTAGGAGGTGAGGGTGTGTTACTGTATTGTAGGGGTACCTGCCAGCACTTTCTAACTGCTCAGTGCTTTCAGCTTTCAAAACATTTTCTACACAACCTCTCACTGATTCTCACAATAACCCTGTGAGACAAGTAGGGCAGGTGAGGAAATGAATGCCAGACAACTGAAGAGACTTACCTGAGGTCATGCAGTGAGCGGGTGGCAGAGCTGGGACGTGAACCCGGCTCTCTGGCCTCCAGCCCCAGGCTCTTTCCACTAAAGCACCTTGCTTGAAGCAACGAGGTTTAGCTCATGAAATCAGAACCAACCGTGGACTAGGGGCCCCCAGTTGACAGGCAGGAAAAACAGGTGCTGTGGCCTGCTTCCCTCACCGTCTGTCCTTATGCTGGGGCAGCCCCCGGGAGGGTGGGCTGGAGATGGCCTGTGATGAGCATTCCCCTTGCCCCAGCCCAACTTCTCAACCCAGCCGAGGCTTTTTCTCAGTCAAAACTCCTTTGGAGGTAAGAGAAACCTGCTGAAGCTAGCAGTGACAAAGGGTCAGTTGACTCTGAGGACATAGTGGTGTCTCAGGAAGTCCAAAAGGAGGGCTGTGACCTGGCTGGGAAAGGACCAGGAAAGGGAAAGCTGTCAGCAAATAAGGCAACTCCTGTCTCAGACTGCCTCTGTTTTCTCTGTGCCCCCGCTTCCTTCTGTATCTGTGTCTCTGAGCACTTGAAGGAAAAGCGTGGTGGTTTTTTTAAAAGCACTCAGGTCAAGACAGTCCTGGGACCACTCAGTCCCAATCCCAGATCTTCTGCTTGGGTCGTGCGTGCATCCCTGGTCCAATCAGCTAATGCGGAGGGCCCAGGGCTCTGTAGAACAGATGGCCCCAGGGACCATCCACAAAGCTGATGGGGTAGTGCTTAGGGGAGAGGGTGCTGGGCAGACACCTTAAAAGGCGCCAAAAGCCTCCACTGGCCTTCAAGTCCAGGAAATCTTGTCTTTTTCTCTCCCTCCCTCTGCTGCTGCCAGAGTGCAGGTGCTGGACATCAACCAGGTGGACACAGACACCCTGCCCCTGGACTCGTCACAGAAGGTGCGGGAGGCCCTGATGTGTGAGCTGAGCCGGGCCGAGTTTGCCGAGTCCCTGGGCCTCAAGCCCTAGGACGTGTTTGTGGAGTCCATGTTTTCTCTGGCTGACAAGGATGGCAGTGGCTACCTGTCCTTCCAGGAGTTCCTGGATGTCCTGGTAGTCTTCATGAAAGGTGGGGGAGGAGGGAGTGATTGTCCAGGTAGGAGAAGATGGAGGGGGCTGGAGTGCAGCTGACCTGTGGGAGATGGGGAAGCACTGGGGCCAGGTCCCCAGTCATGGCAGACATCTGGGAGTGCCCAGGCAGGGGTCAGGAAGCAGAGCGACCCCTTGCTGTGTCCAGCAGTGGGTCACTCTAGTGTGAGGCCCCTCCTGGCCAGCCTGGGGTTTAGGCAGGTGGACTGGGACTCTCATGGGGTCCTCCTTCTCCCAGGCTCCCCCGAGGAGAAGTCTCACCTTACGTTCTGCATGTATGACTTTGTTGGGAATGGCCTCATTTCCAAGGACGACTTCATCAGAATGCTTAGGTTGGTCCTGTGGGACAGCCGGGAGAGTGGGCGGAGCAGGGACTGTGGGAGGAAAGAGGTGGGACATGAAGGAGGGAGCAGGAGGGTAAGGAGCAGGAGGATAAAGAGCAGGGGCCTCCTTGTCACCCATGTAGCCAGAGGCTGTTGTAACGAGGAGTGGGATTGGGATTGGGTCAGGGCCCTTCCATGTAGGTTCTGCTCTGGAGGCCTGGTGGGATGGCCAGCGGGCCCTTGCATCTAGGCCCCAGGCCGCTTGTCGGGGCCTGATGGCTCCCCTCCCCCTGCCCAGGTCCTTCATCGAGATCTCCAACAACTGCCTGTCCAAGGCCCAGCCGGCCAAGGTGGTGAAGTCCATGTTCCGGGAGTCGGGCTTCCAGGACAAGCAGGAGCTGATGTGGGAGGACTTCCACTTCATGCTGCGGGACCACGACAACGAGCTCCGCCGCACCCAGCTCTGCGTCAAAGGTGGGGTGGCCTGCTGGGCACGGCTGACTCGCCCATGAGACACAGCAGGCACATGCCTAGGGCCCACATACTTTGAGGAGCCCAGAGAAATGTTTACATTTCTTTTAAAATCAAAAGAAAACAATCAATATAATAATAATGCTAAATATGTAATGTATCCAGCCTGAATTATATTCTTCTTTATACCAACATAATTGTAAAATATAATTTTTTTTTTTAATGCAGGAAGGCAGTAGTGCCTACGGCCCAGAAAAGTCATAGTGCAGCCCTGCTGGTGGGGTGGGCAGGGTCAGGATGGATGGGGTGGGGGAAGGAGACTGGAATTCTGCTTTGCTGTCAAAGGTCCCAGTGCCTGGTCCCCAGGTCAAGGGGGAAGAGTGTCTCCTCATTACAGCCCTACCCAAGCCATACCCACTTCAGCTGGGGTGTCTGGTGGCGGTGGGGTGCTCTGATTTTTTTTGCCACTTTATCCTTTGGAGGAGTGCTCATTAAATGTTTGCTGAGTATATGGAGACCCTCTTTTCTTTCTCCCTCCCCCTCCTTCCTGCCTGACCTGTGTCTGACTCAGGTGGGTGGGGGCTAGAGTCAGGGTGAGGAGGGGGCAGGTAGCAGGCAGAGGGACTGCCTGTGGCCTGCTCTGGGCTGTTAAGGTGTCTTCACAGCCTGGGATTCTCACTGGGTCATGTTGAGACCAAACCCAGCCCCTCCCAGGGTTATGAGAATTTGGAGGGCTGAGCAGCCCAGATGGAGGCAAGGGGCGAGTTGTACAAGACACAGCTGCGCCTCTGGTCAGGGCTTCTCCTGCCCGGAGGGGAGGAGAGTTGGTAGAGCACAGACCCAGCACTCCTCTGATTCTGCAATTTTCCACCTTTCCCAGGCAGCCAGGGCAGCAGGCACCTGGGCCTGAGGGCAAAACAGGGCCAGGTGCCTGGAAGTGAGCTGAGGCTAGAGTCCTGGGGACATCCAGTCCCTGGAGTGGAGGGGAGGACCAGGCTTGGGGGTTGAGGATTAAGTAGAGAGTTAGCATTGAGTACTATTTTGCTTTGCTTTTAATTATTGTTGTGCTTTGTTGTTTCCTCTATATTTCACTTTGAAACATTTTGAACCTGCAGAAAAGGTGTAAGAATAGTACAAGGAACATCCCTTTACCTTTCACCTAGGTTTGCCATTTGTTACCATTTTGCCACATTTGCTGTTTGCCAAACCATTTGAGAGGATAGACATCTATGGTTTGTTTTAAACATTCATTTCATTAAATTCAGCTTTTTACCCTGGTCTATAGCCAGGGTAATCTTCAAGACTGGTTTTGCACTTGGAAGTGACCTGGAGACTCCCAGGCCTCCTGTGAGGTCCTGGATTTGCAGCTCAGTCCTTCCCTGCCCCTCAGCACTGGTGGCTCCTGGGAGGGTTCCTCCCACCCCCAACATTTTATTATGAGCTCTTTCAAACACAGAAAAGTAGAAGGAATTTTACAGTAATCTCCCATATATGTACTAACTAGATTCTGCACTGAACTCCTGGGAGTTTTTAAGCTGGAGGGTCTTTAGCAGGGTTTTGTGGCTGAGTGGTCTTAGCAGGCAGGTTGCGTACAGTTCCTGAGCCCTATTCCACAAGCCTGATACCAGTCCCAGATGTGGGACTGAAAGTGGACACACACTCAGGGGAGCCTGCCTGGCCAACTTTGTTTCAAGCCTTCTCCCTACCCACCCGTGGTGGGGTCTTGCTCCCACTGGGGGCACAGGCTGAGGCTGGCACACCCAGAGGCAGGGTACTGGCCAGGGATCCTCTACAGTTTTGGACATGGGGTGGGTGCTGTGCATTTGAGCTAGGTCGTCCTGGGCTCTGGGCCCTGAGCTTCTTACTAGCCCAGCTCTGTGTTGCAGGGGTGGAGGTGCCTGAAGTCATCAAGGACCTCTGCCAGCGAGCCTCATACATCAGCCACGGGAAGCTCTGGTGAACCCTCATCTGGGAATGTTGGAAGGAGAGCTGGGGTCAGGGAGGTGCTTTTTGTTTACCCAGAATGACTGGGATCAGGGCACTCACCAGCCCAAATAGCGCCTTCATGCAAATTAGAAAAAGGCAGAGAAAGCCCTGTGGGAAGGGGAGATCAGACAGCCTGCTGGATTTCAGCACTCACCTGCTGCCTGAATCAGATGCCCTTTTGAAGGGCACAACTGTATTGACACCCCGGTGGGGGCCCCAGGATCTGACTCATTCATTCTCTTGCTAGGTCTCTGTGGGAATCCTGTTGTTCCCTGGCTGAGAGCTCTGACCCTTCCTTAACAGAGTAGGTCTGGAGGCAGACGTGGGGCAGCAGAGGACCAAGTGGCTCAGGTGGCCAAGGTCCTATTCTATCTCCTGCATTCCTGTCCTAGTCCCTCTCCCAGAGTGAGTGCTTACTGTCCCCGAAGGGACGCTAACGTCAAGGTGGGGCTGACAACATGGAGGATGCAGTGCCCCACGGACACAGACCCTCCCCAGGAAATTCGACGGAGGTTTGACAAGAAGTACGCCTGCTCCTCCCCTTAAGCCCAGGCAGTTCATCCATCCCTTCAGCATTGATTACTTGGTGCCAGGCACTGTGCTGGCACTGGAGGTGCAGGCAGGATGAATGGTCCCCGCCCAAGAGTGTCTGATAAGAGAGTCTGGCACAGTGATAGTTACAATGTCCGATTAATGTAATAATAGTGGTAAGAGCAAGGGCCTTCAGAGCTTAAGGAAATGCTCACCTCTGCCTGGGAGGTAGGGAAGACTTCCTGGAGGAAGTGTCCTTTGAGTCTCCAGTAAAGGGTGAGAACGGAGCTGGTGGGAGTTGAGAGCTACAGACTGGAAAGGGAAAGGTGACCGAGTGACCACCTGCGAGGCCGTCCCCACACTGACAGCCCACTTGAGGAGTGTGGTACTGAGGAGCCTTTGGGGTCTGAACCCTACTTGGCTTGAGTAACTAGATGCACCTTTCCCCCTTCTAGAGAGCGGGTCCACATTAGCATCGGGTCCTTGGCCGAGAGAGAGCCGAGACTTCCTGTCTCCCAGGGTAATGTTCCAGCCCCTGATGTTCACCGAGAGAAGTTTCAACGCAACCATGGCCACCAGACGGTGCAGCAGTTCAAGCGCTTCGTCGAGAACTACCAACGCCACATCGGCTGCCTGGCCGTGTCCTACCCCATCGCCGGGGTTTTCTTCCTGGAGAGGGCCTACTGTGTGTGACGACCGTGGCGGGACAGGTCTTAACAATTAGCCACAGCCCTGGCGGTGGGGCCTATTGTGAGTGATGGACAGCCCTGGGGGCGGGGCCTCCGGGTGCGCGAGGGGCCTGCTTGAATGGAGACCGCGGGAGGCTTGTTGCCTGCAATGGTAGCCACCGGCCAGCGCCTGCGCTGAGCTCACCCGACTGGGCCCTCCGCAGACTACGCCTTTGCGGCTCATCACGTGGGCATCATCCTGTCACGGCGGCCAGCATCTCCTTCATGTTCTCCTACATCCTGCTCACCATGTGCCGCAACCTCATCAGCTTCCTGCGAGAGACCTTCCTCAACCGCTACGTGCCCTTCGACGCTGCCGTGGACTTCCATTGCCTCATTGTCTCCACTGCCATCGTCCTCACAGGCAGGGCCTGGGAGTCCCGAGGATTCTCTCCACGTCCTCCCGCCCCCTGCAGCCTCCCCCTCCTCTGAGAGCCCCCTCCTCTCTACCTGCACGTAATTGGAGTGTGAGTCTTAGATGTCCTTTCCTAGGATGACGGTGGCCCCTGCAGTGGTGTGAAGTAAGCCCAGGAGCCCCTCACTGCCCCACGCTCTCAAGGCCACCTTACCAGCCTCCCACTGACCAGTTACTAACACTCCAGAATGAGTGCACATAATGTGTGAACTCTCCCAGGTTTTATGTTTTAAAACATAATTCTGAGGAATTCCCTGGTGGTCCAGTGGTCAGGACTGGATGCTGTCACTGCCAGGGCCCCGGGTTCTATCCCTAGTCGGGGAACTAAGATCCCACAAGCCTCTTTGTGAGCCAAACAAACAAAAACACGTAATTCTATGAGAGAAACCAAAGGAATGAACTCCTAATGGTGTAATTTCAGACGCATGTGGCTGTTTTCATGGATGGTGTGTATATGGGGCAGGGGAGGAACAGGAGGTTTATTAAAGAATAGAAGTCCAGATCCCTAGGGTCCTTTTTCAGGCCCCCAGCTCTGGCTGGCTGGAGTCCTAGAGCTTGGGCTGAATGGGTTGAGCACCCCCAGTGGGCTGGCCCCAGGCTCAACCCCACCCTGTCTGGTCTTCCTTAGCCTTACACAGTGCAGGCCATGTGGTGAATGTCTACTTCTCCATCAGCCCGCTCAGCATCCTCTCCTGCCTCTTCCCCGGCTTCTTCCATGACAATGGGTGAGTGAGTGTGTATGTGTGTGTGTGTGTGTGGCCTGGCTCGGGGGTGAAGGGGGTGGAATTCTTTGCAGAAATTCTCTTGGCTCAGAGGAGTGTGTCACTCTCCAAGTTATAGGACAGTGACCAGCCTGAGTCCCCAATCCCAAGTCGCAGAAAGGGAGACTGGTGGCTGGTGTGGGGTGCCTCCTCTGGAGGATCCTTTCTGGAGGTCCCAGACATCTCCTCACAGGATCCGTCCTTGCTTTCCCTAACCCTCAGGTCCGAGTTCCCCCAGAAGTGTTACTGGTGGTTCTTCCAGACCCTGCCAGGTGAGAGCCCTCTCTGCTCCATGAATTTCTGGGCCTGGCTCTGGGTTCCAGGCTCTGGGTTCTGTCTGCCACAGGCAGCCCAGTCGCTCTCACTCGGCCCTCATAGCCTTCACGGTGAGCCAGGCTCTGCCCTTGCCCTGAGCACTCTCCTGGGCAGTAGGATACTCTGCATTCCAGGCCTTCTCTCAGGAGCTTAGCTGGGCTTCTGCCCCAGTTCTGAACTAGTCCCTCCCTCTGAGGAATGGGAGTGCACCCCTCCACCCCTGACACACACACCTACCATGACAGTGACTTTGAGGAATGCTATGCCCCAGCTGCATGGGGGAGGGACCAGGCTCTTTGTGGAGCCTGGTGGACACCCCCTCCCCCTCTCCCCCTCCATTCTGTAGTCTGTCTTGACAAGAGCTGTTTAGGGGCATATTCCTAACTCCCCATAATCACTCATTTTAGAGCTATTAGCTGTGAATCTATTCAAATGCTTCTTGAAGCTATTTATATTTTCACTCTGTTCCCTCCTTGGGGTAACACGTTCTCTACACTCCTTTCTGTGAAACACAGCGTGTTGTTTTTTATTTTTCTTTAAATCCTAAAATGATCGGCTCTGAACTTCAGAGAGTGCTTGCTAACTCCTGCGCACTGGGGTTTAGTGGATCAGGCCGCGTTTATGCCCTTCTCTCCATTCAGGACTTTACAGGCTTTGGCTAGATCCCTTCTTAACCTCTACTCTTCCACACTACAGGGCTCTAATCTTCTTCACTTCTGCCTCTCTCCTCCTTGATCACTTGAGGGGCCGTTATCTGGAATGGCTCCAGTATTGCCCTGTGCACCCCTAGCCTGGGATCCCCTTTGAGAGGAGGGGTCTCCCACCAGGTCTGGGCCAGATCCATGGGGGCTCTGGTGATGAGCAGCGACAGTGTGGTCCCACTCGCTCACTCACGGTGCCAGTGCTCACGCTTGGTGCTGTGGCTGCCAGGTAGAGTGCAGCTGGAATGCTGGCCAAGCCTTAACTCCCTGACGGCAGGGCCTACAATGTCCAGAGTTCCACCCAGAGGGCTCAGAGCAGCTGCCCTGTACATTCATTCATTCATTCATTCACTCATCACACATGTCCATAAGGCCCATGGTGTGCCAGGCCCTGCACTAGGCACTCAGGTGCAGTGGTGAACTAGCCTAGCCTGGTCCCTGTTCTTGTGGACCTGAGCGTCAAGAAAGTGATAGACGTAAAACAAGTAATGACACAGGTGTTTGAAAAACAACAATCATGACAAGGTCCACGAAGGACAAGTAGGGTCTGTTGAGATGAAAAGTACCTGTGATCAGTGGTGTCGGAGAGAGGAAGAGGGAAGGGTGCTGGGCTTTCCGCCCCCTGCCTGGAGCTGAGGAGTGGAGAGGGGACCCTGGAAGCCTCAGAACAGCCCCCTCTGTGAGGCCCTGCGCCTCTGCCCTTCACCCCATGTTCATTTGCAGGTCTCACGGGGGTCATGCTGCTCCTGGTTCCCGCCGTCATGTACGTCTTCGCCTCCCACCACTTCCGGCGCCGCAGCTTCCGGGGCTTCTGGCTGACCCACCACCTGTGCATTCTGCTCTTGGTGCTGGTGAGGGCTTTTGGCTGTGAACCAGGCCAGTGGAGGCTGGGCAGATGTTCCCAGGGAGGCAGTGATGCCTGAGACATCAGTTCTCCATCCCCTTAGTTATTTCAAGTATCCTCTTCACTTCTCCGTATCTCTCTCAAAAGGTGGAGATTATATAGTATGGGGCTCTAAGGTAGGCTGACCCAATATGCGGCACTTGGAAGACTGACTCCCTGGCATGGGATCTGTAGTAGCAGCCTTACCAGGCTGATCTGCATTCCTTCCAGACACCCCACATCATTTCTGCCCAGCCAGTCTTTCCCTACTTTGGGTAGTGGTTTGGGCTCTTGGGTGGACTGTCTGCATTCAAGGGAGCATCACCTTCTTAAAGAGAAACGTACCTTAAATAGGTTCTGCCACTTCTGATCCTTTTTTCTGGGGTGTTAGCTACCCCATCCAGCTAGCTAAGTGCCACCTGTAAAGTTAATGAACTTGCTCAAAATGTCTTCATTGGACTGTTGATAAAATGGATTTTTAAGACTCCACTTCTCCCCTTCCTAACCTGGGCCCCTGCCTCCCTTCCTTCACATTCCCTCCCTCCTTCTTTCCTGTTCCCTTTTCACCTTTCCCTGGCTTTGTCCTCAGCTGCTTCAGCTGGCTATTTCCAGAGCTGACTCTGATCTATGCCCCTATGTCATGGCTCTACTTGGCCTGCCTTTCTCACAGGCACAGGCACTTCCCCGAAGGGCACCCTGAGGACCTTGCTAGGAAGTTAAACCAAGTCCCAGTGCTCTGATGTCCCCATTGAGGATAGCTTGGCTGCCAGCATTCAAGAAGTGCAGAGCCCAGATGGCTGCCCTATCACCTGGCTCCAGGCAGAACTGCACACGGGGGTCTCCTTTGTCCTGAGACAAGGGAGAAAGGTCATCATTGCCTGGGTCAGGCTGGTGCTGGGGTGCAGTCTGTCCTCATTGGTAGGTAGGAGGGTCTGCTTCCATCCTGCTTGAGGCTCAGCACTTCATGGTTCTGAAGATGACTATCCAGCCTGGGCTTAGGATGTTTCCTAGAACTGATGACGTTTGTTTCTCTGGAAATTGTGGCTAATTTATGCCTCCCTCCCAATGTTCCTGATAATGGGTAGAGCCCTAGTATCTGGGTGACTGTTTCTGTTAGGGGTGGAAATGATGGTCTTGTTTCTGGTGATAAAGCAGCTTTTTTAAACTAGATGGGAGACCCAGGAGAGTGGCCAGCCTGGTTCCCTGAGACCAAGACCGGTTTCTGATTTATCCCCGGTTGTGGGGACCACTGGGGGATCCAGAAGGGAAGTTAGCAGCTCAGAAAGGTGCAGGCCCCTCTGCTAGGAAGTCCTAGCCCCTGCAGCTTGGGTGCATCTCATCTCGGGGGAGATCAGAGCCAAAGCACCTGCTGCCTTCCTGTTTATCTCAGGTATGCCCACTTGACCTCTGGCAGAAAGAGAAGTTACAAGTAAACGACCCCAGTGTGGAGCAGACCCTGGGGAAGGGTGTCCAGGCTCCTGATCCAGGCTGTAGAGGGTGGAGTTAGCACAGCAGAAACAGCTGGCAGGCTGTTCCCCAGGCTCCTCAGTCAACCATGACCCTGCAGCAGCTTTGTGGTTTAAAGGTAGAGCCAACACTGAGCAAGGTGTATAAACAAAGGAGTATGAAGTCACCTTGACATTGTTCTCAGCCTGGTTGTATTCTCAGGAAGGCTTGGGGGTGGGCATGGACTCCTTAATGAAAGAGGAACTTGGGAAAACTGGAGCCAATTCAGAGAAGAGCCCAAGGAGGTTTGAGTGAGCTCTGTGGGGAAAGTTTCAAGAATTGGGTAACACTCAGCTGGAGGAATAGAGAGCTGAATTAGGAACCGGAGTTCACTTTAACTGTTATGTGTTGAGGGTCTAGTATATACTTGCTCTGTGCTAGGCCCAGCAGAGGAAGGGGAGACTCTAAGCTCTGCCCTCAGGAACTGAGGATTTGCTGCAGAGATAAGTGCCATGCATGTGAAATGATCAAAATGAACAGATAATACAGGATTAATTGCTGAGCTGAGTGTTCCAGTCAGTCAGTTAGAAGAGCTCATTGAAGGGTTTCGTTTGGGCCAAACTGGTTAGAGAAGACTTTGGGGAGAAGGTGGAACTTGTGCTAAGCTTAAGGAGAGATAAGCTAAGGTTTGACAGGGCAGAGTAGAAACTGAAGAGCATTCCAGGTGGAAGGAAGGGCATGAGGGACTTCCCTGGAGGTCCAGTGGTTAGGACTCTGTGCTTTCACTGCCGAGGGCCCAGGTTCAATCCCTGGTTGGGCCAAAAAAAAAAAAGAGAAAGGCATGAACACTGGTGCAGAGGTGGGAATGATGATAGAATATTCGGGGCACAGAGGAGATGGGCCTGGCTATGAATAGCCAACAGGGCAGTAGGTGGTGGCAGGACATGGCGGACCTGTGCAGGCTGCAGCTGCAGCTGAAGGGCTGTGGCTCAGCTGAGGGGCTGCGCCAGGTGGGAGATCATAGAAAGAGAAGAGCAGAGGGTGAGGAAATCAGGCTGGGGCAACACACAGGATTGGGGGTGGGAGAAGGAGCAGAGCCAGTGCAGGAGGTAGAAAGTAAACAGCCAGAGAGGGAAAGGGGGAGGACCAGTAGAGCACTGCTGCAGAAGGGGCAAGGCGGGGGTGGTCACTAGAGCCACAGGCTGCCAAGCATGGGCGCGAATGCAGTCTGAAGGGAGACCTCGGGGTTTGGTCACGTGTGAGCCCTCTGTGAGCAGGTCCTGAGAAGACGTAGAGGCGGGAGCCAGGCCGACCATACTCAGGAGCAAGCAAGTGGGAAGAAGGGGGCAAGTCGTGTCTGACCACGTTAGACCAGCTTGTTGGGGAAAGGACCGGAGCTGGACAATACCTGTCAGTTATTTCATGGAAAAGGAGGACTGGTTAGGTGTTCTTAGTCTCCAAAGGGGTAGGGTAAATTGGGGAAACTCCTTCCATTAACTCAGTACTTACTGAGCACCTACTGTGTGCCAGGCAGAAACTGATTGGAGCTGAGAGTGTCACGGCAAATGAAATGCGCACAGTCCCTACTCCTCTAGTCCAGTGGGGAGAACAACAATAAACATGTCCGTGGATGAAGGAACACGTATCGTGGATGACGACAATGCTCTGAAGGGAGTTCACAGGGAGAAGGGATAGAGAGGGCCTGGTGAAGGCCTGAGGAGGTGGCGTTTCTGCTGAGACCTGAAAAGTGAGATGGATGGAAGAAGTAGGGGAAAGGCATTCCCAGCAGAGGGAGCAGCAGGTGCAAAAGGACTTGCCGTGTTTGAAGAACAGGGAGGGGGAAATGCTGGCAGGTAGAGCCCAGAACACTGCAAGGCCTTGTGGTGCGATGGGAAATCATCTAAGGCCTTTTGAGCTGGAAATGACATGATAAAAGAAACTTTAAAATGTCACACTGGCTGTCTTGGAGAGAATGGATCACAGTGGGGCAACCCAGTGGAAGACCAAGTAGGAGGCTACCGCATGAGTGCAGGTGGCTTGGTCTAGGATGGTGTCAGGAAGATGCAAATAGTCTCATTAACATAAAGGCTTTGGAGGATGGGTTGGGAGAGGTTAAGTTTTGGAGCCTGGAAGGAACATGGCTCCTGGGGAGGTGAGAATTGGATGGGCCAATTGGGAAAGGATGCAGGGGTCAGACCCTGTTGTGAGTGTGGCTTGGATCTCAGCTATACTCTTTGCTCTATCCAGCTCATCATCCATGGTAGCTTCACTCTGATCCAGCTGCCCCGTTTTCACATCTTCTTCCTGGTCCCAGTATTTATTTATATGGGGGACAAGCTGGTGAGCCTGAGCCTGAAGAAGGTGATCAGTGTGGTGAAGGCAGAGCAGCTGCCTTCAGGTACCAACACAGAGGCTGTCAGGGGAGCAGGCTGGTGGTACTGAGGAAGCTGACAGGCCAGGAGCAGAGCCTGGACCTTGAAATCTCCTGGCCTGGCCCAGTGGAGTTAGCAGGGTCCTTGAGGTGGTAGGGATGAGGGAGCTGGTAAGAGAGGCTCTTTGCCAGGGGACCTGAGCCTCTCTCACAACAGAGAGAGGAGGAGCCCAGGCCAGGCTGACTACCAACCCCAGTGCTGCCCAGCACCCGCTCAGGGTAGACGTTGCCTGAGGGGAGTAATGACCTCTGATCGCGAGAGGCCTCGTCTGTCATATTCCAAAAGCAGAGCTGAGGCTGCAGGTTGGGGAACTCTCTAGGGGTCACATTGTTGCTGGGTTCAGGACAGCAGCCTCCCACCCACCTCCCCTCCTCAGGAGTGACCCGCCTTGAGTTCCAGCGGCCCCAAGACTTTGAGTACAAGTCAGGACAGTGGGTGCGGATCGCCTGACTGGCTCTGGGGACCACAGAGTGCCACCCCTTCACCCTGACTTCTGCGCCCCACGAGGACACACTTAGCCTGCACATCCGGGCAGCAGGGCCCTGGACCACCCGCCTCAGGGAGATCTACTCACCCCCGACGGGTGACAGCTGTGCCAAACATCCAAAGGGGCCCAGACCCAGGCCGGACGCACCACACGCTCCCACAGTCCTTAGCAGGCCTCGGTCCTGCTGCCCCAGACTCCCCACTGTGTTCCTCCCTTCCCCTATCCGGGGACTGATTCTTCCAGAAGATGCTACAAGCCCCCCACTACTCCCCACTCCATACGCCTACCTGCATTTCCCTGCCTCCCATTTCTGGCTTCAGAACTATGGTGGTAGCCGAACTTAACTCAAACCCACTCCCCTCCCTGCAGCTGTACCTCGATGGACCATTTGGAGAGGGCCACCAGGAGTGGCATAAGCTTGAGGTGTCCATGCTGGTGGGAGGGGGCATTGGGGTCACCCCCTTTGCCTCCATCCTCAAAGACCTGGTCTTCAAGTCATCGGTCAGCTGCCAAGTGTTCTGTAGGAAGGTGAGTGTCCCCTCCTCCCACCAGCCCCTGGCCCCCTGCTCCCTGTCACTGTGTCCATCTGAACCTGTCTCCTGCCTCTGTCCTTGGCCTCCCTGGTCTGGGAAAGGCTGAGTTGGCCTGACCCCAAGGGACTCGGGGTATTCCTGGACCCTAAGGGACAGAGTTGTTTCGCTGATGCCTTCCAGGCTCCTGCCTCAGTTAGGGGATGCCCCACGTAGGATGTGCTTCTGAGAGTCCCTCCAGGCAGCGTTGGAGAGGAAGCCAGCACTTGAAGCACTGTCGGGTCGGGAGAGGGAAGGACACACTTGGGGTGGGGCACAAGTGAAACTGGCTCTGCTCTCAAGGGGAAGAGGAGGGGAGGCAGCAAGGCAGGGCTGGCGGGCCTGGATCGCCCTAGGAACACAGCCCAGGCCCTGAGGCCCCTCCACACCAGGCCCCTTCGCCTCACCCTGGCCCTGGTGGCAGGCCCCTGCTTGTCTCTCTGGGCCTGGCAGGTGAGTCAGCGCCACAGGAATGCAGCGGGCAGAGGCCCAGCCTGTATGCTGTCAGCACTCAGAGGGTGGCAGACAGCTCCCCTGCCCCTCTGTCCGTGCCAGCTCTGTCTCTGCCTCTTAACTCACAGCCCCATTTCTCCCCATCAGAAGCTGGAGGTGGGTCCCCCCCGGGGACCTTCCGGGGCAGCTTCCATTCCCCAGGTCTCTCTTTGAGCCCATGCCCATCCACTCCAGGCAGCCAGCTGGGTCTTTCCAGAGGCTGTTCTGTGACATACCCCTTAGCGGGACCCTCTCCCTCTGGGCAGCCTGTAGGTTGGGAGCCTAGCAGCCTGAGCAGGGCCCACTGGAGGGAGTGGAAGGTCAGGCTCGGCAAGAGAAAGCTGCTTCCCACCCCAACAGACCTTCAGCTCCCTTGACAGGGTCCTTTCTCATGGCCCCAGGGTATCGCTCACTTCCACTGCTCTGTGCCCTGGGGCAACTCCATCTCCTGCCTCAGAGCACGGCCCTGTGGCCCCATACATTCCACCTCCCCAGGCTATCTGGGGAGAGGCACAAGCTGCTAGAGACCAGAAGAGTTCTATTGGTGTGATGATTCCTGGGGTGTAGGGAGCCTGAGATGAGCTGGGTCCCAAGCTCTAGCCCTGTCCCCAGATCTACTTCATCTGGGTGACACGGACCCAGCGGCAGTTTGAGTGGCTGGCTGACATCATCCGGGAGGTGGAGGAGAATGACCACCAGGACCTGGTGTCCGTGCACATCTACGTCACCCAGCTGGCTGAGAAG
Source organism: Mesoplodon mirus (assembly GCF_964341445.2). NCBI lineage: Eukaryota > Metazoa > Chordata > Mammalia > Artiodactyla > Ziphiidae > Mesoplodon > Mesoplodon mirus. The sequence continues at coordinate 100,826,235 of NC_138979.1, read as the reverse complement.
TTTGACCTCAGGACCACCATGCTGGTACGTCAGGGCCGGCCAGGCAGGGCAGCTCAGTGGGTATGTGGGTTGAGGGTAAGGATGGCCAAGGCAGGTGGGTGGACCCTCTGGACTAGGCGCTGACCCTGGCTCTGCCTGGCTGTGACCTTCCTCCTCTACTCCCTCCCCCAGTACATCTGTGAGCGGCACTTCCAGAAGGTGCTGAACCGGAGTCTGTTCACGGGCTTGCGCTCCATCACCCACTTTGGCCGACCCCCCTTTGAGCCCTTCTTTGACTCTCTGCAGGAGGTCTACCCACAGGTCCGTTCCCACCCCATATTCAGGTTTTCTTCACCTTTATCGTTTGGGGTCTGAGCAAAGCTCCCAAACCTGCTCCATAAGGGAAGGAGAATCCACCCCCAGGGATATTGGTGGGGTAATGGAATGGAAGGGGAGAGGTGTGGGTCACCATCAGGGGCAAAGGGAGGAATCAGGCAGCAGGGACTTGCCACCTCTGAAGCCGTGATGCCTTGTCCAGAAGGAAAGGCTCGGTGGTTGGGCTGGTCCTCACCACAGACACAGAGTTATCCTTACCACTAATGCTATCCAGCCCTCACCCTGGACACCAAGCTAACCTTCACCACGAACACGATGCTAGCCACACTCTCATATAAACTGGGCTAGCCCTCAACGAGACACTAAACTGTCCTCAACTTGGACATTGATTAACCTGGCCCCTGTTGGAAACACTGACCTTGCACCTGAAGCTAGCAAGTGCGCTGGAAAACGGTAAAGGCTGGACGCACAGAGAGCAAGTCTACCAAAACTGAGTTAGTTTTATAAACATTGAGGCAGCCCTCACCATACACAGCACGAAGCAAACCTTCATCAGGAACATGGAATGGTCCTCACCAAGGACTCTTGCTGGTCTTTAACATGAACATGGAGCTAGCCCTCCCTCTGAACACTGAGCTAGCCTTCACTTCTTCCTCCAACAGGTCCAGAAGATCAGGGTGTTTAGCTGTGACCCCCGTGGCATGACGAAGAATGTGGGAAAGGCCTGTCAGCTCATCAACCGGCAGGACGGGATTCGTTTCTCCCACCATCATGAGAACTTCTAGGCCTCCTGCCCAGGGCCTCTGCCCACTCCCCAGCTGAGCAGAGGTTTGGCCCCATACCTCACCTCTAGCTTTCCTGTTTCTGGCTCCCTCAGCCGTCTCCCCATTCGCACCTGCCAACCTTGGTCCAGGTGGCCATGGTTAGTCACCTCATGTGGGTTCAGGGACTCCCAGGCCCGGAAGGTCTCAGCCTGGAGAAATGCAAGGCACTGTGTGGGGACTAGAGGTTGGGAGGTAGGAGAGCTATTATTGCTTTGGGGCAAAGTGACACCTCTTCTTCCAAAATAAGAAAAAAAAACAAAAGACTGGAACAGACAGTGTGTGTGTGTGGGGGGGGCTGTGAGCCTAAGGATGAAGTGGGAGCACAGATGCTGGCATCCTAAAACCCCTTCCCCCAAATCTCCCCTCCTCGGAGCTCCCCACTGTCAAAAGGGCTGGCAAATGCCTTAGAGAGGGTAGAGGGTAGACCCACAGAGAGCAGTTTACAGGACCCCCCTCAGCACCCCATTCTAACAGCACAGTTGATCTTTTCTGCCAACTTTTTAAACGTGTACTGTAGTCAAAACCTCCCCCAGCAGGCCTCAGTGCTCCTCAGCTCTTCTCTTCCTGCTCTAATAGCCTTTTATAAATAAGCCACTTTCCTGCCTTAGGGTTTCTTTATTCTGCTGCAGGGTGGGGTCCTCACGCAGCCAGCTCACCGAGGCTGGTCCACACGTTCTCTTTGAGCTTGCCTGTACCCACTGACTAAGGGAACCCCTCCAAGGCCAAGCGCCCCAGCTAGAGACCCCTTCCCCTGCTCAGGGGCACCTTTCCTGACAGAGGGCCTCTCAGGGCGGCTAGTGTGGGGCTCCTGAGGCCTGGTCAGGAGGGGCAGAGGGAGGTGTGAGGGCTTCTGGTGACGGTGGGCTGGGCACAAAGAAGGGAGCAGTGTAGCAAGACACAGCAGGAGTCTACAGGGAGTCAGAGTTCACTGGCTTGCTCCAGGACCTCAGTTACTCCCGGTCCTCTGAGCCATGGGAGGGTGGAGCACCTGTGCCTATGAGTCTTCTATGTAGTGAGATGACAGCAAGGAGACTGATGAGCACATCACCTAACCTCTTTGGGCCTCTGTTTTCTCATCTGCAAAATAACTGGATGCCCTCCAAGTCTACTTAAGGATAGGGCAACCTCTATGATGGAATGTTTGAAGCAGGACTCAATTTCAAGTGATCCTTTCCACTGTCCCCACAGAATTCTTGCATTCGTCAGATCACATATCCTCGATTTCGAGAAACTAGCCACTGGATTAGAAAATCCAAATTCCCGTGCTTCACACCACGCTTGGGAGTTGCAGGTATCGGTTCTGGAGGAGGCTCTCAGGCTGCCCTCCTTGGGCACCCGTCCCGAGGGTGTTAGTTCAGCCTGTCATCGGGAGCTGCTGTTCAGCTTGCCCGTGGGAGCGGGAGGGCGGCCCTGGAGTGGTTTGACAGCAGCTCCGCCTGGCGGCCCAGTGGTATTCCCCAGGGACTGGGCCCCAGGCCTCGGCGGGTTCCAGCTGCGGGCGCGGGCTGGGGGGCCGCCAGGGCCGCGGTTGGTGTGGCCCCTCGGGTAGAGGTGCGGCCAAAAGGGGGCGCGCGCGGGCGGCCCCTCCAGGCGCCGCAGCCACGAGGGAGATCCGGGCCCGGGTTGGCCGCCTGCAGGTCTCGGGGCCGGACCCATCGGCCCGAGGCCGCGGGTGGCGCGGCAGGCCCCCGCTTCCTCTGGAAAGGAAACGCAGTCGGCCCGCCAGCTTTCCCGCCTCCGCCGGCGCGCGGCTTCCGCGTGGCAGGGGCGCCCCGCTCCCTCCCGCCTGGCGCGCTGCCTCTTTGTCTCTCCGTGGCTCCCCTCCTCCCAGACAAATGGCTGTAGGCAGGAAATTAGATGCGCTCTCTGGGAGCCGCGCTTGTCGGGGCTGCGGGGAGGGGGCGCCGCGCGGCAGGCCGGCTCTGGTGCCCGGAGCCGGGGCGGGGGCGGGGGGGGATGTTTTGACATCTCGTCAAAGGAAGGAACTTGATGCTTCGAAAGTGCTTTTCACAGCCGCCTGTGTCCTCTCCAGAGCTGATTGATAAACAGAATCTGTGCTCGCTCAACTCCCTCCCCCGTCAGCCGGAGTGGGGGTGGGGGTGGGGTGGGAGGGGGAGGGAGGGAGCTGCGGCGCTGGAGGCGCGGAAGCGGCTGTGCCTGGCAGGACTGGGTTTATTTATTGCCTCTGGCCCGGAGCCGGGGCGGCCCCGGGCCTGCACAAGTTCCCTCCGGCCCAGCCCTTCCCCTCCTTCCCCACCCCCAATGTCTCCATCCCAGGGGTCTGTCTTCCCGAAGCGCCCCGCACCAGACTCCGGGCGGAGCCCGCCAGTGGTTTAGGGGTGGAGGCGGAGAGGTGGTTAGAGCACCCGAGGGCCCGCGTCCAGCTCCATTCCCAATCCACCCCTCCACCCCCGGGTAAAGAGGGTGGCGGGGAGGAGGTCGCCACCTCTGCCCTAGGGGCAGAAAGGGGCTGGAGCTGTCTGTCTTAAACTGCTCAGGAGATCAGCGATTCTGAAATCCCTTCCTCCTGGAGCTATCCTTTCTCCCCAGGGAGTCCTCTATCCTCAGCTCCAGACCACCTCTTACTCCAAGGCTCCAGTAGTCCTTCCCTTTAGAATAAATTAAGGAATCTCCAGCTGCCACTCGATTCCAGGGAGAGGACCAAGAAAGGTTTGAGAGATCATGTGGCCCAGGAAGGGCCACAGCCCTCAGCCAGGGGATGAGCACAGGGCTGGGTCCAGATCTGTCACAACGCCCGGGCCTCACACCTACAGAGTCCGGATGGCCACGGGGTAGAGCAGGGACATGTGCTCGGCCCCCTTAATGGGCAGCTTGCGGCTGGCGTAGTGGTGCACGATTTCAGGGACGCTGCTGAAGGGCGGGCTGTTCTGGCCCAGCACATACTTGTGTTCCTTGGTCCGGGACAGCTTCATGTGCATGAAGCCCTGACTGCTCCTGGGAAGAGGAGGGGAGACCCTGGTGAGTGGGGCCCTCTCCGGTCGTCGTTACCACCCCACCACCCGCTGCAAACATGGTTGTTCCAAGCCAGCTGAGAGTGGAGGCAACTAGGGAAGGTGGAGGTCAGTCCAGGAAGCAGGGAGGGGATGTAGGGGATTTTGTAAGTAGGCAGCAGTAGGTACTGGCTTTGTGGTGAGGGCACTGGTTGTGCCAAGAATGTGTGGGTGGTGAGTGTACAGGGTGTGTGCAGGTGGAAACAAGCTATCAGCACCCCCCCCCAACCCTGGGATCCAGTCGCTCCTGCCTCAGCCTATGCACCCCCCCAGCCTATGCGACCAGGGCCAGTTTACCCTCCCCCTCCTTGAGCTGTAGGGGAGGACATCTGTGTGGGGGAGCTCCTGGTGCCTCGTGAACACACAGACACCCTTGGCAGGACAGTGGGTGGACGCATGCGACAACCAACCAGGCGAATCTTGGTTGGGGCTCTCATGTAGAGACTAGGGGAGAGAGGGAGCTGGACATCACCCCAAATCTGGGAATACTCAGCTGCCTTGTCCTGGGGACATCCCTTCACCCTCCTGCTAACTGGGCCTTGGGCCAATCCCCCAGCTCATCTATCCAGCTCTGCTGCCTGGGATGACATCATCTGTGAGGCTGCAGCTCCATCCCCTCCCTCGGAGAGGACATGCCCCACTGCCTCTCCCATCTCCCTACCACAATCCAGGAAATCAGCATCAGTGCCCAGCCCTGCCCACAAGACAGGGACCCTGCTGCTCAGAGCTCTGGCCGGCTCCCAGCAAGAACGTTTGTTCCAACTACCACAGGCCTGGTCGGCCAGGCCCCAGGTCTGAAACTCCAGACAGGCAATGGGGAAACCATGCTTGGGAGAGCCCTGAAGCCCGAGTACTTGTTTCTGCTGGTCAGAGCCTACTTGGGGACAAGGGCCGGGCTCAGAAGCTGGTGTGGGAGGTAGGACTGGGGGAGGGGGCTGCCTCCTCGTGAGGTTTGCCACCCTTGAGAGGTGAGGCTGGCAAACCCCCTCACTTGCTTCCCCTGTCTGTGTACAAAGAGGGCTCTGACTGGTCCCATTTCACTAGGGCCACAAGTGAGAAAGCACAGAGAGTGGGGAGACTAAAGAGGAAAGGGATGGGAGGAAAAAAACAGGCCCTTAACACCATCCTTCCCTCCCCCCACCACAGGGTACAGTTCCCTAAAGCCTGGGCGTGTGTGTCAGGGTGTGGGACCATCCTTCATTTGCAGGGCTGAGATAACGGCTGAAGTTGACAGTGACCATGCAGGCCCTGGGGAAAAGAGCAAAGGGCCTGAGGAATACGTACAGCCCCCTGGGGCAGTAGAGAGGGGAGGCAGTGAGTGGTTGCCCTCCCCTGTCTGCCCTATGCCAAAACCCAGGCCCAAGGCTATGGGCATCAGGGTAGGCCCTGTGCTCCCGCAGTTTGGGGACAGCCCCCTCCCCACAGTCCACTTGACAGAATCCCCTCTCCTGAAAACTGTACATTGTATCTTCTCCTTCAGGGACAGATATGGCCAAGAAGGGCAACAAGTGGCCAGAGAACTGAGTTGGCAGCTGAGCGCTCAGCCTCCACACCTGGATAACTGACCTCCTGGGACGAAGTCCCAAGGGTCCATTAAGACACAGCAGAGCCCTTGCCTGACCCTCAGGGAACTGAGGTGGGACTAGCTGGGCCGCAGGGCTAGGGCTGGCATGGCTTTTGGAGGAAGCTGTTTAATTACCAGTGAAAGCCCTTCCATTACAGAGAGAAGAGAAACCATAATTGTATTTCAGAGAAACCATTTATATGTAAACGAGGCTCTGGCAGACAGATGCTGGCAGGGCCTGATCAGCCTGGGCTGGAGCAGTGTGCAGGCTGGCCTCCCCTTTTCACTCCTCAGGATATGGCAGGGCCCAGGCTCTGCTCTGCTCTGCTCGGGAGCCAGACCCGGATGTCTCCTCTTGCCTTGAACCATACCAAACTTGATGGGGGGTGGAACTGTGTAATGGAACAGTGTGGTTCTTGGAGTTGGCCTGAGCTGGGTTCAGATCCTGCTCTGGGCACTTTATTAGCTGGTGGCCTTGAGCAAGTCACATATCTCTTTGAATCGATTTTCTTTCTATAAAAAAGAGGTTGATCTTGCAGGACAGTAGCTGGTTTGGAGATGGTATGTATGCTGCTTGGCACATAGTAGATGCTCTATGAATCTTAACTATAATTTTTAAAGCAATACACATTCTGAAGTTATGTAGATCAAATTTTTGACAAATGAATTTTTCCTAAATGCTCCTTTGATGTTATAATTTGCAGACTCCCCCAGCATAAGAGGTGGAAGAAACCTAAGAGGTATCCATTGACATATTTTGCAAAGGTAGAAACCGAGGTCCAGAGGGGTTAAGTGATTTGCTTAAGGTCACACAGCTAGTTTTATTAAAACCAAGAATGAAATTCAGGTTATCTGACTATAATCTGGCATTTTTTCCATTATCTTTTAGTGAAGTTGAATAATTATCCTCCAGTGTATCTGTTTAATACTCCCAAATTTCCATATATTGGATATGTCTGAAGTGGGGTATACCTGTACTCTAATGCCCCCTAGAAAATGTGATAGGAAGTGGTATAGATGCCCCTGTAATGATGGGGGATGTGACTGGACACAGCACTCTGACAGGCTGCTATGTGGGGTGCAGGTTCTACCAGGCAGAACTCCTAGGTACCAAGGAGAGGACTAGCCATCCTGCCAGTAGAACCTGGGAGGCTGATGCTGGTCTCTCTGTATCTGTGCCCGGACTGGAAGGCTAAGGAGGAGGAGGAGCCCTGCCTCCCCTGCCTCTTCCAGGACCGTTTAAAGCCCAGTTGTCAGCCGCTAGCACCCAGACCTTCTGCCCTCTTCTTCAGAGTGAACAAGAACAGCTTTGTGTCCACTGCTCCATCCTCCTCCCAGCACCCAGCCTCCATCTCACCCTGTTGAGTCCCACAGGCAAAGTTCCTATCTCCTTGCCTGTACTTGTAGAACATCTTGGGCTTCCGTTAATAATGATGATAGTGATAATTCATTAAGCACTTAGCACTATGCTAAGTGCTTATTTCATTTAATCCTTCCCTATAAGTCAGATATGATTATTCCCCCATTTTATATGGAAACTGAGGCCCAGAGAGGTTAAGGGGGCCCCAGGCCACTAGAGCTAGAAAGTGACAGAACCCTTCTAAGCTGCACTCTATACTAGAGCTAGAAAGTGACAGAACCCTTCTAAGCTGCACTCTATAGCTTGACTGCTTCCCCCAGTGGACTCTGCGCTCCTTGGGAGCCGGGGCTGAGCCTCAGACGTCTCCAGATGCCCAGGGCTTGGCACAGAGTCGGCACATGTTCACAGGGGATGAAGTTCTCCCCAGCCTGGCTGGGCAGGAGAGATACTGGAGACTCCTCCTGTCCTGCTGGTTATCCCCCCACCGATTCCCCTTGGAGTCATCCTGACAGGCTCACTCTGCCTAAAGCCACCAGCCAGCAGGCCCCACTCACTTGAGGGACAGGGAGAAGTCGTTCTTGCTGGTCTCACTGTTGCGCACCAGGTAGCTGGCCTCTTTGCACAGCCGGAGCAGGTTCTCGGCATCTGTTCGACTGATGGCCCCGTGGTACCAGCTGAGGACAAGAGAGAGGAAGGGGGGCATCTCTGCTGGGTCCCTCGCTGTCCAGGCCCACCATTCTGGGTGTCCCCTGCAGGCAAGCCGGTGCCAGGAGGGGAAGGGAGGGGAGAGTCCCCAGCTGGACACAGACACTCACACCTGGTTTTCCAGAGGCAGTGCTGGGTCTGTCCACTCCCCCAGGGGGCTGCTGGGCTCCACGCTTAGGGACTTGGCTGACTTGGGGTTCCCTGCAGAGAGTCGGGGAGGGAGCCGCCCCTTCTCCTCCCGGCCAGGTGACAGGCAGCTCTTCTCAGATCCTTCAAACTGGGCTGTGGGGGACATACCAGTCATAGACTCTGAGGACCCTAGAGATAGAGCCCTATAGACTAGCCAGTGCCCCATCCCCATTTCCAGCCAAAAGGGGGCAAAGGAATGTTCTGGAAGGGTGGGGCGTGCTCATGAGCCTGACCAGCTCTAGGGACAGTATCCTAGGTCCATCCCTGGGTGGGGTGGGGGCAGGGGCGGGGCTCAGCTCTCCTGTGCCACAGGGCCTCCCAGTCCCCACACCGTGGCAGGAGAGGGGAGACAGCAACACGAGAAACCACTTAAGCTCCTCCCTCTGGAGGAGCTGACTGCCTTCCCTTATTCCATCCCCCTCAGGGTGGCTTCAGTGCTGATAATATTGTTCCTTTCTCCTCCTCAAGAGTTCATTACTGTTCTCCAAATCACCCTGCCAAGCCGTTCTGTAGAAATGACTTATCGATCTGAGAACAATTATCTGACTCCCCTTGGTGCCATCCTGACAGGCTAATCCTGCCCAAAGCCACCAGCCAGCCCGCCCCTCCCTCGCCCCCAAGGTCGCGGCCCACAGGCTCCCCTCCCCCACCCACAGAAGCCCAGCAGAGGCAGCTCTGGCCTCCCAGACTGGGACAGGCATGACCGCCGAGCCTGTCCAGGGAGGACTGAAGCCAGTGGGCCAAACGGGCACGAGCACACATGCACAGATGACAGAGACCCTCCTTCAGCCTGTATTTACAAAATACCCACTCACACCCACGCACAAATGTACAAACAGGTGCTCATGCCCGTGTGCGTATGCACAGATGCAAGCACATCCCTGGCTGCCCATTCTGGGTAAAACTGAAAGTAGAAGTGTTCAGTGTCTTTTTTCACCCCATTTGGGCTCTTTTTCTCTCCGTGTAGCACTTTCAAGCCCTCGTTGTCTTTCCAGTCACCAGATACAAAGATCAAACCTTTCCTTTAAGGAGTTAGGTACTTCCTGTGCTAGCATCGCCCCTGCCTCAGGCGTTATTTGCACTGCTGAGGGATCTGGTCAGGCAGAGCTCTGCCCAAAAGACTGAATTTAGAATAATGGGTTTTTATGGCATGGGGGGAAAGATTTGGAAGGGGCCTCCCTCAAGAGATACCTTCCCCACCCCTTTAGGGAAGGGAGGAACGTGTACTTTGTCCCTTCCATCTTCTTCCAGGGCAAGAGGGATTCCTCCTGGGTTCTCTGAACTCTGCCCCACCTCTCTGCTCCTCCAATCCACAGGGCCTGAGGGCTGAGAGGACACATCACCCTGGCCAGAAGCCCCCAAAGGACCCACCGCTGCCATCCTCCAGGCTGGACTCAAGGAGGGGTGAGGCTGGACCGGAGATGTCCCTGTCCCCGTCGGGAAGGGAGGGGCTGCTGTCCAGCTGTCCCACTGGTGGAGGCCAAGGTAGGTCTTTGATGACCTTAATGTCAACTGGAGCCAGTAGCAGCAGGGAGAAGAGAGACAGACAGGGACAGAGACAGAGACAGAGAGAGGCAGAGATTGAGACACCAAAACCCAGAGCCAGGACACAGGACAGCCTAGAAAGGAGGAGGGTCAGAGCAGAGGCAGGGGCAGCTTCTGAGGGAAGAGGACTCTCAGAGGACTGGGCAGAGCCACACTGACCGCACCATGGTGGGTGGGAGGCTCCAGGAGCAAACAGCCGGACACAGGGTCTTGCTCTGCCAGCCCCACAGGTCCCCTTTGTTTGACCTCTCACAAGCCTCCAGGGCCCAAAGGGCCCAGGCAGGGAGGAAAAGCAGGACCAGGAGCTGCCCATACTCCCCAGCACCGTACCTGGACACCCACACAGCATCCTGGCACGCCCCACCTTGCCTCCCTTCCCCCTTTCGCCTGCAGCCTGGGAACTCATGGGCAGAGACTGAGACAGCCCAGCCTCAGGCTGTCAGGAAAACTCAGAAGCTGGAGCAGATGTTTTATTGAAATTTACCCGCCAAACCCTCAATCCTGAGCCTTGACAATTAGGAGAGCCATGCAACTGGCGGCTGCAGGACTGCTAACAGGTTTCCTAATGAGGAACATAGATTTTCCCATTAAGCAATTCAAACAGTATTGATTCTCCAAGGAGACTTCGGGAGATAAACAGCCCATCCTCAACGGTGCACGCTTTAAGGGAAACAAATTAGGAACCTGTGGTTTCCCAGTGTGGCTGCCGGGGTGGGGAGGACAGAGCGGAGAGCGGAGTCCAGCTCCAGGATGAGCTCCTTGCCCAAGGAGGGCTGAGGAGGACATGGGAGTAGGAATGAAGTCTAACGGCACTGAAGTCCTTTATGTTCTCACTGAACAAGGCTCTTGTACCAGGCTCTTGTATCACCCACTCAGGCCCTCTCTATGTTGGACTCCGGGCCTGGGATGGACACTGGGGTGCTTGGTACAGGAGAAACCTGATGATTTCTCCCTCTCCCCACTGGTTCCTGCTCCTGAGAAATACCCTTGGGGCTAGGCTATACACACAGTGGGTTTTCACTGTCTGGAGTGTTAAATGCTTTCCTTTGTTACGTGTAAGTATTTAACATATGCCACAAGTTTTATCATTTTGTTTGGAATTTCTTTATTTTTAAGTATACCCTGCCTCCCAAAAGATGGAAGTGGCCCAAGCCTCTTGGCCTCTGAGAGGTGGTGATGCAGGGAGTCATCCCTGACCCTGCACACAGTTCTGTGTCCACACCGCCCAACTCACCACTCTCCATGGTGCAACTCAACTGCACTTCCCTTGAGCCCAGCTCCTGCCCCACCCCCACCCCCACCCCAAGCCCACTCCTCCCATCCCCCTGAGCCTGGAAAGCTGCTCAGAGGCCCCAGCAGACCTGCCCTCTCCACCCAGGACTCACCTGCAAAGGCTTTGGAAATCCGCTCCTTCTTCCACTCCCAGGGCTGGTCATACTCCTCAGGGGGCCTCTCATCATCCTCTGGCAGGCGGGACTCCCGGGGCCAGGAGGCCCCCTCACCTTCCGGGGTGGCCCCCTCCTCTTCCTCTGGCTCATAGGGCGTGTCATACAGGGGCAAGGGCTGAGCTGCTGTCTCCTTGGAGCCCCGGATCTCTGCCAGGGCAAGGCAGGAGGGGAGGTGTGAGCAGTCCTGGCTGCCTGGCTCAGCGCCCCCGGCAGCATTCCCCAGCTACAAGCCTTCAGAGGAGATGCTGGCTCTGGGGGGAGCCCAGTGGCCACACATCTGGGGTCCCTCACCCTCAGAACACCTCTAGGATTCCAAAAGCATGGGACCCAACAGAGGCAGGGGCAGAGGAGCACCAGAGTGAAAGACAGAAAAAAGATCCTGCGATGGCCAACAAGGGCTGGGGAGCTGAGGCTTACACATTTAGGAAACTGAGGCATGGTCCATCTCCTTGCTACTCAGATCCATTTATTTCCTTGTGTCCCAAGTTATGTCATTTCGCATTCAGAATATCCTTTGTTGCTCAGGTACTGCTGACCACCCCCTCCTTGAAACTGTACCCTTTGGACAAGTCAGTTTCATGGACTGTCCTCCTCTCCCATCACACCCGTTTGGTCTCTTTCCCTGGATCCTCTCTTGGTCTCTGTCCGCCAGGGCCAAATCTTATTCATTTCTCCCTGCCCTCACTCTCCAGTCTCATGGCACCCTTTGCATCTATATGTTTCCAACTGCCATAAAAATGTTTCACTTTGATGTTTCAAACTCACTGCTTTCCCGAAAAATTCTTCTAGTCTGTTCTGTGATCCTCATTTGGGGATCACTGACCCAGTGGAAATCTGATAAAAGCTATGGAGCTACTCCCCAGAAAAATGTGCGAATTTTCACATACAGTTCCACAGCACTCATGGACCTCCTGGAGGTCTACACCCTTCTGATCTAAACACAGTGGCCGCCCTCTCACTTTCTCCATTTCTGTCTACTACACTGCTCTCCTTGGTCCTGGCCCTCCTTCATTCTCTGAATCCCATGTGTTCAGTGCCAATACCTGATGACTCTCACCCTCAACTCTCCACGTCTAGATTACTGCTAGGGTGAACCTACAATCTACAGGCTCATGTTTCAGGGGCTCCATGGAATGACACTCCCTACTGCTGTCTGCTCCCTCACCCACCTCTCCCAGGGAGGGAGAACAGCTTATCTGATTGGCCAATGGAAGTTTCCTTTCTTTCCCAGATCTGCCTACTTGCAGAGAGAGAACATTCTGGTTCTTTCTCCTCCTGCCCCCGTGCAGGGGCCTATAGCTGTCTTGAGTTGCCCAAGCCTGAGTAGGCAAGCTTAATTCTGTGGCGAAGTATTCTTAGCTATGTCATTCTGGTGACATAGCTAAGTAATGTTCTCCAATCAACTTTATCAGTAATAAAGCTGGCATTGCTATCTCCATCTATCTGTTTCCTTAATCCTATTCCTCAGTTATTTCCAAGCTCAGAGGGGAAGAAAGGGGTGTTAATTATTGGTCCCTTAAAGCCTCAACAATTTCCACGATAGCCTACTAACTCATCTTTCTTATTTTTTAATTAATTAATTAATTTATTTATTTATTGGCTGCGTTGGGTCTTTGTTGCCACATGCGGGCTTTCTCTAGTTGCGGTGAGTGGTGGCTACTCTTCATTGCAGTTCGCGGGCTTCTCATTGCAGTGGCTTCTCTTGTTGCAGAGCACAAGCTCTAGGTGCGTGGGCTTCAGTAGTTGTGGCTCACGGGCTCTAGAGCGCAGGCTCTGTAGTTGTGGCGCGCGGGCTTAGTTGCTCCGCAGCATGTGGGATCTTCCCAGACGAGGGCTCAAACCTGTGTCCCCTGAATTGGCAGGCAGATTCTTAACCACTGCGCCACTAGGGAAGCCCCCTAACTCATCTTTCTGATGCCCAGTTCTTCTAGTGTGTTCTGTACCCAAAAGCCTCAGTAATCCTCTAAAAATGCCATATTCATCCTGTTCCTTTCTTGCTCAAGAATCCATAATGGCTCCCCTCCCATTTTTGGAGCAAGTCCAAATGCCTCATTTGAGCCTTTAAGACCTGCACTACCCCTCTTGGCCTCTCTCATTTTAGCTCTCCTGTATGCCCAGCACTAAGATTATCTGCCCCTGAACAAACCTTCCTCTCATCCTTCCCTGGGACCTTGGCTTACACTGATTCACCCCTGTCCTCCTCTCTGATCACCCACATTGTTCCCTTTCCCTGGATGCTTTCTTGACCTCTGTTCCCCAGGGCCAGGTCTCATTCACTTCTCCCTGCCCTCACTCCTTGAACTGCTTGCCCAATATCATGTGCATTGCATCTGCATTTCTAGTCATGTGTTTCCAATTGCCATAGATGTTCGCTTCCAGGTCCCATCATTTCAGACCCATCACCTTCCCTAAAGCTAGTGATTCTCTTCTTGGGATCAGTGACCCCCAGCCCACACCACTAGCTCCCAAATGCTTCTATTGTCTGCCCTTTGGTTGTATGGCCTTCTCTAGCACCTCACGTCTCAGGCACCACAAGTCCCAGCTTCTTCTCCAAAATGACTATCTTGAAGGCAATGGCCACCCTCCCCAAAGACCCAGCAAAGGCTTTCTCCATATTTTCTAGGGACCAAGGAATCAGTCCTTAGACTTGTGGGTCCCAGGGCCTGTTCTACAGATACTCAGGCCTCAGGGAGCAACCCCCCACCCCACCCCCACCCCTAACTCCATCACTCACCAGCCATCATCTTTTGGGCCTCATAGGGCTCCATGTAACCGTCATTCTCGGGGACCTTCTCTGGGGCTCCTGAAGCTCCTATTTGGCCTTCACCAGTCTCCTGAACATCAAACGGATCCGCATAGTCTTCTAGAATTGCTAACTTTGGGAAGAGAGTGAGGGGAGCAAGCTTCAGACGTCTGAGAGACAGCTCTGCTTCTCCCCAGGATGCTCTGTCCATGGGAGCAAGAGTCCTGGGCAGGCTGCCCAGGAGCTTGGATGGGGAGAAGCTCTGGCTCTTCCTTTGCAGGGGTCCCCACTAGGCTGCCAACAGAATGGTACATCTTTCTTTTCTGTTAATTTTGTGCCTCTGGCCCATTCCCTAGGCTAAATGGACAGGATGAGGCTCTGGACTTTAATGCCTGCCTCAGTCAGGGTCCAGGCAGGACCAGAGCCTATACCAGGTGGCCTAACAGAGGGAATTAATTCAGAGACCTGGTTATAAAGGTGCTGGAGTTCAAAGAATAAGCAGGGAACAGTAGGCAACTGGGGGATTAGCTTGGTCCATGCCTAGCACTGCATTCCCAGATGCTAAATAAGTATTTGCTGACCATCAAGGAAGGTACTGACTTTATGCCACAGTTCGCTGGTTTATCCTCACAACATCCTTCACAATGTTATGTGGGAATTATTATCCCCATTTTAAGGAAATGGAGGCTCAGGGCAGGTAGGGAACAACATGCCCAAGTCCATTCCACATAAGTGGAGAAACCAGGATGGAACCTGTGCCCTTTGTGCAAAATCATGCTGCCAACCTGCTACCACTGGGCATCTTGGCTGTCCTGGGAGAGAGACCACCTTAGGATAGCCCTGAGAAAGCCAGGGTTTGGGCTCTGCTGAAATCCCCCGGGCTCTTGGAGGACGGGGACAGGAAAGGCCTGGTCTTGGCCCTCCCCATCCCAGGGTGCAAGCCGCACACCCTGCAGAGGAGCTTAAGGTGCTCGGGGCGGGGTGCAGCTGAGGACAATAGAGACTTTCTCCAAGCTGGGCACAGGCTTGGGGGGACCTGCCGAGGCAGAGACAGAGTACGGCCCGCGGCGCACTAACTGCACCTCGGGGCGGGAGAGCACCGCACACCGGGTTGCCAGGCGTTGACAAGAGGTAGCTCCGGGGCCTGCAGCATGGGGAAGGGGCCACTCCTGCCTCTCCCCTATTCTCGGTCTAGGCTTTGGTTCTGGTCCAGATCAGGGCTGTGGGAGACAGTTGTGCAGGGAGGCTGTGGGGATGATGACCGCCTGTCCTGGGTTACAGGACCTGGGACCCCTAGCAAGGCGGAAATGGAGAAAGAAAACTTCCCACCTCAGAGACCCCTTCTGCATGTTCCTTGAACCCCCACTGGCCCTTCTAGGGGTCTCAAGAGTGTCCCAACAGCTCCTACCATCTCATCCATCGGTTCTTCAGCTCCTACTCGTTTCACCTTGTTCCAGTCAAGACCCCCAGCTCCTTTACCTCCCTTGAATCTCTGCCTGCTTCTGAGAAGACCACCATCTCAGATCATCCCATCACCTCCACCAGAGCATCCACTGGCCTGGGGCTCTTTGTCACTTCTGTCCCTCCAGCTCCAGTAAGCACCTGGTTCACAGTGGGCACTAGAAAAATGTTTCTGCTAGATCACTGCCTATTTCCCCTTACAGCCCCCCTCTGCGAGTCCTCCTTCCTGCAGGAAGTGCAGAAAAGGAATCCACTCCTACCCCGAGCTGCTTCACCCCAGGCCAACGGGCACCCACAGTCTCACCCACTTGACCAAGGGGCTCTGGAGCCAGCCCATTGGGTACCCCCCCAGGTTGGCACCCAGCCTTACACTCATATGTGGCAGCTACTTAACAGTAACTGAATCAACAAATGTGCTATCCTTAAACCTTGCAGTGGCTCTCCAGTGCCAGAAGAACAAGTCCAAAGTTAAAGGGATTTAAAGATTCCACTTTGCTCTTTGGGTTCTCTCTACCCACCCTAGGTTACTTTGTTACCTGAAAGCTGTATAATCTCTTTCTTATCTCAAAGGCTTTCCCTTTACCTGGATCAGATTATTTTTCTTTAGAAAGCCTTCCATTCTCCCTCCAGGTCTGTTTAGGGCCTCTGTGCTGGGCTATCAACACACTGTGTAGTAAATACTTGTTTTATTATCTGTCTTCCTGCAGACTGTGAACTTCCTGAGGGCAGTTCATTGCTAAATTCCCAATACCTAAAAGTGCTCAGTAAATATTTGTTAAATCAGTTCAAATAACAGAGGAAGGAAGAATGGACAAAGGAAGCACTTTTCCTTGTTCATTCAGGGGAGGAGGAAGCATGAATCTGGCTGGGGAGTCAAACACGGGGTATGAGTCCCTGGAAGCTGCTCAATAAGCAGAAGCACCTGGCCCAAGCCCCAGGCCCCCCTCTCCAACTCCACAGAGCCCTCCCTTGCCTTCCCTTAGCAAGCCCAGTCAGAGCTGCAGGCAGCACCCTTCCCACTGGAGTCCTGGGCCAGTGCCAGGAGCTGCGACCCCTCCTGGCAGCTCCTGGCAGCTCAGGGCCCGTGGGCACCCAGGTGGCAGCTCTGTGGGCAGCTCAATGGCTCCTCTGTTCCATGCCTGGCTCCACACCCTGCTCCAGGAAGCCCTGGCCTCCGCCCTGGGCTGGGGCACCTAGAGAAGCCACCCACGGGGCTGGGGTCAGGAGCAGCAGCAGAGACGCCTGCTGGGAAGGACGGGCACCTGACCTGGACATACAGGACATGTCAGAGACCAGACCTGCTTTCCCAGTGGCTTCTAGGTCATGTGAAGAGGCAAAACTGCTCAGTGTGGGGAAGCTGCCCCTGTAGGCTTCTGACACCTTTGCTCTATCATGATTTACTTTGTTTATGGGCCCTCTACCTGACTCTGCCGTGCTCACTGTTGTATACGGCATCCATCACAGGGCCTGGCACACAGTAGGTGCTCAGTGAGCATGTACTGGGTACTCAAAAGGCCGCCTTCTACCCAGACTCCATCTTCTGGAGTGACAGACTCTCAGATCCCAATTCATCTAACTCTGACCGACCAGCAGGGGCTGTAGGAGCAGCCTGTCAGGAGAATCCACATTTGATAGGGATCAAAGCCTTTGGCTCAAGGGCAGAAGGAAGGAACTGGCAGGGGAGGCACCTAAAGCCAGGGCTGATATTTAGGCAAATCCTCTGGTACGCTGTTGAAATGCTGAAATATTTCCAAACTAGTAGGTAAGTAGCTCTGCCCAGAGGGCTCTGTGGCTCCCTCCACTCCTGCAGGAGGGTGGCAGGGTGCCTCCAGGACCCTGGTCTTGTGCCTGTTCAGTTGGGCAGTGCTCCTCCCAAAGCAGCTGCCAGGACTTGCCTCTCCTTCCTGCCCAGGCCTCTCCTGAGGTAGCCGGCAGGCCCACGATCTGGTTGAACCCTCCACATTGCAGCTGGGCCCTGCTACGAGTTTCTGACCCCACCTCTGGGGCTTTTGAGGCCAGGGGAGCAAAGGAGACACATGTCACAGGATTTGGGCTCTGCAAAGTACCCGAAGTCTACCACTGTCCCTTTTCTCCATTTCTTTAGTTTATATTTAATGTCTGGAAGTCTCTGGTTTTTTAATCTGTAGAATGGGGATGGTATTAGCACCTACCTCATAGGACTGGGTAGAGGGCAATGAATGTAAAAAGTCCTTGGCCCAGAGGCTGGCAAGGAGTCAGTGCTCAATAAATGTTTGCCCTGATGATAATCTCTTTTATTCAGGCATTAAGACCCCAGAGTTCAGGTGCTTGTCTAGGGTGCACAGCTTGCAGTAGCAGAGACAAGAAAGACAGAGACCCAGGTCTCCTGACTCTCATTGCCTTGCCACAGATTTTCCAGAAAAACTGGGAAATGTAGCATCTTCTCTCCTCTATTTGTAGATTTAAAATACGCCTTAGCATGTTAAAGGCTCTGAGAAGTCCTGCAACCAAAAGACTAACTTAATTTTGTTTAATTCAGCATTTCTCCAAACTATTTAACCATGAAATCCCTTTTCCACTGAAAGTCTGTCAGTCTGGGAAATGGTGTACTATTGATATTTACCTCGCTCAGAATTGAACTTTTTGCACCTTCTGTTCCCACTTATTAGAATGCCCTTCCCAATTTTATCTGCCAGGGAAACTCCTTCACGTGAAACAAATTTATTATCCTTTTCTAATAACAAAGCAATGCCATGCTTGTAAAACATTCATCACAGACATGCAATTGATGCTACCAAACCTTTTAAGACACTTATAACGTATGTCCGAGGCCACTTTGGGATTGGGTGGCAAGTGCTGGCCTTCAGCATTCAGGAAATGGCAAACTCGGCACAGAATGCAATCCTCATTCCTTCCTTAGGAGCCTCCTTCCCCTGGTTCATTAGCAAATGCTCAGTGGATACTTCCTCTCTCTGCAGGCCTCCTCTCAGCAGGTGCAAAGGTCCCGTGCAAAGGTCCCATACACGGTGCTGGCAGCCAGTCTGGAGTCAGGCTGCCCAGCTGGGAACCTCAGCTCTCTAACTAGCTGTGACACCATGCAAGCGTGACTCAACATTGCTGTGCTTCAGTCTCCCTTTTCATAATGCTGGAATAACAGACTTGTCCTCATAGGGTTGTTGTAAGGATCAACTGGTCTAATACACATCAGCTGCTTCAAATGGTACTAGATACAAGGTGGAGGCTCAGTCAATGTCCACGATTATATTATTAAATACAAAGGACAAATTCCTGGATCCTCCAAGAGCTCACAGTGACAGACACAAAACAAGTTCCCAAAAAGTGAAGCACCTTAAGGTGCTATGAAGCCACACGGCTGAGCCCCAGGCTCTGCAAGCCCCACAGGCTCACTGTATGCAGGGTTTGGGCCCCACCTCCACTCTCATATCATATCACACTGGTTCTCCAGGGCAAAGGGAACAGGCTGCAGGTAGCCCTCCAAGTCCCGGGCCCCAGCCAGCTGCTCCATCCAGGGTCACAGGGTCCTGGCTGTTCCTGGCTCCCAAAGGGTGGAGCACCAGGGCTGCAGTATCACTGAGTCACTGCCCAAGCCAACAAGCCGCAGTTGTCTTCCAGAGGGAGGGAGTGCTGCAGCACGAGGAGGCAGCAGTGGATAGAGTGGACAGGCCTGTGGGCCTCAGCCCTCCTCGAAGCACCAATGGCAGTGGGACCAACAACAGCACAGGCCACAGAGTTCAGGCCCCTTGGCCGGAGCCCTCCCCCGTCCTCCAGCAGGAGACCCAAGGACACGTGCGAGACAAACGAGTCACCCCTCCAGACTCGGCGCAGGTCACACGAAAGAAAATTAAAGCAAACGAGGAAGCAAACTCAAAAAAGGCAAGGACTCGGTCTTCTAGGTGGTGAGTCTCAGCGCTTAGGCCAGTGTCACTTAACGACACTCAAACACTCAACACTGGCCAGGGAGGGCCCCTACCTGCCCTCCTAATCCCAGGGCAGCCATGTCTTGTTCATCTTCTGACACCCAGAATGTATCCTTCACTTTCTTCTTCCAGCCTGTCTGTTGATTCGTTTCCAAACTTGGGCCCAGAGGATCCAAGTCCATGTGAAAACCATCTATGAGGTACAGTATCTATTCTTCAAAGTTCTTAATATTTCGGGCCCTGTGAACACCAGTGAGAATCTGAGAGCTGTGAGCCTTTTCCCAGAAAAATGCTCATGCCCCCAAATATGTGCACAGTATTTCTGGAGGTTCATGAACCCTAGAAGCCCCTCTGTGAGCTAAGAACAAGAACCCTAGTTTCAATTCATACGGGGTGCTTGACTGTCTTAGTATTCACATCACCTCTCTCTCTCTGTTTTGCTCTCTCACTCTCTCATTCTCTGTCTCTGTCTCTCTCTCTCACACATGTATCTTGGCATGATGGAGGCAAAGGACACACTCTGCAGATGGTCAGAGGCAACTCAAAGCTTCATCCAATCAGGGCCCCTCTCCCATCCCCATCCCCCTTTCCTAATTAGATCAGGTTTTTCCTGTTGAAGGTCTGAGAAAAGGGAGCAAAGCAAGGGAAGGCACAGCTCTCTAGTCCCTCTGCCAGGGCATAGCCTGATGGCCAGACAGGGCCCAGTACCAAGAGGGAGTCTTCCTGCAGCCAGATGGTGAGGCCCTGCCTGCCTGCTGCTCCCACACCTGCCCTGCCAGGCCTGCCCAGATGGCCAACCTTGCACCCCTGCCAACTGCAGCCGTGGGTCTCAGGGTGGGCCACTGGCCAGAGCCCTGCACGGGGAGAAGGCTAATGGTCCTGAGCCCCCAGGCCTCTCAGGGTCCTGTCTGAGGCCTATTCTCTCCAGCCCCTACATCCACTGGGCTCATTCCTCTTCAGCTTCTCTGGCTCATCACAGAAGCATTTGCACCCATTTCATCAAACCTCATGATCCAGCTCAGAGGGTTCTGACCCACCCAGCACCAGCTGCTGGACTGCAGAAGGAGAGAAGTGAGCCAGCCCAAGGCAAAACCTGGTCCCCAGCCTCATCTCACCTCAGGAAGAGACTCAAAAGCAGCAAGCCAAGAGGACCTGCAGGGCTAAGCGGAGGGGGAACTGAGACTAAGGAGAAAGCAGCCACACAGGACAGGAACACCAGCTCAGCGGGGCCTCGGGGGCCAGGCCGGCTCACCATCCAGAAGGTACAATCCTGTGTGAGTTCTGCAGGCAGGTGCTGACACTTGGGTTTAGGCTAAGGGGCTCAGGTACCTAGTCTGGGCTCTTCCTAAGATGATCCAAACTCCACTCCTGAAGAGGTGGAGCCACTCTCTCTGAATGGTGGGAGGCCCCAGGTCAGCATCCCTGCCCCTGGGCCAGCTCAGATGGCATACTGGGTCTTTCCCACACACTCATTAAACCACAGAATTGTATGGCTCCTAGGAAATCCTGCTGGATTTCATTCCTGTCCCTGCAGCTGACAAAGGAGTCAGATACCTCTTAGCCCCCAAGGTCTGAGCAGCCCACAGATCTCAGGGACGACCCAGGGAGAGGCATGGATGCCCTTGGTGAGAAGAGGCTGTGGGTTTCTGCATGGTTGTGTGGGCACAGCCCCTTCCTTGGGGTCTCTGTGGGGAAGTGTACAAGGGGGACTTTAGTTAGGGGAGTCTCTGACCCTCAGGTCACCCTAGCAGTGGAGAGTCACCACTCAGGACCTATTGATATTTATGCACCACCCCTCTTGATGCCAAACTCTGTGTCAGGCACTTGGGAGACACAATATGAGGATAAGGTCCTTGTCCTGGAGGAGCCCACGGCTTGGTGGGCAGCCTGTTATGCCATTCCAAGACGATACAGAGAGGAGGAGGGCCAGGGACAGTTCAGGCCCACATGCCAGCAGGCAGTGGTCAGGGAGGAGGAGACTAACTGATCAATACTAAGAACAAAGCCTAATGCTTCCTCTGCCTCACTGCCACCACCACCATCGGGGAAAATTAGGAAGAGGAGCCTAAGGACATGTGAAGAAAGCATAGGCTCCTTCTGCAGGCAAACAGTCCTGGCCCAGGATGGGTAGCCATGCGCCATGGCAGGAACTAGGGGGAAAATAATTCACATTCCTGAGGCTTCTGCTCTGACCCTGACGCATCTCTCTTACCCAAGAATCAGGCAGAACAGTGGCGCGCTCTCAGCTGAAAGCCTCAGTCCTGGAGCCAACAGATTCAGACAGCAACTTTGCTCTCCAATCAAAGAAAACTGTGTTCTCTGCTGAGGAGAGGAGAGTAAACCCCAGAGCGAGCTCCCAGGGGTAAGTGAAGAGGGACAATAGAGATAGGGCAGCCCACCGAGTCATCGTCCTAGAATTTAGGACTACAGGGACCTGGGGATGACTTTCAGCTGTCAGGGAGGGATAAGGCCGCACTGAGGTTGGGCAGGGGGTGTCTTCTCTGCCAGGGGCCTTTGAGCCACAGTGGATGTTCTTGGAAAGAGTGAATGCCCAGCCCGCCTCTCTACCCCAAGCCTGCAGATCCACAAAAAGATCTAGCCACCCTCAGAAGGGACCCGGGGAGCAGGAGGCCAAGAGGAGAGGAGGAGTGGGCTCAGTTGCTTAGCCCCTTCTGGGCAACAGGTTCTGAGCACTGACTGTCCGCATACCTGGGGGGATAAGGGAAGGAGTGCAGGAGTGGGCCTGCCTGGACCTCAGTGGTCAGCATCCTTGGTGAAGAGCTGCATACTGCCTGTTCTGGCTTCCTGAGAACAACGGTCCACCCGGCTCCAGTCCTACTGGGTAAGGCAAAGGCCAGCTCTTGCCGTGTGCACAGGGAGAAACCCAGCCTTCACCTCCTTCCTGGGGCTTCAGCACCTCCAAGGATGCTTGGGCTTTTTTAACAGGAGAAGGAGTGGAGCTTTGTGCTGGCTCTGCCCTGAGGGGGAGGGGTCAGAGATCAAAGGGCAGTGAGCTGCTGCTCCCAGAGGATTGAAAGGCCATAAACTGGGGAGAAACGGGCTCAAATCCCGTTAGAAAAAAGGCTCCCCGATTAGGCTCCGGGGTCTGCGATGAGGAGAGCAGAGCTGGGAGGGGGAGGGTCACTAGTTCAGGGGCTATAATGGAAAGAGGCAGAGTTTGGGGCGCACGTCCCAAATTAGAAGGTCGAGAATCTGAACAAAGGTGGATGAAGGCTCCGAGCCCCGGGGTCAGGGACTAAGATCGTGTCCGCCAGGAACCGTGACACCAAGGGGCCCGGCCCCGGTCAGGCCACCTTTGTCCCTCTCGAAAGCCCCAGACCTCCGACCACCTCTCCTCCTTGCCACCCCCCGACCGGCGTGGCACTCACCCTGTCGCTGCTGGCGGGTGGTCCAGAGATCCGTTCCTCGGGAGGAGGCGCTGGGGGTCCAGGGGTCTCGACCCGAATAAGGCGGTGGGGTGGCGAGCCGTGGCGCGGGGGCGGCGTGGGGCCAGGAACGGCAGGGGTGGCTAGAGCAGCGGAGCCGGACGGCGCCCCGGAGTAGGGGTCTTCGAAGTCGCGCTCCCTCTGCAGTCGGTAGGCGGCCAAGATGTCCGGGGGAGGTGCGGGGGGCGCGGCCGGGGAAGGTGCGGGGGGGCGGTAGTCCGGCTCCGGGGGCGCCGGCTTGCCCCCACCTCCGCCGCCGCCCCCCCCGCGGAAGCCCAGGTGCTCCCGGAGCCACTTGGCCACTCCGCCGCTGCCGCCCCCTCCTGGGCCGGTTCCCGCACCTCCGGCGCCCCGGCGCGATCCAGCCGGGCCGCCCCCCGCGCTCCCCTGCGCCCGCGGCCCCGGGCCGGAGCCGGCAGGAGAAGCTCCGCTCAGTAACATGAGGCCAGCCAGACTGAACGTGGGGAGCTCTGTGGCCGGGCAGGGGGCGGGGGCGGGGCGGGGGCGGAGCTCGGCGGGGCGGTGAGAGGGGGCGGGGCTTAGCCGGGCGGCGAGAGGGGGCGGGGCTCGTCAGTAACAAGGGAGGGGCGGGGTTCCGCTACCTAAAGGAGGCGACCTCCCCCCGCCCGGCGGAGAGGAGCGGGCGGGGGCTTCCAGCCTGTGTGGACGCAGAAGTGAAGTGGCGACCCTAGGGCAGGGAATGCGACTCCTGAGGATGGACTGAGGATGAATCCTCCACGGGGCGCACCTGTGCACGTCTGTTCCCCCTCCCCAGCTCCCACCTCGCGCCAAACGCCAAGAGGGGAGTCTTCGGATTCCGGGGTTCCTGGCCCTCCGGCGCCTTCCGCCCCTCCTTTACCCTACCCAAGGCCTCCCAACTGGGAAATAATGTCCTGGGAGGAAAAGCTGGGGTGGTGTGGGGGCGAGACAGGGGCTGTTCTGTAAGATGTGTCTGGAACTACCGGCTCCGGCCTGCTGCCTTGGGAGCCCCACCTACTTCCTCCCATCCAACTGCTCTCTGTGCACATACTCGAACCCACTCAAGGTAGACATCTCACATCACAGACAATCAGCTCCCTAGAGGCACCCACTTCTCCCGAGTGGTTTCCACACACGCCCTCCTCACAGGCAAACAGCCCTTGCATAGACGCCTCCCACCCGGCCCTGATGGCAGCGCACGCATATACACAGAAATCCCTTCAAGTCCCAGGTTGCGTTGCCAATCAGCTTAGTGACAGAATAGAAACAGACAAGTCAATAAATCAAGTCTAGAAACAGTTCCAGTGTTGTCTGTCATAAACCCCTTATCCTCCAGAGGCTCGGATGCTCAAGCATTTTTGTCTGAGAAATAAAACCAATTTCTCCCCAGGAATGTTGTAGCCCTGAGGTCAACACCAACATTTGCTTCTGACTCTGATGGAAAGGTAGCAGCTTCACCTCACCAACATCCCTCTGAGCACTACCTCAGTGTCTCCCTCACCCTTAGGCTCATATCTGTCTTGTGAGGGAGCAAAGAGCCACATGAGGCCCCACAGGGAAGGGGGCTCAAAGCTGGAGTAGAGTAAGATGTGATGGTAAAACTGAGAATACCCTAGGATTCCCAGGACCCCAGGTCTCAAAATATTTGTTGAGTTTCTGCTTTGTGCATATTCTTTGGTGTTATAGGACAGTGCTTTCCAAACTGCAATATGCACACGAATCTCCTGGGGAGTTTGTTAAATTGAAGTTTCTGATACTGTAGGTCTAGCTGGGATGGGGTCCCGTGTAGTTCCAACAGGTTCCCAGGTGATACAGATGCAGCTGGCCCTGCCACCACACTTTGAGTAGCAGGACTGTAGGAGATACTGAAATATCTGATATTGTGCCTGGTTTCATGAGGTATAATAGAGAAAATAACGTGCACATCGTAAAAATGTGCAGCTTAAAAAATTGACTAACTGGACATAGAGATAATAAATTCTAGAAGAATTGTCCAGTTGATCCATATTGGAGGGTCTCCTCAATCACCAGGTATCTGACAACAATAATTGTGGGCTGTAGCCAGATGTCTGAGGATCAGTGGCAAGATACTCAGTGCCACTGATTCTCACTTTCCTTATATCTGCAAAGGGCATGATGACTGTGGGTGAGGATTAGGGAAAATGATGGATATGAAATGATGGAAATGATGGAACAGGATTTGAAAACTGTAAAGTGCTTACCATGGTAGATGTCAAATGAAGCCACATATGTTTAAGAAATATGGAGTTAAGCTGCTGATAGCTCAGAAGAAGGGAATCAATCAAGTCTACACAAAAGATAGTAGGCTTCATGGAGGGGGTAGACCTGAGCTGGGTAGGATTTGGACAGATGAAGCAAAGGAGTGAAAGATCATTCCAAGCCAGGAGGTCAGCATGAGTTGAGTGAAGGGATTGAGGTGGGAACCAGCCTACCATAAAGAAGGGGTGGGTTCATAGTGAGGAAGGGTAGGAAGTAAAGTCACATGAGGAGGGGGGAGGATAGCATAAGGGTAGAGTTTAAATGATAATTAAAAAGCTATAATACCTTATGTGCACCGTGAACTTACTCTTGTTTTAAACTATCTGTTAATGCACTTTTCTCCCCCACCAGAGTGTGTGCTGCTGGAATCAGGCATTGTTGAGCACCTCATGGGACCAGGAAGCTTGCTAGGAACCAAGGATACAGAGGTGAGGCCCTCTCAGCAAGTCTCCTCTAAGACCTGGGTGGAGTTTGCCAGATCCAAAGTCTTGCAGTTAAGCATGTTAAGCATTGTACCATAGACTCAGGATTCTGAAAGGGAGCCAGGTGTTCCCATCACTTAGAGCAGAGCCTGTCATGGGGCAGGAGCTTAACAAATGTTGAAATGAATAAAGATCATTTCTCTTGTTCGTATTTTTATATAGCTATAATTGTGGTATACACAATTTTATGTCCTTATTTTTTCCACTTAACATTGCACATTTTCCCCATTTTTATTATGTAAGCTTTATTTTCTTCCAATTTTTTTTCAAAATATTTCAAACCTACAGAAAAATTCAAAGAAAGTACAGTGGAAATCTGTATAGCCTTCACCTAGATTCACTACTTTTTAACATTTTGCCACATTTGTTCTATCCCCCCACCCTTTTTTTTCCTTAACCATTTGATGCAAGTTTCAGGTATCATGATACTTCAGCTCTAAATACTTCAGCAGCCATTCCCTAAGAATAAGGAATTAT
This sequence comes from Mesoplodon mirus, assembly GCF_964341445.2. Classification (NCBI taxonomy): domain Eukaryota; kingdom Metazoa; phylum Chordata; class Mammalia; order Artiodactyla; family Ziphiidae; genus Mesoplodon; species Mesoplodon mirus. The sequence goes on along the minus strand of NC_138979.1, from coordinate 100,800,489 downwards.
TGCATGGGGCCATTAGACCATTACCATAATAGTATTGTCTATTATGCAGTCTATATTAATTTTTTTCCATTTCCCCCCAAATGTCATATATATATAGTTGGGGGTTTTTTTGTTTGTTTGTTTTTTGTCCTGATTCAGGATTTATCAAGGTTCCTTCCCCCGTTGCACTTGTTTGTTTCTTTAATCTCTTTAAATCTTGAACTGTTCCCCATTTTTTTCTTGCTAGTTTGTTTTTCATGACATTGATCATTCTGAAATGTCCAGGGCAGTTGTCATGTAGAATGTCACACATTTTGGATTTTTCCATAGTTTCCTCATGATTAGATTCAGGTTAAACATTTTTTATTTTGTTTTTTTGTTGTTGTTGTTTTGTTTTTTTTGTTTTGTTTTTGTTTTGCGGTACGCGGGCCTCTGACTGTTGTGGCCTCTCCCGTTGCGGAGCACAGGCTCCGGACGCGCAGGCTGCGGAGCTTCCATTGATGATCTATGCTTACATTTGTTATTACACTGGGGATCGCAAAATGATGTCTCTAATTGTCATTCTGTATTTGTTTTTTTTTAAATTTTCTTTCTTTCTTTCTTTCTTTTTGGCTGTGTCGGGTCTTTGTTGCTGCACGCGGGCTTTATCTAGTTGTGGGGAGTGGGGGCTACTCTTCCTTATGGTGCACAGGCTTCTCATTGCGGTGGCTTCGCGGTGGCTTCTCTTGTTGCGGAGCACAGACTCTAGGCGCACAGCCTTCAGTAGTTGTGGCACACGGGCTCAGTAGTTGTGGCTCGCGGGCTCTAGAGCACAGGCTCAGTAGTTGTGGCACACGGGCTCAGTAGTTGTGGCTCGTGGACTCTAGAGCACACGGGCTCAGTAGTTGTGGTGCACGGGCTTAGTTGCTCCGTGGCATGTGGGATCTTCCCAGACCAGGGCTCGAACCCGTGTCCCCTACATTGGCAGGCGGATTCTTAACCACTGCGCCACCAGGGAAGTCCCTGCATTTATTATCTGGCATTCATTTCTGTAAAGAAGAGTTTCCTCTCCTCCTCCTCCCTCCTCACCCCCATCCCCATGGTCTCAAAAATTTTTTTTAAATTTTTTAAAAAAATTCAATGTGATATAATCCATTACCATCATCATTCTGTTTGATGCTCAAAATTGTCCCAAATTGAGCCAGCAGGAGCCCTTTCAAGAGGCTTCTGCATTCTTTTGACTTGGTCTCGCCAATCTTTAAACATTTACTTGCATTCTCACACAAGATGTTCTAGACTCAACTTGTACTTATCCTGTTGCAAAATGTAACCAGTCATTTTTTTAAGGGAGTCTTACTCCTTTTAGTTGGAAATGGTATTTTAAAATTGACTTTGTACTTTAAAAATGGCAATTTAATATCTCATCAAATAAGCATACCTCAGTTTAGCTCATCACTTTATTTGTTGAACATTTAGGCTATTTCCATTCTCCTCCCTTCTAAATAACTGTAACAGACATCTTTATGCGGATAACTTTTCCAAGTTTAGGATTATTTCCTTTGACAAGATTCCCAAAAGTGGAGTTGTTGGGGCAAAGAGTGTATATTTTTTTCTTACTCTTCTTTTTTTTTTTTTTTTTTTTTTTGCGGTACACGGGCCTCTCACTGTTGTGGCCTCTCCCGTTGCGGAGCACAGGCTCCAGACGCGCAGGCTCAGCGGCCATGGCTCACGGACCCAGCCACTCCGCGGCATGTGGGATCTTCCCAGACGGGGGCACGAACCCATGTCCCCTGCATCGGCAGGCGGACTCTCAACCACTGCGCCACCAGGGAAGCCCATCTTACTCTTGATACACGTTATCCATCTGCTCTCATAGAAAGTTTTAAAAGTCAACAACGACTTCTAAATGTTAAGCCCAGTTATTTTGTCTCATTCCTCTTTCTCCTTTGCAGCACCTGAGTCTGCTGACCTCCTTTGTGCTTGCAACTGTCTTCTCCCAAACTTTCCTTAAAATGACACTGTTCTCCTTTCTCTCAAGGCAAATCCTCTCTTCCTCCCTTAACCTCCTAAATTTTCGCATGTTCCAACACCTAGACCTTAGAGCTCACTTTTCTTACTGGGTACTAAGTGGGGTGTCCTCCCTTCTATTTGCTTGACTTTGAATGCCCAGTCCCATCCTGAGCTCCCATTCCTTCTGGTTTTTTCTTCTAAGTCTGGCCCTTGGCTTTGCTCTCCAGCCTTGCCTTGGGTCCATCTCTGTCCACAACCTTGAGAGGACAAACATATCCCAGTATACTCACATATGCACTCTGTTCTTAGAGATTCTGCATGTAAATGGAGCTTCATTTGGGCCGTGTTTTCTATTTGTCTGATATAAAATAACATGGCGGGGGGGACTTCCCCGGTGGTCCGGTGGTTGAGAGTCCACCTTCCAGTGCAGGGGATGAGGGTTCGAGCCCTGGTCGGGAAGCTGGGATCCCACATGCTGTGGGGCAACTGAGCCTGCGCTCTAGAGCCTGCGTGCCGCGACTGAGACCTGATGCAGCCAAATAAATAAATTAAAAATATATATTTAAAAAAATAACATGGGGGACTTCCCTGGTGGCGCAGTGGTTAAGAATCTGCCTGCCAATGCAGGGAACACGGGTTCGAGCCCTGGTCCGGGAAGATCCCACATGCCGCAGAGCAACTAAGCCTGTGAGCCCCAACTACTGAAGCCTTCACACCTAGAGCCCGTGCTCCGCAACAAGAGAAGCCACTGCAATGAGAAGCCTGTGCACTGCAACGAAGACCCAACGCAGCCAAAAATAAATAAATAAATTTATAAAAAATCAAAACAAAAACATGGTTCTGTGTTGCAAGAATACAACTTAAGGTGCAACCATAAAGCAAACCGGGCCACTTCTCTCATTTATGGACTCGAGCAATCTCCTTTCAAATATTTATGGAGAGGCTGTATTCTTGGAACACAAATATAGTAGGATTCAGTTCTGCCTTCAATGAACTTGAATTTTCTAACTTTAGTGGTTTGTGATTTAAGTTGGATCCTGACAATAAGATAAGAGATGGAAGTGGAGGGTCTCCAAATGAACTATCAAGTCTAGTCCCTCTTCCCAACTCCAAACCCAGGAGGCTTCCCTGACTTTCCAACCTGAAATAAAAATAGGGCTGATTCCCAGCAGAGCCCAGGCTCCCCAAAGTTTTTTACAAGCACAGTAAGGAATTCCTTTCCCTTATCTTATGACCCCAAATAGTGTCCCACCCTCCCTAGCTGCGAGCCAGTGCCTGGGGAGAAAAAGGACTGGATCAGGTGGAGATTCCCCTGGGTATGTATACTCTTTCCTGTAAAGGGAGATTGCCTACCAATGCAAATCTAGCACTTCAGGTCTGACTTATGGGGGTGAGGAGGAGGAAGGGAAGAGGTCACCTGTATTATACAAGAAGCAAGGGGGGAATATATTTGCATACATATATACATAAATAAATATTTATTTATACAAAGACTGCCACAGAAAAATATATTGGAAACTGGCAATAATTGGTAGATAGGGTGAACAATGAGAGGGAGACACTTTTCGCTGGGCTTGTGCATATGTATTCTCAATTTGATAATAAACCATTTTTTAAAATAAATGTATGAAAAGGAAAAAATCGCAAGGCCACAGGGGCGCTGTTTTGTTGGTGTAGGAGAATGATTTAGACACTGATTTTCCATTTTTTTCAGGAGGTAAGGGGTTACAACTGTTTGATCTAAAGCTGTATTCAGATAATTAAATGAGAATTACTGAAGGTGGTGATCATAGAGCTGTTTCAGTTTTCAGAGTAGAGAGATGCAGCGTTTTTTCATTTTAAAAAAATGAGTCACAATTTATACAAAGTGTTATGGGCTGGGGGGGAAAAAAGGAATTAGAAAAGGTAAGCCCCTTGCCGTGCCATTGTTCCCACAATGCCGTGACTCGGATTCGAACCGAGGTTGCTGCGGCCACAACGCAGAGTACTAACCACTATACGATCACGGCGAGCTACCGGGGACCTGTCAGCGGCCTTTTCTGATTGTCTTCTTCAACAGTTAAAGTCCTTCCCATTCTGCACGTCACCAAAGGGTCCACCTATGGGGCGGGTTCCGGCCTAAGGCCGGGTCTGAGAATGCGCAGGCGCATTGCTCTCTTGTCAGTTCTCTCCTGTTTTGGCCCATTAGCCACGGGAGGTGGGGATGATGCAGTGGGAAAGGGTGAGTTCCATGTAAGAGTTTAGGGGGTTACCACTTGGGCATCCAGAGACGGGACTGGCCGGAGCTGAGTGTTCACAAGCTGTGTAACTCTCATTCCTTGGAGGACGCCTATCTCCTCTGCCCCTGAGACCCTTCTAGCGACCCCAAACTTGCCGGGGGGCGCTCCTCAGGGCTTCTCCTCCCTGTTGATTCCCCAGGAGTGACCTAACGGCAGCCTCTACGGATAATGTGGATGCCCACAGAACTGGGCTGTCCACTTAGAAGGGACTCAGTGAACACACCCTGCCGTTCTCCCCACCTCCAGCACCCGCTTCCTTGTTTCTCTTATTCCCGCGACGGCCCTGACTCGTCCCTCCGCAGGGCTCCCGCCGGACCCGGTGCCCTCCTCTGTTGCGTCCCTGGGCGCAGCAGGGACTGGGTCTGATTTTTCATCTTGTACATCAGTGCTTTCGTCTCCATGGCGCCTAGAACCAGGCCGAGTCCACAGTAGGCAGTGGCTTTTTGCTAAAATGAGAACATACCCCTGGTTCTAACGAGTGAATCCAGAGAGACCACCGGTCTCTTCAGTGTTGTCTGCTCTAATCACTGCCCCCCTTCAGAGCCGCCAGAGGGATCTTGCTAAACACGAATAGAATCATCCTCTCACTCCTCCGCCTCTCATCCCCACCCCCGAGACTGCGGGAAGTTTGTCTACCTTTTCCAGCTCATCCTGTGGCCTTTCCTCAGTGTCGTTTCCCATTTCCTAGTTACTTGCTTTCATTCACTCAACAAGTCCTTGAGAGGCGCCTGCTACCTGTCAGACCAGGGCCTGTGGGCGTAGTGGGGGTGGGGAAGAGAGAAGACTTACAAAGAGGAATTATGATTGTTCCTTTTGGAGCCCTTAGCACACGAGATAATGCTGGTTGCTTGACATTCCTGGCTGTTTGACAAATTCTCTTTCTGCCTTTAAGAGCTACTTCAAAGGTCACCTCCTCTGCGAAGCGTTCTCTTCCTATTATTGGGAACCCGTTTTCAGTGCTGCCATGGACATTGGTACATATGTCAATTATAACACTTCTTGGCCTTGTGAGTGTTCTGTGCTCTGTCTGGGCTTGGCAGGATAACGTGCGTAGGCCAGGGTAAGCGGAAGCCTATATGCTTCCGAAGTCCAATTTAGCGAGACCTGGCGTAAACATCGTTTCCAACTGTCACAAGGGGACTGGGATCCATTTTCAAGGAAGTTATTACAAACTGAAGATAAAAATGGAGGACAGCGTTAAAAAGCTGTCCTCCTGCCGTGTCAGTGCTTTCGCAATGCCGTGACTCGGATTCGAACCGAGGTTGCTGCGGCCACAACGCAGAGTACTAACCACTATACGATCACGGCGAGCTACTGGGGACCCGGGAGTTTCTTTTCTCGCCTAAGCTCTTCTCTGTTTAAGGCCCCGCCCCTTTGCCGTGTCACTGCTGGTTCCCGCCCGTCTCTAACCTCGCCTCTCCCTGAGGGAACGCAGGCGCACTGCTCGCTTGCTTTCTAGATATCCGTAAGCACTCACCAGCCCGCCAGATCCTACTGCTTCATTACCGAGGCGTGTGTTATTTGCGAGTTCCCCTTACTCCGCATCTCGAAGGAAGTTGTGCGGCTGGGTCCGAACTGATTTTCCTTCTTGTGGGATTTAAGAGACGGCCCCATTCCTAGCAAGAGCCCGTTCAGACAGCGTGAGCGCCAGGGCACGGTGGGTGTGAGAGGGGCCCAGCGCCGCCATTCGGACGACCCCCGGGCCTCACATTCGTACAGGCAGCGTGAGAGTCCCGGACGTAGGCCTGGCCTCTTAGGAGTCCTTTAGTTTGCAGAGGACTTTCATGTCCTCTCTTTCACGGGCCGTGCGGACGACCAGCAGAGACTTCGGCCGGGAGTCCACGGCGCCCCTACTCCACTTCGGGCTGGGCGCCAGGGCCAGAGGGGCCTGGTCGACAGTGAACGGCTTGGGAAGGCGAGAGCGGCAGCCACCTAGACGAGGACGACACTCAGTGACATACTCCTCGTGGCGTCCCAGTAGCTCGCCGTGATCGTATAGTGGTTAGTACTCTGCGTTGTGGCCGCAGCAACCTCGGTTCGAATCCGAGTCACGGCATTGTGGGAACAATGGCACGGCAGGGGCACCTTTTTAGATTCCGGAAGCCACATTCTTCGGCGGTTAGGCCCCAGCTGCTGCTTGATGTTAGGTCTGGGCCGAAATTATAACGCGGCAAAGGGTGACCGCGGGGTCTTCAGTGAATCAGCCAATCGTCATCTTCCTTCCTATATGATTGTTTAATTTGGGGGAGGTTATTCCGTGTTGTACTCATTATCTTACCTCATTTGGCCCCTGTCAATGGGGAAGTCATGTACTGGGTTTTCTAAAAAGCCCTCACACTCGCTAAAACTTCCTTTGGAGTGCAGGAATTATAGGAATACTGCGCAAACATTTATTAAGCGTTAGAAGAGTGCAGAGTGGACAATACAGTGTGACGAGTGAAAAATCTGACTGCTCAGGAGGTGCTGGTTCCCGTAGCCACTATGAGGGTGCGAAAGAGGACTTTGTGGCCTCCATCTCCACAGCCACCTGGGTGAGAGGGATATTCTCGTTGAGGATTTTTCCTAATCTGCCTCAGGTTTAAAGCAAATTTTATTTGTTACTTTGATGAGCACTTAAAAAATCCAGACTCAACAAATTTAGGTCTGTCATTTAGGCATTAGGCAAAAATGGAAATATGTTTTGGATTTGGCTCTCAGGTGGCTGGCAGCGGCTGTATCACTGTCAAGGAGGGAATAAGATAGGACTCAGTGAGCAATGAGCCTCTCCAGCTTCTCCCAGGGAACCTGGGGGTGGCACAGCAAGTCAGGAAGCATTCCTGGGAGAGATGGACATTGCAGTGGGGTTGTGCTTCGTTTGCCGACAGCCTGTCAACAAAGTCTTACTGAACAGCCTGTAAAAGCAAGAAACTGTGGAGGTCTGTAATTTTCCAGGTCTCCCCACTCCCACTTCTGTAAGTTTGATGACTTAAAAGCCACCCAACAGGACAGCTCAGATCATGAGAGAATAGAATAAAGGAAAGTGAGCCTGAGAACTTGCCAGACTTTGGACACTGATTTAAGTGTTATATGTATAGAAAATTAACATCACCAGCAAAAAAAGAACCAGCCAACAGAAATGTGACAACTTCTGTTCCTCTGACCGCTTACCAAATAACTGTACTGAAGTTTTTAAAAATCTGCAGCCTAGAATAAGATGTCAGGGTGGGAAGCAAGGAAAGGATCCAGCTTTTTCTCTGATGGCCCTCCCTCCAACCCCCATTCCTCTCCTGCTGGTGCTTCAGTGCTGGGCAATGAGCTGATCTCAGAATCTGGGGAGAAATTCTGGTGCAATCACTTCCTAAGAGTATTTTGAGTAAAAACAGTCAACCAAGAAAATAAAGACTACAAACATACATCAATGGAGGTAACCCACTCTAGCCATTCACATCCATCCAAGGCAACTGAAGTGTATTTGAGGGCAGGAATGCACTAAAGAAATCTGAACAGAAAGTTCCCAGTTTCAGGAAGAGTACCAGAAGGGGAAGGTGCTCTCCTAACTTCTGCTTGGCAGGTATGCAATTATCCATGGAGATGGGTGCATCCAGCTATCAAAATGTCATCATATTCTCTTCTGAGGTTGCTCACTTGATTCCCCTTGCTCTGATTTCAGGCCCCCAAACAGACTTTTGGTAATGATTTGCCAGCCCATGTAGACATTCCTGCAGGGAAAGTATTGCTCTGAAGAAGTTTCTGATTAGTTGGCGTTTGCTCTTCTTACTTGTTGGTATTTGGTTTAGACTCTTAAGAGTCTGGCTGGTATGATTCATTTCCCTTGAGTCTGCTTATCTCTGGGTGTACAGATAAAATGGAGTTTCCAGGCTGGCAAAGCTGAGAGCTAGAGACTCTGGCCTGGGATGAGAGACTGCTGCTCTGGGACACCCTCTGAGCAGTCAGTCAGCTCCCTCCCCTTGACCTCTTGATTTAAACCACGTTTTGCAGTTTCTGATTTTGGGAATGTGTCCTTTCCCCTACCCCTTCCAGCTGGAGGTCAGATCTTTTCTCTAGGGTCTCAGCACCAGGAAAGAGGCAGGCAAACCTTCAAGGGACAAACCTTGAATGTACTTCATAAGCTTCAGAGTGTTTACTTAAATGGTCAACCCCATGGCTTGCTGGTCAGACTTGGTACATCTGGGAGCTGCTACTTCTTTAGCTGCCAGTCACCACGAGGTTGCAGTACAGACTGGAGCAGCATCCTTTGGTGTCACCCGGAAGCTAGTTCAGATTCAGAATCTTGGTCCACAACCCAGAACTACTGCATCAGAACCTTCATTTTAGCAAGATTCTCTCCAGATTATTCATTTGCACCTTAAAGTTTGAGGCGCTGGTCTGCTCTAGAGAACTACCTGGCTCTGATGCAGCCCTTCATTATTTATCTTGTGAGTACTTGGGGTGACTAGAAAGGACCTGCCTGAGTTGGCTGGGCCTCATCGTCTACTGGGCTTCACTGATGAGGGTGACATTGAGGTTTTGAGGAGGAGAAGATGGAGTTCTGGGAGGGAGTCACCGAGGGCCCATGTTTGGGAGCATCTAGGAAGGAGGCAGCAGCCCTGGACGTCCACTAGGAGGTACTGCACCCCAGGAAGTGGATGTAGAATGCTGAGGCTGGATAAAACTTAGTCTAGAAGATACCACTTTGGATTTAACCCATATAACACGGAGCCCACTCCTCAGGGATTCTCTGGATATTTAGGACTCAAGTTCCAGTCATTCATTCATTCAGTAAACTAGCATATTTTAGCTCTTAAAGTGCTGTACCTCATGGGGAGCTGCAAAGCTGTATATGATCCTTCTTGCCCAAACTAGTTTATTTTCCAGCTGAAAGAAAATGCTAGTCCACAGGCAACAGTCAGAAAACAACACAAGGAATGCTGTAGAAGAGACATCTTTTGCTGCAATGGAAGGAAACTCTCCAAGGAAGAGCTAACATAAACTTCCAGAATTGTAAAATCATTGAAGTTTATTTTCAGCACTTCCAGCACCCTCATTCTGATCCCCTTCTACCTCTTTGTGTTGTCCTTATCTCATTCAGTCTCGTTCATTTGATCAACAGTATTTACTAACAGCCTACTATGTGCTAGGTAGGCACTGTTCTAGGTTCTGGGGTTATAGTAATGAATAACACAGATGGGTTGTTCTCATAGACCTATAGTCTAGTGCAGGAATCAGAAAAGAATGTTAAATAAAAAATAAAAGAATGTGTGCCAATGGAAAATAATGTGATATAGTGTCCTCCTGTTCCCTGCCTATTATCCACCCATGTACCCCCTCAGCTCCTTTGTACAAAGTAAGATGACTGATAATAGTAAGTGTTGCCTTTTAATAGGGATGGAAGTTTTACACTAAAAAGATAAACTCTCACCCACAGTGGCCCACATGTGTCATAAAGAGCCTTCAGATGTGAGGCAGTCTTGTGTGGACAGCGTGAGGAGGACTCTGTGGTGACCTGCATGGACCTGCAATATAATCCAGTACAAGCAGGTGGATGCTGAGGGCCAATGAGCAGGACCAGATGACCCCATAGGTAGGTCAAGAACTTGCCAAGGACACAAGGAAAACAAAACATCCACCCAAGAAGTAAGAAAATTTTTTGAAAGAATAAAAAGCAGTGAAGTGATCAATTTCAGGAGAAAAAAGAAAAACAGAACTTTGTTGGGAAAAAATAAACTATAAAATAATTATTTAAAAAACTTTCACTTACATATGAGGCAACATAATTTTTTCAGTGCTTAAGACCTTGGGAGGTTTAATCCAGCCCCGTTGACACACTAAATCAGTCCCCTGGATCGGAGATGCAACCCCTAGGGAAAGAAAGGGAGGAGGGGACCCTGAATTAAGATGTATTTCTGTCACTAGGTCGAACATACTTGGATAGGTAATAAATTTGGTAAGCAAAGAAGTAAAATTGCTTTTTTTTTGCATTCTTGAGTTTGTCACCTGAGATGTGCACCTCATATATGTGCCAAGTGACTAGCATAGAGGTGCTCAATATACATTAGTTGGTCTCTTGTTCCCAGGTACTTCTCTCTACACCCACACACACACAAAAAAAAAGCCATGGGAAGATCCTACAGGACTATTCCTGTCATGAGGCCTAAAGCTCATTCTTGAGCCAAGAAGATTGCAGGAGCCACCTCTCAAAAGCAAAGGTCAAAATCAGTGGTTTCCAAACATTATTCTAGAGCTGATAAACAGGGATGAATTTTTCATCATGGAATGAGAAAAAATAAGGTTGATGTGGTAGGTTTTTCAAAAGGCTAAATGTGTTTAATTCAAAGAACTATTCTCTAGGCTAAGGTTATGGTCTTCCTACTTTTGAGGTGTTATAGTGACTTTTTAAAAAGTAGGTGATAATTTTTTTTAAGTCTTTAAGTTTGAAAAAATTAAAAACTGGCAATCCTATTTTGGTCTCCAAAATTACTTTTGAAATTTTACTGGTCAGTGAAATCTAAAAGTACAAAGCTCACTACAGAGCCTGGAGAGCAAAGCATCAGACTGAGAAGAGATGGTCCTCAGTTTGTAGTGGGTCTGCAGAGAAATGCTCAGAGGGAGAAGGATCCCTGTTCTGTCAGGCAATGGTCCAGTCTAACCCCTATCCACCCACCTAACAAATAGTAGTCCCTAGTATGATCTCTGCTAGGCCTTGGAGATACAAATTCTAGTAAAACATTCTTACTCAGAGATCATGTCAGTGCAGGGTTAATCAGATGAGTGAAGAAGTAATTACAGCTATATACATACAAAGTATATTGGAACTTAAATCATTCATTCCTCCAGGATATGACATTTGAGCTGGGTTCCAAGGCATGCAGAGTAGTTTTCCTGGCAGAGAAGGGGAAAGTGTATTCTAGGCAGAGAGAAAGGCAGAAACAAAGGCCAGGAAGTGTGAACAGCATAGGGAAAGATAAAGCTGTGACGTAAGATATGGAGGGGCGAGTGGATGGAGATGTAGACTGAGAGAAAAACACACAATGTAAGTTGTGAGTTAAGTTTTATCTGAGGACCTTACTGAGGACTATAGCCCAGGAAACAGCCTTTCAGATAGCTCTGAGGAACTGCTCCAAAGAGGTAAGGGAGGAGCCAGGATATATATAAACTTTTTTGCTGGGAAAACGTAGTCAAGCATCAAAAGATTACTGCTAATTACAACAAACAGGTATCTCAAGTTAGCGATTTTAGTGCTTTTCTGTGTCTGGGAAAATGCAAGTATCTGAATTCATTTGAAAATTTTTCTTAGATATGCATCTTAACTATCTAAAGGCCAGTGTACCCAAAGCATAGAATGTTTCCTGTTTTTCTTCATCCTGAATTCCCGTAAGGGCACACTGGCAGTGGGCAACTGCAGTGGCTGATGGCCTGATCCTTGTGGAACTGGAACGGCAGGCAACATTTTTTCTTCTTAATAGAGAGCAAGGGTAGAGCCAAATTGATGAATCTCTTGCCCCTTATTGAGACAGGCCTTTATCCTGGAGGCTGGTGGATCTTGACATTTTGTGGTAACTTATTGCTTTGGGGATCCCTTGAAAGTTATAGGCTTGTTCTCCAAAATAGTGCAGCTATGATAGAGTGTCAGGAATCCACAGAGGCTTTTTTTTTTTTAATTGAAGCATAGTTTATTTACAACATTGTGGCAGTCTCTGCTGTCCAGCAGAGTGACTCAGTTACACACATAGAGACATTATTTTTTTTAATATTCTTTTCCATTATGGTTTATCCCAGGAGATTGGATATAGTTCTATGCACAGAGGTTCTCTTATATGTGGGACCATTTAAATCTCCAGTTCTAAGCAGAAGAGGGACATAATCGCATCTTCCTTTTGGAAAGGTGAGTGGTAAATGGGTAATTATTGACAAAAGTCTTAATTCAAAGGAGAGATAGAAGAGGATCTCAGCCCCCTGGTCTGGTGGTTGACGTTGGGGCTTGGGGACTAATCTAGGGGGAGAGGCTCTTCCCTCACATCACACCCATAGGTGTTTCCTCTTGAGCACAGAGGTAGAGGGGATGGACATGTTGGATGAAGAGAATGAATGTGAAGCTTGAGAGAAGCTCTAATATCAAGGGTGGAATATTTTCTAGAATTACAGTAGTCAAATAGTATGAAAGTAGATGTATCCGTGTTACCTTTATGTATATATACTATATTGTTAGTACTGAGACGTGGATATGCAAATTCAAATGTAACTTTAAGTTAAGAGGGAGAAACACATGCACAGGTTGCAACAAACTGACTTGACCCTTACTTTTCCCAACTTCCTCATAAATTTCAGAGTCAAAATACTTCTGTGTCATGACTACTCTTTGGTTCAGTAGCCTCAGACTGAGTCTAGATGAATTCCTTTCTTACCATATCATCAAAGCTACTAAGAACCCCTTTTCCACTTAATTCTCTTTAGATCAAATGCTCTGAGAGAACTTGTGGTTTTAAAATATGTTCACAAATTCTTTGATACTCCTCTGTTCCAGAGGTAGAGCTTTATTTCCCTCCCTGGACTGAGGGCTGGACTTAGTGACTCCTTCAAAAGAATAGAATGAAGTAGAAGTGATGGTGTTTCACTTCCTAGATGAGGTCATAAAGTACATGTCGCTTCCTTTTTGCTCTCTCTCAGATCACTAGCTCTGAAGGAAGCCAGCCGCCATGTCAAGAGGACACTCAAGCAATCCCATGGAGAGACACATGAGGTGAGGAATTGAGGCCTTCTGCCACAACAGTCATCAAAGAAATGAGATTTTTGGCCAATAGCCATGTGAGTGAGCCACCTTGAAATCAGATCCTCCAGCCTCAGCCAGACCTTCAGATGACTGCAGCCCTGGCTGACATCTTGACTGTAATTTCATGAGAAACCCTGAACCCAAACCACTCATCTAAGTCATTTCCAAATTCCTGAGTTAAGAAACTGTGAGATAACCAATGTTTGTCATTTTAAGCTGCTAAATTTTCGGGTAATTGTTACACTGTGATAGATAATTAATACAGATTTTGTTACCAGAGGTGGGGCACTGCCACAACAAAAACCCAGAATGTGAAAGTGGCTTTAGAACTCGGCAGACACTGGAAAAACTTTGAGGAGAGTGTTAGTATAAGTCCAAATAGCCTTGAAGAGACTATCTTCCTCAGTTTCCCCATCTGTAAAATGAAGAAGTTGGGCTGGATGAATACCTAAATATTTTATAATTCTCTTAATCTTTATCTAATCAAGGTTCTATAAATAATATTACCCTAAACAAAGTAGTTATAGGAGACAGCTAATAACTGACCCAAGGCATAATTCCCCAAGGCATAGCTCCATAACAGAGACAAGAGGTCCTGCACCTGACTTTTGTGCTGTCTGTAAACCTAGTTTCAGCCTGGTTTAATCTCAGGAAACTGAAGCTGGCTCTACCTTTAACAGGTTGCTTCAACAGCTCACAACCACATGCCCCAAAAGGAGAAGGGGTTTCTGATTCTTTAACAAAGGCTGGTCCAGAGAAGAAGGTTCTTTATATTCATTCTTCACCTCAATGATTTAACTAAAACGTCCAGAATAAAATTGTTTTTCTTCTTACCACTGAATTTTACAAATCTCTGTCCTTGTATATATTGCTAGTGTCATCCTGTCACTTGATGGGACCCCTTCAAGGGCCCAAGAGTGGGCTCTTGTCCAACACTCAGAAATGAATTGTCCAAGGAGACACACGTACTGACAAAGCAAAAGATTTTATTGAAAAGGGGCGCTCAAGTGGAGAGCAGCAGGGTAAGGGAGCCCAGGAGAACTGCTCTGCCTTGTGACTTACAGTCTCAGGTTTTATGGTGGTGGGGTTAGCTTTCCACGTCGTTTCTGGCCAATCATCTTGCTTGTGCCTTCATTTGGTCCGGCTCAGGGCCCTTCCTGGTGGTGCGCGCATCTCTCAGTCACGATGGTTTTCATCGTGAGGGTTTCTGGGAGGTTGGCAAGACATATTATGGACTGGTGTCTCCTCCCCTTCTTGGCCCCTCGTGGGTTTTCCCTGGGTTGCTTTTGGACCCTTCACTGGTTGTGTGTTCTTTTGAAGCATCCTGAGGTGGGAGACTTAAGCAAATCTGTTATTGTGCCTGGCCAGGGTGGGCAGTTTCAGCCAACGGTTCCCTAACAATCCTATCATCTTTAATTTGCTTGGGTCTCAGAAGGCCATAGTACAGATTTCATGACTCTTGAAAAGAAAATTGTTGGAATGCTTTATTTATATGCAAACCATATTCATAAGTTATTCAGATATATATGAATGGCTATTTTGGCAGGGGAAATCCCAACAATTTTTAATGGGCCCTAAAGAAAAAATTGTTGGGTCTGTGCTGAGTGATTTAGGGGCCTGCTTTCCTGGAAACCAGCAAGGCAATGAAGGCTCAGCCACTAGACAACAAAGTATCTTTTTTTTTTTTTAACATCACATTTTTTTTTAATTTAAACAGAAAGTCACAAAAATTCTAATCATCCTCATCAGTTCACTCAGTCCCATGTAATTAATTTTTTTCATCTTGATCTTTTGTTAGCACTTTTATGAATTCATCAGTTTTCCATTAGAGTTCTGAAAGTGCTTATTCATTCAGTTCATCAGTATAGTCAGTTACCAGAAACCTGTACTTGTCAGAGTCTTTTCCATGAATTCCTTGAAGATAAAACCCTTTTATAGGAACATTTTTGCAAAAGCATCAGAGTACACCCAGCACTGTGTGTAAATGACAAAAGACTTAAAAATGACCACAGTTAAAGATTTGATGAAAGTTCATAATAATGCAATTGACAAGGAAATTTAGTTGTTGCTGAGATATATATTTTAAAGTAATAACTAGAATTATGACTTATAACATTATACCAGAACATATAAGATTTTTAGGAATTTCATGCAATGTCTGAAACATTTATATTAACATATTTCCATACAAATAACCCAAAGAAGGTTTAGTATTAATTGTTTTCTTTTTATTCTTGAATTTTATTTTGTTTTTTTATACAGCAGGTTCTTATTAGTCATCAATTTTATATACATCAGTGTATACATGTCAATCCCAATCACCCAATTCATCACACACACACACACACATCCTGCCGCTTCCCCCGCTTGGTGTCCATACGTTTGTTCTCTACATCTGTGTCTCAATTACTGCCCTACAAACCGGTTTATCTGTACCATTTTTCTAGGTTCCACATATATGCATTAATATATGATATTTGTTTTTCTCTTTCTGACTTACTTCACTCTGTATGACAGTCTCTAGATCCATCCATGTCTCAACAAATGACCCAATTTCATTCCTTTTTATGGCTGAGTAATATTCCATTGTATATATGTGTCACATCTTCTTTATCCATTCATCTGTCTATGGGCATCTAGGTTGCTTCCATGACCTGGCTATTGTAAATAGTGCTGTAATGAACATTGGGTTGCATGTGTCTCTTTGAATTATGGTTTTCTCTGGGTATATGCCCAGTAGTGGGACTGCTGGATGATATGGTAATTCTGTTTTTCATTTTTTAAGCGACCTCCGTACTGTTCACATTAGTGGCTATATCAATTTACATTCCCACTAACAGTGCAAGAGGGTTCCTTTTTCTCCACACCCTCTCCAGCATTTGTTGTTTGTAGACTTTCTGATGATGCCCATTCTAACTGGTGTGAGGTGATACCTCATTGTAGTTTTGATTTGCATTTCTCTAATAATTAGTGATGTTGAGCAGCTTTCCATGTGCTTCCTGGCCATCTGTTTGTCTTCTTTGGAGAAATGTCTATTTAGGTCTTCTGCCCATTTTTGGATTGGGTTGTTTGTTTCTTTAATATTGAGCTGCATGAGCTGTTTATATATTTTGGAGATTAATCCTTTGTCCGTTGATTCATTGGCAAATATTTTCTCCCATTCTGAGGGTTGTCTTTTCATCTTGTTTATGGTTTCCTTTGCTGTGCAAAAGCTTTGAAGTTTCATTAGGTCCCATTTGTTTATTTTTGTTTTTATTTCCATTACTCTAGGAGGTGGATCAAAAAAGATCTTGCTGTAATTTATGTCGAAGAGTGTTCTTCCTATGTTTTCCTTTAAGAGTTTTATAGTGTCTGGTCTTACATTTAGGTCTTTAATCCATTTTGAGTTTATTTTTGTGTATGGTGTTAGGGAGTGTTCTAATTTCATTCTTTTACATGTAGCTGTCCAGTTTTCCCAGCACCACTTATTGAAGAGACTGTCTTTTCTCCATTGTTATCCTTGCCCCCTTTGTCATAGATTAGTTGACCATAGGTGCATGGGTTTATATCTGGGCTTTCTATCTTGTTCCATTGATCTATGTTTCTGTTTTTGTGCCAGTACCATATTGTCTTGATTACTGTAGCTTTGTAGTATAGTCTGAAGTCAGGGAGTCTGATTCCTCCAGCTCCGTTTTGTTCCCTCAAGGCTGCTTTGGCTATTCAGGGTCCTTTGTGTCTCCATACAAATTTTAAGATTTTTTGTTCTAGTTCTGTAAAAAAATGCCATTGGCAATTTGATAGGAAATGCATTGAATCTGTAGATTGCTTTGGGTAGTATAGTCATTTTCATGATATTGATTTTTCCAATCCAAGAACATGGTATATCTCTCCATCTGTTGGTATCATCTTTAATTTCTTTCATCAGTGTCTTATAGTTTTCTGCATACAGGTCTTTTGTCTCCCTAGGTAGTTTATTCCTAGATATTTTATTCTTTTTGTTGCAATGATAAATGGGAGTGTTTCCTTAATTTCTCTTTCAGATTTTTCATCTTTAGTGTATAGGAATGCCAGAGATTTCTGTGCATTAATGTTGTATCCTGCAACTTCACCAAATTCATTGATTAGCTCTAGTAGTTTTCTGGTGGCATCCTTAGGATTCTCTATGTATAGTATCATGTCATCTGCAAACAGTGACAGCTTTACTTCTTCTTTTCCAATTTGGATTCCTTTTATTTCTTTTTCTTCTCTGATTGCCATGGCTAGGACTTCCAAAACTATGTTGAATAATAGTGGTGAGAGTGGACATCCTTGTCTTTTTCCTGATCTTAGAGGAAATGCTTTCAGTTTTTCACCACTGAGAATGATGTTTGCTGTGGGTTTGTCTTATATGGCCTTTATTATGTTGAGGTAGGTTCCCTCTATGCCCACTTTCTGGAAAGTTTTTATCATAAATGGGTGTTGAATTTTGTCAAAAGCTTTTTCTGCATCTATTGAGATGATCATATGGTTTTTCTTCTTCAGTTTGTTAATGTGGTGTATCACATTGATTGATTTGCGTATATTGAAGAATCCTTGCATCCCTGGGATAAATCCCACTTGATGGTGTATGATCCTTTTAATGTGTTGTTGGATTCTGTTTGCTAGTATTTTGTTGAGGATTTTTGCAGCTATATTCATCAGTGATATTGGTCTGTAATTTTCTTTTTTTGTGGTATATTTGTCTGGTTTTGGTATCAGGGTGATGGTGGCCTCATAGAATGAGTTTGGGAGTATTAATTCCTCCGCAATTTTTTGGAAGAGTTTGAGAAGGATAGGTGTTAGCTCTTCTCTAAATGTTTGATAGAATTCACCTGTGAAGCCATCTGGTCCTGGACTTTTGTTTGTAGGAAGATTTTTAATCACAGTTTCAATTTCATTACTGGCGATTGGTCTGTTTGTATTTTCTATTTCTTCCTGGTTCAGTCTTGGAAGGTTATACCTTTCAAAGAATTTGTCCATTTCTTCCAGGTTGTCCATTTTATTGGCATAGAGTTGCTTGTAGTAGTCTCTTGGGATGCTTTGTATTTCTGCAGTGTCTGTTGTAACTTCTCCTTTTTCGATTCTAATTTTATTGATTTGAGTCCTCTCCATCTTTTTCTTGATGAGTCTGGCTAATGGTTTATCCATTTTGTTTATTTTCTCAAAGAACCAGCTTTTAGTTTTATTAATCTTTGCTATTGTTTTCTTTGTTTCTATTTCATTTATTTCTGCTCTGATCTTGATGGTTTCTTTCCTTCTGCTAACTTTGGGTTTTCTCTGTTCTTCTTTCTCTGGTTCCTTTAGGTGTAAGGTTAGATTGTTTATTGGAGATTTTTCTTGTTTCTTGAGGTAGGCTTGTATACCTGTATCCTTCCCTCTTAGAACTGCTTTTGCTGCATCCCAAAGGTTTTGGATCATCATGTTTTCATTGTCATTTGTCTCTAGGTATTTTTTGATTTCCTCTTTGATTTCTTCAGTGATCTCTTGGTTATTTAGTTACATATTGTTTAGCCTCCATGTGTTTGTGTTTTTTATGTTTTTTCCCTGTAATTAATTTCTAATCTCATAGCGTTGTGGTCAGAAAAGATACTTGATATTATTTCAATTTTCTTAAATTTACTGAGGCTTGATTTGTGACCCAAGATGTGATCTATCGTGGAGAATGTTCCGTGCACACTGGAGAAGAAAGTGTAATCTGCTGTTTTTGGATGGAATGTCCTATAAATATCAATTAAATCTATCTGGTCTATTATGTCACTTAAAGCTTCTGTTTCCTTATTAATTTTCATTTTGGATGATCTGTCCATTGGTGTAAGTGAGGTGTTAAAGTCCCCTACTATTATTGTGTTGCTGTCAATTTCCTCTTTTAGAGCTGTTAGCAGTTGCCTTATGTATTGAGGTGCTCCTATGTTGGGTGCATATATGTTTATAATTGTTATATCTTCTTGGATTGATCCCTTGATCATTATGTCGTGTCCTTCCTTGTGTCTTGTAACATTCTTTATTTTAAAGTCTATTTTATCTGATATGAGTATTGCTACTCCAGCTTTCTTTTGATTTCCATTTGCATGGAATATCTTTTTCCATCCCCTCACTTTCAGTCTGTATGTGTCCCTAGGTCTGAATTGGGTCTCTTGTAGACAGCATATATATGGGTCTTGTTTTTGTATCCATTCAGCAAGCCTGTGTCTTTTGGCTGGAGCATTTAATCCTTTCACATTTAAGGTAATTATCGATATGTATGTTCCTATGACCAATTTCTTAATTGTTTTGGGTTTGTTTCTGTAGGTCCTTTTCTTCTCTTGTGTTTCCCATTTAGAGAAGTTCCTTTAGCATTTGTTGTAGAGCTGGTTTGGTGGTGCTGAATTCTCTTAGCTTTTGATTCTCTGTAAAGCTTTTGATTTCTCCATTGAATCTGAATGAGATCCTTGTCGGGTAGAGTAATCTTGGTTGTAGGTTCTTCCCTTTCACCATTTTATGTATATCATGCCACTCCCTTCTGGCTTGTAGAGTTTCTGCTGAGAAATCAGCTGTTAACCTTATGGGAGTTCCCTTGTATTTGTCGTTTTTCCCTTGCTGCTTTCAATATTTTTCTGTGTCTTTAATTTTTGCCAATTTGATTACTATGTGTCTCGGCATGTTTCTCCTTGGGTTTATCCTGTATGGGACTCTCTGCGCTTCCTGAACTTGGGTGGCTATTTCCTTTCCCATGTTAGGGAAGTTTTCGACTATAATCTCTTCAAATATTTTCTCTGGTCCTTTCTCTCTCTCTTCTTCTTCTGGGACGACCCCTATAATACGAATGTTGTTGTGTTTAATATTGTCCCAGAGGGCTCTTAGGCTCTCTTCATTTCTTTTCATTCTTTTTTCTTTATTCTGTTCTGCAGCAGTGAATTCCACCACTCTGTCTTCCAGGTCACTTATCTGTTCTTCTGCCTCAGTTATTCTGCTGTTGATTCCTTCTAGTGTAGTTTTCGTTTCAGTTATTGTATTGTTCATCTCTGTTTGGTTGTTCTTTAATTCTTCTAGGTCTTTGTTAAACTTTTCTTGCATCTTCTAGATCTTTGCCTCCATTCTTTTTCCGAGGTCCTGGATCATCTTCACTATCATTATTCTGAATTCTTTTTCTGGAAGGTTGCCTATCTCCACTTCATTTAGTTGTTTTTCTGGGGTTTTATCTTGTTCCTTCATCTGGTACATAGCCCTCTGCCTTTTCATCTTGTCTATCTTTCTGTGAATATGGTTTTTGTTCCACAGGCTGCAGGATTGTAGTTCTTGCTTCTGCTGTCTGCCCTCTGGTGGATGAGGCTATCTAAGAGGCTTGTGTAAGTTTCCTGATGGGAGGGACTGGTGGTGGGTAGAGCTGACTGCTGCTCTGGTGGGCAGAGCTCAGTAAAACTTTAATCCGCTTGACTGTGGATGGGTGGGACTGGGTTCCCTCCCTGTTGGTTGTTTGGCCTGAGGCAACGCAACACTGGAGCCTACCTGGGCCCTTTGGTGGGGCTAAGGACAGACTCTCGGAGGGCTCATGCCAAGGAGTACTTCCCAGAACTTCTTTCACGGTGAGCCACAGCCACACTCCGCCTCTGCAGGAGACCCTCCAATACTAGCAGGTAGGTCTGGTTCAGTCTCCCCTGAGGTCACTGCTCCTTCCCCTGGGTCCCGATGCGCACACTACTTTGCGTGTGCCCTCCAAGAGTGGAATCTCTGTTTCCCCTAGTCCTGTCGAAGTCCTGCAATCAAATCCCACTGACCTTCAAAGTCTGATTCTCTAGGAATTCCTCCTCCAGTTGCTGGACCCCCAGGTTGGGAAGCCTGACGTGGGGCTCAGAACCTTCACTCCAGTGGGTGGACTTCTGTGGTATAAGTGTTCTCCAGTCTGTGAGTCACCCACCCAGCAGTTATGGGATTTGATTTTACTGTGATTGCACCCCTCCTACCGTCTCACTGTGGCTTCTCCTTTGTCTTTGGACGTGGGGTATCTTTTTTGGTGAGTTCCAGTGTCTTGCTGTCGATGATTATCCAGCAGGTAGTTCTGATTCTGGTGTTCTCACAAGAGGGAGTGAGAGCATGTCCTTCTACTCCGCCATCTTGGTTTCTCCTGACAACAGAGTATCTTGAAATTCTACAGAACAGCTGGTGACTCACCCTAAGATATTTCCAAGGTTGCAAAGGCCCAACATTTTAATGAGGCAGAAGGTTGGGATTGGAAAATATGCAGAATATAAGTCTGATAACACTTCCTAACAATTTCATAGAAAAACCCTTATGTTTCCAGTGGTCTCTTTCTAGGTCCTCTCCTAAGCAGTTGGTTGTGTATCAGTTTGGAAAGGGCAGTAGTCTTTGTGGTTAATGTCCAGCACTATTGCTACCCCAAGACATGTCAGTGATACAGGTACAGTTGTCAGTCAACAGAGTTCTCCCAACTCCTGTCTCTGGCCAACTTACATACTCCTCCCCTTCCCCTTCAGCCTATTCTAATAGAGTGCCCTCCTGCTACCGTCTTCCTACCCTGGCCCCCCCTCACATATATATGTATAACTTTCTAATCAGGTCCCATACCCTGGGGCCCTGTTCTTTAATTTCCAAGATAATCAGTTAATCATATAAGGTCTTATCTTAAATGCTTTATAGTTGTTTATTAACCTTTGCTGAGGATTATGCTTTGCCAGCATCAAGTACTTTATTGTAGTTTTCTATCTTCTGGGAAATAGGGGAAAAACTATCAAGTCAGCAAACCTGGTTTGCTGATTTTAGCTTCATACTCTTGTAGACACCAGCTCTGGTTCCTAAGCTTTCCCTCCCAGGGCTCTTAAACCTTCTTTCCTCCAGTTAAATATATCTTTTTATCCAGTTCCTTTCAGAAGGAGCCAGGTGACCTACTAAGTTGTTGAAGGGTGTTAAAAATATTATCCTCCTACCCCAAAGTAACATGATCATTGTAATGGAGATATCTTTTTTTTTTTTTTTGGATTTAATCCTCACAAAACCCCTTTCAGATAGATACTGTTAACATCCTTATTTCAAACATGCTTTGTGCCTCATCGCCAGTAAGTAGCAGAGCCTGGGTTTGAAACCAGGAAGTATAGCTCCAGAGTTAACGGAGACATCTTAAGCCCAGCCCACCTCCTTGATGCTGAGACCCTGAGACCAAGACAGACTAAGAGAGAAGACTCTCTGTACCACCAGGGCTTCATAGTATACCTGGATCTGCAAAGTATTCTTGTCCTGAAGAACCTGCCTCATTTGTGGCTTAATATTTAAGACGTGGCAACGGAGAAATGGAGTGTGAGAAAAAGCAATGTTATGTCCATTTGTGTGGAATAAAAGATATATAACAGGAAGAAATTTGGCTTGGGTAAGAGTGGGCCTAGAAGGTATGTCTGCTCATTGGAACCTCTCTGAGCATAAATCTTGAAGCATTATAGAGGAAGCAGGTGTCTTGTTCTGCTCAGGTTGTCATAACAAAATACCATAGACTGTGTGGCTAAACAACAGAAATTTATTTGTGCTGGCCAATTTATTTTCTGGTGAGAACTCCATTCCTGACTTGCAGATGGCCACCTTTTTGCTTTGTCCTCACATGGTGGAGAGAGAGTGACCACTCTGGTGTCTCTTCTTATAAGAACGCTAATCCTATTGGATTAGGGCCCTGCCCTTATGACCTCATTAAACCTTAATTACTTCCTTACTATAAATATAGTCACATTAGATTTAGGGGTTCAACATATGAATTTGGTGGGGGGTGTGGGGGAGGGACACAATTCAGCACATTAGCAGCAGGGAAGGCTTAATCCAGACCCCTTGCTCTGTGCCCAGAAAGTTGGGGGCATGTTCTCCAATGGTAGAGCCAGCATTCTACTATTTTGGAAGCAGGGATTAGAGGCAGGGGTGAGGTTTATAAATCTCTGCTAGGAGCTAAAGGGCACCCTGGGTACATGTAGTGATACAGTATTTAGTGTTCGCTTCACACATTCTGCTGCCTATCTCTCAGCATCAGAAGTTCGTTTGCTCAGAAGCTCTAACAACTGTGGCCCACAGGTCCACAGCCTGGGGCCAATAGGTGTTCAATTTTAGGGTCTTGAGAAGGACTCCCTGGCCTCCAATATTCATTTAGTCAACAACTAAAGAGCCAGACAATGATCTAGGCACTGGGGAAATAATCCTGAATCAGACAAGGTCTCCCTCCCTCATTTGCTCACCAATTCTTCAAAGCCCTTTACAGAGCACAGAAACTACTTCCTGACTTGGGTTCCCAGGGAAGCAGCCAATCTCAGGTCTTTTCCTGAGGACAGATTTTGAACAGGCTGGAGAGGAGAAAGACAGAGGATGGAGAAAAGGAAAAAGAGAGAGGGGCCTTTACCTCCAAAGACTCTCTTTGCTGGCTTCCTGTTTATCTGTGCTGTCCTTAGTGCATGTCTCAGACATGGACCCTCCTCTCTACGCCCCTGTCTGACCCAGGTTGGACCCCATTTCCCTCTCCTTCTCTCTCCTTGCCCCTGAAAAGACCTCACTGGCCCACTTTCTACATGGTTTAAATGGTTTCCTTGGAAAGGCTTGCGGAGGTGGAGAGGAGAGGAGTGAAGCGAGGAGATGGTAGCAACCACTCTGTTCCATCTTTCTCACAGGCAGGTTCCACTCTTTTAGGCAATGGAGTCAACAGGACTGGAAAAGTTCTTGAGAACTTGACGTATAGACTGAATCACAGGCAGAGTTTGCAGACTTCAAAGCTAGCTCAGCCCGGCTGCCCTTCCCTACTGTCAGAACTGTCTTAATTCCCTTCAGGAGAATGCCATTATACTTATCTTCATTGCAACACTGCTTGTGGAAGGCTTTATCAGTAACTGGAGCAGCTTCCTGAGGAGATGTGAACTGAGGGGCTGAATCAGTGCTCCAGCTACAATGCCCCTATCAGCACCCTCTGATTAGGGGAGACAAGGCAATTTTGGAACCTACCGATTGGGAGTTTGTGATTCTCCTTGAGAATACCCAACTGTCTGGATTCAAAACTAAGATTCCCACTTAACAGAAGCAAGCAACTTGGGCAAGTTGCTTAACCTCTCTAAGTCCTGGTTTTTATAAAATAGAGGTTTTAAAAAGCAGTAACTATCGGACTTCCTTGGTGGCACAGTGGTTAAGAATCCGCCTGCCAATGCAGGGGACACAGGTTGAAGCCCTGGTCCGGGAAGATCCCTCATTGCCATGGAGCAACTAAGCCTGTGCACCACAACTACTGAGCCTGTGTGCCACAACTACTCAGCCTGTGTGCCACAACTACTGAAGCCTGTGTGCCTAGAGCCCGTTCTCCACAACAAGAGAAGCCACCGCAACGAGAAACCCACGCACTGCAGTGAAGAGTAGCACCCCCAGCTCACGGCAACTGGAGAACGCCCACGTGCAGCAACGAAGACCCAACGCAGCCAAAAATAAATAAGTAAATTTATTTTTTTTAAAAAAGGCAGTAATTATCTTGAAGGGGGTTGGGAGGATTCAGTGAGATAATGCATGAAAGGCCCTTGGCTCAGAGCTTGGAACCAAGTAAGCGCTCCATAAAGGTTAACTATTTTTATTAATAATAACTGAGTTTTTGGTAATCACATTAGGACATGCTTTGTGTGAGCCTTTTCTCTCTCCCCACTAAAGGCCTCTGTCAAGTTCCACTGAGCTCATTCAGTGCTCTGATGTGGAGCTTGACAAAACCTCATCAGTGTCTGGACTGGGCCCGTAGTGCCTGGGTGCCTAGCTTCAGCAAGACCTCCCAGGCAGTCACCACTAAGGCTGCATTCTCCTATTATGAAGATAGGGGATATACACTGATACTTGCCATACTATTTCAGAGAGTTATTGCCAGGATCCAGCGTGTCAATGTACAGGAATGTAATTCATGCAAGGAAAAAAAGCCATACAGATTCAGTGCAACACCTTGTCATAGTTCCTATCCCAAAGAGGTTACAATACAGCTAAGGGGATATAACTTAAACCAAGTGATAACAGTATACATGTGACTGAAGTGTTAGCCACTTGGATGTCCCCAAAGCCCTCTGGCCTACTGGGAACCCCCATCCTTTAATATTTAAATAAAATTGTCTTGAACCCCCAACTCCTGTAGAGTGAGAATAATCACCATCATTCCCAATATTTCTGAGAATTCTTGGGGCCTCTCTCCTTGTTGTCTCTGGCTCTGTTTGCACACTTCTGCTGAATTTTCTAACATTGCTGGATGGGCTGCCGTTTTTTTTTTTTTCAATATCTTATATCTGCCCCCACCTCCACCCCAGCAGCCCTGAACACCATCTGGCTTCCTGAATTCTCCAAGCATCACTGGCACCGAGCTGTATGTGTAGCAAATTTTACTGAAGACTTGAGGGAAGGAAGGTGAAGTTGTAGCTCAGTACAGCAAATGTTAAATGTTCCTTTCCCTAATTGCCCCTGAAAAGACCTCAGTGGCCCACTTTTTACATAGAGACCCAGCAACCACCCTATTGCTCTGTTTCCTTCTTCTGCCCTCTTCTACCTGCTCCTCCTAGGTTGATCCAATAATTCATGCTATATTACTTACGTGGGACAAGATAGACACACCACCTATTGAATGCTTACTTTGTACCAGGCACTCTGCTAAGTGCTTTTACATTTCTCAAATAACACACATTCTCACTTTCCTTTGCTCCAGACAATCCAGGCATGTATCCTAGGAGCTTCTATTTTTTTCAACAAATAAATTTTACACAACTTTTATGTGCTAGGTGCTGGGATCTTTGCTCTAACAGAGCTTCATAGCCAAAGAGCCAATCAAGATAATTTGCTAAAAAAAACCCCAAAACCCCCCACAATTCTCAGTGAGGAATTCTACTGCTACTTTTATACAAACTTTTTTCCCTCTGGACTACAATTTAAGACAACATTATGACAAACAGCAATATTAGAGAAAAATATAAACGATGCCACGTGATTGACACATGCGTAGCTCAGGCAGTAAAAGAGGACAGTGGATTCACTGGGGACTGAAATAGAGTCCAAAGGCTTTCAGGAAAAGGGGGAGTCATCTATGTTGGATCTTAAAGGATGGGTGGCATGAAAATAGGAAGAGAGGGACTTCCCTGGCGGTCCAGTGGCTAAGAGTCTGCGCTTCTAATGCAGGGGACACGGGTTCAATCCCTGGTTGGGAAACTAAGATCCCACACACCATGCAGCAAGGCCAAAAAAAAAAAGAAAATAGGAAGAGAGGAGGAAGGCATGGGAGGCTAGGGCAGGATGAGCAGTAGAGAGTCATGTTTAAGACCAAGGACTCTGGGCTCAAACTCAGCTCTGTCATTTGCTTACTTTGGGACTTTGGCAGATTGTTTCATCTCTCTAAGCCTGAGTTTCCTCATCTGGAAAACTGGGATAGCAACAGTACTTTCCTCAAAGGTGTGTGGTCACGATTAAACGAGAAAATGCATGAAATGCATTTCAGGCTTGGAGTAATGCCTGAAATATGATAAGTGAACAAAATAGCTTTAAAAAACAAGCAAAGGATCTATATTAGGATCTTTATACTTCAGCTATTAAAATTTTGGGAGCATCTTACCATTTATACAAATGTTTTTTTTCCTTTTACTTTTGTTCTCATTTAGTAGGCAGATTCCAAATCTTGTAGGCAGATATACTTATCATCACTTCCATTTTGCAGAAGTGGAAATCAAGATTCAAGAAAGTTAAATACTTTCCCCAAAGGCATGAGGTCACTTTGCTCATGGAACTTCTGACTCCAAATCTTTCTAATCCTGCCTTAAAAGTAAAACAAAACAAAACAAACAAACCCCCCCCACACACAAAAGCCAAAAACCAAAAAACACACACAAAAACCCAAAGAGACAAACCCTGAAGTGGTTAATAGTTTGGCCAAGGATTACTTTCTTATTACTTGTTTTCCAAACAAGGATAGACTTTTACCAATGGGATATAGTTAGAGCATCTAGGGGGAGGGTCAGGAGTGAGAAACCAACATGAGAAACCAGCATTTAAAGAAAGCATCTTTAAATGCTTTCCTTTGCACCCTACTCCATGTCTTGTTTTCTCCTTCACAAGGTCTTCTCTCTGGTGAGAGGGGACAAAGGCCCTAGCTCTAACTCAAGCTCTATACCTGGCTCTAACACGTGACTACTTCTACCCAGGGCCAAGTGAGGAAATTACCACTGGGGGCACAGAAGGAGAAAAGTAAGTAAAAGGAATGCTTTACCTAGTGGGTAACAGAGGGGATTTGGGAGGAGATGGCATCTGAGAAGATAACTATAATTTTGTAACTGTAATTTTGTGTTTAGAACAATTCGTGCTGAGACATCAGTGGATCATCTAAGTGGAGAGGTTTTTGGGAAGACAGGAGAATGAGGGGAGACTTCTCAAGGTCACCATTAGAGAGAGGGACTGGATGTCATCTCCATGAAGTGGAAGGCGTGTAATAGGCTGTCGGGTTCACTGAGGGCCTGAGTGCACCACCAGCAGAGCACAGGGTCCTTGTACCATGCTCACCAGGCAGCTGCTTGCAGCTCGATGACTGGCATTACCCACAGTCAGTTCACCTGTGGTTAACAGGAAGATCTTAAAGGTCCATTTTGCTCTAAAAATCTATAAGATTCTACAAGATAACCTGCTCCACCCCTCCAGACAGCAGCTATTTTATGACCCTGGCTGGCACCAAGGCCAGATGGAATTGAGCAAGGGAGGAATGGGAGGGCCTAGAAGGTCTCCTTGGAACTTTGATTTCTTCAATCACCCTCTTGGAAGCAGAATAATTTCCAAATCTGTTCTCTTCATTAGGTGGTAACAAGATAATAGTATATCCACTTAACATTAGCTCAGCCAATGATTAGAAAGTTGAAATTTCCACTTTGTTGGTTCTCTGCCTTTCCTCTAAATATAATTTCTTCCTTTTTTTTTTTTTTTTTTTTTTTTTTTTGCGGTATGCGGGCCTCTCACTGTTGTGGCCTCTCCCGTTGCGGAGCACAGGCTCCGGACGCGCAGGCTCAGCGGCCATGGCTCACGGGCCTAGCCGCTCCGCGGCATGTGGGATCTTCCCAGACCGGGGCACGAACCCATGTCCCCTGCATTGGCAGACGGACTCTCAACCACTGCGTCACCAGGGAAGCCCCAATTTCTTCATTTGAAACAAATTTTTTTCTGCATTTTCTCCAAAGGTTGCTAAATTACATTAGCACAGTATGAACCCTGGCAGACCTATCCTAAGAGCTCAAGAAGGGATAACCCACGTGGGAAGATTGCATGGGTGCCAGAAAAATCATGGTGATCAAAGCTTTTCTAGCTCCTTTTCTTAGGGCATGATTTCTTCCATCTTCATTATTTATTATCCAACAGTGTTTATTAAATGCCTGCTGTGTCACAACACTAGGAGAAGCACTGTGCATTTGAGCTGGGAGTGATGAGTGTTGTGATTGGTTTGCTTGTTTGTGCTAACTGTGTTACTGGGCTGCTGCAGAGCCTTTCTGTCTGTCTAACAGATGGTTGAGGGCGTCACAGAGGAGACTGGAATTTGTCTGCAGGTGAGACAGGAGCAGGAATGGTTTCATGGGTGTGTGACCTAGGCAGTCACACAAGGCCCACTCTGAGAAGGGTCCTGTGCTTGGTTTAATACTCTGCTGTCAACATCCGGATATTAATATTTTTGAACAAGGAGTACCACATTTTCATTGCACACTGGGCCCCATAAATTATGTAGCTGGTCTTGAATAAGAGAGATTCTTCTGGAGAGAATTCTGCATCTGGGGACAGAAGACTGTAGGAATAATAATAGAAGTTGCATAGGAGTGGGAGAAAAGCCACCAAACACTACTCTGAGCTGTGGTTTTTTCCATAATTATTTGCCAAATTGAGTTGAAGTGAGGAGAAAAGCAGTCCCCACCGAGCATTGAGCTAAGTAAGTACTTCACGTGAATTAACTCAATTTAGGATTCTATTGAATGGGCACTATAGTTACCCATGTTAGCTCTTAAACTAATGCTATTTCATTACAGCCAACTACCATTCTATTTACAAAATGACAGGCAAGAGTTTTTTTTTTTTTTTTTTTTTTCTTTTTGCGGTATGCGGGCCTCTCACTGTTGTGGCCTCTCCCGTTGCGGAGCACAGGCTCCGGACGCGCAGGCCCAGCGGCCATGGCTCACGGGCCCAGCCGCTCCGCGGCATATGGGATCCTCCCAGACCGGGGCACGAACCCGCATCCCCTGCATCGGCAGGCAGACTCTCAACCACTGCGCCACCAGGGAGGCCCAGGCAAGAGTTTTTTATATAGATGTCTGCTCCACCTGTACCCCTCTGCTCAGCCCTCCAGTGTAATCTGCTATTGTTTGCAGCTACAGCTTTAGATCTGGAAGTCCTGGAAGGTAGAAGTGAAGACCTTTTAATTGTATCCATTCCTGCTATAGAACCCAATACTTGTTTTCACAGGCCTTTGTTAAAATGCCTCTTCCCAGAGGACAGGACCCTTGTCTGTGTGGGTCACTACTGTATGCTCAGCATGTAAGGCTGCATCCAGCACAATTAGTAGGCACTCAGATATTACTTAGAGAGTTCCACTTCTGGCCAAGATGGAGTAACAGGGACCAGACTTACTCTCTCATTCTAAACAACTAAAAAGTCCTGACCAAATATATGGAACAATGATTTTCAGTTGTTGGACAACAGGAAGCACAGGATGGTGATCCTTGAAAGAAGGGTGATAAAATGAACCCTATGATTGTCTCAACTTGCTGCCTGGAGAGAGTTTCCAGGCCGTAGCTCAGAGAAGTGCGAAAGGGCCCAGTGATCTCGTGGAGTTCAGAGTTCAGTTCAAGGTGGCTGGAATTCACAGGGCAGAGTACTGAGGAGGAGAGAGTAATAGAAAGCTGATAAGGACATGCATGTGAGGAAACCAATAAGGCCTGAGAAAGATGAACTGGAAAAGAGCAGGCAGAAAAATCCTCAGAGCTCACGTAGAACCACTGGGAAACTATTAACCCAAGTGGAAAGACCTCCTAATTCTTAGGGCACTGAGTAAAGTTCTCAGAAAAGGACTGCCTCATAGTAGAGCCAAATGAGTCCTAGTTTAAAGGCTGTTTTATTTTTGTTTTGGCCACACGGCATGTGGGATCTTAGTTCCATGTGGGATCTTAGTTCCCCGACCAGGAATCGAACCCACACCCCCTGCAGTGGACATGCAGAGTCTTAACTGCCAGAGAAGTCCCTTTAAAGGCTGTTTTGGACCTATATAACAACCCAGAAAAAAACAAGACTTGCTAGATTCAAGCTGCTTCCAAGTAATAACTTAGCTACATCCTAGAATGAAGTCCAAAAATATTTAAAGGAATACAGAAAATCAGCACCCCACTATGTTAAACTCATATTAACTGTCATCTGACTTTAAAGTACCATCTTACTTTAAAACAATTTTAATTTACTTTATGTAATAAAGCATAAAAATAAGGCTCATAACAAGGGGGAAAATCAATCCATAGAAAAAACACAGAAATGACCCATGATAGATTTAGAGGACAAAATCATTAAAACAAGTATTTTAATACATCCCATATGTATTAAAATATGTTCAAGAAGGTGGAGAAAGTAATGAGCTTAATGAGGAGAGAAATAGAAGATATTAAAAAAATAGAAATTATAAAAAGGATATGTTTGAAATTAAGCTTCTAGAGATAAAAAAATACACTATCTGAAATGAAAAGTACCCTGCATGGGATTAATAGCAGTTTACACACTGAGGATGAAAAGATTAGTGAACTTGAAGACATAGCAATAGAAACTATCTGAAATGAAACATAGAGGAGAGAGAGAGAGAGAGAGAGAGAACACTGTGTTAGAGATCTGTGGAATATCTTCAAGGGCCTGATATATATCTAAGTGGAGACCCAGAAAGAGAGAATAGATGGTGGAGACAGAAAAGTATTTGAAGATACACTGTTCTAAAAATTGTATGGTAAAGTATCTTTCATTAAAATTCATTTTTTTGGTACATAGAAATATAGTTGATTTTTTTTTTTTTTTTTTTTTTTTTTTTGCAGTATGCGGGCCTCTCCCATTGCGGAGCACAGGCTCTGGACGCGCAGGCTCAGCGGCCATGGCCCACGGGCCCAGCCGCTTCGCGGCATGTGGGATCTTCCCGGACCGGGGCACGAACCCATCTCCCCTGCATCGGCAGGCGGACTCTCAACCACTGTGCCACCAGGGAAGCCCCTGTAGTTGATTTTTGTATTTTGTTTTTGCATACTCTTGTAGAGATCATTCCCACCAGCAGTGTATGAGAATTCCAGTTGCTCTGCAAACTCATCAGTACTTGGTATTGTCATTTTTTTCTTTTTTTAAAAAAATTATTTATTTATTTTATTTTTAGCTGCATTGTGTCTTCGTAGCTGCGCACGGGCTTTCTCTAATTGTGGTGAGCCAGGGCTACTCTTTGTTGCGGTATGCGGGCTTCTCATTGCAGTGGCTTCTCTTGTTGCAGAGCACAGGCTCTAGGTGCACAGGCTTCAGTAGTTGTGGCTTGCGGGTTCTAGACCACAGTCTCAGTAGTTGTGGCACACGGGCTTAGTTGCTCTGCAGCATGTGGGATCATCCCGGACCAGGGCTCGAACCCGTGTCCCCTTTATTGGCAGGCGGATTCTTAACCACTGCGACACCAGGGAAGCCCCATTTTTTCTTTACTTTCTTTCTTTTCCTTTTCCTCTCTCTCTCTCTCTCTCTCTTTTTTTTTTGGTTTTAGCCATTCTAATGTGTGTATAGTGGTATCTCATTGTGGTTTTAATTTGCCTTTTCCTGATGACTAATGACATAGCATCTTTCCATATGCTTTTTTGCCATCTGATATTTTCTTTGGTGAAAGATCTAAGTCTTTTGCCCATTTATCACGTTGTTTGGTTGTTTTTTTCTTTTTTCTTTTTTTTTTTTTTGCAGTACGCGGGCCTCTCACTGTTGTGGCCTCTCCCCTTGCGGAGCACAGGCTCCGGACGCACAGGCTCAGCAGCCATGGCTCACAGGCCCAGCCGCTCCGTGGAACGTGGGATCTTCCCGGACTGGGGCACGAACCCGTGTCCCCTGCATCGGCAGGCGGACTCAACCACTGCGCCACCAGGGAAGCCCTGTTTTTTTCTTAATATTCAGTTTTGAGACTTTTAAATATATGCTGGATATAAGTTCATTATCAGATACATAATTTGCAAATGTTTTCTACCTATTTGTGGTGTATCTTTTCATTCTCTTTATAGTGTCTTTTGAAGAACAGAGGTTCTTAATTTTGATGAAATCCACCTTATTAATTTTTCTTTTATGGATTGTGCTTTTGACATTATATGTAAAAATTTTTTGCCTAATCCAAGATCACAAAGGTTTGCTCTTATTTTTTCTTTCCTAGAAGCTTTATAGTTTCTGATTTTGGATTTCAGTCTATGATCCATTTTGAGTTGCTTTTAAAATAGGGCACAAGTTATGAATTCACATTAATTTTTATTTTTTGCATATGGATACCTAATTGTCCTGGTGCCATTTGTTGAAAACATTATCCTTTTTACATTGCGTTGCCTTTACAACATTGTGGAAAATCAATTCACCATATATTTGTGGGTCTATTTCTGGACTCTTTATTCCATTGAAGTATGTGTCAGTGCTTTCTCTGATACCACACTGTCTTAATTACTGTCTATTTATAATAAGCCTTTGCCTTAATCTGCTCAGGCTGCCATAACAAAATGCCATAGACTGGGTGGCTTAAACAAGAAATTTATATTCTCATAGTTCTGGAGGCTAGAAGTTTGAGATCAGGATGCTAGCATGATCAGGTCCTGGTGAGAGTTTTCTACCTGGCGTGCAATCAGCCATGTTCTTACTGCACCCTCACATGGCCTTTGTGCTTACACAGAAAGAGATACTTCTCTTTTTTCCTCATTTTATAAGACCACTAATCCCATCATGAAGACAGCACTCTCGTGACCTAATCTAACCCTAACTACTTCACCAAGGCCCCATTTCCAAATACCATCATATTGGAGCTTATGGTTTCAACATATGAATTTTGGAGGGACACAGTCAGTCCATGACAACCTTGAAAACAAGTACTATGAATCTTCCCATCTTGTTGTTCTTTTTCAAAATTGTGTTGACTATGCTAGTTCCTTTGACTCGCCATATAACTTTTAAAATCAGTTTGTCAATTTTTATTTAAATTCTTTGGGAAGAATTGACATTTTAACAGTATTGAGTCTTTTAATTCATGAACATGGAATATGTCTCCAATTATTTGTTTTCTTTGATTTCGTTCACCAGGGTTTTATAGTTTTCAGCATACAGGATGGGGGTGGGGGTGGGAGGGAGGTCCACGAGGGAGGGGATATAGGTATACATATAGCTGATTCACTTCATTGTACAGCAGAAACTAACACAACATTGAGCAATTTTACTCCAATAAAAATATAAAAAAATAAAAATAAAGTAAAATAAAATAAACCTAAGTATTTCATGTTTTTTGGTGCTCTTGTAAATGGTACTCTTTTTAAAATTCAGTTTCCAATTGTTCATTGCTGGAATGTAGAAATACAGTAGATTTTATTTATTGATCTTGTATCGTATAGCCTAATTAAACTCGCTTATAAGTTCTGCTTGTTTTTGTTTTGTTTGTAGATATTTTGAGATTTTCTATGTAGAAAAGCATATTGTCTGTGAATAGAGATAATTTTCTTTCTTCTTTCCGATCCATATGTCTTTTAGGTCTTTTCTTGTCTTATTGTACTCTCTAGACCTCCTTGTTAAATGGGAGTGGTGAGAGCATTCTTGTTCCTGATCTTAGGGAGAAAACGTTTATTTTGTTTTTTATGATCAAAAATGATGCTAGTTGTAGGGTTTTTTGTTTACCTTCTTTATCAGATTGAAAAAGTTGCCTCTATTCCTAGTTTGCTATAAGTTTTTATCATAAACAAATATAGAACTTTGTTAAATCCTTTTTCTGCCTCTACAGGGGTAATAATGTGGTTTTTCATTTTTAGTCTGTTGATGTGGTAAATTAGATTGATTTTCAAATGTTGAATAGCCTTTCATTCCTGGGATAAATTCCACTTTGTTATTATACATTATTCTTTTTATGTATTGCTGGATTTGATTTACTAGTGTTTTGTTGAGGATTTTTTTCATGTTAGGTTCATGTGGAATGTTACCATCTGGTTTTTGTATCAGGGTATTGCTGGCCTCCTAAATGAGTCATCAGTGTTCCCTCCTCTTTTACAGTCTGGAAGAGTTTATGAAAACTGGTATTATTTCTTCCTTATGTCCTCTGGAAAAAAATTCACAACCTAAAAGTTGAGAGTTATGTTTTATTCGATGGACATTCTTAGGACTTCAAGCCCAGGAGGGAGGATCTCAATTAACTCTGAGAAACTGCTCAGAGGGTGAGGGGGCAGCTAGGATATGTAGGAGTTTTGCAACAAAGGGCAGGTAGTCGGAAGTCAATAGATTATTGTTAATTAAAGAAAACCAGATATCTCAAGTTAAGGAATTTAGCGCTTTTCTATGGGAATATGCAAGAGTCCTGGCTCTCTGAAATCATTCCTTTGATATGCACCTCAGCTATCTGGGGCCAGTATACTGTATGTTCTCATCCTGAGTTCCCTCAGGGCTTACCAGCTCATCACTGGA
Organism: Mesoplodon mirus; assembly: GCF_964341445.2. Lineage (NCBI taxonomy): Eukaryota > Metazoa > Chordata > Mammalia > Artiodactyla > Ziphiidae > Mesoplodon > Mesoplodon mirus. The sequence continues at coordinate 100,765,839 of NC_138979.1, read as the reverse complement.
GGTGGCTGCAATCGCTGATGACTGTGCATTCCTTTGTTTACAGATATGGCAGGCAATATTTTATTTCTCACTTAGATATTTGGTAGAATTTTAATATTTGAAGACATCTGGGCCTAAATTTTCTGTGTTGGAAGGTTTTTAAGTGTACATTCTTTAATAGATATAAGACTATGCTGATAATCTATTTCTTCTGAAGTGAGCTTTGGCAGTTTTGAGTCTCATGGAATTTATTTCATTAAAATTTTTGAATTTGTGAGCATAGAATTGTTTTTATTATTCCCTTATTATCTTTTTAATGTATGTAGGAACTATAGTGGTGTCCCCTCTTGCTCCTGATATTTGTAACTTGTTTCTTCTCTTTTTTTCCTTCACCATTCTAGCTAGATGCTTATCAATTTAATTGATCTTTTCAAAGAATCAAGCTTTTCATTTCATTGATCTTCTTTATATTTTTTTTCTCCTGGTCTCACTTTCCTTGTTTTCTGCTCTTAATTATTTCCTTCAGTCTGTGTTGGGTTTGATTTACTCTTCTATTTCCAGTTTCTTAAGGTGATGTTTTAGATAATTGATTTTAGACCTTGTTATGGGTTTGTTTTCTAATATAAGTACTGCTTCAGTTGCATCCCATAGATTTTGATTTAATATTTTTTTTTGATGTGGACTATTTTTAAAGTGTTTATTGAATTTGTTACAATATTGCTTCTCTTTTATGTTTTGGTTTTTTGGCTGTGAGGCATGTGGGATCCTAGCTCCCTGACAAGGGATCAAACCTGCACCCCCTGCATTGGAAGGCGAAGTCTTAATCACTGGACTGCCAGGGAAGTCCCCCCCATAGATTTTTATTTATTTATTTATTTGTTTGTTTTTTAAATTTTTTATTTATATACTTGGTTGTGCTGGGTCTTAGTTGTGGCAAGTGGGCTCCTTAGTTGTGACATGAGCATTCCTTAGTTTCATCATGTGAACTCTTAGTTGTGGCATGAATGTGGGATCTCGTTCTCTGACTAGGGATCGAACCGAGGCCCCCTGCATCAGGAGCACGGAGTCTTAATCACTGCCCACCAGGGAAGTCCTGGATTTTGATATTTTAAAATTTTGATCAATTAAAATGTTTCTAATTTTCCTTGTGACTTCTTCTTTGAGTCATGGGTTATTTACAACTATCTTGTCTAATTTCCAAATATTTGGGGACTTTCAAGGTATCTTTTTGTTAAACATTCCTAGTTTAACTCCTTAATTGCCTTAGAACATATTTTATATGATTTCAATTATTTTAAATATTCCAAGTTTTTTTTTTCCCTAGAATATGGTCTGCCTTGGAGAATATTCTGTATACTCCTAAAGTCAATGTATATTCTGCACTTGTCAGGTGAAATGTTTAAATATGTTTAAATATGTCAGGTCAAGTAAATTGATGATGTTGTTTAGATCTTCTGTTTTCTCATATTTTTTTCTATTTATGCTATCAATTATTGAGAGAAGAGTATTAAATCTCCAGCCATAGTTTTGTACTTGTCTATTTCTCCTTTCAGTTTTATCCATTTTTGCCTTGTATCCTTTGAAGCTACATTGTTTAGTCCATATGAAACAGGAGGGAAGGGGGCAGGGCACAACCTTTAAAAGAATGACATAGCTGTTGAAGATGTGACATAAACTGGTTAGAACCAACTAGGTCCAAGATGGTGGAAGATTCAACTTCCAGTGGACCTTGAGCCTCATTATACACTCATTGTAATATATTAACATGCTAAATGACATACCCACCAGCACCATGGCAGTTCCAAGGCTGACCATAGAAGGCTGAAAAGTGGGTGGTGGCTCAATTCCTGGAAATATCTGCCCCTTCCCCAAAATAGTTGGAATAATCCTCCCACTCATTTGCCTATGAAATTACCCAGCCCATAAAACCTAACCACCCCATATTTTGGGGCCTCTTGCCTTCTGAGATGACCCACACTCTGTCTGTGGAGTGTGTTCCTCCTAAAGCCATTCTTGCCTTTTGAGAGGGACTGTATTCTGTCTATGGAATGTGTATCTCTCTAAATAAATCCACTTCTTACCTACCACTTTATCTCTCACTGAATTCTTTCTGTGATGAGACATAAAGAACCTGAGACCAGGTGTGTGACCTCAATTAAAAGACAGTGTGTTCAAGCCCCAATCTGAGTTGTGTGGTTTCACATACACATTTAGGATTGTGATATAGTCTTGGTGAACTGACTGCTTTCCATTAATGTAATGTTCCTCTTTATCTCTGGCAATATTCTTTGTTCTGAAGTCTTCCTTTCTAATATTAATATAGACACTCCAGCCTTTTTTTTTGATGTTAACATGATATGTCTTTTCCCATCCTTTTACTTTTATTCTGTGTTTTTATATTTAAAATGGGTTCCTATAGACAGCATATAGTTGGGTCTTGCTTTTTTTTTTTTTAAATCCTATCTGACAATCTCTGTATTTTTTGGTATGTTTAAACTATTTATATAAGTATTGACATGTGTTGACTGAAAAAAAAATGCACAACCCAAAAGTTGAAAATTATGTTTTATTCGGTAGACTTACTGAGGATATAAGCCCAGGATAATACAGCTTCTCAGATAGCTTTGAGGGATTGTTCCGAAGAGATAAGGGAAGAGTCAGGATGTATAGGAGTTTTTGAAAAAGAAAAAAAAAAGAAAAAACAGGTAGTCAGAACATCAAAAGATTACTGCTAATTAAAGAAAGCCAGACTTTGAATTTAGGCTTTTCTATGTATGGGAAGATGCAGGAGTCTGGGCTTATTGAAATTATTCCTTTGATATGCACGTCAACTATCTAGAGCCAGTATTCTGTTCTTTCCCATCCTGAATCCCCTCAGGGTGCACCACTGGGGTGGCTGCAGAGGCTGTCTTTTTTTTTTTTTTTTTTTTTTTTTGCGGTATGCGGGTCTCTCACTGTTGTGGCCTCTCCCATTGCGGAGCACAGGCTCCGGATGCGCAGGCTCAGCGGCCATGGCTCACGGGCCCAGCCGCTCCGTGGAACGTGGGATCTTCCCAGACCGGGGCACGAACCCGTGTCCCCTGCATCGGCAGGCGGACTCTCAACCACTGCACCACCAGGGAAGCCCGAGGCTGATGTCTTGATGGCCTCAACGTCCTTTGTTTACTGAAATGGCAAGCTGAAAGGACTCTGGAGTGAAACCTAGAGGAGTTAAGCTCACAAACAGTACGTTGGCCCACAGCAGGATCTTCACTGGTGATTTTTTCTCAACAGACCAACTTTGGAATGGGGAACAAAGCTTTCAAACCAAAAGAAAAAGGAGCGACAGATTGTCAGCCTCCAACTAACATCCCAACCAGGTTTATGTATGTACAAAACTTATACTTACAAGTACTTACTTAATTGGGAATTAAAGGAAATCTCACCCTGAAAATGACTAAGATGGAGCTCTTTATTTTGTTTGCAGTTAAGTTAGAGAAAGCCGGCTTGATAAAACAACTCTTCAGAAACATTTGGCAGTCGGTTGAATAGACTGGGATTCTAAACAGGGAATTCCCAGAACTCTTAATTTTCAGTTTAGTTGGAGATCATCTCACTGATACAAAAAGGCAAATTAAAGAAAATATAGCTGGGCAAGTCAATCTTTTAATATCATTTAGGTGGCAGACCAGTTTTTTGGAGAATTAAAAGTAACTGTTTTTGTCTTGCAAATCTCTACAAATCAGAAATGTAAATACAGTCCACAGTGACTGAGACTGAGCCTAATTCACTCAATCAGGTAGAACCTGAAACCAAGGGAGAACAAAAAAGGGAAATAAGGCCTTTTTAAACTCAAACCACTGGAAAGGCTCCCTCAGCCCAAATCTGATTCATAGCCTCCTTAATGGTTTATCAAGGACAAATACAAATCTTAAAAGTCTTTTCCACAAATAGTTAAAGCCTTAGTCATCTGAGTAAACAAATTTAACTTATTCCAACTGTTACTTACAAACTAGTAAGTTTATATTGTAATACCTGATTCATAACTAAGTGTTAAAGTGAAGCTATGAGATCTCTAGTTTTGACTGTTTGTATGTCTGTATGTACATTATACATATGAGATGTCTCTACCTCCAGAAAATATTATCAAAACTAAATTTATAAAAGAGTTCTATCTAACTGACATAAAAGTAAGTGCTTACAAGTTAAATGTTTCTAAATATAAAGGAAGCAGGCCAGAATGACTTTCAGGTTCATGTAATCTAGGAAATATTAATATTAAATTAATATCTGGTATTAAAGCTAGCTTAAGCTTGTTGATTTAATCAACATAGACGTGTCTTACTTTTATTGTACCTAGGTATACTGAAGGTCAGTAAGTTCATGTTATTTCTATTGCAGAGTTTATCAGCAAAAAAAAGAAAAGAAAAAAGAAAAAAATTAACTTGGTATGATGATATTTTCATAAGTTATAAAATAAAGATAAATGAGGTAAGAATTTTCATATGCACTCTAGGAATAATTATGTTTTGGGTGTGTCCACCTAAAATAGTTTCTGCACATTTTTTTTTTTTTTTTTGGCTGTGTTGGGTCTTCATTGCTGCACGCGGGCTTTCTCTAGTTGCAGCAAGTGGGGGCTACTCTTCGTTGCAGTGAGCAGGCTTCTCATGGTGCCTTCTCTTGTTGCGGAGCATGGGGCTCTAGACGCGTGGGCTTCAGTTGTTCCAGCACATGGGCTCAGTAGTTGCGACACGCAGGCCCTAGAGCATGAGGGCTTCAGTAGTTGTGGTGCGCAGGTTCAGTAGTTGTGGCGCACGGGCTTAGTAGGCTCAGTAGTTGTGACGCACGGGCTTAGTTGCTCCGCGGCATGTGAGATCTTCGAACCCGTATCCCCTGCATTGGCAGGCGGATTCTTAACCACTGCGCCACCAGGGAAGTCCCTCTGATAACTTTTAGATCATACTGTTACTCAAAAAACTGTGTTTGCCTCTTGAGCCAAAAGATACAACCAAGCCAAAGACTGGGAGAAGGAAGGATTTATTACTTGCAGCAAGTTGAGAGAACGCCAGGGATCTTTCCCAAAGCACTGTCTCCCCAAACAGCAAAATTGGGGAAGTTTTAAGCTAAGGGTACATGCCTTGGGTGGGGCTTGGGTGGTGTATGCATATTCATGAAGGGGCTTGAGCAGAGGAGAATTCAGCATAGAACTGGGGCAAAGGTCAACAGAGTCCAAGCTTCAGTTGATTGAAGTCAGAAAAGGTCAACATCATCATTCCATCCTCTACCTGGGTGGGGTCCTTAGTTCCTGCAGAACTCAAAGATATGTATCAGATTGTTATGTACATCCCTTGAGAAGGGACCAGGATCTATTTTATCCCTGAACTATTGTTTCTTGACTGTTTTTCCTTTGTTCCTGTATTCTCTCATTTCCCTTAAGATCATTAATTACTGAGACATGTTTAAGGGCAAGCACTGTGGCCAGGCTTAGACCACAAATTGACTTAGGCCCACAATGGCTTCTCTTATGTCAGGAAAGCCATACCTGGTTCTCTTTCTCCGGGGACCCTCTCCCCTATCTGCTTACAATACCACTGAACTAGGTAAGTAATTACAAAACTCTAATGAAAAACATGATGACTTCATCCAGATCAATAGGAATTAATTACCTGGGGCTGAATGAACTGATAAATATGGTTTATAATGTTATGACTTTTTTCTGAAATATACTGGCTAAACATCTTGAGGCAGTTGATCATATATTTATCTCTACATAGAATAATTATAATAGAGCAACTCTAGATATGGGAAGAAGCAACAAGGGAAAATACTTCCTGGATTATAAGAGACTAGTAAGAAAAGAGAGCCAGAGAATTTCAGATTATCAACAGGGCCTAATCCAAAAAAAACCCCAGCACATTGAGTGGCCTATCAACAGAATCCTCACCTGATCCAGCAATGAGCCTTCCTAGGGTAGTGGGGCAAAATCGGTCATGAAATGCCTACCAAATGTTGGTCAACTTTATGTCCAAGAGGGGGTGCTGTGGACAAAGAATGTCACCAGCCATTTTATTATAGTAAATAAAGGATGTTGAGGCCATCAAGCCATCAACTACTGCAGCTGCTCCTGATGGCTCACCTGGAGGGAATTCAGGATGTAGAAAAAAACAGGTTACTGACCCTAGATTGTTAAGGTTCATATCAAAGGAATAATTTCAATAAACCCAGACTCTTGTCTCTTCCTATTCACAGAAAAAGGCTAAATTCATTAACTTGCAATGCCTGGTTTTCTCTAATTAGCACTAATCTTTTGATGTTCTGACTACCTCTTTGTTTATGTTTGTTTTTTTGCAAAAACTCCTCTATATCCTGGCACCTCCCTTACCTCTTTGCAACAGTCCCTCAGAGTTATCTGAGAGGCTGTATCCTGGACTTAAGTCCTCAGTAGGCCCAAATAAAACATAATTTTCAACTTTTAGGTTGTGTATTTTTTTTTTTTTCAGTCAACTTGTCTTTCCTTAGATTTGGGGATAATTGGTTGCCCTGCAACCTCAGGTCACTGATGGGTTAAAGAAAATTGTAAATTTTCAGATTATCTGAATTTTTAAAATTGTTGTTATGAAGATGGGAGCAAGACTTTTCCAGCTTTCTACATCCTAAATGGAAGATAGAAGTTTTATTCTGCTTTTTTCCCCTAAATTTTTCTCTCTGTGCTGTTCAGATATTTTCTGTTGACCACTCTTTGAGTTCACTCACCCTGTCTTCTGTTTTATCCAGTTCGTTAAACCATTTTAGTTAGTTCTTTTTATTTTATTTTTTATTTTTGGCTGTGTTTGGTCTTCGTTGCTGCATGTGGGCTTTCTCTAGTTGCAGCAAGTGGGGGCTTCTCTTGTTGTGGAGCACGGGCTCTAGGCACGCGGGCTTCAGTAGTTGTGGCATGCAGGCTCAGTAGTTGTGGCTCACTGGTTCTAGAGCGCAGGCTCAGTAGTTGTGGCACACAGGCTTAGTTGCTCTGCGGCATGTGGGATCTTCCCAGACCAAGGCTCGAACCCTTGTCCCCTGCATTGGCAGGCGGATTCTTAACCACTGTGCCACCAGGGAAGCCCAGTTAGTTCTTAATTTTAATCCCTAGAATGTGCATTTATTTTTTACAAATTTTAATTGTCTTTTCTAAATCTCCATCTTTTCATCTATTTCTCCACCTTTCCCCTTATTTTCTTGAAAAGACTAATCATAGTTATGTTAAAGTCCCTGTTTGGCATTTCTAATATCTGAGTTGTTTACGGATTTGTTTCTATTATCTGGTGTTTGTTTTTTTTTTTTCTAAGAATGTCTTGTTCTTTTAAATTAGACGCTGGACATTGTAATTGAATATTTGTAGAGGCTCTGGATGATATGTTATATATGCTTAAAGAAGGTTAGCATTTCTTTTGTCAGGAAGATAGGGTAGAAATAGACTGACGTGATTCTGTTGAGCCTTTGTTTTATGTTTGTTATTTCGGCTTTGTCTTTCCCCTAGGGCACAGTGTTTATTCTTAAGGCATGTTTCTTATTACTAGGCTGTGGCCCCTTTAGGGTCTCAATAGAAAGCCTGATGTGTTTATCAAGGTCCAAAACAAACATTTCTCTCTCCAGTACAACATAGTTGCTGAAATCTCTGCTCAGATCTTTTTTTTTTTTAGTATATTTATTTTATTTATTTATTTTTGGCTGTGTTTGGTCTTCGTTGCTGCACGTGGGCTTTCTCTAGTTGCAGCGAGCGGGGGCTACTCTTCGTTGCGGTGCCCGGGCTTCTCATTGAGCTGGCTTCTCTTTGTTGGGGAGCACAGCCTCTAAGCTCATGGGCTTCAGTAGTTGTGGCACGTGGGCTCAGTAGTTGTGGCTTGTGGGCTCTAGAGCGCAGGCTCAGTAGTGGTGGCACATGGGCTTAGCTGCTCCACGGCATGTGGGATCTTCCCTGACCAGGGCTCAAACTCATGTCCCCTGCATTGGCAGGCGGATTCTTAACCACTGTGCCACCAGGGAAGTCCATCTGCTCAGATCTTTAAGCACTCCAAATACTGTTTTTCACTGAGTTTCTTGGTGTCTTGTTTTGAGCATCTTAAATTTTTGAGTTGGCCAATGACTTTGAAATTTGGTTGCAGGTTTTTAGGCTCCTTCTTCATTATTCTTTTCTTTTTATGATTTTTTTCCTTCAAAAAGACTGCTTGAGCATTATTTCTCTGCATTGTGATTTGAAAAATAAAATGCCTTTAGAAAAAGAGCTAGGATGAATGTGGAACTCAACTGGTATGCTTCCCTTCTATCAAGAATCAAAAACCTTCAAGTCCTGCTTCCACTGATTGCTCTGCAGTGCTTTCACCTGTTGACTTATATATTTGTCTAGCCTTTTTAGTTGTTCTCAGCAGGATGGTTAGTTAAGTGTAAGTTACTTCATTAAGACCAAAATTGGAAGTTTCTATATGCTCTCTAGTTCCCCTTGCTTGTACTAGTAATCAAGGAGAGGTCAAAGCAGGAAGGATAAAATCATGTATTATTTATACCCTACTTATTTCCCAGATGGGTTTGTGGCAGACCACCTGGTTTTCCAGGAGCAACCCCTAGACTTTAGGAGAGCTCTAAGGCCAAGCTTCCATGGAAATGACCATAGCTAGCCTCCAGTCCTGACTCTGCCCTAACCAGCTGTATGACTTTAGACAAATTGCTCGTTTTCTTTGAATATAATTTTCTCTGTACCTAAAATAGGATTAGTAGTTGACTTGCTTACAGGAATATTATGAGGATGAGCAGTGAAAGTACAGGAAAATCTTTTGAAAAACTGTAAAAGGCTGCAGAGACAGAAGCACCTCTTATGTTTCACCCTACAGCCCAGAAATAGAACAGAACCAGGAGTGAGGATCCCAGGATATTGGTTTGGCTTAGCCACTAACTAGCTGTTGACTCTGGGTAAATCATTTCATTCTTCCTGATCTGTACTTTGAGAGTTTATCAAACTGTAAATGATGAGAGAAAAAGAAAACATTTAAACAATGAAGCCCAAGCCTGTGAGCCAGCAGTTACTCAAGGGGAGGTATCAGCCGGATTAATTCTCTTCCTCTCCGCAGTTGGGTGTTATCAATTGTACCTGCATTTAAAGGAAACTTGGATCTGCTGGAAAAGTGAGATGAGTGCTGTAGCCTTCATTTAGAAGATGAACATGGATTTTTCGCACCTTCTAGAGGAAAAAGAAAGAGGGAAGAGGGAGGGCAAGAGAAGACAGATGTGATCACTGGCATCATTTCACCTGGACTGAATGCTAGGCTCTGTGCCTATAACTATACCTGGGCTTGACCCCAGAACTGGCGATTTTCTAAGGTGAAAATGAAAACAGAGATAAAGTGTGAGCTAGGATGAGTCAGAGAGACTTCACAGTCATACTGAGATTGTAATCAGATGTCAGCTTGAAAATATCTTTAATTTTCCTGAGTTTCTATAAGAATGTACAATAGTAGTCTACAACTGCAAGTTTATCTACTGTTTTTCAAACTCTTTTTCTGTATTAAATTACTTAATTTTCCTAATCATCTTGTCAAATGGCGTTGGGCAGTTAGGCAGGGCAGGAATAACAGAAGGGGCCCAGAGAGGCAAAATGAGTTGCTCTAGGTTGCAGAATATAACAGACGTTTACTCTGGTAGGGCTTTTATGTTTGTGTGTGCGTGCGTGTGTGTGTGTGTGTGTGCGTGCGTGCGTGCATGGAGCTAGGGAAATAGAGATATGTTTTCCTATGTTGGTGATTGTTATCATCATCTACATACCCAATAATCTAAGCCAGAAATCTGTGTTTGCTCGTTTCACTTATTTTACAAATCTTTATTGATTGCCTAATATTGTGGCAGGCCTTGAGCCTGGGGATACAGTGGTGAACAAGATAAAGAGCCTGTGCTTGATGAGATCATGGTCTACTGGGAGACAAGTAAACATTTAGAGCACTAAATGCTCTGTAGTCTTCTGCAAGAGCATGTTGCAGTAGGGGTGTGGGGAAAGGGGATCTTAAGTCTCATCTGGAGGGAATCATGGAAAGCTTCATTGAAGAGAGTAGCCTTGCAACAGAGACTTGAAGGTGGTGTAGGAATTTGCCAGGTAAGTAAATAGGAGCAGGGTGTTGGAGGCAGAAGGAACAGCATCCACAAACAGTCACACAGGCACAAGGGAACATTAAGTGTTTAGGGAACAACATACAGCTCAGTATTACTGGCAGGTAGGAGCAGGTAGAAAATAGATCATTTTGAACAATTTTCAAGAATTAACTTCCCCCTTTCATTTACTCCCTTATGCCCGATTAGTCACCACATCTGTAGATTTGTTTCCTTCTCTCCATCTACTGCTTTGGTTAGAGCCTCACCATGTCTGACCTGGACTATTGCTTTTGTCTCCTGACTGGTCTCCCTGTCCCCGGTGTGCATCCTTCCAAACCATTCTCCTCTTGCCTCTGCAGTTGGTTCCAAATAAGCCCAAACTTTTAGTCTGGCTTACAGAGCCCATCTCCATCTGGCACTTGACTGCATCTCCAGACTTATTTCTTGATAAACTACCACCGTCTCATTCACATTTTCCCCCTCCATTCCTTAACTAATTTCTTACTTTATTTTGTCCCTCCTTCATTAGTTTCTCAAAAATTTGCCTCTGTTCTTTAGCTATTTTTTAAACATCTTTATTGGAGTATAATTGCTTTACAATGATGTGTTAATTTCTGCTTTATAACAAAGTGAATCAGCTATACATATACATATATCCCCATATCTTTCCCCTCTTGCGTCTCCCTCCCGCCCTCCCTATCCCACCCCTCTAGTTGGTCACAAAGCACCGAGCTGATCTCCCTGTGCTATGCGGCTGCTTCCCACTAGCTATCTATTTTACATTTGGTGGTGTATACATGTACATGCCACTCTCTTACTTTGTCCCAGCTTGCCCTTCCCCCTCCCCATGTCCTCAAGTCCATTCTCTAGTAGGTCTGCATCTTTAGCTATTTTTTACAGCCTCCTTAGTGTGTCAGGGAAGTCTTCACCTCTGTGCCTTTGTTTCAGTTTCTCCCTCTGGTGGTATATCTTTCCCCTTCTCCATCAGTGATTCCCTACTTACCTTTCAAAACTTTCCAGACTCAGGGCCAATGTTACCAACTCTGTAAAGCCTTTCTTGACATATGTCTTTCCTCACTGATTTGTAATTCCTTCATGGCAGGGGCAATATCCCATTCATCTTTGTGTCCTCAGCACCCAAAACTGTGCCTGGGTGATGGTGAATACTTAACAAATATTTGTTAAATGGATTAGTAAAAGACTTCCTAGCGGTCATTTAGAATTGAATCATGTACAGTCCTTCATTCTGTTGTTTTCTAGCAAGTGTCTTTCCTGTACAAAATGATGCTAAGTTTTCTGAGTACAGAGATCCTTCTCTTATTTTTCTTCTCCATACTACCCCGTGCCTAGTTCTGTGCTGGGCAATGCTCCTGCTGATGTGCCTGTTAGGAATTCCTGCAGAATTCTTAGACCTGACCCTGCAAAATAGTCTTTAGAACATATAAATATTTAACTTGAGAGTTGCACTCCTCCTCTACAGAGAAGGGCAGGAACAGCAAAGGAGGGCCCAGGGCAAAATGGGCCAATCAGGAAATCCTTCTCTCTCATTTCCAGCCCATCCCTTTAGAGTCAAGGTCTCGTGGAGCTGAATTTTTCCTTCTGTCCTTCACTGAGGCACCAGAAGGAATCCTATAAACTGGAGTAAGTAATGGTCTTGGAGGAGGGCAGGAAGCTGATTTGCCAGATTTCTTAATTGATCATATTTAGACCAAATTCAAGTAGTTCTGTGCCTATACAGGAAAGTCCTGATTTAAAAAACAAAAGTTGTTTGTTTATGTATGTTCAATAAAATTATATTTAAATGGTTGAAGAGATCACAGTAAAAAACAAAAAACAATTCCATAAAATTGAAGGAAAATTTCTACAAAGTAAAAAAAATCTCAGATGAACCTATATTATAACTTTGAATGTTTGTCTATTAAGGTTGCTTATAGTGAGGCTCAAGTGTTTGTTTCTTTATTCTCTCATTTTGTTTTAAAACTTTCTTTCCTGGGGATAATTAACATTCATACTGATTATTCTACGTGTAGGTTTCTTTTATTTATCTCATGAGGTACTCTCTTAGATGCTCCAAAAACAATTCTCATGCTACATTATAGTCAGGAACTGGAAAGTCTGTTAATCTTGGTTTCTCAGTAATATGTTGGGGGCTGTGGTCTTCCCAGCCCTCTGCCTCCTTGTTTTCTTCTTACTCAGCACAGCTCAGTGGGGCCACCTGGAGGCTAACAGGAGTAGTTGCCCTCTAACCCTTTCTTTTTTTTCTTTTTTTTTTTTTATTAGTTTCTGCTTTATAACAAAGTGAATCAGTCATACATATACATCTGTTCCCACATCCCTTCCCTCATGCATCTCCCTCCCTCCCACCCTCCCCATCTCACCCCTCCAGGCGGTCACAAAGCACCGAGCTGATCTCCCTGTGCTCTGCGGCTGCTTCCCACTATCTATCTACCTTACGTTTGGTAGTGTATATATGTCCATGCCTCTCTTTCGCTTTGTCACAGCTTACCCTTCCCCCTCCCCATATCCTCAAGTCCATTCTCAAGTAGGTCTGTGTCTTTATTCTCGTTTTACCCCTAAGTTCTTCATGACATTTTTTTTTTAATTCCGTATATATGTGTTAGCATACGGTATTTGTCTTTCTCTTTCTGACTTACTTCACTCTGTATGACAGACTCTAGGTCTATCCACCTCATTACAAATAGCTCAGTTTCGTTTCTTTTTATGGCTGAGTAATATTCCATTGTATATATGTGCCACATCTTCTTTATCCATTCATCCGATGATGGACACTTAGGTTGTTTCCAGCTCCGGGCTATTGTGAATAGAGCTGCAATGAACATTTTGGTACATGTCTCTTTTTGAATTATGGTTTTCTCAGGGTATATGCCTAGTAGTGGGATTGCTGGGTCATATGGTAGTTCTATTTTTAGTTTTTTAAGGAACCTCCATACTGTTCTCCATAGTGGCTGTACCAATTCACATTCCCACCAGCAGTGCAAGAGTGTTCCCTTTTCTCCACACCCTCTCCAGCATTTATTGTTTCTAGATTTCTTGATGATGGCCATTCTGACTGGTGTGAGATGATATCTCATTGTAGTTTTGATTTGCATTTCTCTAATGATTAATGATGTTGAGCATTCTTTCATGTGTTTGTTGGCAGTCTGTATATCTTCTTTGGAGAAATGCCTATTTAAGTCTTCTGCCCATTTTTGGATTGTAACCCTTTCTTAAGGGGACTGAGGAGGGTCCTTTTTAGTCCGGGTCCTGGAGCCCTGGGTGAGCCACTGATTCATTTCAGTTCCCTTGCCCTTCATTTCTCTTTTCCTATCTTATTTCCCCTTCCTTTGCTAGTCACAATAGGAAGTAGAAGTCTATATTTCATTGTTTATTATTTTAGAACTATGTTTCCAATTTCTCAATTCTCAGTTCTTAAAGAAATCAACTAAATCTCTAAATATTTTTAGTTTTGTTTTCCTGTGGGTAACTGGCCCTAAAAGTTCTATCCGGCCCCATATTATAGAACAACTAATCTTTCAGCCTTGGCTCTGAATTTGTTTTTCAGGAGAACAGAAGATGGAGAAAACAAATGGAAGAGAGGGCATTGCTCTGTCCACAGTGGAGACTGGCATAGAGAACCCAGGGCTGGAGCTCACGGTAACTCACCAGTTTAGTTTCTGCACATCTCTGTGGGCTGATACATGGCCTCATGTAGGGTCTTTGGTTGCTTGCAATCCCTATCACCCCTGGCAGGGCCTTATGACTGACCTCAACTCTACCTGTGCTTACAGGAAGAAGGAATAAATCCTGAGGGAACCAGGAGGACTGAAGAGCAAGGACACAGCCTTGGGGATGGATTGGAACCCCCCACTCAACTGAGGTACAGGTGTTCTGGCATTGATTCAGTTAAGGCCTAGGGTTGGCTAGTATGGTTGGTGGACTCAGAAGAGGTCAAACTTGCCCTGTTCTCAGGAGCTTATGATCTTGTTGTCGAAATAAGACTCACAGCCACCTGCTGTTACCAGGTGCACATATACATTTTTATGTAATTAATTGTTACATAAACCTGTGCCATAAGTAATGAGTTCAGTGATATCAGTGTTGGTTGGACCGGCAACAAAAAGAACAAAAATGTGAAAAACAACAACTAACATTTATTGAGTACTTACTATTGTGCAGAATGCTTTATGAAATTAATTCATTTAATTTTCATGCCAACAGGTGGGTACTAATTTTAGTCCCCTTTTTCAATTAGAAAATTGAGCCTTAGATATTAACTTACTCATATAATTTTTTTTAAATAGCTCTTTTGGAATACTCAGATTTGGGGATGAGGAGAAAGAGAAATCAGAAATTTAAAAAGATGGAGAAGGACCCACCAAAAGAGATAACAGAGAAAGGTAAAAAATACAGTCTTGAAAGTCAAAAGAGAAGAAAGTGTTAAGAATGAAGGTACAATTAATCCACAATATTCTGTGTATCAGGAGACAAGGAAGGAGAAAAATCTCTGAACTTGGTTATGGTCATAGTCGCAGAAGTAATGTCTATAGAAGTTGTTGGGGTAAAATAGGTCAGATGGAAGCTGTGTTCCACGGTGTGGAACAGAGTCTGGGTATTTATTAAAAAGTGCAGAAGTCATATGTTGAGAAGCTTAGAAGAGGATATTGGATAGTTTCTAAAGGGAATATATGGATATATGGATATGTGTTTTTTTTTTCTTTTTTGGCTGTGTGGTGTCTTCATTGCTGCACATGGGCTTTCTCTAGTTGCAGCGAGTGGGGGCTACTCTTCATCGTGGTGCGCAGGCTTCTCATTGTGGTGGCTTTTCTTGTTGTGGAGCATGGGCTCTAGGTGTGTGGGCCTCAGTAGTTGTGGCACGTGGGCTTCAGTAGTTGTGGCACACGGGCTTAGTTGCTCCATGGCACGTAGGATATTCCCGGACCAGGGCTCGAACCCATGTCGCCTGCATGGGTAGGCAGATTCTTAACCACTGCGCCACCAGGGAAGTCCTGGATATGTATTTTCTTCTCTTTATTTTTAGGAATTAACTAAGTGACTTCATAGAGAAAACAAGCTTAACTTTTTAAATTCTATTTTCTTCTCCAGAATTTCACGTCTATATACAAATTGATATATATAAATGTGGACATTACTATTTTGTATTTTTGTTTTTCTACCTATTTTATATATCACATTTCTATGAATTGACAGTAAGCTTTCTATAAATTTTCATGCTTACATAATATTTCATACTTTGTTTAGCAATATAGTGGTTAATGTGAATTCTAGAATTAGACTGCTTAGGTCTATATATGAACTCTACCCAGTGATGTGCTGGTATGTTTAAGAATTGGCTCTCCAAGAGTAGTTTTGCCATGAATATTGGTTCATATTTTTTCTCACCTTAGTGAGTAAGACCTCGGGTTGGCAAACTTTTTCTGTAAAGGGCCTGACAGTAAATATTTTAGGCTTTTCAGGCTATACGGTCTCTGCCACAGCTACTCAACTGTACCATTTTAGTGGGAAAGCAGCCACAGATGATACTAAACAAATGGGCATGGCTGTGTTCTTAAAACTTTATTTATAAAAACAAGGATGGACTGGCCCACAGACCATAGTTTGCCACTTCTTGATCTAGATAAAATAATAAATCAACCTTTGATTTGTAGCATTTGCCTGTAGTATAAATACTCTCAACATGGCTTATTTCAAGCTACCAATGGGATGTCATTGAATGAAGAGTTGGGAAGAGATGGGCAATGGCATATCATTACATAAGATTTCCACCATACACACAGAAGAGAGAACCTTAAGAGCTTAGGTAACAGTAAAATGTAGCAAAATAATTAGGAGGTGTCCTGAGATTTATGACCTGTCTTGTTAAAAACCAGAAGCTTGGTGTCATAGTTATGGCATATTAGTCAGCCTCTGCCTCTTCCAGTAGCATTGGGGCCTCCTGCTTTGCACCTGCCATGCTGCAGCTCAGCGTCCAGTGACGTGTCCTAGTGTGCCCGGTGGTTGTTGAGACAGTGGTCAGGCTACCTATAGATTAAAGCCTATTTAAACACAGGGCTTTGTCTTTCTCTATTAAACTTAAACCTTCTAACTTCTGTGGAGCCTTTAGAAGATTTTTTGATAATTGGTTTATATTTAGCCCAGTGACTGTGCTGGGCATAGAAAAGACAGAGTATAGATCCACCTTAAAGTACCCTGCCCAAGTTAGGGAGTAGGTTCCATGAAGCTGTTGATCAGCTCTTGAGTCTTCTAATACTGGGCTTAACTTTTTTTTAAATTTCATTTAAAAAAATTGAAGTGTAGTTGATTTACAATGTTGGGCTTGAATTCTTAGTCTATTTTATTTTTTTCTGGCTGCATTGCGCAGCATGAGGGATCTTAGTTCCCCAACCAGGGATGGAACCCGTGTCCCCTGTAGTGGAAGGGTGGAGTCTTAACCACTGGACCACTAAGTAAGTCTGTGGACCTTCCTACATTTTGTCAGATTGCTGTTGGTGTCTTAAACTGCTCTGATGTATAATTGTGTCCAGTTCCCTCAAATCTCATCAACTTTATATTTTCTCAGATGAAAAATTTGTTACATAGATGTTAAATCATGCTTTAAAGTTATAACTTGCATTTCTTTGAATCCTAGTAAAGCTATACATTTTCCCCGTTTAGTTTACTTTCCGTATTTCTGTGTGTGGTTTGCTTTCCTTCTTTTACCACCTATAGTAGAATTTGGATTTTGAAACACATTTCATTTCTGCTGAACTATTCAAATAGCACCCATACAGATTCTTGTTTCCAGTCCTTCCCACTTGCTACACACCTATCTTATATAGATTCTACCAGAACTGCCTAAAGCATGACTCTGAACTGCCTTGTTCAAAAACTTCTATCATTCCCCACTGGTTGGCATTCATGTCTTCCCCACTCCTCCTGCTCTTCAACCATGATTTGTACCTAACTTGACTTTCTAAAATTAACTCTTACAATTCCCTTTCTAATGCTCCTCTATGCATTAGAATTAACCCTCAATTGTTCCTTAAATATAACTTTTCATTTCCTACCTCTGTGTCATGTTTTCCATCATTCCCTCTGAGTGAAATGTCTTTTCATTTTACATCTTTCTGCCCAGATACAACATATCTTTTAAGGCCCAACTCACGAGCAATCATGTCCATGATATTATCACAAATGGTCTTCCTCCTCCTCAACCTCACTGGCCCCAGTCCAAAGGCCCCTTCTTCCTCAAAACTCCCATAACATTTCTATTTGATCTTCTCTAATAACACTTAAAAGTTTTGACACTGTGTTACAGATTTATATGTATATTGCATCCCCTAAACTGGACTGTAAATACATTGAGGGCAGGATCCATGTCTATTTCATCCTTTTATCTCCTATAGCACCTGGTACAATGCTTTACCCATAGTATATACTCAAAAATTCAAAAATATTCAGAGTTCAATAGATACACTTTCGAAGTAGAGTTGACAAGATTTGATGACTGATTAAGGCCAGCCATTCTCAGGACACATACTCAGACCCCTGTCTTTATCCTTTCTTCTGTTCTTGGATAAGGATATCCTTAATCTGATCCTTCAGTGTAAACTATTTTAACTTCTCTTTCTTTTCATTACTCTTTCTGAATTTAGCCATTTCTATAAAGCAATTTAGCAAAACATAAACATTTTAAAGAAGATTCTTTCTGTTGTTAGAATTCAAAAATGTTTGGTGGTGGTGAGGGGTGTTTGTTTTAAAGAACTAGTGAACTTGAGCACATCTGATGGCTGAAAGAAGGAGCCAGGAGAGTCAAAGAAAGAAAAGGAATGGCCAATAGAAGAGGATGGAGATAGTGAGATAAATAGTTGTCAGATAAGCCCTTAGGAGTTGCGAGGAGGTGGAATTGAGATCAAGAGTTGGAGGATTTGCTTTGGTAAGTGGGAAGGCCAGTTTTCCCTAAGATTTTAGAAAGGAGGCTCAGAAGCTATTGGATCAGAGATGTGCTAAAGGATCTAGGGCAAGAGAGGCTGAATTTCTGTAAAACAGAGGGTATACCTGCTGAAAGCAAAGGAAACTAGGCTTCATAAGAGCATCCCTCTCCCCCTCAGTCCCACAGACCCTCAGCCATATGCCCTTATGCCCCCCACCCCCACCCCCACAGTGATGCTAGGGTCCTGGGGCTGGCTTAGCAGGGAAGCATCCTGTCCTAAGTTTAGGTCTGGCTGACGGAAGGGCCAGTAGACCTGAGAAGGGCTCTTCTGCCCTAGAGGAAAAGAGTCATGTACTTTTTCCTAGCTTGTCTTCTAAATACTAGCTCTTCTGGTTTTTGATTCCAGAAATGAAGAGTTGGATCATTAAAATTTTACATGTATGGTTTTTCATTCAAGCCAATTACCAGGAAAAAAAGGATAATGATCATGTACCAAATTAATATTGGTTTAAATCTTGCTGAATTTCAGCTATAAATTCTGTACAGACAGGCCTAGTCTTCACGTGGAGCCCAGTAAAGTCATCACAACTTAAAACAATTAAGTGGAACTTTGGCACCAAACTGGACTGCCTGAGCCATCTTCAGTGGTTTGGCACTTCACTTTGTTACATGTGGACTCACCTTATTTACCTTTAGTAGTTGTTTTAAAACTTCTATTCTTTTCAAATTCTCAACCCCATTTTTTCTTACCCATCCCCATCTCCACTGCTATATAATAGCTATACAATCTCCACTGTATATAATCCAATATCATTCCTTTCTAAGAAGACTAAGTATTTTTGTTACTAAGACCCCCATTCATTACTTATAATTTTCTTTGTCTTTGTCCTCTTTTTTTTTCCATTCTCTCAGAAAAAAAGCAGTCTCCCTCTTGCTTTTTTTTTTTTTTTTTTTTTTTTTTTTTGCAGTACACGGGCCTCTCACTGTTGTGGCCTCTCCCGTCACAGAGCACAGGCTCCAGACACGCAGGCTCAGCGGCCATGGCTCATGGGCCCAGCCGCTCCGCAGTATGTGGGATCTTCCCGGACCGGGGCACGAACCCATGTTCCCTGCATCGGCAGGTGGACTCCCAACTACTGCGCCACCAGGGAAGCCCTCCCTCTTGCTTTTTAAAGCTAACCTGCCAGTCTCTGCTTTTTAATTGGCATTTTTAGGCCATTTACATTTAATGATTTAAATCTACCATCTTGCTATTTATTTGTGTGTGTGTGTGTGTGTGTGTGTGTGTGTGTTTGCTTCATTTTGTTTTGCTGCACCATGTGGCATGTAGATCTTAGTTCCCTGACCAGGGATCAAACCCACGCCCCCCTGCAGTGGAAGCATGGAGTCTTAACCACTGGACTGCCAGGGACGTCCCAGCTATTTATTTGTTTTTATTTGGCTCCACTGCTCTTTTCTTTTCTCAACATATCAAATTTATTTCTTCCACTGTTAATTTTCCCAGTCATCCACTAAGAATAGATTGTCTTTTCACTAGTTACCCAATATTACATTCCTCTCATCAATTAAAGTCACCCCATGCCACTGATTTTATGAAAGTTTTCTTAATGATAAAATTTAGGATTTGGGAAGCATTTATAATTTCATTTGTCACTCTTGGCTCCACAAAACAAAACTAGACAAAATAAAAAGTAAAGGCCCAATTCACAATCAATGAGAATTTAGCTCAGCTATTTACCCAGATCCTTCCTCTCATCTCTGGATTGCAACTAAATGTAATTTTTAAAATTGAAATATGTTTGACATATAACATTGTACAAAGATAAGGTGTACAACATGTTAATTTGATATACTTATATTTGTAATATGATTGCCACTGTAGCAATAGCTAGCACCTTTATCATGTTACATAATGATCATTTCTTTTTAGTAGTTGGAATCAAGTTCTAGTCTCTTAGCAAGTTTGATGATTATAATACAATACTGTTATCTATATTCACTATACTGTGTGTCAGTTCTCTAGGGCTTATTTACTACTTGTTGAAAGTTTGTACCCTTAACACCATCTGTCCTATCCCCTCACCACCCCATTCCTTGGTAACAACCATTTACTTTCTGTTTTTTAATGTTTGGCTTTTTTATTTTTAATTTATTTTATTATTATTATTTTTTTGGCCATGCCACAAGGCTTGCAGGATCTTAGTTCCCCAACCAGGGATTGAACCAGAGCCCTGGCAGTGAAAGTGCCAAATCCTAACCACTGGACCACCAAGGAATTCCCGAGTTTGGCTTTTTATAGATTCCACATATAAGTGAGATTATACAGTACTTGTCTTTCTTTCTCTGACTTACCTCATTTAGCCTGATATTCTCAAGGTCTATCCATGTTGTCGAAAATAGCAGGATGTCCTTTTTTCTCATGGCTGAATAATATTCCATTGCATATATATATATATACCACATCTTCTTTACATATTCATCCATTGATGGGCACTTAGATTGTTTCCATATCTTGGCTATTGTGAATAATGCTGCAGTAAACATGGGAGTGCATATATCTCTTTGATACCCTGTTTTCTTTTCCTTTGGGCATATACCAGAAGTGGAAATGCTGGGTCATATGGTAGATCTATTTTTAATTTTTTGAGGAAACACCATATTGTTTTCTATAGTGGTTGAACCTATTTATATTCCCACCAACAGTGTATAAGTGTTTCCTTTTCTCCACATCCTGGCCTACACTTGTTATCTCTTGTCTCTTGATGATAGCCATTCAAACAGGTGTGAGTTGATATCTCATTGTAGTTTGGGTTTTTATTTCCCTAATGATTAATGATGTTGAGCATCTTTTCATGTACTCATTGGCCATTTGGATATCTTCTTTGGAAGGAATGTCTTTTCAGTTCCTCTGTCCATTTTTAAATTGTATCTTTTGTTGTCATTGTTGTTATTTAGTTGTATGAGTTCTTTATATATTTTGGATATTAACCCCTTATCCAGTGTATGGTTTGCAAAAATTTTCTACCATTACATAGGTTGCCTTTTATTTCATTAATTGTTTCTTTTGTTGTACAGAAGCTTTTAAGTTTTTTTAAAAATTAATTAATTAATTAATTTTATTTTTGGCTGTATTGTGTCTTTGTTACTGCGCGCAGGCTTTCTCTAGTTGTGGTGAGTGGGGACTAGTCTTCGTTGCGGTACATGGGCTTCTCACTGCAGTGGCTTCTCTTGTTGCAGAGCACAAGCTCTAGGTGCACAGGCTTCAGTAGTTGTGGCACGTGGGCTCAGTAGTTGTGGCTCGTGGGCTCTAGAGCGCAGGCTCAGTAGTTGTGGTGCACGGGCTTAGTTGCTCTGTGGCATGTGGGATCTTCCCAGACCAGGGCTGGAACCTGTGTCCCCTGCATTGGCAGGCAGATTCTTAACCACTGTGCCACCAGGGAAGTCCCACTTTTAGGTGTGATATAGTCCCACCTGTTGACTTTTGCTTTTGTTGTTTCTGCTTTCAGTTTCTTATCCATAGGAGTATTGCCAAGACCAATGTCAAGGAGCTTCCTCCCTGTGTTTTCTTCTAGGAGTTTTATGGTAACAGGTCTTATGTTTAAGTTTTTGATTCATTTTGAGTTAATTTTTGTGATTGGTATAAAATAGGGGTCCAGTTTCATTGCTCTTTATGTGTTTATCCAGTTTTCCCAACACCCTTTGTTTAAAGAGACTATCTTTTCCCCATTGGGTGTTCTTGGCTCCCTTGTCAAATATTACCTGACTGTATATGTGGGATTTTAAGTCTGGGCTGTCTATTCTATTCCATTGGTCTATGTGTCTTTTTATGCCTGTACCATACTGTTTTTATTACTATAGCTTTGTAGTATAGTTTGAAATCAGGACATTTGATACCTCTGGATTTGTTCTTTTTCTTCAGGATTGCTTCAGCTATTTGAGGTCTTTTGAGATTCCATACAAATTTTCGGATTGTTTTTTCTATTTCTGTGAAGAATGCCAATGGAGTTTTGATGGGGATTGTATTGAATCTATAGATGGCTTCGGGTTGTATGGACATTTTAACAATATTAATTTTTCTGATCCATAAACACAGATGTCTTCCATTGTTTTTTTTTTTTTTTTTTTTTTTTTTTTGCTGTACGCGGGCCTCTCACTGCTGTGGCCTCTCCCGTTGCGGAGCACAGGCTCCGGACACACAGGCTCCGCGGCCATGGCTCGCGGGCCCAGCCGCTCCGTGGCATGTGGGATCTTCCGGGATCGGGGCACGAACCCGTGTCCCCTGCATCGGCAGGCGGACTCTCAACCACTGCGCCACCAGGGAAGCCCCATTGTTGTTTTTTTTATGCCTTTCCTCTTTAATACCCTTTCCTCTTTTTATGCCTTCTTTCAGATTAATTGAAAAAAAAAATTTTTTTGGCTGTGCTGCACAGCTTGCAGGATCTCAGTTCCCCAACCAGGAATTGAACCCGGGCTCTTGGCAGTAAAAGCATGGAGTCCTAACCACTGGACCACCAGGGAACTCCCTGAATATTTTAAAATGATTTCATTTTACCTCCTTTATTGGCTTATTAGGTATAACTCTTTGTTTTGCTATATTATGGTTGGTTTAGAGTTTGTAGTATATATTTTTTCTTTCTTTCTCTCTCTCTCTCTTTCCTTCCTTCCTTCCTTCCTTCTTTCTTTCTTTCCTATGCGGAATGTGGGATCTTAGTTCCCTCACCAGGGATGGAACTGGTGCCCCCTGCAGTGGAACCATGGAGTCTTAACCACTGGAGCACCAGCCAAGTCCCCTGTAGTGTATATTTTCAACTTATCAAGTCTACCTTCAAGTGATATTACACCCCTTGGAATATAGTATAAGAAACTTGTAATAGTATACTTGGCATATAGTATAAGAACCTTATAATAGTATACTTCTGTATGTCCTCTTCCAGCCTTTATATTACTCTTGTTTATGTTTATATGTTTTACTTTCACATATGTTATAAACCCCATACTACAATATTATTATTTTTGTTTAAACATTAAGTTATCTTCCCATATGTTCCAACTTAAATATACCTGCACCTGCATGAATCCTTATCTTTTCCCCTCCTTATCAGAAGGCCTCCTCTCCCTGAGTTTGAGGCCAACCTCTTTATCCATCTTCTTAATGCCACCCTTCTCCATCCCCTTCAACAGGGCCTCTTTCCCCTACCTCTTCAATTATTCCTTCCCTCAATCTATAAATATACTCAAGTTTCTTTCCTCAAAAATCAACCTTATCTCAAACTTGTGATATCTTTTTCCTTCATGGCCAAGTTTCTTGGAAACGTGGGATTTCCTTGCTATTTCCATGTTTCTCACCTTCCCATTCAATTTTCAGCCCAGTACAATCTAGTTTTCACCATCACTGCTCTGCTGAAAATCTTTTACTCAAGTGAGCAATGAAAACCTACTTACCAAGTCCAATGTACACACACTTTCACTGGGCATCTGCAGCATGACTTCTGACCCTTTCTTTCTGGAAACTCACTTATTGATTTTAATGGCACTATCCCCTCCTCATTCTTCTACCTCTCTGGATGTTCTTTCTTGTCTGTTGTTTTCCAGAGCCTGTCATTTGTTTTCTCTTCTCACTCCTACACTTAATGTCTTGATTCCTAAAGCCACATCTGAAGCCTGAATCTTTGTTCTAAGCTTCTGACCTATATATCTAACCACTTACCAAACACCTTCATCTAGGTGTGACATATACACTTCAAATTAAACATTAAAACCAAATTTCTGTCAGCATAGGTTTGATACTTTTCTACTCAGTCAGGTCCTAGTCAGGCTGGGCTCTAGGCACACAAAGATAAATAAACTCACATTTCCTCCTCAGGTCTGTTCCTCCTCCTGTCTTTTCTATTTTGGTTCATGTTATCACCCTGACTGAGTCACTCACGGAAGGAACCTCATTTGTCATCCCAGTTTCCTTCCCCTTGATGTTGATCCTCTTTCTCAAACACCTATGCCTTTGTTACAAAGTTTTAAAAGAAGAGGTTTTTTAAATCTTCTAAAGTGGAAATGGAAAATA
Source organism: Mesoplodon mirus (assembly GCF_964341445.2). NCBI lineage: Eukaryota > Metazoa > Chordata > Mammalia > Artiodactyla > Ziphiidae > Mesoplodon > Mesoplodon mirus. The sequence goes on along the minus strand of NC_138979.1, from coordinate 100,741,780 downwards.
ATTTAAAATAATTCAATGCCTTAATGAAAAACTGATTAATGAATTAAAGTGGCCTAATGGAGATCATTCTGGAAAACAATTTCTTGAGGAAAATTCAGCAAGGTTCATATAATTTTGAATAAAATGTTTATAATAAAAACATGAATTTCCTAATGAATTAAGAGATCCTGGCAACAGTCGTCAATGCTGACATCTCAAAAATAGAGAGAGCCTGTGCCTCCTGATAAAAGCACGCAACGTCTCTGACACAGTCCTGCACACCTGCCTCCCCCCCTGAAAATGGAATCTGATCAGGTCTCTAACTCTACCTACAATTTATAGGAAATACAGGGGAAGGAGTAACAGGTTCAATTGTACCGCAGGGATGCAATCATCAAAATGCAGCCTGGGGGAAACCTACAGAACAAACAACCTACTTTCCTCAACAACTAAAAGATGGCAGGGGCTTCCCTGGTGGCGCAGTGGTTGAAAGTCCGCCTGCCGATGCAGGGGACACGGGTTCGTGCCCCGGTCTGGGAAGATCCCACATGCTGCGGAGCAGCTGGGCCCGTGAGCCATGGCCGCTGAGCCTGCGCATCCGGAGCCTGTGCTCCACAATGGGAGAGGCCACAACAGTGAGAGGCCCATGTACCGAAAAAAAAAAAAAAAAAGATGGCAGAACATTCAGATGGAAAGACACTTGAAAAAAGCTTCGTCCAACTGCAACATATGGACCTTAAAAAGATCCAGATTCAAAACCCACACTGTAATAACAAAACTAACAAAGAACACTTATGAGAAAATCAGGGAAATCTGAACTCTGACTAGATAACTGATATTAAGGAATTAGTGTCGTACTGTGATTAAACTGAAAATTAAAAAACAAACAAACAAATACCTATGCCATTCACCTCCTATCAGTCCTCCCCTGCACCTTCAGTTACTTCCATACTGGCCCCTAGCCCATCCCTCACCACCCGCCTCCAGAGTGATCTTTCTAAAAAATACATATATACTTATGTTATTACCTTGCTTAAATTCTTCAATGGGCCTCTGCTTTCTACAAGATAAAACTGAAATTCCTAAGCATGCTATATAGTCTAAATGACCTGGCTTCTGTCTTCTTTGCATGCTTTCTTCTCACCATCCATCCACATGCTCCCTGCTTCTCAGCGACAGTAAATCATACTGTTCTTTCTTTCTTTTTTTTTAAAGAAGATGTTGGGGGTAGGAGTTTATTAATTAATTTATTTATTTTTGCTATGTTGGGTCTTCGTTTCTGTGCAAGGGCTTTCTCTACTTGCGGCAAGTGGGGGCCACTCTTCATCGTGGTGCGCGGGCCTCTCACTATCGTGGCCTCTCTTGTTGCGGAGCATAGGCTCCAGACGCACAGGCTCAGCAGTTGTGGCTCACGGGCCCAGTTGCTCCACGGCATGTGGGATCCTCCCAGACCAGGGCTCGAACCCGTGTCCCCTGCATTAGCAGGCAGACTCTCAACCACTGCGCCACCAGGGAAGCTCCATACTGTTCTTTCAAAATGCTTGGCTCACTCAAGTATGCTTTTCCTCCTCTAGAGGTAGCCCAGCCCTCTCTTCTAACTCCCTGAAACACATCCCCTTGGCAAGCGCCTTCCCCTTTACCTTTAGGATCAGTTCATCTGTCCTCTTCTTTGTGAAAGCTTCTTTGACATCACAGGCACGGTTACCTGCTCCTTCTCCTCTACTCTCTTCGCAATTATAACTTTGGAATTCTGGAATGTTCCCTCTGGAATTCCAGTCTTTCATGTCTAATTAGAAGCCACATGGAGTAATGGAAAGATCTGGGGTTTAAATCCTAACTTTGCCAGCAGGCTCACCTTCCTTGCCTGTGAATATAATATTAACCTTGTGGTTTTAGGGGAGGATGATTGATGAGGTCTTGCAGTACCTGGTAAAAAGTGCTTACTAAATAGTATCTGGTTTTTCTTTCCTTTAGAGGCAATTTTTTGAAAAAGTAGTCCATATATACTCACACTTTACTCAATCCCCTGCAATTCCATTTTCATCCAGTCACTCTCCTGTAAATGGCTCTTTCAAACAGAACCAGTCACCTGTTCACGGCCATCTTCTCATTTGCTATGCTACCTGATCTTACACATCACTGAATGTTGTTGACCTTTCCTCCTTTTTCTAAAAAAAATTATTATTTTTTTAAAAAATTTATTTATTTTTGGCTGCATTGGGTCTTCGTTGCTGCACACAGGCTTTCTCTAGTTATGGCGAGCGGGGGCTACTCTTCGTTGCGGTGCGCGGTCTTCTCATTGTGGTGGCTTCTCTTGCTGTAGAGCATGGGATCTAGGCACGCAGGCTTCAGTAGTTGTGGCACACCAGCTTAGTTGCTCCGCGGCATGTGGGATCTTCCTCGAACCCGTGTCCCCTGCATTGGCAGGCGGATTCTTAACCACTGCGCCACCAGAGAAGCCCTCTCCTTCTTAAAGATCATTTCTCTTTTTCACTTTTCCTCCTAGCTCTCCAACTGCTCCTACTAAGTCTGTTGTTTCTTCTGGCTGCCCTATCAGAGCAACTGTTCTAACTTCCTGGGAGGATGATAGTAAGCCTGGCAGGGATGGATGGGGATGGCAAGATAGGTGGGTGGGTGTGAACTGCACAAGTTACTGGGAGGGAGGTCTGGAAGGGCCTCTTGGGCTGGACTAAGTTGCATGTCAATGCACATCTTGAGTGAAGAACTTTAGGCAAGCCCATCCTTGCTGGGAACTCCTCCCCCCAACCCCTCCAGTTTTTGTTTTTGTTTTTTTTTCTCTCTTTAGGGCCTCAGCCTGAATTCAACAGCTAAATGAGCCAGAGCTCCTTTGTCCTCAAATTCCTATTGAAATCGTTAAAAGAAGATGTAAATAGGGACAAATTGTATCAGCATAGGAACTACGTGATGAGCATTAATCATATACTAGAAACTAGAGAAAGTTTTGCTAGAAATGGAACTAAAGGACTGGCCTGCAAAGGCATTGGGGAAAGAGTCATGACTCTCCCTAATGAGAGAGAGCCTAACCTGGGGAGACTCTACTGTTTTTCAGAATCCCTGCTACCTCTAACCTGGAGGGATAAGAGTTCTGGAAGGAAGAAGTTGAGGCTGGTAGAAGGGCCAGTTGGAAAACCCACTAACTAGGTCCCTCTTGTTTTTGTGGATCTTTGAATCTCTACTTTTAGTGTGAAGAAGATCTGACTTTTTATTGCACATCAAGCAGAGGTTTGGCTCCTGTGTGGAGAGAGGGTTCTTTTCCAAGGCAACACATCCATCACAACTCAGCAGTTAAGCACCCGGCTGTGTTCTGGTTTAGGTTCCCTTCTTACTCTGCCTGGGCTGATGGTTCTCAGAACTGGTCATCCCCTGGTGCACAGAGCCTCTGACTCCAATGTAGGTTTGCTGGCCTCCATCTGATAGACTTTTCTCTTGCCTTCCCTGGTTTTCCAACTCCTTTTTGGCTTTCCACTTTGGTTTATTAATAAGCTTTTTGCTTCTCAGTCACCATTCTCCCTTGGACACTTTTTGTAACTGTTCTTGAGCTCCTCTACTACACTATCCAGCAACCCTTGCCCATGCAGTTTTAAACCAGTTTTATACACACCTTTGAATCTGGCAAAGTGGTACCCAGTACAGTACCCACTGACCAGTTCTTCCTATGCTATCATCAACTGAAAACTTTGGACACCTTGAAAAGATTCTGGTCACTTCTCCTGGAGGCCCTTGCCCTTTACTCAGACTGTCATTTTGTACTGGGTTGACTCGTTGTCTTTCTTCTAATTCTTACTTCAAGCCAGGGCGAGCAAGGATTCACCCAGGGCCCCACTGTCAACAGTCACAGGAGATGGATTTTTTGAAAGCTACCTACGCCTTCCATTCTAACTGCTAAAAGATAGTACCCCAGACCCTGGGAATTTCCATAGCTTTGTCTCCCTTAGTTGGGGGAGTTTACACAACTTGTGGAAAGGGTCACTGAGAAAATGCATGAACACCCTTGCTGCTAGGCCTGACCTATAGTGACCACTAATGCTGTGTTCAGCTAGCACAACCTATCATCCTTACCCTACTCTTTCCCATGCTGTCACTAGAGGCTGCAGGCAGTAAGCATGTAAGTGAGAGCATTATTATTAGTCCATATCTGGAAAGCCTTCCACATACATACCTGGAGAATTTATGAGTGGGTACAGACATCACAGCAAGTCATGGACAAGATATCAAGTGTCACCATCTACCAGACAGATTTTTTTTTCTCAATTCAGCTTCTGAGTATAACACAGTTACTAACTCTCAAACTGAACCATTATGTAAAGAGCTTGGTTGTATTAGCAAGATCCTAGGCCAAGCAGGATGCCAGGACCATGAACACCCGTGCACATACCTCTGTGCACTGCTTCTCAGTTGGTTTAAAAGGGTCTGAGAACATATATTCTCTTTTCCTTGGAATGTCCTGTATGATTTTTTTTTATTTTAATTTTTTAAAGCAGAGGTCCAGTTGTAAATTGATATGCTAGGATCAGGTTGTTCGTGGGTTTTGCAGAAATGAGTGTTCTTCACTGACTTCTGGTAGTACCCACTGATCTTTAGTTCCCAGGGAACGTTTGAATGTGGTCATGAGGTAATGGCAGGAATCTTTTCTAGGTATGTGGTTTATATTTATCCTGGACTTGTGAGTGTCCCCTCTAATTTTGCAATGGCTTTGCTGAACTGGCATTTGATTAGGTATGATTTTAAATCAGCTTCACCTAATAGGTCAGTTTGGGTCCTAACAGGAACAGATGGAATACTTAAATTAGGATAATTAGAGAAGGGTTTTTTTACAGAGGGGGTTTATTTACAGAGAGACCATTACAGGGATGTGTGCAAGATGTAGTGGAATCACAAGAAACAATAGTGCAAGAACATGAGGCTAGAAGCAATGAACAGTTACTATTCCTAGGCAAGGGACAAGATATAAGAGAACCCAGAAAGAGAGTCAGATAAAGAAGACTTCAGTATGCTGACCTCAGTCTTTTCATACACTCTGATCTCCTTTTGGATCCTCTTGGTAGAACCCAACTAAATCCAGAGGGTTATGTAATCCCACTGATGCAGTCCACATGGGTTAGAATCCCAGGGCATGGAGCAAGATGGAGAGTGGATCTGGAGGAGCAAACCAAAGATATCTGGCACACATGGGAAGTCTAGGATTGAAATTACATTAGTTCCTTGATATACTTTGCAAATGATATTCCAAAGATATTGACATCCTTCAGGTACACTGACACCTCTAAGCAATGGTTTTTACTCACTACTTTCTCTATTAAGCATGGAAAGGTAGCAGAGTTCTTGAGATCCTAAAGCGTCCTCTTGAATTGATAAGTCAGGTGGTGATAAAGAATGTTTTCTCCTTTCTCAGATCACCTATATCTGATAATACACACTCTACTCAACTCACACAGGGTTGGACTCCCTGAAAAAAGAAGAAATAAGGAGAAGGAGAGAGGAGTGAAAAGGAAGGCTTTGTATAAAGAAGAGGAGGGAGTGTGTTAGATGGGAGAGGTAGCAATGGAGAAAGAGCCATGGAAATCTGTGAGCTAAGTCCCCAGGGCATTTGGAGCTAGTGGTTGGTCCCAGCCCTGGCTAAGCTGTCCTGCCTCAGCATGATGGCCAGCTTGGACCTTCTTGCTGGGCTCATCTTCTTTGGAGCTTCTAAGAGTTTGAAAATTAGAGCTTTTTGTTCATATGACTTCAGTGTGCTGAGGACATTTAAAAGGGGCAGAGACAGGTGAGCCTGGGGCCTGGGTAAGATGCAGCAAAGGAAGATGGTTAAGAGCTCAGATTCTGAAGCCAGACTGCCTGAGTTTACATTCTGTCTATGCTCCTTACAACTTCCATGACCTTGGGAAAGGTACTTCTCTGTTTTCCAGTTTCCACATCTGTAAAATGGGAATGGTAATAGTAGCCACCTCAAGAGTTCTTATTAGGAGTCAATGAGTTAGTACTTTTAAACTTCTTAGAAAGAGTTCAGCACATAGAAAGCACTATATAAATGTTTGATAAATTAAACTTGAAAAGTTCTACTTGCTGGGCACCTTCTCTCAGGCCCTCTCACCCAGGGATTCTTGAGGGTGGTAGTGTTTTCCATCCAGTCTGTCAATGCATATCTGATTGACTGTTCAGGGTTATGGGTTTATGTGATTTTTATTTTCTCTCAGAAGAATAGGCCCTTTTCTGAATCTGGAAGCTGAGCAATCCCTCGTCCCTAGGGAACAGGAAGGAGTAGGTCCCAGTAGTCTCTCCCTGGTGTGACCAGTGTTCCCTTCTGTGGTAGGAAATTACTGAGGATATTGCTAGTCCAGGTTGGGTAGGAGTGTTCTGACCTGCTGCCCATTGGCAAGGTTGACCTGGCCTTTTTGGTATCACTACAACACTACCAAACTTTCCCAGGATGAATTTCATTAAGAGAAAACTCTTCCTCAGGCCAGGCAATCTAAGTTCTGGGAATTGATATAAATGGGATGGAATAATTTTCAGATCTTAATTTTTGGATTCTCATCAGGAGGAACCTACAGCCTTTCACCAGGGCAAGAAGTTTCTGTAAGACACATGCTGCCTTGTTCAAGAAGATCCTGCTGAGCCTGTTGTGTTTGGGTAAGGTAATGAGGATCCACGGAAGTGAGAGACACAATTGTTTTAGAAATGTGACCTTGTGTCAAGACTATTACTAGATGGAAAGCAAATTTATTCACAAGTTGATCTAAAGGGCTATATGATGTATAGATCTTAATTACTTGTAGATGAGCTGTAATTTATAGAGTTACACTTCTAGGAATAAGTAAATAAGTTGCACTTCTGAGAATAAGCTATTTTTCAAAATGTACTATTTGATAGACTTAAATATGTCAGAGAATCTGGGCTTGTCTCTTTTTTAGTATCTTGATTAGATGAGGGGCATGGTTCTTGATGTCTGTGAAAGAAGCCTGTAGTATATTACTTATTTGCTGGTTTACTGGTAAGATCAATGATATAAAATATTTTTAAAAGATAGCAAACCTCTTGGGAACTCCCTGGCGGTCCAGTGGTTAGGACTCAGTGCTTTCAATGTTGGGGCCCGGATTCGACCCCTGATTGGGGAACTAAGATCCTGCAAGCCGCGGGGCATGACCAAAAAAAAAAAAAAATAGATAACAAACCTTTATTTAAAATATATCGTCAGTGACGTATGGAACTTTGATGTGAATATTAGAGGCAGCTGGGGTAGTGAGAACAAAAATTATATTTTGGGGTGAGTCAAGGGGCCATGGAATGAGAACCATATGGCTGTACCTCCTAGTAGTAGCCTTGTTTACATGGCTCTGCTGAAGAGGAAAGGTTAAAATGACTGGGCCTGTAAAGTTTTGAGAAAAGATGACTTTTTATTTTTAATAATTTTTTGCGGTATGCGGGCCTCTCACTGTTGTGGCCTCTCCTGTTGCGGAGCCCAGGCTCCGGACACACAGGCTCAGCAGCCATGGCTCACAGGCCTAGCCACTCCACGGCATGCGGGATCCTCCTGGACCGGGGCACGAACCCGTGTCCCCTGCATCGGCAGGCGGACTCTCAACCACTGAGCCACCAGGGAAGCCCAAAGATGACTTTTTAAGAATATAAAGGTGGGTGCTTAAAGTGGGTGCTGATCAAATCCACTTCCAGGGATAGAAAGAGAATATCAGATAAAATAGAAGGGAATGAGATTTTATCAGGGACAAGTGAAAATATGCAGCATTCAAACTAAGTTGGTTTCTCCTTGGGATACCCCAAGAAAACAGTTAGCCATCTATCCTGGCCTTGAGAATTGCATCTCAGTCTGACAGGGCTGGGTGGTAAGGTCGCTGGAGGGTTTTACCTGCCTTTAGTCCCAGACATTCATGACTAAATCTTCACTTGATCCTAAGGGGCTCTGCCTTGCTGATCCTTACTCTGTACTTTCTCTTTTTAGTTTATGCTGCCTACTTCCTGGCAGCTTGCATCTTGAATTTCCATAGGGCACTGGCCTTGTTCGTCCTTACCTGTTTGGTGCTTTTAGTCCTGGTTCACCGCTTTCTGAAAAGGTTCTTTGGTGAAAAATTAATGAGATGTCTGAAGCCCCTTGAAAACTCCTGCCTGAAGCTTTGGCTGAAATGGTAAGATAGGAATCTCAATATCCCTCATCCCACAACTTGTCTTAAACCCCAATCCATTACCCTTTTCCTCCTTTGACGGTTCCTGAGCTGTCTCTCAGACCCTCCCCTATACTTTACAAAACCAAGGCTCATACGGTATTTGTTTTTCTCTTTCTGACTTACTTCACTCTGTATGACAGACTCTGGGTCCATCCACCTCACTACAAATAATTCAATTTCGTTTCTTTTTATGACTGAGTAATATTCCATTGTATATATGTGCCACATCTTCTTTATCCATTCATCTGTCGATGGACACTTAGGTTGCTTCCATGTCCTGGCTATTGTAAATAGAGCTGGAATCTAAAAAATAAAAATAGTGGTCATAAAGAACCTAGGGGCAAGACGGGAATAAAGATGCAGACCTACTAGAAAATGGACTTGAGGAAACGGGGAGGGGGAAGGGTAAGCTGGGACAAAGTGAGAGAGTGGCATGGACCTATATACACTACCAAATGTAAAATAGATAACTAGTGGGAAGCAGCCGCATAGCACAGGGAGATCAGCTCTGTGCTCTGTGACCACCTAGAGGGGTGGGATAGGGAGGGTGGGAGGGAGAGAGATGCAAGAGGGAAGAGATATGGTGATATATGTATACGTATAGCTGATTCACTTTGTTATACAGCAGAAACTAACACACCATTGTAAAGCAATTATACTCCAATAAAGATGTTAAAAAAAAACCCCAAAAAAACCAAGGCTCAGCGAGCAAATAGCAACGGGCCTCTGAACACTGAACTTAGTCCAGTTTCTTATAGCCTCACGTCTCAATATTGCTAGGGGGCAGGAGGGGTTCCATTTCAGAGAAGAGTTTCAGTCTGTTTATTGTCAGAGCTGGTATCAGAAATGAGAAAAACCATACTTCTCTTCAATTGCTATCAAAAGAATTGCTATCTTTTAAAAATATTTCTTCAATGAAGAAATCAAGGCAAAGAGGCTTATAGCAGCATTAAACTATCAAATTGATTCGGTGGTCATGTGTTTCTCCCTTAGTTCCTGGATACTTTTTGTGCTTTTTTCCCCTCTAGTCCTCCAGACTTCCTGCACCCACTGGTGTCTTATAATTCCCTAGAGTTTAAAGAGCAAACTCACTGTTCAGTGTATACTGAGCTGGATGCTACAGCAGCCGCACCTCATCTAACTAACTGTGGCATGCAAGTGTCCTTTGATCACACGCCTGGGGTGAGAGGATAACTTTCAGACTCTCTATATGTTCCACTTTTATGCCTTTTGTCCAGTGGATGCACAGAAAATAGCTGTTCAGGATGTTTGCAACAGTGATCATTTTGAGAAACACACCAGACAACAGCCTAAATTTTGGATCATTGATTTATTTGACACTGGAGTGAAAGGACTTTCTTCATTAACAGGATGGATTCTGGAAGCCAGATTTATTATTTTTTTTGTGTTACTTTATTTTAAAAATTTTATTTTTAAATTTTTTATACAGCACATTCTTATTAGTTATCCATGGAAGCCAGATTTAATTCACTTTGAGTTCACAGTGAGAACAGCTCCAAAATTCAACCCTGACCTGTAATCCCTTCTGTCATCGTCATCGTTGTTCCTATGGCATCTCAATGGACAATGTGCTCTTTTTGTTTTCTTTTCTTTTCATATGTGATTCACCTTCTACTTCTTTTCCCTTGAACTGAAATGACTCCAACACTCAGGCATGAGACTAGTTTATGTATTGATCAAGCATGTTTGGTACATCAAGGGACCACAGGGCATTAAGTAGTTGATATGTGCTTAGCCTTTACTCTTACCCTTGGAGTGGTTGGAAAGTGGGTGGAGATCCATGGGAGGACTTTTCCCCCTTCTTTTAAAAATATTTTGGTTATGCATTAGAACATTCTTAAAGAATAAGTCTTTATATCACATCTTACTGATATGATAACTTGAAGAAAAAGAGGTCATGAGATTTATGTCCTCAGATTGGACTCTTTCAGCTTCATTCTGTGAGTAAAAGAGTTGAGGGGAGGGGAGAGGTGTTAACTGGGAAACCACCAGATGAATGATTCTAAAGATATGTCTCTGTGTCTAATCTATTGAGTTGTTTCATTTATCCTTGTGGTGAATTTCTATTTTTTAGAGGTAAAGTTAATGATTTCTTATTCACTCACTGATTTGATGACATGGTCTTGAAATTCCCTCTCCAGTGTGTTCGTGGGAGTCTCCTTGGTTGGCCTTATCCTGTGGCTGGCTCTAGACACAGCCCAAAGGCCAGAGCAGCTGATCTCCTTCGCAGGAATCTGCATGTTCACCCTCATCCTCTTTGCCTGCTCCAAACACCACAGTGCAGTGAGTTTTGGGTATTGCAGGGTGGGCGTAGTAATACCTAGCCAAGGACCATGTGTTACTAATTACAAAGTGCATGAGCCAAGTATTGATTACAAAGGCATAGAACTAAGTTCTTAACAATCTCTGGAATTGGCCCCTTTGACAATTTTGCTCCTAAGTGAAGTTTAAAGTTCTCACAGGCCCTAGACCACTTATTTTCAAACTGTAGGTTGTGATCCGTTAGTGAGCCTTGATATCAATTTTGTGGATCCAGGCCAGTGTTAAAGAAAAAACAAACAAAACAAAAAATAAAGAAGGAAAGAAAGAAAACAGAATACGATAGAGAATGAGCTTGCATTGCACATAGTAATATTAAAGTAGTGGTTTATGATGCTTTTATATATGTGTGCGTGTATCTGTGTGTGAGGTCTAACCTGTAGACATAGTTTTGAAAACCACATAGACGTATGTGGCTCTTTATATACTACTGCCCTATTTCCCCCTGCTCCCTATTCCATCTTACCCCAGATTTACTGTTAACATGCTAGGTTGGTTCCAGAGTACACGTACCCATGTTTAAAACCCCAGCCAGGTAATGAACAAATCGGGTTTAGAGCTCACATTAGAATAACATTCTTATTGCTCCCAGGTGTCCTGGAGGGCAGTGCTTTGGGGCCTAGGTCTTCAGTTTGTCTTTGGGATCTTGGTCATCAGAACTGATCCTGGATTTAATGCATTTCAATGGCTGGGAAACCAGATTCAGGTATGAGAAATTGAATATGAGAGCTCTTTTAGAACCCTAGGGAAAGGAGACTGGGGGAAAGCATGAGGAGATCAGGCTGTGTCTTGTTAGTGATGGTGGTGGGTGATCTGGTGGGAAAGGAGAGAGTATACTGGGGTACAACTAAGCATACAAATAAAGAGAATGGAACTGCTGAGTCCCCTGTCATTCAATGAGTAGCTCACAGTGACTGAGGCTGCTTCCCATGCTGTCAAAGGGAGACCAACCTCAGTAGCAGCAGTAGGTCCTCATCATACATGAGGCTGATCTTATCTTCCCTGTGTCCTTTCTGGCTTCACTCTTGTTCTGTCTCTCTTTTTTTTCTTGCAGATTTTTCTCAACTATACTGTGGCTGGCTCCAGTTTTGTTTTTGGGGATATGCTGGTCAAGGATATCTTCGCTTTTCAGGTCATATGTTTCATGAGCAAGAATGAGGGTCAGTGGCAGTGAGGGTGAGGGGGATAAAGCGAGATGATGAAGATGTGTGTCCAAGAGATCAGCCAGTCTATATACCAATTTGACCCTAAGAAGAGGATTTGATCTTATCCATATAGGAAGCAGCATTAACCTCTTGCCCTTTGATCATTGTCATACTGAAATTGGAATGAAATAGGGGTGGGAGAAGAAGGCTCAGAAAACATCTCCTTGTGGCTTAGTATTGACGGCATAATAGATTTGCAATATATTTAAAATATATTCTTAGACTAGCTTGTGTTTAAACATCCAGAGTATCTATACTGTATCAGCTATGCTTGGGATGCTAACAACTTAACTTAGAGACCTGAAACACAGTCTTCTTATGGCACACAGTTGTACATTCAGTGTAGTATCTCACTGGTTGCCCCATCATTCTCATTATAGGCCTTACCAATCATCCTTTTCTTTGGATGTGTGATGTCCACTTTTTACTACCTGGGCTTTGTGCAGTGGGTAGTTCAGAAGGTGAGTCATTCTCCTGCACAGTCAGGAGGTGGGCCTTTGTCTTGTGATCTGTCAAGAGACATGAAGATGGCACTTACTTTGGGAAAAAATGATCATATATCAGATCTAGAACATTAGAACCAATGTGAAAAGCAAACCCTTTCAAGTGTGCCTGATATCAAGTGGTCAGGACCAGGCCCTAGGAAGGCTGAGGGGCAGAGGAGGGAGAAAAAATGGGCTGAACTGCCATTTCACACTGAGTTTTAATCTACTTTTTCTGGAAGCCAAGAGTCCTGAGTTCTGGTCCAGGCTCTGTTTGTAACTTGGTTTGTGATCTCAGCCTTGTCCCTTTTCTTCTCTAGGCCTTAGTTTCCTTACCAACATAATGGAGGAGGAGTTTTGATGGATACACCCCAAGATTTCTGCTAATGTTAATGGTTTGGATCTTTGCATCCCTTTAGATTGCCTGGTTTTTGCAAATCACCATGGGCACCACTGCCACAGAGACCCTGGCTGTGGCAGGAAACATCTTTGTGGGTATGGTAAGCACCCTGAGGCCTTCTGATCTCTTCTCTGGGGAACAGAGAGTATGGCAGAAAACAGTTTGAGAAATGTATGCTTTCCTTTTGAAAAGTCAAATAGATGAAGACTGTATGGGCAGCCAGTCACTCTGATGAAAGAAAACTTGGAACTCAGCTCATTGCTTTTACTTTTCATACCTAATAATACTTATTTGGGTGTATGTAATGGGGACATACTTAACCACAGATCCAACTTCTTACACAGGAATTTAGGGAAATGCCCTGGTCCAAGTCATCCCCCTTCAGGGGCTATGAAAGATGTTTCCTCCATATTCTGGTTTCTTCCTGTGACCTTTGTTTTCCAGGGTCTCTAAGGAGACAATAGCTTGCCTTGCTCAGGGCTAACACCAAAGCTTGTCCCCATAATACTTGTTTGATACATTTGTCTGTATGGAGTAGGTGTTCAATATATGCTACTGACTGATCAGCTCAGTGTTAGGGACAATGGCCTGTCAAACTGACAAGGAATTAGTATTGAGGTCTTTCTCTCCTAAGGCCCTAGGCTGATTAATGGTATTTGAAATGTTCTCAGAATACTTCTGTACACTTCTACCATAGCATGCTGCATTTTGCTGAAATTCTCCATAATCAGCTTAGTTTCCTCTGCTACACTATAAAGTCCTAAGAGTAGGAACTTTGCCTTATTCATAGGAATGTCCCTAGCATATCATATAGCACTAGGCACATAGTTGTCACTCATTAAATAATAAGTATTTCTTAGGTCAATGCTAGATATATTTTACATAGTTGGGTCTTCATAATTTCATACCATTTTCACAAACATTATTTCTTTTGATTCTTTCATCAACATTGGGCTTCAGTCATCTATTTGCAATTCATTTAATGAGTACCTTTTAAGCAATTAATATGTACTCAGTAAGTACACTATACTAAAGTCATTCACTAAGTATATAGTTTTTGTTCATTTGTTTGTTTGGGCCACGCCACGTGGCTTGTGGGATCCTAGTTCCCCAACCAAGGATCGAATCCCGGACCTTGGCAGTGAAAGTGCGGAGTCCCAACCACTGGACCACCGGGGAATTCCCAAGTATATAGTTTTAGACGTTGAGAACATAAAAAAGAAATATACTGTTTTTCTTCTATAGCATTCTAAATTTTAAATAGATGAGACAAACTGATATGAAAACACATGAGAAGAGTGCTAGCCAGAATATGATTAGGTACCAGAGGGGGTGAGCCAGACACTGGGAGAGCCTAAGAGCAGAGCTTAGTTTTGGAAGAGCACCCACACCGGAAGGATGTGTGCCCGGAGCTGGGGCGGGCACTCTGTGATAGGGAGCTGCACCTTTCTGAATCTGACTCTCTTCTTCTTTTTTATAGACAGAGGCACCTCTGCTCATCCGTCCATACCTTGCAGACATGACGCTTTCAGAACTCCATGCAGTGATGACTGGAGGGTTTGCCACCATCTCAGGCACTGTCTTGGGAGCCTTCATATCCTTTGGGGTAAGCATAGTCTGTTTGATCACTCCTGGGTGAGCCCAAGTCTGGGTTCTATAGATGCTCATTCCTAAGTCTGGCCTTACAGATTGACGCGTCATCCTTGATTTCTGCCTCTGTGATGGCTGCCCCTTCTGCTCTTGCTTTGTCAAAGCTGGTATATCCAGAAGTGGAGGAGTCCAAGTTCAAGAATAAGGAGGGGGTAAAATTGCCCCATGGGTGAGTCCAATGAGGCATATAATTTGGGAGATGGTGAGGTCAGGTGCAGAGTCAAGAGTGGTGCTATGATGGCAGAGGCTTCAAGTCTCCTGGAGAAGAAATAATATGATTCCATATCCCCTCTTGTCTACCTCTGCCTTTAGCTAATCATGTTGATTTTTTTCTTTTGTTTAACCCTCCCACCTGCCTCTCTCTTCTGCATGCCATTATCCTCTGTCTTGTGTCAGTACCATTTCATGGTGATTAAATCTGATACTGCTTCAGTGTAATTTCCACAAAAAGGGTCACTAGGAACCCCCATCACCTCTCAAGCTGTTCTTGCACTCTCCTGTTGCACTCCTGCACTGCTAGGACACTGGGACAGCTCTTCTCTGAGGAGCCGAGATTACTCTAGACACCGTATTCTTCCCCTATACCCAATAACCACAGGAAGGAGAAGAATGTTCTGGAAGCTGCCAGCAATGGAGCCACAGATGCCATAGGCCTTGCTGCTAACGTAGCAGCCAACCTGATTGCTTTTTTGGCCGTGTTGGCCTTCATCAATGCTGCCCTCTCCTGGCTAGGGGAACTTGTAGACATACAGGGACTCACTTTTCAGGTAAAGGATTCCATTTATTGGGCTGTCCCTCTAGGGTGTGTTTAAGTAGTCCTTGAATTGTGCATGTCCTCCTGACCCACAGTGCACTGAGGGAGCTTGGAGAGGAGAAGGGTGGAGGATACTGAGTCAAGGCTCCAGAGAAGTCTTTGTCTCCTGACTGTCTCTTTCTCTCACCCAGGTCATCTGCTCCTATATCCTAAGGCCCGTGGTTTTCATGATGGGTGTCGAGTGGGCAGACTGTCCGATGGTGGCTGAGATGGTGGGGATCAAGTTCTTCACAAATGAGTTTGTGGCCTATCAGCAACTGTCTCAGTACAAAAAGAAACGTCTCTCTGGAGTGGAAGAATGGATTGGAGGCGAGAAACAGTGGATTTCTGTAAGTGACAATCTAGAAAAGCATAAACAGTTCAGGCACACAAAAAGTGTTACACTAAAGTTTAACACCCACAGATCCCTTTCCAGGGTCCCAGGCCTGACCACAAAGCAAGAGTAACAGTACGCTTAGCTTCGGTGCCTGAGCTGCCCTGAGGTCTGTGTGCTAGTCCCCTACACTCTGACCCAGCTTCTCTCTAGAATGTAATTACTGAGCCTTTACAGTTGGGGCAGTCCAAGGAGGATACTATTTCTGATAGTCTAAGGTCTCCTTCTTCATTTATAAGTTTAAATTGCTATAAACTGAGCTCCTTTTTTCTCTCCCTCTATCTCTTTTCTCTCAATCATCCTCATTCCTAGACCTTCTCCTAATTCATAGGCTTCAACAAGAAGAGCATTGGGTAAAAAGGCCATGGTGGTTCCATATCATTATCCCTATAATAACTCATGAAACGATTATTTTCTGAGCATCCTTTCCATATTCCTTAGAGTAGCACACACAAGATTGGGGGTTCTAAGTACTCTGGAACGTCTATCATGATTATACGACTGTGCACATAGGACTGAATTTACTTATTTATTTTTGTTTTCCCTAGGTGAGAGCCGAAATCATTACAACATTTTCACTCTGTGGATTTGCCAATCTTAGTTCCATAGGAATCACACTGGGAGGCTTGAGTGAGTTAATTCATTTTCCCAGCTACCCAATATGCCAGCCAGTTCCCAGCATCTGTAGTGGACAGTCCTGGTGCTTCAGTATGAGTTGAGATCAGATAGAGAAGCTGATGTGAAATGGGCCTCTCAGGTGGAAGTTAATTTGGAGTTAAGGTAATCATGCTACCTGGCTATGCATGAAGCCCAGGCTGGGTTTGCAATCTCAACTTCTGTCATTTTTTTCCCTTTCAAATGGAGGCCCAAAAGACCAAGTTTATTTTTATTTTCCCTATGAGGAAGACTATAATGATATTATTTTTATTTTGCCATTAAATGGACATAGTGCGTATGTAAGTAAAGGTATTTTGTTTTTTATTCAGTAGTGAAGGTACTTTCTGAAATTATGCTGCTCACCAGTTGACTTCACAGAATTAGGCATTGCACAAGGAATCAAAGGACAAATAAAAGCAGCAGACACATAAGGCAGATAGATAATTAGAGCAAGTGGTGTGAAGTGTTGGATTAAAAGCTACAAGTCACCAGGTGTGGGAGGAGTGAGTATGTGAAGCATACATAGATACAATTAGGTTGCTGAAAATCTTGCTGAATGGTGATGGCTGGAGGAAATAATATGAGGAAAGTGGGATTGTCCTTGAAGGCAGGGGATTCCAAGAGTTTGGAAGATCCAAGTGAGAAATAAAGTGTAAGAAAAATACAGCTCAGTGTGTCCATTTTTTGTGGCACTCATATTCTGGGCTAGAATCATTAAGTTGATTTACTTGGTAGCTGATCGAACAATTTAAAGGTAAAACAATTTCCTTTCAGTTTATCTTTTTCCTTTCTGTTAAACACTTGTCTGTATTCTAATTCTTTTTTAAAAAATATTTATTTATTTATTTTTGGCTGTGTTGGGTCTTCATTGCCATGCACGGGCTTTCTCTAGTTGCAGTGAGCGGGGGCTACTCTTCGTTGTGGTGCGCGGGCTTCTCCTTTTGGTGGCTTCTCTTTGTTGCTGAGCATGGGCTCTAGATGTGCAGGCTTCAGTAGTTGTGGCTCGCAGGCTCTAGAGCGCAGGTTCAGTAGTTGTGGTGCACAGGCTTAGTTGCTCCGCGGCATGTGGGATCTTCCCGGACCAGGGCTCGAACCTGTGTCCCCTGCATTGGCAGGCAGATTCTTAACCACTGCACCCCCAGGGAAGTCCCTGTATTCTAATTCTGATGCCCGATTACAATCTGATTGTGAGCTTGTCATCCAGTAGTGGGATATGCATCATGTGACTAAGGCTTAGGTGAATGTTAACCTCCTTATTTCTCTGGCTCAAAATAGTCCATCTAATTCTGTCCAGGTTAAGAATGCAGATTTCAACTAGTGAACACCCAAGGCATTTGCACCTGTCTGGAGCAACCCAGGGCTTTGCTTAATTCAGATATATCTTGGGAATGTTCACAGAACCACTAAATAGTTAGGGTCAGACACAATCCTTGACCTGGGGAATGTCTAAGTTAGTGACCCCTTAGGACTAATGAATATACACACTTCTTAGGGTACCACTGTCCAGCCTCTGGTGGTTGGTGGTAAGAATGCTATTCATCTGCTGCATTTTGATCCTCAGCATTCTTCTAATGGGGTTTCATGGGGTATGCCTAATTGCCTTGTGGGAAAGAGATTGAATTATTTTGTTGTGTTGTCCGCAGCATCAATGGTACCCCACCGGAAGAGTGACTTGTCCAAGGTTGTGGTCAGTGCCCTCTTCACAGGGGCCTGTGTATCCCTTATCAGCGCCTGTGTGGCAGGTAAGTGTCTCAGCTTAGTCTCAGAAAATTGTTTTAACTCTCCATCTCATATATGCATAGAAAAGGCACCAAATCTACAGTGTTCTCAATTTATACCCAAAGAATTAAGAGCCTTAAGGAACATGTGTAAAAGCTTCCCCTTAGCATCTCTGTCTCCTTTACCCAGGAATCCTCTATGTCCCCAGGGGAGCTGAAACTGACTGTGTCTCCTTCCTAAACACAAGTTTCACCAATCGAACCTATGAGACCTATGTGTGCTGCAGAGAGCTCTTTTGGAGGTGAGTGAGCACTGGGATCCCTGCCCCCTCCTCCTTTATGCTCTCCTCCACTCAGGAATCTTCTGGGAGTGGGGAGAAGTAAGGTCTTGAGGGTAATCACATGGATGCTGAATAGAGCGTATAAGAAGGGAGGCAGCTATTTGTGGTGGTCTAGATCTCCGTTTTTTTCTCTTATTAGATGCATACTCACTATTAACTCTAGCATGGACAAGTGACAGATTTTACCTGTATTGACGGGGCACTGAGAAGTGGAGGGTGAGGGGAAGTAAGGGAGGGTGGTTTCCCTGATCAGAAGTGATGTATTTATTGTGATTATAGATAAGTTGTAGGTGAAGACTTGGCAATGGTCCTAAGTGGCTAAAAACTTATAGCCTTCTTCAGACAGAAGTGAAGACTGAAAGAGGTTAAAGTTGAATTGATAAAATCATGATGCATTCGGATAGTGTAAAAATGAACTTGTTTACCAATTTCTGGGATATTATTAGAATAGTTTTCTGGTTCAGCATGTAAGGAGCTCTGAAGTCACCACTACATCCTAACAACAAGAAAAAAACTGAACAGTCTGAAAAATCAATAACTCTTCTTGGATCTGTAAGAGACACAGGGCAAACTGCTGACCTGAAGATTGGAGAGACAGACAGGCAAACACATGGCTTACTGGAGCAGACTCATGAGCGGAAACTGCCACAGAATCCTGTGCTGGGACAGGAAAACCTGAAATGAATTGCTGGAGCCTCAGTGAGGACAGGTCTGGATGTTAAAAACTCTGGGGGGACCCAGTTATAGGGGGCAACCCTACACTTTGGGGAGTTTTACCTCTGGGAGCTAGACCAAGTTCTCACAGTAAATATCAGACAAAAACCCCCTCATTCTTCTGGCAGGGGGAGGGGAAAAGGAGCCATTTTGAAATACACCGGAGCACTCTGTTTTTTTAAACAAGGCCTGCCCTCAGGAGAAACTAGTTAACCAGAGCCTAACCAGCTGGGGTATTATCAGAGCCTACCTGACCTACTGGACATCATGTCCAGTTATCAAGAAGAAAGTACAAGGCCTGCTAAAAGGCAAAAAACACAATTTGAGGAGATAGAGCAAGCATCAAAACCAGACATGGCAGAGATTTCAATTTATCAGAGTGGGAATTTCAAACAACTATGATTTATGTGCTAAGGGCTCTAATGGATAAAGTAGACAGCAAGCAAGAACAGATGGGCAATGTAAGTACAGAGATATAGGAATCCCAAGAAAGAACAAAAAAGAAATGCTACAGATCAAGAAACACTGTAACAGAAATGAAGAATGTCTTTGATGGCTTACTAGTAGACTAAACACATCTGAGGAAAGAACTCCTAGCTTGAAGATATATCAATAGAAGTCTTCAAAAGTGAAAAGAAAAGAGAACAAAGACTGAAAAAAAAACCCAACAGAATGGAGCATCCAAGGATTGTGGGACAAATACAAAAGGTGTAACATACACATAATGTGAATACCAAGAGAAGAACAGAAGATATATTTGAAACAATTATGACTGAGAATTTCTCCAAATTAATGTCAGACACCAAACCACAGATCCAGGAAGCTCAGAAAACACCAAGCAGCATAAATACCAAGAAAACTATACTTAAGCATATTTTGAAATTATAGAAAATCAAAGATAAAAAATACTGAAAGAAGTCAGTTGAAAAAAAAGAGAGTATATCATTAAGCTGAAAGAACTAGTTACAGGACACACAAAATGAAAGATTTGAGGAACTAGAATGTTTGGTTCTTCAGAAGCAAAAGATGTATGTATTAGTAGTGATATATGGGTGAATGAAGAGAGTTCTGAGAGATGAGGCTGAAAGATCTTATAAGGCCTTGTATGAAATGATAAGGAATTTAGACTTTGACTTACAGAATTCTTAACACTGGTATGTTTTTTCAAAAGATCATGCTGGTAGCCATTTGGATGTCAGGGAGATCAATAAACACATTGCTGTAATACTCCCAGGTAAGAGATGATGAGAGCTAATACTAAGTAGTTGTGAGGATGAAGATGCACTAGAACAAGGAGAATCAATAGGATTGGTTATTGAAGTGAAGGGCAGGATGAGGATGACTGTACCCTTTCCAGCTTGGGCAAGTGGGTCTGAGGGATGCCATTCATTCACTGACAGGAAGAGGACTAGTTCCAGGAATGGGAGTAAAGGGGAGAGATTATGGCTTAATTCAGGTGGATATGTTGACTTGGAGGTACCTGTGGGACCATCATGTTAAGCAACTCACAAACCAACTTGGGTCTGAAGTTCAGGAGAGAAAAAAGAACTGGAGATAGATTTGGAAGTTGTCATTAAGTAAATGATCTGTTCAGTATATAGGTAGATGTTTGGGTACTAGCTCCTTAACAGGTTACTATGGCAAGTTAACAGACATTACCCTCCCATGTTTGGAGGTTTTCACCAGAGAAAGCAACCAACATCCTCTGAAAAAATAATCCTTTTGCTGTACTATTAAAGATGAATTATAAACTGGATAGATCACTGGTCTGGCATAGTTATGACTCCTATGTTCTTGGGGAAGTTCAGTGGATGTCATTGTAAGCATAGTCAAAGGAAATGAATGAAGTGAAAATTGCTAATTTGTGTTTAATGATGAGTTGTCTTTACATCACTGAACTTCATGAAAAAATTAGTAGAATACTCTTTCCTGGTCATTTCTGCCTTCAAAACAGAAACTGACTTTTTGCCTAAAGTCACATACTAAGCATCATTAATGTCTAAAATCTGAAAGAGATAATGTTTTTGTCCAATTCATTCATGCTAAATATATTTGGAGTGACTCCAGACCAAGATAACAACAAAGGAGGCTTAAATTTCCCTCTTCCTATGGATGCACCAAATGTACAGCTACACATGGAGTAATTCCCTCTAAGAAAAATCCAGAAACTAGCTGAATGACTCCTACAACTGAGAAAATACCCACATTGAATTGGGTAGGAAAGGCTGAGAAACTGTCTCATCATAAAACCCACCCCTGGCACAGCACCATATAATGGAAGGGAACTCCCAACTCTAAGCTTATCCCTAAGCAGTGAAGGGTTTAGACTGAACATCTAATGCCCCAATTTTTAAGACTGTACTGTGCCTACCTCCCCACCACCCCCTGCCTGCCCCACAAGGCTCAGTGTAGAGGAAGCAGTCAAAAATGTCCATCTCCCACTCTTTCCCTGGAAGGGATTTGACTGCATACTTTCCAGCTGGTGCCTGAGGGTCCAACTTCTAATCAGCCTGCATCTAGGTGCTGGCTGCAATTCTTCTCTTTGGGACACTAAAGAGACCCACACTGAGACGCATTATAATTGAACTGTCAAAACTAAGACAAAGAAAGTATAGATAAAGGCAGCAAGAGAAAAGCAACTTGTTATGTACAAGGGAGCTCCCATAAGACTATCAGCAGATTTTTCTGCAGAAACCTTACAGTCCAGAAAAAAAGTGGGATGATATATTAAAAAGAAAAAAACTACCAACCAATGCTTGGTAATGCTTTACCTGGCAAAGTTGTCCTTCAGAATTGAAGGAGAGAGAGTTTTTCAGACAAGCAAAGGTAGCTATACTTATATCAGACAAAATAGACTTTAAGCCAAAACAGTAATGAGAAACAAAGAAGGTCATTATATAGTGATAAAGGGGTCAATTCATCAAGAGGATGTAACAACTGTAAATTTTTATGCACCCAACATGGAGCACCTAAATATATAAAGCAAGTATTAACAGATCTGAAGAGACAATAATAGTAGAGGACTTCAGCATTCCACTTTCAACAACAGATAGATCATCCAGGCAGAAAATCAACAAGGAAACATTGGACTTAAACTACATGTTAGACCAGATGAACCTGACAACATTTACAGAACAGTCCATCCAACAACAGCAGAGTACACATTCTTCTCAAGTACACTTGGAAATTATCTGATAGATTATATGTTAGACTACAAAATGAGAAACATTTTGTAGAAATGAGTAACAAGAAAAAACCTGGTAAATTCACATATACGTGGACATTAAACAACATGCTCCTGAACAATGGGTCAAAAATGAAATCAGAAGAGAAATAAAATATCTTTACTCACCACAAGGAAAAATCTGTAACTGTGTGAGTTGATGGATGTTAACTAAACTTATTGTGGTAATCATCTCACAATATATACCTATATCAAATCATTATATTGCACACCTTATACAATGTTATATGTCAATAATATCTCAATAAAACTGGGGGAAAAAACTTGAAGAAATATCTTGAGACAAATGAAAATGGAAACACAATATACCAAAACTTATGAGATGCAGCAAAAGCAGTTCAAAGAGGGGAGTTTATAGTGATAAACACCTATGTTAAGAAAAAAAGATCTCAAACAACCTAATTTAACACCTCAAGAAAAAGAAAAACAAAGTCCAAAGTTATAGAAGAAGGGAAATAACAAAGGTCAGAGCAGAAACTAGTGAAATAGAGACAAAAACAGACAACAGAAAAGTGCAATGAAACTAAGAGCCATTTGTCTTAAAAGACAGACAAAATAGACACATGTTTAGCTAAGCTAAGAAAAAGAGAGAGAAGACTCAAAGTCAGAAATGAAAAAGGAGGTATTACAATTAATAACACAGAAATACTAAGGATTTTGAGAAACTACTATGGAAAATTATATCCCAACAAATTAGATAACATAGAAGAAATGGATAAATTCCTAGAAATATACAACTGACTGAGACTGAATCACGAAAAAATAGAAAATCTGAACAGAATGATTACTAGTAAGGAGATTGAATCAGTAATCAAAAATCTCCCAACAAAAAAAGCCCAGGACTAGACAGGTTCACTAGTGAATTCTTCCAAACAGTTAAAGAATAATTAATACCAATCTTCTCAAACTTTTCAAAAAAACATAAAAGGAGTGAACACTTCCAAATTCATTTTATGAGGCCAGAATTACCTGTTGCCAAAGCCAGACAGGGACACTATAAGAAAAACTTACAGGCCAGTATTGCTGATGAACATAGATGCAAAAATCCTCAACAAAAATTAGCAAACCAAATTCAACAGTACATTTAAAAGGTCATACACCATGATCAAGTGAGATTTATTCCTGGGATGCAAGGATGGCTCAATATACACAAATCAATAAATGTGATATACCACTGTAACAAAATGAAAGGTAAAAACCATATAATCATTTCAATAGATGCAGAAAAAGCATTTGACAAAATTCAACATCCTTACATGATAAAACTCTCAACAAATTGGATGTAGAAGGAATGTATCTCAACATAATAAAGGCCATATATGACAAGCCCACAGCTAACATCATACTGAATCGTGAAAAGCTGAACACTTTTCCTCTAAGATCAGGAATAAGACAAGAATTACCACACTCACCACTTTTAATCAACATAGTATCGGAAATCATAACCAGAGCAATTAGTCAAGAAAAAGAAATAAAAGGCACCCAAATCAGAAAAGAAGTAAAACTGTCTCTGTCTGCAGATGACATAATCTTATACATAGAAAATCCTAAAGACTCCACCAAGAAACTGTTAACACTGATAAACAAATTCAGTAAGTTGCAGGATACAAAATAAACATACAAAAATCATTTGTGTTTCTATACAATAACAATGAACTATTGGAAAGAGAAATTAATGAAACAATCCCATTTACAATAGCATCAAAAAGAATAAAATACTTAGGAATAAATGTAATCAAGGAGAGGAAAGATCTGTACACTGAAAACTATAAAAATATTGATGAAAAATGGAAGGGATAAATAAATGGAAATATACTCCATGTTTATGGATTAAAAGAATGAATATTATTAAACTGTTCATACTACCTAAGGTGATCTACAGATTCAATGCAATCCCTATTAAAATTCCAATGGCATTTTTCATAGAAATAGAAAAAACAATTCTAAAATTCATATGGAACCACAAAAGATCCCGAATAGCCAAAGCAATCTTGAGAAAGAAGAACAAAGCTAAAGGCATCACACTTCTTGATTTTAAACTATATTACAAAGCTGTAGTAATCAAAACAGTATGGTACTGACTTCAAAATAAGCACACAGATCAATCAAACAGAATAGAGAGCCCAGAAATAAACCCATGTTTTCAACAAAGGAGCCAAGAATATACAGTGGGGGAAAGGTTAGTCTTTTCAATAAATGGCGTTAGCAAAACTGTATATCCACCTGTAGGAGAATGAAACTGGACTCCTGTCTTACACCATAAACAAAAATCAACTCAAAACAGATTAAAGACTTTAACATAAGACCTGAAACCTTGAAAATCCTTGAAGAAAATGTAGGGAGTAAGCTCCTTGACATTGGTCTTGGCAATGATTTTTTGGACTTGAAACCAAAAGCAAAGGCAACAAAACCAAAAATAAACAATTGGGGGACTTCTCTGGTGGCACAGTGGTTAAGAATCCTCCTGCCAATGCAGGGGACATGGGTTCGATCCCTGGTCCAGGAAAATCCCACATGCTGTGGAGCAACTAAGCCTGTGAGCCACAACTACTGAGCCTGCACTCTAGAGCCCTCGAGCCACAACTACTGAGCCCACACGTTGCAACTACTGAAGCCCATGTACCTAGAGCCCATGCTCTGTGGCAGGAGAAGCCACTGCAGTGAGAAGCCCATGTGCCACAACAAAGAGTAGCCCCTGCTTGCTACAGCTAGAGAAAGCCTGCGCACAGCAACGAAGAACGAACACAGCCAAAAAATAATAAAAATTTTAAAAAGCGAAAAAAAAACCAATTGGGACTTCATCAAACTAAAAAGCTTCTGCACAGCAAAAGAAACCATCAACAAAATGAAAAGTCAACCTACAGAATGGGAGAAAATATTTGTAAACCATATATCTAGTAAGGAATTAATATCCAAAATATACAAAGAACTTATACAGCTCAATAGCAAAAAATCCAAGTAATCCAATTTAAAAATGAGCAGAGGGTTTGAATAGACATTTTTCCAAAGAACTCAACCAAATGGCCACAGGTACATGAAAAGGTGCTCAATATCACTAACTAGCAAGGAAATACAAATAAAAACCTCAATGAGATATCACCTTACACCTGTTAGGTTGGCTGTCATAAAAAAGACAAGTTATAGCAAATGCTGGCAATGATGTGCAGAAAAGAAAACCTTTATAAACTCTTAGTGGAAATGGGAAATGGTACAGTCACTCTGCAGGTTCCTGAAGAAATTAAAAGTAGAACTACTACCATATGATCCAGCAATCTTACTTCTGGATATATATCCAAAGGAAACAAAGTCACTATCTGTACTCCCATGTTCACTGCAGCATTATTAACAGTAGCCATGGTATTCAAACAACCTATGTGTCCACTAGCAGATGAATGGATAAAGAAAATGTTGTGTATGTATACAATGGAATGTTAGTCATCCTTACAAAAGAAGGAAATCCTGCTATTTGCAACAATGTGGATGAACAATTACACTAAGTGAAATAAGCCAGACAAAGGCAAATACTGCATGGTCTTACTTATATGCAGAATCCAAAAAAAAAAAAAAACAACAAAAAAGAACTCATAGAATGGTGGTTGCCTAGGGCTGGGGCATAGGGGACTAGGGAGAAGCTGGTATAATAGTACAAACTTTCAGATATAAGATCAATAGGTTTGAGGGTCTAATGTATAACATGGTGGCTATAGTTGATAATACTGTATTATATAATTGAGATTTGCTAAGAGAATAGAACTTCAGTGTTCTCACCAAAAAAAAAAAAAAAAGGTAAATATGTGAGGTGATGGATGTGTTAACTTCATGTTGGGAATCCTTTCACAGTATATGCATATGTCAAATCATCACATTGTACACTCTCTATATATTACAATTTTATTTGTCAATTATACCTCCATAAAACTGAAACACACATACATATATACATACACACCAAGCCTGAGCTGTTTTCCTTTCTCAAGAGGAAAGTGGCTTTGGAGTACCATCTCACTATTTAGAATAAATTCAATTCTAAATCATTACAAGGCATAAATGTTGCTTCAGTGATGTTTGGACAGGAAATTCCCCAAAAGACTATGGTTATGAACTGGACAGAGAAGCAGGCACATTGTATAGGATTTCTTGCTAGTACTATCTTGGGCATGAATTAGAAAATACGCTTAATTCTGTCCTATTTATTGGTTGGCCAAAAAGCTCCTTCAGTTTTGAAGTAAAAATAAAAGACACATTTTCCATTTTCACCAAGAACTTTATTTGAACAACGTATTCACTGTTTTGTTCCACTGCCTTCTGCCATTTTTCAGGCAGCTTCATAATTCCGTCTTCCCAAAACTTTTTATCTTTTTGAGCAAAGAACGGTCCCAGGTGCCTTTTATAGTCTTCCAGGGAATTGAAATTTTTTCCATTAAGAGAATTTTGTAAAGATTGAAATGAATGGAAATCCAAAGGTGCAGTTGTCTGGTGAATACAGTGGATGAATCAGAACTTCCCAGCCAAGGTGTAACAGTTTTTGCCTGGTCATCAAAGAAACATGTGGTCTTGCTGTACCCTAATGGAAGATTATGCATTTTCTGCTGACTAATTCTGGACGCTTTTCTTCGAGTGCTGCTTTCAATTGGTCTAATTGGGAGCAGTACTTGTTGCAATTAATTGTTTGGTTTTCCGGAAGGAGCTCATAATAGAGGACTCCCTTCCAATCCCACCATATACACAACATCACCTTCTTTGGATGAAGACCAGCCTTTGATGTGGTTGGTGGTGGTTCATTTCGCTTGCCCCACAATCTCTTCCATTCCACGTTACTGTACAGTATCCACTTTTCATCACCTGTCACAATTTGTTTTAAAAACAGAGTGTTTTCGTTGCATTTAATTAGAGAATCGCATGCAGAAATAAGGTAAAGAAGGTTTTTTTTGCTTAACTTATGTGGCACCCAAACATCAAAGCAATTAACATAACCAAGCTGGGGCAAATGATTTTCAACGCTTGATTTGGATATTTTGAGTATGTCATCTATCTACCGCGTGGTATAACGTTGATTGTTCTCAATATCTCGATTTCATCACTATCAACTTCAACTGGTCTACCCAACCGTGGCGCATCGGCCAGCGAGAAATCTCCAGCATGGAACTTCGCAAACCACTTTTGACACGTTTGATCAGTCATAGCACCTTCTCCATACACTGCACAAATCGTTTTTCTTTTTTCATTTCATTTGCATTTACCTTTCTTGAAATAATAAAGCATAATATGCTGAAATGTTGCTTTTTTCTTCCACCTTCAATATTAAAATGGCTACACAAAAATTCACCAATTTTGATAAGTTCTTTTTTTTAATTGCATGCTGATATGACAGCTGTCACAATACAATCTAATACAATTGTTTCAAATGAAGTTAAAGACAACTAAGTGCTACTAGAGCCATCTTATGGAAAAAAACGAATGAACATTTCAGCCAGCCCAATATTTGGTCATTGTGATTGGATTCATTAATAAGTTTCTGTTTTTGTTTTCACCTGCTTGGTAGAACTTATTGATACATCTTGTTGCATTGTTTTTATCTGACCCACTATGTATCTCTCTGGCTTTTCATTTCAGTACCTCTCTGAATGGCACCAACCCTCCTTCTTTTCCTGGTCCCTGGGAAGATAAAGAGTTCAGTGCCATAGCCCTTGCTAAATGCTGTGACCTCTACACCAATGCTGTCTGTGCCTAAAGCTGGTCCACTTCCGTAACAGTCCTGATCTGGATGGCTTTTTGATGGCAAAGTTATTTTTGTACTCAGAGTTCTCATTCTACAGCTAACTCACCTTGATCTTTGATAGTAAATGTAAAATATTCACTTTGGTTCACTGTATGTCAGTAATGAAAATTAGCACTCGTTTTTCCATTATTTGGCTGAACCAAATAAGAAATTCCTTATGGGCTCTGTCTGAGCTTAGAGTTGAAATAATAAATATTACAATGTCAAAAAATGTCTTTCAAACCTTGCTTCTAGTTGCCATCTTAAAAATTATGTGATGTGTGCCAGAACTCCTCTGTATATGTTCTGGTAAAACAAATATAGGAGGCAGGCACAGTCTGCCTTGGAGTTTGATGAGTGTCATGCCTCTCTGCCCCTTACTGAAAGAAGACGTATGCAGGCAAGTTATTCAAAATCTTGTACCAGTTTTCTTATTGTAAACTGGGAAGAATGATGTTTGCCCTGTTCACTTCAAGATTATAATAATCAAAGCAGTGTGTGGAAATTCTTGGAAGATATAAAAAGTGTTTCATGACTCTGTCCTAAAGATGCTACCAGAAAACTACGAGAGCTAATCAATGAATTTGGTAAAGTAGCAGGATACAAAATTAATGCACAGAAATCTCTTGCATTCCTATACACTAATGATGAAAAGTCTGAAAGTGAAATTAAGAAAACACTCCCATTTACCACTGCAACAAAAAAAATAAAATATCTAGGAATAAACCTACCTAAGGAGACAAAAGACCTGTATGCAGAAAATCATAAGACACTGATGAAAGAAATTAAAGATGATACAAATAGATGGAGAGATATACCATGTTCTTGGATTGGAAGAATCAACATTGTGAAAATGACTCTACTACCCAAAGCAATCTACAGATTCAGTGCAATCCCTATCAAACTACCAATGGCATTTTTCACAGAACTAGAACAAAAAATTTCACAATTTGTATGGAAACACAAAAGACCCCGATTAGCCAAAGCAATCTTGAGAAAGAAAAAAGGAGCTGGAGGAATCAGGCTCCCTGACTTCAGACTATACTACAAAGCTACAGTTATCAAGACAGTATGGTACTAGCACAGAAACAGAAATATAGATCAATGGAACAGGATAGAAAGCCCAGAAATAAACCCACACATGTATGGTCACCTTATCTTTGATAAAGGAGGCAAGAACATTGGAGAAAAGACAGCCTCTTCAATAAGTGGTGCTGGGAAAACTGGACAGCTACATGTAAAAGAATGAAATTAGAACACTCCCTAACACCATACACAAAAATAAACTCAAAATGGATTAAAGACCTAAATGTAAGGCCAGACACCATCAAACTCTTAGAGGAAAATATAGGCAGAACACTCTGTGACATAAATCACAGCAAGATGCTTTTTGACCCACCTCCCAGAGAAATGGAAATAAAAACAAAAATAAACAAATGAGACCTAATGAAACTTCAAAGCTTTTGCACAGCAAAGGAAACCATAAACAAGATGAAAAGACAACCCTCAGAATGGGAGAAAATATTTGCAAATGAAGCAACTGACAAAGGATTAATCTCCAAAATTTATAAACAGCTCATGCAGCTCAATATGAAAAAAACAAATAACCTAATCCAAAAATGGGCAGAAGACCTAAATAGACATTTCTCCAAAGAAGATATACAGATTGCCAACAGAAACATGAAAGAATGCTCAACATCATTAATCATTAGAGAAATGCAAATCAAAACTACAATAAGATATCATCACACACCAGTCAGAATGGCCATCATCAAAATATCTACAAACAATAAATGCTGGAGAGGGTGTGGAGAAAAGGGAACCTTCTTGCACTGTTGGTTGGAATATAAATTGATACAGCCACTATGGAGAACAGTATGGACGTTCCTTAAAAAAACTACAAATGGAACTACCATATGACCCAGCAATCCCACTACTGGGCATATACCCTGAGAAAACCATAATTCAAAAAGAGTCATGTGCCAAAATGTTCATTGCAGCTCTATTTACAATAGCCAGGACATGGAAGCAACCTAAGTGTCCATCATCAGATGAATGGATAAAGAAGATGTGGCACATATATACAATGGAATATTACTCAGCCATAAAAAGGAATGAAACTGAGTTATTTGTAGTGAGGTGGATGGACCTAGAGACTGTCATACAGAGTGAAGTAAGTCAGAAAGAGAAACACAAATACTATATGCTAACACATATATATGGAATCTAAAAAAAAAAAGAAATGATCATGAAGAACCTAGGGGCAAGATGGGAATAAAGGTGCAGCCCTACTAGAGAATGGACTTGAGGATATGAGGAGGGGGAAGGGTAAGCTGTGACAAAGTGAGAGAGTGGCATGGACATATATACACTACCAAACGTAAAATTGATAGCTAGTGGGAAGCAGCCGCATAGCACAGAGAGATCAGCTCGGTGCTTTGTGACCACCTAGAGGGGTGGGATAGGGAGGGTGGGAGGGAGGGAGATGCAAGAGGGAAGAGGTATGGGGACATATGTATATGTATAACTGATTCACTTTGTTATAAAACAGAAACTAACACACCATTGTAAAGCAATTATACTCCAATAAAGATGTTTAAAAATAAATAAATAAATAAATACAAAGAAAAAAAGTGTTTCATGACTTTGTATGTGGAATCATTACTGTAAAAGTTATTGTAATATATAATTAACATAATTGACAAATGCTTCACTTTATGTTGGCTGGAGTTGCCCTGAAGTAGACCTTGGATGTCATCTGAATACTTTGGGAAGGATGCTGTTAGAGGTACCCATTTGAGAATGAAAGTTGCAGTTTAATGCCCTTTACTTATAGCTTACTGGATTTCATTTCATTTTTCTTTTTGTATCAAAACAATGTATTACAATGGGCATTTGGACAATTTAAACACTTGGATAAAATATATAATTGACAAAATTTTAAAAAAATTATGTGGATGTGCTATAAATGTGATTTGGTATGTAATGTGTACTGAGGTGAAAAGCTGTATTTCTTGGAGTTCTGTGGATGAGCTGGGTTTATGGTACTAAAGGTACATATGAAAGTTCCATGAATTTTTTTTTTTTTTTTTTTTGTGGTACGCGGGCCTCTCACTGTTGTGGCCTCTCCCATTGCGGAGCACAGGCTCCGGACGCACAGGCTCAGCGGCCATGGCTCACAGGCCCAGCTGCTCCATGGCATGTGGGATCTTCCCGGACTGGGGACGAACCCATGTCCCCTGCATCGGCAGGCGGACTCTCAACCACTGCGCCACCAGGGAAGCCCTTCCATGAATATTTAAGGATAAGATTTTTCTGGTTGCCACACATTCATAAACCTGAAAACTCTTTAACATCATTACACAGTAAACAGTTTTTCCTATATGCAAACTTATAAGGAATATCCGTTTCTTAGAGGCCCTTACTTCATTTTAGTATTCTGCTTTAGTGCCATATTTGCTTCAAGTTTACAATGAGTCTTTTAAAAAAGTGATTTTCGGCAGGGAGGGGGGACAGTTTTTCCTCCCAGAGGACATTTGGCAATGTCTTGAGATATAATTAGTTGTCACAACTGGGGGAATGCTACTGACATCTTCGACGGAGTAGAGGCCAGAACTGCTGCTAAACATTCTACAGTGCACGAGTTAGCCTCCACAACAAAGAATTCTCTGCCCCAAATGTCAGCGGTGCTAAGGCTGAGATACTCTGATTGAAAATATTTAACATATTTCTTATATCTAATATTATTTATAGTATTAATAATATTATAGCCTTAAGGAAGAGTTTCAAAAGGATGTAGGAGTTCCTCAAAAAGTTAAAACTACCCCCTGGCCCCACAGTTCTATTCCTTGGTATACCCAAAAGAACTGAAAACAGGTACGCCAACAAGTACATGTACACGCATGACCATGGCAGCATTATTCACGATAGTCAGAAGGTGGAAACAGTCCAAATGTTCATCAACGGCTGAATGGATAAACAAACTGTGTTATGTACATACAATGGAATTCTATTCAGCCATAAAAAGCATGAAGTACTGATATATCCTACACAGAAGAACCTAGAAAACATTATGCTAAGTCAAAAAGCCAGACACGAAGGCTTATTATTGTATGATTCTATTTTGTATGATTCCCTTTATATGAAATTTTCAGCATCGATAAATCCATAGAGACAGAATACAGATTGGTGGTTGCCAAGGGTGGGGCGGAGGGGGAATAGGGAATTACTACTTAATGAATATGCAGTTTTACTGTGGGATGATGGAAATGTTTTGGAACTAGATAGAAATGGTGGTTACACAACATTGTGAATGTACTAAATGTCACTGATTTGTTCACTTTCAAATGGTTAGTTTTATGTTATGTGAATTTCACCTCAGTAAATTTTATATATGTGTAAAATTTATATATATAAATAAATATATATATAATTTTATATATAGAGACTATTTGTATGTTCCCTTAGCTAATCTACCTTCTTCCATTTCACAATTATCTGAGCTCAGAACCTCTTGGTCTGGGCTTCCCTGGTGGTGCAGTGGTTAAGAATCTGCCTGCCAATGCAGGGGACACGGGTTTGATCCCTGGTCTGGGAAAATCCCACATGCCGCAGAGCAACCAAGCCCGTGTGCCACAACTACTGAGCCTGCGCTCTAGAGCCCGTGAGCCACAACTACTGCAGCCCATGTGCCACAACTACTGAAGCCTGTGCACCTAGAGCCTGTGCTCTGCAACAAGAGAAGCCACTGCAATGAGAAGCCCGCGCACCACAGAGAAGAGTAGCCCCTGCTTGCCACAACTAGAGAAAGCTGTGCACAGCAATGAGGACCCAACACAGCCAAAGATAAATAAATAAATATCTTCATACTTTAATAAATAAATAAATAAATACCTTTAAATAAAGTTTATTAAACTTTATTAAAGTTTATTAAATAAATATATAACTTTAAGTGGCGAGGGGGTGGTGGTGTGATGAATTAGGAGATTGGGATTGACTATCCATATAGTTATCTTATGGATAATTAATAAGAACCTGCTGTATAAAAATAAATAAATAAATAAATAAATAAATAAATAAATAAATAAATAAATAACTTTATTAAAAAAAGAACCTCTTGGTCTTCCTTCCAGTCTCCTGTCCCAACTTCTCTCCCTTATTTTCCAAACTTGAGGTAAAAGAAAACGAAGCCTCAATAAAGAAGCATGCTGCTTGTCCTGCACACCGATTTTCACCCTAGCCTAGTTTCTTTCTGAGAGGCAGCTGAATGCAGTGGTGGGTGGTACTGGACAGTAGGCCAGATTACTTGGGTTCTGCTTTGAGCTCTGCCACTTATCCCAGAGGATCATGGGCAAGGTCCTTAAGTCCCTGTGCCTTGGCATCCTTGTCTGTAAAATGGGGTTAATGGGACCTACCTTATAGTTAACGGTTGTGAGGTTGTAAAGGGATCAAGAGTGTCCGCTCACTGTAAGCCCAATTTAAGAGTTAGATACTATTATTACCATTTAAGGAGCTGAGTTCACAACCATCAATTTATTGAGTTATGTATGAAATTTAGTTCACACGAGGAAGGGTATGGGGCGGAGGAATCTTCTTATCTCCATTCAGGGGAATTGACTGGTTTTCTAACTCTGTCTCCTATTTCAAGCAAATCTGGTCTAAATTCTCACACTTAGAGGGCCGCCCTGTAACAGCCGGAAGCGTGACAACACCATCACCAGCAGAACAGCCTCACAAGCGGGAGGAACGAACAGGAAAAGCTGAGCGTGATATGGGCAAACACAATGCTGCTTCGTGGGGCCAAGAGGCACTCGCAGGTGAGCACAGCAGAGACCAGGGTGGAAGTGGGCTGGGCGGGCCTGGGTTGAGTTCGAAGTGCCCGGTCAACCCGGAGGGGAGGCGCAAGACGGGGACCAATGGCCCTTGGGCTCCGTCCTGTGGGCGGGGCAAACATGCAGATTCCCAGCTCTTGGAGACTCCATGGTGCATGCACTTGACTGCCACAAACAAGTCTCCCTGTTTCCATCCCTGATAAAGGAGTCTTAGGCAGAGAGAAGAGGGGAGCCTGAGGAAGAGCGGCCAAGAGAAAAGACTGGAGGACTAGGAAGGGGGCTGTGTTGGGATGTGGGAGCCGTAGTGGGAAATGTTGCAGGAAGGGGGACCCCTTCCAGGGCCCGAGAGTGGGCTCTTGTCTAACACTCGGAAATGAATTGTCGGAGGAGACACACGTGCTGACAAAGCGAGAGACTTTATTGGGAAGGGGCACCCAGGTGGAGAGCAGGAGGGTAAGGGAACCCAGGAAGGACCGCTCTGCCACGTGGCTCGCAGTCTCGGGTTTTATGGTGATGGGATTCGTTTCCGGGTTGTCTCTGGCCAATCATTCTGACTCAGGGTCCTTCCTGGTGGCGCACAACCGCTCAGCCATGATGGATTCCGGCGAGGATTCTGGGAGGTTGGTAGGACCTGTGGACTGGCGTCTCCTCTCTCCTTTTGACCTTTCCCGTATTCTTCTGGTTGGTGGTGGCTTGTTAGTTCCGTGGTTCTTACCAGGATCTCCTGTCGTAAAATAACTCATGCAGATTGTTACTGTCTTTACCTGGCCAGGGCGGGCAGTTTCAGTCAGTGTTTCCCCTAACGGAAGGGAGACTGTGGAAATGAAGAAAGGAGAGTGGCCGACTGGATCACTGAATGGGTAGAGTCTGTTCTTGCAAACATTACACCATAAAGCCTCTTTTGTGTATATTATTCCACAACCTGCAATTTTTGCTTATGTGTGTGGACATCTTTCTAGACCGGTACATGTAAACAGTTTGTGTTTGACTCCCACTGCTGACTGTCCTTTAGATACCTGAACTACTCTTGGTGAAATTCTTTGGCTAAGCTATTGGTTGTCAGACATTTAAAAGGTTATCCCATCTGTGGGAATAATTGACTTTCAAGATAGGAATAAAAAGATTAGGAGGGCTTCCCTGGTGGCGCAGTGGTTGAGAGTCCGCCTGCCGATGCAGGGGACACGGGTTCGTGCCCCGGTCTGGGAAGATCCCACATGCCGCGGAGCGGCTGGGCCCGTGAGCCATGGCTGCTGGGCCTGCACGTCCGGAGCCTGTGCTCCACAACGGGAGAGGCCACAACAGTGAGAGGCCCGCGTACCGCAAAAAAAGAAAAAAAAAGATTAGGAGCCAGAAGATCTGGATTCAAAGTCCTGTCCTGAGTCCCTTTCAAGCCACGTGAAAGTTCTGAATAATTCGAAAGCTCAATTTCCACTTCTGCTGATAATTATAATAATGAAGGTGATGATAATAATATCTACCTTTTAAGTTGCTAGAAAATTTGAATTAATAATATATATGAAAAAAAGTACATTATGTAAATGGTAAGGTGTGCCAAAGCTATTCTTTTCACAAGTAGTTAAAGTGTATGGATTTTGTTTTTTCCCTTTGGGCTGTGTTGTGCGGCATGCAGGGTCTTAATTCCCCGACTGGTGATCCAACCTGGTCCCCCTGCATTAGGAGCATGGAGTCTTAACTACTGGACCACCAGGGAAGTCCCAAGGTGTAAGGATCTTAAATAGAGAGCATTTGTTCCTTCATACATAAACATTTGCTTGGCAATTATCAAGTTCCTTGCATTGCTTAATGAGATGTGCATGTCCCCTGCCCCAATTTAATCTGTACAACAATCCTTTAAGAAAGGTACTATTATTATCCCAGTTTTCCAAAGGAGGAAAGATAGGCTTAGAGAGATTAAGTTGCTCCCTAGGGTCACATAGTAAGTGACAGAACCATGATTTGAGCCCAGGGAGTGTCTAACTCCAAAAGCCTCTTAACCACTCTGTCTGTTCTCATTCTATCCCAGCCCTCCCTGCCTTCTTTCCTTCTCTAAACCAGTGCCTCAAGGCCAACCAGTTTAACCCAAGTGATCTCATCAGCTTCTAAAGTATTTATTATTTCTGAACGACTTGTGTGCCAATCATGTCCTGCTGTGTGGCATCTTTTGTATTTTTGTCTTATTTTGCAGTTTGTCTTATTGTTGTCTTCTATTGCAGTAAGTAGAAAAATGATTGTTATAAAAACTGGCAAGTACCTCAGATAGAATTGTCTTTATTTAACAAGTTACTTTTATCAGGTCTTTGAATATGGAGCTCCATGAGGGCAGAAACAAAGTCTGTTTTATTTATTACCAAAGCTCTAGGAGCTAGCACTGTGCCCAGCAAAACAAAACAAACCTGCAAGCAAAAAATGCATTTAATATTGTTGAGAAACAAAAAAGAGGAAACTCCAAGGGTTTTGGCCTAGACACCTGGGAGCAAAGCAAAGTGAGAGAAAATGTCTGCTATATGATAGAACATACGGCCTAGTACAAAGTAAGCTTTTATAATCAGTATTAGTTATTATTACTACATATATATAATAGGTTTGGGGAGGGTATGGGTAGCAGGTAGAAAATGGGAAGGCAAAAGAAAGAAAAAATAGAACAAAATGATGCTGGGCTAGTTTGTGAATAGATGGCCAGTGAGGACTTTTCAGGCAGAAATGGGTAAAGAGCATTTAAGAATAGGGATACTTAATATTTAACCCCACCAACTTTGCCCTCAAATCCTCAGTAAAAGTCTGCTCTCTATATGATCTGGTGCCAATGGTATTTTGATGAATTCAAGAATCCAGATGGTATCCAGTACAGATAGTATGGTATGGGAACTCCAGTCAACAGGAGTAAAATAGAGCCATAAATTATAAGGAGAAAGGTAAGGTGTCCAAGAAACCTCAGAAACATTGGGAACAATGCTGGTTTTTCTCATTTTATATAGGACGGGGACTCAAGACCATTTCCATTAAATTGTAAAGGATGGGGAATTCTCCAGTAGGCAGGAGGACTTTTGAGATATCAAGACAGCTAAACCTTGAGTTACACTGCTGTGGTTATTCTCTGTAAGTTATGTTTATGTCATGTCCTCCCAGCTGGATTGTAAAATTTTGCAACTTGAAATGATGAGAAATGAGTTGAGTTTGTATGGCATTTTTCTATGTATGAATTTTTTTTTTTAACATGAGTTCATTGAAACTAACAAAACCATTTGTGGTATGTATGATGTCATCACTTTTCTCCCCTCTGTTTTAAAAACAAGGCAATTCATGCACAGAGAGTTTAAGTACACCTGCCCTTGGTTACAAAGCTAGCAAGGACCTAAGCCAGCGTGGTATAGTGAAAAGGGTATAGTTTAATAAGGCTTTTCACTATATGGGTGAAATCTAGCTTTCCAATCTCTTTCTTTTATTTTTTCTTCTCTTTTTTAAAAAATTGAGATATAGTTGATTTACAATATTATATTAGTTTCAAGTGTACAACATAGTGATTCAAAATTTTTATACTTTATACTCCATTTATAGTTATTATAAAATATTGGCTATATTCCTTGTGCTGTACAATACATCCTTGTAGCTTATTCACTTTATACATAATAGTTTGTACCTCCTAATCCCCTATCCCTATCTTGCCTCTCCCCCTCTCTCTCCCCCACAAGTTTATTCTCTGTATCTGTGAGTCTTTTTCTTCTTGTTATATTCACTAGTTTGTTTTATTTTTTAGATTCCATATGTAAGTGATAATATACAGTATTTGTCTTTCTGTGTCTGACTTATTTCACTAAGCATGATACCCTCCAGGTCCAGCCATGTTGTTGCACATGGCAAAATTTCATTCTTTTTTTTTTTTATAGCTGAGTAGTAGTTCATCCAGTCTCTTTCTTACCACTATCTCATGCTACCCATCCATGTACACAATCACCACAGAGATCTACCGACTTTCCCTAAGAAATCTACACCTCAGTGACTTTGAAAAAGTACCTAACCTCCGAGAGCCTCTATTCTCACAGTTACACTAATGAAGATAATAATGGCTTCATTAAAGGGTTGTTGTGGAGGTTAAATTTTTTAACTCTAAAGTGCTTGGAACACAGAAATGCTTAAGGAATGTTCTCTCCTTGATTCTTTGGTTTGCTTTCTTTTTCATATCTTTCAACTTAAAGTTCAATACTTTCTGCATAACTCTACCAAATATTTCTTATATTTCTCTGCAACTTCGATGGCACCTGGCTTCATGTCCTGTGCATGTCCCAACTCCTCCCCTGGGGCCAAAGGTAGTCTCAGAAAGATGGGACAAAGGGCTGGGTTAGGTCTGGCTGGTAGTTGCTGAGGGTGGCCTGAGGCACTCCAACAGGAACCCCATGCCACGTTTAAGTCACAAGACCAAAGATCAGACTTGATGGAGCCAAATCTTTTCTCAGGGAATGGAGGTGATGTAGATCTGGAAACAGGGGCGACTAGGTCATCAAAGGGTTTCAAACAAATACCAGATACTCATGACAAACACTTGTCATCAACAAGAAAAACATGATTTAGGAAATTTATTAGAAACCACCCCTGTTAACGGCTTACATTTTTCATTAGATAATAACTTTTACCAGTTTTTATTTTTAAAAACTCAACTCTTATATCCAGAAAAGAAAAGCATATTTTTTGAAAACCCCAAATGCACTTTTCAGTTTCAAGGCTCATGTCTATCACATTTATCACATAGATTTACCTTGACTATAAAAATCCTTTCTGTATATTTTAAGCAAGAATCAAAACAGAATATTGAAGCCATTTTTAACACATAGAGCAGCAATTTCTTTGCTGAAACCATATTTCCACTTGTCAAGAGCTGTTGTTCCCTCAAGGGAAGTACACATTATGTCTGTGGCACTGAGTGTCTCATACAGAAAAAAATGGAGGAGGGAGCCCTCTTTTCCATGGTGACAAGACTAAGGTTTGAATTATTCATTAAGTGAAGGATACTTATTTGTGATTAACCAAACTCAGAGGATGATGTAGGAAATTTCCCAAAGAAAATATTATCCCTCAGGTGTTTGGCTCCTGTGTTCATGGTTTCAGAAGCAAATCTATGACTCTGTGAAAGGGCAAATTATCCTTCAGCTACATGGCTATGATTTATAGAACAAAAAACAATACCAATTTACTTCCTCAGTGGATTTCAGAGACAAGTTAAATGTTTAAAAGAATTTTTTAAGGTGGCTAAACAATGAAAGGCAGTATCAC
Source organism: Mesoplodon mirus (assembly GCF_964341445.2). Lineage (NCBI taxonomy): Eukaryota > Metazoa > Chordata > Mammalia > Artiodactyla > Ziphiidae > Mesoplodon > Mesoplodon mirus. The sequence goes on along the minus strand of NC_138979.1, from coordinate 100,702,811 downwards.
TAGTCATATTTTATAAAGGGAAGATACTCAGCTCCATCGCACAGCTGTATGCTGCCTGGCCAGTGGCCACCACTCTTGTGAATTTGTTGCAAATCCATTTGGCTGCTTGGCTATCCCCCGCTGTTGTGGACCACTGCCTATGGCATTGCTGAACCACTCAGACGAGTTTGGCTCTGTATCAGAGTGATGATTGGGTCCAGTGGTGCCTAACAAAGGCTTGGTGGGGGAGGGGGGAGGAGGATGCTCATAACAGTCATATCACATAACAATCACACACAAAATTTTCACTTAATTACTATTAAATAATAGCTAACATTTGCTGAGTGCATACTAAATGCCAGGCACTGGGTATTACTTGACCGAGTCCTCACAAAAACACTATGAGGTATCCTGTAGTCGTGAAGTTATAGCCCCTGGTGCTATCTGGCCCCCACAACTGAGGGTCCTCCACAGGTAGTACTGACTGGGAGGAAGAACTGAAGCACCTGAAAATTGGCCAGAATGAACTGCTGAGGCTTTAGCTTCCCAAGAAGCTACCTGGGTGGGGAGGGGTAGGGCTGGGTAAAACAATCCAGAAGTGTAGCAGAGTTATGTCTGGGGGTAGATAAAACTTAACCCATGAGAGACAGGAGACAGAAAGAAGCCAGCATTGCTCACTCTTTCTCCTGTGTGAAGGGCGGTTCTGAGAAGTAGTAGCTTCATAAGTACTTCCTGGAGATGCCCTGGATGATCAAGCAGCCAGCTTTGTTTGCAATTAAGCTATGGCCATCTTGGTAGCACATCCGTTATGTTTGTTTTTACTTTTTCCCTACCTCACTTCCTTTTTCTCTCACACTTTCTTCCCTGGAATTTCACCCATCAGCAAAGCATTAGTATATTATCTTCTGCTTCAAGTTTTGTTTTCTTAGACTCTCTATTAAAAAGCACCGGTACGGGCTTCCCTGGTGGCACAGTGGTTGAGAGTCCACCTGCCGATGCAGGGGACACGGGTTCGTGCCCCGGTCCAGGAAGATCCCACATGCCGTGGAGCGGCTGGGCCCGTGAGCCATGGCCGCTGAGCCTGTGCGTCTGGAGCCTGTGTTCCGCAACGGGAGAGGCCACAACAGTGAGAGGCCCGCGTACCACAAAAAAAAAAAAAAAAAAAAAAAAGCACTGGTACTAGGAGTGGTCTTTAAGAACAGACCGTCAAAATGAGATTTTGGAGTTGAATAGCCCGCCTATCTGAAGGCAATAGGAATGGTTTTCCTGATAGTAAGTAGGATAATAATTCCTGCTATGAGGTAGCATGGCATCACAGTTACTAAATCTTTCATCTGTAGTTAAATGGGATGAGGTGCAGGTGGAAGATAAAGCACTGGGATACCAAGTGGATGCTGTACTTGACTGGTATGGGAGAAACGATAATGATAAGGATTGGGGAAGAGATTGGCTCCTTTTTTTTTGAAGTATAGTTGATTTACCACGTTGTGCCAGTCTCTGCTGTACAGCAAAGTGACTCAGTTATACACATAGAGACATTCTTTTTATATATATATACTCTTTTCCACTATGGTTTATCCCAGGAGATTGGATATAGTTCCCTGTGCTATACAGTAGGACCTTGTTGTTTATCCATTCTAAATGTAATAGTTTGCATCTACCAACCCCAAACTCCTGAGACTGGCTGCTTTTGACAGCACTGGAAGCCTTGCAAAAAGAAAACAATAGTTTGAAGCAGCTAATTGCCGATGTAGGAACACTGTGGAAGCCAGAGGACTTCTCTGGCAGCCATAAAGGAGACTGATCTCTTGCAGAGCAAGTGAGGCACTGTAGAAAATTCAGTTCAAGATCCAGAGTGGCAGAGCTGCAAAAGAGATTGACTGCATAGCTTCAACAGATCAAAGACTTTTCCAGATAGGAAAAATGTGAGACCTTAAGACCTGGACAAGAAATATTTGGGTGGATGGATCCTCAGAACCTTGACCTCCCAATTGTCCCTAAATCTTCTGGGCCTGAAGAAGCAGTCCATTTCCTCTTGACTGAAGAAAACAGTCTCCCTTTACCCGGAGACTGTACATGAATGAAATATTAATAGATTCATTGCAAGATGACTCTTGTTTTCCTCCATTGCCCTTATTTGCTTCCAGTCTGATAACCAGTGTCAGAGCTCTGCACACCCTAACCAGGGAAGTACAGGTCCTGCTCCAGAAGGAATTCGCCTACATTCTAAAAGAATTATAGGACCTGAGAATATGTGAGGATCAGAATAATATAGGAAGGAACTTGACAAAAGTCATGCAGAGCCAAATTTGAAAAGACTTTAGTTCTAGGTAGAATAAAAGATCAAGATAATCTCTGATGTCATTTTCTCTTGGAAAATGAAGGTTGTAGGAAAATAACTCAGGAGTGAATCCCCAACTAAACTGTGTTTAAACCTGTAACATTTCATTAATTCCATCATTCTATAGACGGATGTCTTAACTGACCTCTGAATGTATTCAGAAATTGGCAGTTTACAGGACCACTTTGGTAAGCCTCATGCATCAACTGATATGCATGAGGACTTTCACTGTTTTGGTAGGAGTTTGGGGCAGGTGTGCCAGGGATGGAGAGTAAGAGAAAAATGAGATAACGAGGCAATAGATGGAGTGTATGTATCAGCTAGAACCAATGATCTAGTTTTGAGCTTCTTTAGAAAGGTTTAGTTTTAGAAAGAGAAAAAGCTCCATATTCATGAAAAACTTTAAGAGACTCTGGGATTATTCACTATATTCCAAAACTCAGGGGGAAATGTAGCCATAGAGCTGGAGAACATGTCATTCTTTCTTTCCTTTCCCCCTCTGCCTCTGTATAGCCTTGGGACCCCAAAGGCTCCAGAAGACCATCATCACAAGTCTAAGTAATTACCTTCAGTGGCTACTGCATCTAGAGGAAGGACATTCTCACAGAGGGCACTGGGAGTGGAAAATGAAGGTTGTAGGAAAATAAACCAAGAGTGAATCCCCACCTAAACTGTGTTTAAACCTGTAACATTTCATTAATTCCATCATTCTATAGACGGGTGTCTTAACTGACCTCTGAATGTATTCAGAAGTTGGCAGTTTACAGGACCACTTTGGTAAGCCTCATGCATCAATAGAGGCATTAGATAGCCAAGTCTCTAAACAAGGTAGATGGAGCAAGAGAACTCAAGACACAACTACTCTGAAGTTCTGCTTCTATTTCTCTAATCCCAGGCAGTGTGGAGTAGAGGAAATAAGACCAGACTTTAGTCAGGTAGCCTGGGACTTTAAAACCTGGCTCTGCCACCTACTGGTGACGTCGATTTTGCTCATTAGAAAACTGCGGTAATAATACGTACAGGCAGGGTGGCTGTGAGGATGAGTAACATCCCATCTGTGCAGAACCTGGGAGGAGGTGCTGAAGAAGAGGTAACTTATTTTTCCTGTTTTAAAATTCACTTAGAAATACAAGTGTCATCTCAAAGTCTATTTTTCTTTCCAAAGCAATTACTCCCCCAGACCTGTCTTTTCATTAGTAGCTCTGTCATTCTTCCAGCCAGCCAGGCTGAAAACCTGTCATACTGGATTTCTCCTCATTCTTTATCTGCCTATTTTTAACCAGCCACAAGATCCTGCCCTTTTTCTTTCCTTCTTCTATCATCCTTGTCTTATACTTCAGAATTCCCTACCTGGACAATTGCCATTGTCTTCTGGCTGGTCTCAGATACCACTTCACCAGTGTCACTCCTTTGTGCCAAAATCTTCCGTGGATCCTTATTAGCTATGGAATAAAGTCTCAGTTCCTTAGTATATATGAAAACCTTCCATAATCTGGCCATATGGTTGCCAGATTTAGCAAATAAAAATACATGGAGCCCAGTTAATTTTGAATTGTAGATAAACAACCAATTTTTTTTGGTAAAAGTATGTCACATGCAATATTTGGGATGTACTTATGCTAGTAAATATTTTGCTGTTCATCTGAAATTCAAATTTAACTGGGAATCCTGTATTTTATCAGGCAAACCCACTTGGCCCTAACTTTTCTCTCTTTGGTCCTATAACTCAATACTCTCCATGAACCTAGGCTACCTGTGGTCTGTCCTCAGGTCTCATGTTGCTCATGGCTTGTATTTTGGCCTCAGGTGCCCAAGGAGAATCAGAAAGATCTGATTTTGAACCTCTGCTTTCTTACTTACCAACCCTATGACTTTGGAAACTAATTTAACCTCCCGAACCTCAGATTTCTCATTACAAAATATGAGCCCTAATATTGACACATGAGGGAGTGATTGTGAGGATCAGACGAGCTATGTAAAACCTGGAATCATGGGGTCTACTGTATGTATTCAGCGTGTTAGTTCATTGTTGCTGTTGCTAGGATTTCTGTAAGAGCAGAACTTAGTCAGCTCTTCAGGTCCTCAGTTGTACTGCTGGCCATGATTTGCAAGAAGCAGTGTGGTCTAGGTCACATTTGGAAGTTACAGAGGCTGGAGTGGATGTCAGGGTGATCTCTCCCGGGCACACTTGCCTTCCCACGTCATACTCTGAGCCCAGCAGTGGGAATGAAGCAAACTGTGCAGCAGGGGGGACCTGGGGACAGGGAGCCACTCACCTCCCCTGCGCCAAGGTTCCTCTACCCCACAAAACCTTCTCTCCTCACCTTACTCCCTCTCAACCTGTATCCTGTCACTCTCCTTGTCTGTTTATTGCTGAACGTCTTTTTTTTTTTTTTTTTTTTGGCGGTACGCGGGCCTCTCACTGTTGTGGCCTCTCCCGTTGCGGAGCACAGGCTCTGGACGCGCAGGCTCAGCGGCCATGGCTCACGGGCCCAGCCGCTCCACGGCATGTGGGATCCTCCCGGACCGGGGCATGAACCCGTGTCCCCTGCATCGGCAGGCGGACTCTCAACCACTGCGCCACCAGGGAAGCCCCCGACGTAGTTTAAAGGTTCTCACACTTGCTGTTTTCCATTTCTACATATGAAGCTCAGTTGACACCCCAGTAACTCCTTTGAAACAGTGCTTTCAACGCTCTCCAGTCACCTCCTAATTGCCAAATTTGGTCTATTCTTTACTCCTGTATTTGGAACCGCTGACCATTCATCTTCCTGTGACCTCTGTGGTATTGACCTCTTCTGGTTCTCCTCCTACTTCTCCGATGGCTCCTTCTAAGTCTCTTCTGCCTGCTCCTTATGTATGACTCTTCCGAGCAGGATGGTAGAGTATGGAAGCCTAGCATCTGCCTCCCCCAAGTCCACTGAAATAATCAATAGAGCAGGGAGACGGGAGGAAATAATTTATCACTACTGAAAACTAAGGTTGGAATCATCTATAAACTAAAAATCTGGAGGCATTTCTTCTAGCAATAATGATGGGCTCGGATTAAAAAGAGCCAGTGAGGACTTCCCTGGTGGTGCAGTGGTTAAGAATCTGCCTGCCAATACAGGGGATATGGGTTCGAGCCCTGGTCCGGGAAGATCCCACATGCCGTGGGGCAACTAAGCCCGTGTGCCACAACTACTGAGCCTGCGCTCTAGAGCCGGCAAACCACAACTATTGAGCCTTCGTGCCACAACTGCTGAGACCGCGTGCTACAGCTACTGAAGCCTGGGCACCTAGAGCCCGAGCTCCGCAATAAGAGAAGCCACTGCAATGAGAAGCCCGCGCACCGCAACGAAGAGTAGCCCCCGCTAACCGCAACTAGAGAAAGCCCGCACGCAGCAACAAAGACCCAACGCAGCCAAAAAAAAAAAAAAAAAAAAAAGCCAGTGAGGGCTGAGAGCCACCCTCCTTCACGAGGGAGGATGACTCATCTAAGACTCCCTGGCTGCCTCCACCGTCCCCCGCTGACTTGGAGAGGCAAGGGCAGCGCTGTTCTGGCAGAGAGGATGTGAGGCAGATCCGGGTGGGGGGTGCTGTTGAGAGGCCCAGCACCAGGAGCACCTCTGGCCTCTGTGGACCTCTGACACTGTACTCCACTGCTAGCTTGCAAGGACTGGCTTGCAAGCAGTAAACAGAGACTGAATGCTGTGTGTGTAGAGATCTGGGGGTCCTTTTACAGGGCATAATGGCCCTGTGACTTAGGCTTCCTCCTCATTCACAGCCTTGGCTGGTGACCTCAGTACTCATTACCTCCAGTTGCGCCCAGCCTCGCCTCCAGATTCAGTCCCAGACCATCTGCTGTTTGCCCACGCCCACCCTCTACGCCTCTCCCCTGCCTTCTCTTGTTTCCCAACTCCCATTTGGCCTTTGGACCAACCCAATCCTTTCTGTAAGGGGTGGCACTTCAGCTCAAGCACTTTAAAAAATGTATGGCTAAAGAGGCAGCACTATGGACTGATTTTTTAAAAATTAATTAATTAATTAATTAATTTTTGGCTGTGCCGGGTCTTTGTTGCTGCGCGCGCTTTCTCCAGTTGCAGCGAGCGGGGGCTACCCTTTGTTGTGGTGCACAGGCTTCTCATCGCAGTGGCTTCTCTTGTTGCGGAGCTCGGGCTCTAGGTGCCCAGGCTTCAGTAGCTGTAGCACATGGGCTCAGTAGTTATGGCATGTGGGCTCAGTAGCTGTGGCACGTGGGCTCAGTAGTTGTGGCTCATGGGCTCCAGAGCGCAGGCTCAGTAGTTGTGGCACACGGACTTAGTTGCTCCACAGCATGTGGGATCTTCCTGGACCAGGGCTCAAACCCGTGTCCCCTGCATTGGCAGGCGGATTCTTAACCACTGCACCACAAGGGAAGTCCCTGGGCTGATTTTTTGTGTGTGTGTGTGGTACGCGGGCCTCTCACTGTTGTGGCCTCTCCCTTTGCGGAGCACAGGCTCCGGATGTGCAGGCTCAGCGGCCATGGCTCACGGGCCCAGCCACTCCGCAGCATGTGGGATCTTCCCAGACTGGGGCACGAACCCGTGTCCCCTGCATCGGCAGGCGGACTCTCAACCACTGCGCCACCAGGGAAGCCCCCTGGGCTGATTTTTAAATGCCCTCCTCCTTTATACTCTTCTCAAGAGGTAGAACACCAAACTCTTTGATACAATCTGGGCTCAAAAGAATATCCCTCAGAGGAGTATGATGCCACAGCAAAGTAATTTCAACAGTTTTCTCACTTCAAGATATTTCCCCAAGGGCTCTCCCAGGTCATTAGGACACCATCTGGCTAGTAGTTTGATAAGGATAGATAGTGCTTTCCAAGATGAGGAAGTGAACTACAGCCAGCAGCAGAACAAAGAAATTTTACACTGTTTGAATTTCAAACAGTTTGTGAAAATGTAACAGGTCTCTCTGGGGGGATAGCCAAATATAAAAGAAATAAATCTTTGCCTCCCAGGAAATAAAATTCTATTGTTGAAGTTCTGCATGCAGTGAAGGAAAACTGGCAGTAAAAACAAACAAACAAAAAAACACCTTCCTTACCTGCCCAAGTTCAGGATCAACTGAAAGGCAAAGGAGTTGGTTAGCTGGATATTTTTTAAATGAGAGAACATCTGCCATTCTTTTTAAATCCCATTCCCTGTCCCCCCCCTCCCCGGCCCCAGTCTTGTCTTCCCGTTCATTTTCTTTCCTCCTGGGCACGAAGGCAGTGAGCTGGGGGCAGGGGTGAGCTGCATGAGGTGGTGTGGCAGCTGCCCACCTGCACCCCGGGACACACACACTGAAGGGAAAAGGAAGGCCCTGTGCAGAGCATGTTGGTGTTGTGCCCACTGGTTCCCAAGAGCGAGGTGAGGAGACAAACAGCAGGGCTGGGAGGCTGCTTACACTCAGCAAATAAGAAAATTCATTGAGCAAATAATTAAATATATTTGGGATTAGAGAGCCAGGTTTCTCACCATTGGAGAAGGGAAACATGGAAAGAGGCAAAGTTCAAAAGAACCCAGAGGTGTTGTAGTGGTTTTAGAAGTCATGGTATAAATTCATGGATATGTGTCTACATACATGCCTACTTATGTACATAGACCTCCTAGCTCTGTCCACTGAAAAAAGTCTGGAAGCAATGACACTCTGGAAGCAGTGAGCACATCTAGTAGCCAGATCTTGGTTTCCAAATACCACCCTTCCCTAAAATGCTAGAACTCCTTGGAAAAATGGCTGATTCCAGGGCTGGGGCAGGGAACATACAAGGTGATCCTGGAATATCTTGTTCCAGAAAACAAGAAAATATTTACAGAATGATGGGGACATGTCAAAAGATCTTAGAAGCCCCTTGATGGAACTCCCGTTGGCCAAACCTGGATCAATTTAAGCATGAAAATAATGATAGTAACTTACAATAATGAATGAATAAATGAATAGGAATTCATGAGTCCATACTAATATAAATAAATAAATAAATGAAAGAGTAAATAAATAGGGAGGAGGGAAAGATCTTCTTTACAGTAGAATATCAAGTACTAAACGTAGCAGGAATGCTGGAAGTAGAAAATCACCATTTGGCAACGTTCATAGTAGTGGTTTATTGAGGTAAAGTTGTCAGTGAAGGCTAGGGCTGTAACTGGAGGTTGATGGCATTAATTTGGCAGCACATCTCCAGGAAGTACTAATCAACATTTACAAAGGTGAATGAGGACCTTACAGGAGAGAAAACTGCAGACGTCAACACCACCAGGTGACTAAGGTTAACATCACCAGCGGTGGGAAGGATTGACAACGCAGGCCCCATCTCTACCCTAGAAAGTGTCCAGCATCATTTCTGAGGAATCCCTGACAAGAAAGCACAACTCCAGCGTGGTCAAGAGGAAACACCAAACTTAGATTAAGGATCATTTCTCCAGAGTGTAAGGTCTGTATTCCTTAAAAGTGTCACAGACATGAGGTAAAACTGTTGAGGGTGTGAAAGGCAGGGAAAAAGGGAGGACAGGTTCTGGCCAGAGGAGACGGAAGTGACATGACCCCAATGGCAGCGTGTGTTCCTTTGAGAGTTAGTTGCCAGAAAGGAGGAAGAGGCATTGTTGGGAGAGTTGGGGAAATGTGAGTTGGGACAGGATGGGGGTGGGAGTCTGTGAACTAAATGATGGTGTTGTATCAATGTTGATTTCCTAACTGGGAGGGTTTTATGGTAGTTGAGTAGCAAAGGGTCCTTAATTTGGGAAAATACACACTGAAGTATTTAGGGGTGGTGGGGTATCATGGATGTAACTTGTTCTCAAAAGGCTCAGAAAACAATTATATATATACATACAATACACATACAGAAGGAGCAAATGTGATCAAATGTAACACCCACTGGGTGAGGGGGATGTGGATATTCTTTGTACTGTACTTGCAATTTTTCTGAAAGTTTGAAAATAAATTAAATTTTTTTTTTTTTTTTTTTTTTGCGGTACACGGGCCTCTCACTGTTGTGGCCTCTCCTGTTGCGGAGCACAGGCTCCGGACGCGCAGGCTCAGCGGCCATGGCTCACGGGCCCAGCTGCTCCGCAGCATGTGGGATCCTCCCGGACCGGGGCACGAACCCATGTCCCCTGCATCGGCAGGTGGACTCCCAACCACTGTGCCACCAGGGAAGCCCTAAATTTATTTTTGATAAATAAAATAAAGTTAGTAATTTATCAATTTCAAAAAAAAATCTTTAAATTAATTAAAAGAGAGTGTCAGCTTTTTTTCTTTTCCTTTTTTGACTGACGAAAGCTAAGTTGAAGAACGTACAGCCCTTTTCCACCCAGGACAAATAGCCAAGGACAACCTCAGGCCTCACTCTGCAGGAACAGTCTCTTTACTATACAGACTAAAATACCTGCATCCCAAGATTAGGCTGGGTCCCAAAGAGGAGGAAGTGAGAGGCTGAACCTCATATGCTGTGTCCCTTCTCCCAAACTCACCACTCATACAAGTCTCCTCCCAGCACATCCCAAACACAAATACCCAAGGAGGAGTGAGGGAGGGAACCTCATTTAGCTGACGTCTCTCTACTTGGAAACACAAAGATTGAACATAAGTGTTATTCCTCAACAGCCTTGTTTTGAGGAGCCTCCTGTTTTTCAGGTGTTGGTGGGTTGCCCCATGGGCTCCTCGATTACTTTGGGGGGCATGAACCCTGCAGCTACCCAGAAATTCCTCTGCTCCAGTCCCACCACCCACTGAGACCAAGTGTGTTGATCTCAGCACGGGTGTGAATGCTCTTGCAGCTGGTGTTGCTTCTCTTCTATCTGCATGTGCTGTCAACTCTCAGGCAAGCGACTCTGTGCCAGGTGTGGAGTCAGAACCACTTGGTGGTCTCCCCCAGCCCAATTCTCACCCTGGGAAGACCTACTATTTTCCTATTTCTCAGACCACTTGGGCAACCTCTCCCAGGAAGTTAACTGGCTTGGGCAATAGCCGAGCCTGTCTACTGTGCCTTCTGAGTCGTTCTGGGATGTTTCAGTCTGACCAGGAAGTCACTTCCATCTTTCTTTTTCCATCTGCATATGCTGGGCCACCAAGGTCTGGGACGGGAGTCCTCCCAGACCCCATCCGGGCCTCCCCCTTCTTTAGAAATGGTTTTCTTCCCTTTCCGTTCTGCCAGCCATCTCCCCACTAGCATCCAGTCAGCACATTTTAAGGGGTCTTTTTTTTTTCTTTCTTTTTTTAAGTTTCATAGCATTCTCATTTTACAAATGAAGAAAGTGGTGCTCAGAGAGGTTAAGATGCTTACCTAAGATCACCCAGCTGGGATGTGGTAGAGCCAGGACTTACACACACTCTAACTCCACAGGTGTGCCCTCCATCTCAATCAGCGAGGCCTTCAAGGTTCCACATTCACTGGTCTCCTGTCTCTTCTCCTACCACATCCCTCTGTCCTCCTGAGACTGCTGGTTAGTGCTCTGGCTCACTGGTGCTTTCATTCTTCCACCCACATCCATTGCTATTTCCTAAGTCTGGAAGGACACTGTCTCATTCCTTATTTATAGAAATCTTGCTCAGCTTTTAAAGCTTACTCAGCTCAAATATAAATTATCATATTAGTTAGAACTGCAGAAGACTCAGGAGGAATAATGCTGAAGTTAATAAAATCACAAGTGAACATGGACTTGTTTAACAAGTTCTACAATATTAAAGGAAGGGAATATGTCGTGGAGCTTCAAAAAGGCATTTTGGGGGCATGTAAGAGAGGATCATATGAAACGGTGAGTGGTAAACTAGTGGAACCTGTTATTCCACAGGTGATAAAGCTGGAAGATCAACAGCTGACATTTATTGAGCATTAACTCCACGCTGGTTCCAGGAGACTAAATGAGTAGCTTAGTGTTTAATTGGAGAGACATGTGCTTAAGTACACAATTACAACGGCAATGTGCCATGTGCTGTCATTTGGTACCATGAGAGTGTTGAGTAGGTCTAAAGAAACCAGGGAAGGCTTTATAGGTGATGCTGCACTTACAGTTGAAGGAACAGGAATTTCTCAGGTAGATAAGTGGGAACAGGGAGTAAGAAAGACATTGTAGGCAGATTGAGCAGCAGTGTAAAAGCATGGCAACATGAGAGAGTTTGAAGGGTTTGCATTTGATATTGCTAGAGCAGAGGTCAGTGTGAAACTTGCGCATGTGTATGTGTGAGATCGTCATGAAGTGTAGGTGGGTGAACAGATTTCTTGGAAATAAGGCTAGGAAGGTGGTGTAAGGTCTTATCATGAAGAGTTGATGTGAAAAGTTAAGGAGTTTAGCTTTTTTCTCTATAATTTTGAATAGTTGCATGATCAGTTTCTTTTCGGAAAGATCATTCTTGGTTGCCATGTGGATCCTGAATAAGAAGAGATGGTTGAATCTAGAGGTAGAGTTTCTAACGAGAAGGCTACTGCAGTAGTTCAAGTGGTGATGAGGGCTGGTGTGGTAGACACTGGGGTGTCCTGCCCAGATCTCCTTGCACCGGGCTGGAGCCCCCAGCCCCGGCAGTGACTGTGGATGCTCATGGCTCACAGCTGCCTCTTTCTCCAGAGAATTACCCACCACTGACTGCGGCCACCTCGCCCAGGAAGTTACGATGCCCCCACGGGGTGGATACAAGAGATTGGCTACTACTAATTAGAGGAGTGAGAAGGGAAGATGAGTAGAGGAAGGGATCTGGAATGTTCTCTAAATCTGGCTTGAGTCTAAGGGGGGGCTGCTATTCATTTACTGAAATAGTTCTGGGGTGGGGGTAAGGGAGGAGATAGGCTAATTCCGTTTTGTGGTTGTTTTTTTTTGATCGCGCTATACAGCATGTGGGATCTTAGTTCCATCTGCACCCCCTGCACCCCCAGAAGCACAGAGTCCTAACCACTGGACCACTAGGGAATTCCCTCATTTTGGACACTCTGGGTTGGAGATGCTGTGGGATACCCCAGGCATCCAGGTAGAGATGAAGAAGGCAGCTGGAGTTTAAAGTTCAGGATAGGAAATCAGAGTTGGAGACATAGATTTGGAACCAACAGCAAATAAGTGACAGTTACAATAGAGGTATTATGTTCTCAATCCTGGCTCCATGCAGGGAAAGTTACAAGATGCTCTCCTGTTGAATCTGTAGGTTAACATCAGGGAAGGCAATCTAGTTCTCCAATTTAGTCCTTTTGGTCCATTGTGAGAATTCTGAGCTGTACAATCTGGACCTGGTCTTTTTTTTCTTTTTTTAATTCTTTTGTTCCTATTGTGGCTCTGTGTCATCATTAAGGCCAAATGTAGTAAAGAATATTATAAAAATAACCAACTTTTGTTCACGAGTCATAGTCACATCACTCATATATATTATGCCAAAATGAAAAAAATACAAGAGTTGTTTCTTACTCTCTTCTTTCAGAGCCAGAATTGACTGTTTGCTAAAGCCCCATAATGAAGGCCATTAGCATCCAGAATCTGAAAGGAAGGACAATTTTTACCCAATCAATTATACTAGACATTAAGCCTGAATTTCTATCCTCTCTGTCTCAGAAGTAGAGAGCCCTGAGGATACCTAACTCAACTTTTAGGATGGAGGCCCACCAAAGAAATTACTTGGTAAAGCATGACCTAAGTTGCAACAAAGGTTGGGAAGTGAGTTTCCCAACAGGGGCAGAGTTAAGTATGAAGCATGGGAGAAGAAAGGAAGGAACTAGGTCTCCTAACACATCCTGTAGAGTTCCTTTCTGGTATAATTTGAAGTATGAAAGAGAATACATTTTTTATTCACTTATTCACTGCTGAAGTCCTCACCTCCAGCTACTTAGCATAACATATTGATACAGTCTCATTGCTCTGTATTAATCTGAACCACTATGTATTCCTTTGCCTTTTCATGTCACCACTTCCCTGAAGGGACCATCACTTTCCAGTCCCTAAGTGAAAAAAAGTTTAGGGTTTAAATAGGCCACTATGAGACTGGTTAATTTCTTTACTATTCCTTATTCAAATTACCTTTTTGTTGGCAAAGTTAGTTGAGTTCCTGCTCTACAATCAACTTACCAAGATCTTTAATAGAAAATCTTAAATTTAGTCTGTTCACTATATCCTAAAAATGAAAACTTACTGAACAATATTAGAAATTGACCATGGACCTTACCTGAACTTAGATTTGAAATAATAAATATTACCATAATATGGTAATAAATTCAATCAAATAAATTCTTAACATTTTTGTTCCTGGTAGTCAGTCTATAAATTATATGATGTAATGTGGTATACATGTGTTATGATGAGTAATGGAATCATGGTGAATATGACATGTATTGCAACCTTAGTAAACACCAGGTGCTGTGCATGTCTTATATGTATTCTTCAAAAACCTGAGCTGTAGGTACTATTGTTCCCTTTTTACAAATAAGGAAACAGGCTGAGTGATTAACTTTCTAATATGTGGTATAGCTGGGATTTGATCCCAGGAGATCTGACTCTAAAACCTGCCTGCCTAACTGATTAAGTACAAAAAAAAAGAATTACTAGATAGTGGCAGGGCCATGATTTTTTTTTTTTAACCACACCAAAGTTTCCATGTCTTAAGTCTAAGGCTCTTTATACTTATAACAGTTCAGTTATCTATACTGTGTATAAATGGCGCATGTATCTACTTGGCTACCGCAAGTTCAGTTCCTCCATTTGGTCATAAAACACTTTAGTTTCAAGAAAATTTTCTATTTTAGGCTTCCCTGCTAAATTAGGAGTTAGGGAATGCTGACTTTACAGTTCTGACTGTAGCAGTAGATTTTGCTATGGCTACTGTGGAATAGGCAAGGGTGAAAGTTGAGAAATAAAGCTGGAAATCCGACCACCTGTGTTCTAGTTTTAGTTCACTTATTAAGCTGATCATGGGCAAGATACTTAACCTCCCTGTAACTTAGTTTCCTCATTTGTAAAATGGAGATAATATGCATCTACCTTACGGAGAAATTAGCTAATTCTTATAAAGCATCTATAATAGTGTCTGTGGCACAGTAAGTTTGGAGTGTTAGCTACTATTATCATCATGGAGCTCAGTCCATGGCTATGAATCAGTTTGTTGGACTTCTTTAAAAGTTGGGCCAACACACATGAACATGGAGACAATTTGGAGAGGAAGGGCAGGCTTTCTAATTCTGACTCGTCTCCTATGTAAAGGAAATCTGGGTGCAGCTCTCCTCGCAAGGAAACAAGACCGTGTTAAAACCATCCCCCGCAAAACAGACTGAAAGGTTGGAAGAGGAAAAACGAGGCTTGTCCGGAACTTGGCAGGCTGGACACGTCGGTTGGGTGGAAAGAGCTGCCAGTCCTGGGAGGCGCACACTGGGGACCAATCGCTCTCGGGCTGCGCCTTCAGGGGGCGGGAGAATCGGGACGTCCACGCGCGTTGGGCGGGGCCTCTGGGGCGCTCGCATTTCTGCCTTCAATCCTGCGTGGGTCGGCAAGCCGCAGTCGGCTGGAGCAAGGTGAGCGCGGGAAAGCCGCGCGTACGGGGTGGTAAAGGAAAGAGGGGGGGCTACGACTGTAGAAAATGGGAAATAGGAAACGATGGGAAAGAAAGAGAGGGTGGGAGTTTGGGAGGGTCCGGAGAAATGGGGAGAGGGAGGGAGTGAGGGAGGGATGGGGACCGGGCAGCGTGGTGAGACCAAATGGACGGGGAATGGAGAGTGCAGACGGGGCGTTGAAAGGGGAATGGGAAGAGTAGGATAACCCACCTTACAGGATGCCCTAGGAGTTCATTCCGAGTGAGGCAGTAAAGCAAAGCCTGGAAGAGAGCTGTCATATGATCACCAACCTAGCCACACTTTCTGCCTCACTCGGCATGCAAATTACCCGGTGAGTGCAGAAGTGCTGTCTGGCCCTTTAAGACGAGGCTGATAATGGGACTTTTCCTAGGCTCCTTTGACTGGGACTGCCATTCTACTCAAAGCATTGGACTAACAGATCAACAGATTCGACCTCAAAGTCACTGCAGGATTACCCCTCACATCCTGTAGTTTTGAGAAAGGAGCATCTTTTCTTACCTCTTCCTTTACAGGATACCTGACACTTTGACTCCTCCGACACATTCTCTAACGTATACTCCCCGAAGACAGAAGACAGTTTCTACTGATTTATCTGCCACCTTTCTGAAAACTTTTCTTTCGCTGACTTTTATGTTAGACTATCTTCTCTACATCCTCCCAGCCCGCCGCCGCCTAAGAAACCCATCCTGATCGTGTAGACTTACAGACTGGTAAGGCAGGTTTGGGAAAAAAACAAAACAAACAAAACAAAAACAAAAACCCAAAAAAACAAAAATAACAAGAGACTCGGAAAGGTGAACGTGACATGTATTGCGACCTTAGTAAGCACCAGGTGCTGTGTATGTCTTATATGATTCTTCAAAAACCTGGGCTGTAGGCACTATTGTTCCCTTTTTACAAATAAGGAAACAGGCTGAGTGATTAACTTTCTAATATGTGGTATAGCTGGGATTTGATCCCAGGAGATCTGACTCTAAAACCTGCCTGCCTAACTGATTAAGTACAAAAAAAAAGAATTACTAGATAGTGGCAGGGCCATGATTTTTTTTTTTTTAACCACACCAAAGTTTCCATGTCTTAAGTCTAAGGCTCTTTATACTTATTACAAGTTCAGTTATCTATACTGTATATAAATGGCGCATGTATCTACTTGGCTACCGCAAGTTCAGTTCCTCCATTTGGTCATAAAACACTTTAGTTTCAAGAAAATTTTATATTTTAGGCTTCCTTGCTAAATTAGGAGTTAGGGAACGCTGACTTTACAGTTCTGACTGTAGCAGTAGATTTTGCTATGGCTACTGTGGAATAGGCAAGGGTGAAAGTTGAGAAATAAAGATGGAAATTATTGGAATGACAATTGCTGGCACTTAAGGGTTTAATCTATTAGGTTCCCTTCTACTCAAGGCCCCCAGATTTTAGGAGTGGCTTAGGCAGGCTTTAAATGTATAAGTGTCCTCTTATACTGTAGCTACTAACTTCTATTTAAATGGAATATCATGAAGCTGGAGTTGTCCATCTTCCTGTTACCATTTTTTCTGCATGTGCAACTCCTGACGTAATGAGCAATGCCATGATTTCTGGCATCTCTTGATATGCAATAATCTCAAATCCTCATTACCTAGAATTTGTCCTTTTCATACTATTCATTGCCTTTTTATAATTTATTCTTTTTTCTCTTTATAATTAAATAGCTTATTTTTTCAGGAGCAAACATCAGTCATGAAACAGCCATCTACCATTTTAATTCCCAGAAATTGACATGATATATATATATATGTCCATATATATGCCATATAGACAAAAAATATATACCTTCTCTCTATATATTAAATATATATATTTGTTTTAAATTATATAATTTAAGCCCCAGAAATTGGCATTTTATACGTAATTACCATATATACCATATTTTAAAATATATTAATATTATATATTAAAATATATTAATATTATATATTTAAATATTATAGATGTGTTTTAATTATATAATACCTGAATTAATGTTTATTGTAAAAAATTAAAACGAGATGTATATAGAGTAAATGAGAAAATCCTTTTTTTTTTTTTACCCTATCCTTGTATCCCACTTATTTTCCTGAAATAATCACTGTTAATAATTTGGTGTATTCCATATCGTCTGTACATTTACATAGCTTTGGGGGGGTGGGTATGTGCATACACATACACACACAGGTTTTGTTTTTGTTTTTTTTTTTTTTTTTTTTCCGTACGCGGGCCTCTCACTGCTGTGGCCTCTCCCGTTGCGGAGCACAGGCTCCGGATGCGCAGGCTCAGCGGCCATGGCTCACGGGCCCAGCCGCTCCGCGGCATATGGGATCCTCCCAGACCGGGGCACGAACCCGTGTCCCCTGCATCGGCAGGCGGACTCTCAACCACTGCGCCACCAGGGAGGCCCCACACACAGGTTTTTAAAAACATAAATGAGACACTGTATCCATCTAGGGTCTCAGGAGACAGAAACCATACATCAAATAGAGTAAGTTTGACATGGAGAATTATTAACTAGTAATAGGGAATTAACTACTAAGGGGTGAAGAGAACTCTAAAAGAATTCGATAGCCAATATAGGGAGAAGCCACCACCTCCAGGTTTGAGGCAAAGCATTCAAGGAAGGAAAGAATTTGGAAGAGGCCCTCTTTTCCTCCAAGACTGATAATTGGACTATATGGGAGAGTATGTGATGGTTTATGTCCCTGGGTGACAAAGTTTGCTGAGTTGCTGCCCACTGAAGGGCTGGCATGCAGGAAACTGGATGTGCTGGAATGCCGAGTTGGAGGGCTGATGAAACTCGCCAGGAAGCCACTACGATTCTGGGAAGCTGCTCACAGGGATGCTGAGGGAACTCAGTAGGAAGACACCCACAGGGGTGCTGTTGAAACTTGATGGTAGGCAAGCACCCAGGCACGGAGAAGCCTACCCGTTCCTCATCAGAGTTCCTCCGGCGCCCTCTACTGGTAGAGGTTAAAATCATATCAGAGGGCAAAGGAAAAATGCTTACAACGTCCAGATCACAAAACAGGCAAAGAAGGGTAGATTCGGAGCTAAGGAGCAATAAACTACCTGGCACAGATTCACAGCTTACTTTTTTTCACTTAACATCTTAGAGAATTCTCCATTTGATGTATACAGCTCTATCTTATTCTTTTTAATGATTACATAATATTCCATGTGACTTAATTTCATTCCTTGATAGATATTTGGGTTATTTTCAGTTTTTCACTGCTGGGTGAGCATTCTTATACACATCACTTTGTGTATATGGGAACTATATCTTTAGGATTAATTTCTAGAAGTGGAATTGCTGGATCAAAGGATATACATGTTTAAACCTTTATAAATAAAATTGATTTTTCACCAGTTGTGCATGATAATGCTGCTTCAGTCAAACTTTTAACAAAATGGATATCATAAATGTTTTATTTTTTGCCAATCTAATGGGTAGAAATGATGTTTTAATTTGTATTTTCTTGATTCTTAATGAGATTAAGCATCTTTCCATATGTTTTTCTCATTCTGCAAGCATTGTTTTTTTAAATTACAGAAGTAATTTTTATAATAATTCAGTGTCAAAGTATATAAAGTGAAAATGATAGTGGTTAACGTGTAATGAGCATTAACTATGTGCCAGGCACTATTCTGCAGGCATATTAACTTAAGCACAGTCTGTCAATCATTACCACCTGAGGTGACTGCTGTTGACAGTTGTGTGTGTGGTCTTCTAGGCTTTATTCTAGGCTAACACAAACATATGCATTTATAGAACTTGTTCCTTGGGACTTTTTGTTTGCTTTGGTTTTACAAAAAATGGAAACTCTTGTGCATATATTGTTCTACATTATGCTTTTTTCCCACTTAGTTATGTTTTGGACCTCTTTCTAAGCCAATATGTAAAAATCTACCTCACCCTTTTAAATGTCTTCATAATATCTCATTGTATGGAGGTACCATAATTATCCTTTTCCATTCTGGTAGATATTCACTTTGATTCAATTTTTTTCTTTTGCTAAAAGAATCAGTACTGCAATAAACCTTTGTATGCATACCTTTATACACTCATTAGGTTAACCTTTCAACACTATTTTCTGAGAATTAAAATGTTAGATTACTGCTTTGTGAATCCTCACATCTTCCAGTTTGTCCACTGTAGTTCAGCTCATAGAGCTCCAATGCACATGTACTGTAGTATGTGTATATTACTGTACAGTATATACACAATGTGTAGTTGTAATATAATCAAGGTTTCCTCACAAATTACTTACATAGATGTAGGTTTTTTTGTTTGTTTGTTTTTGTTTTTTTTTCTGTACGCGGGCCTCTCACTGCTGTGGCCTCTCCCGTTGCGGAGCACAGGCTCCGGACGCACAGGCTCAGCGGCCATGGCTCACGGGCCCAGCCGCTCCGCGGCATATGGGATCCTCCCGGACCGGGGCACGAACCCGTATCCCCTGCATCGGCAGGCGGACTCTCAACCACTGCGCCACCAGGGAGGCCCTAGATGTAGGTTTTAAAGCTTGAATAGTCTCTGTTAGGTATTCAGTGTCTTCCTATCTTTTATTACGATATCCTGACTGTAGGTCCTGATCCTCAGGGTAATAGTTTTTCTTTTCTAGTCTTCCCTGTATCCACTTTTAAACCATTCTGAGATATCTCTGTCAAATCCCCTTGTTCTCAGAAATGCAGGGTTCTTCTCTATCTCTGTTCCCTCTAGGTTTCTTGCCCTTCAGTATCTTAGTGAGTCTTATGATAATCACTCGTCTCACCTATTCCACCAGCATTCCCAGAGCTCTGCCAATGAGAAAATCCTTGCATTTGCTTTTTTTGGTGATTATGTACACTCTGCTCCCTTTTTTTGAGCTAAGAATGTTCATATCCATCGTTGTTTCCAGGGTGAAATTCTCAGTTTTATAATTCCTTGTTTTGATTTTCTTTGTATTTGTGTCACTGTGCTTTTTTCTGTCTTACTCCTAAGGCCTTTTTGGTGGGTCTTTCAGCATCTCCCCCCTTTTTATTTATTGAGGTGAAATTCACATAATAAAATTAACCAGTTTAAAGTATACAAATCAGTGACATTTAGAACATTCACAATATCATTTAGTCACCACTTCTATCAAGTTCCAAAACATTTTCATTAACCCACCCCAAAAAGTTAACCCCATACGCGTTAAGCAGTCATTCTTCACTCTTTCTTCCTCCAAGTTCCTGACAACTCCAGACTGTTTTCTGTCTCTATGGATTTACTTATTCTGGGTATTTCACAGAAGTAAAATCATGTGATCTTTTTTGTCTGGCTTAAACTAAGCATAGTGTTTTCAAGGTTCTTCCACATTGTATCATGTATCAGTGCTTCATTTCTCTTTATGGCTGAATAAAATTCCATTGTGAGTATGTGTGTACCATAACTTGTTTATCCATTCATCTGTTGACGGACATTTGGACTGTTTCCACCGTTCAGCTTTGTGAATAATACTGCTGTGAACATTCATGTACGTGTACTTGCTTGAGTCCCTGTTTTCAATTCCTCTGTATACGGTATACCTAGGGGTAGAACAGCTGGGTCGTATGGTAATCCTATATTTAACTTTTTGAGGAACCACCAAATTGTTTTTTGCGGCAGGTGCACCATTTTACATTTCCATCAGCAACACACAAAGGTTCCAATTTCTCCAATCCTTTCCAACACTTATTTTCCACTTTTCAAAAATAGTCATCCTAATGGACTTAGAGTGTTATCTCGTGGTTTTGATTTGCATTTCCTTAATGATTAATGATACTGAGCACCTTTTCATGTGCCTGTTGGCCATTGGTTAATTTTTTAAAATTAATTAATTAATTTATTTTTGGCTGCGTTGGATCTTCATTGCTGCGTGCGGGCTTTCTCTAGTCGCAGCCAGTAGGGGCTACTCTTCGTTGCGGTGTGTGGGCTTCTCATTGGGGTGGCTTGTCTTTGTTGAGGAGCATGGGCTCTAGGCGTGCGGGCTTCAGTAGCTGTGGTACGCGGACTCGGTAGTTGTGGCTCGCAGGCTCTAGAGCGCAGGCTTAGTAGTTGTGCCACACGGGCTTAGTTGCTCCGCAGCATGTGGGATCTTCCTGGACCAGGGCTCGAACCCGTGTCCCCTGCATTAGCAGGCAGATTCTTAACCACTGCATCACCAGGGAAGTCCCAGTATAATTTGTTTGAAGACATGTCTATTCAAGTTATCTGCCCATTTTTACTTCGGGTTGTTTATCTTTTTGTTGTTGAGTTGTAAGAGTTCTTTATACATTCTGAATACTAGACTCTTTTTTTTTTAAATATTTATTTGTGCCGGGTCTTAGTTGCAGCAGGTGGACTCCTTAGTCGAGGCTCAAGGGCTCCTTAGTTGCAGCATGTGGGCTCCTTAGTTGTGGCATGAGAATTCTTATTTGCGGCATGCATGTGGGATCTAGTTCCCTGACCAGGGATCGAACCCGGGCCCCCTGTGTTGGGAGTGTGGAGTCTTAACTAACACTGTGCCACCAGGGAAGTCCCAAGACTCTGTATTAGTCATGTGATTTGCAAATATTTTCTCCTATGGGTTGTCTTTCTCATTTTCCTGGTAATGTCCTTTGATGAACAAAAGTTTTCAATCTTGATAAAGTCTAATTTATCCATTTTTCTTTTGTTGCTTGTGCTTTTTGTGTCATATCTAAGAATCCATTCTGAATCCAAGGTCTGAAGATTTACCCATATGTATCCTTCTAAGAGTTTTATAGTTTTAGCTCTTATATTTAGGCTGTTGATCCATTTTGAGTTAATTTTGATATATCATATGAAATAGGAGTGTGGGTATCCAGTTGTCCCAGCACCATTTATGGAAGAGACTATTCTTTCCTTGTCGAATAGTCTTGGCATGCTTTTTGAAAATCAATTGGCCATAGATGTATGGGTTTATTTCTGGACTCTCAGTTATATTCCATTGGTCTATATGTCTATCCTTATGCCAGTACACACTGTTCTAGGTTACCATAGCCATATAGTAAGTTTGGAAATTGGAGAGGGAGTCCTCCAACTTTGTTCTTCTTTCTCAGTATTGTTTTGGCTGATCAAGGTCCTTTGCATTTCGCTATGAATTTTAGAAGATTGGCTTTTCCATTTCTTTAAAAAACTTCTTCTTCTTCTTCTTCTTCTTCTTTTTTTAGTACTGTCTCTTCCTCCCTCAATTTATCCTTATAATTGATCCCAAAGTTTCCTACGTTATCTTTCTTTTCATGCTTTTCTGATACCATTTCACTACCTAAAGCCTGATGGTAGGTCCCTGTTGCATTCTGGATCAAGAATAAGTTTGCTGTAGGCTCCCTCAACTTCTCTTTTATTCCACTCCTGCTGCTTTTTAAAATGTATAAATAAATAAGTCCTCAGGTTTAGTTATTAAAATATTTTTTCATCTACTCTGTGTCAAAATGAGTATTTCTTATCGTATAAATAGTTCCTCAAATTTTGCTTTTTCCATAAAGCCTTCCCAGACTGATTATTGGGGAGGGGGGAAGCTAATTACCTCTCTTCTCCTAATGCATTTGGACATGAGATTCCTAAGTTGTACTTGCTCCAGTATCATTCCCAACTATGTTCACTCTTGCTTTAACAAAAATGCACTTAAAATCACAGTATTTAGTGTTGGAGGGAACCTTAGGAATGTAATGCAGACTCCTAGTTAAATGTGGTTGAATGAACACCTTCATTTATCTCTGCTGCCTATCCAAAGTCTTCTAAAAGGAATAAGTTCAAAATGCATAAACCCACAAGACAAAAAACGTGGGTGAGCAGATGACAGCAACCACATTTTGGAAGAGTGGAAACTGACTTAGCAGAGTAGTAATTCACTAAGCTATTAGTGGGGAAGCCATAACAAGCCAATTTTTAGGACCCCCAGGAAAGATTAGGTGGTGGAGGTACTAGATGTCTCTGAAAGGGGGAGTGTGAGTGAGACAAAAAAATAAGAGGCATAGCTGAGGACAGTATTGGATCGTGATATCTCAGCCCCCTTCTGTAACTCAGCTCTGAGAACGCTGGCAACCAGGCTTGCTCCATGCCCTCCTTGACCCACAGGCAATTGGATAATTCCTCAGTGGGAAAACTTTCCAGCCCAAGAGGGGAAACCCTGCAGTCCTAATACGATCATCCTGCACTGACCAGCCCGGCCTCCTACCCTGCCTCATCCCTGCTGTTGGTCTCATTGCTCTTCATGGACAGCCAAGGCTCACCCTCAGACAATCCAAGAAAGGCCCAGCATGAAAGACAGACACCAAAAGGAACTCAGAGGACATTGAGGCAATGAAGCTGGCAGGGAAACTTCTTTTAAAAAATTCTATTTTCTGTCCTTGTTGATATCCTTGTCCCCCCAAAGAAAGAAGGCTTTAAAAAGGAGCTTTCAGAAGAAAAAAGACTCATAAATTGAAGATACTATAGTAGAAGTGAAAAATTCAACAGAAAGGAAGGAAACTAAGGTGAGGAGACCCCTGAGAACTGAAACCATCTGTACCCACACAGCTTATTGTTTGCATTTACAAGACTTACTATTCCACTCATCTCAAGTATAACTTTATTATTACAGGGAACTTTTTCACAAGGCAATGACAGATGTAAATAATTTTGTTTATTCTGGGACTGTCCTTCCCCCAAACCCATTTAAATGCTGAGCTTACCAATAGATAGCATCAAGGAACAGTTTACTCCCCTAGACTCTTTGAATCTGCATCTCAAAATCTTTCCTTGCTGGGACCACCAACACTAAACTATTATTCTTGTCCAATCCTAATCAAGTCCTAGCATTGAAAGACCTGCCCTAAACCAGGTTGCAAAACCTCAGAAATAACTAAGCTTTGCCCTCCCTGCTCCAAGAGGCTAAGACTCCGTCAAGTTAGTGCTGTCCCTTCCTTCAGTAAGAATAAACTCAGCTTTTTAAAAAAAATTTTTGATTTTAATTTTTTTATTTTTGGCTGTGTTGGGTCTTCGTTGCTGTGCGCAGGCTTTCTCTAGTTGCGTTGAGCGGGGGCTACTCTTCGTTGTGGTGCGCAGGCTTCTCATTGCGGTGGCTTCTCGTTGAGGAACACAGGCTCTAGTCACATGGGCTTCAATAGTTGTGGCACGTGGACTCAGTAGTTATGGCTTGCGGGCTCTAGAGTGCAGGCTCAGTAGTTGTGGCGCACGGGCTTAGTTGCTCCATGACATGTGGGATCTTCCTGGACCACGGCTCGAACCTGTGTCTCCTGCATTGGCAGGCGGATTCTTAAGCACTGTGCCACCAGGAAGTACCTCAGCTTTGTTTTGCCAAAGGTTGTTTTGGAGATATTTTGGTGGAGCCAGAAATATCGCCTCTAAAAAATTAGTACAAAAAAAGAGAGGAGGAACATGGGAGAAAAAGGATAAGAAAGTTAAAAGCCAATTCAGGAGATCTAACATCCAAATTACAAGAATTCCCAAAAGAGAAAATGGGGAGAAAAATATCAATGAAATAATTCAAGAAAATGCCCTAGAACTGAAGGACATATTTCCAGAATAGAAGGCATGATGGATAAAAGGAGACTCATACCAAGGTTTAAAATCATTGTTAAATTTCAGAAAAATTGAGACAATTAGTAGGCAGAGGGAAAAGTTCTTGGTTGCCTGCAGGTTAATATTATTGCCCCCAGATGGCAGTAATGCCTCAAAAGGTCTAAGATTGTTTTGTTTTGCTTTGTTTTGTTTTCTTCATAAAATGTCATCTCTTTCCAAAGCATTAAAAAGAGGCAGGTTCTGTCTGGATTCTTTCAGAGCTCGCTCTGATTTTTTCCTAAAAGACTCTGCTAAAAGGTCACCGTACAATGAAGGAAGGAAGTAAAAAGACAGTTCTCTTTGAGGAATGGCTCATGTGGCTCTGAGGGAAAAAAGACTCTTAAGAGAATGGACTCTGAGCCTTACTTGTCTGTGTGGACAGGAGGACTTCTATCATTCATTTATTCTCTCAAGTCTTATTGATGCCTACCGTATGCCAGGTACTGTGCTAGGCACCAGGAATACCCCAGTAAAAAAAAAAAAAATCAGAAGGGATCTTTGTCTTCATGGAGCTTACATTCTGAGGGGAGAAATATCCAATAAACAAGTTAAATCACATATGTATCTGAGGAATTTGGTAGAGTCAGGGTAGAAGCAAGCACACCAGCTTGGAAGCTAATGCAGTTGTCCGGGTGGGAGATATGCATGACTTGGGTTACAGTACTGGTAGGGGAGAGAGAAGTAAGCAAATTCAAGATGTATTGGAGGGGGCTTCCCTGGTGGCGCAGTGGTTGAGAGTCCGCCTGCCGATGCAGGGGACATGGGTTCGTGCCCCGGTCTGGGAAGATCCCACATGCCGCTCCGCCGCGGAGCAGCTGGGCCCGTGAGCCATGGCTGCTGAGCCTGCGCGTATGGAGCCTGTGCTCCACAATGGGAGAGGCCACAACAGCGAGAGGCCCGCGTAACGCAAAAAAAAAAAAAAAAAAAAAAAAAAAAAATAGATGTATTGGAGGGTAGAGTTGACAGGACTTGGTCATGGTCTGGACTCGGTCATTGTCTAGAGCAGATGTGTTAACATGTCCAGATAGAGCAAGTGGCTGGGTGGATGGGTTGCCATTTTCTCAGGTTCAGAAAGCATGGAGAGAAAGAGGTTTTGGAGTAGGGGATGGTGGTTAGAATCAAGAATTCAGTGAGGAAAATTAATTAAGTTAGTCTTTCTCCCCAGGCAT
This sequence comes from Mesoplodon mirus, assembly GCF_964341445.2. Taxonomy (NCBI): domain Eukaryota; kingdom Metazoa; phylum Chordata; class Mammalia; order Artiodactyla; family Ziphiidae; genus Mesoplodon; species Mesoplodon mirus. The sequence goes on along the minus strand of NC_138979.1, from coordinate 100,677,213 downwards.
TAGGTTCTGGTAGATGTCACTGATCCAGGCTAAGATGAGGTTTGCTTTGACTACTGCCCAAACAGGATGGCTTGGTCTGGCATATTTGTTTTAAATTGGCTCACAGTTAGCATTCATTAAGTTTAAAATTGCTTTAACTCAGTCTCCCACGGAGCAAGAGCAAAATCAGCTGAAATTTGCAGTGTTTTTTTTCCTGAGGTCTGCATTTGAGAGTTAAAGAGCATGCCAGAGCACCTTTTACATTTTTTTTTGTACTCTGTTCAGAAATGGCGCACAATCTCAAAGACAAGAAACTTCTAGAAAATGCAAGACCAGTTGTGTTGGTGGATCCTTGCATTCGTATTTACAGGTAAGATCCTGAGTGTGATTCTGAGATGTCAGAGATGAAAACATCTTCCATTGACTCTGAGGATAGAGACCTTTGTCTTATTTTGTCCCCAACGTAGTACCTGATACAAATGTACTCAGTAAATATGTATTGAATTGAAGCCACTCCATCTGGATTTTTTTCTAAGCCTCCAGACCCAAGTTAATCTCTCCTTAGGACTTGAAATAGCTCATATTACCTGTTTCCCAAAAAGCTGTTACATGGGAGGAGGTGCCTCTCCAGACTCATCATGGCTTAGGACCACATCACCCGGTGTGTTAGGAAAAGACACACCTTCTTCCTTGTTCCTATAACCCCCCTCCATGGGAATATCTTGCTATCATCAACACAGTGTTAAGACAGAATTTTAAAATCAACTTAGCCCTGAGCATCTGTGTTATCATTTGTAACCTGGAGGTTGAGTAGTTCTGTACTGTGCCCATAGTCAACAGTTAGTTACCTCAGTCACCTTCTTTGATTCCCTCCTTGCATACTCTTTACACCTTTGGATTGTGCTTTTCTGAGGGTAAGAATTGTGTATTTTATTTTTATATTTTTATTTTTTAATTAATTTTTATGGAGTGTAGTTGATTTACAATGTTGTGTTAGTTTCTGCTGTATGGCAAAGTGAATCAGTTATGCATCTATCTACTCTTTTGTAGATTCTATTCCCATATGGGTAGAATCGCATCTTTTAAACTTTATGCTTTCATACAATTTAGAACAGTGCTTTGTAGACCTGTGGGTGTGAAGGAGTGGCTTAGGAGAGCTTTAGCTTCCCCCACCGATTTGCATAAAACCCACAACTGCCCTCCAGAATCAGAATTCATATGTAAGAAGAAAAAAGTTTGTAAATTATAAATAAGAGCATCTTTAGAAAACACATTATTTTTATTGTTGTGTAATATGCATTCGAAGTAAAAATGGTGTGCTAACTACCGAGAAGCAGCACTCAGTTAAGACAAGTCCTCCAGTCTTCCCTTCCAGCCAGATAGCTACCCCTGCTTCCCAGCTAAAAATCTGACACTCGCACTGCTCAAGAGATTTATTAACAGCTGTTGTTTAAGAGAGGGAGCCAATGCCTGGCAGAGCATTCTCCTGTGAGCTGTCTCTCTCTCTGGGCTTTTCTTCTCCCTCTCTCATTAGATTGTGTTGTTTTTGTGCTGTAGACTGTTTTCTGGATTTTCAGGAGTCCTTATTTATCTGTATGTGTGTGATTCTTGTTTTCCTGATCCAAAGCTTTTTATGTAATACACTTTTGGGGGAAGTGACATGTCTAAAGTCCTGTGAAAATTCCCCTTGAATGTCTGCCTGAAATGGTAAGGAAAAAGTTCCGCTGTTTCTGGAAGGCAGACTTCGTTATAAGTTCTTTCAAAGCAACGCAGATGTGGGATATTTAAACAAAGTGAAATTGTGGGAAGCTTTTTGTGTAGCAGATTTGGGGAGGGTAGTCTGGAAACATCATACTTACAGTTACACCTCAATCTAAATAATAAAATGTGTAAAGTAGTTTTCCTATATATTATTTTCTCCCAATTCAGAAGACTATTCTGAGGCTCAAGTTTTTCTTATAAAAATGATAACTGCTTGATAGACAGTATAATCAGTCAAAAAAACAAAATTAGAAGTTTAAATATTGAAAAGGAGGTGGCAAAATTATCATTAGTTGCAGATGACATTATAACGTAGCTGGAAAACCTAAGGAAATCAACTTAAAAGTTGCTAGAAATAATAGGAACATTCAGTAAGGTAGCCATTACAAAATAAATGTATAAAAATCAATAATAGTCTTATATTCCAACCAAAACCAGCTCAAAACTATCATAGGTAAAATTATAATCACAAATCAGAACTATAATAACAGCAAACTCCTAACAGGAAGTATGCATGACCTAGATGAAGAAAAATATAAAACTTAATAGAGGATATAAAAAGGCTTGCTGAGAACACTCCATACTATAAATATATCCATTTCCCTTGCATTAATCTGTAGATTTAACAAAATCTCAACAAAAACTATAACTGATTTCTCTTTTTGGAACGTGACTTGATTTTCAGTTTCACTGAAAGAGTGATGGTGAAATTGATCAGCCAAAAAAAAAAAAAGTGTTGTATGGGAAGACTTAGCTCTGGTAGCCAAGCTGTAAGACAGACCCCAGTGATCACTGTCTGCCTCTTGTCTTTCACACCCTTGTGTAGTCCCCTCCTATATTGTACCAGGGTAGGGCTGCCAGATAAAATATAGAATTCTCAGTTAAATTTGAACTTCAGACAAACAATGCATAATTTTAAAATGTTGCACAGGGCATACTTACATAGGCACACCGTATTTTATTGTGCTTTGCTTTATTGTACTTCAGAGATACTGTGTTTTTTACAAATTAAAGGTTTGTGATAACCCTGTGTTGAGCAGTCCTGTTGGTGCCATTTTTCCAAGAGTATTTGCTCATATTGTGTCTCTGTGTCACATTTTGGTAATTCTCATAGTATTTCAAACTTTTTCATTTTCATTATACCTGTTACAGTGATCTGTGATCAGTGATCTTTGATATTACTATTATAATTGTTTTGGGGCACCACAAGCTGCACTTATATAAGATGGCAAACTTAGTGATAAATGTGTGTGTTCTGACTGCTCTACTCAGCAGCTGTTCCCCCATCTCCCTCTCTGTCTCCTTGGGCCTCCCTATTCCCTGAGACACGACAATATTGAAATTAGGCCAATCGATAACCCTACAATGGCATGAGTGTTCAAGTGAAAGGAAGAGTTGCACATCTCTCACTTTAAATCAAAGGCTGGAAATGATTGAGCTTAGTGAGGAAAGCAGTCAAAAGCCCAGATAGACTTGAAAGCTAGCCGTCTTGCACCAAACAGTTAGCTAAGTTATGAATGCAAAGGAAATGTTCTTGAAGGAAATTAAAAGTGTTACTATAGTGAATACACAAATGATAAGAAAGCAAAACAGCCTAACTCATGATAGGGAGAAAGTTTTATTGGTCTGGATAGAAGATCAAACCAGCACAACATTCCCTTCAGCCAAAGCCTAATCCAGAGCAAGGCCCTAACGCTGTTCAATTCTGTGAAGGCTAGGAGAGTGAGGAAGCTACAAAAGAAAAGTTTGAAGCCAGTCAAGGTTGGTTCATGAGGTTTAAGGAAAGCTGTCTCCATAACATAAAAGTGCAAGGTGAAGCAGCAAGGGCTGTTGTAGAAGCTGCAGCAAGTTATCCAGAAGATCTAGCTAAGATAATTAATGAAGGTGGCTACACTAAGCAATAGAGTTCAGTGTAGATGAAACAGCTTTATATTGGAAGAAGGTGCCCTCTATGACTTTCATAGCTAGAGAGGAGAAGTCAATATCTGGCTTCAAATATTCAAAGGACAAGCTGCTTCTCTTGTTAGGGGCTAACGCAGCTGGTGACTTTAAGTTAAAGCCAATACTCATTTACCATTCTGAAAATCCTAGGGCCCTTAAGAATTATGCTAAATCTACTCTGCCTGTGCTGTGTAAATGGAACAACAAAGCCTGGATGACATCACATCAGTTGACCACATGGTTTACTGAATATTTTGAGCCCACTGTTGAGAGCTACTGCTCAGAAAAAAAGATTCATTTCAAAATATTACTCTTATTGACAATGGACCCAGTCACCCAAGAGCTCTGATGGAGATGTACAACGAGATTCATGTGTTTTTTTTGTTTTTTGTTTTGGCTGCGCCGAGTGGCATGCGGGATCTTAGTTCCCTGACCAGGGATCAAACCCATGCCCTCTGTATTGGGAGCTCTTAGTCTTAACCACTGGACCACGAGGGAAGTCCCTCGTGTTGTTTTCATGCCTGCTAGCATAACATCCATTCTGCTGCCCATGGATCAAGGAGTAATTAACAGTTTAGAGTCTTATTATTTAAGAAACACATTTTGTAAGTTTATAGCTGCCATAGACAGTGATTCCTCTGATGGATCTGGGTAAACTAAATAGAAAGCTTTCTGGAAAGGATTCACCATTCTAGATGCCATTAAGAACATTTGTGGAGACACTGCTTTGGGAAAGATCCCTAGGTGTTCTCCTTACTAGCTGCAAGTAATAAATCAATCTTTCCTCCTCCTGAAAGGAAGAAAAAAAAAAAAAACTTTCATGATTCATGGGAAGAGGTCAGTATATGAGTATCCATAGGAGTTTGGAAGAAGTTGATTCCAACCCTCATGGATGACTTTGAGGAGTTAAAGGCTTCAGTAGATGTGGTAGCAAGAAATAGCAAGAGAACTAGAATTAGAAGTGGAGCCTGAAGATGTGACTGAATTGCTGCCATCTCATGATAAAACTTGAATGGATGAAGAGTTGTTTCTTATGGATGAACAAAGAAAGTGATTTCTTGAGATGAAATCTACTCCTGGTGAAGGTGCTGTGAAGATTGTTGAAATGACCACAGAGGATTTAGAATACAGTAAGTCCCCCAAGTACGAACCTTCAAGTTGTGAACTTTCAAAGATGCGAACGTGAAGTTGCATGTCCAAGCATGTAAGTTAGTTCACGTGTCTGGCGTACATTGTCACGTGCATGCATCCTCTACAAGTGGTTGTGCTTTTGTGTACTTTACAGTACTGTATAGAGTACAGTAGTACCGTATCTTTATTTCAAGCCCAGGATGTCCGGAAACAAGTGTAAAAGCAGTGGTGATGTAGCTGGTACTGCTAAGAAGCCTCAAGCGATAATGATGTAAACAAACTGAAAATAATTGAGAGAGTGGAGAGAGGCAAAAAGATGGTAGCTGTCACTCATTATTATAACATGAATCGTTCCACCATTGGCACAATTCTAAAGAACAAGGACAAGATCATGGAACATGTGAAGTCTGCTGTGCCGATGATGTTGACAATAATATTCAAGAAGTGTGGACAAGTGACGGAGGAGATGGAGAAGCTTCTCAGTGTGTGGATGCAGGATCAGCATCAGCCTTGAGTCCTGCTCAGCTTAATGCTGATTCAAGAGAAAGCTAAAAGCCTGTATGAAGACTTGAATAAGAAGCACAGCAAATAATCAGAGGGCACATCTTTTCATGCCAGCCATGGCAGGTTTCATTGGTTCAAGGCTAGAGCCAACCTTCACAATGTAAAGGTAAATGGCGAGAAACTGGGGAGGTCAAGATGGAGGAATAGGAGGACATGGAGTTTGCGTCTCCTCACAAGTAGGGCACCTACCAGGTGCTGGTGGAGGACCTTGGACACCTAAGGGGATGGGAGGAACCCCCGAGCGACTGGGTAGGATGTGGGCGGGGAGAATTGGGGAGGAGAAGTGGAGGCAGGACAGGACCTGTGCCCCTGAGGGGCGGCTGGGGGAGGGGAGGGTTTCCCATGCTTGAGAGGGGCCCACCCACAGTGAGATCAGTGGAAATGGAAAGAGACCCCTGAGGGATAGGAGGGAATGGGCCAGCATTTCCCCCACCTATTTGGGCCCCAGGGAGCCTGCTGAGGTCCTGATATTCTGCGCTCTGAGGCCCCCTCTGGCCGCACACCATGCCAAAGCCCTGCTCCCCGCCAAAGCCCTGCCCCCCATGGCCAAGGCATTTTCTGGCTTTTTTTTTTTTTTTTTTTTGCTGTTGTGGTTCTGTTTTACCTTGCTGTTGTTTCACTTATATTTTTATTTTTTCTAATACATTTTTTTATTTTTCTAATTTTATTTTATTTTTTATTCTTTGTTATTGTTCTGCCCCCCCCCCCCCCCACTTTTTGTTTTGGTCAAGCCAAGCAGCTTGCAGGATCTTGGCTCCCAGACTGGGGGTTGGGCCTGAGCTCCTGTGGTGGGAGGGCCGAGTCCAAACTCTGCAGGGCAGAAGGGAGTGGCAGGATATATTTAAAGTGATGAAAGGGAAAAACCTACAACCAAGATTATTCTACCCAGCAAGGATCTCATTCAGATTCGATGGAGAAGTCAAAGCTTTAGAGACAAGCAAAAGCTAAGAGAATTCAGCACCACCAAACCAGCTTTGCAGCAAATGCTAAAGGAACTTCTCTAAGCAGGAAACACAAGAGAAGAAAAAGGCAGGGACTTCCCTGGTAGTCCAGTTGTTAAGAAACTGCCTTCCAATGCAGGGGATGCAGGTTTGGGCCCTGGTTGGGGAACTAAGATCCCACATGCTGCAGAGCAACTAAGCCAACATGCTCTGGAGCCTGCGCACCACAACTAGAGAGAAGCCTGCACACTGCAACGAAGAGCCTGCGTGCCGCAACTGAAGACCCAATGCAGCCAGATAAATAAAATAAATATATATATAGATAGATAATATTAAAAAAAGACCCACAAAAACAAACCCAAAACAAGAAAATGGTAATAGGAACATACATATCAATAATCACCTTGAATGTAAATGGATTGAATGCTCCAACCAAAAGACACAGACTGGCTGAATGGATACAAAAACAAGACCCATATATATACTGTCTACAAGAGACCCACTTCAGACCTAGGGACACATACAGACTGAAAGTGAGGAGAAGGAAAAAGATATTCCATACCCAAAGCAATCTACAGATTCAATGCAATCCCTATCAAATTGCCAAGGGCATTTTTTTACAGAACTAGAACAAAAAATCATAAAATTTGTATGGGGACACAAAAGACTCCAAACAGCCAAAGCGGTCTTGAGGGAAAATAAGGGAGCTGGAGGAATCAGGCTCCTGGACTTCAGACTATACTACAAAGCTACAGTAATCAAGACAACATGGTACTGGCACAAAAACAGAAATATAGATCAATGGAACAGGATAGAAAGCCCAGAGATAAACCCATGCACCTATGGTCACCTAATCTATGACAAAGGAGGCAAGGATATACAATGGAGAAAAGACAGCCTCTTCAGTAAGTGGTGCTGGGAAAACTGGACAGCTACATGTAAAAGAATGAAATTAGAACACTCCCTAACACCATACACAAAAATAAACTCAAAATGGGTTAAAGATGTAAATGTAAGACCGGACACTATAAAACTCTTAGAGGAAAACAGAGGAAGAACATTCTTTGACATAAATCACAGCAAGATCTTTTTTGACCCACCCCCTAGAGTAATGGAAATAAAAACAAAAATAAACAAATGGGACCGAATGAACCTTAAAACCTTTTGCACAGCAAAGGAAACTATAAACAAGATGAAAAGACAACCCTCAGAATGGGAGAAAATATTTGCAAACGAATCAATGGACAAAGGATTTATCTCCAAAATATATTATCAGCTCATGCAGTTCAATATCAAAAAAAAAAACAAACAACCCAATCCAAAACTGAGCAGAAGAACTAAATAGACATTTCTCCAAAGAAGACATACAGATAGCCAGGAAGCACATGAAAAGCTGCTCAACATCACTAATTATTAGAGAAATGCAAATCAAAACTACAATGAGGCATCACCTCACACTGGTCAGAATGGCCATCATCAAAAATCTACCAATAGTAAATGCTGGAGAGGGTGTGGAGAAAAGGGAACCCTCTTGCACTGTTGGTGGGAATGTAAATTGATACAGCCACTTTGGAGAACAGTATGGAGGTTCCTTAAAAAACTAAAAATAGAATTACCATATGACTCAGCACTCCCACTACTGGGCATATACCCAGAGAAAACCATAATTCAAAAAGACACATGCACCCCAGTGTTCATTGCAGCACTATTTACAATAGCCAGGTCATGGAAGCAACCTAAATGCCCATCGACAGATGAATGGATAGAGAAGAAGTGGCACGTATATACAATGGACTATTACTCAGCCGTAAAAAGGAAAGAAATTGGGTCATTTGTAGAGATGTGGATGGACCTAGAATCTGTCATACAGAGTGAAGTAAGTCAGAAAGAGAAAAATATCGTATATTACCGCATATATGTGGGATCTAGAAACATAGTACACATGAACCTATTTCCAGGGCAGGAATAGAGATGCAGATGTAGAGAAAGGACATGTGGACACAGGGCGGGAAGGGGAGGGTGGGATGAATTGGGAGATTAGGTTTGACATAAATACACTACTGTGTGTAAAATAGATAGCTCATGGGAACCTGCTATAAAGCACAGGGAGCTCAGTTTGGTGCTCTGTGATGACTTAGCTGGGTGGGATGGGAGGGGGGGATTGGAGGGAGGTCCAAGAGGGATGGGTTATATGTATACATATAGCTGATTCACTTCATTATGCAGCAGAAACTAACACAACATTGTAAAGCAATTTTACTCCAATAATAAAAAAAAAGTATGTGGTGAAGTAACGAATGCTGGTATGGTAACTGCCCAGGAATTTCCTGAAACACTTTGAGAAATTATTGATGAAGACACAGGTTTTCAGTGTGGATGAGACAGGGCTGTACTGGAAGAGGATGCCAGACCAAAATTATATCAGTAAGGAGGAAAAGTGGTTGCCAGGCTATAAAGCAGCAAAGGATAGGCTAACTCTGTTGTTTGGTGGCATTGCTGGAGCCTCTCTTAGTTTATCATTCAGAGAACCCAAGAGCCCTTAAAAACACAGTCAAGGGCTCTCTTCCTGTTGTGTGGAAGAGTAACCCCAAAGCCTGGGTTACACAGGCCATTTTCCAGCACTGGTTTTTCCACCACTTTATCCCAGAGGTAGAGGAATATGGCTTGGAGAAAGATGTCCCATTCAACATTCTTTTGCTGCTCAACAGTGCTCTGGGCTACCCCCATTCATGGATGACTTTCATCCCAATGTCAAAGTAGTGCATCTGCCATCGAATACTATGTCATTCATCCAACCTGTGGACCAGGGAGTTATAGTGACTTTCAGGAAATATTATTTACATCATACTTTTCGTCAGGCAGTAAAGGCAAGTGACGAATCAGAAACAACCTTGCGACAATTTTGGAAGGACTATAACATCTACAAGGCCATAAAAACCATTGATTTTGCTTGGTGTGAGGTTATGGCCGTCACCATGAATGGGGTTTGGAAGAACCTTTGTTCATGATTTTCGTGTATTTGAGAAGGTGGATGAGGAGTCCAAAGAGCTCTTCAGCAACTTAGTGACCCTCAGAGAGAAGGTGGAGCTAGATCTGCAAGAGGACGACTTCATTGAACTCCTGGCTGTGCAACATGAAGAGCATACTAGTGAAGATCTGATGGAATTGGAGGCCCAGAGAAAGGACGAAGAGAGACAAGAGGAAGAAGAAGTAATTGAAGAACCGAAGAGATTCATGACGCAGGAAATGGCAAGGGGATTTTCTTTATTTGAGGAGGCACTGTTAGTTTTTGAGGCACAGGACCCGAACGTAGAATGCTACACGAAGGTTGCAGCAGCCGTTCAGAATGCAATCCAGGGCTACCGTGTCATTTCTGACAAGAAAAAAAGAGCTACTACTCAGACATCACTGGATCGTTTTTTCAAGAGGATAGATAGAATTGAATCTAGCAAGGAACCAGAATCTGTGCGACAGTGTCAGGCGTGAGTGAAATTACAGCTTGCCCTCCATCTCCTATTGCTTGTGATCCCACCACCTCTCCCTCCTCCAGTCAGTAACTCTTCTCGCCTGTTCACTCGATGCCAGCCCCTGTATGCCAGCTGTTGTACTATACTACTGTACTTTTCAAGGTACTGTACTGTAAGATTAAAAATGTTTTCTTTGGGCTTCCCTGGTGGCGCAGTGGTTGAGAGTCCGCCTGCCGATGTAGGGGACACGGGTTCAACGGGAGAGGCCACAGCAGTGAGAGGCCCGCGTACTGCAAAAAAAAAAAAAAAAAAGTTTTCTTTATTTTTCGTGTTTGTTTTTTATGTATTATTTGCGTGAAAAGTATTATAAACCTATTACAGTCCAGTACTGTATAGCCAATTGTGTTAGTTGGGTATCTAGGCTAACTTTGTTGGACTTAATGAACAAATTGGACTTATGAACGCACTCTCGGAACAGAACTCATTTGTATGTAGGGGACTTACTGTATTACATAAACTTAGTTGATAAAGCAGTGCCAGGGTTTAAGAGGATTGACTCCAATTTTGAAAGAAGTTCTGTGGGTAAAATGCTATCCAACAGCATTGCAGGCTACAGAGGAATAATTTGTGAAAGGACGAGTGAGTCGATGTGTCAAGCTTCGTGGTTGTCTTATTCTAAGAAACTGCCATAGCCACCCCAGCCTTCAGCAACCAGCACCCTGATCAGTCAGCTGCCATCAACACTGAGGCAGGACCCTCACCAGCAAAGAAACTTAAAACTCACTGAAGGCTCAGATGGTGGGTAACATATTTTAGTGATAAAGTATTTGTTAATTAAGGTATGTGCACTGTTTTTTCAGACATAACGCTATTGCACACTTACTAGACTACATTATAGTGTAAACATAACTTATATGTGCACTAGGAAACCAAAAAATTCATGACTCACTTTATTGCGATATACTAAATTTTGATGTTTATCTGAAAATTATATTTAACTGAGAATGCTATACTTTGTTAAATCTGGAGCGCTATTAATTTACAAATTAATTGGTCTGTGTGACCCATAACATGTGACAGAGGTAAGGATATGTCAGCTTCAAGATTAGGTTATAAAAGACAGGCTTGTGCCTTGGACATCCCCCCATCCCCTGGTCTCTCACCCTGGAGGATGCAAGCTGCCATATTGTGAGCAGCCCTGTGGAAAGACCTATGTGGCAAGGAACTAAAACCTCTGGCCAGCATCAAGCGAGGAACCAATCCCTGTCAACAACAACAATATGGGTGAGCTTAGAAGTGGCTCCTTCAGCCCAGTCAAGCCTTGAGATGACTTCAGCCCTATCCTACACCTGGATAGCCACCTTGTGAGACTCTGAGGCAGAACCACGCAGCTAAGCTGCCCCCAGATTCCTTACAATTGTGTGAGTTAATGTTGTTTTATGATGCTGAATTTCAGGGGTTACTTGTTATGCAGCAATAGATAACTAATACACTGACCCAATTGGATATTTAATCATGAAGCTATAATGCTTGAAACAATTTGGTATGTTATGCCAAGAAATCTACACTTCAGTGGAATAGTATTGGGAGTCTAAAAATAGAATGTGTATATGGGAATTTTGTAAATGATACAGGCATTATTTCAAATCAATGTGGAAAAGATTAATTAGTAAATAAATTATGTTAGGATAGTTGCCTAGCCATTTAGAACCTTGCCAAAAATAAAGATGATCTCCTGTCTCTGGACAAGGCTTTTAAATGAAATGAAATGGAAATTTTAGGATACAAAAAAGCAAAAAACATTCATACATTTAAAAAAATTTTCCTTTATTCTCTAAGACATTTCTAAGCAAAATTTTTGTGTTATTTGCATTGCATTTAGTCTCCTGCCAAAGGTGAGACTAACTCAAATATTTGTGCAGTCCAGGGCCACGCAAGCTGACATGGCTTGCGTGGTCCTAGAGCTGGACAGCGTTTGCTGGACAACCTACAGCCCAACTTCCCAGGCGGTATTGAGTGACAGCTTCAAGGAAGAGGGCAATGGGTTCTGATGCCTTTAATACCTCCATCAAGCAAACACTGTGGGCGCTTGGTGACAGTGTGTACTTAACTCTTATTCCTCACTTGAGGCAGTTTCAGCATTGACATTCACACAACTTTATAGCCTCATTCAAAGTACTAAGGGGCAAGTCTCTCTCAACTTTCTAATAGAAACATTAAATAGCAAGTAAGCATTAACAAAGGAAGATATATGACTTCTCATGGACATTCTGTAAATCTGCATGTACTTTTTCCTTATTGATGATATATATGTATTTACTTTCTTGGAAAGGTCACACAAATCCTGGTAAAAATTACTTCATGATTATAAATTGTTAACTTCATCTTCTTTCCAGAAGAAAAATGAAAAAAAATATATACATCATAGTGTTAGAGACTTTGGCTAGAATTTCCCATAACATTAATTTTCTAAAAAAATTTAAATATAGGGTTTTTTTTTTAAATACGGGAAAGCACAAAATGACCCATTACCCACAAAATGGCCCACTACCCAGATAACCAATTGGCATTAAAAAAGTAAGGCGTGGGGGCTTCCCTGGTGGCGCAGTGGTTTAGAGACTGCCTGCCGATGCAGGGGACACGGGTTCGTGCCCCGTTCCGGGAAGATCCCACATGCTGCGGAGCGGCTGGGCCTGTGAGCCATGGCTGCTGAGCCTGCGCGTCCTGAGCCTGTACTCCGCGGCGGGAGAGGCCACAGCAGTGAGAGGCCTGCGTACTGCAAAAAAAAAAAAAAAGAAAAGAAAAGAAAATATAAGACTAAACTAGCAATACTTCAACTGAATTTGGGGCCCAACATTTCAGAGTTTTTCTATTAACATAAATACAGGCAAGCAAAGAAAATAAATTTTTAAGAGATTATTTATCAGACTCTTCTGGAATCTACTTTGTTCTAGACACTGTGCTAAGTTCTGTAGAGGCTATGAAGGTCAATATATAAAATTCCTTCTCCTAAGCTTACTATGATTATATTTACTAATATTACATTATTATAATGTAATAATGTATTATAACCCACAGCCCATTATTCTAATTTAGTTTCATCTTGGTATTTAAAGTTCTTCAGGGTCGTATTCCCATTTTGCTGTATGCTTTGGGCCTTTAAGCTACTTTAATATTGGCCTAAGCAAGATGTTTGGAAAGTGAAAAATAATATAATTCATGTCAAATTACAAATGAATCGTTTGGGGTAGATATGGTTTTATATAACAGAAAGGCATAAATTACTATGGATTATGCTAATAAATTAACAAAAGTTAACTGCAACAGGATTTTAGTGAACTCTGTACAAAAAATACTTCAGTCACACTTTAAAGGAAATGATATTAGGCAAGAGTTGTGGTGTGGAAGATGATATCCTAAAAACTGACTTGAACTTCATGGTAAAAGCATAGTCTTCCCATTCAACACAAAGGAGAATTATATGTTCTAATGCTGAAGGGTTCAGAGTGAGGCATTTATGGAATTATGAGTAGGGAATATCAATATGGCATGATATTGTCACACCCATCAGCTGCTGGCTTATCCATCCCTAATATTTCCAGAACTTGAGCCAATGTATTCATTTAATCCAAATACCAACATTACCAGATAATGGTTCTGATTTTTTTTTAAATTCATTCATTCATTCATTCATTCATTTGGCTGCGTTGGGTCTTCATTGCTGTGCGCAGGCTTTCTCTAGTTGTAGCAAGCGGGGGCTACTCTTTGTTGCAGTGTGTAGGCTTCTAATTGCAGTGGCTTCTCTTATTGTGGAGCACGGGCTCTCAGCATGTGGGCTTCAGTAGTTGTGGCACACAGGCTCAGTAGTTGTGGCTCGTGGGCTCTAGAGTGCAGGCTCAGTAGTTGTGGCACACGGGCTTAGTTGCTCTGCGGCACATGGGATCTACCCGGACCAGGGCTCAAACCCGTGTCCCCTGCATTGGCAGGCGGATTCCTAACCACTGTGCCACCAGGGAAGTCCCAATAGTTCTGATTTGATGTAGGAGATATTCCTCTGCTAAGGAAGGTCCCATGATCCTTACAGGATGACAAAAGGCATAAAGAGAAAAAAAAAAGAAAAGTTTTGAGTTTTTTTCCTGTTGTCAGCATCTAGTTGAGTAGGACCAGATTTTTTTGATTTCCTGCATGATTCTTAGGTTTATCCAATTAAACATGCTGTACCTAGCAGTTTTTCCACAATTTCGGGTGCCCAATATTCCTGTTGTGGTAGTTTTTTTCATTCTCCAGAGTTACTTAGGTCTACTTTTTAAAAAGCAGATTAAACGTGGGTAAAAAGAACATAATTTAGCTAGTAGTTCTTAACATTTTTTGTGTCATGGAATCCTTTTAGAATTTGATTTTTGAAAAAACATGAAAATGCACATACATGAAAATGTTACAAAGTTTCGTAGAGTTCAAGGACTGCCTTGATCTATGGATGTCACAGGAGTCCATGGTCCCCTGTTGAGAACCCTCATCTAGAGGTTAGAGAGATTGTGTATTAACTATAGCTCTTCCCTCCCCCACCCCCAAGATTTTCCTGAAGAGTACCATAGTTGATTCTAGATTTGTCTTTGGAGACATACTGATTGAAGAAATCTGCTTTTAAGGTATGATCATTTCTAATAGACTCATAACTAGTTTCTCTGCCTTCGGTGAGGCCACTGAGAAGTTTTACAAAAGAGAAAAAAAATGTGCTTAGATATTTGGATTGCTCTTTATTCATCACATAAACTCCGTTAAAATCACTCTGTGAGGGACTTCCCTGGTGGTCCAGTGGCTAAGACTCTGTGCTCCCAATGCAGGGGGCCCGGGTTTGATCCCTGGTCAGGGAACTAGATCCCACGTGCTGCAACTAAGAGTTCACGTGCTGCAACTAAAAGATCCCACACGTGGCAACGAAGATTGTGAGGCAACTAAGACCCAGCTCAGCTAAATAAATAAATAAATATTTTTAAAAAAATCACTCTGTGAATTAGTTAAATTTTTAAAAAATAGACTTTATTTTTTAGAGCAGTTTCAGATTCACAGCAAAATTGAGCAGAAAAGGCAAGATTTACCATATTCTTCCCTCCTGCCCACCCACAGCCTCCTCCACTATCAACATCCCCCCACCAGAGTGGTACATTTGTTACAATCATTGAACGTCATTGGCGTATAATAATCACCCAGAGTCCACAGCGTGCATTAGCTTTCCCTTTTAGTGTTGTACGTTCTATGGGTTTGACAAATGTATAATGACGTGTATCCAGCATTATAGCATATGGAGTATTGTCACTGCACTAAGTCTTTTGTACTCCACCTCTTGGTCCCTCCTTCCACCCTAACCCCTGGCAATCACTGATCTTTTTACTATCTCCATAGTTTTGCCTTTTCCAGAATGTCATGTTGTTGGAATCATAGAGTATGTAGCTTTTACAGATTGGCTTCTTTTACTTAGTAACATGTACTTAAGTTTCCTCTGTGTCTTTTCATAGCTCATTTCTTTTTAACACTGAATAATATTCCATTGTCTGAATGTACCACAGATTGGGACTTCCCTGGCAGCCCAGTGGTTAAGACTCCACGCTTCCAGTGAAGGGGGTGTGGGTTCAATCCCTGGTCAGGGAACAAAGATCCCACATGCCATGTGGTGTGGCCAAAAATAAATAACTAAAATGTACCATAGTTTATTGATTTGCCTGCTGAAGGACATTTGGTTGCTCCAACTTTTGGCAGCTATGAATAAAGCTGCTATAAACATCTGTGTGCATGTTTGTTTTTTTTTTTTTTTCCTGATTTATTTATTTATTTTATTTATTTATTTATTTTTTTTGCCTTATAACAAATTTAATCAGTTATACATATACATATGTTTCCATATCCCCTCCCTTTTGTGTGCATGTTTTTATATACATATAAGTGTTTAAACTCTTTTGAGTAAGTATCAGGGAGTGTGATTGCTGGATTATACGGTAAGAGGATGTGTTAATTCACTAGATGGGGAATCCTTTCACAAAGTATACGTGTATCAGATCACCACAGTGTATACTTTAAGTATGGTACAATTTTATATGTCAATTATACTTCAATATAAAGCTGATTTTTTAAAGTATTTTTTCTTTTAAGTTTTGTAAGTAACTGTCAAACTGTCTTCCAAAGCAGCTGTACCATTTTGCAATGTATGAGAGTTCCTGTTGCTCTCCGTATTTGCCAGCATTTAGTGTTGTCAGTGTTCTGGATTTTGGCCATTCTGGTAGTTGTGACAATCTCACTGTTGTTCTAATTTGCATATCCCTGAAGACGTATAATGTGATGGCATCTTTTCATATGCTTATTTACCTTCTGTACATCTTTTTTGATGAGGTGTCTGTTAAGGTCTTTGGCCCATTTTTCAGTTGGCTTATTTGTTTTCTTATTATTGAGTTTTAAGAGTTCTTTGTATATTTTGGACAGTAGTCCTTTATCAGATGTGTCTTTTGCAAATATGTCTGTCTGTGGCTTGTCTTCTCATTCTCTTGACATTGTCTTCCACAGAGCAGAAGTTTTTAATCTTAATGAAGTCTAGGTTATCAATTATCTCTTTCATGGGTCATGCCTTTGGTGTATCTAAAAAGTTACCCCTATATCTAAGTTCACCTAGGATTTTCGCCTATGTTATCTTCTAGGAGTTTTATATTTAGGCCTGTGATCCATTTTGATTTAGTTTTGGTGAAAGGTATAAGGCCTGTGTCTAGATTCCTTTTTTTTTTTTTTTGCATGTGTATGTCCAGTTGTTCCAGTACCATTTGTTGAGAAGACTATCTTTGCTCTATTATGTTACCTTTGCTCCTTCATTGAAGATCAGTTGACTGTATTTATGTGGGTCAGTTTCTGGGCTCTGTACTCTGTTCCCTTGATCTATTTCTTTATTCTTATGCCAAAACCACTCTGTTTTGATTACTGTAGCTTTATAGTAAATCCTGAAGTCTGGTGGTATCAGTCTTCCAATTTTGTTCTTCTTTTCAATGTTGTGTTGGCTATTCTGCGTCTTTGACCTCTTCATAGAAACTTTAGAATCAGTTTGTCAACATCTACAAAAATAACTCTCTGGGATTTTTATTGTGATTGTGTTGAATCTATAGAGCAAGTCGGGAAGAACTGATATCTTGACAATATTGAGTCTTCCTGTCTGTGAACATGGAATATCTCTCCATTTATTTAGCTCTTCTCTGATTTTGTTCATCAGAGTTCTGTATTTTTCCTCATATAGACCTTGCATATATTTTGTTAGATTTATACCTCAGTATTAGATTTTTTTAAGTGCTAATGTAAATGGTAGTGTGTTTTTCATTTTAGATTCCACTTCTTCATTGCTGGTACATAAGAAAATGATTGGCTTTTGTATATTAACTTTGTATCCTGCAAACTTGCTATAATTGCTTATTAGTTCCAGGATTTTTTTGGTTGATTCTTTCACATTTTCTACACAGACAGTTACCTTCTCACCATTAAGTATTTTAGCTGTATTCTGTAGATGTTCTTTATGAACTTGAGGATATTTCCCTCTATTCCTAGTTTTCTGATAGATTTTATTAGGAATGGGTGTTGGATTTTGTCAAATGTTTTTCCTGCATTTATTGATATGATCATGTGATTTTCTCTAGCCTGTTGATGTGATGGATTACATTAGTTGATTTTTGAATGTTAAACTAATCTTGCATACCTGGGGTAAATCCCACTTGGTCATGGTGTATAATACTTTTTATACATTATTGGATTTGGTTTGCTAATATTTTGCTAAATATTTTTGCATTTATGTTCATGAGAGAGATCAGTCTGTTGTTTCCTTTTCTTGTAATGTCTTTGTCTAGTTTTGATATCATGGTAATTCTGGCCTCATAAAATCAGTTAGGAAGTATTTCCTCTGCTCCTGTCTTCTGAAAGAGATTATAGAGAATTGGTGTAATTTTTTCCGTATTAAAAGTTTGGAAGAATTCACCAGCAAACTCATCTAGGCACAATGTTTTCAAAATGAAATTTTAAAACAAATTTATTGAAAAGCCAAATCCATATTTTATTTATATTGAAATAAGCTTATTTCGTTGAAATAAGATGAAATAAAAATTCATTTAGATTAAAATAAAATTTACTTTCCTCACTAAAGACAATAGCCATATATACTGTTTTATTCCTAAATGAACCACAAAATATTTATTTTTGCAAGTTTTGCAGCTCAAGATGAAGTAAGTGTAGTCAGAGAAAAAGCAGAAGAAAACAGTAAATCAGTTGTATCCATTGCCTCTAATTCTGTCTTGAGCATGATGCAGAAGTATTTAACATATACCTGATAAAAAGGTTATAATAAAAGAAGGTGTAGGCTCCACAAAGTAACATAAATAGCAGCAACCAGATGTGGAACAACAGTGGTAGGCTCTTCATTTGAACTTCAGTTGTAACTTGTTCCTTTAGGTTCACTTGATAAAGACAAAACTACACTGTTTAACCAGCTCACAGTTTCTCTCTCTCTCTTTCTCTCTCTGGTAATTCCCTTCACTGTACATTACAAATGTTTAACAATATACTTAAACCTTCAACTAGTCAAAGGTCAGTTGTGGGGGCTTCCCTGGTGGCACAGTGGTTGAGAGTCCGCCTGCCAATGCAGGGGACACGGGTTCGTGCCCCGGTCCGGGAAGATCCCACATACCGCGGAGCGGCTGGGCCCATGAGCCATGGCCGCTGAGCCTGCACGTCCGGAGCCTGTACTCCGCAACGGGAGAGGCCACAGCAGTGAGAGGCCCACGTACCGCAAAAAAAAAAAAAAAAAAAAAAAAAAAAGGTCAGTTGTGAGATTCGTTGTAATATTTTATAAAATGTATTCCTTCCTCCCACACCTCTCCAAAATTTATTCCTTCAAAGAACTGATAACTCAATACAGTTGGGTCCACAGTGATAACAAATGCTATGTTTGAAATGACTTTGAACAATTCCAGAGTGCCGGTACCAGAGATCATGCAGAAATGAAATGTGGCGCTTTCAGTACTATCTTCTGGAAGACCAGATAAATTTTCAAAGTATGAGCGTTAAAACGGTGGTTGTTTAAACAGGTAGATTATCAATGGTTAATGTATTCAGTCAGAGCCCTGTAGGCAAAAATATTCAAAGATTAAGGTGCCTACGTGCACCTTACAGCTTTTCCTTCAAATATTAAATATAGGAGAAAACCTATTTTTAAACATTCTTTTAGGTATTTTGATAGTTTATGAATTATCTGTAGGAAGCATAGTTGTATAGTTTGATATATGTGTCTACCATGAAATCCAGGTCATGTTTTATATAAAAATTCATTTTAAGCAAAACCAAGTTACTTGAGCTTAGGTCTGTTCAAGTGTTCCTCAGGTGTGCTTTGAGATGCTTTCCTCCATTTTCATGGGGCTCATTCTCAACCTCCATCACAGGAAGAATGCAAAGGCCCTTCAGCAATGCATAAACATTAGGAAAAAACTTGAGGCCAGGCAGGTGGAGAGCTTCATAAGGGGTGGGTGGAAGCTCTACCTCTGTCCTTCTGTGTTTCTGCTTGATTCTCCAATTGTGGAGCTGGGCTGAGAGTGTGTCAGGGTTCGCTAAGTCACTTGTGTACACATCAGCATGCTATTCCTCTGATGTGTTGAATTTGAGCTGTTCTGTGACCGATGGTACCAGAGATAAGGATTTACAGGCTTTGGGGTGTTGTTCTGAGTATATACAGTTGATACTTGAACAACTTGGGGGTTAGGGACACCAACATTGCCTGCAGTCAATCTGCATGTAACTTACAGTCAGCTCTCCCTAACCACAGTTCCTCCCTATCCATGGATTTGCCCAACTGTGGATCACGTAGTACTGTGGTATTTATTATTGCAAAAATCCTGTATAAGTGGGCCTGTGCAATTCAAACCTGTGTTGTTCAGGGGTCAGCTGTATCTTTAAGTTCCCGAGTAATGTGCTCCACTGTTGGAACACTTAGGGATTCTTCAGAGTAAGTCTCAGAGGTTAATTGAGATTCCAGGTTACCTTGCTGAACTCTGTGGAATTTCCCAAGGAGTTTCATTTGAATATCAGGTTTGGTATATCAAACTTATGGCTTCCTCAAACCAAACTCCATGGTAAGTTTTAATATTTTCCATCACCTCATTAGTGAATGCAACACTGCAATCATTCTACTGACTACAAAGAAAACGTCAAAGATTTGCCCCCTGGAGATTTTCTCCAAAGACTCTTGAAAAAGATAGGACCTTTTAAAGAGGTTAAGATAGGACACTTTAAAGGACAACAGTGACAAAAATGAAATAAAAATCTGTTGATACACTACAGAGGACAAATGCTCAGCCAGCTAGATGGTTATTCCATCTAAACATAAAGTAAGTGTTTGCAGGAGATCTATTTAAATTTCAAAAGCATCATTCTTGTCTGTCCACTGAGAATG
This sequence comes from Mesoplodon mirus, assembly GCF_964341445.2. NCBI lineage: Eukaryota > Metazoa > Chordata > Mammalia > Artiodactyla > Ziphiidae > Mesoplodon > Mesoplodon mirus. Next base: position 100,656,967 of record NC_138979.1, on the reverse strand, counting down.
ATAAATTTCCTTCAGGTCATTCATTACCCTTTTCTTTATATTCTGAGAAGAGACAGAAATTACATTGTCAAGTTCTAAAAGAGTCATGGTAATTGATGGATAAAAGAACAACCTTCCTCAGTTGTTCCCAATGCAACAGGTACGCCCCTAACAGGCACTGATTTTGCCAGCCACATATGTAAGGCACAGGAAGAACAGAGTGTGTAGACAGCTTAGGGATACTTCCCTACGAGTCTTAAAGCAACAACTTTCATTTTTGAAGAAAATCTACTGGATGCAACGTCTGCCTGGCCATGACAGTGCTCCATATTTAGCCCCTACTTCTCAGTTATCCCAGTGTGAAATTATACAACCAGAATTTCTGTATCAACTTGATGAGGAAGGAAGCCTACAAATTCTTCTCTTGAGTATGAAATTCATCAGCAAACCTCACCAGGATGGTCTGGTGTTCTTCCCCAGCTATGTTCACACATCGTCATGATCATGAGTCCCTCACTTCCCTGAGGGTTTCTTCCTGAATGAGGCTCTCACGGACCTCTAGCAGCGGATTCTGCTGTTTGCCAACAGAGTATGTTAACTGGTGTTGTCTCGAAGTGCCTTCTCAGGACTTCTTCACCAGAATTTGTCTTGCACTTCTGAAGTGCTTGAGAGTTATCAGAAGCCAAGAGAATTTATGGGAGTTCATCAGCCTCATGTCCATCCAGAGGTAGGTTTTGTTTTACATAAGAATTGAAATTTCAGTACAAACTACTATGTATAAAATAAATAGTAAACAAGGACATACTGTACAGCACAGGGATATATAGCCATTATGTTATAATAACTTTAAATGGAGTATACTCTATAAAAGTATTGAACCACTATATTGTACACCTGAAACTAATATAATATTGTAAATCAACTAAAATCTAAAAAAAAAAGTTATTTTAAGGAAATGTCAAATAAAGGTTTTTAGGTATTGTTTCCATTCTCTTCAAGAGTTAAAGATAAAATGTCTTCATCCGGTTCTTCACCTCCTTCTTCTGCACCGGGGGTCTGAGCATCACTTTATATCCTTATGTTTTTGTTCCTGTTCAGAAGTTTTGTTGATTTTGGTTTTGGTTTTTATGTTTCAGTGTCATGATTTCACCTTCACTCAATTCTTTTGTTTTCTGTCTATTAGGCAAATTGTTCAGATGACTGGTGAGATAAAAAAAAGTGTACTATAATGACTATTTCTACAGATCATAGAGGTCTCAAAGTGTTTGGCACATCACCCATAATGTTTTATCTTCTGTTTTATATTCTTTTTTTTTTTTTTTTTTTTTGTGGTACGCGGGCCTCTCACTGTCGTGGCCTCTCCCATTGCGGAGCACAGGCTCCAGACGCGCAGGCTCAGCGGCCATGGCTCACGGGCCCAGCTGCTCTGCGGCATGTGGGATCTTCCCGGACCGGGGCACGAACCCGTGTCCCCTGCATCGGCAGGCGGACTCCCAACCACTGCGCCACCAGGGAAGCCCCCTAAGTTTTATATTCTTAAGTCTGCTTTTCTATGCTTCTTCACCTGCTCTGCATCTGGCCAGGTCCTCCAGGGAACCTAAAGACCAGTTCTGACTCTTCCTTGTGCAGTGGGGGCTGTGAAGGAGTTAAGCGTCCTCATCTCCCAAGTCTTGCTTCCCCCTTCCTATCTCCTCAGGACATCCCACCGTCAGGCAAGGTTGGGGAGGAGAACCAGCCTAACTCTGCCAACCTAGAATTCTATGCCCAAGCTATCAATTAAATATGAGAGTAGAAAAATACTATTTTAGGTATGCAAACATTCCCCCCAAAATGTACTTCTCTTGCATTCTGGGGTAGGCACGCTTCTAAACTGCCCCCCAATGATTTTGCCTCTGTGTGTGGGCTGGACCTAATGGTTTGCTTCTAATAAATAGAACAAGGCAAAAATGATGGATATCACTTCCAAGATTAGGTTACAAAAGACTGACTTGATCATGCTTGCATTCTCTCTTGCTTGTTCTGATGAAGTTAGTTCATTGTAACTTCATTGTATGCTAGTGACTGCTAGCATAGTTCATACTACTTAAAGTTTGAAAGCTTTTCTAGTATAGACTAGCATCATAAATTTTGTTTTAGTATTACCTACAAAGTATCTGAAACCACAGCAATGTCAAGCATTGAATGTTCTACACATACAGAAACTCTCTTTCCTGAGATTTTTAGCCTTCCACATGTGCTCTTGCATTTTGTTCATTCAGTGTCTGTTCTAATTGTTTATTGCTGCACACCAAACCACTTCCAAACCTAGCAACACAAAAACAAAAGTTTTATTATCCTAATGGAATTCAGATAGGGCATGGTGGGGATGTTTTATCTCTGCTCCACGATGTCCAGGGCCTCAGTGGGGAATACTCAAAGGCTGAGGGGTGATTTGAAAGGCTGGAAACTGGAATCACGTGGAGGCTTCCTCACTCCCATGCTGGCACCTGGGCTGGGATGACATGAAGGCTGGGCTGGGGCTGTTGAGAAGAGCACCTATGTGGGGCCTCTCTCTCATGTGGGCTTCTCCCAGGATGGTGGCCAAGTTCCAATAGGAACCTTCCTGAGCATGAGTGTTCCAGGAGACCCAGACAGGAGCTCTGTGGCCTTTTATGACCTCACCTCAGCAGTTACAGAGCATCACTTCTTCCACACGCTGTTGCAGGGGTCAGCAAACAGTGGCCTGATGGCCTAATCCATCCTGCCACCTGACTTTGTAAAGAAAGTGTTATTGGAACATAGCCATGTCCGTTCATTTATGTATCTTCTGTGTCTGCTTTCATGCTCTGATGCAGAGTTGAGTAGTTGCAACAGAGACCATATGGTCTGCAAAGCCTAAAATATTTACTATCTGGTCCTTTACGGAAAAGGTTTGCTGAGCCCTGCCCTATTGGTTAAAGCAGTCACTAGCTATTGTGTGTCAAGGGGAGGAAACAAAACCCCACTCTTGGAGGGGTGGGGTGTCAAAGAAGGTACAGCCATTTTAAAAAATCACCATGGCACCTGTTTGCCTCTCAGATTTTAATCCTTGTTTGGTTTTTAATTTTGTAAGCTATTTAAAATAGCTCTTCTATTTGTATACTAAAGTTCTGTTAGAGAAAGTTAAAAAGTGAGAGTCAACTATGTTATTTCAAGTTTTATTCTTTTTTTCTTTTCTTTGTTTATTTTGTTTTTAGGCCGTGCCATGCAGCATGTGGAATAGTTACCCAACCAGGGATTGAACCCGTGCCCCCTGCATTGGGAGCACAGAGTCTTAACCACTGAACCAGCAGGGAAGTCCCTCTTTTTTCTTTTTAAACTTGCTTGTGTCAGCTCCTGTGGGTAAATATTTGGCTGGTAATTCTTTCAAAGAAAGGTTAGAAAGGTTAATCCATGTTCACGGAATTAATATCAGAGATAAGGAGAACTTTAGTCCTCCCCCACCCCCCCCTAAAAGTGGAAATGGTAAACAATTGTCTAGACAGTTAAGTCTCCCTTAGTCAAGAAGTTACAGGTTTTAAAAATTATTAACTACATATTGATGAAAAAATTTTTTACTTAAATATGCTGTATTGGTGCCATTTTAATTAATCCCCCAATTTCCTCATCTGTAGAATGAGGGGGTTAGGTAGTTGGTGGCTCTCAATGCAGGCTGCATATTCAGATCATCAGGATCCCTGGTCCCATCCTAGATAATTAATCAGAATGTCTGAGTATAAGCTGAGATTGAGCTCAATAAATACTAGAGGAGAAAGAAATTCATAAACTTTAAAAGATATTATTTCAATATATTTTCTTGAAGTATTTCCTACAACCACACAGTTCTGTCATATCATTCCTGGGTGGCAATGATGTGAAACTACTGTAGCTCACAGCTACTCCAAGAAAGGTCTGCTTTTACTTCAATTCGCCACATATTCTGAGCCAAACTGGAATGCCCTGGAATTCTTCATAGGGAAAAGAAATGCTCAGATGAGCAGACCTCTCCCATTGGAATTCTCCTTAACAGCTGACACAAGATTAAACAAAACCTCTTCCCCAAAGGCTTATCTTCTGGGTCTACCCTGAAGGTAAGAGGTCCCTTAGCCACCCTACAGTTTGTAGACAAACTAGAAATCCCCAGTCTCCCCACACGTTCATGACTGGATGCAGGACAAGTACACCAAAGGGATTCCTTATGATAGTGGCTTCTGGAACACACTACTGGAAAGTTAGGCTACCTTGAAAATAGTTATTGACATTCAGACAGTGTTCCTAGGGATAAATTAGACTAGACCAAAGAATACTGCATTTAGGATACTTGTGTTCTAGGAATTGAGTGGAAAATTCCCCTGGGGTCCTCATTTTTTTACCTTTGTCTTTCCTAAAGAACCAAAGCACTCATTAAAACCAGTAAGGAAATGCCTACATACATGTTCAGGATCCAGTACTCTAGAAGGGGCAGTTGAATAACCATATTACATGCCTGATATGCTATATTAGAAGCTTACATTCCTCAGTGTCTGGTGCTCTGGCTTTTGCCAGAAGCTTAGCAAAAGACATGTAGACATCCATCACACTCCTTGCAGTGGTAGCAAAGTCACCAGTCATCAAGGCATGGATTTCGGAGAGCAATAGCCTGCAATATACGGACACATTAGAAGTGCCGCTGTATGCAAACTAGAACGATAATCAGAATTGGATGTGGGCAGCCACAGATGAAAGAACACCAGCTACTCTGCTCACGAAACAATCCCAGAAGTAGAAGGAGCAAGTTATTTTACTGTGGGAACCTGAATTCAGAGAATTAAGTAGTCAACCATCAGGAAAAACCTCAAGTTAACTGAACGACAGGGATGAGTTTCTATCATTGTGGAAAGTTCCTATAAAAAAAGTTATTGAAAAACCTTCTATACCCAGCAGAGCTCTGGGGACTCTGAGATGTGTTTATAAAAATATCTGAGATTGGGCCTCCCTGGTGGCGCAGTGGTTGAGAGTCCGCCTGCCGATGCAGGGGATACGGGTTCGTGCCCCAGTCTGGGAGGATCCCATATGCCGCGGAGCGGCTGGGCCCGTGAGCCATGGCCGCTGAGCCTGTGCGTCTAGAGCCTGTGCTCCGCAACGGGAGAGGCCACAACAGTGAGAGGCCCGCGTACAGCAAAAAAAAAAAAAAAAAAAAAAAATATCTGAGATTACCTAATGAAAAAGATATATGCTACTTACCATACCCACAAGAATTGTTTCCCGCTGCACTCAGAGTTTCTGTGGCTGCTATGCCCAAGGTAACCTACATTAACCAAGGCAGTCTGCAAACAAGATGGCAAAGTAAACAATAAAAATGTATTCTCCTTCCTACTTCCATTAATCCCCAGAACTAAATACTGGTATAATATGGGTCATTTTTCTGGTCTGGACACTAGTTTTGCTTTGGCTTCAGTGAATGCCCCTGGAATTTACTTTATATGGAGTATATTGGGTTGGCCAAAAATTTCTTTTGGGTTTTTCCATAAGAGGTTATGGAAAAACCCAAACAAACTCTTTGGCCAACCCAATACTTGCCAGGTTCTTCCTAAGGTTCCCCAGTGTAGGGATGGCTACTTGAACCAGCACAGGAGAAACTGCTTCATTGCTATTAACACACAGAGTTGACTCAGTTTCCCATTTGCAGATTACTGCCCTGAGGTCATTTATGAACTTAACAAATCTCATCATATTGGCTTTTTATCCAACCATAGTAGCTGAATTCATTTTTTTTCTAAATTAGTATTTTTATGCCCCTATTGTAATGAAAGCCAAGCCTCTTTGCTCTATAACTATGACAGGAAATCATTAGTCTACAGCAAGCCTTCTAGAGAGTGAAGGAAAGACGGGGGTGTTAACTCATTCTCTAAACTGAGTTCCTTGGAAGAACCAGAAATCATCCTAGATGCCATCCAGTAGTGGGTGGCAGAGCATTCCCATCAACCAGGAACTTCAGGATAAGAAAGCAGTCTCTGTGACACTGACCTTGCAAACTGACTCTGCATCTTTGCTTGCTGCCTCTGAAATGGCTGCCCCCAGAGGCTTTGCCGCAATGAAACTGATCTGTCTGGCAGTGGAAGAGTCCAAATCCAGGATAAAAAGTAGACAAATGGTAGAGGAAGAAAATGAGTAGCTTCTACATTCCACTGAACGCTGATATCCCACTATAATAAAAATACTCTTTCTTAACACAGCCTCTCTGATATTTTACCATACTCATCTTTGGGCAGAGTTTACTCTCTCATTATTTCTAGAATAATCTTTCTTGTCAGACACTATGGACAGCCACTTGGCCCTGAATTCTACTGCTTTTCCCCCAAATTTCCTTGTGTAGGGCATAGCAGTTTTCTCTGGCTGAGTTGTTTATAGGCCCATAAAATCTTAACAGTTTTCAGAAAATGTACCATAAAAATAATTTCTAACACAACAGGGAGGCACAGACCCTCTTGGCAGCTGCTACCAGTGGAGCATCAGCCCTATCCTGTAGCCGCTGAGATGCTATGGATTAAATTTCTCTGAATAAGTTTATGACCTGTCAATAGTTGTTCCAGCATAAGAATAAATGTCTCTCTGGAATAGAAGAATGGGCAGGAAATTAATAACGGTACATTTCTATACGTAACCTACCCACAGATGTATACAGTCACATCCATACCAGCTTGTGTTAACAATAAAATGTGGAAGAGAACAATTTAATCCCCTCCAATGTAGTATGGAAACCAACGCAGGGTTGGTGCCTAGAAATGAAGACCGATCTATGGGAAATGATAATTTGAATTTTAATTATTTTCCATGTTTCAGCCCAGGCTGAAGGTGCTAATGAGCACTAAAAGTTCTGTAAATAACTAGAGGGCAAAGAGAAAGAAAAAAGGAAGAGCCACAGACTTAATAGGCAGCCCTTTAGAATTGCTAATACATTCCTTTCCTAGTTAATCCACCCCATTCCCAGAGAGTTAGCCATATCACTGGCCCCAACAATATCATATAATAGTTTTCAAATCCATAGTGTAAAGGCCAGCTTCCCTAGCCTGTCAATAAAGGATAGAGTCACTATTCTAATCTCTGACAGTTTTCCGTCCCTTAATCTGTGTTTTTCTTAAGTTTTTTTTCATACAATTGGGATGATGGAAAGCCTTTAGGCAGGAGAAACAGAACTCACATCTACTTTCTCTTTCTTAGGAAAGAGCTTGTTCTTTGTGGATTTGCCAACCTGGGCCCCGGTAGGGGTCATGTGAGAAAACTTGAGTGAGCACAATAGGAACTCCCCACTTCCTTTTCCTCCTATTAAACCTCTGGAATATTACAGACAATTTTAGAAATGGGTATATTTCATTAGGGCCAAAGTGAAGGCTCTGGTGGAAGATTTGTTTCTATACAATGTAAAGCATGAATACTGAATTTATTAAAATGATCAGGAACCAGGAGAATAGAAATGGTGTCAATTCCCTATGCCCTTGCTAAGTAGATGAACACAAGATTAGTAATGGAAGGCATAATAAAAGGATGTTTCTTTTTTTTTTTTTTTGCGGTACGCGGGCCTCTCACTGCTGTGGCCTCTCCCGTTGCGGAGCACAGGCTCTGGACGCACAGGCTCAGCGGCCATGGCTCACAGGTCCAGCCGCTGCGCGGCACGTGGGATCTTCCCAGACCGGGGCACGAACCCGTGTCCTCTGCCTCGGCAGGCGGACTCTCAACCACTGCGCCGCCAGGGAAGCCCAGGATGTTTTTTAAGAATGCGTGTTCTTCGCTGAAATTCAAAGAAGAGCAATAAGGGAGGAAGAGTCAAGAGTTAGATGTTTAGAAGGAATATTTTAAAGCAACAGTTTGGACTTTTGCTCTCACGTGATAGGTTTTGGCTTAGGTTTGCAAAGCTAGCATTCCAGAATTTGTTTTATTTCTACTTAGGTATTAATTAAGCTACCACCAGGTGCCATTCTCATAGACAGTGGTTAAGAGGGTCAAAGACTGATGTGCTTTTGATTTTTTAAAAGAAATAGCACTCTCATAAAGGACCTAGACATAAATAATTCCTAGAATTCTCCTTAAGTGTAAAGCATTATACACAGTTGGAAGCAGTTTCAAAAAATACCTAGGTATAATTAATTTTATCCCATACTAATTTCAATGTTATCGATTATTGCTTATTCTAGTATTATCTTGCTTACTTCATTTTATCTAAGCCTTAAGAAGAATAGAATTTTCAAACTCACCCTGAACTCTTCTTGAATTTGGTCTTCCAAGGGCCCTAGTCACAGTTCTGGGACCTTCAGCAGCTTTGTCAACTACCAAAACCTCTTACTTCTTCCGCCGAGGCTTTAACTTAAGCTTTAGGCTGGTGTCTGCTAGTCTTGAACAAGCTTAGGTGACTTTGCCCAGTGCACCACATCCCTGAGTACTCAGAGCTGTTTCCTTCCTCAGCTGAAGAAGAACTAGAGGGAGAACACGCCTTCCTGACTACCTCTGTGATGGTTAACTCTGTGTGTCAACCTGGCCCAGTTGTTTGGTCAAACACCGGTCTAGATGTTGCTGTGAAGGTATTTTTAGATATGATTAACATTAAATCAGTAGACTTTGAATAAAGCAGTTTAACTTCCATGATGTAAGTAAGCCTCATCTAACCAGTTGAAGGTCTTAAAATCGACGACTGAGGTTTCCCAAAGGAGAAGGAATTCTCCTCAAGACTGCAATAGAGAAACTCTGCCTGCCTGCCCTAAAGACTGCAGACTCTCTAGCTTCTAAAATTCCATGAGCCAATCCTTAAAATAAGTCTCTCTTCTCTCTCTGTCCCGTTCTCTCTCTATCCTATTGGTTTTGTATCTCTGGAGAACCCTGACTAATACAACCTTTCTAATAAGAAAGTTATTTCTAGTGAAATAAGTCAGACAGAGAAAGACAAATACCATATAGTATTACATATTTGGAATCTAAAAAAAAATGAACTCGTAGAAACAGAACAGATTGGTGGTTGCCAGAGGTGGGGGATGGAGGGGATGGGTGAAAGGGGTCAAAAGATACAAACTTCCAGTTATAAGAAATAAGTTCTAGGAATGCAATGTAGAGCATGATGACTATAGTTAACAATACTATATTGTATATTTGAAAGTTGCTAAGAGAGTAGATCTTAAAATTCTAATCACAAGAAAAAAACATGACTATATGAGATGATGGATGTTAACTAGACTATTGTAATCATTTTGCAATGTTTACATAAATCAAGTCATTAGGTTGTACACCTTAAATTAATACCATGTTATACATCAGTTACACCTCAGTAAAACTTGGGGAAAAAAGAAAGTTATTCCTCTATCTTTGCTTTTAGCATTTTTTTCTTTGAAACCAGAATTGAGCCTCTAATCTGCATCAGTCACTTGCACTTATTTACAGGCATTTCTTCATGGGTTCATGGGTTTCCTTAGTAATAGCTCTAACAGGCTTCTATTGTGCACCTTTTTTTTAAAGAACCTTATCATTCATGTATCTTTTCTAGAAAAGAACATTTCAAAGTTACATTTAACAGAAAGTAAAGTTAAAACATAAATACTAAGTGATTTCTTCATACTCCTTTGTCACAGTTTTTTCAGATGGAGCTCTTAAAAATATTTTAAGTCTTTGAGGATATCTATCAGATAATGTCCCATTTCTTTTTTATCAGAATCACTTATGTATGTTGGATTGTGGGTAGGGAAGAAGAAATGTATTTAAATGAATTTAAGACACTAAAGACTGCAAGGTTGATAGTAAAAATGATGACAGAATACAAATGCCAATTTGCAAAGGAGAAGGCAGAGCTGTTAGTAGTGATAAGCTAAGAATCCTATCAGAATTTTTCCTAATAAACTGGTAACATACAGGACATACAGGACCTTAAGTTCCTTTCTCCTCATCTCCCCTGTTGCCTGAAGCCTCAGTGATGTCCCACCAGAAGAGCAACTTTCCAAGACTGCATGAGTGCCTTCTTCACTGGGGCTTGTGTATCTTTACCTGCTTGTGTGGCAAGTAGGTGCTTCTTTGGGTCTTGGAGATAGAAACACATAGAAATATGATTTAGTCCTTAAAGAATAAAGGAACCCACCCACTTCCCAAGGGGGAGGATAAAGTTTGGAGCAATCAGCAACATTTTTTTGAGTACCCATCAAATGCAAGGCACCTCACTTAGGCTCTTGGGAGTGGTACAAAAAAAAGTAGAAAACAGATCTCTTATCTTCAAAGAAATTACAGATGGGCTGATTTTCAGAAAAGCAGAAGACATACTTTACTGTTTAAAAACTCCCAGAGGTGGGCTTCCCTGGTGGCGCAGTGATTGGGAGTCCGCCTGCCGATGCAGGGGACACGGGTTCGTGAATGTGCATTTGGATGTCATCTACATGCTTGAGACTGAATGAGATTCCCCAGGAGAAATTGTAGTCTCAGACAAAGAGCCAAAACTGAGCCCTGGAGCAGTCCTGCATTTCAAGTCAGAGAGACAGGAGGAACCAGGGAGACCGAGTAGCAGCCATTGAGGAGAGAGGAGAGCCAGGAGAGAGGGGTGTCCTGAAAACCAGAGGCAGAAAATGTTACAAGGAAGAAAAATAAAGTGATCAATTGTCGAGGACACTGCTGATGGGTCAAGTAAGGATAAAGAAGATGTGCCTTAGATTTTACAACGTGGGAGACATTAATAGCCCTACCAAGGGCAACTTATGTGAAGAGGTCGGGGTAGAGGCCTGAGTGAGTGGGCTCAGAAGAGAAGGGGTGAGGAATTGCAGACAAATGGGGTAGATGATTATTTTGAGGAGTTTTTCTGCCGCAGGAACAGAAATAGAGCAGTAAGCTAGATGGGGGAATGAGGTCAGGGGTGGTTGTTTGTTTATTTGTTTTTTACGTGGAAGAAAGAGTACTATATTTGTATACTAGTGGAAATGTCTAGTAGAGAGAAAAAAGATATGGATGCATTATAGAGGGGAGAATTGCTAAAGCAATTCTCGGAACGCTGAACACATTCTAACCTTGTGCCAGGGGTTTGTTCCCACTCTGTGCACAATAAGCGCCAGCAATTCTGGTTAAGGAAATAGTTTCTGTAGGGACAGAGTGGAAAGACTTGTGGCGCTCACTTGAAAGCCACAATCCCTGCATCCTGGAGCCCAAGGAGAGGATGGGATGAAAATGCTGATCTCAATGTCTCAGCTTTGACCAGATGATACATTTTTTTCTGGGCATCCCCACAAATACCACCCAGGCATCGTTTCTGTGCAATGTAGGTTATAATAAAACCTTCCTAAAACAGATTTGACCATTTGTGATTATTTGAAGGGACAAAATCAAAGTTTCCCCTTTTACCTTAGAGATAATTCTCCCCATAGAAAATTTAGGCTGTCTACAGAATTATACAGGAAATTTTACTTAGTTTTTTAAAAGGTTTCAGGCATTATCTTCAATGTCTATGCAAATAATAAATTTCAATTTAAGAATTGATTTGTGGTAAGCCCATGTTTTCTTAAATCAATTCATTTTTTCCCCCATTTCACTGATTCTCTATTAGGCAATGCTTTCTTAGCCTACTTTGAATACACTAGAGTATTAGAAAATAATAAAACTACTGTTTATGTAAAAATATTTTGTTAGCCTGATTTTTAAATAACTGAGAAGAAGTTCTCCCCATAGGTATGGTTTAGAGATGTTTTATTTTATTTATTTATTTATTTTTTGCAGTACGCGGGCCTCTCACTGCTGTGGCCTCTCCCATTGCGGGGCACAGGCTCCGGACGTGCAGGCCCAGCGGCCATGGCTCACGGGCCCAGCCGCTCCACTGCATGTGGGATCCTCCCGGACCGGGGCACGAACCCGCGTCCCCTGCATCGGCAGGCGGACTCTCAACCACTGCGCCACCAGGGAAGCCCTAGAGAAGTTTTAAATAATTGATACCTTCCTAAGCTTTCCTTAAAAAAAAAAAAAGAAAACCAGTTCAATCAGGACTTTTCAGTATTTTCCACCAGTTACCCCTCCTAGCAGAGGAGAACAAATCATACTCTGGAGAGTATGGAGGTATGGCCAAAGTAGCCAATAAAATCATTAAGTTTCTTTGAAGTCTCTTTTTGAAACATTAAAATCCTACAAATATTTCATTTTATACATAATAACACCATATTTTAAAATATATTAAAATGTTTTAAATTATCATTCAGGGAAAAAGAAATGTTCCGCTTGTATCATTGGTTCAGTGAAGAGGCTGCTTTTCTTGCATTCTGTCCATGTCAGAAAACTGGGCTGCACCGAAGGCAGCTGATACCAATATCAGATTCATCATCTCGACAACTTCTCTTCTCTATTTTGGAGTCTCAGTGTCTCTAGAACCTACACCCACAAAAAAATGGCAAACAGTTTTTCACTGCTTTATGGGCTATAAAAGGGTAAATGCTGAAAAAATATTTGTAGGATGCTGCTGGAGAGAGAGTGATGGTGCAATATTTTCAGGTTCCTGTGATAAACAATTCTGAGAGTTGCGACATCCTGCTCACAGGCCAAGTAACCAGAGTCATATGATCTGCTCTCTGACCCAGTCAGCCTTTTTTTACTATTTCCACAGAATTCTTGTCAAAACACTTTTATGTTGAAGAAAGATGAGTAATGATGTTTTCTGTTTCACTGAAGCCAAAACTTTCACTATGCTTAAATGAACTGAGAATCTCAATGATATCGTCCTTATGATTTCCATCTAACTCTCAATCTTTATTATTATAGCAATTTTATTGATGTTCACAAAAAAACATTAACAGTTTTGCTTTGCAGTTGTTATCTGAAATTATTTAGACTTCAGACAAATAAACCAAAAGCTATTAAATAAGAAAATTGAGTGAGACTTTCTTTATCACCACATTGAACAAGTTAGTCAAATTATCCAGGTTTTTGTCTTTGGTCATCACCTCTCTTTTCTTGCCTAATGAAAAGCAACTCGACCTTGAGTTTGAAACCTTACTCCAGTGTACTTCCCCCATCCCATATTATTTTGAACCAAATCCTAAATATCATATGATTTTATCCAGAAATATTTCAATATACCAAAACATTTGATTGAGGGTAGTTATATCAGGAAATGGAGCTGATTTGCAGGAGCCAATGGTTTTGTGTATAATCCAAGTAGTAACAGTGATTTACGAGGTGAGAAACTTAAGTTGATAAATATCTATTGTACAATAGATATCTCAGCCTTCTTGGACTCACTGAGAAGTCACATGTTCAAGTTTGTCTACCCTGGTCAAAGTATAAATGTGGGCCACAGATACCCACAAAATTTGTTCTTGGCTCGTGTAGCGTCTTGCATTCACTTAAGGAGACTCCAGAGCTAATATCAATGGGTTCCCCAACTACACCAAAAAATGCCAGAGTTTTCAATCACTCTCTACACATAAAAAATTTTCTACTCTACAGTATGCATTCAAGAAAAACACAAGTTTGACTGACATGGAAAAGCAGAATTTTACTAATTTTACTTGTACATGTGTCCCAAAACTCTTTTAAAGGGCAAACATTTGAAACAGTTTTTCTCCAAATCCTGGAATAAAACTGACACTCTCTGAAAATGTACCATAGTTATCCTAGAGCTTTGAGAACTGCAGTTAGAATCCTGCAAGAATAAATATGCCCCTGCTTGAGAAGAGAACGAATCTGAAACCTTTGTGGTATGTGTGAAAGCTGCCTAGAGAAGGAAAGATGAAAAATGCTCTAGGGCATGATGTGTGTTAAGACTTCAAGTTGATCCCTCTCCGTGTTGGCAGATACAGTATCAGTAATACCTGCCGACATATCAAGAGCCAAGGAAAACCACTCGAAATCATTGACCTTCTTGTTTAATTGATTATTGATGTTGCTCCCAATGTCCTCAACTCTTGGAGCAACGCTTCACACCAAATGGCTAATAGTTTTAAGCAAGTTTGTTTTTTTCTGGACAGATTCCTTCAGCTGCTGCAATCCAACATGATCTAGTGAACTTACCAGCAGTAAATGGCTTTCCTTGCTTGGCTAACAAATGGGCCCCAGTAGGAAACTGGCTTTTGTTGCAGCCTTATTTTCATTTTTTATTTTTGTGAAGAAATTTTTCTGTGATGAGATATTCCATTTAAGATTTTCCAATTTTTCTGAGTGTTCCTCTCCTGTGAGTTGAGAATATTGTGATCAGGCTTAGTTTGGTAATGTCAGCACAGCCTTAATGTCATTGTGTAATAAACACAATGCTTTGCCATCTAATTTGATCAAAATAACCCACATTCCACTGTACCTTAGAGGCATGACATTTGAAGTTCACTTTTCTTGTTTTGACATGACGGGTATGCACTGGTAGTGAAAAAAATAAAATGTCACGGATACAGTGATACATAAGGCACTTGAAACACTGTCAAGTTCTAACTGTGTCAGTCAGTGTGATTCATAGCCCGCGAGCAGCAGTGTGAAGCAGTGATAGCACCACATAAGGCCTCTGTCCCAACTTACTCAACTCTGCCATTGTAGCACCAGAGCAACCATAGACAATACAGAAGTGAATACACGTGTCTGTGTCCCATAAGCATTATTTATGGACACTGAAATGAGAATTTCATGTAATCTTTCACATGTTGTGAAATCTTCTTTTGACTTTTTTCAACTATTGAAGAATACAAAGCTCCAAGGATGTTGAAAACATTTGCTGAATCCTGCTCTAGGGGATGAGCCAAGGAAAGAGGTTTTTAAGAGAAAGTCTGGAAAATGGCACTGGAACTCTCACTTCTGTGTTGAACTCAGAGGAGGCAGTTTCTGACAATGTCGTGGGGCAAACTTCAGGTATAAGTGGATGGTAAGCAATCCTTTCATGAAATTTCCCTCTACATGGGGGGAAGGAAATGAGAGGTAGCTGGGGGATGATGTGATTTAAGAGAAAATTGTTAAAATAGGAGAGATTTGGACATGAGCACCTAACCTTTATTTTCTCTTCCTTTTTTAATAAGAAAAATAATACCTATCTTGAAGTTTTTTAGAAAGGTCAAATGAGGTAAAACATGTTTTGTACTCAGGATGATGCCTAGCTTATGGTAGATTCTCAATAACTCATATGTTAATATTCATATATGTTCATTATTATTTTTGGTAAAAAAACCCCAACAGAGTCCAGATTACTTTGCTATTAGGTTCCTAAACTATCTTATTTAAAATCAAGACTGTACTCTTATTGAGGTGTTTTGAAAATGGTTAAATAAATTGGAGGTTGACCAGTTAGCAAGATTTTGTAACTTCAATAATTTTGATTTTGTAACTTCCTCAGCTTTCCTTCTTCTAGACTGAGTTCAATCAATTTAGTCTATCTTCACATGAGAGCCACTTTGCCCTTCAGATCCTTTTCATCGTCTTTTTCAAACCATAATACAGTCATACCAACTATTATACAAATGAATCACACAAATCATACACTGATTTGGTATATTAGTAGGCTTATTTTTATTCTTATTAGTTTTTTTGGGGGGGAGGAATGTAAATTTTTTTTAATTTAATTTTATTTATTTTTTTATACAGCAGGTCCTTATTAGTCATCAGTTTTACACACATCAGTGTACACATGTCAATCCCAATCACCCAATTCATCACACTGCCACCCCCAGCCCCCCCGCCGCTTTCCCCCCTTGGTGTCCATACGTTTGTTCTCTACATCTGTGTCTCAATTTCTGCCCTGCAAACCGGTTCATCTGTACCATTTTTCTAGGTTCCAAATATATGTGTTGATATACGATATTTGTTTTTCTCTTTCTGACTTACTTCACTCTGTATGACAGTCTCTAGATCCATCCACGTCTCTACAAATGACCCAGTTTCATTCCTTTTTATGGCTGAGTAATATTCCATTGTATATATGTACCACATCTTCTTTATCCATTCCTCTGTTGATGGGCATTTAGGTTGCTTCCATGTCCTGACTACGGTAAATAGTGCTGCAGTGAACATTGGGGTGCATGTGTCTTTTTGAATTTTGGTTTTCTCTGGGTATATGGCCAGTAGTGGGATTGCTGTATCATATGGTAATTCTATTTTTAGTTTTTTAAGGAACCTCCATACTGTTCTCCATAGTGGCTGTATCAATTTACATTCCTACCAACAGTGCAAGAGGGTTCCCTTTTCTCCACACCCTCTCCAGCATTTGTTGTTTGTAGATTTTCTGATGATGCCCATTCTAACTGGTGTGAGGTGATACCTCATTGTAGTTTTGATTTGCATTTCTCTAGTATTTAGTGATGTTGAGCAGCTTTTCATGTGCTTCCTGGCCATCTGTATGTCTTCTTTGGAGAAATGTCTATTTAGGTCTTCTGCCCATTTTTGGATTGGGTGGTTTGTTTTCTTAATATTGAGCTGCATGAGCTATTTACACATTTGGAGATTAATCCTTTGTCCATTGATTCGTTTGCAAATATTTTCTCCCATTCTGAGAGTTGTCTTTTCATCTTGTTTATGGTTTCCTTTTCTGTGCAAAAGCTTTGAAGTTTCATTAGGTCCCATTTGTTTATTTTTGTTTTTATTTCCATTACTTTAGGAGGTGGATCAAAAAAGATCTTGCTGTGATTTATGTCAAAGAGTGTTCTTCCTCTGTTTTCCTCTAAGAGTTTTATAGTGTCTGGTCTTACATTTAGGTCTTTAATCCATTTTGAGTTTATTTTTGTGTATGGTGTTAGGGAGTGTTCTAATTTCATTCTTTTACATGTAGCTGTCCAGTTTTCCCAGCACCACTTATTGAAGAGACTGTCTTTTCTCCATTGTATATCCTTGCCTCCTTTGTCATAGATTAGTTGACCATAGGTGCGTGGGTTTATCTCAAGGCTTTCTATCTTGTTCCATTGATCTATGTTTCTGTTTTTGTGCCAGTACCATATTGTCTTGATTACTGTAGCTTTGTAGTATAGTCTGAAGTCAGGGAGTCTGATTCCTCCAGCTCCATTTTTTTTCCCTCAAGACTGCTTTGGCTATTCGGGGTCCTTTGTGTCTCCATACAAATTTTAAGATTTTTTGTTCTAGTTCCGTAAAAAATGCCATTGGTAATTTGGTAAGGACTGCATTGAATCTGTAGATTGCTTTGGGCAGTACAGTCATTTTCACAATATTGATTCTTCCAATCCAAGAACATGGCATATCTCTCCATCTGTTGGTATCATCTTTAATTTCTTTCATCAGTGTCTTATAGTTTTCTGCATACAGGTCTTTTGTCTCCCTAGGTAGGTTTATTCCTAGGTATTTTATTCTTTTTGTTGCAGTGGTAAATGGGAGTGTTTCCTTAATTTCTCTTTCAGATTTTTCATCATTAGTGTATAGGAATGCAAGAGATTTCTGTGCATTAATTTTGTATCCTGCAACTTTACCAAATTCATTGATTAGCTTTAGTAGTTTTCTGGTGGATTCTCTATGTATAGTATCATGTCATCTGCAGACAGTGACAGTTTTACTTCTTCTTTTCCAATTTGTATTCCTTTTATTTCTTTTTCTTCTCTGATTGCCATGGCTAGGACTTTCAAAACTATGTTGAATAATAGTGGTGAGAGTGGACATCCTCATCTTGTTCCTGATCTTAGAGGAAATGCTTTCAGATTTTCACCATTGAGAATGATGTTTGCTGTGGGTTTGTTATATATGGCCTTTATTATGTTGAGGTAGGTTCCCTCTATGCCCACTTTCTGTAGAGTTTTTATCATAAATGGGGGTTGAATTTTGTCAGAAGCTTTGTCTGCATCTATTGAGATGATCATATGGTTTTTATTCTTCAATTTGTTAGTATAGTTTATCACATTGATTGATTCATGTATATTGAAGAATCCTTGCATCCCTGGGATAAATCCCACTTGATCATGGTATATGATCCTTTTAATGTGTTGTTGGATTCTGTTTGCTAGTATTTTTTTTTTTTTTTTTTTTTTTTGCGGTATGCGGGCCTCTCACTGTTGTGGCCTCCCCCGTTGCGGAGCACAGGCTCCGGATGCGCAGGCCCAGCGGCCATGGCTCACGGGCCCAGCCACTCCGCGGCATATGGGATCCTCCCAGACCGGGGCACGAACCCATATCCCCTGCATCGGCAGGCGGACTCTCAACCACTGCGCCACCAGGGAGGCCCTGTTTGCTAGTATTTTGTTGAGGATTTTTGCATCTATATTCATCAGTGATATTGGTCTGTAATTTTCTTTTTTTGTAGTATCTTTGTCTGGTTTTGGTATCAGGGTGATGGTGGCCTCATAGAATGAGTTTGGGAGTGTTCCTCTACAATTTTTTGGAAGAGTTTGAGAAGGATGGGTGTTAGCTCTTTTCTAAATGTTTGATAGAATTCACCTGTGAAGCCATCTGGTCCTGGACTTTTGTTTGTTGGAAGATTTTTAATCACAGTTTCCATTTCATTACTTGTGATTGGTCTGTTCATATTTTCTATTTCTTCCTGGTTCAGTCTTGGAAGGTTATACCTTTCTAAGAATTTGTCCATTTCTTCCAAGTTGTCCATTTTGTTGGTATAGAGTTGCTTGTAGTAGTCTCTTGGGATGCTTTGTATTTCTGCGGTGTCTGTTGTAACTTCTCCTTTTTCATTTCTAATTTTATTGATTTGAGTCCTCTCCCTCTTTTTCTTGATGAGTCTAGCTAATGGTTTATCAATTTTGTTTATCTTCTCAAAGAACCTTTACTAGTTTCTTTTTTTTTTTTTTTTTTTTTGCGGTAGGCGGGCCTCTCACTGTTGTGGCCTCTCCCCTTGTGGAGTACAGGCTCCAGACGCGCAGGCCCAGCGGCCATGGCTCACGGGCCTAGCCGCTCTGCGGCATGTAGGATCTTCCCAGACCGGGGTACGAACCCGTGTCCCCTGCATCGGCAGGCGGACTCTCAACCACTGCGCCACCAGGGAAGCCCACTAGTTTCTTTTTAATGTAACTTTTTTTTTCTTTCTGTAAGTAGTACATGGAATTACCGTATGACCGAGCAATTCCAGTTCCACTCTGGTATTGCTGGGTCCACACGAAAACCTGCACCCAAATGTTCACAGCAGCACTATTCATAATTGCCCCAAAATGGATATAACATAAGTATTCACCAACTGCTGGACAGATAAAATGTGGAATATCCATATAATGGAATTTTGTTCAGCCATAAAAAAAGAATAAAGTGCTGATATGAGCTACAAAGTGGATAAAACTTGAAAACATTTTGCTAAGTGAAAAAATCCCATCACAAAAGACCACATTTTGTATGATTCCATTTATTAAATTTGCAGAATAGATAAATCTGTGGAGACAGAAAGTAGATTAGTAATAGCCTAGGGCTTAGAAGAGAAATGGAGAATGACTGCTAATGGGTATGGGGCTTCTTAGTGGGAGGATACTTTATAGTCTGTTGTCTGATAATCTGATATCTGGAGTGTCTGTGGATATATTTCTGTTTAATGTTTTGCTGAAAGGGTCTTTACTCTTCATGTGTCTGTCTATCTTTGGTTGTGTATGGGGCTTTGTATATGAAATCTTATTTTTAGAAACAAGCTGAAGCCTAGACAGATGTTACATTCCCTCAAAGAAGAATTCTTCTTACTTTTTTCAGGCATCTGGCAGTGCCAGCCATCAAGTATCACTTTAATCCAATTCCAAGCTAAAGATTTTCTGGGCTACTCAAATGATGTGAAGCTGAGCTGCAGACGGTGCAAGGGCTGGTTCACTTCCATTTCACCTTAATTCCTGGTGTGCAACGAGGTTGTGCGATTTGGGGGAAATTCCCTCAATTTCTTCCTTTATCATGCTATTTAGAATTAACTGTTTAAAGACTGACACATGATTAGGGACTGAATTGGATTAAAAATAAACATTTATCTTCACTTTCCCCTGAAACTGCCCTAAAATGATAGTAATGGAATAACAAGGTAAAAACCCACAAGGACTAAGAGAAAAGAGAGAACAGTAGATGAGAGCTGCCTATAAATTTTTGGAAGACAGGACAGCTGATGGAGGAGTGATACCTAATCCAGACAGCAGGGTACAGGAAGCAGAGACCAATGTGAGCCAGTTCACCACAGAATCCCACAGAAAATGTGCTGTTCCCATTATCAGTTGACAGGGGGAGGCAACCACAACTTGCATTGATGTGTTATGGTCTATAATACACAATTACTGTATCACATCAAGGATATTTGAACTCGCCCATGTATTGTCACA
The DNA here is from genome assembly GCF_964341445.2 of Mesoplodon mirus. Lineage (NCBI taxonomy): Eukaryota > Metazoa > Chordata > Mammalia > Artiodactyla > Ziphiidae > Mesoplodon > Mesoplodon mirus. The sequence continues at coordinate 100,636,814 of NC_138979.1, read as the reverse complement.
GTCTGGTCAGGTGGGCCCTAGATCTAATACAACTGGACAATATTCGAATATGCTATATTGGTGATATTATGGTTATCTCAAAATCTGAGGATCAAGCTAAAAGAGACCTTATGAAGGTCATAAATCATATAACTAATTGGGGATAATTGCTTAACTCCAAAAAAATCCAGGGCTGTACACAGACTATGAAATTTGGGGGGACTGCATACTGTAGACAATGAGCAATAAATTATTGCTTCCCACCTCTCAGGCTATAGGGACTCAACACCTAGTGGGCCTGTTTGGCTTTTGGAAAAATTGTATCCCTCACTTAGGGATACCATTAGTTTCAGTTCATAAGATTACCCAGAAAAAGGCTATATTTGACTGAGAAGCTGAATAGCAACAAGGCTTCTTAGAATCACAGAGGGCTGTGACCCACGTTATCCCATTAGGACCTTATGATCCTAATGATGCAATAAAATTAGAAGTGTTGGCTGCCTGCACTCATGCCAACTGGAGTGTCTGGCCAAAGGCAATATCTACTGCTCAACGGTGACCTGGACTTTTGAACTAGAAAAGTACCAAATGCTACTCTCTAGTATATTCCTTTTGAAGACAGTTACAGGCTTGTTACTGAGCATTTATGGAACAGCTCCAGTAATAAAAGGATATAGGATTATATTAAGACCTGAAATACCAGCATGTCATGGGTGATGTTAGAAAAGCATTCCAACAAGAAGGACAATGCCCAAACAAGTTCCATCCTAAAATAGATTTGGTACACAATGGGAGCACGTTCCTGGGAGTTTCCATGGGAGGAACTCACTGTAGTCACAAGCAAGTAGCCTCTTTTCCCCTAGGACTGACTATAGAGCCTCCTGAAGAGGATTGGCCAGCTGTTATTTGGCCCTACTGAGCCTCAAACTCTTAATAAAAATTGCCCTATTTGCCAACAGGAAAGGCAGAATTTTCGGTTCCTCTGGGGAAGTATTCCCAGGTGAAAAGTTCCATTATATAGCTGGCAAATAGATTACATTGTCCCTTTACCTATTGTTTGGCAGCTTAAATATTGGCCTTAGGGTTTGGTTTCACATACCAATGGCTAAAGTCAGTGTTGCAAATTCTGTCAAAGGACTGCAACAACCACACACACACACACACGCACACGCGCACACACACACACACACACATATCGCCTTCCTGTTTGGCCCTCCTAGTTACATTTCATCAGATCAGATCAAGACACTTCACTGCCTATATATACAATGAAACGGTAGGCAAAGAAACATATTCAGTAGGCTTAGCATATTACTTGTCACTCTCAAAGTAGCGGGTTAATAGAAAATGGGGATAAACAAAACATATGCTTTTTAAACTGAAGGAAAACAAGTGATTGAAGGGCCGTTCCACAGAATTATAGGACTATGTCTCATAACTTGACCTGAGGGTGATTAAAGGTAGAATTACATTAGATAATTGGGTAAAGCTAATATTGTAGAAGCTAATAAAACGTGTGATAATACTGATATGGACAATCAAATGTGAATATTGGGAGACTGAACTAAACCCCTTTAGGATATTATCTCTGGGGAGGAGAACCGGCATGAAGAAAATTTTGACCTGAGCAATGGTAGGTCGACTACAGTCCCTGAATCCCTCAGCAGATACATACCATAAATACAATGGCTGTAGAAGAAGTAGACAAATTGTAAAGTTAGTTCAGAAGTACGAGAAAGTTTATGCTGGAATTTTCAGCTATTTGTTTAAATCCATACCAGCCCACAGATTATTACAAATGCATGGAATTTTCATGTACATTTTGATTGTCTGCTTGATTATATATCGTCAAGCAAGTAATGGCTCTCAAACTAAGAGTGACCATTTTGTCCTAAAATGGTCTTGACCATGGATGAGGGGGATAGACCATGCTGTGAGGGTTAATTCCTGCAGACCTGAAATTGGCCCGAACTGTTTTACTAAAATAAGAAATGTACCCACCTGACACTGACCTCTGGTCCAGGCATAACATCTACTGATTATTAGTGCTGCTTTGTAACCATGGGTGGGAGGAGTTTCAAGGCAAGCTGTTGACATTGTTTATTGATAAGAGTGAAATTGACTTGCACCTGGTCTGAGACACCCAGAGGGTTCTGTCACTGGAACTGGTTACATAGCAAGTATATGCCCACGTGACCAACAGGGGATGAGAAACCCTGGTTGAGACTCTATCTTGGGCTCCTTGGTTCTGAGATGGTCCACGCTCATATTGGTGGTTCCAGATCTGAGAAAGTGTGTCTAGACAGCCCTTACAGAGGGCTAACAAATGCAGGTCGGGCTGGGCTGCCCTGGACTCTTTGCTGTGAGATGGCCTTTGGCTGTGATGCATATCTTTACTTTAATACTATTGCTATATTGTGTCCTTTTCCTGCAATAAACTATACAGATCTATAAGCACTGTCATTTTAAGTCCTATGAGACTTTAGCAGTCAAACCTCGTTTAACTGTTAACTGTTAGTGCACTGTGATGGGAATCTAAGTGTTTTTCATATTCTTCTAATTTCTCAAAAGAAAATCCTCTACATCCAAAAAGTTGACCAAAAAAAATCTGAGGTACTGTATTTTTATATTCTTCTGAACTATTGGGTGGTATTCCTATGTAGTTGCAAGTTAACACACTAGAGTGGTCAGATCCATGAACTTTATTTTTTTTTTTTTTTTTTTTCTTTTTGCGGTATGCGGGCCTCTCACCGCTGTGGACTCTCCCGTCGCGGAGCACAGGCTCCGGACGCGCAGGCCCAGCGGCCATGGCTCACGGGCCCAGCCGCTCCGCGGCATATGGGATCCTCCCAGACCGGGGCACGAACCCGTATCCCCTGCATCGTCAGGCGGACTCTCAACCACTGCGCCACCAGGGAGGCCCCATGAACTTTATTTTTAAAAGGCTATTCCTGAAAGAAACACCTTGCTTTTTTACTAGGAACTAGACCTGCCCTGGCAATATTAGATATTTTTATTTAAATTTAGTTAATTTTTTATGACAGTAGGTTCGTCCTAATATGCACAGCTGTTTCCTTAGACATCGAGTTACAAAAGGCTTGGTGTTCCCTAGGAAGAATGGCAATCTGCAGTTGTTGGCAAGTGATCTGGAAACCATGACTCTAAAACGGCAAATGGTGGGCCTTCTGCCTGCTACAGATACCAGAGAAGCCACCAGGTTGCAGGACTGGTGGATGATGAAAAGAAACCTGATAGCAATTGTGTGGTGGACACCAGGCTGCTTGTTTTCCTCCACAACTTTGACAAGAGGGGGCACCAAGCAGTGCCAAGGATCTAAAAATAGAGACTTTATTAAATCATTCAGTTGAGCTATCTTTGTTGAAGTAATCGTCTTATTTAATAACCATGCAAAAAGCCAATGCTAGAGACATGATGAGATGAGGAAGAGGGAAGAGTCCAGGATGGCTTGGCCAACTGAGTCAGTTGTGATAGTGTTGAGCCTGCGATGCCTTTGCACATCCAGATAATGTCCACAGACAGTTGGGAACAGGACCTGGAGCTCAGGGCCAGGCCTAGACTAGAAGGTCCAGGCTTAGGGCCTCCCCTCCCATGTAGCCTCTGGGAATTACTGGTGGATATGCAGAGGGGAAGACCTGTGCACAGGTGAGATAACCCGGGAGGATCCAGGAGAGAAGAATAGGCCCCAGGGAAGCACCCTGTGGACATCCACCCTTAATGGAGGAAGAAGATAATCCAGTGGAGGAGGTTGAAAATCAATAAGAGATGGGAGAAAGCGGTATCTCAGAAACCCAAAAGAGGAGGGACATTCAAAGGAATGGTCAGTAAGGCCTGAATTGTGTCCACTGGAAATGACACCTGGGTCAGGGTTCTCAGCAGTACACTGAAGCAATAAGGTAGAAATCAGATAGCAAGAGATTGAAGAGTAAATAAAAGGTGAAAAAGTGGACGTATCAGTAGATGTATTCTTTCTGGAAACTGAGCTCTAAAAGACAGTGACATTGCCAGAGGGATAGTTTTTGTTTTGAAGATTATTTTGAACATGACTATTTGCTGAGGGAAAACACACACACACACACACACACACACACACACACACACACACAGAGGCTGGAGTTATAAGAAAGATGATAACTGGTGAAGCCAGTTCCTGAAAGAGGAGAGAAAGATTAGAATCTAAGGACAGTTGTGTGGATTAGACCTGGTCAAAAGGCTCCCCTCTTTCTCTGCAGTAGTGAGAGAAGTGTCTTTGTAGAGGGTTGAGAAGTACAGTTGAGTGATGAGAGGAAGACCCAACTTTTCTCTTTAGAAGCTTAGCTAGTACAGGCAAGGAGAGAAAGAATTTAACCAGGGAATGCAAATGCAGGTAAATCTATAGAGAATTGGAGCAGAAAAGCTGAGGGAACTGACACCTGATGGCCTCTATTTTCTCTGTGAAAAATGAAACAGTATGATAAGAGAACAAAGTGAAGGTTTGGAATAGCCACTGAGGAGAATGTGGAGGGGTGTGTAATAGAATTGCAGAGTAGTATTTAGACCAGGGAATATATCCCCTAAGTGTGCACCAATCCACATGATTGTAAGGTTTCTTAAGCAGGATTCAGTCAAGTGTAGAATGGGCAGGTATTTCTGTGGTGTGTGAAAAAAGACGCTAGGCTACAAAGGCACGGTCGAAACCCATGACCACTTCAAAGTACACCGCCCCCATCCCCACCCCACAGATTTTTCATGGGTCAAAATACTGAGTATCTAGAGAATGGAGACTTTTTTCTTCTTCTGGGGCCTAGGATTAGTCCCTTACATTCAGAAGACATTCAGATATTGTTGACTGATTGGATTAATTAATAAATAAAATCTGACTCTGCTAAACATTTCTGAATACAAGCATTAGGTTTAAATTTTTATCTACTGGAGGTGAATATATTGAATAATTCAAAGCATTAGAACACTGTTCCAAGAGCTATATTCCCATAATTTACTTATGCTTAAAATGATTAGACGGATGCCAAACTCTAATAAAACCCATTCTGTAACACAAAAGTTTATTAGAATAAAAATACATGTACCGTATCCAACATTAAAATTATTTCACATTGCATGTAGGTTTTACCTCCATTAGTTTTTTTTTTTAATGCTTTTAAAGTCTGTGCTTTAATTAATTTGCACATCTGTAAACAAATCTTAGATTACCAAAGATGCAATGTATCCATTAGATGCTGAACATCAAAATTTAGGAATTGGAACTGATAGTTATATCCTATTGCACTAAATATTCCTCTAAAATTCTGGACAGAGAAGAAAAAAGAGATTAAAATAAATCACTTGAAATGAGGTAAGTTGTATGAAAAGGTTTTTAATAGCAAATATCACCAATGTTGAGATAAGAATATTAAAAATATTCATGGAAAATTCACTTAAATGTTTGCATAGTCTAGGTTATTTTTTAAAACTAAAAATTACCCAAATTTCTTATTAGAAAAAGAGACAATTACTGGTTCTGTAAGATCTGTGTACATTCTGAGTCTTTTATTTAGAAAAAAGAAGTGATACAAACATTCACAAGTTTAGCAAAAAGGAAAAAAAAGTGACTATTAGGACCAACATTTCAAGCTGCCTTTTGGAAAGAAAATTAAAAACAGAGGTAGATGGTTAAATATATTAGTAGCCAAGTTACTCAAATGACTAATTTTTGTTTTGGTAGACATTCACCAAATTTTCATGCTTGAAGACAAACAGTAAAAAATTTAGGAGAAGAGAGTAAGATCTAGCACAGGTTATTTTCCTTTTATCAAAGAAAAGTAATAAAAATAAACCAGGCTTAAGACCCCTGTTATGGATATGATTGTATAAAGCACTACAGTTCATGCACTTTTTAAAGCAGGAGAATGAACCTTATCCCTAAGCTTCCTAGGTTTATTTGAGGCCAAGCCCCAAGCCCCAGCAGGCCTGGTCAATCAAAGTAGGACTGTAGGGTGCCTCGGCGCCGGACATCGCAGGTCCAGCAGTGGAAGCCTCCTCCCAGGGAATTGGCATTACGAATGTTAACCTTAATGGTACTGATACCTGCATGGAAAGAGAGAGACGTGGCCAGTTAGATGGACTCACCTGAAGATTCTTCTATAGAAATGAGCCTAAAAATGGGTAGGAATACTGTGGTTCTAACCCTTAAGTCCACCCCAGGATAGTCTTTCAGTTTTATTCGTCAATTATATTTCATCTAATCTATTCCGCTGCTAATATAAAACCTTCACCAGAAAGTCAGCAGAGACTCTGAAGTCTATTTTGTTCTATTGACTATTCACAAGTCAACAGGTTTCATGAGCGGATATATCTGACAAACGTTCAGAAACAATCCAAATAGTAAAATTTCAAGGCCTTTTAGAATTATGCTTTAACTACTTTGTCAGACTGGTTCTAATTTTACCATGTCAATTTAGTAAGAAAAGTATCATTTAGCCAACCTGAAAAGTTGACTTTACCTACCCACATATAAGCATATAAGCATATAAGTTTATCTGACACAATTAGCTTGACCAGGCCACCTTAAGGAAACAATGGAACAGAGCTCATCTGGGTTGTATGGTCATACAGGTATCAGAGCTACTCAGGCAATTAGTTTAATCCAGCACCATTTGTATTAATATGGTTATGATGTACATGGCCCAGTCAACCAAAGGTATTTTAGAAGAATCTGTTGTGTTTGGCATAATGGGGTTTTAAAAAGAAAATCTATTCTTCTCTCTTGAGGAATCCATTATTTTGAGAGGAAAGCTAAGCTACAGAGTTGCTAAAGGGTCCACTGGTATAGTTAGAAAGGCAGCATGAGTCATCTGGAAAGCCTTTCATGAGAAAGTAAGACTGAGGAGGGCTTTGAAGAGTAAAAACAGGGTTTGGACACGGGTTCAGGAGTGGGCTTGGGATAAGAAGTGGGCTTTTAACCATGAGCATGTGTTTCCTGATAGAAAGACATATCTATATTAGTCAGATGGCTAGAGCCATATAACCCTGAATTGGAGAGAACTTAATTTGCTTTAACAAGTTCCCTATGTTCAAAAAGACTTTATTAAAAACAAAATTATAAATCAAATATTTGGTACTTAATAATATTTTAAGTTGAGAAACAATAAAATCTTAATGGACAAGGAAACTGAACCCAAGCAATTGGCTTATTTAACAAAAGCCACGAAAAAAAAAGTGGGATAGCATTAGGGGTGAAATCATTAGATTGGGCTCAATCTAAAACTAATGGGCTAATCTTTTTAAACTGATACTTCATTAAAGAGGGATGTTTCAAAGGGGCAAACAATATCTTCTGAATAGTACACCTGAAATATAAGACATAAATCAAAACATGACTTGATTTCAACAAGTGTACCGCCTGGCTTTATTTGACACTTAGGATATGTCAAGTAGAATGATAGTGATAAACACACACTTCTGCACCCTAATAACAGCCATATGAAACTTCTTTCAACGCTTTTCTCAGTATAGAATAACTGGTCTAAATTTTGAATACCACGATAAGCAAATTCCCACCCAAGTTATAACCAGTTCTGCTAAAAGTTCAAAGCTGAAATGATTTACTGACATCCTCTATTGTATTTCATTACTTTGTTCACAGTGCTTATCACACATATAAGTCACTTCTATATCTGTATCCTTATAGTCCTTTAAAATATGTAATGACAAATTACTTTTAAAGGACCCCAACAATTTCTTATTTGGCGAAGGGCCAAATCATCTATATGCTTATCTGCAAAGGGGTAGTTCTCCACACTTGGGCACCAGGAAGTTAGATAAGTCACAGAAGATTGATAAACTTATTGCTAAGAGGGTGTCTAAGGAGCCTGGGATGCATCTCCAACCTTTTGAGGTTGTGATTGTTGAAAACAAATATATTGTCCATCTATGAAATAACAACTTGGTACTTCTAAAAGGAACAGAAATTTAATTAGATAAATCATACATCAGACCTAGCATGTCATTTCTTCTCATTTAATATTTTTGAATATGAACATGTTTCATTTATGCTGGGTACATACCCAGCTTTTCAAACATCTTTTGAATCGGGACTTCGTTGGCATCCACCATAACACGCTTTTCATCTAGCATTAAGACATTCATGGAAAGCCATTTGGACGACATCCAGAGTGGGTGATCTAAAAATAGCAATAACCGTTAAATCATGTCTGCTGTTATTCTTGGTTAAAGCAAGGATTCAGAAGTGAAGAATATTCAAGTGACGGCTCAATTCTTTCAATAGTTCAGTTTCCCTGTGAAAATTTATTTTAATCTTAAGACTATCTGTAAATGTTATGAATCAATCCATACTCATTACACATTTGAATTTCACCTTGTCTTTAAAAAGGCATTTCTTGCTTTCCGTGATATTGTTTTATACTGATTTTTCCTGTCTTTTCATTTTCATTTTCTATGGAAGGAGAGGTTGTGAACACAAGTCCAGCCTTGTTCTAGCACCCCTCGTGCCAAGCACCAGTTTATGCTTACCAGGGAAATATTCTAAAAATTGCTAATATGCAGGCTGCTGTCTATAGGTGAAAGATTCTTGGCCACTGAAGTAATTATTTTAGGCTATGAGTATACAAAAGTAAACATACCATCTGGGATGACTGGTATTGGAGGAGTAACTATGGTCCATCCTGCTTTCTTGAAAAGATCAATCTGCAAGACCAAAATAAAAACAACCCCCCAAACCCAAAGAGGCTTAAATCTATAGATACTATTCTTATCATTCTTGGTCTCTGATAGCCCTTATGATTAATAATTCTTTTTGAGAAGCTATCTTCTCAACTGCCAAAATTAAAAAATTAAAATTTCAAAACATTTGGATGATTTTGTCTGCATCTTAGTTAAAATGTACATAAAATCCTCAGATTGCCAGATTAAAGTTAAAAAGTAACAGAAATGTTAAAGCTTTTAAAAATATTCTTGTGCTTTTCACAGGTTTCAGAGATTTTAAAAGACCAAAGATATTTTCCTTGAGAAATTCTCATTAAAGAAAATGAAAATATTTCCTATTAGTTAGTTGTAAGGAAACAGAATATGACTATGTCAAACCCACAGTCCATCCACTTCATAGTCTGTCACTTTGCGTCTGTGACTATGGTATAAAGACAGATGTTAGGAATATACTCTCAAAGAACCATAACTGTCCCTAGTGACCTATTATAACCCAACCATCCCTAGTTCACATACCCACTTAGTATATAAATTATATTAAATATTTAATAATATATATAACTGATTTATATAAATTATATGTAAATAAAATGAAGTAAATAAGTAATTTTGGTCATTGGTCTAAATATATAGAATAGAAATGAACAGTGATATGGTAAAATAGTGAATTTTGCAATGGCGCACTGCAGCCCAGCAAATAACACAAAATCACTCACCGCCCAACTGGAAGTAGGGGGCAGGGGGCAGAAGTAGGAGGCTGCAGGGGGGGATAGCCCTGCTGCAGTGCAGTGGCTCTGCTCCTCCCCTGCAGGGTGGGCCTGGCTGAAGGGAGCCCCACTGGAGGGGGAAGAAGACACCCACTGCCTAGTGGTGTTACCCCAGACATGCAGAGATCATCTTGTTTGCAATTCATCTGCTGAGGAACCTCGGCTGCAAGTTATGAGATAATACCACTCTGTTCAATAAAAACACACACATACGCACAAACTTGAGGCTCTGACAGCAGCAAGCAGCCAAAGTCAGAGTCTGATGACACTACACTAATTATCACGGCTATAGTGTATACTTCTGAGTGTCGGACATCCTGTAGTAGATATAACATAAGCAATCCAATGATAATCATGTGAGCATTGCTGAATCTGTCATTTAGAACCATTAGGAATCACGGAAGTGCTTAAAATAATAGTGGCAATTCCTTCAGTTGCCAAACTCTCTTGATTTTCCAGAGTCCTAAGAACTCCCCTACCTGGTGACATGGTCGGTCAGGATTGGAAAGCACAAGACCGGGCCCGATGATATTGAAGGTGGCATCAATGTGCATCGGATTGGGGTCTTTAAAGGAGATGATATGCACTCTGTAGTCTGGAGCGAGATGCTTACGCATCCACTCAATGCCCATGTAGTTTGTCACCTGAAAATAAAAAAGGAGACATAAACCTATAAAGATTTGGTTCTATGTTTAGATAACTAAAAATAGGATGAAAATACTTTAATTTTGGAAATTTAAAATATAATAATAAAGTGAGAAGTTTCTGAGGTAGCCGTTATCAACCTGGCTTCTCTGTGCAAAGATGTCTCTTCCAGCTCGAATGAAGTCAGCAGCATCAAAGCATGGCTCGAACTCAGTCGTCACAAATTTTCCCTGAGCAGCCAATTTGTGTCTGTCTTCTACAGAATGGATGGGGTAATCCTAATTGGAACAAGAATGAACACACACAATGCCTCGGTTCATGAGGAGATGACTCATAGGGCCTTCATTACTAAGAAAATTAATTCAACATCATCATTTCCTGAAATACTACTGACCTGTTCTAGACTGAAACATGCATGGGAAGATGTAGGCCCATGCTAAGCAAACCAAAATAAACCAAACCACCAACAAAAAAATTAAAAACTAGGCATGACAAGTTCCTGATACTTGGAAGCAAGTGGTACAGAGGGAGTAATGAAACTGAAAATATTCCATGACCCATCCAATGATTTATGTATCTATCTACAGTATTGAAAATCTGCAAGATGAAGTCATTCTGTTCTTTTGAAAAAGGAAGTTGGCCCTGAGCCTAAAATGCGATGCCATGCATCCCTTACCAAATTTGACTGGGTGTGCGGTTGGGTAATAGATTCATTACTTACTTCTGTCTTTAAACCCATAAAGGGTTTAAAGAAATTTTCATTTTTTTATTCTTTCTATAAGTGATCAAATAGTAAGTGATCTAATAAGAGACATATACTTCCTTTTACTGTGAATATGGCCTACAGACCAAATTCTTTTTCTAGAAGAGGCTGGAGTTCAGCCTAGTGACTGTTCTGTCTCCACCAATGAATAGCTGTGCACCTTTAGACAAGTTTTCCTCCCTGTAATGGAATGAAACTACTCACTCATGGGGTTGTTGTGAAAAATAAACAGGACTGAGGATGTAAATAAAGTACTTAGTTCAAGATCTGGCACATGGTAAACACCAATAAGTGTTAGCTATTATTATTACTGTTATTATAACATCATTTACTCTTATTTTCATCATAAAACAATCAGTTTTCGAAAAGTAGGTGATCTCAGCTTCTGAAATACATAATAAATACAAGGTATCAGAGAATCTCTCAGTCTCTGTGGATTATTTAGAAAAGTTACTAATAAGCTCTCCCATAACTGGGGACTTACCTGGTCATAAAGCTCATCAGCCATTGTGGGCTTAGGAGCTGTTGTCCACTTGGCCCCGCGGCGGAAGTAGTCTTTGATAATTGCTCTGTATGCGCGGTACTCAAAGAAGCGAGCGCGCCAGGCCATGGGAGCCTCGATAATCTCATTTCCCACAACTATCAGGATGTCTCGAGGCATCGCACCATATAAACCTGTCAGGCCAGAAAGTTCAAGAGCAACTTCAGTGATGCTAATTTCCAAGACAGAAGAGTCTATATAATGTGATTTCATTCTTTGGTAAAAAAAATAAAAATTACAGAAAACCTACATGTGTATATGTACATAATTATACGCAAATGAAAAAATATTAAATGATACATGCCAGACTGTTGACATGAATTCTGTGTGGGTATGGTGAAGCCAGGCCAAATGGAAAAAAAAAAAAAAAAAAGAAAGAAAGGAAGAAGAAAAGAGAAAAAGAAGCATCTCTTGTTCAAAGACATCTTGAACCACCAAGTTTTCACCTTTTATAACTCCTAACAGAGTTTTTCAGGGAATATCAGTACCACAAGATGAAAATTGGGCCAAGGATCACTTATACAACTGTAAATTAGAACACACCGAACTCCACAACTAAGGAGCCCACCTGCCACAACTAAGACCCAGCACAACCAAATAAATAAATAAATATTAAAAAAAAAAAAAAGAACACACTGAACTCAGGCACAAAAACAATCCTGCAGCAGTGTCAGTTAAAAATAAGATGGGAATGTTTCTGTTCCCCTTTTAATTTCTGTTCTTGAGGAAAATTAAATGGAATCCACTGGTCTTATGTAAGGAAATGCTCATGAAGTTTAGAAAAACTGCTTCTTTCAAGGAAATTCTAGAGTTACAATGGAGTTTAAAATGTGTACATCTAAGTCTTACCAAAAAGAACCAAACTGTTCCTAAATAATCTTTAAAGTTTTGAAGGATTATTAAAACAAAGGGATCTCTGAGAAATAATCAGAGCTTTCTCCTTACAAATTAAGAGAAATTAAAAAATTAAGACTCTAGCAGTTTAAGTATCCAGTATCACTTACCCGTAGACTCAAAATCAGGAGTTTTATACTTCAAGGACCAGTCAATGGTGTCAGGCCTCCTCACTGTCACTCCTTCCATTTTTAAAATATTGCACATTTCTTCAATTTCGGCAACAGCCTTTTTCAAATGATCTTTGGGAAAATGATGGCCCCCATACTTTTGGTAAAAAGTCCAGTACTTTTCATATGTGTTGGCCTAGAACCAGAAGAAAGTAAGTGAAATACTTACAGGAAAAAATTACAGCTCAAGATAGGTTCATAGGTTGTGAACAATTACTTGTATAACTTAATGGAATTGAGACTGAGACCACATCTGGTGCAGTGTTCATCCCCAGTACCAAGCACACTGACGCTGGGAAGACACTCAATATTTGCTGAATGAAGATCTCTAAATTCTCTGGATGTTTTGAGACCTTTTGTTCCTTCTGCCTGAGATCTCATGCCTTACCACACACAGCATGTCTGCCCTCACATGGGCTTGGAATGCTCTTGGGCCACTTTTTACATGCTTCACAGACAAAATAGGACATGGACGCTCCCATTAGACAGTCTCAATGAAATCAAATAAGAGAACAAACAAAATAGCTTAAGAGAATAAAAGCACACCTATACGAAGATAAAACCATGGGCTACCCAGGCATCCCAGAATTCTGTCTAAATAACAGCACTTCAAGATACTTTGTAGGAAAATAGAACACTGCTCCCTTAAAGGTTAGGGACATACTCTCAACTATGCTTTGTTTCTCTTAAAAAGCCATTATTGATTATTTTCTCATTCAACAGAATCACCACTTGGCAAACCTGTGCAGCGGTGCAAGTCTACCTTTAGTGCTTCCTACACTTCCCTGCCAAAGTGTCTCTCCCCACCAACCTCTCTTCTCCCCAATCCATCTAAGCTTTCATAGTGCTTCAGGTCCTTTCACCATAAAAAGAAGTGATTTGATAAGCAAATCCCCCAATTTTTAAGTAGCTGAAAAAAAAATCTTAACATTTAGGAAGTGTCCAAGGGTTATATGCATTTTAAAAGACAACGGAATGGAAGGCGGTTGAATGCTTTAAAAGGCTCAATCAATTTGCTAAAAATTACTATTGAATTAGGGTAGGTACAACAACTATAAAATACTGGTTTTCAAAAGTGGAAAAGTCTGGAAGGATTCTTCATTCAGATTGTTTTCCATGTGCAAAGTTCTCAGTCAAATTAAAAAATACATTGGGAAATGTAGGAGACACACATGGATATAATTTATTAAGACACATAAAGCAGAATTCCAATCAGAAGATCCAAATGCTAAGAAAAAGCCTTGGACCTTCATCAAAAGATTGGCAAAGCAACGTACATTTATATGTTTTAAGTTTTTAAAAAATGTTTAAAGCAGGTATTTTTATTTTATTCTTATTTTTAACATCTTTATTGGAGCATAATTGCTTTACAATGGTGTGTTAGTTTCTGCTTTATAACAAAGTGAATCAGTTATACATATACATATGTCCTCATATCTCTTCCCTCTTGCGTCTCCCTCCCACCCTCCCTATCCCACCCCTCTAGGCGGTCACAAAGCACAGAGCTGATCTCCCTGTGCTATGCGGCTGCTTCCCACTAGCTATCTCTTTTACGTTTGGTAGTGTATATATGTCAGTGCAACTCTCTCACTTTGTCCCGTCTTACCCTTCCCCCTCCCCGTGTCCTCAAGTCCATTCTCTAGTAGGTCTGTGTTAAAGCAGATGTTTTTAAAATGTTTCCTTGTATCGTTGATTAACCAACCACTCGTCCTAATCATGTCCGATAAGGTTTCCATTATTACAAATCAGATAACTTCAGACAGTGGTAAGTGCCATAAAGAAGGGGAAACTGGGTAATGAGACAGACTATCTAGATGTCTAGCTCTTTAATGTCAAAGACCACGTCTTTTCCAGATTATATGTCTCTACTTCCACTTTCACCTCAGCCTGATAAATATCAAACATATGGAAGCAGACCTGCCTCTTGTTAGTTCAATACCTAGGTTCACATCAATTAGGCTGGAGCTGAGCCTGCTGGGGAGGGAATAAGAATCTGAAAAACAGGTCTTCAGCAAACAAGGAGATGCCAGTGAAGCTCTGAAACAGGGGCTGGCAAACTAAAGTCCATGGGCCACATCTGGACTGCTGCCTGTTTTTGCAAATAAAGTTTTATGGAACATAGAAATACTCATTTACATATTGCCTGTGGTGGTTTTGCACTACAGTGGCAGAGTTGAGACTGGAGCAGTTGTGACAGAGACCTATGGTCTGCAAAGCCTGAAACATTTATTATCTGGCCCTGTAAAGAAAAACCTTGCCAAACCCTGTCTAAATGATCAGTTAGTTGCTTTATTTTTGAAGATCTGTAGGTAAACAATAAGCTCAATTTCTGGCCCATGAAAAATGTTATCAGAATTAAAAATTTGATTGCTTGTTAAGATCAATCCACTCTTTAAAAAAACAAAACAAAACAAGAGCACTCTACTGTTTTCTACTCCTAGGAGGTCCTGCAGTAGCAACCAGAGGAGAGGATAATAATGACTCTTTATATTCCTCTCAGACACATCCTGGTACTACTTATCCATTCACCACTTCCTCCTTCTCATGCCAGGCACATCTCTAACAGCCCAAGAGGGGACAAGAAGTCTTTGAAAATTTAACTGGGTTAAAGAGTTTCTGCTGCACAGCCATGTTTTCTTGCTGGACACATTCCAAAGTATCCCATGTGACTATCTGTGCAGAGTGAAGCTTGCTTGATAAAAGCAAGCTGGGAGAAAAAAGTTATTTGAACAAGTGTGAATTCTCTTGTATAGTTCATACTCTGGCTAAGGTTGGACAAAGTCTGAGTGATAGGCCAGACTACATTTTCCAAGAGATAGTTGGAAATTATTTACACTTCCTTTATAACCCTGCTAAATAAGTTAGCAATCATTTACCAAGTGTCTGCAAGATAAAAAAAACCCGCTATATTAAATGCTTAGCATGTGATGTTTTTAATAACCTGTTGCAGACATGTGGCTGCACTCCTAGAAACCTGATAGTCTTTCAGAGCCTAAAATCCTTTAGGGGTGTTTGCCAAATGAATTTTAAATACTGTCTTTGGAAGGCTAGGTAATCTCAATAGAAACATTATTTATCCAGCTGCAAACTGATATTACATTAACATTGATCGACTTTGTATTTTTTAATTAATTTTTATTGGAGTATAGTTGCTTTACAACGTTGTGTTAGTTTCTGCTGTACAGCAAAGTGAATCAGCTATACGTATACACGTATCCCCTCTTTTTTGGATTTCCTTCCCATTTAGGTCACCATGGAGCACTGAGTAGAGTTCCCCGTGCTATACAGTAGGTTCTCATTAGTTGTCTATTTTATACATAGTAGTGTGTATATGTCAATCCCAATCTCCCAATTCATCCCACTCAACTTTGTATTTGTATTTTTAAAAGGTCCTTTTATCAAGGCCTGTAGAAAAAAAAAGACAAAAGCAAAACAAAAAGCACATATTTGATGGAAAGTATTCACCACGTTTGCAGAATAAAAAGCCACATAGTGGGCTTCTCTGGTGGCGCAGTGGTTGAGAGTCCGCCTGCCGATGCAGGGGACACGGGTTCGTGCCCCGGTCCGGGAAGATCCCACATGCCGTGGAGCGGCTGGGCCCATGAGCCATGGCCGCAGAGCCTGCGCGTCTGGAGCCTGTGCTCCTCAACGGGAGAGGCCACAACAGTGAGAGGCCCGCGTACCGAAAAAAAAAAAAAAAAAAGCCACAAAGCTTTCAAAAATTGTGCTTCCTGATGACCGTGTTCCTCGTTCCCATAAAATTTTTCTGGCACTTACATCTTCCAACATATATTATGCTCTAACTGCCTATAAATGGTTTACTACATTATTTTATATTTCATTGGTCCCAAACTGATTAATATATCTGTGTCATTTTTCTCCAACTAGAAGGTAAGACCTTCTAGTTGGCCATGCATGTCTTAGATTTAATTTCCTCTCCCTCAATACCTAGTTTCTTATGTGTCATAAAGCAGAAATAACCAGACAAATGAATGAAATCAATACTGCTAAAGCTACTATTATCTACAGTTGTTATACCCTCAACAGACTTGGCAAATTGCATCCATACAACTATAATGAGTTGTAGTTTTGTCCTTTAAAAATAAGTAACATGTAACCTTTTACCTTCCTATTTAATCTCATTAGGTAGATAGCAACCCTCTTAATATCTTCATTTTAGTGAGGCCCAGAAATTTGTGGAATCAAGATCACAAGGTCAAAGAGCTGATTAACTGAGATTAGCTAATAAGCTTTTATCAAATACCTAATTCAATCCTGATCTCCTGACTTCAGCCTGGCACACCTTCCAAAAGTCCATGAAATTGCAAAATCTAAAATCATAAATCAAGTGACAAAGAACTCAAAATAATGTCTTAGAATTCTGATTCCGTAAGATCGCATGATATAAAAGTCAATTATTCTAAAGACAAATAGAAGGATAAACTATTGCCTGAATTTGAAATTTAATTCCACCCAATTAAAATGTTTAGGGGATGGGACTTCCTTTCAAGAAAAGACTTTAGGGCTTCCCTGGTGGCGCAGTGGTTAAGAACCCGCCTGCCAATGCAGGGGACACGGGTTCGAGCCCTGGTCCAGGAAGATCCCACATGCCACGGAGCAGCTAAGCCTGTGAGCCACAACTACTGAAGCCCGCGCGCCTAGGGCCCGTGCTCCACAGCAGGAGAGGCCAACGCAATGGGAGGCCTGCGCACCATAATGAAGAGCGGCCCCCGTTCACCACAACTAGAGGAAGCCCGCGCGCAGCAACGAAGACCCAACGCCGCCAAAAATAAATCAATGAATAAAATAAATTTCTAAAAAAAAAATTAAAGAAAGACTTTAAAAAGATCATGCCTTTTTAAAACATGTGGATGATACATAAATTAATCTGTTCATCAAATTTCAAATATCAAAACCAAAGGTAATTTCAGAACAACTAGAAGAAGTTATGACTTTTTCTATTACCTTCTCTTCAAGGTCTAACTCAAGAACTATTTTCTTCATTTAGGAAGAAGACTTCCTAACTATCCAGCATTTGGTCATTGCTTTTCCCTTAGCTCTCCTGGTATTTGAATTCAACTGCCTTGCCAGCTAGTTGCCATAAGATACTTAGTATTAGTCTTCATTTCTACGTAATAAACATCATACCTCTCCAGATGGAAAGCAAGTTCTTTTGTGCTAATAACTCTGGAGCCCTGATACAAGGTAGACAACATTTCTGATGATGATGACAGTGATGTAACAGAACTTATTTCCTCAACCCACATTACAAATAAAAATGTTAATATTCAGGAAGAATTTAAGTACACTGAAGATATATTTGTAACCCATTATTAATGGAAGCTTAAGCTGCATCTGAAGTGTGGATGGAACCCTTATGCAGTATACAACCAGAATACCAGCCCACAGAGACTCTGGTCATAAAAATATTACAGATAAAGAGCACTAAGAGTTTTAAAAAAGGAAGATATTACTTGTTGCCAGGGAAATCCTGGAAGGCTTTGTGGGAGGTGCCACTGGAACTAGGTGGTAGGAAGAGGGGGAGGTTTAAACTGCAGACAAAAGGGGTGCAGGAAGGTAGGTGGGAGAGTTTTAGGTGGGAGCAAAGGCCTGAGGCTTGTTTGGTAGTAGTCTAATTTGGCTGTTTATATGGTTATCTCATAAAATCTGCTGAAACCTGGGTGGAATTATTAGAGGAGAGAGGCTAGCAAACTAGAGGCTTGATAGGAGCAGGTGAGTAACAATACTGAATTTGGGTTTTAAGAAATTACTCTGATAGAAGCTAGAGGTGGTTTAGAGAGTGCAGCAAATAGGGGAGACCAGTTGGGAGTTAACTGCAATAGTCCAGGCAGTCGATGAGATCCTGACCTAAGGCAGTAGCAGAGGGATGGAGGTAAGGTTCATTTTGATAAAAGACTTGTTTGATCTTGGAGAATGGATGTGGAGGATGTGACCGAAGGAGAAATAAAAGTTTTAGCTTGAATAGATAGGAATGCCAAAAACTGAAAGGAAGGAATGAAGAACGTCCCAGGTTTGCAGAGTGGCTGGCAGCTGAACTCAAATGTGCCATGTTTGAGGTCCAGTGGCAATACCCAGCAAGGAATTTAACGTGTTCATATGGACAGAATTCAGGAGAGAGATCTGGACCAGAGTGGAGGGGTGGGAGGAAGCTATGAGAACAGCTACAGTGAAATTCTGTCCAGCCCAACATTACAGACCGTAAAGGAAGAAGATGTGAGGAATAGGGAAAGAACTAATATCCCCCCCACCCCACGAAACGGTCTCCCCAAACCTGAAGGAGGGAGTAATCAATGGTGTAGATAGTGTCAAATACTGCAGGGATGCCAAGTAAGAGATCATCAGCCACTCGATCTGGGTAGTCTTGGGTAAGCTAAAGTGAACGCAGTTACAGAGGAGAGTGGGAGCAGAAGCCAGACTGCAGACCATGAGGAATGAACCCGCTCAGACATGTGAAACCCGGCTTTACCTTCACCTCCACAGTGAATGGTGGAACACAGGCATTTTCTGCTCTGCCCACTATCACTTCCTCTAAGGGGTCCCATTCGTTGTAAGAGGAGACAGGGCAGTCCTTGGGCAGAGGATCAGTGGCCTTGTCGTCAGCTGCACAGGAATTCCGGGAGGAAGCCGTAGCTGCCTGGGTGCTCTGGAAAGTTCGCTGCACCCATCCCGTTACAGTTCTTCCAAGCTTCCAAGAACAAAGAAAAGATTATTGTGTGGTCCTGCACAGTACTTGGGGGAGGGGGAAGTAGAGGTGGGATGAAAACCCAGGATAACACAGCCAGGCATTTAAAATCTTTTAGGAGAATGTAAACAGATGTTAGTGGATAGGTGGGTAGTGGGGTTACAGATTTTACTTTTGTGTTTATTTATACATTATCTATTATGTTAATTGGTATAACTCTTTAAAACTTCTTGGAAGATTTTCTCCCCAAAGACCATACACCCCCATTGATATCTCGAAATGGTTTTCTGCAATCAAGCCTTAAGCAAGTTTTCTGCAGATGATGGGTCACCCTTCTTCCCAGAAAACCACAGAAAGTGGCTCTGGATCTCCCTGCCAAGTCCAGCTGGGGAAGGGAGCCTCCTGTCCCTTTCAGTACCAAAGGTTACTAATACTAAGTATTAGGATCCTCTCCCCCGGCCCCACGCAAATGAAAATATAGAAGCATTTTAAATGACTTTATCTTTCAGAATAATCAGCTTCAAACCATCAATTTGTCCTCACTGACACACACTTCACATTATTTGGCACTGCAATTATGAGAGAGTGACCAAGTGCCATGGGCTTATTTTACAGATGGTCCATAGTACCCTAGCCAAGATAAGGATTAACTAACCCAGGTACAAACTTAAACAACTAGGAAGGAGATCTAAGAACTTCAGAAAAGGCTTTTGAAAATGTAGAGCCCATAAACTCTAGAGCAGGGAGAGTCCCTCATACACTGGGCAAGCCTCAACCCCACAAATCTCTATCCGGTTCTGTTAAAAGCCTTAGGAAGGAGGCAGGAGGGGAGCCAGGGTGGAGACTACAAAGCAGGACGGAGTGACAGCTGTTCTGAAGCTAGTTGCTGGCGGAAGCCAAACTGCCTGGCTATTCCCGTCCCAGGAGCTAGGGAGGGTTTGCTGCAGACGCTTGTCTGCATACCAGGGAAGCGGAGGGCAGGACCGGGCAGAAATCTGGGTACAGACCGAACTCGCTCCAACTCCTCTCGCGACTCAGGTCTCCACGTTACACTTGGAATGAGCCTGCTCGCTCCCCCTCCGTCCCCGAGTCCCACTTCGCCCCTTCTCCCGTCCATCCACGGTACACGCATGCCCAATTCTCTGCCCACCCATAGCGATGAGCCGCCAAAAGGCCGCCCTTTTTCACTAAGCGGTGTTGCTTGTCGCCCTCGCCCCCTCCGGCTGGGGAGGGCGGCGCCCTCCGCGCTGACGGCCAACGCAGCCCGAGGCGCGCAGACCGCAGCTGTGCCCACTGGGTGTGGCCCCAACGCACGCCCCCTTCCCCTGGGACACCGCCAAGCTTCCAAGGGGGCCCAGAAAGGACAAGGTCGTGCAAGGCTGGTGAGGGAAAGCCAGGAAAGGAGAGGGGGAAGAGAGCACGCGGCTGCTCGATGAGGCGGCGGCGCACGCACCCGAGACCCGATGTAGTGCACCGCTTCGGCACCGCGGCTCCCGCCGCGCAGACACCGCACCCGCAGCATCGCCTCGCGCCTGCCTGGTCCACAAGCCGACTGTGCCCAGCGCTCAGCCACCTCCTTCCGAGTGCCCCGAGAGCGCGCCCGCAGCAGGGGGTCCCGGTGCTCGGCCTTTTGTAGCCTCGCCCCGCCCCGGCCGCCCCACCCACCCCCGCGCGCCCCATTGGCTGCCGGGAGCAGGTGGCGGGGCCGCGAGCGCACGGCGGCGCGCGGGGCCGCCCGGGAGTTAGGAAGAGCAGTGAGAGCGGCGGACGCGGGGTGAAGTCCCCCGGGCTGGCCCTCTGTTAGCTAGTCAGTCCGCCCACTGGTTTCTGCCGGGCTCCGCCAGCCCCGCCCGGGTCCGCCGAACCAGGCCCCCAGTCTCAGGGACGGGGGGGAGGACGCGATTTCTGACGAATCAAGTAATGATATATACATGTATGGTTTTAAATTTACATTTATGGATTTAAATATGCAAAGCGTGAGTAGAGTCTCACGTTCAAATTCATCTCCGTGCACTGATCCAGTCCCCTCATTTTGCAGTGAACGAAACCACCTCAAGTTTAGGTGGCTTCTTAGGGCAACACCGGGATGGAGCCTGGAGGGGACCAAGTCTGGAACTCAGGTCATCCGCTCCCCGGGGTGCTGCGTGGTCCACCCACTAGCCTGTTACGTGTTCTTTGGAATACTTGTCGTTTCAAATAGTCTTCGGCCACGTGTCCCTGGCTTGAGAAACTCAGTCATGAAAATAGAGATAAATGTGGGCCAGAAATGGGGGAGGACTACAGGGAATTTTTTCGCTTGTATTTCATGTATTTAAAATTTTGTTTCAATTTGATAAGGATACATTTGTTAGAAAAGTAGCTCCCAAACAGTGCAAAGTTTTAATTGCTGCGGATTTGTGCAAAACTAGAGAACTCGGTTTAACATTTATATTGTTAGTAGGAGAGGGGACAGAGAGTATTTCATGTCTGTGCCTACAATATATGTAATTACTTATTTTTAATAAGTAATTAAGAGCTGTCTTTTAAACTGTGTTGTCTCGCACTCATTTTCCAGTTCAGGCACTAGACAAGCAGGATAGCATGGTGGAAACAGCCATGGTGAGGGAATTGGGAGTACTGGGTTCCGGTCTTGACTCTGTTATAGACTACCTTGTGTCTTCTTGAGTTGCAATCTTCTTATCCTCAAAGGGAGAACAATTGCATTTATTGTCCCAAGCACACAAATGGGCCAAAAGGAGAGATCGTACACGTAGAACTTAATGTGGCACTAAGAACTATACGAATTTGAGGTAATATTTTACCAGCCCTAACAATAAGGAGGCCTCCAAATGTGATAATCAGGTGAAAGGAGTCAATAAATCTAGGTTCTAGTCTTAGCTTTGCTACTAACTTGCTGTATGACCTGGGATCAAATTCCTTCACCTTTCTCATAAAGGTGTCACACTTCTAGTAAAGGCTTTGGGAAATCTCTAACATTTCTCAAAATTTACAGAGTGCCTTCTCCCAGCAATTAAATGCAGCCACCTCTAAGTTCTAATTCTCTCAGTGTACTTAGCGTGGCCAGAGATCTGCTGCTCTTCAATAAAGGAATGTAAGGGGACAGTAAGTATACACAACAAGTGGTATTGATATTACTTGTTCCATTTCTGTCTGAGATCTGAGGACATCCTCATGTCACTCATTAAAGGCACTATTTTGATTTTGTAGATGTAAGAATTGGGAGTGTCTGGAAATAATAAGGCCAGGAGGTTATTAAGTTTTACATTACAAAAAAAAAAACTCATTATAGTCATAGAACATACGTTTATCTCCTGGAATCCAGAGGAAAGTGTATGGATAGAGCCACCCAAACCAGTCCTACCACTGTAAAAACAAATCAAAGCACTTTCCTCACCCCCTAATTTTCTTTTCCTATTTATTAATTTATTATTCATTTATTTTTTGCTCTTGAAAAAGTTCTGTAACAATTTTTAGATTGACCTTATCAGTTGGAAGCACACGTCTTCCACACTGGTTTGTTTGTGTACTGCTGAGCCAACTCTGCAAAGTATTGATGGTGATACCTTTTAACACCTTGGTCTTTGGTTGCTCCTTTTTTCAGAAGAAATTGAATACACTGTGAACTCTGCCGTCTTTTCCCTCATTCGCAACAGGTCAGCATGACACCAATAACTTTGACTGAGCCAGTACCTGTAGGATTTTGGTGGTCTCGTAACTAATGGTTATACATATTCATGTCTAATAGTAGTATACTCTTGTAGGTTAATCTAGAGGCATAATTTAGGGTAATGTGGCAGATGGGGGGGACAGGTAAGAGGACAAGGAATAGAAAACACATCAGAAGCATGGCAAATTCTGCTTTCCAATATCTCCCTCATTACTGTTGCTTTGGGGATATGCCCAACTCTACCTAGTTCCAACCAACAAAGTACAGAGTTTTTGAAACGTGTCCTGAGATTTAAACAAAAAGCTAGTATAGTTACAGGGTCAAGAAAATAAATAACAAAAGAGCTTATTGTAAGAAATCATTATTTCACTATCATGACTGACATCAGAATCTGTACATAGGAAACAATCATAATGTGTTCCTAGAACTTAGAGATACAGATACTCTGTGAAGCTCACACACACACGTACACACATGGATGAGATTGGCTATCGGCAGAAGTTACCCACTCTAAGAGACATTTGTACCTATAGTTTAAGAGACAGGATATCTCTCAAATGAAATCAGAAAAAAGTGGGATTACTCAAATTCAAACAAGGTGACTTAAATATATTCTCATGACTGGAATGTAATTAAAGGAAGATGCAATTTTTAAAAAGTATTATTTGGACTGCATTAATAAAATGTCTCTGGAAGGGTACACGAGACACGGATAACTTAAGTTGGCCCTGGGACAGGGACCTGAGTGACTAGGGGACAGGGCAAGAGGGAGATTTTTCACTGTATACCCTATTGTACTTTTACATTTTGAACATGTGAATGAATTACCTAATAAACAAATAAATATTTAAAGGACTGCATTTATAGAGGTATGATTGCCAAAATGGAGTTTTTACAAAGGAAGCCAGAGTGTACCATCTATCAGAGTCTGTTCATCCAGCTCTATCGAATGATGGAATCAGAATATTCTGGTTCCTGGAAAGGTGGTATCTATTGAGGACAAGAATGATTTCATGGGTTTTGATGAAATATCCTTTAAGAATATTCACCTCCTTCAGATTCTGAGTTTACCAAGCAAGCTTCCAATTCCTGGGAATGGGGACATGGGGAGGGGGTTACCCTGCAGGATGAGCACAAGTGAAAGATAAGGCTGGAAAGATAGAACCTTCATCGTCAAGTATTAAATCCTTTTTCTAGCTTATCCTTCACAGTCTGGTGGGTGTGGTTAGTGTAGCTCAGTCCTTGTTCTCAAAGTATGTTCTCCCTTTCCTGCCTGCCTAGTCAATTCTGGGTAAACTGATAAAATTCAGTTTCTGGACCTGAAATGCTAGGGGACCTGCTTGGCCCCCACCACACCCCATTCTCTTACCTCACAGCATCTGTCACACTGCACTGGAATTGCCTGCTGATCTCTCTCTCACTGGGCCATTGGCTCCAAAAGGGCAGGGAGCCTCTTTTATCTGCCACTGTATCCCGAGCACAGCGCCTGACAAAACATAGGCCCTCAATCAGTCGTCCCGTGAAGGAGGTGCTGCTCTGAAAGCCCAGGCTAGGATCACTGGACCTCCCTCTTTGAGTCATTGATTTCAACATCTTTATGTCTCTAGAAATCCTCTCACATAACTTCAGCTTTCCCCACTATTCAGCTGACTTCCAAGTTGTTCTTTCCAAGTAGCAGCACTTTCTCTCCTGAGTGTCTGATCTACATTTCCAACTACTTGCAGCTCAGAATGTTAGCCTAGGAGCTCTGATACCAATTTTCAGATGTACCTTGGGCAAGTCACTCGCCTTCACTCAGCCTGAGGTTTCTCATTGAAAATAAAGGCACTAGTCACTAGATAATCAATACGGTCACTTCCAGCTCTAAAAATGCTATACTTCTACGCTGGTAGAAGCACCAGTCAGCTGAGTTTTTGTCAGCACCTCAAACTCAGTGTGCCTGCAGGGGAGCTCGCACCAGCCCTTCCTGCTAACTCTTGTCAACGGCTCTGTCATATTTTAGTCATTTTGGCTGGAAACCCTCTGGGCATTTTTGCCTCCTCCTAATCTAGTCCTCCATATCCAAGGAGTTGCAAAATTTTATGAAAGCAGCCTCTGAAACACTGTCCTCTTACACATCTTTTTAGGATTTTTATTAGTTGTCAACAGCAGGGTTATTACTGCCCAGCATTTCTCAGTGTGGTGGAGTCTTTCATCAGATGACCACTGCAAACCGTAGCTCCAACTAAGTTAAACCCAGCTTTCTCCAAGTATTTAAAATAATCTTGGCTTAAATCGGCATTCAAACTGACCTGGCTTTAAGAAAATTAAGGAAGAGGGGCTTCCCTGGTGGCGCAGTGGTTGAGAGTCCGCCTGCTGATGCAGGGGACACGGGTTCGTGCCCCAGTCCGGGAAGATCCCACATGCCGCGGAGTGGCTGGGCTCGTGACCCATGGTCGCTGAGCCTGCACGTGTGGAGCCTGTGCTCCACAGTGGGAGAGGCCACAGCGGTGAGAGGCCCGCGTACCGCAAAAAAAAAAAAAAGAAAATTAAGGAAGAAACATGTAGCGTCTGCTTCAAGGAATCTTCTAATTTCTTTCACTTCAGTCTTTAGATACCCTCTGGAATTTAAAAGCAGTAAGCACTCTTCTCTTTCAGGTCCTAAGTAAACTTAAACTAAAAGGCAAAGGTCATAATGATAATATGTGATAATGTCTTGATACATGAGTATATGGCAGGCAATTTTTGTTAATGGAAAAACAACTGCATCTGTTCCAGCCCAGTCTTTTACTTTTAAATAGCAGCTTTATTGAGATATAAATTCACATAGCATAAAGTTCACTCTTTTAAGGAGTACAAGTTGGTGGTTTTTAGTATAGTCACAGAGTTGTCCATCCATCATCACTAATTCCAGTACATTTTCATCATCCCCAAAAGAAATCCTGTACTCATTAGCAGACACTCCCCTTCCACCTCCTCCCAGACCCTGGCAACCAATAATCTACTTTTTATCTATTGATTTACCTATTCTGGGCATTTCATATAAATGGAGCCATGCAATATGTGGTCTTTTGTGTCTGGCTTCTTTCAATTAGCATAATGTTTTTAAGGTTAACCCATATTGTAGCATGTATCAATACTTCATTCCTTTTTTTTCTTTTTAACATCTTTATTGGAGTATAATTGCTTTACAATGGTGTGTTAGTTTCTGCTTTATAACAAAGTGATCAGCTGTACCTATACATATATCCCCATATCTCCTCCCTCTTGCGTCTCCCTCCCACCCTCCCTATCCCACCCCTCTAGGTGGTCACAAAGCACAGAGCGGATCTCCCTGTGCTATGCAGCTGCTTCCCACTAGCTATCTATTTTACTATTCCTTTTTAAGGCCAAATAATATTCCATATCTATTCTATCCATAGATAGATTTACCACATTATATTTATCTATTCATCAGTTGATGGACGTGTATAGTTTTCATTTTGGGCTATTATGAATAGTGCTGTTATGAACATTTACATACAAGTTTTTCTGTGAATGTATTTTTCATTGATCATGGATGTATATCTAGGAGTGGAATCGCTGTGTCATATGTTAACTCCATGGTTAACACTCTGAGGAACTGGCAAGCTGTTTTCCAAAGTGGCTGCATGAGTTTTACATTCCCACCAGCAATGTGTGAGGGTCCCAGTTTCTTCACATCCTCATCAACACTTGTAAGTCCATTGTTTTTGATCATATCCATCCTAGTGGGTGTGACATGGTGTCTCACTGTGGTTTGAATTTGCATTTGCCCAGTGACTAATGATGTTGATGGTCTTTACATGTGCATATTGGCCATTTGTACATCATCTTTGGGTCACCTCAGTCTTAGGACAGATAAAAATTAAAATACCTTTATTTAGAGAGGAACTGATGCCCGTTTATAGGAACCAACAGCATTCTTTCAAGTGAGGCCAAATTAATAGTTGTTTAAAAATGCAAAGGCGGAATACTTCTTTAAATATATAGCATAGGACTCTGGGGTTAAAAACACACTTTTATCTTTAAAAAGTTACAAAAGTTAACCTCAAAGCTAAGTGATTTCTCTTAAGGAAAGCTAAGGAAATTTCTCTTTTAGAGCAGAAAAATAAATAGTAACTACTGCTCACATTAAGAATTAAACGATGGGCTTGTAAGAGACATTACCACCAATATTCCTATCCTTTGGAGGAGCCTCTGAGACTTGCTTAGGACTTAGTAGATAATGTAACAAATCTGCTGTTTCGAAAAAGACAAAGTTATCATTTTAATATAAATGAACCCACAGAGAAAAACTCAGTTCACATGAAAGATAAAGTATAAGGGGAGGGGGGCTATCATACAGCCCTGCCCCTGACAGTGCTCAATTAATATTTGTTGACTGAATTAATTTGAAAATAACTTCCACTCTACTTAATAATAGCTACTATTTACTGAGTGCTTAAATGTGCCAGATTAAGAGCTTCGTGTATGTTATCTTATTCACTCATCTATGAGGAAGTATTCTTTTTTTTAAAATAAGGACAAATTTTATTTATTCATTCATTTTTAAATTTTATTTATTGATTGATTGATTTTTGCCTGCGTTGGGTCTTCGCTGCTGTGCACGGGCTTTCTCTAGTTACAGCGAGCAGGGCTACACTTCGTTGTGGTGCGTGGGCTTCTTATTGCTGTGGCTTCTCTTGTTGCGGAGCACGGGCTCTAGGCTCACAGGCTTCAGTAGTTGCAGCACGTGGGCTCAGTAGTTGTGGCTCATGGGCTCTAGAGCGCAAGCTCAGTATTTGTGGCGCACAGGCTTAGTTACTCCGGGCATGTGGGATCTTCCCGGACCAGGGATGTGTCCCCTGCATTGGCAGGCAGATTCTTAACCACTGTGCCACCAAGGAAGTCCTGAGGAGGTATTCTTAAAATAATCTCAAATCTCATGTAGATGAAGAAATTAAGCCTTAGGGAGGTTAAATAAATTGCCCAACGTCAAACAGCTGCCAAGTGACTGACAGAGGCAAATTCAAATGCGGGCACAGATTTCAAAGCCTGTGCCCTTACCTCTCATACCTCTTGATTTTCTCCAAATTCTCAGGGAAATACATATTGCAACACAAGGTATATGTGTAATCCAACTACATTCAATATCAGATACTCTCCTGTAGGCTTCATGTTGTGTCACATGCTTCCATTTATCCTTCAGGATATCTCTGAGTGTTTCTTCTGGGAGTTATTTATCAGATAACTGCCCTTCTTAGGATAACACTGTACCTATAAAGATTGCGTGGTAGAGTCTTTGACAAATTGAACTTCTACAGGTCAGCTATAGCTGAATGCCAAAGACAGGGAAAGACCAGAACATAGTATGAGCACTCCGATGCTCGCTACAGCAGCATGTATACTAATATTGGAACAATACAGAGATTAGCATGGCCCCTGCACAAGGATGACATGCACATTCATGAAGCGTTCCATATATTTATGTAAAAGAATGAAATTAGAACACTCTCTAACACCATGCACAAAAATAAACTCAAAATGGATTAAAGACCTAAATGTTAAGACCAGATACTATAAAACTCTTAGGGGAAAACATAGGCAGAACACTCTCTGACATAAATCACAGCAAGATCTCTTCTATCCACCTCCTAGAGTAATGAAAATAAAAACAAGGATAAACAAATGGGACCTAATGAAACTTAAAAGCTTTGCACAGCAAAGGAAAGCATAAAGTATGAGCACTCTAAACAAGCACAGGAATGGCTTAGGTGTTTTACTGAGAACTTTACAGAGGCAAGAGAAGGTACTTTAGCTGTTTAGGTGTAGCTGTTTCCCCTGAACTTCAATCAAAGAGGGGAGAACATAAGGAAGGGGATGGATGCTCCACAAGGGTCTATCCTATGGGGGTGGTTCTGGAAATAGACTACATATTCATCCCCACTTGAGGCCACCCTTGAGACTTTTCGCAGGGGCTAAAATAGCTCCACCCGCCCTGATGAAACAGGTGCCTCCCACCTCCCTCTGAGTTGGCACTTCCCTTTCCTAACCCAACAGCCGCCAGCACTGGTGGTGCTGGCCAGTGGTGGGCCACATCCAGTCAGCACCCAAGAGTGAGGGAGGCATTTGGCCAATTCCAGAAAAGGTGGAGACGTTACTGAGTCACCATCATTAAGTTATGTAACGTCAGTGCCACAGAGATTTCTTTGCCCATGAACAATTCCCGATTTTGCAGGAAATATCCTTGGGTGCCTTAGTGGTGGGAGAGCAGCTTTCACTGGACCCTCTCCCTCGTCTCATTCATTCAGCCTAAATTCCTCTCCCATTAGTTTTTCAACCTTCTTCTTAACTCTGACTCGCTGTTTTCACGTCTGGCCTAGATCCTCAAAAAAAAAAAAAAGCTATGAAATAAGAAAGGGATTGAGTGGCCAACAACTAGCAGATGGGTAAGGAAATTAAAACACATTCAGCATTGGGCTCTTAAGTGAAAAAATAAAAAAATTTAACGAATATTTCTTAAATGAATGAATAAATTTAGGATTTAGAGTAAACGAATTTCATCATGGGATAAAACATGCAGCCACTAAGAAGAATGTTTACAGAGAATTTTAATAACCTAGGGCAATTCCTATGTCATGATATTAAGAGAAAAAGAACAGAATATGAAATTATACATATAGTATGCTCTCAACCGTGATGAATACCTATGCATGTAAAATCTTGGAAAGAAATTCACTAAAATTTTAATAGTTACTATCCTTGGATAGAGATGTAACGGGTGTTCTTTATATTCTTCTTTCTGCTTTTCAGCAACTTGTGCAGTTTTCTCTATGAGCCATTCTTACATTTATAATCAGGAAAAAACCCATAAATGTCAATTTTTTCTTTAGAAGAAAAGAACTCTCTTACTGTCCCAGATGTTTTCCCTCACAGCCCCAGGAAAACTGTAAACCCTGCTCTGGGAGAACACCTCCCATGGCCACCTGGCTCCTCTGTGTCCACACAAGTGATGATCTGGCAGGACGCGGGGATTAGCATGGGAAAGCATGTCTGTCTGTTGTGCACTTTGCCCGGCTCTCTCAGATCTGTGCTTGCTGTTTCACTCCCATCTGTCTCACTTGTTGCTGGTGAGGAATTTCCCCAAATTATCACTCCCAGCAGAAGGCATTTCTCTAGCTAGGCCTTGGGAAATGGAGACGTAACATTTGCCAATTTTCTCTACCCCTCTCTCCGATTGGCTTGGGCTACATCCCAGGAGAAAGCACTTATCCCCACCCCCATCAAGATCATTTAAGTGGCAAAGCTCCCCCCACAGTCATGTCACGTTCTCACTAAAGAAAGGCCTGCCTAAATAGAATTATTCAGAATTTGCAAGCTTAGGGTCCAGGTAGGAGCCAATTTTAAATTTTTGCTTAGGAATCCGAAATTTCCATTTCTGCCAGGCTGTTCAGAATTTAAAAGCAAAACGATATACTAAGACTGAGGATTGTAAGGCCTGAGCCACAGATGTTCAGCTGTAAGATGGAAATGAAATGATCTGAGAGGCATGAATGTTTAATGAGGCCTGATTTAGAAATGACAGAATATGTAGCCCACACATGGCCTTTTCTAGAAAACTATCTTGTTCATGTGAATGTTGACGCATATCAACGTTCCCCAGAGAGCTCATCTGCCACCTGAGATGGTGTACTTTTCTGGCCCAGCTCTGTAGCAGCCGAATTACTGACTCAACAACCAATGTATGGCTGGGAAATCCAGTAATCCCAAATTCTCATACACAGCCAATTAAAATAAATGTTTACTACTATAGGACAGATTCCTCACTGACTCTGTTTAGGTCAACTTGTAATGTTTCTTTGTTGTTCTTGTTTCTCAGGTCCAAAGCCGTCTCCAGCCTCCACAGGCAGAGCAAAGCAATTCCTCCCTGAGTACCAGTGCACCTTGTTAATACCTCTTTTACAGCACTTGTTACATGCCTGTAACAGCTTGTTTCCAGATCTGTCTCCATCACCAGACTGAGACCTCTGGAGAGCAAGGGCTATAGGTGCTGTACCAGAGCACAGTGATTGCCGCTTAATAAATGTCTGTGGAATTAATTGCCTAATCAAA
This sequence comes from Mesoplodon mirus, assembly GCF_964341445.2. Lineage (NCBI taxonomy): Eukaryota > Metazoa > Chordata > Mammalia > Artiodactyla > Ziphiidae > Mesoplodon > Mesoplodon mirus. The sequence goes on along the minus strand of NC_138979.1, from coordinate 100,605,876 downwards.
ATGTTCATTTTTTTCCCCTCTCAGATTGATACCGCACTTTAAACAATGTTTAACATATTTGAGAGAGGCATATTTATAGAATTTTAGAACCGGGAGGGACCTCACTTTGTCGATGGGATAACCACGGCTCAGAAAAGCCCAATGACCCATATGAGTCCATCAGACGTTGCTGAGATCAGTGCAATTCTCTTTGCAAGAGTTAAATGAACTTTAGGAACATGGACTTTTATTTTACGTTCTGGGAATTCAAATCTGTAAAACTTTAATTTCCAGGTTTAGTAAAATGGTGCTAACAGGCCTCAAGAAGTATTTTAAAGGTGGATAGTATAGGTCGGCATTTGACCCAAGTCTGCCCTCTAAACTTGCAGAAGATACTATCAAGAGAAATCTTACTTTAATGTGTTAAAACTATTCTCATGAGTTTGTGGGACATTTTATTTTTATTTTCCATTACAGGTTTTAGATTTATAGAAAAGTTACAAAGGTAGTACAGAGTTCCTATATACCTGTCACCCAGTGTCAGTTCTCCCTAATGCTGTCATCTTACATTACCACGGTACATTTGTCAAAACAAAGGAACTGGGCTTCCCTGGTGGCGCAGTGGTTGAGAGTCCACCTGCCGATGCAGGGGACACAGGTTCGTGCCCCAGTCCAACGGGAGAGGCCGCAACAGTGAGAGGCCGTGTACCGCAAAAAAGAAAAACAAAACAAAACAAAAAACTAAGGAACTAACACTGTGTATTCCTATTAATGAAACTCCAGACTTTATTCAGATTTCACCAGTTTTCCCACCAATGTCCTTTTTCCATTCCAGGATCCCATCCAGAATACCACATTATGTTTAGTTGTCGTGTCTTCTCTGGTCTTCTCTGGTTTGTGACTGTTTCTTAGTCTGCTCTATGACAGTTTGTTTGTTTTTAGTTTTTATTGGAGTATAGTTGATTTACAATGCTGTGTTCATTTCAGGTATACAGCAAAGTGAATCAGTTATACATATACATATATCCATTCTTTTTTATATTCTTTTCCCATATAGGCCGTTACAGGGTACTGAGCAGAGTTCCCTATGCTATATAATAGGTCCTTATTAGTTATCTATTTTATATATAGTAGTGTGTATATGTCAATCCCAATCTCCCAAATTATCCCTCCCCCCCCTACCCTCTGGTAAGTATAAGTTTATTTTCTACATCTGTGACTCCAGTTCTGTTTTGTAAATAAGTTCATTTGTACCCTTTTTTTTTGGATTCCATATATAAACGATATCATATATTTGTCTTTCTCTGACTTACTTCACTCAATCTCTAGGTCCATCCTTGTTGCTGCAAATGACATTATTTTGTTCTTTTTTATGGCTACCATGATAGTTTTGAAGAGTACTGGTTGGGTATTTTGTAGATTGTCCCTCAAACTGGTTTGGTCTTATGTTTTCCTCATGATTAGCCTGGGGTTATGTATGTGTTTTTGGAAAGCATACCACAAATGCCAAGTGCCCTTCTCATCACATTACATCAGGATGTAAATGATATCCCCATGCTATCACTGGTGAGGTTAACCCTGATCACTTGGTGAAGGTGGTATGTGCCAGGTTTCTCCACTATAAAGTTAGTGTTTTTCCTTTCCATTCTCTATTCTTTAGAAGTGAGTCACTAGGACCGGCCTGGAAGGGAAGAGAGGTTTATCTTCATATAGTATTTGGAATTCTTTCATTAGGGAGATTTATCTCTTATCCTCCCTTTATTTATGGAGATTTTCGTTTAGTAGATAATAAAAATTCCTTGAATTTGTGGGAAGTTAAACTAAAATTATAACTGTATAAGACAGTAAGTTTGGGCCGATATAAAGTAAGCATATGGTGTTGGAATATGAATTTAAGAGATAAACACCTCTTTGGGGGACACCACCATGGCTGAGAGAGATCACATCAATAAACTTTCCAGATTACTGAAATGTATTGCTTCAATCACCAAGAGCTTTTTTTTTTAATATATAAATTTCTCCCATTCTTCTGGCTGCCTTTCTATGGTATATCATATGCTTTTATCTTCTTGAACAGAATATCCTGAACAAAAATTTAGCCTTTTTACAAAAATTGATCATGATACTGAAATTCACAGCAATGATGATGGTTAAACTTGATGACCTCTAAAGCTTTTCCAATCCAAGTTTAACAACTATCAGACAAGATTAATGAAGTTACGTCCCCACATAACCAAAGACTTCTTGTTTTAAACCTAAGGTTTTTACTTTGGGCTGGGGTACAGTGGTCTCAGCCTTACTTCTAGATCAGAAAGAAGCAACAGGTGTTCACACAGGAGCAGGCAGGACAGCTCATACAAATCACGCAGGGAGGTTGTTAAAAGCCAGATTCTGATTCAGGCCTGAGATTCTGCATTTCTAACAACCTCCCAGGTGATGCAGTGTTGCTGGTCTATAGATCATTCTTTGAGTGACAAGGACCCAGGGAACCCTACATACCCAACTTTGTCATCTGGCTGTTGGCAAGGCTTTAGGAGGCCAGGAAGTTCCTGGGACAGGGCAGAACTTTTCTCTCATGCTGCAAAGAGCTTTGAATAGACATGGATCGTTCACAAAGTACAGTCAGAGCTTAGAAAAAGAAGGAGCTAGGTGACCAAAATAAATAACTCATTCTTCTAAAATAAGCCAAAGGAGGGAAAGAGAATTCTCTTCCTTAAGAGAACTACTTTAGAGGCAAACAGTTCTTGGACTTTCTGGTTCCTTTGATGTTGAAAAGAAGCACCCAGACTACATCAAAAGGACAATAAGCTAGTTTTACATAAAGATCAGTTTTGTGGAGAGAGGTCCACTTCCAGAACTTGAGGCTTCTTATCCTAAAATTACACTTGAGGATTTTAGGATGACACTAATGTACATTTTATATGATTGCTTCTATTTTCTTACAAACACAAGGGGGGTTTGTCTGTCCTTCAAGATCTAAGCCACAGCAGCCAAACCCTTAGTTGCTTTCAAATTAAGCTAATATGACATATGGAATCTACTTATTTAAATCTAAAGTCATTCCTCACTATCCAAGGGGGATTGGCTTCAGGAGCCCTGTGGATTCCAAAATCCATGGATGCTCAAGTCAGGGTTTCTTTCAAGTCCTAGTCTTTCACCACTCCATTTCCATAGCTCAGAAAGATATTTTGCATACATTTCAAAATGCTTATCACTGTTTACAATGTCATTAATAAAGCTGATTCTGCCAACTTGTGCCTAACCCTTGAGCAAGTTGCAGCTTTAATGTTATATCAAGTAATCATCAGAGGAAAAATAGCTGAGGTTTGACCTCATTTCTTGAGTAGATATGTTTGTGGTTGTCAGCTAGCTAAGCTAGTGGTGTAGTTAATATTATACAGAGTTATTGCTAAACTCTTTTTCTCCCCAGATAATGACTAAAAATCAAAGTTTATAGCATGAATTATTACCAGTTGATAAGATTCTGAATTTATCATACTGGCTAACAAATATTACGTGAGTTGATTTAATTAATTAATTAATATATTTTAAATTGTTTGGCCACACTGCGAAGCATGTGGGATCTTACTTCCCCCACCAGGGTTCCAACCCGCACCCACTGCAGTGGAAGCACGGAGTCGTAACCACTGGACTACCAGGGAAGTCTGCAGAGTTGATTTTAGATGAAAAAATGACTCTGGTATCATTGACTGAATTATAAAAGGTAAAGAAGAAAAATGTTGACTGCTGCCTGAAAAAATTTAGCTTGGTAAATATATATCTAAGACAGTGGCAGGCACTATGGCAGGGTGAGGTGCAGCCAGCATAGTAGTGGGAACATGGGCTCTAGAGCTGTACTTCCAGGTTTGAAGTCTGACTCAACCATTTGTTGGCTGTATGACCTTGTGAAGTTGTTTAAACCCTCTGGATCTCAGCTTTCTTGACTGTAACAGGAATAATACTAGTACATAACTCACAGAGTTGTTATGATGATTAAATAATATATGTAAAGCACCACTCACTACATGTTCGCTATTGTTATTCTTATTCATAGGAACTGGGGGACTTCCCTGGTGGCGCAGTGGTTAAGAATCCACCTGCTAATGCAAGGCACACAGGTTTGATCCCTGGTCTGGGAAGATCCCACATGCCGTGGAGCAACAAAGCCCATGCGCCACAACTACTGAAGCCCGCATGCCTAGAGTCCGCGCTCGGCAACAAGAAAAGCCACCGCAATGAGAAGCACGTGCACCTCAAGGAAGAGTAGCCCCCTCTCGCCACAACTAGAGAAAGCCTGCGAGCAGCAACGAAGACGCAGCGCAGCCAAAAATAAATAAAATAAATTTATTTAAAAAAAGAAAAAGGAACTGGGGCTTCCCTGGTGGCGCAGTGGTTGAGAATCCGCCTGCCGATGCAGGGGATATGGGTTCGTACCCCGGTCCGGGAGGATCCCACATGCCGCGGAGAGGCTGGGCCCGTGAACCATGGCCGCTGAGCCTGCGCTGCCGAACCCTGTGCTCCGCAATGGGAGAGGCCACAACAGTGAGAGGCCCGCGTATCGGGGAAAAAAAAAAAAAAAGGAAGTGAAATGGGGAGAAGGGGAACTAGTCAAGACAGGAAGGCAAGTGTGGCCACATTAAGAAAAAGATGCTGAGAGCAAGTCCAGAAGTGGGGAAGATAATACTTTCTACATCTGCTTCCTACATCAGGTATTCTCTGGACGTGACTACAACACTCTTGTATATAACTCTTCACTATTTGCATGTGTGTTTGTGTGTGGGTGTAATATTTCAAAGTGATTTCATTTGATTATCAGCCATCTAGGGAGGTAAAATCTCTTATGCAATCTAGCAAATACTGCTGACTCTCACAGTATGTGGGTAAGGCAAGCACAGGATGGACCCTCAGAGTACCAAAGTACAGTGCAGGAGAGCACAGTAGAGCATAGCTGGCCATCCCTTCCTGTCTGGATTACCAGAAGTGTTGTTGGGCTCTTTATATGTCACTGGAGATGTCATGTGGGGCTATTTTCTTTCCCAAGATGACCTTATTGTACATTTCCTGAAAGCATTATATTTGATGATCCTCACAGCTTCACATTCATCAAATATATTGGGTTGGCCAAAAAGTTTGTGCGAGTTTTTCTGTAAGATGTTACAGAACGAACTTTTGGCCAACCCAATACTTCATGTTCCTTGGTAGTAAGCATATTTTGCATGCCTCACCCAGCCTTAGCTATGTATCAGAAAGTAGCCATTTAAAGCACTTTCTCTGTTTAGTCCTGAGAGATACTTGAATTGCTATTTTGTTTTGTTTGTTTTTGCTATGATAGCAAGGCAATATCCTATAGAACCATGCCCCAAAAATATTTCAAATAGAATTAATGGACCGGTAGAAATGACAATATGGTGATGATCAGAACATAATCTCTAGCTGAGTAATAGGAAACATGTGTCAAAGAAGTTATTGGCTTATTGTTATTAATTAAAACAATAATTAACATTGGCCACTTACCATGTGCCTGGCAGTATGCCAAGTGTTTTATGTGACTGTAATCAACGTGATATTGCAATATGCCCAGCTATAGCAAACAGGAGGAGTTTAATAGATACTTGTTGAGTAAATAAATCTGTGAGATAGGAATTACTTTTATCAATTTTACAAATGATGAAAATTAGGTTTAGAATTTTAAGCTTTGCCTAAGGTCACATAACTAATAAGTAACAAGTGAACCTAGCTGGTAAACTGAAATTTGATTGTAGCATAACATAGTGTAGTGGTTCAGAGTGGGAACCACAGAGCTAGTTTTGAATCCTAGCTCTGCCACTTACTAACTGTGTGACCTTGGGGGAGTTACTTAGCCTTTCTGTGCCTCAGTTCCTTCATCTGTAAATTAGAAATAATAATCCCAACCTCCCAAGGTTATTGGGAGGATTAAATGAGATCACACATGTAAAGCACTTAGAACTGTGACTGGCACCCTCTAAATATAGCTATTACTGTTTAGTAGAGCCTTATATTACATACCAATAGAGTTTTCTACTTTTCAAAAGAAATTTTTATACATTATCTCATAACGTCCTTATAAGGATGTTATGAACAATAATCATTACAATTAAGATAATAGAATCTCATGGAGTATAATCAATAAAAATATTGAATCACTATGTTGTACACCTGAAACTAATATAATATTCTAAATCAACTATACTTCAATTTAAAAAATATGATCTCGGGCTTCCCTGGTGGCGCAGTGGTTGAGAGTCCGCCTGCCAATGCAGGACACACGGGTTCGAGCCCTGGTCTGGGAAGATCCCACATGCCACGGAGCAGCTGGCCCTGTGAGCCACAATTACTGAGCCTGCGCGTCTGGAGCCTGTGCTCCGCAACAAGAGAGGCCGTGATAGTGAGAGGCCCGCGCACCACGATGAGGAGTGGCCCCCACTTGCCACAACTAGAGAAAGCCCTCGCACAGAAACGAAGACCCAACACAGCCATAAATACATAAATAAAAATTAAAAAATAAAAAATATGATCTCACTTAATCCTCATAATAATCCATTTTATAGATTACAAGAATCAGGCTCAGAAAGGTTAAATGGATTGCTAAAGATCATACAGCAAGTAGTTAGGCCCTGCTGAGAAAACATAGAATGAAAGATTAACACACAGTGTCAACTCTTAAAATAAGAAGGGAGTAGAAGGAAGACAGGTAGGAAAACAACTAGCTCATTCAAGGCATAATGAAGCCATGTACTAAAAGGAGTGCAGTTTACATGCTGAGGAAAGCCAAAGGAAGAATTGATTAATTCTGTCTAGAGGTGGTATGTTTGCCTAGAATCCATCCCAGTGGCACCAAAGCAGGTCAGACACTGTTTCATGGCAATGAAACATATTGAGTCTGCTTGAAGTCAGAAAAGTTTGAGGGTGTGAGAGTAGCAGAGAAACATGGAAAGAAGTTTCCCAAGGAAAACTTTGAAAAATGCCTAAGCATTCATGACCACTCCCACACATTTTTTTGGACGTGGGAGGGAAACAGTGACCTTCATTTCAAAGGACAAATGAAGTATTCAGCACCGAAGATAATGTGAACAATGTGGGAAGTGAGTTATACATGGCCTGAGGCATGTAGAAATTATGTGAAAATAAGTACTATATATCAACAGATTGTTTCATACACCTGGGTATGAATCTTGGGAAAACCTAGAACCACAGTTGAGCACACTTCAGACTCAAATTTTACAGCCTTAGGGCTTATTTGGTTCTGGACTCCCTCTAGTGGTTCAACCTTTGGTGCTTTAATTGGTACTCTTCAGTTCGTTGAATCATCAAATTTTGGGTCATATTAAAAACAAGCAAAAGGACCACACAACTCCTGAGTGGTTTCCCACAAGAATAAAACTATGTGATTGAATGGTATGATAATGTGGCTATTAAGGTAGTTGAAATAATTGTGTTTCAAATGGTCTGACCTAAAGGGACACAGTGGATTTCACTGGCTGACTAGAAAAGCCAGTTATAGTTCTGCTGAGAATGTGTAGATAATAGCTGAAGGTCCAGGAACAGCATTTCTGTTTGCTTTTGTTTGCAACCTAAGGTGAGAATTCAACCTTTTAGGGATAGAGAGAAGTGACTGTTTTCTGGGTATATGGGTCCTACAAGGTCAGAGAATTCTAGCTTGACCTTGTATAAAGTCAACCTTTCAGACCAACCCAAAGCAACATGTGGTTTCCTTCATATCATATCCCTAATATTGCAGCCTATACATCTGTTTTAAACCAAATTCAGAAAATTCTAAGAGTGATTTAACTTTATTTGCTTCCCTATATTGGCTTTGGTTATGCCCCTTGGCTATGTCTCCTGCTTCTTGCACATGACCACATGAGAAGGCAGACTCTTGTGTTCACTCTATTAAACCTGCACTTCCTGGCCAGTTCTGCATTACAGATATACATAAATCTGCCAACTCTTTAATATGACAGCCCTTTGCATATTTAGGACAGTTATCATGTCCTGTCTTCTTTCCCTTTTTTGGATCCCCAAAGCTTCTTGGAACCAGAATAAAAGAACCTCTGTGAGGTAGAGGTATCATAATTGAATAACTTAATGGGCATTTTGTTCACATCTTCAGAGGTAAAAACATTGGCTTTTTAAAAAAATTTTTATTGAACTATAGTTGATTTACAATGTTGTGTTAGTTTCAGGTGTACAGCAAAGTGAATCAGTTGTGCATACACACGTATCCATTCTTTTTTAGATTCTTTTCCCATATAGGTTATTACAGAATATTGAGTAGAGTTCCCTGTGCTGTACAGTAGGTCCTTATTAGATATCACTTTTATATATAGTAGTGTGTATACGCTAATCACAATCTCCTGATTTATTCCCCCCCCACCCCGCCTTCACCTTTGGTAACCATAAGTTTGTTTCCTCCGACTGGGACTCTATTTCTGTTTTGTAAATAAGTTCATTTGTACCCTTTTTTTAGATTCTACGTAAAAGAGATATCATATGATATTTATCTTTCTCTCTCTGATTTAGTATGATAATCTCTAGGTCCATCCGTGTTGCTGCAAAAAAAAATTGGCTTTTTATTTCAGAAAATACAAAGCTGTTCTTGAAAAGTCTGAGTTTAGAGTCTTTGTTCTCCAAAGAGAATAGAAGGCAATACGATTAAGAGAAAGAAGCAAACAGGATGTAATGGGTGATTTACCCATTTCAGGACCTCCTCTTAGTATGCTATTTTCTAGTTCCTTTTAAGTTGTTCCAGCACAGTAGTTGGAAACATACAGCAGAGATCTGATAAGTGACTGTGGACTCCAGAAGTTAGTCATAGTGTCTGCCCTGAGGTTTGGATAGAGTGAGGCCAGGAATGGGCATTAGTCATAAGATCCCAGATCTGACAGTACTTTCCATTAAGAGATCACTATAGAGTCTGCAGCCGATTATTTGCATAAGTAGGAAGAAAAAGCACTCAAACACCAGTGACTTAAGCATTCCATCTGCAATCTCAATTTTGTAATCACATAAATTTGGGTCTCAGTGAAAGTGGGAAAAACAGAGGTAGAAAGATGTGAGTAGGATAAAAAACAAGGCATATTATCTTGACTTTGAATATCTGTAGCTCTTTTTTTTTTTTTTTGCGGGCCTCTCACTGTTGTGGCCTCTCCCTTTGCATAGCACAGGCTCCGGGGCACGAACCCTACATCAGCAGGCGGATTCTCAACCACTGCGCCACCAGGGAAGCCCTGTAGCTCTTTTTGATGAGCAGCATTTAAAAGGATAGGAGGAAAGAGTAATTCCCGGTGGGGAGGGGAGAGGAGAGGTGGAAAGAGAATATTAGGTGGAGGTCTTAATAATGTAGACAGGCATTGCCTCTAATACAGGACTTAGTACTGTTGTGCCCCAGATAGACAATAAGGACTTAATCACATGAACAGAAGAGGTTATGATTAAGTTGTTGTCAAAGAACATTCAAAGGAGAAGTCAGGAATATGAACAGAATGTACTGGTGTGCCACAACTACGTCAGATGGCCTGGTTTCCCCCCTTTCCCTTCTTCAAGGGATTTAAAATGTTACACTGTGATTCTCTTTTGCTCGGCTGGTGCTTTTGTATACGAAGGACATGCATGCACTTTACAAACAGGTTGGAACCCAGGTTATCGAAGGTGCCAAGGCTGTATTTCTCATCCACTCCAAGTCACCTAAGACATTACCACCAGAGCACTCAAAAATACTGTGCCCCTGAGGACTGTCGAGGTTTTTTCACAAAATAGCACAGTCTATAGGCTGATACTCCAAAAGCGCAGATGGTGATGCTCGAGTCCGGGAGCCAGGGAAAGAGAATGCTATGTGGCAACTCCCCAAACCACCAAGGTACATGCTTAATGACCTAGTAAAGGTAGCTTACGCTGCCTCTCAGACACCCGTGACGAAGGCCTTGTTCGTAAAGCTATGGAAAGGACGACTAGATTTCATCAAACCCAGCAGCACAGCAAACTAGCCCCGAGGGTCCAAGCGTTGTTTAACTTCGTCTAACTTTCCGATTGGTCCTTTCTGCCTCATGTAAGGGAACGGCAACAGATCCCTGGCGCATGCGCATCACGTGCTTCCGGCAGAGGCGCTCTGTGTACCGGTCTTTCTGGCCCGGGTGGAATACCTACCCCACTTTCCTGGGCCTTGCGTCTTCCGTGAGTAATGGCTCCGGACTCAGGTCCCTTTCCAGAAGGGCCGTTCTTAAAGCTGCTACCTGTAGACGCTAGGGACCGGGGCACCCAGCGCTGTCGCCTGGGCCCGGCGGCCCTCCGCGCCTTAGGCGCGCACCTGGGCTCGGCGGTGGAGATCTCGCTGCCTGACGGCGGCTCCTGCCTCTGCACCGCCTGGCCGCGGCGGGATGGAGCGGACGGCTTTGTGCAACTGGATCCGCAGTGCGCGAGCCCGGGGGCGGCAGTGGGGGCGCCGGGGTCCCGGGGGAGTCTGAACCTGAGCCGACTCCGGTTAGTGCCCTGCCCGCCCCTTCGGCTCCTCGCCGTGTGGCCGGTGTTGCGGGAGCTGGCGGGCGTGTCTGGTGCCCCAAATCCAGCCGCGGTGCTGGAGGCGGCGCAGGAGCTGCTGAGGAACCGTCCGGTCTCTCTGGGCCACGTGGTGGCCGCTCCTCCGGGCGCTCCCGGCCCGGTGGCCGCCCTGCACATCGTCAGCGGGGCACCCAACCCGAATCCGGCCGGGCTGGTCACCCCTCGCACCCACATCAGTCTGAGCGGGCTACCTCCGTCGGAAGAAAAGCCGCAGCCCGAGGTGCCCCTTGGGGGCCTTTCCGAGGCGGCCGACTCGCTGCGGGAGCTCCTCCACCTGCCGCTCAGCTACCCCCGCGCCTTGGCCTCGCTGGGGCTAGAAGTGCCACGCGGGGTGCTCCTGGCCGGCCCCCCCGGAGTGGGCAAGACCCAGCTAGTTCGGGCCGTGGCCCGAAAGGCGGGCGCGGAGCTGCTGGCCGTGAGTGCCCCCATGCTGCAGGGCTCCCGGCCCGGGGAGACCGAGGAGAACGTGCGGCGGGTCTTCCAGCGCGCCCGGGAGCTGGCCAGCCGCAGGCCCACCCTTCTCTTCCTGGACGAGGTGGACGCCCTGTGTCCCCGGCGGGGCGGCCCACACCAAGCCCCCGAGAGCCGCGTGGTGGCCCAGGTGTTGACGCTGCTAGACGGCATCAGTGGGGGCCGGGAGGTGGTGGTTGTGGGATCCACCAACCGGCCGGACGCGCTAGACCCAGCGCTGCGCAGACCTGGGAGATTCGACCGAGAGGTAAATAGGCTCAGCCAGCTAGCTCATTGCCCCTGGAACCCCGGCCTCTTCTGGCCCTGGTTGGCTGCCCCGAGGCGTTTGCCACTTAGGTTTGGAAGTCAGTGAAGCTGGAGTGGGGCTCTGTAAAGCAGAGAAGAACCCATTCTCTGGTCCACAAATGATCTGCGAGCCAGGACCCTTTCCCCCTCCAGAGTCAAATTGTTCTGAGAAGCAAGGGGGCCGTTAGGGATGAGTTGTGCAGGTCCTGAGAATGAGGAGTACTATAATCAGTAGTGTTAGTTTTTAAGGGAACTAGGACTGCTACAAGCATATTAAACTCTTACGGATCTGGAAGGAGAATTTAAAGTAGGATAGCCTCGAGAAACAAATGTATTGAAATAAGGGGGAAGGCAGGGAAGGACTAAATCAGAGCAGACATTTTAACTCTTCTAGATTTATTCATTCCTTGTTTGAACGCCAGCCTCCTATCCCACAATTGCTCCCTGAGTTGCCAGGAAGGTTGAATATTCAAAGCTGTCCTATTTTATAAACTTCAGTCCTAAATTGATTCTTGATTTCTACTAAATAGTTTGAATAGTGATTATTTAAATGATGTTTGAACTTTGTGGTAGGTTTCTAAAGAGACAGGTGATAATTGCCCACTTTAGCATAATTTGTTTAGAACGTGAGTGGATTTCTTCCTCACACCATGTCGTACCTGTCTCCTGAATAAGCTCCATAAGAGCAGGGACATAGACTATCTAGTTTACTGGCTCCTAGAACGTGGTAGGTTCTCAAAAATAACAAAAACTTATTAAATGACATATGTAATTTTTAACTGTGCAACTTTCTAGCCAGTGTTACTCCTCTGGAAGATAAGGATTTTCATGTATTCAGAATGTAAGGTATGCTTAAGAGTACACAGTAATAGTTCCAGATTTGTTCGCTAAATTATTATACATGTTTGTGAGGATTAAAAAAATAATGTTTTAAGCTGTAAACTTTTTCTTTCCTTGCTTTGCACATAGATTGTCATTGGAACTCCCACACTTAGACAAAGAAAGGCGATTCTACAAGTGATTACCTCAAAGATGCCCATCTCCAGTCAAGTCGATTTGAGCCTCCTTGCAGAAATGACAGTTGGCTATGTTGGTGCAGACCTGACCGCACTCTGTAGGGAGGCTGCCATGCACGCTCTGCTTCATAGTGAGAAGGTAAGAAGGATTGATTTATGACCTTCTATGTGAACCCTTTTATTAACGTAACAAGTTAATTTAGAGATTAAAAAAAGTGGTAAGTACATTTTCTTCAAACTTTTGATACCTTCGACAGCTGTTTCTTACATTTAAAAAATTTATTTATTTATTTATTTATTTTTGGCTGCGTTGGGTCTTTGTTGCTGCGCGTGAGCTTTCTCTAGTTGCGGTGAGCAGGGGCTACTCTTCGTTGCGGTGCGTGGAGTTCTCACTGTGGTGGCTTCTCTTGTTGCAGAGCATGGGCTCCAGGCGTGCATGCTTCAGTGGTTGTGGCACATGGGCTCAGTAGTTGTGGCTCACATGCTCAGTAGTTGTGGCATGCAGACTCAGTAGTTGTGGCTCACGGGTTCTAGAGCTCAGGCTCAGTAGTTGTGGCGCACGGTCTTAGTTGCACCGCAGCATGTGGGATCTTCCCAGACCAGGGCTTGAACCCGTGTCCCCTGCATTGGCAGGCACATTCTTAACCACTGCACCACCAGGGAAGGCCTCTTACATATATTTTTACATCTGAACTGCATAGAAATAGTATATGACTGAAAGTAGGGACAGAGAGCTGAGTTCTTTAGGTTTGCCCAGAGCATTTTCCCCCACTCCCATAGTAACTCTTTAGTGCTGAAGCCCAGAGCAGTCAGGAAAAAGACAGTGTGGCCCCAGAAGAAGTAAACCTATTTCTTTTTAATTTTTGTTTTATTTTGAATCTATTTCAGACTTAGAGAAAAGTTGCAAAAATAGTGCAAAGAATTTTTGTATATCCTTCACACAGATTCATCAAATGTAACATTTTACCACTTTTGCTTTATCATACTCTCTTCATGTGTATGGATGTTTATGTGAGTGTGTATATATATATATACTCATACTCTCAAATGCAGCCATGATGCCCCTTTAGCATTGAAAATTTAAGTGTATATTTCCTAAAAACAAGGACTTTAAAACCACAGTACAATTATCAAGATGAGGAAATTAACACTGACATGATACTTCTACCTAATCTATATAGACCTTAACCAAGTCTCACCATTTGTCCCACTAATTTCCTTTGTAGCAAAAATTTTAAAAGGAAAAAAGAAAAAAATATTTTTTAATCCAGGATTACACATTGCATTTAGCTGTCATGGCTGCTTAATCTTTAACCTAGAAACATTCTTCAGTCTTTCTTTTACGACTTTAATTTTTTAAAAGTACAGTTCAGTTATTCTGTAGAATATTCCTAAGTTTGGGTTTGACTGATGTTTTCTCATGATTTGATTCAGGTTTTGCATTTTTGGCAGAAATATCACAGAAATGATACTGTGTTTTTCTCATTGCATCTATTAGGTAGCAAATGATATATCTTTGTCCTATTACTGGTGAAATTAACTTTGATATCTTGGATAAGGTGGTACCTCTGAGATTTCTCCATTGTCAAGATACTATTTTTCCCTTTGTTGTTAATAAGCATCTTGAAGGGAAAATAAGCTTTTCTAACTCAGGAGACGATTAGGTGCTTGGAATTTTATTTAAATTCATCTTTGACATTCAAATCCTTAATTCATGTCTGCTTTTCTTAAAAATAGTTAGAATATTATCTTAAATATAGTAGTTTTCAACACTATAGATTGGAAAATCTGTTCACTTTTGTGTAATGTCAACCTGAATCCCTAAACCCCTTCAGAAAAATATTTTCAGCATGCTGAGGATTCTGTTGTAATGTTAAAATTGTTCTTTGACCTTATAATTTTTTAAAACCTAATTCTGAGTTTGTTTAAGCTATAAGAGGATGATTTATCATCCTAAATTTTGAAAACCTTTTTACCTAGGTCATTTTAACCTTCCTCATTTTCTTTTCCTTTATTTTTACTCTTACACCAAAGGTGGGGAAGGAGTTACATGAACTTGTAAGTCCTCATCTTTTCAGTTTAGAACCAAAACTGCTTGAAGATTTAATGACAAGTCCCATGTGTGAAGATTTGAGGATATATGCCTCTTGAGGGGAGGACAAGAATACCACGGTATGGGAAAGGAGGTTTACATTTAGAATTCCCTCTGCTTTGAAGTTCCAGGTTTGACCTTAAGCACGTTGGCTTAGGTGGACCATCCAGCTGCAGCCGTCCTAGGGTGGAGCCCACTGCTACTTCAGGAGGGGCCTGCCCAGGCATAGTTACCCCAGGTGATGGCTCAGTTCATAAACAACCAGGGGAAGTGGAAGAAAGAAAGGCAAAAAGGAAGAAGGGACAGAGGCTTCTGGGAAGGTACTGGCTCCATCTGTTTCTTCTTTCCCTCCTCAGGCAGCTGAGGGGCTGCTGCTGCCTCTATCTGTGCCAGGGCAGACAAGAGCACATCACAGTTTGTTCATCTTTTTGTCAAGTATGCCTATTAAAGGGTTAGAAAGACAGTTTAACACACACACATATACACATAGAGGGGAAAGGGTTTTTATCTGCCTGAAAGGATTATGAAAATCAAGTGAATAGTGTACACACAAGTAATCTGCAAGTGTAAATGGGATTTTCAAATGTTAGTTGGTGTTACCTAAAAATTAATTAGTATTCAGTTACCCAATATCTAATACTGCTAGCTAGTTAAAAAAAAAAAAGCACTATTCAAAAAACTATTTAATAGCGTTATTTGTGAGAAATTAAACAAGATAAAAATTATAAAGAAAGTAAAAATTATCTGAAATCTCACGTCCCAGAGATTATAATTATTGACATTTTTTAGGAACACTTCAGAAAAGCTCCATGTATACATATTCACTTATTTAATCTTTCATAAATGGGATAAAATTGTTTGTTATTGAAAATGGGAGTTTTGGGATAACTGAATGTTCAGAATTTGATGTAAGAGGGCAAATACCTAAATATAATACAGATATTACAAATAGAAATATAAGTTTTTAATAGCCAGAAAGGAAATGATTTACTGATTTGACCATTTTAGAATGGCAGAACAATACTATTAAAAAAAAAAAAAAGAAAGATGACAAGTTCAAAAGCAAAACAAACAAACAAACAATACTATAAGCAAAGGCAAGACATGAGACAGACTGGGAAAAATACTTTCAGCCCATGACAAAAGCCCAATTTCCTTGGTGTAGAAAAAACTCTCACAAAGCAATAAGAAAAGACCAACAATCCAAGAGAAAATGGGTAGTAAGACATGAACTGGTAGTTGACAGTAAAAGGATTACAGATGGCTTATACACATGAAAAATCCTCAACTTTCTTTAAAAATTAGTCTTTTGATTCTTTTTCTTTTTTAAAAACTTATTATTTTGAAATAATTAAAACTTCAGGGAGAGTTCTGAGATAGAGAACTCCTGCTAAATCCTTTATCCAAATTCACCAGTTTTTAACATTTTGCCAAATTAGCTTTATCATTCTCTCTTTTCTCTTCTCTCTGTACAGTTGACCTTTGAACAACACAGGTTTGAACTGCACCAGTCCACTTACACATAGATATTTTTCAATAGTAAATACTATAAGTACTGCACGGTTTGGGGTTGGTTGAATCCACACAGATGTGGGGAACGGCAGATATGGGGGGCCACCTCTACTTAAACGAGGATTAACTCCCATGTTGTTCAAGGGTCAACTGCCTAGGTATACACATTGTTTTTTTCTGAATCATTTGAGAAGGGGTTGCATGCATCTTAACCCATTATCCCTTAATATTTTAATGTCCATTTCCTATGAAAAAGTATGTATAATCTCATTATATTCTGGAAATTTAATATTGATCAAAATGTTGTCAGATTTGCAGTTCCTATTCTAATTTTGCTAACTGTATCAATTTTTGTAGCATTCTTTTCCTCCAGTACAGGATCTAGTCCAGGATAATGTATTGTGTTTAGTTTTTTGTTTCTTTTTATCTTGAACGCTTCCTTAGCCCTTTTTTGGTGTGTGTGCAACATTTGACATTGACATTTTTCAAGGATGCAGGTCAGTGATTTTATAGAACTTCTGTCAGTTTGGGTTTGTCTGTTTCTTCATAGTCAGATTCAGGTTATGCATGCCCATTGGGGATACTACATAAGTGATAGTGTGTCCTTCTTATGATGTCACATGTGAAGGCACAATACGTCCACCTGCCCCTCATTGGTGGTGTCCCTAATGGTGACTGATGTGATGAATCAGTCAAGGTTTTGTCCCGTTTATCTACTGTATAGCTGCTATTTTTCCCTTTGCAACTAATAAGAAATCTGTGAGGAAACGCTCTGAGACAATGCATCAAACTTTCCCTCCCCTAGATTAGCATCCATTGATTCTTGCCCTAAACAGCCTTTACTGCGATGGTTGCAAAACTGATTTTCTGATTCCATTATTTCCTCTACCTCACTCTTGATTAAAGAAATTTAATTAACACAATAGTGAGCACCATTTCCTCTGTCACACTGGCAGAAATGTAAGGTTTGGTAATGTCCATTGTTGGAGAGGTGTGGGGAGAACAGCTTCATATATTGGTGCAGCTTTGAGGACAGTTTAGTAGTAGCTGTGAAAATTATAAGTGTACATACTCTTAAGCACAATAATTCTACTTTGAGGAAATTATTATATAAAATACTTGAGCATGTGCACAAGGACTTTCAGTTGCTGCTTTGTTTTTAATAACAAAAGACTGGAAACAACCTACGTTCAACAGAAGGATGTCATTAAAATACTCATACAATATGCAGTTGTCAAAAAGAATGAGGTAGAACTGTATTAGTTGACATGAAAAGATTTCTAAGATAAATTTCTAAGAAAAAGTACAAGTTAATATGTATGGTATGGTCACATTTGTGTATCTTTTTGAAAGCATATACATATGTCATAAAACATACTGGAAGAATACACAGGAGACTGTTGACATTCTCTGGGGATGAATATTGGAGGAGTTGAGGGGGAGACATTTAATTTTTTTATACCATGTGTTACAAATTTCTTCATAGTGATAACAAAATAGATGTATAAATTCAGAAGAGGATTTAAAATTAAAAAGTAATTGTGTTTGTGTACCACAAAAAAGGCCCACCTGATTTTTGGTTTGATTTTGCTTTTTGGGGTGGATTTCTTCAGAACCAGGACAATCCAATGATTGATGAAACAGACTTCCTTGAAGCTTTTAAAAAGATCCAGCCCTCATCATTTCGAAGTGTCATTGGACTGATGGACATCAAGCCTGTTGGCTGGGAGCAGATTGGTGGCCTTGAAGATGTAAAACTGAAGTTAAAACAGGTGAGGTAGAGAATCTGCTTAAGCCAGTAGAATATGACAGTCTTAGCGTAATGCTTTATGGTGAAAACAAGCTGCACTGAAACTTCTTGCCGTCATCACTAATGTGATCCTAACGTCTAGATCTAATGGTCGATTTTCAGTCCTTATTTAACTGGACTCTATAGGCATCAAATATTATTTTTCTTTTTTTTTTTGCGGTACGCGGGCCTCTCACTGTTGTGGCCTCTCCCGTTGCGGAGCACAGGCTCCGGACGCGCAGGCTCAGCGGCCATGGCTCATGGACCCAGCCGCTCCATGGCATGTGGGATCTTCCCGGACCGGGGCACAAACCCGTGTCCCCTGCATCGGCAGGCGGACTCTCAACCACTGCACCACCAGGGAAGCCCTTATTTTTCATACTTTCCTGCCTCACCCTCTTTTTGTTTGCTTTTTGCTCTAAAGAGTTTATAATTTAGACCGGGTCAGTAAACTCTTTTCTGTAGAGGGCCAGAGAATAAATATTTTAGGCTTTGTGGTCTCTGTTGCAACCACTCAACCCTGCCATTGTAGCAAGAAAACAATCGTAGACAGTATGTAATAAGTATCTGTGTTCTGATGGAACTTTATTTATGGACACTGAAGTCATATAATTTTCACGTCACAAAATAGTATTCTTTTGAATTTCTTTTTATTTTATTTATTTATTTTTGGCTGTGTTGGGTCTTCGTTTCTGTGCGTGGGCTTTCTCTAGTTGCGGCGAGCGGGGGCCACTCTTCATTGCGGTGCACGGGCCTCTCACTGTCGCCGCCTCTCTTGTTGCGGAGCACAAGCTCCAGATGCCTAGGCTCAGTAGTAGTGGCTTGCGGGCTCTAGAGTGCAGGCTCAGTAGTTGTGGTACACAGGCCTAGTTGCTCTGCAGCATGTGGGATCTTCCCTGACCAGGGATCGAACCTGTGTCCCCTGCATTGGCAGGCAGACTCCTATCCACTATGCCACCAGGGAAGTCCCCCAAATTTTTTACATGCTTTGTCTCATTTAATCTTCACAAAATACATGCGGGAGATGAGTAACACCTTTCTGTTAGAAACACTGTTTCTTTAGCTCTGAATATTAAGCTTTCCTGCCTTTCTGAGCACTCCCCTCCCCTACCTTAAATGTTAGTTCTCCAAGTGCCTGAGAGTTTTCTTTTTGCATTTTCTGAGTGAGCCTTTGATCTCCTCAGTGTCCCAGGTCTCAGCTGTCCCCTGAAAACTGCTAACTCAGAAATCTTTATATCCAGCGCAGATAGTTCTTTTGATCATTAGAACTACTTAAATGCCTGCCTACTGGATAACTTCCAGGGATCTCAAACTCAGCATGTCCAAAGTTCAGCTAGTCAGTTCCACCTCTACACCTGGATTCCCTGCCTCAGTGAATGCAGCCAGTCACCCCATCCCCTCAGTCAGAAACCTGTCTTCTAAATGCATGGAGTCATGTCATACATCACGTAACTTCCCCTCTGGATTTCCCCTGCGTAAAATACAGTGACATTTTATGTTTCATATACGTCCCTCCCACACCACCTCCGCTGCCTGTGACGCATCAAGCCTTATTATTTTTGTAGTCTGAATCCTTGCAAGAGACTGCTAAGTGGTCTCCCTCCCTCTAGTTTCATTTCCTTCTATCCATTCTCTATACTGCTTCCTCATTATTGACTAAAACTGTCAAGGCCCAATGTGATCTGAATCCTACTTCCACTTCAGCTCTATCACGTCTTGCCTCCCTCATCCTCCCCTCTGTTCCTGCTTACTGTTGGGAGATGAATTGGATGCTTTCATGTGTCTCTGTATGTATTGTTCCTTGTCTGTGGAATGCCCTTCTCTGGTCTGCTTGTTAGTTTACAAGCCTGTCTCCCCAACTAAAATAGGAGTTTCTAGGTACAGGGGTCTTGTCTGTCCTTTTCTGTAGAGGCAAAATATCAGTAGTTAAGAGCTTGTGCTCTTGATCTACACTGTCTGGGGTTAGTCTTAGTTCTGCCTCACTAGCAATAAGATAGATCTGGGCGGGTTACTTCACTTTTTAAGCCCCAGTTTCTGCATCTGTGAAGTTATGATAACAAAACCATCTACCTCAGAGGTAGTGAGGATTTACTTCCTATTATGAGTGCCTACTTTGTGAAGGTGTCATTCTAGGTGATGGGGATTTAGAGGTGAACTTCACTTACATTCTAGCAGGAGCAGAATGACTAACTCAACATGGAAAAATAGTAGTTTCAGATAGCAAATGAATAAGTGCTCCAAAAGTAGAAGATGGGTAGTAGCATAGACTGCCTGGGAGGAGGAGGATCTGCTTTAACTACAGTGGTTAGGGAAGACCTCTCCAAGGAAATGACATATGAGTGGAGACATGTATGTTGAGGGATAGCACACAAAGATCTTGAGGGATCTCTCAGGCAGAGAAAGACTAGCAGGTAAAGGCTGTGAGATGGGAACAAACTGGAGTGTTTGGGCGATGGGTTATGTGAGGTCTTGTAAGCAGTGGTAAGTTAGGAGTTTGGATTTGGATTTTATTCTAATTCTGATGAGAAGTCATTGAAAGATTTTAAGCAGGAAGTGATGTGACCTCACTTAGGTCATACGATCACTGGCTGCTGTGTGGAGATCGGAACACATTTCCAGCTCATAGCAGGTACCTGAGGGTTGTTGAACGCATGAATTTACTGAATTTTTTGATGTTCATCATTATACTAAAACAACTCTCTCTTTTTGTGTACTTTTAGAGCATTGAATGGCCTCTGAAATTCCCTCGGGAATTTGTTAGGATGGGCCTGACAGAACCAAAGGGAGTTCTCCTGTATGGTCCCCCTGGGTGTGCTAAAACCACCCTGGTGAGGGCCCTGGCCACGAGCTGTCATTGCTCTTTTGTTTCAGTGAGCGGAGCTGATCTCTTTTCACCTTTTGTTGGAGATTCAGAAAAAATCTTGTCTCAGGTTTGTTTTTTTATTTTCCCTCATGCAGTTAAGTTTACTTTTGAATTTTTGTTTCATGCCTTAAGGATAGACCTTATTTTTTTTAAATATAACTGGCTTTTTTTCCCATTAGGAAAGTTATACCTGATTGTGTATAGAAAATTTAGAAAATATAGAAAAGTGTAAATAAGAAATCCTCCATAATTCCTCCACCTACCGTTAACATTTTGGTGAATTTCCTTTGTTTTTCTGTTTCCTTGGGCAGGGAATGGGTGGATGTAACATAGATCTGTGATTTTTAACTTAATATTATCACTTTTAAAATTCAATAATATTAAATATTCTTTGAAAATATTATTTTAACCCCTATATAATACTGTTATTCCTTATTTATTCATTCCCTAGTTCTTAGACATTTAGAATCTTTCTCTTCTTTTTATATTTTAAAAATCATAAATGCAGAGTAATGCAGAAAACATACATTCATATGAATAAGGCATGATGTATAGCTTTTAAATATTTCCATTTTTTGAACAAAAGGTATTTCGACAAGCAAGAGCAAATACTCCAGCAATTGTGTTTTTGGATGAAATTGATTCAATCTTGGGCTCTCGGTCAATCAGCAGAACAGGATGTAATGTTCAAGAGCGTGTTCTTTCTGTTCTCCTAAATGAATTAGATGGTGTTGGATTGAAGACTATAGAGAGAAGAGGAAGTAAATCAGATCAACATGGTAAATACAAGGAGCTGGAAAAAAACGAAGAGGTATTTATTAGCCAGAATACACCAAAAATCCAGGCCAGCATTAAGTAGATTGCATCTGCACTAGCTTTTCCTATGCTGGATTCATCTCATAGAATTATATAATTTCAGTGTGACTCTTAGGACTTTTACAGAGCTGGTAAAATAGTGATTTACCTGGGAAAGGTGAGGCAAATTTTATAATAAAGTATCTTAGATATATATGAATGTGAATTTTTTCCTAAGATTAGAAACATAACTACATATTGCTAGTGGAGAAGGGAGTTTCTTCTTATTTTTATACCCTGAAAAACTAGTGTTCATCCCTTTCTAAAATTGTTTATGTGAAATGAAACATAACCCATGTTTAGGTTACTGATCATTGGAAATAATGATCAGTAATTGAAAATTTTCAGTTTTCTTGATGAATGGGTTTCCTTGGTTATAACAAAGTTAAAGTGACCTTGGAAATCCTCTTCCTCTCTTCTGAGCCTTCTCCAGATAGAGTTTGGTATCCTTAAGTAATTCCTGACAGAGAATTTTTTTTCTTTTATTTTTTTCTTGTTCTTACTTGTCTCCCATTTTTTAAATTGTTCCATGGAAAGAGAGTCTTACAGCTCCTTAGGAACATGTGCCACTAGAATTTGACGGGACCCATCAGGTTTTCTAATCAGATCTCCTCATCATGCAGGATTTCCTTCTATAGCCTCTGACAGGTGTTTACCCAGCCTCTGCTAAAATACTTGCAGATATAGGGAACTCATTGCTTTGAGAGATCACATCACTGGAGAACTGCTCTGATAATTAAGTTCAACAATTTTGAATGCTTAGCATGTGTAAGGCCTTGTTCTGGTTGCTCTTAGATATTTCTTATCTTCAGGATTTATATAAATGCAGCTTATGTTAATTGTCATATTTCTGCCTGTGGAAAGAAAACAAAGGGGTAAAATAAATCTCCCTCTTCAAGAACATGAGAGCCAAGACTTTTCATAACTATACATGTGTTAGTCAGATGCTTCTGTCTTTTCAAGTCGTCCATTTAAGTTGTAATCATTCACTGGGGCTCAGGTGCATTTAGGTCAACAGATAGATGTTCTCTGCTGTGGTGTAAAGCTTTTCATCAGTTCTCACACTGAGAGATGCCGCATCAGGATTGATCACTCCCTTCACTGTGTACACAGAGTAGCTCTTTGATAATTTGTTTCTGGGGTACCTTGATATTGAGAAGGTGGTCTGGAAAGGAAATGTAAGCATTCTAGTCCCAAGAAAAAAATATCCCCCTATTTAGAAACAAATGGACCTTCTGATTTGTAATTTAAAAAAAATACATTTAATAATTAACAACTTATTGACATTACTTTGTGTTGTATGTTTTCCCTCAGCTAGAGTTTCAGGAAGTTTTTCATAGCAATGTCATGATTGTTGCAGCAACAAATAGACCTGATGTGTTAGATGATGCCTTGTTACGGCCTGGAAGATTAGACAAGATTATTTATATTCCACCTCCAGATGAAAAGGTAATCATTGTGCACATTTACTCTGTGTGAGCATTTCTAACAACACATCAGTGTCTGAGCTCTAAGAAGACGGCAGAATTGAATCCCTTACTGGGTGTAGGTGTACATGCTATGTGTCCTATATTGGATTCCGCGTTTTTCCTTATCTGGGCCCATCACAAATCATCATTTTCATCTGCTTTTGCTGGGTACTCTGGCCCTGTTTTCAGAGAAACATAAGCCTAAAAGCAAGGTAGTAATTTCCTTTTTGTGGAAGACTCAAAATACTGAGCTTATTGAGTCTACTCAACATTATTTTGCAACTAGAATGGAGGAATCCTAAAGTGTTAAAAGGGTTTCGGAGGTTATCTGGGTCAGCATTCTTATTTTTCAGTGGAGAAATCTGAGGTTGCAGAGATTATACATAATGTATCCACAGCCAAAGAATCAGTAAATCCGTTGCCCTTCACATCCAGAGCCACTGGCAGTGAGTGGTGAAAGACACAGAAAATGAATTGTTTTCCTTCCTTAGGCTTTTATCAGATTTTGAAGGGATGGAAAAGAATTATATCTATTTTATTTTTAAATTGTGTCTGATAATTTATGTATTTGCTCTTGAACCATGTCTGATGGGACTGTTTGTACCCAAAAGAGAGATTCATCAAGTTTCTTAAAGATTATATCTATGGTTGGCTATTTTTTAAATTAATTATAAAAATATTAAAATGTATCATGATGTCACATTTACTTTCTTCTTGAGAAGAAGTGATTCTTTCTTATTGTTTGTTTCTGAAATATATATACTTTCTCTGTAATATGATAGAAAACTCTAACTTGAAATGTTTTAATACAGCATTGTGTCAGACATAAATGTTGTAAGGTTATAAACATATTATTTTTTATTTTGTTCCAGGGCAGGCTTTCTATTCTGAAAGTCTGTACAAAAAACATGCCAATGGCGCCTGATATTTCCTTAGAAAACGTAGCAGCGGATACCTGTTTTTTCTCTGGAGCTGATCTTGGAAACCTCTGCAAAGAAGTAAGTTAATTGGTGAAGAAAACCTATAGTTCAAAACATTTCTTAATTTATTCAGAACTTATTCACTTGGCAGTATTTACTGAAGGGGAGGCACCATGTGAGGTGAAAAAGACCACTGTGGTCCCTTACCTTCTCTTCAGAGCTTACAGGTTGATGGGGCAGTGGGGGAGGTGCAGAGAGGTAATACTGAATTAAAACATGTAGTGAGTCAGGGAAGTTCAGGGTGCTGTGGGAGTACCTAGGAAGGACACCAGTCCAGACCTGGGGGCATCAGAGAAGGCTATCTGAGAGAGGGGGTGTGTACATTGAAACTGGAAGGATGATTAGGGAGTTAGCTAGGCTGAGGGAGAGAAGCGGAGTGTTTGAGGCAGAAGGAACAAAATGTGCAGCAACTGGAGGAGAGAGATGACATTATTGAAGAGGTGGAATGGACAGTGGCCAGATCACACAGGTTCTTGTAAGTCACTTTAAGGCATTTAGACTTTATGTTGGCTGCCAAAAAAGGCAGCCACTGTGGGTTTTTCCTTTCTATAAACTTGTGTTAAATATAACATTCAGAAAAATGCACAGATCAGAAGGATATAGTGCACTGAATTAACATAAAGTGAACACACTTGTATAACCACCTCTCCAGAAGCTTCCCGTGGGCCTTCCCACTCTATCCCAAAAGAGAACCACTCTCCTGACTTCCAGCACTGGGGAGATTAGTTTTGCCTGCTTTTGCACTTTATATAGATGGAACCATATGGTATGCTTTTCTGTCTGCTTCTTTAACTCAAGATTATGTCTGTGAAGTTCATCCGTTGTTTTGTGTGTAGCAGTAGTTCATTTCTGTTGCTTATAATATTCTAATATATGAATGTGCTGCATTTATATACGCATTTTATCTTTGAACATTTGTGTTACAACTTTTTTGCTATTATGAATTATGCTGCTATGAACAATCTTGTACGTGTCTATTGGTATACGTATGTGTGTATGTCTATTTCGTATACAAAGAGAATTGGTGGGTCATCGAGTATGTGTTGATCTGTTCCTTTATGATCAGTGCTGTTTCCTGTTTAAAAACTCCCACTCTGAGGCCAGGAATATAGTCTCTCATCTTTTTTTAACTTAATTTTTTTTTTATTGGCATATAGTTGATTTAAAAAATTTTTATTTTATACCGGAGTATAGTTGATGTCATCTTTAAAATATATGCACTCACAATGCCTATATTATTCTGCAGTCTGCTTTCCCCCCCAGCCCCCCACCCATTTAAGGCTAGAATTTAATGTAGAAGAAAAGATGGTCTACTGAGAGGACTTTTAATCACTTTAACTTTTTAGCTTAATGTTTCTAGCATCATGAATATTGAAATTCTATGAAGTGAGACTGAGATTTTTGTGTTCACATTTTAGAGTATTACCATATATTATAAAATAACAATGAAGCATATTTATTATTTCCTATTGTTTGTCTCTTACAGGCCGCCTTGCTGGCTCTGCAAGAAAATGGACTGGAAGCGACCACAGTGAAACAAGAGCACTTTCTAGAATCACTTAAGACTGTAAAACCATCCTTAAGTCACAAGGATTTGACTTTATATAAAAACTTATTTCAGAAACAAGGATTTTCTAACTTAGAAGATATTTAAAAATTATTTTACATACCTGCTTAAGGATTAACTGAAATGTGAACGTGCACTATAATTTGCAACTTCACACTTTGTGTGTGTTATTTCCTATAAATAAAAAAACTTGTGCCTAATAAGCTAAGACTTCATACTTACAGAAAAGTTAAAAGAATAACACAAAGAACTCTTATATACTCTTAACCCAGATTCTCCAATTTTTAACATTTTCCTACATTTGTCTCCTTTCTCTCTCTCCCTCTCCCTCCTCCCCACCACAGTATTTTTCTGAACTATTTAAAAGTAGATTTTAGGGGCCTCCCTGGTGGCGCAGTGGTTGAGAGTCCGCCTGCCGATGCAGGGGATGCGGGTTCGTGCCCCGGTCTGGGAGGATCCCATATGCCGCGGAGCGGCTGGGCCCGTGAGCCATGGCCGCTGGGCCTGCGCGTCCGGAGCCTGTGCTCCACAACGGGGGAGGCCACAACAGTGAGAGGCCCGCGTACCACAAAAAGGAAAAAAAAAAAAAAAAAAAGTAGATTTTACACATCATGCCCCTTTATCCCTTTAATACTTCAATGTACATTTCTTATAAATGAGCTTATTTTCTTATATGACCACAGTGCAGTTATCAAATTCAAGAAATTTAACGTTGATACAACATTTTAATCTACTGACGATGAATTTCATCCGTTGTTCCAATAGTAATTGTTTTCCCATTACAAGATCTAGTCTAGGATCATACACTGCCTTAGTTGTCATGTCTCTTTAGCCTCTTTGCCTTTTTTAATCTGAAACAGTTCCTCAGTCTTTCTTGACCTTGACACTTTTGAAGAGTACAGACGAAGTATTTTATAGAACAGTTGGTTCCTAATTTGTGTTTGTCTGATGTGCATCATGATAGGTTCAGGTTATGCATCACCAGTGGAGCATATGTATGTGCCGTCATGTCCTCAGATCACAGCTGGAGGCACGTGACATCTGCACATTATTGGTGATGTTAATTTTGATCACTTGTTTATGATCTTGTCCATCTTCTCCACTGTATAGCTACTAGGTTTCCTTTTGTAATTGTGCATGTTTTTTAAGGAGATAGGTTATATGTGTTTTTATTTTCCTTTATTAAAAAAGTAATAATGCTAGAAAATATAGATAAACATGAAGAAAACATGTGGGTATTTAACTTTCCAGTCCCTTACACATGTATAGATAAGTTTTTAAAACCAAAAGCATGGTACTGTGTAGCTCTTGTTTTTCTCACCTAACAATATCTGGTAAGCATCTTACTGAGGCTTCCCTCACAAGGTGCCATACAGGGTGCAGGAGTGTAAGTGAAGGAGACAGACATGGCACTGCTAGGG
This sequence comes from Mesoplodon mirus, assembly GCF_964341445.2. Classification (NCBI taxonomy): domain Eukaryota; kingdom Metazoa; phylum Chordata; class Mammalia; order Artiodactyla; family Ziphiidae; genus Mesoplodon; species Mesoplodon mirus. The sequence goes on along the minus strand of NC_138979.1, from coordinate 100,579,002 downwards.
CAGCTGGGAGCGGGGACCGCCCACAAATCATGCAGTGTGAGTTAAACACAGGAGCCGGGCTTCAAAAGAAGTATAGGTGCAGTCAGAACGTGGTGCGCGAGCTAGATGAAGTCATAAATGTTAAGCAGTTGGAAAGTTTTCCGTTTCTGACGGGAGCCAGTACTATTATTAAGCAAAACCTCACTATTGGGGAACAATTAAGGAAAAGGCCTGTCTTATTTATAGGTATAAAATATAATTCAGTTAACATTATTCTAACAACCTGACTCTTGCTTTTGAGTAGTAGGGAAAATACCTAGAAACTTTATTAGAATTCTGAATATTTTCATTCATGTTCTGTCCGTTACTGATTTTACAGGAAAAGGCAGCCATTAGGCCTTTGCCGTCCCTAGGCCTGAACCCCTTAACTCAGATTCTAGCTGTATGCCCCTTGTTTTTTCCTAGAGAAAGTTTCTAGTGGTCAGCCTAGAAATTTAGTACCCACACTTTGGTTAGAGGCTGAGTTTTTATTTGAAAATGTCTTTTTAAACTGTAACTTTGCAAGAGAACTTTGGAAGCCTCCTGAGGACAAAAACCATGTTTCCTCTCTCACTGAAATAAATCAATAAATGATGAAGTCAGATCAAGGATTTCTTTGACTCAACTTCAGTGTGATTAGAGGATGGCTCTGGGAAATTTCCAAAAGCTGTGTTTGTAATCGGTGAGAAAACGCTTCAGCTTCTAAGTATTATACCTGGGAAGTGTGAGAAGCTTTACATTAAGCTTAAACTCCTTTCTGAGCCACATTACAGCATTAAACAATGTATCAATAGTACACTCCCAGACCATCTGAAATTTAGCAAGTCCATATTTGCTAAACCTGGTAACTAGGCAGCCACTGAAGGATGGGCAGAAAGAATTCCAACAAAAAATATTTAATGAAAGGATATTCTATTTTTCTTATAAAGCCTGAGCTGGGCTGATGAAAATCTAAGTTTAAATTCCTAGCGTGGGAACCAAGTAGCTGTGGTTCCATGCTCCCGCAAGCCCGGGTTGCAGCAGCTAGAGAAGGTTCTAGAAGCTTCTGGCAATTGGGGTGGGGAGGGGAAGCTCCCCCAAGGGATTTTGGGCTTTGGAGCAGCCACAGAGGGTAATGCTGGTGAGTATCCTGAGTGGGTTCCTTTGGGGTGCTGCCAAGATTTGAAGGGTGAGAACTGTGCCTGCTAGTTAGTCATTCTGGTAAAGACTAAACACAAGCTCAGTAAACCTGGGCATTAACCAAAAGAGGGAAAGCATGGCTTTCAGGGTCTAGTTCTCATTGTGAGCTTTAAAACAGCCAGTCTGAAATTTCCTAATCAACAGTAGCGAGGTAATCTGCATGATAAAGACCCCTCCGGTTCCTTCCCACCCCTCCCCCTCCTCCCACCCCATCCTGGCCCCCAAAAGAAGGCAGTCTGGCTTGAAACAAGCATTTTCTTTTGCTACTACTTCTTGCCCCACCCTCCTGCCTTTATAAAAGCCTTCTGTTTGTACTACCCCTTGGAGCACCCTTCTAGTTCATGAACCATTGATTGAAGCCAATTAGGTCTTCAAATTGACTCAGATGAATTCTGTTTTTTAACACTATACAATTTATAAATTTTTAAAACATTTTATTCTGAACATTTTCACACACAATAATATAACAAACTCCCACATATCTGTCACCTAGATTGAATAATTAGTATTTTGCTAAATTTGCTTCGTTTTCTAACTGAAGTATTTTCAGGTAAATCCCAAACATCATGATATTTCTTAATTATTTCCATATACATTTCTTTAAAAATGTGTTTTTTAAAAAAACAAACATAACCATAATACCATTATCACCTGAAAAAATCAACAGTACTCCCTTTAATATCATTTCATATCTGGTCTGTATTTAAGTTTCTCTAGTTGCCCCCAAAATGTCTTTACAGTTGGTTTGTCTATTTCTATGTTCAAATAAGTATCCTCACCTTTGGTAAGATTTCTCAGAGCCCATTAGAATTAATCATCGGTCTTTGGCACCAGATCATGACAGAGCGTGTTAGAGTTACTTACAGCCACTAAACTGTAAGAAACGTGAAATAAGGGACTTGTGTTTTATTCTTTTAAATTTACCATGCCCCATTCCGAGAATAATGCCTAGGCTATTACAAAACTGCATTTTGAAAAGAAATGACATTGGCAAAGCAGGGCTCTAAGTTTAAGGTCATTACTAGGCATGGGCTACACTCCCACCCACCCCGGGGCCTGCCACGTGGCTTGCAGGATCTTACTTGCCCCACCAGGGATGGAACCCGGGCCCCCAGCAGTGGAATCATGGAGCCCTAACTACTGGACTGCCAGCGAATTCCCAAGGGCTACACATTTTAATTTTAATTTGCGGGCCATGATATATTCCTATAAGATTTCCTTTTTCTCCTGCTTCTATCCTAGAAAAAAATTTATCTTTAATTAACAAATTGAAGCTTTTCTTAGAACTTACTGACAAAAGAAGCTTTAGAGATTCTACAGAAGGAGCATTAAAAGGCTTCTTTGATTCTATTCAATACAAACCACGGAAAATGTTGAATTTTCTCTGAAGTAATCAACAAACGTCTCCAGCTACAGCTCGAGTTACACAGTAAGAACCCTTGTCAGTAACTGGGTGAGAAGTTATATTTATGATCTGCCTTATATAAAACAAATCTTTGCAAATAATAATTACTATTTATTGAATGCCTACTACAGGCAAGGCAGACTGTTACATGCTTTGCATACATTCTAACATTTTTTCCAACTCCCTGCCGAGCCAGGTTTGTCCCCATTTTACATATATATAAACTGAGAGTCGTGAAGGTTAAGTAGTTTCCTCGAAGTCAGTCAGCTAATAAAGTATGGCAGGGGTGGGCTCTGAACTCAGGTCAGTTTGAATGCAAAGCCCATGACTAGAAATAAAATGGGGCTGAAACAGCTGGGTCTGGCCACTCAGAAAACATTAAGATGTTTTCATTTTTATGCTAACTCATAGCTTGAACTTCAAACAGTTTTAAAATAATTGTTTTAAAATAACTATTTTTAGATAACTGAACTTGCACTCTTGACTTAATCACAATTGCTAAGAGCAGGGTGCAGAAAGAACAGTGCTGCCTGATTGCCAGACAGACCGGGCTTCTGATTACATCTCCGCCGCTTACTGGCTATGTGCCTAGAGCATCTCTGAGCCTAAATAACATACCTTGCAAAAATGTCGAGAAGATTCCAGTACAGTGCCTGGCACACAGATACTGATTTAATTATTATTCCCGTGGTTCTGCAGCCGCCTTCATGCTCCGTTAAAGGCTAGGCTGCTAGCTTAGGGGTGAGTTCCTTCAGGGTCGTCTCAGAGATCTCCTGGAAACCTCTCCAGTTGATTCTTTTTGTTTCTTCTTCCTCATCTCCTGATTTTTTTTTTAATGGAAAAAATCAGGACAACAAGGAATTATTCTGAAAGGATATTTACAACTTAAATTATCTCCATAAGTGTGCCACATCACATTTTTGGAGCTTTTAATGCGACATGGATTAATTCTAGTTTACCTGCCTGCACCAAGGAGCCTCCCATGGGACCCCCGGATCTGCGGCTCCTTTTCCGGACCTCCTTTTAGACGGGCTGTTTTTCACCTGTTCTTGGCCATCCAAGCGCCCCTTGTTCTCAGTTCCACCCCCTTGCAGAGGCGCCAACGCCCAGCCTGGGCTCGCTCCGAGCGGCGGGTAAGAACCGCGGCAGGCGGCAGGGGGCGCTAGCGTCCGGCGGCGCGGCGTTTGAAGGCCCGGCGTCCCGCAGGGGGCGCCCGGTTGCCGGGCGCCGGGCAAGGAAAGCGAGTCAAGCCCCGCACGCCCCCTGCGCGGTCCGCGTGACCAGAACGCACCGGCCGGCCTTCCGGAGAGGGTGGGGTTGGTATATAATGCGCGGAGGTCGAGGTCGGCGTTCGGTTCTGGTCGTTAGCATCGTCCGCTCGCGGTGCTGCGTCAGGTCTCCCAGGTGAGCTGCCCTCGGGCGGAGGCTCTGGTGAGCCGCCTCGAGGCTGGCTTTGGGATACGTTGGACGGTTTGGAGCCCACCAGGCTGAGTCCTAGTAGCTGAGTTTTGATCAATATCTTGGATTTTTTTTTTTTTCTTCTAGATTTGGCATTCTACACTGAAGTCATCATGAGCTTTTTCCAATTCCTGATGAAAAAGAAGGAAGTAAGGTTTTATTTATCTGTTTATTTATGGCGGCGTTGGGTCTTCGTTGCTGCGGGTGGGCTTTCTCTAGTTGCGGTGAGCGGGGGCTACTCTTCGTTACGGTGCACGGGCTTCTCAGTGGGGTGGCTTTTCTTGCGGAGCATGGGCTCTAGGCGCGCGGGCTTTAGTAGCTGTGGCGCAGGGGCGTAGTTGCTCTGCGGCATGTGGGATCTTCCGGACCAAGGCTTGAACCCGTGTCCCCTGAATTGGCAGGCGGATTCTTAACCACTGCGCCACCAGGGAAGTCCAAAAGAAGAAAGCAAATTTTTAAAGCAACTGAAAATCTGACTAAAAATATTAACTTTTAAAGATGTTGAAGAAAGTATAAAATGATATAGAGCTATTCTGTTATATTTCAAGTGTTTCACATTGAAACGTCAGAGTATTTTGTTCTCTGTTAGCTTATTCCTTTGGTGCTTTTCACGACCGTGGCAGCGACTGGAGCTTTGTCTTTTGCTCTGTATTCCCTTCGAAAAACCGATGTGATGTAAGTAGGCATTCATCATTTATAAAAACGTTTTTAGCCGTGTTAGGTTGACCTTCAGTTTATGAAATGCATGGTATCAGTTTCCTGGTTTTCCCCCCAGGATAAGAATGTCGAATTGTGAACTTGGTTAGAGTCAGGGCCAGAAAGCATCCAGGTATCAGAAGACTATCAAATGATGATTAGTGATGAAATAAGTTTACTAATATAAGTTCCTTGTATCTAAATACCCTGTCATCCACTGGCCCTCCTCCTCTTCTCCTGCAGCAAAATAAAGCTTGTTGGTTTTTTTTTTTTAACTTAAGTTTTGAAGTTTAAAGTTCTTAGACGGTCTTTTGGGATATACATCATCAATCTTAATCATTTTAATAACATTTTAAAATGTCAATTCATTAGAAAGGTCTTTCCTAATGTGGTAGAGTTTATAGATTCAGTTGTCTACAATGAATCCAATCTTAGCCCTGGATATAAGGTAAAATACCATGTATCCTGGAATATGAGGAAGAGAAAAACCTGAAACTGATATTGACCGGGTGCAGGGCTCCGTAGAGCCGTAATGCTAGGCTCTGGCAGTTCATCACCTACTGGTTTCAAGCCCAGCCCTTCTGCCTCTTCCAGAAACTGGGGTAAGAGCATATTTGCTTGCTCTTAGCCTGGCACTTCCACCCTAATTGCTCTTCAGCTTATGAGAACATTCTCCAGTCTAGCCCAGTAAAGGGAATACAGACCTCCTACTCTGCAGAGGAATTGATCCTTGATGTTTGAGCCAAACTGTGAAGCTTTTTAAAGGAATGTTCCATCAATTTCAATTAACTCAATGCCTAAGTATGCACTCTGAGTCTGTCCCTAGCGTATTTATAAACCCAATATCAGACTTAGTTTAAATGCACTTATTTTAATGTTTAATCAGCTTTCTTTTATTTTTAGCATTGATCGAAAAAGAAATCCAGAACCTTGGGAAACTGTGGATCCTACTGCACCTAGAAAGGTATTGCTACATTAAAATGTGATTTATACTTAGCCGAATCCTTAGCACATTTGTCAGCAAAATAGATGTAATACCCTTTCACCTTTAGGGTGCCATTTAATGTGTAGTGCAAAGAGAGTGCTATAGGGTTATGGAGATTCAGTTCAAATCCTTGCTCCATTAGTCACAGGTGAGTTTAGATAATTTGGCCTCTCTGAGGCTCTCAGAATCTATAAAATGGGCACAATAATAGGGCTCTTCCTCAGAGTTTAGAGGATTAAAGAAGATAAGATAGAGCCCTTTAGCACAGTGCCTGGCCCATAGTCAGCACTCAAATATTAACTTTTATCATTATTGTGACACCTCATCTCCTTTCTTAATTTAATTTTTATTTTATATTGGAGTATAGTTGAGTTACAATGTTGTGTTAGTTTCAGGGGTACAGCAAAGTGAATCAGTTATACATATACATATATCCATTCTTTTTCAGGTTCTTTTCCCAAATAGGTTATTACAAAATATTGAGTAGAGTTACCTGTGCTTATTAGTTATCTTGTCCACAGCTCTGTGCCTTTTCCCTTATTGTATAACTTGGATCATTTGTACCTTTGTTGAGCAATTACAGTGAGGAAATTTTAAGAGCCTACTATGTGCCTAGCTCTGTGCTGGGGGCATCATACCTCCACTCACACAGAGCAGACACTTTTTGAGCTCATAGTTCACATAAAACCATAGGAAATTAAAAAATCTAGAACCTGTTGAATGAAAGTAGGGTAAATGGATATGACCTTTCTCTTTGATCCTATAACACTCAGGAACCCAAAGGCTCTTTAGAGGGATAGAGGGATAGAACCAGCCCATATTATTGTTTTAGAGATGGGAAGAGGTGATTCGTTGACTACAAATGTTATGGTGATGCTTTTTACAAAGGGAGCTGTGTACAAATCCCAGAAGGGGACCTGAGGATGGACAGATCCTAACAAAACATTTTTATTCTTTTTTTAAAGCTTATAACAATCAACCAAGAATGGAAGCCTATTGAAGAGTTGCAGAAGGTCCGAAAGGCAACCAGGTGACCAGTCTTCGCCATTTTCTTCCAAAGAGTACTCTATGAATCTAGTGGAAACACTTCTGCACAAACTAGATTATGGATACCAGTGTGCGGAAATGCTTCTGCTACATTTTTAGGGCTTGCCTACGTTTTTAGACTCTGGATAAAGAATTATAAAGGTAGTGCAACAATAACCACGTAGTCCCAAAATAAGATTCTGTGTTTATTTTCTTGTTGTAAATTTGTTTTGCGTATTGAAATTTTTGTGTTTATGATGCCTGAATGTTCTCCTTAAAATGTATAAAGAGTTGTTAAATTTGATTGTCTCCAATAAAATACCACTTGTGCGAGATTTCTTAAAGTTCAGGTACATATTTAAATAGAGGAGAAAGTCTTTTTATGGGAGATAAACACATTCTGAAGCATGGAACTTCATCTTTTTAAATAACACCCAGTGCAAATTTCTGTATAAACTTTTTTCCCAAGTTCACTCATTCATCAGAAATCTATTGAGTAACTACTGTTATCCAGGCACTGTTCTTGTGCAGCTGAGATAAAGCAATGAACAAAACCAAATTTTGGAGGGAGAGGAATAAAAGATGGTAAGTACAGTGAGGAAAATGAAGACAAGATGGGGTATGAGACTTGCGTGGGGATTGGTCTTGGAGGAAATACTGGGATTCTGGCAGTGATGGGAATGTGGGGCATGCGAGAGTAGCCTTCCAGATGCCAAGGCTAACAGTGGTGCTCCTGTGAGGCTTGGGGAGAGGAGGATGGAGAGCACCCCACAGAGTCTGGGGCTCCTCTTCACTGTGGCTAATGGTCCCTTGGAGATCAAAGGTACGATCAAACCCAGCATGCCCCTCGGCTCCCCCTTGACTGTTCTGGAAAGTGGGACCACATAGAAAATAGCTTTTCATTAACTTTTTTTAAAAATTGAGATACAATTCACAGAACATAGTATTCATCCATTTAAAGTGCACAATTCGGTGGTTTTTAGTATATTCACAAAGTTTTACAACCATCTCTACCATCTAATTCCAGAAAATTTTTATCACCCCAAAACAACACTTACCCATTAGCAGTCATTCCCCCATTTCTGACCCCTCTGCCCCCAGCCTAGGGAAACACTAATAAAGTTTATCTCTATGGATTTGCCTATTCTGGGCATTACAGATAAATGGGATCACACATTATGTGGCCTTGGTGCCTGGCTCTAACTTAGCATAATGTTATCATGATTCGTCCGTGTTGTAACACGTATCAGTATTTCATTCCACTTTATGACTAATATTCCATTGTATGGATATGCCATATTTTGTTTATCCATCAGTTGACAGACATTTGGATTGTTTCTCCCATTTGGCTGTTATGAATAATGCTGCTGTGGACAGCCATGTATAAGTTTTTGTATAACCATATCTTTTCAGTTCTCTTGGGTGTATACCTAGGCTCATTAACTCTTTTAAATAAATATCATAAATCCCTTTTTATTTCCATCTGAACATAATAGAAATTTAAGAGAAGGGCTAAATTCTAATCACCTTCACGGCAATAAGAATTAACTAGATCTTTCTAGAGACTTGGCAGTTCTGAAGGGATTAAAGCAAGACTACTTCTGCAACTTCTACTTTCCTTATCACCTGAAATTTTCCCAGATGAAAATCTCCAATTATTGATTTCAAGGAATTACATGTACCAGTTAGGAAGTACAATTTTATTTGCTTAAGCTTCTAAAGGGTAATGTACCATATAGGCAAATAAAAATGAACAGCCTTGTGATGCTTGGCCAATTAGGAGAGCAAATTGTAGTGTTTGGGAGGGGACTGTGCCTTTCAACTTTAAAACACAAACCTGATTGAAATACAGTGGCTTTATGGGGTGAACAAGGCAGTGGAAGGTACCATGCAGCAGGTTTGGGAGGGAGAAAGGCCAACAGCAATATTGAAACTTAAATTTCAAAAGATTTATTGATTTTATTTTTGATAGTATTCTTAGCATTTCCCACACGTTTTATTTTGAAATTTTTCAAATATGCAGAGAAGTTGGAAAACTAGTACAAAAAATACTCACACTTTTTATCACTTAATATTTTGCCACATTTGTTGTATGTGTGAACTCTGAAAATAAGTTACAGACATCATAAAGCCATTCATGCCTAAGAGAAAGGACATTCTAGCTGTTATATCATTATCATTCCTAAGAAGATTACCATTAATTCAATACTATCACCTAACATATAATCCACTTCCATTTCCTCTGACTGTAAGGTCCTTTATAACTGTAGTTTTAAGTCCAGAATCTAATCCAAGTTTCACTTGTTGCATTTGGTTGGTAGGTTATTGTATACTGAGTACTTGACAGATATGTGGTCATGGAAGTGACTCCCAAGGAGCTTGTATAGAACTCTCTCTGCAGAGTTTGATCTGGATAAGATTCTCTTGCAAGTGGACTTTGAAGTTTTAAAATCTGAGACATAATAAAGACATTTTCAAGTAATTTAAATATTTAAGAAGTTGTACAATTGTTAAGCATTCACTATGTGATAGGTGGTGTGCTGGCCTCAAGGATCTGACATAGGAAAGGTAGATACACCTGTGAACAAATCCAAGCAATACAGTGACAATAAGGCAAGGATAGAAACAAGCACATGGTACAAAGGAAGGTTCCAAAGAAGTTGGGTCCCTGAAAGCCTAGTTTCTTCAAAAACCATTAATTAGGGTAAGATAGGGAGGGTGGGAGGGAGACACAAGAGGGAGGGGATATGGGGATATATTTATATGTATAGCTGATTCCCTTTGTTATAAAGCAGAAACCAACACAGCATTGTAAAGCAATTATACTCCAATAAAGATGTTAAAAAAACAGCCATTAATTAGAAGTCAGAAAGGCAATTGAAGTAGAGGCATGTATTTACCTAGCCATAGAGAGCTAAGACAACATCTCTTCAGAAACTTGGAGCAATTTAGTACATGAAATTTAATATTGGAGTGTAGACTGGGATAGGTGAAATGCATAGGGGCTTTTATGCTATTATCCTGCAGGCACAAAGGAACCAGAATAGGATTTTAAGATGGGGAAGGAGATAATACAGTTTTCTCAAGGGAGTGTTGGCTATATCATCTAGAGGTGGGTGATGCTCACTGGAGGGCCATAACTAACCAAGGCAATGGCAGAGGGAATGGAAAAAGGAGGATGCATTTGAACGTGATTGAAGAGAAGACCTCAAGGCTTATTGGATGTGGCTGGGAGATGTCCAAAATGACTCCCAGATTTCTCACCCGAGTATTTGGGTGCGCAGTGGTGCCAAGACAGAGAATACAGGAGGAAAATAAAATGGAATGTTCAAGGGAAGTGTAGATGAGGAATGAGTTGGGCTTTGGAACTGAACGTTGGAGAGCCCAGTAAGCTATCTAGGTAAGTTACTTCTCGAGAGCTGCCAAGAGGTGTGACTTGGAGACAGTTCAAGGGGTGGTAAAAGCCAGGGCGTGGGTAAAACTGCCTACAGAGGCAGTTCTAAAGTGATATGAAGACTGAACAGAGAGGAATGTCATCATGAAGGATGTGGGCAGGGGAGAGGATTTGGTCCCTGATGGGGATTGAGAGAAATGGGGAAGGAGAACCAGGAGATGCATCATGGAGCCCAGAGAAGGAAGGCTCTTCCATTGCTGGTTTCAGTTTGCAATTAAACCAAAGCCCAGAGTCCTTCAGTTTTATGGCCTTGAGCCTTAAGCAAACACCTATAATTCTCTCATATAAAAAGAAGATGTGAAGTAAGCTTTCTGAATAAAAAAGTTAAAGTCACACCATATCACTTAAAAATGAGTGAGGTCTAATTAAATACTCATTCATCATCATTTTTAATTTTCTTGGGGAAATTCTCTCACATTTTAGTTGAGACTTTGTGGGAGAATGAAACTACAGGCTCCGAAATCAGACCACTTTGCCACTTTACTACCCATGTTGCTTTGTACCTCAGATTCCTGGTCTATGAAATTGGGTTAATCTATTACTTGCTTGGGTTAGTTGTGAAGATTATGTGAGATAATAGCAGTTTCTGACATGGTGTTTAACATGCACTAGTTGTTCAATAAGTATTCCCTTTTTGCTTTTTAAAAAATGATTATCACTATAAAAGAGAAAGCTCTGTGCACAGTGAACACCCAAGTGTGCTTTATAGTTCCCTTGGCTTTGACTCTGTGCTAGAGCAATGTCTCTTCTTTTCCTCTGCATTGAAAGTTGTATTCAGAGAGTCAGCCCATTATATTAATTGTGTTTAAGGGTATGAATGATCTAGCATATCCCTTCATAAATTTGCTTTGTCATGAACTATATTTGCATCTAACTGGAAAAAAAGAAGAGAAAGCTCTTAATGTGTATCAAATTATATTCTTCCATGAGTGAGAACATTGCCTGTTTGAGATTCACACACGCCTACTTCTGGTAACTGGTCCACCTTTGGTTCACAGCACCCCAGTTATAAACCTTTGCCAGAGCACGAGCACACCCGAAGATAAACACATCTCACCTTTACTCTCACCTACTCAGACACCGAGCTAGAAATAAGAACCCCTGCATATGTGCCCACCTAGACGGCCTCACATCTAGAAAAGACATAGTAGCAAAAATAATTATTTTTATGTGTATAATATAAAAATTTGTCCTTAGCAACCACTGTCTACATTTTAGTAATCACTGTATTCCACAAGTACACTACACATATTCTTACATTCAAAGATGATGGTATGGAGCTTCCCTGGTGGCGCAGTGGTTAAGAATTGGTCTGCCAATTCCACTTTTTTTTTTTTTTAATTTTTATTTATTTATTCATGGCTATGTTGGGTCTTCGTTTCTGTGCGAGGGCTTTCTCTAGTTGTGGCAAGTGGGGGCCACTCATCGCGGTGCGCGGGCCTCTCACTATCGCGGCCTCTCTTGTTGCGGAGCACAGGCTCCAGACGCACAGGCTCAGTAATTGTGGCTCACGGGGCCAGTTGCTCCGCGGCATGCGGGATCCTCCCAGACCAGGGCTCGAACCCGTGTGCCCTGCATTGGCAGGCAGACTCTCAACCACTGCACCACCAGGGGAGCCCCGCCAATTCCACTTTGAATTACAGAAGATACTATTTTTTATGCCAGGAAAACTTCTTTACTATTTTAATCCTAAAAATGAATAAATAAAATTTTAAAAATTCCTATTGCTCTCTTAGGTACATATACTCAACTTCACCCTCCTTCCTTATTCAAACCACATACCATCATTTTTTAAAATATATTTATTTGTTTCTTTATAAATTTATTTATTTATTTAAAGTTTGAAAATGGCTGTTTTCAAACTTTAGCTGTGCGTCAGACTCTCCTGAAAGGCACGTTAAGATGTGGATTGCTGGGCCCCAAACGCAAAGATTCTGCTTTAGTAGTTCTGGGGTGGGATCTAAGTATTTGGGTTTCTAACGAGTTTCCAGGTGAATCTGATGCTTCTGGTCCGGGGACCAGAGTTCGGACTTATGATACATATATAATAAAATGTTGCTTATTTGGAGAGTGGGCATACTATGTAAAAAACTAAACTCCACTTTTTAATATTTACATCAAGTAATATATGTGATTTTTCCTTTACTTGGTTGTGTGTAATCATGAAGTTGATACTGTTCCCTTGGTGTTTATGTTCTAAAGGTTATGTTGTTCAGGTTATGTTGCCTCGGGCAAGTTAACCTGATTATTTTATTTTATAATTCCTTTGCTTATCTGAATTCTCCTTACCAACATTAATGAGAAATGGATTCATATTGCAAGGCAAATGTGACCTATTGTTTGCTTGTTATTTTCTAGACAAGTTCATTGAGTTAACCACTGGACACTTCTCAAATTTTGTTTCAGATTATTTTTTGAAGTAGCACCATTTATTTTACTTTTATTTGACTCTTTTTTTTTTTTTAACTGAATTTATTCCCGGGCCATAGTTTTTGCTTCTTCAGTTTCTTCTGGGATATCCTTTTCTTCTATGCAACCTCCTCTTCCGGTTTAGGAACAATCTGCTCTTTTTCAGTAAGGATCATCTCAATGTGGCAGGGAGAGCTCATGTACTGGTTGATCCCACCATGAGCTCTCTAAGTCCTGCACTGCATCTTGGGAGCTGTGTTCACCTGGATGTATTCAATGACCAGAGGATCTACACCTAAGCCCTTCAGTTCAGCGTTACTCTCTGCATTTTTGAGCATGTGCAGTAGAAATTCAGCACTCTTTTGGAGCCATTGACCCTGCGTCCAGCCCCACTGTTTGGCCTGGGCACACCTACAAACTCCACCATTGTAACGACAGAATGGCACACGTTACTTCTGTAAAGTGATATCCTTCAGATACTTGGTGGATTTTTGGATCTGCATACCCTTAATGGCACGAAGATTTGAACCTCTTGATTTGCATGATTTTTGTGGGTTTTCTGGGTCAAGAGAATAGCGAACCATTTTCAGAGGCCACCTTGGGCTGCTTACTGGGAAACTGCACCATTTATTATACTTTTTAAATTATTTTTTAAATTGAGGTATAATTTAGACAGAATAAAATGAACAGGTCTTAATGGTTCAGTTAGAGGAGTTTTGAAAATTATATGCACCCATGAAAGCATCATGCAAAACATGCTATTGAACATTCCTATCACCCGAGAAAGTTCTTGTGGCACAATTTACTTTTAAAGTTAAAACCCACTAAATTGTAAGCTTTAAAAGGGTGAATTTTATGGTATGTGAATTACATCATCAAAAAAAATCTGCTCCACATTTACTTGCTTTCTCACCTCAAGAACTAACAGAGGTTTCCACCATATGTAGTAATCCGTCCCAGCCCCCCCCCCATATGTTACATTTTAATTGCTTTCTTTTTCGAAAACAGGAAATTGGAGATTACTGAAGATTGTAAGAAGCACATCAACAAGACCAGCTGGGCCAGAGCTTGTAGTTTAGGCTGTCCCTGTAGTGACAACAAATAGGCTTCCCTGGGCTCTGGTGTGGAGAGACCCGGAAGCAGAGCTCGGACAATGGGTTTACCTTGTGTCTCAAAGTTGTAAATATTACCACCCACAGAGTAAGGGCCCAGGCAAAGTACAAGAGTTACTGTAGCGGAATAAAGACGTAGAGAATGGACTTGAGGACACGGGGAGGGGGAAGGGTAAATTGGGACGAAGTGAGAGAGTGGCATGGACATATATACACTACCAAACGTAAAATAGATAGCTAGTGGGAAGCAGCCGCATAGCACAGGGAGATCAGCTCGGTGCTTTGTGACCACCTAGAGGGGTGGGATAGGGAGGGTGGGAGGGAGATGCAAGAGGGAGGAGATATGGGGATGTATGTTTACGTATAGCTGATTCACTTTGTTATACAGCAGAAACTGGCACACCATTGTAAAGCAATTATACTCCAATAAAGATGTTAAAAAAAAAAAAAAACCCAAAAGACTATCCCGGCAATTAATCCTCTCCAGGGCAAGGCTGTAACCAAGCTAAGCAAGAGAAGTTACAGTTGACTTCACAACTGGATTAGTATATGCTTCACCAACTCTTCTATCACCGTGTGTGTCAGAGCTTGCCCAGAGAGCAGGGAACCCTCTGTGTCGCCAAACCAAATCCTCCCAAACCGCACTAGGAATCTGGCTCATTCTTTCAGTAAAAACGGCTGTTCTCAAACTTTAGCTGTGCATCAGACTCTCCTGAAAGGCATGTTAAGATGTGGATTGCTGGGCCCCAAACGCAAAGATTCTGCTTTAGTAGTTCTGGGGTGGGATCTAAGTATTTGGGTTTCTAACAAGTTTCCAGGTGAATCTGATGCTTCTGGTCTGGGGACCACACTTTGAGAAGTACTGTGCTGAAACTGCTCCTATAACATTTGGTAATTAGTGGGGAATTTCACCCAGTTGTTAACACTCTAGACCAGCCTTGAGATGTCAGTTGAACTCTTGCTATCAGGAGAGCAGGGTCAGGCCAGGCATGGAACACCCAAAGGGTGGGAGTGCCTCTTCTGGCCAGGCTGCCAGGCTGCCAGGCTGCCCCGGCTGCCTGTTCAGTCACACTGATCCCAGCACCCTAACCTGAGGAGTGGTGGGTCTAGCAGGTATCCGTGGGAGTAGATGCGGATGCATTTGTGAACATCTTCATTTCTCTGCAGAGGTGACACTACTGACCACCCATGTCAGGACAGATGGCAGTGGTTCTGCTAGTAACAATCAAATCTGACATTAATTCAGCTTCATGTTGGGCACAGTGGGCAGGGAGCAAGCAGACAGGTTAGCACCTGACTCTAGGCTCTGCAAGTCAAGAGCTGGGTGACCTGGGTGGGTTTCCTAACTTCTCAAAACCTTGCTTGGCAAAGGGGGATTCATCTCAGGGGTAAACCAGTGAGGTAGGTTAATATTTAGAAATGTCCTCACTGAGATATCTCATCCCTGCACTGTTTCCTCATTGCTCTTCTTCCCTCCAGTGTTAAGCCAGAGTAACTTTTGCTTCAGGGTGAGGACTGGGATGCAAGAACAGTCCTCCTCCAAGTGCAGCTTGGTGGGCTGGCAGAATCCGCATCACCTGGGTCTGCACCCCAGACCTGCTGAATCTGAATCTCTGGCAGGGAGGCCCAGGATTCTGAGTTTCAATACACAGACTTTTCAGGTTATTGCATGGCTCAAGTTTGAGAAGCTCTGGTCTAGAGCAAATAAATATTAATGTAGAGGCTTCAAAATCCATAGCTGAGACCACAGCCCTCCCAAAAGCCAATATGCATATATGTGTGGCAAGTTGGGAGAGAAAGGGTTTTGTTTGGAAGACAAAGCTCGGGAAACTGAGCCCAGAAGTTATGTTCTAAGCCACGGTATCTGGAAGATTTTATGATGGCGTAGTAGCCCTCTTTACATCCAAAAGGAAAACCAATTTGATCAGCAGGAAGGAGACAGGATGAGAAAGGGCTGAGATTAGATCTTAAAGGATCTACTACAGGGTTTTCAATCTTCTTCTGAGTGGCCTCACGAGACCCCAGCTTGAAAAGGCTTATTAGGTCGGTCAGACTCTCTCAGAAGCTTAAAGTAAGAGACAAGGGTGACAGCCAGGAGAGAAGTCAGGGCCGTCATAGGGCTACTTACACCTCAAGTTACTGAGGGACTAGAGGTGGAAAGAAGCTAGTCAGGAGAGAGAAAGGGGACCTGAGCAGAAAGCCAGGAAGAAGCCGAGGTGTGGGCGACAGCTTGTGTCCAGAGCCAGTAGGATTACTGTTATGAGCTCAGAGCCCTGGGAAGGGGTGAGGGCAGCTCAGAGCAGAGCATCAGAGGGCACAGTCATCATCCATCTCCTGATGGTGGGCAGACAGTTTGGTCTATGCCGCATCCGACTGGTCTGAGAGTCCCTCCTTCAGGCCTGCCCTTGACCATGCCCTGAGCAGACCCTGGAGAAGGTTCATTTGGGAGGGTCCCCTGTGGACTTCTGGCTACAGAGGAGCTGGCACTAAGAAGGGGAAGGGGCTGGGAGGTGTCTGGGCTGCACTGCCCTGCAGTGTTGGGCAATCTGGGTGTGTTCCGAGGTTCTTGGAAAGTTGGCTCATTATCTTCACCAAAAACAACCTGAGACACCCATGGTGAGGTCAGCTTCAGTTTAAGCTGCTTCAAACACACGCACACAAAAAATTCTTTTTCTTCTTGACCGGAAAACTTACACTTAAAAACTTGAGCCTGTTGTTGGGTGAGGCCTATGCAGCCAGGAGATGCGGGTTTCCTCTTGCTCTGAAGGACCTTGGGGAAATGACCCACGAGCAGTCAGTATGTGCTGGCACCTTGTTAAGCAAACCCTGGAACGTGGTCCATAATGTATGGGTGGGTGGGTGGATTGATGTGCAAACCTCTTCCTCAAAGGAGCCTTCCCGGACCCCCGGACAGGCCCTCTTGCCTGCACTTCCACAGTCCTGTGACCCTCTCCTTTAATAACTTTTTCACGGTGTCATTCTATGCGCATTTGGAAAATTAATTTCTTCCCGCACAAATCTGGAGTGCCATCCGGATTTTTCACTCATCATTGGATCACAAACCGCTGGTGTGTGCCTGGCGTGTAGTAGGCACTCATCATACCTATTTGTTGCTAAAAGTATGCCAGAGTTCAGTAACGGCATGAGTCTTTGTGAAAGGATTCATCACTGGGTTGAATTATCCAGAAAAGGAGGAGGAGGAAGAGGAGGAAAGCATCCACACAGAGGATGGGAGACGACCTCCGAGGTGGGTCTTAACAATAAGGAGCTGGTTATGTGGAGAAGCAGGGAAGGGTGTTCAAGGCAGAGGGAACAGCACCTATAAAGCCAAAGAGGGCTGGAGGGTGTGGTGCAATCTGAGGACGGTGTGACAACGCAGGAAGGAGCGTGGGGTCCACGGTGGTAGGAGATGAGGCTGGACAGGCAGGTTGTAGCCCGACTGGGAAGGGCTTCAGGGCTGGGCTAAGAGCTTGGAGCTTTACCCTGTCAGGCGGGTAGAGACCCATCATGTTTGTGAGCCAGGAAGGCAAACAGGGCACACCTGTGCTTGGTTTCCTTCCTTAAGGTGGTAAGGCAGCCACTCCCAGTCCAGGTGAGTCCTGCCTCAGAGTCACTGTGCAGCCCCTGCTCTAGGTCCCTGCCTGGGAGAGCCTGTCAGGTTGGGTCCAGCTTTGCCCCACTTCCTGGTCAGAGGGGCAGATGAACAGGTGGGTGTGGAGGAAGGTGCGGGGGGGGCGGGGGGGTTGGCCATGAGGCTTGTGAGTTTCACTCACTGGAGGCATAACTTTCAGGTTCAAACCAGCTGGAGAAGCTGGGGCAGCCTACCCCAGACACGTGTGCAGCAGGGCTTAGCAAAGGGGCCCCAGGCTGAGTGAGGGTCAGGAGGCTGCCTTTCTTATTTGTTTGTTTGAAAGCACGATTGCCCTTACCGGCTGTGGTACCTTGCTTGGTCACTAATTCCCTCTCAGGAGCTCAGCTTCCTCAGCTGTTAAGTGAAGGGGGCCGACCAGGTGATCTTCCAGCTCTGTGATTCCGAGGGAGGAGGAAGCTGCGGGAGCAGCGTGGGGCTCTGCGCATAAGCTGCTGGAGGTGGGCGACTCCCAGGCAGAACAAAGCCTCTTCTAGAGGGACAGGCGGCTTTTGCAAGCGGGTGAGTGACAGGCCTCGCCTCCCTACCCTACCTCGGCTGCTCCTGGACCGGCTGCCACCACGGGACTTGGGCGGGACTTCGGCGGTGGGACTGGAGTTCCTCCCCAAGACGCAGCAGAGGGGAGTCCAGCCGGCTCGGCCACGCTGCCCTGGGGTGCAAGAGCGCTAGGATGCAAGAGGGTCCAGCTGCTCCCGCCCCCTTGGGGTTCCCCTCCTTTCCCGGTGCCCCTCTCTCCCCGGGGCAATGAGTAGTCCACAGAAGCTAAGCCCAGGGGCAGACACCGGGCTTCGCGGCAGGATGGTGGGTGATAGCAGGAAGTCAGCAGGGGCTTCGGGGCCAAGAGCCCGTGGGAAAGATGGGGACGCCCCCTCCCCCCACCCCGGAAAAGCCAGCGTGGCCGAGGGCGCCCCTCGCCCTACAGCCGCCCTCACCACGCCGCCCCGCCTCCTCCGCAGCCCACCCCTCTCACTCTTTAACTCACAGTCGCCTGAAAGCTCTCATCTTCACAAGCATCCTTGTTTTAAAAAAAACATTTCTGTTTCCTTTATTTGCACTCAGCTCCAGCCTTCATAAATATGCGAAATCGATGTAAATAATTTTATAATGAAAAAAATTTTAAATGCAAACATTCACACGTGGATAAAGAGGGACCTAGTGGTCATTCGCAGGAGCCCTGTGCTGGGCCTCGGGGACACAGTCCTGTACTTAGCGTCCTCACAGGGGTGAGACCCACCACGGAACCACAAGGGGGTTCAGGGAAGACTCCCAAGAGGAGGGAACCTTGACCCGATACCTGGGCGGTTACAGAGACCTGGCCAATTGAAGGAGAGAGGGCATCTCAGGAGAGGGAATGGCGTAGGCAAGGCCGGCAGGCAGGCCCCGCCAGGAGTCGTGGTCAAAGAAGGGAGCTGAGGAGGAAATGTTCCTTTTCCCGCCCTCATCACAACTGTAATCAATTATTTATATAAGTATCTGCTTGAGATCTGTATCCCCTGCTAGTTTACAAGCTCCAGGAGAGGAAATGCTGTACATTATATTTTCTCAGGATTCTGGTGCCCAGCACAATGCCTGACACACAGTAAGTGTTCAATTAAATTGGCGTTAAGTGAACGAGTAAATGAGAATTCTCATGTTAATGTGGGTTGGGTCAGTAAGGGCTGAGAAGCCAAGCTAACTAGAATTTGGGTGTTATCCTAAGAGCAATTGGGATCCACTAAAAGTTTTACATAAGGGCATGACTTGGTCGGCTTTGTGTCCCAGGAATCCCTTTTTGGCTTTGGTCTGGAGAATGGCTGGAGACAGAGTCCAGGCGGCAGAGACATTGTCCTTACCTCGGGGCATTGTTATGATTTTATTACTTCTTTATGTGACTCTCCCCTAAGTAAGCCATGAGCCCTGGAGGGCCGGGGCCGGGCCCTGTTCACCTCTGCAACCCCGTGCCCAGTACACTGGCCAGCACGGCATGTGGTAACTGCTCAGTGGGTGTTTAATGGGTGAAATTCTGATTGGAAGTTGCTTATGCAACTTTAAGGGTAGGTGATGTTGTTTAATACATGCAATGTCATAGGCAACTTTCAAAACATGAGGAACATGAAAGAAAAAGTCATTTAAGTTTGGGAAGCAGTGGTCAGAGGTCTGGGAGGCAGGGTGGGGGAGGAGGAGGGGTGTAGGGTGATGGAGGGGCTCCTCTGAGCTGTGACAGTTGTTGGACCTATGAGGCCTTCTAGGTTTGGCATCTGCCTGAGATGGGAGCCCGTGGAGAGTAGGTTTGGAGGACTAGGTGGAAAGTTGGGTGCCTGTGGGACATCCAGCTCCAGATTGGGGTGTCTCCAGCAATAGAAGATTCTGGAAGCCTTAGGGGTGAATGTATGGCAGGATATGGGGAGGAGGGCTGGAATGCCCTGGAGAGAAGAACTTTTAAGTAGGGGGCCGAGGACTGAGGGAGTCAGGGGGGATGGAGAAGCACCAGGAGCTCCTACCTCAGGACTGTGAGTGAGCCTGTGACTTCTCTGTTCCCTCCAGCCTCGTCCTTACGACCCCATTATAACAGCCCCGGACAGGCACCAGCGCTGCAGAGCCTTCGGTGAAACCCAACTCCATGGGGCTCAACTTTTGTGTGTTCTGGGCTCACCTCCCTTTTTTTTTTTTTTTTTGCGGTACGCGGGCCTCTCACTGTTGTGGCCTCTCCCGTTGCGGAGCACAGGCTCCGGACGCGCAGGCTCAGCGGCCATGGCTCACGGGCCCAGCCGCTCCGCAGCAAGTGGGATCTTCCCGGACCGGGGCATGAACCCGTGTCCCCTGCATCGGCAGGCGGACTCTCAACCACTGCGCCACCAGGGAAGCCCCTCACCTCCCTTTTGTGGTCACAAGAATGCCACATTCTGTGTTTCCCCTTTGTCTTCACAAGCCCCGCCTCCTGGACTTTACACTTTCCTCCACTCAGTCGCTTATCTCATTTCTGCTTATCACCCTCCTCATGCTCCGGGCTTTCCTTCCCTGAGTTCCTCCAGATAGTCCTGCCCACCCCACAGTGAGCCAGGCTCTCCACCGCTGTGTCCTGGGGGAACCAAGGGTGTTTCCCAGTTTCTATCCGCTTCCTCCCCTTCCCTCCTCTCTCATCTGCCTGAGAAAAGGTCCTGCACTGGCAGCAGCCGGTGGAAAACCCAGGGCCAGCTGCCCTCCCAGCCACTGCACATCCAGGTCCCCCAGCTGCAGCGGTGCTCTGGCCAACGTATAACAGGCACTGGGGGCGGAAAGCCCTAATGGGTCACATTTCCTGCTTTCTGCAGTGTAAATATTCCCACCGTGACCGATTTCAAGCCACCAACAGGATGTCACTGACTGCAGAATTGGGAACAGATGGGCAGTATTACACTGTCACATAATATTTCCAGCAAGCAAACACAATAGGCATAGACAGCCTCAAAAGCAAATATAATTACAAAATGCAGTAAAATAGGAAGTTTTGAGTATTTGCTGCTTCTTAAAAATATAATTTATTCTCTTGTAAGATTTTGTAATTTAATTGTTAAAATAATGGCTGTTTTAACAACTGCTTTGCAAAATTCCTGAAAACTTAACAATTGGCTCTTGCAAGCAGTACAAACCAGCTCCAGCAAACCACTGAGTGCCACCTGGGCCAGGAGAAAAGGGGGGGATTCCAAGCCCCAAACTTCAGTGCACTCTCGCCTGGCATCCTCTCCCTGCCCACGCCGTGTGGGTGTCAGTGTGGGTGGCATGTGACAGGTAGCAAGCCTCTGAATCCCCATTTAAAGTCAGACCCAGGAGGGGCAGAGCTGGGCCCTGGGCACCTCTTCCACCCACAGATGTGTGCTTTCTGCGCCCGCCCAGGCCGCAGCCTCTGGACACCCACCCTGGCAGCCCCCAGAGCCAGGAAGTTCGAGTGGTGCAATTTCCTTCACCCTGAAAAGTGTGAAATCCTGTGAGGATTGGAACTTGCATATTTCTCAGAAAGCAAGCTTGCCCAATCACCTGCAATGAAGAAAACAAAAGGAGACAAAGCCTCTCTTTCTGAGCCTCTCTTTATATCCATGGGCTGCAAGGCAGGTCATGCTGGGTCTGAACAGATGTGGGACAGAGAGAGCTTCGGGGGTGCAACTCAGCCTCCGGGCATTTCTGAACAGTGAGAATGAAAACCACCAGAGACATGTTCTAAATGGGCCAGTCTTTGTCCCCCTTTGTGGGGACATCAGACGTGGCGACCCACTGTGGTGGAAACCTTGTCTTGGCTACTGCAGGAAGTAAGCTGAATCTCCGGTTTGATGTTTCTGTGTTCTTGCCAATCACCATTGTGAATGTTGGAGAAAAGGGGTCACCTTCTCACCACACCCCAAATATGCCTCGGTCCTCGATTTATGTCTTCCCGTAACTAAAGGTGCCTTCCCTTTGCTCATAATCACAGCCCACCGCAAGCCAACCCATCGCACCCGCCCCCTCCGGCTCTTGGAGTTGCACCTCTAATTGTAGCGTTTCCACGTTCTCCCTTGGGGTCTTCCTTTGCGTGTAGGTTTATGTGCTCTGATTTCTAAGCTCAGGAAAGCCAGGACCTTGTCATTCACTCACTAGTTCATTCCTTCATTCAGTGGGGAGCGGGCACAGGGAGGAGGGAGGAGGACGGAAGGTCGGTCCACTTCTGAGTGGGGCGCAGCTCAGGGAAATCTGCACCCTGAGTGGAGGCGGAAGGAGGGGCAGAGGGAGGCAGGAACTGAGACCAAACCGCTGTTCCCCTCTCAGACCTTGTGCTGGTGGGTACCTGCCTTTTGTAAACAGTAAAACAGTGTCTAAATGCTAGGTGTGGCAGTTATTGGTTTTCTTCCGCCTGCAGGTTACTCTTAGAAGGTGTTTCCATGGATTCCGCTTGGTGCCCCGCCCATCACCGGACAGCCTCGCCAGTCTTTCCTGCCTTGTGGTAAAGACCTTTTTATTCCTTTATTCGGAGCAAAAAACATTAATGTGTTGTTCCCACCAAAAGACCCAGTTGCAGCTGTATTCCATCTAGCTGTATGATGGTTTAAAGTTTGATTTCTCATTCTTTAATACTTGCTAAATTTTGGGAAATTTAGCTGAAAGTCAGGCACAGCCGGTGGAAGCCTCAGGAGCAAGGCTAGGGCGCCATCTACTGGTAACTCCTAAGTATGACAATGAAACTTGCATTGAGCCTCTTGCACAGGTGAAAATGAGTTATTTTTTATTTTTTAAATTGAAGTATAGTTGGTTTACAATGTTGTGTTGGAAATGAGTTGATTTAAAGGTTTAAAATGGAAAAGGTGTGTGCAACAACACATGCAAATAACAAAGAGTTTGTGCCAGAATCTGTAAAGAACTCTTACAAGTTAAAAAAAAAAAACACCTCAATAGAAAAATGAGCATAAGACTTAAAGGGGCACTTTATAAAAGAGGATATCCAGTGCACGATGAACTTATGAAAGATGGTCGACTTTTCATTCTTGGAGACTCTTGGAAGAGGAAGAGAGGTGAAGGAGGGCCTAGATATAGGGGAAGCCTGAATACTTAAAACAGACCCCCGCCCCCCGCCAACTTCCCAGGTAATTCAGATTTCAACCACTAGGGGGAGTACTTTCACTTTAATTTGCATCAGGGAAACGCAAATTGAAACCACAATGAGGTATCATCACCATTTACCCTCCAGAATGGCTAAAATTAAAAGACTAACAATGCCAAGCTGGCAAAAATGTGGGGCAATGGGTATTCTCATACACTGCTATGGGGAGTGCAAACCGATACAATTTTGACACATTGTTCTGCATTATCTAAAAAAGTTGAACAATGGCTTACTCTGTAACCTAGCAACCTGACTCCTTGGTATACACCACAAAAAACGTGTGCCCATGTACACCAACAGGCATGCAGGATTGTTAACAGCATAACTGGTAATAGCCAAGAACTGGAAACAGTGCAAATGTCCATGAAAATAGGCTGGATAAATAAATTGTAGTATATTAATGCAATGGAATATCTAACAGCAAAACAAGCAAAAGCACAAAAAACTGCAGCTACACACAGTAACAACATAGATGAATTTTACAAATATTTTGTTGAGTAAAAGAAGTTAGACATAAAACAATGCCTACTATGTGATAATGATTATATAAAAGTCAAACCATTTTATAGTGTTAGGTGTCAGGATGATGGTGTGGAGGATGCAGGCAGAGACTGGGACTGGGCTGGGGCTGATGATAGTATATTTCTTCATCTGGTGGTTATATGGGTGTGTTCACATTGTGATCATTTATCTTTGATTTGAGCACTTAAAAAATACACTTAAGGGCTTCCCTGGTGGCGCAGTGGTTGAGAGTCCGCCTGCCGATGCGGGGGACACGGGTTCGTGCCCTGGTCTGGGAGGATCCCACATGCCGCGGAGAGGCTGGGCCTGTGAGCCATGGCCGCTGGGCCTGCGTGTCCGGAGCCTGTGCTCCACAATGGGAGAGGCCACAACAGTGAGAGGCCCGCGTACCACACACACACAAAAAAAAATTAATTAAAAAAATTTTAAAAAATACACTTAACACTTCAGTTATAAAAATAAAAAATAAAAAAAAGTGAAAGGTGGAAGGGTAGAATGGGATTCCTAACCAGGAGAATATAGGCAAGAGTGTGGAAGGAAGGTATAAGAAACTCAGGAAAGGGGAAAAGCAGGTGCTGACTACAAAAAATCTGCAGGTAATTCAGATTCTTCCCACTGGGGGTCTGCCTCTCTGTCTTCCCCCCTGAGAATTCTTGCCCTATGCAAACATTTTGTTTGGGCTTTTTTTTTCCTCTTGAATTATTTCCAGAGGGAAAATTTCCACGAGTAGAATAATTTGGTCAAAAGGTACAGCTATTTTAATGTCTTATTTTATAAACTTTGCCAGATTGTCCTCCAGAAAGACTGTACCAACCCATAGCAAATCAAGAATGCTTCAAAGTGTGTGTTTTCTAAAACAGGGTTTTAAGAGCTTATTGATTTAACATTTGCAAAATGGTATGGGGGCTTCCCTGGTGGCACAGTGATTAAGAATCCGCCTGCCAATGCAGGGGACATGGGGTTCAAGCCCTGGTCCGGGAAGATCCCACATGCCGCAGAGCAACTAAGCGCATGCACCACAACTACTGAGCCTGCGCTCTAGAGCCCATGAGCCACAACTACTGAAGGCCCTGCGCCACAACTACTGAAGCCCGTGGTCCTACAGCCTGTGCTCCAAAACAAAGAGAAGCCTCCACGATGAGAAGCCCCTGCACTGTAACCAAGAGTAGCCCCCACTCGCCACAACTAGAGAAAGCCCGCACTTAGCAATGAAGACCCAATACAGCCAAAAATAAATAAATAAATAAATAAATAAAATTTTAAAAAATGGTATGGAAGTGGACTAATTTACATTTCCTTAATTATTAGCGAAACTAAATATTTTCCTTTAAAATGCTGACAATAATTCCCTCATACACACTGCCTGGTCAGTGTGTTCTCTGCCTATTTAGGAGTTTGTATTCTTTATGGGTCTGTATTTAATCTTTTTTATGTTTTATTAGCAAATTTTTATCTGTCATAGTTGTCACAATTTCTCCAATTCTAATGGTTACTCTTAAACGAAAGAAAATAATAAAAATTTACTTGAATGCTTCTGTGGTTACACCTTTCCATTTTTTCCTCAATTTTTTTTTTATTATCTCAATAGTAAGTAATAAATATGTCACCAGTGGAAGGGTGATTTCCTCGGTTCTTGCCCTCTCAAGGGAAAGAATTCAGTTGAGAGACATAGAGGAGCTTTAAGGAGTTTTAAGTTTTATTCAGCAAAAGTGAAAGTATGTTCTTGAGAAAGGATGAGAGCGTGCTGTCTGGAAACCAGAAGCAGCACTGCAATGGGGTAGGGTTGGGTTTTTTAGATTGGTGGTCCCTCCCTGTGTCCTGCATCATTTGACTGACAAGTTGATTGACAGCTTTAGGTTATATAACTTTTCTCCCGGTGTGCAGGTGCTTACCCATAAGCACCCACTCGAAACCCATGGTGGGTGGAGGGGCAAAAACCGAAATGCTAATTTATTAAAAATACGGCATAATGAACCCCTGGTTACCTTGAGCCACCTTTTAGGTCTTGGTGCGCCTGCACCAACCTGTGCTGGCAGTTTTTATCTTGTTTGGTCCTGATGTAACTGGAAACCTAGCAGTGGTCCTTGGTGACAAGAGGGAGGACCTCTGGGTGTGTTCTGATACCAGTGTCCAGGTGGGGGAGGGAAAGATGACCCCTTCCAGGATGGGGTGTGGACCTGCTCGTGTCTGACTAACTACCTAACATATATATATTTCTTCCTAAATTAACATAAATTTTTTCTAAGCAGTGTTTCCCACACCAGTTTCCTCTTATCTCTTTGGGTGTTAATGCATTTTCTCAAAGGGTTCTATAGTCAAATAAAATTGGAAAATAATGAATTAGACAAAAACTAAACAGCTCCGTTATTACGGCACTTATCAGATCATAAATATGGTACTTTATTCATTGAGCAAGATATTTGTTGAACACTATAATGAGGCACTCTAGAGGCTGGGAATACAGCAGTGAACAACGAGACAAATGTATGTTGTGTATTTCCAGGAGGAGGACACAGTAGACAGATTTTCTCCAATGCATTTGAGCAACACTCTTTCTTTTATCACCTATTAATCTTTTACATGATTCCATGGAATATCCTGATCTAGAATTTTTGTGGCATGAAATGAAAGACATGAATCAACTTTCATTTTTCCTAAGAGATTCATCCACATTACTTAGCAGAGTTTGTTAAATGTGGTTTTTCTTTGTGTGGTTTTACTGTCCACTCACTGATTATAAATTTCCCATAATTTTGGGATTGTGGCATAATTATTTTGTTTCATTGGTTCATATATCTGAACTGTGTATTTATGATGAAGGAAATAAATAACTGTATCGCAAAAAGGAGAAGAACTGTCACTTTTCCCACCTTTAATTGTTGCTAAGATGAAGTGGTGCCCTTGAGCCTCAGTTTCCCTAGGCATCTGCCAGCAAGAGCCTGGCATCTCTCAGCAGAAGCATGAGAGCAGAGGGTTATAAAGTCCCTGGAGCCTCCCCAGCCCATCTGGCCACCAGGATGGCTGGCCTTGGTTGGAGGAGTATTTGGGGGTTGGAGGGGATGAGGAGTGGAGGAGAAGTTGATAGTTATTGAGTGCTTACTATATGCCAGTCACATTGCATTTAAGGAATATTTAAGGAGGAAGTGAGGAAGCCAGAGGAAGCATCAGAGAGGTGAAAGGAGAACCAGGAGAGAATGCAGGCACAGACCGAAGGAGGTGAGTTGGTCAACAGAGTAAAAACTTATGCTCTACTCTTACCATGTAATCCAGCAAATCACACTCCTTGGAATCTACCCAAAGGAGCTGAAAACTATGGCCAAACAAAAACCTGCTCTTGGATGTTTATAGCAGTTTTATTCATAATTGTCAAAACTTGGAAGCAATCAAGATGTCCTTGAGTAGGTGAATGGATAAATAAACGGTGGTACATCCAGACAATTACATCCAGGCATATTATTCAGAGCTAAAAAGAAAGGAGCTATCAAGTCATGAAAAAACCTGGAGGAAACTTAAATGCATATTACTAAGTGAAAGATGCCAACCTGAAAAGGCTACATATTGTATGATTCCAACCATATGACATTCTGGAAAAGGCAAAACAATGGACACAGTAAAAAAAATCAGTGTTTGCCTAGGTTTGGGTCAGAGGAGGGATGTATAGGTGGAGCACAGATTTTTAGGGCAGTGAAAATGCTCTGTATGGTACTATAATAGTGAATACATGTCACTATAAATTTGTCAAAAACCATAGAATGTACAACATCAAGAGTGAACCCTAAACTATGGACTTTGGGTGACAATGATGTGTCGATGTAGGTTCATCAAGCTGTAAACAAAAAGAACAAAGAATGTCACTAATAATCCAGTTATGCGGGCTAATTCCACTGACAATGCACACTGAGGGAAATTCAGGATGGGAAAAACACATTCTGTGCTTTGGATACACCAGCCCCTAGATAGTTAAGATGCATAGCTAAGGAAGAATTTCAGTGACCCCAGATTCTTGCATCCTCTCATACATAGAAGAGCACTAAAATCATTAACTTGAGATGTCTGTTCTCTGTGATTAGCAGTAATGTTTTACCAAAATGTATGCTAGATACATGTATTTCCCAGCCAAAAAATTCACATATGTACTGGCTCTTCCCCTACCTCTTTGAAGCAGTCCCCTCAGAGCTACTAAGAGGCTATTTTCTGGGATGAGGGGATGTTGATAGTGGGGGAGACCCTGCATGTGTAGGGGCAAGAGGTAGATGGGAAATCTCTGTAGCTGCCTCTCAATTTTGATGTAAAACTAAAACTTCTCTAAAAAAATTAAATCTTAAAAAAAACCCAACCTTGCAAATCCAGGGAGAACTCAGCTAAACAAGAGTTCCAAGTACTGGCATGAAAGATCACTAAGATAACATTCCTAGATGAGTATGAAACTGAGTCCCCCTAAAACCAAGTGCTCCGGCCAAGTTACGGTTAACCTCTCCATCCAGAACTTTATTCCTTTTCTTGTCCCACACCTGTCCCCTCAGGATTGAGGAGTATCAAAGAAAAGGGGGCTTTGAAACCAAGCAGGACCCTGCAGTGCCCTCCCAGATACAAAGTCCCCTCGATGCCACATCCCCACCCCCCCTTCCTGTTTGTAGATAAAGGCTTCAGCCTCCTAGACCTCCCCTGGGTTCCAAAGGGCAGATTCAAGGACTTACTAATTAGAGTAGTGAGAGAATGCAGAAACAAAGGAAAAGCAGTCAAGAAACAATAGTGCAGCAATTAAACAGAGTCCTAGTTCCCCCTCAAGGGATACACACAACAATCTGTTACATAGGTCTGAGTTGTTCTGCTGGAACTAAGGCCCCACCTAGGTGGAGTGTGGTAACTACATGCTGAGACCTTAGACTGGTGGGAACCAGAAGGTTGATCATTAAGATTCCTGGAATACCACCCTGTTACCTCACCACCAACCAATCAGAAGAAAGTCATGCACCCTTCAGCCCTCACCGTAAATGTTGCCTTTAGAAACCCTTCCCTGAAACCCATCAGGGAGTTCTGGGCTTTTGAGCATGAGCCACCCATTCTCCTTGCTTGACCCTGCAATAAACCTTTCTCTGCTCCAAACTCATGTTTCAATTTGTTTGGCCTCACTGTGCGTGGGCACACAGACTTGGTTCGATAACAAGCAGAGCAAATTGGCCTAGCACACAGTGCATATAACACAGCGGGAGGGAAAGAAATGGAAAGGGGTGGTGATCTCTCCTGTGGCAGCTTGAAGCAGAATTTCAGTTCCCCTGCCGGAGATTGGAGTCAGGCCATGGCAGTAAGAGCCCTGAATCCTAGCCACTAAACCAGTGGCCAGTGACAAGGCCTGTGGCCTGTCAGCTTTGTAGAAATGAATTCCCACAAAGAGATGGAAAGTAGTGAAACAAGTAAAATGTTTATTAGGAGAAAAAAAGAGTACATGTGGATAAGGACTTCCCTGGTGGTCCAGTGGATAAGACTCCATGCTCCCAGTGCAGGGGGGCCTGGGTTCGATCCCTGGTTGGGGAACTAGATCCCGCATGCAGGCTGCAACTAAGAGTTGGCATGCCGCAACTAAGAGTCTGCATGCCGCAACTAAGAAGTCCGCATGCAAACTTCCCTGGTGTCCAGTGGTTGAGATTCCATGTTTCCACTGCAGGGGGCGCAGGTTTGATCCCTGGTGGGGGAAGTTCCACATGTCGTAAGGTACAGCCGAAAAAAAAAAATCCACATGCCACAACTAAGAAGTCTGCTTGCCACAACTAAGAAGTCTGCATGCTGCAACTAAATATCCTGCATGCCACACTAAGACCCGGCGTAACCAAAATAAATAAATAAATATATTTTTTTTTTTTTTTCCTTTTTGCGGTATGCGGGCCTCTCACTGTTGTGGCCTCTCCCGTTGCGGAGCACAGGCCCCGGATGCGCAGGCCCAGCGGCCATGGCTCACGGGCCCAGCCGCTCCGCGGCATATGGGATCCTCCCAGACCGGGGCACGAACCCGTATCCCCTGCATCGGCAGGCGGACTCTCAACCACTGCGCCACCAGGGAGGCCCAATAAATATTTTTTAAAAAAGTATGTGTGGATAGATATACGGGTGGACTCAGAGAGAGTTGTGCCCTCATGGTAGTTTGAATCCCTTATATGGGACATTTCTTCCAGGTTTCCTTTGGCCAATCATCTTGCTTTGCCTGGTTCTGAGTCCATATTTGGTTTATCTCAGGTTCCTCCCATGTGTGCATGCACATCTCTTAGCCTAGATGGATTCCAGTGAAGAGCCCTATGGGTAGGTTGACATCACTCCCTTTTTGAACTCCAAGGAGCCTTTCTGAACATGTATAGTTGGGAAGGTCTCCTTGACCTCGAGAATGAGAAATATGTGGTCTCTATCTTTTATCTGGGCAGGGCTCAGCCTCTCCTATTATCCTCCTGCTATTACCTTCCTCTTGGAGTATCTGTCCACAGGGGACAAACTCCAGCTGCTCAGCCTGGGGCCCATCTGTCTCCTGCCTCAGGGGGAAGAAGAAATTTTCCCCTATACTTCTAGGTTCTTCTGGCAGGTCTAAGAATTAAATTGACATGAGACAGATTAGCAGGAGGAAATCACACAAAACTTTAATTACATGTATATATGGAAGAGACCCAGAAAAACTGAGTAACTTGCCAAAGTGGCTGAAACCTTCACCTTAAATACCATCCTCAGCTAAAGACAAAAGAGGATGTTTTATGGTATAACAGAGCAAGTGGGCTCTGTTTGCCTGCTGCACAGCAAAAAAGACCAAATACCATGGCAATGGTTTTTGCAGAGGGTAAAAGCCTTTATTGTAAGGCAGCCAAGCAAGGAGACAGGAGGCAATGCTCAGATCTGTCTTCCCAATTGGCTTTTGAGTGGGGTATTTCTCTTGGAAGTAGGGGGCAAGAGGGAGAGAGGCCTTGGAGATGATTGGTGGAATGTAGGTGTAAGTTTCAGTCAGTGTAATTTCAAGAGTTCTCTGCACAGGCTGGACTGTCCTTCATGCCTCGTCATGGGTCACATGTGCAAACCCTGCATGTAATATGCGGTGGATTTTCTGCCCCAAATGTCTAGATTTCACTGTCAGTCATCCTAGTGTTACCCTCCCTGTTGGTTGTTTGGCCTGAGGCAACCCAACACTGGAGCCTACCTGGGCTCTTTGGTGGGGCTAATGGCAGACTCTGGGAGGGCTCACACCAAGGAGTACTTCCCAGAACTTCTGCTGCCAGTGTCCTTGTCCCCACGGTGAGCCACAGCCACCCCCGCCTCTGCAGGAGACCCTCCAACACTAGCAGGTAGGTCCGGTTCAGTCTCCTCTGGGGTCACTGCTCCTTCCCCTGGGTCCCAATGCGCACATTACTTTGTATGTGCCCTCCAAGTGTGGAGTCTCTGTTTCCCCCAGTCCTGTCAAAATCCTGCAGTCAAATCCCACTAGCCTTCAAAGTCTGATTCTCTAGGAATTCCTCCTCCTGTTGCCGGACCCCCAGGTTGGGAAGCCTGACGTGGGGCTCAGAACCTTCACTCCAGTGGGTGGATTTCTGTGGTATAAGTGTTCTCCAGTTTGTGAGTCACCCACCCAGCAGTTATGGGATTTGATTTAACTGTGATTGCGCCCCTCCTACCGTCTCGTTGTGGCTTCTCCTTTGTCTTTGGATGTGGGGTATCTTTTTTGGTGAGTTCCAGTGTCTTCCTGTCGATGATTGTCCAGCAGCTAGTTGTGATTCTGGTGTTCTCGCACGAGGGAGTGAGAGCACGTCCTTCTACTCCGCCATCTTGGTTCAGGGCCTTTACTCTTGTTTTTGATTGAGATACAATTGACATACAATACCCTGCACATATTTAAAGGGTATAATTTTATAATATTTGTATATGTATATGCCTGTGAAACAGTCACCACCATCAAGAGGGTAAACATATCCATCACCCCTAAAAGTTTCCTTGTGTGCCTTTGTAATCCCTCCCCTTCATGCTTCTCTGTCCCCACCCATCCCCAGGCAACCACTGACCTACTTTCTGTCAATATAGATTAGTTCAACTTTTATATGAATGGAATTATACAATATTTATTTTTGTCTACTTCTTTTGCTCAGCATAATTATTCTGAGACGCATCCACGTTGTTGTGTGTATGAATAGTTGATACACTTCTTGACTGCTCCTCCTTTGTTTCTGCATCTCCTCCCTTCCCTGTTTAGCGACTATTTGAATTTTCCCTTTGGAACTCAGGGAAGATCAAGGAGGCTGAATGAAGCCTATTTCCTATAAACAAGAAACAGGAGACACAGAAAGGACCTGTACCCTTGAGGGCCCCACAGGGTCCTGCTTGGTTTCAAGACTTCTGCTCCTTCTCTAAAACCTGAATTTATTCATTCATCATTTATTCAGCAAAGATCTTTTGAGGTCGACTTTGTGCCACTCATCGTGCTGGACACTAAGGATGCGATGGGGCAAGATAGATGTGGACCTTGTCCTCAAGGCACTCACAGTCTAGTGGACTCAGTTTGGTTGGGCTATGGGTGTATTCAACATTTCAGTCCACTGAGGAAGGGGAGGAAGAATCCAATGTGATGATCAAGTAGAGTAGTCCAGGTCTGTTTAGACGCTCTTAACTTGGCCCCAGGAAGGGTGTGGGGTTAGGGTGAGGGATGGAGGCCCTCCCTGTCTTACTGATGAAATAAGTCCTACTGTCCTACTATGAAAATAAGAACGAGGGACAGGGACAGATGGTATGTTTGGAGGATGGGGGTGTAGGTGGCGAACTTGATGTTTCAGGTAGGGGGACGTGTTGTTGGGGGGAGAGATAGGACACATGCTGTCCTAGTACTAATTGTGCTTGTCCGAGGGACATGGTGGGCACAGTAGCGGGACTCCCCATAACCTGAGCTCTCATTCTGTCACTATGACATGATATACACACATCTCTACTTGGGTCTCCCTCTAGAGAAAAACTATTTTTGGTCCATGAGTTAGAAGGTGTGTGTTTATTGAACCAAGAGGCTTCCTAAAAACTTTTAGGTCCTTGTGCTCATGGCTCATCAGAGTCGGCTGTGGATACTTCCCCCAGAAGCAGCCCTAAGCACAGGATTTTGGTGGAAGGAAGAGGAAGGGGCTGGGATATGTCATCCTTGACCTGATGGTGTGATCTGTGCTGGGATGGTTATGAGTGACTTCCTTGTGAAACAGATCCTGCACCTTCATTGCATATTTAAGTCTGTGACTTTGAACCTGTTTTTACGGTGTCAGGAAAGCTTCTGTGGGGCCAAGGAAGCTCGGGAAACCAAAATAGGAATAATGACAGCTGCAGCCTCCACTGAGTGAGCACGAAGCATTTGCATGCATCATCTCATTTAATTCTCACAACAGTCCTATGAGGTCAGGTAATATTATGACCACCACTTTACCAATGAAAAAACTGAGCCTAAAGAGGTCAAATAATTTACCTAAGGTCACACTGAGTGAACCTGGATGTAAAGTCAGGGTCAGTGTTGCCCCAGTTAGGAGAAGCTGGTATGTATGAAATGACCTGACATAAAACCTCTGATAACAGTTAGTTTCTTTCAGTCTTTAGATTGATCCCTTGATGACAGAATCTGCCTGAGTTAGACTAAGTTGATTATATGTGTCCAGCAGGGACGCTTGCAACCTCTCAACCCCGGAGTGGGGAGTGGAAGAAAGAGATGGCATTTTACTGAGCATCAAGCACCATGTAGACATTTTATGTACAGTGCTTTAATTCATCCCTAAAGCAAGCCTGTGAGGCCCAGGGTGTTATCCTCTTGCACAGCTGAGACTTTTAGGCCCTTGCTAAGATCACATAGCTATTAAGTTCACAGAGCTGAATTTGAACTGATTGCAGGCTGGATCCAAACCCTCTCCTTTCCACTGCACCATGCTGTCTCTCCTTAGTGTCTCACCAACAAAGTATACAAGAGAAGAGGCAGTAAGAGCATAGCCCCTCGGGGTCTTTATTTGCAAAACGTGTTAGAAAGCCTCAGGTAATCCTGGGAGACATGGGGGCAGAGTTAAGGTAACCTGTCCATCCAGTTGGACAATCACTGATGAAGCAGGCACGTTCCTGCTGTGCCCCTCTTCACCCACATCCATACCACCCACACAGCCGCCCACAGAATCAGGTTCTTGCTGTGGCCCAGGGCAGTCACTCGGGGCCCTCAGAGAGCATAGCACAATACTGTACTAGATAACCCATGAGGCCAGTCACAGCTCTAATCACATCATAAAGGGTAACAGCATGGACACTGGAGCCTGACCACCTGGATTTGAATCCCAGCTCAAGGTTACTAGTCAACCTTAGGCGAGTTTCTTAACCTCTCTCTGCCTCAGCTTCCTCACCTGTAAAACTGGGGTTATGATAACTCATAGGGCTATTTGGTAGGATTCTCAAAAACCTGAAAAGCTTTTAGAACTGTTAATTACTCCAAATGAAAAATCTTTTAGAACAATGCCTGGTGTGTACAGCGCTAAGCACTCCATCAATGTTTTTAAAATAATAAGTATTATTATTAAGTATAAGATAACAATAATTATTATTAATAATTAGCATTATTAAATATAATAATACTTATTATTAATAATAAGTATTAATTATTAATAATAATAAGTATTATTATTATTATTGGCTATGCCACGTGGCATGTGGGATCTTAGTTCCCCAGCCAGG
Organism: Mesoplodon mirus; assembly: GCF_964341445.2. NCBI lineage: Eukaryota > Metazoa > Chordata > Mammalia > Artiodactyla > Ziphiidae > Mesoplodon > Mesoplodon mirus. The sequence goes on along the minus strand of NC_138979.1, from coordinate 100,544,807 downwards.
GATCAAACCCCCGTCCCCTGCAGTGGAAGCGCGGAGTCCCAACCACTGGACCACCAGGGAAGTCCCCATTATTATTATTATTATTATTATTATTATTATTATTATTCAGATAGCCAGACTGAGGCCCAGCCAAACAGAGTAACTTGTCTGATGAGACACACATAGCAAAGCTGGGATCAGAACCTGTTCTCTGGCCTCTTAATCCAGAGCAATTGTGTATACTTGGCTACACGCTTTAACACTAAGATTATTGACTTAAAATCCATCAATACTTTGGAAGTAGCCTGAGCTGTTCCCCCATGCTGCAAATAATCACTTCACTAATCTTTCAAAAAGAAAGGGTCTTTTATAAAAACAAAGAAGCTGTCATCAAGAAGACTAGAACTGATAGGAACCAGCTCAGTCCTACCACTGGGCTCCAAGAGAGATCATCAGGCCCTGTAAGTGATAAAAACTGCTGGCTGTTAACACCAATTTAGTTGCAGTTAATTGCATACTTGTCTTGGGTGTTTCAGAAAAGTGTCTAATTTCTGTTGCAATCTTAAAAAGATAAAGAAAACCATAAGTACTTGCATGGCTGCAGTATAATTACACATATCATAAGTAGAAAAAAACAATTTGTCATTGGGAGATGGCCAATCTGGAACATTTTTCCAGAAGAGTAATTTTACGATAGGGTTTCAGTTACATTACAGGGAAGAGGTTAGAGCATTGACAGTGGGGGTTCTTAGGGCTCCTTAAAAATTTTCTGTGTATAAATAGATATTTAATGACTATAGTTTCCAACCATGGGAACATTCACCCAGCCCTCCTGTGTCTCTAACATTGGAAATTCAAAGAGCAGACCTACGTTCCACCCCAGGGGGCTTGTGGGTAATCAGACAGTGGTGGCTCTCCAGGGTGACGGAGACAGAATTAGGGAAGTGAGCACAGAGGAGGGGCTCCTAATTCACTTAGGGAGGGCAAGGAAGGCTTCTTGGAGGAGGTGATGCCTGAGGAGAGTCTTTAAGGATGAATTGGTTTCTGTGAGGTAAAGAAGTTGGGGAAAAGATCTTTCAGGTCAAGAAGGGGGCAAGGGAGCAGAGGATAAGGAAGTTTGTCTTGTTCTGGGAGCTGCAAGACTGGCAGTGCTCAATTAGTGTTTAAAAAAAATAAAGTGCATTTGTGAAGAAATTAACTTGTAGACGATAGTTGACATTTGAGCTTTGTGTATTCTTAATACTTTATGTGGTTCATTTAATCCTCGTAAAAGTCACATTAAGTAGAGACAATTATTATCCCCATTTTGCAAATGGAGAAACTGAGGCATGGAGAAGTTTAGTAACTTTCTGCAATTCTTAGGGTGAGAGAGCCAGGATGGAAATCTAGGCTGCCTGCCAGAGCCCCTGCCTCTGTGTGAGCTCACAATGAAAGCATCTATTTGGTTTGGAGCTACCTAGTAACTAACCCAGATATCAACTAGGTTTTATGCACTCCCAACCAAGATGAGATCAACTTTAACCCATAATTCCATGACTTGTGAGAAGTTCATTGTCTTCCTGGAAATTTCTATGAATTACCAGAGGCTTGTGTTTTCATTTGTTTTGTTTCCTGTGGGTTCACATTCTCTATGCAGCATTTCCGAGCTGTTCGTCTCTGTTCTGTCTTGGTGATGGCTGACTGGTGGGCACAGCCCCTTCTTAATTTAGCCTTCCTTCCCTCCCCCCAAACCATGCATGAAGTGACTTAAAATTTGGGGGACTGCTGTGACCAGTGGGTGCCATGGTATGTTGACTGTAACATGGATTGCCCCCACACCCCTCACAAACAAGACCAGGTGTGGACTGGGAAATGCAGTGTCCTGGCCTTAGAGGAGTGGCTGGCTACAGAGGAAAGGCCAGGAGGAGTCCAAGCCCTGTGGCTTGGATTCCAGCCCTTCCCAGTCATGGCTGTGAGGGCTGAGAAATAAGGACAGGAAGGGCCAATGAAGGGAACATGCTGGGACCCTATTAAGTGCCATTCTGGTACCTCAAAAAACAAGAACTCAAGAAACAGAGTAAACTTTTGGCTACTTTTTTTGCCAATCATGCATGAACTTATATAAGGTTGAATGTTCCTAAACTATTATACTTCTATTACTTTTATACATCCATTATTAAAACTTGGTTGTGATTTTAACTACATTAGTCTACATTGCATCCCTTTTGTACTACATGTTTACTAGCTACAACTATATTAAAGAGTTGTCTGTGACTTCTATTCCTGCATTACTGCTCCACCTGTAGGACTTTAGGCAAGTCACTTAACCTTTTCTGATCTCAGTTTCTTCATTTGCAAAATGAATATTATAATATTCTTCAAAGTACCATCATGAGGGTAAAATAATACATAAAAAGTGCATGGCACAGTGTCTGAAGGGCAATAAAGTCTCAATACATGTTAGCAATTATTTCCCCCATTAACCAAAAGTTGACTGTGGTTCGGTATGGCTGATGCATGGGAAGTAGGATGGCAGTCATGGAGAGGATGGAACTGTGGGTGGAGAAGTCAGCAGTCACCAATCAGAAGGATTTTGTGTGTTTTTACCAAGAGGATGGGCTTTATCCTACAGGCCAGTTTCTCAAGCCATCCCTAATGGGAGCGTGATCTATCTATAGGGGTGACCGTATGGCTCAACATGCTCTCCAAAAACATAATATTGTTTAATTTCCTGTTTAATTTTAAAAATACGTAGGAGTTTCATGTTCTATTCCGTAACATGTTCAGTGGTAGGGAGGTGACCTTCAAAGAGCAATTCTTAGTTGAACGCTTATAAAATCAGCATCTGGAAATAGTCTCAATCTACTCTAGAAAAAAAAAAAATTTCCAACCAGTTGAACCAACTTTTTGAGATGTCCCGATTTCAATATCATGGTATCTTAAAGATGAGAATGCTTCTAAAACCAAATATATATCAATGGTTAAAACACTATAAATTCTGTAGTACTTTGTCTCAGGGGTTTTAAGAATATTCTGGCCTTTGGAAAATATTCTTATACAAAAAAGCAAAGAGAGGATGGAATAGGCTCATGTTCTAATAATACTGAAACTCTGGTCAAGCTGTAACTGATTTAAAACCTGTTGGAACTAGGATTTGCCTTGTAGCCTTCACAGTTGAATATGATAATTAGTAAATGGAAGTCCAGGAAACTCTTATCTTCACCCCAGTTCTGAAGTTTGAGGCCATTCAATGTAATCACTGTTCAGAGGTAAATATCGCTGTTACCTTTATGCTGTTAGCAAGTTTCTTCTGGAAAGGAAGTAGGGGAAAGGTGATAGAAGAAGGTGGGGACAGAGCCTCAGTCCTAGGAAAGTCAAGGGAACAGAGGTGGTCTGTCTTGCTCCAGGGCTAGCCTTGCTTCATGAGGTCTCTAAAAGTTTCCTATTTAAAAAAATCCTACTCTCTTAACAAGAAATACCTCAATATATTTTGGAGAAAAACCTACCCATACTGTCAGCATTTTGTTAAAGTGAGCAAAAGTGTTAAAAAAAAAAAAACCAAAACGGTCCTGCCCGCTGTCTGCCACACACAGTGGGGTGTTGCTCCAGGACCTTGCTTCAGACAGGGTGAGATTACACCGACCTTGGAGCCAGGTTTGCTGGGTTTGTACCCCCGCCCCAACATTTAAGAGTTCTGTGGCTTTGGGCAACTCAGGTAACATGAATCTCATCAGCACAGAGAGAAAGCTTCACTGAAAACTCATTGCAGAGTGGCGGGGGAAGCCAGAGTCCACGACGGCAGCAGCAGGGTTCGTGGCAAGAATCACAGCTTTCAGGTCGCTCCTGGTGGTCTCGTCTTCCTGCAGCTTGTAGACCCTCAGGCTTAGGAGCTGTTTCAAGCACACAACCTTGAGAGAGTAAGGTGTTCTTGAGACCATCTGTACCGAATCCGTGACTGAACCCAGTGAAGACCTCTATATAAACGTTTAAGATTCTGGCCGCACATGCTGAGACCTACGCTTTTAGCGACCAGCTGCTGGATACAGCCTCATAGACAAAGTGCTACCAAGTCAGCCTGTTCTAGCTGAACAGCTATTGTAGACCCTCGTAATCTGACTTCATAATGGAGACCGCCACATTCACTGCTGTGTGGCTGACAAGGTCTTGGTGCTCCGGCGGGGTGTCAGGCCTGAGCCTCTGAGGTGGGAGAGCCAAGTTCAGGACACTGGACCAACAGAGACCTCCTGGCCCCATGTAATATCAATTGGCGAAAGCTCTCCCAGAGATCTCCGTCTCAACGCTAAAACCCAGCTCCACTCCACAACCAGCAAGTTGCAGTGCTGGACACCCCATGCCAAACAACTAGCAAGACAGGAACACAACCCCACCCATTAGCAGAGAGGCTGCCTAAAACCATACTAAGTTCACAGACACCCCAAAACACACCACTAACGCGGTCCTGCCCACCAGAAAGACAAGATCCAGCTTCATCCACCAGAACACAGGCATCAGTCCCCTCCACCAGGAAACCTACACAATCCATTGAATCAACCTTACCCACTGGGGGCAGACACCAAAAACAATGGGAACTATGAACCTGCAACCTGTGAAAAGGAGACTCCAAACACAGTAAGTTAAACAAAATGAGAAGACAGAGAAATATGCAGCAGATGAAGGAACAAGGTAAAAACCCACCAGACCAAACAAATGAAGAGGAAATGGGCAGTCTACCTGAAAAAGAATTCAGAGTAATGGTAGTAAAGATGATCCAAAATCTTGGAAATAGAATGGAGAGAATACAAGAAACGTTTAACAAGGACCTAGAAGAATGAAAGAGCAAACAAACAATGATGAACAACACAATAAATGAAATTAAAAATTCTCTAGAAGGAATCAATAGCAGAATAACTGAGGCAGAAGAACGGATAAGTGACCTGGAAGATAAAAGAGTGGAAATAACTACCGCAGAGAAGAATAAAGAAAAAAGAATGAAAAGAATTGAGGACAGTCTCAGGGACCTCTGGGACAACATTAAATGCATAAACATTCAAATTACAGGGGTCCCAGAAAAAGAAGAGAAAAAGAAAGGGACTGAGAAAATATTTGAAGAGATTATAGTTGAAAACTTCCCTAATATGGGAAGGGAAATAGTTAGTCAAGTCCAGGAAGCACAGAGAGTCCCATACAGGATAAATCCAAGGAGAAACATGCCAGACACATATTAATCAAAGTATAAAATATTAAATACAAAGAAAAAATATTGAAAGCAGCAAGGAAAATCAATAAATAACATACAAGGGAATCCCCATAAGGTTAACAGCTGATCTTTCAGCAAAAATTCTGCAAGCCAGAAGGGAGTGGCAGGACATATTTAAAGTGATGAAAGGGAAAAACCTACAACCAAGATTACTCTACCCAGCAAGGATCTCATTCAGATTCAACAGAGAAATCAAAAGCTTTACAGACAAGCAAAAGCTAAGAGAATTCAGCTCCACCAAACCACCTTTACAACAAATGCTAAAGGAACTTCTCTAGGCAGGAAACACAAGAGAAGGAAAAGACCTACAAAAACAAATCCAAAACAATTAAGAAAATGATAATAGGAACATACATATCAATAATTACCTTAAATGTAAATGGATTAAATGCTTCACCCAAAAGACATAGACTAGCTGAATGGATACAAAAGCAAGACCTATATATATGCTGTCTACAAGAGACCCATTTCAGACCTAAGGAAACATACAGACTGAAAGTGAGAGGATAGAAAAAGATATTCCATGCAAATGGAAATCAAAAGAAAGGTGGAGGAGCAATTCTCATATCAGACAAAATAGACTTTAAAATCAAGACTATGGGGCTTCCCTGGTGGCACAGTGGTTGAGAGTCCGCCTGCTGACGCAGGGGACACGGGTTCGTACCCCGGTCTGGGAAGATCCCACATGCTGCAGAGCGGCTGGGCCCATGAGCCATGGCCACTGAGCCTCTGCATCTGGAGCCTGTGCTCCACAATGGGAGAGGCCACAACAGTGAGAGGCCCACGTACCACAAAAAAAAAAAAAAAAAAAAAAAAAAAAAAGCCTATTACAAGAGACAAAGAAGGATACTACATAATGAGCAAGAGATCAATCCAAGAATAAGATACAACAATTGTAAATATTTATACACCCAACATAGGAGCACCTCAATACATAAGGCAAATGCTAACAGCCATAAAAGGGGAAATCGAAAGTAACACAATCACAGTAGGGGACTTTAACACCCCAATTTCACCAATCGACAGATCATCCAAAATGAAAATAAATAAGGAAACACAAGCTTTAAATGAAACAAGATGGACTTAACTGATATTTATAGGGCATTCCATCCAAAAACAACAGAATACACTTTCTTCTCAAGTGCTCATGGAACATTCTCCAGGATAGATCATATCTTGGGTCACAAATCAAGCCTTGGTAAATTAAAGAAAATTGAAATTGTATCAAGTATCTTTTTCTGACTACAATGCTATGAGACTAGATATCAATTACAGGAAAAAAATCTGTAAAAAATACAAACATAAGGAGGCTAAACAATACACTACTAAATGACCAAGAGATCACTGAAGAAATCAAAGACAAAATCAAAAAATTCATAGAAACAAATGACAGTGAAAATACGATGACCCCAAACCTATGGGATGCAGCAAAAGTGGCTCTAAGAGGGAAGTTTATAGCCATATGATCTTACCTCAAGAAACAAGAAACATCTAAAATAAACAACCTAACCTTACACCTAAAGCAATTAGAGAAAGAACAAAAACCCCCTGAAGTTAGCAGAAGGAAAGAAATCGTAAAGATCAGATTAGAAAGAAATGAAAAAGAAATGAAGGAAACGATAGCAAAGAACAATAAAACTAAAAGCTGGTAAGTAACAACTGACACTGCCGAAATACAAAGGATCATGAGAGATTACTACAAGTAACTATATGCCAATAAAATGGACAACCTGGGAGAAATGGACAAATTCTTAGAAAAGCACAACCTTCTGAGACTGAACCAGGAAGAAATAGAAAATATGAACAGACCAATCACAAGCACTGAAATTGAGACTGTGATTAAAAATCTTCCAATAAACAAAAGCCCAGGACCAGATGTATTCACAGGTGAATTCTATCAAGCATTTAGAGAAGAGCTAACACCTATCCTTCTCAAACTCTTCCAAAATATAGCAGAGGGAGGAACACTCCCAAACTCATTCTGTGAGGTCACCATCACCCTGATACCAAAACCAGACAATGATGTTACAAAAAAAGAAAACTATAGGCCAATATCACTGATGAACATAGATGCAAGAATCCTCAACAAAATACTAGCAAACAGAATCTAGCAGCACATTAAAAGGATCATACACCATGATTAAGTGGGGTTTATCCCAGGAATGCCAGGATTCTTCAATATACACAAATCAATGAATGTCATACACCATATTAACAAACTGAAGGATAAAAACCATATGATCATCTCAATAGATGCAGAAAAAGCTTTTGACAAAATTCAACACCCATTTATGATAAAAACTCTCCAGAGGGTAGGCATAGAGGGAACTTACCTCAACATAGTAAAGGCCATTATGACAAACCCACAGCCAACATCGTTCTCAATGGGAAAAATTGAAACCATTTCCACTAATATCAGGAACAAGACAAGGTTGCCCACTCTCACCACTGTTATTCAACACAGTTTTGGAAGTTTTAGCCACAGCAATCAGAGACAAAAAAGAAATAAAAGGAATCCAAATTGGAAAAGAAGAAGTAAAACTGTCAGTTTGAAGATGACATGATACTATACATAGAGAATCCTAAAGATGCTACCAGAAAACTACTGGAGCTAATCAATGAATTTGGTAAAGTAGCAGGATACAAATTTAATGCACAGAAATCTCTTGCATTCCTATACATTAATGATGAAAAATTTGAAAGAGAAATGAAGGAGACACTCCCATTTACCATTGCAACAAAAAGAAGAAAATACCTAGGAATAAACCTACCTAGGGAGACAAAAGACCTGCATGCAGAAAACTATAAGACACTGATGAAAGAAATTAAAGATGATACAAACAGATGGAGTGATATACCATGTTCTTGGACTGGAAGAATCAACATTGTGAAAATGACTCTACTACCCAAAGCAATCTACAGATTCAATGCAATCCCTATCAAACTACCAATGGCATTTTTCACAGAATTAGAACAAAAATGTCACAATTTGTATGAAACACAAAAGACTCTGAATAGCCAAAGCAATCTTGAGAAAGAAAAATGGAGCTGGCAGAATCAGAGATAAACTCATGCACATATGGTCACCTTATCTTTGATAAAGGAACGAAGAATATACAATGGAGAAAAGACAGCATCTTCAATAAGTGGTGTTGGGAAAACTGGACAGCTACATGTAAAAGAATGAAATTAGAACACTCCCTAACACTGTACACAAAAATAAACTCATAATGGAATAAAGACCTAAATGTAAAGTCAGACACTATAAAACTCTTAGAGAAAAACATAGGCAGAACCCTCTATGACATAAATCACAGCAAGATCCTTTTTGACCCACCTCCTAGAGAAATGGAAATAAAAACAAAAATAAACAAATGAGACCTAATGAAACTTAAAAGCTTTTGCACAGCAAAGGAAACAATAAACAAGACAAATAGACAACCCTCAGAATGGGTGAAAATATTTGCAAACGAAGCAACTGACAAAGGATTAATCTCCAAAATATACAAGCATCTCATGCAGCTCAATATCAGAAAAATAAGCAACCCAATCCAAAAATGGGCAGAAGACCTAAATAGACATTTCTCCAAAGAAGATATACAGATTGCCAACAAACACACGAAAGGATGCTCAACATCACTAATCATTAGAGAAATGCAAATCAAAAGTACAATGAGGTATCACCTCACACTGGTCAGAATGGCCATCATCAAAAATCTACAAACAGTAAATGCTGGAGAGGGTGTGGAGAAAAGGGAACCCTCTTGCACTGCTGATGGGAATGTAAATTGATACAGCCACTATGAAGAACAGTATGGACGTTCCTTAAAAAACTAAAAATAGAACTACCACATGACCCAGCAATTCCACTACTGAGCATATACCCAGAGAAAACCATAATTCAAAAAGAGACATGTACCACAATGTTCATTGCAGCACTATTTACAATAGCCAGGACATGGAAGCAACCTAAGTGTCCATCAACAGATGAATGGATAAAGAAGATGTGACACATATATACAATAGAATATTACTCAGCCATAAAAATAAATGAAATTGTTATTTGTAGTGAGGTGGATGGATCTAGAGACTATCATACAGAGTAAAGTAAGTCAGAAAGAGAAAAACAAATACCATATGCTAACACATATATATGGAATCTAAAAAAAAAATAATGGTTCTGAAGAACCTAGGACCAGGACAGGAATAAAGACGTAGACATAGAGAGTGGACCTGAGGACACGGGGAGGGGGCAGGGTAAGCTGAAACGAAGTGAGAGAGTGGCATGGATATATATACACTGCCAAATGTGAAATAGCTAGCTAGGGGGAAGCAGCTGCATATAGCACAGGGAGATTAGCTCGGTGCTTTGTGACCACCTAGAAAGGTGGGATAGGGAGGGAGGGAGGAAGACGCAACAGGTAGGGGATATGGGGATATGTGTATACGTATAGCTGATTCACTTTGTTATACAGCAGCAACAATGTAAAGCAATTATACTCCAATAAAGATGTTAAAAAATAATAATAAAATTAAAAAAGAAAAAACAAAAACAACCCATAACAACAACCCACAAACCAATGTGCAGAAATGGGCAAGTGAAACACAGACAATAGGAATTTAAAATCTAACCAGAATAAGTCTTTGAAAATTCCAGGACAGGAGACATCGAAGCTATTTGGTAACTTACAAAGTATCATCTTCATGTTTATTGGGTAATACCCACAGGCCAAACTTTACAGTTTACATTCTGTAAAAGTCACACGAGAGCCTTAAACCAGAGTGCTGCTTGAAAATGACATCTTTGGTTGTATTTCACTGAACCTTATAATCTTAGGAGGTTTAAACATCTTAATCTTAAACACGATTCACATAGAGATGTCGTAAGGCTTTGTAATTCCTATTTATGCTTAGTTTATTTCACAGCTTATAGCAATTATAATAGATCATAGTTGGAACTGAATTATAATCAGAAAATATTATTCTAATATATTAAATAAAGCTGAAAGTTTAGCATAAATAAGAGTTTGTATGGCTGGTAGCCCAGATTAGGATTTGTTTTAGCATGTGACATGGACCCCAAAATATAACACATCTAAAAGAAATAGAGCTAGGTATATAATCACAAAGAATATGTAACATATCAGTGTTTACTAGTATAACTTATCTAAAACTGTATTTATTACTGTTTTCAAAAATAGTTGTCTTTTACTAGCTAGGTAACTGGAAAACTCTAAAGAACATACTCTTTTAAAAGACTTACAGCCAAATTTCAATTTACTTAGCAGATAAAATGTTTTTTGTTTTTGAACTCCCAGTTGGCACCAACTACATAAGGTATTCAACATATATACATTTTTATTTCCTTCATTTTTTGTCATAACTTAAGTGAGAAATTAAAAAATTCAGGTGAATAAGCTTTACGTTGAAAAATAGTTTTTTAAGAAATATTTTACTTATTTATTTAGGCTGCGTGGGGTCTTAGTTGCGGCATGCATGTGGGATCTAGTTTCCCGACCAGGGATCGAACCTGGGCCCCACGCATTGGGAGCTCCGAGTCTTACCCACTGGACTACCAGGGAAGTCCCGAAGAATTTTTTTTTTTTTTTTTTTTTTTGCGGTACGCGGGCCTCTCACTGTTGTGGCCTCTCCCGTTGTGCAGCACAGGCTCCGGACGCGCAGGCTCAGCGGCCATGGCTCACGGGCCCAGCCGCTCCGCAGCATGTGGGATCTTCCCAGACCGGGACACGAACCCGTGTCCCCTGCATCGGCAGGCGGACTCTCAACCACTGCGCCACCAGGGAAGCCCCCGAAGAATATTCTTAAATGATGCTGGTGATCATGGTGCTCTGGGTAGAAAATGGCTTTGCTGCTGAACATTACATAGAACATATGGTACGTAGATAATATTTGAAATCTTGCTACTCTTTCCCTATATTTCGGCCCCAAACTCCAAGGCAGGTAAAGAAAAGAAAAAAGGTAAAGGGAGGAGAAGACCTTTTGGTGACTAGGGTAGCCGTGAGACCAACCAGTCACAGAAACTTCCAAGGGGGCTCTACAAGAGCTTGCTGCATCCATTTATGCTGTTATGGCCCTAAAATGGTACAATAGGGTACACCAGAGGCCAGCAAACTTTTTCTATAAAGGGACAGATAGTAAATATCTTATATTTGTCACTACTCAATTTTGCCACTGCAGCATGAGAGAGCAGCCATGGTTGAATGCGTGTGGATATGTTCAGTGAGTTTATTTACAGACACTGAAATTTAAAGTTTACATAATTTTCACCTCATGAAATATTGTTACTCTGATTTTTTAAACATTAAAAAAATGAGAAAACCACCCTCAGCTCTTTGGGCCATACAAACAGGCTGTGGCAGAAGGGCCTGTGAGGTGTGCCGCCGACCCCTGGTCTGCACTGTTGGAGGCTCCTCAGGTCGCTACGCTCACACTTCCCGGTGGTCCTCACCAAACTCACTCCCGCTAGGGCTTCTTTCTTTCCTGTCTGCCACTGTTGCTGGGGCTGCAGGGACATTAAAAGTGACTGATATAAAAAGTAAAGGTTCTTTTAATCTCTCTTTTATCCTATCTGGAAGTTTTTTTTCAGGTTTATTTCTTAAACATCTAAAAGGCATTACAATCAGAGATTCTGCAACTAGATAGGGGGACTTCCCTGGTGGCGCAGTGGTTAAGAATCTGCCTGCCAAGGTAGGGGACACGGGTTCGAGCCCTGGTCTGGGAAGATCCCACATGCCGCGGAGCAACTAAGCCCATGCGCCACAACTACTGAGCCTGCACTCTAGAGCCCACGAGCCACAACTACTGAGCCCGCATGCCAGAACTACTGAAGCCCGCATGCCTAGAGCCCATGCTCTGCAACAAGAGAAGCCACTGCAGTGAGAAGCCTGCACACTGCAACGAAGAGTAGCCCCCACTTGCCCCAACTAGAGAAAGCCCACGGGCAGCAATGAAGACCCAACGCAGCCAAAAAATAAATTAATTAAATTAATTAATTAAAAATAAATAAATAAAACGAGATAGGTTAAAATCTATTTTCCAATGCTTTTCTTTCTAAGAAGATTTTCTTTTAAGGCCCATTATGATTATTTATTCAATTTAAAAAACCTAGAAATTTAATTTAAGGCAATGTACACTTTCAGTTTTTAATAAACCACATGGCAAAACAATACTTTATTTAATAAATGTATAGGAAATTACAATTTGAAAATTGCAAATACAGTACATATACATATACTGTACTTTGATCTTAAATTACATGGACAAACTCCAGCTTCAAAATCTTTCTAAAATCAACCATTATGCAAAATACCTGGTTTCTGAAGGTGTATATGGAAAAGTATATACAATTTCTTAAAATGTGATATGGCTTACTTATTAACATACATTTATTTAGAGAAGCATAAGCTTTCCAAATATACATTATTTTTCAGGTGCAAAGCTGACATACTGGCACATTTCAATTTTGTGTTGCAGTTATTTTGTAATATACTTAATTGCAATATTTAAATTGACACTGTCACAGGTTTAACTGGGAAAGTCTCCATAAATGTTTTCCAATCTTACCAAAAATCAGAAAATGTTTGTTGGTCCTCACCGCATGACTGGAAGAACGGGTTAAACCTTTTGTAAGCAAGAATTCAATGACAGGCTGGCCCAAATGTGTAACCCAGCTGCACACACACAATTCAACACCGAGGAACTCTCACAACAATTCTTCTCTCCAATTTGCGTGCTCCTATCAACATCACAATAAATATCCCTGGCTAGCGATCTGTTAACATAAATCTGAAGCCCTGTCTGGTGGGATTCACAGGATAGATCTGTAGCCAGGGTTTGCAAATGCTATTTTGGTTAGAGAGACATTAAGCCTAATCATCAATTTGGGGATCAGGCTGGCCTCCCCTCAACACAGCATATAGCGAGGTGCCGCTATTCATTTGTGACTAATACCCAACAGGCTCAAAAGTGAAGCTTGGTTCAAAGACAAACTGAACCCAATGAACTAATCTTGTATCTATGAACACATTCTATAACTTTAAATTTACTGTATGTAAGGTAGAGGCAACAGCAAAAGTGCCTAAAACCTTATTCCAAAGGGGCTCAAATTCCGTCAGAACGCCTTATTCATTACGGTGAACCAACTAATATAAACACATAAGAAGACAATAAATTTAACTAATTGTGCTTGTTTCAGAAGTGAATTCTTCTCTCTTCTAAAGTAGTAAGAGTGGTAGTTTGAGAAACACGACCCCGAGTCTTATCAGCAGTGATCTTGGCTTGCTGTTTGTTGTATAGTGCATCCACTTCTACCACACTTACTCTGTAGAGCTCAGCATGCAGAGAAATCTGGATCAGGAACAACCAGCTGTTTAAAAAAAGGTTCTTCCCTACCCAGAAACACATTTATAAGTGGTGCTTTGTCTCTGGAAGATGGTTTTTCCTCACATTAAAATGAAAGGGAAGCTCAAGTATCTGATCCTGCCTGAGTCTCTCCTGGGAAAATTCTACTAAAGACAAACACTGTTGGTGAGGACACCTGGGTCCAAGAGACAGAACCAGAACACTGAGACTCCTAAGAGCAGAAAACTAGTTTTAGAAAATGGGAACAAAGCACCCAAACTTGAAAACAGTAAAATAAGAAATCCAGTGATTTGGCAAATAAATACTGATGGAAGCTGCAAGTTGTGAAAATCTGAGCTCACATTACACAAGAAATAGCTAATGGAAAATGTATGGAGGAATTACAAGCGCTACTGGTTCTGCATTTCAAAGCCTTCTGAAATATGCCTTATTCAACTGCATTCCCCACATTATATTTCTAAAGCAGCCTGGTCATTAATGAAACAATAGGTCTTTTTCCTAAAATAAATCAAAATGCTGCATCTGGCCAGAGCTGTGAAACACAGGTTATATACACAAGTAACTGATTATTTGCAAATGTTAACTGAAATACATTGCAATGAAGAACTGCCCAGTTTTTATGTTGTGATGTTTTCCCTGTGCAAAATTAACAATGCTTGGTATTTACACAAACAGCCACTGCCTTTCCCAGGACAATGGAAAGCCCTTTCTGAGGGCTGGCTGAGGAGTGTAACTTAGGGCTGTAACTAAGCAGGTGAAGGACAGACCAGCTGTGCAGTTCCTGGTCGTATCTGCTAAGTTCACATCCCTCTCTCTGGGTCTTGTGAAGTTACAAAAAGTTAAATCTGTCAATCCTCAAATCTTACAGACCCAGTGGAGTACAAGTACAAAGTCTATAGTCTTTGCTACAAAAAGCAAAGCACAGGAAACTTCATGTGTACCTCACTTTAAGGAGAACACTATAATTAAAATTTACAAAAGTTTTCAGTGTTTCTGCATTTTACAAGAGGATCCTTTCAATACTCAAATGGATTTTAGACTGTTTCATCAAATAACTTTCCAAGGAATGGGTCATTATGAAAAGTCATATATAGCTATTTAAGATAAAGGAAAGTTTACAAGAAACAAGCTCCGCAGATATGAGGAACAATTTGCAAATATGGGGAAATCCATTAGCATAATTAGCATATATAACGCATATTCTTTTCATTTCTCTTGCTGGGTACTCAAAGTCCATAAATACCCAGATGTCCACTGAAATGCCTCTCATTTATTCTTACTTGCCCTCTGTATTTTAATTTTATATTTATTTTGATTTAAACAGTTTATATGCTACTGAAATTTTTGAAAAATTCAAAGCATTATTTTAAATAGATTCACAATAAGAATCCCATAAAGTGAATTTTCAATTCAATTCAACAGACACTGGGTTTTATTAGGAGCCATTAATCCTCATCAACCCTTTTATTGGATACCATCAACTCAATAAATTTTTAGGTAAATCTAGGTTTTATCTTAGGTTTATTACATAGTAAGTTTCTTGGTAGGAAGATGAAATCTGTTTCCTATTCTTCATTTATATCAGAAGTCAACTGCATGCCCACCTGGGATTTCAGTTCACAACTTGTCTAGTACACTCTACTCTGATTCTGAGGAGTCAAAGAACCATATCCATTCTCGGGATAAGAAACTGTTCCTCTTGAAAATGGATTTCTAATGTGCATAAAGATAATCTCAAAACCAACAGCTGCAAAATGAAACATGAATATTCACAGCTGCCTCTTTAACACAATTGTTACCAATTAGTTGCATTCGCTCTGAAAACTTTTATGCTTAGCCTCCCTACAACACAGATTTCATGTCCATCCCCATTCCCCTGCTTTAAAAGACACACACACAAGGTCAAAAACCCTTGAAAATTTTGTTTTCTCAGAGTAATATCTTGCCCCAATCCCTCTGGGAATTTCTGTTATGGTATTATTATTGGAAAAACCTCAAAATTACATCCTAGGGTTTCTGGAGTCCATGGAGAATCCCTAACCCATATCATCCAGCCAAAATTCTCTGGAGGAATGTGGTTAATCTACACATGAGAGGTGAAGGGCACACTGAACCTTAGCTTCCCAGAGTTTTACCCTGAAAGGGCTCACACAGATTAACTGGTATGGAAGCAGAAAGGAAGCAAGGTACCAAGCAAACTTTCTGTACAAAAGGTAAGGCAGTTCTTAAAAGGACAGAGGATCATTGCTTACCTTTTGCAGTCTCTTGCTGTTCTTAAAATAATTCCATGAACAACAAGTGATTTCGGGAAGACTTAAATCTGAAACTCCACACCCCATGCTCACTCCTATATTTTGTTTTAAATTATCATATAGTAATTTGAGTTTATGATTAACTTCTGCTATTCAGAATAATATTGAAAATATTTCCTAAACAATTTAATGACAGTGACCACAATATGTAAAGATTTGGTTCTGATAAGGTTACAAATAACCAAAAATGCTAACTTTGAGATTCAAAACCCTGTAACGTCTGGGAAAAGTTGATTACAAATTGTTAACAGTAAGATTAAGACTTATGTGTGAAATCAAACATTTCTGAAACTCTAGGAATACATGCTTATTCCATTCTCTGGATAATTAGTAGTACTTTCTGAAATCTGCTGAGAAATAATTTTGGTAAAAAGAGAGCTGGGTGTCGAATTCCAGAAGCTGGGTTCAAGATTACATAATAAAAAAATTCAGTTTTCCAGCACTGGCTTGATATAAAATGGCCTTTAAAAAGGATTTTTAAATGCAAATACTGAATTCTTGATGCTTCCTTTAAGACATGTACTGTCATAATTAATGAAGTACGGTCTTGGATTGTCTTCTATGAGGTATCTGTAGAGTCATGTCTCATTCTGTAAACAGTGTTTTAGAAACATCTTCATCTGAAAATCATGGTGAAGTCTCATTTTGCCATTAAACAGAAAGTAGCACTGTCAGGCTAGAGTGACTGTTTTGAGAGACCGGTGCTTGATACTGACACAGCTGTCAGGGATTCCATTTCTCATTTAGGTGTGCATTTATTGCTCTTACATCTGTGACTGCAGGATAAATAAGGCGGTAGTCCCCCAAATGTATACAATTAGGGACTGGAACTCTGACAGTTTGCACAAGTTCTGTCCACTTCTTGCCTATAACTCTGAAGCTGAATAGTACATTTATACATGCCAAACGTGTTCAATAATACATGCTTTGCTTTGGACTGTACTTCCTCCCATTTAGATGAACTTCCAGGAACTGCAAGGTCAAGAAAATATCATTACTATTCATTGTATACAGTTACACATTAGTGAACAAGACAAAGGGCAAAAACAATCTTACTATACTGTGAACAGATTTTTTATTAGTTTGATTTCTACCCTCTTGAAGCTATTCTGTTAGAGAAGTATTTCAGTTTACAAAGCCAGAATGACTTCTCATTATTCCAATCTCTCTATTCCACTCTTGGGTAGAGAAAAAATACTAGACATCAATTACAAGTCTTTCATCTTTTGTAGTTTTTAAAATAAACAATATGCATGTATTATTTTGATAAAAAAATAAAAAGCATCAATCTGTGAAATGATTTAAAGAAATAAAAACATAGAGTTTAGCTTTTCTTATATAGAAAAAACATGGTAAATATACTTTGTGCCTTTTATCTGAAGGCAAAAAATCAACTTGTAATATCTCATCAAAGAGATCGAAAATTATTGCTCTGCCCACAGTAAATTGACCTGCAACTCACGTTTTGAAAAGCCTCACCCTTCCCTTAAAACATATCTTTCCAGCAGAAAAGTCTTCCTATTTAATCATAAGCACAGATGTTTAATTCCAAAGATAGAAGTCCACCAACCCCAGCATTCACCGTCAGCAACATACTTAGCTGTATGTGTACTATGGCAGTAGGTTTTCCTGAAGTGAGAGACCAGATATTTAAATCTTCCACTGAATATACATCTTCTATTTTCATCAAAGCTTCTTTGATATAGTCTACATTCAAATGGCTTGGTACACCTATTCAGAATGTATCATTTATAATAAAGGTTATTTTGAGAAAAAATTTATATATTACTAATAGGACATTTAAAAAAAAAGAAACCAAATGGCTTTACCAAATTCAGTTTAAATGAACACTTTAAAATATATTAAAACTTTAAGATAAACTATGCACACATATAGCAGGATATATACAAGAGGTTAATAAATACTTTAAAAATGTTCATTCTCACTAAAAAGAAATGTCACTCAAACCAGACGACTTCATCTAATAAACAAGCTAGGATAGACAAAAAAGAAAAACGAACATACAATAAAGATAAACCTACTTCTGAGAACTTATAGTTAAATGCTTATACTTAATATCAGTAAGGCAGGGATGTTGGAAATAGAATAGCAAGTTAAATGGGAATTACAGACTTAATAAATAAATTACTAAACATAACTGTATTAAGAATCATGAGCTGCATTCTTGTCCTAGGTCCACAGTTTACTAGCAGCATGACCTTAATGAAGTTATGTTACCCCGCTGAGCCTCAATTTTCTTGTTGGTAAATGGGAATAATAATGTCTGCCTTGCCTACTTTTCTTGGCTATTATAAGGATCAAATGGGTAATAGATGGGAGAGTGCATTGACTCTCACATGTTTTTTACATGTAAGGTGGTATTATAGACTAATAAGTATCAGTAAAAAGAAAGACATGGCTCCTACCCTGGAGTATTCCTGCCCCCCACCAACAGCCCCAATCTGATTTAGGGAAATAATAAATCCACAGTGGGGATATTAGAGATCTTACCTTCTAGTATGATAACTACTGTGTCCCATATGATTCGAAAGGTTGTAAAAGCCACAAGTAATGAAAACACATACGTACAGATGGGATCAGCAATCTTGTATTCTGGCTGAAAGATGACAGATCAAAATTGTGTGATTAAATACAGACAGTCATAAAACAGTCTGTAAAGCAAAGCAAGACATACTCTGTCCCCTGTTCTTTAGCAGGACTGGAGCACATCTTTAAAACTTGGATAATGCCAATTGAGAAACGTCTTCACTCTTTCCTAGACTGTTTAAATGCCTTTCTTTGTGAAACCTATTGTATTTCCAGAAGTTTAGTCATTTGTTCCACTGTTTTCCTCTGTGCTTTCTCTAAATCTTCCACCCAGAACCGTAGACTATCAGAGCTGGAAGGAGTTTTAGCAGCCATCCATCTGGTCTAAGCCCCTCATATTAAAGAGGAGGGAACTCAAGTTTAGAGTTGAGGGATCTGCTCAAGGTCAAAGCATTAAAGGCAGAGCCAAGACTAGAACTCAGGTCTCTGGATTTCCACTCCAGTGCACATTCCAGTACCTAGCAGTTGAGTGACAAGGCTTAGAATTGAGTTCTTCAGTGAAGGCACCACCAAAGCCAACAGATAAGTTACCCCGTGAGGCTGATACTATTGTGTTTGGTGCTAATAAAAGAGATATACTGATAGTTCAAGTATGCTTGCATAATGCAAAATGAATAGGACTGGCACTGGTGTCTAGTATACTGATAAGACAGTCACCTTTAGTTTTAATGTTGAAATTAAATATATATTTTAAAATAAAAAAAACTAGCAATCATGTTACCTTGAATCGTATGATGTATGCAGCTATTAGCACACCAACACTCTGTACCAGATCCCCCAAGGCATGTACAAATGCAGCTCTCACTGCCAAGCTATCCTGCCCATGGTTCTGTCCACAACTAGAACCTGTGGTAGGAGAATTTGAAGGCAGGGAGTGGGAATGGGCATGATGGTGACCAGATTGGTTCAATAGCAACCCCATTCTGTTAAAAATAAAAGAAAAGATTATTATTCTTCTTAATATTATTGACAGAAATATTTGTTCCTAATCAGACACTAATGAGGCAACATGGAACTCGTTCATTTAATAAATATTTGAGCACCTATTATGTATCAGGTACTGTTCTAGGTGTTGGGGTCAAAACAGTGATAAGACAGACATATCCCTATCCCTATGGAACTTATGTTCTAGGAGAGAGGGCAGAGAATTAACAAATAAATACATAATGTACTGGTGGGCAATGCGAATGCTTTGAAGAAAAGTAAAGCATCGCAAGGAGGTGGAGAGTGATGGGGAGTGATCAGAAAAGGCCTCACTAAGATTCTGAGTAGAGACTTGAATGAAGTCCGGAAGCAAATGGTGGTGGAAGAGTGTTCTAGGCAGAAGGAACACCAGGGCGAAGGCCCTAAGATGAAAATGTGCTATATGTATATGTGCTTAAAAACGCAAGACAGCCATGGTGGCTAGAATAAAGTGAGCAAGAGTGTTGGGAGATGAGTTGGAGGGGTGGCTATGGTAAAAACTTTTGATTTTATTCTAAGTATGAATGGAGGCCACTAGCGCAGGGATTGGCATGGTCTGTAGACCATAGTTGGCTCACTGCCTGTTTTTATAAGTAAAGCGGTTTTTTTTTTTTGGTAAATAAAGTATTATTGGGACACAGCCATGCTCATTTGTTTACATACTGAATGTGGGTGCTTTTGTTCTGTAGCCGCAAAGTTAAGTAGCTGCCAAAGAGGCTGTATGGCTCTCAAAGCCTAAAATATTTATTATCTGACCCTTTACAGAAAAAGCTTACTGACCCCTGGTCCAAATGATTAGGTATGTAACTTAAAGATTTTGTAGTTTTTAGGAAAAAAAGTTGGTAGTTACAAAAAAATCTTATTAAAATAAAAATATTATAAAAGTTAAAAAAAAACTTTGTCCTACTTAAATTCCTGATTGTTAGGCAAACTTCAGTATACCTGAGCAAACCCATGAGAAATTTGTAATTCCAATAGTGTTTTATTAACATTTAGAAGAAAAATTAATGTACTACATAACTTTAAAATACATTAAAATATCACTGCATGCTACTGAATGCATACATAATAGTCTCTAAGTTCACAGTACTTGAAAATATTCATGTGAAAACAATATAGAGTATATGATACTATAATGGTGGATACATGTCATTATAAATTTGTCCAAACTCATAGAATGAGTTTAACACCTTGAAGTGTTAAAGAAGAGAGTTAGTGAAGAGAGAACCTTCCATAGTTCAAGTGAACTATGGACTCTGTGCTATAATGATGTGTCAGTGTAGGCTCACGGTTTGTAACAACTGTACCACTCTGGTGGGGGATATGATAACCGGGGAGGCTATGCGTGTGGGGGGGGCAGGGTATATATGGGAGAGCTCTGTGCCTTCCGCACAAGTTTTCTGTGAATCTAAAACTGCTTTAAAAAATAAAGCCTAGTGAAATTTTTTTTAAAATAGAGCTTACATCATATTAACTGCAACTCCAACAGCTGCG
This sequence comes from Mesoplodon mirus, assembly GCF_964341445.2. NCBI lineage: Eukaryota > Metazoa > Chordata > Mammalia > Artiodactyla > Ziphiidae > Mesoplodon > Mesoplodon mirus. Next base: position 100,523,834 of record NC_138979.1, on the reverse strand, counting down.
GTAATGAGCATTATATCTCCATTTATTTCATATTTCATATGGATAGTTCTTTGGACAGCTTCATATAGGAGGAATCCCATAAGTATATACACCAACAGCACACTAATCATAGCTGACAATACCTCTGGAGGGAAAAATATAAAAAATAAATATATTTGCAGAATGGTCATTATACTTCATATATACAAAATACTGTACAATCTCTTATCTTCTTTCCTCTAAGGAGATAAAAGCACTACATTATTTTTGTTATATTATTTTTCCTACTTAAAAAGTGATTAGTAGTTTGCTTTGGATCCTCCACTAATTCACTCCCACCACTCCCCGCCTTCTCCTCATCTCTTTAGGGTCAAATTATGTATATTTACAGACTATACATGTGATAAAAAAATGAAAAAACTGAGAAAAAAAAATTGTAACATACTTGACCACAGGCTAATTTCCCCATAGACGAGTATACTTACAAATCAATAAAAAAGTGAACAACCCGTAAGAAAAATGGGTAAAGGACACAAATAGTAATACACAGAAAATAAACAGAAATGGCCAATTTATCAAAATCAATCATAATACAAGAAATTCAAATAAGAATTCCTTTTTGCCCCTTACTAAATTGGCAAAGATTAAAAAGTTTGATAACAGCCATAGTTAGCAAGGATATACTGGTGGAAGTATAAAATAGAACTATCTTTTTGGAGAGCAGTTAGTAAAACGAATAAAATTTTATAATGCATATATTCCTTATATTCTAAAAATCTATCCGGTAGAAACACATCCAAATGTATGCAAAGATATCTACAAGGTTTTTTACTGTAGCTTTGTCTGTAGTATAAAAAAAGATCTGGAGACATCTTAAATGCCCGCCAATGAGGAACTTAATGGGTAAATTATGGTATATACATATAATGGGATACCATAGAGTCATATATATAAATATGTATTTTTTAAAAATTGAAGTATAGTTGATTTACAATATCATGTTAGTTTCAGGTGTACAGTACAGTGATATATATATATTCTTCTTCAGATTCTCTTCCCTTATAGGTTATTACAAAATATTGAGTATAGTTCCCTGTGCTATACAGTAGGTCCTTGTTGGTTCATTTATATTTAAAAAAAAGAAAAAAAATCAGGCAAATTGATAATCACAAGAAAGATAGACGAGAAAATGTTATACCTGGGAAGTGAGACTAAGAGTTTGGGGAATTTATTTTTCACTTTATTCTTTTTGGTAATGCTTGAAAAGTTTTAAGTTTTTACTATAAACACATTTACCTTTAGACTAAAGAAAAACAAACCCATTTTTTAAGGTATGTATGAATGCACTTTGACTCAGGAATTCCTTTTCCAGGAGTGATATACACACTCTTGCCAACTGAGCTGCACATGTGCAAAATGAGGTATGTTATGAAGCTATTTATCAAACATTGTATATAATAGCAAACAATTAAAAAAGTGATTAGTAGGGGCCTTGTAACATGGAATACTATGCAGCTTGGAAAAAAATTAGGCTCTTTATGTTCTGATAAGGAGTCATCTTCAAAATGTGAAAAAAGAAAAGTATACAACAGTATATATGGTATGTTAGCATTTGTGCAAAAAGAAGAAAGAGAATATATAAATAATGATCTGTACATGCAAACTCTGGAAGAATATACAAAATACTGATAAAAACTGATTATGAGGAAAATGGGTGGCTAGGAGACAGGGATGACTTTGCACTATATATGCTTTTATACCATGTGAGTTTTCTACCATGTGAGTATGAAGTAGAAATAATTTTATATCTTTTCAAAACAATAAAAATAGGGCAATGTACATTTTAAAATAATTATTATATAAAACTAGTGTTGACACTCAAAACAATAATAGCAAGAAAATACACAAATTTTTTTCTCTTTAAAGAAACCAGATATTAAACTATTAAGTGTTAAAAGTTAAAACAATCTGGAAAATTGTTATCTGAGTCAACTCATTGCTCAAAGTTTAAAGGCAGTTCAAGTATATTGGACTATGATACATTTCTATTCCACCTCATAAATTACAACACAGAAAAACTAGCAGTAAAAAGTTTTTTCCCAAAGACATTTCATTAATGTAGCCAAAATCCTAATAAAATTCTGTGCATCAGCCGGTACTAGAATAAGACAAAAAACATACAACTCCTATTCAAAACCATGATTCATGTATTCCTGACATACTAATTATCATACTTCATAGGAGACACAGGCTTGAAGAAGATAGAGAAAAAACCCCAACTGAAATATACAAAGCTGTGGAGAGACTACCATATCAAGTCTAGACTCTAAGCCCCTAAGGATATAACCAAGTTACATTCCACGTCACATTTACTGTAGCATTCAGCAGAAAGGCTGGCATGTAGCATGTACTCATATATTTATGGATGGATCTGTAGACTAAAGTTAGTTGGGCTGAGCAAGGGAAGAGAAAGGGGTATATATATACAATTAAGAAGGTTAAGCTAAATATGAACAATAATTATTTACTAAATCCCCCAAAACAAGAATAGGTTAAAAGAAAAGAATTAAGCCAAATAGGGACTTCCCTGGTAGCGCAGTGGTTAAGAATCCACCTGCCAATGCAGGAGACATGGGTTGGAGCCCTGGTAGGGGAAGATCCCAAATGCCGCGGAGTGACTAAGCCCATGCGCCACAACTACTGAGCCTGCGCTCTGCTCTAGAGCCCGTGAACCACAACTACTGAGCCCACGTGCCACAACTACTGAGCCCGCACGCCTAGAGCCTGTGCTCCGCAACAAAGAGAAGCCACAGCAATGAGAAGCCCGCGCACCGCAACAAAGAGTAGTCCCCGCTTGCAGCAAATAGAGAAAGCCCGTGTGCAGCAACGAAGACACAACGGAGACAAAACAAAAACAAAAATAAAAACAAACACATAAATAAATTAAAATGAAAAAGAAGCCAAATATAAGACTGAAAACACATGGAATTTCTTGTCTTAAGTTATAACGGCTGATGGCAACATATACATATATAAATAATATAAAGAAAGAAGAAATAATTTAAAAATTTTGAACTGTAAAATCTCATCTACTAATGGTAGGCTCCTCATTTTACTCATGAAGAAAGAGAACTTTAATTCTCTTTAATATTGGTATGTAAAAAATATCAATCCTTCTCAAACTCTTCTGAAAAAAAAAAAAAGAAGAGAACTCTAACCCTGTGTCAAGCTTGAAGCTAGCTAGCAATTAGGACACCATAGTTTTAAAGGTGCCTTAATCAAATTTTTAATATGAAATTATAAAGCAATATACTTTATAAAGATTAACAGCTATACAAGTTAATGACAGAGAGATGTGATTGCTTATGGAAATCTAAAACCAATAATTAAAATTTTCAAAACCCCTTGTAATTAGGTTGGCCATACTTTCCAGTTTTCCCAGATAGTTCCAATTTATGCCTGTTATCCTGGCATAATTGTTAAAAGTGTCCCATTTAACTCTCAAAAGTGTCCTAGTTTGGATGATAAGATATATTGTTACCCTAGTAGGTCTGCCAGATAACATAGCGGATGCCCAGTTAAATCTTCATTTCAGATAAACAACTAATTTTTTCCATATAAGTATGTCCCCTGCAATATTTCAGACATACTGTCATCCTGAGAGAGAGAGAGGGAGAGCAAGCTAAATCTGGCAACACCCACATCCCAGTGATAGTTTTCCTAAACACTGAAAATGATCTTTTTGTGAACTCTCAGATAAGGCAAAACCACATTCAAAATAAAGTAAAATGAAAGTCAAACTAAAGCATAAACAAAGCTCTTGACAAGGAGGATTCCCACCCTTAGAAGGCCCTAGGTCCCTGCAGCTGAAAACTCAGTTTTCCACCACACAGTTTTCACCCATGTGAGTAGCACAAAGGATCCTAATGCCTGCCCATAGCTAAGAGTAAGGGAATTCAACTGATTCCTAGAAATTCCCAAAATGACATATTAGGATATTGTTATCAAAGATATGCCTTATTCAGCAATTAATAGGAATATGCCTCATATCTAGTTTCCCTGGTGAAAAGCAAAGACATTCATCTGTTATTTTTTTTATTCTAATGGCCTGTCAAAATGTCTTCTGAACAGAATACTGATAAATGCAAAAGCAAAAAAACTCAAAATTTTAAGTAGATTTTTAGGGCTGAGATTTATAATTGAGAAGTATAAGGCACAGTAATACCATATAGCTAAAATTCCTAATAGTAGTTGTATGATCATTCTGATAAAATGAACAAAAAGCTCTTTCACTGTGAATAAATTAAACTTTGGTGAAATATCATGAGTAGAACTAATTAGTGTTTGAATTTTTTTCATAGTATTTTAAATATGATGGAATGCAGATAAATATAGGCAGGATTTTTTTTCTCCCACAACGTTTAAGAGAGAAGGAAGCTTTCAATCAACAACCAAATTATGACTTGCTCCAGTCTTCTCATTCTTGCCCTGTTGCCCTGGGTTGGTATCTGGTCACATAACATACAGTAAAATTTTTCAAGATGAAAGGAGTGCACGACAGGTGGATTTTTCATTTTCTAAAGGAGACCCAGGAACTTTCATAAATGAAACGCTGGATTTCTGTGAAAGTTACTACCATATTCATTTTGGACAAACTTGACTAAATGGAAATTTAGCATAAATGAAAAACTTGAAATAGATTTTTATGGAAATTCTAGAAACCTATTATTATAGTAGTTCTAACATATTTTGCTATTTTATTCTACACACAAATAATTTTATCACTCCACCTGGCTGAACTGTAGCACTGGAGGATGGAGTAAGATGAATGAATATGTGTTTTTTGTTATAACATCACCTGGGTCTTTTTATTCAGCTGAAATATAAACAAATGTTTATAGTCAATGATATAATAAAGACCAAAATATACAGTGAATTTCGCATACAGAGAATAAACAGTTTTGATTTGAATGGCTAATAAATAGTAAGAGCAAAAATTAAATGGGAGAAAACACAGATGATTATCAAGTTTTGATAGGATAAAATATGAAAAATGTTTATTGCACATTTTAACACATCTATAAATTGCCAAAACTAGAGGTTTTCAAGGTTCATATGAAGAATATTGAGTCCTTCTCTGACATCCTGTTATTCTCCATCATAGTACCTTATTCTTTCTCTTCACAGCATTTAACACAGTTTATGATTATGTTGTGCTTACGTACATATTTACTGCCTGTCTCCCCACCCTATAACTTTACACATTCATTCAACAGGTAACTTTTGAGCACCTACTCAGTGAATGAGTAACAATCTGCTTCAACTATGTAAACCACACTCAACTCAAGCATATTTGCTTTTTTATGCGTGCTGCCTAGATGTACTGGCCTATCATAACTGTTATCTTTGCTAATGCTATGATGCCAATAATGTGTATTTCCCTTAAATTATTATTAACACTTGTCTTTCTATTGCCTCATAGTAAACATCTAAAGTTCAGGTTTCAGAGGTCTATAAAAATGAATAGGGAAGGAAAGTGGAGACATATTCTCTCTTCTACTTCCTTTTTGCTATTTCTCTTTCCTACATTCTTCTAAAAGCAGATAGGAAGGAGAAAAGAAGGAAATCAGTGAGCTGTACTGGATGTGCCCAGGACCTCCAAACTATTGATAGTACTTTAATTTCACCTCATCCACAGATGAGGATGCACTCAGGATAAAGACATCATACAGGATTTCAGGGGCCCACTGTTGCCACCAGAATGCTAACCTAGACTGCAAAGTTTGTCTTTGGATCCTCTCACCTCCTACTCTGAATCACCTCCTGTTTCCTGCCTTCATACCATTCCCTATAGCCCACACTCAAGGTGCCCAGTGTGCTCCAGTTGACTTTTGGCTATCCAGTGTTGACCACCTCACTCATGTCTTACTCCTGCCTCAGTAAAAATTCCCATTTCTAGCATGTACCTATTCTTTTCCTATAGATGTTCATGTGATATGAAATAACTCTAAGATATGAGTATAACTAATAGGCATAACTCTTGTCAGGGGTGGGAGGAAGTTGTTAAAATGAATCACTAGGGAGAAGGGTTGTGGGTTTTTTTTTGCTGCACGTGGGGGAAGAGATTTTTTAGCTGAATACTTTCTGTTCCTTTAGTAAGTATCAGGAGAAAAATAACAAACTACGTAGAACTAGCATTATAACCATATACCTACCTCAGGACAACCATCATCTAGTCAGATCTGCCAAGGTCTTTGTTCAGTAGAATGACACACTGCTACTAAAGATGCCTGCACTGTCACTTCATCATTAACCTAGGCTGATGATTTTATTACCAAAGTAAATCTTGCTTTTTATTTCAAATACAGACAACTCTTACTTACTTACTACAGTCCTTTCACATGGTCACTATCTTTATCTAATCCATGCAGACTCTTCAGCCCAAGAACTGGAATAGTCATATAAATAAAGTCAATTATACTCATAATCCACAGAGAAAGATAAAAGTAGAAAGCAAGCAAGGGATTGGGCTGTTCTCTTTAGAATAGCATGTCCCCTGAGATATAGGCTATTCTTCCTAAGGATTTGTGGGATTTCTCCTCAGTGTGGCTTCATGAAGTTCTAAGTTTCAGTAACTTCCAGAATAAGAAGACATACCCAAAGTCAAATAAATCCAGGCATTTAAAAATAACTCACATATAGTTCCTACCCTGCTCTCCCTCTTCCCACGAAAGAGCTGCCATTGTAGCTCAGTGTAATGTAATAAAGAAGAAAAAGAAAAAGAAAAACCTTGAATGATTTTACACAATCTCTGAGTTCACATGAAGGAAAGAAAGTACCAACAGAAATGGACCTGACTCCTGGGACAGCGAGTTTGGCTTACCCCTCAAATCTAAAACTACCTTTCTCTCACCTTGACTGAATGATTTTTGCTAAAATAAATTTTGTTATATTGTCCCCAAAGTTACCAAAGACCTGAGTTAAAAAGCACATCTTTAAAAATTGTTATTTAATCATCAGGGTGAATCATCTTATTCTCCTCCTACCTAGCTGAGACAGTTTTGCTAAGAGGATAAGAATTCCAATTAGCGGGAGGGGGGAAGGCAGGTAGTTTTGGAACATGGAGCATTTTGAGAGATATAAAAAGACTGGGTAAGATGATAAACTGGCAGGTAGAAGAGGGAAGGAAAAGACGACTGGAACTAACTTTTACTGAGAATTTACTCTGTGCCAGGTACCATGTTAGGAACTTATACATTATCATATGTATTTTACAGTAGAAACCCATACTTAGATTAAATCATTCTTCCAAAGGTCATACAGCTAGTAAAAGTGCAGATCTCAGATGTGAACCAAAGACAATTTAACTACAAAACTCTAAAAGAGGTTAAGTACCAAAACAAATAGGATCAGCCCCTGACTGAGATAAGGAAGAAGAAATTCCCTTCTGACTAGTTTCTTAATTTGTCCAAAGGACCTATAGGCCAGGCTATATAACCCAGCTATGTTACAGATCAAATAAATTTTTATAGTTTGTGAGCATAAACAGATTCAGAATTACAGATAAATGTTTTCAAGTCCCAAATATTTTTGTCCCAAAATTTCAAAAATACTCCTACTCTCAGTTTAGAAATTGGTTTAATTTAACCCAAACACAAATGATTTGTGGATCATGAGCTATATTAGATTATCTGTTTCAGTTTTCATAACCATATTTACTCAGCTTGAATATGCAACAATTTGATTAATGATATCTTATACAGCACTTATTAGTGCCAGACCCATGGAGTTTAATATTTTCTGTTCCTCTCCCTACTTAATTCAGGGTCTAGAAGGAGACATTGTTTCATAAAAATATCTATAAAAATGTGATAAATGCTATTAGGCATGTATAAAGTGTTATGAGAAAACAAAAAGAAAATTTAGGGTATGGTACTACTACTATCTGACTCTCATTCACAGACACACACCTCCAGTATGCTGTCTTTGCATAAGAAAGGGTGGCAGGGAGCGGGATATGAACATATATACATATTTTCTTATACTTTCAAAAGGAAATGCTGGAAGGACAGGCCAGAAACTAATTAAAATGATTGCTAATTAGGAGTGGGGCAGGAGGATGGGTTGGAGGGGACAGAATGAAAGCGAGGCTTCTCTGAGTAAATCTTTTCTTTTAAAAAATAATTTTTGACTTTTGTACCATGTTTTATATATTTACAAAATAAATCAACAAAGAAAAAACCAACTCCTGTCCTACCACCCATGCCATTAAAACAAAGCAAATTCAACAATACAGTAATAAACCAGAAGTTTCTTAGGGGGGATTCCTTCTGCAGTGTTCTTTAAGACCTGAATTCCCAAGTCTTGGTAGTAGAGGTCAAAAGAGGCACACTATCTAAATGTGTCCAATGTAAACAAACCTTTCCCTTACAGAACTTAGAGAGATTACTCGTGAAGTGGTGGAATTTTACAGCACACAAGGACAGCCACTGCTTTGGTTTATAGCTTTATTCAATTCTACATATCTTTGTTGTCTTTTTAATCCTCCCCACATCATAAGTTTTTCTTCCATTACTTCAAAGAGCAGGATAAGTGAAATAAGTCTTATCTAGATATATCCTTATAAGCTTTTGTAATACAAAGAAAAAGAAGATCCCAAAAGGCCCTGCTAGTGTGAGGATGTGATTCCCTCCCTAGCTCTGGAAATACCTGTCTATATCTTAACAATTCTCTTCCTTTTATTTTTTAGATGACTTAAAAAATTTTAGATAAAATTCAAATAACAAAATTCACCACTTTAACAATTTTGAAGTGGCTTTTAGTATACACACAGGCTGTGCAACAATTACCACTATCTAATTCCAGAACACGCTCATCACCCCCAAAAAGAAACCCTGTACCCCTTAAGCAGTCACTCCCTTTTATTTTGTAAGTCTTTTTCTGAGGTTCTTAATAATACAACTTTGGACCTCCCCGATTATTCTTTTATAGTTTTAAACTTTTTCTTCCTGTTTTAATTTTTTTGTTCTGTATTCTGGGGGACCTTTTTTTTTTAACTATTAAAAAAATTATTGAAGTATAGTTGATTTACAATGTTGTGTTAATTTCTTCTGTAGAGCAAAGTGACTCAGTTATACATATTTATATGTTCTTTTTCATATTCTTTTCCATTATGGTTTGTCAGGATATTGAACATAGTTCCCTGTGCTATAGAGTAGGACCTTGTTTATCCATCCTATATATAATAGTTTGCCTCTGCTAATCCCAAACTCCCATTCCATCCCTCCCCTACCCCTCCTCCCCCTTGGCAACCACAACTCTGTTCTCTATATCTGTAGGTGTGTTTTTGTTTCATGGATATGTTGATTTGTATCATATTTTAGATTCCACATATAAGTGATATCATAAGGTATTTGTCTTTCTGGGAGACTTTCTTTTTTTTATAAATTTATTTATTTATTTATGGCTGCGTTGGGTCTTTGTTGCTGCGGGTGGGCTTTCTCTAATTGCGTTGAGCAGGGGCTACTCTTCATTGTGGTGCGCGGGCTTCTTATTGTGGTGGCTTCTCTTGTTGTGGAGCATGGGCTCTAGGCGCACGGGCTTCAGTAATTGTGGCTCATGGGCTCAGTAGTTGTGGCTCACGGGCTCTAGAGTGCAGGCTCAGTAGTTGTGGCATACAGGCTTAGTTGCTCCACGGAACGTGGGATCTTCCTGGACCAGGGCTCGAACCCGTGTCCTCTGCATTGGCAGGTGAATTCTTAACCACTGTGCCATCAGGGAAGTCTGAGACTTTCTTGATTATATTTTCTAGTCCTTCTATTGAAAAAAACTTAAAAAAATTTTAGTAATATTTCAATTTCAAAGAGCTTTTTCTATATGTTTCTTTTTCAAAACATTTTACTGTTTTATTATTCTGGGTATATTAATAAGATAATTGAAAACATTTTCTTCTGTTTCTTAAGTCACCTCTCTTTCCTGTAGGACAAATTTTTGTTTTGTTGTTTGTTTTTTAACTTTCTTTCATGCTGCTGGTTTTTCCCATTTTCTGAAAGATCCTTGGTTGTCCGTTCACATACAGGGTAGTAGGATAGGGAAACTGTCCTTTGCAAAAGGGAAATGCTAGAAGGATAGGCCATAACTATTTAAAATGGTTACTAATAAGGGGTGTAGAGCAGGGAAGACTAGGACAAGTGTATTACTTTAGTGTGAGTATGTGGGGAACCAAACTATAAGGCTGGAGAACCCTGAATTCTAGTATGAAAAAGAATTATTTTGGAGCATCAACATTCACACTAAAAGCCTCAGCTTTCTCCAAACATTTGGTTCATTTTCCTTCTGGAAGAACTATGTGGTGTTTACATGGGGGAAAATGCGGACCGCCTGAGTGGAGGTGGCGGTGGGAGGAAGGTAGGGACACAGTGGACTAGTGGGAGCAGTCTCTCATTTGCAGTCATTCAGTTAGTCTTGTTTTCAGCCCCAATTCTCACTTCTGCCATCTCTGTCCCTGAGTCTTCTTTGGAGTTCTGTTGGGCTGGTCCAGTTCTACCCTAGTGTTCTCCAGGCTGCCGCTTCTTGGCTTGTTTCTTTCTTCAACCCACTCCCTTCTACTTTCCAACTTCCAGGAATTTCTGGAAATGTCTTGTTGATTGGTGACTCAACCATTTGCTTCTCTGTGTTGATTCGGTAGTTTTTATTTCAATGGACTCTCAAATGCTGACCTATAGTCCACCATCTTGAAGTAGTACTTTTAAGGAAAGGGAAAAAATTGACTTTCTATAGAAATGTACAGAAATACAATAGGACCAGTCAGTTCTATTTTCTTTCATCTTTTCATAGTACTTGTTATCCATGACTATCTAGATAAACACTAAGTACTTCTCTGATGTTTAATAGAATTTTCATGATTATGGGTTCTTAACTTATCATTTGTAGAACTTTCTATGTTCTGGTATTGCATGTTTCTGGGGGAGAATTCCACTGTTTTCATTAGAATTCCAAGGGGTCTATAACCTAAAATGAATGCACTCTCTCAAATAGTGTTAGAAGGTAAAAATCCCCATTCCACGACGCTATGTTTTAGTTTTGATCTTAAATTGCAGGTGTTTAAATCACACAAAAAAATTAAAGTTTAAGAATAATTTTGAAGTTTTTTAAAAACCCCAAGGCAATCAGTAAACAAATGGATGTATAATGTGTCAGCTAGAAGTGGGAGTTTTTTTAGGAACACATCCAAATGCATTATGTGTTATTCAGTTGCTTAACAAATAACAGAAAGGCCTCACTCAGGGCTTTACTGCTCTTGTACAGCAGCTGAGGGTGCTGAGAAATGGGGATGCCAGATAATTTCCCAAACTTATGACCTGGATAGCTACTTGGAATACAGCCATTCAGGTAAAATGTCAAGTTTTACACTAGAAGACCCAGCTACTAAATTATAGGAGACCTAGAGTTGAGTTAAGATTAGGCTAAAAAGTAACAAAGAAGGGGAGGAACTGATTGAAATATTAGCCAAGAGTGTCAGTGTCTACACAAAATAAAACTACAAGATGTTAATTCTGGTTTTTTAAGACAGGTTTTGCTGAAGCTGCCTAAATCAATTTTTGGGTTCTAAGCAAACCCAAAAATTGGTCATATGGTACTTCATATACTAATTCAGGTAATTGTTTTATATGTATTTTAACAATAAGTAAAAATAAAAAAACCCACTAACATGGCAAGAAGAGTTGTGTGGATAACAATGTGTGATTTTAACCTCTCTTAATTAAATATTAATATTTGTTCAAAATAGGAAAATATAAATATGTGTGCATTGTTAAAGAAAAAAATTCAATGACACTTATTAAAACATGGTAAAGAAGACTTTAATACAGTTGGGGGGAAGCTGTCAAGATTGGTATAGGGAAGCCTTGTTGAAAACAGGCCAGGGTGATGAGACATCACCTGGGAATAACCCATCAAATATTGAGAATGGAGGTTCTGTTAAATTGGTTTGGCAGGGTTCTTCCTAAAACTAGATTTTACAAGGAAGTACAGAGATGGGCTTGGGAGACAGCTCAGGAGACTGACAAAGGTTTGGTCAAGCAAGGAATCTTTGTTAGCATTTACAGTTAATGGCCACAATGAAGGTCAGCCATACAGTATGTCATACATATTATAGTAGTGCCTAAAACCTGGGCTATAAGTCACTTTGGTTGGAATACCTTAAGAGAAAGCAAAGCTAATGCTCATTGATGAATTAAATCCATGTGGTTTTGCTTGGTTCGATAAACTGAAGGTAAACTTTTTTTCTGTTAATGCCTTCAGGACACAAGGAACAACATTTGAAGATTAATGATTACCATATAATTTTTTTTTTTTTTTTTTTTTTTTTTGCGGTATGTGGGCCTCGCGCTGTTGTGGCCTCTCCCGTTGCGGAGCACAGGCTCCGGACGTGCAGGCTCAGCGGCCATGGCTCACGGGCCCAGCTGCTCCGTGGCATGTGGGATCTTCCCGGACCGGGGCACGAACCCGTGTCCCCTGCATCGGCAGGCGGGCCCTCAACCACTGCACCACCAGGGAAGCCCCCATATAATTTTATATGTGTAAACTATTTAGCTGACTGAACTGAATGTACCCTGGAAGATATATATCTGAATGAATCTTATTTGTCTATTTTCATTTGCTTTGTTCAAACAGACTATCACCAGAAAGATTTCAGTTAATCAAAGGTTATAGTTCATTGTGGTTTTACTATAAAATTTTATAAACCAAAGAAACACCCAATTACTTACCTAAGCGATGAAATCCAAAGGTGAATCTTTTGGTTGGTGATTTTGAAGATAGCCACAAAGCAAGCAGGGTCAGTATGATGGCACTTAGGTCAGTTAACATATGAAGTGCATCTGTCATGATTGCTAGGCTATTTGCAATGTATCCACCTGAGAGTAAGGGTGACAGGAAAGAAGGAATAAGTTAATTAAAATAATAAACATAAGCAATCAAACCAAAAATATGCAGCATCCTACAAAACATGAACTTCTAACTAAAGTTAACTTATCCTATTGCAATTAAGTCAAGGTATCCTGAAATTTTATGCAAAACATTAACTATGCATATTGTTTTTCTGGTGAAGATGTCCATTTCCAGGAACAGATTCTCTGAGGAGTAAATGACCTTAAAAAATTTAAGAGCCACTAAATGGGGGCTGACACAAAGAGAAGTTTTGTGTTTTAGCAATACAGCTTTTACTCAACCTACTAATTCTACTATTAGACAGTGAAATTAATAACCACCATATCTAAATATTACAATAAAGCTGAATAAAAGGTAGGTATTCACTTGTTTGGGATGGTTTGAACATAAACTGAAGAAATTCACAAAATGATTCATTAGTTCAAAACAAAAGATAAAAATTAACTGATTCTCTTAAACAGCAGTGTCTCCTAACAGAGGGATAAAAGATGGTATTTAAAATATAATTTTTGATATCAGTTTTCCAGTATTATGTATTATTATACATAATAATAATGTGTATATTTCATATATGTGGGTATGTATATGTATATTTATATTTATGTATTTTATATATGTATGTATATGTGTGTATATATATACATAATAATATATATATATAATATGTGTACATATATACATATATATGTACTTATTTATGACCATTATGGTCAACTAATTTTCCTAGCACCATAGAATAAGTTTTTATAATATAATACAGGGTATTCAAACTTTTATGTATATCAGAATCACCTGGAAGTTTTGTTAAACTATAGACTTCTTGACCCCACTCCCAGAATTTCTAATTCAGTAGGTCTAGATGGGGCCTGAGAATTTACATTTCTAACATGTTCCCAGGTGATGTTGATGCTTCTGGTCTTGGAACCACACTGAGAAACACTGTTATAATGTATAGCAGAACTTCATGATCAGGATGTTGTGACACATAAGTGTGCTGAGATGTTGATTCCCCTATTCCTGGGATGGGTATGCAGAGTCAAGAGCAGCAGGAGAACTGGGGCTGGTGATCTTGTAGTCACATCCATTTACTCCAGTGTGCTCTATAGAAATATCATTTTTTATGTATTCCTTTACATGAAAAAGCTGGAACCACTGACAGAAAATACAGCTTGGCGGTTAATAACATGGGGCTTTGAAATCTCAGAGACTGAGCAAGTTACTTACCATTTTTGAGGTTCAGTTTACTCATCTATAAAATAAGGATAATACCCTAAAGCCACACTGTGCAATAAAACTGAGATGATGGAAATGTTCTATCTGCGCTGGCCAATGGAGCAGCAACTAGTCACAGGTGGCTTTTGAGAATTTGAAATACGGCTAGGGCAACTAAGGAATTGAATTTATTTAATTTTTGTTAACCTAAAGAGCCACATGTGATGATCACCAGCAAAAACAACAGAGTAAGGACCTATGAAAATCATCTCCTCCATAAAAGCCATAAGAACATGGGCAAAAATTGTCCAAATCAGCATTCTGAAAACTATGGAAATTAAACAAAGGCTGATACAGGTAGCATTTATTCAAGGAAAAAGGCTGAATCTTGGTAAGAAGCTCACTAGCTCTGTGGCATTTTAACTTGCCTTATACCCAATCTCCCCCTCTTCAGTTCTATGGTAGCCTTGAAAACTAACAAGCAGCAATCACAGTGAAAACCTCAGCCTGGCAGCCACTGCAAGGAATAGGATGGCGTTAAGAGTTCCTTAAAAGCTCCATTGCGGGCTTCCCTGGTGGCGCAGTGGTTGAGAGTCCGCCTGCCAATGCAGGGGACACGGGTTCGTGCCCCGGTCCGGGAAGATCCCACATGCCGCGGAGTGGCTGGGCCCGTGAGCCGTGGCCGCTGAGCCTGCACGTCCGGAGCCTGTGCTCCGCAACGGGAGAGGCCACAACAGTGAGAGGCCTGCGTACAGCCAAAAAAAAAAAAAAAAAAAGCTCCATTGCCAGGAAATTGTCATTATTTGACCTGTCTGGTGGTTTCCTGGGAGACTATACTTGCAAGGCTCTTTTTATTTGACTTGACTTGGAGCTTGGCCCTGGTGCAAACCCCGGTCAGTGTTTGTCAAAAACAATCAGAGGCAATTGTTTAACATAGCAGCTGCCTGAAGCAGTAATAAGTGTGTATCCTGTGTTCTGAAATTTTACAATGATGTACCTGGTGTGGGATTATTTTCATCCAATTTGGGCTTTTATTGACTTTTTTTTTTTTTGGCTGCGTTGGGTCTGTGTTGCTGCTTGCGGGCTTTCTCTGGTTGCAGAGTGGGGGCTACGCTTCGTTGCAGTGCACACGTTTCTCATTGCGGTGGCTTCTCTTGATGCAGAGCACAGGCTCTAGGTGTGCGGGCTTCAGTTGTTGTGGCGCACAGGCTCAGTAGTTACGGCTTGTGTGCTCTAGAGCACAGGCTCAACAGTTGTGGTGCACGGGCTTTGTTGCTCTGCGGCATGTGGGATCTTCCCAGACCAGGGCTCAAACCTGTGTCCCTGGCATTGGCAGGTGGATTCTTAACCACTGTGCCACCAGGGAAGCCCTATTGACTCTATCTGGAATTGTATACCCTTCAGTTCTGGGGAATTTCTTTTTCTTTTTTTTTTAGAAAGGATTCTCCTTTTTTTTTTAAAAAAAAATATTCATTTATTTACTTGGTTGCGCTAGGTCTTAGTTGCAGCAGGCGGACTCCTTAGTTGCGGCATGTGGGCTTCTTAGTTGTGGCATGCAAACTCTTAGTTGCAACATGCATCTGGGATCTAGTTCCCTGACCAGGGATCAAACCTGGGGCCCTGCATTGGGAGCGTGGAGTCTTAACCACTGCGCCACCAGGGAAGTCCCTGGGGAAGTTTCTTAAACTATGTTGTTGATAACTTCTTTCCTTCTGCTTTCTCTATTCCCCAGACTCCTATTATCTGGAATTTGAACTAATATACTAATTTTCTTGCCTTTTTTCTCCCATTATCTTCTCTTTTTGCTATATCCTGTGAGAGATGACCTTAATTCACCTTCTAATTTGTTTGGAGTTAAAATTTTTTTAAAATGTTTGTATTATTCAAAAGCTCTTTTTTCTACTCTGAATTTCTTTTAAAAAGTAGCCTATTCTTGTTTCATGGATTCATGATCTTATTTTATCTCTGTGGATACTTATTATATTATTATACTATTATATCTGACTGGCTCTTAAATAGGTTTTAATGAACTTTCCTTATTTTAGCCTTCCTCTTTACCCACACTTATAGGGGTACCTGGTACAACCAATTCTGGGCCTGCTTAGGGTTCTCTAGTGTAGTTCTCAATTGTAGTCCTCAGGGTCAGCAGTATCAGCATCTCCTGGGAACTTGTTAGAAAATCCTCAGGGCCTACCCTACCCCAGACCTACTTAATTAGAAACTCTGGTCCAGCAATTTGTTTTTTAATAAGTTATCTAGGTGTTTCTGACGCATTAGTGTAAACTAGATTGGTTCTTGGCTTTCCCCACTGCTTGTTTAGGAGTTGGCTTTCTTGGGTCAAGTCAGTTACCTCTTTTACCTGATTCCTTTCTAGTTTGTGTTGCTAGAGTCTCCTCTCCAGTTTTCCCCACCTGTGTGGAGATATATATATATATATATATATTCCATATACATATGTGAATATATATTTACATGTATATGTATATATATGTGTGTACATATATATGTGTGTGTGTATGTGTGTGTGTGTGTATTTTTTAAATCCTTTTATTGTAGTTTAAGAGAGTACAACTAGATGCATGAGTTCATTTGCCATCTTTACCTGGAAGTCTATTTGCAATCATTCTTTAAGTTTTTTCATTCCCAATAAAATGCAGTTGTTAAAGCAGTCAATAAATGTTACTAAATCCAAAGGATATTTTAGTTCTCATCTTATCAGGCCTCTCACCAGCTTTCACTTACTTATTTCCATTTTGAAATACTCTTTTCTTCAGTTCTGGGATACCCATTTGCCTTCTGCCTGACTTCTAAAGTTGTAGTTCCTCAAAACTGGGGCTCTCTAGATAATTTTTTCTATTGCTATGGCATTACATACTGTTTCTCTCTCTGCCTTGACCTCCCTTCTGAATGACAGACTTATATATAACAGCTCACTAGACATCTTTACTTGTTTATTTCACATACATATGATATTTAACATGCCTGAAAC
This sequence comes from Mesoplodon mirus, assembly GCF_964341445.2. Classification (NCBI taxonomy): domain Eukaryota; kingdom Metazoa; phylum Chordata; class Mammalia; order Artiodactyla; family Ziphiidae; genus Mesoplodon; species Mesoplodon mirus. The sequence continues at coordinate 100,506,703 of NC_138979.1, read as the reverse complement.
AACCCTTGAGCCCATGCTTAAATCCTGCTCTGTATTTTCTCCCTGGTTCATAACTGACATACATTCCCATATGCTCAGCTGCTTAGGTAAGAAATTTCAGAATCATTCCTGATACTGCTCTCCCATCAACTCTCACATTCAAACCATTAGCCATTTTGCCATTGTTACCTCTAGAATGTTTCTCAATCAGTACATTTTTCTCCATCCACTCTAGTTCAAGCCATAATCATTTCTTGTCTGGACCTCTGCAAAAGTATACTTGCTTCCACTCTTGTACCCTCCAATCCACTCTCCATATGAGTCAGAGTAATCTTTTAAAAAGATAAATCCCATCATGTCAATCTCCACACCAAAGCAGTCACTGGCTCCCCATTGTACTTAGAATTAAAGACTAAACTCATTTAATATGGTCTATCATGACCTCCCTGGTCTGGTCCCCCCATCTCTTTCCCTCTTACTTACTACATTCTGGCCAAACTGGTCTCCTTTTTAGATCCTCTTAAAGAATTGAAGGTTTTAGGAGTTTTGAACTTGCTGTTCTCTTTGGTCGAAAAATCTTCCTCCATTCCCTTTGCTCAAATAACTCCTAATATTCTTTTTTTGGTTTAACTGTATGTGGCTCATGCATAAACCGTGTCCTGCTGGACATGTCTAAACTATGTCTTATAGTATCTTGTTCTTTTTCTTCACAGTACTTAAGACCATTTGAGTTTTAAATTTACTTGTGTATTTAATACCTGTGTCCTCCACTACAGGAAGATATAATGTCTTCCAAACATTAGATTAAGTGTTTTAGATAGTAGGGAGCATAAGTTTTGTTCTCCATTGTATATAGTAAGTACTTAAAAAACACTTGCTGAATGGAAAGAATTGACCTTGCCTAAGGTCTCAGAGCAAATCCAAGATTCAAAATCAAGTTTCCCCTTTCAGATCTTTAAAATACTTCATTTTAAAAATTACTCCATACTTCCTACATAAGATGCTTTATTTCTAAGTGCTTTTGACACACTTTAATAAATGCTCTACTGTATACAATTTAATTCTATGTAACATTCTGAATAATATTTTTAATGTCTATTCGAAGTACTAGCATCTCTACAGTGTTTAACAAAAGATTTTCATATTTGAAAATAAAGTTAGCATTTGAAAGGAAATACTTATTGTAGCTTTCACAAAATGTCATTTACCAAGTAAGAGATTTAAATAATGGTAAATCAGGACAATTATATCTTAGTAATTTTTATAGGTGTAAACTCTAATTTTAAGGGGGAAATTGTGACTAATGTGATTTTAATTTCAAATATTAAATATTAACTTCAAGAATCACTAAGTCTGAATGACTCAATATTCTAACTGAATTTGGGCAAGTCATTGACTCTTTTTTTAAAATAGATTTATTTATTTATTTATTTTTGGCTGCATTGGGTCTTCATTGCTGCACGCGGGCTTTCTCTAGTTGTGGCGAGTGGGCTTCTCATTGAGGTGGCTTCTCTTGTTGCGGAACACAGGCCCTAGGTGCACGGGCTTCAGTAGTTGTGGCTCACGGGCTCTAGAGCGGAGGCTCAGTAGTCGTGGCACACGGGCTTAGCTGCTCCGCAGCATGTGGGATCTTCCCAGACCAGGGCTTGAACCCATGCTCCCTGCATTGGCAGGCGGAGTCCCAACCACTGAGCCACCAGGAAGCCCCAAGTCATTGACTCTTAATCTGCTGACCATGCCTTATCTGATCTGTTTCACTTCTGTCTTTAATTTCTTCATAGCTTAAACATTTATAATTCTCTAACAGCAATTATTAATTAATTAAACAAAATTTTATTGAGTGTTTAGTCTGTGCTAGTCATTGTGCTAGGTGCTGGTAATTCAGCTTATATTTCAGTGGACACTGATATTAAACAAGTGAATATACAAACAAGATAATCTCAGGTGCTGAGGGCTTTTAAAGCTGGGGAAGGAACAGGGGAGAAGAGAGGTTGACTTTAGGCAGTTGGAAAGGTCTCTAAGAGGCATCTTTTGTTATGAGACATGAATGACAAGAAGGCAGCCAAGAGAAGATTTGGGAAAAGGCAGTCCATATAAACCAGTGCTTTTCAAATTGCAGGCCGTGACCAATTTGTAGACCATGAAATCAATTAAGTGGGCTGGGACCATAATTGAAAAAACAATAGAACACAGCACATGAAGTAAAATTTTTGTTTTAGTTATTCATATATTTATACAAATGTATATGTGTGTGTACATACATACATACGTATGCGTGCATGCCTACACGGGTCACAATGTTAAGTGTATTTCTTACTACAGTGAAGTCAAAAAAGTTTGAAAGCCAGAGGTAGAGAGACCACTCAGTCTGAAGGTCTTATGGGCAGGAAAAGAGCTTTGTGAGTCATAGGGAGAAAGAAGGCCAGCATGGCTGAAGTGAGCACTGGCGAGAAGTGGTATGAAAAGAGGTAGGAAATGTATATAATTTTCCTGCACATAACCTCCAGCCAGCATCTTAAATCTGGACTGCCACCTTTGTTCTTGTCATGGTTCATCATTAAGAGAACACAGGAGGGAATTCCCTGGCGGTCCAGTGGTTCGGACTCTGCATTTTCACTGCCGAGGGGCCGGGTTCAGTCCCTGATCCGGGAACTAGGATCCCACAAGCCACGCGGTGTGGCCAAAAGAAAAAAAATAAAAAGAGAACACAGGAGAATAATCTCCCTGCTTTAATGTCATTTTATCAATTGTCACTAAAAGAAGTTAGCAGTTACACTAATGTGACTCTAAAATTAATATCTAAACTGAGCATGTATTTTATAATAAGATTGCATTACTTGAATAATTAAAAAATGAAAAATAAAACCAAGTTCTATAAAACCCAGGGGAGACTTCTGGCCTTCAGATCCTCCTTATAATGAAAAACGGTGAGGTTGGTTAGCATTATTTAGCTTTGCAAATTTCTTGAATATAAATACAAAAGGAAATAGTAAGAGACCACTTAATTCAAATGTAGAGGGCAAAAAATCAAGACAACAGGACTGTAGATGTAGCTCTTCAATTACCCACTTAAGTGTCCTTATAATTTATTAATATTTAACCTCTGGGCCCTCCGATCTCTTAAAAAAGAAAAAGGTGGCGCAGGTGTTCAGTAAGGTCCCTTCATACTGTAAAATTGTATGACTCTAAATAATTGTAGAATCATTTACTATTTTAAACGTTGCAAAAATTAACCTGGTGTTTTATCAGTTTTTTTTTTAAAAGATTAAGTTACATGATATATAATGAAGATAATGTCCTTAACTTTACAGTAGATGACACAGTGTTTGGAGAATCAGAAGAAAAGGGCAGAGTTATCTTTGGAAGTTTGCTGTACCTAGGTTGATCTGCACTTTGGAACCGTGAGGCCTTTTCACATCACCAGATCAGTACATTGATAAATAACAAGCTTCCTAAAAAGAAAGTTTAAACGCCAAGTTATGTGTGACTACAGCTTGACAAAGACTCTCCAGGCAAGGTAAATGGAAAGTGAGTTGGCAACACAACTCACCTACAAGTTCTCCAATCATGAAAAGCAAGTAAAGAACGGCAGCAATGGTCAATCTGGTTTTCACCTTTCTCTGCGTCAGCAACTCTCTCTGTTTGCTGCAGTTGTCACAGGGGTCCACCTTCAAACTCAGCTGACTGTTGGCCAAAGGTAAGTCCTGGTCCAGCAAGGAATCATCGTCGGCCTGGAGGGCCGGGTGCGCCCCGTTAACAGGCCTTTCCGGGGTTTCAGAACCATCGTCGGCCACCACAACTCGAAGTTTGTTAAACCGAGAAAGCCCCTCATCCCCCACCTCATCCGTGAAGTCAAAGGCGCTGGTGTCATTTAAAAACAGCGGCGCATCATCCTTCCTCAGCAGAGATTTGAGGCGCTTCCACACGCCGGATCCGGCCATGGCAGAGGCTGTGCGGCCGCGGCGCCGAACGGCTCGGTGCAGGCGGACGGCCGGCGGCTCCTACTTCACCCGAGTGCCAGTTCCCGATGGCACTGCCGCGCGTCCCTCCCCATCCTGTAGAAAACGAAACTCATTATAAATTAAAAGCGCCCCAACAAAGCCCACAAGTTCCGAAGCCCGAGGCGGCGGGGGAGCCGGGGCTCCGAAAGGGGGGAGCGCTCTACCTGGGGCGCCGCCGCGGTGCCGCCGCTCATCTCCCCGCCCCTGGCCGGCTCGGTGGGGCCGGCACGCACAGCTCAGCCCGGGGCTGCGGGGCTGCGGGGCAGCGGGGCCGTCCTCGCGCCTGCGGCGCCCACAACTCCAGGCCGGCTCCCCGGGTCTGACAGGTTCGGGGTCAGGCGCCCTCGGCCGCCGCCCCTCCCCGCCCTGCGCGAGGCCGCGCGCGTGCGCCGGAGCAGCCGCGGGCGAGGCGCGCGAGGGAGGAGTCGGCACGAGGGCACGCAGGCCCTGAGCGCTGAGCTGGGGCGCCCGCGAGGGACGGGACAGGGGCGCCCCTCGTCCCGCTCCTGGATGCGGATCCCGCGGGCCCGCCTCTGCCCGGGGGACACTCACAGGCGAAGCCCTAGTCTCCCGCGCGGCGCTTCCACTTCCCGAGGCTGGGAGGCATGAGCGGATGGAGCTGGAGTCCGCGGGCTAAGTGGGTAGATTCGAGCGGTCCCGCCCACCCGGGGCTGGGCGTTGCTGCCGGGAGTTCGCCCCACCGAAGGAGGGCCTAGAGAATCCTGGGCTGGGATTTGGGTTTCGGATGCTCGACAGAAAACGAATTTAGCATTTTCTTTTAAGTGGGTTGCTGAGCCGCTTTTGTCTCCTCGAATTGCTGCCTCTCTGGCAAATTGGCAGAATTTGCTGCACAGTGAGGTCAGCTTGGAGAGGGCAAGGCTTGTGGTCGTCAGCAGTTTTGTGTCCTGCGTTATATTTCCTGTTTTTTTTTCAGCAAATGTGTGTTGTCCTCTGTGTGCTCACCTCCAGGTTCCTTTTGCCTCCAAGGTATTTACAGTATGGACTAAACCCCAGCACAGAAAATCTAGTAGAGGTATCTGTACTGGCCGTTGGTTTTGTTTAACAACAAGATTTAAAAGGAATTAAGTTTTTAGTAGTAGCTTCTAATTTAGATCTACATTTTAAGGACAAAATGAAGTGACAGTAAGCCCCGCCTCCCGCTTCTCCAGCGATTCCCTGGATGGGTCTTAGGGGATTCGGAGGCCTTAAAATTATGTGCAAAATTTTGTGGGTATATGTATTTTCTTGAGTAAGTCCCTTAGCTTTCATCATATTCTCAAATGGGCACTCAAGATTTAAAACAACAACAACACTGTTAGAAGAACTCATAGATCAAGCCTCTAGCTTCTACTTGGAGTTGAATTACAGTGCAAACTCCCGTTTATCCAATGTTTATAAATGTATTTTGACAACAGTCTACATGAATTACCAAATTTCAAGTTACAAAGAATACAATAGAAAGTCATATGAAACATCATTTTCCTCTGAAGATCCGGTGATACTTTAGAATCTTGCATGTCTCTGGTGCAAGAGCAGCAACTGTTTTTGGAATCCAGGGCAGTCCATCACTTTTGAATGCCCACAATATTCCTGCAGAGCTGCAGCCATGGGGGTCAGGTCTAGGGAACTGGGGGTCAGAGATCCCCTAGTTCCCTAGACCCAGAATACTCAATAACCAGGGGACTCAGGTCATTATCGACAGACGGGTGAAAGTTTCCTGAAGGTTGCTTTCTTAATTCCAAATATCTTAATCCACCCAGATTGGGAGTCGTTTATTTGTTGTTTTTACTTTTAGTTTGTTATATTGCCTGACATTCTACTAATGAGAGATACAAATGAATACAGCAAGTATTTCAGGAATGTGATCACTCTTTAGTATACATTTTGCAAATGAGATTCCATTTAAGGAATGGGGATAGATGTTTTTAAAGCAAGATGAGGCAAGAGCATGGATTTTGGGGGGGTATTTACAGTAAACTTTGTTGGGAAGGGCTGCAGCTCTGCACCCCAGTTTATTTTTACTATTTTGTGTACTGAGTACCTAGAGAGAGTAATGGGAGGACAACAAAAACTGTAGGGTATTTTAAGGTATGTCCACAAATTCTGTGATGTGCTTCCCATCAATAGGTAGAGCTTAATTCCCCTTCCCACTGAGTGTGGGCTGCTCTTAATGTATAACTTGTGGCTCATTATGAACAGAATATGGGTGAAGTGACAGTGTGTGACTTATAAGACGAGGTCATAAAAGGCATTGCAGCTACCTTCTTGTTCTCACTCTTGGATCACTTGTACCTAGGGAAGCCAGAGCTATCATGTCATGAGGAACTCAAGCAGCCCTGTGGAAAGACTCACATGATGAGGAACTGAGGCCTCCTGCCAACAGCCATATGAGTGTGCCATATTGGAAGTGGATCCTGCAGCCCCAGTAAAGCCTTCAGGTGACTGTAGCTTGGGTGATGCTGACTGAAACCTCATGAGAGATCCTGAGCAGAATCACCCAGATAAGCCACTCTCAGATGACCCACAGAGACTATGAGATGATAAATGTTTATTGTTTTAATATGGTAAGTTTTGGAGTAGTTCGTTACACAACAATAGATGACTAATATAGTCTATATCAACTTTCCTCTGTACCAGGAAAGACACCTTTCTTAGTCTTTTATCACATGGGCTCTTGTTCCTAGGCCTGCCTTGGGCTAGTGGCGTGGTTTCTATCATTGAACTTTAAAATGGGCTAAATAGATAGACTTCTGTGAATAGTCTTGGAATGTAACCACCATTTTCAAACTTATGTCTATGTATTCAGAGTTTATAACAGTAGACAAACCAACTTTTGAAACACACCAACTTTTGAAACACTTTTGAAACTCAACCCAATGTTGAGTACTGCCTGCAATTCTGCTAGCTCTTGTTCAGTACGCCATTCCTTTATAAGAGACTCAATACTTCTTTTTAGTATGAAGAGCTTTTCTGCCTGGGCAAATGGAACAAGTTGTCAACGATTTAGGCTATCTCTTAACTAGGTAGCCCATACTACACAGATTGTTTAGTTAATAGCAGAGGCCTGTCATTTTAACTGCAGGACGCATATCTTGGGGCAGTTAACTGGAATAGATGTAAAATACCCTATGTCAAAACCTGTTTTCTGGCCTAGATGTCTCTTAGAACAAATGACGGTGCTAAAAATAATACTACAGCTAACATTTACTTAAGGCTTTTTTATGTGCCAGGCACTATGCAGGGGACCTGATTTACCTGAGCTCATTTAATCCTTACAACATCACTATGAAGAAGGTATTGAAGGTATTCAAAGCATGGCTCTTGGAGTCAGACTGCTTGCGTTAGAATCCTGGCTTTACATCTTAGAGTCCTATAATTTCTGGCAAACTATTTAACCTCTTCGTGCTTCAATTTTCTTACCTATGAAGTGGGGATGATAATGGTACCTGCTTCACAGGGCCGTGATGAGGGTTAATGGATGTAAAGCATGTAAAACTTAGCATACCTAGTTCCTAGCACATGGTGAGTGCTCAATCAATGCCAGCTATTACTATTTTTTTAAGTAGGTGGAGACATGGAACCTCAGGGAGATTAAGTAACTTGGCCACAGTCGTGAAGCTAGCAAACAGAGCAGGACCTCAGTTCCCGATCAGTTTGGTTTCAGAGCTCAAGCTCTTAACCATCACTCTACACTGCCCCTCTCGGTTTCTTTCTGCATAAAAATGGAATGATCTGCAAAAAAGCATCTAGACTTCTTGCGGTATGTTAGGAGAGATCCCTGTTTCATATATGAAAGATTTGCCAGCACCTGGAGACCTCTGCATTGTCTGGTGAAATCCCTCTTGGGAATGGAGGGAAAAAAAGTGGAAAAGTTTTTTTAAAACTGAAATGTGGAAAAGGTGCTTCATCTACTTAGATGACAGGTTCAAATGCTGCATATTCCCCATGATGAGAACTCCTTTCTCCATTGGAGTATGTGGCGATAGGAGGTTCCCCTAGGTTGTTTTTGGAAAGTGTCCCCTTATCTTTTTCAGAAGGGGATGAAAGCTGTTGGGTGGGCATGAACAAGGGTTAGTGACGTGATACACCACTACGGTGAACGTAATCATTTCTTCTTTCTGTGGGTTACTCTAGTAACAGAGAGGCTGGAGATTCAGTTTAACCCCTCCTCCAGGGAAGAAGAAGAAATACCAGAAATAGATTGCCTGAGGACAGGCAGTTGCCTTCTTGGACGGGGAGGAGATAAATGAGAAGATCTCTGGCCCTGGAGACCATCTACCCTGTCACCAACCTGTGAGCCAAAACCTACACTTAGTCAAGTTCATTGTTTTCACATCTTTGTTTTTGTCTTTGCTTAGTGCTTAAATTAAACATTCCTATGGATTTCTGTAACTATGTCTGGCTGAAATGAGAGGGAATAACGAGGTCCCAGCTGGGACGGTAATTTGAGAACTAAGCACGCCAGTCTTGGAATCTGGAGGTGGTGGCTGGGCTGAGGGAGCTTGAAGGTGAGGGTGGGACTTGTAGAACCTGGTTCAGCTTCTAATTTTGCCATCCATTCACTATGATCTCTAGCAGGGTACTATTGCTGAGCTTATTTTCTTGTGTGTTAACAGTGGAAAATAATGTTTGTCCTACCTATTTCATAGGGACACTGTAAGAATGCAATGAGATTTTGTATGTGAAAGCATCCCCTTACCTACTTCACTAGTGAGAACTACTAAAGACCATGCCATCTGAACCAAATTGCAAAGCAAGGGTACAGACAAATGCTGGTCATGAAATATCTTCCACTTGTGCCTGTCCTTTCTAAGGACTGCTACACTCCATCCTTGGTTTATTAATAATATGTTTTGACTCACTTAGACCTCTAGGTCACCACCACATACGTTTCACTGTTAAAATTCCTTTATTTCTCTCCTAGGCTCTGTTTGTGTCCATAGCACCTAACATTGTGCTCAGAGCAGGAACCGTGTAAATACACGTGGATTAATAGATGAAAATATTCTGGTTATAGAGAGCTCATCCATGACTTTAAATTCCCCTCTAACAAACATTTCTATTTCTTTAAGCTGGTGTGTAAAGTCATTTGTAAGAAATTCTTATTGGTGAGGTCAATGTGTCTCATAATAATTAGAGATTATTGATACACTAGTAGTCAGTTTGTGTTTATACTAGACTTATTTCAAAGAACATTATAACGTTTATGAATTAAGCTGGGACAGAGAAGCAACTGCAGACAAAGTGACTCTTTTGTGGCCTCTGACAACTGGTGGCTTTAAACAATGAAGACCATTGTATAAGAACTCCCTCCAGGGGTTATTGTGAGGATTAATTAGATTAAAATCTACAAAATGCTTTGACTTTTTCCCAGAATTCTTTTATAAATAAAGATGGTTTTAATTTTTTTTAAGTATCTTTATATTGGTCCTCCTAGAATCAAATGAAACAAGTTCACCTACTGTTTAACTCTCTGTATTCCCTGAAGCAAAACGCCAGACTAAGCCAACCTAAATTACCTTTAATGGTTTTAAGCGGGTACCAGTGCACACATGACTGAGCAGAATTTAGTACCCTAATCACAAAGATCTTGGTGTATGATTTACATGACACAATAATGCCTTGTAATCACTGTGCTACATGGTCATTAGATATAAGTTACTGTAATTATTACAGCTATTTTATACTGAGCAACAAAGTTTTACTCTCCTGTTTGTTATTTATATTTTAATAACTCACATTCTGCTCATTTACAAATAGGGTTTCATGCAGCCTTCCCTTTAGTAGGTCCTCCCTATCTTCAAACATTGCAAATGTTGAAAATTTTCCCTGATACCAGGTACTGTTCGATCTTCATTGTTTACACAGAAACACATACAGACACCAGATAAAAGACAACAGTCCTAGATCCAATTCTCCAACAGTTGAGGTTCCTTGGGAACCACTTTAACTCAGTTTCTTGGTCTCCTTTGTCCCCAGTGACCCACCTGGCCCATGCAATCCCTTCCCCTGACCCAGAAGGAGCCACTCTGCACATTCTGGTTGACGGGCTGGAGGCAGCAGACTCTGGAACAGGCCCACATGAGGTCTGGGGAACAGTAGGACAAGAGGCCTGTTGGGGGGCTTCCCTGGCGGTCCAGTGGTTAAAACTCCGAGCTCCCAATCCAGGGGGCACGCGTTCCATCTCTGGTCGGGGAATTAAGATCCCACGTGCCACATGGCGTGGCCAAAAAAAAAAAAAAAGGCCTGTTGGGTAGACCACCCCAAAATGTGCCTCAATGGCATATTATTTATTTTGAATTAAATTAATGGCCAACAGAAGAAGGGACACTCTGAATCTTCTGTCTTCCTGAAAGCAGAAAATAAATCTCTCATGTGAAAGGTGTACTCCCTGTGTCTGGAGATAGGACACCTTTATCGCCAAAGGTAGGGAATTTGGGCTGAGAAGACTATATAAACAAATCTTACTACTTCTTTAGCTTACTACCCTAAGCCCAAACTCTGTTTTTTGTTTTTTGTTTTTAAATTTATTCCTCATTATAACTCAAGGAGGGAAGTACCATTGTCTCCATTTCACAGATGAGAAAATAGAGGCTTAGAGAGGTTCAGTAACTTGCCCAGGCTGTCCAACTCTGAAGCCCAGATTTTTAACCATGAGGCTCCATTACTCGTGAGCAACTTTAAGAAGTTTCCTTAAACACTGTCAAGAACTTTAGAAGTGAATGTGCACCCTGTGTGGGAACATAAGAATGGACATGGGTTGGGAACCGAGATAGAACGTGTGCTCAGGTTCCTTCTCTGTCACTTAACACTGTGCCCTGAGGGATATTATTATCCTCTTGGACCTTGTTTTCTCCATCTGCAAAATGGAGATGATCATAGTTCTTCTGTTGTAGGATTATTGTGAGAATTGAAAGAGGTAGCACGTGCAGAGTACCCTGCTCCTAGTAGGAATTCAGTATGAGCTAGTTTCCCTTCTCCCTGCTTCCCAATAAGTTATTCTAATTTTGACAATTCTTTTCTCTCCCCTAAAGCACTTCCTCTACAAACCGCTTTATTTCAGTCATTCTTTAAAGTAACAACACTTAAAACCCTATAAAAATGCTCTGCAACTCATGCCTCCCGACAAGGGAGCCTCAGTGACAGATACTTGATTGCAGGGCCGTCCAAGTGATGGAGGCTAACTTGAGTTCCATCCAGGGTCATCTTACTTCCTGAAACTGCCCATGATGGAAAGACCATTTGGAGGGAGGGACAAGGGGGCTCCATGAAGCTTCTCATTCTCCATCTGACCTCCAGCGTGGACGTCTCGTTTTCTGAGCAAGGGGAGAGGAGCCAAGGGGACCACTGAGAGCCTGCATTCCTGGCAGACATCAGTATTCAACTCCGTTACTGCCAAACTCTGTTTTGATTCTTCACTAATTGGGCACCCAGAACCTAAGTTTCTTTGTCCTGTCAATTCCTTACAAATTTGTTTGTCTAAAAAGTATAAAAGCTGCCTGCTTTGGCTACTTCTTAGGTCTCATTTCTATGGGTCCTCCATGGGCGTGAATTAAAATTTGTTTCTTTTTCTCTGTTAATTTTATTTTTAATCCAACCACGCAAATTCAAGAGGGATAGAGAGGGAAATTTCCCCCTCCCCAGTAGACCCATTGTAAATGAGGAACCCGTCTGGCAGGTGCCCAACTGTCCTGGTTTGCTTGGGACAGAGGGGATTCCCAGGGCATGGGACATTCGGTTTACCGGGATGAGTTTACCTCTCAGCAAGAACAGAGTCCGGAACCCTGAATATTTAGATTCCTGAATGCTGGCTGTGTCTTTGCTGGGCCGGGAGAGTATCTTACTTGAGAAAGACACCTTATTCCTTTTGGGCCCGCAGCACACTGGGCTGGGTGTTCTCAGGGAACTCTGTGGATGTGACTCCTGTTACATTGAGATGGAAGAGATCAGAGGTGTCCAAGAGGGAGGCCAGCCACACCATGTAGCGCCCCCAATGACCCCGTTAGAGCCTCCAAGGTCCCAGGTCAGTTCGGTAAGCTTTGCAGCTGTGGAAACTACCCCTGAGGATCAGGCTGAAGAAATCGGTGTACGCCCCACTGCCCAGAGAGACTGAGGAAATTACTGTGTGGCTGATGACTTAATTATCCTGAAGGATACACCTCTCCTGTTGCCCTGGATGCCCCCTTCACAGGACCAGTGATATGAGAAATCAAGTTACCTTAGAGCTAGAGCAAAGGTGACAGGGAGTTTTATATGATATTATTTCCAGGCCTCTTGGGCTCTCCTGGCCTCTTAAATGCTCCTGCTTTCCTGCTGGGGTGTTCTTCCTCATCCTTGGTGGCCGGCTAACTTCTGTTCAGCCTTCAAACCCTGTAGGTTTTGCCCAGTTTCCTCCTTCTTTCCCTCCTTTCTCTCCCTCCTCTCTCTCCCTCCCTCCCTCCCTCCCTCTCTCCCTCCTTCTCTTCTTCCTTTTCTTCTTTCCTCTTATTCAATAAATATTATTTGAATGCTTATCATATGCCAGTAATTAAACTATAAAGTTGAACAAGACAAAGTCTAGCTGATAACCCATCCTGCAATAGTCCTGTATACACACCACACATTGTAAATCTTTATCACTAATTTTTCCTGAGATTACATGCATACCGTTGATATCTATAGCTATATCTAACAATTAAGTGAAAGTGCAAAATAATATAGCCTTTCTTCTCAGTTGAATTTTAGTTTAGTTTTACTGAAATCACTCCCCGGGCCCCCATCCAGGGAAGTCGTCAGATAACCAACTCCATCCATTGTATACTGATTTTTATAGTCTGGGGCAGGAAATTCACACAACATTACTCTAGCTGCCTTCAGTCCTTGCCATTGTGCTTAGTTCTGAGTTGTGATCTCACAGCTCAGAGCCCTGTCTTCATTTTATAAATAGTTTGGGTATTTTTATCCCAAAGTACATTACTTTGCACTTGTTCCTACTAAAACTCATTTGTCAGTTGTCTGAACACATGCTCATATTTATAGGCTCTTCTGACTAGCCCAAGGACTGGCAAACTTATTCTGTAAAGGGCCAGATAATACATAATTTTAGCTTTGCAGCAATACCCCAGTGTCGGAGGCACAGCTCTGCTGCTGTGTCGTGAAAGCAGCCATGGAGGATAGTAAACAAATGAGCAGGGCTGTGTTCCCATAAAACTTTATTTATGGACACCGAAATGTGAATTTCGTATAATTTCCATGTGTCACAAAGTATTAGTCTTTTTTTGATTTTTCCCAACCATTTAAAAACCATTCCTAGCTTGTGGGCTGCACAGAAATAGATGCTGGCTGGATTTGGCTCTTGGACTGTAGTTTGCTGACCCTGATCTAGACCCATTGCTAGTTAGAAGTGTTGTTAGGGATTTTACTGCATACTCCCTCCACCTGATCCCATACACACATCAGTGAGCCCCTCCCTAACACATGTGCTGGAGGATTCAGGCTGTTTACTTGGGTCCATCAATCCCTGCTTCCCAACATTCTATTAAGGCAGCCTAACTGTCCTCATATAGGTGGGGTACAGCTGGCATCCCAGAACCCACCAGCGTGCTCTGTTTGTGGCTGCCCAAGCCTCCCAGTGACTCCTGTGAAAATGCATTGAACTTTTCAGAATGGAAATCTGACTGTGTCTCCACCGTCGTCTCACCCCCAGCTGAGTCACTCTATAAATGGAAGCTGCACTGAACTTGCGTTGTTTGAGGCTTTGACCACAGCCCTTGTAAGTGCAGGTGCCTTATTTGGAATGCTTTTCTTCGCCACTCCTTTTCCTAATCAATTCTAGGTAGACTCTGGGGCCACTCTCCCCCATGGCACCCCAGGTCTAGAGGAGTCCATCTGTTACATGAGCTAATGCCTCACTTTGTACTTTTATTTTCATTAGTGGCATTATTTGACTAAGAGCTGCCTCTGACTCCCTTGTTAGACTCTGCTGTATGAGAGGGGGGCTGTCTGTCTTTGCTCAGCACTGTATCTCCTGCACCTGGCCCTCTGCCTGGCACATAGTAGGTGTTCAACAAGCATTTGTTGAACAGAGGTGCCAGAACCCCAGTAGACCTCAGCCTATTGGCCGGGGCGTTGTTGTCTATGACAGCCCCTGCCCCCCCCTCACCAGCAGAGCGAACTGGCATGAATTACAAGATCTCTTTGAGCCTCAGTTTCCTCCTCTGTAAAATGGAGGTAATAGCTAATATCATCAGGTTGTGGTGACTTAAAGAGATAATGTACCTGGCGCATGGCTTGCCCCAGTCGTGGTGAGATTAATGTTAGTCCCCTTCCCCGCTTCCTCTCATTGATGTCAACTCCATGGTTGCCTGACGCCTAACTACCTCTTGCCCAGATTCCTCAAGCGCACAGGACTCCACCTTCTTGAAGAGGCGTTTCCTCTGAGAAGTCCAGAATTAGAAATGTGACTACCACACCCTTCACACATCTGCTGCCTTTCCAGGAGCTGTCACTTGGGCCCTCGAGTTCCCTCCCCCTACTGGAATCAACAGGCCCTCCCCATTGCTTTTGCCTCTGAGCTAGTTCCTTACTGCCTCACAAAACATTCCAATCTCATGCGACTTTTATTTCAGCCTCTCCTCTGGAAACCTGTCAGAGGTTTTCTTAAGGTCTCAAAGTGGATGATATTATGCAATTCCCTTTTATCACATGCTATTTACTCCTTAAAACTTAACTAAGTTTGTCAAGTTTTACCCTTCTTGCCATTCTTCTCTGAAGTTAATTTTAAGTGTTTAGCCTGCCTATTTCACAAGGAAACCATAACTTCCCAGGTTCCCTCCAAGATTTCTTAATGATAATGCATTTTTTTTTTTTTTTTGGTTGTGCCACGTGGCATGCGGGATCTTAGTTCCCCCGACCAGAGATCAAATTCACTCCCCCTGCACTGGAATCATGGAGTCTTAACCACTGGACCACCAGGGAAGTCCCAATGATAATGAATATCATGTAATAAAAATTACAGTATCTTACCTGCTGTATAAAAATATAAAAAAATAAAATTCAAAAAAAAATTACAATATTTTGAGCCCAATACATGTCCACCACTGTGCTAGGGACCTTACATGCATCATTTAATTTAATCCTTATAACAGCTGTACATAGTAGACACTATTATCCCCTTTTTTTATGTGGAATGAAATTTATTCCACGTAAAAAATGAAATAATGGAATAAATGAAATTTATTAGCCTCACAACTAGGAAATGGTGGAGTCAAGATTTGTCCCAGCCAAGTGTCCATCATCTTTCCAATCTGACATTTTCCTCCCTTCTTATGCTTGGTGGTTGGTGATGGTGGTGGGAAGGTGTGTATGCAACATTCTCACTTATATAATCTTTTGGGGGAGCAGCCACTTGTTATGATTGGTTACCCATTTTGGCGAATGGTCCTTCAGTGTCACGTTAGAGTTCCATCAAAACTCACGTAGGTCTTGAAGTATTACCCTTTGATTTAAACCGCTCATCATCCATCTATCCAGCCTATATTTCTTAACAGGTTAGCTTAGTCTGTTTGGACTATTATAACAAAATACCACAAATCAAATGACATATAAACAACAGAAATTTACTTCTCACATTTCTGGAGGCTTAGAAATCCAAGATCAAGGTACCAGCATGGGTTGTGTTCTGGTGAGTACCCTCTTCCTGGTTCATGGCTGGCCCTTCCTGGCTGTGTCCTCACATAGTAGAAGGGGCTAGGGAGCTCAGTGGGCTCTCCTTTATAAGAACACTAATCCTTTATGAGATCCATCCTGAAGTAAGTGAGGATGAAATGACTTTAGTCTAGCATTTGCTTTAAAATATTTTCTTTCTTTTTTTTTTTTTTTTTCTGTACGCGGGCCTCTCACTGTTGTGGCCTCTCCCGTTGCGGAGCACAGGCTCCGGACGCACAGGCTTAGCGGCCATGGCTCACGGGCCCAGCCGCTCCGCGGCATATGGGATCCTCCCAGACCGGGGCACGAACCCGTATCCCCTGCATCGGCAGGCGGACTCTCAACCACTGCGCCACCAGGGAGGCCCAATATTTTCTTTTTTTAAGATTTTTTTTGATGTGGACTATTTTAAAAGTCTTTATTGAATTTATTACAATATTGCTTCTGTATTATGTTTTGGTTTTTTGGCCACAAGTCATGTGGGATCTTAGCTCCCTGACAAGGAATGAACCCGCACCCCCTGCATTGGAAGGTGAAGTCTTAACCACTGGACCGCCAGGGAAGTCCCTTTTTTTTTTCTCTCTTTAAAACAAAAAAAATTTTAGTTTTTAAAATTGCAGGAAAATGAAGCAAGTATGGGATTCGATAATGATTTAACTTGGTTAATGAGTATTCTACATTATTCATTATACATTATATAATGTTATACATATTCATTATACTATTTTTTCTGCTTTGTGTTGGAAATTTTCTTAATATAAAATTTAAAAATATAAAGAAAATGACGATAATTTACAGAGAGAAGTAAAATAAGTTACCTGTATGTTCAAGTTACCTTCACCAGGAATACAACATGGAAAGCTAATTTGATTTAAGACTGCTGGGTACACCTGCAGTCCTAGCAAGGGGTGTTAGCTGGAGGATCCAAGCTAATGACTCCATGCTCTGGGGTCATTTCCACCAAGGAGAGTCACCCACTGGGGGGGCCTGGCAGGACTCCCATCCCTCAGACTTGCTTGAAAAGATATTGGCTTTCTCTGAGCTGCCGTAGGCCAGATAGAAGCTCAGTCTTCTGGCTTGTAGGATTCTATCTGTGTCTAAATCCAGAACATCACCTCACTACTATATTGCTATAATTTCTGTTATTTTTGTAACATGACAATGTGTACCACAAAAGGCGATTGCCCTGTTAACCATATAAGATGACTGAACCATCCTTTCTGTTTTCCACATCTTCCTCCAAAAACAATTCTGTTTACTAAATTACAACTCCAGTATGGTCCCATCTCCCTAAGAATACAACCAGAGCATATTTGAGTGCCCCCGAACTCTCTGCTTACTCATTCACAGCTTCCTACTTTACTCCAACAGACAACTGATCCTATCCTTTGTGTTTAACTTTTTAGAGGATGGCTTAGTCTCTTATTTCAAGTCTTGAGGGACACCTCACGGTTGTTCCCTCCCATCCCAGCCATGTCTCCGATGGAGCTGTCCATTATCCATCACAGTTAAAGCCCAATCAGCTCAAGACCAGCAGGAACAAGCCTGTAGTCTGACAAAATCAGCCTCACGGCAAGGGGGTGCACTACAGAGCTGTGACGTGCTGCCCTCCACAAAGGACCTCTAGCAGCTGTATTCTGTTATTGTTTTCACTGTAACATTATTTTTCTTTTCTTTTTTAATTGAATGAAAGATTCTTTAAATTCTATAGTGCTTTACAATTTTCAAAAGTTTCACACGATTTCATAGAACCCCATAAAAACTTCTTTTTCCTATCCCTTACCCTTATGTTGTCCCTCCCTGCCTTCCCTCTTCCCATTGGTAACCACTAGTTTGTTCTCTATATCTGTGAGTTAGCAGCTGTATTCTTATGGGATGTTTAGATTAATTACAGAAT
Source organism: Mesoplodon mirus (assembly GCF_964341445.2). NCBI lineage: Eukaryota > Metazoa > Chordata > Mammalia > Artiodactyla > Ziphiidae > Mesoplodon > Mesoplodon mirus. Next base: position 100,489,141 of record NC_138979.1, on the reverse strand, counting down.
GAACTTTCCTCACATGTCTACAGATGAATTAGCACCAGAGAGATCATTTTTACAGAATGACAGCTCGCTTCAAGAGCACAGAGTGAGGGCTCCAGAGGCCTCTGGGTCTGAGCTCTCCCGTGTGACCCCTGTACCCTGGGACTGTGATGGTCACTCAGGCAATGACATTGACCCGTCTGTGGCCAGGAGCTCCTGTCTCCCCTTCTGCTCTTCTGTCCCAAGGTAAGTTCCAGGGACTGTCTCAAGACTTAGACATCTGATGTCTACATCCATCCCACTCCCCATCCCCATGTCAGGCACTTAAATCCTGTTCCAGGCTGAGGGGGTGGGTGCCTCTACTGCTGCCACTGGATCTATTTCTCCTGCTTCCAGCTTCTGGTTTTGCTTTAAGACGTCATATTCTTGGGATACATGACAGACCCTGCTAACTCAACTGCTGGTTCAGCTTCTGTTCCTGCTGGCAGCTCCATTCCATCAGATGTCTTAGGGGCTGAAACCTGAGAAGCGAAGGGCAAGGTGAGAATTCCTGGCCTTGCAGCTTGACCTGTCTGCCCAACTCTCTGCCTTGTTTGCCCTTCACCAGCTCCAGGAATGACAGAGGTGGCTAAAGAGGCGCTAATGCTACCCCCATGGTTTACAGTGCATTTTCAGAGGCATGATTTAATTTGATCCTCTTTCAGATCTGTGAAATAGTTATTCCTATTTAAAGAGATAAGAAGTTAGGGCACCATGAGGTCAAGTAATGTGTTTACAGTCACAGAATTAATTGGCAGCAGGACCATGATGTGAAGTGAGGTATTTTGTCTCCTGGGGGAGCTTATCTGTACTAAATCCAATTTATTACTAAACCACTATATTTCTATAATTAAAACATTATTTGTAGCAACCAAGTTGTATTGCCATAGAAGATGACTCATTATCAGTAGCAGGCTGAGATTGTTCCAGTAGCCAAATGCCATATTTCATTTTCATCCATGTGGTGAATGTACTATTTTTTCCTAATTTTTCATCAGGAGGAGTCAATAGATAATATATATAGTTGATAAATGAAGAAAAAGAGGTATAAATATATTACATACAGTTTCAGTGGTAATCAACAGTAGAACTTAAGACAGAAACTACTAATAAAACCTTTGAGTAATGGGCGTGGGAGTGGTGGGGTTGGTGGGGATGGCTGGTGGGAGGTTTTTGATTCTCATTTTAGGCACTTCTGTATAGTCTGAGTTTTTAGAACATGTGCGAGTATTACTTTTTTTTAAATAGATCTTTATTGGAGTATAATTGCTTCACAATACTGTGTGTAGTTTCTATTGTACAACAAAGTGAATCAGCCATACACATACATATGTCCCCATATCCCCTCCCTGTTGGATTGGAAGAATCAATATTGTGAAAATGACTATACTACCCAAAGCAATCTACAGATTCAATGCAATCCCTATCAAACTACCAATGGCATTCTTCACAGAATTAGAACAAAAAATTTTACAATTTGTATGGAAACACAAAAGACCCCGAATAGCCAAAGCAATCTTGAGAAAGAAAAATGGAGCTGGAGGAATCAGGCTCCCTGACTTCAAACTATACCACAAAGCTACAGTAATCAGTACAGTATGGTACTGGCACAAAAATAGAAATATAGATCAATGGTACAGGATAGAATGCCCAGAGATAAACCCAGGCACATAAGGGCACCTAATTTATGACAAAGGAGGCAAGAACATACAATGGAGAAAAGACAGCCTCTTCAGTAAGTGGTGCTGGGAAAACTGGACAGCTACATGTAAAAGAATGAAATTAGAACACTCCCTAACACCATATACAAAAATAAACTCAAAATGGATTTGAGACTTAAAGGTGAGCATTACTTTTAAATAAAAATTTTAAAAATAGAAAAAAGAAATGAAATAAAATAAAAAGTATCCCATCAGTGAGGGATTGTTTAGTCATACGTAATACTAGGCAGCCAGTAGAAAAACCAAGGTCCATCTATACAAATTTTAAGTAAGAAAAACAAACTGCAGAATGGTGTTGTTAGGATAATATCATTTATTTCAAATATTGTGTGTGTGCATATGCATGTGAGTGTACCTGCACACCAAGCTGGGAGGATATATATCAAAGTGATAGCAAAGTATGGGGATACATGGCAAAGTAGGGAGGAGAGAAAAGACTTTTTAAATATTCTACACTTTTATATTCTGTTTTTAAAATTTTTTTATTTTATATTGGAGTATAGTTGATTTACAATGTTGTTATACTGTTTGTTTTTTCAAGGAGCATGCATTGAATATGAATGTATGGAACGTTCTGCAGGTTCAAAGCTAAAGTGAGTCTGAGTGTGTCCCTTTTCTTTTTTGCTATGGAAGAGCCAAGCGTCACAGTACTGTGTTAGGTATGAGGGTCAGGATATTACACTGACCTGTAGGGAGGAAATTCACTGGTTCTCTGCTCCTTAGTATTGTTCCCAAAGGGGAGTTTGTGAATTGAATCACTCCACTGTCATGCCTTACTGTCACCACAGAGGTGACCAAAAGTCTGATTTGTGTTTCTTTTTATATAGTTCTATTTCCTTCCTCTGCTCAGTTTTGAGCAAATGTCACCAAGAGTGTGTGGGATTTAAATCTCCAAGTCTAGTATCTGATGATAGTGGCAAGGTATCTGTCTCACACTTTGGAGTTCTGGACTTGGGGGTCTTGAGTAACCCCAATACTTGTTAGAATTCTTTGGCAATTCAGTTATTTTTGTATTTTATTTTATTGTGGAAAGAACACTTAACATGAGATTTACCCTCTTAACAAATTTTTAAGTATTTAATATATTATTGTTGACTATAGGTATGATAGTTGTATAGCCTATCTCTAGAACTTATTCATCTTAAAAATTTTTTTCCTTCCAGTTTTTTATTTTATTTTATTTTATTTTATTTTTTTATTAGTTTCTGCTTTATAACAAAGTGAATCAGTCATACATATACATCTGTTCCCACATCCCTTCCCTCATGCATCTCCCTCCCTCCTTCCAGTTTTATTGAGATAAAATTGACATACAACATTGTATACATTTAAGGTATACAGCATAATGATTTGACTCATATCATGAAATGTTTACCACAATAAGTTTAGTGAACATTCATCATTTCATATAGTTTAAAGAAATAGAAAAGTAAGTTTTTCCTTGTGATGAGAACTCTTAGGATTTACTGTCTTAACAACTTTCATATATAACATATAACAGCGTTAATTATATTTATCATGTTGTACATTTCATCCCTAGTACTTATTTACCTTGTAACTGGAAGTTTGTACCTTTTGACTGCCTTCATCCAGTTCCCCCTCCTCCCACCCCCAACTCTGGGAACCACAAATCTGATCTCTTTTTTCATGAGTTTGTTTTTGAAGTATAATTGACCTACAACATTATGTTAGTTCCTGCTACACAATGTAGTGATTGTATATTGCTATACATTTCAAAATTATCACTACAATAAGTCTAGTTACCATGTCACCATACAAAGATATTACATAATTATTGACCGTATTCCCCACACTGTACATTTCATACTGTGATTCATTTATTTTGCATCTAGGAGTTTGTACCTCTTAATCTTCCTCACCTATTTCTATCCTCCACCCACCCCCTCCCCTCTGGCAACCACCCTTTTGTTCTCTGTATCTATAACTCTGTTTCTGTTTTACCATGTTTGTTCATTTGTTTTGTTTTTTAGATTACACATATAAGTGAAATCATACAGTATTTGTCTTTCTCCTGTCTGACTTATTTCACTTAGCATAATACCCGTCTAGGTCCATCCACTTTGTTGCAAATGGCAAGATTTCATTCTTTTTTATGGCTGAGTAGTATTCCACTGCATGGTTGGGGCTGAATCCCTGCCTGGCTACCTGCTTGGCCTGAGGCATCCCAGTACTGGTGCCAACAGGCTGGTGGGTGGGTCCAGTCCTGGTGCTAACAAGCTAGAGGGATGACTCCAAAGTGGCACTTGCTAGCACCAGTGTCCTTCTGGTAGATGATTCCCCAAAATGGATGCTGCCAGTGTCTGTGTCCCCAGGGTGAGCTCCAGTTGCCTCCTGCTTCTCCAGGAGGCTCTCCCAGATCAGTAGGTGGGTCTGACCCAGGCTCCTTGTAAATTACTGCTTCTGTCCTGAGCCCCAGTGTGTGTGAGATTTTGTGTGTGCCTGTTAAGAGTGGACTCTGTTTCCCACAGCCCTCTGGGTCTCCAGAAAGTAAGCCCCACTGCCCTTCAAAGTCAAAACGTTTTGGCGACTCATCTTCCTGGTGTAGAACCCCTGGGGTGGGGAGCCTGATGTGGGGCTCAGACCTCGTGTTCCTTGGGGAGAGCCTCTGCAATTGTAATTATTTGTGGGTCACCCACCCCCAGTGTATGAGTCCTGGCTACACCACGTCTCTGCCCCTCCTACCCTCTCATTGTGGTTCCTTCTTTATATCTTTAGTTGTAGGAGATTATTTCTGCTAGTCTTCAGGTCTTTCTCATCAATAGTTTCTCTGTAAGTAGTTGTAATTTTGGTGTGCCCATGAGAGGAGGCTGGCTTAGGGTTTTCCTACTCTACCATCCTGGCTACTCCCTCATTTTTCTTTTAAATAAAAGAGGTTATATTTATGAACACTTTAAGACAACTTGGGAAATATACAGTAAAAGAGAATAAATCCTTCAAATTACAAAGATTTTGCTAATATGCAAACTGCCAATCCATCTAAATTTGGCATATCCAGTCTACTTAAGTAGTAATTTTTGTTTAAGTAGTAATTTTTTAAGTAGTAATTTGTTTAAGTAGTAATTTTTCTAACAAAATTCAGTTGGAGAACCAGTGATATATTTATGCCTTTGACAAAGATAACAATTATGGTATTGCTGTGGTTGAGAAGAGAATATAAATCCTGGCTATCTTATTGTTCTGGCTCATCAAAACTCAAAGAACATGTGAGGTTCTGTCATGTCCAGTGAGGTTAGGCAAATGTAATAGGGTTACATACTGTGTTGTTACAAGTTTTTATCATATAAATGGTCTGGTTGTTCCTCTTCTTCTCCATTAGGAAAATATATAGGGAATAATAAATTTTAATAGGAATGCTTATATGCAGGCAGTTTAGAATCTCTGAGCAATTTTTATGTCCAAGTACAGAGCCATTTACATAGCTTATATTGTGCTCTGTGTCCATACTTGCAGTCCATATGCTGTCCTATCTGTGCTTCCCATTTGTCCAGGCATTTTAGTTCCAGGCCAGACTCTGGCAACATCACGGGTTGAAATTGTTCTAGGTCTCCTGTGGATTTTTGTTTGACCATGAGTAGGAGGCTGGCCTTTAAGTCCCCATGTTGTCATGATGCCTTGAAAACCTTTACCAATATCGTTTTTGTTGTGACATTCATATACTGTCTGGGAGAAAATGAGCAGCATAACGGAGAGTGCCTGGTTTAATGACAGCGTTGTCTGTTACATGAAAGGTTTTAACTTTCCATACTGGCAGCAATCCAAATTCTCAGTAAATTTCCAATAGAGATGCAGAGTTATAGACATGTGTTACAGTTTTTCCTCCTACAGTTAGGGCTGCCATTTTCCCATTATGGTTTTCCTTTGGAGTATATTTTAGGATGTGACAGTCTTGTATCTGAAGTAATGTGACCATATGCTTTTGACCATCCTTGGTCCATAAAGGCATCATGCCCAGCTTCATTGTGATAAGGCCAACTTTAGAGAAACCTGGTTCCCAAGGATATAAAGGCCATGGTTCATCTTTCAGAGGATGCAGTTTACTTACTAACTGGGCTTTATTATCAGAGATCAACTGCTTAACAAATGGGACATTTTCTTTGCAAAGGTGCTTGTCCTAGCAAGTACAGCTCTTGCTGTGGAGACTTCTAAGCAGAAGCCAGATGTTTCTTCTCTTCCCCAAGCCCTGAGCAGCAGCCAGGCTGCCTGTGCCTCAGGCCAGTACCTGGGCATTGGTTTGTGTCAGCAGTCTCCAACCAGGCATTCTGTGGCTGGGAAGGGGTCCTCCTGAGACACTTCTGGGCGCCCTACCACTCTGTTTTCAGGGCTTCCCTGCTGTGAGTCAGATATCCGGGAGCCATTCACCCAACAATCTGTGAATTAGAACTTACTCCTCTTGCTTAACGGAAACTTTCTGCCTGTTGTAATTCCCCATTTCCCACACCCCCAACCCCTCACCACTCTACTCTTTGATTATATGAATTTGACTATTTTAGATACCTGATATCAGTGGAATCATGCAATATTTGTCTTTCTATGACTGGCTTATTTCACTTAGCATAATGTCCTCAAGATTCATGTATCTTATTGCATATTGAAGAATTTCTTTCTTTTTAAAGGTGGAACAGTATTCTGTTGAATGTGTATATCACATTTTCTTTATCCATTTATCTGTCATTGGACATTTGTTTCCACATCTTTGCTATTGTGAATAGTGCTGCAGTGAACATAGAAGTGCTAATATCTTTGAGATCCTGATTTCAATTCTCTTAGATAAATACCCAGAAGTGGGATTGCTGGATCATATGGTAGTTCTGTTTCGAATTTTTTGAGGAACCTTCATACCGTTTTCTATAGCAGTTGTACAATTGTGCATTCCTACCAACAGTGTGCCAGAGTTCTAATTTCTTCTAGTTTATCCAGTTGGTGTATAATTGTTCATAGTAGTCTTTTATGATCCTTTTAATTTCCATGGCATCAGTTGTATGTCTTTTCTTCCATTTATGATTTCATTTATTCGAATCTTTTCTTTTTACCTTACTCAGTCTAACTAAGTAAGGTAAAGAAGCCCGTGCACCGCAATGAAGGGTAGGCCCCGCTCACCGCAACTAGAGAAAGCCCACACACAGCAACAAAGACCCAAAACAGCCAAAAAAAAAGAAAAAAAAAAGTGATAACTAAGAAAATAGGCTGTTAGTGTTAGTGTAGAATAGAGATAGTGTGTTCTCTAAGGTCAGAGAGTCAAGTCTTCCACCATTCACTACAATTTATATGATCATTATAATAATTTATATAATCAGTATGTGCTTAGACATTGGAAACCCAAAGATAAAAGAGACAGACTTACTTCTTTTAATCATGGCATGTACAATCACGTATTTACCTGGGTGGCCATGGGCAAGCTGCTAACCTCTGTGAGCTTTAGTTACTCCATTTGTAAAATAAAGACAATATTACTGTTATATTCCTTCTAGGGTTCTGGTGGAGCCTAAATGAGATTAACCATGTAACACAGTGCCTGTCATATACTAAGTGCTCAATAAATATCAGTTTGTCTTTTCTAAAAGGTTTACTAACCATTCTTGGTAGCAACATCCAATTGCTGATTCCTTTAATTTTTGGTACAGTTTTAACTCTGTCTAGTTTTGGATCTCTAACTTTTTGCTTATTCCTGTTTTTTTATCATGCCCATGTAGTTTTCTTCTTAGAGTCCCTTGAAGGCTGCACCATTTTTTTCTTCCTTTCAATGCTCATGTATATTGGCATCTTTTTACTGACTTATATACTGACACGCTTATTTAAGTGTGTATTTATCCAAGCATTTTATTTTTTCCAACTTAGATTATATTCTTGCTCTTGAGTTATTCAAATACATACTTAGTTTAGAATACCTACTAGTTTCTGGAAAATTTGCCAGAATTATTCATGATATTTGGGGAAACCCTCTAGATATAGAAGGAAACCAATTCCCTCTCTGCTCTTTTTTTTTTTTTTCAGGTGCATTTGATTTTGCAGATGAGTCTGGAAGCATTAGTTGCAAAGGTATGCATTTGCCTCTCTGGTTACATGAAAGAATAGAAATGTACAAAGAAGCTAAAGTAAGCTTGTACTGTTCTGAGGAAGAGCTTTCATGCAATCTGCAGATACTAGGTTCCATTAGAAAGTCAGTATTCCCTCTCTACCCCACTGCTGCCAATAACTAAAGCTGCTGAAGAAGAGTGAGTCTGTGGTGTGTCTCCCCACCTTTTCTACCTTTCTTTACTTCGAACTCTCAGTGTCCTCTGAGAGTTTTCTGTCCTTTCTTTTATTTTCTCAAACAAAGCCTTCCTTGGGCAGAATTGTCAAATGAACTCCCCTGTCAGCATCCCCTTTGCTGCCTGCTCCTCCTCTTCCTTAACTCCTCTGTGCAGGCCTCTCCCCTCTTCTTGCCCAGCCCCCAATCCTCAGTCAGGGTTCAACCAGAGAAACAGAACCAGTAGGAGATATATTTAGAAATTTACTGCCTGGAATTGGCTTACATGATTGTGGTGGCTGGCAAGGCACACTGGTAGGGTAGGCCATCAGGAAGGGCAGACTGGGACTCTTGGGCATCAGCTGAAGCTGTTATCCACAGAGGAATTTCTTCTTCAGAGAAACCTCAGTTCTGCTCTTAAAACCTTTTAACTGATTGAATCAGGCCCACCAGATTATCTTCCTTAAAGTCAACTGATTAAGGATTTAATTCACATCTACAAAACTGTAACACCTAAATTAGTGTTTGATTAAATAACTGGGGACTATGTCTAGCTAAGTTGGCATATAGAACTGACCACCACACCTCATTTCCTTTAAGATTTGGCTTTTACATACTGGCTTAATTGGTAACTAAAATGTTAATTGACGGAACCTGAAAACTCTCAGGGCTATTTTCATTTTATGAAGAAATCTTTATGAACCAAAGGAATGAAACAATAATTTTAAAAAAGCTAAGGTATGTGTGATTTGGGGTGGAGTAGGGATGGGAATGAAAAACACTGCCTATTCAAAAGACCAGAACTGCCCACAGGTAGAAGGGAAAACACTGCTACTCTAGAAGATTTGGGGCAAATAGTATTTAAAGAGAGATGACTCTTAGTAGATGAAATATCTAGTTACTTGGAATCATTATTGACTGTGACAATCCTGAGTTGTTTCTTATGTCTGTGTGAATCCCATTGCAAGGCCCAAGTGAGTTTAAAGGAGTCCTTGCTGAAGGGGGAAAGGCCATCTTACTGAGAGAAAACTGGACCCCAGCCAGCAGAAGGCATCTAGTGTTAATGCTGCCTGAGGAGGAGGGTACACTGATTCTCTCTTATCTTTCCCACTCAGCAGCTATCTTGTTGTAGTCATGCCTACTTTTTTCTTTTCCCTTTTTCCCAGTCTGCTAGCATACTCCTGTGAGTGAAATGAAAACTTTTTTTATTTTTTAATTTTTTATTTATTTTTGGCTGTATTGGGTCTTCGTTGCTGCGCGGGGGCTTTCTCTAGTTGCGGCAAGCGGGGGCTACTCTTCATTGTGGTGCATGGGCTTCTTATTGCAGTGGCTTCTCTTGTTGTGGAGCATGGGCTCTAGGTGCGTGGGCTTCAGCAGTTGCAGTGCACGGGCTCAGTAGTTGTGGTTTGCAGGCTCTAGAGTGCAGGCTCAGTAGTTGTGGTTCATGGGCTTAGTTGCTCTCTGGCATGTGGGATCTTCCCAGACCAGGGATCGAACCTGTGTCCCCTGCATTGGCAGGTGAATTCTTAACCACTGTACCACCAGGGAAGTCCCCGAATGCTTTTTAATGTTATTTTTAAAGCAGGCATCCATTGATTCTGTGGCAAGACTGCTAGTTGCTTTCCAACATCCACTTTCCCCTTCTTCCCAATGTTTACCTGTGTACATGGTTGTTCTGTGAAAGACTACCACTTGCGGCCTCTCAACAACTAAGTGTGGCATGTGGCAAAGTTCGTTCAATGGGATTTGTGTGGAAGTATATACCTAATTTCAGGTCATGGCATGGAGGGGGGTGTGTCCTCTCTCTCCAACCCTTCCTTTCCATCTTGCTGCCTGACATGTGGACATGTTGGGGTTCTCTGGGTCATACAGATGAGGCCAACACTCAAGTGATGACTGAGTTAACAAGCTGCAAGAAGTCTGTGTCCCTGTGTGTGAGAGATAGACTTCTGTCTTGTTTGAGCCACTGTTACCTTAGTCTTTGTTATAGCAGCTGAATATGTACCCTAACTAATATAAATCCTACCATAGGCAAAATACTGAGCTAGGCAATGAATGTCTAAAGATGAGTAAAACAACTTGACAGTGCAAATCTTTATTTATTTAATTTATTTATTTTTGGCTGCATTGGGTCTTTGTTGCCACGCATGGGCTTTCTCTAGTTGCGGTGAGCCGGGGCTACCCTTCATTGCGGTGTGCGGGCTTCTCATCATGGTGGCTTCTCTTGTTGTGAAGCATGGGCTCTAGGCGCGCAGGTTTCAGTAGTTGTGGCACGCAGGCTCAGTAGTTGTGGCACACGGGCTTAGTTGCTCCACGGCATGTGGGATCTTCCCGGACCAGGGCTCGAACCCGTGTCCCCTGCATTGGCAGGCGGATTCTTAACCACTGTGCCACCAGGGAAACCCAACAGTGCAAGTCTTGAGAAAGTTAACAACCTAGTGAGAGAGACAAATAAAATCTCAATAACTATAATAAAGGGTAGACTATGGTAACTGTCTGATTGGAGATATAAATAAAACCTGGTAGAAGAGATTAATTCTGGTTGTGGTATTAGGAAGGACTTCTTAAATAAAGTGACATGCAACCTGGGATTTGGACAGTGAGTTGAATTCTGATAAATGGAAGAGGATAAATAGGGCATCTCAGGCAGAAGGAATAGTATGTGTAAAGGCAAAAAGACAAAAAATGCACACATATATAGAAAATAACCAGCAGAAAAGGCAGAATGTCAGTGAATGCAGAGGAGGAGTAGCCCAATTAGATAGGGACCAGATTGTGATGGCCCATAAATGTTATATTAAGGAATGTGGTTTTGGATATGTTGAATTTGAGGCGGGAATGGAAGGAATGTCCAGTAGGTAGCAGGAAATTAGATTCTGAGACTCAGAAGTGAGGAGCTCAGAAGTGAGGTGAGAACTGGAGATGTAGATCTGGGTGTCATCCATATCTAAGGGACAAAGTGAAATAGACAAGGAAGAAAGTGCAGAGTGAGGAGAAGGTGAGGAGGAAACATAGGCCACATCTTTTTTTTTTTTTTTTTTTTTTTTGCGGTACTCGGGCCTCTCACTGTTGTGGCCTCTCCCGTTGTGGAGCACAGGCTCCAGACACGCAGGCCCAGCGGCCATGGCTCACGGGCCTAGCCGCTCTGCGGCATGTGGGATCTTCCCGGACCGGGGCACGAACCCGTGTCCCCTGCATTGGCAGGTGGACTGTCAAGCACTGCTCCACCAAGGAAGCCCCAGGCCACATCTTTTGAGGTGTGGGGAAGGGGAAGATGGCAGAAAAGGAGTCAGTGAAGGAAACCAGAGGGTGATCAGATAGGAAGGAAGAGACTCAAAGAAAGGTAGGGTTATGGACATCAAGGAAGTCGTAAATGACCTCAGTTTGCTCCCTTGTAGTGTCAAAATCATGCTTTCATTATTAACCCATCATTTCCTCAGCATTCCCGTCTTAGAAGCAGATCTCTTCAAGAATACAGTAGTTATCTAAATTCTTTTGGACTGCTTCAGTACATCCTGCTTTTCTCTTGACTTGTGAATCTGTAGGGTATGAGCAGAAACTGACCATAGTGGATGCTATGGTGTGCTGCCCGGATCCCTCCTTCAGGCCAGAGGTGCTAATTCTCCTAGCTGTTGGGCATGTTGACCGCCGATGGCTCATACATCTGAGTTCCTTGCTGAAAGGTGCTAATTTGCCCGAATTCACACCTGTTCTTAGGGTATGCCTGCATCCAGTGATTAGTTGATGCAGGGGTACAAAGGTTCAGCCCCTTGCCTCTATTTGAGACAACTCAGTGTCATTTGTAGCTCCAGAGCTCCCCATAAGATCACCTGAAGCCTCTGATGCAACTCCTAAGCAGTTCAACTCATCTCCTTCCACCCCATCCTACTTCCTTCACTGTCTTACAGGTATTGTTCCTGAAAGTGCCCTCCAGTAAGCCTCCTGCATGGAAATCTATGCTTCAGAATCTGTTTCTGAGGGAATTCCACCTAGGAAAGTTGGTGCCTGTGCTGTCTTAGCATTGACAGCCCGTTGGCTGGCTAGCAATGTGGATTCCATCAGTGGTAGTAGATGGAATGTTGATGGTGCATGGCATGCTGCTTCTGTGCAGTTGTTAAACCTTTCACTGGTGGTAAGCTGGGATAGAACTCTAGTGGAAGGGATGTACTGCAAGGTATAATAACTTAGGTCTTTGAGATGTTTGGAAGAAGTAGTAAATATAAGGGCTACAGAATTAAATGGCTCTTGCTGTATGCTATTGAAACATTGGAGAAAAAATAGTGAAATATTGAGGGTGATTAACCTCCAATTCATGATGAAATGTGAAAGACAAGAGCCCTCCTTGGCAGCATACAAGCAAACTCTCAAATCCTGCAGCCAGACATCAGCAAAAGTTTAAGATCAGGACCAGGACTTTTTTTTTTTTTTTTTTTTTAAAGAAGATGTTGGGGGTAGGAGTTTATTTATTTATTTAGGCTGTGTTGGGTCTTAGTTTCTGTGCGAGGGCTTTCTCTAGTTGTGGCGAGCGGGGACCACTGTTCATCGCAGTGCGCGGGCCTCTCAGTGTCACAGCCTCTCCCGTTGCGGAGCAGGGCTCCAGACGCGCAGGCTCAGTAGTTGTGGCTCACGGGCCTGGGCCTAGTTGCTCCGTGGCACGTGGGATCTTCCCGGGCCAGGGCTTGAACCCGGGTCCCCTGCATCAGCAAGCAGACTCTCAACCACTGCGCCACTAGGGAAGCCCAGGACCAGGACTTTTTAATGGCAGCAAAACTCCATCGAAGAATGAATTCTGAACCACGACAAGTCAGGGTCTCGAATGAGTAGGAGTGGAACCCTGAAACTTGAGATGAGGATATCTCACCTGGGTTGATGAAGTTAAAAATCTTTAATCCTCAGATTCCCCTGGACCCTCTGGGCCTGAACAAGTAGGCCTTTTCTTCCTTTTAAAGGCCAGTGATCCTCCTGTACTTGAAGATGGTGTAGAAGCCCTTCCCTTGTAAGATAATATGCACCCACTCCCCATAATCAACCCCCATCTCCCATCCTGGCTACCAGACTAATTAGTAGGGTCAAATAACAATATAACCTAGCACTTCCCTTAGCTTCTAAGGGAGGAAATGGACCATATGCTAAAGGAGCTACCGGATGTAGCCAACATATATATTGGCAGGAGATGAGTGAGTATATATGAGACTGGATTCTAAGGATGCTGGTTTAATGGGGGTGAGATAAGGTATAACATTGGATAAAGAAGAATTTATGAATATGGGAGCATCCTTCTATAACACAGGCTTTAACACCTTGGAAAATAGTGTCAACTTGCTGCAAGGATGGTTTTTGAGGAAGATTTGAAAAAGTGAAATAGAAAATTCACACTGCTTTGGAAGACAGTAAGAGATTAAAAGGCTCAGAGATATGTGCATTCTAGAGTAGATATATGAGTCTGAAAAACCTTCCTGCTGCCTATGTTCTGAAAAAGAATCCAGATGATATTCCATTGACTAAAGTGGTAAGGAATGTGCTGGTAAACGGGGCACAAGAATCACTGAGAAACTTAATGGTAACTAACTCAGTGTTAACTAGGTCAGGGCTTCAGAAGTGATAGCCATGGGGATGGTAGGATCCTAAAGTAACATAGGCCAAGTAGTAGCACCAAACCCATCAGAAGCAAAGTGGATGTAATTATAATGATAAGCAGAAAGGGTAGAGTGGCCCTTAGAGGAGTCTGACACAGAGAGCTATAGAGGTTAAGAGATCGTGTGTCTAGGGTCAAGATGAATGGACAACCAATAAAGAGTTTTGAGTATTGCTCAATCTGTAAGATAGAAAGAAATCAAGAATGGATGATCAGGAGGCAGAGGGTCACCACCCAAATAAAGTTGTGATTCCATGCCGAGTTTCTGTATGTGAGTCAGTTTTCAGATCCAAAGCCCAAAGGGTGTAGTCTGCTTTATTAGCTATATCCTTGCCAGAGAAGATTAATATGATCTCAGGTACAGACTGTTGATGTGATGAATTCATTTTTTTCTGTTCTGGTAAGGAGAATAAGAAGCAGTTTGCACACAGATGGACACAGCAATATACATTTATGTTCTTGTCCTAGGGCTATGTTAACCTTCCATCCTCTGATATAATATAGTACAAAGGGGCCTGGATCACCTGGAGATGCAAGATATCACATGGGAACAAACTAGTGGTTACAAATGGGGAGAGGGAAGGGGAGAGAGGGACAAGATTGGGATAGGGGATTAAGAGGTACAACCTCCTACGTATAAAATAAATAAGCTGGGACTTCCCTGGTGGTCCAGTGGTAAACAATCTGCCTTCTAATGCAGGGGACATGGGTTCGATCCCTGGTCAGGGAACTAAGATCCCACGTGCCGCAGGGCATCTAAGCCTGTGCGCCTCAACTATAGAGCCCGCGTGCCGCAAACTACAGAGCCCACGCGCTCTGGAGCCCATGTGCCACAACTAGAGAGAGAAAACCCGCACACCACAACTAGAGAGAAGCCCACACGCCACAGCAAAGATCCCGCATGATGCAACTAAGACCCAACACAGCCAAAAATGAAATAAATAAATAAATAAATAAAATAAATACTAAAAAAAAGCTACAAGGATATATTGTACAGCACAGAGAACACAGCCAATATTTTGTAATAATTTAAAATGGAGTATAATCTATAAAAATTTTGAGTCACTATGTTGCACACCTGAAACTGATATAATATTTTAAATCAACTATACCTCAATTAATTACAAAACAGATTTTAGTTCATCACAGTGACGAATCTCTTAACAATTATAAATCCTCAAAAGTAACAGGCCACTTAGTGAAGTAATGAGTTTTTCATCCCTAAAAACTATTCAAAAGAGGTTGACAGTAATTAAGGATTTCTATATTGGAAATGAAAAACAGCAACAGAGTTATAGACACAGAGAACAGAAGGGTGGTTGCCAGAGGGGAGGGGGTGGGTGCAGGATAGAAATAGGTGAGGGGAACTAAGAGGTACGGACTTTTAGATCAAAATAAATGAGTCACGGTATGAGATGTATAGTGTGTGGAATATAGTCAATAACTAGGTAATATCTTTGTATGATGACAGATGGTAACTAGACTTATCGTGATAATTTTGAAATGTATAGTAATATCAAATCACTATGTTGTGTAACAGGAACTAATACAGTGTTGTTGGTCAATTATACTTCAAAAACAAAAAGCAAACTCATAGCAAAAGAGATCAGAGATTGTGGTTACCAGAGGTGGGGGTGGGAGAAATTGGAGGAAGGGAGTCAAAAGGTACAAACTTCCAGTTATAAGATAAATAAGTACTAGGGATGTAAGTTACAATGTGATAAATATAATTAACTGCTGTATGTTATTATGAAAGTTGTTAAGAGAGCAAATCCTAGGGGTTCTCCTCAGAAGGAAAAAATTTTTTTCTATTTATTTAATGTTGTATCTATGTGAGATGATGGCGTTCACTAAACTTCTTGTGATAATCATTTCATGATGCACGTAAGTCAACTCATGCTGTACATCTTAACTTTATACAGTGTAGTATGTCAATTATATCTCAATAAAACTGGAAGAAAAAACATTGTTTAAGAGAGCCTGTTGAGGGGGTGACATGGCAAGAGCAGCCTCTATTTGTTGAGAGTGGTCCTCAGTCGACAGCCAACAAAAAAATAAGGACTTCAAGTCCTACACCTGCAAGGGACTGAATTATTCGAACTAAATGATCACTTCCTCCTTGAGCCTCGAGATGAGGATGCAGCCAGCTGACACTTTGATTTCAGCCTTATGAGACCCTGAGCAGAGAACCTAGACAAAATGTGCCAGACCCCTAGCCCACAGAAGCTGTGAGATAATACATCTGTGCTGTTTAAATTACTGAGTTTGTGGTAATACGTTATGCAGCTATAGCAAAGTAATACAGGCTTGTAAATATTTCCCCCTCCAAGTGTTTCTCCTTTGTCAATTGGCATGATATTAAGCTTTGTCAGTAAGAGGTGCTGGAGAGACATTGCAGGAGGAGGGTTTTTTCCTCTCTCTTCCTGATTCCCACGTGCTTCTCTCACTGGTGCTCCTGAAGTATATGCTGCTTCTACAGCTCCCGGTTCCTGCAGTGCATGCAGTTTCTGCAGTATCTGCTACTGTGTGCCAGTAGCACACAGTACCTCCCTGTGGGTAGTTTCTTCTAGCATCCCCTAGGATGGCTTTGCAGTTACGAGGTGGGGCATCTCCCTGTAGCTGGCTTCCCTCAGTATCTCAACAAGTTCTGCTGGTGTGGTACCATAGCAAGCTTCTCCACCATCCAGTGAGCCATAGCTATTCTGTCTGCAGCAAGATCTGGATCTTAGTCTTGGTGAGCTGGGGGTGGATCATACTTGCTCTCTCTGAGCCCTCGAGTTGTAACTGCTCCTTATATTTGCTATTTTTGTGTTCTTTAGATTTCTCTTCATTTCCTACTGGCCAGTCCTGCATTACTCCAGTGTCTATTATAGTGAATAATTCTTTATATTAATCCTTCTCCATTCACATTACTTGTGGGTTTTCTCTCCTGATTGGACCCTGACTGGCATACCCGACAAAGCTGGAATCCTGGTAGGACTCTCCAGTGGGGAGCTAGAACTAGACAGGAGAGCCAGTTGCTGCTTCAGTTGCCTCCTGAGGCAGAGAGGAGGGGGGACAAAGACCCTGATTTCTTCTTTCCTCTCTCCTTCCAATCTCTCAGTATCCCAGCCTCCAGTCTCTATCAGTGCTCCCCATTGGCCAAACGCATCTGGAAGCCAGCTGACACAGGGGCCAGAGAACATGGGCACCTGCAATACACAGCAGAACAGGGAAAGGTGAGGAGTGGGTCTGAGGGCCACCAGGGCTGGAAAAATCCTGCATAGTCACTGACATTAAGGAATTAGTTGTACTAGGTTAATGATGAAATATAGAGGGATTATATTTATCTCTAAGTAAATTAAATGAGTGTATTTTTCTCCTGGACACACATAATAAAGACTTTTATGAAATCTTAAAAGGAAAAATGACATTTTGAAATCTTTAGCTGTTAATAAAAATTAATGCTTTTAAATGTGCTCTTTCATTAGTAAATTAAGTGAACAGTTTAGAAAAAAATACTTTGGATGAAGATAAGTAAATAATTAATTTTAAAGACAGCACTTTCGTAAAGTAATTCAAAAGATGTTGACAAGAAATTTACAGGAAGCCCAAAGACTAGAGCAATAATTTAAAAATAAGTTGATCCACTGGAATTTTTAAATTGAAAAAGGAATTGGAGACTCTGAACTTTCTGTATTATTGACCTCATATTACAAGAAATTGAATTTTTATATATGATTTCACCATCTGGTCTGAAGAATCTTTGGAAATTATTCTTGTTTAGCAACAGAAATACTTTGAAGATCTTGAACATTTATAGTAACAAACAAGGACTATTTTGGAAAGCTAATGTATGTACTACTTTTAGCAATTTTGAATTAAGCAAGATTAATATATCCTAGCTAATTTAAATAAATCTATCCTGAAAAGAAAGCTGAGTACTGGAATAATTTATGCTGCCTGTAGTCACTGATAATCCCACTTTCTGCATCACATAGAAAGAGAATAAAGCAGTAATGGTTGGTGGCCAATTTGATATCTACACACTAAGATAATAAATGAATTTTGCGAAAACCCCAAAGTGGAAGAATCATTGTCTTTTGAACCAATATAAGCATATTAGAATTTTAAGATGTAAAGTTCTTCAATGAATAAAATTTTCACCACTAGTTTTACTAATAGTCCAGAAGCAATGATGATATTTAAAATGATTACCACTCAGTGTTATGAATATTCCTTTACTCATGAATAACATCATGAGTCAGACATCATAATGCTAAAAAGAAGAAGAAAATAAGACACCTCGTTCCCTGCCCCCTCATAGAAGCAGAATATTGACAGTGGTATTGATGGTAAAGAAAGCCGTGGGTGTTGGTCGTGATCTCTATACTTCAAGACTCAATCATCTCACTCTGCAAGTCTGGAACTTCAGTTGCCAGCTTAGCCAGTGGAGATTTACCTCTAAAAAGCTACCTTATTGTATGACATTGACTTGTACAAAAGAAGTGAGTTTGTAATAAAACGTAATTGCCAAACCCTCTGATATTCACTTAATTCATTTAGTCTCTCTTATCTCACCATGGAAGTCTACTTAAGAAGCCAAATAACAGTTGAAGGGTTACTTAAGAAACCTAAAACCTATTTAAGAAACCAAATTAAGGTTGGTGAATATATGTAACTGATAAAGTTAATTTGTATATGGGGACCCACAAAATGGAAGCCACCACAGTGGCCTGGCCCATGTCACATAACAAAACCTAAGTCAGCCTACACTTACAGAAACACCTGTCAAGGAATCCTAACGTATACCGCTTACGATCCTCCAACTCAGCTTTAGCTAGCTTACCTTACCCTAGAAAATAGGACCTGCTGGCCTTATAAGGAAGTCCCAACTTTCTAGCCAATCATGCCCTGTTTCCACATTGCCTCTTCTTTATTTTTTTATTTGTAAATTTTTTTGTTTTGAAGTATAGTTGATTTACAACATTGTATTAGTTTCAGGTGTACAGCAAAGTGATTTGGTTATATATATGTATATATCTATATTCTTTTTTGATTCTTTTCTATTATAGTTTATTACAAGATATTAAATATAGTTCCCTGTGCTATACAGTAAATCCTTGTTTATCTGTTTTATAGATGGTATTGTACATCTGTTAATCCCATACTCCCAGTTTATCCCTCCTCCCCCTTCCCCTTGGGTAACCATAAGTTTGTTTTCTATGTCTGTGAGTCTATTTCTGTTTTGTAAATAATTTCATTTGTACTGTTTTTTAGATTTCACATATAAGTGATATCGTATAATATTTGTCTTTCTCTGACTGACTTCACTCAGTATGACAGTCTCTAGGTCCATCCATGTTGCTGCAGATGGCATTATTTCATTCTTTTTTATGGTTGAGTAATATTCCATTGTATATATGTACCACATCTTCTTTATCCATTCCTCTGTAGATGGACACTTAGGTTGCCTCCATGGCTTGTCTAATGTAAGTAGTGCCACTATGAACATTGGGGTGCATGCATCTTTTTTTAAAAAACTTTTATTGGAGTATAGTTGATTTACAGTGTTGTATTAGTTTCAGGTGTGCAGCAAAGTGAATCAATTATACATATACATATATCCACTCTTTTTTAGATTCTTTTCCCATATAGGCTATTACAGAGTATTGAGTAGATTTCCCTGTACTATACAGTAGATCCTTATTAGTTATCTATTTTATATATAGTAGTGTGTTTATGTCAATTGCAATTGCAAATTAAGCCCTTGTTGGTCACATCGTTTGCAAATATTTTCTCCCATTTTGTGGGTTTTCTTTTTGTTTTGTTTATGGTTTGCTGTATTTGTTATCCTTTGCTGCTCAACATTGCCTCTTCTAATGTTCTATAAAACTCACTCTTGCTCTAAATCCCTCTGTACAAAAGGCTCTGTACTCCTCCAATCCATGGATTGTTTTCCTTTAAATAAAGGACATCAAACTCATTACTAAATTGTTCTAGTTCTGTCATTTGACATAAATGAGGCACTAATAACAGAAATAATACTGTTTCTTCTGGCACGTAATACGTACTTAGGGACCACTATTATTTGCAATAGTGCTTCACAGCTTACAGATCCTTTTCATATGTCTTACTGAGTGTTTAATTCTCACAAGAAATATGTCAAGTAATGGGTCTGGTATTATCATCTCCCTGTCTCTTTTACTTATGGGAAAAAAAACAGAGAGATAAAGTGACGACTAAAATCTCATAACTGATATAGTTGATATCTATTGCTTTGGTTGGGCCAATTTCCTTTCTCATTTTGATAACATGACTCTGATTTTCCTTTAAGGAACTACACCTATGCCTT
The DNA here is from genome assembly GCF_964341445.2 of Mesoplodon mirus. Taxonomy (NCBI): domain Eukaryota; kingdom Metazoa; phylum Chordata; class Mammalia; order Artiodactyla; family Ziphiidae; genus Mesoplodon; species Mesoplodon mirus. The sequence goes on along the minus strand of NC_138979.1, from coordinate 100,469,189 downwards.
TCTGTAACTCCTAGCAGGACTGTCAATCAAGGGGCTTTGCCTCTTTCTGTTACATATGACCCACACTAGCCCATCAGGTCTCTCTATATCCCCCTGGATGCAGAGACTGCTCTTTGGTATTTACCTGAAGGCGTTGAAAACTTATGTATGCACAAAAACCTGCACCTGGATGTGTACAGAAGCTTTATTCATAATTGCCAAAACTTGGAAGCAGCAATGATGTCCTTCAGTAGTGAAAGAATAAATAAACTGTGGTACATCCAGATAACGGATTATTACTCTATGCCAAAACCAAAATGAGCCATCCATCCACGAAAAGACATGGAGGAACCTTAAACGCATATTGCTAAGTGAAAGCAATCTGAAAAGGCTACATACTATATGATTCCAAATACATGACATTCTGGAAAAGGCAAAACTATAGAGTAAAAAGATCAGTGATTGCCAGGGATTAGAGCAGAGGGAGAGATGAATGGGCAGTGCACAGAGGTTTTTTAGGGCAGTGAATCTACTCTGCATGATACTATGGTGGTGGATACATGTCATTATACTCATCCAGTTTCATAGAATATACAACATGAAGAGTGAACCCTAATGTAAACTATCAATTTTGGAGGATAATCATGTGTTAATGTAGGTTTATCAGTTGTAACAAATGTAGCACTCTGGTGGGGGACGACGTGATAATGCATGACAGTACAAGGTGTCTTTGTACCTTCCTCTTAATTTTGCTGTGAACCTAAAACTGCTCTTAAAACAAGTCTCTCTCTCTATATGTATATGTATAGCTGATTCACTTTGTTATAAATCAGAAACTAACACACCTAAAAAAGAAAAAAAAAGTCTATTTTAAAATGTCAAAAACTATTGCTTTTGACCACTGCATATATTTTACAAACTTTTTGGTGGCAAGGTTAGGAGAATGTGTTGATGAAATAATCCATGGAAGAATATGTTTTTTAGATAATGCAAGAAAGGAATGATGGAAATGTAGTAGAGTAGCATTCGGTGGAAGAATTTTAGTACTTTGCTAATGTGAAAGAATATTTCTCATGTAAATGCAAGAAAAGTGGTTAAAACTGCTGAGACACCTTTTCGGGTTAGTTAACCACAGACAAATGGTAAACTGTTTTTTTTTAATACCCCAACTTCTCTTGTTTTCTACCTTCAGTTCCCTTCTTTCCTTTTTATTATGTTGCAAGCACATCACCCTATATGAATGTTTTCAAATTTTCAACACTTTAATCCACTAGAAGGATGAGGTCATGGGCTGTAACATCTTTCTCCTGTATATTTCCCCCTTTTCCATCCCTTTTCTCTGCAGCCCCTGATCCCTGCATCTTTCTTGCTCAAATCATTTTGTCTCCCTACCCCCATTCTTTCTTTTGTTTTTGGAAAAGGATGGAGAGAGATGAGGGGAAGGGACAAGCAAATCCTATGAGAGAATTAGGTCAAACTGGGATAGATTTTTAATCAAATCTTAGCACATTCTAAATATAGGACACCCTGATCAACGAAAGGAATAGAAAATATTCATGTATTAACATGTTTATTTCTTTACTTGAATCTGCCACCTACCGACTCCCCTTTTGTTAGCAAAAATAATGTAGGAAAATTTAAGGAAAACAGAAAAAACTGAAAAATGGATAAAAGGGTTTGTGTATTTATTGCATAAGATTTGCTCTCCCTCTTTTGGATTTTAAGTTTCTTTAAATCCAATGGACTTAGTTTCCTTTTGCTATGAATATATACAGCATTTAGCTCTTTCTGACTATCATTTCTTTGGACTAACTTCTCCAGAGCTATATGACTACATTTTGTGTTATATTTTGTCATTGTAAGTTCTTTTGCTCTAAAAGATTACACAACAATTTTCTCCATTAGGTTCTTTTACTAACCATTGAATCTATGTTATTCTTGTCTTCCCCAAAAGACAGCACCTTGAGGTCCTTGAGTCTGAAGTATACTTTTGCTATTTATGGTGTCTTTGTTTTTCCTGTTGGAAGCCTTTACTAGTTTTTGTCTGCATATTACATTGACCTGTCCTTCAAGATACAGCTAATTTCCTCTATTAGGTTTTTAAAATTTCTCTAGTTACTTCCCAATCATGCACTACACAACTGCACATCTGTGGCTGGTTGAATAATGCCCCCTGCAAAGGTGTCCACTTTCAGTTCCCCAGAATCTGTGAATGTTACCTTACATGGCAAAAGGAACTTTGCTGATGTGGTTAAATTAAGGACCACGAAATGGGGCGATTATCCTGGGTTATGCTGATGAGCTCAGTGTAACCACAAGGGTCCTATGAGAAAGAGGCCAGGATAGGAGAGGAGATGGTGCAACAATGGTAGTAGAGGGAGAAAAGGCAATGTGATGTGAGGCTGTGAGCCAAGTAATGCGGCTGCCCTCTAGAAGCTAAACAAGGCAAGGCAGAGGATTCTTCCTCAGAGCCTCCGGAAGTAACTAGCCCTGCTGACATCTTGATTTTAGCCCACAGAGACTGATTTTGGACATTTGACCTCCAGAATTGTAAGGTAATAAATTTGTGTAGTGTTAAGCAAGTCTGTGGTCATTTGTTACAGCAGCAATAGGAAACCAATATGACATCATTATGTATTTTATATTCTTCTAGGTCTGTTCCACATAATTTAGTACTTTACTGTCATACTCTCTAATTCTACTATGTGTAATTGGTAGAATATAAATTCCTGGTGGACAGGAACAAGCATTTTTACCTTTTTTTTTTTTTTTAAACACCCTACAGTGCTTAGTCCCGTCTTAGGTACTCAGCTATTTGAAGTGGGTTATAACTTTGTTGCATAAAAGAGAATGGCCACTACCAATGGGGAAATGAAAGGCATTTCAAAAGAAATATATAACTCAATAAACTGTATTTACTTCCTTGGCAACAAATTCCAACCTTTTGATTTTGAGCTTTGTGTCACATGCAGTGCTAGGTGCACAGTATTTGATTAATGGAGGCTGGAATACAGAGTGCCCTCAACAAGCACTTGATGCACTGAGCTGAAATCTGTGGGAGTAAAGAAGGAAAAGGAGAAAGAGAAAAGCAGTGTGGGTCTGGCAGAAAGTCTTCCTTGTCTATTTGGCTGATTCATTTTTGTCACATTAAGTAAAGTTAAAATGCTTTACAAGAACATTCATTCTTTTAAATATTCTTTTTTGCTTAACATTTTAATGTTCAATTAATTTCATCCATTAAATTTAAATAACCAGTATTTAAAAATCCAGGTAATATGCTTAATACTGTGCTAAGAGATAAAGAGGTTACAGACCACCTGTAGAACAAGGGTCTGTTCCAGAAGGTCTTAGTATCTAGTTAGAAGATAATACTAACAATCAGCTACGGTTACCAGGCATTTATCAGGTGCCATCTTGTGTGATTCAGACTTTGGAGATTATAGATATTTGGAATTTGGGGCTCGAAAATCAATACCTCATTCAGCAAATACTCATTGAGAACCTATTATGGTTTTCTGTGAATAAGAATTTCTGTTTGGAGCTTGCAATTTGATAGAGGAAGAGAAGTAACGAATACAAGAATGGATTAAGTGCTAAATAGCAGGAGGATGCTTTGTAGTTGGGAAAAGGTTATTACTTTCTGAGAGTTGAAAGGGGAGGCAGGAATTTGAATGATTTCAAAGTAAAGGTATCATTTAGGCCGAGCCTTGAAAGATGAGTAGGACTTTGAAAAGAATAAAATATTCTAGGCATGAAAGGGCATAGTTTTCAAAGGATGTTTGAAGGGTAGTACATTACGTTCCTATTGAAGTAGTAACAAATAACCACAAACTTGAAGCAATACAAATTTGTGTGTTATCTTCGAGTTCTGTAGGTCAAAAGTGCAATAGAGCTCTCACTGGGATAAAATTGAGGTGTTGGCAGGGCTGAGTTCCATTCTAGAGGCTCTAGTGGTGAATCCATTTCCTTGTGTTTTCCAGCTTCTAGAGGTCGCTGGTAACCCTCTTCCTCTATTTTCGAAGTCAGCAGTGTTGCATTGCTCTAGTCATTCTTCCTAGTCACATCTCCCTCCTGACTCTCTTCTTGTGCCTCCCTTTTCCAGTTTGAAGGCCCTTGTGATTATGTTAGTCCCACTCAGTAACTCCGGGTAATCTATTTTACAGTCATGGGACTAGCAACCTTAATTATGCTTTTGCAGTGAAACAGCCTGTTCACAGGTTCTGGGGGTGAAGTCTGTGGACATCTTTGGTGGGGCATTATTCTGCTTACTACAGGTAGTGAGGAGCAGCTAATCTTGAGAGGAAAGAAGGCCAAGAGGAAGGGGTACGAATGCACTAATAAGGGCAATGGGGAGCAGGTGCAAGTTTCTGAGGTTAGAGATAAATTCTCATTTTTTTTGAAAACAGCTTTGCCTGCAACATAGAAACAATCGTTTGGACAGGCAATTTTGGGGTGCAACATTAGGAGGCCCCTATTAAGTCTAAGAGGGTCTAAGGTAAGGAGGGCATAGCTGATCACTTTATTTGGTCTGAGGTTGCTTCTGCCCATTTCTAAGTGTTTTTCATCACAATTCATGACATCATCCCACAGGATTTCAGCAAGTGCAGTTCCCGGTTATTTGGCTGAATTTGTTCAGTAGATTGATCCTGCAACCCAGGCCTTAAACCGTTCACCTACAATCAACAAGAGGAGAGACGAATCCTGGCAGACCCCCAATTAGCAAGGCTGAAGAGAGCAAAACACTGAATTTTTTATGGGTCCAAATCTCAGGGAAAGCACGCAGTCCTTTTTCCTAAGGTGTTTCCTTAACAAGGACACAAAACTGAAAAGCTGCGCCTTCCCGTCACCGCCCCTTCCATCCCCCCACCACCATCGGAGGCAGGGACGTGAGCCCCGCCCAGCGGACTTTACTGACACCGACCGACCAGACTAGGACGTCCACCCGGAACCCCCGAAGCGCGGGGGGTGGGTGGATGGAGGAGGCAAAAAGCGGGAGGGCGGACCCTCGGTCACGTGCCCCGAGCCGTTTTCCGCTTCCGTCACTTCCGGGTGCGACCGTCGCTTCTGTCCTGGTGGGCTCTGTACGCGTTCGGTGCTTACTCACTGTACCTGACAGTCTGTACTACTGCCCCTTCCCTGTTCCCAGGGGGAGGGACATGAGTGTCCCTGGCCTGCCTTCCCTGGACGGGGTCCTGGCAGGGCCAGCCGACGGCCTGGAGGCCGGGGGCCCGACGCCGGGTACGTGCTGTGGGGCGGGGCGGGGCGGGCGGGACCCGAGTGGGTGGGTCTCCGGGCCGCCCAGGGGGAGTAAGATGCTTCCGGCAGCTGCCGCCCCGAGGCTCTGTCCCCAGCGCGGAACTAGGGAACCTTGCCGGCTCTCCTGGCCAGAGGAGGAGGCAGGAAACGAGATCTGGGGGGAAGCGGTGGTTGGGGTGCTGTTGGTGGGGGTTGATGGTGAAGGCATTCTGAGTTTGTGTATTGACTCCAGCACACTGTTGGCTATTTGTTACACGTTAGTGGTTGAGGATGAATTTACCAGAAGGATGATTGGTTTGTAATTCAGAGAATTGATGTATCCAGTATTATTGCCCACTCACTCATGAAATGATTATCTTGCGTTTTGACCTTACTGCGTCCTTCTTCCAGCAATCTTTCTCAACCCGAGTTCGAGGAGAGATTTAAACCCTAATGGCCTAGGGCATCTATTGAATGTAATGAATCGGCTTGCTCTGCATCCATAATGATACTATGTTTGTACTATCCTAGGGAGAATTGAGAAGATAGTAACTCAAAGCAGTTTCTGTGTTCTGCGGTTCAGATGAGGAACCCTAGGTGAGAAAGGCTTCAGGACCTTGGATGTACCTTTACTTGTACTTCCTGTTCCAGAAATATAGGGGTTACCCCAAAATAGCGCTCTCAGCCCTTTCTTGGTGGTGCTTTTCCTCAGTGACTTCCCTCTCTTCACACCTTCCTAAGTTGCTTCTGTAAATATCACTTCCTTGTATATAAGTGCAGGTTGGGTCTCTCTCTGCTTGCTCTTCCATCTGCTTGCTGGGTCCTCTGACATGGTTATTTTGCACTAATCTCACACACAGCATGTACATAAATAAAAGTAGATGTCTGATCCTATTAATGGTGCCAAGTCACTATCACTTGAAACTTTGACATTACTCTTGACTCCTCCCACTTGCCTCCTACCTCTGTTTTGTCCAGGGGATTCTACTGTACAATTTCCATCTCCTCTTTGCATTTTCACCTTTACAACAACAGTTGTAAGGCTAGTCCACCTCCAGTCTCTTATTCATCATTCCATCTATCACACTGTCACGTCACTGCTCCAAGATAAAGCTCCCATCATGTCATTTCCTTGCTTGGAAACCTTAAATGGCTCCTTACTAAACTAAGGGCCAAACACATTATCTTCGCATTCAAGGGTCCTCATAGGCTGGCCACATGGTCTTAGAGCTCACTACTGCATATGTCTCATGCTCCAGACACCCCAAACTAACCTCTCTTTCCAGAGCCATCCTATATTCCCTCTTTCCTCATGCTGCTTCCTGTACCCATATTGCATCCCTTTCTCTCCTGCCTTAGAATTCTTACCCATTTGGAAATAGTAGTCCTCATAGGTTGCTGATGGAAGTGTAAATTGGTGACATCTCTTAGGAAAGCAGTTTTGCAATGTCTATTTTTTTTTTTATAAATTTATTTTGTTTATTTACTTTTGGCTGCGTTGGGTCTTCGTTGCTGCGCGCAGGCTTCTTCATTGCGGTGGCTTCTCTTGTTGCAGAGCACGGGCTCTAGGCATGCGGGCTTCAGTAGTTGTGGCACGTGGGCTCAGTAGTTGGTGGCTCACGGGCTCTAGAGTGCAGGCTCAGTAGCTGGGGTGCACGGGCTTAGTTGCTCCGTGGTATGTGGGATCCTCCTGGACCAGGGATGGAACCTGTGTCCCCTGCATTGGCAGGCAGATTCTTAACCACTTCGCCACCAGGGAAGTCCCTGCAATGTCTATTAAAAAATGCATAAACACCTTGTTCCATTAATCTATTTATAAGAATTTATTCTATAGAAACAGTGATATGAATATGCAAAGACAAGCAAGGAAGCTCACTGCAACATTGTTTGAAAAAGCAAAAAGTAGAATAGGTGTCTTATTTTCTTTGTCTTAGTCTACTCGGGCTGCTATAATAAAATAACATAGGCTGGTGGCTTAAACAACAGACATTTATTCCTTGAAGTTCTGGAGGCTGTGAAGCCCAAGGTCTAGGTGTGGGCAAAATATGTTCCTGGTGAGGACCCTCTTCTGATCTTGCAGATGGCTGCCTTCCACTGTGTCCTCACATGGTGGAAGGAGAGAGTTTGGTCTCTCTTCCTCTTCTTTTAGGGTCAATAATCCCATCATGGGGAACCTACACTCAGACCTCATCTAAACTTAATTATTTCCCAAAGACCCCCACCTCCAGATACCATTACGTTGGAGGTTAGGACTTCAACATATGAATTTTGGGGGAAGGACACATTTAGTCCATAACAATAGGGAACTGGTTAAACAAAATGTGGTAGAATTCTGTTAAGAAGAATGGAGTAGATTCATACATGTTGACCATATCTGAGATATATATTTATGAGAAAACTTGTAGAACAGTATAAGCAAGATTTCATTTGTGATAAATACAGGGTTTAACTGTGTATGCAAAGACAATTTCTTGAAGGCTATGTAAGAAACTCCAGAGTGACTCTCTGTGGAGTAAGGTAGTGAGGAGTATTTTTACTTTTCAGGTTATAGCCCCTTCTTTTGTATTTTAAGTTTTTACAATGAGTAACACCTAAAAAAGAAAGGAATGAAAATTCTATCCATTCTTCAAGCTTCAGCTCAAATGCCCACACCTTCATTAGGAATTATTCCCTGATATCCCTGGTGAAAGTGATCTTTCTCTAATCTGTGGCACTTCTCACATTCTCTGATTCCCCTGTATTGAGCTTTTTCAGGGACGGGGACTTGCCTAATTTATTGTTGTAACCTCAAAAACTAGTACGTAAAATGTATGTGCAGCAAATGTTTCTTGTCTCCCACAATAAAGTACCTTGAACTTAGTGAATAAATGCTTGTAAAAACATGAGTAACTTCAACTCTTCCAATAATTTAACCAGAAGACTGGGACAGGGTAAGGGGGTTGGTGTGTGTGAGTTAAAATGTATATATAGTTTAAGGAAGGTGTATTGGTTGTTACTCCTTAAAGTTGAAATATCCTTATTTGGTTGTTTCTGTTTATCTGTAATACTTATGTTTTCTATGTGTGTATATATATATATATATATTTTTTTAATTTATTTTTGGCTGTGTCAGGTCTTCGTTTCTGTGCGCAGGCTTTCTCTAGTTGTGGTGAGCGGGGGCTGCTGTTTGTTGCGGTGCGTGGGCTTCTCATTGCGGTGGCTTTTCTTTGTTGCGGAGCACGGGCCCTAGGTGTGCGGGCTCAGTAGTTGTGGCTTGCGGGCTCCAGAGCGCAGGTTCAGTAGTTGTGGTGCCTGGGCTTAGTTGCTCCGCGGCATGTGGGATCTTCTCGGACCAGGGCTCGAACCCGTGTCCCCTACATTGGTGGATTCTTAACCACTGCGCCACCAGGGAAGCCCCTTCTATATTTTTTAAAGAGAGTTGCTGCTGTTTGCACTGTTATTGTAATCAAGCCTTTAGCAATGACATTAATCGTAATAATATAATATAATATAATATATAATATAACATTAATGATGTATTTTATTCACTTCCCATCTGATGAAACATCAATGGCAATATCTGTAAATGCTTCACTTTTCCCATTATATTTTTATTTCACTTGTGGAGTGCTTCAGTTTCTAGTTAGCTCTTACTTGTTTGAATATTGCCTTGCAATCTAGAGAATTCCAAAGTTTGTTCATATGTTTCTCAGGATCCAAATAAAAACCATACTAATTTATTTTGATCTCTAAAAGCTAATTTTGAATATGACAGCATGTTGTTTTCCTCAATCTTGCCAAAATTTAAATCTGTGGTAAAAACTATACTTGGAAATGAGCTATAAGCAATGTATTGTGATGAACGTATTCTGTATAATGATCTAATTTGATGTTATGGATTATTACCAGATTATGATTAAAGACAGGTGTTTCAGAGTTTAATATTAGTTTAAAAATGCTTTTGGAGTACCATTTTAGTAATGTGGCCATTTGACTTTTTTTTTTTAATTCTAAACCGGTGATTCTAAAATCTTACACATCATTCATTGAACCCTGTTTAGAAATTGTTTTGTACTTTTCTTGGTAGGAGTAGTGATTGATGGGTATTCATGTTAGACATTTTGAATGCCTGGTACAATGCTTACACTGTTACTATTCAAAGGAAAGGTAGGAATAAACTAGTTCCTGGCATCAAATCTAGATTTACACAGAAGACAACTATTATACACTATTTTCTATGGTAAATTAAGGTTCTGAATTTCAAGAGAGGAGAAATTCTTAGAAAATTTCTTTCCTGCTAACAAATGACAGAACAACCCTCGCTTTACATGTAAATATCAAGCTCTATGCAAAATAAATGTTGATCCATATTACTTCCATAGAATTGAAAAAAATATTTTTAGGTATTGCATTTATTTAAAAATTTTTTTTAAAGTTTTTTTTTTTTAATGTGGACCATTTTTTTAAAGTCTGTATTGAATTTGTTACAATATTGCTTCTGTTTTACCTTTTGGTTTTTTGGCCGGCAGGCGTGTGGGATCTTAGCTCCCTGACCAGGGATCAAACCTGCACCCCCTGCACTGGAAGGCGAAGTCTTAACCACTGGACTGCCAGGGAAGTCCCTGCATTTAAAAAATATATAATCTCTAGGGGCTTCCCTGGTGGCTCAGTGGTTACGAGTCTGCCTGACAATGCAGGGGACACGGGTTTGAGCCTTGGTCCGGGAAGATCCCACATGCTGTGGAGCAACTAGGCCCCTGCGCCACAGCTACTGAGCCTGCGCTCTGGGGCCTACGAGCCACAGTGACTGAAGCCCATGAACCTGGAGCCCGTGCTCCGCAGCGGGAGAGGCCACCGCAGTGAGAGGCCCGTGCAACGCAACGAAGAGTAGCCCCCGCTTGCCGCAACTAAATAAAGCCCACTCACAGCAACAAAGACTTAACACACCCCAAAATAAATTAATTACTTAAAAAAAATTCTGCAAGCTTTTGGAAAGAAGAATTTCTTACTTCCATTCAGTAACTGTTCCTTCCTTTTAGGCCTCAGACTCCTTTAATAATACACTGAAAACTCTAAATCCCCTTCCCTGAAAAATACATACACATATGGAATTTTGTGTGTGTTAATGTTCTTTTCAGCTAGACTTTACCTTGTCCTAGTAGCTTTAAAATATTTTTTGAGTGCTCATAACTTGATTTTTAGAGGATGCTCAGTAAGTAAAAGTTAAAAAAAAAAAAAAGGATACCTACATTATCCTGTGTGTGTGCTCTGAACTCTGCTAGCCTCCTTTCCTCCCTCCCTGCTACTTTCTTACCCCTGTGTCAGTTTAAAAGCTTCCTAAATTTGATTTTTTGCTTGGGGACAGGTTTAAGTGACACTTCTCCAGATGAAGGGTTAATAGAGGACTTGACCATAGAAGACAAAGCTGTGGAGCAACTGGCAGAAGGCTTGCTTTCTCACTACTTGCCAGATCTGCAGAGATCAAAACAAGCTCTCCAGGAACTCACGTGAGCTGAAAAAAACCATAGATGCACTCAGTTCTTCTCTGGCATAGTCATAATTTACTGTATAAGTAAAGTATATACTGTATTAGGGATAATATTTTGTAACATTTAATACAATGGAGTATTTCTGTGTCTTTTGTGTTAGCAAATGGGAGTGGAGTAATCTAAATTACATAGTATACATGTAATTTAGATTACACAGTAATCTAAATGTAAAAAGTGAAATGAATGCTCCTAGAGTGTTTGGTCTCTTCTGAGAAGTACCCCTAAATCTTATCTAGACTCTCTGATTAGTTTTGGTGTCTCTCCACTATTTTAGGAAAGAATCGCCTCTTGGGGATGTTGCAAATGGGTATACACCTGTTTCTGAGTAGAGCTGCAAAATTGCCTCCGTAAGAGTCACATTTGTTTTCAATTGCTGGTTCACATGACTTGCCGGAAATCCCTAATTATCTTTTTTGGAGATGACCCATTTCATTCTTAGTTTATAACTCTACTAGCTAAATAAAGGATTGGAGAATAAGCTAAGAGAGGAACAGGATAAGGAAGAATGGAATCCATAAAGTGTAATCAGTATGCAAAAATATACACTCTGGGGGCTTCCCTGGTGGGGCAGTGGTTGAGAGTCCACCTGCTGATGCAGGGGACACGGGTTCGTGCCCTGGTCCGGGAAGATCCCACATGCCACGGAGCGGCTAGGCCCGTGAGCCTGCGCGTCCAGAGCTTGTGCTCCGCAACGGGAGAGGCCACAACAATGAGAGGCCCGTGTACCACAAAAAAAAAAAAAAAAAAGAAAAATATACACTCTGATTTTATCAGCTGTCACCCAGAAACAGCAGCCTGAACTTCTTCCTCTTGTGTCAGGACCCCTCTGGATTGCCCAAGCTGGCCTATTATTTCTTTTTTGTGGTGGTCACCTTTAAACTGGCTATGAACCACTGCTGCTCTAAGACTTACTCTTTGAAAACTGATCTCAGAGGCCTTTATTAGGGCAAAAGGAGAGGAATAATCAACAACTATGTCCATTTTTTAAATATTAGTAACTAATGTTACAATCCTTGGGTTTGAAGATGATAAGTGAATATAAAAGTGGTACTGTGTTCTACTACATGTGATACCCTACTGTAGTTAAGGGAGCTGATAACATTCTTAGTTTTCTGCTAGTTCCAAGTAAGATTATTTTTATTCCCCAGTGTGTGATATATCTTGTATTTTAACACCAGCCAATCCTTGTGGCAGAAAAGTCAAAGATTTTGTGGGTGAGTTTGGGTGATATATGATAGAATGAAGGAAGGTAAGAAACTCTGCAAACAAAACATATCTGGTAACACTTTGTTTATAGGAAGTTAGGAATCAAGGTTTAATTGGAAAGTTTAATTGATGAGGACATTGGCTAAAATTTAGTGTTTCAATAACCCCATTTATCTTCCTAGGTGTCTAGACAGTGGTGATGATGATGATGATGATGATGATGATGATAGTAAAATCAGCTACTGTTTATAACAGTTGAATATGATGAATAAGCAGTTATTAAACTTCTTGAGTGTTAAGGAAAGATAAGCAAACTTCAGAGGAAGAACAAAGAGAAATATATGGGTCTAGTTAAGAGCTTTCTACACTGTCTCATTGATCAGTGTATCTGTTCTTTCACCAATATCCTGCTGTCTTGATTTCTGTAGTTTCTGTAAGTCTTGAAATTTGGTAATGTACGTCTTCCAACTTTGTTCTTCTTCAGTATGTCTTAGTTATTATAGGTCTTTGCCTTTCCATGTGAATTTTAGAATCAGTTTGTAGATATCTACAAAATAACTTTCTGGATTTAAATTGAGATTGTATTGAACTCTTTGAAAACTGATCCTAAATTTTTGACCTATAGGTCAAGTTGGGAAGAATTGATATCTTAGCACTATTGAGTTTTTTATTCCATGTACTCAGAATATCTCTTCATTACTTAGATCTCTCTTATTTCTTTCATTAGAGTTTAATAGTTTTTGCATATAGATCCTATACATATTTTGTTAGGTTTATACCAGATTATTTCATCTGACGGGTTATTGTAAATGGTATTTTTTAAAATTCTGATTGTTCATTGCTGGTATATAGGAAGGCAACTGACTTTTGTATATTAACCTTGTATCCTGAAACTTTGCTATATTCACATATTCGTTCCTGGGTTTTTGTTGTTGATTCTTTGGGATTTTCCACATAGGCAGTCATGTTATCTGTGAACAAAGACAGTTTTATTTCTTCCTTTCTAATCTGTATACCTTTTATTTCCTTTTCTTGTCTTACTGCATTAGCTAGGACTTCCAGTAAAATGTTGAAAAGGACTAGTAAGAGTGGACATCCTTTCCTTGCTCCAGATCTTTAGGAGGAAAGCATCTAGTTTCTTACCACAAGTGCAATATTAGCTGTACGGTTTTTTAAAAGATATTCTTTATCAAGTTGGGGAAGTTCCTCTCTCCTCCTAGTTTGATGAGAGTGTTTTAATTATGAATGGTGTTGGACTTCGTCAAATGCTTTTTCTTCATCCGCTGATAAGACCATATGATTTTTCTTCTTTAACCAGTTGATGTTGTGGGTTACATGATTGATTTTCAAATGTTGAACCAGCTTTGCATACTTGGAATAAATCCCACTTGGTTGTGGTGTATAATTCTTTTTATACATTGTTGGATTTGATTTGTTGATATTTTGTTGAGGAGTTTTGCATCTGTGTTCTTGAAAGATAATGATCTATAGTTTTCCTTTCTTGTAATGTCTTTTTTTAAAAAATAAATTTATTTACTTACTTATTTATGGCTGCATTGGGTCTTCGTTGATGCTCATGGGCTTTCTCTCCTTGCAGTGAGCAGGGGCTGCTCTTTGTTGTGGTGTGTGGGCTTCTCCTTGCGGTGGGTTTTCTTTGTTGTGGAGCATGGGTTCTAGGTATGCGGGCTTCAGTAGTTGTGGCTCGTGGGCTCTAGAGTGCAGGCTCAGTAGTTGTGGCGCACGGGCCCAGTTGCTCCGTGGCATGTGGGATCTTCCTGGACCAGGGCTCAAACCCGTGTCCCATGCTTGGCAGGTGGATTCTTAACCACTGTGCCACCAGGGAAGTCCCTCGTATAATGCCTTTATCTGGTTTTGATTTTAGGATAGTGCTGGCCTCATAGAATGAGTTAGGAAGTGCTCCCTTTACTTCTGTTTTCTGAAAGAGATTGTGGAGAATTGGTATAATTTCTTCCTTAAATGTTTGGTAGAAATTGCCATGAAGCCATCTGTTCCTGGTACTTTGATTTCTGGAAGGTTACTACTTATAGATATAGGCCTACTTAGATTATCTGTTTCTCCTTGTGTGAGTTTTGGTAGTTTGTGTCTTTCAAGGAGTTAGTCATTTCCATCTAAGTTATCAAATTGGTGAGCATAGAGCTACCTGTAGTATTCTTTTATTATCCTTTTAATGTCCATGGGATAAGTAGTGATGACCCCTTTTCCATAAATTATGTTAGTAATTTGTATCTCCTCTCTCTTTTTCTTTGTTAGTCTAGCTAGAAGTTTATCAATTTTATCAATATTTTAGAAGAACCAACTTTTGGTTTTGTTTATTTTTTTATTGTTTTCCAGTTGTAACAGCCTGTTTTTGCTGTCCTGCTTGTCTTGGATCATTGGCTTGCTGGGTTCTCCTCTCATCCATTCTGGTTTCACCTTCTGTGGTCTCCAGTCAGAGCTGAAGGGACACATATGACCTGTAGGATATGCCATACTCAGTGCTAGATGGTGGAGATGTTTTAGCTGCCCTTCAGTCTCTTCATTGCTATTTCTTTTTTTCATTGTTGTTCTCTGTTTAGTATACTTCTGCAAGCATATCATGTTATATTTTTCTTTGTCTATAGTATTCTTTAAAATATTTAATTAAGTGACCCCCCCCCCCCCACCCAGTGTCACTTATTCCTGTGATCCTAGCATTGGTTGATCTGGAGAAGAATATTAGAGAAGTTGGCTTCTCTTCCTCAATAGCAAGTTTTGAATCAGATTTTATTGAGGAGTCTTAGAAATTACTTGGTCTGACCTTCTTACTTTGTAAATGAAATTTAGGTCCAGAGAAACTAAATTTCCAAGATCACACCAACTGATTATTATCCCTTGATACTGCATTTTTTCTAACTCTAATCTAAAAAGTCACTGCTCCTCTTCCTTTATGGTAATGTTACAATTTTAATATATATAAAACATCAAGTTTCTTGGACAAGATAGTATAAAAAAAACTTTTTGGGGATAATACAGAGAGTTGTTTGAAATAAGTAATAAAATAATTTAAAATGGCTTGATGTTATTCAAATCTGAAATTGAGGCAAGAATAAAAGATGTATTTAATTATCAGAATATTGGAATATTATTTTGGCTTTGGAATATTATTATTATTATTATTATTATTATATATATATTTTTTGCGGTACACGGGCCTCTCACTGCTGTGGCCTCTCCCATTGCGGAGCACAGGCTCCAGATGCGCAAGCTCAGCGGCCATGGCTCATGGGCCTAGCCGCTCCGTGGCATGTGGGATCCTCCCGGACCGGGGCACGAACCCGTGTCCCCTGCAGTGGCAGGCGGTCTCTCAACCACTGCGCCACCAGGGAAGCCCTGGAATATTATTTTGAAAAAGATTATGATAAACTAAATAAGCCTTGGAGAGTCAATAAATTTCCAACTTAATTTCTACTTTTAACATTAACCAAGATGAATGTGATTGCTTTTAATGAACCATCACTTAAAGTATGTAAAATTTATTTTGGCTGTGTGCTTTTGTTTCAGACAGAACCAAGTTGTATTATTAGACACACTGGAACAAGAGATTTCAAAATTTAAAGAATGTCATTCTATGTTGGATATTAATGCTTTGGTAAGTATGATTTAGTTGACATAGCTTAATGATATCTTGTTTTAGAAATAGCTAGGTTTATCCTCCCAACTTTGTACTTTTGTATGTTTGAGATACTTACGTATGTTTTCCTCTAATTTTTAAAGTTTAGAATTTGTTGTTTAACAGGAAACCTTGACTTACTTTATTAGACCTTCTATTGTCTTGAATTGTTAGCTTTCAAATGTTGAGCTTGTGATAGGAAATTGAACTTATATATGAAAGTCTGGAATAGATCTGCTCATAATTAAAGACTAATAGAAGAGAAGTAAAAGTAAGGAACTTTGGAGGTACTATTTTTCCCCTTAAGGAAAGCACATCTCTCTTTATCAAGTACATGGTTTTTAAAATTAGCACTTATTTAATTGTATGGCATTTTCATAATGCCATAACAAATTAACGCTGAAACAGACTGTTCGAGGGTCCTTTACGTCCCCTTTATATCTTTCAATGTAAGTGACCATAGTTGAATTTCATCAGAAACTTTATAGCTTTTTGATGAGAGGAACTAATACTCTTTATTTTAGGAAATGGAGAATTAACAGAAATAAGGAACTTGTGGCTACCTTTCTCTTTACCCGGAACATTAGAAATAGCTTAGTTTGCATGACTTTGTGGACTTTCATATATACGTCAAAGATTGGACTTTTCATTGGAAAAATGTGGCTTATTAATGTTTTCCTTTTATAACAATCAAAAACCAAGTCCACCTTCTCTAGTATTAGGCAGAGGCCTGTGGTAGTAAATACAAAGTCTTCTACTCAGTAGTTCTTGATTTGTGAAGGAGGTGGTCTTTGTCTTCTCCATTGAGTTCATGTTGCAGCAGAACTACATATTTGTTGAATTAATGAACCAAGCATATGTAATACTGTCGCTTCCATCTGAAAGGGCAGAAACTAAGTCTTGCTCTTTTTCCTTCTCTCAGCCCATGAGTGGTGTTTTTTTGTTGTTGTTGTTTGTTTTTTTAATTAATTTTTTTTAGTTTTGGCTGTGTTGGGTCTTTGTTCCTGTGCATGGGCTTTCTCTAGTTGCAGCAAGCCGGGGCTACTTTTCATTGCGGTGCGCAGGCTTCTCATTGCGGTGGCTCCTCTTGTTGCGGAGCATGGGCTCTAGGTGCGTGGGCTTCACTAGTTGCAGCACTCAGGCTCAGTAGTTGTGGCTTGCGGGCTCTAGAGCACAAGTTCAGTAGTTTTGGCACATGGGTTTAGTTGCTCCACGGCATGTGGGATCTTCCCGGACCAGGGCTCGAACCCGTGTCCCCTGCATTGTCAGGTGGATTCTTAATCACTGCGCCACCAGGGAAGTCCCCCAAGAGTGGTTTTGATTGTCATTCAGGAACTGAAAAATAAAAGCCCAGAGAGAAAGAGGGTCTGTAAGCTCTAGAGGTCATCAGACTCTGACTTTACTTGTAGCTACATTAAGGCTGCTAATCTCTCTACTGACACTTCTTTCCTTTTTTTTACCTGATCTTCTCTTTCTGTTACCTTCTTTCCTGAGGATGAGGTGTTTCTTTTTCTTTCTCTCCCATCTCTGGCTGAGATGGAAAGTCTATACTTATCACTCCTTGGGAAGAAAAGTGTCCTTACAGAGATTGTTCTCCTTGGTCTGACTTCAGAAGCCCAAAGAATATGATCAGACTTGTCCACAGCCTTCTCAGGGCTCTCTGGCCACAGCTTGGTTTTTCCTGATAGGCAGACACTTCACTTAAACTGTCCTGTGTACCCTGGCTCAGTCTCTCCCTTGTAAAGGCAGTAGAGAGTGTTTTACTTTTCTTAAATGAAACTGATAGCACTGTTGGATAGTCTTACTAAAATTTTAGAATTATATTGCATGGTTGTTTTTTTTTTTGAATTTTATTTAATTTATTTTTTTATATAGCAGGTTCCTATTAGTTATCTGTTTTATACATATCAGTGTATATATGTCAATCCCAATCTCCCAATTATGTTGCATGTTTTTAAGGCAAAATGTTATCTGTACAGAATATAAATGTCTATTTTATGTTGAGTAACTTTTAATCAATCTGAACTGAATCAGGTATTCTCAAAAGCCTACTAGTGGTTTAAATTAAATTTGAATCTTGGAATTAAAATATGGAGATAATTAGATCTTCAAAAATTTTGACAAATTTAGGCAGAATGAACTGTAATTTAGGTATTGATTTATTTATCCATTTCGATATTTCAGTCTGTTTTAAATTGACTTTTAAATTTACTTTTCCATCTTAAGTTCACTGAAGCTAAACACTATCATGCCAAGTTGGTGAATATAAGAAAGGAGATGCTGATGCTTCATGAAAAGACATCAAAGTTAAAAGTGAGTTGAAAATTCTTTCACAGTCTTTATAGAAGTAGAGGTTTAACTGTCTGTTTTTCTTCAGTATTCATTTTCTGACTTCTTATATATTCATATACAATAGGTTACTTAATTCATGGTACATTGTTTTCTTTTAAAACACATTCTTATTAACCCCACTCTGGGCTTTTCTACTAATAGCTGGGCTGGTGGGCTCACATTCTCTGAATATGTCACTGTATTTGTCATTTAATAATAAGAGTTTTGAGTAATAGAATTTTTTTATCAAGGAGACCTTAAATTACCCAGAACATTTAAAAACTGTGAATCACTATATTGTACACCTGTAACTTATACTATATAGCAACTATACTTCAATAAAAAAAAGTTACCCTGAACAAATTTAAAAGTTAAACATGAAATTTATTATTATGTATTGATTACCTTAAATCAAAGCATTATTACTTAAAAATTTTTTTAAATTTTTTATTTTTAATTTAATGTTTAAAGGCTACTTTTCAGTTACAGTTATTACAAAATATTGGCTATATTCCCCATGTTGTACAATACATCCTTGAGCCTGTCTTACACCCAGTAGTTTGAAACTCCCACTCCCCCACCCCTATATTGCACTCCCCCATAAATCACTAGTTTGTTCTCTAAAAGCACTACTACTTTTAAATTAGGCCATAACCTATAAGCCTTTTGCTCTCTTGGTTTTTAAATTTTTTTTGACTTAGAAAAGAGCACTTAAACTGCAGCAGAAGAGGCAAAAAGAAGAGTTGGAAAGGGAGCAGCAACGAGAGAAGGAATTTGAAAGAGAAAAGCAGTTAACTGCCAAACCAGCTAAAAGGATGTGAGAAGTTGGATGTTTGTGTCCTTCCTTCCCCTGTTGATGTTCTGGATTTAAGATGACCCAGTGTAGACTGAAGTTAAGGTAGTGCCTTATACCATTGTGTTATGCTTTGAAATCCTTTTCCCACGAGTGCTGTCTCTCTATCTTCATTTCAGCCATTCAAGAAGCTTTTTTTCCTGAATAGAAGACATAATATCACTTGGTTTGGATATTTTGTATGTAATTTTTCAACTTTGTTTTGCTTTTTAAAATTCATTATTTTGGCCTTAAGTCATTTATAAACTGGAAAATGGTTTGTTTTAATAGTCTAGACTATATGTGGTTAAAAATTAGTATGAATTATTTAGCTTCTTAATAAGTGTGGATTTAAAAGTTTCAGTTTCTTATTTTATGAAATGAATTGCCTTTCTGGCAATACAGCTCTGGGTTTTGGCAGTTGCCTTTTTATTGTTTGGTTAAGAAGAATTGCCAGCTGTTTAATCTCATATGCCACTGGAAAAGAGGTGGTATAAGCCTTTGTGAAGAACATGATAGAAAAGTGTGTACACAGGAAATAGTAGCATCTTAGACATAGGATAGGTGAGCAAGATGCCATGTAGATTCCACTAACCATATACTATACCTGCTTCCTAGCTTTGTTGTTGCTGTTTTTTCCTTATGTTGCTTCTGGGTTCAAAGTAGATTATATCTATTCCTAAAGTTTGGCGGGGGTGGTGTAGCTTTCACACACTCAAATGTGTTTAAATATTTATAATTCTTAGTAACAGTCATCACACACTGTGAGATACAGTTGTCAAGCTGATAAGATAATGAACCCAGCTTTCCAAGTGGAAAGTCTTACTGCTAGTTCTAGCTATCCTCTGATTTGCTGTGTGGTCTTAACATGTGGTTACTTTTTCTGTGCTTTTATAAAAAATTCTTAAAGTAGAATGATACATACCAACTACCCATTTTATAGATAATGACAAGAATGGTGGAAAATTAGTAAATAGCTTCTTCACAAAAGAGGCAGCATGATACCTTTAGTGTTTTCTAGATCCCCCCTCCCCCAGTATTACATGTAGAAATTTATTATGTGAGGGAAATATTATGAAGTTTCATTGTTTTAAATTGAGAGTGTATTATTCACTGTTTTAGTATTATTTAACATCCATGATGTCCAATCTCTATTACATAGAGACTGTACAGATTAGATTACAGATTATGATTAGAATGTGTATCTTTTATAATCTACGTTACATTTGGTAAGCTGGAATCACTCACTACCTCTGATCACATATCAGGCTAACCAATGATGGAGAAGGCATTAGATTTACGTCGAGTGCTAAGAACTGGTTTGTTTAAAGGTTTAAAAAATTTGTTTGAAAACCTTTCCCTTCTTTAGTGAGTGAATTATGATCTCACAGTTCTCTTGGTTTTGACCTTATGTTTAAGAGTATAAATATATTTTATTTTTAAAGGCTATGTGTTGCCCTCAAACACTGGCTAAAACTCCTAGGGCAGGATCATTAGTACTGGCAGGACAGTGTCATCTAAACTGCTGAATGTACTCACTTATAACCTGACAAAGGCTGTGCATTGTTTCTTAGAGTGATTTGTGGTGGCCAGCCGCAATGACTGTTTAAAATGCTGGTTCCTGGACACCACTCTCAATCTACTGAAGCAAATCTGTTTGTTTTTCTCTTTTTTTCCTTTTAAAAAAGTTTCCTCAAGTGATTCTGATGTACCTTATAAGTTGAGAACCGCTGGTCTAGTGATCTAGGTCAGAGGTTTCCACACTGGGCTGCATATTAGCACCTGGAAACTTAAAAAATATATACTCTTGAAGATTTTTACTCATTAGTTCTTAGGTAGGGCCCATCCACATTTTAAAGAGCCCCCCAGATAAGTCCAATGCAAGGAACCACTGGTCTAGACTTTCTAGTGATTTCTATTTATAAGGAGCGAAATAGTTTGAAAGCTACCCAGTAACTCTTGGGATTAATCTTATGAAATAAATTCTTAAACTGCTGCTTTTGATATAAAGTCAGATTTAAGACTGAAATAAATAGCAGGCCAGAAATAGGTATAGAATTCTGGTTAATTGAACTTTTGTGACCTATATTTAAATAAATCATGTTTATTGAATGAATGGCAAGGCACATGTACTTTTAGAAATGTATTACTTACATTTTGAAGATTTTTTAAAGTGTCAAGAATATATATTAGGATCCACTATTTTTAGGTCAATTGTAAATCAGAAGTACTGTTACTTTGGTAATTAAAATCTAAAACTTTAGCTGTATCTCAGTAGCGTACAAACATATCGTACTGACTAAAACTGAACAGAACCCTTATAATTAGTCTTGCTGTATTTTTGCACAAAATTATGAATTGGTACTTGAGTTGAAAAAAATTGCCTATGGTGTTTTGGTTGAAAAAAATTGCCTTTGTCTTGAAACTATATCATATATATACTGAACTAAAGTGATGGGAGTTAATTTTGTATTTACTTTGTAGGAGGTATCATGTAAATATGCAGACGTTGAATGTAGTATGGATTGTGTCCACAGTGAATTTTTGGGTGGATACAGTTTATAAATATGCCAATTATATACCCTCATATACTTGTCTGATTTTGAGCTTGTAAAATGAGGACTCCTTTTTACACATTTAATAAAGAAAAGAAAGGTCTATGAATTATCCAGTATCAT
Organism: Mesoplodon mirus; assembly: GCF_964341445.2. Classification (NCBI taxonomy): domain Eukaryota; kingdom Metazoa; phylum Chordata; class Mammalia; order Artiodactyla; family Ziphiidae; genus Mesoplodon; species Mesoplodon mirus. The sequence goes on along the minus strand of NC_138979.1, from coordinate 100,447,751 downwards.
TTATCAAGCACTGGTGTGCACACAGCACTGTACACTTCCCTTTATGTACTTTATTTCAGACATTCCTTTCCTTTGCTTTCCTCTCCTGTCATCTTCCTCTTAATGTTCTCTGTAGGTTGTGTCACAAAATGACTGGTCGGCTCATTAAATCCTTTTCGGAAAGGTGATAGAAAGTGTTATGAAAAGATTCTACCTGAAATAACCCAACTTCATAAAGTTCTTCACTATTTGAGAATAAGAATAATAGCTACTACTTTTGTTTTTTTAAATTTATTTTTATTTTATTTATTTTATTTTTGGCTGTGTTAGGTCTTTGTTACTATGCACGGGCTTTTCTCTAGTTGTGGCAAGCAGGGGCTACTCTTTGTTGCGGTGCTTGGGCTTCTCATGTTGCGGAGCACGGGCTCTAGGCACGCGGGCTTCAGTAGTTGTGGTTCCTGGACTCTAGAGTGCAGGCTCAGTAGCTGTGGCGCATGGGCCCAGATGCTCTGCAGCATGTGGGATCTTCCTGGACCAGGGCTCGAACTCGTGTCCCCTGCATAGGCAGGCGGATTCTTAACCACTGCGCCACCAGGGAAGTCCCTAAAACAATGATTCTTAATCATTAAACCTTCAGACCTCACTGTGCACATATTTTTAAAAGTTACTTAGTTTCTAGGCTTTCCTTTTGGATCAAGATAGTTCCTATTTTACCTATTTGTTCAGATATTATGCTTGTACAGATGAATCAGATATTTAAGATTTGTTCCATTGATAGCTTATTCACATTGTTTCAGCTCTGCTTGCATGTATGAGGCCAGGTGCCATCTAGTCTTCAGGTTAACATTTGGGTGAAGCTAGGTGTATTTTCAAAACCATTAAGAGTGAAGGGGAGTAGTCAAGGGAGATGGTTCTAATGACTTAAAGCAGAAATTCCAAAGAAATACAGTGTGAAGGAAGGGCAGTCAAAGAGAAGATCGGTGAAATTTGGGGTGGGTTGGGGATGGTAATAGAGGAAGAGAAAAGGAAAGGCCAAGTCTGAGGTAGAAGGGAAAGGTGATGTGTCTTTTACGTACCTTTAATAAAGGAGGCTTATAGGCTTGTGAAGAATAATAAATTAATAATATCCACCTGTTTTAAGATGAGGTCGCCCCCTACTGTCACTTCATCGTAAACTGAAGAAAAGGTTGTAGCCTGCTGTTCATTCTGGTTTAGATAATGTATATTCCTAAAGTGCTTCAGGAGGCCTGCAGTGCTCAAATTTGGGTAATTGTGTATGGGTGCTGCTCACTCCTATTCCAGGTTTGACTTTTATTAGGACTTTGGAAAAGAGAGTCAAAAAGTATATTGAACACTTAGTACAAGAGAATAAATACTAAGAAATAAAAACATGTATATAGACCTGAAGTTTCCTGGCCTCTGCTTTGATCATAAACCTTTAAATTTTAAAGTATATAGAACCTTTGTAATATAGTGGTTAGGATTGTGGACCTGAAGTCAGACTGCTGTGGTTTATATTCCTGCTTGATTTTTAGGGCCTTGGACTTGCTTAAACCCTGTGTACCTTTCAGTTTTTAAACTGTAAAGTTGGGATAAGTGTTTCTGGCTTCATGAGGTTATGAGGTTTTATGATATCCATATAAAAGCCCGTAACAAAATAGGAAGAGCTCAAGAAATGTTGGGTGTTATATCATGGTATCTTGAAGTTACATATTCACATGTGGGGATGGTGCCTATTTTGCCCCTTTGTGCATGCCTGTTTTTGTTCACAGGATTTCCACTAGGATCCTTGGTTCTTTAATGTCTTCCTGTTAGACACCTATTTGTTCTTTGCAACTCAAATGTCTCTTCTTTATGGTTTTTCAAACCACTTCACAAAGAATTTTTTTCTTGTGTTCTATAGTACTTAATACATTTGCCTTAGCATTTACAGTATTGTTATGTGTTGACATGTCTCTCAAGATCGAGGATATTTCTTAGTCATTTCTGTTCCATGGTGCAGTAGTGCCTGGCCTATAGTTATTAATCAGGGTTCTCCAGAGAAACAGAATGAATCTCTGTGTGTGTGTCTGTGTGGGGAGAGAGAGAGAGAGAGAGAGAGAGAGAGAGAGAGGGAGGTAGAGAGAGAGGTAGAGACAGAGATATTTATTTTAAGGAATTGGCTTATATGATCGTGGGAGCTGGCAATTGCAAAATCTGCAGGGCAGGCCAGCAGGCTGGGGATGCAGGGAAGAGTTGATGTTGCAGCTTGAGTTCAAAGGCAGTATGGAGGCAGAATTCCCTCTTTCTCAGGGGGAATTTTCTTAGTCTTTTTCTTAAGACTTTCAATTCATTGGTTGAGGTCCACTCACATTATGGAGGGTAATCTTAAAGTCTGCTGATTTAAATGTTAGTCTCATCTAAAAAATGCCTTCACAGCAACATCTAGACTGATATTTGCCTGATATTTGCCCAAAAATCTAGGTACCATGGTCTAGCCAAGTTGTCACATAAAATTAGCCATCATGATTGAGACTGAATTGAATCTAGTAAGAGAAATAAACAGATATTAAAAATAGCTATAATAAAAACCTGGATTACGTAAATGCCAAATAGGGACTATTAAAATAAAAAGATTAAGTTCCTGAAATTGAAACATGGCTTGGGAGTCTGTAATCCTTGGATAAACAGAGCCACTGCTTCCATCCCGGATTACATACTCAATTAGACTAAAAAACAAAAAAAAAATGATAGCAAGTCCCAAGATCTTGGGAATAAAATGAGCTCAGAGATAATATGTGTACGGGACTGTAGAAAAATAGATGCTACATCAATTGTAGCTTTATACCTTCTATATTAATTAGGGGCTGTTCAGTTTTCTTAAAAATGACTTTTAGGAAGAGGTGGGCAGTTTTAGAGCAGGCTCAACAGATGAGCACATCTTAAAATTAAAACCTGATGAAGCACAGAAGGGACAATGCTGCCATCTTGTGGTACTCTGCTCTCCTAGTCAACAAATTCTGTATTGTCTCACTAGTTTGATGAAATTTGGCCTAAGCGTTTTCAACTATAGTGTTTTTGGTAAGTTAGGGTTTTCTGTATGGTCTGAACTTTTGTTTAAACAATGAGATGTTTGAAAGTGATCTGTGAAGCATCAGGTTTAAAACTATATTTTTCTAACTTTTTGAATCTTTTAGTTTGATGTTAGGCTTGAGGGTCGTTCCCCCCCCCCCCGCCCCGCCCTTCTCCAATCATCTATCATCATCCACCATGCTCAGAATACTGTTCTAAGAAAAACATTCCAGGCCAAATATCTTGCTGTGGGCAAAGGTCTCAGGAGTTCTGTGCTTTTATTCACCTGACTGTCCCCATTGGACCTTTGCTGATAGGATCTGGGGTTAACACCTGGCCCAAGGGCAGCCAACCCATGGGCTCAGTGGTGGAATAATTAGCCTGGCAGGAAAAACTCTGCCTAGATGGGGACATAGAGTATCTCATTGGCCTAGTCGGTTACTGTCTTGGGAGTATGTATTAGAATACTCGGAGAGAGTCAGCCCTTTAGTAATTGAAGGAGAAACCAGAAGACACACGGAAGCAGACAGAACAGCTGAGTGTTATGTGGGGAGGAGTAGGGATCCATGAACTTCTACTTCTGAAGGGGGACAAGGTCATAGACCCCTCAAAATATCTTGGATCCCGAGCTATTTTCCTGTATAAGGCTCTGTGTGACCTGGGTGCTGGGCTTTTCTTAGGTCCCTATGGGATTTAATTACTGGGCTAAGATTCCTGTTTTCCACAGTACCACCCTCCCTTCCCCTACTTCCCTTATTTATGAGATAACCTTAGCAATTCTTTATTTATTGCAACTTTAAGCATCTAGCGTTGTCATTGTCTTTTAGATTCCTTAGCATGTTATATCTTTCAAAGTGTTTCAGTGTGCACTATCTAATTTAATAATAAGGATGCTATTTAGGAGATTATGTGTTTCCATGCCTGCTAATCCAGGAGTTCAAGGAAGAAGATAACACTGACCAGCACACTGACCAGCACCCAGGTAGGAGCAGTGCTGCTGCCAGCCACACACTTACTCTCATTGCTTGCTGGGGGTTTTCTCTTGTATTATCCAGTTTCTTAGAGTGTTCTCATCTCTGGCTGGATTTCTAATCCCACATCTACTTCCAGCTCATTCCCAAGCCTAAAGTTCAGAGCCCTAGCTCTGTTGAGCATCTGTTATATGCCAGGTGCTTTATACACATCATCTCATAACAACAACTTTAGGAGTTACCACCCTAACACCATATATCCTTATCAGCATTTTATAGATGAGGACATTTTACACATGAGGACAGCTGAGACACATTGAGTCTGAGTAGCTGCCCAGATCACACAGCTGCAAGTGGTGGAGCTGAATTTGATTCTGGGAGAAACCCAAAACTACCACGTTGCTGGGGAATTTTCTTGGGCTAGAGACCCTAGGACCAGAGATAGAAATAGGCTTGGGAGTTTTACTTTAAATTTTTCTCTAAAGCTATACCAATGATAGGGAATTATGTGGACGAACCATCTGCTAATTTGTTTAATCCAGTCTGATAATATTGGAAGAAGTGGAGGAAGCATGGGTTTCCCTGTTAGGAGAGAGCCTGGTAGGAAGAATGCACAGAACTCTTCTTTGATTTTCCTGCAAGACTGTTTTAATTTTAGACTGACTCTGAAGCTCCACATTTCTGCAATAGAAACAAGCAACAGTGAGACTGCACCTGGGTGAGATGCGGCTCAGGAGCCTTCCCTTGAGATGCTGCTACTGCTGAAGTAGACGGAAGAAGGGCAGAGCTGCTGGGAGAAGTGAGCGACTCCAGAAGGGCCAGGACATTCCCATTACAGCTGTTTTGAGACATTCACCACCACCACTGCCTCAAGAAAGCTATCATGGATGTTGCCTTGCTCGGCCTGCATTTCTGGGTCTTCAGCTGACCACTCAGCTCCATCTCTTTTTGCACTTTTATGGCTTTGGGGGAAGAACACAGGAGGAGAAGCCAGATTTCCTCACTGGAGGCCCCCGAGCAGTTCAGTTTCCCTTAGGGGTAAACATGCAGACAGGAGGTGATCCCTAAGACTCTTCCGGCATTAACATTATGAGACCCTTGTATCCCATGGCTCTCAAGGAATGTTGGCTTATGGGCTGCTGCTTCACCAGTCCATCTGCTTGGTGCAGTGGCAGCATCCAGGCAAAAGCACTCATCTCAGATGAGATTTTTGTAGCCTTTAACTACCTCACAGCCTGGGCCTCAGAAGAATCCCAAGGTCCGTGAATTTACCCTCCCACAATGAGGGAGCTGGGAAGAGATCGCTTCTGAATGAGGGCAGATGTACCTTTCCTGTCTGGATTGAAAGAATAATGGCGAGGAGAGAGGAGGAGAGGCACACATGAGACACCTTGCCTCTCTGCAGTCCATCCCGGAGCCTCTTACTCTACTGATTCACCCTCCTTTCCCAAGAGAGGTGTCGTTCTGAGCAGCAGCTTGTGCCCCCTTAGAAGTTAGACCTGTTATTAAGGATGCAGACTGGCATGTAAATCAGGCTTTGACACACCCACCCTAATCTTCATTCTGTGCTCCTGTCGTCACCGTGAGACTATTTCTCACACACCTCTAACTAGAGGGACCATAGCTGACCAAGGGCTCTGGCCACCGTGCTCTGAGGCCCCCCTTGCATTTGTACTGAGGCACGCTTTCTCCAGGCTGCCTCCAGCCAATGGTCTGCTCCCTGGGAGACATGGGACTTCTGTGATGTCAGCTTTGGCTCAGGGACTGCCCATTGGCTTTGATGAAATTCTGCTTAGCAGTTTAGGATGCTTCTCCCCAACCTCTGCTTCTCTCCTTCACTCCAGCACACAGTCCAGGAAGGAATAAAGAGGCTGAGGAAAGTGGACATGCTGGAAGGGCTCTATTATGTAAGCCAAAAGACCCACCAGAGGATGCATCCCATGAGAGGACACACCAGTCACCAAGCAATCAAAGTGTACTGATGAGAGGGGCACCAACATCACTAAGAAGTTCTGGAGGCTGGGGATGATGGAAGGACAGGCGGTTACGAACTGAGCTTGTTAGCATCTACGGGGTTCATAGAGGCCAAGAGGTGGCACTTAGCTGCCAGAAGCCAGGAGGCCATAATTACCTCCCTCACCAAAAGGCAAGGCTGGAGGGCAGTCAGTGGGCTTTGCCAGTAGGGGGTTGTGGAGATGGCTAATGGGACACGGTGTCGATTTTGCACCTAGGGGCAAAATAGGCAGACAGTTGACAAGGCTGCTGCTTAGCATCTGTAACGGGGTCAGCAAACTTTTTAGGTAAAGGGCCAGAGAGTAAATATTTTAGGCTTTGAAGGTCACATGGTCTGTGTCACAGCTGCTCCACTCAGCTGTTATAGCACAAAAGCAGTCATAAATAATATGTAAACAAATGTATGTAGCTGTCTTTCCATAAAACTTTGTTTACAAGAACAGGTGGTTGTCTGGATTTGGCCCATGGGGCCATGTTTGCTGATTTTTTTGCGGTACGCGGGCCTCTCACTGTTGTGGCCTCTCCCATTGTGGAGCACAGGCTCCGGACACGCAGGCCCAGCGGCCATGGCTCACGGGCCCAGCCACTCCGCGGCATGTGGGATCCTCCCAGACCAGGGCACGAATCTGCGTCCCCTGCACCGGCAGGCAGACTCCCAACCACTGCGCCACCAGGGAAGCCCTATGTTTACTGATCTTTTATCTATTAAAAGAAAAACCCCGGGGCTTCCCTGGTGGCGCAGTGGTTGAGAGTCTGCCTGCTAATGCAGGGGACACGGGTTCGAGCCCTGGTCTGGGAGGATCCCGCATGCCGCGGAGCAACTAGGCCCGTGAGCCACAACTACTGAGCCTGTGCGTCTGGAGCCTGTGCTCCACAACAAGAGGCCGCGATAGTGAGAGGCCCGCACACTGCGATGAAGAGTGGCCCCCGCTTGCCACAATTAGAGAAAGTCCTTGCACAGAAATGAAGACCCAACACAGCCAAAAATAAATAAATAAACAAATGTGGGGTTTAAAGAAAAAAATATAAAAAAAAAAAAAAAAAAAAAAGAAAAACCCCAAAACACGGGAGTTCCCTGGTGTTCTACTGGTTAGGATTTGGTGCTTTCACTGCTGTGGCCTAGGTTCAGTCCCTGGTTGGGGAACTGAGATTCCACAAGCCGTGTGGTGTGCCCCCCGCAAACAAAAACAAAAACAAAACAAAATTGGAGGAAGAGGCTGAGAGCAGTCACTGTAAGAAAAAGTCATGATCTCTTGCTCAGTTCTCAGACTTTAGTCAGTTTTCAGATCTGGAACCCATTGACTGAAGAAGTGGCTGGAGGACGGACCCTGCAACACTGTGGCAAGTATATACTGTGGCGATTCCTCCAGTCTTTCCTCAGAAGAATCTACCTATGGCCATTTACTTGGGTGACTATACATTAGGACTATTGGGCAAAGGTTCTGAGCTGACACTGATACCTAGAGACCCAAAGGAGCATCCTGGCCCCTCTGTTGGATTGGGGGCCTATGAGGACCAGGTGAAAAGTGAGGTCCTGGATAAAGTCCAGCTTACAGTGGGCCCACTGGATCCACAGATCCATGTAGTGGTCACACTGTATCTTTTCCCACCACTGACCCCTCCAACACCGTGGGGGTCAGCTGGCAGGGCTGCCTGCACTGCGCTTGGACCTGTTGCAACACCCTTTCCTGCTCTGGCCCCACTCAACGCTGTGTCGCTCAGTATGTGGGCCAGAGAAATATCCCTGGGGAACACAAAGAGGTCTGTAAGACAGTGTGCTTCCTCCTTTGTGACATGGTTGTAAGGTGCAGCAATTTGTCTTCTGCTTTAGAAAGGGCTATCCCAGAATACCCTTGACCAGTAGACTTCTAAAAACGTCATTGAAATGGCCTGTTTCTGACTCTCCATAGGGTTTATTTCCCATCCTCTGAAGCACAAGCATCTTACTGACTGTAGCATTCTAGCCTCTTCTTGCTTGTCCTGTCCAATCAGGGAAGTCATCAGTGTAATGGATCAGTGTGATGTTCTCTTGGATATTTAAGAGGTCCAGAGTTCTCAGACTATAATATGATAGGAGGTGGGAGAATTAACATAACCCCGAGGCAAACTGTAAATGAATATTGTCTGTTTTTGCTGCCTACAGAGCCTCAACCAGCATTTCTGTCAGGAGGCTTAAGGAATGTCTGATCCACAGGTATGGAATCTCATATAGCAGAGTATCCATTCAGGGGATATACTTTCAAATGGAGGGGGTGTGGGAGAGGGTCATGACCAGGGGTCCTCTGGTTGTGTTGTGTACTGCTCCACTCAGAGGTAACTGGCCCAATGGATTGGGAGGGCCTTCCCGACTCACAACTGAAGCGCCAGCTCTGAGGAAGCACTCTGAAAGGATGGAGTGCCGTCATTCAGAACAAGGTGTCTTTATAAATCAGAGACCTCTATATGGTGCTGTGTCCTCAGTAGGAAGGATATAAGGATCTGGAAACCAAGCGGTGGAAGCAGGGATGGCCTTGTTTGCTGTCATTCCTAATGACCCACTATGGGATTTTGTGCTTCCTTTCCCTGCAACTCTGGGCTCTGCATGATTGGAGTTTCTGGCCCCCAAAGAGAACACACTATTGACAGGGGCACAATAAAAGTCCCATTGAACTATATGGTAAAGCTGCTGCTACGGGGTAAAAAGTTTAAAGGGCACTTTGAACTTTTTGTGTCCAGGGACCAGCAGGCAAGAGAGGAGTTGCCGTGGTAGCAGGCGTAACTGACCCTGGTCATCGGGAGGAGGAAGGCTGCTTTTACACAAGGGAGGCGAGGAGGAATATGGGTGAGACTCAGGTGCTTCAGGTGGGCATCTCCTGGACTCCTTTGCTCCGTTATAACTGTGAATAGACACATGCAGCAACCCAGCCTGCGGAGGGTTTGATTAGCAAGTGTTCAGACCCCTCAGGAATAAAGGTTTGGGTCACACCACCAGGTAAGCCACCAGGACCTGCCTGCGTGAGAGCTGAGGGTAAAGGGGATGTAGAATGGATAGGGGAGGGGGGAAAGGGGAGACGGTGAGTAAAAATGTGGCCTTGGGATCAACTCTAGTGATCTCAGGGGATGGTAATTTACCCAGTTTCTCCCTCTTCTGAGTTGCCCCTCAGGAGGGAAGGCCCACAGGCCCATGAGGAGCTGCTCCCTGCACCTGCATGGAGAAGTAGATCTATAGGACACAAGGGGTGACTGCGGGGACAGGAGACATGGTTCCCAGCCCCTCCAGGGAAATGCTTGCTGCCCAGAGCCTCAGCTGCACAACTTCAGATCCTCCCAGTGCTCCCTTATAGGTGGACTTTTCCTGTGTTGTTCAAACGTGCATAGAAAAGAGATAGATGAACTAGTAGATTTGCTACCTGCTCCAGGGGTCGGGAAGGCCTTAGGTCCTCATACTCTCTGCCAACTCCTGAGTTTTTCATTGACTACTATTCTCCAGGTGCTTATCAAATGCGAGTCACAAGCTTACTGGGCCTTTAACAGCCCTTAGAGGCAGCCTGTTTTAGCTTCTTTTGACACTTCTACCTGGGAACCATTCCATGGAACCCAGCACACTTTTATTGGGAAAAAGACATTGCTAAGTCCTGGGGACGAGAAGATGTAGAAGACACAGTTCCTGCCCTCAGTGGCTTTATGTTTTTCATGGAGAGATGCAGTTTGTCACATTATGCATAAATTTATTAAAGCGGGTAATAAGTAACCATGACACGAAGTACCAAAGGAACAGAAACTGGTAATGACGGGACTCACTGCTGGCACGAAGGCAGGTTTGGGAAGAAGCATCTTGAAGGAACTGATGCTGACAGGGAGCCAGCCCTCAGCTACAATGGAGCCCCTCCTACACACCAGCTCTTGATCTTGAGGCAAAAGGAACACCCACAAGCATTTATTTGCCCTGGAGGATACATTGAGACTTCCCCCACTTTTTGCTTCATCTCTTGGGAATATCAGTTCCACTCTCAGATTCGATTTTATGTCTAAGGGGCACTTTGCAGTGCAGTATATCTGTACTGTAAATAGTTAGCTTTTGTACATTTCCGATTACTCCCATCTTTGAGAAATGAGGTCTAATATTCTTATGTTAGACTCAATACTATACCGTTTCATTTGCCTTAGGGCACACCTGTAGAACTTTCTCTTCAGTACCTTGTATAACGCCTGCCTGAACACTGGATAGCAATAATTCCTATAATACTATAGTTACTTTAGTAACTACAATTTACTGAATACTTATTCTATGCCAGGTATGGTACCAATCACTTTATATATATTAACTCATTTAATTTTCATAAGGATACTATGAGGTAGGTACTCATAAAAATACCCATTTTATCGATACAGTTAACCGAGGCACGTCAGTTCATTCTTTCTGAGAGTGGTGGTGTATGAACACAAGGGTAACCTTTGGTCTTCATAGTCCCACATACTCTGAGGTATTTGTGGCCCAAAAGTCATAGTGTTTATTCCTCCAGCATATCCTTGAGGTAGGAGGACATATTTATTCCTATCATGTAGATGAGGAAATTTAGGCAAAAGGAATTTCCCAAAACTGAGTTTATGAAGCTAAGTTTCTGAGAAAGACTTGATTCCAGTCTTAGGTCCTCAGAGACCCCTTTGGATGGAGAGTCTGAGTCTGCTTGAGCCACACCGTCATTCTCCAGCACTCTAATGTACATGGTTTTTTTTTTTCCTTAAATTTTTGACTGCATTAGGTCTTAGTTGCGGCACGCAGGCTCTTCCTTTAGGCAGACGGGCTTCTCTCTAGTTGTGGTGCATGGGCTCCAGAGCGTGTGGGCTCTGTAGTTGTGGCATACGGGCTCTCTAGTTGTGGCTCGAGTGCTCAGTAGTTGCGGCGCACGGGCTTAGTTGCCCTGCAGCATGTGTGATCTTAGTTCCCTGACCAGGGATCGAACCTGCATCCCCTGAATTGGAAGGCAGATTCTTAACCACTGGACCACCAGGAAAGTCCCTCTACTGCACTTGTATTCAGCAGAAGTCTTTGTTGTTCTAGGGCTGAGGGTTTTCACTATCATACCACCTTGCTTATATAAGTAGAAAACAATATATAATAAGATCTAATATGTAAGGAGCCTATAGTTGCCATTTTCCTTTTTTCTTTTTTTTCTCTTGGCCGCCTAGTATTCAGTCCCTTTCCCAATTTGGGGGAAATACTCATCATAAGAATCCTGGTGGAAGTCAGAGGGGCCATGTACACTCTCTCCTTCCTCTGACAGCTGTGGCGCTGGCCTTTGACATCAATTTGGTCAGTGGACACTTCTGTGAGGACTTGAATTCTCGTTCCCTTTATATTTGTGTCACTTACTCTGGAGTCATTTGCCAAGGCAGGGGGAGTATTCTGAGGGCTGCCAGGCTGTTCGTGCTGAAAGGTGGTGTTGCGTTTTCTGCTTTTTGATTTTGCAGAGCTGCTGATTCCTGTGCACTTTTCCTGCCATCATTACTTTGTCATTTTGAGGGTACTGTGAACCCCTGAAAGCCTTAATACATTCCTTTTCTGTATAAGTTATCCAGAGCTGCTTTTTTGCCTTCAACCAAGAGTGCTGATTGAGTTAGAGCTCTTTGTAGTTTGTGAAGCACCTCCATATGCATTAGTGCTTCTGGTCTGAAAAACAGCTTCATCTTCTATGTAACAGATGAGAAAACTCCAGCCACCCTGTAGCCTGATAGCAATTCTAGTTTTTATTTGACATGCAGAATGACTGTGATGAAAACAGTACATTCAGGAGGTGCTGGGGCTGCCTTTAAAAAACACCTGGCATAATACACACAATCGTTATGCTCTGTCTGCCCACCCCCTTCCGCTTCTGAGAGCGCCTGGTGGTCTGGCAGGATGAACACTGTGTGCTGGCGGGTCCCTGCACTAGGAACTCACCCCAGCTCACACACATCTTGCTGCAGCTCCTCAGAAGATTTTTGTCAGCTGCACTGCTCTCTCAGCCAGGGAGGGTTTGCTGGGGCCAGGGGCTGAGGCTGCTTCTCTAGCTACTCAGGGAGGGGAGAATTTGCTACGGGGAAGGGACGAGGGTGGAGCGTGCTGATCCGGCTAAAGCAGGGGGTACTATTTAAAGCTTCATGCCTGTAGGAACAGCCTCTTCACAATGCTTCCTCCTGCACCTTCCTTTTCCTGTTCTCCAGAGAGCACTTTCCTCTGTTCCGTTCCCCATGCCCACCCATTCCTGTTGCCAGCCCTTCCTGCTCACTAGCCTGTGTGTCTTCCCAGAGCCCGGTCAGTTTACTACTCTGTCTCCTGGATGTTCTTGAATTGGGGTGTGTTCCTCTTCGTGTCCGCCCCGCCTATCACTTCCTCTTCCCACTCTTTAACAGTGCGTCTCCTAGTTTCCCTTCTCCCCAGGTGCACTTGCTCTACTTGGCAGACCCCACATGGGTAGGAACCGAGTCTGAGTTTTTCAGGGCTTGCTTGATGCATAGCAGGCGGGGACCCAGGGATCATCCATCATATGGAAGAATGACTGTGTGAGTGAGCGAGCGTGTGAGTGAACTCTCAGCCCCCCTTCCTGGCTGTCTCATGTTACAGTCCCAGCTCTTCTTCAAAGGCTAAAGAGAGGGCTTAGGTGAGATAATAGGATGAATACAGGTAGAAGCCCCCAGCATGTGGGATCTGCTCAGGACACCTTTCTTAACTCTGAATCTGATTCCACACCACCAACCTCAAACCACCCAGCAAGCAGCACATCTCTTGTGATTCTTTCCTGCCTGCTTCCCATCTAAACCAGGGCTGCTGCTGCTGCTTTTTTTGTTGTTGTTAAAACCAGGACTGCTGATGCTTTTTTTAAAAAAATTTTTTATATTGGAGTACAGTTGATTTACAATGTTGTGTTAGTTTCAGGTGTACAGCTAAGTGATTCAGTCTTACATATACATATATCCATTTTTTTTTCAGATTCCCTTCCCATATAGCTCATTACAGAGTATTGAGTAGAGTTCCCTGTGCTATACAGTAGGTCCTTGTTGACTATCTATCTTATATATAGTAGTGTATATACCAATCCCAAACTCCTAATTTATCCCTCCTCCCCGTTTCCCCTTTGGTAGCCATAAGTTTGTTTTCAAAGTCTGTGAGTCTGTTTCTGTTTTATAAATAAGTTCATCTGTATAATTTTTTTTTAGATTCTACATATAAGTGATATCATATGATATTTGTCTTTCTCTGACTTACTTCACTTAGTATAATATCTAGGTCCATCCACGTTGCTGCAAACAACATAAGCCATTCTTTCTTATGGCTGACTAATATTCCACTGTATGTATGTACCACATCTTCTTTATCCATTCCTCTGTCAGTGGACATTTAGGTTACTTCCATGCCTTGGCTATTGTAAATAGTGCTGCAATGAACATTGGGGTGCATGTATCTTTTTGAATTAGGATTTTCTCTGGATATATGTCCAGGAGTGGGATTGCTGGATCATTTGGTAGTTCTATTTTTAGTTTTTTAAGGAACCTCCATACTCTTATGCATAGTGGTTGTACCAATTTACATTCCCACCAACAGTGTAGGAGGGTTCTGTTTTCTCCACACCCTCTCCAGCATTTATTGTTTGTAGACTTTTTTGATGATGGCCATTCTGACCAGTGTGAGGTGATACCTCATTGTAGTGTTGATTTGCATTTGTCTAATAATTAGTGATGTTGAGCATCTTTTCATGTGCTTTTTGGCCATCTGTATGTCTTCTTTGGAGAAATGCCTATTTAGCTCTTCTGCCCATTTTTTTTATTGGGTTGTTTGTTTTTTTGATATCGAGATCCAGGAGCTGTTTGTATATTTTGGAGATTAATCCCTTGGTCACTTGGTTTGCAAATATTTTCTCCCATTTTGTGGGTTGTCTTTTTGTTTTGTTTATGGTTTCCTTTGCTGTGCAAAAGCTTTTAAGTTTAGTTAGGTCCCATTTGTTTGTTTTTATCTTCATGACTCTAGGAGGTGATCCAAAAAGATATTGCTGCGATTTTTGTCAGAGAGTGTTCTGCTTATGTTTTCCTCTAAGAGTTTTATAGTATCTGGCCTTACATTTAGGTCTTTAATACATTTTATTTTTGTGTATGGTGTTAGAAAATGTTCTAATTTCATTCAGGCGGTGGAACTGGGAGGTGAGGTGGGGCATTTTGGAAATACACAGGGGCATTTTTATTTGTCAAGGTGATTAGGACACGATCTCTTGGCACTTAGAGGGTGGGAGCCGGGAATACCAACATCCTGTACTCTGTGGATAGTGCCATATACAATTAATTGTCCCGAGTCCTGCGTGATTTCTGGTGCCCCCTCTTGCCGCAACATTTAAGTATGAAAAAAAAAAAGAAAGAAAGAAAAACAGGTGGGTTGATTGGAACATAGAGAAGAGGCAGAACCAAGGGAACAGTGGAGGTGGTGCCTGTAATCCCGGCCTTCCCCACCATGGCAGCTGAGCCTGCAGCCCCAGAGAACCCCGGAGTAGCAGGGGAGGCAGTACACATGACTCTGGCTTCCTGGCCACGGCAGTGCCTGCAGCCACAGGTAGCTGGGCAGCAGTGGCAGTGGTACCTAGGATACCGGCCCACCAGCTGCTGAGGTGCCTGTGACTCTAGCCCCGTGGTCTACCACCTGCAGTGGTGGACCCTGCAAACCTGACAACACTGGACACGGCAGAGGCAACTGCATGACCCCAGCCGGCCTCCCCCCTCCCTCCCAGTGGTAATGGAGCCTGTGACTCAGGGGATCTTTGACGCAACAGAAGAGCCCACCATCCTGGTGCACAAAGCAGCCACATCAGCAACACTGACCCCAGAGGAGCAGAAATGATAAGGAGGGCCACACCTGTGACAGAGGTGGTAGAGGGTGGAAAGTACTGATTCTCAAACATAATTTATCAAAGGCAGTGCAGGGAAGAGAAACTCAAAACTTGTGCTATAGTGCCACCTACTGGAAAAACAAAAGAAAAGCCTCTAATTTCTAAGCTGTTGAATTGTTAGAATCATGCAGAAAGTTGTTGGCTACTTCAAATGCATGGCAGAGGAACAATTCATCAAACACCATGAAGAACCACAGTAACACCATACCACAAAAAGAAAATGACAATTCTCCAGGAACCAAACTTAAAGTCACAGAATATTGCGATCTCACTGGTAAGAGAATTCAAAATAGCTCTCATGAAGAAACTCAATGAGCTACAAGAAGACTCAGAAAGGCAGTTCAGTGAGCTCAGGAATAAAATCAGTGAACAGAAGGAATACTTTACCAAATATGTTGAAACTCTAAAAAAGAACCAAACAAATTCTCGAGCTGAATAAGTCAATAAATGAGATGAAGAATGCATTAGAAAGCACTGAAAATAAAGCAGACCATATGGAAGAGAGAATTAGTGAGCTTGAAGATAGAAATCTAGAAACGATACAACTAGAAGAGGAAAGAGAAATGAGATATTAAAAAAAGTGAGGAAATTCTATGAGAGTTATCTCTTTTAGGAAGGGTGATATTAGGGTAATGGGTATCCCAGAAGGAAGAAAGTGAGAAGGGAGCAGAGAATTTATTTAAATAATATCTGAGAATTTCCCAAACCTGGGGAAGGAACTGGTTATAGAAGTCCATGAAGCTAAGAGAACATCTCATTACCTAAATACAAAAAGACCTTCTTCAAGACACATTATATTAAGATTGTCAGAAGTCAATGACAAAAAAATGAATTTTAAAGGCAACTGGGCAAAAAAGGATGGTAACCTACAAAGGAACCCCCATTAGGCTTTCAGCAGATTTCTTAGCAGAAACCCTACAGGCCAGGAGGAAGTGGAACGGCATTCTTAAAATACTGAGAGATAAAAACTGTTGCCCAAGAATACTCTATCCAGCAAAATTATAGTTCATATTATAAAGGAGAAATAAACACTTTCCCAGACAAACAAAAGCTGAGAGAGTTCATCATCACTAGACCTTTCTTATAAGAAGTGTTGAAAGGAGCTCTTTACCAGAAACAAAAAGGCAAAAGTACATAAAACTTTGAGCAAGGTGATAAACAGAACCAGAAAATTGCAACTCTCAATCAGAATAGGTTTTAAATACTTTATTATAGCATAAAGGTTAAAGGGGGGAGCAGAAAAAAATAACTAACTACAAATTATAAAAATAATTAAAATATAAAACTAAATTAAACTAAAAATATAAAACTATTTTTATAGTTATATAAAAATAACTATAACTATAACTTTGTAACAAGCTCACAACATAAAGAGATAATTTGAGACAAGAAAAACAAAAAGGGGGAAAAGGAAGAAACCCATATAGGTAAATGAAGATAAGATGCTATCAGCAGAAAAAGGATTATTTTACCTACGAGACATTGTGTACAAATCTCATGGTGACCACAAAACAAAAATCTAGAGCAGAGACACGAAACAAAAAAAGAGGAAACTGAGAAAAATATCATAGAAAACCCCCAAACTAAAATAGCAGACAGAAACACAAGGAAAAAGAAACAATGGAGATATAGAGCAACCAGAAAACAAAAGGTAAAATGGCAGTACTAAGTCCTCATCTATTAATAATCACCCTAAATGTAAATGGATTGAATTCACAAATCAAAAGACACAGAGTGCCTGGATGGATTAAAAAACAAGACCCAACTATATGCTGCCTCTAGGAGACAAACCTCAGCTCCAAGGACAAGCATAAGCTAAAAATGAAGGGATGGCAGATGATACTCCAAGCAAATGGCAGACAAAAGTGGATGTAGCCATACTCATATCAGACAAAATAGACTTCAAGCCAAAAAAGATAACAAGTGACAAAAATAGACAATACATAGGGACTTCCCTGGCAGTCCAGCAGTTAAGACTCTGTGCGCCCAATGCAGGGGGACAACTTTATTAGGTTGCTTTTCCGAGCTCTTACCTCTGTGATTGCCTCAATTTGAAGTTTGCTAGGGTTCCTCTTTAAAAAGAAAAAAAGTTGACTGAAACAAAAAATTCAAAAAGAATTATTCAAAATTCACAGAACGAAATAAATGTAAAAGAAACGTAATTATACTTTCAAGGCACTTTAAAGTCTAACACATCTGAAGTTATAAAAGCTTAAAATTGCAGTAAGACTTCTGGACACCCTATATATGTTATAAAAAGGTGCTCTAGATCTGATGTGGTCGAGGACCACTCACCTACACTTCGCACCTACTTAGAGCAGCCAACTGAAAACATCCAGTCATCAAAGTAGGACGCAACGTGGTGTGGAGACCAGTGTCTGAAAGCCAGCTGACCCTGACCTCCACCCTGAGAGAAGAGCGCTGCTCCGGCGCTTACCAAGGCAAGTTTTGGGGCTTCTCTGAGCCCCGGTTACTTTATCTGTGAAATGAACGCGGGAACAGCTGTCTCTCTGGACAGTTTTGGGAACCAGATGAGAAGCCCAGCAGGGCTCACTGGACGACCCGAAGCAAACCGCCAGGGCCTCTATCCACAGCCCAGCCTTCACATTTGTTCCTCCCAGTTACGCAACAGTGTAGGCACCCGGGAATGGGGGGAGCGACAGGTGGCCTCCGTGCCCTCCTATGTCGCGCCAAGGGCGCCCGGCCGCGCTCCAGTGTGCGCTGCGGGTAGGGGCGTCTGCCCTGCCAGCAGCGCCCCGGGCCCTGTGGATTCGCGTCCCTGGCTGTATCCTGTGCGCGCTCGAAGCCCGGGTGCAGCTTGCACTTGGCCTTGGTTCCCCGGCCCGTGGCGCCGGGCGGGGCAGCGTCGGGACCTATCCGGAACTTTCCTGGGGTGGGGGTGGGCTCGCTTTCCCCGCCTCCAGCTTCCGCCCAGGGCCGGGCGGGCCCCAGCAGAGGCGAGAGCCCTCGCAGTGAGCGGCTGCTTTTGCTGCGCCAACGCTGTGGCCGGAGGCTCTGCGCACCCCGGGGTAAGAGGCATCCCGCGGCCTCTATCGGGCACTTGGCTGGGGGAGGGGGACCGGGCGGGGACAGAGATCACCCCTAAAGCCGATTGTTAACCCAACTCTGTCCCAGCAGCTGGGACTGCGCGGCCCCTGTGTGTCGGGTTACATCCCTCTTCACACTTTTCTTCCCCACCCCCCCGGCATCTACAGCTAGTGCTGCCCTTCCTGGAACCCGGGTCTTGGGACTCCTTCCGGCAGTGTCGGGCCTCGGGGTCGCGGAGAGGCTGACCTGCGAGGGGTGGTTAAAAACCCGAAGTATCCGTCGTCTTGTGTATGGGAATTTCCTGGTATCTTAGTGTGTGGGAATTTCTGGCACCTTCCGCCTGTTGACACTCAGCATGGTTCCCAGGGCGCGAGGGGTGCTCAGCCCCCGGGGGTAGGAAGTGACGTCTGCTTGCCCACAGTGGGGCACATTTACCTACACAGCTCGTGGCACGGAGGGGCGCTCAAGGAGTCAGCTTCAGCTGCGGCTGGAACCAGCAGAGGAGAGCATTTAGGGCACGTGCTGAGCAGGAACTGGTGGAAAGGGTAGAAAGGGTCCTCTCGTGGAATTGGGGTCCTTTCCTTTCCTTTTCGCTTCTCTCTTTTAGTTATAAAAGAATCCCAACCTAGCTTCTTACTCAAAGACACAGTGAGCAGAGCCTCTGGATTTGCCTGGGCTGCCCATTGCTGTAATGTAGGGTTCTGACCCATTTTTCTGCCAATGGCACTTTGGCATTTCTGGGAAGACTAAGGACCACTTCTTGGTGCAGTACTTTTGAAGGTGTAAAATAAAAGGCCTAGTATTATAAAGGAAACCTATTCCAAAACACTTGTCAACATATTAAAAGAATTTATGCAGTAGTATATGTGCCTTTAGAAAAAAACGAATGCATTAAGTAACGTGATCTAGCAGTGGATCTAATAGCTTTCATAATTTTGAAATAGTAATGAACATAAATAATATTTCAAGATTTGGGCAATGCTTGTAATATAAGAAAATATCTGTGATTTCTCTTGGTGACAAAGTCATAGGTACTGCTAGTACTGCTGGGGTTTCTTGCATAAATATATGAAGAAAGTGCTAAAGTTCAGTTAGAGGTTAGCGAAAATAAAGATATAAATTTTTATCTTCCACCCAAGTTCAGGAAGTCAGGTCACGTGGCTTCTGGTCTTGACACTTCCACTGACTAGCAACACGAGCTTGTCTTTTGGACTTCTTTTCACCTTGGCTTCTTCATTGTATGGTGGAGGCCATCACCATTATGTCCCCAATCCTGGTACATGGAATGTAGTCAATAAATATTGTTTGAATGAATAAGTGCATTGGAGAGGGTTGCTTATAACCACATCTAAAAAACCCAGAATTTATCCAGGAGACAGCTGGTGGTTTGCGAAATGACTCTGCTTAAAATTCGAGCTGCTTTTTCCTACTGGCTGAACAATGGTAGAAACACATCTGGAGCTGGAGGGCTTGAAATGTCAGTCGGGGCCTATGGGTCTGTGCGTGTGGGTCTGTGTGGCTGGTGTTTTGCCAGAGAAAATGAAATTGAGTGTTGATAGGAAACTAGAACTCCTTTGCACAGCAGTTTCTTCTCCATCTTGCGTGTGTCTAGGCCTGTTAATCTGATGTGATGTAACGCAGGAAATTGTCTTATAGGGAGTGGAGACCCATGATGAGGCATTTCTGGGCACATAAGGACATTTCTCTTTCCTCTTTTTTCTTCACATTTCCCTGCTCCGTCACCCATTACATAACTCCCCTATGACCCTTGAAGATTTGGTAAATAGGAGCAGAATGTGAAAGTTGCTATAAGCTGCCTAGACTAGACTTAAAGCCAACTAGTTGCTTCTTAATTCCAGCCTTAAAAGTCCATGTAATCCAATAAATGTGGAATGTAATAGGAAGAAGAAAAGTAGATCCAGCCAGTGAACCCTGTGGTTTACTTTGTAAAATTGCTAAGTTGGGGCAGAGAGATGGGGAGAGAACTTTGTAAAGAACAGTAAATTCAGAGCACGCTGGGTCTGTCTATGCCTGTAACTTTGAAGAGGGCAAATGCTGGTGTTATGGACTGAATTGTGTCCCCTCAAAAATTCATATGTTGAAGCCCTAATCCTCGTACCTTAGGATCTTACTGTTTGGAGAGGGCCTTTAAAAAGGTAATTAACATTAAATGAAATCATAAGCGTGGGGCCCTAATCCATTATGACTAGTGTCCTTATAGGAGAGGAAAAGACACCAGGGGTGTGCAGAGACAAGACCATTTGAGGGCATAAGAAGGTCCAAGCCTAGGAGAGAGGCCTCATGAGAAACCAAACATGCTGACACCTTGATTTTGGACTTCTAGCCTCTAGAACTGTGAGAAATCAATTTCTGTTGTTTGAGCCACCCAGTCTGTGGTATTTTGTTATGGCAGCCTGAGCAGAATAATATATAGGCTGAGCAATTTTACATTGAACGTGAGCTCTTTATTCTCTTTCTTCCTTTGTTGCACTGACCTTCAAGGCCATGTGTTCCAAATGATGTTGCTAAAAGATGGAGGAGGAAGGCTCAACCCAGATAAGTTTTCTTGTGTCAAGCCGCTGATATTTCTGGTTCAGTTTTTGCTGTAGGATAGCCTGATGTTAATCAGGCAGACTAATTCAACCTGGACCTTGCCTTTTGAAAACAAAAGCTAAGCATCTGTCCTTTTGGTTCTGCAGTTCCATGGGATGAACCCTCCTTGAGGCAGTGGATGCCTCACATCTGGATGTATGAGTGGGGTTGACTCCCAGGGTAACTGGGAAACTCAAGGTGAAAAGAGTTGGTTAATATATCAAAATATTATACTGCTGCAATTACATAGGGCCCCAAGAGACCTTGCTCTTGAACTTCCAGCCTCTAGAACTGTGAGAAAATAAATTTCTGTTGTTTAGCTGTGGGTTTTCTCTCTCTCTCTCTCTCTCTCTCTCTCTCTCTCTCTCTCTCTCTCTTTTTAATGGCAGCTCTAACAAGTTAATATAACTTGGCACTCTATTAAGTCGTGATCCCAGCAGGTCCATCACTTTCTTTTAGGACCCCTCTCCTTTACCTACCCAAGAATATCTTATGCTCTCTTTATACAGACACTCTGTATTGTCCCTTGGATCCTGTCTGAGGTCGTTAAGGCCTTCTTCACCTTCATGGTCCTGACTGTTAGGAAAAACAGTCTTAAGCAAATGACCAGCCTAGCTGCTGAGCCATGTACAGAGCAGATGCTTTTATAAATGCATGGTGGGTAATGGGATGATGGTGTTGGTGATCATCCTTAAGTACCATGGGGTAATTCCTTTCCGGTCATAATGAATTTACAAATTTGACCCTAGCCCAGCCCTCAGGGAGCTTTCATTCTGTGTAGCTGGGAACCAGCAGCTCTAGCCCAATCTATAGTAATGGAGAGGAAATATCTGTGTCTTTATCCTGGGACCAATCCCTGACTTCTGGAAGGGGGAGGCCTCAATATTGGGGCCTATGGTGATTTCAATCTATGATACTTTCTTTTTCCCTTGGCAGTTTGCTGTAAGGCAGCCCATGGTGTCTTCATAGGAAAATAATGTGTTTTAACAATCACCTTGTTTACAGTATAGATTGTGAGAACATCCCAAGGAGGTGCTGCAGTTAGTAAATGTGGTTTTGTGTTTCTGTGAGCATGTGCATGGTGCTTTAAGTGGGTGACGGGCCATCCTATTCTCTGGCCAACTGGGTTTGCACGATAATCGTGAGCCTTTCAAGGTCTAGGTAATCAAATCCAAGCTTGTTTTGAGTCATAGAGTAGGAGGGACCTTTGAAGTCAACTGGACACATCCACTTATTTTACGCTCGTGGAAGAGGACTCAAAGCGGTTGCGACTCTCCCATGGCTCCACAATGTCTGTTTCCTCACTTATAAACAGGGATAATAATACCAACCTCTTGGGTTGTTGTGAGAAATTATGTGAAGTTCACAGTGTAATGCCTGTCACATAGAAAACCTTCAATAATTTTTTCTGATGTTTTTGTTGTGTCTGGGATAGTGCACAGCAACTGCCCAGTGAATCATGGTCAGCAATGGTGCTGGTGTCAGACTTGGGGGAATAGAAAGGGAGATATGGTTTCCATTCTGATTATGTTCAAGGCTTGGTTACAAACCATTGTCATTCCTTGCTGCAGTAGTTCAGAGCTCCAGTCAATTTATGGAGTTAGTAGGACAAGTATTCCCATTTGAGTATCTGCTTGTGAACCTCTATCTCCCTTTCCCCCTCGTTTAGAGGATCACAGAGTTTAAAAAAGGAAGGGACCTTTGAAACTACCCAGTCCAATCCTTTATTCCACTGATGAAGAAAACATGACCCAGAATAGTTAAGGACAAGCCCTACCTGGCACTACCTGGAATGTGGACCTGGGTCTCCTAACTCCTGACATGTCCTCAGATAAGGCTTTTGCAGGAATGGGGAACTGTGTCATTTATTTAGACATAGGAAAGACACTAGCTTAGGGAACCTGGCACACCTGTTACTGTGTCTACCCCCTCATTCTATCGTAACCATTAAAGTATTGAACTTGGCATCTCTTCAATCACGTTCAAACAACACATGTGTAACGTGTAATTAAAGAGTCTCTTCTCATTGTGTTAAGATCTCACACGCTGGATTCCATGGAACAATATGCCTGACAAATTGGCCAGTTCCTGTTTATAATAAAACTCCACTCCTCAGAGGCTTCTTGTATGTGAAACTCTGAGTGGGAATTCCAGCACTCCAGAGGCTGATGAGTAATTTTATTGTGATCATTGAATGGGTTCAGGAGATCAAGGCAAAGCTGGGTCCCTGCTGTGTGACTGGAAGCAAATTAATTCCACATTAGGCCTCCCTCTCCTGTGTGTCTTGTTGTACAGTCTCGGGATGGACGCACACAGGCATATGCAAACACTGAAACCTTCAGTATACTTGACTAGAGGCCAACTGTGAATGGTGGGGTTGAAGGGGAGCTAAATTGTGATGATTTATACACTAGAACATGAGTGGTCAAGCTCCCACTGGCTAAAACAAGCAGAGAAACAAGGCACTTCCCCCCATATAAGTCAGACAAAACCTTTAACTTTCAGTTGAAATAATCCAGTTGACTGTCTTATTTTTTCTTTTTCTGGAGCCATAATGTGAGAGAATTCTCTTTCTGTAAATAGGATTTTTATTTTCTGCTTAGCAAATGCATGGTTTGGTGAAATTGTCAGTCCCCCCCATCTCAAAGCTCTCTGAATGTAAAATGAATATAGGCTAAGGAAACTTGTAGGAAATTTCTCAGTAGCAAAGGGAGCCACTGTTTCATTGCCACGTCCTCATTAGTAACTCTTAATCAGCAATTCTTTACAGAAAATTCCTACAGTTTCCCCCTAAAGAGTTAGGGAACTAAAAAACCCAATGTGACTCTAAACCCTGAATCATCAGGGAGCTGTACGGGATTGCTTCTGTTGCCTGGACGATTTGCTCTTGGTCCACTACTAGAGCACTACCTTCACAGCTTAGTGTTTAAACAAGTATTTGGCATTGTAACAGCTCTAGAGGTAGAGTTCCAACATGGCCCTGCAGGCCTAAATGAAGATTGCCCCATTTTCTTTATTTGTTAACAAAATAGTAATCCAGTTCCTGAATTCAAGGGGAGGTGAGCTGAGAGGAAGGGCGCCACCTGCCTAATCCCTTCTCAGGCTCAGCTCCTTCGGCTCCTTCGTTCTCAGGGCCCTCAAGGGGCGTGGTTTCCTTCTCTCTCACCCTGCTTTGGATCTTCACTGCACTCTGAGTAGTCCAATACTGTTACTTACACCGTCTCTTCAGTATAGCCACCTGAACAAGGTCCCAGTTCGCATCCTTCCTTCTTTATCCCCTATGGCTAATTTGTCACAAAACTTCCTTCAACATCTGTTTTGCATTCACACCTTCATCTCTGTTCTCATGTCTATTTGAAGCCCTTGCTGGTGCCTGAATTTCTGAATCAGCCATTTAATGGACCTTCATATTCCTGGTCTTCCCTGTGACAATAGACTCTTCTTATTCATCCCAGGTTCCGCAGTGCTTAGCACAGTGCCTGGGACATAGTAAACACTCAAAAATGCCGAACTCAACTGAATTGCTCTAAGTCATCCTCTCGACTTCCCCCCCCCAGGGGGTCTTCTTCAGTTTCCTTAAGAACTTCCAAGGGCTCTCACTGCCTTCAGTAGGGACCACAGCTCATGTGCAGCTAGGGCTGAGCAGTAACAAAGGAGTATTGTAGGCCACATGGGGCTGGGTGAGAGCTGGAACCTCGTGCAGGGTCTAGATGGGCAGTGACGGCTCAGCTCCAGCCGAGAGTTGACATGTGAGAATGTGGGTTCAGTGTTGTCAGAGAGGCCAATAATCTGGAATCTCAAGGGTAAGGTATCCAAAATTTTTAATGTTGGCACTAATTCAAAATTTAAGCAGAATTTGTGAGTCAAACAAAACACAGCTCTGGTCTGCATTGGGCCTACAGGTTGCTACTTTGTGACCCCTAGATGAGATTACAATTGTCTAGTATTAAGCTTCCAACCCCAAATTTTACTTAATATGCCTATACAGTCTTTTTTCTCTGTCTTCCCAGTTGGCACCAGCTTAGGCTTCCTTCTCCTTGTCCACAGTTATGCCATGCTCATTCTAGCATTTGGGATTCTATCTCCCAAATCCCTAACTTGTCCCAAACTAGCCCAGACCAGCCCTTGCCTAGACTTCCCTGTTTCTGCCCACACAATTCCTCTCTCTTCAGCTGCCTAGATTCAACTTTGGCTCCGTCCCCGCAGGGGCCCTTCTTACCTCTCATCCAGTCATTCTCTTTCCCTTACCTCTGTCTTATCTGAATCTTTATTTGTATTTCTAGTGCTAGCACTGAATCAGGCTCTCATCATTATACCTGGACCTCTGTACTAGTCTCCTAACTGATGTCCAGAACTGGTTTTGTCTCTCTTTTGATTTAATTTTCTCCCGGACACTAGATTGATTTTCTCAAAGCTTCCCCCTCTGTTTTGAAAACTTTGATATATAAAGCCTCAGTTACCTAGCATGGCCCTTTATAATCAGGCTATGATGTTTCTTTATTATCTACTCCTCTCAATATCAGTCATATCTGGTTGGCCTTCCCAGCTTATTAGTCAGGGTCTTGTGAAACACTTGGCACACTCAAACAGTGCTGTTAAGAAGGATTTAATGAAACAACTATTTACAAAGATGTGGGCAGGGTTAAAGGGAACCAACAAGAGCGGTGAAGCAATGGTATTGATTTGGGGCCTGAAGAAGCAAGTAGAGGGAGTGATTACTAGAACCCTGAGTCAGGGCAGTAGCTGAGGGGAAGGCCACCCCACAGGAACCAAGGCCTTCAGCTGGAGGAATCCAGCAGTGCTCAGCTGAGGCTTGGCTGTGAGGGGTCTGGGGAATAAATATCCTAATTTCATTCTTTTCCCATCCTCTGATTACCTGGTGCCTCCCACTGGCTGAATCCAACTGGAAGCCAGAGGACCAGGGAGGCCAGCTGATGTGCACCTCGCAGGTCAGCTCCCAAGGTTTGGAGAGGGCAGAGAAGGCTGGAGAGAGGTCTGGAGGGCAGTAGCCTACTCTTTGATTCATTTACCTATGCTGTTCCCTCCCATAGCATCTCCACTTGTCCAAATGCTGCCAATCTTTTACCTGCTGCTCAGATTCTGTTTCACCAAGTTTTCATTGATCATTTCTTCTCTCCTCAAAACACCTAAGGTGTTTAGCTCATACTGATTACTTTGCTTCTGCTAGTTAAATCCTAGATATGGGATATAAACCCAGATTTTTGGAAGCCAACGCCAACTTTCCTTCCCCTAATCCAGAGATGATGTAGGTGGTGGAAAATACAGGTGCCTCATTTTTTGGCAACTGTCCCTGAGGAGATGGCTAGAGAGTACTGCACTCCTGGTAGGCTGCAGAGGTTTTCTGCCTGTTGCCACCAGCTATTTGGACCCCAGGGTTGACAAGAAGGGCCCAAATACTCGATAAGTGTTGTGGGGATAGATGGGACCAGAGTTAGAACCAGAGTCTCCAACTATCAAGAGGTTTCAATCTCTCTGAGAAAACAGGTGCATCAAAATGCCAACAAATAACAGTGACCACAAGAAAGTTCCAAGAAGGGCAAGACAGGTACCATGACTTGTAGAACCAACCTGGGCTGGAGGGACTAGAGAAGCTGGGACTTGGACTGCACTTTGGGCCACGGCTAAGATGAGGAGACAGGAAGGGGCATTTCAGAAGGGAATAATAGCCGGGGGTGAGGGGCTAATGTGTACTCCATTCCACTAGAATGTAAGTTCCTTCAGCACAAGGACCTGATGTGACACATTCACTGTTTTTTTTTCCCAGCACAGCTCCTAGCGTAATGAAGGTTAGGATCTCAGTAATTGTCTTAGTCTGTTTGGGCCGCTATAACAAATACAGTAGCCCCCTGTTATTGGTGTGGGAATATGTCCCAAGACCCGCCCCCTCCCCCCGCCCCAGTGGATGCCTGAAACCAGGCATAGTACTGAATCCTGTATATACTATGTTTTTTCCTCTATGTGCATACCTGTGAGAATGTTTAATTTATAAATTAGGTACGGTAAGAGACTAACAAGAACAATAATAAAATAGGACAATTATAACAATGTACTATAATGACAGTTACGTGAATGTGGTCTTCAAACTATCTTGCTGTATGAATTTAATGCCTTTTCCATCCTAACTGTGCACCTATCGCACTGGGGCTGTAACTTTGGCAGTATGAGATGCAACATCAATACCAACACGAATTTCCTTTTCCTTCTTCATAATTTCATGGATAGAAGATTCATTCCTACTGTAGATCTTAGCAACCTCAGTATATGATTTCTTTTATTTTCTTAAGTCAAGAACTTTCACCTTTTCAATTAAAGGGAACATTTTACAGCTTCTCTTTGGCAAATCCAAATTGCCAGCATCGCTACTCTTGTGCTTTGGGGCCTTCATTAAGTGAAACAGGGGTGACTTGAACACAAGCACTGAAATACAGTTGATCTGATAACTGAGGTGGCCACTAAGTGACTAAGGGGCAGCATATGCTGGACAAAGTGATGATTGATGTCCCAGGTGGGGCGGAGTGGGATGGTGTGAGATTTCATCACACCACTCAGAATGGCATGCAGTTTAGAACTTACGAATTTTTTATTTCTGAAATTAAAAATTGAATTTCATTTAATATTTTTGGACTGCAGTTCACTGTGGATAATTGAAACCACAGAAAGCAAAACTGTGAGTAAGGAGGGACTACTGTACCACAGACTGGGTGGCTTATAAACAACAGAAATTTATTTCTCACAGTTCTAGAGTCTGGAAAGTCCAAGATCAAGGTGCCAGCATAGTTGAGTCAGGGCCAATGTCTTTTCCCTGTGTTCTCACATAGTAGAAGGGATGAGGGATCTCCCTGGACCTTCTTTTATAAGGCACTAATCCCACTCATGAGGGTTCCACCCTCGTAACCTCATCACCCCCAAAGGCCCCACCTACTAATACCATAACCTTTGGGAGTTAGGATTTCGACATATGAATTTTGGGAGGGCACAAACATTTAGAGCATAGAATGAATTAGCAGATGGCTGGATTTATTCAGTACCTTTATATGTCAGATGTGTACACAGTGAATGAAGGTAGAACTTAATTCATTCAGAAACACTCTATTGAGTGTAGAGGAAAACACAAAGCACTAGGACACATCCCTACTCAAGCTAGAAAGGGAAAGATGTACACACATCTCACTACCTTTAACCTTCCAATATTTAAATTAGACCTTCTAACGTTAAAATAACTTTCCCCTGGGGAATCCCGTGGTGGTCCAGTGGTTAGGACACCACGCTTCCACCACAGGGGGCCTGGGTTTGATCCCTGGTTGGGGAACTAAGATCCTGCAGCCCACACAGTGCGGCCAAAACCAACCAAACAAACACCTTTCCCCTGAAATTTGGCTCACCTTATTATTGGCCTACCTTGTCAGTAACTGGCAAGCTCTGCTGTTCTTCCATTAGCATCTAAAGCTAATAGACTGGGAACGGGACCAGGGCTGGGTGGGGAAATTTCTGTCCATCTGCACAGGTCCTTGTATGTAGTAGGTACTCAACGAATACTTGTAGAAACATTCTTAGATACAGCAGAATTGTGGCCATGCAGATTTCATGTAACTCTTTCTTTCCATAAAGATACGATTGCACATTTAGCATAGCTAAATGTAATTTAATCTGCATACGTTTTGTATAGGAAATAAATCTGTAAATAAAAATATAGCTTAGGTGATGCTTTTTGAGCACTTCTGGCTGATGACACCTCTCTTTTATCAAGGTTAAATGGCTAAAATATATGTGAAAACTTTCCTTGTTGGAGAAGATATCTCGTTTCAGTACATTGATAGAGTGGGACAAAAGAGAGGACGCCCGGTGCTGTATTCTTCAGGAGTAATTACTGCATTAAAAAATCATACCGTAGCTATGTTATTTAGTTGCAAAATTTGGCTCACTCACTCACATAATTATAGCATTCGGCAGTAATATGTAATTAAATTGCTTTTTAAATGCCACCTGACAGTTCAGCGAGTTTGTAAGGAGAAGGAGTATAGCAAAATTTGTTAAACATGTAAAATCTTCCATCTGACTGGACAGTAGTGAATGCACTTTAATGTACTGTATTAAAATGTACCTGGGATTTGTTTTCAATCAGGCATGGTGAAACCAGCACATCAGGAGATGACTGCCATGAAGGACAGAGTTTTGACTCCCGAGTTCCCTAGGAATGGGAGGCCTGGTACACCATGTACCAGGGCCACATGGGGAAGCATGCAGGTTGGTCAGGAGGCAGAAAATTAAGGAAAACCTGTAATGTGGTTTTCATGAGGCAGGGGGAACAGACGGACCAGGTTTGGCATTGGCTAATTTGAATAATTTGAGTGGGTTCTGGCGTATAGGGACTGCCCTAGTTGTCTGATGTCTGGTCCTGGGATGATTAGGGCAGAAGAATGTTGCCTTCTGGAGTGTAAAAGCCAGACAGAGGAAGTGGTTCGGGTATGGACTCTGGGTTTGTTGGCTTTACTTATCAAAGATGTGCTCCTAGACTGAGTTGTGTACTGTCTTTAGGAGTTGGTTAGCCCTGAGAGGGGCAGTCTCTTTAGCATTAACAAAGCCCCCAAATGTCAATTATAAAATACAGAAATTAAAAACATGATTAATACAGTAGGATTCAAAATATCTCCGGGAAGGTTCCATGAAGTATCTTATTCAGTGCCATTGATAAGTGCCACAAATATGCCTACATACTTGCATGTACTTCAGATTGAGATGAGATCACATTAAGGTACCATAGCATTTGGGGGGCAATGTTTGGTATTTTCCTGGCAGTCCAGTCACAGTGACAATGTCCTTCCTGAGATTTTTCCATATTTGGACCTGCCCTTTTATAGTTTAAGCCAGAGAGTGTGATGGCCAATATCATGTGTCAATTTGACTGGGCCACAGGGTGCCCAGATATTTGGTTAAACATTATTCTGGGTGTGTCTATAAGGGTGTTTCTGGAGGAGTCAGTAGACAGGGTAAAGAAGATTGTCCTCGTCAGTGTGGGTAGTGTCATCCAATCAGTTGAAGGTCTGAATAGAACAAAAAGGCTGACCCTCCCACGAAGAAGAGAGAACCCTTCCTGTCTGCCTGCCTTGACCTGGGACATTGGTTTCCTCCTGCCTTGGTACTTGAACTGAAACATCAGCTTTACCTGGGTCTTGAGCCCGCTGTTCCTTTGGACTGAAACTACACCATTGGCTCTCCTGGATCTCCAGCTTGCTGACTGCAGATCTTGGGGCTTAGCCTCCATAATCGTGTGAGCCAATTTCCAGGAGTGCCCTTTGTATAATAGAGAAAGTGATGATGTTTGCTTTGGTTCTCTCCCTCTCTCCTTTCCATCCCCTCCGGTTTAATCCTGGTTTTGTCCTTTTTTGGCTGTGTGGCCTTGATGTAACCAGTCTTCTGGAGCCTCACTTTTTTCAACTGGTAAAATGGGGATGATATGTCTACCTCTAGTGTCTAGCACAGTGCCTGGCACATAGGAGTCTGAGATGGTACAGTGATGAGCCAGTTTTACAATAGGAGTCAGGATCTAGCTTCAGATTGTCCGAAGTAGCCATAGTATGCTGGCAAGGGGTGGGAGGGGCTTTGGCAGAGCTCAGAACTGGTAGAGGGAGGGACCAGGCCAGTTCAGTGAGTCCCAGAAGGGTGGGTGGGCAGAGTGCCCTAGAGGAGTGCAGTAGGCACTAGAGGTGGATTTCCCCAGAAGCAAATGAAGTTTAAGCTTCAGGGCCTCTCTCTTGCACAGGTCTCTGTGGGTGCTGGGAGTTCCAGGAGCAGAGGGGTAGCCAGGTTATAACCAGAAAGCATTATGCTTATGTTTCTGATAGACTGCCTAAAAGAGATCTCAGAAGAGTCTTGACTCACCAAGGATCCAGACATTTATTTGGACTTGTTTTCTCATTCAAAATTAATATTAACTATCTAATTTTGTATTTGTAATTTTGGGTCTCCAACGTGTATAGGCTTCACTGCCCATAAAACCTGGATCTGCCCCTGCCTGGAGGGCTGCCCTTCTGGGGGATGGTATGTGGGACCCCAGCAAAGAGGTCATTTTGAGATCCGGAGCTGGAAGAAGGTCCAGACTGGGAGCTCGCCACCTCTGAGTTGCAGGCTCCCGCTAATGCCTGCGTTGCTGCTCCAAAGGGCACTCAGAAAAAGTTGCTGTTCACGGAAAGGACTCACTGTAGCTCTGACCCTGCTGCAGATTCAAGTGACCTTTGGAAGATCACCTTGGCCCGCTGAGCCTCAGTTTTCCCATTTGTAAAGTGGTATCGATACCTCCAGTGTAGACTCAGGTATGGGTCCTGTGAATTGTAAAGCTCTAGGCACTTGGGAGGGAAGTATTATAATTGTGTTGCTACTACTTGTATTTCTGTTATCTTGCTATTACTTGAAATATGCTTAGACCTTAACATTTCAGTGACTGAAGAGCAAAGGTACTGTCCACCCTGACACACTGTTTTTTGATTTCTGTTTTTTGCTGTTTCATTCATTCGTTCATTTTAATTTTTTATTGAGGAACCTTTCCAGCATGTACAAAAATTCACAGATTGCCACAAGGAATGCCCATATATATATTCCATAACTTGGCTTCAGATTATTATCAACTCTGAAATAATGCCATTTGCAGCAATGTGGATGGACCTAGAGATTATCATACTAAGTGAAGTAAGTCAGAGAAAGACAAATAACATATGATATCACTTATATATGGAATCTAAAAAAATGATACAAATGAACTTATTTACAATTACAAAACAGAAGTAGACTCACAGACATAGAAAACAAACTTATGGTTACCAAAGGGGAAAGGGGGGGCAGGGATAAATTTGGAATTTGGGATTAATAGATACAGACTACTATATATAAAATAAACAATCAGGACCTACTGTATAGCACAGGGAACTATATTCAATATCTTGTAATAACCTATAATGGAAAAGAATCTGAAAAAGAATATATATATATATATATATATATATATATATATAATGGAATCACTTTGCTGTACACTTGAAACATTGTAAATCAACTATACTTCAATTTAAAAAAATTATTATCAACTCATGGCCAATCTGATGTCATCTACACTCCTACCTACTCACCTCCTGTAATATTTTTGAGCAAATTCCAAATCATTTAAACTGCAAGAATCCCAGTATTTTAAAAATTTAAGGGCCCATAAAAACTTACATCAATACTATTATTCTACCTCACTCATCCCCCAAAAAACTTAAATTTTTTTCTTCCTATTTGTTTAGTAAGCTAAAATTTAATATCATATTCCCTCCCAACTCACTCCCTGGGGCATAAGCTACTTTACATTTGAATTAAATAAAATTCAGCTGGTAGGCATTTTCCCTGAATTATCTCTTAGGTCTAACACTGAGAACTCAATTGAGGAGTAAGTTTGAATTAAACTCTGCTCTTCAATCAGTGAGGTGACCTTAGGCAGGTGCTCTAACTTTACACTAAACCTCAATTTTCTCGGCTGTAAAATAGGGATACTAACACCCTCTTTACAAAGTTACTGTCTCTGAGACAACATAAGTACAACTAGTAAACAATAAATTTAGCTATTATTATTATGATAGTTTCTCCCTACTTTTTCTTATCGAACCCTGTCTTCTGGAAGTAATTTTGTTGAGAGATGTAAATAACTGATGATAGCCTTGGCTGATTTAAGTTAAAAGGCCCAGCAAGCCCAAGGGGGAGGAGCTAATGGAGGAGGAAGAGCCTTCCAGGAGTCTTACCACCTGGGCACTAGGTGTAAGCCCAACCCATGCTGTGTAGACAAGGTTCACTTGTGTCTCAGAGACTGGGACACACTGGGATCCAGACCCTCAGGACATCACAGCTCAGCATAAGCTTGGCTGGGAAGCTGGAGGTCCAGAGGTCAGGTAGGAGGAACGGGGTGGGTGGTGAGAGGTGGAGGCTGTTCATTGTCTGTTTTCCTCTTTGATTTTTGAAGTTTTCTACAAAGACGATATAATAAAGGTTGGCCTTGTAGTTATTGAAACCGAAAGCAATGAGGGCCCAGCCTGGCATGGGCTTGAGATAAGACAATCGTGACCCATACAAAGACCCTCTGTTTCCTCAAGAGCAAAAATAGCTGAAAGATTGACTAAGTCTTGCTGGCCTGTTGGGTCTTTCATTAAGATGCTCTGAATAATCCTTGTTTAGAGGCCAGCTCTTTTTGAACTGAGCCAAGTGTCCTAGCTGACACCCAGTGAGTGGCATGCATGTGGCATAGGATTAGGGAGCTCTTGACACTGGCAGTCTGTGGCTTGTCCCAGAAAGGCTGGCTGTGAGAGGTGGGGAGTCCCAAAGACTTGTCTAGACCAGGGGGTCTGGAGTCAGCAGCCAGCGATGTAAGTAGGAGATGCCTAGCAGGCTGTATTATTTTTCAATCAGCAGGGATTTTACTTCAGTCAGACTACAGCTATAATAAAGCATTTATTTTGATTCTTTGAAGGAAGCACTCAATTGATTCAGCATTAATTGAATTTTTATCTAACTTAAAAGCATGGCGTTATTTAACTAAGACATGTATTTGTTATATGAAATACATTTATTTCAATTAAATAAATGTGCCACTTGTTAAATGAAAGTTAACTTTGCCCTATTTATTGATTCTTTTAAAAAGTGTGTGTTTCGCCTTGTAAGAGGGTAGAGAGAAAGCAGCTGCATTCTTCTGCATCGTTAGACCTAAGAGATAATTCAGGGAAAATGCCTACCAGCTGAATTCTTATTTCTTAACCTAACAGGTAGATGTGTTTCAGGCTACCTTCTAGGGAGACTCAGAGACTTAAACTTATGCTCCTTAGTTCTTTTGTTGACAGAGGTTTTTTATTTCTTTTCTGTTGACTTCAGGGTCAAGTTTGGCCTTTCCTTTTTTTTACATCTTTATTGGAGTATAATTGCTTTACAATGGTGTGTTAGTTTCTGCTTTATAACAAAGTGAATCAGTTATACATATACATATGTTCCCATATCTCTTCCCTCTTGCGTCTCCCTCCCTCCCACCCTCCCTATCCCACCCCTCCAGGCGGTCACAAAGCACTGAGCTGATCTCCCTGTGCTATGCGGCTGCTTCCCACTAGCTATCTGCCTTACGTTTGGTAGTGTATATATGTCCATGCCTCTCTCTTGCTTTGTCACAGCTTACCCTTCCCGCTCCCCATATCCTCAAGTCCATTCTCACGTAGGTCTGTGTCTTTATTCCTGTCTTACCCCTAAGTTCTTCATGACATTTTTTTCCCTTAAATTCCATATATATGTGTTAGCATACAGTATTTGTCTTTCTCTTTCTGACTTACTTCACTCTGTATGACAGACTCTAGGTCTTTCCACCTCATTACAAATAGCTCAATTTCGTTTCTTTTTATTGGCCTTTCCTTTTTTTTTTTTTTTTTTTCATTCTGGTTAAGATTGTGTGACCTGCTTCCTTCAATTGTCTGGTTTTTTGATTGTTGCTCCAGACTTGGTTTAGGTCAATGTCAGAAATTTCTCTTGGTTCCTGTCGATATTTTCTGACGCTACTTCTAACACCAGGTGTATGTCTTTTCCAACACCAGCCAGTTCTCTGACACCAACTGGGTGTTCAACAGTTCATTTCTGATGTTAGCTCCCAGAGCTGCAAATGGCATCCCAGGCGACCCACACTTCTGGCTGCCTGACTACAAATTTTGGGGCTCCCAGGATGCCCTCTTAGGTTTGATAATTTGCTAGAATGACACACAGAACTCAGGAAAACACTTCACTTATGCTTACCAGTTTCTTATAAAGCTTATTTCAACTCAGGAATGGCCAAATGGAAGAGATGCGTGGGGCAAGGTATGGGTTGGGGTGGGAGGAGAGGGTGGGGGGGTGCCACAGAGCTTCCATGACCTCTCTGGGTGTGTCACCACCCTCCCAGCACTTCAGCACGTTCACCAACCCCGAAGCTCTCAGAATCTCATTGTTCAAGAGGTTTTTCTTTTGTTTTTAATTTTATTTATTTATTTATTTACGGCTGCGTTGGGTCTTTGTTGCTGCGCACGGGCTTTCTCTAGTTGCAGCGAGCGGGGGCTGCTCTTCCTTGTGGGGTGTGGGCTTCTCATTGCGGGGGCTTCTCTTGTTGCAGAGCACGGGCTCTAGGCGCGCAGGCTTCAGTAGTTGAGGCACCCGGGCTCAGTAGTTGTGGCTTGCGGGCTCTAGAGTGCAGGCTCAGTAGTTGTGGCGCCCGAGCTTAGTTGCTCCACGGCATGTGGGATCTTCCTGGACCAGGGCTTGAACCCGTGTCCCCTGCACTGGCAGGCGGATTCTTAACCACTGTGCCACCAGAGGAGCCCCTGTTCAAGAGTTTTTATAGAATTCAATCTTCAGCCCCATTTCCTCCCAGAGACTGGGGGCGGGGCTGAAAATTCCGACCGTCTAATGACATGTTTGGTCTTTCTGGTGAACGGTCTCCATCGTGAAACTATCTAGGGGTCCCATCCTGAGTCGCTTCATTAACATAAACAGTTATGGTTGAAAGGGGCTCCTTATTATTATTTGCTATTGAATAACAACTCCTGTCACCCAGGAAATTCCAAGGGTTTTAGGACCTTTGTACCATGAACAGGGAATAAAGTGCAAATATATATATTTTATTATACCACAGTTCCAAAGTGGGATACTAAAAAATTATGATTATGCATTATTGTCCTGGGTTTTTTCTGGTCTTTGACTTTGTATCATGCCCTACCTTCTCCACAAATAGCATTAGATAGTGGTTCTGGTTTTTCTGATCTGAAAGTGAGGATGACATTACATTGTTAGAATGAGAGTGTTCCTGAGATTTTCAAGTGTTTTCAAGCTTGGAACATTTCCTCTAACACGTTCTTTTATGTTTGTGAAATTTTTGTTTATGGTTCACAAGTGAAATTTGACTGCAAAGGCCAGGATATTCTGCTTGATGACTGTTTTTAATGAAGTTGATAGAACTGGTTCAGAGGACTTTGTGTTTATTTACACTGAATCCAGAAATAGGCTATGGGTAACTGCTGAAATAAAACAGAACTAGCCTTCTTGGCTGAATGAGGGAAATATTTGCATAAACTCTTCCTCTTTCAAGGGGAGAACCATGGGGTATTAGGCTAGAAGGGAATTAGGAGGTTGAAGAGCCTCAGATGGCGTGGCTGGAAAGCAGAAACTTAGCCAGGCCTCCTTTTATATCATTATTTTGTAACTCTTTCCATGGAGTTAAGATGTTGTGTCAGGACCATGAAAAAGTGGTTTCCCTAAAAGGCAAGTGAGGAGTTTTGCTGTGATTCCGTTGTTCTGTGGACATATAGAAAGGCAGGATGTGATGACTGTCTATTCACCATAAAATATCTTCTTCCCTAGCAAACAGCAATATCTTACTTGGTGATTTCCTCCACTCCTCAATGATTAAGAAACGAAGAACGAACAAACAAAAAACCCAACCAAACAAATAAAACCAAATTGGGTGATTTTTAAAATTTAAAGCTTATTAAAGAAAACGTGAGAAAAGCACATGCAAAGAAGAGGAAAAAAAATCAATTATAGTGTTATCAAAACATTGCTAATATTTAGGTGTCAGTACTGTGCAAAAAATGGTTTCCTTTTTGTGGGAAGTGTGGAAAAGATATCTGGATTTTTTTCATTTAAGATTATCATGTAAGCACTGTTTTGTTGTT
Source organism: Mesoplodon mirus (assembly GCF_964341445.2). NCBI lineage: Eukaryota > Metazoa > Chordata > Mammalia > Artiodactyla > Ziphiidae > Mesoplodon > Mesoplodon mirus. The sequence goes on along the minus strand of NC_138979.1, from coordinate 100,411,487 downwards.
GTTGATAGAGGTAATAGATATAGTGGTTTAAAGCAAAGGTTCTGGCACTGAATTGCCCAGGTTCAAATCACAGCCCACCATTTGTGAGCTCCCTGCCTCAGTTTTATCATCTGTAAAATGGGGATTATGACAGCCACCTCACAAGTTAAATGTTTATGTAGAGGGCTTAGTACATGTTTGTTATTGTCATCAAAATTGATTTCATTATTATAACATTAATATATGTGTACAGTAGAGATTTTATAAGATACAGAAAAGCAGAAGAAATCAAAATCACCCATTATCCTAAAACCCAGAGAAAAACCACTTACCCAGTGTTAACATTTTGCTATTTTTTAAAATACACTTTCTCTTACATAGTAGAGCTCATATTGTAATTCCAGTTTATATCCTGATCGTAACGTAATTATTCTGGAAAAGACTAATTATGTAAACATAATTTGAAAAGACTACATAGGTCATCTTGTGTAACCATATTTTACTTAACCCTTCCCCAAAGTTTTAACATGCAGATGGCTATTCCTGCCCATCTCCCCGCACCCCCCGCCCCATATTTAAAAGAGAAGTAATCATAAATTAGCCTTGGTTAGAATAGTCTGGAGCCTGAGCCTTCCTTGGCCAGTGTGGAGCCTGCAGTTATTTTTTCTGTAACCAGGACGTAATCAGATCCAATCCACAAACCAGTTAACTCAGGGTTGAATGTATTATGGATGAATATGTGAGATATATCTTTGTAAAGGTTTGTCTTCTTAAGTATTAGAGGTTACTTCCTTAGAACAGAGTCCCAGAAATGGAAATGCAGGGTCAAAGGATGAGAAATGTTTTCTATAAGGGTCATACTGATTTAAACTTGTGGCAACAGTGTATGAGCCTGCCCCACTTTTTGTAGCCCCCATGTCCCTTCTCCCAGCTCTGGGTTGCTTTTCAGATCTGAAATTTTGAGGAAATTGTCAGGGGTTCCAAAACACTGGAGTAGAGTTAATCTTAATTAAAATCATCACTCCGGCCCCTCCTTCTCACTCCTCCAGGGCCCTGCTTTCTTCCTTTCCTTTTCCCTCCCAGCTTTCTCTAATTCCCTCATGTAGCCTTCCTCTTCTCCACGGCGGGGTGGGTGGGTGGGGAGTCATATAATTAAGTTGTTCCCATTAAGAAGTTGGTGAACTGGGGCTTCCCTGGTGGCACAGTGGTTGAGAGTCCGCCTGCCGATGCAGGGCACACGGGTTCGTGCCCCGGTCTGGGAAGATCCCACATGCCGCGGAGCGGCTAGGCCCGTGAGCCATGGCCGCTGAGCCTGCGCGTCCAGAGCCTGTGCTCTGCAACGAGAGAGTCCACAACAGTGAGAGGTCCGCCTACCACAAAAAAAAAAAAAAAAAAAAGAAGTTGGTGAACTTAGCAGCTAGAAGTGTTATCCCCCCGCTGGGTACTTGCATTTTATTTTATTTTATTTTATTTATTTATTTTAATGTTGGGGGTAGGAGTTTAATTAATTAATTTATTTTTGCCGTGTTGGGTCTTCGTTTCTGTGCGAGGGCTTTCTCCAGTTGCGGCAAGCGGGGGCCCCTCTTCATCGCGGTGCACGGGCCTCTCACTATCGCGGCCTCTCCCGCTGCGGAGCACAGGCTCCAAACGCGCAGGTTCAGTAACTGTGGCTTACGGGCCCATTTGCTCTGCGGCATGTGGGATCCTCCCAGACCAGGGCTCGAACCCGTGTCCCCTGCATTAGCAGGCAGACTCTCAACCACTGCGCCACCAGGGAAGCCCGGTACTTGCATTTTAATAAAGGGTTCCTGGAGCATTGTTGAACCCACAGGACTGAGCTTGATGGTGGAATTTGGGGTGCTGTAATACGCAGGGAGGGAGATATTTTGGTCTGGACCCCTCAAGTTATACAATAGACTGTATCCAAGATGTAAGGCCGGATCTATGGATGGGATGATGCAAAGGCCAGCTTCTGAGATGCCTTCATTTCCTCACTGCCAAAGCACCAGCTGCTCAGAGCAGAAACACCTTTTCCTAAAGGTAAAGTGTGTCTCTTGGAAAAACTATTCGGGGAGATTATTTACCGAATTGGATGGATATAATAAAAGACTGGCCAGCAGCATATGCAGATTCTTTTGATAAAATATAACTTTATGATACCAGGCAGGGCTCCTTTTATGGCTTTTGCATCATCTGGTTGAAACTGCCAAAGATATGGAGGGCCTTTGCTTATGTGTCTGTAGCCAGTGATTTAAATAGTGTGTCGCTGGGCAGGCAGATCCGGGTACTTCTTAGTGGGGCTGAGGCTCTGATTACCTTGGCCTGAACTCTGAGCTACAGAGAAGGTGGGTTTCTTGCTGGACCATTTCTGTTTCAGCAAGGTCTCAGGTGCCCTTTGTGGCAAGGGATTGTTCAGGTGTCTATCTGTAGACTCATACATATTTGGTGGACTGAAAAGCCAAAGAAAGAATTGAGGAATGTGCCTGAGAGGAGAAGGATGACAGCGGGATCTGTAGATGATGCCCTAGCTTTAGGGAGGGACAAGGAGAGGTACAGGCACATTATGAGGAGAACTTAAAAGATGAGACTTACTTGGTTCAAAGTCTGAGATGTCCTGAAAGGAGGAGGAGAGGGAGAAAAGGAAAGCTTAGCCAATTGTTAGCCATCTGTGGAGCATTCCCAAGAAGCTGTTGACCACAGCCAGGTGGGAAGGTGGTGTTAAAACGGCGGCAACCAGCTAGAGCCGGCCAGATGCCAGCCTCCCGTCCCTCCCTGAATGAAAATGCTTTGGTCCCATAGTGGCTCCTTCCTTACACAGAGCCTTATCTGTTCCTTTCTAGCCTGATCCAGCCTGAAGATGACCCCACTGGCTGCTGTGGTGTCTGGCCCCCGTGTCCGACTCTTTGCCTGCTTCCTCAGGCTGGGCTGTCAGCAGGCCAAACCACTTCAGCTTCACACAGGGGCCAGCCTCGCAGCCAAGAACCACTATGAGGTGCTGGTGCTGGGTGGGGGCAGTGGTGGGATCACCATGGCTGCCCGCATGAAGAGGAAAGTGGGTGCAGAGAATGTGGCCATTGTTGAACCCAGCGAGGTAAGTCTCCCCCTTTTGAGTGCGTGTGTGTGTGTGTGTGTGTGTGTGTGTGTGTGTGTGTGTGGTGCACATGCATGCGTAGGTTAGGGGCTGGGTTGGGGATGACATGCCTAGGCCACCATGTTCCCAGGTTAGTGCTTCTCTTTCTGGGCATAAAAAGCAGGTTGTCCAAAAGAATTGGGAGAGGTGGGGGGAGGGAGAGAGCGAGGACAGATCTCTTGGCTTATGTTCTTCTCTCTGTTAGTTTCTTAGGGCTGCCATAACAAATTACCATAAAAGGCATGTCTTAAAACAACAGATAATTTATTCTTTCGCAGTTCTGGAGGCTAGAAGTCCAAAACCAAGGTGTTAGCAAGGCCATGCTCCCCTTGAAGGCTGAGGGAGAAGGGGAAGCTGTCTCATGCCTCTCTCCTAGGTTCTGTGGTTTTGGACAGTCCTTGGTATTCCTTGGCTTGTTGTAGATCACTCCAATCTCTGCCTCTGTTTTCACATGGCCTTCTCTCTGTGTGGCTCTAGTGTCTTCACATGACCTACTTATAAGGACACCAATCATTGGATTAGACGTTAGACAGTCTGATGGATAGACATTAGAGAGTCAAGGACATTCTAATCCAGTGTGACCCCATCTTAACTTGATTACATCTGCAAAGACCCTATTTCCAAATAAGTCATGATCGCAGGTCCTGGGGTTAGGACGTCAGCATATTTTTTGCAGAGAAACAATTCAACTCGTGTCATCCTCCACCTTCAGTCTCGTGTCCAGAGAAAAATCAGTGGCCGTTGCGCTTTCCTTTCCCTGTTCCAGTCTGGAGAAAGGGTGATGAGTTGAGGGGCCGGGGGGAAGAGGTGAAAACCCACCGAAAAGGTGTCAGTGGGTTTGAGAAATTTAAGTGTAAGAGATTATAAACAGATTATAAAGCAGAAAAAGGTAGCAGACACGAGGCGGGAAGTTGGGAAGTGTTTGTAAAGCACTGTTTCATGAAAAATATTTTAAGATTGTTCAAAGCTTCAAAAAATAGTCAAGATTTTTGGTGGTTGGCTTAATGTTTCCTAAGGAACTGGGTGTGTACCAGTGGGAAGCTGTATCTTTGGGAGGAAAAAGCAAAATGGATCTGGTGCTGGTTTGGTGGAGAGGGTAGGGCAAGAAAGGCACAGTCCTTTTCAGGAAGTCTTCCCAGTACCAAACGAGGCTGCCCAGGGCTTTTCTGCAATCTCCAATTGGTACGTTGTGATTTGTGGGGAGACTGGAGGGCACTCTCCGTCTATTTCCTTTTAAAAGTGACTTTAATTCAGGGACAACGTTTTAAATGACAGTGGTCTGAGAGCTGTATCAGGTGGCCTGTGGTGGATTGTAGCTAACCCATGGAAGGCCTCCTAGTGGGGATACTCTTTGTGATGAGACAGGCCCCTCCAAGGCACTGGACATAATTCAGGAGGCCAGAATGGAGTCTGTCCTGCTCTGTGAGGAAGTGCATGACAGGAGCTGTCACAGGAGCTGCCAGCGCGGCTCAGGCCTTTGGCACTTTCCCTCCTGTGTCTGGTTTAGTGATTGCTAGATCGCGTGCTTGTTTGCAGTCTAAAAAGTAATCTGAGTTTGTATTTTCTTTCATCCCCTTTTCTGTTCAAGATGAACTTGAAATCGTTGAGCTCTCACAGCTGGAGACCTCTAACCCCCTTATCTTATCTTTTTTTTTTTTTTTTTTTTTGCCGTACGGGGGCCTCTCACTGTTGTGGCCTCTCCCGTCGCAGAGCACAGGCTCCGGACACGCAGGCTCAGTGGCCACGGCTCACAGGCCCAGCCACTCCGCGGCATGTGGGATCCTCCCGGACCAGGGCACGAACCCGTGTCCCCTGCATCGGCAGGCGGACTCTCAACCACTGCGCCACCAGGGAAGCCCTAGCTATGACCCTTTTGATCGGCCTCACATTGAAATGAATCTCCAAATACTTTGTTTCTTAGAGACATTTCTACCAGCCAATCTGGACCCTGGTGGGAGCTGGTGCCAAACCATTAGCCTCATCTGGCCGTCCCACAGCGAGTGTGATTCCATCTGGTGTAGAGTGGATCAAAGCTAGAGTGGTTGATCTGAACCCAGACAAGAACTGCATCCACACAGACAACGACAAGGAGGTAACCGTCCGGGTCCTTTGGCTTTTGTTAACCTGAGGGCTTGTATTGAATGCACAGCCATTATCAAACTGGACAGCTTCATGGTAAGAGGGCGGTATACATGTGCGTGTGTGCATGTGTGTGTGTGCTGAATACTGCATGAGATGGGAGGGGGTGTGGGGAATGGAGGATGGGATAGATGGAAGGACTGAGTGACGCTGCATTAATAAATGAACAACGAAGACAAGTATTTATTGAACACCACTGTTTGTCCTATTGCTTGGTACAGTATCATATGCCTGAATTTTTATTGCACAAATACTGCTGCTCTGTGTGAAAATACCAGATACCTCCCTCCTTTTTCCTTTGAAGCAGCCAGCTCTCTATCTGACCCCTGGTCCTGCAGAGGAAGCGGGTGTTGGGAAGTATCCATCCCAGTCACACTCGGGGGAGCTCTGCCAGAGCCGTTAGGGAACTGTGTGACTGTGGTGGTGCCAGGGCTGAGAATTGCTGCTGCTGCAGCTTGAGGCTCATGGTTGCTCTGCACCATTTAGAAGTCTCCTCCCACCCCCACCACACAGGGATCACAGCTTTTCAGCAACTGCAGCCCCTGTGTCTGACTGAGGGGATGAGGGCAGGATGGTGAGAAGACAGGCTTAGGAGCCGTTGGGGCATCATGTCCCCTCGTCTGCTGCTGAGCCCAGGACAGCCATCATGCCGCACAGGCCTGTTCCGGGCTCCCATGGTTCTTGGGCCCCCAGGGTGTTATTGGCCTTTATATCCTGACCCGGCTCCCTCCAGACTGGGCACTTGAGCATTTTCACAGAACTGTGGAATCTGAGAGTTGGTGGGAATCTTTCATATCCAACCCCTTGCTCTAAGCAGGGACCATTGGCCCCAGGCATTCTCAACCTTTCCTTAGGTTATGGATCTTTCTGAGTGTGGATCTTAATTAGCCCAGTCTAGAAAATGCATATACGTACCTAATTTTGCATTTAATTTCAAGGAGTTCAGAGATTGTTTGCAGCCTTTCCCTGAACCCTGACCAACCCTGAACCAACCCTCCTTCCCCTCTTCCTCCCTCCCTCCCTCCCCACCCTCTCTCCCTCCCTTCCTTCCTTCCTTCCTCAATATTTATTAAGCATTATTATAACCTAGGTACAGTTTTAGGGATATACAAGTGAAGGAAAATAGACAAAAATCCTTATTGTCCTGGATTTTATATTCTAGTGGAGGAGGACATACAATAAACAGTAGACATAATAAGTTATATAATGTGTTAGAAGGTGATGAATATTAATTTAAAAAATAGAGCCGAATTACTGGGATTGGGGCATGTGGCGTAGGGGGTTGAATTTAAAATGGGTTAGTATTTACACTCTCCAGGGCCAGGGACTTCTCTGACAAGTTATCCCTCTTCATTTTTTATAGACAGACAGGTTATATGAAAGTTCTGCCTTTAATGAGTCAGAATCTACCTTCCTGTAACCTCTTTTTTGTTCTTTCTTGGGCCAAGGTGTCAGTGGCCATAATACTGCTCTTGTCCCTTATTCTTCCTATAGTGTGGGAGAGAAGGCCTTCTCTCTTTTCTGTGGAGAAACCCTCCAACTATTTGAAGGTGGCTCTTAGAGTCTGTGTCTGTCTTCTCCTCAGGTAGACTTGTCCTCCTGTCTCCACTTTCCTCAGATTTCATGAGCTCCAGGCCTCTCACTACCCTCTTTACCCTGCTTGAGACATCATTTGGCTTGTTTTGCCCCCATGATCCATGGCCCCTAGAGGTGCCTGGAAGAGTAGCCAACACTACAGAACAGCCCAGAATAGAGTGGGGCATTCTCTCCCACAACTAGATAGAATCCAAGCTAGCATTTGGCAAGTTATCACAGTGCTGATTCATGCTGGGCTAGAGGTCAGTTCAAACCACTGGGTCTTTTTTTCACATGATCTACTGTCAAGTCAAGCATCCCCCATCCTAAAATATATACATACATATTTATTTATTTACATTAAAATAAAATTTTATATATTATATATGTATTATTTTCTCCCTGTTGAAACACTTCCATATTTTCCCCAGCATGTCCAGGAGAGCAGACTGGATTAAACACAAGATTGTTCTCAATTCACAAGGTTGAGTTTTGGGGCTCATTTCCCTTGCCAGTCTGCTGCCAGCTCATGGGACCAGCTGACTTGTATCTTCTAATACACATCCCCCTTTGGTACAGCAGTGCCTGCCTCCTAGTCAGACCCCTTTGCATTATAGGAATAGCTCAGAGTCCTCTGTGATTGGGTTTGTGTGTATCTTAAGGAACATAAACTTGTCTTATCTCTTGAGAATGAGAGGCACTGGAAGGTGCTTTCACTTCTGAGTCCTGCTTCAACATCTAAGGCCTAGACCCTTGGGAGAGTTGTAGAGTCTTGTTTTAGGGCTGCGAAAGAAGTTGGTGTTAGTTGGTGAGACTCTTCTCTGAGATTTTTTAAGCAAAAGTATTCCATAGCCAGATATCAGAAATCTACATATAATGTCTCTTCTTCTTGGTTTTGGTTCACCCTCCCAGCCTGCCTGGATCTTTTAGATTTTTTTTTTTTTTTTTTTTGCGGTACACGGGCCTCTCACTGCTGTGGCCTCTCCCGTTGCGGAGCACAGACTCCGGACGTGCAGGCCCAGCGGCCATGGCTCACGGGCCCAGCCGCTCCGCGGCATGTGGGATCCTCCTGGACCGGGGCACGAACTCGTGTCCCCTGCATCGGCAGGTGGACTCTCAACCACTGCGCCACCAGGGAAGCCCTCTTTTAGATTTTTGATTCAGACATCCAGTTAGCAATTTTTCCTTCCCATTATCCATGATGGTTTCATTTAAGTTCAAGGTTTTAATTCTTTAACATGCCCCTAGAGAACTTTTTTCTAGCTTACATCAATCAATCAATATTCTTTTGAAAATATTAAAAAATTTACCAAATCATTTCCATTCTTTGTTTACACTTTCCTATCCTATTTACAATGCGAGGGTACTGCTGAAATCTAGCCTCAGTGTGTCTGTGTCTCTGACTTTTCCCTGATTCAGAGTTCTGTTTGTTTGGAATGTGTCCCCCAGGCCCTAGGTAGACTGGTCCTTGCTCCTTCTCCAGATTTAACCTGATTCTGTTCTCTTCCTTGTTACTACTCCAGCACACTGGCCTCTCATTTCCTCAAATACCTTGGCCTCCTTCTTCCCCAGGACATTTGCACATGCTGCTTCTACCTCTTCCCCTAGCTAACTCCTGCTTATTGTTAGCTTAGAGATGACATCTTCAGGCAAGCCTTCCCTGATCTATAAGACTAGTCAGATTCCCCCTTGACATGCCATCACAGCATTCTGTGGTTTAGTAATTATGTGTGTGATTATCTGATAATGTCTGTCTTGCCCACTAGACTGAGTTCCTGGAGGGGTAGGAACTGGGTCTTTCTTGTTCAGCATTGTATGTCCAGGACTTAGCACAATATCTTTCACATAGAAGGTTTTCAGTAAATCTTTGTGATCAAGTTGTGCCTCAGTTTCTTCATCTGTAAAATGGTACTACTAATAATACCTACTTCATTAGGTTGCTGTGAGGATTAAATTAATTAAAACATGTAAAACATTCAGAACAGTGCCTTGTACAGAGTGAATGCTCAAGAAATGTTGCTGTTATTGTTTTTTAAACAATACATGAAATAAACAAATGGGACTTAATTAAACTTAAAAGTTTTTGCGCAGCAAAGGAGACCATAAATAAGACAAAAAGACAACCCTCAGAATGGGAGAAAATATTTGCAAATGAAACAACAAACAAAAGATTAATCTCCAAAATATACAAACAGCTCATGGAGCTCAGTATCAAAAAACCAAACAATCCAGTTAAAAAATGGGCAGAAGACCTAAATAGACATTTCACCAAGGAAGACATACAGGTGGCCAGAAGACACCTGAAAAGATGCTCAACATCACTAATTATTAGAGAAATGCAAATCAGAACTACAATGAGGTATCACCTCATGCCGGTCAGAATGGCTATTATCAAAAAATCTAGAAACAATAAATGCTGGAAAGGGTATGGTAAAAAGGGAACCCCCCTGCACTGGTTGGTGGGAATGTAAATTGATAGAACCACTTTGGAAAACAGTATGGAGGTTCCTTAAAAAACTAAAAGTAGAACTACCATCTGACCCAGCTATCCCACTACTGGGCATATACTCTGAGAAAACCGTAATTCATAAAGACACGGCACCCCAGTGTTCATTGCAGCACTATTTACAACAGCCAGGACATGGAACCAACCTAAATATCCATGAACAGATGAATGGATAAAGAAGATGTGACACATATATACAATGGAATATTACTTAGTCATAAAAAGAAACGAAACTGAGTTATTTATAGTGAGATGGATGGACCTAGAGTCTGTCACACAGAGTGAAGTAAGTCAGAAAGAGAAAAACAAATACCATATGCTAACACATATATGTGGACTCTAAAAAAAAAATGGTACTGATGAACCTAGTTGCAGGGCAGGAATAAAGATGTAGACATAGAGAATGGACTTGAGGACATGGGGTGGGAGGGGAAAGCTGGGGTGAAGTGAGAGTAGCATCGACATATATACACTACCGAATGTAAAATAGTTAGTGGGAAGCAGCCGCATAGCACAGGGAGATCAGCTCATCAGTGCTTTGTGATGACCTAGAGGGGTGGGATAGGGAGGGTGGGAGGGAGGCTCAAGAGGGAGGGGATATGGGGATATATGTATGCATATGGCTGATTCACTTTGGTGTACAACAGAAACTAACACAGTATTGTGAAGCAATTATACTCCAATAAAGATCTATTAAAAAAAAGAATACATGGAATAAAGGAAAAGGAAAGGTTTATTGAGTATCCGCCCTGCGCCCGCAGAGTATTTGACTGCTGACTGATGGAAAGCAGGTTTACAATCTGTGAACACATGCTGATGCTTTTCTTTTTCTAAATTATTACGAGACATCTGTTTAGTAGATGAGCCTGGAATTTTGAAATGTTTAAACATCCTATTTACTAAATTGTTAGTGTCAGAATTTACCTCCCCCATCCCCTGTATAAAATTAGAACACTTGCCCATATTTAGCCTTCCAGCGGGGTCTGCACCATTCTCTGAAATTGCTCAAAAGTTTTGTCTACAAGGTTTTGCAGTTCCTTAGAGTTAGGTCATCTGGCCTGGAAGCTTGAACTCATTCAAAAGACTTGAGGCTTTCTTGTGTTGTTTGCTACTTTAGGGTTTATTCTCCCTTATTTATTTATTTTTTTCATAATCTTAAGCATGTCTGTTACTAGTCCTTAAAATAATCAATATTATGCTCTAATAGAACCATCAAGGCATGCACAAACCAATGGCTTTTCTTGCTGACAGTGTGCATATGTCTTACCTGTAGGGCACCACCCCCAGACCCCATGCCATCTCTGACCTCACACCCTGAAGACTCAACACAGTTCACTCAGCCATTTAATGGGCCTGGTACACCTTCCTACAGACCAAGGAATTTAAGGGCACCCAGTCTCTATGGGTAGGCAAATCATACAGGTGAAGATGTATATATTATCTGTCCACTTTGATAAGCTGTATTTTTCACAAGCAACTGAAATCAACCATCCACCTATCCTTTCATCCAGCAAACATTACCAACTTCCTCACTTTAATTTAGTGACTGTGCTAGATTCTAGGACTATAGGGAACAAGACATAACCTTTATCCTCTAGGAGCGTTCGATGTAGTGAGGAGAACATCGTTGCTGTATAACACAAGTGCTTCTCTATTTGGTACAAGACTGTGGCAGTCACCACCTGTGGCTCCATTCTGGGCTCCTGTCACGGCAGTCGTTCTCCAGTTTTCTAGGCAAGTCCTTTCACTTTACATCCTTCTTGCTTACACTCTTGTGCTTCAACTTGTCCAACTTCTGATCCTAAACCCCAATTTCCATCACAATAAATATGGATACTTTTGCCTTCAGCATGGATAAGCACAATGCCCATATTTAAAGAGAGGAGTTTTAAATTCCAAGCAGATCATTAAACAAGATCAGGTAGGTTATATCACACACATCCTTTTTAGTGACCCTCAAAAGAGCAGTTTCTCAGTTACGATATTGCTCCAATTCATACGACAGGTCAGATTTGCTTGGGATTCACAAGCTACCAGATAGCTTTTAAAGAAAGCTGATTGTTTTTGGAATATTACTCAGCCATAAAAAGAAACGAAATTGTGTTATCTGCAGTGAGGTGGACGGACCTACATACAGAGTGAAGTAAGTCAGAAAGAGAAAAACAAGTACCGTATGCTAACACATATATATGGAATCTAAAAAAAAAATATGGTCATGAAGAACCTAGGGGCAGGACAGGAATAAAGACGCAGACGTAGTAGAGAATGGACTTGAGGACACGGGGAGGGGGAAGGGTAAGTTGGTACGAAGTGAGAGAGTGGCATGGACATATATACACTACCAAACGTAAAATAGATAGCTAGTGGGAAGCAGCCGCATAGCACAGGGAGATCAGCTCGGTGCTTTGTGACCACCTAGAGGGGTGGGATAGGGAGGGTGGGAGGGAGATGCAAGAGGGAGGAGATATGGGGATATATGTTTATGTATAGCTGATTCACTTTATTATAAAGCAGAAACTAACACACCATTGTAAAGCAATTATATTCCAATAAAGATGTTAAAAAAAAAAGAAAGTTGGTTGTTTTAAGATTTGAAAGTCATCCTCCCACTCTTCAACCTGAAAAATGTTGTGTTAACACAAGCACTAGGGAAGCACTGTAGCATCTTTGCTGTCGTTCTCCACTGTGTAAAAATACAGGCGTCTCGAGCTCCCAGAGGCCAGGCAGGTTATACAATATTTGTGAAGCAGTGAGGTGTGAGGCAGCAGAGAACGGTGGGCATGATGGCAAACTGGAACGTGCGTCCCTGCCTGCTGTCCTGCGCACGACCCACAGCCCCAAGTCAGTCACGGTAAAAAATGGAAACGCAGTGTTGGCCACACACATTTGGGACCTGAGTCAGCCTTTGGGCTGCCACCTTTTGGGTCCTGGTCTAAAATGTCATTTTTTTGTGTTGCAGATTTCCTACAAATATCTTATCATTGCTCTCGGAATTCAGCTGGACTATGAGAAGGTACTGTTTTAAGCTACTTTTATGTTACACTGGCGTACTTATGCTACGATCAAAACAGCGTTTAGTTGCTTTACATTCATTTTGACAAGAAAGTATTAAGAAATCCCCTTCTAGTTTTATTTCTCAGCAGTCTTTTTATGGTTTTAAAAAAGTCTTCTCTAAGATTCTGTCAATGATCATGATATGTTCTAGCTTTAAACTTTAATCAGAGTTCAGCGTGTCCATGGCCTGATGGTAATTCTTGCAAAATAGCAGCCTTTTCCACACTTACAAGAAAACTACCTTTCTCTGTAGGACTTAGTTGGTTATATTACAGATTAAATTTTCCTTTGAAAGTAAGATTTAGATTGTGAATTCCTAAGCAGACTTTAAGGGTAGAATACCAGCAGTTAGCTTATCAGGAGCTGGAAGGATGTCTGAGTTTTGTTGCATAGAGCTGGGTTTTTTGGTATGAAGTGACTGACACAATATAAATGCTGCCCTAGAAGTTCCTTAGACCTCCCTTTTCAGTGAGCTAGAGAGCCCGATGCCTTCTGACAATTGTGAGTTTCAAATTTATTTTCCTAAAACATAACGGGGTGAGTTAGTAATTAAGATTTCCAGAAGCTTATTGGGGACTGTGGATAAGTAGCTGAAGCACATAAAGCATTGTGATGACCAGGTCACAAGTTTCAGGAATGCGGTCCAGGTGAGGGCCACATCTGAGTTGGCTCAGCAGGGTCTTTGAAGTATGTTTCTGTGTAAAAAACCAGAATCATGACATGTCCAGGGTAGGATGTAGTGAAAATGACCTGGGACTTGTTCTGTGAAGGTTTAAACAAGCCGTGACTCGGTGTGAAGGTGTGGTGAATTTGGTGCCATGGGTCATGAGCCTCATATAACGACGAACTGTGGAGGAGACTCTATGGAGAAAGGTGCCAGTTACGATTTCTGGGACATCCTTGCCTCTTAAAAAGCCCATCAGAGTTGACTTAGCAAAGAGCCCATCTTCACCATCCTGTCATCCCGACAGCCCAGTGCCGTGAGAGGAGGACTGTTTGAAGAGACCAGTGCTGAGAGTTCTTAGCACCCTCTTGCAGTAAACCAAGAAACAATAATATTTAAAAGTAACTGTTACTATGGAGTCTCTACTATGTACAGGGACCACGCTAGGAATCTAATACTGACTCCTCACAACTGCTTGTGAAGTAGACTTTTTTTTTTTTTTTTTTTTGCTGTACACGGGACTCTCACTGTTGTGGCCTCTCCCGTTGTGGAGCACAGGCTCCGGATGCGCAGGCTCAGCGGCCATGGCTTATGGGTCCAGCCGCTCCGTGGCATGTGGGATCTTCCCAGACTGGGGCACGAACCCGTGTCCCCTGCATCGGCAGGCGGACTCTCAACCACTGCGCCACCAGGGAAGCCCGAGGTAGATATTCTTATCTCCTCTTGATAGGTGAGGAAACTGAGGCTAAGAGAACATGAATAACATTACCAGGGCTACTGTGTTACTTAGCAGTCTTTGCAGATACTAGAAAACTACCCAGGTTAGTGTAAACAAAAAGGGATTTCTTTGATGAGGATACCAAGGTGTTTGGATCTTGGGGGGCAGGAATGTAGTTGGGCCTCCAGAAGGGCTGGATCTCTGATCTGGGCTCTGTTGAACTGCAGCAGCTTCTCTCTGCCCAGCTGCCTCCGCCTCTTTCCCCCACCAGCTCCCAAGAGCGTCTCTGCAGCGCCGTGTCCTGCTTGCTGGTCTGCTAAGTGCAGTAGGACGGTCCACAGCTCCCAGTGCACAGCCTGTTATCTCATCTCAGACTTTCCCGGCTCCTTCTGCTTCAGGGTTCCCAGAAGCAACTTGGATTCAGTGGCGTCATAAACTGCCCTTTATGACCAAGTCTCCTTAAAAGGAACTTGGTTACCACTTTATGGCACCCTTTTCCTTAACAACAACCTCTTCAGACTAGAGAAAAACGATGAAGGCAGATTTGCTGTTTGTTTATCTCTTGGATACTGAGTTTTTCTCTGGGAGCTAGGAAGTATGGAGGTCCTGTGGGAAGAGCCACAGGCAGTGGTCAGGGGCCTCGGGATCTGGTTCTGTAAGAGTCTAGGTGGGTCTCTCAACCTTGCTCTTCGGTTTCCTCGTCTGTGCCTGTGGGTCAATAATATTCCACCCCCTCTCTCACAGGGGTATAGTGAATAGAGTGAATATTAACATAGATGGGAAACTGCAGAAACATTAAAATGCAAGGTGATTTTATGGTAATAAATGGTTACTGTTGTTGAGACTGAGAATATTACAACTACTTAAACTGCAGCAGAAGATATGGTCAGTAATCAGAGGAATAGTTGCTCTTAATGTTGGATGCAGTGGAGGAGACCATAGGACTCTGTTTCCTCGAGACCTGAGGAATAGGTGTTGGGTGACTCCGCAGGTGGGTGCCCTACAGCCGGGAGAACAGGCTGGAGAACAGCCTGGGGAGGTTCTAAAGGACCAGGCCATCTTGATGACTGTTTTTGATGGTTCCCTGCTTGTGCCTGAGTCTCTTAACTCACTCCTTTCCATCTTCATTGCATTGTATGAACCTTCTAACATTTAAGACAGGGACCCAGTTAATCTTCCTGGCAGGAATACACTAATACTTACAAAACACTACCACGTTAAGTGTCATTTTTCTAATCACCTTACATGCTTGGTTTCCTTTATTCCTGCTAACAACCCCATGAAGCAGTTACTTTTATCCCCATTTCACAGATGCTGAACATAAGCTTCTCAGTGTGCATCAGAATCACCTGGAGGGCCTGTTAAAATAGATTTCTGGTCTGGTCTCTGAGTTTCTGATCCAGTAGGTTTGGGGTGGGGCCTGATAATTTGCATTTCTAACAAGTTCCCAGGTGGTCCTGTTCTGGGGACCACACTTGAGACCCACCAACTGATTTATTGGGTAATTTACACAGGATCACAATGCTTGTAAGTGGAAAAGCTAGGACTCAGGCTGAGTCTGTAGGGTTCCCAAGTCCATGCTTTTAATTTCCTGCCTTTGCGGCCTTTACCAAGAGCTGGGCCTGGTCCAGCCTGATACAGAGTGATTTAATTTTGTTAATCACTGACAGTATGGCTCTTGGTTCTGCCTGTTGTTCTTTTTCTTCCCAGTAAGGCAACTGGTTCTCCAAAAAGGAAGTAAGCCTGGCTTCTTGTCCTCACTCTGATGGTGGGAAGAGATAGGTTCAAATCCTGGTCTCCAGGCCAGGGAGGCCAAGGGTTTCCGCCGGGCCAAGCCTGTTCTGTGCTTTGACAGGTGACTGCAGGCACCACAGCTCTGGGCTTAGCAGATCCCTCAGCCACCTGCTTGCTCCACTGTGTGTGAGTCCTGGGGCTAATGATTGTGCTGAAATACTTGAGAGGTTGTAGAAATGGCAGAGAACAAGGACTCTAAACACAGACTCCATTTGCACTTTTGTTAAATAATAATTTCTTTGTGTGCTTTGTTGCAGATCAAAGGCCTCCCTGAAGGTTTTGCCCATCCCCAAATAGGGTCCAACTACTCAGTTAGGACGGTAGAGAAGACATGGAAAGCTCTGCAGGACTTTAAGGAGGGCAATGCCATCTTTACCTTCCCTAATACTCCAGTGAAGTGCGCTGGAGCCCCGCAGAAGATCATGTATTTATCAGAGGCCTATTTCAGGAAGGTATGCTTCTTTTCCAGGGATAGAGACAAGGAGGGCAGAAGGGATTTCATTTTTATCCATGTCAAAATACCTTTTTTGTTTTTAACTTTTTATTACATATGTACAAAATTATGTAATTGGAAGTTTACAAAATAGAAAAAAAGGAAGAAGTCATTCATAATCCAATTGCTTTGGTATAGCTGCTGTCATCAATTTGGCATGTACTTCCATTTTTTTCCCTATACATGTTTTTTTTAACATGGTTATAATTATACTGTACATACAAATTTATATGTATTATATGTTATTAAATAGTCTTTGTAATATACTTTTAAATGTGTGTATAAAAGTCTACTGGTGAGATATGTTAGAGATTGTTTAAATATATCCGTGCATTTGCACAATTGGTTGCACGTTGTTCATGTTTGTACATAATACTATCCTCAGCTGCTCCCACTCAACTTCAGTGTTATGAATATTTTTTGGCTCTTATTATATATTCTTGGATGTATAATAGACAAACTGCCAACTCTAAAGACAAAAAATTGTTCACTTAGAACTTTGGACCTTAGTGGAAAGAGATGTTTGGGTGGGGATGCTTTCTCAGCGTTCCTCAAACACCTTCAGGTATCCACAGCTCAGGTACGCCTGGTGAGAAGCTGTGGAGAAGCTGCTGTCGCCCTCCTGCCCATGTGTGGGATGTCACAGTTGGTTTACCAAAGCACGGCTTGACTTGAGACAGTGACAGGCTTCAAAGCAGCCTCTGGTTCTGTAAAGGGACAGGTGGGCAGAAGAGGAGGGGAAGGTGGGACTGAAGAGGTGTTGAATGTGTGCTTGGAGCCCGGCACTGGGAAGGCCTTCCCCTGAGTTATGTAAACCTGCCCCAACCCTGTGGGGTGGGCAGTTAAGGAACAGGTCCACCATCACTGCTGTTTCTAAGAAAAGGTCACTCCTGGGTCATGAGAATTCTGGGTTGGCACAGCCTTTTGAGGTTCTTACCCACCCATCTTCTTTCAAATAGTGTGATCCAGGTGAGCAAATCCTAAAAGGAGCTGAACAGAAGAAAAGAGTCAGAGGTTAGCTTTCTTCCCTCCTGGAATTCTCTTTGCATAACATCTCCCAAGTCTTAGATGGCCTGAGAGGAAGGTTCTCTTTCAGGTTCCTTAAGATCTCAGGCACTTGGGAGGATACCAGCCTCTCTGAACCATATGAACAATACTACAGCATATGAGCCAAGTAGACGGGAACTTTGTTTTGTTCACTTCTGTCTTCTCAGCACCTAGAATAGTACCGGGCCAACTCTAAGACCTCATTAAATGTTTACTGAGTGAATCAACAAATGAATATATGAATAAACAATTCAGTTCTATCTTCCCTTGGACTTGACTTTCATCTCTGGCCCTCTTTGAACAGCGTCCACCTCAACACCTGAATCCAGTTGCTCTTAGTTGCTGTGTCACTGACAGAAAATGAGGAGGCAGTGGATTGGTCCACAGCTCACCCACCAGTGCATAGTGATGGAGAAAGCAGGCGAGGTCTCTTCTGAGGGTTTTAAGTCTTGTCTAGGCTAAAAAAAAAAGGGTGGCCGGAGTAATACTTTGATGTTGGTTGTTTCTATTCTTTTCTTTTTCTCAGACAGGGAAGCGATCCAAGGCCAATATCATTTTCAACACTTCTCTTGGAGCAATTTTTGGGGTCAAGAAGTACGCAGATGCCCTGCAGGAGATTATCCGGGAGAGGAACCTCACTGTTAACTACAAGCAAAACCTCATTGAAGTCCGAGCTGATAAACAAGAGGCTGTTTTTGAAAATCTGGACAAACCTGGAGAGACCCAAGTGATTTCAGTGAGTGTGGAGGTGAAGCTGTCAGCTGAGCAGTGCCATAGATGCAGGCGACGCTGAGGCCCCCACTTCCTTGTCCATCATGATCATGTGCTTGGGGGGCTGGTTACAGTGAGCATCTTAGGGTTGCAACAGGGGAGACTGTGGACCAAAATGGGTGGGGAAGAGAAAGAGATAAGAGGCTGTGTCTATGGGAGGTGAGGAGGGCTCATCTACCGGTACCAAGTGAGTTTTCATGCTATTTTGTGTGCACGTCCTTGGCATTGAGTCACTTGAAGCTGCCAAAAATATTTTACATCTTCAGTTATTGCCTAGAGTTTAAGAAAGGCTCCTTAAATGCAGGATTTGGGGATTGTCTCAATTTATGGTTTGTGAGAGTCAGCCCTGCTTGTGGGTAGTTCAAGAATGATGGGTGGGCTTCCCTGGTGGCGCAGTGGTTGAGAGTCCGCCTGCCGATGCAGGGGACACAGGTTCGTGCCCCGGTCCGGGAGGATCCCACGTGCCGCAGAGCGGCTGGGCCCGTGAGCCATGGCCGCTGAGCCTGCGCGTCTTTAGCCTGTGCTCCGCAACGGGAGAGGCCACAACAGTGAGAGGCCCGTGTACCGCAAAAAAAAAAAGAGTGAATGATGGGTATCTTTCATCTGTGGAAGGGGCTGTCTTTAAACATCTTTCACCTGTGCCTGAAAGGAAATGCTTAAAAATCCTTGAAAGATCTGGTGGAGCCACATCCTGCTTGGAAAGATCTAGCCTTTGTATATGGACTTGGCTTCTATGTGTCTGTTTCTTCTTCTGTGAAGTGTGGGACTAGTACATTAAGAACAAGATGTAAAGGCATCTGGAGAAGATGCATGAAGCATCATTTGTTTATGTCATTCTGGCAAGAGCTGTTACTAATGAGGAAACAGTACATAGAGTCACAGTTTATTCATTCAGCATTTTTAGAGGAATGAAGGAGTCCATAAAAGGAAATTTTGAAGTGAACAAAAGATTAATTTTGTAAAGATCAAAACTTCACATTTTAAGCTTCCTAGTACAAGCTCTTTTTAAAATGTATTTCACACATCTTTCCTTTCTTAAATGACATGTAATGACTGTCATTTAAAATGTTGCTAATGACTCAAGGTCATATTTTTAAAAACTTTTAGTTAGAAATAATCTCAAACTTAGAGAAGTTGCAAAAATAAAAATTGTGCAAAGAAGACTGTATACAGACTTTACCTAGATTCACTTATTATAGTTTTACTCATTGATTTCACTTTGTTTCTCTCTCTTTCTCTCTATATGTAAGTATAATGTAATGTAATGTAATATAATATATTTTCCCAAAGCATTTAAAGGTGAGTTATGTACATCGTACAACATGGTCCTTTACCCCTAAATATTTCACTCTAAATTTCCTAAGAGATAAGAGTATTCTCTCTTTTTTTTTTTTTGCGGTACGCGGGCCTCTCACTGTTGTGGCCTCTCCCGTTGCGGAACACAGGCTCCGGAAGCGCAGGCTCAGCAGCCATGGCTCACGGGCCCAGCCGCTCCGTGGCACGCAGGATCCTCCAGGACCGGGGCATGAACCCGTGTCCCCTGCATTGGCAGGCGGACTCTCAACCACTGCGCCACCAGGGAAGCCCAGGAGTATTCTCTTACATAACCACAGTACAGTTATCAATTCAGTAAATTTAGCATGGATACAATATTTTAATCTATGAGTTACAGTCCAGTTTTGTTGATTGACAAGTAGCATTTGTAATGTATCCCCTCCAGGACAGAAGCCGGTATAATTGTCATGTCTCTTTAGCCTCCTTTAATCTGGAATGTTTCCACAGCCTTTCCTTGTCTTCCGTGACACTGACATTTTGGAATAATACAGTGCCCTCCCACCCCACTTTTATTTTTTAGTAGAATGTTCCTCATTTTGGGTTTGTTTATGTTTTCTTCTGATGAGTTTCAGGCTCTGCTTTTTGGACTGAAATACCACGTAAGTGGTGTGTCTTTCTAGGGCATCACATTGGAAAGCACACAGTGCTCATCTGCCCCTTGCTGAGGATGTTCCTTTTGATCGCCAGTCAAGATATGGTCCAATTTCTCCACTGTATAATTATTATTCTTTTTCTTCCTTGCTAATAATAAGGAGTTTGGCGGGGCTGGGGGGGTGCAATTTCAGACCATGCAAACACCCTACTCAGTAAATTTTCCCACTAGATTTAACATCCATTGATGTTTTTGCCTAATCCAGTCTTTACTCTGATGGTTGCAAAATGATGTTCCAGTCCAGCATTCCCTCCACCTTTACTGGTAGACTCTTGGCATCCTGTCAGCAAAAGCCCTCTCTTCTCAATTAATTAATTAATTATTAGTATGAACTTATTAATTTCTGTTTTTCCCCCCAATGGTTTATAATTCATCCCTGTCCTTAATTATTTTGGTGTTCAAGTTGTCCCAGATTTGGTCAGTAGGAGCCCTTTCAGGATGGCTCCTATGTCCTTGTGACATGTCCCCATCATATTTTGAAGCACTTCCTTGCTTTCTGGTGTCACAGTATGTCTCAGGCTCATCTACTGGCCCCAGCTCAGGGTCATAATTTTGCATAGCTCTTGCATAGTTATGCTCTTAGGGCCTACTGGGTTGTTTAGGGCTAGTTATCACCTTACAAAAGAGTCTCAGACTACTCTGTTACTTGATTTTGTGTGTGTCCCCTTTGTGGTTTTCCAGTTTTCTTTTTTTGTGGCTGTCAGGCAGTTGTGACTTTGGAAGGTCCCTCCAGCTTCAGCTCTTTTAAATCCCTATTTCTGATTTTTTATTGTCTGGAAAATGAGATAGCCAAACTCATTAAATGTTATGTAAAGTGAAAGCAGATGGGCTATGTGTGAGGGCCCACAGCATACTTTTGTGAGCAAAGTGTATGAGCTTGAGTGCCTGGACTTAATTTTGTTATTTGGGCCTTTTTACTTTGGTTCTCAGCTGTGCTGTGGATAGTTGAGGCTGCAGATAGGGACTTGCATAAATAAATGGTTATGGTTCTTCTAAAGGGTTTATAAGGAAAGAAGATTATTTGTGCCCTTTGGAAGTATAGGATTTTAGGTAAGATTTTCCCTCCAGACCCAATTCCACTGTTTAAAATATGAATTTCAAAAAATCGACCAAAAGGCTTTAGAGCAGTGGCTCTCAGCCCTGGCTGCACATTGCAATAACCTGGAGAGCTTTTAAAATGTGCTGATGCCTGGGTCTAACCTCCAGGGATTCTGGTTAATTGGTCTAGGGTGTGGACTGAGGATTGGGAATTTCAGAATTTCCCCTAATAATTCTCTTGTGTAACCAGGATTGGGCACTACTGCTGTAAAGAATTAAATGTACCCAAAAGCCTATAGTGTCTGATCCTTCATAGAGAGCTTGTGAACTGGTCCAAGTCTCCTGTGTTTATAAATATCTAAATTTTTTTTTATATCATGGAGTCCTAGAACTAGATGAGATCTTGGAGATTGTCTAATGTAGTGCATTTCCTTATAGATGAGGAAAGGAAAGGTGAAATCACTTTCTAAGTAATAGCATTTCATTTTTCATTGTAAATGAACCTGTTCCTTCAAGCCAGAGCTTCTGAGACTATCATCTACAGGTTTCATATGTCAGAATCACTAGGGGATTTTGTTAAAGTGCAGATTCCTGTTCTTCTCCCACACATACTGGATTGGGATCTGGGGGTGGTGGGGCCCAGGAACCTGCATTTTCCACAAGTCTCCCAAATGCTGCTTATGAACATTAAAGTTTATATTCTGAATAGATGATTTATGTTAATGAAGGAGAACCAAGTTATTTATCAGCTTCAGTTTATGGAAATAATGGATAAAGAACAAGCTACAACTGAATGCTAATGTTAATTTTCAGCAAATCTATAAAGCAGACCCCAGTAGTTCTTTTCTCAAGTAAAACTTCATACCTTTATGATGATTATGTGGAAATATTTAACCTTCCTTCTAGAAAAGATGTATGACATTCATGTGTATTTGTGAAATTCAACCACATTAACTTTAGTAAGGTTTAGCCCTCAGCTAAAAAAAGTGGTCTGGTTAACTGCAGAAATATAGACATGGCCTTAATAATTTGGTGGATGACGGTTCTTGACCGTTCCATCTGCTCTCCTGCAGACATGTGCTCAGTCTCCATGTAAATGAACAGACCCAGCTTCAGGGACCCAGGCCCCTAAAGAGCCACCCAGAGTACTTCGCAGAACACTGCCCATTTGTCCCACTCCTTCTACCTTAAGGTTGATTAAGCGTATAATTGTCTGAGAGTGGGAATAAATACAAGCCACCTTCCTAACTCCCTCTGCCACCAATGACTGCCAGGCCCTGGTGCGGGGACAGAGCTCCTTATGGAAACCAGGGGTTGTTGACTATCACAAGGTTAGGATTGTCCTAAGATGCTAAAGTTTTCACCGTAATGAAATGCTTTGTGAACATTTAGATCAATTTGATATTGCTAGATGGAGCTTAATAAATGAAAGGAATAAAAAGGATAAACTGCAAAATATTATGTAAACAAAAAAGAACAAAATGTCATGTAAACAAAAAAGAACAAAAAAAGAACAAAAAAGAACATTACATAAACAAAAGAGTTAAATGAGCCATTAGAATTGACCAGGTTTGGTTAGTGCCCTATTGCCAAGGGTAACCCTGATACAGGTTTTTGGAAAAAAAATCCACCCTGCCTCCCACATGGTTCAGTAAACCCAACACTGAATCAGACCCCACCTTCTTCAGAGTGCTAGCCAATATTCTTGCCACCTTTATTTCACCTTAAATTGGTGTTTTGATGATTTCCTTTATGTATTTTGAGTGTTGGCCCACATTTGGGAATGGTGCCCACTTATGAGCTCCTAACATGGCCTTTACAAGTTTCAGGTGCTCTGAGAACCTCTTTGCAGAATAAAACTGAAGTTACCAGACTTTACAAGTCAACAGCTGAGGGTCAGGGAGAGAGCAACTGAGATACACCCCCTGCTTTGTTTTAGTAATAAATAGAAACATCAATGAGTTCTTTCAAAATGTTAGTGAGGTTCACTCCAGTATTTCGGATTCCCCCATGCCTACTGCCCAAGGGATCACGTGCCCTCTGTATAGGGAGACCGTGTCAGTTATTTTATCACCACATTGCACAGGAGCATGTAAAATCTTGGAGTGGGTGTGGATCAGTATGAGCACTAACTTACACTGCTCCGTGCAGCCATAGTACAGTGTGTGGGTTAGGGAGTTAGGACAGGAGCTTGTGGGGCTGTAGAAATCACAGAAGAAACACACATTTGGATGCTGTCCTTTTTTGCAGTATGAAATGCTTCATGTTACACCACCAATGAGCCCACCAGATGTCCTCAAGACAAGTCCTGTGGCTGATGCTGCCGGCTGGGTGGACGTGAATAAAGACACGCTGCAGCACAAGCGGTACCCAAATGTGTTTGGGATTGGGGACTGCACCAACCTGCCAACGTCAAAGACCGCTGCTGCTGTAGGTAAGACCACGAGCTGTGTTTCTTCCCCACTCAACATGATGTCATCCTAAGGCACCGTCATAACAAAAACAAAAGTTGGGCACAAGTGGCATTTCATTATGTGCTAATTATATTAATGAAGATACATTTCATTATCTTCATTAATAATGAAGAAACTTTTGTGGCCTAAAAATGACTTTGGCCTCCCCAGCACAGAAGCAAGTTGTCAGTGAACCTAGTGTCGTGTAAAGAAGAAAGTATCTGTTGAGTGCTTTGCACCTCATCTGCCTTTTCTCTGTCAGAGGGGTGGTTTTCAGGGGAGGGGGCATTAGAGAGAGAGAGGTACCGCTTTTCCAGCTCTCTAGAATTCTGTTACTTCTCATACTGCCGTGCTCGCATCCCTGGCCTTCTTTGCCCCCAGTGCCAGGCAGGTTGGCTATTTTTCTTCTGCCTGAAACACCATAAAACTAGGGAAGCATTTGTTTCCCCAGAAAACACATGTAAGTCAATGAAAGCTTGCAGAGCAGAAAATTGCACTGTTAAGACAGATACAGTGGAGAGTGCCCTGATTGGTACACGATTAAGGCCTCAGCCTGGGAAACTAAATTCTTCATGTCGATGTTCTGCTCTAGCAGTGATGGAGGGAATTGCCTTTTAGATTCTGTTTTCTGTAGACAGGGACTGTCTTCTTTAGATGCTATGAAACACGGACCTCCCTGCTGACGGGTATGGGAGCATTTTGTGTGAATTACACACCTGCCAAACATGTGTTACTTCTGCTTGACTACGTCAACCTAAGAAAGACTTTCTAGGAAATCCACTGAATGTCTTTTTCATTATTATTATTACTATTTTAAAATTTATTTTTGGCTGCGTTGGGTCTTCATTGCTGCTCATGGGCTTTCTCTAGTTGCGGCGAGCGGGGGCTACTCTTTGTTGCGGTGCGTTGTGGTGCGCGGGCTTCTCATTGCTGTGGCTTCTCTTGTTGCAGAGCGTGGGCTCTAGGTGCGCGGGCTTCAGTAGTTGTGGGACGTGGGCTCAGTAGTTGTGGCTCACAGGCTCTAGAGCACAGGCTCAGTAGTTGTGGTGCATGGGCTTAGTTTCTCCGCGGCATGTGGGGTCTTCCTGGACCAGGGCTTGAACCCGTGTTCCTTGCATTGGCAGGCAGATTCTTAACCACTGCGCCACCAGGGAAACCCGTCTTTTTCATTATTAACAGTAATTTCCCCCCAATTTTTCATTTCAAAAATCTCAAATCTATGAAAAATTTGAAAGTACAGTAAATACCCATATACCCTTCAGGTATTAACCAGTTATTAAGATTTTGTGACTAACATAATAATTAACCAATAAATTAATATTTTGCTTGATCACTATGTACATTTTTTGGTTGAGTCATTAGAAAGTAAGTTTTGACATCCTGATACTTCACCCTCAAACACTTCAACCTCTATCTCCTAAGAAAAAGCACTTTCTCCTCTATACCCACAAGACCATTATCATGTCCAAGAAACTGAACATTGCATTATAAAATCATCAATACCATCTAGTTTGAATTTCTCCATTTTCCCTAAAAATGTCCTTTATAGCTTTCCCCGTCCCCCGGCCCCAATTCCCCTTAAATTCATGAGCCAGTCAAGGGCCACACTCAGTATTGGTTGTCATGTCTCTTTGGTTTTCTTTTATCTACAAGCCTCTGACATTTGTTTTTGTTTTTTTTTTACTTTCATGACATTGGCATTTTTGAAGAGTCCAGGCCGGTTATCTTGTAGAATATCCCACAATTTAGAACCATTTAGTAGTTTTTGATGATCAGATTCAGATCATACGTTTCGGCAAGACTTCCACAGTGAGGCTGTGTACCTCCCACTGTGTCACCTCAGGAGCCCCTCATGTTAGTTTGTCTTGTCCCTGATGAAGCTAGATTTCATCACTGGGTTAAGAGTTGTGCTCTAGTTACAGTCTAGAGGGATGGGGTCTTCTTAACTTGTTCACATTAAAGTTATTTGCAAATTAGTTTTCAGGGAAAATCTAGATGCTTATGCTTTTCTGACTTCTCCATTTCTCATGTAGCTGCCCAGTCAGGAATACTTGACAGAACAATTTCTCTGATTATGAAGAATCAAACACCAGTGAAGAAGGTTTGTATGCCTTGTAAGAATCACTGTCTCAATTTACCATCTTCCATTCTGCATGAAAACAGTGTTTTCCCACAATTTTGCCTCTTTCTTAATTAGTTTCTCTAATATGGGCACTTCAGTTTTTGCCTTTAGTGTATTTGTGTTATATAATTTCTATTTTTTAACTGTACAAAAAATTAGAATATACAAAAAAAGAAAAAAATTACAACTGCTCAGAGTAAATAATAAGTTCTAAAGTATCTACATAGCACCATAAAAGAAGCCACTTTCCAACTCTGTCTTATGGCCAATTTTAGTATGATGGCTACACGTCGTGTCCGCTGGTGACTGGCTACAACCGTGTTATTCTTGCGGAATTTGACTACAACGCTCAGCCCCTGGAAACCTTCCCCTTTGACCAGAGCAAAGAGAGGCTTTCCATGTACCTCATGAAGGCTGACATGATGCCGTTCCTGTACTGGAATGTGATGCTAAGGTCAGTGCATTGCCTGGGGAAGAGGCACAGCTGTTAGCAGATCGCATCGACTTGTGCAAGGCGGTTGTTTCCAAAAGGCCTTCCAGCTTCAGGAGATATGACCCCGAGCAGGGCTGGCGAAAGGGAACCACCTTCTTGTGCCAGGTCTCATAGATTAGTGATGGCCGCCTGAGAAGGGTTCTGAAGCCTCAGCCAGATGTGGTGGGAAAGAGGCTGCCCTGGGTGAGGGAAGGGAGCCCTAGCACAGCTACCACCCACAGGGGATGCAGCCTGTTGTCTTCATTATTGGCAGTGACCAAGTCTTCTGTCTTCCAGTTTCTGGTTCTCTCTTGTTGCTGGATAAATAATAGTAATCATCATAGTGAATCACTTTGACATGTCAAGTACTTTATCATCTGCTACCTTGCCTTTGTTTTTATTATGTTATAGGACAAAGAAAACATAGCGATTAAGAGCATAAGCTTTGGAGTCTGACCTTTGTTTGAATCACGTGTCTGCCATTTACTAGCTGTGTGTCCTAGGGCCAGTTGCTTAAACTCTCTGTGTTTAAGTTTCTCATCTGCAAAATGAAAGTAACATTGTCTTCCTCACAGGATGGGGAAGAATGAGACAATACATAAAGAGACAGCTACGTAGTAGGCATTCAAGTAGTAAACAGAGTACCAAACTTAATAATTCCTCTTTTTTTGTTGCAAAAAAAATGATCTCATTTGACTTTCCTAAACCCTTTAAGAAAAGTAAGTCAGAATATCGATACCAGTGTTTTTCAGCCAGGGGTGGTTTTGCTCCCCAGGGGACGTTTGACAACATCTGGGGATACATTCTGTTGTCACAACTGGAGGGGATGCTACTGGCATCTAGTGAGCAGAGGCCAAGGATGCTGCTAAACTAGACAGCCTCCACCACAAAGAAGTATCTGGTCCAAAATGTCAATAGGGCTGAGGTTGAGAAACCCTGACCTACACTTAATTCATGAGCAAGTGAAAGTAGAAAGGATTGCACTCTGCACGTAGTAGGGGCTTTGTTTGGCTGAATTGAGTCAGCATGTTCAGGCTCACATAGCAAGTCAGTGTCAAAGCCAGGACTTGTCCCCTCCTAGTCCTGGGATCTTTCTACTTCGCTGTCAGTCTTGCTGTATGGTCTGGTACGTGTTTCGTGTGAGCAGCCACCAGGCTGGCCGAAGTCACCCCCATCTTTTCCGACGCAAAGAACTTTTCTGTGTCATTTCTTACAGGGGTTACTGGGGAGGACCAGCCTTTCTGCGGAAGTTGTTCCATCTGGGTAGGAGCTGAGGATGGCTCAGCTTCTGGATGGCTTGGAGGGATGGCCATCCATCCTTGGATGGCTCCTGGACCAAAATCACAGCCACTGATTGACCGCGAGCAGCATGAAGAACTCAAAATCTAACCCCGTAAAGAATTTACTGCTGGATGATGGTGATCAGACGCCTCCCTTTTCAGTCCCTCTGGACAGCCACCATGCAGGCTGCCCAGGATGAGCTTGATTCTTTGGAAATACGCAAATAAAAGAACAGACTTCTATTTTTTAAATAAAAGCTTGCCCTTGATTGACATTCTGTGAGAAAATTCTATCTTGACTAGTGGAATGAAAAGTTACGGCCCTGGGGAGGAAAAGATGGTGGTGGTGGGATAGCTTACCTGTTATCTACTTCGAGTATTCAACTGATAGCAGGCATAATTTCACCAGAGCCTGTTTGGATTTACAGAAAACAAGAGTCATTCCAGGGAGAACAGTATTTCAAACAGTGTCTGTGAAAGCCCCAAAGACGTGTGGCCTAGAACCGGTGCTGCGGGGGCAGTGGACCGAGAGCCCGGCTGCCGCCCCTCCGTTCTGCCACCACATTCACGCGGAGGCCACGTTCTCCTGGCCAGTGACTGATGGGGGGAGGGGGTGGGCACTCATGCTGGCCTATTCCTACAGGATGTGGAACTCTTCTTCCTGGCAACTTTGGCTCCAGGATTTCCCATTAGCCTGGCTGAAACTTTCTCGGGACTGCATCAAGCCTGAGGCGGTTCTCTCCCATCCCTCCTTCCTTCCCCTCCTCCTTTCCCAGGTGTCCCTGCCGAATCATGGTCTGAAAGCCCTCCCTTGCCTTCTCCTGTTCCTCCTTCTTTAGCCTTGACAGACATTTCCCCCAATAAATCTCTTGCAAATCTAATTCTCTCATGGCCCCTGCTTTGCAGAGAACACACACACAGCGAGGATGGCGTTGATTCAATCCCAATTTTGGCCAATAAAATTTTGAATGAGATCACATTGGAAATATTGCAGGAAGTAGTTCCAGTTTATTTGGAAGCTTGCAGTTTCAGTTCAGTCTGGTATTTGAAAGCTTTGCATGTTTCACATTTATGTATACACTCCACCAAAGGGCATTGCTTAGCAGTCTATGCAATGCCTTAGATTTTTATAACAGTTCAGAGTTCAAACCTAAACTGTTAACCTAGTTTAGGTAACAGTGTTACCTAGGGTTGCTAAGTCTCTCTGGTTTCCTGACGTTCCCTGATGACTTTAGAAACTCTGCTTAGGCATTCATTCATTAATTCAGCAAGGATTTACTGAGCTCCTGCAAGCTGCCAAGCACTGTCTTGGCCCTGGAGATGCAGTGGTGAACCGACAGATAAGGGCCCTGCCACAGTTTTGTGGTTCCTAAAGGATAGTTTCCTCTCCTTTCCCTGGGATGCTGGGGAGCTTGCCGAAAGAGGCCTTGCTCTGATGTGGAAAGTAGACTTGCCTCAGGGGCAAATGTTCTGAGGAGGAACGGGGTACCATCCTAGCAGCAGACCCCTAATCTGGCACCAGCAGTGGGAGATGTTTTCTGCACGACCACACATCTTCCTGTTTAATAACATCTGTTATTCTGGCATAGCTGTCAATGGCGCCCCCTTTCCCTCTCCGAAATGTCCTATTTGGACCCTAGATTATATTGACCACTGTAGTCATCGCACTGGGCCCTCCCACTCCCACCTCAGTTCTAGAATGGGAGAGCAGTGCTATAATAGGTGGCACTGTTCTTCCCTCTGTGCCGCTCTGAAACAGGCAGCGGTGGGGTGTTTCTGCCCTGTTCTCGGAGTCCCTGGGCCTTTACAGAGTTCCTGCCTGAGACCGCTGCAGCCTGCCTCCTGGTGGGCTGCTGAGTCAGCGACAGCTGGGGGCTCTTCACCCCAAATGATCTTTCCCTGCAAGGTCCAGGAAGTCCTGGGAATAACCAGCCAGGGCTCTCTCGCTAAACGTGGACAAAAATGTATTTTCAGAGAGTGAGGCTGTGTCTCTGGGAATGGCTGAGGCTCCGGGGTGAGTCACTGTGAAATCCCTTCCCGGGGTGAGCTGGAGCTTCTTGGGTCTGTTTATGATCATGCATTCCGAATAAACCCCCAAGCATCAGAAATTGCCTCAGTTCACACTACGCTGGGCAGAATTTACTGCCGGGGCTGGAGGGAGCAGTAACCATGATTGGTCAGTACACTGGTCTCCAGCTCTTACTCCTCTGAGTTGGGAAAGATCAGAAATGTGCTGAATTCCAGAAAAGTCTGGCCTTTGAAACCATATCTCCTTAACCACGAATGTGGGATCGGCCGAGGGCGAGGCCCTTCTCTGGGACTGCCTCCGGTTAGCTGAGTCAGCAGCAGGAAGGGGGAGGGCTAAGACCAGGATAGGTGGTGGTTTCTCCAAAGGTGGTGCCTGGGGCGGGGTGAGGTTGCTGGTCCCACCCTGTGGAGGGCTCCAGCTCAGAGGCTGATGCCTCCAGAGTGCAGAAGTGACACAGGGCTAGGACTGCTGACTTGGGAAATCCCTCCTTGCCCCCCCACCCCCACCCCCACCCTTGGTGTCAGCCTGGGGTGAGCTGTGGATATAGTGAAAACAGAGCTGGGTGGCAGCTTAGGGACCACTGAGATACAGGGAGGGAAGTGAGACTTATGTCAGTAGGGAGAGCACAGGGTTTCAGATTTAGTTGGTTCTTATTTATTTATTTATTTTGTATTAAAAACATTTTTGGTGTTTTTTCCCCCCTTATTTCTAAATTTTGTAGAAAATATAGAGAACAGAGATCAACAAATGGAATAGAAATCACTCCAAATCCATCACCCAGTTGTAACAGCTAATAGCATCTTGGTGTCTTTTTCTCTAGTGTCCTAATATGGCTGTTACATATAAAGTTCCTGAAAACAAATAGGATCATACTGTAAGTACTGTTTTGTGACCTGTGTGGGTTTTTTTGTTTTTTTTTTTGCGGTACGCTGGCCTCTCACTGTTGTGGCCTCTCCCGTTGCGGAGCACAGGCTCCGGATGCGCAGGCTCAGCGGCCATGGCTCACGGGCCCAGCCGCTCCGCGGCATGTGGGATCTTCCCGGACCGGGGCACGAACCCACGTCCTCTGCATCGGCAGGTGGACCCCCAACCACTGCACCACCAGGGAAGCCCTTGTGACTTGTGTTTTACACTTAATATGCGTTGAAGACCCAGGGGTTGGTTGCAGAGAGGAGGAGATCGGTGAGTAATTACTCAAGGTGCACGGATCATTTGTCCTGGCTGAGAAAACTACTAATTAATTAATGTAACAAATATATGTCATGTGCCTTGGAGAGTATTGGTATATAGTCAGCACTAGGTACTTTTCTCACATAATCCTCCAATAACAGATAATTATCAAAGACATGGAAGGTCTTTTTGTGGAAGGTGGCTTTGTAATGCAACAGTTAAGAGTAGCTCCTCTGATTATTTGTATGCACTGGATAAGTCCAGTCTGATTCTAAAGCAAAGTCCCTGCTTTATGCCCTAAGACCACAGACGGAACTTTCATTTGGGATAGGCTCATTGTGATCATGTCGGTGGTGGTGGTGGGGGAAGGAACAAGAGCAATGCTTTGGATAAGATGAGGCTTTCTGAAAGGATGAATGAAAACCAGGTCTCCCTGCGTAGGTTAACTGCCAAGTAGCTAAGGAGATTGCTTGTCTAATGCTAGAGAAAGTCAAGGCTAATACTTTGCAAAAGATAGGTAGAAAGGTCACAAGGCACAGTTGTGAAAGATGGATGGTGAAATATGGAACAGTTTTCTCCCCCAGTGTTGATTTTTAAAGAGTAACTTCCTGGGAGGAGTGCATGCTGTGAACAACCCTAAATGAAGTTATAACTGTCCATGTTTGCATGCAGTAAAACTCCTGTAATTGCATCCCTCAGCTACAATTTGGGGCCACACCCAGGCCTGCAGTGGTGCAAAAAGGCAGGAACTCTGGTGCTGTACTGGCACAAGCTGGGTTCAGATTTCTCGAGGGACAGCTGGGTAGAACATAGGACCTGGAGCCACAGACGGGGATTCAGGTCCTGGCTCTCCCACTGACTCGTGCCTCATAGCGTCCCACTAGTGCGTTTTCATCACCACTTTATAACCTGTAGAGTGGGTAACAATACCTACTTCACGGGGTTAACACAAGCATTAAATGAATTGAGGTATAGCTTTTAGCAGTTTGGCGCATAGACTGTAGCTGTGATTGTTGTTAACTCCAGTAGTTGAGTGAAGTGCTCAGAAATACAGCTTCCCCTTAGACTAGAAATTCCTGCCTGTCTGTGAGAAATGGGGTCATGACAGCTCTCCAACATCCTTGTTCTAGCAAGATGGATTCTGTCACTTGATACCACCACAGCTCCCTGCCTCGTTTCGACAGACTTTCAGAGTTGGGAAATTGCCAGCATTATAGATTAGCCCATGTGGGGTAGTGACTAAGAGTACATGTCTGGATCCAGCTTGCCTGGTTTGAATCCCAGATCTGCCTCTCACTGGCCGTGTCACCTAGGGGAAGTCCCTGAAACTTTCTGGGCCACTGGTTAATTTAGATCACAGAAGGCCCTTTGTATTCAATCTCTCTTGATCTCAATCAGTCCCTCTCTCCGGGCTATATAAATACATATGATAGGTATATACTATTGGTTATAGGGGTTCACTGACTGCAAGAATTCACTCTCAGCTACTCCCACAAATATTTTTGGGGCATCTAATAAACACAAGGCCCTGGGGGTTCAGAGATGAAAGCCTTGTCCTCAGTGAGCTCTGCTGGACTCTTTCCATAAAGTGCCAAGATAGATGTCCCATCTGTGTGTGGTCATAGCATTCAGAATATGCCACTGTCTTAACACCAGACATTCAGGGAGAATATCCAGAAGAAGGTAAAGTTTGAGATGAGTCCCTGTATTAGCCAGGTCTCATTTGGTTCGGACAGAAATCCAACCCAAATAAGCCTAAGAGAAAAAGGAGAACTTATTGACTCATGTAACTGGGAAATTCAGGTGTTCACTTCAGATTTGGCTAGATCTAGGAGTCATAGTATAATCAAGGTGCTCTCTTTTCCTTTCAAGTCTCTCCATTCTCTTTCCCTCTGACTCACTCTCTGTGACAGACAAGGCTTTCTCACTGTGCCCAGGGAAGAGGGCTACATGCATGTCCTCCTGGCTTGGCCTCCTTAGTGGAAAAAAGAACTTGGCTTTCTAAATGTCCACAGACCAGTTCTGGGGGAGGATTATGATTATCAGCAGATAAACAAATAAATGTGTTTCCCCTGTCCGAAAGAGTGGTCTTTTTGTTGACTGCTGTATTAGCAGTACCTAGAACAGCACACAGTAAGTTCTCAGTAAATATTTGTTCGCTGAACGAACCAGCTACATTTTGGCCATGTGCCCACTTCATAGCTAGGGGAGTGGGGTTTGCTACCTAAAGAAGTAGATTGATGGACAGATGTTCTCAGCACTCCAAACCATTATTACCACGGCAGTCCTGATCCGCGAGGAAGACTTGGCCAGGAGCGGAGGAGTGGAAACTTCCCGGGCGTGGGGAACAGTACGTGTAAAGGGATGCAGGCGGGAGGCTGTGGGACCTGTGGGTAACTTGGTATGCGTACGAGGGATACTGAACGACAGGAAGACAGGGTGGGAAATGGGCTTCTGGAGGATCTTGGGTTGGGATCTCTGATGTTGCCTTTTGTTCCTCCAGCCCCACCCTGGACCTTCTGCATCCTGCTGTCTGCCCTGGGAGCCGGCCCAGCACAGGCTGTGTGAATGGTCTCCCCTGCTGTCTAGTTTCTGGTTGGGTTTGGCCAGTGTGGGTTGGTAAGAGGTGAGAGGGAGGGAGGAGAGTAAGATTGGGGCGTTTATTTTTCTGGCTCCCTCCTGGCAGGGCTATCTTGGGCCTATGATGAGGTAAGAACAGAAATTGAGAGTAGGAGTTAATTTGACAGAGATATTTTATATCTGTTACCTGTTGAATCTAATAATAAAAAAATTGGGGCTTGTGTTTTAAAATTTCATTTTTTCCCAATAATTTTTAATTGTATTTTGCAGAAGTACTAGTCTGAGAAGAATTCGATTTAAAAAAAATCAAACAAAATGAAAACAAACCCCACAAATCTGGTCCTTCAGCACGGATGGCTGGAGAAGCCCCACTCTCTTTTTGGGTTCTGATGCCCTCTCCCTGCACCCATCCTGACGGGCACAAGGGCGGAAACAGCTTCCTGGCTACGAATCCCGAGGAACCTCACTGTGCCTGCGGTTCCCCCAACCTGGCCCACCTTTGTACATAAGCCCTTCGTGAATTATCCTCACTTGACCGTGTCATCTGCTTTCTGTTGGGCCGCTGACTGACACAACGTAAACTCAAAGGGGTGCAGAGCCACTGAAGGAATTTACACGTGAGTGAGAGGAGACTGTAGCAGCTTGGGCGAGCTATGGATTGAGGAGAAGACTCCAGACAGGCTGACCAAGGCCAGGGCCAACTAACTTCAGCAAGGAAGGGTGAGGGCTTCAATTAAGGCACTAAGGAAGGAGAGGAGGGGGAAAATTCAGGAATATTTAGGATACTGTATGTCAGGCAAACAGAAACCACTATATAAATAGTGCAGGCAGAAAGGAATTGGAAAGTGTAGAGGCTGGCAAACTATGACCTGTGAGCCAAATTCAGCCCACTGCCTGTTTTTATAAATAAAGTTTTATTGGAACACAGCCATCCTCCTCCATTTCTGTATTGTCTAGGGCTGCTTTTGTGCTACAGTGGCAGAGCTGAGTAGTTGTGACAGAGACTGAACGTGGCCCTCAAAGGCTAAAATATTGACTAGCTGGCCCTTTACAGAAAAAACTTCACCAACTCCTGCAATATTGGGAAGTTGGTACATATAGAACTGTAGAAATGGCTGGGGAAACAAACGTCATGGGCAAGTACTGCTGGTTTTCAGGGGGTCAAGAGGCTACAGAAATTGCAGGAATACTGGCCCCATTGATCTCAGGATTTGCCCCATCAAATCAGGTGATTGCCTGCAAGCCTCTGCAAGCCTCATGTCTACAGACTGATATGCCAGCCATTGCCAAAGGGAAAGGGCTTCCCTTCCATCTTCAGTCTGGAAGGGAGGTGCAAATGCCCCTCCGTCACTGGAAGACTTTGGATGAAACCAGCTGTCTTTTCCCAACTTTCTTCCTTGATACAGAGGTGAGTATAGGAGAGACAGGGATACAGAAGCCCAGGGCTTTGGGATGACTACAGTGGGTGGGGGATAGGGAGGCTGGGATGACTACCAGGCTTGGGTGACTGTGATGGATGACAGTGCTGCCACGGAGAGGGAGGGGGGTGGAAGAGAAGATTCTGGACAGGGAGAGAGGCACTGCCAGCAGGTTAGTTTCCCAAATCCCTGCCAACTGTGGGGTCTCAGCCAAGTTCTGCGATGGGGTTTTACTCAGACTCCTTCACTCAGTGATATTCATGGAGTGAAACCATAAAGTAGTTTTGACATAAGAAAACTGGATTTACAAGCCTGGGATTAACATATCTTTCCAAGCTTATAGGCTAAAGCAAGTTATAAGTAATCCTTTTAAAGGAGACCTTCCAGGAGATGGAAAACATTGGCAATCTCTTTGGCCCAAGGGCCCTGTTGGCATGTGTAGTCCTGTGAATGGCAGAGAGAGGCCTGAAGCAAAGCAATGAGGGGAAAAGAGCAGAGTGATGGGAGAGGTGGTGAGAGGCAGAGGGTGGAGAGGAGAGAAAGCGTTGCACCTGGGAGGACCTCATTAAAAAGGGCAGTCGTCACTTAATCCCTGTATGGGGGCAATGGGAGGACGTGGGGAAAGGGACAAGTGCTGACCAGCCCTTGGCCTCTGCCCGCCCCTGTTTACTATCTCAGTGGTCAGTCAGGGCCCTTCCTCCCAGAGTAGATGACCTAGGTTGACTGGGGACCATCCCCTGAAATTTAACAAGATTGTGGCAGAAAACTCTCCCCACCTTATTTCTTCCTTATCTCAGCAAATGGAGGCCTTTTCACTCCAGCAAAGCTGATTTTATTGCTTACTTCCTCCACATTGGTAATAGTCCAGCTTGTAAATCCATCCATATATCCTATGAACCCACTGTATATCTGACTAATTAGTGGTTGTCTTCTAAATGAGGAATGCCTTCTTATGGATTTTCTGTGCAAATACAATACTGTAGGTGCTTCAACATCAATAACTGTACAAACAATATAGTAATTTGCATGGTTGTGGTTAAAATGAAACTTTTCTAGAATCCAATTTATAAATCTAGGAAAAAGCTGTTATTTGTGACTAGGAACTATGTGTTCATTGTCAAAAGTTCCAAAAGATTTTCAAGGTTGCATAGCAAATGAGACACGGAACTGGGACTTGAATCGCAGTCTGTTCTCACTGTGTCTTAGAAAAATTGTTGATATCAGGATTACTTTGGAAGACTTCTCTTACTTCAGTGCTGTCATATTTCTTCTCAGGAGTAAAAGAAAAAGGAGCCATGCATTAGTCCAAGTTCTCTCATTTTCCAAGTAGCAAAAGAGCAATTTATTGGCTTATGTACTTAGAAGTTTGGGAAGGAGATCAGGCATGGCTGGATACAGAGGCTCAATTTCTTCTGCTCTTGTTCTTGCTCTGCATTTCCTTGTGTTGGTTTCTTCCTCAGGTACACCACTTCACATGCTGACAAAGTGGGGCAGGGGCAGGCTTACCTCTGGTCTTTAGTGCCCACAGTCCCTCTTTTCTAACTGTTAAAATGGCAAAAATCTGGGGAAAGATGTGATGATCCAAGCTGAGTTTGTGACTTGTTGAACCAATCTTGGGGGAGAGGATTGGGTCAGCCCTGTGGGAGCCACTTGGACTGAGAATGGGGTTGGTGGTGGTGATTCTCCAATGAGATGCTGGGGTTAAAAACCTCTTTTTACTACAAGAATAAGAAGGTGGACACATCCTATCTTCTTCTCCATTGTCAACATTAGTCTACTTACTCACTCACTCAGTCTCTGGCCGGCTGCTGGGGTCCTCAGGTGGGTAAGTTGGGTTCCCCCGTTGGAGGAGCTTAGACCCTCAGGGAGCCTGCGTTCTCAGGAATGGTCCTTTTGCACCGTCGTCCCCCTAGGAAGGGGGACTGCAGCTCCTCCAGGATGCCCGCTGACACCAGGGATTCCTGCCAGGACCTGCCAAGAGCCCTTTCAGCTTCCCAGGGTCTCTCAGTAGGCTCTGTGACAGAGCCAGTGACGTCCTGGCCCGCGGAGAGGGAGCGGGGAAGGGGAGAGCGCGCCTGGCTGGGTCCCGGAGCCGGGCTGTGGGAGCCGCCTGCTGGAGAACTGGAGCGCCTGCGGATCTTCTTTTACAAATGGAGCGCAGTAAACGCTAGGTTCGAAGTCACGCCAAGCTGTGCGTGTTTACCACCTGCACCTGATTAACTTGGCAGCCAGGTGAGCGCTGAGTAAAGGAGCCAGAACTCCGCGTCGCTGGGAGCCTCTGCCCGTCTGTCCAGCCGCCTTCCCCACCACCTCACACGGCACAGGGACCACAGGGACGGCGCCGCGTTCCCTTTCCTTACCAGGTCCTGCGAGGTGAGTCGGTTCAGCCATAATCACAATCATAATCAAAATAATATTAATTGATATATATATATATATATATATATATATTTTTTTTTTTTGCGGTACGCGGGCCTCTCACTGTTGTGGCCTCTCCCGTTGCGGAGCACAGGCCCCGGACGCGCAGGCTCAGCGGCCATGGCTCACGGGCCCAGCCGCTCCGCGGCATATGGGATCTTCCCGGACCGGGGCACGAACCCGTGTGCCCTGCATCGGCAGGCGGACTCTCAACCACTGCGCCACCAGGGAAGCCCTAATTGGTATAATTTTGAGTACTTTGAGGCAGACACTTGGCTAGGGGCTTTGCATCCAGTTTCATACTTCATCTTCGTGATCACCATACGGGAGGGCATTTTACTTGTGTTTTATAAAGGACTGAGACTTAAATTAGAGAAGTAACTCGCCCAGCGCACGTGGCTAGGAAGCGACAAGGTCAGGCCAGAGCCACAAGAGGGCGCACCTCCTTTTTCAATACTGTCCTATGAGTCTTGCTTTTCCTTGGGGAAAACCCACAATGTATTTTGACAAATGTTAAGAACCCACATAAACACAGTATGTATGTATGTATGTATGTATTTATGTATGTGTTTATTTATTGGAGGAAATGGACAGCATTGGAAATATGGGCTGTAGGTAGGATGAACACGTTTCTGGAACTGGAAATTAGACTACATTTGGTGTGACAGGAGGCAGAATTTTTGAATTTAGGAGTCTTCTACAATCTGGGATGTTGGTCATAGATACCATATGGGAGGAAACTGTAAAGCCATGAGAGGCCTTGGTGAGTTATGGCTGGCAATCCACACCGTGTGCATATGCACGGAAGCTGCACAGTTACCTAGAGTGTCCTCTCAGGCTAGTGCTGGGTTCTCCCTTGCCCTAATAACACTTAGGATTAAAGTCTGGAGTAGCTGCTTTCCTCTGTCTGAGATAACCTAAAGGCACCAGTCTTCCTCTTTTTCTATTTCCCTCTCTCAATTTTCCCTTGCTCCCAACTCTTGGTCTGATTGAGGGGTGTCTAAATTATGTATTCGTTACAGAGGAGAATATTGCTATTGGCCATTTCTTTCTTTCTTTTTTTTTTTTTTTTTTGCGGTACGTGGACCTCTCACTTGTGGCTTCTCCCGTTGCAGAGCACAGGCTCCGGGCGCGCAGGCTCAGCGGCCATGGCTCACTGTGTTGAGTCTTGAAGCTGGGCAACTGCATATCTGTGGTTCCCAAACCTGGTGGTACAGTACAATCAACTTTTTCTTTTCTTTTCTTTTTAAAGCCTTTGTCTGGGGATTCCGTGTAGATCACTTTGGGCTGAAGCCTGGCAATCTGTGTTACATGAACAGGTGGTGCGCATCCCTGTGGCATCTACCTCTGCTGCACCAATATCTCCCCCGGCTCTTATTATGGCTTCATGGGGTGGGGTGGGGTGGAGGTTCCCTATGACGCTGGGGGAAGAGCGTGGGTCTGTTGGCAGGGCTTGAAATGGACTGCTGTCACACTACTGCCCCACTCAAGAGTGGCCTTAAGGACTGTGATGAGGGAGATAGTCCCAATAGGCAGAGCTGTGAGTGGTACCCTTGTTTGTCCATTTCGCATGGAAGGAGAGGTGGCCTGAGGTAGTTTCCATGGACTCCTGGACAGTGGTAAATAATTTGGTTAGGTGTCTGGAAGGATTAGGAGTGGAAGATCCAAGACCAGGAGTCTGGGGAAGAAGCATGTGATTGAACTATGGGAGTGGGCAGGTCTTTATGTTGACCATCAATACCCAGCAGAGGGGTCACTCAACAACCAGGTAGTCAAGATGACTCGTCTGATGGATGTCTGTCAGCCTGTGCTCTTGGCAGTCCCAGTGCTCACACAATGGGCCCATGGATGGAGGAGCTACAGTAGCAGAGATAGAGGCTCTGCATGGGCTTCCTCCGCCCAAAGCTGGTCCAGTTATTGTGACTTCTGAATACCTGATGTGTTAACGGCAGAGATAAAAGATGAACTCTTGATATGGTACCATTTCTCAAGAAGTCCAGCCATACATTTGTCACCAAGTTGATGCCCTCAGGCCTTTATCACCCTACATGGGACCGTGATTCATCCTTTTTGGAATTGATCCTTCCAGATATTCACTGGCCTTTCCTGCGCCTCTGCTAATATCATCCCAGTGTTCACAGAGTGCTTGTTTACTGTCATGGGAGCCTACCTAACAGCTTGTCAGACCAGAAACCTCATTTTACAGTGAAGGAGGTGTGGTAATGGGCATATGAGCATAGAATCCTCTAGGCTTACCGTATCCCACATCACCTGGGAGTGAAATAGAAGGTTGGACTGGCCTATGGGCCCTTTTACCCCTCAGCTGGCATCAGCTGGCCATAGACATCCTTGAGCTAGGCCCTTCCAGGTCACGCAGGGACTCTGGGTGCTGGTGTTTCCATAGAGGAGGCCAGAGGCCAGATGAGTAGGAGTGCAGGTCTGGGAGGGTGTGATCAGGGGGACACTGGATGTCTAGGAGCAGGGGTAATGGGGGAGCATAATGGGGACAGGAGAGGGTGGCAAACAAACAAACAAAATCCAGAAACTGGTCTCTGGATCCCCTTTCTGGTGATTCTGACCAGTGAATCTGAGGGAGGACATAGGAATCTATACTTTTTTTTTTTTTTTTTAATGTTGAGCCTTCTTTTAATTTATTAATTTTTGTTTTTGGCTGTGTTGGGTCTTTGTTTCTGTGCGAGGGCTTTCTCTAGTTGTGGCAAGCGGGGGCCCCTCTTCATTGCGGTGCACGGGCCTTTCACTGTTGCGGCCTCTCTTGTTGCGGAGCACAGGCTTCAGACGCGCAGGCTCAGTAGTTGTGGCTCACGGGCCCAGTTGCTCCGTGGCATGTGGGATCTTCCCAGACCAGGGCTCGAACCCGTTTTCCCCTGCATTAGCAGGCAGATTCTCAACCACTGCGCCACCAGGGATGCCCGGAATCTATATTTTTAAAAGGCTCTTGAGTAAGTTGGGTACTCTTCCAGGTTTGGGAACCATATGGGGGTGGAAAAAGGACGGAACGTGGAACAGAAAGAGGCAGGTGTGAGTCCTGGCTTCACCACTTGCCCAAGGTGACTGCCCTTCATGGAGAGTTACTGGCTTAATGGTTTACACTCTTCTCATTTATAAAATTGGGCTTATGGTATTGAATGGGATAATAGTGTGTGAACCATTATTACATGAGTTAATATACTTGAGGCATTAAGTGGTGTCTTAAGGTAAAGTGGTGTCTGATAAGCACAAGAGCGCTATTAAAGCATTAACCATTTTAATGTGAATTAATGTTATTGTTAAAAAGTTTGGGGCACAGAAAAGGGTCTGTCTGACGAGGGCCAAAGACATACCTGAATTCTTCCTGCTTGTTAGCTCTTCCAGAACCCAGCCCTGAGGGCCAGAACTACCATGTCTTTCCTCCAATTTTGGGGGGAAATAAGTTCAAACTTACAAAAAGGTTGCAAACATAAAATAGTGCAAGTAGCACCTATATACCCTTTACTGAGATTCACCCTTTGGAACATTTTACTCCGGTTTACTGTATCATTCATGGTCTTTATCTTTGTTCTTCGCTCTCTAAATATATGGAATCTTTGTATGTACATATTTATATACATATACATACATTTATATACATGCATACATATACATATATTTATACATACTATATATATGTGTGTATATACATTTCTTTTCTGAATAATTTAAGGGTAAGTTACATGCATCATGGCCTTTAACCCTAAATACTATATTACACTAAATACGGAACTACAATATTAGGTGTACTGCAATAGGGACAGTCTCTTATGTAACCACATTACAGTTATCAACCTCCAAATTTACAGTGATACAGTATTTTAAGTAAACCATCATTGAAAATATTATTTATTTAGCCCCAATTTGAGGCCTCTGAACTGCCATTTCTTCATAATAGAAAATGTAATAATAATATAAAAAAATGGCAACAATAAAGATAATTGCCCCCCCCAGTACTATGAGGATAAAATGAGATAATGTTCTCCAAAGTGCTTTGTAATCCAAAAAGAGTTATCATTATACTGCATGTTGCTAAATACCCGTTATTATCACTGCCGTTTTCATGGGATCTTTCCCCTTGTATGTTAAAGAGAGCTTATGTGATGTCAGTCTTCATTTCAGACAGTGTGTAGACACAGCCTTAACATTTCCTCCTAATTTCTTGGGGGAGACAACTAACTTAAAGTGAGGATCTACCATGTTCCAGGTGCTTTACATATATCGCCTTATTGTAACTAAAAACAAAACCTTCTTATATAGAATCATGATTTTTCCTCTTTTTTTCCCCCTGAACTACTTAATAAGAGCAAGCTGTGGATATGATGCCTCAACACCTCTAAATACTACAGTATATCTTCCCCCTCCAAACAGCACTTTCCTAAATAACCACCATACAATCCTCCAAAAAAAAAATCAACATTGATATATTTACACCCAAGTTTTTCCAGCTATCCCAACAATGCCATTTTTGCTGTTCTGGTCTGGGATCCAGTCCAGAATCGGATTGCATTTACTTATCATGTCTCTTAGTCTCCTTCAGTCTGGAATAATTCCTCAGTGTTTCGCTGTCTTGCATGACCTAGAAAGGTTTACAGAGCACTGACCTTTCATTTTGGAGGCTGGCCTTCAGCTGCGGTCTGTCTGATGTGTTCTCGTGGCCACTGAGGCCGTGCATTCTTGGCAGTAATTCCACAGACATGACACTCTGCTCTACTTGGTGCATCACGTTAGCAGGTACCTGATGAGAACACTTGCCACCACTGGTGATATTCACCTTGACCACCTTTCGAATGTCTTCTGTCAGATTTCTCCACCATAAAGCCACCATTTCCCCCCACTGTGATTAGTAAGTATTTTTGTGGGGAGATATTTTGAAATTACACCAATATCCTATTTCTCATCAAACCTTTACTCACAGGCTTTGCAATTACTGATGACACCCTCCATAATGGTTGCCAAGTGGTGATTTTCTATTTTCATCATTCCTGCTGCATGTATTAGTTGGCATTTTACTGTAAGGAAGAGCTTTCCCTTTCCCTCCTTTCCTTCCTTCCTTCCTTCCATCCATCCATCCAGCTTTGAGGTCTCATGGGTTCTCATTTTATTTAATGGGCTGTAAACCCCATTATTATCATTTGCTCTAAAGCTCACATTTCCCAAATTTGGCTGGTGGGAACCCCTTCAGGCTGACTCCTGAGCTCTTTTGACATGTCTTCATTAACCTTTGAGCACTTCCTTACTTTTTTTGAAGGTCAAATCTGTTTCTCCCCCCTACCCACCCCAGTTTTATTGAGAAATAATTGGCATACATCACTATATAAGTTTAAGGTGTACAGCATGATGGTTTGATATTTATATTGTGAAATGGTCTCCACAACAGGTTCATCTAACATCCATCTTCTCATATAGATACAACAGAAAGGAAAAAAAAAGAAAAATGGAAAACATTTTCTCCTTGTGATGAGAACTGTTAGGATTTACTCTCAACAACTTTCCTATACAGCAGCAATGTTAGCCATAGTCATCATGCTGCACTTCCCCAGTACCTATTTATCTTATACGGGCAAACCTCAGAGATATTGCAGGTTGGGTTACAGACAACCATAATAAAGTGAGTATCACAGTAAAGCAAGTCATATGAATTTTTCGGTTCCCCAGTGCATATAAACGCTTTATTTATACTATACTGTAGTCTGTTCAGTGTGCAATAACGTTGTGTCTAAAAAAATAATGTACATACCTTAGTTAAAAAATATTGTATTGCTGAAAAATGCTAACCACCATCTGAGCCTTCAGTGAGTTGTAATCTTTTTGCTGGTGAGGGTCCTGCCTTGGTGTTGGTGGCTGCTGACTGATCAGGCTGGTGGTTGCTGAAGGCTGGGGGGCTATGGCGGTTTCTTAGAATAAGACAATGATGAAGTTTGTTGCATCGATTGACTCTTCCTTTCAGAAACAATTTCTCTTTAGCATGCAATGCTCTTTGATATTTGATAGAATTTTACCCACAGTAGAGCGTCTTTCAAAACTGGAGTCAATTTTCTCAAACCCTGCCGCTGCTTTATCACCTAAGTTTATGTAATATTCTAAATCCCTTGTCATTTCAACAATTTTCACAGGATCTTCACCAGGAGTAGACTCCATCTCCAGAAACCACTTTCTTTGCTCATCCATAAGAAATAACTACTCATCCATTCAAATTTTATCATGAGATTACAGCAATTCAGTCACATCTTCAGGCTCCACTTGCGATTCTAGTTCTCTTGCTCTTTCCACCACATCTGCAGTTACTTCCTCCACCGAAGTCTTGAACCCCTCAAAGTCATCCATGAGGGTTAGAATCAACTTCCTCCAAACTCCTGTTAATGTTTGATATTTTGACCTCTTCCCATGAAACATGAATGTTTGTAATGGCATCTAGAATGGTGAATCCTTTCCAGAAAGTTTTTGATTTAGTTTACCCAGATCCATCAAAGTAATCACTATCTATGGTAGCTATAGCTTTACAAAATATATTTCTTAAACAATAAGACTTGAAAGTCAACATTACTCCTTGATCTGCAGAATGGCTGCAGAATGGATGTTGTGTTAGCAGGCATGAAAACAACATTAAATCACATTGTACATCTCTGTCAGAGCTCTTAGGTGACCAGGTGCATTGTCAATAAGCAGTAATATTTTGAAAGGAACCTCTTTTTCTGAGCAGTAGGTCTCAGCAGTGGGCCTAAAATATTCATTAAGCATGTTGTAAACAGATGTGCTTTCACCCAGGCTTTGTTCCATTTATAGAGCACAGGCAGAGTAGATATAGCATAATTCTTCAGGGCCCTAGGATTTTCAGAATGGTAAGTGAGCATTGGCTTCAGCTTAAAGTCACCAGCTGCATTAGCCCTTAGCAAGAGAGTCAGCCTGGTCTTTGAATCTTTGAAACCAGGCACTGACTTCTCCTCTCTAGCTATGAAAGTCCCAGATGACATTTTCTTTCGGTATAAGGCTGTTTTGTCAACATTGAAAATCTGTTGTTTAGTGTAGCCACCTTCATTAATTATCTGAGCTACATCTTCTAGATAACTTGCTGCAGCTTCTACATCAGCCCTTGCTGCCTCAACTTGCACTTGGATGTTACAGAGACGGCTTCTTACCTTAAACCTCATGAACCAACCTCTACTGGCTTCAAACGATTTTTCTGAAGCTTCTTCACCTTTCTCAGTCTTTGTAGAATTGAAGTGAGTTAGGCCCTTGCTCTGAATTAGGCTTTGGCTTAAGTGAATGTTGTGGCTGGTTTGATCTTCTATCCAGACCACTAAAACTTTCTCCATATCAGCAGTGAGGCAGTTTTACTTTCTTACTGTTCGTATGTTCACTGGAGTACTGCTTTTAATTTTCTTCAAGAAAATTTTGCCTTCACAACTTAGCTAACTGTTTGGTGCAAGAGGCCTAGC
The DNA here is from genome assembly GCF_964341445.2 of Mesoplodon mirus. NCBI lineage: Eukaryota > Metazoa > Chordata > Mammalia > Artiodactyla > Ziphiidae > Mesoplodon > Mesoplodon mirus. The sequence continues at coordinate 100,367,184 of NC_138979.1, read as the reverse complement.
TTCTGGCACATCTTGGCTTTTGACATACCTTCCTCACCAAGCTTAATTATTTGTTTGATATAAAGTGAGAGATTTAAAGTGAGAGATGTACAACTCTTCCTTTCACTTTAACACTTAGAGGCCATTGTAAGGTTATTAATTAGCCTAATCACAATATTGCTGTGTCTCAGGCAGTAGGGAGGCTGGAGGAGATGGAGAAAGAAGAGGGAACAGCTGGTTGATGGAGCAGTCAGAACACGCACAACATTTATCAGTTAAGTTTGCTGTCTTATATGGGTGTGGTTCATGGTGCCTGAAAACAATTAGGACAGTCACGTCCAAGGTCACTGATCACAGATCAGTATAACAAATATAATAATAATGAGAAAGCTTGAAATATTATGATAATTACCAAAATGTGACACTGAGACACGACATGAGCAAATGCTGTTGGAAAAATGGCGACAATAGATTTGTTTGACTGTAGGGTTGCCACAAATCTTCAGTCTGTAAAATATGTAATATCTGTGAAGTGCAATAAAGTAAAGGGCAATAAAAAGAGGCATGCCTGTAGCTGGAAGTTTTCACCTTTTGACCGTCTTCCTCCAACTCCCTCTCCTCCCACCCTCTGCCTCTAGCAAAACCACAAGTCTGATCTCTTTTTCTATGAGGTTTTTTTTTTTAAGATTCTACATATAGGTGAGATCATATAATATTTGTCTTTCTCTCTCTGACTTAGCTTAGTACCTTCAAGATCCATCCATATTGTTGCAAATGGTAGGATTTCCTTGTTTTTTTTTTTTTTTTTTTTTTTGCGGTATGCGGGCCTCTCACTGTTGTGGCCTCTCCCATTGCGGAGCACAGGCTCCGGACGCACAGGCTCAGCGGCCATGGCTCACGGGCCCAGCCGCTCCGCGGCATGTGGGATCTTCCCGGACCGGGGCACGAATCCGTGTCTCCTGCATCGGCAGGCGGACTCTCAACCACTGCGCCACCAGGGAAGCCCCGTTGTTGTTTTTTTTAATGGCTGAATAATATTTCATTGAAATATGCAAGTGTCGATGGACACTTAGGTTGTTTCCATGTCTTGGCTATTGTAAATGATGCTGCTATGAACATGGGGGGGCAGATATCTTTTTGAAGTAACTATTTTCATTTCCTTTGGATATATTCCCATAAGTGGACTTGCTGGGTCATATGGTAGTTCTATTTTTACTTTTTTTTTTTTTTTTTTTTTTTTTTGCAGTCTGTACGTGGGCCTCTCACTGTTGCGGCCTCTCCGTTGCAGAGCACAGGCTCCGGACGTGCAGGCTCAGCGGCCATGGCTCACGGGCCCAGCTGCTCCGTGGCATGTGGGATCTTCCCGGACCAGGGCACGAACCCGTGTCCCCTGCATCGGCAGGCGGACTCTCAACCACTGCGCCACCAGGGAAGCCCCTATTTTTACTTTTTTGAGGAACCTCTGTACTGTTTTCCATAGTGGCCACACCAGTTTACATTCCCACCAACCGTGTGCTAGGATTCCTTTTTCTCCACATCCAGGTCAGCATTTGTTATGTCCTGCCTTTTTGATGATGGCCATTCCAGCAGGCATGAGGTGTTATCCCATTGTGTTTTAATTTGCATTTCTCCAATGACTAGTGCTGTTGAGCATCTTTTCATGTACCTGTTGGCCTTTTGCATATATTCTTTGGAGAAATGTCTATTTGGGTCCTTTGCCCATATTTTAATTGGGTTATTTGTTCTTTTTTGCTATTGAGTTTTATGAGTTTTTAATATATTTTGGATATTAACCCCTTATTAGATATATGGTTTGCAAATATTTTTTTCCCATTGCATAGGTTGTCTTTTCACTTCATTGATGGTTTTTAAAAGCTGTACAGAAGCCTTAGTTTGATGGAGTCCCACTTTATTTTTAATTTTCTTGCTTGTGCTTTAGGTGTCATATCCAAATAATCATTACCAAGGCCAATATCAAGGAGTTTTATTCCTATCTTTTCTTCTAGGAGTTTTGTGGTTTCAGGTCTTACATTGAAGTCTTTAATACATTTGAGTTAATGTTTGTGAATGCTGTAAGAGATGGGTCCAGTTTTATTCTTTTACATGTGAAATCCAATTATCCCAGCACCATTTATTGAAGAGACTGTTTTTTTTTTCCCATTGAGTATTCTTGGCTTCCTTGTCAAACATTAGCTAACCATACATGCTTGGGTTTATTTCTGGGCTTTTGATTCTGTTCTATTTGTCAATTTGTCTGTTTTTATGCCAGTACCATACTGTTTTGATGACTGTAGCTTTATAGTATAACTTGAAATCAGAAAGTGTGATGCCTCCTGGTTTGTTCTTCATTCTCAGGATTTCTTTGGCTATTCAGGGTCTTTTGTGGTTCTATATAAATTCAGGAGGGCTTTTTCTACTGTAAAAAATGCCATTGCAATCCTGATAGGGATTGCATTGATTCCTTACTTTCTTACACAACAAGATGTTCCAGACTCACACTTGAACTCATTTATTTATTTATATCTTTAAGGCCTTATAGATTCCCATTTTATTCAATGGTTGTAACCCATCACTATCATTATTTATTTTAAAGTAACTGCTCATTTCAGCTCCAGTTTCTTTCCCCTCAAATTCATCCTATACTTTCACCAGATTAATCTAAAATTTTGGTTTGGCTACTGTCATTATCTTTTGATCAAGCTGGCAGTTTTGAAGAAGCAGGAAAAAATCCAAGCTTCTTACCTCTCATTCAAGACACCCACACTCTGTCCTCATCATTTCAGGAATTAGTGGGAAGATGATTGTAGCAACCCTTTTTAGAACTCAGCTATGATCACATTCAAATCCATAAGGACTTGTAAAATGAGGACTTCTGCTGGGGTTTTATTTTCTAAATTTCAGAGATGGCAGATATGATTGACTGACTGTTTCACATCAGATTTCAATGTCAACTGCTCTTGACAGTTTTTTTTTCGGTACGCGGGCCTCTCCCGTTGCGGAGCACAGGCTCCGGACGCGCAGGCTCAGCGGCCATGGCTCACGTGCCCAGCCGCTCCGTGGCATGTGGGATCTTCCTGGACTGGGGCACGAACCCGCGTCCCCTGCATCGGCAGGCGGACTCCCAACCACTGCGCCACCAGGGAAGCCCTTGACAGTTATTTTTGATTGATTTTCCTCCTTGGTGAACTCTTGCAACAGATATCAGAAAAAAAAATCAACATGTCAGAATTCAATGCTGTTAGCTTAAAGCCAGCAAGAAAGCAAATAGACAAGCCTATAACCAATCAGCCCAACCTCTTCCCTGTTATCGAACTTCTCTATTTTTTCCACCCCCAAGTAAACATAATATATGCCAAGTTTGACGTTTGGGTTAGATTCTTTCTGCCCTGTACAGGCTCCTGAAGTGTTCTCCCAGACTGTTTCTGCTCTTCACTCCAATGCCGCCTTTTGAAGAGTGCTGTGATGAATTGCACCAGTAATGCTGTAGGTGGCGCTGTGTACCAGTACATGGTGGTCAGCGTAACTCCAAGATTTCCGTTTGGCGAAGGCAAGGCGCCTGGCATCCTTTTAGTTAAACTTGATCTGTTCAGCTTCTGTGGAGCAAGTCTGAGAAATAGATTAGCCAATTTCTGACCCTGAACGGAAGGTCAGCCATTCCGTAGCATTCTGTAGCATGCTCAAATGTAGCATTCACCGTAGGCTGGATCATGTCCCGGGCTGAGTTTTGGAATTATGCCCAGAGGCTGTGAAAATGACCCTGAGGTGTTTCTTCCTAGCCTTTGCCTGGGCAGTCTTTTCTGGGTTTTGTACGTGGAAGCAGAGACTACATTAAAGTCACATTCCAAGCCCGTGAGGGTGGGGGAATTGGGTTGACCGTAACTCATTGGCTTTCTTTTAAGCAGCAAGGCTGCTTGGTGTTTTAGCTGACATAGCTCAATTTCTAAATCCAATATTGCCCTTTAAAGTGGGAACGACTTGAGTGAGGCCTTTGTTGCTCCCACCCCCGATCCAGGTCTTCGGAGCTCTTTTGTGTTAAAAAACCTTCCTGACCGTTCAGGAGCGTCAGTCTCACGTCACAGCGTCGTGGAGGCTGTGATCATGTACTGCACAGCACCTAATAACAGGGTGCTAAGTGTATCATTTGTCAGCCGAGCTGCAGGATCGCAAATTCCTTAATTAAACGTGGAGGCTTTGGGTTTCATAAAATGAACCCGTGTCCTATTTTTACAGAATTTGAATCTGTAGAATTGAGAGAATTGAGAAGCACCTTAGAACCGTGTGCTGGATGGCCTGCTACAATTCTAATTTCCTAAACACATTTACTCAAGGCATGTCTAACTCCTTGTCTCTTACAGTTTCCTGTGTTTAAGGGAATGAGATGACACTTCCCATCACATTTCTATAATGAAGTTATTATAGTCGAATTTGTTTATTTTTATTTTCCCCTGTTTATTGTTTTCCGATGACTTCCCTTTTCACTTGTGACCAGTAGATGGCTCTATGGCTTTCCTTGATCTCACACATTAGTTTGGTGCCACTTAATGTCTGAAGTTCATTCACTTTTGCCCTGGCTGGTGGGGAAATCTTGAGCTGTTTCATTCAGTCCCACAGGTGAGGAGAATGGTGGATGGACGTTCTCCCCACCTCCCACCACCCCTATTACCATCTCTACCTTCGGTGTCTGTATCTTTAAGAGCTGCAAGTGTGTGTGTGTGTGTGTGTGTGTGTGTGTGTGTGTGTTTGTTTGTGTAGGGGGTAGTCCCCTGGAGTAGTCAGGTGATGCAACAGTCAGATACTGACCAAGTCTGGGGCACACAGGCAGCAGTCCTTCTGGATGGTTGGTGGGCAGTGTGCAGGCTACTGCTGATAAAAGAACCTCTCCAGATGTCAGAGGGCACGATGACTAGCATGGCTTCTCAGCTCTGGGGGTATAGAGTGCTTACTCTCATGGAATGGAGTCTGGGTCATCTGTGAGCACGAACTCAGCTTCCATTTGTCTTCTTGGCGCTGGGGGTTGTTGCTTGAATGCAAGGGGAGTGAGGGGCGTGCCTCTGGATGCTGCCTGTGCTTCTGTCCACACAGTCTCTCCAAGTGAGGGCCCTTTGTTGAATCCCTCATTGCTTCCCTTTCATCACCCTTCCCTCCTCCTTCCCCATCACTCACCCTAGGGGTGGGGAAGACTCTTTGTGCCCAGTCATATAGTTTCTAAATCTTTTTGTGTTACCTTTGTGAGGTAGAGATTGCTAGTGCTCACCCACATCTGGTTCTCCTTTTCTTCTTGGGCACATGTGAAGATGAAGCTTTCCAGTCTCTCTTGCAGTTAGGTGGGCCATGTGACTTGTTCTGGCCAATAAAATGTGAATGGAAGTGGCATTTTCTGATTCCAGGTGGTTATGGATGGAATTGTGTCCCCTCCCTCCCCTCCAACCCTCCCAAATTCATGCGTTGAAGCCCAACCCCCAATGTGACTATATTTGGAGAGAGGGCCTTTAAAGAGATAATTAAAGTTAGATGAGGTCAAAAGTGTGGGGCCCTAATCCAACATGTGTCCTTATAAGAGGAGGAAGCAACACCAGGGATGTGTGCACAGAGGAAAGGCTGTGTGAGGACATAGAAAGCAACTATTGGCAAGCCTAGGAGAGAGACCTCAGGAGAAACCAAACCTGCTGACACCTTGGTTTTGGACTTCTTTTCTCCAGAACTGTGAGAAATCAATTTCTGTTGTTTGAGACACCCAGTCTCTGGTATTTTGTTATGGCAGCCTGAGCAGAATAATATACAGGCTGAGGAATTTAAAATTGAGTGTGAGCTCTCCTTTCTCTTTCTTCCTCTGCTGTACTTACCTTCAAGGCCATGTGTTCCAAATGATGTTGCCAAAAGATGGAGGAGGAAGGCTCAACCCAGATAAGTTTTCTTGTATCAAGCCGCTGATATTTCTGGTTCAGTTTTTGCTGTAGGATAGCCTGATGTTAATCAGGCAGACTAATTCAACCTGGACCTTGTCTTTTGAAAACAAAAGCTAAGCATCTGACCTTTTGGTTCTGCAATTCCATGGGATGAGCCCTCCTTGAGGCAGTGGATGCCTCACATCTGGATGTATGAGTGAGGCTGGCTCACAGGGTAACTGGGAATATGGAGGTTAATCGAATTGGTTAATACATCAAAATATTATACTGCTGCAATTACATAGGGCCCAAGGGACCTAAAAGGTTTCCTGTTGGTGTTCAAGCTGTGCCCTCTTGGTCTCAGAGATTCGCTAAGATGTTTGAGGTAGGGGTCAAGGGCAAGGGGGCCTTTGGCTTTTTTCTCTTTAATCAGAGCAACTCGTTCTTATATCTGTTAGGGTTCTGTGTGAGATTTAATTAAAATGAAGAGTTCTGTTGCTAAAGAAATTTTTAAAATCACTGTGATAGTTCCATGGTCAAAGAAATACAGGTTTTATGAGTATATGAAGTCCTTGCAGTTTGAAGGTTAGTCTGATCTAGCCAGAGCTCTTTATCGATGGGGTCAAGGTCATAGGCCTCAGTTCAGCTCAGTTCCTTGATCCTCTAGGTGACTAGGAAAACAAAGTCTCTGACTCATGGAAATAGACTTGTACAAAGTACAGGATTTACTTATTGTGGGTTTTCATATATTAATTTATGTTTATAAAAGATATTTATGGAAGACACCAATGGCATACAGTGATGCAGCAGTGATACTAAAATCATGGCCTGAAATGGCATATATGTGTTTCGCATGCTGTCATTCCCCATCCTGTGCTCACAGCAGACATTGCTAATTGGTCACAGAACTCATTTCCACAGAGCCCAGATGTAGCTCTGCAATTCTCAATACAGTGCTCTAGGCAGCCTCTTCCAAATAATTGGTGTTAGCACATGAAATGAGACCTCTTTTATTTATCATCTTTATGCATAATCAGTAATGATTGGGATTCAATGTTGGGTTTTAGAGCTGTGGTAAGGTTGGTAACTTAGTGGTCAGTACTTCTGGAGGCCCACAATGACCATGCTGACCACACTTTTCAGACTTAAATTAGAAATGTGTTCCACATCAAAGTCCTACTGAGGTTGAGTGTTTGAAATGAGAATGTATCAGTCAAGATCCTGATACATTCAGGATCTGGTAACAGATGGCATACCCAAAGTGATGAAACTGCAGAGAACTTACTGAAGGGGCTATTGACAGAGGTCAGGGGAACCAAAGAGGGATGGTGAAGCATCCAGGTACCAGCAAAAGTGAGAAGCCATTCTCATCCCTTGGCCTGAGTGGCCAGCAGAAGGGACAGTGTTACAGGATCCTGGGGAGAACTGGGGACCTGGAAGGGGGATCTGCCTAGGATCCATATCCTCTATAGGATCTATAACCTTAGGCTGAGGGACATAACTGAGGCAGATGAGACAGGGAGAGGGCTGCGGGGGTAAACAGCCTGACCCTTCTTTATTGCTACCACTTGATCTTTTGGTGCCTTCTAATTTCTGAACCCTATTTACTGAACAGCCCCTTCAGTAAATTCTCTGCAGTTTAATGAGGAAGCCAGAGGGTGAGGAGCTCAGGTGATACAGACCACAGAGGTTAAATGCTGGGATACAGAGAAGGGGGGAGATTGGGTCTGGTGGGTGGGACAAACAGTAAGCAGCACAGAGAGGTATCTGCACCAGGCCAGGGACTTCATCTAACATGTTCATCGCTGTGTCTCCAATATCTGGAACAGAGTTGGACATGTAGTAAGTATTCAGTACATGTCCGTTGAATGAGTGAGTAAATATCCTGAGTAACGGGACATACAGCCTTTATAACAAAATACTCAGAATTTAGGAATTGTCCAGGGGACCTGAAGAAGTGTCAGATGTGGCCTTTGTCCACAGGGAGGTTTACTTTTAGCATATGGCCAAAACAATATGTTTAGTTTGATTCTACTTACTTGTTAACATTTGGTTTGAGGATCCAATGAGGTTATATATTTTACAAAGAACTTCCATTTCCATTTCAGTTGTCTATTGTCATATAACAAATCACCCCAAAACTTAGTGGCTTAAAACAACCATTTTATTTTGCTCACAATTCTCTGGGTCAGGAATTTGGGGAGGACTCGGCTGAGTGTCAGCTTGGTGGCTGGCCCTGGATGGATCTGTTCTGCAGATGGCTTCTTCACTCAGATGTCTGGTGCCTTGGGGGCTCTGTGGCCCTCTTTCTCCACATGGCTTCATCCTCCAGGGCCTCTCCACATGTCTTGGAATTCTCACAGTATGTTGGACTCAGGGTAGTGGCACTTTTTAATGGTGGTTGACCCCCTAAGGGCGAGAGGCAGAAGCTGCCAGGAAAGTTAAGGGCTATGCCTAGAAGGGCACAGTCACTTCTGCTGAATTTTACTGGTCAATGGAATTGCATGGGCAGATCAGATTCAGTGTGGTGGGGACACAGTCTCCACCTCATGATGGGGGAGTAGTAAGTTCACACTGCAGAAGAGCAGATGGGATGGAAAATATCACTGGTGCCAACTTTGCAAAGTACAGTCTCTTGCAACTCATTCACATAGCCCTTTATTCAGCTTGTTAGATGGCTCCAGTTCTTTCTCAGGGCCCCTCTCTTGATTTTAGCTACAGTTTGTTAAGTGCCTGGTCATCGAATCCTCACAATCACCCAGGAGGTAGATTCACAATCACCCAGGAGGTAGATTCTATCACCTCCGTTTCACTGATGAGGAAGATGAAGTACAGAGAGAACAGTGAATTATCTTGCCTGAGGTCAGTCAAGTAGTAACTCAAACTGGCCTTGTTTCTGAAAGGATTTATGATGCACAGAACACCACAAAATAGAATAAAATAAATAGGCTAGGAAATTGCTGCTGAGAGAAAGGCAGGGTGAGGTGATGGGGAGGTTAGTGCACACAGGGCCTGTCCTCAGGTCTGGGAACTTGCCTGGGGCTGGTCACATATTTGGCATTAAGATGATGAGGGAAATGGGAGTACTTCATAGGAGAGAGAGAGAGAGAGAAACCCGTGTCACTGTTCTTATTCCTAACGCTGAGCTCAAGAAAAGGTTCCTCTCATGGGCCCTCAAAAATATAACAAGCCTCACCTTCAGAGGTCCCCATGGGTTTGATTCCATAGGTCTGTTTCTTTTAAAATGCTTCATGTAAGCTGAGGCTTGGGGCAGCCCCCAATCCAAACATAGATTTAAAAAAATATATATGTGGGATAATACGAGATGTTAGGAAGCAATGCCCTTTAGTAAACTCATTGTGCCCACTGCCCCACCCTGACCCCTCAGAGAATGTTAGCCTGGGAGAGAGTTACACAAGGGTCTCTCAAGTCCCTTTAGAGGGGCTGGGGATCCACGGAGGGGGGCCTCCCGGGGGCAGCTGCAGGGAGAACTCCCTGGGGGAGAAGCTTTCCAATCTCTGCCGGAGGGAGGTGGGATTTTTCTCTCATACTCCTGCTGGTGACTTTACACCAGGTCATAAAATAGATAAAAATGTAGAAGAAAGAAAGGAGAGAAAACTTAACATAAAATAATAAAAGCAGGGTAGAAGGCTAAGAGAACATTAAAATGAAAGCATTGAGACTTGGTAAGAGAAAGTTGAAAGGAAAGGAGGAGACTAAATATTACGATAGGAGAATAAAAGCTCAATACAGATAAAAGGTTAAGACTTAAAGTAATCATGAGAGATAAATTAAATAAGTTTTAAGATAAAGGAAATAGAATGGAATCATTGAAAGAAAGTGAGAGGAATTAAAAAAATAAAGCGAAAATCAGATTAGAGTTAAAAAAACTAGCAAGCTATGAATAAAATTAAAAAAAATTAAAATTGAAAAATAGTAGTAAGATAATAAATCAGATTTAAGGTAAAAGATACAGTAACATAAATCAACCTTGTAAAAGGTCAAACACATCAAAGTTAAAGAGATAAAAGATTAAGAGGATAACAGGCTAAAACCTATGGAAAAAAATGTTAAAAATATAGAAGTAGATGGGTTTGAAGCTTAAGTACAAGATTAAGGAATTAAGAATGCTCCTTTGAGTGCTATAACAAAGAGGATTAAGAGAAAAATATTCTGAAAAGAAAATAAAGGAAAGAAGCTTGAACTGAGAAGGAGAGAGAATAAAATAAAGCAAGAGTAAAGGAAAGGACAATTTAAATGAGCACAAATCAGAAAACAAAATTCTCAGCAAGAGTAAAAAAGAAAAAAACTAAAAAGCTATGTAATAAACCAGAATGTTTCCCTGGTAAACAAAACCCCAACAACTGTAAAAACAACATCTATCTATTACCAATTCCCAAGGTGGGTCTGGGTCTCTACCCTGGAGGATCCCCTGTTGTAGTAGCGGTGGCATATACAGAGAGATGAAAAAGGCAGGATGGGTATGAGATGCTCTTTACTTTTTGCCTGGAAGCTTTCACTCTCTGCCTTCAACACTTTCTTTTGCAGTAATGACCTTGGCACTTGCTCCATAACTCAACCAGCTGGGGTCAGGGTGGGGCACAAGCAGGGGACAGTCCAAATTATGCAATCTTCTTGGGCAAAAACCACGTGAGGAAGTAATTCCACAGGTGGTGGAGTGGAGGAAGATGGGGGTGGATGGGAGGAGGAATTAAAAGTAGCTTTACTTAGACATACAGATAGACACCAGGTGCATGAAAAGGTGCTCAGCATCACTAATCACCAAGGAAATGCATATCGAAACCACAAGGAGATATGACCTCACACCTAGAATGGCTATTGTCAAAAAGATAAGTAATAACAAGTGTTGGCAAGGATGTGGAAAAAAGGGGGTCCTTGTGCAATGTTGGGAATGTAAATTGGTACAGTCACTATAGAAAACAGTATAGAGGTTCCTCAAAAAATTAAAAATAAAACTACCATACGATCCAGCAATCCCGTCTCTTGCTATATATGTGAAGGAAATGAAATCAATATTTTGAAAAGATATCTGTACTCCCATGTTCATTGCAGCATTATATATATATATATATATATATATATATATATATACATACATACACATACACACACATACACAACAGAATATTATTCATCCATAAAAGAAGGAAATCATGCCATTTCTGACAACATGGATGGAGCACTGTGCTAAGTGAAGTAAGTCACAGAGAAAGACAAATACTGCATGATTTCACTTATGTGTGGAATCTAAAAAATTCAAACTCATAGAAACAGAGAACGGATTGGTAGCTGCCAGAGGTGGGGATTTGGGGTTGGGGGAAATGAGTGAAGGCGATCAAAAAGTACAAACTTCCAGTTATAAGGTAAGTAAGTTCTAGGGATGTAATGTACAACATGACTACTACAGTTAATAATACTGTATTGTATATTTGGAAGTTGTTAAGAGAGTAGATCTTAAAAATTCTCATCACAAGAAAAACAATTTTGTAACTATGTGAGGTGATAGATGTTAACTGAACTTATTGTGGTAATCATTTTTCAACGTATCAAATCATCATGTGGTACACCTAAAATGAACACAATGTTGTCTGTTAATTATATCTCAATAAAACTGGAAATAAAAAAAACCGTAGCTCTACTCAGTGAAATTGGAGATGAGATTATCTTCTGAGAGTGAGAGGGTGGGACCAAGGATGAGTAGAGTGAAAAGGATTGGGTGCAGCTGAGGGGTAGGAAAGAACCCTGCAACTCAACACATCACCCCTAGTCAGGGCCCAGCTATGGTTGGACAGCCTGACTTTCCCTAATGTTGCCTGACAACATCACACTGCCATGTTGATTCTGTTACCCTGTGGGGTCACAAGGTGTTTGGATAGGCAGGTGGAAGGTCAAGAACAGCCAAATCCTGGGGTATTAATAGAACTGGAGTTCAGTGGTTGAGATTGGGGTTAGCCAGGCCAGAGGGGACTATTTGATTGGAGAATAGCACTGAATGTTTACATGAGGGCAAAGAGCAGGCTCAGTGAGAAAGGGGACAGGGAAGGCCCCTGGGTTTTTAAAGGCCATGGATGATGTTCACATCTTTGAGGATGTTGGAAGGGGTTACTGGCCACGAGGATGTGAATGAGGTTGGAAAGTTCTTGAGGAAGGCAGGGGAGAGTTCTGAATGTCTGTATACAGTGGTGATGGGAAAGGGGAGAAGGTGGAATAATTGATTCAAGAGGAGATGAGTGGAGGTGGTGAAATGGACTAGGGAAGGAGAAATATGAGCATCCTTCCTTCTGGGTCCTTGGATTGGAGTAAGTAGGAGAAGCAATGGTCTTCCTTGGAGGTGTGGTGAAGGAGGAGGGTACTTCTCAGTTGTGGAGATGAGGTGGAAGGGGAGAAAATGTGGGGATGAGAGGCAGATGAACTCAACTAACCTCTCTTCTGACTTAAACATAGTGGGAGAGAAGAGAAGTCTTCATTCAGCCTGGGGAGGGGGAAAGTAGAGCTGGATAGGGCTGAAAGGAGTCTGAAAGGGAAACGTGCACTCTCATTTGAATCTAAGATAGTAATTGTGGGTCACTGGGGCAAAGAGGCAGGTACTGACAGGGGTCGGGGGAGGAACAGAAATGTGGGCACTGCTGAGAGGAGTTCGTTTGCCATTGGACGCGTTAGTGTAATTTATCCCATTCCAAGGTTTTGGTGTGGATATGAAGGATTCTACATACGCTGGTAATACAAGGGCAGGGCCTTTATTTCTATTTTATATGGGGTAGGGGGAGCTACCCCTAGAAGCAGGGAGGCGGGCCATTTAACATTCACCCCCAAGTTCTGATGAATCAGAAATACAGTTGCAGCCAAAGATGAGCAGTGAAATTTTAGGACCTAAGAGTAATTGGGAAGAGGATGGTTGGAGACTCAGGGCACCAAAGAGGTTATTACAGATAGTCGGATTGCTAATACTGCTGCTAAAGTACCTGTGATTCCCATCATATTAGACAATAGATATAAAATGCTCCTCTGTGCTTAAAATTTTTTTCTGGGGCAATAGCTGCTGGCAACTCTTCTGTAAGGTAATTACAACAGAAGTCCTTATGAATCTCCTTAGTATATGGCCTATGAGTGATGCTTAAGGATGATGATCTTTTGCTGGTTGGATGTGTTAAATTGTCAGCTATCAAGATTTTTATGTGTAAGACTGCTGGGAATGATGAGATTGCAAGAACTTTTCCAAAGCACACCCTCCACAGGACTATCTCAGCATTCTGTACATCAGCCGGCATCTGTTTTTGTGAGAGAAAGAATCTAGACCATCAATTTGAATACTAATTAAAGCTTAGAAATGTCCTGGTAAATGCCTTGATCCTGGATAATCAGGCCCCAACAAAAAACTCTTTGCCTAACAGTTCCTGGCACAGAGTTAGTTCTCAATATTAGCTACCTGTTTGTCTAGCCACATTCATGGAAAACTTTGTGCCAGGTACTGCTATAAGCACATTTCATATATTCATTATCAGAAGGTTCCTTGCCATAAAATAAAAATAATACAGAAGACCAGGAGATACATTCCAAGGTACTACATAGAAAGATTAAGAGAAAAAAAATTATTAAGTGCTGAGTGAAATTACATTAACCTGCCTGAGAAAACATAAAATATGTAATTAGGAGTTTGATGACAAAAAGAAAGAAGAAAGAACTTAAAGAATTTAGAGGGATTACAAAGGTTATAAAGGTGGCCTATACGGAGGGAGGGGAATTCCAGGTCCTAAAAACTCCTGTACTTAATGGGGTCCCAGGCTCCTTAGCCCTAGAAGCTCCTGCGAACCAATCTCAAATATCTCTAGATGAACTCTTTGATTCTTGAAAGAAGAATAGATAGATGATCATTTGAGAAGAAAAATTATTCAAAGCCTGTCCATTATGGCCTCAGATTTTAATATCATCACCTTAAACACATTACATGAATTTTTTTTCTGAACCAGTCGAGAGAATGAATAACTATAATAAAAATATAATTATAAAATATATTATAATTACAGATTCAGTGTTTTAACCATGTATTATGACGGCACTTTAGATAGTATATGTAATTCAGTATTCACAACGAGCTGGGCCCGTGAGCCATGGCCGCTGAGCCTGCGCGTCCGGAGCCTGTGCTCCGCAACGGGAGAGGCCACAACAGTGAGGGGCCCGCGTACCGCAAAAAAAAAAAAAAAAAAAAGAAGAATGAAATAAATGGAGAGATAGTTCATGTTCATGGATAAGAGGACTCAATATTGTCAAGATGTCTGTTCTTCCCTACTTGAACTGTGGGGTGGGAGGAGCAGGAGGTATATGGGAAATCTCTGTACCTTTCGCTCCATTCTGCTGGGAATCTAAAACTGCTCTAAAAAATAGTCTGTTAAAAGAGTGAATCCTGATAGAGTTAAATGTTTTTATTTTCCTCAGTGACCACAATTAATTATCTTAAGGTGTCACACCAATTAGTTAATGAAAATGTATATACTTCAGTTTGATTAAAGTCAGTGATTATTTCTAAAAGAAGGAGAGACATGAGAAGGAAAAAACATAGAGGAAGTTGAGGAGGAAAAATTACAAAGAGATATAGAGCGTGTGGGTCTGGAATATGTGTGTGTGCATGGGTGTGTTTGTGAATTAGGAAAAAGGCACACAAGAAAAACAAGTATCCTTCCCCTGGCCTTTTCTGATGACAACCTTTGCATTTTCAACTGCAAGCATAAAAGGGAAGGTATCACTCTCTGATTCTCACCCCAAGGGCAGTTTGGGCTGACTAGGAGTGCAATGCCTCTGGGAGTGAAAGGTTCTTCTTGAACCCATAAACTGCCTGCCAAGGCCCAGCCTGCCCCGAGGGCTGCTCCTTGCAGCTGTTTTCGGTTCTCAGGATGATGCCTGACTCCACCTGCAACCCAGCTTCAGGAGGCAACTGAGGATCAGGCCAGCTGCAGATAGTGATTGCTGGGTAGGGGTTGGGAGAGCCAAGACCCTCAGCCATCCACGCGATGGCAGTACGAAACGACAGGTGAGGGCGTTGAGGAAAACTGCCTACCTTTCGAAGACACAAGGTGTAGTCATAAGAAGGGGATGGAAGGAGAGAGAAATGTGGGCGTGAGCTATGTGGCTGGGCCTTCCCCTCCAAGGCGGTGGAGGGAAGTGGCCAGATGACAGCCAAGCTGAGGGAGCACCTGCAGCGGCTGGTGCTTGTGGACTTTGGCAGCCAAAAGGTCGTGGCATGGCTGCAGAAAGCCATTGCTTTCGCTGACCGGCTCCACGCCATGGACACGGATGGGGCCCCTGGAGTCAGTCCTGGAGGACAGATGTCTGTACTTGAGATCTGACAATGTGGTAGAACCAACTGTGCTGAGGAACCACTACAAAACTCCCTTCGTGTGTGGAGGGGTACTTTGTGCCTCCCTGCCCCCAGGTAATATCTTTTGACCAAAGCTGGATGAAAAAGAGCCCTTCTCACATTGCTGAATAGCTATTCTGGGAAGGGGTGCCCTATGAACACATGGAAGTGCTACAACTGTTTTGTTCTTATGAACACGAATGTTCCCATTTCCTTCACTCGCCTGGAAAAAGTGATAGGTATCTTTTAGTAACAAACTCTTCTGAAGACAGAATTGGGAAAGATCTAGCCAAAACAAGGCAAAGAGTTCCTGATGCCAATGGAAGTAGAAGGTATTGCCAGTTTCCAAGGAAATGGATCAAGTATTTACCCACAGGCCATTCAGTATGGAAGACTTTATTCCCTCCCCAAAAGACTGTCGGCCAAACGGCACTTAAGTGAATTTTTTCTATTTATGTAACTGTTAGACATTGCATGTGATCACTATGTGACGACCTGAGCTGTCCTTTTCAGTTGCTGTTTCCATCGACTTGAGCAGCGTTTTATCTTTACTGAACACAAAGATTTGTTCTTGGGTACCAACTTTGTTCCAAGCAGAGGGCCGACTTTCTGCTAAGGTTAAAGGAATAGGGAGGCAGCTTTGGGAGGTGATGGATATGTTTATGGGTTTCATGGCTGTGATTTCATGTGTGTATACTTAACCCCAAGCTCATCAAGTTGTATACATGAAATAAGTAGAGTTTTTTACGGAAAAAAAAAGGGATGGGAGGAAATGAGAAGACTTTCTCTAGATACCAAATAGGATATTTTTTAAAATTAATTTTTATTGGAGTGTAGTTGCTTTACAGTGTTGTGTTAGTTTCTACTGTACAGCAAAGTGAATCAGCTATATGTGTACATATATCCCCTCTTTTTTGGATTTCCTTCCCATTTAGGTCACCAGAGAGCATCGAGAAGAGTTCCCTGTGCTATACTGTAGGTTCTCATTACTTATCTATTTTATACAATAGTATCAATAGTGTATATATGTCAATCCCCATCTCCCAGTTCCTCCAAACCTCCCCTCCCCGACAATAGGCTATTA
Organism: Mesoplodon mirus; assembly: GCF_964341445.2. Taxonomy (NCBI): domain Eukaryota; kingdom Metazoa; phylum Chordata; class Mammalia; order Artiodactyla; family Ziphiidae; genus Mesoplodon; species Mesoplodon mirus. The sequence continues at coordinate 100,350,863 of NC_138979.1, read as the reverse complement.
TAAGTAGTCTGGAAACCAATTATTCTTGTGGAAGAAAGAGAAGCTAACATAACAGGTGTTGCAGGGAAATTTTTGTGTTGTATACTCTGAAGCTTCCCAGGACACGTGAGAAGGCTGAGGGATAGGATTGCTTCAGGAGATGGCTGACCTTCAGCATATCACTTAATAGTGGAATCAGCCAAGGAATTGGACTAGATACATTGAAAAAAGTCCCATTTAATGTGAATCACTCAGAGAAGATGAAAGAGGAGGGAAAGAAAGCTGAAGTGAGAGAAAAGTAGGGGAGGGAGGAAGAGGAAAAGGAAAAAGAAGCAAGAACCTAGTGACAGACAGAAGACATTTTGATTTCACAGTCTCCTTAAAGTTCTTGACCAGGATGTTTTATTTATTTATTTATTTTTAATTTTAATTTTTTAAAACTTTTAATTTTATATTGGAGTGCAGTTGATTAACCATGATGTGTTAGTTTCAGCTGTACAACGAAGTGATTCTGTTATACATATAGAGGTATTGTATCTATTCTTTTTCAAATTCTCTTCCGCATTAGGTTGTTACATAATATTGAGCAGAGTTCCTTGTGCTATCCAGTAGGTCCTTGTTGGTTATCCATTTTAAATATAATTTATTTATTTATTTTTTAATTTTTTGCCTTATGACAAATTTAATCAGTTATACATATAGCACTGTGTACATGTCAATCCCAAACTTCCTAACTGTCCCTTCCCCCCATCCTTCCCCTCTGGTAACCATAAGTTTGTTCTCTAAGTCTGTGAGTCTGTTTCTGTTTTGTAAATAAGTTCATTTGTATCATTTTTTTTTTAGATTCCACATATAAGCAATAGCTGCAATATTTCTCTTTTTCTGTCTGACTTACTTCACTCAGTATGGCAATCTCTAGGTCCTAAAGGACAGAATCAGGCAGTTGCCCACTTAAGAGATCATTCCACTTTGATAGAAATCTACAAATAAATAAATGGATAAAAAAGAGGTAACAGGAATAATTGAGAATGTTGTTGATAAGCTTGGATTTGTGTCTTACTAACATATTCACTTATGAAAATATTTGTCACACTGGAGAAGTTTTCAGAGATGGAGCAAAGTTCACAAGCCAGGTGTCTTCATGACACTAACCAGGTCGTCTGTGCTTACGTACGCACTTCTAACTTCCCCACCTGTCCTAATCTGTTCAGGCTGCTATAACAGAATACCACAGACTGAGTGGCTTATAAACAACAGAAATTTTGGGGGATTAACCTATATACACTACTATATATAAAATAGATCACCAACAAGGGCTGATTATATAGTACCAGGAACTATATTCAATATCTTATAATAACCTATAATGGAAAAGAATCTGAAAAAGAATAGATTTATATGTATATCTGAATCACTTTGCTGTACACCTGAAACTAACACAACATAGTAAATCAACTATACTTCAGTTAAAAAAAAAAGAACAGAAATTCATTTCTCATAGTTCTGGAGGCTGGGAAGTCCAAGATCGAGGCACTGGCAGGTTTGGTGTCTGGTGAGGGCCAGATTGCTGGTTCACAGACAGCCCTCTTATGGCAGAAGGGGCAAGGGAGCTCTCTGGAGTCTCTTTTATAAGGGCAGAGCCCTCGTGACCTAATCGACTCCCAAAGGTCCTACCTCCAAATACCATCGCATTGGGGATTATGTTTCAACGTGAATTTTTGGGGACACAAACATTCAGTCTATAGCACCATGCAGGGTCTCCCAAGTGTGCCCTGATTATCTTAGGGTCTGATAACTGTGAAAGAGCACTAGAAATTATAAATGACTAGGTAAATGTGAGGAATGTATAATTGTTCTAATCTTATTTTACAGCATAGAGGGCAGGATTATACAAAATTATTTCTGTTTTGCGCAGGAAGGAAGTGATGTTCAGTGACATAAGTGATTCACCCAGAGCCACTTGGGAGGTGGAACCAGGCAGTGATCCTGAGGTAGCCATGTTGGTTCTGTCTTCCATCCTTAGCTCTGCTGCTTAGGCCCAGCTCAGCTCTTTATGTTATGAGTGGCTCTCTGCATTGGCCTCTCATTGGTGTCCTTTGAGGAAGGTGTGAAAAAAGACAAGTGTTGGGATCGACCCCATGTCAATTCAACCAGAACTCTGGGGATGGGAGCCCAACATTGGTTTTTATTAAAAACTCCTCAGGAGGGTCCTAATGAACCAAGGTGGAGAACCTCTGATGTAAGCCGTCTTGAATGATTGGACTTTTGTTCTATCAAAGACAACCAAGTAACATTTGAGGGAGCTATGAGGCTGCTTTCCCTGGGCAGGGCTCCATTCCCTCTGCCATGGTAACTGGCCCCAGCTAGCATCACCCCCCCTGTCCCCCACACTCTGATCATCTGCAGAGTTCTTCAGTTTGATAGAGAGCCAGGCATTATCAAGTGGCAGATCCCTAGTGACAGGAAATCCAAGAGAGGAGTTGAATCAATAAGGGGCATCTTGTGGTTAAGAAATGGCCCTGTTGCTTAAACAGAGAACCCCAGGGAGAAGACAGAGCTGTCGGTCGGTCTAAGCAGAGCTACAGAGTGAGGTTGGCAAGCTTGAAGATGCAGAAGAGCAGTGTTGAGTGGGTGAGCAGGAATACTGCTGTGAGTAGAGATGGAGAGGTGGTGTGGGGCTTGGGCCTCAGGCAGCAGTGGCCAAAATTGTGCTATACCAGAGGCAGCCATGTAGGACTCAAGGTCAGTCCATCAGGTCAGAGCTGGAACCCAACTCCAGGGCAGAGGAGCCCCAGCACTGGGGTCTCAGGAGGAAAATGCAAACACAGAGAGGAACACGCAGGTTTGGAGAAGTCTACCGGGACCACTCCTGCCAGTCTAGGCTGTGCATGGAGGTTGCTCTGCTTGCCCAACCAGCCTGCTCCCAGCCATATAATTTGTGAGGGTCTAGTACAGAATGAAAATGTGGGACCCCTTGTTTAAAAAGCAGGAAAAAGTGATGTTAAATGTACTAAAATAGAAAGCTTTTTCCTTTTTTCCCATGGTCTCTCTCACAACTTGTCATGGCAACTTTTATTTGCTGCTTAATGTCTTTCTAAGTAAAAACAAATTGAAATTTAAGATTATCAGCATGTTTTTTTTGTTTGTTTTTTTTGTTTTTTTTTGCGGTACGCGGACCTCTCACTGTTGTGGCCTCTCCCGTTGCGGAGCACAGGCTCCGGATGCGCAGGCTCAGCAGCCATGGCTCACGGGCCTAGCTGCTCCACAGCATGTGTGATCTTCCCGGACCGGGGCACAAACCTGTGTCCCCTGCATTGGCAGGTGGACTCTCAACCACTGTGCCACCAGGGAAGCCCTATCAGCATGAATTTGACTGTTCAACTTTATATTGTGCAGTGCTAGTTTTAAATGCAAATAGAAGAGCATTCAACTCACGTGTAGAATCACCAGAATTACACAATTTGTACTTCATGCAAAATACATGCATTTGTATTTTGTTCTGACCAGAACAGTGGAAACACTTCACAAAACTAACTCAACTGTTTTAATCTCACTTCTTGATATGTTCACCTTCTACCAGCACTCTCTACCTCTGCCTCACTGAGGAGTGAGGAAGGTCTGAAAGGAAGGGAATTCTGCCTTGCTCTCTTTTCCTTTCCTTTTACGTCATCATTTTCATTGGAAGTGGGTAGAAGTAACTGGCAGGAATGAAGTAACACCAGGAAGAAAGGATGCAGTGGGTTCCTTGGGCATTTGTGTTTCTTCCACACCATCGTCTTCTTTCTGTGTTTGAAACAAGTTCTGACTTGAACAGGAAGTGTGGCCTCTTGGGGCTATGAGTGCCCATACATACTCAGTTGTAGCTGTCACATGTACCTTGTAGTCACTTCGAGTCTTGCTGGCTCATCGTGGGTCCACCAAAATCCTAGGGCATCGGGAACGCTCTGTGCTATGGGGGCAGCAGGAACTACGAGGAACATGCACGTCGAGCACATTCCCCCTGCTCACGTCCATGTGCCATTCATTGTCCCATTGGGTTTCATGGACAAAACACAAGTTTGAAGATAAAATTAAGAATTTCTAGATAGGGGGAATTCCCTGGCGGTCTAGTGGTTAGGACTTCTTGCTCTCACTGCTGAGGGTCCGGGTTCAATCCTGGTCATTGAACTAAAATCCCACAAGTCCTGCGGCATGGCAAAAAAAAAATTTTTTTTCTAGGTAGGAGCAGCACAGCATTAAACCCAATGCAGGGCGCTTCTGAGGCCAGGGCCCTGTAGGACTGCTCAAGGATTTGTGCATCCATGAAGCTCGCCCTGCCAGAAGGGACAAGTCCTGCTGGAGAAAGTGCTCACGAGAGCCGGGAACTGGGGTTGTGGGCTGTAACCCCAAATTATTTCCTTCTGGTTTTCTTTTTTTTTTTTTTTTGCTGTACGCGGGCCTCTCACTGTTGTGGCCTCTCCCGTTGCGGAGCACAGGCTCCGGACGCGCAGGCTCAGCGGCCATGGCTCACGGGCCCAGCTGCTCCGCGGCATGTGGGATCTTCCCGGACTGGGGCACGAACCTGTGTCCCCTGCATTGGCAGGCGGACTCTCAACCACTGTGCCACCAGGGAAGCCCTGGTTTTCTTTTAATTTAGTTTTTTTTTTTTAAACTGAGGAGCTCATTTTTATTTAGAAATGTTATCACTTCTGTAATTAACCTCACATCACAAGCCAAGTCAGCTCCTGCCTAGATTAATTGCAGCAGGGGAATAGAGAGCTGGGTGAGGGGCAGAATTAGCAGCTGGGGAAGTCTGGAATCCCGGAAAAGCTGTCAATAGGCTTGCTGGCTGGAGCAGAGGGAAAGGCGAAATGCCTAGTTATCAGATCTGGGATGCCAGTGGGAGAATAGGCTAGCCCTGGAGAAGGAGAGGGGACAACAGACCCTGGGGAGTTTCAGCAGAGGCACCTGGTGGCTGTCCTGGCTGGTGGCCTTGGGAGGCACAGGAAGGTCATGGCAGGCATCCAGACTGGCTGCATCCCAGTCTGACCTCATTAATGGCAGTAGGTTTAAAGGCTAGGACACTGGTTTCTGGGGGAACAAGGATAGAAGGTCAAGCAAGGCTGACTTCAGCTCCCAGGAAAACTAGAGGGGTTGAAGGCAAGGGTTTGGGAGCTCTGAGGACAACACTGGTAGATAAGGCAGGTCTTTGCTATAAGATGCAAGGCAAGAAGGAGTCTCAGCACTGGGTCTGGGATGCATGGTCAGAGGCAGGAACACCCCAGAATCAATGGTTGTGAGTCCCTGAGCTCCAGTGTTCCTTCTACTTCTTTGACCACAGGATATGCCCCAGGGCCTGAGGAAGGGCCGAGTGGCCCCAGCTGGGGGTTTAGAAAGGCACAGGGGTGGGGGGCCAGGGGAGTTGGTTACCTTATGTGCACCATTTCTGCTGGAATGCATTGTTTTGCTCCCTGATTTCTATCTTATATATTGGAAAACACAACATATTGGTCCTCCTTTCTCCAAAGAGATTGTTCTTGCAAATGATCCTGAAACATAGATCCATGTTAGCTTGTTAAGCAATTCTAGGGGCTCAGAATTCACCGAATTCTGCACTGGTCCTTTTTCCTCAGGAGTCGTAGTGCTTTAAGCATTGTACACATGAAACACAAACAATAGAGAAAAATTCCCCAGGCAAATTGTTTAAAATTTACAAACAGTAAATCAGTCAGTCAATCTGTGGTTTGGAATCAGCAAACGTTTAAGCATTGTCGTAATTTCCAAACTATAGCCTGTGGCCAATGCTTGGCGTGCTCAATCAAAAGGCACACCTCTTAGCTGGCTGAGCACAGGTAATATGACCTGTCCTACATCCAGAGGCTCAGAGAGAGGCCAAGGTGTTGTAATTCCTCATCACTGGAGGCTGGGGTCACTTCAGGATTCATGGCAGTTCTGAAATGCTCCAAGCTACAGATAATTGCAGTTCCTCTGAGCCAGGAATCCAAAGGTATCCTGTCACAGGGCACCAGGCTGATGTGTGTGGGTTTATGGGGCTTTGTGATTAGGGAGCCTACATTTCCAAAAATGATTCCTTCATTTTCTGACTTTTGTTAGTGACTGCAGTGCATCTTAATTATGAACATATTATCCCTTGGCTTCCAAATCACGATTCCTGCATCTGTTTCTTGACTCTTTTTTTCCATATCCATGAGGTTTTGCACATCTTTGGGAAACCCAAATAACAACCCTTCTCTAGTGTGGGAAGAGGCAAGAGCAGGCATTTAAAATTCTTTGGCATTTCCCTTGAAGGGGTCCGTAGATCTGATCTAGTGACTTAGTTCTGCATGCATAATTAATTGGGAGCATGTTCACAGCTCCTACTAAGCAGCCTGATTTACATTGTGAAACTAGCAGATGAGGGCTGCTCTGTCAGCCAATCAGAATTCCTGAGGACAGACAACACAAGGTCATGGATGAAGATTGTGTCTTGACAGGCCTTGAAGGGAAGTGAAAATAACCAGGTTTTGATTTGCACCTATGGTCACTGCAGGCTCTGAAAGATGTCATTTTTAGATAGTTCCTGTGTTTTCCTTTAGAGTCACAATACGTCAGCCTCGGCTAAATGAAGGACTAAATTAAAACTGTCATTCCAGCTCATAAATAAGAGATGTCTAATGCATTTAATGTCTTGAATCTTTCAAAAATGAAAATGACTATACACATTTTTAATGCAGCTCTTGGTAATTTGCCACCTGACAGATAAGATTTACCGATAATCCTGGCTTGCAAACATGAAAAATAAAACTGAGACTGACTCGTTTATTTCACGAGACTGCTGCTTTGCTCCCGTGTGGTTGTAACAGAATTTAAAGTTAAATCTAATCACAACAAAACGATGTTCATATACACATATTAATAATTGAGTTTTCTGAGATCATGTGATAGGTACCTGGGTACCAGAGATTTTTGCACTGCCTGAAAAATCAATGCTTTATCTTTCTTCAAACTGTCTCCTGCTCAGGAGGTTGTGACTGGACCCATCAGGGTTTAACACGTGGCCCCTGAGCATGCCTGCCAGACCATATTTGTAAGTTTGGTGAGGACTTAGTGTTGGTTTGCAAGCTGGCCCCCTACAGGGAGGATAACAAGACTGCAGAAGGAGGCAGATCACACCAGATTGGTAGGTGGCAGGCTTAATAAAAAAGGGAACTCATATATGAGGCTTGTCTTGAGATGCTGAAAGATGGGTAGACCCCTGCACTCACCCGCCAAATCTTTTTTTTTTTTTTTGCGGTACGCGGGCCTCTCACTGTCGTGGCCTCTCCCGTTGCGGAGCACAGGCTCTGGACGCGCAGGCCCAGCGGCCATGGCTCACGGGCCCAGCTGCTCCGCAGCATGTGGGATCTTCCCGGACCGGGGCACGAACCTGTGTCCCCTGCATCAGCAGGCGGACTCTCAACCACTGCGCCACCAGGGAAGCCCCTGAGGGTTGTCTTTTCATCTTGTTTATGGTTTCCTTTGTTGTGCAAAAGCTTTTAAGTTTCATTAGGTCCCATTTGTTTATTTTTGTTTTTATTTCCCTTTCTCTAGGAGGTGGGTCAAAAAAGATCTTTTTTTTTTTTTTAAAGGGAGGTTGCAATTTTAATTAATTAATTTATTATTTATTTATGGCTGTGTTGGGTCTTCGTTTCTGTGTGAGGGCTTTCTGTAGTTGTGGCAAGCGGGGGTCACTCTTCATCACGGTGCACGGGCCTCTCACTATCGTGGCCTCTCTTGGTCTGGAGCACAGGCTCCAGACGCACAGGCTCAGTAATTGTGGCTCACGGCCCAGTTGCTCCGCGGCACGTGGGATCTTCCCAGACCAGGGCTCGAACCTGTGTCCCCTGCATTGGCAGGCAGATTCTCAACCACTGCGCCACCAGGGAAGCCCCAAAAAGGATCTTGCTGTGCTTTATGTCATAGAGTGTTCTGCCTATGTTTTCCTCTAAGAGTTCTATAGTGTCTGGCCTTACATTTAGGTCTTTAATCCATTTAGAGTTTATTTTTGTGTACGGTGTTAGGTAGTGTTCTAATTTCATTCGTTTACATGTAGCTGTCCAGTTTTCCCAGCACCACTTATTGAAGAGGCTGTCTTTTCTCCATTGTATATTCTTGCATCCTTGCAGCCCAGGTTTACCTCTGGGCTTTCTATCCTGTTCCATTGATCTATATTTCTGTTTTTGTGCCAGTACCATACTATCTTGATTACTGTAGCTTTGTAGTATAGTCTGAAGTCAGGGAGTCTGCTTCCTCCAGCTCTGTTTTTCTTTCTCAAGATTGCTTTGGCTTCAGGTCAGGTTTTAATGCCAAATGAATTACAGGAAAGATTCTGGTTTTGGATATCAGAATTATGGATGAGAGACTATAAGCCTATACACTAATCATAGTCCTGTTGCTGTTCAGTGACAATCTCCTTAGTGTGGCTTCCATGGAAGATCTCATTTTGATCTTTATACTAACCCATGCTTCTGTATATTATTGAATCATAAAAGTTACATAAGGCTTTAAAAATTTTCTCCATTTTCTAAATTTCTTCAGTGAATATATATTTATAATTAAAAATATATTATAAAATTCACTTGAAATTTTATAAAGTTGGGGCAGTAGGATGCCCATACTTAGTGTGTGTGTGTGTATGTGTGTGTGTGTAATAGAGAGAGAGACTTGCTGAAAACTTAACTTTGATTTTGCTTTTCACTGCTATAGCATGAAGTTCTCCCATCTGTGAGCACCTCATTAGGAAGAGGTGGAAGGAATTCCTTCCTTGCCCACCAACCTCCTCTTCCTCTGTCCACCCCTTGAACCTTACGGGGGTAAACAGGCCTCCGTGTTTTATTTATTTATACAATCTTATTAAGGTAATGGCAGGGCACTTTGGTTTCCGGGGGGCAAAAAGGCACCCCTGGGAGAGGAGGAGCAGTTGCAAGTTGTACAAGGATGGATGGATGGGTGGATGCCTCATGCTGGCATCGTGCCTCTAAGGCAACAAGATCTCAGAGAATGACCTCTTGGGGCCCTGAACCTGTTGGTAACTAATGGTGGCGACATTTTCAGCCTACGTTGCTCATCACAGAGGGAGTGGAGTGGGATCTGCTTAATCAAAGCTGCCTAGACCAGTAGTGACTAGGAAGGCTTGACTGTACCATTGTGGGGCCAAGAAAGGCAAGGGCAGGGGAGGCAGCTGAAACAGACCCCACAGTGCCTCCTCTCAGAGAGGAAGTCGAAGGGGATTCCTTTCCAGACTCTGTAAGTTCCTGGGGGCCTTGAACCATCCAAGGGAGAATGGGGCACTCCTAGAAGGTAATGCTGGACTTGGACCAATCTTGTGAAAAACAAATGTGACATTCCTTGCATCTGAAGACTGAGGCACTGTTTATAATTATTACAACTGAAAAAAGGATTATAATATAGAAAATAATTATATCCAGGTTTTAAGAACTTGAGTGTCTCTCATACTATTATCTAGGATTATCTGACCTATGTAATAATGTTATAAAAAAAGGGAAAGAAAATAAATTGATCAAAGTTCTGATATGGTGGGGAGATATTAGATCTCTAAGGAAGGATTGGAGGGGAGATGACAGGAAGGGAAAAAGTCTTAGAAATAGGGGATTAGAGGGAACCTACTCTACAGACTTACCAGGGGGCCAACCAGCTTCTAGAAAAAATCATAGTTAATCAGTGGTTTCCAGTCTAGGATCCTGAGCCCCTAGAGGTCAGTGGAATGGTGCTGGGACTCTTCGAGCAATTTTCTGAATCTCTAAAACTCAGACAGAAATCATACTTTTCCCTCTGAAATGGCTGTATGGGCTAGCAAGAACACGTCTCTTTGCTTTTGTGTGGGATTCTATTGCTTGAGTGTGCGAACAGTGATTATCCAACACTAATCAGAAGCCATGTATACTTCTAAGGTGTATCAGTGATTAATAGAAAAAGGGGAGAAACAATGACTCAACAAACATAGTTTGTCTGATGGTCAAAAACACTGCCAAAACATAGTATTGGGTAGGGGAATTTATAAAAGAAGTTCTCAGGAAATGGCTGGGAACCCTTGTGGACACGATTCTGTCTCCCATATTCTCTGAAGCCAGGTAGCCAGTCATTCCCTGTGCCTGGCTGCCCAGCTCAACAGCATTGTCCCTGAGGGCTGTGCAGATGGCTGGCGGCCAGCTGTCTCCTGATAGAGCTGGTCTTTAAATCAGTAAATCAAAATAGACTTCTTTTCAAAAGAGTAGAAGATTTAAATCTTCCTTGTTGATGGACATTTAATCATTCTCATTCTCATTAAGTGAACTTGGACCAGTCCTCCGTAGCATTGTGGACCTAGGACTCTTTGGATCTCTGACTTTTTTCCCCATCATCTTCATTTACCATCTGCTTCTTTCTCCTGCCATCTGTGGGTGGTCTGCTTCTCTCCCTCCACATACATTTCCATGGCTCCTGCCCGTCCACCTCCCAACCTTCCCCTCTAGTCCTGGTTCATCAGGATTTCTCCTTTACAGTTGTTCTGTTACTGCAGAGCTCCTACTGTGTTCTAGGTCCTGTGCTGGCTCATGTGCAAAGTTCCCAGCAAAAGCTAGTTGCTAAGAAAATGTTTATCTCTTTCTACCATTCACACTGACTTCCATGCAGGAAAAAAAAATCCCATTTCATCCTTTCTGTGTGAAGTCATGTTATCAGGGCACAGAAAATCTCATAGGTACACTTAGTCTTCTGCTGTGGTAGGAGTTGAGTGGGGGACAGTGTGTACATACATCCTTGCAGACCTGTTCTAAGCATTCTTAAAGGTGTCTGTCCACAGGGCAGTGGGTAGCAGCGTACAAAGGACAATTGGGATTCTTCCGGCAGTCTAACTCTGTTATAGGGGTTGCAGAATTTCCCTCTGGACCCCTTGGTCTGATGCACTTCGAGAAGGACTCCTACATGCTTGCGATCTAGAAGTTGGAAGGTAGAAAGGGAAAACCTTCCTCTAAATCTGTGTTCCCGTTAAATCTTTAGCATCTTCAGATTACTGCTGTGGCTGTTTAATTGTGAGCCTCCCTTGGCTGAAAGAGCAAGCCTCCTTCAGTGGTGCTGAAGGAGGAGGGTTTGGGGTTTGTTAGTGGCTACCCCTACCCACACTATGAGGCTAGGGACAGTTTGGCTCAAGATGCTCCAATCCTCCCAAATTGGAGTGAAAATTAAAGTTCTAGTCCTTTAGATTCACAGTGGCTATATTAGTTTCTTAGGGCTTCCATACAAATGACCACAAACTAGGTGGCTTAAAACAATAGGAGTTATTCTCTCATAGTTGAGGATGCCAGAAGTCAGAAATCAAGATGTTGGCCGGGTCGACTCCTTCTGGAGGCTCAGACGGAGAAAGCATCCCAGGCCTCTCTCCTTGCTTCTGGTGCTGATCTGCAGTCCTTGGCATCCTTTGGCTTGTGGATGCATCACTTCAATCTCTGCCTCCATCTTCCCATCACCTGTGTCTCTGTGTGTCCTTTTTGTTTCTTATTAGGACACTCCCATCGGATTTAGAGCTCACTTTAATCCAGTATGATCTCATCTCCATCCTTACCGTCATTACATCTCTAAAGAGCCTATTTCCAAATAAGGTCACATCCTGAGGTCCTGGGTGGACATGGATTTTGGGGGGCACTATTCAATCCACTCTAGCGGTCAACCTAGCATGACCCTCCTTTCCTCTGAAAGTCAGTCCCTCATCCACTTGGCGGTATCATAATGCCTTATAAAATACCTTACTGTTTGCAAGTGCTTTTTCATCTGATATCTAATTCGAGCCCCTCCCTCTGAGACAACTGGATTGGGCATTACCTTTGCTAAATCTCACCTGTAGAATGTGTGCAAGAACTGCTTTGATTAAGGTAAGTTGCAGAGGTGGGACTAGCTCCATGTTCTCCTGATTCCCAGAAAGAATGCCCTGTAAGGAGAAAATCCAGAAAATGATATCCTTGCCCACCCTCTTCCCATTGGGATGTGTGTCGGGGGGAGGGAAGTTGTGTATTTATTTTTATTTTCTGACCAACAATCACATTCAGTTATTAAGTGATGAGCTCACTGAAGCTGTGATTTAAAAAAAGCAGCTGTAGATCCTCCTGTTCTCTCACACCCCGCCAGTGAGGCTGGGTTCATACCTGCCACACTTACTCCTATGAAGAAATGTTGCTGTTTGGAGACCCAGACTTGGCCCAGGATCCTAGCACCACTCACCACCACATACCCCAGCCCCTCCCCTCTCCTTGAGAGTCTGGGCTCTGCCAACTGCCCATTGGAATGGCAGCAGGCTTCCCATTCCTGACACATTGTCCCTCATGGAGGGATTTATTAATGGGTTAACTGAGGCTGCCGAGGCTGAATCCTCTCTCCTTATGAAAATGAGGACTTTCCCAACACATTAGACATACTTATTTAACATATATAAACCATTTAAAACCAACCAACATATATAGACCATTTAAAAAAGACAGAAAGATATCACAAGCTCAGCAGTGTGCCTGAGAAATGTTTGTCTTCAAGGCAACGTTTTAGTGGAGAAAGCAGACTTGAAAATGGGAAACACTTGTACTGAAGTTACTTATAGTTTGTTCCTTGACTTCTTTGGGACTCAGTTTCCTCATCAGTAAAATGAGAATTACAATCTCTCTTTGTCTACTCCATCTGAGATAACATTTTCCAAAGATTCCTTGCATAAGTTAAATTCCATCCAAATAAAAGTGTAATAGTTAGAAAGTCCATAACTCGTGTGGTTCAGTCCCAGAGCAGCATCAGCATGAAAAAACATGGTCCTCAGAACCAGGAGACTAACTCAGGTCCTTTGCTAGGATGTCACGAGCACCATGAAGAGGATATAAATTGTCATCTCCAGTGTCCTTGCTCTTGCCACAGCCCACCCTACATTTTCCCTCATGACTCAGGCAGAAGAGCCTGATAAGCAGAAGGCAGAAGACGATAAACAAGCTGGAGACCTCTTTAGAGGACCAGAGCAGTGGAAGGATAGGGACGCACAAATACGCTAAAAATTATAGTTTCTTATGTGATGGGGTAAACGTTTTTAGGTTGGAGACCAGAAAACTGCTTTTGGTCGAAAGAGTAGGGTTTGTAGACCGTCATAGCCATAGTCTCAGGCCACATCTGCCTGGCCAAATCTCCAAGTGGTGGAGAACAGAAAACCTCTGCACAACCCCATTCCCAGGAACATTTGACATGTCCAGAGACATTTTTGCTTGTTACAATTTAAAGAGGGGTTGTGTGCTACTGGCGTCTAGTAGGAAGAGGCCAGGGATGCTGCTAAACATCCTGTAACACACAGGACAGCCCCACAGCAAAGAGTTATCTGGCCCCAAGTATCAATAGTGCTGAGATTGAGACACTGCTGTAGACCTTCCTGGTCATCTCTTACTCTCACTCCCTAACCCCTTCTCAGCTGTGTTCTGACCTTGACCTATCCCAATTTCCAGGGAACAATTTCTAGGGAAAGAAATAGACTATTTCTGGGAGAGTAGATGGGAGCTGGAAATTAAGAAATTCTGACTGTGGGTTGGAGAGAAAAGGGAGGTCCGAGCTGATTGATTTCCCTGCCATTAAAAATGGGAAGTAGCGTTTAAAGATTGAAGAAGGGGCTTTCCTGGTGGTGCAGTGGTTGAGAATCTTCCTGCCAATGCAGGGGACACGGGTTCGAGCCCTGGTCTGGGAGGATCCCACATGCCTCGGAGCAGCTAGGCCCGTGAGCCACAACTACTGAGCCTGCGCGTCTGGAGCCTGTGCTCTGTAACGGGAGAGGCCGCGACAGTGAGAGGCCCGCGCACCGCGATGAAGAGTGGCCCCCCACTTGTCGCAACTAGAGAAGAAGCCCTCGCACAGAAACGAAGACCCAACACAGCCAAAAATAAATAAATAAATTTAAAGATTGAAGAGGGACAAAGGGCACGTATGCTAAGAGGAGCACCACATGCAAATCAAATGCAGTTTGAGCCCCAAAGCAGGGAATTGAATCAGGCTGTAAACAAACGGCATCCATTTTCAGATGAAAAGAGAGCAGCGGGTCCCATCAGCCCCGAGAAGCATATCGACTGGGCAAACAGATTTCACGTTGACATTTCCCAGGAATGACAAAGGCAGTAAAATACCAAAACCAATCTGATTCTAGTGGCAGTGGTATCTCTTTAATGGTGTTTTCGTACCAGTGCTGATTTTCACAAGGCAGCATTGGTGAGACGCTGCCCTTTCCAAACTTCCATGGAAATATTTTCCATCATTTTGACATTTCATTTAAAATGAAATATAGGAGATATTAAAAATTCATGCTCATGACAGGTATTATTCGTTTGACTTTGAAATATACAGTGAACGCACTGTTAATGAACAGTGAGGGAAGTGTCAGGATTGTGTGCACATGCATATTCATGGGCTGCTTCCTGATTTCAGAAGAAAACAATTGCAGAATCAAAAAGGGCTGACCTTTTATGGTTCTAAAATCCATGAGTGTGTCGTTATGAATAATTGAGACTGGAATAATAAAAATGACCCTTTTGGGGGTAGTTCAGGTAAAAGCAAAATGCCATGACTTTATCCTAGAAACATGAACCTCAATTATTTCTGAATTTGCATGAATTACATGAATATCTCACTTGAAACATTACAGGGATGCAATCATATTAATTCATCCAACTGCCAGCATGCCATCTGTGTTTCTCTGTAGTCTTTCCTCCACCCTGAGGACAGTGCAATGGCTCCCTCCCTTTGAATCCTCTATTCTCCTCCCATTTAGAATCTAGGAGGAAATTGCTTTTTCCTAATCTGGGAGAGACATTTTCTGCACTGTTCTGGGTGAAGTGAAGGAAAGGGACTGTTTGTGTTCATTACCATTGGCACAAGAGAAGGGCCACTATCAGGGAATGGGAAAAAAGAGTGGGAGGAGAACCTAGTTCCTCATGTAGTAAGACCAAAGAGGGTAGCCTTCTATTTTCTCTTATTCAAAACCATAATTTATTATTATTATTTTTTGGTGAAATAGAAAAGAATAGCTTTGTTGCTTTTCCAGGCAAAGGGGGCCACAGTGGGCAAATGCCCTCAAAACTGTGTGTCCCCATAATTTATTATTATTACTTAAAAAAATTAAGGTGTAGAACTGTTGCATTCTTAAGTGTTCTCCACCGTGCAAAATCTGTGAACACATCTCAGTTTTCTCACTGATTTCCTTTATACATTAAATAAAAGTTTCATTTATTCACAAACCCTTTCAGCATGCCTGCCATCTGCTGGGTGCAGGGGCGAGACAGGTGCCAACCTTGCAAACATTATAGTCTAGTGAGGGGATGGACAGTGCCATGGGGAAGGGTAGGTTACTGAAGATGCACATGACAGGGGGAACCAGGCTGGTCTGGAAGTTCGAAGAAGCCTCCCTGGTGAGCCTTGAAGAAGGAGTGAGAGATGACCTGGTAGAAAAAACAACAGGTGTTAAGCCTCCTGAAGGGGTGGGATTCGGGAGGCCTGGATTCTAGTGTTTGTTCTGACATTTATTAAGGAACAGAGAGGTTGTGCTATTTGTTCAAGGTCACACGGTCCCTTTTCTCATTGTAATTTCTGCATGTGGGAAATGGTGGGAGCATGAGGTTCCAGGCTGAATTTAGTGATCTGAAATTCTATTTTTGAATACACAGTAGTCTCTTACGTTTGTGCACGTATGTAAAGAATACTGTAAATCAATATTAGTGCTTTTATTTTCCTTCTTTAAGATTTTTTATGAAATTATACATATCCCACGGGCTATGGAACTAGAATATAAGCTCTAAGAGAAAAGGAAGGGACTTCCCGGGTGGCGCAGTGGTTGAGTATCCGCCCACCAATGCAGGGCACATGGGTTTGAGCCCTGGTCTGGGAGGATCCCACATGCCGCGGTACAGCTAGGCCTGTGTGCCGCAGCTACTGAGCCTGCACTCTAGAGCCTGCGAGCCTCAACTACTGAGCCTGAGTGCCACAACTACTGAGCCCACATGCCTAGAGCTGGTGTTTCACAACAAGAGAAGCCACCGCAATGAGAAACCCACACACCGCAACAAAGAACAGCCCCACTCACCGCAACTAGAGAAAGCCTGCGCACAGCAACAAAGACCCAGTGCAGCCAAAAATAAATAAATAAATAAAAAAGAGAAAAGGAAACTTGTCCTTCTCGTTTACCACTTCCTAGGAGAATTCCTGGCACACAATGGGTGTCTAAGAAATAAGGCTGAATGAATAAATAAATTTTATTAAAAATTAACAAATTACCTGTTAGTTAACATCATAATGTGAAAAGCCAATGGGGCACAGTTTTAGAGGCCAGGCCCCTTGGTCAGGTGAGAGTGCCAGGAGGAAGTGTGGGGCATAGGGTCAACAAGTGTTGATCTGAGTGAAGTTTTCACTTTTTATCCAGATTTTTCAGCATCAGGTATGTTAATTTTTTATGTCAGCAAATTTAACATACCTTATTTTTAACAAAGCAAAGACTTTCCCGAGTGGACTCCAAGTAGGAGATAGTGATGAAAATGAGCAAAAACCAAGAAGGTGGATAGGACATCAGGTTCACTATCAGAAAAAATCTTATAGAGGCTAGTAGTTCAAAGAAAGTCTGATTTTCCTTCCTTCTCATCTCTCCCTGTTTCTTTTCATATCAAATTCCTACCTTTAGTCAGATACTTCCTCCCACTTCATATTTGTAGCATACATTTCCCTTCTGTTCTGCAATCCTAGTAAGACTTTAAGATATCAACTTGACTTGACATAGTAATATCTTTACATCTTGTAGCGCTTAACCCTTTCAAAGATGTTGGTATTAGGATCTTACAAAAAACCCTACAAATCTTCCCACCCTTCATGAAAGGGGAGGCATTTTCCATTCTCTAGATCAGGAAGATGACACATGGTGAGAGGTCTCCCTTAGGGTCACAAAGGGGATCACTCCCAACACCCCCAAAGTTGGATACATCAAGAAAGGTGTAATGAAAAAAAAAGAAAAAGAAAAAGAAAGGTGTAATGAAGAGACTCTTTACAGAGGTTTGCACATGGTGTAGGGAAAAATCTTAAGAAGTAGTGCAGAATCCTAGAGCTGTACATAGCGGGGCTGTTGTTACTTATAAGTCTGAAGGCATGAAGCGATTAACAGAACCCAGCAATAGGGAGGGATGTGCAGAGGGGACCACCTGAAAGGAGCTAAGACACAGCCACTTGTTTGTGACACCACAAGGGGAAAGCCAAGGAAACAAACACCTCTGCTTCCATCTCCCCTATCTTGCTGCTTTGTTGTTGGTGCTCCCTGTCCAACAAACCCAACTGGAAGCCAGAGGCAAGGAAGTCCATACTTGTCAATCTCCTGGCACCCAGTAGATTGAGCAAGGGTGGAGAGTGATCTAGAAACACAGGAAGAGGTCTGTCACACCCACCACTCTGAGGTGAGTTGGGACTAGAGGTCGCGTCTCCAGATTTCCCTCTCACTACTTGTCCACATGTCATGCTTTCCTCCAAATGAGAGAATCTAAATTCACGGCACCTGGCACCAAACCACCTGCGAGCTCTTTGATCCCTATATCTTGAGGATTTCTGGTTGGAAGGCAAAACTTTGGGTAGATATATTATTTATCCAGTTATCATCCCTGCACATCCTTAACGTGGACTATTGAAAGTGTATCTAATAACAGATTCTCCTGACCATTTAATATGATAATTTGTTCCTTTACCCCAACTGCAAGGTGATTTTTGATACAGAACAACTGATTACGTACTCTAGCTACACACATCAGCATGTTGATTATGTGAAATCTCATAAGGAATTATAGTCAATGCCAATCATTGTGTAAGTGAAGGTCAAACGTTACATCTTCTATTGGTGTCATCAGCATTTTTAGGATAAATCTTGGAAGCACACAAATTAATATTGGGATACATATCGGCACTGAAGGCATCTGTAAGAAATTAAATGCTTGTGGACTATGTAAGAGAGAGTGCAAGAGAGAGGAAAAGTATACCAGGGTCCCCATGCACAAAATTGTTGGTTTAAACTGCAAGGACTATGATCAGTCTGCTTTTTAAAAGAGCTAAATGTAGCTCAGATATTTGAGTTAGTCAGAAATACCGCTTCCCAATTTTAAATGTTTAGTCAGTGAGCAGCTGTGGAGAAAGACCTGCGTGCATGCGTGCTCTGTTTAAAAGTATAGCTGGGAGTGCATTTGTATAGGCGATGTATATAGTATGGTAATTAAAAGCCATTCTTGTGGAATTAGACATATCTGCATTCAAATCCTGGCTCCACCACTTGCCAGCTATGTGATTTTTATGAGCCTCTGTTTCCTCCTATGTATGTAAAATAGGAATAATAATAGTACTACTTGTATCAGTTAGCTTCTTCTGCAGTTACACTGCATAAAAAATGTAGCATAGAACCTCATAATCACAAAACCTCAGTGGCATACAACAACAGTGGCATAGAACATTTATTGCTTATGTGCCTGGAGTCACATGGATGTTGGTAAGGATGTTGCTGATCTTGATTGGACTTGATTGATCACTTGTCTGGGTGTTGACTGGCTATTGGCTTATCTAAATGGCCTCATCTGGGATGACTTGGGTGACTGGCTGTGCTGCATGTGTCTTTCATCCTCTAGCAGGCTAGCTTGGGCATAGTCTCATGGTGGTGGCAGAGGGCAAGATCAGTAAGCAGAAAACCAGAGGCACTTTTCAAGCCTGTGATTGCTAATATTCTATTGGACAAGGTAACATGGCTAAGTTTTAAGTCAGACTGGGAGGGCACTACACAGTTACATGCAAAGAATGTAGCTACAAGGAAAGAGGGAGAGTTGGGGCCATTAATGCAATCAGTCTACTGCAGGATAATGAAGTTTAAATGAGATAATACTCAGCAAGTACTCAGCACTTGGTGATCATTTAATAAATGGTAGTTGTTGTTATTATTACTATTCCCTATTCATATCACAACTGGCATCTATCAAGTTCTTTTTTTTTCTAAGCTGGTCTTTGTGTGCTACTTTATGAGCTTATAGAAATTCTTTCTTTAAAACAGAATGGAGAGGTTTGGGTTTAAAACCTGGCTATAAAACTCACTCTTAATGCAGCCTTACTGTGTATTGTGGTGGAAAGGAGTGTTTGCTGGGGAGCCAGACAGACCTAGTTAAATATTTTGACCATTTTCTGTTCTTTGATCTTGTATATTTACTCTTCCTCAGTCTCCTTAGCTGCAAAATGCAGATAATTGTATTTATCCTGCTGAATATTTTTTAAAGATTAAATAAGAAAAATATGTTTTATATCTTTCTCAATGTTTGTCACACAATTTGTATTCAATAAATGGTAGCTATTATTATCTATAACCTTTGTAATCTATGTAGAAAATTTGGAAAAATAATTACCAAATTTCTGGGTTTTTTAAACATCTTTATTGAAGTATAATTACTTTACAATGGTGTGTTAGTTTCTGCTTTATAACAAAGTGAATCAGCTATACATATACATATATCCCCATATCCCCTCCCTCTTGCATCTCCCTCCTACCTTCCCTATCCCACCCCTTTAGGTGGTCACAAGTCTATTTTATTTTTTATTTTTTTATTTATTTATTTTTATTTATTTATTTATTTTTTATTTTTTTACTTTATAACAAATTTAATCAGTTATACATATACATATGTTTCCATATCCCCTCCCTTTTGTGTCTCCCTCCCATCCTCCCTATCCCACCCCTCCAGGCGGTCACAAAGCACCGAGCTGATCTCCCTGAGCTATGCGGCTGCTTCCCACTAGCTATCTACCTTACGTTTGGTAGTGTATATATGTCCATGCCGCTCTTTCACTTTGTCACAGCTTACCCTTCCCCCTCCCCATATCCTCAAGTCCATTCTCTAGTAGGTCTGTCTCTTTATTCCTGTTTTACCCCTAGGTTCTTCATGACATTTTTTTCCCTTAAATTCCATATATATGTGTTAGCATACGGTATTTGTCTTTCTCTTTCTGACTTACTTCACTCTGTATGACAGACTCTATCTAGGTCTATCCACCTCATTACAAATAGCTCAATTTCATTTCTTTTTATGGCTGAGTAATATTCCATTGTATATATGTGCCACATCTTCTTTATCCATCCATCCGATGATGGACACTTAGGTTGTTTCCATCTCCGGGCTATTGTAAATAGGGCTGCTATGAACATTTTGGTACATGTCTCTTTTTGAATTATGGTTTTCTCAGGGTATATGCCTAGTAGTGGGATTGCTGGGTCATATGGTAGTTCTATTTTTAGTTTTTTAAGGAACCTCCATACTGTTCTCCATAGTGGCTGTACCAATTCACATTCCCACCAGCAGTGCAAGAGTGTTCCCTTTTTTCCGCACCCTCTCCAGCATTTATTGTTTCTAGATTTTTTGATGATGGCCATTCTGACTGGTGTGAGATGATATCTCATTGTAGTTTTGATTTGCATTTCTCTAATGAGTAAAGATGTTGAGCATCCTTTCATGTGTTTGTTGGCAGTCTGTATATCTTCTGTGGAGAAATGTCTATCCAGATCTTCTGCCCATTTTTGGATTGGGTTGTTTGTTTTTTTGTTATTGAGCTGCATGAGCTGCTTATAAATTTTGGAGATTAATCCTTTGTCAGTTGCTTCATTGGCAAATATTTTCTCCCATTCTGAGGGTTGTCTTTTGGTCTTGTTTATGGTTTCCTTTGCTGTGCAAAAGCTTTTAAGTTTCATTAGGTCCCATGTGTTTATTTTTGTCTTTATTTCCATTTCTCTAGGAGGTGGGTCCAAAAGGATCTTGCTGTGATTTATGTCATAGAGTGTTCTGCCTATGTTTTCCTCTAAGAGTTTGATAGTGTCTGGCCTTACATTTAGGTCTTTAATCCATTTTGAGCTTATTTTTGTGTATGGTGTTAGGGAGTGATCTAATCTCATACTTTTACATGTCCCTATCCAGTTTTCCCAGCACCACTTATTGAAGAGACTGTCCTTTCTCCACTGTACATTCCTGCCTCCTTTATCAAAGATAAGGTGACCATATGTCCGTGGGTTTATCTCTGGGCTTTCTATCCTGTTCCATTGATCTATCTTTCTGTTTTTGTGCCAGTACCATACTGTCTTGATTACTGTAGCTTTGTAGTAGAGTCTGAAGTCAGGGAGCCTGATTCCTCCAGCTCCATTTTTTTTAGGTGGTCACAAGTCTATTTTATTTTTATTTTTTATTTTTTAGCCGCACCACACAGCATGTGGGATCTTAGTTCCTTGACCAGAGATTGAACCCATGCCCCCTGCAGTGGAAGTATGGAGTCTTAACCACTGGACCACCAGGGAAGTCCCAATCTCTATTTTATTTATTTCCATTTTGATCTTTATTATTTCTTCCCTTCTGTTGACTTTGGATTTTGTTTGTTTGTTCTCCTTATTCAAATAGTTTTAGGTGGTGGGTCATGTTGTTTGAGATTTTCTTGTTTCTTGAGGAAGGTCTGTATTACTACAAACTTCCCTCTTTTTTTTTTTTTTTTTTTTGCTGTACGCGGGCCTCTCACTGCTGTGGCCTCTCCCGTTGCGGAGCACAGGCTCCGGACACACAGGCTCCGCGGCCATGGCTCGCGGGCCCAGCCGCTCCGCGGCATGTGGGATCTTCCGGGATCGGGGCACGAACCCGTGTCCCCTGCATCGGCAGGCGGACTCTCAACCACTGCGCCACCAGGGGAGCCCCCAAACTTCCCTCTTATAACTGCTTTTGCTGAATCCCATGGATTTTGTTATATTATATTTTCATTTTCATTTGTCTTAGAGTATTTTCTGATTTATTCTTTGATTTCATTGTTGACCCACTGGTTTTTTAGTAGCATGTTGTTTAGTCTCCATGTGTTTGTTCTTTTCCCATTTTTCTTCCTGTGGTTGATTTCTAGCTTCATATTGTTGCAATCAGAAAAGATGCCTGAAATACTTTCTAAATTATTAAATTTGTTGAGGCTTGTTTTGTAACCTAGTATGTGGTCTATCCTGGAGAATATTTCATTCACTCTTGCAAAGATTGTGTACTTTTTTTTTTTTGGATGTAGTGTCCTGTAGATATAAATTAAGTCCAACTGGTCTATTGTGTCATTTAGGACCTCTGTCACCTTACTGATTTTCTATCTGGATGATCTGTCCATTGATATCAGTGGGGTGTTAAAGTCTCCTACTGTTATTGTATTCCTGTCAGTTTCTCCCTGTACTGTTTATTATTTCATCATATAAATATATACTTCATTTTACTGTTGTTGGATAATTTGGGTTATTACCCAAATTAAGATTCTTAAGAATAATGTTGCTATTATCATAAGTGTATGTACTTTCTTGGTTTGTATGTGTGCACATTTCTGTTGGGTATATATGTAAGAGCGGACTAGCTGGGTCATAGGTATGTGTGTGTTCATCTTCAGTAGATAGTGCCAAACTCTTCCAAGATGGGTGTTCTAATTGACATTCCCACCTGCAGTACATAAAAGTTCCTGTATGCATTCTCTTTAACACTTGGCCTTTAAAAAAATTAGCTATTCTGGCAGGTGCTTTGGTATTTCATTGTGGTTTTACTTTCTATTTCTCCAATAACAATGACGTTGAAATTGAACACCACTTCATGTGTTTACTTGAGCCATCTAGATATTCTCTCTTCAGATGTATGTGTTCAAATCTCTTGCCCATTTTTCTTCTGGTTATCTGACTTAAAATTGATTCGTGGGAGTTCCTTTTGTATACTGGATAAAACATGTATTGCAAATATATTTTCTCACACTGTAGTTTTTTAAAAAATACTCTTTTGTAGTGTCTCTTCATGAACATAAGTTCTTAATTCAAAGATAGTCAAATATATCATTCCCATCTTCCCTCCCTTTTACTATTTGATGTGTGTGTGTGTGTGTGTGTGTGTGCGTGTTGTGTTTAAGAAAATTTGTTCTGACTTGGATAACAACAGTCTCCTATTATTCTCTTTAAAGTGTTTTTTTCTGTTGCTGTTTGTTTCACATTTGGGTTTACAAGGTACCTGGATCTGAGTTTTGCATAGAATGAGGTAGGAATCAAATTCTATTGTTTTCCATATGGACATTCCATTGTCCCAGCACCTGGTAGTGACAATATTGTCCTTTTCCCATTTCTCTTCAATGCTACCTTTGCTTTAAATCAATGTCTATATATGTGTGTATCTGTTTCTGGGCTTTCTATTCTATTCCATTGATCTATTGTCTATAAACTTCAGTCTAGAAGGTATTACATTTTTAAAAAGGGTTTTGCTACAAAATGAAGGAGGCTTTTTATTTGGATCTTTTAAAAAAGTAATCGATAGTCCTTGGAACTACTTTCCTCACAGCCAGTCAGACTGATTCTGAGAAGTTTCCTAGTTGTTCCAGCTGTAAGTGAAATTACAACAAAGTCAGTGACTAGCAATTCATATTCACTTTTTTTGCTGCTGTTGTTAATAGTCCTTCCTCCATTCTTTGTGCTTTCAAATATCTCTCTTGTCTCTGGCAATCTACCATCTATCTACCCTATTTTTACATTCCTCTCATTACTCCCTCTCAACTGGATGTCAGAAAATTTTGCAGAGACAAAAACATGATTACAACACAACCCTTTCCAGGGACATTTGTGTTTTACAGTGGTCTCCTTAGAACAAAATGCCTCCAAAACCAAAAGGAATGGATCTCTCATGGTAGAATGTTAGAATTATAAGAGGGCCACAGATGGTTGATTTTGTCATCTGTAATATGGAAAAATAGGACTGGGTGATCTCTAGTTCTGCAGTCCAGAGAGGTGACAAGATTTGCTCAAAGTCACCTAATTAATGTGTGCAAAACAGGAACAATAATCAGTAGCAGAAGATATATTTATAAGGATTTTTTGAGGGGTGTCTTCTTAGTGATCTTAAAATTTTACCAGATGAGTAGTAATTTATTCAGCTACCTCCAAAGACGAGCTCTATTCTGAATTAATTATTATGGAATTGCAAGATTAAACTGCAGTCCTTCATTTAAAACTGCTTTAAGCAAAAGTGAAAAGACAGAAAGGCCTTAAGGTGAACCTTCCTTTAGTAAAATATTACTTGTCCCCATCTGGTTCTTTTTTTTTTTTAACCTCTTTATTGGAGCATAATTGCTTTACAGTGGTGTGTTAGTTTCTGCTTTATAACAAAGTGAATCAGTTATACATATACATATGTTCCCATATCCCTTCCCTCTTGCATCTCCCTCCCTCCCACCCTCCCTATCCCACCCCTCTAGGTGGTCACAGAGCAAAAAACTGATCTCTCTGTGCTATGCAGCTGCTTCCCACTAGCTATCTATTTTACGTTTGGTAGTGTATATATGTCCATGCCACTCTCTCACTTTGTCACAGCTTACCCTTCCCCCTCCCCATATCCTCAAGTCCATGCTCTAGCAGGTCTGTGTCTTTATTCCCATCTTACCCCTAAGTTCTTCATGACCTTTTTTTTTTTCTTAGATTCCATATATATGTGTTAGCATACGGTATTTGTTTTTCTCTTTCTGACTTACTTCACTCTATATGACAGACTCTAGGTCCATCCACCTCACTACAAATATCTCAATTCCATTTCTTTTTATGGCTGAGTAATATTCCATTGTATATATGTACCACATCTTCTTTATCCATTCATCCATCCGATGATGCACACTTAGGTTGTTTCCATCTCTGGGCTATTGTAAATAGAGCTGCAATGAATATTTTGGTACATGACTCTTTTTTTTTTTTTTTTTGCTATTATAATGGATTTATTTATTTATTTATTTATTTATTTTTTGCTTTATAACAAATTTAATGTTATACATATACATATGTTCCCATATCCCCTCCCTTATGCGTCTCCCTCCCACCTTCCCTATCCCACCCCTCCAGGCGGTCACAAAGCACCGAGCTGATCTCCCTGTGCTATGCGGCTGCTTCCCACTAGCTATCTACCTTACGTTTGGTAGTGTATATATGTCCATGCCGCTCTTTCACTTTGTCACAGCTTACCCTTCCCCCTCCCCATATCCTCAAGTCCATTCTCAAGTAGGTCTGTGTCTTTATTCCTGTCTTACCCCTATGTTCTTCAGGACATTTTTTTCTTAAATTCCATATATATGTGTCAGCATACAGTATTTGTCTTTCTCTTTCTGACTTACTTCACTCTGTATGACAGACTCTAGGTCCATCCACCTCATTACAAATAGCTCAATTTCATTTCTTTTTATGGCTGAGTAATATTCCATTGTATATATGTGCCACATCTTCTTTACCCATTCATCGATTGATGGACACTTAGGTTGTTTCCATCTCTGGGCTATTGTAAATAGGGCTGCTATGAACATTTTGGTACATGTCTCTTTTTGAATTATGGTTTTCTCAGGGTATATGCCCAGTGGTGGGATTGCTGGGTCATATGGTAGTTCTATTTGTAGTTTTTTAAGGAACCTCCATACCATTCTCCATAGTGGCTGTACCAATTCACATTCCCACCAGCAGTGCAAGAGTGTTCCCTTTTTTCCACACCCTCTCCAGCATTTATTGTTTCTAGATTTTTTGATGATGGCCATTCTGACTGGTGTGAGATGATATCTCATTGTAGTTTTGATTTGCATTTCTCTAATGAGCAAAGATGTTGAGCATCCTTTCATGTGTTTGTTGGCAGTCTGTATATCTTCTGTGGAGAAATGTCTATTTAGGTCTTCTGCCCATTTTTGGATTGGGTTGTTTGTTTTTTTGTTATTGAGCTGCATGAGCTGCTTATAAATTTTGGAGATTAATCCTTTGTCAGTTGCTTCATTGGCAAATATTTTCTCCCATTCTGAGGGTTGTCTTTTGGTCTTGTTTATGGTTTCCTTTGCTGTGCAAAAGCTTTTAAGTTTCATTAGGTCCCATGTGTTTATTTTTGTCTTTATTTCCATTTCTCTAGGAGGTGGGTCCAAAAGGATCTTGCTGTGATTTATGTCATAGAGTGTTCTGCCTATGTTTTCCTCTAAGAGTTTGATAGTGTCTGGCCTTACATTTAGGTCTTTAATCCATTTTGAGCTTATTTTTGTGTATGGTGTTAGGGAGTGATCTAATCTCATACTTTTACATGTCCCTATCCAGTTTTCCCAGCACCACTTATTGAAGAGACTGTCCTTTCTCCACTGTACATTCCTGCCTCCTTTATCAAAGATAAGGTGACCATATGTCCGTGGGTTTATCTCTGGGCTTTCTATCCTGTTCCATTGATCTATCTTTCTGTTTTTGTGCCAGTACCATACTGTCTTGATTACTGTAGCTTTGTAGTATAGTCTAAAGTCAGGGAGCCTGATTCCTGCAGCTCCATTTTTTCGTTCTCAAGATTGCTTTGGCTATTCGGGGTCTTTTGTGTTTCCATACAAATTGTGAAATTTTTTGTTCTAGTTCTCTGAAAAATGCCAGTGGTAGTTTGATAGGGATTGCATTGAATCTGTAGATTGCTTTGGGTAGTAGAGTCATTTTCACAATGTTGATTCTTCCAATCCAAGAACATGGTACATCTCTCCATCTATTTGTATCATCTTTAATTTCTTTCATCAGTGTCTTATAATTTTCTGCATACAGGTCTTTTGTCTCCTTAGGTAGGTTTATTCCTAGATATTTTCTTCTTTTTGTTGCACTGGTAAATGGGAGTGTTTTCTTGATTTCACTTTCAGATTTTTCATCATTAGTATATAGGAATGCCAGAGATTTCTGTGCATTAATTTTGTATCCTGCAACTTTACCAAATTCATTGATTAGCTCTAGTAGTTTTCTGGTAGCATCTTTAGGATTCTCTATGTATAGTATCATGTCATCTGCAAAGAGTGACAACTTTACTTCTTCTTTTCCGATTTGGATTCCTTTTATTTCCTTTTCTTCTCTGATTGCTGTGGCTAAAACTTCCAAAACTATGTTGAATAAGAGTGGTGAGAGTGGGCAACCTTGTCTTGTTCCTGATCTTAGTGGAAATGGTTTCAGTTTTTCACCATTGAGGACGATGCTGGCTGTGGGTTTGTCATATATGGCCTTTATTATGTTGAGGAAAGTTCCCTCTATGCCTAATTTCTGCAGGGTTTTTTATCATAAATGGGTGTTGAATTTTGTCGAAATCTTTCTCTGCATCTATTGAGATGATCATATGGTTTTTCTCCTTCAATTTGTTAATATGGTGTATCACGTTGATTGATTTGCGTATATTGAAGAATCCTTGCATTCCTGGAATAAACCCCACTTGATCATGGTGTATGATCCTTTTAATGTGCTGTTGGATTCTGTTTGCTAGTATTTTGTTGAGGATTTTTGCATCTATGTTCATCAGTGATATTGGCCTGTAGTTTTCTTTCTTTGTGACGTCCTTGTCTGGTTTTGGTATCAAGGTGATGGTGGCCTCGTAGAATGAGTTTGGGAGTGTTCCTCCCTCTGCTATATTTTGGAAGAGTTTGAGAAGGATAGGTGTTAGCTCTTCTCTAAATGCTTGATAGAATTCGCCTGTGAAGCCATCTGGTCCTGGGCTTTTGTTTGTTGGAAGATTTTTAATCACAGTTTCAATTTCAGTGCTTGTGATTGGTCTGTTCATATTTTCTATTTCTTCCTGATTCAGTCTTGGCAGGTTGTGCATTTCTAAGAATTTGTCCATTTCTTCCAGGTTGTCCATTTTATTGGCATAGAGTTGCTTGTAGTAATCTCTCATGATCTTTTGTATTTCTGCAGTGTCAGTTGTTACTTCTCCTTTTTCATTTCTAATTCTATTGATTTGAGTCTTCTCCCTTTTTTTCTTGATGAGTCTGGCTAATGGTTTATCCATTTTGTTTATCTTCTCAAAGAACCACCTTTAAGTTTATTGATCTTTGCTATCGTTTCCTTCATTTCTTTTTCATTTATTTCTGATCTGATTTTTATGATTTCTTTCCTTCTTCTAACTTTGGGATGTTTTTGTTCTTCTTTCTCTAATTGCTTTAGGTGCAAGGTTAGGTTGTTTATTCGAGATGTTTCCTGTTTCTTAAGGTGGGATTGTATTGCTATAAACTTCCCTCTTAGAACTGCTTTTGCTGCATCCCATAGGTTTTGGGTCGTCGTGTCTCCATTGTCATTTGTTTCTAGGTATTTTTTAATCTCCTCTTTGATTTCTTCAGTGATCACTTTGTTATTAAGTAGTGTATTGTTTAGCCTCCATGTGTTTGTATTTTTTACAGATCTTTTCCTGTAATTGATATCTAGTCTCATAGCATTGTTGTTGGAAAAGATACCTGATACAATTTCAATTTTCTTAAATTTACCAAGGCTTGATTTGTGACCCAAGATATGATCTATCCTGGAGAATGTTCCATGAGCACTTGAGAAAAATGTGTATTCTGTTGTTTTTGGATGGAATGTCCTATAAATATCAATTAAGTCCATCTTGTTTAATGTATCATTTAAAGCTTGTGTTTCCTTATTTATTTTCATTTTGGATGATCTGTCCATTGGTGAAAGTGGGGTGTTAAAGTCCCCTACTATGATTGTGTTACTGTCGATTTCTCCTTTTATAGCTGTTAGTATTTGCCTTATGTATTGAGGTGCTCCTATGTTTGGTGCATAAATATTTACAATTGTTATATCTTCTTCTTGGATCGATCCCTTGATCATTATGTAGTGTCCTTCTTTGTCTCTTCTAGTAGTCTTTATTTTAAAGTGTATTTTGTCTGATATGAGAATTGCTACTCCAGCTTTCTTTTGGTTTCCATTTGCATGGAGTATCTTTTTCCATCCCCTTACTTTCAGTCTGTGTGTCTCTAGGTCTGAAGTGGGTCTCTTGTAGACAGCATATATATGGGTCTTGTTTTTGTATCCATTCAGCCAATCTGTGTCTTTTGGTGGGAGCATTTAGTCCATTTACATTTAAGGTAATTATCGATATGTATGTTCCTATTCCCATTTTCTTAATTGTTTTGGGTTCGTTATTGTAGGTCTTTCCCTTTTGTTGTGTTTCTTGCCTAGAGAAGTGCCTTTAGCATTTGTTGTAAAGCTGGTTTGGTGGTGCTGAACTCTCTCAGCTTTTGCTTGTCTGTGAAGGTTTTAATTTCTCCATCAAATCTGAATGAGATCCTTGCTGGGTAGAGTAATCTTGGTTGCAGGTTTTTCTCCTTCATCACTTTAATTATGTCCTGCCACTCCCTTCTGGCTTGTAGAGTTTCTGCTGAGAGATCAGCTGTTATCCTGATGGGGATTCCCTTGTGTGTTATTTGTTGTTTTTGCCTTGCTGCTTTTAATATGATTTCTTTGTGTTTAATTTTTGACAGTTTGATTAATATGTGTCTTGGCGTATTTCTCCTTGGATTTATTCTGTATGGGACTCTCTGTGCCTCCTGGACTTGATTAACTATTTCCTTTCCCATATTAGGGAAGTTTTCAACTATAATCTCTTCAAATATTTTCTCAGTCCCTTTCTTTTTCTCTTCTTCTTCTGGGACCCCTATAATTCGAATGTTGGTGCGTTTAATGTTGTCCCAGAGGTCTCTGAGACTGTCCTCTGTTCTTTTCATTCTTTTTTCTTTATTTTGCTCTGCAGCAGTTATTTCCACTATTTTATCTTCCACCTCACTTATCCATTCTTCTGCCTCAGTTATTCTGCTATTGATCCCATCTAGAGTATTTTTTATTTCATGTATTGTGTTTTTAATCGATGCTTGATTCATCTTTAGTTCTTCTAGGTCCTTGTTAACTGTTTCTTGCATTTTGTCTATTCTATTTCCAAGATTTTGGATCTGGGAAATAGAATCTTGGATCATCTTTACCATCATTATTCTGAATTCTTTTTCAGGTAGACTGCCTATTACCTCTTCATTTGTTAGGTCTGGTGGGTTTTTATCTTGCTCCTTCTCCTGCTGTGTGTTTTTCTGTCTTCTCATTTTGCTTATGTTACTGTGTTTGGGGTCTCCTTTTTGCAGGCTGCCAGTTCGTAGTTCCCGTTGTTTTTGGTGTCTGTCCCCAGTGGCTAAGGTTGGTTTAGTGGGTTGTGTAGGCTTCCTGGTGGAGGGGACTAGTTCCTGTGTTCTGGTGGATGAGGCTGGATCTTGTCTTTCTGGTGGGCAGGTCCACGTCTGGTGGTGTGTTTTGGGGTGTCTGTGGACTTTTTATGATTTTAGGCAGCCTCTCTGCTAATGGGTGGCGTTGTGTTCCTGTCTTGCTAGTTGTTTGGCATAGGGTGTCCAGCACTGTAGCTTGCTGGTCGTTGAGTGAAGCTGGGTGCTGGTGTTGAGATGGAGATCTCTGGAAGATTTTCGCCATTTGATATTATGTGGAGCTGGGAGGTCTCTTGTGGACCAGTGTCCTGAAGTTGGCTCTCCCACCTCAGAGGCACAGCACTGACTCCTTGCTCCTCAATTTGGGATGATTTGTTGTCCATTCATGTATTCCACAGATGCAGGGTACATCAAGTTGATTGTGGAGCTTTAATCCGCTGCTTCTGAGGCTGCTGGGAGAGGTTTCCCTTTCTCTTCTTTGTTCTCACAGCTCCTGGGTCTCAGCTTTGGATTTGGCCCCACCTCTGCGTGTAGGTCGCCGGTGGGCGTTTGTTCTTCACTCAGACAGGACAGGGTTAAAGGAGCAGCCTCTTCGGGGACTCTGGCTCACTCAGGCCAGGCGGGAGGGAGGGGCACTGAGTGCGGGGCGAGCCTGCAGCGACAGAGGTCGTCGTGATGTTGCACCAGCCCGAGGTGTGCCGTGCGTTCTCCCAGGGAAGCCGCCCCTGGATCCCGGGACCCCGGCAGTGGCGGGCTGCACAGGCTCCCGGAAGGGCGGTGTGGACAGTGACCTGCGCTCGCACACAGGCTTCTTGGCGGCGGCAGCAGCAGCCCCAGCGTCCCACGCCCGTCTCTGGGCTCCGCGCTTTCAGTCGCGACTCACGCCCGTCTGTGGAGCCCTTTTAAGCAGCGCTCTTAATCCCCTCTCCTCGCGCACCAGGAAACCAAGAGGGAAGAAAAAGTCTCTTGCCTCTTCGGCAGCTCCAGAGTTTTCCCGGACTCCCTTCCGGCTAGCTGTGGCACATTAGCCCCCTTCAGGCTGAGTTCTCGCCGCCAGCCCCAGTCCTCTCCCTGCGCTCTGACCGAAGCCCGAGCCTCAGCTTCCAGTGCCGCCCGCCCCGGCGGGCGAGCAGACAAGCCTCTCGGGCTGGTGAGTGCCGCTCGGCACCGATCCTCTGTGCGGGGATCTCTCCGCTTTGCCCTACCCAGGTATGTGGGGAGTTTTTTGCCTTTTGGGAGGTAGGGGTCTTCTGCCAGCGTTCAGTAGGTGTTCTGTAGGAGTTGTTCCACGTGTAGCTGTATTTCTGGTGTATCCGTGGGGAGGAAGGTGATCTCCGCGTCTTACTCTTCCGCCATCTTACCCGGAAGTCCCCTCTTGCACCTTTGAAGCCTCGAGGTCAGTGATGTGCCAAGGGGCAAACTGCAGCAGTGGTCTGCCTCAAGATCAGGCAACAGGACCTGTGGTGTCGTTCAGAGGCCTGAGCAGTGGGAGGTGCAGTCCTGACTCCAGCAGAGGCCTGAGGCCCAGTCGGTCCTCAGCAGGGAGCGGCAGGATGGGCACTGGGGCTCTTTCAGCACCGTCTGCGGCCTCGGGTTGAGGCGCAGTAACCTCGGGAGCTGTAGCAGTCCGTTCACCGTGAAATTCCTACTCATTTGCCCATGACTCTTTTTGAATTATGGTTTTCTCAGGGTATATGCCCAGTAGTGGGATTGCTGGGTCATATGGTAGTTCTATTTGTAGTTTTTTAAGGAACCTCCATACTGTTCTCCATAGTGGCTGTATCAATTCACATTCCCACAAACAGTGCAAGAGGGTTCCCTTTTCTCCACACCCTCTCAGCATTTATTGTTTGTAGATATTTTGATGATTGCCATTCTGACTGGTGTGAGAAGATATCTCATTGTAGTTTTGATTTGCATTTCTCTAATGATTAATGATGTTGGGCATTCTTTCATCTGTTTGTTGGCAATCTGTATATCTTCTTTGGAGAAATGTCTATTTAGGTCTTCTGCCCATTTTTGGATTGGGTTGTTTGTTTTTTTGTTATTGAGCTGCATGAGCTGCTTGTAAATCTTGGAGATTAATCCTTTATCAGTTGCTTCATTTGCAAATATTTTCTCCCATTCTGAGGGTTGTCTTTTCATCTTGTTTATGGTTTCCTTTATATTAGGGATTCCAAGCACAGGGATGTGTGGTGAACTTGAAAAGCTTGATGCCAATTATGTGCTTCACTGAATTAAAATGAATTGGTGTTATTAATAAAGACTCAGATGATCTACCCTGCCAGCCCAACTTTTAACCACCTTGCATTTCATTAGAAATGAACTTTTCTATTAAGATCTGCCTTCCCACAATTTCCAAATTGAGTTTTCCATACTTGTGATTCAGTCACAGAAGCTTAAGAATCATGGTAGGGGCTAGGGGTGGGAGTAGGGGTGGTGAGTCATGCCCAATTTGCCACGACAGCCTGCCAGTCTCTAATAAAATGTTTCAACTTCTTTCAGAGTAATGTGGTCCCTTGTTTAGTCCCTGATAGCAAATAATTTATTCAATAAAATAGTGCAATTTAAAGGAAAATGAATGAAAATATTTACACTTGGTAGCAGCTCTCTAAAATAATATTTGCTGCTGAAAATTGAAATGACCCTTTCTTTAACTATTTTGGTAAGAAGAAAAGGAACAGCTAGGAATAAAAGCATTTAAAGACATTCATATTCTCAACTTAGTTTATCCTATGAAGAGCTTTTCCATGCAAATGAGAAAATATTCAATTTGAAATATTCCTTGAAACTAGATTGGTTTGCAAATGTTTGACATATTAATTATTTTGAAAGTAAATAGAGATATGATTTAAGGCATGAATCAGCATTTCTCAGAAAGAATCATTAGTATATTTATTCTGATTTGTTGGTCTCTTTAAAGTGACATAATTATTTTGGAGGCTCTTCTCCACCTTTACCTCCTTCTTTCTTTAACTTTGCTTCTCCTATCTTGCCAGATTACTCAGAGTTGTAAAGAAATACAATGGCAGAGCTGGTTATTTTCACCAGTTGATATAACTACTTCCTTCTCCTTGGCCAGTATCAGGATAAAACTTGTGGGGTTTTTTTGGGGTGGGGTAGATTTATTTGGATGTCTTCCCTTTTTATTATGGGTACGTATCATCTCACTACCAGTGTTTCAACAAGATCTCTGTGTGTACTAAATTGTAGCTGGTGTAATTCCTGATGAGCTCCTCAGGGCTGGGGCCTTGTTTGTTCACTGCTGTGAGCCCAGTGCTGTGAGCGGTGTCCGGCACACAGTGACTGCATAATGATACCCTCCTGCCTCAGCTGGTCAGTCTTCTGACCTCCCATCCCCTGTGTGGAGCCTCCACCGTCTCCTCAGCTGTCACCCCAGTGCAGTGTACACCCCTCCTCACTCCTGGGTCGTGCTCACATGGTTCTCCCCCTGCACCTGCTTCCCTCCTCCTCTCTGTCTGACCAAATCCTACCCTGTTAACTGTACTCGAGATCCATGTCCTCCATAATGGTTTCCACTGGTCCACATACTCCTGGTTTCCATAATCTGTATCTTGTCATCATGTGCTATCATAGGGTCTTGCTTAGTTCTCTCATGCTTTCCTGAGACATGGTATTTGTCCTCACGGAGTTTGGGCCTAGGTGAGCAGCTTAAAACTTGTATGGGTGTATGGTCCTTCAAGAACCAGGCACAGCACAGGGGCTGGATTAGATGTCCAGCAGATGCTCACTGCTGATTGACGGCCTCTCTCCTCTCCACTGCAGTGAGTTATGCCTGCTTCACCTTAAATGCTACATCTGTTTGGTCATGACTTCAGTTCAGGTCAAAACATGGGCGACATTTCCTCTCTCATATTTCCTAAGCTGCCTCTCATCTCTCTGGATAGTTCAGCAGCCTCTATAGAGAGGCTGTGTTTTTAACATTTGGTGTTTTCCTGGTATCTTGTGTCCTAGCCTCAGTGCCGTTGCCCCTTTCTGCGTCTGGTTGCATTTACCTGTCCCTCTCTCTTCCCAACCATAATATATCATCAGTTTTTAAATGATACATTTTTATTTTGGTCTATAACCCTCCTAAACATGAGAATACTCACTCTCTATTAAAAAAAAAGAATTCATAATGTGTACTTTTCACTGTCAGACTGACCTTCCCTCT
The DNA here is from genome assembly GCF_964341445.2 of Mesoplodon mirus. Lineage (NCBI taxonomy): Eukaryota > Metazoa > Chordata > Mammalia > Artiodactyla > Ziphiidae > Mesoplodon > Mesoplodon mirus. The sequence continues at coordinate 100,316,671 of NC_138979.1, read as the reverse complement.
ACTTAGTTCAAATCACTGAGCTTTTATTGTATTGAGCCACTCTTTCACCCTTAAATTTCAAAAATGCCTTTTTCTGTCAAATCTTATTTAGGAGGGTTAACCGAAGAAGATGACTACATGTAGAATGTTGACACCCAACAGGTTCCTTAAATAGATGACCTTGGATATGGGCACTGAGATAATTAGCAAAAGAGAATTGACAGAGACCAATTGCTTCCAAGACAGCACAGGATCACAATCAAAAGAAGAGCAGCAGAAATTGAACAGATAAGCTGATCAAGGATAAACACTTACCAAGAGACTTAGATTTTTAAAGAAAACCTTTGGGATACCTGTTATTCATTCAGTAATAATTCCACAGCATGGATTGAGCAATTACTATATTATCTGCACTATTGTAGACACTGGTAACATGGAGAAATGAGAAAGGGTCACTGACCTGCTTACAGGCTAGTAGGGCAGGGGTCAAGGCAGGGGCAATGACCTAACACATAAAATGCACTGTCTTGGGGAGAAAAGTTGATAAATTTAGTTTGGTTTCTTTGTGTTTGAGGTACCTGTAGTATATACAAGTAGAACTGTGGTAGGGGGTGACTTCCCCATTACAGAGGCGCTCATGTTGCAGGGCAGCTGTTGGTCATCTTGCAGAAGGAATGGCCCTTTGGAGTAGCTGAGCTCACAGAGCATATGAGTGAGACCGTGTTTATTTTCACAATTCCTCTGTGTGATACCTTCTCTTTAATAATGCTCCTGGAAGGGAAGGAGGATTCGTTGAGCGTCCAAGCCCTTGGCCATAACACCCTCCTCTCAGAAACAGAAATCACAAAGGGGATGTCTCCTTTTTGTAATCAAGGTTATAAAGGCAATTTTAAATGTTCCATGGCTTATTTCCTACCTTTCTAGACTGCTTTGTAGATTGACATCTGAAATGGCCTCCAACCTGGCAGCCCTGTTCTAATTATCTAAAATGAAAGAAAGGGGAAATGTTTGTATTTCATGGGAAGAGAATACACATCACTCCTTAAAAAGAAGGTAAGTCTATTGAAGGAAAACAGATTCAGCACTTTAGTAAATTTAAAACAATGATTTTTTCCTTGTTACCAAAATCCAAAGTCATCACAGGAAGTTCAGACAATACAGATAAGAAAAATTATGCAATAAAAATCCACCACCCTGACATTACCATTGCTAACAACTTCTTGGCCTTATGACCATTTTTTCCTGTGAAGATATTGATATATATTTCATAATAGTGGATTCATACAAAGCATACTATTCTATGTAATCTGCTTTTTTCATTTAGTAGTTGTAGTCAGTATGTTTTGTTTCACCAGTTTGGAGGTACAAAATGAGTTCATATTACTTCTAATATTCAAGACAAGTTAACTTGTGGCTCCAATGTACAAAAATATCTCTCATACCTCCCTCCCCCTCACTTTCTCTCTCTCAGTCTTCCTCTCTTTCTCTCTCTCTCTCTCTCCATCATTATTTCACAGTTTTAGCTCACACAGTAAGTTTTAAAAATCCAAGGATATTTATTCAGCCATAAAAGAGAATGAAATAATGCCATTTGCAGCAACATGGATGGACCTAGAGATTATTACACTAAATGAAGTAAATCAAAAAGAGAAAGACAAATACCATATTATATCACTTACATGTGGAATCTATAATATGACACAAATGAACTTATTTATGAAACAGAAACAGACTCACAGACAGAAAACAAACTTATGGTTACCAAACGGGAAAGGGGGTTGGGGAGGGATAAATGAGAAGTTTGGGAATAGCAGATACAAACTATTGTATATAAAATAGATAATCAACAAGGTCCTACTGTATAGCACAAAGAACTATATTCAATATCTTGTAATAAATCAAAATGGAAAAGAATATGAAAATAATATGTATATATATGTATAACTGAATCACTTTGCTATACACCAGGAACTAACACAACATTGTAAATCAACTGTATGTCAAAAAAAAAAATCCAAGGATATTTACTTAACTCTAGGACTCGGGCTCTGTCATAATCCTGCCATGGAGAAAAGACTAGAAAACCAGTGTAGTCAGATGAACAGTCCCATTCTCTTGGCTGTTGTTCTTGCTGCTACATGATGTTGCTCCAGTGTTGTACTTAACTGCTCCCAAAAGATCTGTGGTAACGTGGGCACACTTGCCATTGACTGGTGATCCTGCAGCCTGGGATAGTCTTTGACCACTGAAGAAAGTGCTTTTTGGAATAATGCACATGTTAACTGCAGAATAATTTCTCAGGATACTCTTGGAGAAGAAGAAGAAAGACATTTTCCCTACATTCTTACGTTCAGCTGGGGCTGTAGTATTGGCCTGGGCTCCCCCCAACCCCATACACACACACACACACATATACACACACAGTTGCAGGTTGGGTTCTTTAGAAGTGGACACTAAGATGGGGTTTGGGATGTAAGAGGTTTATTGGGGATCAACACCTGGGAAAAGAAAGGGGAAGAAGCAGGATTGGCAGAGGGAGAAGTTGAGCTGTGGTGCCCACCTGACAAAGACTTAGCGAGCCCATTGGGGCATTCTAGAGTGAGTATTGCCCTTTAGGGCTGTCCTACGTTGTGAAGAAATGGCTGAGCCTTTATATCCTTGTCTCAGTCCCTGGATGTGGGCTGTCCCGGGTAAGGACATGACCTTGGGCAAGACAGCTCTCTGTAGCTGAGGCGCACCCTGAAACATCCCCATTCTCCCTGAAGGTGGGCAGCAAGTCCTTCCCTGAGGAAGGCTCTGCATGGTGCCTCTCTGGTCCACCACGGTCCACAGTCTCCTGAGCTACCCTTCTCCATATATTTTGGGGAGGCAGCTCCTCTAGGATATTAGTGAACCCTTCTTCCTGATAAAAAACTTAGAAGAGGGAGGTTATGGGACATACTATAGCCCTGATGCTATTGGTCTTGGGCTGCAATTGATATTCATTGTCCACCTCCTTTACTGTCCAATCTAGATTCCTCTCACCTTCAGTGACAAGATCTGCCAGCCTCAGTGACTTAAGTAGTGGCTTGAACTAGACCCTGAGAGGTCAGAGACCTTGGTAACCATGCCCTTCTCAGGTAGGGGTTGTTGTATCTGTTCATTTATCATCATAATTGGGCAAGGGAGGACCAAGAGGTACCCAAATGAATTACCTGTGTGCCACCCATATTCCTCTTTGACTCCATTGTGTAACAATAGTCCTACCCTATTCTCATGATCAGGGATAATTACTTTGGTCACTCCTCTTGCTACCTGCTGGCCTTCGGATGGACACAAGAAACCCAAGTGACCAGGCAGCAGTTTATAGTCAATGGGGCTTTTGTTAGTCCTTTGGTTAGAGGTTCCTTTTCTGGGGACCAGATCTCTATCCCTATAGAGTATAAAGTTGTGGGGACAGAAAATACAAATTTCCTAAGTGTATCATTGGGAGTGATGGTAAGTGGGGTTATTCCTTCTTCAACCCCCTGGTTCCCAGAACCATTAGCTAACACTCTATCAAACCTGCAGCTCTGGGTGTTGTGGAATAGGATATGACCAATGGATTTTGTGATCATGGATCCACTCCTAATCCTGGCACAGAAGGAATGTCTCACCATGAATCAAAAAGTGACCATTCGTCTGGACCTGCCCTTCATGTGTTGGGTCCTATCAGCCCTAACAAAATGTAAGACCAAGTGGGCCTAGCTATCTATTGTAACATGGAAGTGGTATCTCTGGGAATGAGCATGAGCAGGACCAAGAGGCATCCCAGCTCTTCCAGGGCCCTGTAACATGCCAGGAGGTGTTTGTTGGTTTGTTTTAAACATCTTTATTGGAGTATAATTGCTTTACATTGATGTGTTAGTTTCTGTTTCATAACAAAGTGAATCAGCTATACATATATCCCCATATCTCCTCCCTCTTGCGTCTCCCTCCCACCCTCCCTATCCCACCCCTCTAGGTGGTCACAAAGCACCGAGCTGATCCAGGAGGTGTTTTTTAAACAGCATCTAATTCTGCAGGGCAGACAGCATGGCCTTGATCTAGGACCCCAAACCATGGCACACACTATGGTAACAGCACACCCTTCCCAGGTCATATCACAACTCTAACCTTTCCCCGCACCTTCAGTACAGATGGCATAAACTTGCTCTAGAATCTTCGGGATCTATGTTGTGATTCTCTCATTGGAGCTTGTCACAAACTCCAACAAGAATCTTTCCCACCATTATTACATCCATTATCATGGGGCCTGCTCGCTGCTTTTTGGTCACCAGGTACATGGATTGGGACAATATTCCTTATTTTCTAAGTATACAGTGCTTTCTAACAGATCTTTCTACACCAGTAGAAATATTCTATACCTGTGTTATCATTATGGTAGCCTCTAGCTACATGTGGTGGTTGAGTGCTTGAAATGTGGCTAATGGAACTGAGGAACTGAAATTTTAATTTAATTTAATTTAGGCTTAGGTAGACTTGTGTGGTTAATGACTACTCTATTGGACATTGTAGGTGTAGAATATACTGCTTCCAGAATCCAGAAAGGTCAGCATGTGTTATGCTTCCTTTTTTGTGGTAGGAAGTACAAAAGACAATATTTTAGTTTTGTATAAATTATTGGAGGGAATGTGCAGCATGTTCCTGGCCACTAAACCCTAAAACTTTTAAAAAGTGGGTGACTCAACTTTATGAATCACTTTATGAATCTTCAAAGGGTTTATCTCCCACCCTCTGGAATGTGTATGTCTTACAAAGTCTAAGTGATAGCTACCTCTTGTGTATCTAGTACAATCAGCATATTACCAATGTGACGGATGTCCAGATGGTCCAGATTTTTTTGGATTATAATATAACAAAGTATGGAGAATTGACATAGTCCTGAGGGAAAACTGTAAATAAATAATGTCCATCTCACACAAATGCACATTTTTTCTTTATTTTTTTTATTAGTTTCTGCTTTATAACAAAGTGAATCAGTCATACATATACGCACATTTTTTCTGATTCTCTTTTCTGATTCATTTACCAAATCAGTAGCCACATACCATGTACCTGACCCTGCGTTAATTTACTCTAGCAGATGCCACATCTGACATAGTGGCTCCAGTTGGGCTGTTTGGTAGAGCTTGTGATAGTCTACATTAGGGGTTAACATACTATACCCTGTGGACCAAACTCAGCCTTCTGCCTATTTTTGTAAATAAAGTTTTATTGGAACACATAGCCATGCCCATTCACTTACATATTGTCTGTGGTTATTTTCACATCACAATGGGAGAGTTGAATTGTAGTGACAGAAACTACATGGCCCACAAGACCTAAAATATTTACTATCTGGCCTTTTACAGAAAGTTTGCTGACCCCTGGTTTATACTCATACTCTAGGACTCATCTAGTTTCTGTAGGGGTCAGAGTGGTGAATTAAATGGAGGTACTTGGGGGCAACTACCCCTTGATCCTTTAAATCTTTAAGAATAGAGCTAATCTCCACCTTCCCTGCCCAGTCTCCCCTTCTGTATTGGGGTATGCCAATTGCTCACTGTAAATTTAACATGGGAAGACATGACTACCAGTTTAATATATGGTGCCAATGGACCCACTGTAAGCCAGACCTTGGCTATGTCTCCATTTACTACCTGTCCTCCATACACCTCTACTGTAACAGGGGTTCATGATAACACTTCAGGTCTCTAGGTATCAGCTTGTGTCTTCAAACCCTGTATTAAGTAGTCCTGGCTATCCCCCTTTCCCCAATGTACATTTACTCCAATAAGTGGTCATAGGTCCCTTTGGGAGAGAGAGTCAGAGAAATCATTATAACGTACGCTTGCTGTGGTTTTGCAGAGTCCTTCCTCCTGGGAACTGGGTAACCTCTTCAATCAGTGGGTTCTGAGTCTGAAAACTGGTTTAAGTTTAGAAACTCCACGGGGGACCATGCCTTTTTTTGAGATGACTATCCTCAGTCTACCAGTCACCCATCCTTGATTTCTTCTGCTGATATAAACTTCGGTAGTACTCATCTATTTTGCCTTTAGGTATTTGGTGTTCTGTCAACCACCTATATAACTCTCTACAGTTCAGCCCCCTTGGCTCCCATGCCAGTCCTGCCATTCACTTCCATAACTGCAATCCTCTGGCTTTAAGCTGTTAATCTCTACCATTTGTCCTCTATTGTTTTGGGGCCCCATGACTAGTAGGGAGCCAAGTTTCTTATAATCTCTCCTACCATCACCTCGGCCTACTGAGGAGCACCACAACTCAACATCTTAGTGCTGGTGCCCCTCTCTCCCGCACGTTCTTCACAGTCTTGGTAAATGGTGCATCCTCTGGGCCTTTCCCTGCAACATAATCATTGAGCAGGGCTTCTGACCATATCTCTGTGTCAGCTTGGCCACTTCAGAGAGTCTTCAAATCCCTTCCTTCACCATTTGCCATGCCAATCCTGGCACTGCAGCAACTTCACTCGGGAGTACCATCATTTTTTTTCATGTTTCTGGGAGTCATTTTCATAACAAACTTGCACCATCTCTTGGGGGTCCTTGTCAAGGTGTTGAACTCTATCTTGGGGGACCACCCCCAAGTTAATGAACACTTCTCTGTTTGAAGTTTACCAGTCACCTGGATTAAGCACCCTCAGAATCCATTCCTGTGTGCACATGTACTACCCTGGTACATGCTAGTACATGAAGATGTGTGTCAGCTAGGTTTACAGTTCTTTTGGGAGTATAGTCCCTTTCCTTCCTACACAAACCCAGCACATTGCCAGCGGGGTTATGCTGTGATTTAACCCTAGTTATAGACCTAGTGGTCAGGAGGGGAGGAAGGGCAGATGCTACTGCCCTGCTGGGGAAAGATCTTCCAGGATGAAGTAGAAGCGGGGAGTACTAGCTTTTAATAGGGAGGGTGGGCCACTTCTGTGGTTTCAGAAAATTCAGAGGAGCCTAGGGAATGAAAATCTTCAGGAGTATCCTCCTAGACGTCTTCGTTTCATGTCGGGTCCTAGGTTTTCATAAATAGGGAATACTTGCCCTGACCTTGGCATAATAGATACGCCTTGTTGGGCATTCAACTTTTTTGAAGTTTAGTCACTTGGACCATTAAATCCTGACCTTGACTCTTGGTTTTCTTTGTCCTTGAACTGCAGGAGACAAGGAATTCTTTGTGCTACCACAGAGGTCCTCTGTCTTTCACACTTGTTTTCAATTGCTTGTTAATTTCCCTTAGCATCTAGTTTATTTCTGAGAAGCATCAGTGCACCTTGACAATAACTACCCAATCTCATTGTCCTTGTAGTTATTCTTGTTTCAAGAATAACTAAGTTTCAAATGCCTGATATACTGCATCAATGGATGGCAAGAGGCAATATGTATATGGTCTTTCTTTTTATTAAGAAACATATCGTACTAATATTATAATTAGTTTTGTATATTGGTCTCCCCTGGTTCATTATTTCCTCAAGGGCAAGACCATACCATATTCAGTTTTGTATAAATGTTTTTGAGTAAATGTATGAGATATTTTGAGGGCAGATGGGTTTTTGGAGGTCTCTTAAATTTTATCATAGATTATTATCTCTATTACCTATGAGTAGGAGTGGTTTAAAATTTATTTTAAAAGTCCTATAAAATATTGTTTATATTTTAAGAATTCTCCCTTCATTGGTCTCAAATCAAATTAGATGTGGATCCACAATATTATCATCTACTGGGTTATTTAAGATAATGAAAGCCAATCTCAACTGTTTGAAAGTTGAGGTCTTCTAAAATGTTTTAAGACATACAAAAGATAATGCTTTTTAATATTAAGACTATAAAGACTAAAAATAGATTTTGTAATACTGATGGCTTGTGGTTTCTCTGGAATATGACTTAAAAAATAATAGTCATAGGTAATATTCAAAAAGTGCCTACTATGTGCCAAGCACTTTAAGTGTATTCACTTACTTAGTCCTCATAACAACCCCATGAGAACATTACTATTACTCTTCTCATTTTTTACATGAGGAATCTGAGGCACAGAGAGGTTGTAATTTCCCCAAGGTCACTCCATTCCTCTTAAATGGACTTTCAACTCAGTTAGTTTGGCTCCAGAGCTGTAACACATTTAGGCTGTATTTTAAACAAAATTACCCAAGATTTAAAAAATATATCTTCTTTTAAAAAATCTAGAGCCTACTAAGAGATATTTATAAACTCACATAGTTTTCAAAAAGTTTATATTGTTTGTAGAATATTTTCTGTTAGTGTTATAAAATCCAGATTGAAAACAAGCCTCATACAACATAGAAAAGACACCTGTGAAGTTTTGTGTTCTGTATGATTATAGGCTTATTTAAGCATCCTTTCTGTTGAAGGCACATCCCTGGTGTCATTGGTTTCTTGTCTTAAAGACTGAAAGTGAGGTGCAGCCCCCAGGAGGGATGACGGCCACATCCCCATCCTTTCATTAAAGACCAAACCCGCCCTCATTGCCTCAGACCTTCTCTTCACCAGCTCTTCAATATAATCACAATGTCACTTGATTGTCAAGCTGATCAGGTCCTGCTAACAGACATTTGGGAATGGTAATTAGGATTTAGTGCATGGCCTTTATTCGAAGAGGACTGACCCAGCTGTAACATACCATAAATATAGCCCTGACAGAAGCCTGAAAATTGGTTCTGGTTGATTGTCTTTACACAGTGCTATGACTCATTGCTTAATTTCTTTCTGATGCTTTTGCCATAAAATTTCTGAAACCTATAATTTTTGTAAAAATATATATCTAATTCATGGTGTTAAAAACGGTTTCAGGTAACTAATCACATTTATAGGACATCTCAATCCTAGGGCATTTATACTTGCTATTCATTAAAAGAAAGTGTAAAGGATTAGTTTATTTGCTGTTTTTATCAATATCTAATATATTAAACACCTATTATGTGAGAGGTACATAAATTTAATTCTGTCTGCTACCCCCACACCCCAAGGTATCATGTACCTATTCTGTAAGAGTCTCTGTTAGAGGATGGTCACCCTGTTTATCATATTGTGGTCAGATGTAACACTGCTGGTTTAGATCCCAGAACAGCAATTGGGAATGAAAACATCTCCAATCCTTATGGTTTGTGCAACACGAGGCATAGTCTCTGCACAGGATCCAGCCAGCTGCTCCCAGCTCTTATCTGACTCTGTGGAAGCCTCTGTGAGGTTTCTGCACGCCATAAACACTGATAACTTCTATCAAATGCCATCGTGGGCAGCTATGTTCCAGCCACTGTCCTTTCCCTCCCAATTCCACACTCCAACCCAAAGTTTAGTATCTTAGTGAAGGTAAGCTCCTTGAAGACAAATTCTTCTACCCCTATGTCCACAGGACCCAGAGTAGTGTCTGTCATATGACAAAGGGTCAAAAACTGCTTGCTGATTCAAATATGGTACATCCATGAAACCATGCTATTTACTTTTTCCCTCCCTTTTTGTAAGGGTCTTAGTTCTTAACATTGTTTGTAGGTTTATTAGTTGAAATATTTTGGTTAACTTTTGGTTAACTATATTTTTTTCATGATTACAAAAATGACATGTGTTACTTATAGATATTTTGGAAAAGAGAAAAAAATTAAAAGGTAAATAAAACAATGCCACATATTAACATTGTCTGCTTTTTTGTTTTTTCATTTGATATCATAATTTCTAGATGGTTTGGATCATGTTTTCTACTTGTTATTATATTGGGAATCTTCCTCCTTATTAAATATTCTTCCAGAATAACCTTAAGTGCATACTTGAATGAGAGTTCATCATATGGGATGTATTATCTTCCATTTGCCTTTCCAGATCCACTGTCTATCCTTCTCTACCTTATTTTCTGCTTCTAGAGGCTGATCTCATGGACGCTTTGAGATCAAGGGCCCTTTGGCTTCCCATTGGGTTTGGTCCATGGGAAGCCCTGGCAGGAGATGGGAGAGAAGAGAGGGAGGGAGGAGATAAAGGGCAGGTACTTTATTCCTTTGACTGTCCCTGGCAGGTCACCTCAGTTTGGCTGTGTCCTCCCACCAAAGTCTAAGTCTACAGAGTTCTCTCCTTCTGAGATCTAGTAACCCTTCTCTCCCTTGCCTTTTTAGGCGGAGGGGCTTTGGCCAGGGTTACTACGCTATCTGTTGTAGTTTCCTGACAAACACCTTTGTAAATAGTCACTTAAATATCCTATTTTGAGTGTCTTATCTTTTCCTGTTGAGACTCTGACTGATATACACCACAGTTCAATCATTTCATGGGATTACATTGGTATAAATAGTGTTTCAGTTGAACATTCTTGTACCTAGATCCTGGTGCTAATTTCTGATTTTTAAAAAAAATTCTAAAATTAGCATTACATGGTCAAAAATTAAAGGAAAATGATGTAAGGCGATTTACATATATCCAAATTGCCTTCCACTGTGAAATATCTATTGTAGATAGTCATTTGCTATTTGTTTTTGAAAGCTCAACATCTAAATCTCATTCCTGTGGGGAGAACCCTGAAAGTATGAATCTTCGTGATAAGTAAGGCCCTACTTCTCACTTTAGAAATGAAGGAACCAGATATTTCTTCCTTACTCGCTGACAATAAACACTTGGGTACATGAAGCAGGTTTTGCCATTAGTTGTTCTTGCCCTGGACTTGAATCTGAGAGGAATATGGATCAGAAGATGTGAGTGACACTTAGAGATTATACACAGCAGGATGGGATGGCAGAATTGCAAGTGCAGTGGCAGTGGTTACCATGGGAGCAGAAACAGTGGCACGGGAGAGTATCCTGTGCAGGTGGCCCCAGCTGTTGCCTTGGCTGACTATGTCCTTGCTCTCTGCTACCAACTCTCCTGGTTTCTGCCTATATTCTAAGCCTGGCTCTCCAGCCTCCCTGTCACTTGTTTATGAACTGATCCATTTATCATTATGAAATATCCCTCTTTATTTCTTGAAATATTCTTTGTTCTGAATACTAGTTTGTCTTATATTGATGTAGTCACTCTAGCTTTTTTTGACGGGAGATGATAGAAATAATTGGTTTTTTTTTTTGTGGTGATGGTTTTTTGGGTGGATGCATATACTGAAAATTTCCATGTTTTACACTTAGAATATGTACACTTTAGTTTACTTCAACTTGCTGCAATAAAATTACAAAACATGACACTAGTTGGTCTTTTCAAGAATTCTTGAACACACAAAGAGAAATACCATCAGAAGTGCTATAGAGTAATAAAAATAATATTATAATAAAAAACTCCAAAATTATATGTATAGGACTTTCCTTGTACAGAATAGCTTTTATGATTTACAAGTAGCCTTCATGGACATGTGCCTTCATGGGTATGCCAGCTTTGTAGACGTGTTTTGTGGGTGTGTGACCTGTGCAGTCACAGAGGATTCTGAGCTTGGTTTAACGCTCTGCTGTCACCATCTTAAAATTCTTTTTTGGGGGGTCAGGGGGAGGGAGCTTAAATTACAGAAATTTATTTTCTCACAGTTCTGTAAGTCCAAGATGGAGGTATCCTTAGGTTGTCCTGAGGCCCCTCTTCTTTGCTTACAGATAGCCACTTTCTTGCTGTGTCTTCACGTGATCACTCTAGCTTTTTATGCTTAGTGTTTGCATGGTATATTTTCCCATGCTCTTATTTTAAACTATCTGTGTCTTTATTATTTTTTTTTATTTTATTTTTTCGGTACGCGGGCCTCTCACTGCTGTGGCCTCTCCCGTTGCGGAGCACAGGCTCCGGACGCGCAGGCTCAGCGGCCATGGCTCACGGGCCCAGCTGCTCCGTGACATGTGGGATACTCCCAGACCGGGGCACGAACCCGTGTCCCCTGCATCGGCAGGCAGACTCTCAACCACTGCGCCACCAGGGAAGCCCTGTGTTTTTATATTTAAAGTGGATTTCTTGTCACTCTTGGCTAGAAGCAGAAGTTGCCTCTCTGTTACTTTTCAGAACTACTTTGTTCCTTCCTGTAAATTTATTTTCTGTTTAACAAGCTGGAGTTTAATTCTATGATTTGCAATCAAGAAATTTAGTGGTACAATATTGGTACCGGGAGCAGAGTGTAAACAATAGATCCTCGAGGGAAATGGAGGAATCCAGGCTTGCTAGTTTGGGCAAAATGCAGTAGAATTCCCTTTGTGTTAGGGGATGGTATTCTGGCAGCTCAGGGCATGCAGTGGTGAAAAAAAATCCCTTATTATCACCTGGAATGGAGAGCTCATTGAACACAAAGTTTAGAAAAATAAAATGGCTCTTGGGATTGAAGAGTGTGAAGGGGATGAAAATTTAAAATACTGTGGGATGGGCTGCTATAGCCAGACCTAATAGGAAGGGAGACAAGTGGTAAATATCAGAGCCTTCCTCTTTGGCCTCTTTCTTACTCTGACTGACATGGTAAGGCTCCTCATTTTCCTGATTTGTTATATTGTGAGTAATTTTGGATTGTATCATGAACACTATGAATGTCATGTTGTAGAGAATGGATTCTATTAATTTCCTCTGTGAGTCAAGTATTTTCATGACTTGGTTGGATATGAGCTCCAAACTCTCTCTCTCTTTTTTTTTTTTTAAGACCAAAGTCAGTTCAGTTCATACCTTTTACCTTTAGGTGAGGGGCTTTGAATCTGCTCTATGCATGCATGGTCAGGACTCAGCCAGACCTGTGGGCAGGCAGAACTTGGGTATTCCCTTTCTGACTCTTTCTCTTCCAAAATTTTCCCTTTCTCCAATGACCGTAGTTACCTTGGACTCAGTACTCTGATTCCTTAGACCAAAAATATCATGATTTTTCCAGCCATACTTGGTGCTCTGTGTACGCTACTGAGCCTGCCCTCAGGCTAGAAGAGAAGCAGGAAATTGAAGTGTTAACTCTGTATTAACTCCCTCCTGTGTGCTCAGACTTCTCACTGGAATCTTCTTTTCTTCACCCTCTTGTGCTTCCATATAGCTCCTTCCTGTATGTGTCCAGATTTCCTAGTAGCTACCTGTGGAGCATTTATTCTCTGTGGATTATGTACAGGATTTATCCTATGTGGGGTGGGATGTTTACTTGGCTATTACTAGAAACTCAATCCTTATTTAAAACATCTCTTTGTTTTTTCTCTTCATGTTTCTAGAAAGTCCCTCTCCCAACTATTATGGATATGATATGTCCTTCAAAAAGCCTTCAGGCTTGCTGTAAAATCTGGGTCTCTGAATGTTGTTACATGTTGAAGGGGGCTTAAAGATTTTTTATCTGAACCTCTTCATTGCACAGATGAGAAAACTGAGGCCACAAGGGAGCAGGTAATTTACCTACAATAAGGGGTGGCGCTGCTGGGGAATGTGGGTGAGAGCCATCCGAGAGAGACCCAAGTTTGCCAAGGAGAGACACATCTTCTGAAGACTCAAATGTAATTTGTGAACCCTATTGGGAAGAAACGTTTTCTTTGATGCCTCTCTGCAGTAGTGATTAGGGTAGTATAGATTTAGAGGCTTGAAATGAGTAAGAGAAAGGATTTCTTTGGAAATCTTGTCTGAAACTGCCATAAGTTTTAGAGACATCCAGTTGGAAAACACATCAAACATGTCTTTTCTCAAGCAAGTCGTCACATTTCATTACCATGGCTGGTTTTCTATCTCGGTCTCTCTCTCCTGAAGCAGCTGTGCTCATGCTGAAGAGACAGAGGCTCAGAGCTCGAGTCAGATGATGACATGTGTTGCCTCAAGTGAGAAGCCTTTACCACAAGGTTTAAAGTTCCTCTCAGTCTTTGCTTGTCTGTTTGAATAAGAATATCCAGGGACTTCCATGGTGGTGCAGTGGTTAATGCAGCGGACACGGGTTCGAGCCCTGGCCCGGGAAGATCCCACATGCTGAGGAGCAACTAAGCCTGTGCGCCACAGCTACTGAGCTTGCGCTCTAGAACCCGTGAGCCACAACTGCTGAGCTTGCACTCTAGAGCCCATGAGCCACAACTACTGATCCCACGAGCCATAACTACTGAAACCCACGCGCCTAGAGCCCGTGCTCCGCAACAAGAGAAGCCACCGCAATGAGAAGCACACACACTGCAACGAAGAGTAGACCCCGCTCCCCACGACTAGAGAAAGCCCGTGAGGAGCAACGAAGACCCAACGCAGCCAAAAATAGAATAAAATAGATGCCTCAAGAGGCATCATGTGTTTCAGCTATGCTCTCGCACTGAGGATGTTGTACCTGAGAAAAACATGCCCCTTATAGCCAATAAGGAGGATGGGAGACTCAAGGAGCAGATCTGATCCCCACTGATCTGCAGTCTGAAGCAGAGCTACTCCAGCTGACCTGTAGTGAGCCAGAAAATCAGATGCTTATTGAAACAAGCTCTTGAGTTTTGGGGTGGTTTCTTATGCAGCATTATTGTGGCAATAGCTGACTGTGATAGATCCCTAGCAAGATAAGGAGTGAGCCTGTGACCTAAGTGTAGTGCATCAACTGCTTTTGACTGAGCCCTTAGAACTTGAAGGAGAGACAAAAGATGCAGGCAGGGGGGTGGGTGTGACTGTGTTAGAGTCAGGCAGCATGGCAGGGAGGGTCTGGGGGTGGCAAAGCTCTGTGGGGCTGTGGTCAGTTGCTGGAGTCAACAGGGCTGGTGGTGGGTCCTGAGTAGATTGTTCTTATGGCAGGGTCTTCACTATGCCTCCCTGCCCTTACTGTCCACCCAAGTCTTGTTGGCCAGGCCTTCCATGGTTCTGAGTCGCTTGATATCCTTTGGGTAAACTCCCTGCTGCTTAGATTTTCCAGAGGTATGTTGCTTCTTTACAACCAAGAACCCTGACCAATACATCATGAATTGGGAAGGAACCTGGTTTTCTTATGATTATACCCCCTTGGCATGGCTTAATATGTGTGTAACACTGTCCTAGATTGTCTCCTGTAATCCTCATAACCCCTCTATGCACAGGACAGCAAAGTGGTTCAGAGCCCTCACTTCACGCACAGGGTTTACTCTCTGTGTCTGCAACTGTGTCTGTGTGGGCAAGCCATTAAACCTCTGTACCTTAGTTTCCTCATATGAAACTAGGAATAAAAATAATTCTACAAACAGTTTGTGTGTAGCTTAAAACAATACCTATTCTATGATAACTTCTCAATTAAGAATTACCTGTAAGTGGTAGTATAGAAATGATAATGATGAGATGCTGCTGTTGCTAATATTAGTATCATCCTGTGAGATAACAATGACCTGTGATGCTTGTCCTAACTTGCACAATGTAAATAAATGGTAGAGCTGGAATCTTCCTTGCTCTCCTGGCTTTCCATAGTTCCAAAGCCTTTTATGAGTTAACATAATGCAGTGGTTCTGAACCTTTTGTTCTGCATGGCTTATGTGTCTACAGCACCCTAACAACCATGCCCTGAGTTTGAAGATGCTCTTCTTGAGCTCTTCCTACCATGTCCATTTTGGTAAACATAAGAATCTCATGCCTCACTTCTATTCCTATCATTCTATTTAGATCCCTACATCTGGATCCCTACTCCTACATCCTTATTTGAGAATTTCTGCAGGGTCATCTGTTCTTTCTGATGGAAGTTGTACTTTGGGTGTTATAGCTCCTAGGGGTTGGGTGGAGAGAAGCATGATGGAGATTATTAAATAATCTAGTTGGTATTCTAGGGTGGTGTGTTGATGGTGGTAGTGGAAGGTGTGCCTTGAGCAAGCATCTAGGAAGATGCAGCCCTGGAGCCAGGAGGCAGTAGAGGAAAGCCCTGGAGGGGCACCAGCATTTCAGGATGGAAGAGTCTAGAGAAATTTTCACTTCTTTTACCTAAGACTCTCCCTGGTGCAAGAATGATGCTGGTACCAAAATGTATGGTCAGGCTCCTCAAGATGGCTGTTCTTTTGTTCTCTGTACATCCCCTGCTCCACCAGTCCCTGCTTCACCTACACCCTATGCACGTGACTGACCTTTCTACATACTTGCCCCAAGCCCCAGATGGTGATTGTTCTTATCAAAGGGGTGGTGAGGGGCATGCCCTTCTACTGGTTTCCCTGGTAACTAATGAGCCCACCTGACATCAATTCCCCTGTAACTGATAGTCTCCCCTTCTCCCTGGGAGCGAAGACTGCCTCCACATCCTGCCTGCCGCCATCCACCACACATATGGTGGGATGTTGCTCCAGGACCTTGCTTCAGACCTGTAAGCTTCCCCATTCATTAAACCATTGAGGTCTCTGTTGCTGACTCCGGGCTCTTTCTTCAGGCTGAAAGCTGGGCAAGTGCAGGCCTTATTGGCCTGCAGGGTACAGCCCAACACAAAACAAATATTACAAGTTTAAAGCTCAGCCTCAAACTCAGGTGTGTGAAATATCACTTACTTTATATCCTGTAAGTCAGAGTCACTCTTCCTCTGATAGATACTTAATAGCCATTCTGAGGATTCCCCCTTTGCACTGACCCCTGCCCCCCAGCCTCTGCCTCATGGACTTGGGTCGATGATCCAGGTATTACTCAGTGCTGAGTTTGGGACATGGGGAGAACTGCGGGGACCTCTGTGATTGCTCATCATCTCTAAACTGAGACATCCTATGTCTTTGTCCTCATGGGCCTTTCAGTTGTTGGGACACTGTTACTTCCTGAATATGCTGGGGCTCTGAAAATCTTTGTTGAGTCCAGGGTGTGAACCTCGCACAGCACTTCCTCTTGGGGTCTGGCCTCCTACTTGGTTGCAGTGCCAGGAAGTGGGGGTCTGGATCCCTGCTGATTTGGGACACAGCCCTGTCTTCCCACTCTTCCCGAACCTCAGGGAGTCCTTTTCTGGTCTGAGGGCGGTCTTCTCTTTCCATGTCTCTCCATCCTCTTAAGTCTCTGCTGCACCTTTCCAACACCCCATCTCTGCTCTTCTACTTTCCTTCCTACTTCTTCCAGAAACTTGTGGAATTCTCCAGTGCTAATTTTACTTTTTGAACCACATACCTACCCTGGGGTACTGAGCAGAGAGCTCTGCTATTTGCTTGAATAAAGGGAAAAGGAACTATGGGGCATTCTCTATACTCATTGATTAATATGTCCAAAGATTTTCTAGCCACATGAGCAGAATTGAACACGATACTCTTCAGATTATTGGGAATCAGCTCTATCACTGCCAGTCAATTCCTGAACAACTCAATTTGCAATTCTGTGCCTCAGTTTCCTCATTTGCAAATAGTGTTCTTGCCAACGCTCTAAGCCCAAGCCATTCTTAAGAGGATGAAGGAATTAAGAGATATAAAAGTGTTTTGAGAAAAGAAAAAAAATACTACTACAGCTATCTGGAATTAGTAAATGAACCCCTCGGGACTCAGAGGAATGCTAGAATATCTTGTAGTGCCGGTAGTATTTTGATATTGAATTTGTAGAAAAATATAAGCACTGAGCAGAGGATGAGGGAAGTGAAGAATGAAAACAAAACCTCATACAAAAAGATGATAATGATTCTCATCTCAAAATCATCTCCAAACTGCCTTTTTTCTTCCATCAAACAACTGATGGGCAATGAGATTGTGCTTATTTGTAGTTAAAGCTATTGCAAGTTGTAGTTAAAGCTAAAGCTATTGCAATGCTGACAATTAATATATATGTGGAACACAATAATGGAAGTCCCATTTTACCGCCAGTGTTAGCCATTTGCTCCACAAGGCACAAAGAACGTGTGGGAGAGCTCTGCACCCTGCATGATTTGCATGTAAAATGCATCCTCTTTGCAGGATGTGCCTGCAAAGGGTGCCTCAGTGGGGTCAGGAGTTTGCATTGGGTCATGGCGGGTCTGCTGATCACTGCAGAGTCACTGTAGACTGCTCTGGCCTTGGCTCCATTCCTCTCCTCCTCATTCCTTTGATTCACTGAAGAAATTGCCGACCTGGAAGAGTCCTTCACGGCTGCTGTCAGCCTCAGGCTGACATTCCCTCCACCCATGACCTTGAGACTATAGCTGTCATTCCCTCCACCCATGACCTTGAGGCTATAGACCTTCAGCTTGGAGACTAATAATGGTCACAAATGCAGCAACAATGGGGAAGAGAAAGTAGAGCAGATACTGTTGATGCCCTGTCGCTATCCCTCAGCTTACCTGGGTTTATCAGCTGCTGTGAGAGACAGTTGCTTCCTACCTCTAAACACCTGTTTCTCTTTTGCTCTGCCTGAAAACTTGCTCAGGTGCTGCTTGAATTTGCTTCACCACGGCAGGCCGTCGCGGAAATATGTGCATGGGAGTTACATCCTCGAACAATGGAGCGTCTCAATCAGTAGGGAACAAGTCAGCGTCTCCATACCCCCGCCTCCCATCTTTTAGTGCAGTGGTTCTCAGAGTGTGGCCTCTGGACCAGCAACCTCAGCATCACCTGGGAACTAGTTAGGAATGCAAACTCTGGGGCCCCACCGCATACCTTCTTGTCGGGAAACTCTGGGAATGGAGCCCAGCCACCGGTGTTAACAAGCCCTCCAGGAGACGCTATTGTGTCCTCAGGTTTGAGAACTGCTGCATTAGTGGGATGATTCTGTGCTGGCTTCCACACATTTTCTCAGACAGTGTAGATGGGTTTGAGCCCCAGTTGCTCACAGTGGTTAGCTGGCCAATAACATACCCTTTATTGACTCTTGTTCCTTCCCTGTCACACGTTCCCTACTTCCTCATTTGTACCTTCTGAGGGTCACTTCCCTGATAAACTACTGCCTCCAAAGCCTCTTCTCAGGGTCCACTTTAGGGACATGACAGACTCAGGACAAAAACCATCTGCCAAAGGCCTACCTTGTGTTGGGTGCTTTATACATATAATCTCATTTAATCATCACAGATGAAGAAACTAAGTCTCAGCAAAATCAGTTACGTTGTCCAGAGTCACCCCGGGTGAGTGGTAGAGTCACCTTTTAAATCTCTTCCTGTCTGACCCCAAAGCCCACACACATTGACCACTGCAAAGCCAAACAACTCATAAATATACTGGTTAAGAGCATGAGTTCTGGAGTCAAATATTTGTGTGTTTAGAGGGGTGGGATAGGGAGGTTGGGAGGGAGGGAGACGCAAGAGGGAAGAGTTATGGGAACATATGTATATGTATAACTGATTCACTTTGTTATAAAGCAGAAACTAACACACCATTGTAAAGTAATTATACTCCAGTAAAGATAAAAAAAAAAACAGTTCTACCACTTCCTAATTATGTCAACTTGGGGAATTTTCTTCACCTCTCTGAACCTTAGTTTCTTCTGTGCAAAGACAGTCTTGGTCACCTCCCAGTATACGCACCATAGAATTCACAGCACTGTGTACACAGGACACTGTGGTGGCTAAATATTTCATTTGATATTTACAACAACTTGAGATGTCTCCTTTTCGTCCTTGTTTTAAAGAGAAGGTGGCTTGTTTTTGCTTTCCCAACTCTCTTCTGGTGGGTTCCTGAAAACCTTCAAACAGTTCTTGCTTAGTACAGATGTTAGTATGTTACGGTTCAGCAGGAATATTCTGGTGAGATGCACACCAGGAGAAAAGTCAGTACTTAGGAGCATCATGTGAGTTTAGCAGGTAGCTGGCAGGAGCACCCTTAACAGGGCACTTAGCACTGCTGTTTACTCCAGCGGAACCGAGAGCCCAGGAAGGAGGGATGGGAGCTAGAGCTGAAAACCACCTTCAGCATAAGGTCACTGCCTGTTTTTAGGGCTGAGGAAGAAGATGTAAAGGAGGTAAGCAATTCGTCCAAGGTGATATTCAGAGCAAGCCCCAGTGGGACTACAGGGAAGGCAGACCAGGAGAACATCTGACATCTTTTTCTTGGCCTGAATCCAGGTCTCAAGACATGCTTCTGCCGTGTTGGTGACAGTTATCAAAAATCCGAACACAACAAAGAGCAGATGTTTATGACAGCATAACTATTTTTACTACCCTCATTCCCACCTCCAAAATCATTCTAAAAAATAACTCCTGGAATTTAAAGGCCCAAAGGACCCCATGCACAGAAGCCTCAGTTCTCCCTGGTGTAAACTAGACACGCTGATATCAATTTCTTCCCAGGGTGCCCAGAAGTTCTTTCTCTGAAAAGACAGTGAATCTAGTGGCTTCTGGCTACTTTTCCCCAGCCACTTAGAGACCTGGTAAATTCTCCAGAATTTCCCCAAACTGAAGATAAGAAAGTGACCTGAAGCTCAGCAGAGTCCTGTCTCTCATTGTTATGCTCAGAGGCTTTTGAGAGGATAGGGAAAGCCCAGTTCTGGCTGAAGAGGGCCTGGTTCCCAGAACTGCCACATCGGTCACACCGATGGGTGACTCCTGGAAGGGGTCAGCTGTAGCCATGCTGGTTCCCTGCAAACACTGACTGCGTATCTCCCCTCTTTCAGGCAGGCAGGGTCGTAGGATAGAGAGGCACCAGCTGCTACACAAAACCACAGAACCTCAATTTCTCCTTGCCCAGGCAAAGTGCGGCTCAAGCTTAATCCAACCCCAGTTACCTTCCTCACTCCCTTTTGGGCCTTGAGCAATAAGAAAGTTTGAAAAATGTTCCCAGGGCCAGGTTTACTTCAGTTGGGTTGTCAAAGCATGATGAATTTGTTCTAAATCAGGATATAAGTTGGAATTGCAGCATTGAAATTATTAATTTAGTTATGTGTTGTGTAGAGTTATAAAATACACTGAAAATGTAAAGACTGTTAAAGCATGAGATTAGATCACTCCCTAACACCATACACAAAAATAAGCTCAAAATGGATTAAAGACCTAAATATAAGGCCAGAAACTATCAAACTCTTAGAGGAAAACATAGGCAGAACACTCTATGACATAAATCACAGCAAGATCCTTTATGACCCATCTCCTAGAGAAATGGAAATAAAAACAAAAATAAACAAATGGGACCTAATGAAACTTCAAAGCTTTTGCACAGCAAAGGAAACCATAAACAAGACCAAAAGACAACCCTCAGAATGGGAGAAGACAACCCTCAGAATGGGAGAAAATATTTGCAAATGAAGCAACTGACAAAGGATTAATCTCCAAAATTTATAAGCAGCTCAATATCAAAAAAACAAACAACCCAATCCAAAAATGGGCAGAAGACCTAAATAGACATTTCTCCAAAGAAGATATACAGATTGGCAACAAACACGTGAAAGGGTGCTCAACATCATTACAGCATCTTATCTATATTTAAACAAAGCTACTCAAATTTGAAATATACTTCTACCAACAAAGAATAAAAAATATAATATTTCTAGACATAAGTATATATTGCATTATATATATCATCAGAAATCTTACTGGAGAAAGGGGTAAGGAGCTGTAAGATTGTACTTTAGAATAGCTGGTATGGGGGTGGGGTCGGTCACGAAATGGAATATTATTAAATGCAAACTAAGAGCTATTTATGGCTTCACCATTTATAAATTTTGACGAACCCTTTTTTAATCCATTTCTATTTCCTGCCTGCACCTTCTCCAGGGGGTAATGAATTCCACAAATTTATTAGCTGCTGTGTGAAGTAATACTCCCATCAAGCACACTGGGAAACCAGCACTTCCAGCCAGGGAAGGTGAGTGAACTCTCTGTCAGGGATTTCTGCTTCTTAAGTGTGGCAGGGCTATTTGTGAGATGGAGGAATTTGCTGACAATTGTGTCATTGTGACGTGTCGTTTACATAAATTATGTTATTATGCAGATTTAGGAAGCTTGAGCAATTGGTATAATTTGATCTTATGGACACTGAATTGTATTTCCGTCTTTGGAATGACTGCTGGAGAACGTAGAGGATATTTATGGCACCCACAGCTTGAGAGTAGGGCTTCATAGTCTGCAATTTTGTATTAGTCTCATTTCTGACCCTACTCTGTGGTTTTCCTTTCCTTTCTCATCTACTTTGAGTCTATGTTATCTTGCTATATTGTATGCATTTTCGTGAGGTACAGTAAACCCTTTTTGAACATGAGATGAGGAATTGACAAAGCAGAAACTGATGCAGACAGACACACACAGGCTGAGGGAGAGAGAAACATGGAGAAAAGACTAGGAAAAGAGAGACACAGACAGGGATGGAGAGGAATCCAGGAGGGGAGACTGGAATAATACAGACTTCTATGTGGGATTTATGGAATTCCTATCACTACTCACCTCATAAACCTCATCAATAGAGCATTCTTTATTGATTTTTCCAAAGTTTCATGCTTCAGTTAATCGATCTCTGAATAACGACCAGCAAGCAGTAAAATACATTAAATACTCAACCAAACAACAAAACTCATCGATGGTCCTGTAGAAGCATAACCCATGCTTCATATTCCACTTTTTAAAAAAATTGTCAGATTTACTTAGGTTTTGACTTAAAAAAAAATTCAGCTGTAGCAAATGGCATCTCACCGGAGGCTTTGGAACTGCAAACCTCACAAGAGCAGTTCCAGTAAGAAAAGGAACAATGAGCAGAGCAGATTCAAGGAAGGAGGTAGGATTCTGAACAGTGAGTCTGTTTAGATTAAGCTTTTTTGATAAAGTATTTCTTTATCATTTCACTTTCCTTTGCCCTTTTTTTTTTTTACATTATTTATTTATTTATTTATTTATTGGCTGCATTGGGTCCTTGTCGCTGCACACGGGCTTTCTCTAGTTGCGGCAAGCGGGAGCCACTCTTTGTTGCGGTGTGTAGGCTTCTTGTTGTGGTGGCTTCTCTTGTTGTAAAGCACGGGCTCTAGGCGCACGGGCTTCAGCAGTTGTAGCACGCAGGCCTAGCAGTTGTGGCTCGTGGGCTCTAGAGCGCAGGCTCAGAAGCTGTGGCGCATGGACTTAGTTGCTCCGCGGCATGTGGGATCTTCCCGGACCAGGGCTTGAACCCGTGTCCCCTGCATTGGCTGGCGGATTCTTAACCACTGTGCCACCAGGGAAGCCCTGCCCTTTTTCTTTTTGCTCCTTGGGATTTTTTCCTGTTCCCTTTCTTCCACAGGCTCTTCAGCCCTACTAACCAGACTTCTCCCTTTTCTTTAAGATTGCACCCCAGGCCACTTCCCTTTGGTGTCCCAAGAAACTCAGCTCTGTCCACTTTATTATCCCTGTACCCTACTAGACTCTAGGCCTTATCTTCCATTTTCAGAGATTCATCAACGAGCAACAAAGCTCTTCTTACTGGTCATGATTCTTCGTTGTAAACAACAGAAAATGACTCTGGCTAATCTAAGCAGAAAAGGAATTTACTGGAAGGCCATAAGTAACTCTCAGAATCAAAGGAGAAGCTTTAGAACCGGGCTCAGAAAATGGCAGGAATCAAAGAAAGCTCAGCAAGCAAGAATACTGCCAGGGAGACTTCCCCGGTGGTCCAGTGGCCAAGATTCCACGCTCCCAAGGCAGGAGGCATGGGTTCGATCCCTGGTCAGGGGACTAGATCCTGCATGCCGCAACTAAAGATCCTGTGTGCTACAACTAACAGGCGGTGCAGCCAAATAAATAAATAACTAAATATTTTTAAAGAAAAGGGGACGCTGCCAGGGTCGTACACCGGTGGTCTGTTTGGCAATGCTCCTGTGGGCACCACTGAAGACAGACAACTTGCTGCCGGTGGTGCCGCAGCCACCATATGGAATGTGATAGCCGCTGCATCCTTGATTCCATTGCTGCAAATAGGTTCTGTCATTATTTATTTATTTATTTATTTATTGCAACATCTTTATTGGAGTATAATTGCTTTACAATGGTGTGTTAGTTTCTGCTTTATAACAAAGTGAATCAGCTATACATATACATGTATCCCCATATCTCCTCCCTCTTGCGTCTCCCTCCCACCCTCCCTATCCCACCCCTCTAGGTGGTCACAAAGCACAGAGCGGATCTCCCTGTGCTATGCAGCTGCTTCCCACTAGCTATCTGTTTTACGTTTGGTAGTGTATATATGTCCATGCCACTCTCTCACTTCGTCCCAGCTTACCCTTCCCCCTCCCCATGCCCTCAAGTCCATTCTCTACGTCTGCGTCTTTATTCCTGTCCTGCCCCTAGGTTCTTCAGAACAAATTTTTTTTTTTTTTTTAGATTCCGTATATATGTGTTAGCATACGGTATTTGCTTTTCTCTTTCTGAGGATCTGATGAGATAAGTCACACCACCAGGGAAACGTCATAGACCTAAGGGCACAGCTGTTGAAGAAGACACTCTTCTAGCCTTTTGGATGATGGGGTAGGAATTCATCAAGCAGGAAGAAAGGCCGGGGGTCTCTGTTTTTTCCTCTAGCTTTACTGAGGTATAATTAACAACTAAAATTGTAATATATGTAAAGTATACAGCATAATGATTTGACATATGCATACACTGTGAAAAGATTCCCACAATCAAGTTTGCATATCCTTTTCCTCACAACATTGTTCTGTGTGTGTGTGTGTGTGTGTGTGTGTGTGTGTGTGAGTGAATGCTTAAGATCTACTCTCTTAGCAAATTTCAAGTATACAACACAGTATTATTAACTATGTCACCATGCTGTGACACCATCCTCAGAACTTATTCAACTTATAACTGAAACTTTGTACCCTTTGACCAACCTCTCCCCACTTCCTCCACACCCACACCCCACCCCATCTCCTGGCAATCACATTCTACTCCCTGTTTCTATGAGTTTGACTTTTTTTTTTAAAAAAGTGTCCACATATAAGTGATGCCATACAATATTTGTCTTTTTCTGTCTGATGTTTCACTCAATATAGTACCCTCCAGGTTCATCCATGCTGGTGCAAATGGCAGGATTCCCTGCTTTTTTAAAGGCTGAATAATATTCCATTGTGTATACATACCACATTTTAAAATCTATTCATCTGTTGAGGGACCCTTAGTTGTTTCCATATCTTGGCTATTTTGAATAATGATGCAATGAATATGGGAGTGCCGATATCTCTTTGAGATAGTGATTTCATTTTTTCTGGATATATGCCCAGAAGTGGAATTTCTGGATTATATGGTATTCTAGGTTCAACTTTTTGAGGAACCTCCATACTGTTTTTCCATAGTGGATGCACCAATTTACATTCCCACCAGCAGTGCACAAGGGTTCCCTTTTCTGTACATTCATGCCAGCATTTGTTATCTCTTGTCTTTTTGATAATGGGCAACCTAACAGGTGTGAGGTGATATCTCATTGTGATTTTGATTTGCATTTCAGGGGACTCTGGTTTTGATGCTGCTCGGAGCTGTGTTTTATCACATAGTTTAATGTGGGTGTAAGTTGCCATAGAATTAGAGCTGGAGGGGGTAAATGGGCATTTGCATGCCAGTCAGGGTTTGAGTCATAGCCCAAAGACAGCTGCATTTGCACTTCATCTCACAGGGGACTGACTGCAGGTCTCTTGTGAAGCTTTCTGTCAATGATAGGTGGATTCTTTTGTGATTCTGCCTGACCCACCAAGTCCCATTTCTTGCCTGCTCTCTAAGCTTAAGCCTATTATTCTTCCCTGCTTGAGATGTACAAAAGTCTACTTTTTGCAGAGTATAGGATCACCGAGGTGTAGTTGCAATGTCTCCTCCTGTCTCCTTCACCTGAACCTGAGTTTCTATCTTAGATAGAAGATGAAGTAGGATTTAGGTATTCTCTCCAGGGGTGTAGGTAGGGGTGTCAGGAAATAGTGGTTACTGTTAAGGGCCAAAAGGCTTATAGCTGGACCTACTGGTTTTATATCCTTCTGCACTCCTCAGCAGAGAGTGGGGTTGATGATGTCATTTCTTATATAAACTACAAGAAATTGACACTTGTATCTGACTGCCTAGTAAAATGACTTCTGTCAATTGTTATCCCTGCCTAATAGCATTACAATGTTAATAACAAATAGTTCTCGCCAAAGACTTGGGGATTTTTAATATAGTTAAGTGTTGGTCTGTGGCTATAAGTTCCCTTCCCTCCAACCCCCAGCTGAAATCTTGTTAATTCTCACGAGCTAGTCTGAGCTGGAATGACCAAGTGGAAGGCCTTTGGGAAAATGCCCAGTGAACTGTTAGAGTTGAGTGTTATTGCAGTAGGTGGCGCTCTTTCCTCTGAATCCAAGCCAGTTTCCGGTACTGCAGTTGGCTAAGGACTGTGTCGCATTCCAGGAAGCAAGAGCTGAAATGAGGACCTGCCTGAAATCTATCAAAAGCCAGATTTCACCCCAAGCCTCACAGGACAGATAGTTGAATTGCAAACAATGATTAGCTATGGGGGTAGATTAATAAACAAACCTAGAAAGCATTTATACATATAGCTTCAAAATTTATTTTTGGCCAAGGTAAAGTCTTAACTCCCTATTTCTTGGAGCATTCAAGATAGTCAGAATTTAGCTGTTGTCTTTTAAAATACAAAATTTATTCTTACATCTATGAATCCTAAGATGCAGCTTATTTTAAGATACAACTTAGGCTTCATAGGATTTCTTGTTGTCTTTCACAGGCCTGGATGCCAGCTTCACAACCTGGCCATGCCCTATCTGGGATATTATATTTTACTGAGTTTAAGCAAGGCTATGTGTAATCTTATCTATGAGAAATTCACTATTTACAAACCACTGCTCAATCCCTGGTTTGAATCCTCCCTCTTTTTTTTCTTTTTTTTTTCTTTTTTTTTTTTTGCGGTACGCGGGCCTCTCACTGCTGTGGCCTCTCCCGTTGCGGAGCACAGGCTCCGGACGCGCAGGCTCAGCGGCCATGACTCACGGGCCTAGCGCTCCGCGGCATGTGGGATCTTCCCGGACCGGGGCACGAACCCGTGTCCCCTGCATCTGCAGGTGGACTCTCAACCACTGCGCCACCAGGGAGGCCCTTTTTTCATTTTTTTGTTTCTTCTTTTTTCCAACTACATCACTGGTTTGTATCTCTAGCTCTGATATCAGGCAGGGAGTGTGGGTTAGGGCTGATGTCAGTCTAGTGGGGAATGAATTGATTAAGAATCCAGATTTTCTATGAACACTTAGCCTGATTAAAAGATGGATGTTTTGCATCATTGTACTCCATGTTCACTGTAGAAGAATTAGAAAATGCAGTAACTAAAAAAGAAAAAAAAAATCACCAAATAACATTTTGGTATATTTACTTGTAAACCCTCCTCCACCCCCATGCTCTTTCTCTATTTATATAAATAACACACACACACACACACACACACACACACACATACACACATACCCCTCTATCAGGCTGTCAAAGTCCTGACAGGAAGCAGTAGTACACTGCCTATTTACACTGCCTAGGGACTATTTTCAGAGGTGGGGCAGGGTTCAGGAAAAGTGATAAAGTCCCCTGGGGCTACAGTGGGAAGCTATTACCACTCCTTCACCTGAAGGTCCTGATCTGGGAAGGCTAATGGGTGGATTGCATCCTCCCTTGCCCTTTGACTTCCAGTAGAGTTCTGTCCATGAGAGGCCCCATCAGAAGCTCCAAGGGCTTTTTGCCTAGATCCTGACCGATACCCACATCGTTCATCAGTTCTCACAGTTTCTCAGTCATAGTATTTTGATTATTGCTTCTACCTCATTTTCTAATTCCTCACCTTCTGGAATTCCAGTGAGATGTATTTTTAATCTTCTCATCTCTCTTACCCTCTTTCTTACCTTATCCATCTCTTTATCTCTCCTTGCTACATTCGGGATGATGTCCTTACATCTATGTTCTCATCGGTCATCTTTAATCTCTTTCATTTGCTGAATTTTATGTTTTCACATCTAGAAGTTTTGTTTGGTCATTTTCAGTTCTGCCAGTTCTTTTTACACAGTGCCTTAGGGTTCTTTCCTTAGGGTTTCAAGTCTTTTTATTTTATCATTTGAAACATAATTATTTCATAGTCTCTTTCAGGTTGTTCTACTATTGACGATGAAAATTTAACCTTTTGCAATGACTGTATTTTGTAATTTTTTATTGTGAGCTCATTTTCAGCCAGAATATATTTGCTTGCTTGTGCATTTGTGTGCCTTAGAATGTTCTGTATGTTTGGGGGTTTAGAAGGCTTGCTTCCTTTTTTTTTTTTTTTAAATATTTATTTATTTGGCTGTGCCAGATCTTAGTTGTGGCACACGGGATCTTTGTTGCCTCACATGGGGTCTTTTTAGTTGCGGCATGCAGGCTCTTAATTGTGGCATTCAGGATCTAACTCCCTGACCAGGGATTGAGCCCAGGCCCCCTGGGTTGGGAGCACGGAGTCTTAACCACTGGACGACCAGGGAAGTCCCTAGAGGCTTGCTTCTAAACAGTTTTGTGTTTGCTTTTGCTGGAAGCCCCAAGGATTTCACTTATTTGGGTCCCATTTTTATTAATTTCTTGGCTGGAGATTCCCACACCATGTGAGTTGTATGAATTTAGTCTCCACATACATGTGTGGAAAAGGCCTAGGCTTGCTGTTTCTAGTGGGAGATCTTTCCTCTGAGCTGATGAGTGAAGCTCATCTCTATCCCCCACTGTACTGATAGCCATTCAAGAGTCCTGGCTTTATATGGGGGTGGGGGGTGGAGGGAGGGGGAGGGGGAGGGTGTTCAATTCCTACTTCCTGCATTGTACATTCCAAGACGAAGCTTCTTGCTCCTTTATGGATGTTAAGCCCCAGTCCTTGCTCATAAGTTTATCACTTTGGCTTTATGTTCCTCCTTCATTTCTGGCTCTTAGAGATTTTCCTTTCTTTTGAGCTCTGCTAAGTATCTATTTCTTTTAGTTCTTTATCCAGCATTTCTATGAGCTTTTACTGAGGTGAATCTCTGTGTTCACATACCGAAGTATCCCTACATAGAGTCTGTAACTTGGTTTTCTGCATAATCATTCTGATATGGAAAGATATCTGTTCTGTATAGTTAATCATCTTTAATGACTACTTGGCAGAAAGAGTCTGAAATGGGTTGTAAAGGGCTGTCTTTAGAATTGCATTTCCTGGGTTAGCATACTTTCTCCACTATTTATGTTCTGGAACTTGAGCAAGTTACTTGAATTCTTCATGACTCTGTTTCCTTACCTGGAAAGTGGAGATAATAGTTCATCTACTCGGCAGGTTTGCTAGGGATGCTGTAACAAATTACTACAAATTTCGTGGCTTTCAAGCATCAGAAATTTATTCTCTCACAGTTCTGGAGGCTGGAAGTCTGAAATCAAGGTGTTGGTAGAACCAGACTCCCTCTGGAGGTTCTAGGAGAGAGTCTGTTCCTTGTCTCTTCCAGCTTATGGTGGCTTCAGGCGTTTTTTGACCTGTGGCTGCATTACTCCAATTTCTGCTTCTGTCTTCACATTGCCTTCTCCTCTGTAGGTGTAGCGGGAGCTCCCTCTGCTTGTCTCTTATTCTGTCTTGATTCCCATGTAAACCATAACTCTTATTAGGCTCAGGAGAACAGCTACTGCCCTGTGGCTGTTGGTGTGTGTCTCAAGCAGGCACTGGCCCTTGGTTCCCAACAACACCAATACATTTCCTCATTTGTTCAATCCTGTAATTAATTTAAAATAGTTACAGAATTGCTGCACCAATACCTGTACAAGAAACAAATGTATCAATATTAAAAGCGTTCAGGATTCATTTGCAGCTCTAGTCATCACTCAATCTCACCCAAGGCGGCGGATGTACAGTTAAACACTATGCTTTTAAATTACTTGGATTAGTTCTTTGTTTTGTTTTTATCTCCTTCACTATGGAGATGGAATTCACTTGAAATACAATTAGTTCATTTGTTTTGGTTTGGGTTTAGGTTTTTCTTTCCTCCTCTCATAATTGTTGATTTCATTTCATTTTTTGAATATGTAGCATATTAACATGCTCCCATAAGTCAGAAACATACCAAAGGGTGTACTTAGAGAGACGTCACTCCCATTTTTATCCCTTCTACCTTATTCTCTCCCCTCACACCTTGTAGGTAACCAGATTTGTTGTTTTTGGCTTTACCTGTCCTGTGTTTCTTTTTGTAAATACCAACAGATATATGTATGATTCTTATTTTGCTTTCTTTGTTATACAAAATGTGCTCTTTTGCACTTTGGGAAGCTTCTTTCTTAGTGGGAGAGGCAAGAAAGAAAGGGTGAGATACCATTTTTCACTATTTTCAGAATTCATTTTAAGTTCTTTTTGCCTCTCCCAATACATTTAAAGAGTGAGGACTCATCATCTGAGCTGGCTGTGAATTATAATATGTATATGAATCACCTCATAGATCTTGTAAAAAGGCCAGTGTAGTAGGTCTTGGGTGGGGCTAAGATTGTGTAGTTGGAATAAGCTCCCAGGTGATACTGAGGCTGCTGGTCCTGGGCCACACGTGGGTGTGACTAGATTGCATCACAGGCAGTCTCCCTTGGCTCTCAATGATCTTCAGACCACAGTTCCTGAAATGTCTCTTTAGAACCAATACACATACTTGTCTAAACTTGTTGGCTTAGTTCAGAGGAGGAGCTTGTCTCTGTATGGCTGGTGCTTCGTTTTGGGGGTGGTGGTGAGAGTATGCTGGAGGAGATAAACATGAAATGTTCTGTCATATCTTGGTGAGGTATAAAGTATCTTTCTTACTTAGTTTCTGCTTTGGTTCCCTTCCTACTTCTCTGTCCAGTGGCTTCATAAACTGCTTTTTTTTTTCCTTGCAAAGAGATTCAAGTCATTTGAGCAGGGATGTTAATTATTAACATCAACTTTGCTCTAAAAGCAAAACAGTAGGGTGTGACCTGTGTCACAGTGTACTATGACAAAGGGAATGCCATTTAAACCCAGGTACTTAGGGTCATTTGTGTCCTCCTGTTTCCAGTCTTTGGGAATAGGTATGGTAGCTTTCAACATCCACATTTTCCAGTTATTACACTTCTACCTTCTTATGCAGCCATTCAGCTCCTCCTCAGAGCCCTCCTCCAGCCCACATCTTTTCTGGAAGTCTTTGGGGCCCATTTCAACTGTGCTCAGATTCAAGTCTGTTCCTGTTCATCTGTTTCATTTCCTTGGGGGTTGACACCTGCATCTCTCTCCTGGGTTTCCTCACACAAATCTCGCTTACACAAACAAAATAAAACAGAAAATCATGCTTATCAATAAATAAATATCTGGAGGAGGTCAGCAGCCCACTAGTTCTACAAAGAGTTAATTCCAAATGCCAATTTGGGCTAACTTTACTCTAATTTACTATTATGACATTGAAAAATAGACCATTTCATTTATTTCTAGCTTTATTTTATTTTATTTTATTTTTGGCCGCACTGCATGACTTGCGGGATCTTCGTTCCCCGACTGGGGACCGAACCCGGACCCCCTGCGATGGAAGTGCAGAGTCCTAACCACTGGACCACCAGGGAGGTCCCTATTTCTAGCTTTAAACTGAGGTAGAGTTGTGTCTAGAAATGTATTGAGCATGGTATGTTTCACTCTAGGAAAGAGCTGCAGTGGTTATTCTGGGCCTATGGCTTCTAATTAGTGAAACCACTTTAGTACTTCCCACCTCCCCCAACAACCGAAAAGTTCAATTTATAATAAGAGCCCATGCCTTTTTACGCTGGAATGAACCTTAAGAAGATAACCAAACTGAGCCCCCTCTTACTGCAAGGGGCTCTTCAGTCCTTCCTAGACAATAGTATTAATCTAAAATGTATTACATGTAATTTCAACATCCTTTAGCACAGCTGTCAATCTGCCAAAGCAGAGCCCACAAACCGAGCTCCCATGGAGACCAAAGCCTCTTCCTTTTATTTTATTTTTATTTTTATTTTTTTATTTTTTGTGGTACATGGGCCTTTCACTGTTGTGGCCTCTCCCGTTGCGGAGCACAGGCTCCGGATGCGCAGGCTCAGCAGCCATGGCTCACGGGCCCAGCCGCTCCGCGGCATGTGGGATCTTCCCAGACTGGGGCACGAACCCATGTCCCCTGCATTGGCAGGCGGACTCTTAACCACTGCGCCACCAGGGAAGCCCAGCCTCTTCCTTTTAAACATGTCATTTGCACAGTCAGCTGGAGGTCACTTGGAAGAGAGCACCAGGGAACTTTGGTTTGTGTCCCTTTGTTCCTGGCTACTTACCTTATCATAAAAATATATATTCAATTTACAGATGCATCAGCATAAGCTCCTCCAGCAAGTGCAAATACTTATCTGGGAGAAGAAAACAAAATAATGTCTGAACCAGAGCTTTCATTTTCTGTTCGACTTTGATATTACTTTTTTATTTGAAGTCCAAAAAGAATAACAAATTGAATTCCTTTTATAAAAGTGAGACAAGGCAAAGGTTGGATAAAAATTCAGCTCAGTTTGTAAGTTAGTCAAGGAGAAAAATGCTGCCTTTTACTAATGGAATGCACATGGTCTATACATTATTTTCTTAGCACCATGTTTTAAAAAAAATTTAATTGAAGTATAGTTGATTTTCAATGTTGTGTTAATTTCTGCT
Source organism: Mesoplodon mirus (assembly GCF_964341445.2). Taxonomy (NCBI): domain Eukaryota; kingdom Metazoa; phylum Chordata; class Mammalia; order Artiodactyla; family Ziphiidae; genus Mesoplodon; species Mesoplodon mirus. The sequence continues at coordinate 100,284,384 of NC_138979.1, read as the reverse complement.
GTACAGCAAAGTGATTCTGTTATACACATATATACATTCTTTTTTAATATTCTTTTCCATTATGGTTTATCACAGCATATGGAATATAGTTCCCTGTGTCTTAGCATCACCTTTAAGGTTTTTTTTTTTTTTTTTGAGCAGGGCATGGGGAAAACAGTTTTATGTATGTATGACTGAGTTGCTGATTGACAGAGTTCATGAATGGCTCATTTGAAGTGAGAACAATCTAATCCTGGAGCCACAGAACCACCTACAGATGTCACACTAGATCTCAGCTGTCAACATGCCATCTTATTTTACTGCCATTTTCTTTTGCTCTTGGCTTTCATCAGCCATTGTTCTTCAGATAGCTGGACCAAGCTGCAGCATGTTGTGAACACATTTTTTTTTCTATAGGCAAAATTAAGGACTGATGTTGCATGTCTGTTAAGCTCACTTTTAGGGAACTTTGTCATTTATAAATATATCCAGTGAAACTTTCTGTGCACAAGAGTTACTCATACCACATAGATCTTGGAGGATAGGTCACTTGGAGGTTGGGTACCTTTGTCAACCAAAAAACCATTTCTCTTTGAAGTGAAGTGAAGTGAGAGAATGCCAGGATAAAGAGCTATTTAGGATATCTGCTGAGATTTCATTTCAGAGCAATAGGAAAAATACCCCACGAAACCCTTGGGAGTTTTTGGTGCCAAACTGTTTACATCCTGGTGACTCTAAGCCTCAATGCACATAATCACTGGTATATAGAAGATCTCTAATTGCTGCCATGATAGGGAGGATATGGCCCATGCCAAGGCTGTGGGCACCGCTGGAGTTCAGGCCTGCTTGGGCGTGTCCTGTGCACTGCCGGGATGGGCTGCAAGCTGCTGGCTTTTTTGAGTTTTTTTTTTTTTTTTTTTTTTTTTTTTTTTTGCATAAGGGAGTATCATTTTGGCTGAAGGAGGAAGGAGGCCATTTTGTGTGAGCTGTGTTGTTGGTGGTGGTGAAGGTGGGGAAACAGGAAGAGGGAGAGAGGGGGATCACACTTTTGACTGGAGCTGAGGCGGAGGGAGCAGTCCTCAGTGACAGAGCCACTGGGTCTGAGATAACACTTCTTATACCCTCCCAGCTCTGAGTGTGACCTGGAGGGAAAGGAGCATCTTCCTGTTTCTGTATGAGCTGCAACATGGCTCTGGCACAAGGAGAATGGGAAGAAATGTGTCATCAGGAGGGTGTGGTGACTTTGGAAGCAAAGAAGGTTACACCCTCAGTGTGGTCTCATGGTGGGTATGGGCGGCAGAGGTGGTGGGGAGCTGCTTGTGGAAGGAACTACAAAGGGGGTCTGGAGCAAGAGAGGAAAAATATGGCTGGTGTCACGTGGTGACCACTGCCGACAGATTGTTTTCTAAGCATGTGTGAGGTGCCGTCAGGACGCTCAGAGATAGAGCTGGGAGAAGCCTGCAGAAGCTTGAGAACTAGAGCTAGAAGCCAGAGCTCGTTAGAAGCTAGAGGGTTAGAGACATTAAAATTCGGGTATTTGTCATGGCTCTGTACCCACAGCCTGGTGAAGCTTGGGAAAATTCTAGTTATATCACCCAACACTTTCTTTTTGCTAGCCATGTATCAATGACTAATGCTAGGATTAGTGAAATTTATTCTTAGATGAGTAGAAATCACAAAGGGCCAATAAAAATTATGATAACGTGTGTGCCCCAGCCTCACATCCTCTTGGCTCACCTTTCTACTCTATTGTTGCTATGGCAACCAGCTGTGCTCAGGTGCAACCTGATCCGCACCTCACCTCAACTGCATCATTTATCAATTGCTTTCTGTCCTGGGGCATCTCTGCTACCAGCACCTGGGACACCTGCAGAAATCTGCTCAGTCATTCTGACACAGCCACATACTCAAAAGTATGAGGAGGGTTGGACCCCATAGATAACCTTTGACCCATGGGTAATGGGAACATATGGATAATTTCTCTTATCTTCTTTCCCTTGTGGGGACAATTCTGAAATACTTCTTACATGGCTCTTCAGAGTGTCCCCAGTAGGAAAGGACCCCAGTTGCCCAAGAGGAGACTAGTTTGATAACACACTTTATTTTGGCTTTTCCTCCTTCCCTGTTTGACTCTTCCCAGCCCTCCATCCACATTCCCAGAAGTCCTTGTCTCAGGCTCCACTTTTGGGGGGAACCCAGTCTAAGACAAGGTGAAAGAGCTTTACATGCATTGGAGATCCCCTTACTTTCTTACCAATGACATCCCTGGAAAAAGGTGAGAGTTGGTGGGGGAGAGGGATTGTCCAATTTCTAATCGATAGCAAAAATCTGTTATTGTCAAACTCAGTGAACATTTAATACTCTTTCACTATGATTGAGGGACCATTTTTATTTAGAAATCACTAAGACAGATCCCTGACATTAACAAGCTCTCAAATCATTTGGGGAGGCAAACATGTTCACAGCTTACAAAGTAGAGAGTGCTAACGGGAGGGTTAGCATGCATTAAGAGTGTAGAGAAAGAAACAGTTAATTTTGACTGGAAGTGGGAAGGGTTAGGGTCAGGGAGGCCTCCAGAGAAGAGAAGGCATTTGATCTGGACCTTGAGTGATGGAAAGGCTATTGAAGATAGTGAATTGAAGAGCTGGAGAAACTTGAAAATAATCTTCCTTAAGTAGAATTGGGGTGAGTTTTACTGTCCTCCCAGCTTAAGGGGCAGAGGCCTGCAGCCCTCCTGGGCCCTAATTCCTCTCCCTTTTAATCTCGTAAATAGGGTTTTGATTGCTTTCTCACAGTCTGCTTTCTCAGAGGTATACTGCCTTACCTTTTCTCTTTATCTCTTTATTATTTATGCTTTATTGTCATCTTTTCTATAGGAGAGAGTCAGAGCTGTAGTTCTTTACCTTGCCTGTGCTCACTATGGAGACCTTATCTCTGGATGCTGGACACTGGGATCAGGCTTAATGGTTCTGAGGAGTCTCTCTTCTATTCCACCAAGAAGTGGGACCACCTTAGTCCAGATGGGGGTTTTCAGGTGTGATTGATTCACAAGATCACTGGATGAGATACTCAAGGACAAGTACCCTTACCTTGAGGGTGGAGAGGTCACATTCACAGGCTTACTTCTCTCCTGCTTCTATCTGCACTGCTTATATTGAAGTGTGGGTTCTTACATCACTGAGGCAGTCAGTGGTAAACAACGAGATATTAGTATTTTCTTTTTGAATAGGACCAGAGATGCATTTATTTCTTCAAATGTAGAGACCTAAGAAGAATTATACAACTTGGCCCCAGGAAGGGAGGGCTTGGTGGGAAAGGCAGGTGACTAGAAGGGCAGGGCATTGTCCTCAGTCAGATTCTCTGCTGATAACCTGACTCAGCCACCATCTGCATGTCTTTACCTCTCCGTTTCATTGGCATCCAGATGACACATTTTTGAGTTTTAATCTCCCAGTAAGGGAAACAAAATTGTCTGGGACATCTTGTCCCACCAGGTCAAATGAGAAAGTGTTAATGGTTGAACCTACCTCTGCTCAATCAGTTGACACTACTCTTCAGAGCAAAGTCCACATCATAGGTGGGCAATTGAAGATAGACTGAGAAGTGGGCATGGCAGGTATCTGTATTGCTTTCTCAGTCCATCTCATCTCTGGCTTCCAGACACACCCCTTCTCCCTAGCTGTACAAAGTTGCCCTGTCTAACGTGTTCTCTCATATGCATGCCTTGGATGCTCACTTCACTTACAACATAGAGGAAACCCAAGGGTAGCAAGAGGGAATGAGTGATCCTTTCAAAATAATATAGTTTGATGAGGTTCATTTATAAAAAGACTATAAAATTGTGGGTGAGAACCACCAAGAATAGTGCAGTACCCAAGAGCTTGTGGCTTTGGAGCTGTTATCACCTTTTGTCCCAAAGGGATGGGAAGAGGGGATGATTTTTGGGACCTGGAAGACGAGGGAATTACATGGAGTTATGGGCATTGAGAGGATCAATGACTTCTAACTGAGGGCCATAGTCAGACAAGCGACTCTGCAGAGAGAGATCCAGGGAAATACTGATCTTGCTGTCACTTTTCCTTACTCATATCTCCTACTGGGGCTCTCCGTTGGCCAAACTAACTGGAGTCAGAGGGCACACAGCCCTGTTTATATACTGCATACATGTTAGCCTCCAGGCAGAGATAGGTGGAGAAGGGTGGAGAAAGGATGGGGGGGTGGAAATTGGCACAGACACACAACGACTATATCAAAAGATGTCTCAGGGGCTTCCCTGGTGGCGCAGTGGTTGAGAGTCCGCCTACCGATGCAGGGGACATGGGTTCGTGCCCCGGTCCGGGAAGATCCCACATGCCGCGGAGCGGCTGGGCCCGTGAGCCATGGCCGCTGACCCTGAGCGTCCGGAGCCTGTGCTCCGCAACGGGAGAGGCCACAACAGTGAGAGGCCCGCGTACCACAAAAAAAAAAAAAAAAAAAGATGTCTCAGGGTCAGTGTAAGAGTGTTCATTAATCTCTCCCCTTACAATCTACCATTGTTGTCCATCCCCCTGGTTCCAGTGTGATCTTACCTAGCTGTTATTATTCACCATTCTTCCATCTATGGATTAAAATGAAGTGTGACAAATGCTCATTGAGGATACTGCTAATCAATCATAGCTCTCTTTTTCACTCAGCTTGGATTTAGTATCAACACCCTTCTTAATACAGGGGTCCAGACAGCCACCCCCAATCAATTGGCATTGATTTGAGATGGAAGAAATTTGCCATCCCTTGCCTATTCAGTAAATCTATCACTTGCCCACTTCATACATAGTAGTGGAGGAAAAACAAAATATAATTGAGACAATTAGAATGAAATAGTAAATCTTGTCTTTAAAAAATGGTAAACAGGGCTTCCCTGGTGGCACAGTGGTTGAGAGTCTGCCTGCTAATGCAGGGGACATAGGTTCGAGCCCTGGTCTGGGAGGATCCCACATGCCACGGAGTAACTAGGCCCGTGAGCCACAACTACTGAGCCTGCGCGTCTGGAGCCTGTGCTCCACAACAAGAGAGGCCGCGGTAGTGAGAGGCCCGTGCACCGCGATGAAGAGTGGCCCCCGCTTGCCACAACTAGAGAAAGCCCTCGCATAGAAATGAAGACCCAACACCACAAAAAATAAATAAATAAATAAATAAACTCCTACCCCCAACATCTTCTTTAAAAAAAAGAAAAAAGGAAAACAAAAAAATAAGAAGGTACTTTTTCAGTTCATGCATTCTCTAGCAAAAAAACCAATCTGAAATATAGATGGTGGCCACAATCCTTGTTTCTAGAATTAGTCACGGAGCCACAGCTGGCACTGAAGGCTTTCTCCATTGGTGCTGTTGCTGCACTATTATTATTTAACATCTGCAGTGTCCTAGACACTGTGTTAGGTGCTTTACACAATTATTTCACTTATTCCTTGTAGCAATCCTCATAGGAAGTTACTTATTTTCTCCATTTTACAGCTGAGAAAGCCTCAGCTTAGTAAGATTAAGTTACTTGCCCAGAGTGATGAGTAACTGGTAGAGATGACACTCAAACGCAAATTTTTCTGTGCTCAAAGCCTGTACTCTTTTTTCTTTTATTTCTTTTTTTTTAAAATTGAAGTATAGTTGATTTACAGTGTTGCGTAATTACTGCTGTACAGCAAAGTGACTCAGTTATACATATATATAATTCTTTTTTATATTTTCCATTATGGTTTATCACAGGATATTGAATATAGTTCCTTGTGTTCTATAGTGGGACCTTGTTGTTTATCCATTCTATACGTAATAGTTTGCATCTACTCACCCCAAACTCCCAGTCCTTCCCTCCCCCACCCCCCTCCCCCTTGACAACCACAAGTCTGTTCTCTATGTCTGTGATTCTGGTTTTTTTTCGTAGATAGGTTCATTTGTGGTATATTTTAGATTTCACATATAAGTGATATCATATGGTATTTGTCTTTCTTTTTCTGACTTACTTCACTTAGTATAATAATCTCTAGGTCCCTCCATGTTGCTGCAAATGAATGCCTGTGCTCTTGACCTTTAGGTAATAATGACTTATGCTTCAGCATTCTCTTTGGCAAACAATTCTGTCGGCTGGAGAACCAGTGAGGTCACCTTTTCCAGTCCCTCAGCTGCTACAACTTAAGCCGTTGACTTCTTCCTGGTTCTCTAGTAAGAATAAATACTACTGTGTTTCTGCCTATAACCCTTGTATCTTAGAGGCACATGTGTGAAGGGCTTGGGGAATCACGCACTATATCACACTTCTACCAGATCCAGCCCCCACCAGAAACTTGAGGAACTTTCTACAGTGGGTGGCCAGGCAGAAGCTGGTATAATACCACCCTATAGGAAGGAGGTTGGCCACAACATAGATAGATAAACTGTTATGTAAAGTAAAGGAAGCCAAGACTTTCTCTGGTTAGGCTTTATTTAACAGCTACCCAGTGAGATAGCCAGTGAATTCTGATGTGTCAAACATTATGCTGGGTGCTGGGAGTATTAAGAATCAAGGTGATTAAAGACATTAGAATAGTCCAGAGTTCTACAGTGCACATTTTCCCTCTTGGGGCAAGGTTAAGTTCATTCAGGAATCCAACACACATTCATCAACCTTGGGCTGAAGTGACCAGTTTTGCATTGTCCTTCTCATCAGCAAGTTTTGGCTGGGATCGCTTTTGAAGGGGAGCTGCTCCAGCCACTTCTGCATCAAAGTGCTTGGCTGGGTCCTGCTCATGTTGATTGTGTCCTGCTTGATGGCTACTTTCCTAGTGTGCTGGAGTCTTCAACATCTCTCCCAAGCACTCAGTATACTGAACAGGATACAGGACTGAGGAATCAAGTGTCCTGAGTTTGGACCTCAGTTCTGCTATTTACTTTCTGTGTTATCCTGGGCAAGTTACTTTCCCTCTCTGGGCTTTACACTTTTAGATGACAATAGCTTCTACAGCCTATGGTTTTGCAGTTCTCACGGACACTCAAATTTTTCTGGAAACAGGCTGTGTCAGGTATAGCAACCTCTGTTTACCTTGACAGGGGGAGTCTTTTTGTAGTGGCTCTGGCTGTTTACAGCTTTATTGCCTCCAGATGGACCAGCCAATGCAGAGTTTATTTAGCTCCTTGCTACTCCAGGTGTGGTCTATGGGCCAGTAGCATTGACATCACCTGGGAGCTTATTTATAAAGTGGAATCTCAGACCCTAGACAGACCTGCTGAATTAGAATCTTCACTTTTGTTTTGGTTTTGGTTTTTTTGGGCTGTGCCATGTGGCTTGTGGGATCTCAGTTCCCCAACCAGGGATAGAACCCGGGCCACGGCAATGAAAGCCTGGAATCCGAACCAAAAGGCCACCAGGGAACTCCCTAGAATCTTCATTTTTAAGAGATCTCCAGGTGATTGGTACTGACATTAAAGTTCAAGAAGCATAAAACCCAACGCACAGGAGAATCTGATTGATTACTACAGCAATTAAATCAGAATCACTGTGGTTGAATTCTGGGTACTCACTGCTCAGGTGAATTTTGGCGTGCAGCTAGGGTTGAGAATCTCTAGCCTCACACAGAGTGGAGGTGTGTGTCTTTGTGCAGAATGGGAGACAGAAGATGGACCTCTAATTCAGCTGGGGGAGGAAAAGTGCAGAGAAAGCCTTCTGGAGGTAATATTTGAACTGCTTGGAGAACATGTAGGGTCAGTGAGGCAGAGAGGAGCTGAAGGGCTCTGCTGGCGCACTGACTCCAGGGGAGGGAACTGCAAGGCGGTGGGGGGAGCCCGGGGCTGGGAGGGCTGCGGAAGATGAGTCAGGGGCCACCTCTGCCGTGCTTGGGAGTTCGTACTTCATCTTGGGGACAGTGGGGGTGGGGTGGGGTGATAGCTGAAAAAAGTGTTTTCAGTGGAGAATGATGTAATTAGATTCGCATTTTAGGAAGCTCTGTCTTCCAGCTGATGCAGCAGATCCCTTGAAGGTGGAGGAGAATGAAAGCGGAGAGAACACCCTGGGGACAATTTCAAAGAAGAAACAAACTAATGTGAGCATCAGGAAGGATGGAAAGGAAGAGAGAAATTGAAAACTACTTAGTTGGTGACTAGTTTATGAAAGAAAATAGTGAGGGAGGAGTTTAGAATGATCCCAAGGTTTCTGGTGTGTGGTATGGGGGATGGTGGACCGTTCACCAAGATAAGGTATAAAATATAGGAGAAAGAACAGGCTTGGGGTGGGAGTAAAGAAAAGGGGGAAGGAGGAGAAGATGAACAAGACTTTTACATGGTTAAGTTGCCTGTGCAATGAACTACTATAGATGTCCTGGAAGTAGTTGGATATCAAAGTTCAGAAGAATGGTCTGGCCTAGAAATGTAGATTTGAGAATTATTAATAAATAAAAAAGTAATCAATTATGTGTATTTGAATTTATAGGAATCCTTCCAAGGAGAGGGTAAAAAATCAGAAAAGTATGGGCTTCCCTGGTGGCGCAGTGGTTGAGAGTCCGCCTGCCAATGCAGGGGACACGGGTTCGTGCCCCGGTCCGGGAGGATCCCACATGCCGCGGAGCGGCTGTGAGCCATGGCCGCTGAGCCTGCACGTCTGGAGCCTGTGCTCCGCAACGGGAGAGGCCACAACAGTGAGAGGCCCGTGTACCACAAAAAAAAAAAAAAAAAAAAAAAAAATCAGAAAAGTAGAGAGATTTGCATGGGGTATCCATCATTTGAAGATCAGATGCAGAGAGAGGTTGACACTTGCAGAAGTCGCCAGAGAGGTAAGTAGAAAACTAGAGGGGTGGGTGTCACAGATGCCAAAGAGAAAAAAGCACCAAGGGATGGTACACAGAAATCAAGAAGGATGTGGGCGAGAAGGTTTCCTGGACTTGATAATCAGGTCATTCTCAAGACAATGAGATTATTGGTGCTACTAGAGCAGTTTCATAAGTGTGTCAGATGTATTGATAGATTCTCCCTTAATACTTGATGGCTTGTGTTCAAGCAAATCATTTTTCATTTCAACAAATATTTCTTGAATGCCTTGTTTATGCAAGGCACGAGGGCTCTAAAGATAAATAAATGTAGGACCTCGGCCTCTAGGAAGTCCCTGCACCTCAATAAATTTGCAGGGATGGAGCCCTCTGTCTCTTGGACTGCCCTCAGGTTGGCCGAAGACAGGTCTACAGATGCAGCCACTTATTGAGCCCCTATGATATGCTGGGAACTGTACCAACCACTAAGGATACAAATACACACGTTTATTGTGTAAACTGATTATCTGACCTTCTAGAGTTCTCTGTCTGGTGGGTAAGATAGATGGATAAATAAACTCTACTACTAAATTTTTTTAACTACTAAATTTTAAGTACTCTAATAGAAGTTTCAAGAAGGTATCATAAAGAGAACATTCATTGAGCTTCTATTAGATGCCTAGGTGAACTAATGGTGTGACTTACTTGTGCTTCTGCTTGGAAAATCAGCTCTGGTTTGTGAACGAACATAGCCTGTGGGGTTGCAGGATAGAATCACAAGGTAGTAGGCTGGCTCCACATGGCTATTGTCTAGTGAGGGACTGGGAATACATTCCTTTAGCATTATTTGAACAGTTTCACAAAGAGACATTTTACAGAGTAAGATTGAGGGAGGGTAGTTATCAGAACAGGTGGCTAAGGTTTCATTGTTTCCTCACTGCCTTTCAAGGTAAATTGCCTTTTTGGGAAATAGACCCTCCGTTGCCCAAAGTGAAGTTGGAGGAGATAGACTTTCCTGGGATCTCACTAGTGGTTGAGTGTGTAGACTCCAGGCTCTAGGGAGCAAGTATTGGTATGAAGATGGCTGGGGAGGTGCAGACTCATTGAATAGCTTTGGCTGTTTGTAACAAGTTTTGATCAGAGGTGTTTTTCTCTTTGTGGGTATCTGGGGGAGAATCCTAGTAGGTGAAAGTCACTCTAAATATTTCAGACTGAAGCCTCTGAGTGGTTTGGGAAGCCAGACCTGCATTTTGGGGAGTTTGGAGGTTGTTTCTAGGTTCTTCTTAGTGGGATGGGATAACTGGCTGGGGAGTCCATGATCATCTTCTCTGCCATGAACAAAAAGCATGAAGCCTGAGGGTTGAAGTAGCAGCATATGAGTATCTTTATATGCAGTCACACTCTGTTTCCTTGAGGGGGAGGACGAGGTTCATTGTTACGTCAAAGCACAAATTTGGAAGGCAATTTGGTCTAACACACAGATTGTTGACAAAAGTCCTGTTTGTATGTCTGGAGATCAAAGGTGAATATGACACTCCACTCTCAAAATGAACGGCCCTGGTCATGGAGATGACTTAAAAAACAAAGTAAGTCTAGACCAATGAATGCATAACGTATTCTGGAAACCTGAGAGAGCAGTTGATTCTTCCATGGGCTGTGTTTTGGGAGGAGGAAGTCATTGAAAGCACAGAGAGGAGATGGCACTAGTGCTGGCCTTGAAGGGTGAGCAGAGCCTCCCAGCAAATGGCAGCTCTGAGAAGAAGGGCAATAACAGAGGGGCTGAAAATTGGTGATGTCCAAACAGGACCCGGGTAGGCAGCTTTGTTTAGAGAGTTTAATCCTAAGAAAAACACTCAGTATTCAGAGGCCTGAACTTAGACTGTTGGACTAGCAGAGACCTCACTGGGGTCATGCCTGCCAGCCTCTCAGTGAACAGTAAGGAAACTAGTTGAGGACCTGAGGTGTGGAGTCTACAAACTCACCATCAGGTCTTGGGCCTGTGCTGGGATTTGAAGCCCTTATTCCCGGGATAGTCACTGCTTTAGCCTCTCTCCCACATCTTCGACCCTTGTCATTACTAACACATGAAGAGAGAAAAGATTGAAAATAAATCCTAATGTTCACGGACCTGCAATACTGTTGGCAAAGTAGGACTGGGCAAAACCTGCCCTCTTAAGCCAAGGACACTGCACACAGAATCCAAGGTTGATTTCACCTCACTGGGTTACTGTCAGGATGATTCTGCTCAGTGAAATCCAAGTTAAGATACGTTTATTGAATCCATACTATGGGCAAGTCCCAGAGAAAATCAGATCCTCCCTTTCAGGACCAGCATGGAAGCTGCTATGACTTCATGTCTGTCATTCTGAGCGTCTTTCTGAGCGTGCCTTCTACCACTGTTCAACCTAGAAAGATGCTTATCACAATATGCTTTGTTTGTAGAAGCTTATGATCAACATATCTTTTTTTTTTTTTTTTTTTTTCGGTACGCGGGCCTCTCACTGTTGTGGCCTCTCCCGTTGTGGAGCACAGGCTCCGGATGCGCAGGCTCAGCGGCCATGGCTCACGGGCCCAGCCGCTCCGCGGCATGTGGGATCCTCCCGGACCGGGGCATGAACCCGTGTCTCCTGCATCGGCAGGCAGACTCTCAACCACTGCGCCACCAGGGAAGCCCCTGTTCATACCTTTTGAGTCAGTATTTTCCTTCTAGGAATTTGCCCTAAGTAAATATTAAGAGATGTGAGTAAAGATTATGTAGGAGGATGAAATATTCATCAGAGCATGTTTTGTTTCAACAAAATATTGGAATTAAATATCCAAAAGGGAGTTGATTAAAGCTATTTACAAAACATATTTAGTGACATGAGAAATGCTCAGAATATTATGTTTAGTGAAATTAATGGGTTACAAAGCTATTTCAAGTATCATTCAAATTTTGCATGTATTTGTAGAGATACATACACTGAATTAAAGTTAGAAGGAAACATTTCAACTGTTTAACAGTGGTTATTTATAGTTGGTAAGATGATTGATTTTTACCTTCCTATAATTTTCTGTATCTTCTAAACTTTATACTGTACAATAAGAGTCTATTACATATATAGTCAAAAAACTTTATGGTTAAAAAAACTGCACTTTGGGCCTCCCTGGTGGCGCAGTGGTTGAGAGTCCGCCTGCCGATGCAGGGGATGCGGGTTCGTGCCCCGGTCTGGGAGGATCCCATATGCCGCGGAGCGGCTGGGCCCGTGAGCCATGGCCGCTGGGCCTGCGCGTCCGGAGCCTGTGCTCCGCAGCGGGAGAGGCCACAACAGTGAGAGGCCCGCATACCGCAAAAAGAAAAAAAAAAAAAAAAAACTGCACTTTTTGCTAGTTTTTTTCTTTTTTAATTGAGGTATAGTTGATTTACAATATTGTGTTAGTTTCAGGTGTACAGCAAAATGATTCAGTTATATATAATATATATATATTTTTTCAGATTATTTTCCATTATAACCTATCTCCCAGTTCATCCCACTCCCCTTCCTCCCTTGGTAACCATAAGTTTATTGTCTACATTTGTGGCTCTATTTCTGCTTTGCAAATAAGTTCATCGCTTACCATTTTTCTAGATTCCACATGTAAGCAATATTATATGATATTTGTTTTTCTCTTTCTGACTTACTTCACTCTGTATGACAATATCTAGGTCCATCCATGTCTCTGGAAATGGCACTATTTTATTCCTTTTCATGGCCGAGTAATATTCCACTGTATATATGTACCACATCTTCTTTATCCGTTCCTCTGTAGGTGGGCTGGCGGCTGGGGAAGGGGGTTATTTCTATGTCCTGGCTATTGTAAATAGTGCTTCAATGGACATTGGGGTGCATGCATCCTTTCAAATTATGGTTTTCTCCAGATATATGCCTAGGAGTGGAATTGCTGAGTTGTATGGTAGTTCTATTTTTAGTTATTTAAGGAACCTCCATACTGTTCTCCATAGTGGCTTCACCAATGTGCATTCCCACCAACAGTGTAGGAGGGTTCCCTTTTCTCCACACCTTCTCCAGCATTTATTGTTAGTAGAAGTTTTGATGATGGCCATTCTGACCAGTGTGAGGTGATACCTCATTGTAGTTTTGATTTGCATTTCTCTAATAATTAGCGATGTTGAGCATCTTTTCACGAGTTCAACAATGGTGCCTTGTTTCAGAGGTGGCTGCAGAGCTCCTCACTCCCGTCCCCTCAGGCAGTCCCCTCACAGCCCACAGGAGTCCTCTCCCGGATCCACTCTCCTAACCTTGTGCTTAAGCTCCCAGCCCCTGCCACCATTGGCGGACACCTGTCTCAGGCTGGGGAGCCCAGGGCTGACTCCCCAGGAGATCCTGGCAAGGGCTGCGCAGGCCTGCTGGGACCTGTGCAGCCGAAGGAGGCCTTGGCTTGGGTGGGGGGCAAGCCTGCTCAGATGGGCACCCCTCCCAGTGCCCGTGGAGGCAGGGGCCAGCTGGTGGGGAAGGGAGTTGCAATGGTGGCCGTGCCCCTTGCGTGCCACTCAACATTGGTGCCTTGCTTCTGTGGTGGCCCGGACCTCCTCCACAAAACTTCCTGGTTGTGGATCTCCCCACTCCCTTCCTTTCAGGCTGTCTCCTCGCAGCCAACAGCTGTCCCCTCCCTGGGTCCACTCTCCAAACTCCACTTTCCAGCACCTGGCCCCCCTTTGCACCAGGAGACACCTGACTCAGGCTGGGGTGCACTGGGCTGTGTACAGAACATGTGCATAGGTCCTACTCTGTCCTGCCTTCCACAGACTGGTTGCTGCACTCCCCTCTGATCCCCTGAAGGTCCCTCTCTGTCCCAGTTGATCCCCTCACTGTGAGGAGGCTTCTCTGAGTGCAGGAACCTCTCCTCTCCTTCAGCTCCCTCCCAGGGGTGCTGGTGCTCTCCTGTTTCCTCTTTTCTTTTTTTCTTTCTTTTGTCCTTCCCCGGTTGCGTGGGGATTTTTCTTGTCCTTTTAGGTGTCTGAGGTTCTTCACTACTGTTCAGTAGGTGTTCTGTGAGAATTGTTCCATTCGTAGGTGTATTCTGGATGTGTGAGGAGAGGTGAACTCCGCATCTTCCTATTCCGCCGTCTTGACCCCTCCCCTGACCCATCTTCTATTTTTTCTATAATAGTTTATATCTGTTAATCCCATACTCCTAATTTATCCCTCCCCCTCCCTTTCCTTTTTGGTAACCATAAGTTTGCTTTCTATGTCTGTGAGTATGTTTCTGTTTTGTATATAGATTCATTTATATTATTTTTAAGATTTCACATATAAGCTTTTTCTTTCTCTGTCTGACTTACTTCACTAAGTCTGATATTCTCTAGGTCCATCCATGTTGCTGCAAATGGCAATATTTCATTCTTTTTTATGGCTGAGTAATATTCCATTGTGCTAATGGTAACTTTTAAGATCGTGTATAGGCTATGACCTAAGACTCCTCCCAAAGTGACAATCTGTTACAGTTTAGGATACAGCCTTTCAGACTGAGAAGTCCATTTCTTCAGTTCACTAAATACAGGCAAATTTCTCAGGGATGGACTCACATTAACTAAGTTTATAGAGACAGGTCTAAAACTAGAATGCCAGTGAATTAAGTTGTAATAAGAAATAGTACTACGGAGAAAACTAGACATTTGTGTCCTCTGGCTAACTTATTTTCTCTCTGTAGCTCATTGTGTGGGAAATCAGATTATAAATATAATATTGTCTTGTGAGCAGGGATCAGAAGTAGGAGTGTTAATTATAACATTTTCATGTTCCATTGCATCAAGTTTTTTAAAAATTATACAGCAGGTTCTTATTAGTCATCAATTTTATACACATCAGTATATACGTGTCAATCCCAATCACCCAATTCATCACACCAACCCCCCCCAACTGCTTTTCCCCCTTGGTGTCCATATGTTTGTTCTGTACATCTGTGTCTCAATTTCTGACCTTCAAACTGGTGCATCTGTACCATTTTTCTAGGTTCCATATATATGCATTCATATATGATATTTGTTTTTCTCTTTCTGACCTACTTCACTCTGTATGACAGTCTCTAGATCCATCCACGTCTCAACAAATGACCCAATTTTGCTCCTTTTTATGGCTGAGTAATATTCCATTGTATATATGTACCACATCTTCTTTATCCATTCATCTGTCGATGGGCATTTAGGTTGTTTCCATGACCTGGCTATTGTAAATAGTGCTGCAATGAACATTGGGGTGCATGTGTCTTTTTGAATTGTGGTTTTCTCTGGGTATATGCCCAGTAGTGGGATTGCTGGATCATATGGTAACTCTATTTTTAGTTTTTTAAGGAACCTCCGTACTGTTCTCCATAGTGGCTGCATCAGTTTACATTCCCACCAACAGTGCAAGAGGGTTCCCTTTTCTCCACACCCTCTCCAGCATTTGTTGTTTGTAGATTTTCTGATGATGCCCATTCTAACTGGTGTGAGGTGATACCTCATTGTAGTTTTGATTTGCATTTCTCTAATATTTAGTGATGTTGAGCAGCTTTTCATTCGCTTCTTGGCCATCTGTATATCTTCTTTGGAGAAAAGTCTATTTAGGTCTTCTGCCTATTTTTGGATTGGGTTGTTTGTTTTTTAAATATTGAGCTGCATGAGCTGTTGATATGTTTTGAAGATTAATCCATTGTCCATTGATTCGTTTGCAAATATTTTCTCCCATTTTGAGGGTTGTCTTTTCATCTTGTTTATGGTTTCCTTTTCTGTGCAAAAGCTTTGAAGTTTCATTAGGTCCCATTTGTTTATTTTTGTTTTTATTTCCATTACTCTAGGAGGTGGATCAAAAAGATCTTGCTGTGATTTATGTCAAAGAGTGTTCTTCCTATGTTTTCCTCTAAGAGTTTCATAGTGTCCAGTCTTACATTTAGGTCTCTAATCCATTTTGAGTTTAATTTTGTGTATGGTGTTAGGGAGTGTTCTAATTTCATTCTTTTACATGTAGCTGTCTAGTTTTCCCAGCACCACTTATTGAAGAGGCTGTCTTTTCTCCATTGTATATCCTTGCCTCCTTTGTCATAGATTAGTGGTTTTACCTCTGGGCTTTCTATCTTGTTCCATTGATCTATGTTTCTGTTTTTGTGCCAGTACCATATTGTCTTGATTACTGTAGCTTTGTAGTATAGTCTGAAGTCAGGGAGTCTGATTCCTCCAGCTCGGTTTTTTTCCCTCAAGACTGCTTTGGCTATTCGGGGTCTTTTGTGTCTCCATACAAATTTTAAGATTTTTTTTGTTCTAGTTCTGTAAAAAATACCATTGGTAATTTGATAGGGACTGCATTGAATCTGTAGATTGCTTTGCAACATTTTCACAATGTTGATTCTTCCAATCTAAGAACATGGTATATGTCTCCATCTGTTGGTATCATCTTTAATTTCTTTCATCAGTGTCTTATAGTTTTCTGCATACAGGTCTTGTATCTCCCTAGGCAGGTTTATTCCTAGGTATTTTATTCTTTTTCTTGCAGTGGTAATTGGGAGTGTTTCCTTAATTTCTCTTTCAGATTTTTCATCGTTAGTGTATAGGAATGCAAGAGGTTTCTGTGCATGAATTTAGTATCCTGCTACTTTACCAAATTCATTGATTAGCTCTAGTAGTTTTCTGTTGGCATCTTTAGGATTCTCTATGTATAGTATCATGTCACCTGCAAACAGTGACAGTTTTACTCTTCTTTTCCAATTTGTATTCCTTTTATTTTTTCTCTGATTGTCATGGCTAGGACTTCCAAAACTATGTTGAATAATAGCAGTGAGAGTGGACATCCTTGTCTTGTTCCTGATCTTAGAGGAAATGCCTTCACTTTTTCACCATTGAGCATGATGTTTGCTGTGGGTTTGTTGTATATGGCCTTTATTATGTGGAGGTAGGTTCCCTCTATGCCCATTTTCTGGAGAGTTTTTATCATAAATGGGTGTTGAATTTTGTCAAAAGCTTTTTCTGCATCTATTGAGATGATCATATGGTTTTTATTCTTCAATTTGTTAATATGGTGTATTACATTGATTGTTTTGCATATATTGAAGAATCCTTGCATCCCTGGGATAAATCCCACTTGATCATAGTGTATGATCCTTTTAATGTGTTGTTGGATTCTGTTTGCTAGTAGTTTGTTGAGGATTTTTGCATCTATATTCATCAGTGATATTGGTCTGTAATTTTCTTGTAGTATCTTTGTCTGGTTTTGGTATCAGGGTGACGGTGGCCTCATAGAATGAGTTTGGGAGTGTTCCTTCCTCTGCAATTTTTTGGAAGAGTTTGAGACGGCTTGGTGTTAGCTCTTCTCTAAATGTTTGATAGAATTCACCTGTGAAGCCGTCTGGTCCTGGACTTTTGTTTGTTGGAAGATTTTTAATCACAGTTTCAATTTCATTACTTGTGATTGGTCTGTTCGTATTTTCTCTTCCTTCATGGTTCAGTCTTGGAAGGTTATACCTTTCTAAGAATTTGTCCATTTCTTCCAGGTTGTCCATTTTATTGGCATAGAGTCGCTTGTAGTAGTCTCTTAGGATGCTTTGTATTTCTGCAGTGTGTGTTGTAACTTCTCCTTTTTCATTTCTAATTTTACTGATTTGAGTCCTCTTCCTCTTTTTCTTGATGAGTCTCGGTAATGGTTTATCAATTTTGTTTATCTTCTCAAAGAACCAGCTTTAGTTTTATTGATCTCTGCTGTCATTTTCTTTGTTTCTATTTCATTTATTTCTGCTCTGATCTTTATGATTTCTTTCCTTCTACTAACTATGGGTTTTGTTTGTTCTTCTTTCTCTAGTTCCTTCAGGTGTAAGGTTAGATCGTTTATTTGAGATTTTTCTTGTTTCTTGAGGTAGGCTTGTATAGCTATAAACTTCCCTCTTAGAACTGCTTTTGCTGCATCCCATAGGTTTTGGATCATCATGTTTTCATTGTCATTTGTCCCTAGATATTTTTTGATTTCCTCTTTGATTTCTTCAGTGATCTCTTAGTTATTTAGTAATGTAGTGTTTAGCCTCCATGTGTTTGTGTTTTTTACGTTTTTTTCCCTGTAATTGATTTCTAATCTCATAGCATTTTGGTCAGAAAAGATGCTTGATATGATTTCAATTTTCTTAAATTTACTGAGGCTTGATTTGTGACCCAAGATGTGATCTATCATGGAGAATGTTCTGTGTGCACTTCAGAAGAAAGTGTAATCT
Source organism: Mesoplodon mirus (assembly GCF_964341445.2). Lineage (NCBI taxonomy): Eukaryota > Metazoa > Chordata > Mammalia > Artiodactyla > Ziphiidae > Mesoplodon > Mesoplodon mirus. Next base: position 100,266,454 of record NC_138979.1, on the reverse strand, counting down.
GTTTTTGGATGGAATGTCCTATAAATGTCAATTAAATCTATGTGGTCTATTGTGTCATTTAAAGCTTCTGTTTCCTTATTTATTTTCATTTTGGATGAGCTGTCCATTGGTGTAAGTGAGGTGTGAAAGTCTCCCACTATTATTGTGTTACTGTCAATTTCCTCCTTTATAGCTGTTAGCAGTTGCCTTATGTATTGAGGTGCTCCTATGTTGGGTGCATTTTTTTTTTTTTTTTTTTTTTTTTCTTTTTGCGGTATGCGGGCCTCTCACTGTTGTGGCCTCTCCCGTTGCGGAGCACAGGCTCCGGATGCGCAGGCTCAGCGGCCATGGCTCACGGGCCCAGCCGCTCCGCGGCATATGGGATCCTCCCAGACCGGGGCACGAACCCGTATCCCCTGCATCGGCAGGCGGACTCTCAACCACTGCGCCACCAGGGAGGCCCGTTGGGTGCATATTTATTTATAATTTTTATATCTTCTTCTTAAATTGATCCCCTGATCATTATGTAGTGTCCTTCCTTGTCTCTTGTAACATTCTTTATTTTAAAGTCTTTTTTATGTCATATGAGTATTGCTATTCCAGCTTTCTTTTGATTTCCATTTGCATGGAATGTCTTTTTCCATCCCCTCACTTTCAGTCTGAATGTGTGCCCAGGTCTGAAATGGGTCTCTTGTAGACAGCAAATATATGGGTCTTGTTTTTGTATCCATTCAGTGAGCCTATGTCTTTTGGTTGGAGCATTTAATCCATTCACATTTAAGGCAATTATCCATATGTATGTTTCTATGACCATTTTCTTAATTGTTTTGGGTTTGTTTTTATAGGTCCTTTTCTCTTGTGTTTCCCACTTAGAGAAGTTCCTTTAGCATTTGTTGTAGAGCTGGTTTGGTGGTACTGAATTCTCTTAGCTTTTGCTTGTCTGTAAAGTTTTTGTGTTCTCCATCAAATCTGAATGAGATCCTTGCTGGGTAGAGTAATCTTGGTTGTAGGTTCTTCCCTTTCATCACTTTAAATATGCCATGCCACTCCCTTCTGGCTTGTAGGGTTCCTCCTGAGAAATCAGCTGTTAACCTTATGGGAGTTCCCTTGTATGTTATTTGTCATTTTTCCCTTGCTGCTTTTAATAATTTTTCTTTGTCTTTGATTTAGCCAATTTGATTACTATGTGTCTCTGTGTGTTTCTCCTTGGGTTTATCCTGTATGGGACTCTCTGCGCTTCCTGGACTTGGGTGGCTATTTCTTTTCCCATGTTAGGGAAGTTTTCGACTATAATCTCTTGAAATATTTTATCTGGTCCTTTCTCTCTCTCTTCTCCTTCTGGGACCCCTATAATGCGAATGTTGTTGCATTTAATGTTGTCCCAGAGGTCTCTTAGGCTGTCTTCATTTCTTTTCATGCTTTTGTCTTTATTCTGTTTTACAGCAGTGAATTCCACCATTCTGTCTTCCAGGTCACTTATCCGTTCCTGTGCCTCCGTTATTCTGCAATTGATTTCTTCCAGTGTAGTTTTCATTTTAGTTTTTGTATTGTTCATCTGTTTGTTTTTTCTTTAATTCTTCTAGGTCTCTGTTAAACATTTCAAAGATCTTCTTGATCTTTGTGTCCATTCTTTTTCCAAGGTCCTGGTCACCTTCACTATCATTATTCTGAATTCTTTTTCTGGAAGGTTGCCTATCTCCACTTCATTTAGTTGTTTTTTTGGGGTTTTATCTTGTTCCTTCATCTGGTACATAACCCTCTGCCTTTTCATCTTGTCTATCTTTCTGTGAATGTGGTTTTTTTTCCTCAGGCTGCAGGATTGTAGTTCTTCTTGCTTCTGCTGTCTTCCCTCTGGTGGATGAGGCTATCTAAGAGGCTTATGCATGTTTCCTGATAGGAGGGACTCATCCTCAGTCATTTCTTGATCTACTTATATTTATTTTATTTTTTTCTTTTGGCTGGTAATAGATCAAAATTTTCTGCTGCTTTGCATGCCTTATAATTTTTTATTGCATGCTTGACATTGTGATTTTACATTGTTTATATTGTTAGCTGGTGGGTTTTGCTGTTTTCAGTTAAATAGTGCTGAATTTTATCCTAATGTGCAGTTAGTTACTTGGAATCAGCTGAATCTTTTTGAACTTTGCTTGCAAGCTTTGTTAGGATGGATGCAGACCATCCTTTAGTTGAGCATCCACTTAGCTCCACTATGGTGGTGATATTCTTCTACATAATGCACCTGGTCTTACGATATCTTTATACTCTGACTGGTAGGAACACAAATTATTCCTATTTTGAGTAGGCTTCTGTAATTGTTCTTCCTACTCTTTTCTGTTGATGCTTTCCCTGTTACACATGTCTTTTTCTACTTAGCAGAGGACTCTACAGAAATCTGGAGCTCTGTCTCTTGCATATCTCTCCTTTTTTGTTTTTTGCCCCACAAATTTTAGCTACCTTGGCCCTTGCAAATTCCAGTCTCTGTCTTCTCAACTCAAGGAGAAGTGCTGGGCTGTTTGGCTTATCCCTCTCTGCAGTAAGACCTAGGCACTACTGCTGAACAGTAACCTGGTATAGTTGTAGAGCTCATTTTATTTGTGTCCCTTCTCTCAGGGATCTCTGTACTGCTATTTTGTCATTCATTACATGGAAACTAGCTTCATGTATTTTGTTCAGGTTTTCAGTTGTTTAAGTTATGAGGGTAAATCCAGTTCCTATAACTCCACTTGACACCCTTATTTGATTTAATTTTAACAATTGTCTTGCTTTTCAGAGTCAATCCCTTGTTCTTTGGGGGATTAAAGACCTAACAAAATACATACAAAGTGCTTTCCCCCTCATTGTATTCTTGTTTGGCTGAGTCTCAGCTGTGTGGTATCTTTCTGGTGTCTTATTAATATCTGGGTCTCTTCTCCAAACAGCTGAAGTATCTTGCATAGGAAATGGCACTGCCCCTTTGGCACCTTCAGAAATTACCTAAATCTCAAGTCTCCCATATTTCCAAAGTTCCAAGAAATTGTCAGAACACAGATCTACTGAACTAAATATTTCTGGTCTAAGTAATAATTGCCTTATGCACACGTATTTCCCAAGCAACCCAGTATTTCCAGTACTAAATACATATCCTAGAATCTAACCCTGATTTGTTATCAGCCAGAGACTACCAAAGAGATGCAGCATCTTTAGGAGATCATATAAACAGAGAAAATGGATTAGGAAAAGAGAGAGAGGGAGAGATGATAACCATCGCAGATGTTCCCTTCTGAGAAATGACCTTGACTAATGTCTGCAGCAAGTATGTACAAAGGCCAGCCCTCTTCCCTCAAGGTGTGAGTAACTCTGTGGTGCAGTTCAGCCCCCAGGGCTTCCCCAGGGATCAGACCAAAGCTGGTTTCCAGCTGAGAGCACATTCCCTCTTCCTGTTGTTGCCCTGCCCTGCTTCTCTCACAATCCTACTCCTCAAAGTACTCCCCCAGTAAATCCCTTGAACCAGAATTCCTCTCTCAGGCCCTGCTTCTATGGAACTTGACTGAGGCAGTACTATTTTAATGTCAGAAAGTGTGCTTAGCCAAGTTTTTAATAGAAATAAATGCAAAGCACCAAAGACCACAGTGACTTTTATATTTTCTATAGAAAAATATCATTAAAATTGTCAGCAATAAAATTAAATTACAAATTATGGTCTGAGAAGCAGACTAAAGCAGTTTGCCACATCATATTCTTCTTAGTCACAAGCACTGGATTTGCTTGTGCATATGGTAGACACACACAAGGTTTGAGGTCTTTGTCATCTGTGAAGAAGCTGCTCTGGACAAGTGTCTGTGATTAGGCAGGGGGCCTTTCTAACTAGCTGCTACATTCAGATCATTCAAAACTTTCTCTGTGGAACGAATTTATGGTTACCAGTGGGGAAGGATGGAGGGAATGGATAGTTAGGGAGTATGGGATTGACATGTACACACTGCTATATTTAAAGTAGATAACCAACAAGGACCTACTGTATAGCACAGGGAACTCTGCTCAATATTATGTAACAACCTAAATGGGAAAAGAATTTGAAAAAGAATAGATACATGTATATGTATAACTGAATCACTTTGCTGTACACCTGAAACTATCACAACATTGTTAATCAACTATACTCTAATATAAAATAAAAAGTTAAAAAAAAACTTTTTCTGCAGCATGAAACCCATGAAGCCATTTGTGTCCTAACCCAATCAAAAAAAAAAAAAAAAAAAAAGGAAATATGCCTTGGGTTCTATATCAGCAAAGAGATGTCTGTCCTGTTCTCAATCTATTGAATTTCTTCTATTCCTTTTCATCATCCTGAGAATATTGGGATATATAATACATTATACATCCTGTTCTTCTGCTTGTGGAAGTCCAGAAAAATTAGAAAGGGACTCATAGACCACAGCAGGGGTTTTCTAACTCTGTGAAGTTTCTTGTTTCTCTCAACTGGTATGTCCTAGGATAACACCCACTAATACAACCAAGAGGCAGAAGAGTGGAGAGTTAACATAAACGAGACTTTTAGTAATATCGGTAAAGTAGCCATGGGATCTTTGGAGGAAGCAGCAGGAGCTAAAGTTAAAAACATTTTCTCCAGCGTTGCTCAGCCTGAAATGCTTGCTTTTTTTTTTTTTTTTTTTTTAATAATAATCTGCTTTCAAAAGTCTATCAATCCTTCAAGGCTTAGTTCTAAAGGGCTTTTTTCTTCACATCTGCAAAGTTAGCATTACTTCTGTGGGTATTCATCTACTACTCTATTTATACTTTCCATATAAAATTGCCAACTTGTATCAAGAACTATGTCTAAAAGCAAACAATTAATCACATGCATAAACCAAATACTGAATCTCATTTACACATTTAACCACCGCATTTTTAACTAATAGTGAGTGACGCTAAATGCCCATGTAGTAATTTTGAAAATACTGAGGCAAGAACTGGAATTGAGCATACTGTCAGGCTAGTGGGTAGCAGCAAGCCACTGAACCAGCTTGTAGACCTTACAACACCCTGGTGGGATTTGGTTGTCCTCGGCACACTAGCCCTTGGGTAAAATACCTTAGTTCTCTGTGAAAAATAACACTCCCAGTGAAGCCAACTGCTTGTACTGGTGAAGACAAGGAGAAGTTAGAAGTAGCTCTAAAAGTACAGAGGCCCTGGGTTAGGGTCAGCAGAAATGGAATTTGTCCCATTATCCCTTTCTCTCAAGCCCATGACAGATATTGCAAGTTGACCATTTTTTCCTGCTAAGTTTAGCCCCTGCCTCACAATTATTTTAAGCTTAACTCTCTGGGCAGTCCCTACCAATACATCAGAGTAGGCACTTAAAATACTTGTTAACCACACTTGCCTTAGTCCAAAGTAATTTTTCTCAAATTACCTTTTATCCTTTTTTTTTTTGTTTCCACATAACTCAATTCAGATTTTCTGGCCTTACCATTTTCTTTTCCTTATTGGTAGCTGTGTTTTGATAGCTCACACTCTTCAATTAACTTTTGTTTTTAAAACACTACAGCAACTACTACAGCTTAGTTACTAAATTCAGGTTGTTGGCACATACAAACTCCTCTGGGTATGTTTGTGATTAGGCATTACAGACTTCTCATTGGTTGAATTTTCTGTAAGTTAAGCCTGGTTTGCTCACTGAGGGGTAGCTTTGAATAACCACTCTCACAGTAGAGTCATGTTTCATGTGTTTTATATTATATATATTTTTTGGTGGTTCTATGAATGTCTGACAATCTTTAGCTCAAATCTATAAATGCAATGCCTCAAAACATGTTTTCTTTTAAAAGTAGTTGCAAATATATGCTAACAAATGTTGTATGGTTTGTTCAAACTATACTTAAGTAAATGAACTGGGATCTTGTTCACATTTTAATTATGATTTAATCTGAGGTTTGCAGTTTATCAAGCTTCTGCACCTGTGAGGCCCTTGGTGGACACCTCTTCATCTTATGGTATTTGTGAATCTAGACGAGGTCAAAGAAAGTGATCGTTCTTAGTTGAATTCAACACTGTATGTTTAATTTATCCCAAATTATTTCTAGCTATTATTCTGTCCATGACCAGAGCAAGTTTACAATATGCACTCTATGGAACAATAAAAGTGATTTGTAAGATTTCAACGTGTGCTTTGGTTAGGCTCATCAAATGAGAGAAAACTTCAGTGAATGCTGAATGAGCAGTTATCTCAGTGGTCAAGGATATGCTTAGGAAACTCATGACTGAGTCTCTTTGCTAATGTGACTTAAAGTCAGGAGGCTCAGCAGTCATTTCATTGAAGCATTAGAAGATAAAGGCTTATTTGTCATTATTGAACCACACTTTTGTGGAGTAAATAAAATGCTATGGAATTTTTCATGTACTGAGGGATTAGCCAAAGCCTCCAGACAGAGCCCTTCTGAATGGCAAAACTCTACTATGTTGAGTATTTGAACACTTTGCTAGTTCTTTAACACATGAAATGAAATATGAAAATCTTCTATCTCCTTCAATGTGTTTGAAAAAGCACTCAATGCTGGGCACTATTGATTGAAGTGAAACAAATTTTTGTTTTGCAACACTTAATGACTAAGATGTGATATTTTGGGGGAAGTCTCTCCTGCTCAAATATTCAAGAGAGATTTATTGTACTTATCTCATGCACCAGGCATTGTGGCAGGTGCTGGTGATATAATGGTGCAAAAATAAATAACTAAAAGAGATTTTGTGATTATTTGATCATATTTGCTATAAAGGAAAAGAAACAGTGTTATAAATGAGTAGCAGCAGGATGTGACCAGGTCTTTTGATTTCCCTTAAATCAAGGAAATATTTGAGTTGACACCTGTAGGAGGATGAGTAGGAATTAACTAGCTGAATAGAGAGAGTATTTCAGGGAGAATGAGCAGCAAGAGCTAAAGCCCAGTGTAGGAAGGTGTATGGAACCAAAGAAGGTTGTTGAGGAAACCAGTGCAGGTCATTGTGACTACGTGCAGGGAGCAGAGAAGGGGAGAAGTGAGAGAAGGGGCTGGAAGTGGGCAGGTCCTGGGCCACGCAGGGCCACATTGTACATACCAAGTATTTCACTATTTGTTTCAAGAGCTGAAGAAGTAATTAAAACTAAGCAAGCCATGAGTATTTCATTTTGGCAAGATCACTCAGGTTTCCATGTTGAAAGGAGGTTTCAAGGGGCAAGAATGTACGGAAGAAGAGCAGTTGGAAAACGACTATGGACAACCAGGGAAGAAGTGATGCCAACTTGACCAGGATGGTTCAAAGTACCTGAAATCACCACCAACCTCTCCTCTGAGTTAAGAAAAAAATAAAGTCCCTGTAAAAGGGTAATCTTGGAAGCAGATGGCCATTTCCTCACCAGTACCACATAGAGAAAGATTTGACAGACTAGTTCTGGCACAGAGGGAGGCCCCAGAGAATGGGTCCTAGGTTAGAAAATTGTAGAACCCAGAATACTTACTTGGAGGTGTGGTCTGAACAGGTGTGGTAGGAGAACCTTGGCAACTGAGAGTTAGCTGAGCATTCCCCAGACCATACACCTGGTAGTGCTAATTGGTAGCTAATTAGAACAAAAGAAAAGATAGAGGTCCAAAGGGCCAGCCCTATGTTCTTCTCTATGCTGCTCTTCTCTGTGTTGCTCTTCTCTATGTTGCTCAGTGTTGCTCTGCCATGTGCCTTATGAATTCATGAGGACACTTTTAAAAATCATAATTTTAGAGTGTAGAGTTGGAAAGGATGTGAGATATCATCTGATATAGTGGTTCTCAAAATGTGGACCAGAGACTTCTGTTTCTGGGATTATGGAGTAGAGGCATGTATCCCATTTTCTGCTATTTCTCCTGGTAAGTACAACTAAGCACCCTGGACACTTTGTATAAAGCAAACATAAGACTCTGTAAAACAGAAAAAGAAGGCAGACGGGGCTTAGGACCCTAGGGAATAGCACAGTGATGAGTTCCCTTAGTTTTCTTCTAGCTTCATGTATAGCCTTACAGCTGAAGATACTGGCAACCCAGAAACACAAACAGCCACTGACAAAAAAAAAAAAAAACCTCCAGAAAAAGCCTGGTCTTGGACCTGGCAAGGGGCAACCTAGCAAGACAGAAAACTTTTAGACAATAATCATTAAACTCTAGTCAAATTATGATCCCTGGACCAGCAGCATCAGCATCACCTGGGAACTTGTTAAAAATGCAGATTTCTGAGCCCCACCCCAGACTTCCAGAATCAGAAACTTAGGGGTGGAGCTCAGCGATCTGTGTTTTGACAAGTCCTCCAGGTGATTCTGATGACTGCTAAAGTTTGAGAACCACTGGCATGATACAGCTGGTCTTTCTTCAGTTGAGGAAACTTGAGACCAGAGGCTGGTTGATTTGTCCCAAGTAACAGCATGTGTGGAGTCTAGCTCTTGTTCTAGATTTGCCCAGAAAGCCTCTTCTAGTGCTAAAATCTTAGGAGAACAGAGGAAATTTTAAAGACACATTTGAATTAAGTGTTAACAAGTGTTAACATATGTATTTTTAAGTGCTTGGCACATACCAGGTGCTAGATAAATATTGTTGAATACTGAACAATTTGTTAGTCTTTGACTCAGCTACAGTTTTAGAGAGGATGCTGAAAGAAAAAGGATCTTTTGGAAAACCCCAAACTAGCATCTGCAAAAGCATCTACAGCATCTGTAAATCCTGTCCCAGTAAAGAGGGCTGCTGCAGGTAAAGGGATTGCATGCTGTTCTTTCACATTCCTGGCCTCTTTTTTTAAATTTCCAACCTACATGAAGCTTTATAAATACCTGACTTCCTATCATGCTAGGGTTTCTCAACTCTGAGTTATTACCTTCTCCTGATGAAGAAGTGAAGAAAGTCTAGATTCATGTAGTTCGAGCACTAAGTCTATTCTCCAGGTTAGTTAGAACAAGGGCTTTCAATAATAGAGCAGTTTGTAATTGTTCCTCCATTGAGTTTTAGCCCCAGTTCACTGAATGATTACATTTATGTCGTTAGAATTTTGGTTTAATTGGACTAGCGCAAAACATAAATGTCTGCTGCTTGGAAAATAAACATTTTTGTATTTTTAAAATGTTTATTTCAACTGATGCTTACAATTGCCCAGAGACTAAATGGGTTTTTAAAATTTATGTTAAAAGTCATGACTGCTAGGGCTTCCCTGGTGGCGCAGTGGTTGAGAGTCCACCTGTCGATGCAGTGGACACGGGTTCGTGCCCCGGTCCGGGAAGATCCCACATGCCGCAGAGTGGCTGGGCCCGTGAGCCATGGCTGCTGAGCCTGCGCGTCCGGAGCCTGTGCTCCCCAACGGGAGAGGCCACAACAGGGAGAGTCCCGTGTACCGCAAAAAAAAAAAAAAAAAAAAAGTCATGACTCCTAGGATGAGTTGATGGAGGCCAAGTCTGAGCCCATAATGTGTTTTTACAAGCAGTCTTTTAATAACTCTCTCTGTGCAACTGCTTATGTGTGAGGAGAACTCAAGGGTGACTGTAATTATGGTAGTGTAATTAGGCATCTTGGCCTTGCAGATGCACTAAGGCTACTAGTTTGGCTGCTCCTGCAATCTCCTATTTTATGTTTTGTAAAGCTAGTTGGAAACAGCACTAAGGTTTTGTTTTAGAGATTTCTCAAGCCACTGGGTTCAGCAGATGAAGAGGCATGATAACTGGATGAGTATCTGAAAAGTCTACAGAAACATCCTATTTTAATTCTCATCATGAAAGCCAGGATATAAAAAATCTGGTAGGAAAGTGGAGATGGTGCTTTAGGAAGTACCGGCTCAAGGTGAGACACTTTCTGAGGGGAAGAAAAACACACCACTCTAGCATCTGCCTTTTGGTGGCTCTTTGATGCTGTTTGCAAGCTCATTGTAACATTCCACTTAGCTCATGAATACAAAGGGGATGGATGTTCGTTTAGAGCAGCGATTCTCAAGGTGTGGTGCCTGGACCAGCAGCCTCAGCATCACTTGGAAATGTCCTAGAAATACAAATTCTCAGGCCCCACCCCAGACCCACTCAATCAGAAACTGGGGATGGGGCCCAGCAATCTGTGTTTTCCTAAGTCCCCCAGGTGACTCTGATGGATGCTAGAGTTTGAGAAGCACGGGAGAGAGTGATTTAAAAGATGGCATGTCTTTTCAAGGGATACAGTAGCTCACTGCTGATGTGGAAAATCCATTCAAAAACTGATTAGGAAACAAGAGTAACTATGTCAAAGGCAAGAAAGAAGTCTTTTGAGAACGAGAGCGACAAAGCCAATAGCTCTCCTGCTGGATTTAGGAGGAATGAGAAAATTCAAGGGAGGTGAGGAGATATAGACATCTTCTTAAAGAACCAGAAAGTGACTAGCCACTAGGCCCTTGTATAAATATGAAGTTAACTCATTTAGTCACTCATATATTCTCTGCCTTCAACTTTCTCTAGGTTATTTGCAGTTAACAAGGTTTGTACATCTTGTTGATGAACTTGACGGTGAAACTAAGTGACAGACACCTCCACTTCTAACCTTTCTTATTGTGGTGTTGAGTGGGGAGTGGTAGGTACAGCTTGTGCATAAATTGTGTCCAGACATCTGAGCATAACTGGGGAAGCACGCCTACCTGAATTTATTACATGAGTGACATGGGAGCCTCCTGGGAAGAAACCCTCATCTCAAAGGAAGAGAGAATTAGACAAGGTTGACCCAGTAACCAATCTTGAGTCACCAGTGGGATTCTGTCCTGGCAACCATTCATTTGCCTCTTGACCAGGAGTTCTGTGAGGGAAAATGTGGGTTGTCGTAAAAATGGAATGTTGCTTCACATCAACAGCTCAGAGATCTTGGGGCATATATAACACTGCTTTGGCTCCTGCAAGGAAAAGTACAACTCAGTTGGGAGAGAGAATCCATCCTTGCTCTTCTGTGAGGAAAATGGCTTTCGTTTTAGGGCATCCAGAACTCCAGGGAACACAGTCAAGTGTTTTCTGCTTTTCAGCAGCATGAGAGTCAGCTGAGGATACTCAGACCCATGGTGGTGCTAATCTCTGGATGACGTTGGCAGTAGCCCAGGGCCACCAGCATCATAAAGAAATGCTATATAGTGAAGAGTTTGCATTTCCCTCCCTGTTTCCTTGTCTGTATTTTCTTGACACTTTCATATGTGTTTATGGTTGATGGGGAGGGTCTGAGTGGGGTACAGGACACATTTGTTTGTATCTTTATTTCCTCTGTTTCACACTGTAACACCTAGGTCACAGCTCAGTATACATAACAGGTGTTCAGCTAATTATGCTGACTGAGAGACCTGTGAAAGCAAATCTTGTAAGAACGATTTGATGCTTAACAAAATGTGGCATGCCTGTGAATTATAAACAAGCTGAGTACATTTACGTAGCCAAATATATCCAACCAACCAGAAACCTTGTGTTCAACTCCCAGTGCTGGGAATCCAGGAGAAAAAGACTCAAGGAATGTTGAAGTTAGGGGAGCAACAAGGCACATATTTGTTCTACCAGCCTCTGTCTGTTTCCCACTTATGATTTCTGCTTGAAAATCCTGCTTAATACAAAGCTACAGTAATCAAGACAGTATGGTACTGGCACAAAAACAGAAAGATAGATCAATGGAACAGGATAGAAAGCCCAGAGATAAACCCACGGACATATGGTCACCTTATCTTTGATAATGGAGGCAGGAATGTACAGTGGAGAAAGGACAGTCTCTTCAATAAGTGGTGCTGGGAAAACTGGATAGGGACATGTAAAAGTATGAGATTAGATCACTCCCTAACACCATACACAAAAATAAGCTCAAAATGGATTAAAGACCTAAATGTAAGGCCAGACACTATCAAACTCTTAGAGGAAAACATAGGCAGAACACTCTATGACATAAATCACAGCAAGATCCTTTTGGACCCACCTCCTAGAGAAATGGAAATAAAGACAAAAATAAACACATGGGACCTAATGAAACTTCAAAGCTTTTGCACAGCAAAGGAAACCATAAACAAGACCAAAAGACAACCCTCAGAATGGGAGAAAATATTTGCCAATGAAGCAACTGACAAAGGATTAATCTCCAAAATTTATAAGCAGCTCATGCAGCTCAATAACAAAAAAACAAACAACCCAATCCAAAAATGGGCAGAAGACCTAAATAGACATTTCTCCACAGAAGATATACAGACTGCCAACAAACACATGAAAGGATGCTCAACATCTTTACTCATTAGAGAAATGCAAATCGAAACTACAATGAGATATCATCTCACACCAGTCAGAATGGCCATCATCAAAAAATCTGGAAACAATAAATGCTGGAGAGGGTGTGGAAAAAAGGGAACACTCTTGCACTGCTGGTGGGAATGTGAATTGGTACAGCCACTATGGAGAACGGTATGGAGGTTCCTTAAAAAACTACAAATAGAACTACCATATGACCCAGCCATCCCACTACTGGGCATATACCCTGAGAAAACCATAATTCAAAAAGAGACATGTACCAAAATGTTCATAGCAGCCCTATTTACAATAGCCCGGAGATGGAAACAACCTAAGTGTCCATCATCGGATGAATGGATAAAGAAGATGTGGCACATATATACAATGGAATATTACTCAGCCATAAAAAGAAATGAAATTGAGCTATTTGTAATGAGGTGGATGGACCTAGAGTCTGTCATACAGAGTGAAGTAAGTCAGAAAGAGAAAGACAAATACTGTATGCTGACACATATATATGGAATTTAAGGAAAAAAAATGTCATGAAGAACATAGGGGTAAGACAGGAATAAAGACACAGACCTACTTGAGAATGGACTTGAGGATATGGGGAGGGGGAAGGGTAAGCTGTGACAAAGTGAAAGAGCGGCATGGACATATATACACTACCAAACGTAAGGTAGATAGCTAGTAGGAAGCAGCCGCATAGCACAGGGAGATCAGCTCGGTGCTTTGTGACCGCCTGGAGGGGTGGGATAGGGAGGGTGGGAGGGAGACGCAAAAGGGAGGGGATATGGGAACATATGTATATGTATAACTGATTAAATTTGTAAAAAAAAAAAAAAAAGAAAAAAAGAAAATCCTGCTTAAGACCCAGGCCTTGTTGTGAGGCCAGTGGATGGCTGAGTTCCTTGAACTTGCCTACCTTCCACCACCCCCTCCCTCAGCCCCTCTCTGCTCCCTGCAGCCGGTTCACACCATCTCCATCCTTTGCCTCGCTCCCATTGCTCTAAGTCCTGTGCTTGGGTGGCTTTCTCAAAACAGCCCCTGCATTGCTGATGGCATGTATGGTCTGATGCTTGTGTTTCCTGGTGTTCTCTGTGTTGGCAAGGACCTCTGGGACCAACGATTGCCCAGCTCTCTGCTGTACTTGCTTTGCCCTTGCTGCCACTCTGTTGCCCTCATCCAAGTTCATTTAAGTCAGATTTAGTCTCCAGTGTCAGCTCTACTATGCTCCTTGGTGAGCACACTTATGGCCTTTCCCTGCTACCCCACTTTATGAAACGATACTCAGGTCAAAAGGTGTGCACACATTGAATGTGCTAAATAAGATGAAAGCATTGTGTTTCAACCCAAACATTAGCAATGTTTCCAAGAGTGTGGCCTGTGAACAACCTGCATCACATTATCTGGATGCAAACTAACAAAGCAAATTCCTGGGCCCTATCTCCAGCTACTAGTTTCTGATTCTGTAGGTCTCAGATGCTATTTAAAACAACAAACAAAAAAACCCATCCAGTTTGAGAGTCACTACTTTATATCTCGTTCTTAATCTTGGTTGAAAGCCCCAGTGTGGAGGTGAGAAGTAGGGAGGAGGGGAAGTTCTTTTAAAAAATACAACACGTGGCACCAGCCACACAACAATGAAATAAGAATTTCTGGATGGAGGGACTAATAAGCATCGTTGAGAGTGGCATGGACATACATACACTACCAAACGTAAAATAGATAGCTAGTGGGAAGCAGCCGTATAGCACAGGGAGATCAGCTCGGTGCTTTGTGACCACCTAGAGGGGTGGGATAGGGAGGGTGGGAGGGAGGGAGATGGAAGAGGGAAGAGATATGGGAACATATGTATATGTATAACTGATTCACTTTGTTATAAAGCAGAAACTGACACACCATTGTATAGCAATTATAATGCAATAAAGATGTTAAAAAAATAAAAATGAAAAAAAAAAAGCCTCCAGAATGAATCTAGAGTGCAGCCAGGTTTGAAAACAACTGATTTAGTCTAGGTGATTCAATATATGCAGTTTAAAAAGTCTGTAATGCAAAACTGCTTTAATAAAGTTTAGCCACTTTGCCTAAAACCTTTCTGTCTGAAGGTCATGTCAATAAATGTATTCCCTTCCGTGCTATGGAATTATCTTGCCTCTTCTTTTTGTTTGTCTTTTTTTCTGATTAGTAAACAACAGGAAGAAATGTAAAGTTGGTGGGCCACTGCTGAAACTGGTCTAGCAGGTATGTTTTGTTGTAAAAATATTTAAGGCAATAGTTAAAAATAGAGATTTTCACATGAAAATTCAGACTAGCCACAATGAGGGCAAACCAGAACTTTCAGTATTGGAACCAGCCTCCCCAGGAGTGCTGAGTAGCACCTGCTGCTCCTTGGGTCAGGGGGAGGGAGCAGTGAGTTCTCCCCTGCCCCCCAGCCCAGCAGGCCCTCTCTGACCGCTTCTACCTGGCCCTATGTTATTTGTGTTTGTGACCTGTAGGATAAAGGAATGGATTTAATCAGTCAACATTTGAGTACCTACTAAGTGTCATGCACTTGAGGATAAATGCTTTTCTTTTATCACACGAATCTATGAAATGTGCATTGTCTTTTTGTTGTTGTTGTTAGTTTCTGCTTTATAACAAAGTGAATCAGTTATACATATACATATGTTCCCATATCTCTTCCCTCTTGCGTCTCCCTCCCTCCCACCCTCCCTATCCCACCCCTCTAGGTGGTCACAAACAACCTAGCTGATCTCCCTGTGCTATGCAGCTGCTTCCCACTAGCTATCTACCTTACGTTTGGTAGTGTATATATGTTCATGCCACTCTCTCACTTTGTCACAGCTTACCCTTCCCCCTCCCCATATCCTCAAGTCCATTCTCTAGTAGGTCTGTGTCTTTATTCCTGTTTTACCCCTATGTTCTTCATGACATTTTTTTTCTTAAATTCCATATATATGTGTTAGCATACGGTATTTGTCTTTCTCTTTCTGACTTACTTCACTCTGTATGACAGACTCTAGGCCCATCCACCTCATTACAAATAGTTCAATTTCATTTCTTTTTATGGCTGAGTAATATTCCATTGTATATATGTGCCACATGGGAAACTCAGAGGATGGCTTGGGCTGGGCTGGGCTGGGCTGAGACACTAGATCCGAATTCCATCCAACTCTGTATGTTCCTGAAGCTTCCCCAGCTTCTCATACTTGTAGGAACTGCAGTAATTCTCGCTTGGTTCCATACCTCTGAGGTTAGAGAGAAGGAACTTTTGGGGCACCTGTGAAGGATTTTGCATTCCACTAAGGTTTCATCACCTGGATTAAGGGAATTTAAAAATCAGTCAGTAAATTTGGGGAGGGATTTAGTCTAATTAGCTTCAAGTGTAAAGGCAGAAACTTTTTGGGCAGTTGAAGACAGATTTGCAACCCTATCTAGTGGATGCAGTCAGGTATATAACCTGAACATTTAAAGGAGAATTAGGGGCTTCCCTGGTGGCGCAGTGGTTGAGAGTCCGCCTGCTGATGCAGGGGACACAGGTTCGTGCCCCAGTCCGGGAATTGCCCACATGCCGCAGAGCGGCTGGGCCCGTGAGCCATGGCCGCTGAGCCTGCACGTCCGGAGCCTGTGCTCCGCAACGGGAGAGGCCACAACAGTGAGAGGCCCGCATACAGCAAAAAAAAAAATAAAAAAATAAAAAAAATAAAGGAGAATTAATAATGGCTTCTCAGGTACCTCAGGGAACTGAACAGGAAGAATATTTGTTCAATGTAGTTAGTTATCTGAGCAATTTTTTGGTAACAAATTCTTGAGTGTGCTTCTTCCCTCTGGAGAAGTGAGGTCTTACATTCACACCTCAATAGCAGTCACTTCAGCTTCTGGGTGTCTAGAGTACCACCCTTTTAGTATAGTTTTCAACTGGCATTCTAAATATTTTATCAGAATTAGTTTGTTAAATAGCATTTTATGTTGTTAGTATGATTTTCAGTGACATCTTGGGGCCAGAATTTTTCCTTTAGAAATGGATCTCAAGTTATGAGGTATTAGTGGAAAAATTCCATTTCTATGTTCATTCAGTTACACATCTCTTCCGTTATGAAAGGATGCAATTGTTTTGTTATCTAGAGCACTTTGGGGTCACTGAGTAGGGACTGAAAAGGAGGCAGTGGTGAGCCATTCTGTGTCTAGAAAACACATGGAATGGTAAGAAGGAATGAAGGACATTTAAAGTCTATAAAGAGAAGATATTAAAAGCAACAAAGAAAAAGCAACAAGTGACATACAAGGGAACCCCCATAAGTTATCAGCTGATTTTTTCAGCAGAAACTGCAGGCCAGAAGGGAGTGACATGATATATTTAAAGTGATGAAAGGGAAAAATGTACAACCAAGAATACTCTACTCAGCAAGGCTCTCATTCAGATTTGATGGAGAAATCAAAAGTTTACAGGACAGGCAAAAGCTAAAAGAATTCAGCACCACCAAACCAGCTTTATAAGGAATGAAAGACATTTAAAATATTAAAGTTAATAGTTATCAGGATAGGAAAGCATTTGTAGCTATTTAATGAGGTCATGTTCAATGAGTTTTTGCCTTTGTACTCCTGCAGTTTCTGCTGTAAGGTAACTGGCTTTGTTTCTTAAAGTATTGGCTTTGTTTATTAAAGTATCAACCTCAGTCCTCACTGGCTCAGGGTCCAGCTGAGCCTAATCCCAAGGGTAGTAGGTCTCCAGCTTTTATAGCTGACAGAACTGGAAAAGACCAGATAGACACTTCACCTCCCCTACTGCCGGGAGAGGTACTGGGAGACTGAGGACCAAAGGGTTCCTTGTGCTTTATTGGTGAGAGTCTGTTCCTTCACTTCCTCTCTGACTAGCGCAACACTGGGGCTACCAAAGCCACACCCAAGATGAAGGAAGAGTTGGCTATCCTAATTCCCCGGGTTCTGCCCTAGATCATTGAAAGGGAGGACAGCTAGGTGGGTTATGTGCTGCCATTCGGGCTCATTTGCTCAGCTGGTCTGCTCCTAGTTTTGTGTGTCACTGTCCTTTTTTCCACTGCTATGGATAGACTCTCCAATGCTGGCAATCACCTCTCTCTAGGGTGGGTATAGAGTCTGTAGATTCTATCCCAGACCTGGTCACAGTGAGTCAGAGAGATTGGCATCCTCAGGCCCTCAAATAGGAGATTTTGATTCTTGCAGTCTGTTGAAAGGAAGGACCCAGGGCTGGAGACAACACTTCCTGGAATTCATCCACAGAGGTGCCTATGGGTCTGCCTTGGCCACAAACTTAGTTTCCTCTTGGTGGAGGTTGGCTTAGCAACTGACAGCTCTTAATTAAGCAACAGTCTTGTGAGCCTCAGTGTGGAGGTGGTAGAGCATAATGGTAAGGAGTTCCAGAATTGGCATCATTCAGACCCGCATTCAAATCCTGACTTACCACTTACTAGCTGTGTGTTCTGGATCACAGAGCTCTGAGGCTTAATTTCCTTATCTGTAAAATGAGACAATTACAAAATGTGTGTGGGATAGTAGAAGATTAAATGAGGATGTATAATAGGGGCTGTCACAGAGCCTGGCACGTAAGTGCTCAATTAATAGACATTGTTTTTAATAAGGAAATACTCCCCAAAGTAACCTCAACTTCTCATTCATCAGGTGTCAAAAAGGTCCCTGAATTTTCAGAACTCCTTCTACAGATCACCATCAGCAAGAATCAAGGTTCCTTCTGCCTGAAATTCTCTTCCCCAAGAGATCTGTATGTTTAGGTTCCTCAGTTCATTCAGATATTGAATCAAAAGCCACCTTTTTAAGGTTTTCTCTGACCATCCTATCTAAAATGTCAACACCCCACTGAGATTTCATATATCACTCCTTGTTTTTTCTCTTTAGTATTTATCACTATATAACATGGTACTTTTATTTATTATCATATTTATTATCATCCAGTAACTCCTGCCCTTATGAGGGCAGTTTTTGTCTGTATTGTATCCCCAGTGCCTAGGACAGTCACTGGTACTTGGTAGTTAATAAATGTTTGATTACTTTTGACAGAACATCATGCTCCTTGAATGAAGTGGGAAGTCATTGGAGGATATTGAGCAAGGAGTGACATGATATGACTTACATTTTAATAGGATCAGTCTGGGAAGCCAGGGTATTGTCACTGGTAAGATCCTTCTCATTCTACACACTATTCATCCATTCATTCAGTAGCCAGTTTAATTTGAAAATAAAAACCATCCAGCTAGAATGGAACATCTTCTATGGAACAATCACACACACACCCAGCTCTTTTCTGTTTAATTCTCAAGGAAGGGCCAAGCAGATACCAACTACCTCATGGCTTTTCCCAAATGTAGGCAGTCATAAGCTAGGTCCATATTCACAACCAGCTTTACTGTATTCAGTTTGAACAAACGCAATCCTGGTCAATGCCACTGTATTTTGGCACAATGAGATGATCAAATGCCAAAGCCCATATACAGTGATCAAGTGAGAAAATCTTGGTTTGGGTTTTGAACAACTTCTCCAGGGAGCACTCCTGCTCCTGTCTCAGGATCCACATCTTCTTAAGGTGCTTCTCCCATAGGGCCATCTAGAGCCCTATCTTGGCAGAGTTCTGGATAATAAAATTAAAAATGAAAATTAAAACCTTAAACTTGTTTGGTAAAGACTTAAGGAGCAACCTTGGGTAGGGTTATTGTAGTTTTAATTGGGAATCACAAAGGCTGACTCATTTCCCAGATTGTAGAAGATGATGAGGGAGAATTTATAGCCTCAGCCTTACAGGTGTTCCCAACCACATTTCTAATCCTAGGAAATGAAGGGATAATGATGACTTGCATTGGTACTTTTGAATGTTTGCTGACCCCTGGTTTATACAACGCCACATAATGCATATGCCCTAAATACCAGTCAGGTGAAAGATGTAGGCACAGCACACACAGTAGTGGAACTAGAGACAGTCAACTGCAGTAACAGAAAGTTTTAAAATAATCAGTAATTCATCTTTGTTGGTGAATTTAAAATGATTTATTTCCTAATAACACACTCAAGAATTTTAAACATTAGCCTAGACCGTCTACATTCTGCCAAGACCTTCAATCCCCTTCTCCACCTTTCTTGTCTTTTTGAGAAGAACTAGAGGGGAAGAGAGAGAGATGAGGGCTCAGGAGGGGAGATGATGTACAAGTTTTACTTTCAAGTTTGATCTATTGATCTCTGTATCTTGTGTAGATAAGCTGGAGACATGAAAGCACACATAGAACATCACAAAATATTATTTGGTTCCATAAAAAATGTCATTCTGGGTTAACATTGGCAATTACAAGTGATTAGTGCAGATTTCTTTTGGTCACTCACACTGTTCTTCTAATGTAAAGACAAATATGGAATGAACGACTTACTAATTATTACTTTTCTCTTTGTGAAATGTCTTTGTTCTTCCATGATTGAATTATAGACCATTTCTTTCAAATGATGCGAGGTAGAACTAACATGAACTCCATGTCAATACACACAAATCGTCTTCACCATTAACTAAAACTTCTATGAAATTTATACTTAAGAAATTTGGGCTTCCCTGATGGCGCAGTGGTTGAGAGTCCGCCTGCCGATGCAGGGGACACGGGTTCGTGCCCCGGACCGGGAAGATCCCACATGCCACGGAGCGGCTGGGCCCCTGAGCCATGGCTGCTGAGCCTGCGTGTCCGGAGCCTGTGCTCCGCAACGGGAGAGGCCACAACGGTGAGAGGCCCGCATACCGTAAAAAAAAAAAAAAAAAAAAGGAATTACTGAACAATAGCTTTGAAAACTTTCTCAGAATTATGTGGCAAACAGTTTTATAATACAAATGTTTTTATAATTGACAAAAATATTTACACTATTTTCAATAAAATGTATTCCAGCACCTTGACAAATTATTGTCTAATACTATACAAATATGGCATTAATGAAGAAATGGAAAAAATTAACATCACCATTAGCTTAACTATCAAAATCATCAATAGTCATTTTAAATTAATGTGATTAAATACAATATGATGTGTGAACAGATTGTTTCCTTGACTTGCTGGTTTAAATTTTAGACAGCTGGCAATATTGCAGAATTGTTTATTTGTAATTGTACTGCATATTATATGTCTAACATAATATGAACATTTTCTTAATAGAATATTCACATTGGGAATTAAATCTCTATGTAGTCAAATTACATTTTTAAGCCTATTGGCTTAATATGAACAAAATACAAACTTGTGATATTTCGAATGTTCCTTTATTTTATTTTTATTATGAAATACTTGAATTTATTTCTGTTTTGTGTTAAGCTCTCCACAGTTTGGCTTCATGTTAAGGCTGGTGTAGCAAGAGGGTTGCCAATGGAAATAAGGGTTACAAGCTTTTTTTGATCACATCCAGCAGGAAAGAGAGAGGAAAATCTCTCCTTGAGGCATGGACTAGGTCTTTCCCTTTAAGTTTTATTGGGCTGAACAAATAATAGTCGCCAAGGAAATGCCACACACTAATTAGCTTAAACTAATCAAATTCTCCTGAGTATCCAGAGATGGATTCGGATATCTGAACAAAATTGAAATCATATTCAGAGTAAGAAAAGGCTAAATGGATGTTGATGAGGCAATATATAGTGTCTAGAATGGATGCTACGTTCTTTCTCAAATCCTGATCTTTGCACACAGCG
Source organism: Mesoplodon mirus (assembly GCF_964341445.2). NCBI lineage: Eukaryota > Metazoa > Chordata > Mammalia > Artiodactyla > Ziphiidae > Mesoplodon > Mesoplodon mirus. Next base: position 100,245,551 of record NC_138979.1, on the reverse strand, counting down.
TTTCCTCTGCCTATGTTACTTATTGCCTCCCTCTTTACCTGGCTTACTTTTACTTATCTGTCAGCTCTCATCTTTTCCCCCCATTTTTATTGAGATATAATTGAGATACAGCACTGTATAAGTTTAAGGTATACCGTATCATGCTTTGACTTATATATATTGTGAAATGATTACTACAATGTTTAGTTAGAATGTTCCTTTATTTTAAAATGCATCCCTTAAAAATGAATTTCTGCAGATTACAAAGAGTTGGGTGAAGTGAAGAGAAATAGATGTATTGGGGGATTGAAAATTCAAGGTGACTTTTATAAAAATTGAGTTGCCCTACTTTGGATCAAATGCTAAAGGTTTTCCACTTCCCAGACCTTGCTTTGCAGATGGCAACACAGAACGGTTCTGGTTCAGTTAGCATCCTGCTAGAATGAATTATGAGAGGTCCAGGCATGATTTAGTGACTTGGAGCTGCTGCTTTGAGTTCTGAAAATGGTAAATGTAGTCAGGAAACATCAGAAATAATCACAAAAAATGACCCCATAAACCTTAAACACTTCACTGAAAAAAGCATGTCCAGAAAATAATGCTTACCTCATATTAGTGTCTCATGTTTGAGGAAGCAAAGATGCCTTGAGTTATTCAATTGAACCATTTTGTTAAGCTTAGCTGGAAAATAATCTGTGGCCAGTTGTACCTCGTCTGGAATAACACACTAGGATAACACGGATAAATGGGATGACATCTTTAATATACAGTTTAAGTATTTGATGGTGATGGCCTTAGTTTGCTTTACAATAGTGATAGTTCTGGGGGAAAGGTGTTAGAGAGAATTTGAAAGAATTAGTACTAGGGAAATGCACTTGACATTTTGTGTAAGATGAATGCTTAGATTTAGGATAGGACCCTGTGGTTAAAAAGCATCCCATACAGAGTTCACTGGAATGGACGAGGTTTAAAACAATTTACTTGATCGAATTTCAAATTAATCAGCCTACAAGCCATCATGTTCACAGTTATTTTTAAATGAACAATTTAGAATTAACAGAAAAAAATTTCTCCCTAATTATTCTTAATGCCTTGAAAAGTCAGTAATGTTTTCCACAGAAGCTAACAGCTTCAATTATTATTTCCTCAAAAGCCTTTCCTGACTTACTTGCTAGGACACTTTCCCTCATTATATACTCTCATAGCACCATGTCTTTTCATCCATTTTGTTATTTGATTATTTTATTGGTATCTGTCTTACCCACTTTCATGTGAGGCACATGAAGACAGGAATCTTGGCTGCTTTGTTTGCCATTGTATTTTTAGTGTCTGTACAAGGCACAATGGATATTTGTTGACTGAATCATAAATGGATGAGTCTGGTCCGTGTCCTGAGGGCCCTTATAGCATACATAGATAGAAACCATGATTTAATGTCACCCAGTAATACCCATAGGGTGATATAAACATATGCATAGAATACACTAGAGAAATAATGTACCACAAGTTCTGAGAAGGTTTATTTCAAGGAGCAAAGTGACAAAGGACGATGCAGTGACACTGTCTCCTCTACACTTAACCAGTCATTTAGTACATCATTTTGATGCATGGATAGCCACATCTCCCTCTTAATTATTAGGACTTTCTCATGTGCAAGTGACAGAAAACCTAATTCAAGTTGGCTTTTAACAAAAGGGAGTAGAATTCCATTTCTGATAATATGGATATTTAGGAATTTGAACTGACATTTCCTCTTAAAACAAAAATGCTATGTTAAATAAAAACTATTCTTAAAAATATTGAAGAGATGCTAAGATGGTGAGGAATTGTTGCAGGAAGGGGACCCCTTCCAGGGCCCGAGAGTGGGCTCTTGTCTAACACTCGGAAATGAATTGTCGGAGGAGACACACATGCTGACAAAGCAAGAGACTTTATTGGGACAGGGCACCCGGGTGGAGAGCAGGAGGGTAAGGGAACCCAGGAAGGACTGCTCTGCCACGTGGCTTGAAGTCTCGGGTTTAATGGTGATGGGATTAGTTTCCCCGTTGTCTCTGGCCAGTCATTCTGTTTCAGGGTCCTTCTTGGTGGCGTGTGCATTGCTCAGCTGAGATGGATTCCAGCGAGGAGGATTCTGGAAGGTTGGTGGACATACGGACTGGCATCTCCTTTCTCCTTTTGACCTTTCCCAAATTCTTCCAGTTGGTGGTGGCTTGTTAGTTCCGCATTCCTTACCAGGACCTCCTGTCATAAGATAACTCATGAAAGTGGTTACTGTGGTTCCTGGCCAGGGTGGGCTGTTTCAGTCAGTGGTTCCGCAACAGAATTATAAGGCCAATATCAAAGAGAGTGGGAACCTAGAAAGGTAAATTGAGTGTTAAATCTTGTTTTGTTCAAAGAACATTTACCAAACCTGTGTTGTGTTGTGTTTGTTTTTCAGCTTTGTCAGGGACAGACCTCAGAAGCCAAAGCACAGCATTTCCCCAAGATGGGGCACCTCGTGGGAGACCCTCCCTCCACGCTGGGACTCCAAAGGCCATTCTTCAGAGTAAGGGTGATCCAGAATTAAATATGCTCTAGATCTCTAGCCCCAGGGCCCTGTAGGAAAATTTACCTTTGTGATGAGTGAGCAAAGCAGGAAGGTAAAAGGCCCTGAGAAGTTTGAACAATAGGTTGGCCATCAAGTGGATTTTTAGCTTAAATTTGCATCACTTTGGTGATCCAACAAGTAGTCCAGGATTGGCAGAAGAAAATCCAAATCTCTGGATGAATGTCACTTTATCCTAGATGCTGAAAAAATTTCTACAAGAAAATTTTCAAGTTAAATGACAAGCTCACAGAAAAAAAAAGGGTGTGTGTGTGGGCAACTAAGCACAGAAGAAAATGAAGAACCATGTCCTGATTTTGCTTCTCATTGTAGCAGAGTCTGCTTTTGGGGAGGATCAGATTGAGAAAACAGAATATTAATGTAACTTGACCACATTAACAGATTAAAGGAGAAAAAATCATGAGATAATCTCAGTAGGTATAGAAAAATACTATCATAGATTTCAGCATGATAAAAACTTCTAAAAACCTATGAAGAAACTTTCTTACCCTTATCAACAAACACAGCTGGTGAAATGTTCAAAGCTTTCCCTTTGGCTGATAGTGTGGCTAGCCTTTTATTGCTCTTAATCTCGTAGTCTAGTCAGGAAAAAATAATTCTAAGTGTTTCAATACAGGGAATTAAATACAGGGAAATAATTGCACAGGTGAAGAGGAGTTGAGAAACCAAAGAGGGGATGGTGGATTTTACCAGAGATTAGAAACAACAGGAACTCCTTGGGCTAGAGAGATGTGGGGAGGGGGCAGTATTATGAGACCCTAGTTGCTGGAGTCCTCTGGTAGAGAACCATGATGTCATGGGGACCATGAAGGGAAGGGCTATGCCTGGCAGGAACTTCAAAGAAGAGACATAGCTGCTGCCAGACACTGTCCTATAGCGGATAACAAAGAAACTCCCTGGTTTCTCCTCTCATGTTCTAATTTTCCTTCACTACCTCCCCTTGGTCACATTCAACTGAAAACAAGAGGACAAGAAGATCTGTTAATGTAATACACACATTTATTTCTCTTGGGGTATAGAGCAAGGTGAAGGTTGGATAGTATATCTGGAGGATAAACAGAAACTATGTGGTACAGAGGAGAAACAATTATCACAACATCCAGGCAGGCAGTTACCTCTGGGGGTGGGGGGTTGGGGGGAGAGTATACGGGTGCCTTCTGAGATGCTGGCAATATTCAATTTCTTGCCTTGATTGGTGGTTACCTTGCTGTTTGCTTTATTATTGTCTTTAAACCTCACATGAACTTTATGCTTTCTTTTGTGTGTGTGTGATATACCTCACAGAAAGTACAAAAAAGAAAATTCATAGATTTACATAACTGAAAAACTCAGAGGTAGAACTAACTTTAAGTGTATTTTAATCCGGAGGCTTAGTCGTTGACAAAAAGGCTCTTCTCTGTCATCCCACCTCATATTCAGGGTGGCTGCAACAATCTCACCTCTCACCACACATTTTCTCCCTCCCTTTTTCCCAGAAACTTCCGTAAAAATATTTCATTGGCTCATTCTGCATCACATGCCCATTCCTGAGCTAATCAATGTGGCCAAGGAGAGAGAGGAATCATGAAAATTTCCATGAAAATTTCATTAGCTGAGTTTGCAGGACAGGTAACTCCTCCGATGGAATCAGTTCCAGTAGGTGGGGGAGATGGGGGAGGCACATCTCAAGTGATCATACTTCCACTTCAATCAGTCTTTATCCATCCATCCAACTCTTGGTTTTATGGTCTCTCACATCTGGTGTAAAGCCTCCTAGAACCTGGAGAGAAACAAAAAATGAGGGAGATAGAAACTGAGAACTCTGTGTATTTGTGCTTCTGTTCTGAGTCCTGACAAGTTATCCTTGAATAATACTTATTAGTTGTTCCAGGAAATGTTATCAAATAATTGCTTAAGTCACGAGATAAGTTTCTGTAAGTTGTCTGTTTGGCCCTCTTCCACTACAGTCACCTTAATAGAGCACCACGTCAGGCTCTGAAAGGGATAAGGGATATAAGCTAACTCTGGACGAGGCTCCCTGGATGAGTGATTGGTAACTAATCTGTGTAGCTTAGACAGTGCAGACCCTACATGTGGTTTACTGCATATGTAAATAATGATTTCAGATATTTAAAATACCCTTATTCATTTCTTTTGAACAAAAAAGGCGTATGTATCCTTCATGACTATCTTAATATATATTTATTAACCTTTGCTTTGAAACATATTGAATAAGCTTCTAAACTGCAACTTTAATTGTTGAATACATTTAATTAACCTGAACACAGAAAGGCGCGGCTCAGATTCCATTTCAAGAAAGGATTCATTGCCCCAGCTGCCAGGCATGCTATCAGCAGACTGCTTTCAGCTGTCAGCCCCTTCATAGGTTGCCTCAGCTGTAGAGACATCTTTCTCAAGATCATGCCTTTCTGGGTGGTGTGATGGTTAAAAGTATGTGTCAACTTGGCTAGACCACGAGACCCAGATATTTGGTCAAACTTTATTCTAGATGTTTCTGTGAAGGTATCTTTTTAGAGAGATTAACATTTAAATCAGTAGACTTTGTGGAGAGCATGTCCTCCATAATGTGGGTGGGTTTAATCCAATCAGCTGAAGGCCTTAATAGATAAAGGCTGATAGCCCTGGAAGAGGAGAGCGGCCTGCAGCAAACTGCCTTTGGACTCCAACTGCAACGCTTCCCTGCGTCTCCATCTTGCTGCCTACCCTGCAGATCTCGGACTTACCGGGCCTCTACAACTGAGTAAGCCAATTCCTTCAAGTTAATCTTTCTCTCTTTCTCTATAGCAATCCTAACTATATAGTTGGACTATGTTCGATGACTAATCAAGGTGGGAATATAAAGGTCCAGCCACTTTAACCCAACATGAGAAAACTCTGACGGGTTTGCCCTGCTCCTGAGTTCCCTCCGGAACTCTAGTTGGCTGAGGCTGTTGGGTTGGTGTTATAGCTTGACTTCTGCTCACTTTAGCTCTCTTCCCCTTCCTTCTACCTGTGTTGATCCTAAGGGCACTCCCTAATACAGAGGTCCCCAACCTTTCTGGCACCAGGGACCGGTTTCGTGGAAGACAGTTTTTCCACGGGACAGGGCTGGGCGGCGATGGTTCAGGCGGTAATGGGAGCGATTCGGAGCGGCGGATGAAACTTCTCTTGCTGGCCTGCCGCTCACCTCCTGGTGTGCGGCCTGGCTCCTAACAGGCTTCGGATTGCTACTGGTCCATGGCCCGGGGGTTGGGGACCCCTGCCCTAATAAACATCCTGAGTACTAAACTCACTCAGAGTCTGCTTCTCGGAGAACGTAGCTTACAACAAAAGGAAAGTAAAATGTATAAGGAAAATAATAATAAATTACCATTCTTCCTGAAAAAAAAAATCTAAATTCTAGAAGGAAGATATAAGAGACAAAACAATTGTGTTCTGGGCTGAAAAACAAGTTGACTCTGTAAAGGAGTTCCCTAGTTTGGAAACAGAAAGGCAAGGGATGGGAAAACTTATCATTGAGATGCTAATCTTTTCCATTAGGGGAAAAGATAACCTTCTTCCTAGCCAGCTACTCCTGAGGTTTGAAGAACGAGAATAACTTGGACAGAGAGAGAGCAAGTAATATAGAAAAGCATTGGACGGTCCTGTTGAGATACCAAGGCACATCTCCCAAGGAGATGGGATGAGGGGTGTCATATCTTTGGGGAAGAAACTGAGAAATACTAAATCTATTTATGTCCCTCTCCCTCCTCCTTTCCCTGCTCTCCCTCCTTCCCCGATACACTTAGGACTGATTAGAGTTACATGTTCATACTCTAATCCATTACTTTTTGTAACCTGCGGCATGTGCATTTAAAGGTGACGTGTGTTTTTGTCCTATGGTTACACTACTAACTCTAGTCAATTACTCAGAAAATAAACCGAGAGTCAGGGCAATTTCATTTAGCTTATATAGTGGTGTTTGAGTCCTCAACTAACCTACAGACTTTGACTATAGCTGGTATATTTATTTTTGTTTCAAAGCTCAGGTTTCTCTTTTGGATTTTCCTAATTAATTTATCGCCATGGATATATTTCTCTGTCCGTGTTGTGCTGAAATGAAATATAATATAGCAAGATAACTTGAAAAAAATTTAATGTAATATGACCATTCTTTGAGGATTGAACTTGGGTTGGTGTTTCTTGCTGCTGCAGGATTGACTGTTTCTCAAGAGCCTGATCTTGAGGTAGAAGATGTTTCTTTTCTTTTTAATTGAGATGTAATTGATGTGTAATATTCGTTCTAGGTGTACAACATAATGATTTGATGTGTGTATATATTGTGAAATGATCACTGCAGGAAGTTTACTTAATACCCATCACCTTACATGATAACAGCTTTTTTTTCATGTGTTGAGAGCTTTTAAGATCTACTCTCTTAGCAATAGAAGAGTTGCTGAGGCTGAGAATTCAACCCCCTTTGGAACTCTTTTACTCTTTTATTATAATTGAGACCTGGGCCCAATCCTTAGTTTTTTCTGCTCTCTGCCTTCAGGTGGTACGAGTCTCTTTATATGTTGCCAACAAGGGTCTCTGGCTTTCCCGTTTTGCCTTAAATTGGTGATTAATGATACTTAGCGTCTCACTGCTTTCTTTAGTGTGTTGGGTACACTCGGCAACAGCCAGCCAATTCTGTACTCTCAGTAATAACTACTTCCCCTGTACTTCTCAACTGCCTTGTGCGTTGCACCCGACAGTGCATTCCCTTCTACTGAAAGTCCATTCCAGTTTATGACCCATAAGAGTTTTTGAACAGTTGCATCATTACAGCAAGCCAGGGGCTGTCTATACTCCTCCTACCAATAATGGCCTCCTCTTTCCTAGTGCTTCAACTCCAAAATCCATTTGAGAGTCTGATTTGTAGGATCATTTCCAGACCAACCATGGCAGATCAGGTTCCCTGGGAAACAGACTGTGAGACATCGGTATTTTCATACGTTTGTGTATGATCTCTGGATCAATATCTTTGTGGGAACAATGAATGTAGAATTGGGCTGAGGGAGAATCTGAACTGCGATGCAGTTGCAACAGCAGCTTCGGCCAATATTGTGGGGAACTTTAGGCCCTTCAGTGGTTTCCCAATTTAGGTGATGAAGGGGACAGTCTTTTGTATCAGCACATCAACAAATTATTGGATGTGGATTGCCCTTAGGAAGGAGCAATATTTGTAGCTTTCTTCAGTCAAGGGCAACCTGGATGGGGCACAGCTGTGAGCCTTCAGTAGCCAACACACCTTGTTGCTGTGGGAATGAGTGCCTTGGTCCTGAAGGTGGTACAGCACAGCATCTACTACAAGTCTCATTGAAAATTAAGAGGTATATTTCCAGAAACAGAAAGGAATATTGCTGCAAGGAGTGCCTGCCTACTCTTGCTGTGATATTGAGTTCCTCAGATTGGGGGAAAAAAAAATCACACTACAGTCCCACATTATATAGGTAAACTAGTAGACTTAAGCCTGCTTGAAACCAGCACCTTAGAGGTGGCTGTATCACAGGAGTGTTTGGCTACCTGTGTATCTGTAAGCTGGATATTAAGTGTTCTGTGACATAGTTTTAATATCCCCTATGTATAAGCTTACATAAAGAGAGTGAAGCTGATGGCAGAATTGTCTGACTTTGAATGGACCATGCTAGGCACAAAATGACCAGCTGGGTGTGTAAGACACTAGACTAATAAATAGTGCTAGACAGAGAGGTTGCATCCCACAGTTGTTATAGCCGTTGCTCCTGGGAGTTGCACCTTTTGCAGCTGGGCTATGTCTGCTATTGTCATTCCAGATTTTACGTAAATAGAAATAAACCAAGCTCAAGGAGCCTATGTACCCAGATTGGTGGAAAGTCCAAAACCATGCATTTGGGGAATCATTTCATTGGTGATATACAAAGAAATGTGATGTTACTTCTACTTTGAGGATGGTGGAATAATTTACCTTTGTGGCATTAATGTAAATTACCGTGGTAGATTCTATTGTTCAAAATATTTGCTGCTGTCCCCGTAAGGAAGGACTGTATATCACTACCTGCTCCTTTGATATCAGGCTTGGCTATGTGCACTGCAATGAAGTGAAATGGTTAATGAGTGAAAATTATGTTTCACTTCTGAATACAAACTTTAAGAATCATTGCATGGTCTGTGATTTGGCTGCCTTTTCCTCTCCCCACAAGATGAGAAATATTCTAGTTAGGGGTTTCTCTATCAGTCTGGGCCTTGACTTAAAGATTCATGGAACAGGGCTTCCCTGGTGGCGCAGTGGTTGGGAGTCCGCCTGCTGATGCAGGGGACACGGGTTTGTGCCCCGGTCCGGGAAGATCCCGCATGCTGCAGAGTGGCTGGGCCCTGTGAGCCATGGCCGCTGAGCCTGCGCGTCGGAGCCTGTGTTCCGCAACCGGAGAGGCCACAACAGTGAGAGGCCCAAGTACCGCAAAAAAAAAAAAAAAAAAAATTCATGGAACAGAGCCACAGCTGACTCATGTTTGAAAATACAAACTGAGTGAGAAATAAACCTCTGCTGTTGTAGGATACTAAGATTTTTGAGGGTTGCTTGTTATCACAGTGTAATTTAGCTAAAACTGATTGATAGAGTTGAATTTCATAGTTTCATTTTTGTATCCATTCTGTTTGGGACTTGATACATGTACTTGAAAATGACTAAGAGGCGCTAGACTGTAATAATTCTCTCTGGCAGGAATATTGCTAAAGTAAAATTTGCCTTTGTATTTCATTCCTGTAATCTGGTCCTTTTAGTATTTTGTTTTCCCTTCATTTTCAGAACAATACCTAAGGCAAGGAGAAGAAAGGAAGACAGACAGGGACATAGGGAAGATAAGCTGGTTTAAAAAAAACAAAAAGAAAAAATCCTGGCCGGTGGAGGGCAGGGAGATAATGGGTGAAAATAACAGCAGTTCTATAATTAGAAGAAAAAATTTTAATTTTGAATTTGCATTTTTTGATGATATACCTTGTTAATCCTTTTGATAGTAATGCTGTAAGTAGCTTGTTCTGCAGTTCTGGTAGGATCAAGGGGAAAAAAATATAAGGTTTTCTTGCACCTACCTCTACTCTTAAAGATAGCACGCATTTGCGGGATTCTCACACACTTATACAAACACACTCACTTATGCACATATACACTCAGTAAAGTTAAGCTTTTATTTCCTTCACTGAAGTTCAGTACTTAAAACAGTAACACAAATAGCCAAAAGATAGTTTAAAGAAGTTTTTATGTGTGTTTGCCTAATTTATTTCTTCCACTTTGGGGGGAGGCATGAAGATTCCTGTTAGCCATATGGCTTAAATTTTATACAAATATAAAAGTATGATTTCACCAAAAATACTTATACAACTCCTAAAATAATAGCCACCATTTAAAATAGGCTTTTACGTGAGACACTACACTAAGTACGTTACATGATGTATAGGCAGTAACAACAAGGTGGACAGCTTCTTCCACAGAATAAGGCTTTGAAGACCAAACTCACTGGTTTGTCAGAATAGGAAGTAGTTAAATATGAATGCGTGTGGAGTACATAGCTGAGTGTCTGACACTGAGGAAATAGGAAAAAATGATAACTAATATGCACTCTAACATAATACTTCCGCCAAATGATATAAGTTTTTACTTTCATTTTCCCAATTTTTCACATGGAGAAAATACAAGAGAAAATTGACCAGGGTCAATGTATTGATACAAAACTTTTGTGTTTTCATGTCCCCTGACTTGCTCTTTTCTCTCGTTTCATGCCCTGGCAACACCCGGTTATCCTCTCACTTTTGGAATTGGGTTGTGGCAGGCAGAATTCTAAGATTCTGTCCCTTATTTACATGCCCTGTGTAGTACCCTCCTCTTGAGTGTGGGCAGAACCTGTGACTATGATGGGGTATGATTCCCGTGATTAGGTTATCCATCCACTGATTTTTTTTTTGAATTAATCAAAAGGGAAATTACTCTGTGTGGGCTTGATGTTTAAGAGAAGATAGGGTATCAGAGATCCTTCTGCAGGCTTGAGGGAACAGACTGCCAAGCTGTGAGGAGGGCAACTCAGCAAAGTTCCAGGAGAGGCCTCCAGGAGCTGAATTGGTCCCCCACTAACAGCTAGCAAGAAAAGAGACCTCAGTTATATGGCCACAAAGAAATGAACTCTGTCAACAAGCCAGTGGAGCATGGAAGTAGATCTTTCCCTTGTCTGTCCTTGAGATATGGATGCAGCTGTCTGACACCTTAATTTCAGCCTTATATACACCCTGGGCAGACAAACCACAGAAACTGTAAGATAAACCTAATTATGTTTTAAGAAGCTAAGCTGTGGTAATGTGATATGCGGCAATAGAAAACTAATGTAAGATGAAACACACACTTTGGGGCGTGGGATCTGGCCTCCTGAGTGTCCGCTGGAGTCAGATGACCTAATGTGGAAATGCAGGGCGATTAAGTCCACATGGGATAAGGACTGACCAATGGGGATGAGGGAAGGGAGGAAGATGAGCTGAAATCCCCAGCCTTTCCCCTCACCCTCAGTGGACTACTCTAATTTGTTTCCTTTGTAACTCTTCAACAGAAGCCCTATGTGCCAAGGGAATACACTTCCTGCTTAACACGCTTTTTCTTTTCACAGCTTGTCGTGTGTAGCAGCCAGCTTAGTAATGTATCACATCACAGGTTTTTCATTTCTTTCCTCTTCATCTGCACACCCCAAATAAGAAATTAGAACTTTAATCTTTTCTCCAGTTCTGCTTTCTGAAGGAACTAGACTGAGTCAATCACATAATAATTAAGTGGCAGATCCAGAATTTGAGTGCAAGTCTGACTACAGAGCTTGAGTTAATTTCAGGATACCTGATTACATTTTAAAGAAATTAAATTTAAAAGTGAAAAATACATGCATACTAGAGGCAGCACACAATTTCTATGCTAATAACCACTCAGGAGGACATGAAATAGGGGTTTCAGATTGTCATGTTATTCAAAGTAGAATTGACATTTAGAAGGAAAAATTTCTGGCTCTTAAAGGATGTTTAATTTTTTTCTTTAACATCTTTATTGCAGTATAATTGCTTTACAATGGTTTGTTAATTTCTGCTGTATCACAAAATGAATCGCCTATATGTAGACATATATCCCCCTATCTCCTCCCTCTTGCGTCTCCCTCCCACCCTCCCTCTCCCACCCCTCTAGATGGACACAAACAACAGAGCTGCTTCCCACTAGCTATTTTACATTTGGTAGTGTATATATGTCCATGTCACTCATTTTGTTCCACCTTACACTTCCCCCTCCCTATGTCCTCAAGTCCATTCTCTACATCTGCGTCTTTATTCCTGTCCTGCCCCTAGGTTCTTCAGAACGATTTTTTTTTGATTCCATATATATGTGTTAGCATACAGTATTTGTTTTTCTTTTTCTGACTTACTTCACTCTGTATGACAGACTCTACCCCCATCCACCTCACTACAAATAACTCAATTTTGTTTCTTTTCATGGCTGAGTAATATTCCATTGTATATATTTGCCACATTTTCTTTATCCATTCATCTGTTGATGGACACTTAGGTTGCTTCCATCATGTCCTGGCTATTGTAAATAGAGCTGCAATTAACATTGTGGTACATGACTCTTTTTGAATTATGCTTTTCTCTGGGTATATACCCAGGAGTCGGATTGCTGGGTTGTATGGTACTTCTATTTTTAGTTTTTTAAGGAATCTCCATACTGTTCTCCATAGTGGGTGTATCAGTTGACATTCCCACCAACAGTGCAAGAGGGTTCCTTTGTCACCTCATGCTTACCAGCATTTATAGTTTGTAGACTTTTTTTTTTTAAGGCTTTTTTTTTTTAACATCTTTATTGGAGTATAATTGCTTTACAATGGTGGGTTAGTTTCTGCTTTATAACAAAATGAATCAGTTATACATATACATATGTTCCCATATCTCTTCCCTCTTGCGTCTCCCTCCCTCCTACCCTTCCTATCCCACCCCTCTAGGTGGTCACAAACCACCTAGCTGATCTCCCTGTGCTATGGGGCTGCATCCCCCTAGCTATCTATTTTACGTTTGGTAGTGTATATATGTCCATGCCACTCTCTCACTTTGTCACAGCTTACCCTTCCCCCTCCCCATATCCTCAAGTCCATGCTCTAGTAGGTCTGTGTCTTTATTCCCGTCTTACCCCTAGGATCTTCATGACCATTATTATTTTTTTTCTTAGATTCCATATATATGTGTTAGCATACGGTATTTGTTTTTCTCTTTCTGACTTACTTCACTCTGTATGACAGACTCTACCCCCATCCACCTCACTACAAATAACTCAATTTTGTTTCTTTTTATGGCTGAGTAATATTCCATTGTATATATGTGCCACATCTTCTTTATCCATTCATCTGTGGACACTTAGGTTGCTTCCATCTCCTGGCTATTGTAAATAGAGCTGCAATGAGCATATTGGTACATGACTCTTTGTGAATTATGGTTTTCTCAGGGTATATGCCCAGTAGTGGGATTGCTGGGTCTTATGGTAGTTCTATTTGTAGTTTTCTAAGGAATCTCCATACTGTTCTCCATAGTGGCTGTATCAATTCACATTCCCACCAGCAGTGCAAGAGTGTTCCCTTTTCTCCACACCCTCTCCAGCATTTATTGTTTGTAGACTTTTTGATGATGGCCATTCTGACTGGTGTGAGATGATATCTCAGTGTAGTTTTGATTTGCATTTCTCTAATGATTAATGATGTTGAGCATTCTTTCATGTGTTTGTTGGCAATCTGTATATCTTCTTTAGAGAAATGTCTATTTAGGTCTTCTGCCCATTTTTGGATTGGGTTGTTTGTTTTTTTGTTATTGAGCTGCATGAGCTGCTTGTAAATTTTGGAGATTAATCCTTTGTCAGTTGCTTCATTTGCAAATATTTTCTCCCATTCTGAAGGTTGTCTTTTCATCTTATGGTTTCCTTTGCTGTGCAAAAGCTTTTAAGTTTCATTAGGTCCCATTTATTTGTTTTTTTTATTTTCATTTTTCTAGGAGGTGGGTCAAAAAGGATCTTGCTTTGATTTATGTCATAGAGTGTTCTGCCTATGTTTTCCTCTAAGAGTTTGATAGTTTCTGGCCTTACATTTAGGTCGTTAATCCATTTTGAGTTTATTTTTTTGTATGGTGTTAGGGAGTGTTCTAATTTCTTTCTTTTACATGTAGCTGTCCAGTTTTCCCAACACCATTTATTGAAGAGGCTCTTCCTTCTCCATTGTATATTCTTGCCTCCTTTATCAAAGATAAATTTACCATATGTGCGTGGGTTTATATCTGGCCTTTCTATCCTGTTCCATTGATGTATATTTCTGGTTTTGTGCCAGTACCATACTGTCTTGATTACTGTAGCTTTGTAGTATAGTCTGAAGTCCAGGAGCCTGATGCCTCCAGCTCTGCTTTTCTTAAGATTGCTTTGGCTATTTGGGGTCTTTTGTGTTTCCATACAAATTGTGAAATTTTTTTGTTCTAGTTCTGTGAAAAATGCCTTTGGTAGTTTGATAGGGATTGCATTCAATCTGTAGATTGTTTGGGTAGTATAGTCATTTTCACAATGTTGATTCTTCCAATCCAAGAACATGGTATATCTCTCCATCTGTTTGTATCATCTTTAATTTCTTTCATGCGTCTTATAGTTTTCTGCATGCAGGTCTTCTGTCTCCTTAGGTAGGTTTATTCCTTGGTATTTTATTCTTTTTGTTACAGTGGTAAATGGGTGTGTTTCCTTCATTTCTCTTTCAGATTTTTCATCGTTAGTGTATAGGAACGCAAGAGGTTTCTGTGTATTAATTTTGTATCCTGCTACTTTACCAGATTCATTGATTAGCTCTAGTAGTTTCCTGGAAGCATCTTTAGGATTCTCTATGTATAGTATCATGTCATCTGCAGACAGTGACAGCTTTACTTCTTCTTTTCTGATTTGGATTCCTTTTATTTCTCTTTCTTCTCTGATTGCTGTGGCTAAAACTTTCAAAATTATGTTGAATAATAGTGGTGAGCATGGGCAACCTTGTTTTGTTTCTGATCTTAGTGGAAATGGTTTCAGTTTTTCACCACTGAGAATGATGTTGGCTGTGAGTTTGTCATATATGGCCTTTATTATGTTGAGGTAAGTTCCCTCTATGCCTACTTTCTGGAGGGTTTTTATTATAAATGATTGTTGAATTTTGTTGAAAGATTTTTCTGCATCTATTGAGATGGTCATATGGTTTCATTCTTCAATTTGTTAATATTGTGTATCACATTGATTTGTGTATATTGAAGAATCCTTGCATTCCTGGGATAAACCCCACTTGATCATGGTGTATGATCCTTTTAATGTGCTGCTGGATTCTGTTTGCTAGTATTTTGTTAAGGATTGTTACATCTATGTTCATCAGTGATATTGGCCTGTAGTTTTCTTTTGTTGTGACATCTGTGTCTGCTGTTAGTGTCAGGGTGATTGTGGCCTCGTAGAATGAGTTTGGGAGTGTTCTTCCCTCTGCTATATTTTGGAAGAGTTTGAGAAGGATAGGTGTTAGCTCTTCTCTAAATGTTTGATAGAATTTGCCTGTGAAGCCATCTGGTGCTGGGCTTTTGTTTGTTGGAAGATTTTAAATCACAGTTTCAATTTCAGTGCTTGTGATTTGTCAGTTTATATTTTCTACTTCTTCCTGGTTCAGTCTCAGAAGGTGGTGCTTTTTAAGAGTTTGTCCATTTCTTCCAGGTTGTCCATTTTATTGGCATAGAGTTGCTTGTAGTAATCTCTCATGTTCCTTTGTATTGCTGCAGTGTCATTTGTTACTTGTTCTTTTTCTTTTCTAATTCTGTTGATTTGAGTCTTTTCCCTTTTTTTCTTAATGAGTCTGGCTAATGGTTTATCAATTTTGTTTATCTTCTCAAAGAACCAGCTTTTAGTTTTATTGATCTTTGCTATTGTTTCCTTCATTTCTTTTTCATTTATTTCTGATCTGATCTGTATGATTTCTTTCCTTCTGCTAAACTTGGGTTTTTTTTTTTTCTTCTTTCTCTAATTGCTTTAGGTGTAAGGTTAGGTTGTTTATTTGAGATGTTTCTTGTTTTGTAAGGTAGGCTTGTTTAGCTATAAACTTCCCTCTTAGAACTGCTTTTGTTGCATCCCATAGGTTTTAGGTCATCGTGTTTTCATTGTCATTTGTTTCTAGGTATTTTTTGATTTCCTCTTTGATTTCTTCAGTGATCTCTTGGTTATTTTGTAGTGTATTGTTTAGCCTCCATATGTTTTGTATTTTTTACAGTTTTTTTCTTGTAATTGATATCTGGCCTTATAGTGTTGTGGTCGGAAAAGATACGTAATACGATTTCAGTTTTGTTATATTTACCGAAGCTTGATTTGTGACCCAAGATATGATCTATCCTTGAGAATGTTCCATGAGCACTTGAGAAGAATGTGTATTCTGGTTTTGGATGGAATGTCCTATTAATATCAATTAAGTCCATCTTGTTTAATGTGTCATTTAGACGTTGTGTTTCCTTATTTTCATTTTGGATGATCTGTCCACTGTTGAAAGTGGGGTGTTATAGTCCCTCACTATTATTGTGTTACTGTTGATTTCCTGTTTTATAACTGCTGGCAGTTGCTTTATGTATTGAGGTGCTCTATGTTGGGTGCATATATATTTATAATTGTTATATTTTTTTCTTGGATTGATCCCTTGATCATTATGTAGTGTCCTTCTTTATCTCTTGTAATAGTCTTTATTTTAAAGTCTATTTTGTCTGGTATGAGAATTGCTACTCCAGCTTTCTTTTGATTTCCATATGCATGGAATATCTTTTTGCATCCCCTCACTTTCACTCTGTATGTGTCCCTAGGTTTGAAGTGGGTCTCTTGCAGACAGCATATATACGGGTCTTGTTTAAGTACCCATTCAGCCAGTCTATGTCTTTTAGTTGGAATATTTACTCTATTTACATTTAAGGTAATTATTGATTACCTTAAATTTTGATGTATGTTCCTATTACCATTTTCTTAATTGTTTGGGGTTTGTTATTGTAGGCCTTTTCCTTCTCTTGTGTTTCCCACTTAGAGAAGTTCCTTTAGCATTTGTTGTAAAACTGGTTTGGTGGTGCTGAATTCTCTTAGCTTTTGCTTGTCTGTAAAGGTTTTAATTCTCCATCAAATCTGAATGAGTTCCTTGCTGGGTAGAGTAATTTTGGCTGTACTTTTTTCCCTTTCATCACTTTAAACATGTCCTGCCAGTCCCTTCTAGCTTGCAGAGTTTCTGCTGAAAGATCAGCTTTTAACCTTATGGGGATTCCCTTGTATGTTATTTGTCATTTTTCCCTTGCTGCTTTCAGTATTTTTTCTTTGTATTTAATTTTTGATAGTTTTATTAATATATTTCTTGGCATGTTTCTCCTTGGATTTATCCTATATGGGACTCTCTGTGCTTCCTGGACTTGATTGACTATTTCCTTTCCCATATTAGGGAAGTTTTCAACTATAATCTCTTCAAATATTTTCTCAGTCCCTTTCTTTTTCTCTTCTTTTTCTGGGACCCCTATAATTCGAATGTTGGTGCATTTAATGTTGTCCCAGAAATTTGAGACTGTCCTAAATCTTTTCATTCTTTTTTCTTTATTCTGCTCTGTGGTATGTATTTCCAGTATTTTGTCTTCCAGGTCATTTATCTGTCCTTCTGCCTCAGGTATTTTGCCATTGATTCCTTCTAGAGAATTTTAAATTTTATTTATTGTGTTGTTGATCATTGTTTGTTTGCTCTTTAATTCTTCTAGGTATTTTTTAAAATGTTTCTTGTATTTTCTCCATTCTATTTTTAAGATTTTGAATATCTTTACTATCATTATCCTGAATTCTTTTTCAGGTAGACTGCCCCTTTCCTCTTAATTTGTTTGGTCTTGTGGGTTTTTACCTTGCTCCTTCATCTGCTGTGTATTTCTTTGTCTTCTCATTTTGCTTAACTTACTTTGTTTGTGGTCTCCTTTTCACAGACTGCAGGTTCATAATTCCTGTTGTTTTTGGTGTCTGTCCCCAGTGGGTAAGGTTGGTTCAGGGGGTTGTGTAGGCTTCCTGGTGGAGGGGACTGGTGCCTGTGTTGTAATGGATAAGTCTGGATCTTGTCTTTCTTGTGGGCAGGACTGTATCCAGTGGTGTTTTGGGGTGTCTGTGAACTTATTATGATTTTAGGCAGCCTCTGTGATAATGGGTGGGGTGGTGTTCATGTTTTGCTAGTTGTTTGGCATTGGGTGTCCAGCACTGGAGCTTGCTAATCGTTGAGTGGAGCTGGGTCTTAGCCTTGAGACAGAGATTTCTGGGAGAGCTCTCACTGATTGATATTACATGGGGCCGGGAGGTCTCTGGTGGACCAATGTCCTGCACTGGGCTCTCCCACCTCAGAGGCTCAGGCCAGACACCCACCCGGCTAGAGCACCAAAACCCTGTCAGCCACACAGCTCAGAAGAAAAGGGAGAAAAGAAAAAAGAAAGAAAGAAAAATTGTTATTAAAATAAAAAATAAAAAATATTATTAAAATAAAAAAGTAATTAAAAAAAGGAGAGAGCAACCAAACCAGTTTACAAATCCACCAATGATTAGTGTTAAAAACTATACTTAAAAAAAATGGGCAGACACAACCCTAGGACAAATGGTAAAAGCAAACCTATACAGACAGAATCATACAAAGAAGCATACACATACACACTCACAAAAAGAGAAAAAGGAAAAAAAAATATGTGTGTGTGTGTGTGTGTGTATATATATATATATAAAGGATGAGAGCTGCCAAATCAATAAACAAATCTACCAACGACAATAAGCTCTAAATACTAAACTAAGGTAAACATAAAACTAGAAACAAATTAGACATAGAAAGCAAACCCCAAGTCTACAGTTGCTCCCAAAATCCACCACCTCATTTTTTGGATAATTTGTTGTCTATTCAGGTACTCCCCAGATTCAGGGTACATGAAGTTTGTGGAGTTTTAATCCACTGCTCCTTAGGCTGCACAGAGAGATTTCCCTTTCTCTTCTTTGTTCGCACAGCTCCTGGGGTTCAGCTTTGGATTTGGACCCTGCTCTGCATGTAGGTTGCCCTCTGGTGTCTGTTCTTCACCCAGACAGGAGGAGGTTAAAGGAGCAGCTGATTCGGGGGCTCTGGCTCACTCAGGCCGGGGGGAGGCAGGGGTATGGAATGCGGGGCGAGCCTGTGGCAGCAGAGGCCAGTGCGAAGTTACAACAGCCTGAGACATGCTGTGTGCTCTCCCGGGGAAGTTGCCCCTGGATCACAGGACCCTGGCAGTGGCGGGCTGCACAGGCTCCCGGGAGGGGAAGTGTGGATAGTGACCTGTGCTTGCACACAGGCTTCTTGGTGGCTGCAGCAGCAGCATTATCGTTCCATGCCTGTCTCTGGTGTCTGAGCTGATAGCCGTGGCTCACACCCATTTCTGGAGCTCATTTAGGTGGTGCTCTGAATTTCCTCTCCTCACGCACCCCAAAACAATGGTCTCTTCCCTTTTAGGCAGTTCCAGACTTTTTCCTGGACTCCCTCCCAGGTAGCTGTGGTACACTAGCCCCCTTCAGGCTGTGTTCATGCAGGCAACAGCAGTCCTCTCCCTGGGATCTGACCTCCTCAGCTCCCAGCCCCCAACCCCCAGGCCACACCCACCCCAGAGGGTAAGCAGAACAGCCTCTCAGGTTGGTGAGTGCTGGTTGGCAGCGATCCTCTTTGTGAGAATCTCTTGGCTTTGCTCCCTGCACCCCTGTTGCTGCATTCTCTTCTGTGGCTCTGAAGCTTCCCTCCCCCACGCCTGCCCCCCAACCCCACCAGTGAAGGGGCTTCCTAGTATGTGGAAAACTTTTCTCCTTCACAGCTCCCTCCCACTGGTGCAGGTCCCGTCTCTATTCTTTTGTCTCTGTTTTTCCTTTTTTCTTTTGCCCTACCCAGGTACGTGGGGAGTTTCTTGCCTTTTGGGAAGTCTGAGGTCTTCTGCCAGCATTCTGTCAGTGTTCTGTAGGAGTTGTTCCACATGCAGATGTATTTATGATGTATTTGTGGGGAGGAAGGTGATCTCCACGTCTTACTCCTCCGCCATCTTAAAGGTCCTCCCTCAGTATGTTTAACATACATATATTTGGGGACAAGGAACTGTATAGCATAGGTGATATTAGATTCCTGTAATGTTCATTTGCTAGTATGTCTTGGGGCAATAGTATGATGAAAGAGTCACTTGCATTTTCCATAAGGAAGACAATTTCAGGCATACTCTTTTTTTCCCAGTTTTTTTTAATGGCTGTCAATACACTTCCTAAGGTGGGAATTTTGCCTTGAACTATTTCTGAGATGCTCTTTTCATTGAGTAGTGTTCAATGAGCCTGGGGCAGAGTTTGAGGCAAATAAACAGTACCCAAGTACATTTTTAACACTGAGTTCTGTTGGTAAATGAAAATGTTCCTTTTATATCTGTTTACTGCAGTAGGGCCTAGTAGGGTGGACATGACACTTTGCTGCCTTAATGATAGGGCCCAGAGAATAAGTTAGCCCTAATTTCTAGTTTATTTTTCTCCTTATGAACTCATGGGTAACTTGATGACCATGCCTATGAG
The DNA here is from genome assembly GCF_964341445.2 of Mesoplodon mirus. Lineage (NCBI taxonomy): Eukaryota > Metazoa > Chordata > Mammalia > Artiodactyla > Ziphiidae > Mesoplodon > Mesoplodon mirus. The sequence goes on along the minus strand of NC_138979.1, from coordinate 100,225,347 downwards.
TTGAGCACATTGCTGTTAAGTTTTGTCCTTAGGATTCAGTTGCAGATTCCTTGGAAATGTCTGTGCTGCACTAGTTCTTTGACATTTTAACTGATAGTGTGGGTTATTTGGCAGTCACATTCATACCCCCAGCACACCCCCTGTCACATGTGATTGAATGAGATGTGACAACCTGACTGAAGCTTGGCCAGACATTCTCTGTCAGGAATTTGGAGTTGAGATGGAGACTACCAGTGAGATAGGGCTGATCTCCTGACCAGATGACAAGTAAACCTGGGAGCTCCAGGGTGGCCATCTTCCCTCTGTATGTGGATGGAGAAGCTAAAAGCCAGTCTAGTTTTATTTTTTATGTGGATTCTTCATTCTTCCCCATTTTAATAAAAATGTGGTATGAAGAGAGATTGCCAGCAGGGACGGTTTTTCATTTTCCCCTTCTGCTCCACTCTTCACCTTTCTCCTCCCTGCTTTGCTTCCCGGGAGACTTATCATCATCTGATTCCATGTGACTCCTTTGTCCTCTGGCCAATGTGAGGAATCATTAGATCAACAAGCAGGAAGAGAGGTTGGAGTATTTATTTCCTTGCTTCCTCCCACTCAGGCTGCAGATTTGCAGTGGTTGCCTTTCTCTTAACAAGTCACAGATCTTACAGGGTGATCTTTTTCCTTCGGCTATAGCTATAGATATCACTATGTTTCAATAAGTGCACCCCAGGCCTAGCAGACTCTATTACCACCTCTAGGCCTAAAGGAGAATGAAGAGGGAGCTTCATGTTTGCTGTTTTTTCTTGACTCTTTAAGTGATCCCTAAACCCTTTGTAAGTGATCCAATTGTGCCTTTTGGGAGTGCCTTTTACCTACTGCTGGGATCATGACTGACTCACTGAACTACCTATGCTTCTGAGGTTCTAACCCCTTTTGGGTTCCTGACTGTGAAACAAACCTATGATCTTAAAATAATTTGTTTTGCTGTAAATGGGTCTTAAAACCAACTAACCCTAAAAAATAAAGGTTCCTTGAATTATATATACTTATATAATGCATACATAGGCCTAAACAATTTTTCAAAATGGGCTAAGAAGTTCATCAATAAATCAAATGGGCTGTTACTGTGTATATGTTAGTTACAATGATGTGTAATGCATTGGGTTTTTTTCTTTTCGGTTTTATTGAGATATAGTTGGTATATAACATTGTATTAGTTTTAGATGTACAACATGATTTCATATGAATATATATTGTGAAATGATTACCACAATAGGTTTAGTTAACATCCATCACCTCATATAGTTACAAATTCTTTTTTTCTTGTGATGAGAACTTTTAAGATTTGCTCTTGCAACTTTCAAGTATGATATATTATTTTTAACTTTAGTCACTATGCTGTACATTGCATCCTCAGAACTTATTTATCTTATAACTGGAAGTTTGTACCTTAGACTACCTTTGCCTGTTTCACCCACCTCCAACCTCTGGCAACCACCAGTTTCTTCTCTGTATCTATGAGTTTGTTGGGGTTTTCTTGGTTTTGTTTTTGATTCCACATATAAGTGAGATCATACAGTATATGTCTTTCTCTGACTTGTTTCACTTAGCTGTCTATTTGGTTCCTCTGCCCATTTTTATTAAATTATTTGGGTTTTTGTTGTTCTTGTTGAGTTGAATGAATTCTTCATATATTTTGGATATTTACCTCTTATCATATAAATGATTTGCAAATATTTTCTCCATTCTGTAGCTTGCCTTTTCATGTTGTTAATGGTTTCCTTTCCTGTACAGAAACGTTTTAGTTTGATGTAGTCTCACTTGTTTGGTTTTGCTTTTTGTTGCCTTTACTTTTTTGTCAAAAACAAAAAATCATCGCCAAGACTGATATTAAGGAGCTTCTCCCCTATGCTTTCTTCAAGGTGTTTTTGGTTTTAGACCTTATATTCATGTCTTTAATCCATTTTGAGTTGATTTTTATGTGTGGGGTAAGATAGGAGTCCAGTTTCATTCTTTGCATGTAGCTGTCCAATTTTCCCAACACCATTTGTTAAAGAGACTATCCTTTCCTCGTTGTATATTCTTGGCTCTGTTGTCATTAAATTAATTGACCATAACTGTGAGGTTAGTTTTTAATTCTGGGCTTTCTATTTTATTCCATTGTTCTGTGTGTCTGTTTTTATGCCAATATCTTTTTTTTTTTTTTTTTCTTCAGTACATGGGCCTCTCACTATTGTGGCCTCTCCCATTGTGGAGCACAGGCTCCGGACGCACAAGCTCAGCGGCCATGGCTCACGGGCCCAGCCGCTCCACAGCATGTGGGATTTTCCCGGACCGGGACATGAACCTGTGTCCCCTGCATTGGCAGGTGGACTCTCAACCATTGCACCACCAGGGAAGCCCTATGCCAATATCTTACTGTATTTATTACCATAGCTTTGTAATACAGTTTGAAATCAGGAAGTGTGATGCCTCTAGCTTTGTTCATTCTTTCTCAAGCTTGCTTTGCCTGTTTGGGGTCTTTTGTGGTTCTATACAAATTTTAGGATTGTTTGTTCTATTTCTGTGAAAAATGCCACTGGAATTTTGATAGGAATTGCATTGAATCTGCAGATTGCTTTGTGCAGTGTGGATGTTTTAACAATAATTTTTCTAGTCCATGAGTGTGGAATATCTTTCCATTTATTTGTGTCATCTTTCAATTTCTTTCATCAGTGTTTCGTAGTTTTCAGTATATAGATCTTTTGCCTCCTTGGTTAACTTTATTCCTGGGAATTTCATTCTTCATGATGGAATTGTAAATGGGATTGTTTTAATATCTCTTTCTGATAGTTCATTATTAGTGTATAGAAATGCAATTGAGTTTTGTGTATTGACTTTTATATCCTGCAACTCTACTGAATTTGCTTATTAATTCTAACAGTTTTCTGGTGGAGTCTTTAGGGTTTTTAAAAATGTCAGCTGCAAATAGAGACAGAAGTTTAAGAAGTTGTACTTCTTCCTTTCTAATTTTTGGATGCCTTTTATTTTTTTCCTGCTAATTGCTTTGGCTAGGACTTCCACTACTATGTTGAATAAAAGTGGTGAGAGTGGGGGCTTCCCTGGTGGCGCAGTGGTTGAGAATCCGCCTGCCGATGCAGGGGACACGGGTTCGTGCCCCTGTCTGGGAAGATCCCACATGCCGCTGAGCGGCTAGGCCCGTGAGCCATGGCCGCTGAGCCTGTGCGTCTGGAGCCTGTACTCTGCAACGGGAGAGGCCACAACAGTGAGAGGCCCGCGTACCGCAAAAAACAAAAAAACAAAAGTGGTGAGAGTGGGCTTCCATGTTTTGTTACTGATCTTAGAGGAAAAGCTTTCAGCTTTCACTGTTGAGTATGATGCTAGCTGTGGGCTTGTCATATATGGTATTTATTATGTTGAAGTATGTTCCCCTACACCCAGTTTGAGATTTTTAAAATCATAAATGAGTGTTGAATTTTGTCGAGTCCTTTTTTTTTTTTTTTTTTGCTTCTATTGAGGTGATCATATGACTTTTATCCTTAATTTTATAAGTATGTTGTATCACATCAATTTTGTATATGTTGAACTATCCCTGAATCTCTGGAATAAATATCGCTTGATCATGGTTCATGATCCTTTAATGTACTTTAGAATTTGGTTTGCTAATATTTTGTTGAAGATTTTTGCATCTGTTCATCGGGGATATTGGTCTTTGTTTTTCTTGTGTGGTCCTTGTCTGCTTTTGGCATCAGGGTAATGCAGGCCTTGTAAAATGAGTTTAGGTGTGCTCCCTCTACTATTTTTTGGAAGAGTTTGAGAAGGATTGGTTTTAATTCTTTAAATGTTCGGTAGAATGTGCTAGTGAAGCCATTTGGTCCTGAACTTTTGTTTGTTGGATGGTTTTTGATTTCTGATTCAATCTCCTTACTCATTATTGGTCTGTTCAGATTCTCTATTTCTTGGATTTAATATTGGTAGGTTGTATAATACTATGTTTCTAGGCACTTACTTCTTCTGTGTTGTCCAGTTTGGTGTATAACTCTTCATAGTAGTCTCTTATGATCCTTTGTATTTGTGTTGTATCAGGTGCAATGTCTCTTCTTTCTTTCTTTCTTTCTTTTTCTTTATTTTTTTTGAAGTATAGTTGATTTATGATCTGTTAGTTTCAGATGTACAGCAAAATGATTCAGTTATACATACATATAAATCTATTTTTTTTCAGATTTGTTTCCCTTGTAGGTTATAAAATACTAACTACAGTTCCCCATGCTATACAGGTAGGTCTTTGTTGTTTCTCTATTTTATATATATATAGTAGTGTGTATATGTTAATTCCAAGCTCCTAATTTATCCCTCCCCCCTTTCCCCTTTGGTAACCATAAGTTTGTTTTCCATGTCTGTGATCTATTTCTGTTTTGTATATAACTTCATTTGTATCACTTTTTTTTAGATTCCACATATAAGTGGTATATGATATTTATCTTCCTTACATATATTTCTAACAGATTTGGTAATAACATTAACCACTTGGAGTGAAATGTGGAAAGCTTATTTCCATTTAGGTACCTTTACTTTTCTCACTTTTATTTGTTTAATTTATTTTTTTATACAGCAGGTTCTTATTAGTTATCCATGTTATATATATTAGTGTATATATGTCAATCCCAATCTCCCAATTATTCACACCCCCCCTCCACCGTTTTGCCCCCTTGGTGTCCATACATTTGTTCTCTACATCTGGGTCTCAATTTCTGCCCTGCAAACCGGTTCATCTGTATCATTTTTCTAGGTTCCACATATACACGTTAATATACAATATTTGTTTTTCTGACTTACTTCACTCTGTATGACAGCGTCTAGATCCATCCACGTCTCTACAAATGACCCAATTTTGTTCCTTTATATGGCTGAGTAATAGTGCATTGTATATATGTACCACCTCTTCTTTATCCATTTGTCTGTCAATGGGCATTTAGGTTGCTTCCATTACCTGACTATTGTAAATAGTGCTGCCATGAACATTAGGGTGCATGTGTCTTTTTTTTTTTTTTTTTTTTTTTTTTTTTTGCTGTACGCGGGCCTCTCACTGTTGTGGCCTCTCCCGTTGCGGAGCACAGGCTCCGGACGCACAGGCTTAGCGGCCATGGCTTACGGGCCCAGCCGCTCCGTGGCATATGGGATCCTCCCAGACCGGGGCACGAACCTGTATCCCCTGCATCGGCAGGCGGACTCTCAACCACTGCGCCACCAGGGAGGCCCCATGTGTCTTTTTGAATTATGCTTTTCTCTGGGTATATGCCCACTAGTGGGATTGCTCGGTCATATGGTAATTCTAGTTTTAGTTGTTTAAGGAACCTCCATACTGTTCTCCATAGTGGCTGTATCAATTTACATTCCCACCAACAGTGCAAGAGGGTTCCCTTTTCTCCACACCCTCTCCAGCATTTGTTGTTTGTACATTTTCTGATGATGCCCATTCTGTCTGGTGTGAGGTGATACCTCATTGTAGTTTTGATTTGCATTTCTCTAATAATTAGCGATGTTGAGCAGCTTTTCATGTGCTTCTTGGCCATCTGTATGTCTTCTTTGGAGAAATGTCTATTTAGGTCTTCTGCCCATTTTTGGATTGGGTTGTTTATTTTTTTTAATACTGAGCTTCATGAACTGTTTATATATTTCAGAGATTAATCCTTTGTTGATTCATTAGCAAATATTTTCCCCCATTTTGAGGGTTGTCTTTTTGTCTTGTTCATGGTTTCCTTTGCTGTGCAGAAGCTTTGAAGTTTCATTAGGTCCCTTTTGTTTATTTTTGTTTTTATTTCCATTACTTTAGGAGTTGGATCAAAAAAGGTCTCGCTGTGATTTATGTCAAAAAATGTTCTTCCTATGTTTTCCTCTAAGAGTTTTATAGTGGCCAGTCTTACATTTAAGCCTCTAATCCATTTTGAGTCTATTTTTGTGTATGGTGTTAGGGAGTGTTCTATTTTCATTCTTTTACATGTAGCTGTCCAGTTTTCCCAGCACCACTTATTGAAGAGGCTGTCTTTTCTCCATTGTTTATCTTTGCCTTCTTTGTCATAGGTTAGTTGACCATAGGTGCATGGGTTTATCTCTGGGCTTTCTATGCTGCTCCATTGATCTATATTTCTGTTTTTGTGCCAGTACGATATTTTCTTGATTACTGTAGCTTTGTAGTATAGTCTGAAGTCAGGGAGTCTGATTCCTCCAGCTCCATTTTGTTCCCTCAAGACTGCTTTGGCTATTTGGGGCCTTTTGTGTCTCCATAAAAATTAAGATTTTTTTTGTTCTAGTTCTGTAAAAAAAAAAAAAAATGCTATTGGTAATTTGATAGGGATTGCATTGAATCTGTAGATTGCTTTGAATAGTATAGTCATTTTCACAACATTGGTTTTTTCAATTCAAGAATATGATATATCTCTCCATCTGTTTGTATCTTTAATTTCTTCCATCAGTGTCTTATAGTTTTCTGCATACAGGTCTTTTGTCTCCCTAGGTAGGTTTATTGCTAGGTATTTTATTCTTCTTGTTGCAGGGGTAAATGGGAGTGTTTCCTTAATTTCTCTTTCAGATTTTTCATTGTTAGTGTATAGGAATGCAAGAGATTTCTGTGTATTAATTTTGTATCCTGCTACTGTACCAAATTCATTGATTAGCTCTAGTAGTTTTCTTGTAGCATCTTTAGGATTTTCTGTATAGTATCATGTCATCTGCAAACAGTGACAGCTTTACTTCTTCTTTTCCAATTTGGATTCCTTTTATTTCTTTTTCTACTCTGATTGCTGTGGCTAGAACTTCCAAAACTATGTTGAATAATAGTGGTGAGAGTGCATATCCTTGCCTTTTTCCTGATCTTAGAGGAAATAGTTTCAGTTTTTCACCATTGAGAATGATGTTTGCTGTGGGTTTGTCATATATGGCCTTTATTATGTTGAGGTAGTTTCCCTGTGTGCCCACTTTCTGGAGAATTTTTATCATAAATGGATGTTGAATTTTGTAAAAAAAACTTTTTCTCCATCTATTGAGATGATCATATGGTTTTTATTCTTCAATTTGTTAATATGGTGTATCACATTGATTGATTTGCATATATTGAAGAATCCTTGCATCCCTGGGATAAATCCCACTTGATCATGGTGTATGATCCTTTTAATGTGTTGTTGGATTCTGTTTGCTAGTAGCTGGTTGAGGACTTTTGCATCTATATGCAGCAGTGATGTTGGTCTGTAATTTTCTTTTCTGGTAGTATCTTTGTCTGGTTTTGGTATCAGGGTGACGGTGACCTCATAGAATGAGTTTGGGAGTGTTCACTCCTCTGCAATTTTTTGGAAGAGTTTGGGAAGGATGAGTGTTAGCTCTTCTCTAAATATTTGATAGAATTCACCTGTGAAGCCATCTGGTCCTGGACTTTTTTTTGTTGGAAGATTTTTAATTACAGTTTCAATTTCATTACTTGTGTTTGGTCTGTTCATATTTTCTATTTTTTCCTGGTTCTGTCTTGGAAGGATATACCTTCCTAAGAATTTGTTCATTTCTTCCAGGTTGTCCATTTTATTGGCTTAGTGATGCTTGTAATAGTCTCTTAGGATGCTTTGTATTTCTGCAGTGTCTGTTGTAACTTCTCCTTTTTCATTTCTAATTTTATTGATTTGAGTCCTCTCCCTCTTTTTCTTGATGAGTCTGGCTAATGGTTTATCAATTTTGTTTATCTTCTCAAAGAACCAGCTTTTAGTTTTTTTGATCTTTGCTGTTGTTTCCTTCATTTCTTTTTCATTTATTTCTGCTCTGATCTTTATGATCCCTTTCCTTCTGCTAACTTTGGTTTTGTTTGTTCTTCATTCTCTAGTTCCTTTAGGTATAAGGTTAGATTGTTTATTTGAGGTTTTTCTTGTTCCTTGAGGTAGGCTTTTATTGCTATAATCTTCCCTATTAGAACTGCTTTTGCTGCATCCCATAGGTTTTGGATTGTCGTGTTTTCATTGTCATTTGTCTCTAGGTATTTTTTGATTTCCTCTTTGATTTCTTCAGTGATCTCTTGGTTACTTAGTAACATTGTTTAGCCTCCATGTGTTTGTGTTTTTTTACGTTTTCCCCCCTTAGATTTCTAATCTCATAGCGTTGTGATCAGGAAAGATGCTTGATATGATTTCAATTTTCTTAAATTTACCAAGGCTTGATTTGTGACCCAAGATGTGATCTATCCTGGAGAATGTTACATGCGCACTTGAGAAGAAAGTGTAATGTGCTGTTTTAGGATGCAATGTCCTATATCAAATATTTCTGGTTTATTGTGTCATTTGAAGCTTGTGTTTCCTTATTAATTTTCTGTTTGGATGATCTGTCCATTGGTGTAAGTGAGGTGTTAAAGTCCCCTACTATTATTGTGTTACTGTTTAGTTCCTCTTTTATAACTGTTAGCAGTTGTCTTTTGTACTGAGGTGCTCCTATGTTGGGTGCATATATATATTTATAATTGTTATATCTTCTTCTTGGGTTGATCCCTTGATCATTATGTAGTGTCTGTCCTTGTCTCTTGTAACATTCTTTATTTTAAAGTCTTTTTTATGTCATCATATGAGTCTTGCAGCTCCAGCTTTCTTTTGATTTCCATTTGCATGGAATATCTTTTTCAATTCCTTCCTTTCAGTCTGTGTGTGTCCCTAGGTCTGAAGTGGGTCTCTTGTAGGCAGCATATATATGGGTCTTGTTTTTGTATCCATTCAGCAAGCCTGTGTCTTTTGGTTGGAGCATTTAATCCATTCTCATTTAAGGTAATTATTGATATGTATGTTCCTATTACCATTTTCTTAATTGTTCTGGGTTTGTTTTTGTAGGTCCTTTTCTTCTCTTGTGTTTCCCACTTAGAGAAGTTCCTTTAGCATTTGTTGTAGAGCTGGTTTGGTGGTACTGAATTCTCTTAGCTTTTGCTCATCTGTAAAGCTTTTAATTTGTCCATCCAATCTGAATGAGATCCTTGCTGGGTAGAGTAATCTTGGTTGTAGGTTCTTCCCTTTCATCACTTTAAATATGTCCTGCCAGTCCCTTCTGGCTTGCAGAGTTTCTGCTGAAAGATCAGCTGTAACCTAATGGGTATTCCCTTGTGTGTTATTTGTTGTTTTTCCCTTGCTGCTTTTAATATGTTTTCTTTGTATTTAATTTTTGACAGTTTGATTAATATATGTCTTGGCATGTTTCTCCTTGGATTTATCCTGTATGGGACTCTCTGTGCTTCCTGGACTTGATGAACTATTTACTTTCCCATGGTAGGGAATTTTTCGACTCTTGTCTCTTCAAATATTTTCTCGGGTCATTTCTCTCTCTCTTCTTCTTCTGGGACCCCTATAATGTGAATGTTGTTGCATTTAATGTTGTCCCAGAGGTCTCTTAGGCTGTCTTCATTTCTTTTCATTCTTGTTTCTTTATTCTGTTCCACAGCAGTGAATTCCACCAATCTGTCTTCCAGGTCACTTATCCGTTCTTCTGCCTCAGTTATTCTGCTATTGATTCCTTCTAGTGTATTTTTTATTTCAGTTACTGTTTTCATGTCTTTTTTTTGTTCTTTAATTCTTCTAGGTGTTTGTTCTTTAGTTATTCTAGGTCTTTTTAAAACATTTCTTGCATCTTCTCGATCTTTGCCTCCATTCTTTTTCCAAGGTCCTCGATCATCTTCACTATCATTATTATGAAGTCTTTTTCTGGACAGTTGCCTATCTCCACTTCATTTAGCTGTTTTTCTGGGATTTTATCTTTTTCCTTCATCTGGTACGTAGCTCTCTGCCTTTTCACCTTTTCTATCTTTCTGTGAATGTGGTTTTTGTTCCACAGGCTGCAGGATTGTAGTTCCTCTTGCTTCTGCTTCTGCTCTCATAGATAAGGCTATCTGAGAGACTTGTGCAAGTTTCCTGATGGGAGGGACTTGTGGTTGGTAGAGCTGGCTCTTGCTCTGGTGGGCAGAACTCAGTAAAACTTTAATCCCCTTGTCTGCTGATGGGTGGGCTGGGTTCCCTCCCTGTCAGTTGTTTGGCTTGAGGTGACCCAGTACTGGAGCCTACCTGGGGTCTTTGGTGGGGCTGATGGAGGACTCTGGGAGGTATCACACCAAGGAGTACTTCCCATAACTTCTGCTGCCAGTGTCCTTGTCCTCACAGTGAGACACTGCCACCCCATGCCTCTGCAGTAGGCCCTCCAACACTAGCAGGTATGTCTGGTTCCGTCTCCTATGGGGTCACTGCTCCTTCCCCTGGGTCCTGATGTGAACACTTCTTTGTGTGTGCCCTCCAAGAGCAGAGTGTCTGTTTCCCACAGTCCTGTCGAAGTCCTGCAATCAAATCCCTCTAGCCTTCAAAGTATGATTCTCTGGGAATTCTTCCTCCTGTTGCCAGACCACCAGGTTGGGAAGGCTGATGTGGGGCTCAGAACCTTCACTGCAGTGGGTGGACTTCTGTGGTATAAGTATTCTCCAGTTTGATTCACCCACTCAGCTATTATGGGATTTGATTTTATTGTGATTGTGCCCCTCCTATTATCTCATTTTGGCTTCTCCTTTGTCTTTGGATGTGGGGTATCCTTTTTGTTGAGTTCCAGTGTCTTCCTGTCAATCATTGTTCAGCAGTTGGTTGAGATTCCAGTGCTCTCACAAGAGGGAGTGAGAGCATGTCCTTTTACTCCACCATCTTGAAGCAATCTCACGTCTCCTCTTTCTTTTCCGATTTTTTGAGTCCTCTTTCTTTTTTTCTTGGTGAGTGTAGTTAAAGGTTATCAATTTTTTTATCTTCTCAAAAAACCAGCTCTTAGTTTCATTGATATTTTCTATTTTTTTGTTCATCTCTTTTTCAAGTATTTCTGTTCTAACCTTTATTTCCTTCCTTCTAAGTTTGGGTTTACTTTATTTTTCTAGTTCATTGAGGCATAAAGTTGTTTATTTGTGAGATTTCTCATTTCTTAATAGAGGCATTTATCACTAAGAACTTCCCTCTTAGAACTGTCTTTTGATGTACTCCCTAAGTTTTGTATGCTGTATTTTCCTTTTTTATCAAGGTATTTCTTGACTTCTTTTACCCATTGGTTGTTCTGTAGCCTATTGTTTAATCTCCACATTTTTGTGAATTCTTCAGTTTTCTTCTTGTAATTGACTTCTAATTTCATATCTGTGGTTGGAAAAAATGCTTGATATGATTTCAGTTTCTTAAATTTATTAAGAACTTGTTTTGTGACCTAAAATGTGTTGCATCATGAGGAATGTTCCATGTGCACTTGAAGAATGTACATCTGCTTTTGGATGGAATATTCTGTAAACATCTGTTTAGTTTACATCCAATATTTCCTTATTGATTTTTTGTCTAGATGATCTATCCATTGATGACAGTGGGATTTTGAAGTCCTGTACTATTATTGTATTGCTCTCTATTTCTCCCTTTATGTCTGTTAATATCTGCCTTCTATATTTAGGTGTTCCTATGTTGGGTGCATAAATATTTACAAATGTTATATTGTCTTGTTGGTTTGACCCTTTTATTATTATATAATGCCCTTCTTTGTCTCTTATTTGCCTTTGTCTAAAAGTCTATTTTGTCTAATAAGTATAATGAACCATGCTTTCTTTTAGTTCTTATTTGCATGGGGTATCTTTTCCTTTTTCCATCACTTCAGTTTCAGTCTGTGTGTGACCTTAAAACAGAAATGAATATCTTGTAGGCAGCATATAGTTGCATCTTGTTTTTTGTGCTTACAAGTCCCCCCCCCTTTTTTTGATTGGATATTTAGTCGATTTACATTTAAAGTAATTAGTGATAGGTGTGGACTATTGACACTTTGTTCATTGTTTTCTAGCTGTTTTGTAGTTTCTTTGTTCCTTTCTTCTCTTGCTCTCTTCCTTGTTATTTGATGGTTTTCTATAGTGGTATGCTTAGATTTATTTATCTTTTGTGTATCTACTATAGGTTTCTGGGTTTGTGGTTACCATGAGGCTTATATATAAAATTTTAGAGTTATATAACACTTTAGAGTTATAATAGTCTATTTTAAGCTGATAACAGCTAAAATTTAAATGCATAATTAAGGTCTACATTTTTACTTTCATCCCTCCCACACATTATGTTTTTATGTCACAGTTTACATCTTTTTATTTTGTGTATCCTGTAAATAGCCTTGTTGTAAGAGAAAAGGCTTATCCTGTGTTGCTAATAATTTGGTTCAGCTTCACAGTTTTAAAATCTATATAATGGACATAACATTTACTATGATGACAAGAAACAAAAAACCTAAACTAAATTAGCTCACCTCCCCAAAAAAAAAGCAAAACGAAAAAAACACACATACACACAAAACAAACCCAAACAAGAAATGAAAACAAAGAGCTCTTGGAGCTCTGAAATACCATGAGATTTTAGTGTAGGATCTCTGTCAAAACTATAGCTATCTCACACAATGTTTTCTCTCATCCCAACCATCAGATAATTTTTCACAAATTCACATCAGACATGTATTTTCTTACCACAACTTCTCCATTAGATGGTGATCTCCTCTGAAGGAGACATTGCTTTAGTAATCTTTGTATTATCTGCATTTAGCATAGTGACTAGTATATAGTACCAGGATGGTAAGTGTTGACTGAATATAACTTTAACCCTTCTCCCTTTCTTCTTCAAGGCAGAATTTGAACAGCACCCATTTCAAAGGGCTTACCTTTTATTCCTGTTTTTGATGGTATTGATAGGTTTTATTTTAATGTACTTCATGTATCTTGAAAATTACCTTGACTTTGTATAAGCTGAGATAGGTGTAATAGGTATAATTAAAAGGGCAAAATCCTGTGTGTTTTTCATGAATAGGCAGATTGATTTAAGTAAGTTTTTCAATGGATGGCAACTATTTCATTTTATTGGAATGAGAGTAATAGGTAGGGGAGGACTATAGTTTTCTTCTTCAGCAGGTTTTATGGCTAGGGGTTATGCTATACTTAAAATCAGTTTCTGGTGTGTGGTTTTTTGCTGATATCATTATGCCACAGGCACCACCATGCAAGTTTGGTCAAGTCCTATCACTCTATTCTGCTGGGCACACTGACATTCTCCTTGAACAGAAGATTCGCTTGAAGTTGATAATTTTCTAGTAAGATCCAGCTAACTTTCTTGAAATCACTGCACAGTTTTAATAATGGAGTCTTGAGTTCAGTGTATGTCTTCCTTGGTAATCTGGAAAGCAGAGTAAGGCAAGGTGCTTATACTGGAGGTCTAAGACTAGGGAGTTAAGGCTGAGGAAGAAAAGAGCAAATGACATGAAGACACAAAGCAGTATGATGTTTTGTGCTATTAGCCATCTTTTTACAATGGGCTGAAATAACACTTATCATGTGTGTTCAGTTGGCAAAAGGAGAATGACCATACTACCTCATGGATTGTTGTATTAAAAATGTTAATCTAGGGCTTCCCTGGTGGTGCAGTGGTTAAAAATCTGCCTGCCAATGAAGGGGACATGGATTCAAGCCCTGGTCCAGGAAGATCCCACATGCCGCAGAGCAACTAAGGCCATGCACCACAACTACTGAGCCTGTGCTCTAGACCCCATGAGCCACCACTACTGAGCCCATGTGCCACAACTACAGAAGCCTGTGTGCCTAGAGCCTGTGCTCTGCAACAAGAGAAGCCACTGCAATGGGAAGCCTGTGCAATGCAACAAGGAGTAGCCCCCACTCACCACAACTAGAGAGGGCCCTCGTGTAGCAACAAAGACCGAACACAACCAAAAATAAATTAACATTTTTTTATGTAAATTTATTTATCTATGTAATTGTGCTTAGAATACTGCACATAGTAAAAACTGTTTAACTATTTGCTATCAGCTATTTTTTTTAGAAATGATCGTTTCTCTAGGGGTCATGATATAGTTCAGGTAAACTCGTAAATTAAAACTGGCTTGGATTATATTCTATTTCTAAAATAAAGTTCTTACTGAATCAGTAAATATTAAAAAATTACTATGCTTGAGAAACAAAGAATAGGATAATGTCTTAGTCTGGGGCCTGTAGAAATCAGAGCCTAAGTTAAGGATTAGGGTGCTACAACTTTAAGAGGTACAAGCCCAGGGCAGTGAGTGTGAGGGAAGAGGGGAAGAGAGTCAAAGAATGATATGAAGCAATTCAAGTGTTACCCTGTGGCTACACAATAGGCTATTGAGGACATAGCACACACCTCAGCGGTTGTATTCACTCGCCACATAGGGCTTCACCAGGAAAGAGCCACATCTCAAAAGTTTACAGGGGAGAGAAAGGAGAGACCTTTTATCTGCCTCCTTTCTCCTGTCTTCTGTTTCCTATTCATCCTCAAGGGGAGCTAAATCTCCTGTATCACTAGTCCATCAGTAGCTCTTCAGGGAGTCAGATCCATGTCCTGCATTATGGTACTTCATCTAAATCCAGAAGTAGAGAGGCAACTCTGCATGCTTAAGATAAGAGAGAAAAGAAGGAAGCTTCTGTGTCCATAGGTTGGATAGAATTACCTGCAATTTGGTATTCTTTCCTCAATGACTCCTGGATGGATTTGTATACACCTTTTATATCACTCTGGTTCAAAAAAAAAAAAAAAAACCCACAACCCAGTGTCTTGACAGTGTCTGCTTGATTAAGACTGTTAATCACTTTCCCCTACCCTAGCTCCGGTGGATCACTCAGTGAAGAATATACAATACTCGTATCTACTGTTAAATCCTAAAATCCCTGAGGATAGGAACCATGCATTATCTTCTCTGGATTTCTCAAAGCACTCAGCAACTAGATGGTCATGGATGAATAAATAAATATTGGTCATAGTGGTTAACCTTTAGATCCTGTCTGCCACATCTGCTATCATTTCCTTCTCATTTCCACCTTCAGGGACTGGAGTTGTCACCTTAACTAAAAATGATAAAATTTTCCTGAGAGATCTTGTTGTATGAGAGATCCCCCATCAAATTTGCCATGGCATTTTACTTGAAAATCTGAATGCATCCTGTGCTGTTTTGCACTGCAATCTAGTTAAATGCATATTTTAAACGTCTCATTTTTACTTTTTTCAGTAAACTTTGAAAACCTATATCTAGGATGTAGAGTTACATAAATGAGAAGACTTGGTCATTATCTTCAAGGAACTTACGATTCAGGAGAGAGGGATTCACAAAACAATATCTCCATCACAGTCATATTGTTATGCTCAAGCTGTAATGTGAGCAGAAAGAAAAGAGAGGCTTTAAGGCAGTTCTCACAGGGGAAATCATGCTAGAGTTTAAAAATGAGAGGTGAATGAATGTGTATGTTTTAGGGAAAATGAGGCTGGAGGGTCATGGATATTGGACAGCTGGTGGGGGATGTTTCTTGCTTGTGCTGCAGGGATGCACTGGTGAGAGGACAGTTGTACTCCTGTGAGGCTGAGGGACAGGACATATGGGAGAGAGCTGGAGAGATCAGGCTGAGTAGGAAAGTTGCAGCTAGTAGGGGAGCATGATGAACTATGCACTACAGATATTATCGTAGGGGCAAAGGAGGGTCACTGGAGCACTATAAGTAGAAGGGAGAATGCAAGCTTCCTGAGGGTCAGGGACTATGTCTTGGACACATTTGTTTCCTTCATGGTGCCTAGCAGAGCTCATACATACCCCACACTCAGTGAATTTTGGTTAAAAGATGAAGCTTCCATAGTTATGGGACACCACATAAAAGGCACAGATCTTTTTTTATTTTTATTTTTTTACAACTTTATTGGAGTATAATTGCTTCACAATGGTGTATTAGTTTCTGCTTTATAACAGAGTTAATCAGTTATACGTATACATCTGTTCCCATATCCCTTCCCTCTTCCATCTCCCTCCCTCCCACCCTCCCTATCCCACCCCTCCAGGTGGTCACAAAGCACCGAGCTGATCTCCCTAAGGCACAGATCTTAACATTTACTGTCTGGCTGTGAATTCTTAGAAGTTTTTGTTCCTGGGGACAAACTTCTGACTTACAACCTTGTATTTCATACAACTTTGTTCTTCACAAATTGCTGCTGTATAATACTTTTTGTCAGTTAGTTGGAATTGCATTCGGTTAATGGCATATGTAATTAGCCATCTTATCTTGCTCGGAAGGGCACCTAACAAGAGGTAAAATGAGTTATTTTCAGTGGTTGTTAAAATACTGAGCCACAGAAATGGAAGTTGAGACCCTTTAAGGGCTCAGAGGAAATGGAGCTGAAACTAAAAACAACAATAAAAATCTATCGCACATGGAAACTATTCTGTAAAAAGGGAGAGAATTCAGGTCTGATTTTTGAGATTATGCTGCCATATATATTAAATTCCCAGAGTCGGTTAACCTCTTCTACCACACTCCCAAGCTGCATTTTTCCTTTTCCCATTTACATAAATATTGAACCAAAGGAGATAATTGCTTAGTTTCATAAATCTATTGTTTATCTTATCAAACTACAAAAAGCTGGTTACTAATTAAAATTTAACAAAAATCAGCTACACAAAATAAGAGTGTTAATAGAAAAGCTAACATTTATTTTGTGTTTACTATGGACTATGTAACGTTTGAAGTACTCTACATGTATTCTTATTTAATCCTTGTAATAACTCTGGATAACAAAATGGAGTAACTGCTTGATTACACTTTAGTAAGGAAATAATTATTCTCTACCCATGCTTGTCTCTAGAGCTGTGCTGTCCAGTGCAGTAGCCACTAGCCACATGTGGCTATTTTTTGATAAATTTAAAGTAAAAAATTTAGTTCCTCAACCACACTACCCCATTCTAACTGCTCTATAGCCATGAGTGGCTAGTCGTTACCATATTGCATAGCACAGCTACAGAACATTTCCATCATCAGAGAAATTTCTGTTGGGCAGTGCTGTTCTAGAGAGACTTGACAAATACTGTCACAGAGCTCAGAGCATTTAGACTTAGAAGAGAACTAAGAGGTTATCTGGTTCAATATCTTTATTTCCAGTTAAAAAACCATTTGTCAAAGCCGGTAAAGGACTTGCTTAAGATCACACAGTTTATAATTGAGAGAGCCACGACATAAACTTTCACATCTTTATCCATCACATGTACTGCTAGATCCAGGTAATGCACAGCAGGAAGAGGGCAGTGAGGCTGTGATAACAGCTACAGCCTTGGCCATAAGTGCTTCTGTGAACAGTAATCTCATGGAGGGTATGACTGTGGGAGGATTCAACTCCAAAGGGCATGGGCTAGTGTTCATTATTCTCCTGTGGATACCCAGATGCTAATCCAGGTGAAAGAAGAATACCAAGTAGCAACAGGGTGCCCTGTACAATGGGACAGCCTGAGAGGTGGCGGATACAGAACTGAACCTCCATTCCTTCCTTCAAGGGCCAGGGAAGTCTGAAGCTTTCAACAGCCCCTGCTTTTTCTCCTATGATACCCTGTGGCATTTTTACCATTTTTGTTCAGCACCTCTGAGAGATGGCTTGTGCCAAAGACTATATTTTAAAGGTTTTTTATTAGTATTTTCATGGTGACTTTCTTTGATTAAAAAAAAAACTTAAAACTTGAAGTATTATAAATACCCTAATTAACATTATGTAATATATTTCATACGTTTTTTTACAAGCACTATCTCCGTGTTCTACAGCCTTAGTCTTTTTCATTTGTATCTAATATTTTAAGCATATCATAAGTAATAATTTAAAAATAGGTGTTTAAAATATAATTTGTTCCTTCTCCCCCTTTATTTTAAATTTATTGAGGTATTGCGGGTGCTCTAGTGCTTAGCCGGCTTCCTCTTGGCCCTTGTAATTCTCAAACATGCTGAAGGCTTCTTACGCAAGCATCTGAGCCTCACTGCTGCAGGGCTTCCTCTGGATGCAGGGGCACATTTGTTTGTCCAATGTGGAGTAGGCAAGAAATGATAGGGAGTAATGACAGCTGGGGATTGGTAGATAAATCCCCCCATATTTCTGCTCTGCAAGTGGGACAATTCGGTTATGTTTTTACCTCTAAGGAAACCCACAATGAATCATAACCTTGGATAATATCCTTCACTTTGCTGTAAGCAGAACCTGAGACTTGCTTCTACTCAATAAATATGGCAAATGTGATGGGCTCGTCACTCTGTGATGATATTATGTAAGACACCATCTTAGCAGACTGGAGTGAGAGATTCTCCTGCTGGCCTGGAGAAGTCAGCCGCCATGTTGTGAGTGGGCCTAGAGAGGGCTGCATGGCAAGGAGCTGCAGGCCCTCTGCAGGAGCTGAGGGCCCAGTCCTAGAGCCACATGGAGCTGAATTCTACCATCAATTATGTGAAGCTGGAGAAGACACTAAGTGCCAGAAAGAAATGCAGCCTGGCTGATGTCTTGTTTGAAGTTTTATGAAACCCTGAATAGAAAATCCAGGTAAGCTGTGCCCAGACTTAGGACCCATGGAAAATGTGAGATGATAAATGTATGTTGTTTTAAGCTGCTATATTTGCAGTAATTTGTTACACAGCAGTAGAAAACTATACCAGGTTCTTACACAGCCTCTCAGAGGTGCCCAGTGGGATGGAGCACCAGTGGCTATCAGTGGTAAGCTGTTCATTATTGTACCCCATATTAGGCTTCCTTCTATTTTCTTTCCTACTTCTCTATTCTCCTAGTGCTACTTCTTGGAATCACCTTCTAAGTAAAGTAGTTGTACTCAAATCCTTCTTTTATGACCTGCTTTTGGGAGAACCAAACCTAAAACTTAAGCATTTTGGCTCCTTATTTCTTTTTTTAAAAAGTCTTTATTGAAGACTTTCAATAAAGCAGTTACAATACTGCTTCTGTTTTGTGTTTTGGTTTTTTGGCCACCAGCCATGTGGGATCTTAGCTCCCTGACCAGGGATCAAACCTGCATCCCCTGCATTGGAAGGCGAAGTCTTAAACACTGGACTGCCAGGGAAGTCCCCTGGCTCCTTATTTCTAACAAGTTATTTTTTTTAATTGTTTTATGAAGATATAATTCACGTCATGCAATTCACCAACTTAAAGTGTACAACTCAATTAAAAAATATATACACCGTTGTGCAACCATCACTACAATCAATTTTAGAACATTTTTATCACCCTAAAAAGAAATCCTATGCACACAAGCAGTCACTCCCCATTCCTTTCTACCCTACCTGCCTCCCACCTCAAGGCAACCCTAATCTACTTTCTGTCTGTATAGATTTGCCTATTCTGGATATGTCATAGAAATGGAATTATAAAATATGTGATCCTCTGTGAATGCCATCTTTCACTTAGCATAATGTTTTCAAGGTTCATCAATATTGCAGCATGTATCAGTATTTTATTCCTTTTATTTGCTTAGAATTCCATTATATGGATATAGTATGTTTTATTTATCTATTCACCCATTGATGGGCATTTGGGTTTTCACATTTTGGGTATTATGAATAATGCTGCTATGAACATTTATGTACAGGTATTTTTTTCTAAATAATGAGTTCTTTATTAGTTATACATGTTACTAGTTTGTGTTCGTTCACTTTCTTCAAGATGTCTTTGATGAAAAGTGCTTAATCTTTAAAAAAATTTTATTTATTTATTTATTTATTTGGTTGTACCGGCTCCTTCATTGTGGCAGGCAGGCTCCTTAGTTGTGGTTCCAGGACTCCTTAGTTGTGGCATGTGAACTCTTAGTTGTGGCATGCATGTGGGATCTAGTTCCCTGACCAGGGATCAAACCCAGGCCCCTGCACTGGGAGCGTGGAGTCTTAGCCACTGTGCTACCAGGGAAGTCCCTATGTACAAGTTTTTGTGTAGATTTATGTTTTCATTTCTTTTGGCTATATACCTAGGAGTGAAATAGCTGGGTCATATGGTAATTCTATGCGAAACATTTTAAGGAATTGCCAAAATGTTTTCCAAAGTGACTGCATCATTTTACATTAGCTACCAGCAATGTGTGAGTGCTATAATTTCTTCACATACTTGCTAGTACTTGCTATTATCTACCTTTTTGATTGTAGCCATCCTATTATGTATGATGAAGTGGTATCTCATTGTGGTTTTGATTTGCATTTTCCTAATGACTAATGATACTAAAGGTTTTCATGTGTTACTGACCATTTTTATATATACTTTAGAGAAATGTTATTCACATCCCTTGCCCATTTTAAAATTGACATTTTGGTCATTTTATTCTTGTTACAAGTCTTCTTTATATATGCTGCATATACGTCTTATCAGATTTGTTTGCAAATACTTCCATTCTGTGAGTTATTTTTTCATTTTCATTTTAATTTTTAAATTTTTATTGGAGTATAGTTGATTTACAATGTTAGTTTCTGCTCTAAAGCAAAGTGAATCAGTTATACATACATACATATATATATATATATATATATATATACACACACACGCACACACACACACTCTTATTTTAGATTCTTTCCTATTACAGGTCATTACAGAGCATTGAGTAGAGTTTGCTGTACTATACAGTGAGTCCTTATTAGTTGTCTATTTTATATATAGTATTGTGTATATGTCAATCCCAATCTCCCAATTTATCCCTCTCCCCACTTTCCCCCCGGTAACCATAAGTTTGTTTTTCACATCTTTGACTCTATTTCTGTTTTGTAAATAAGTTCATTTGTACCATTTTTTAGATTCCACATATAAGCAATATCATATGATATTTATCTTTCTCTGTCTGACTTACTTCACTCAGTATGACAATCTCTATGCCCATCCATGTTGCTGCAAATGGCATTATTTTGTTCTTTTTTATGGCCGAGTAATATTCCATTGTGTATATGTACCACATCTTCTTTATCCATTCCTCTGTCAATGGGCATTTAGGTTGTTCCATGTCCTGGCTATTGTAAATAGTGCTGCAATAAACTTTGGGGTGCATGTATCTTTTCGAATTATGGTTTTCTCTGGATCTATGCCCAGGAGTGGGATTGCTGGAACATACAGTAGCTCTATTTTTAGTTTTTTAAGGAACCTCTGTACTGTTCTCCATAGTGGCTCTACCAATAGTGTAGGAGGGTAGGAGGGTTCCCTTTTCTCCACACCCTCTCCAGCATTTATTGTTTGTAGATTTTTTTGATAATGGCAATTCTGGCTGGTGTGAATTGTAGTTTTTATTTGTATTTCTCTAATAATTAATGATGTTGAGCACCTTTTCTTGTTCTTTTTGGTCATCTGTATGTCTTCTTCAGAGAAATGTCTGTTTAGATCTTCCACCCCTTTTTTTTTTTTTTTTTTTTGCGATATGCGGGCCTCTCACTGCTGTGGCCTCTCCCGTTGCGGAGCACAGGCTCTGGACGTGCAGGCTCAGTGGCCATGGCGCATGGGCCCAGCCGCTCCGTGGCATGTGGGATCTTCCCAGACCGGGGCACGAACCCGTGTCCCCCGCATCGGCAGGCGGACTCCCAACCACTGCGCCACCAGGGAAGCCCGCCACCCGTTTTTTAATTGGGTCGTTTGTTGTTTTGATATTGAGCTGCATGAACTGTTTGCATATTTTGGAGATTAATCCCTTGTCAGTCAATTCATTTGCAAATATTTTCTCCTCACTTTCCTTTTTTAAAATTTATTTTTATTGAGATGTAATTGACATGTAACATTATATAAGTTTAAGATGTACACAATGTTGATTTGATACATTTATATATTGCAGCATCATTAACACCGTAGCACTAGCTAACACCTCTATCATGCCACATAATTAATATTTATTTTTTGTGGTGGGAACAGTTAAGATCTAGCCTCTGGGGCTTCCCTGGTGGCGCAGTGGTTGAGAGTCCGCCTGCCGATGCAGGGGACACGGGTTCGTGCCCCGATCCCGGAAGATCCCACATGCCGCGGAGCGGCTGGGCCCGCGAGCCATGGCCGCGGAGCATGTGTGTCCGGAGCCTGTGCTCCGCAACGGGAGAGGCCACAGCAGTGAGAGGCCCGCGTACAGCAAAAAAAAAAAAAAAAAAAAAAAAAAAAAGATCTAGCCTCTGAGCAACTTTGAAGTTTATAATACAGTATTGTTGTCTATAATGAGTAGGCTGCATCTTAGATGTCCAGGACTTATTTATCTACTGATTGCAAGTTTGTACTCTTAAACAACATTTCCCCAATTCCCCCATTCATTAGCCCTGGTAACCACCATTCTGCTCCCTGCTTTTTATGAGTTTGAGTATTTTAGATTCCAAATTATGGTATCATATAGTATCTGTCTGTTTTTGACTTATCTCACTTAGCATAATGCTCTCAAGGTCCACCCATGTTGTCACAAATGGCAAGATATCTTTCTTTCTTATGGCTGAATAATATTACATTGTATGTATATATACCTCATCTTCTTTATTCATTCATCTATGGATGGACACAGATTATTTCCATATCTTGGCTATTGTGAATAATGCTGCAAAATATTGGAGTGCATTTATCTCTTCAATATTCTGTTTTCATTCCCTTTGTATATATACCTAAAAGTACAATTTCTGGGTCATATGGTAGTTGTATTTTTAATTTTTTGAGAAACCTTCATACTGTTTTCCATAGTTGCTGAACAAATTTGCATTCCCATCAACAGTGTAGAAGTGTTCCCTTTTCTCCATATCCTCACCAACACTTATCTCTTGTCTTCTTGATGATAGCCATTCTTATGGGTGTGAGATAATACATCATGGTAGTTTTGATTTGCATTTCCCTGATGACTATTGATGTTGAGCATCTTTTCATGTGTTTGTTGACCATCTGTATGTCTTCTTTGGGAAAATGTCTATTTAGTTCCTCTGCACATTTAAAAAATCAAATAGTTTGTTATCAACTTGTATGACTTGTGACTTATTTACATATTTTGGATATTAACCCCCTGTTGAGTATATGGTTTAATAATATTTTCTCCCATTCCACAGGTTGCCTTTTCATTTTTATTGTTTCTTTTTAGTTTGTAGTCCTGCTTGTTGATTTTGCTGCTTATACTTTTGGTGTCATGTCTAAAAAATAATTGCCAAGACTGATGTCAGGAGCTTTTCTCCTATGTTTCCTTTGAGGAGTTTTGTGATATCAGGTGTTAGGTTTAAGTCTTTGATCTACTTTGAGTCAAATTTTGTGAGTGGTGTATAATAGTGGTCTAATTTCATTCTTCTGCATGTGGTTGTTGAGTTTTACCAACACCATTTGTTGCAGAGTCTCTTCTTTCCCAATTTATTGTTCTTGGCTCCCTTGTCAAATATTTGTTGCCCATAAATACACGGGTTTATTTCTGGGCTCTCTATTCTCTTCCATTTGTCTATGTGTCTATTTTTATGCCAGTACCACACTGTTTTAATTACTATAACTTCATAGTATAGTTAGAATTCAGGAATGTGATGCCTCCAGCTCTGTTCTTTCTTATTATTTCTTTGGATATTCAAGGTTTCTGGTAGTGCCACAAAGATTTTAGTGGCACTATGTCTGTGTAAAAAAGCCATTGGGATTTTGATAGGGATTGCTTTCTATGTCTGTGTAAAAAAGCCATTGGGATTTTGATAGAGATTGCCTTGACTCAATAGATGGCTTTGGGTAGGATGGACATTTTAACAATATTCTTCTGATTCATGAACACAGGCTACCCTTCCATTTGTTTGTCTTGTCTTCAGTTTCTTTCATCATAGTCTTGTAGTTTTCATTGTACTGCTCTTTCACTTCCTTCATTAAATTTATTCCTAAGTGTTGTTTTTTGATGCTATTGCAAATGGGATACTTTACTTCTCTTTCAGATGTTTTGTTCTTAGTGTATAGAAATGCAACTTATGTATATGTTGATACTCTGCAGCTTTACTGAATTTGTTGATTTGTTCAACAGTCTTTATGGTTTTCTATACATAAGATCATATCATCCACAAATAATGGCAATTTGATTTCTTCCTTTATGATTTTAATTGCTTTTCTTTTTCTTGCCCAATTATTCTAGCTAGAACTTCTAGTACTGTGTTGAACAAGAGTGGTGTGAGTGGTCATCCTTGTCCTGTTCCTGATCTAAGAGGAAAAACTTTTAACCTTTCATGGTCAACTATATGTTAGCTGTGGTTTTGTCATATATGGCCTTTTATGTTGAAATATGTTTCTTCTATACCCAGTTTCTTGAGGATTTTATCATGAAAAAAATATTGCAAATTTTGTCAAATTTTTTTTCACATATGAGTTTTATATTTTATTCTATTAATGTGGTGTATAACACATTAATTTGCATATGCTGAACCATCCTTGCATCTCAGATAAATCTCATTTAATCATGTACAATCCTTTTAATGTGTTGTTGAATTCTGTTTGCTAATATTTTGTTGAGAATTTTTACATCTGTATTCATTACAAACATTGGTCTATAGTTTCCTTTTCTGTAGTGCCCTGGTCTGGCTTTTGGTATCAGGGTATTGTTGGCCTTGTAAAATGATTCTGGAAGTGTTCCCTCTTCAACTTTTTGGAAGAACTTGACAAGGAATGGTGTTAATTCTTCTTTAAATGTTTGCTAGTATTCACCAGTGAAGCCATCTAGTTCTGGGGTTTTCTTTATTAAAGGTTTTTGATTTCTGATTCAATCTCCTTACTCATTATTCAGACTTTCTATTTTTCTCTGAATAAGTCTTGGTAGGTTGTATGTTTCTGGGGAATGTGTCTATTTCTCCTAGTTTATTCAATTTGTTGCATATAACTGATCACAGTAGTCCCTTTGTATTTCTTAATATCAATTGTAATGTCCCTCTTTAATTTCTGATATTTATTTGGGTCTTCTCTCTTTTTTTTTTTAGCTGGCACTAGCTATAGGTTTATTAATTTTGATAACTTAAAAAAAAACCAGCTCTTAGTTTTGATTTTTTTTCCTCATTTTTTTCTGGTCTATATTTATTTCTGCTCTGATCTTTGTTATTTGCTTCCTTCTGCTAGTTTTGGGCTTAACTTCTTTTTCTAGTTTATTGAAGAGTAAAGTTTGGTTGTTTTTGATCTGTTGTCTTAATATATGCATTTATCACTATAACTTTCCTCTCAGAATTATTTTGCAGCATCCCATAGGTTTTGGTATTTTTTCCTCTTTTCATTTGTTTTTGAGAGATTTTTTGATTTTTTATTTGAACCATTGGTTGTTCAGAGTATGTTGTCTAGTTTCTACATATTTGTAGATTTTCCTCCTTTCCTATTGTTGTTGATTTCTAGTTTCATACTCTTGTATTTGGAAAGAATACTTAGCAAGTTTAAGAAGGTTCAAATCTTACAATGTATGTTTTATGTCCTATCATATGGGCTGTCTTGGAGAATGCTCTGTGTGCACTTGAGAAGAATACGTATTGTCCTTCTGTTGGATGGAATGTTCTATAAATGTCTTTTAGGTCCATTTGGTCTAATGTGTGATTCAAGACCAATATTTCCTCATTGATTTTTCTGTCTGTCTTGTTGAACTATCCATTGTTGACATTGGGGCTAATGAAGTCTCATACTATTATGTATTGTTGTCTATTTTCCCTTCAGATCTGTTAGTATTTGCTTAATATATTTAGGTGCTCCAATGTTGGGTATGTATATATTTATGATTGTTATATCTTCTGTTGAATTGATCACTTAATCATTATATATTGACCTTCTTTGTGTATTGCTTCCATTTTTGACTTAAGGTCTATTTTGTCTGTTAACAGAAGGTCTGTAAGTATAGCCACAACCACTTTCTTTTCATTTCCTTTTGCGGGGAATATCTTTTTCAATCCGTTCACTTTGTGCATATCCTTAAAGCTGAAGTGAGTCCATGTGTATATCTGGTAATAGCCAGACAGACCATAGTATGGACTGTGGAACCAGCAGAGCAGAAAACCTTCCCCAACCCCTCTTATCAGTCAGGAAAAAAACTGGAGATAGCTGTCCTGGACAGATAGCACAGAAGAGAGAGAAACTGTAGAAGTCCAGCATATAGTTAGTTCTTGTTTTTTTATACAGCTACTCTGCCTTTTGATTAGTGAAATTTAATTCATTTGCACATTTATTTATTTATTTATTTATGGCCACACTGTGTGGCATGTGGGATCCTATTTCCCTGACCAGAGATTGAACCCCTGCCCCCTGTGTTGGGAGCATGGAGTCTTAACCATTGGACCACCAGGGAAGTCTCTAGATTTATTATTGATATGTATGTACTTACTAATGTCACCTTTTAAATTGTCTTCTATTGTGTTCTAATTCCATTCCCCCCACCTTTCTTTCTGCCTACATTTGCAAATTTGATTTTTTTCCCCCATGGTGGTATGTTCTCTTTCTCCTTTCTTTATCTTTTGTACATTTATTCTAGGTTTTTGCTTTGTAATTACCATGAGGCTTACATAAGATATCTCATACATAAAACAATCCATTTTAAGCTGATAGCAGCTTAACTTCACTTGCCTACAAAAGCTTCACTCTTCTTCTCTCCCCTTTTATATTTTTGATGTCATTGTTTGCCTCTTTTTTATTGTATATTCATTAACAAATTATAGTAGCTGTAATTATTTTAATACTCTTTTCCTTTGACCTTTATACTATAGTGAAGTGGTGAATACATCATTTGATTACAGAATTAGTTTTCTAATCTGTCTGTGTACATACATTTACCAATGTGTTGTATATTTTTGTATGTTTTCATGTTGCTGATAGTGTCTTTTCATTTTAGCCTGAAGAACTCCTTTCAGAATTTCTTGCAGAGGTGGCCTAATGGTGATGAACTCCCTTAGCTTTTTTTCTTTTTCTCCCTAGGAAAGTCTTTATTTCTCCTTCATATTAGAAGGAGAAATTTGCTGTGGATAGAGAACTCTTGGGCTGGCAATCTTTTCTTTCAATACTGTAATTTCATTCTGCCCTGGACTGTAGGGTTTTTGCTGAGAAATCCAATGATAGTCTAATGGGGGTTCCTTTGTAAGTTATCTTTCCCCCCCCACCGGATGAGTGGACTTTCTGCTGAGCTCAGTCTACAGGAATCATGTTCCTAAAATTCCCTTTGATATTTTTATGTACCTTTTTCTTGATCTCCTACCTCCTCCCAGTCATGGACCTGCTGCTTCAGTACTCTGGGCACAGCTAGAGAGAAACAGGTTTCTCCAGAAGCATCCTAGACACTGGTGGGGCTGGGTACTCTCTATTTCCCCTGAAGCAGAGTTTGCTGCTGCCTGGTAGTCCAGCCCCATGCAGTGTTGCCTTGTTGAGGTGAATGGTGGTGGTAGTTGTTCTGGTTCTTCTTTCTTCTTTCTTTTTGTGCTATGTCCAATTTTTTTCCCAGTGGTGTACTGGAATCTCTCCTTGGGGAGGCTGGACTTCTACAGTTTCTCTGTCTTCTGTGCTCTCTGTCCAGGACAGCTATCTCCATTTTTTTTCCTGACTGATGAGAGTGGTTGGGGAAAGTTTTCTGCTCTGCTGATTCCACAGTCCATACTAAGGTCTGTCTGGCTATTACCAGATATACACATGGGCAAGACTCCTCCTAGATCCCTTGGTGTATGGTGCTAGGTCCCCATAGCTCCCACAAAGGCACTTTTGTCTCTGAATGGATGTCTAATGCTTTGTTGAAAAAGGAACAAAAAGCAGGAGTGTCTTATGCTGCCATGATGCTCTTTTTCACTTTCTTAATGGTGTCTTTTGAAGCATAATTTTTTTAAAGTTTGATGAAGTCCATTTTATCTTTTTATTTGTTGGTTGTTCTTTTGGTGTTATATCTAAGAAATGATTGTCTAATCCAAGGTCACTGAGATTTATTATTATGTTTCCTTCTGAGAATTTATAGCTTTAGCTCTTGTATTTAGATCTGTGATCCATTTTGACTTACATTTGTGTATGGTGTAAGGAACGTGTCCAAGAACCATGCAGCTTCTTGTGGTCTTGGTATCACTTTTTGGGAAGACTATACTTTCCCCATCAAATTGTCTAAGAACTCTTGTAGAAAACCATTTGACTATAAATATAAGGATTTAATTCTGTTCTCTCAATTCAGTTCCATGTTTCTAAATGTCTAACCTTATGCTGGTACCACACTGTCTTGATTACTATAGTTTTGTAGTATGTTTTTAAAATTGGGACACATGAGTCCTCCAACTTTGTCCTTCTTTTTCATGATTTTCTTAGATGTTCTATGTTCCATGTATTTGCATATGAATTTCAGGATGAGCCTGTGAACTTTTTTTTTTTAAGGCAGCTATAATTTTGATGAGGAATGTGTTCAATCTGATGATTGACTTAGCAGTATTCCCTATCTCAACAATATTAAGCCTTCCAATCAATGAACATGAGTGTCTTTCTAAATACTTATATTTTTCATTTCTTTCAATGAAGCTTTATCGTTTTCAGTGTATAAGTATTGCACTGTTTTGTTAATTTTTTTCTAGATAATTTATTCTTTTTGATGTTATTGTAAATGGAATTGATTTCTTAATTTCATTTTTAGATTATTCAATGCTAGTGTATAGAAATACAATTGATATTTTACTTTGACTTTGTATCCTACAGACTTTCTGAACTTGTTTATTCATTGTAATAGTGCTTTGGTGGATTCCTAAGGTTTCTTTAGATACACAATCATGTCATCAGCACATATAGATAGTTAACTTCTTCCTTTTAAATCTGAGTGTCTTTTACTTTAGTATTTTTTCCTTTTCTTATCACCCTGGCTAGAACCTCCAGTGCAAATCTGAATAAAAGTGGCCAGAGAAGATTTTCTTATCTTGTAGATCTTAGAGGGTAAGCATTCACTCTTTCCCTACTAAGTAAGACGTTAGCTGTGTTTTTAAAAAATATCAAGAGATGTCTTTTGTCATGGATTGAATTGTCTTCCAAAAAGATATGTTGAAGTCCTAGCCTCTGGTAATTGTGAATGTGGACCTCATTTTAAAATAGTCTTGCAGATGTAATCAAGTTAAGGTAAGGTAATTGGGGTGGGACATAATCCAATATGACTGTGTTCTTATAAGGAGAAAAAAAGAGACAGAGACATACTCACACACAGGGAAGATGGGAATGTATGACAGAGGCAGAGGTTGGAGCTATGTTGCCAAAAGCAAAGGAATGCCTGGAATTATCAATAAAAGAAGCTGGAAGAGGCAAGGAAAACTCCTTCTCTAGAGGCTTCAGAGGGAGCATGGCTCTGCCAGCACCTTGGTTTCAGACTTCTAGTCTCATTAACTGTGAGAGAGTAAATTTTTGTTTTAAGACACACCCAGTATGTGGTATTTTGTTACAGCAGACTTAGGAAACTAACATTCTTTTTGTTAGGCTGAGAAAATTCCTTTCTTTGCCTGTTACAGATCTATTCAGATTTTCTATTTCTTCTCAAGTCAGTTTTTTTTTTTTTTTTTTTTTTTTTGCTGTACGCGGGCCTCTCACTGTTGTGGCCTCTCCCGTTGCGGAGCACAGGCTCCGGACGCACAGGCTCAGCGGCCATGGCTCACGGGCCCAGCCGCTCCGCGGCATATGGGATCCTCCCAGACCGGGGCACGAACCCGTATCCCCTGCATCGGCAGGCGGACTTTCAACCACTGCGCCACCAGGGAGGCCCTCAAGTCAGTTTTGATAGCTTGATTCTTTTAGATGAAATAGACAATTTCCTTAAGTAATTTGTTGGCATAGAGTTGTCCATACTATTCCCCTATAATTCTTCCTATTTCTGTAACTTTTATAGTCATCTCCCCTTTTTATTCATGATTTTATTGATTTGAGTCTTTTTTCTTTTTTCTCTTGGTAAGTCTAGCAAAATATTGTCAATTTATTGCTCTTTTCAGAGAACTAAGTTTTGGTCTTTCTGATTTTTTTTCTGTTTTTTTCCTATTCTCTATTTCAATAATTACCTCTGTAATCTTTATTTTTTTTTCTTCTTGCTGTTTGATATACATTTAGTTAGCTCTTTTTCCAGAGTCTTAGTGTAGAAAGGCTATTGATTTGACATCTTTCTCTTTTTGGTAATATAGATGTTTGTAGCATAAATTTCCCCTCTAAGCACTGCTTTAGCTCATGCCCTTATGTTTTGGAATATTATATTTTTATTCACACTCATATTAAATTCTGACTAAATATAGAAACTTTAGTCTTATTCCTTTTTGCTATTGTCATATATATGGCATCTGTCTATGTTATAAGTTCAATATGGTTTACTATTTTTAAGAATCTCTCTCCATTTATTTAGATTTTATTTGATTTCTTTCCACAATATCTGTTTCCTGGACATAGATTTGTACATACTTTGCTAGATTTACAATTAATTATTCCATCTTTTTGGTGCTATTATAAACAGTATTTTAAAAATTTCAGTTCTGAACATCTGAAACTAACATAATACTGTGTGTCAACTATATTTTAATTAAAACATTCATTAGCAGAAAACATTTTCAATTCTGATTACTTATTGCTGGTACAGAGGAAATAAACTGACTTTTTCTTTACAGTTCTGTTAAGATAAAATTGACATATAGCCCTGTAGAAGTTTATAAACAATACAGTTTTATAATTATTTTCTTATAATCTTATGTATTTTAAATAAATTGAAGGGAAGAGAGATTTATACAGTCTGTATATGTACCTATGCATAAACCTCTTCTGCTCCTTATTTCTTCGTGTGGATTTGAATTTCTGTTTGATGCTATTTTCTTTCAAAATGAAAGACTTTCTCTTGTATTTCTTAGAAGACAGGGTGTGTTGGCAACAAATTCTTATTCTTTGTTTATTTGGAAATGTCTTTATTGCACCTTCAAGTTTAACATTTTAAAAATTAATAGAGTTTATTTTAGAGCAGTTTTAGGTTTATAGAAAGATTGAACAGAAATTGCAAAAAGTTCTGTACATTTCCCCTTTGTCCACCCACAGTTTCCTGCACAGCTAGCATCTTGCATTGGTTGTGGTACATGTTTTACAATTGATGAATCAATATTGATATATCATTATTAACTAAAGTCCATAGTTTACACTAGGTGTCATCCTTTGTAGTGTACAGTTCTATGAGTTTTGCCAAATGCATAATGTCATATATCCACCATTACAATAACATAAAAAATAATTTCACTTCATTAAAAATCCTCCTCCCTTAACCTTCATCCTCTTTCCCTTAACCTTCCTTGGCAGCCACTGTCTTTTTAAATACTATCTCTATAGTTTTGCCTTTTCCAGAATGTCATATAGTTGGAATCATTTAATGCATAGCTTTTTCAAACTGACTTCTTTCACTTAGAGGAAACTTAAATGCATACTGCTATCTTTTCATGGCTTGAAAGGTTCATTTCTTTCTATCATTTAATACTATTCAATTGCATGGATAGGCCACAGTTTGTTTATTCATTGACCTATTGAAGGACATCTTGGTTGCTTCCAAGTTTTGGTACTTATGAATAAAGTTGCTATAAACATCCATGTGCAGGTTTTTGTGTGGACAAAGTTTTCAGGTTCTTTGGGTAAGTATATAGAAGCAAGATTGCTGGAATGTGTGACCATGCTTAGCATTGTAAGAAACTGCTGAACTGTTTTCCAAAGTGGCTGGACCAATTTGCACTTCCCCTGGCAATGAATGAGAGTTGCTCCATATCCTTACCAGCATTTGGTGTTGTCGGTGTTTTGGATTTTAGCCATTCTAATAGGTATGTAGTGGTATCTCAGTGTTATTTTAATTCACAATTCCGTAATTACATATAATGTTGAGCATTTTTCCATATGCTTGTTTGCTATCTGTACATCTTCTTTGGTGAGGTGTTTGTTAAGTTCTTTTACCCACTTCTTAATTGGGTTGTTTTTCTTATTGTGGAATTTAAAGAGTTCTTCATATATATTGGATTCAAGTCCTTTATCAGATAAGTGTTTTGCAAGCATTTTCTCCCAGTCTGTGGCTTGTCTTCTCATTTTATTAATGATGTCTTACACAGAGCAAAAGTTGTTAATTTTAATGATGTCAACTTAAAAACTTTTCTTTCATGGCTTGTGCTTCTCGTATTATATCTCAAAACTCATTGCTAAACTGAAGAACCCCTAGAATTTCCCTTAATCTATCTTCCAGAAGCTCTATAGTTTTGTTTTATATTTAGATCTACCATCCATATTGAGTTAATATTTGTCAAATGTGCAAGGTCTATGTCTAGATTCAATTGTTTTGCATGTGGATATCCAGTTGTTCCAGTGCTCCTTTCTCCTTTGGATTGCCTTTGCTTCTTTGTCAAATATTAGTTTACTATATTTGTATAGGTCTATTTCTAGGACCTCTATTATGTTTCATTGGTCTTTTTGTCTATCCTTCCATTCATAGTACAGTACCCATTGAAGTTGGGTAATATTAATCCTCTGACTTTGTTCTTTTTTATTATCATGTTCACTGTATGTAAGTTAAATTTCCATGTAAACCTTTTTTTAGGAGAATATTTTTATTTTAACTTTTTATTTTGTATTGAAGTATAGTTGATTTACAATGTTGTGATAGTCTCACAGCAAAGTGATTCAGTTATTCATATACATGTATCTTTTCCCATTTAGGTTGTTACATAACATTGAGCAGAGTTCCCTGTGCTATACAGTAGGTCCTTGTTGGTTATCCATTTTAAATATAGCAGTGTGTACCTGTCAGTCCCAAACTCCCTAACTATCCCTTCCCCTACGATTCCCCCCTGGTAAGCATAAGTTCATTCTCTAAGTCTGTGAGTCTGTTTCTGTTTTGTAAATAAGTTCATTTGTATGATTTCTTTTTAGATTCCACATATAAGTGATATCATATGATATTTCTCTTTGTCTTACTTCACTCAGTATGACAATCACTAGGTCCATCCATGTTACTGCAAATGGCATTATTTCATTCTGTTTAATGGCTGAGTAATATTTCATTGTATACATGTACCACATCTTCCTTATCCATTCCTGTGTTGATGGACACTTAAATTGCTTCTGTGTCTGGCTATTGTAAACAGTGCTGCAATGAACACTGGGGTACCTGTAGCCTTTTGGACCATGTTTTTCTCCAGATATATGCCCAGGAGTGGGATAGCAGGATCACATGGTAGCTTTATTTTTAGGTTTTTAAGGAACCTCCATACTGTCTTCCGTAGTGGTTGTACCAATTTACATTCTAACCAACAGTATAAGAGAGTTCCCTTCTCGCCACAGCTTCTCCAGCATTTGTTGTTTGTGGAGTTTTTGATGAGAGCCATTTTGACTGTTGTGAGATGATATCTCGTTGTAGTTTTGATTTGCATTTCTCTAATAATTAGCAGTGTTGAACATCTTTTCATGTGCCTCTTGGCTATCTGTCTTCTTTGGAGAAATGTCTATGTAGGTCTTCTGCCCATTTTTTGATTGGGTTGTTTGTTTTGATGATATTAAGCCATGTGAGCTGTTTGTAAATTTTGGAGACTAATCCCTTGTTGGTCATATCATTTGCAAATATTTTCTCCCAATCTGTGGGTTGTCTTCTTGTTTACAGTTTCCTTTGCTGGGCAAAGGCTTTTGAGTTTAATTAGGTCCCAGTTGTTTATTTTTGTTTTTATTTCCATTTCTCTAGGAGGTGGATCAAAAAGGATCTTGCTGCGATTTATGTCATAGAGTGTTCTGCCTATGTTTTCCTCTAAGAGTTTGATAGTGTCTGGCCTTACATTTAGGTCTTTAATCCATTTTGAGCTTATTTTTGTGTATGGTGTTAGGGAGTGATCTAATCTCATACTTTCACATGTACCTGTCCAGTTTTCCCAGCATCACTTATTGAAGAGGCTGTCCTTTCTCCACTGTACATTCCTGCCTCCTTTATCAAAGGTAAGGTGACCATATGTGCGAGGGTTTATATCTGGGCTTTCTATCCTGTTCCATTGATCTATCTTTCTGTTTTTGTGCCAGTACCACACTGTCTTGATTACTGTAGCTTTGTAGTATAGTCTGAAGTCAGGGAGCCTGATTCCTCCAGCTCCATCTTTCGTTCTCAAGATTGCTTTGGCTATTCGGGGTCTTTTGTGTTTCCATACAAATTGTGAAATTTTTTGTTCTAGTTCTGTGAAAAATGCCAGTGGTAGTTTGATAGGGATTGCATTGAACCTGTAGATTGCTTTGGGTAGTAGAGCCATTTTCACAATGTTGATTCTTCCAATCCAAGAACATGGTATATCTCTCCATCTATTTGTATCATCTTTAATTTCTTTCATCAGTGTCTTATAATTTTCTGCATACAGGTCTTTTGTCTCCTTTGGTAGGTTTTTCCTAGATATTTTATTCTTTTTGTTGCAATGGTAAATGGGAGTGTTTTCTTGATTTCACTTTCAGATTTTTCATCATTAGTATATAGGAATGCCAGAGATTTCTGTGCATTAATTTTCTATCCTGCTACTTTATCAAATTCATTGATTAGCTCTAGTAGTTTTCTGGTAGCATCTTTAGGATTCTCTATGTATAGCATCATGTCATCTGCAAACAGTGACAGCTTTACTTCTTCTTTTCCAATTTGGATTCCTTTTATTTCCTTTTCTTCTCTGATTGCTGTGGCTAAAACTTCCAAAACTAAGTTGAATAAGAGTGGTGAGAGTGGGCAGCCTTGTCTTGTTCCTGATCTTAGTGGAAATGGGTTCAGTTTTTCACCGTTGAGGACGATGTTGGCTGTGGGTTTGTCATATATGGCCTTTATTATGTTGAGGAAAGTTCCCTCTATGCGTACTTTCTGCAGGGTTTTTATCATAAATGGGTGTTGAATTTTGTCGAAAGCTTTCTCTGCATCTATTGAGATGATCATATGGTTTTTCTTCTTCAATTTGTTAATATGGTGTATCACATTGACTGATTTGCGTATATTGAAGAATCCTTGCATTCCTGGAATAAACCCCACTTGATCATGGTGTACGATCCTTTTAATGTGCTGTTGGATTCTGTTTGCTAGTATTTTGTTGAGGATTTTTGTATCTATGTTCATCAGTGATATTGGCCTGTAGTTTTCTTTCTTTGTGACATCCTTGCCTGGTTTTGGTATCAAGGTGATGGTGGCCTCGTAGAATGAGTTTGGGAGTGTTCCTCCCTCTGCTATATTTTGGAAGAGTTTGAGAAGGATAGGTAGGTGTTAGCTCTTCTCTAAATATTTGATAGAATTCGCCTGTGAAGCCGTCTGGTCCTGGGCTTTTGTTTGTTGGAAGATTTTTAATCACAGTTTTAATTTCAGTGCTTGTGATTGGTCTGTTCATATTTTCTATTTCTTCCTGATTCAGTCTTGGCAGGTTGTGCATTTCTAGTAATTTGTCCATTTCTTCCAGGTTGTCCATTTTAGTGGCATAGAGTAGCCTGTAGTAATCTCTCATGATCTTTTGTATTTCTGCAGTGTCAGTTGTTACTTCTCCTTTTTTCATTTCTAATTCTATTGATTTGAGTCTTCTCCCTTTTTTTTCTTGATGAGTCTGGCTAATGGTTTATCAATTTTGTTTATCTTCTCAAAGAACCAGCTTTTAGTTTTATTGATCTTTGTTATCCTTTCCTTCATTTCTTTTTCATTTATTTCTGATCGATTTTTATGACTTCTTTCCTTTTGCTAACTTTGTTTTTTTTTGTTCTTCTTTCTCTAATTGCTTTAGGTGCAAGGTTAGGTTGTTTATTCGAGATGTTTCCTGTTTCTTAAGGTAGGATTGTATTGCTATAAACTTCCCTCTTAGAACTGCTTGTGCTGCATCCCATAGTTTTTGGGTCATTGTGTCTCCATTGTCATTTGTTTCTAGGTATTTTTTGACTTCCTCTTTGATTTCTTCAGTGATCACTTGGTTATTAAGTAGTGTATTGTTTAGCCTCCATGTGTTTGTATTTTTTACAGATCTTTTCCTGTAATTGATATCCAGTCTCATAGCATTGTGGTCGGAAAAGATACCTGATACAATTTCAATTTTCTTAAATTTACCAAGGCTCGATTTGTGACCCAAGATATGGTCTATCCTGGAGAACGTTTCATGAGCACTTGAGAAAAATGTGTATTCTGTTGCTTTTAGATGGAATGTCCTATAAATGTCAATTAAGTCCATCTTGTTTAATGTATCATTTAAAGCTTGTGTTTCCTTATTTATTTCCATTTTGGATGATCTGTCCATTGGTGAAAGATGGGGTGTTAAAGTCCCCACTATGAATGTGTTACTGTCAATTTCCCCTTTTATGGCTGTTAGTATTTGCCTTATGTATTGAGGTGCTCCTATGTTGGGTGCATAAATATTTACAATTGTTATATCTTCTTCTTGGATCGATCCCTTGATCATTATGTAGTGTCCTTCTTTGTCTCTTCTAATCGTCTTTATTTTAAAGTCTACTTTGTCTGATAAGAGAATTGCTACTCCAGCTTTCTTTTGGTTTCCATTTGCATGGAATATCTTTTTCCGTTCCCTTACTTTCAGTCTGTATGTATCTCTAGGTCTGAAGTGGGTCTCTTGTAGACAGCATATATACGGGTCTTGTTTTTGTACCCATTCAGCCAATCTGTGTCTTTTGGTAGGAGCATTTAGTCCATTTATACTTAAGGTAATTATCGATATGTATGTTCCTATTTCCATGTTCTTAATTGTTTTGTGTTCATTATTATATGTCTTTTCCTTCTCTTGTGTTTCTTGCCTAGAGAAGTTCCTTTAGCATTTGTTGTAAAGCTGGCTTGGTGGTGCTGAACTCTCTCAGCTTTTGCTTGTCTGTAAAGGTTTTAATTTGTCCATCAAATCTGAATGAGGTCCTTGCTTGGTAGAGTAATCTTGGTTGCAGGTTTTTCTCCTTCATCACTT
Organism: Mesoplodon mirus; assembly: GCF_964341445.2. Lineage (NCBI taxonomy): Eukaryota > Metazoa > Chordata > Mammalia > Artiodactyla > Ziphiidae > Mesoplodon > Mesoplodon mirus. The sequence goes on along the minus strand of NC_138979.1, from coordinate 100,188,674 downwards.
TAAATATGTCCTGCCAGTCCCTTCTGGCTTGCAGAGTTTCTGCTGAAAGATCAGCTGTTAACCTTATGGGGATTCCCTTGTGTGTTATTTGTTGTTTTTCCCTTGCTGCTTTTAATATGTTTTCTTTGTATTTAATTTTTGACAGTTTGATTAATATGTGTCTTGGCGTGTTTCTCCTTTGATTTATCCTGTATGGGACTCTGTGCTTCATGGACTTGATGAACTATTTCCTTTCCCATATTAGGGACGTTTTCAACTATAATCTCTTCAAATATTTTCTCAGTCCCTTTCTTTTTCTCTTCTTCTTCTGGAACCCCCTAATTCGATTATTGGTGCATTTAATGTTGTCCCAGAGGTCTCTGAGACTGTCCTTAGTTGTTTTCATTCTTTTTTTCTTTATTCTGCTCTGCAGTAGTTATTTCCACTATTTTATCTTCCAGGTCACTTATCCGTTCTTCTGCCTCAGTTATTCTGCTATGGATCCCATCTAGAGTATTTTTAATTTCATTTATTATGTTGTTCATCATTGCTTGTTTCATCTTTATTCTTCTAGGTCCTTGTTAAGTGTTTCTTGCATTTTGTCTATTCTATTTCCAAGATTTTGGGTCATCTTTACTATCATTATTCTGAATTCTTTTTCAGGTAGACTGCCTATTTCCTCTTCATTTATTAGGTCTGGTGGGTTTTTATCTTGCTCATTCTCCTGCTGTGTGTTTTTCTGTCTTCTCATTTTGCTTATGTTACTGTGTTTGGGGTCTCCTTTTTGCAGGCTGCAGGTTGGTAGTTCCCGTTTTTTTTGGTGTCTGCCCCCAGTGGCTAAGGTTGGTTCAGTGGGTTGTGTAGTCTTCCTGGTGCAGGGGACTAGTGCCTGTGTTCTTGTGGATGAGGCTGGATATTGTTTTTCTGGTGGGCAGGTCCATGTCTGGTGGTGTGTTTTGGCGTGTCTGTGGCCTTATTATGATTTTAGCCGGCCTCTCTGCTAATGGATGGGACTGTGTTCCTGTCTTGCTAGTTGTTTGGCATAGGGTGTCCAGCATTGTAGCTTGCTGGTCGTTGAGTGAAGCTGGTTGTTGGTGTTGAGATGGAGATATCTGGGAGTTTTTCGCCCCTTGATATTATGTGGAGCTGGGAGGTCTCTTGTGGACCAGTGTCCTGAAGTTGGCTCTGCCACCTCAGAGGCACAGCACTGACTCCTGGCTGGAGTACCAAGAGCCTTTCATCCACACGGCTTAGACTAAAAGGGAGAAAAAATAGCAAGTAGGAAAGAAAGAGGATAAAATAAAATAAAGTTATTGAAATAAAAAATAATTATTAAGAAAAAGAATTTTTTAAGTGAACAAAACAAAACAAAACAGAACAAAAAAAACGACGGACAGAACCCTAGGACAAATGGTGAAATCAAAGCTATACAGACAAAATCATACACAGAAGCATACACATAGACACTCACAAAAAGAGAAAAAGGGGAAAAAATAATATATCTTTGCTCCCAAAGTCCACCTCCTCAATTTGGGATGATTCGTTGTCTATTCAGGTATTCCACAGATGCAGGGTACATTGAGTTGATTGTGGAGGTTTAATCTGCTGCTCCTGAGGCTGCTGGGAGAGATTTCCGTTTCTCTTTGTTTGCACAGCTCCCAGGAATCAGCTTTGAATTTGGACCCGCCTCTGTGTGTAGGTTGTCTGAGAGCGTCTGTTCTTTGCTCAGACAGGACGGGGTTAAAGGAGCAGGTGATTCGGGGGCTTTGGCTCACTCAGGCCAGGGGGAAGGAGGGGTACGGATAAAGGGCGAGCCTGCGGTGGCTGAGGGTGGCATGACATTGCACCAGCCTGAGGCGTGCGTGCGTTCTCCCGGGGACGTTGTCCCTGGATCACGGGACCCTGGCGGTGTTGGGCTGCACAGGCTCCCAGGAGGGGAGGTGTGGATAGTGACCTGTGCTCTCACACAGGCTTGTTGGTGGTGGCAGCAGCAGCCTTAGCATCTCATGCCCGTCTCTGGGGTCCACGCTGATAGCTGAGGCTCGCACTCATCTCTGGAGCTCCTTTTAGCGGCACTTTTAATCCCTTCTCGTCGCGCACCAGGAAACAAAGAGGCAAGAAAAAGTCTATTGCCTCTTCGGCAGCTCCAGACTTTTTCCCGGACTCCCTCCTGGCTAGCTGCCATGCACTAGCCCCTCTCAGGCTGTGTTCACGCTGCTAACCCCAGTCCTCTCCCTGGGATCCGACCGAAGCCCAAGCCTCAGCTCCCAGCCCCACCCGCCCCGGCGGGTGAGCAGACAAGCCTCTCGGGCTTGTGAGTGCTGGTCGGCACTGATCCTCTGTGCGAGAATCTCTCTGCTTTGCCTTCTGCACCCCTGTTGCTGCACTCTCCTCCGTGGCTCCAAAGTTTTCCCCTCCGCCACCCACAGTCTCCGCCCATGAAGGGGCTTCCTAGTGTGTGGAAACCTTTCCTCCTTCACAGCTCCCTCCCACTGGTGCAGGTCCCGTCCCTATTCTTTTGTCTCTGTTTTTTCTTTTTTCTTTGGCCCTACCCAGGTATGTGGGGGGATTTCTTGCCTTTTGGGAGGTCTGAGGTCTTCTGCCAGCATTCAGTAGGTGTTCTATAGGAGCAGTTCCACATGTAGATGTATTTCTGATGTATTTGTGGGGATCTCAGCGTCTTACTCTTCCACCATCTTGAAGCTCCTCCTGAAGAACGCTTTTAATCCCATATGAAGATTTTCATCTCAGGAAACTTTTATTCATGTATGTTTGCTGCTGCTCCTGTTCCATTATTCCTGAAGATCTATAATCACAGAAATGGGGAAAAATGGGTGGTGACTCTTTCACCTCAAGTTGACATTTACTTTGAACCATTTCCTCTTTACTCAAGGAGAATTCACCAAGTGTGCCTTCTTTGTCACTGATTGTGTTATCTGCAGTTTGAATGCTGTTTGTTTTTCCTTCCAATATGGCTTCAAATTATTCTACTATGTTTTTAGGGTTTTTTTCTTTCAATTATTTTTTCCCCTGACACCTATAGAATTTCTTATAAACTTTTTGTTTACATTCCTTAGGAACCACATTTTCATGCATTTTAGTGAGGATGACATTTTATTAAAAGTTTTTTTCTAAGTTTTTTTAAAGATCTTTATTGGAGTATAATTGCTTTACAATGTTGTGTTAGTTTCTGCTGTATAACAAAGTTTCAGGTATATGTATACATATATCCCCAAATCCCCTCCCTCTCCAACCCCTCTAGGTGGTCACAAAGCACTGAGATGATCTCCCCATGTGATGCAGCTGCTTCCCCCAGCTATCTGTTTTACATTTGGTAGTGTATATATATCAGCACTACTCTCTCACTTCGTCCCAGCTTACCCTTCTCCCTCCCCGTGTCCCCAAGTCCATTCTCTACATCTGCATCTTTATTCCTGTCCTGCCCCTGGGTTCATCAGAACCTTTTTTTTTTTTTTTTTTTTTTTTTTTAGATTCCATATATATGTATTAGCATATGGTATTTGTTTTTCTCTTTCTGACTTACTTCGCTCTGTATGACAGACTCTAGGTCCATCCACCTCACTACAAATAACTCAATTTTGTTTCTTTTTATGGCCAAGTAATATTCCATTGTATATATGTGCCACATCTTCTTTATCCATTCATCTGTTGATGGACACTTAGGTTGCTTCCATGTCCTGGCTATTGTAAATAGAGCTGCAATGAGCACTGTGGTACATGGCTCTTTTTGGATTATGCTTTCCTCAGGGTTATATGCCTAGTAGTGGGATTGCTGGGTCATATGGTAGTTCTATTTAGTTTTTTAGGAACCTCCATACTGTTCTCCATAGTGGCTGTATCAATTTACATTCCCACCAACAGTGCAAGAGGCTTCCCTTTTCTCCACACCCTCTCCAGCATTTATTGTTTGTAGACTTTTTAATGATGGCCATTCTGACTGGTGTGAGGTGATACCTCATTGTAGTTTTGATTTGCATATCTCTAATGATTAGTGATGTTGAGCATCCTTTCATGTGTTTGTTGGCAATCTGTATATCTTCTTTGGAGAAATGTCTATTTAGGTCTTCTGCCCATTTTTGGATTGGGTTGTTTGTTTTTTGATATTGAGCTGTATGAGCTGCTCGTATATTTTGGAGATTAATCCTTTGTCAGTTGCTTCGTTTGCAAATGTTTTCTCCCATTCTGAGGGTTGTCTTTTCATCTTGTTTATGGTTTCCTAAATTTTCTAAGTTTTATAGGAAGTAATTTTTAGGAAGTTTGTTCCTCTTGAGTTTATGATGATATGTTTTTATTTTTAATACACTTTTCACTGGTTAGACAGAAGTAAACCAATATGAGACCTTTCTTGACTAAAGATTGCTTAAATGTATTGTGTGAATTGCACTCAGCCCCATTCAAATCCCTTTTTCAGAGCTACAGCTGGAATGGAGCCATCTTGCTGGACTTCCCACCGATTACTAGTGTTTCAGGATTTTTCTTTACCTCAGTTCATTAGTTATAGAAGTCTTATTCTATCATCACTGCATGGTTCTAGGATATTTTATATTTAATATATTCTAGAGGAATACCATCTCTATCAGACAACTGTGGGCAAGAGAGGTTAACAAACCCAGCTGGTGGCAAATGCTGGGATTATAGTTTTATGATTGGTTCCAACACTTCCATTTTGTCTTCCATTATTTTCTTGGCCTTAAGGATTTTGACTATTTATAGAATGATGTACTGATGGGAGACGAGAGACACAGAACTCTACTTGTAGGTAATGATTTTTGAGGCAGAGTTGGCTACTAAATAATTTCATTATATAAAACTTTTATCTATAATCTAGGGGAAGACTCTGGGGGAGGGCTGAAGCATATATCTCCTTCCATGCTCGTGGATTCCCTCTGTAAGTAGAGTTTGTGCCTTTACAGATTTTTTTATTGATAAGTTGAGAAGAACTAACCCAGAGACTGTCAGAAATCACAAGTCCCTTATAACTGCTCTAAAAGCCTGCTTGTTCTTTGTTCTTCTCACTCCCCCTATGGATCTTTTCCATTGTTGCTCAAATTAATCTCTCTATAGTGCAATTCTGATCATCACTTTTCAAAGTCTCTAGTGATTATATTTCTGTAGGCAATGGATAATATCTTATCCTTTTGTTCAATGACTTGTGTAACAGTGGAAGGGTAGGTTAAGGGAATCTTCTCATAGTGTTGGTACTTTTACATTGGAACTTATGTTCTGGTCTAGTTTGAAAGTGTCAGGTTTGTTTTGTTTGTTTTACAGTATTCATACCATTTGATCCATGCAGAATGCCTTCTTCTTTCTTTATATGATAAATTCTTGTCCATCCTTCAATACCCATTTGAGATACCATCTTTACTATAACATATTATCTGCGCTTCATACAGCTGGATGTTGGGGCCTTCATGGTCCTTTGCATTTCTTTTATGGTATTTATGCCATCAGTTAATGTTCTGAACAGAGACTGAATCTTTATTAGTATGTCTGTATAATACCTAGTAAGCAGTGTCTTATACCCTATAGGGGTTCATAAATGCTATTTGTTACTTTTGGTCTTTGGGTCCAGTTTGCACATTGGGAAGTTCTAGAGTCTTCACTTGTAATTGTAACCACATAACCCAAAGTCTTGCATTCTATGACTAAAGTGTCTTCTTTCTCTTTAAATGTTTTGCCCCTCCAGAACTATACAGAAATTAGTCTCTCTTTTGTAGGTTGATAAAACACATTACCCAAATATTTTTTTCAGCAAGTGTAAAACTGTCTGATCCTGTAGATCCTAGAAGGCCTCAGAAAGTGAGATTCAATAAGTCTGGGTGTCTATGCAAATGTCCAATGCCCTATGGATTTACAGCTATGATACAGATTAATTTGCCTCTGTATGTACAACTGTCAGCAAGAAGAACAGGTACATAAGAAACTTATTGAATATAAGATCGAGGATCCTAAAGTACTTAGCAGGAGACAGCAAATGACATATAGTTAACTCTCAAAATTAAGTAACATTCTCTTATCAAATACCTCAAGTATTATTCATGACTTTGTAGAACATTCCAGCACTTGGTAGGTTGGGGATAATAGTTTATCTGAACCAACCCCTCAGAATCAATTCCCAAACACTTCACAGAGGTAGTCCTTATTTACTTGTAGCAAGAATAGAAAGTTGTTTTACCAAGCAAAATATGAATGAATTAAGTGTGGAGAAATTACTCTGGTAGCAATGTGGAGGCTGGAAAGACTAGAGTAGATGCCGATAGACTAGTCTGAAGACTGTTGATATAGTCTAAATGATTACAGCTTAAACTAAATTCAGCGCTATGAGAAGAGGTGAAGAATGTATTGGAAAGATAAGGTAGACTAAAATAATGCTATCCTTCTCTGTCTCACCTGTTTATTTGCCATTTTCAAAGGCGATTGCCTACAAGTTTGGGAAATTGAGGCAACAATGTTGTTAATGGAAACACAACCACCAGAAAAGGAGGTTACTTTCCTGGTTTGTTTCTGTAGCAGCACTATGAGGTGCCCTTCTCCTCAGTTGGGACTTTTAGAGAATCACTGGAAGGATGAGACAAGTAAAGAGAGGAAATGTTGGGAGCCCAACAGAGGTAGATTTGGGCTAGGGAATGTGCAGTTTAGTCCTGGCAGTTTTAGAGTTATTTGATTCTCAGAACAGTATACATCTTGATTATAGGAAAATTACTGTCCCTGGAGTTAGAACAAATTAAGCTTGGGGTCAAAGGCAGTTCATAATTATGCTATGAAAGAATGGTTGTAGACACCAAGGACACTGCTGGTTTGGAGACATACTGATGAACTGTGAAAATGATGAAATTGAACACATGCTCTAAACTGCATAGACTCCTTGATAAGCTGTGCTGAGAACATCAGTGCAGACTTGCTAGTGGTTTCAGAGGAAACTGATTATTCTGCAAACACAAGATTAATTTAGGGAATGGTGGCAATCTGGAATGTGATCTCCCAGTCCCTTACCTTAAAGTTTTTATAATAAGATGGTTGAAGAGAGACCGGCTACAACTTTCAATCTCAGGAAGAGGGTCACAAACCTTGGCTAGGAAAGCACCTCTTCAGTTCCAAACCTGAGCATGTCTTCAGAGATATGGGCCAAAATATTGGGTCAACCAGTAGGGAGGGATGTTCCATGTGTTGGAAAAATCATGAAGTATCCAAAACAGACTATTCTCGGAGTTTTACTAAGCTCAAGGAAGGTAACCCTTTACCTCTGGCCAAGGGAGGGTGCTGACTTCAAATAATGAATATTTAGTCCCCATCACCATCAACTCTACTTTCCCACTTCAGTTTATAAGCACTTATTCAGCATCTCAGGATCATGAAATGGAAGAACAACATTTCAGAATTTTGTTTTAATTAATTTAAAGCATTAATTACTCTTACGAACATTTACAAATATCTAAATGTAGTCCTAAGTTTTTCATTTATATATCAAAGGGCTGAAAAGATCTCACTTTATGAAATAACCTCTAACATAAATAAGGAGATATATAAATGGGCAATAGAAGAGGCATAAATTGATTCATTTTGAGCAAATGGTAGATGGAGCTACATATAATAAGGTTTTTTTTTTTTTTTTTTTTTTGTGGTACGTGGGCCTCTCACTGCTGCGGCCTCTCCCGCTGCGGAGCACAGGCTCCGGACGCACAGGCCCAGCGGCCATGGCTCACGGGCCCAGCCACTCCGCGGCATGTGGGATCCTCCCGGACCGGGACACGAACCCACGTCCCCTGCATCGGCAGGCGGACTCTCAACCACTGCGCCACCAGGGAAGCCCAATAAGGTTTTAGCTGAAGCTCCTGTTAACCAAATTAAGGAGAGACCCTAGTTATTTTCAATTAACCAAAGCAAGAAAGTGGGATGCTGCTGCTCAGAATAGAGATAATGAGAAAGCAATTGAGAAAACTGAAATTTCCAAGACACTCAATAGTGCTTTGGTGATCAGGGCAGATGAGGATTTGACTCAATACCATGTAAGCCTCAGTAGCACACAGGAATTCAGGAAAGACTGGCAGAAAAGCCTAAGTGCAGGTTTCTGAAAAACTAGTGGGGTGTGGGTAGTAAAGATGATGTTGTGGGAAAGAGAAAACAATGTAAATTCTGTTGTAGTAAAGGGAAAGCTCTTTAGGATTCAGAGGGTTAAAAGCCACTTGGTGAAGGTTAGGAGACTAAGAGTCTAGGGAGACCAGTTGTCTCTGGTCCTCTCAAGGGCACATCAGGCTTGGTGGCCACAAGGTTACTTTGATGAAGATAAGTGGGCAGCAGAAGGGATGAGAAACCAAGGGCAGAGGGCCTGGGTAATGAATGGAATTGAATGATAAATCAGAATTGTCTATAACTTAAGCCACTTTACAAATGTGTCAGTTGGGTCCTTTAGACAGCAGAGGCAGAGGTGAGATTGGGAATGAAAAAGATGCGTTGGCCTGTAACACCCATGAAAAGAAATGGGAGGTGACAGGATTGGGCAGAGGAAGCCATTGGACCACGCATCTCTAACAAAGTCTCTACCAGCCAAATCGTGAGCTCCTGAGCAAAGATTGCCTGTTAGAAAGTCCTCTGTTGGGTATAATTGGTAAGGCTCTTTTACCACAGCCTTGTGTAGTCACTGGCTGGAACCTCCCCTCTTTAAGAGCATGATCTCAGCTCAAAATGTGAGACAGTTTTGAGGGGGGCTGTCAGGTAGCCACATTCCTCACAGCTGATCCAGGATTTCAGTGAACCACTTACTCTGAGGGGAAACTTAGAAGGAAGATGGTGGGACTAATACAGTTCCTGTTGGTGCATTTGGTCTCAGGGCTGCAAATGGTCCTCACTGTCTCCCTTCTCCAACAACCGCCTTAAATTCTCTTTGCCTTAAGCTAGATACCCCAGTAGAGGTAATAGCTAATCTCCTGGTGTGATCAAACTTTCATTCCTGAAGAGCTTATACCCTTGGTAACCATACTCATCTCAGGCTAGCATTGCTGCATTCATCCATTTAGTGTCACAATTAGGTAAGTATTATGAACTGAATGTGTCCTCCCCCAATTCATGTTGAAGCCCTAACCCCCAATGTGATGGTATTTAGAAGTGGGGTCTTTGGAAGGTAATGAGGTCATGAGTGTGGGGCCCTTATAATGGGATTAGTGCCCTTATAAGAAGAGATATCAGAGAGCTTGTTCCCTCTCCACCATGTGAGGACATAGCAAGAAGGAGGCTGTCTACAAGCCAGGAAGAGGGATCTCACCAGGAACCAATCAGCCAGTGCTGAACTCAGACTTCCGAGGCTCCAGAACTGTAAGAAATAAATGTCTATTGTTTAAGCCACCCAGTTGATGGTATTGTTATAGCAACACAAACTAAGACAGCAGGGGAATACCAAGAGGTACCCAAGTGTACATATTCCTCCCTGCCTCTATTGAGTAAAAGGAACATTTTTTAAAGCTTTTTTTTAAATTTAAAAAATTTTACTTTTTTACAGTAGGCCCTTGTTGGTTATCTATTTTAAATATAGCAGTGTGTACATGTCAGTCCCAAACTCCCAATCTATCCCTCCCCCCAACCCTTTCCCCTGGTAACCATAAATTCATTCTATAAGTCTGTGAGTCTGTTTCTGTTTTGTAAATAAGTTCATTTGTATCATTTTTTTTAGATTCTGTATATAAGCAATATCATGATATTTGTCTTTCTCTGTCTGACTTACTTCACTGAGTATGATAATCTCCAGGTCCATCCATGTTGCTGCGTATGGCATTATTTCATTCTTTTTAATGGCTGAGTAACATTCCATTATATATGTATACACACACACACACACATTTTCTTTATCCATTCATCTGTCAATGGACATTTAGGTTGTTTCCATGTCTTGGCTATTGTAAACAGTGCTGCAGTGAACACTGGGGTGCATGTATCCTTTCAAACCATGTTTTTCTGTGGATAAATGCCCAGGAGTGGATCGCTGGATCATATGGTAGCTCTATTTTTAGTTTTTTAAGGAACCCCCATACTGTTCTCCATAGTGGCTGTACCAATTTACATTCTCCCCAACAGCGTAGGAGGGTTCCCTTTTCTCCACACCCTCTCTAGCATTTATTGTCTGTAGATAAAAGCAACATTATTTCATTCTGTTGATCATGATCAATTAATCCTACCAAGAAGGAGACACCTCTTCTTGCCTGCTCATCCATGAGCATAAAAAGTCCAAAGTGCTCAGGTATTAGCTGTATCTTGTAGTGCAATGGGATTCTTGCTGAGCTCCCTGGCAAGAGTGCATTGTCTTTGTTGAACAGTAACTCTAGTCCCATAAAGCTGGGAATTATGAGGATGAAAAGCACAAAGTCCTCTAGTGGGTCACTGGAACCATTATAAGTAGAGCCATTCCTGCTTTCACCCTTTAGGTCCAGGGCCTATGTAATCTTCCTATTGGGGATACAGTGCCAAAAAGAGGCATGGCATCCTATCTGAGTATTGCCTCTGAGCTGGTGTTTCAGTTCACATTCAGCAGACCATGCCAATATTTTCTCAGGCCAGCAGATTTGGGGTGGTACAGGATGTGATATGATCAATGGATCCTATGAACATGGACCCACTCTGTTACTTCTTCTGCTGTGAAATATGCCTATTGGCCAGATGCTTTGTTGTGTGAGATTCCATGACTGTGGATCAGGTACTTGGTATATCCATGGTGATGGCTGAGGTTATGTGGGATGGAAGGGCAAATTCACCTGGGATAAATATCTATTCTTATGAGAAGAAATCAATAAGCTTTTCTAGGATGGCAGTGCCCACTTTGGTTAACTTGTTAACAAGTGTCCAATTGGTCTCCTTAGGGAATAGTGCCAAATTAGGGGCTCAGCTTTATTTTAGTGGCAAGTTGAACATCAGAACTGCTGAGGTGATATGACCCTTGATAAGTGGAAACCTATGCTAATGGGTCCAAGTATAAATTCTTTCTCTGCCACCATGGTCATGTCATTTACATTCCCATTATACCAGCATTGGGTAGCTGCTGAAAAAAGCTAACTAATAGCAACTGGCTGAGTTACTTTATCTGATTGTTTAGTGTCTCTTCTAAAGTGAATGCTTTATGGTGGTCATAAATATGTTATATGAAAAATTTAAATTTTGTGCCCATTCCTGTATGTCTATCTACATGCATCTGTTCTAGACTTCCTTTTCTTTGATCTTAGTCTTTTTCCTACATATATTATCACCTTGGGCCACTTCACCTTTCACACAAAATAGATGCCAGATGTACTCTCCAAAGCTTTGCCCTTTGGGAGGATTTTCTACTTCCACTGTGTAGGCCATCCCTGAGTGAGATACCTATCTTTTTTTGGCTTGTATCCATAGACTGAGCAAACCCGTCCATGAGTCAAGTTCAGAATCTTCCCTCCTTATTTTCTATTTTTTAATTTTATTTATTTATTTTATACAGCAGGTTCTTATTAGTTATCTATTTTATACATATTAGTGTATATATGTCAATCCCAATCTCCCAGTTCATCCCCCCCCACCACTTTCCCCCCTTAGTGTCCATAGGTTTGTTCTCTACATCTGTGTCTCCATTTCTGCCCTGCAAACCGGTTCATCTGTACCATTTTTCTAGGTTCCACATATATGTGTTAATATACGATACTTGTTTTTCTTTCCCTCCTTCTTTAACTTGATGCCATCAGTTTGAGAGCAGCTGGAGGAGTGCTGGTATAACAGTGGTGGGTGACATGGAGATCTGGGCTATCTGCTCATGAGCTTGTTTGTGCCCTGGTTCTGTGTGTGCTTGGTCCAAAATGTGCCATTTCTGCTTTACTATATATCACTACTAAGGCTATTAGGTTTTATAACTTGGAGAGTCCTGATAGGATCCAGTTCATTATGGACACTTCTGGATGCATGGGCACTTGGTATCCCATAGTAAGCACTCATTTATATAAAATCTGAGGGATATGCCAAGAGATGTTTGTCAAAAGATGGGCAATTCTCTGCTACAGATGGCTTATCCTTGCTGTAGAACCCTCAGAGCCTCTGTTGTGAATGTATGTGGTTGTCCATTCCATGTAAATGCAAACTGTGTCTGGCCTTCTTTCTTAATTGGGATAGAAAATGACCCATTTTCAAATCAGTAGTTGAATGTCATGTAACTGCTCTAGCAGTGACTCCACAACCAGCATGGAAATATTCATCAAAATTTCAGGAGTCTGTAGTCATTATCTAGGGCCCATCTGTGTCCATCAGTGTCTTCAGGAGACATATAAGGGAATAAAATGGGGATATGACAAGAATCACAACCCTTGCATACTTTACCTTTTAAATTCTGACACTAATCTTTACCATTCCCTACTGCCACAAAATGTGATATTGTTCTTGATATTGGCCAGGAAGTTGGGAGGAGTTTCACAAGCTTCCTTTTGGCTCTGGGGAACAGCTGTAACAGTGGGACAGACCAAAGACCAGTGAGACGGTAACTTCAACTGCCAAGTATATCAATTTCAATGATATCATAGGTAACTAGGGAAATGACTACCAAGTGGGTCCATGGATCCAGTAAGTTTATCATAAGCTGAACTTTGGCCAGGACTCTACTTACTTACTGCCTATCTCCTTTATACCCCCATTTTATCTGGGAACCATGACAGTGCTTCAGGTCTTTGGGTATCAAAGACATTTTGACATTCATAGGCCACAGAGCCTGAGTTATCAGAGTGTTCTCTTTTCCACAGTGTGTAGTTACCTGAGTAAGTAACGTTGGTCTCTTTAGGAAAAGACTAGGGGAATTATTTCAGTATATACTTGTTGTGATGTTTCAGGGTCCTTTGTCCTGGTGATCTGGCCCCTACTTTAGTCACTATTTGGGTCTGAAATCTGGCTTAAGTCTGGAAATTTGGCAAGGAGTTCTAAACTTTTATTGGGGTGATCATTCTTAGCTTTCTAATCATCCATTCTTCCTTTCTTTTGATTATATATTTTTCAAGCAGTACCTCCATTGGCCACCCATCCATTTTTCCTCTATGGAACTATATCCAATTAGCCATTTCCATAGCCTTCTATGGGTCAAGCCCCCTTGGCTGTCACTATGAGGTTGCTTATTGTTGTTATAATTGAAATCCCCTACCTTCTGGAGGTTAAGCATGTGGCTGACTAGCCTGTATTACTTTGGGACCCTTTCTTCCACATCGCTATCCCTAAGCCAAGCTCTGGGACAACTTCTCCTACTGTCAACCCTGGCCAAACTGCTATGTGATGCTGGTGTCTCCTTACTAGCCCATTGCTGATGGTCTTGGTGAATAGTATGCCCTCTTAGTCTTCTCATGCAACATCATTTTCTGTTGGGGCTTTTGGTCTCATATATTCATTTCAGCAATGTCCACTTTCCTGAGCCTTCTACTTCTTCCTTTAATGTTTATTTTTTATCGTGGTGAAGACACTTAACATGAGACCTACCTTCTTAATAAATTCTTAAGTGCACAATACAATATTGTTAACTATAGGCATACTATTGTATAGTGGATTTGAGCCTTTTACTTTTCTCCACAATCTGCATGGAAGCTCAGCGGTAGCAGCTTGACCCAGTACGGCTCATCATCATTTTCTCCAGACGTCTAGGTGACATTCTAACAGTGATTTATACCATCCCTTGGGGTTCTTGTCAAGGTGTAAATCTCAAATCCTGAGACAGTGCTTCCTGAGTCAATAAACTCTTTCTTATCCCAGGCTTATGTTCCAGCCCCTTTGATCAAGCTTTCTTAAAATACAAGCTGACTTTTACTTTCTTGGCCCCTGTCAGTATAATTTGGTTAGTTCTTTGAAGATATCATTCCTTTCCTTCCTTATCAGGTCCTGCACATCTCCAGCGGTATTAACTTACCCTGTGTTATTGATCTGGCAGCTAGGACAGGAAGTGACAGTAGACTATGAGAGGTCCATCTGTTGCCTGCTTAGTAACAGGTCTCTGACGTGTCTTTACACATGAAGGGATTACTAGCTCTTAATAAGGAGAAGGGGCAGCTCTGTAAGTTCTGAGGGTACAGAGAAGTATGGTGCGCCAAAGCTTTCAGGTATAGGCATTTAACTGTCCTCATCCCATGTGTCCCAGGCTTTCCCAACAGACCTGCTTCTTGGCCAAACATTCAGTCTTAAAGCTCTGTGACTTGTACTATTAAATCCTGAGTTTGGTTTTCCTTCTGCTCTCCCACAGTGTGGGATAAGGCCTCTTTGAAATCTAACAGTGTTCCCTCTGGCCTTCAACCTTACATTTCGATGCCCTCACTTTTTTTCATTATCCTTTTGTAGGGCTTTAATTCAACTTAATAATGAGTTAATTCTATTGTCCAAATATGAAACACAGTTTACCCAAACATGGGGGTGTTAGGAGCACTGACTCCCATGCAGTTGAAAATCTGCATACAACTTTACGGTTGGCTCTCTGAATTCATGGTTCCAGATCCACAGGTTTAACCAACTACAGATTGTGTAGTACTGTAGAACCTATTTATTGAAAAAAAATTCCATGTATAAGTGGACCTACACAGTTTAAACCTGTGTTGTTCAAGGGTCAACTATACTCTTCTTCCTCTCTTTTTAGATTTAGAAAGGTTTTATTATATTCTGAAAATAAGAAAAATTAATTTCCTTGACTCTGCTCATGAAATACTGCAAAGGATCCTAGAAAGCTTTCTAATATAATTTCATTCATTAATAAAAATTGTGTATATTTAAGGTGTGCAACATGATGTGATATACATAGTGAAATGATTACTACAATCAAGCTAATTAACACACCTCAAAATAGTTATTTTTTGGGTGTGTGATGGGTGCATCTGAAATCTATCCTCAGCATATTTTCAGTGTTCAATACAGTAGTATTAAGTACAGTCAACATGCCTGTACCTTAGACCTCTAGACTTACTCATCCTAAAAAACTGCAAATTTTACCCTTTGACCAACATCTTCCCATCCTCCCCACCTCCTACCCACGGCCCCTGGTAACTGTTCTACTCTCTGCTTCTATGTGTTCTACTTTAATTTTTTTTCTTTTAATTATATTTATTTATTGTGGAGAACACTGCAGGTTTTAAGTTGTACTTAACATAAAATATTATGTAAGTTTCAGGTGTACAACATAGTGATTCGATATTTTTATACATTATGAAATGATCATCACAATAAGAGCAGTTACATCCATCACCATACACAATTGTTACAATGTTATTGACTATGTTCCCTATGTGTACATTACATCCTGTGACTTAATTATCTAATAGCTGGAAGTTTGTACCTCTTAATCTCCTTCATTTTTTTTATCCTTCTCCCTTACCCTCCTCCCCTCTGGCAGCTACCAGTTTGTTCTCTGTGAGTTTGTTTTGTTCTGTTTGTTCATTTGTTTTGTTTTTTAGATTCCACATGAGTGAAATCATACAGTATTTGTCTTTGTCTGACTTATTTCACTTAGCATAATACCCTCAAGGTACATCCATGTTGCTGTAAATGACAAGATTTTATTCTTCTTTTATGGATAAGATTCCATTGTGTGTGTGTGTGTGTGTGTGTATATATATATATATATATACACTACATCTTACTTATCCATTCATCTATGGATGGACACTTAGGTTGCTTCCATATCTTGGCTACTGTAAATAGTGCTGTGATGAACATAGGAGTGCATATATCTTTTTTTTTTTTTTTTATGGTACGTGGGCCTCTCACTGTTGTGGCCTCTCCCGTTGCGGAGCACAGGCTCCAGACGCGCAGGTTCAGCGGCCATGGCTCACGGGCTCAGCCACTCCGTGGCACGTGGGATCTTCCCGGACCGGGGCATGAACCCGTGTCCCCTGCATCGGCAGGCGGACTCTCAACCACTGCGCCACCAGGGAAGCCCCATATATCTTTTTGAATGAATGTTTTCCTTTTCTTCATGTAAATACCCAGAAATGGAATTGCTGGATTGTATGGTAGTTCTGTTTTTAGTTTTTTAAGGAAACTCCATACTATTTTCCATAGTGGCTGCACAGTTACACCCTCACCAATAGTTAGTGAGGGTTCCCTTTTCTCCATATTCTTGCCAGTGCTGTTGTTTCTTGACTTCTTGATAATAGACATTCTGAGAGGTGTGAGGTGATATCTCATCATGGTTTTGATTTTCATTTCCCTGATGATTAGTGATATTGAGCACCTTTTTATGTAACTGTTGGCCATCAGTATGTCTTCTTTGGAAAATTGTCTATTCAGGTCCTCTGCTCATTTTAACAATCAGGTTATTTGTTTTCTTGCTATTGAGTTGTTTGAGTTTCCTATATATTTTGGATATTAACCTCTTATGAGAAGTATGGTTTGCAAATATTTCTTCCTATTTTGTATATTTCTCTTCACTCTGTTTATTGTTTCCTATGCTGTGCAGAAGCTTTCTAGTTCAATGCAACCCCATTTGTCTGTTTTTGCTTTTGTTACTTGTGCTTTTGGTGCCATATCCAAAAAATCATTGCCAAGACCTATGTCAAGAAAATTTTTCACTATGTTTTCTTCTAATGGTTTTAAGTCCTATATTTAGTCTTTAATCCATTTCTCTTTGAGGTGGTTTTTGTATATGGAGTGATATAAAAGTCCAGTTTCAGTGTTCTGTATGTGGAAAACCAGTTTTCCCCAAACCATTAAGAGACTGTCCTTTCCCCATTGCGTGTTCTTGGCAATTTTGACAAAGATCAATTGTCCATAAATGTGTGGATTTATTTCTTGGCTCTCTCCTCTGTTTCTTTGGTCTATATGTCTGTTTTTATGCCAGTACCATGCTATTTTGATAACAATAGCTTTGTAGTATATTTTGAAAGCAGGTAGTGTAATGCATCCAACTTTTAAAAAATTTGCTTATGTTGGTTGGGCTATTGGTAGTCTCTTGTGGTTCCATATTAATTTGATGTTTTTTTTTTCTACTTCTGTGAGAAATGTCATTGGAATTTTGATAGGGATTGTATTTAATCTGCAGATCACTTTGGGCAATATGGACATTTTAACAATATTAATTCTTCCAATCCATGAACTTGGAATATCTTTCCATTTGTTTGTCTTCACTTTGTTTTACCAATGTTATACAGTTTTAAGTATAAAGATCTTTTACTACCTTCATTCAGTATATCCCTAAGTTTTTTTCTTTTTGATGCTATTTTATTTTTTTTTTTTATTTTTTTTTTTTTTGCGGTATGCGGGCCTCTCACTGTTGTGGCCTCTCCCGTTGCGGAGCATAGGCTCCGGACGCGCAGGCTCAGCAGCCATGGCTCATGGGCCTAGTTGCTCCGCGGCATGTGGGATCTTCCCGGACCGGGGCACGAACCCGTGTCCCCTGCATCGGCAGGCAGACTCTCAACCACTGCGCCACCAGGGAAGCCCCTTTGATGCTATTTTAAATGGGACTCTTTTCTTTATATTTTTTGGATGGTTTGCTATTAGTTTATAGAAACACAACTGATTTCTCTATGTTGATTTTATATTTATTTTTCACTGAGATATAATTAACATATAGCATTATAATAGTTTTAGGTTTACAATTTAATGCTTTGATATATGTATATATTGTGAAATGATTACCAGAATAAGTTTACACATAGTCACAAATTATTTTCCTTGTGATGAGGGCTTTGAAGATCTACTCTTTTAGCAACTTTCAAATTACAGTACAGTATTGTTAACTAGAATCCCCATGCTGTACATTACACCCCAGGGTGTGTTTATTTTAAACCAGAAGTTTGTATATCTTGACCACCTTCATCCATTTTGTCCACCCCTCTTACCCCCACCCCACTTGCGGCAATCATCAATATGTTCTCTGTATATATGAATTCAGGGTGTTTTTAGGTTTAACATATAAGATCATAATTACTTGTCTTTCTCTATATGACTAATTTCACTTAACATAATGCCCTCAAGGTCTATCCATGTTGTCACAAATGGTAGAATTCTCTTATATTTATATAATGTATATATTATACATTTTCTTTATCCATTTGTCAATGGACACTCAGGTTGTTTTCATGTCTTGGCTATTGTAAATAATGCTGCAATGAACATAGGGATGAAGATATATTTTCATGAGAGTTGTTCATTTTTCAGATCAATACCCAGAAGCAGAATTGCTGAATGGTATGATAGTCCTATTTTTAATATCTTGAGGAAACTCCATACTATTTTCCATAATGGTTGCACCAATTTCCATTCCCACCAACAGTGTACAAAACTTCCCTTTTCTCCACATCCATACCAACACAGGTGACTTCTTGTCTTTTTTTTTTTTTTTTTTTTTTTTTTGCGGTTTGCGGGCCTCTCACTGTTGTGGCCTCTCCCGTTGTGGAGCACAGGCTCCGGATGCGCAGGCCCAGCGGCCATGGCTCACGGGCCCAGCCGCTCCGCGGCATATGGGATCTTCCCAGACCGGGGCATGAACCCGTATCCCCTGCATCGGCAGGCGGACTCTCAACCACTGCGCCACCAGGGAGGCCCTTGTCTTTTTAATAATAGCCATTCTAACAGGTGTGGGGTCATTTCTCATTGTGGTTTTAATTTGCATTTCCTTATGATTAGTGATGTTGAGCACATTTTCATGTACCTATTGGCCATCAGTATGTCTTCTTTGGAAAAATATTTATTCAGATCCTCTTCCCATTTTTAAATTAGATTGTTTTTCTTGCTATCAAGCTGTGTGAGTTCTTTAAGTATTTTAGATATTAACTGCTTATCAAATATATATTATTTTCTCCTACTCTATAGATTGTATTTCATTTTATTGATGGTTTCCTTTTTGCACAGGAGCATTTTAGTTTGTTGTAGTCTCACTTGTTAATTTTTGTTTATATTGCCTTTGCTTTTGGTGTCAACAAAAAATCATTGACAAGATTGATGTCAAGGAGCTTACACTCCACGTTTTCTTTTAGGTGTCATGATTTCAGTGAAGTTTTTAATCCATTTTGAGTTGATTTTTGTGTATGGTGTAAGATAGTGATCCAGTTTCACTCTTTTGCATGTGGCTTTCCAGTTTTCCCAACATCATTTGTTGAAGAGACTGTCCTCTCCCCATTTTATATTCTGGCTCCCTTGCGTTAATTAATTGAACATACATGAGTGGGTTTATATTTGGGCTTTCTATTCTGTTCTG
The DNA here is from genome assembly GCF_964341445.2 of Mesoplodon mirus. Classification (NCBI taxonomy): domain Eukaryota; kingdom Metazoa; phylum Chordata; class Mammalia; order Artiodactyla; family Ziphiidae; genus Mesoplodon; species Mesoplodon mirus. The sequence goes on along the minus strand of NC_138979.1, from coordinate 100,169,521 downwards.
TTGATCTATGTGTCAGTTTTTATGCCCATACTGTACTGTTTTCATTACTATATCTGTGTAATAGGATGAATTTAGGAAATATGATGCCTCCAGCTTTGTTCTTCTTTCATTTGGGGTGTTTTGTGGTTCCATACAAATTTTAGGATTGATTTTTCTATTTCTGTGAAAAATGCCATTGGAATTTTGATAGGAATTTCACTGAATCTGTAGACTGCTTTGGGTAGTATGGACATTTTAACAGTATTAATTCTTCCCATTCATGTGCATGGATATCTTCAGATTTATTTGTGTCTTCTTCAGTTTCTTTTATCAATGTCTTATAGCATTGTTTACAGGTCTTCTACCTCCTTGGCTAAATTTATTCCCAGGTGTTTTATTCTTTTTGATGCAGCTGTAAATGGGGGTTGTTTTCTTAATTTTTCTTTCTGATAGTTCATTATTAGTATATAGAAATGCAATAGATTTTGAGTATTGATTTTGCATCCTACAACTTTACTGATTTTGTTTATTAGATCTAAGAGTTTTGGGTGGAGACTTTAGGGTATTCTATATGTAATATCATGTCATTTGCAAATAGGGACAGCTGAACTTCTTTCTTTCTGACTTGGATGGCTTTTATTTCTTTTTCTTGCCTAATTGTTCTGGCCAGGAATATCAAGACTGTTAAATAAAAGTAGGAAGAATGGGCATTCTTGTCTTATTCCTGATTTTAAAGGAAGTGCTTTCAGTTTTTCACTATTGAGTATGATGTTAGCTATGAGCTTGTCATGCATGGTCTTTATTGTGTTGATGTACATTCCTTTTCTACCCACTTTCATGACAGTTTTTAATCATGCATGGACACTGAATTTTGTCAAATGCTTTTTTCTGCATCTGTTGAAATGATCATATGATTTCTATCATTTATCCTGTTAGTATGGAATATCACATTGAATGATTTGCAGATGTGGAACCATCTTTGCATCCCTGGGATAAATTTTCTTTTAAAAATTGTGTATGATCCTTTATTCTTGATTTCATTTTGCTACTATTTTGATCAGGATTGTTGCATCTGTGTTCATCAGGGATAGTGGCATATAATTTTCTCTTCTGATAGTGTTTTACTCTGGCTTTGGTATTAGGGTAATTGTAGCCTCATAAAATACATTTGCAAGTGTTCTTGCCTCTTTAATTTTTTTGGTAGAGTTTGAAAATAATTGATATTAATTCTTCTTTCAGTGTTTGGTAAAATTCACCAGTGGTCATTGGCTTTTTGGGGAGGGGTGATTTTTGATTACTGAGTCAACCTGCTACTCATTTTTTGGTCTGTTCAAATTTTCTGTTTCTTCATGATTCACTCTTGATAGGTTGTATGTCTGGGAGTTTGTCTATTTCTTCTTAATTGTCCAATCTATTGGCATATAATTGTTTATAGTGGTCTCTTATGATCCTTAGCATTTCTGTAGTATTGGTTATAATATCTCCTCTTTTATTTCTGATATTTGAGTCCTCTCTTTCTTTCTTAGTCTAGCAAAGGATTTGTCAATTTTGTTTATCTTTTCAAAAAACCAACTCTTAGTTTTGTTGATCCTTTTTATATTTCTAGTCTGTATTTTGTGTATTTAATATTCGTTATTTCTTTCCTTCTACTAACTTTGGGCTTTTTTTTCCTGTTTATCTGAGGTGTAAATTTAAGTTATAACTTGAGATCTATTTTCTTAATAAAGGCATTTATTGCTATAAACTTCCATATTAGACTGCTTTTGCTGCATCTTACTAGTTTTTGTATGTTGTGGTTCCATTTTCATTTAAGATTTTAAAAATTTCCCTTTTGATTTCTTCCTCAGCCATTGACTATTCAAAAGTGTGTTGTTTAATTTACTCATATTTGTGAATTTTCAGGTTTTCCTTCTGTTACTTATTTCTAGCTTCATACCATTTTGTCAGAAGAGATACTTGATATGATCTCAATCTTCCTAAATTTGTTAAGACTTGTTCTATGGCCTAACATGTGCTCTATACCGAAGAATATGTGCTTGAAGAGATCTGTGCTCTTGGTGTGGGATAGAATATTCTGTTTATGTCTGTTAGGCCCATTTTGTCTATAGTGTTGTTCAGGTCTGCTATTTTCCTATTGATCTTCTGTCTGGATGATCTACCATTGTTGAAAGTGGGATATTATTGTCCTCTACTATTACTGTTTTGCTGTCATTTTTCTCCCTTCAGTTCTGTTAATATTTGCTTTATACATTTAACTGTTCCAATGTTGGGTGCATGTGTATTTGTAATTGTTATATCATCTTGATGAATTGACCCCTTTATTATTATGTAGTAACCTTCTTTGCCTCTTTTTACTCTTTTTGATTTAAAGTCTATTTTGTCAAATATAAATTTAGCCTCCTTTGTTCTCTTTTGGTCACCATTTGCATTGAATATCTTTTCTCATCCATTCACTTTCAGCCTATATGACCTTTCTTTTAAATCACTGCAACTGTTTGTATTTTTCTCTCCACCAGAAAATTCTTTCAAGTTACTATCATTGAATGTTTTAGGATTCGTGTTGTCATTTTGTTCCAGGGACTATCTGTGTCTCACATATCACCTGGGTTGGGGTCCTCATTGCCATCTAGCCAGTGCATGACCCAATTCCCAAATCCCATCTTACAGTTTACTTTCTCAGAGCACATCTGGTACAACTGTGTCAGCTGGGCCTTCTGGGGAGTAGACACTGGGATGATGTTAAGGGGTGCCAATGGTTTATTGGGAAGTAGCACCTGTGAAAGGAAAAAGGAAGCAGGTAGGCAGAAGAAAGTGTCAGACCATGAGGCATCTCAGACAAAGTCTCTGCCAGCATAGCAGGGAGTTTCAGAGTTTCAGAGAAAAGGTCATCTATTGAATATAGAATGGTTAGGCCACTGTACCATAGTCTTTCTCTTTTTTGGTTGGGTTCCCCCTGAGAAGAGTAAAACAGATGAAAGGTGGAGATGTGAAGAGTTAAACACCTGAAGACTGTTGGCTAAACATACCCCTTCCTCATAGCTGGGCAAGAAATCCTTTCTTGAAGGAGGATATGAGCCATGCATCTCTTCACCTGCCACAATTGTGAGTGCTGTGCACCATCCCCAGTTATTGAAACTGGATAGATTTTGATGATGTGGCCTGAAGCTTATGTTGAGAAAAGCTGCAAGCAGAAATTATTTTGTCCCTGGACCCAGTGTGTTGTCTATAAAAGTATGCAAGCTCTATAAATGGGGAATTTGTCTCTCCTATTCTGAAAAGGAGCTATGCAAGAATGACTGAAATGTAGGAATCTATTTCAAAACCAAGAGTAGCTGATCAATGTCTATATTAAGAGATAAGTGTCCAAACAGATGTTTATTTTCCATTGAACTGTAGATTCCACCAAATACGGGATTTTGTTTTGGAAAAATACCATCTGAAATGGGAACATCAGGAAAACTAGTTTTCCTAAGAGCCAAACTGTTGCATATCACAATAAAAAAACAAAAGAAAACCCAATACCTGTCTTTGATATAGGTATAGATACATCTTTTTACTCCATTGTTTGGTGATTTATTTCCTTCTCTATAAAAGTTAACATCCGTTTTCAAACACCAGTAAATCCTTCTTGAGAAGACTGCTCTCATTTCAGCTGTAGCTTAAGAGAGGGAGTCTAAGACCAAGAAGACTCATGAAGAACGCTTGGGAAAGATTTTCACAATACATCTTAGGAAGGACCTTAAGTGAGCCATCCTGGTTTGGAAATGATCACCCTATGCTGAAAGAGTAGTGGAATTGTTTAAGATGGAAGAATAGTCAGAATCATTTTCACATACCACTCCTCTTTTACACTCAGCTACCATATATGTGTCTCTTTTCTGAGGCTGGATTTTGTCCTCAGATCATTTCCCTGTTGGAGTTAACCCTCAGGACTATCCTATCTCAGTGGTGAAAGCAGAAGCCAGTAAAAGTTAGAGGAGCAGCAGTAGGGTAATAGCATATCTAGTCACACATTGAGAACAGTTTGGGATAGGGGTTATGATCTGAGAGGTGCAGATTTGCATTGTTGGCTAATTTTCTTTCAAGTCCCGTTATGGGGCAGAGAAGACAGAACATGTGAATAATGGACATGGATTTTATGTGTCTTCTCAGATTATCTTGGTAATGCCCATCTTTTGGGACCTCTTCTTCCACCTCAGTTGTTGCTTATCCTGATCCTGGTCAGGTGTGATTTCTCCCTCCAGATTTTCCTACTAGGTTCTACCTGATGAGCAAACATGATTCACCTCCTCCTAGGTCTTTCCCTTTCTTTTTTCCCTTGAGGCCATGGACTTGTTCCTTCCAAAGACATTCGCAGGCCCTGTTTTTAGAGAATCCAGGATAAGCCAGTAAGATTGATCTAAGGTTAGGTTTTGTCAGTCAGATAAGGAGGAAGGAAAATACAAATGAGTAGAAAAGTTGGAGAGACTATTTCAGGTCATTGGTTGTGAGATTCAAGTTACATTCCCAAGCTGAGAAGGCCTAATTTATCAAATAGTTTGAAGCTTTTTGAACAGGGGAAAACAGTGATCAATAGTAGAAGATAGGCACTGAAAATCTGTAGTTGCTGGAAGGCAAACATTTACCTCGAGTTGGTGGGATCCCCAAAGCTGGAAAATACTTTTAGCCTCAGATACATGAATTATGGTTTAATTTTTGGTGGTGTGCCAGGTTTCAAGAGGTGTATGGAAGAGACTCCCTACTTGTAGTGGCTAGGCTCCACAATGGCCCCCAGTGATCCTTCTTTCTGTTTATACCTTTGTGTGGTTAGTCCCCTTCCCCATTGCACCAGAGTTGGACTTTGTGATCGATTGGCTATGGAAAAAGTGATGGTATGTTGCAAGATTAGGTTATGGAATATATGTGGCTTTATCTTGGCTTCTCCCCTTCCCTTCCCTCTTTTCTCTATTAGATCACTTGCTTGGGGGAAGTCTGTTGCCATGTTGTGAGAAACAGAAGTTATGGAGAAGTCCCCAACTGAGATTTCTTGCTAACAGCCAGCCAAGTTAGTGAGCTTGGAAGAAAATCATTCTGTCTCAGTCATGCCTTCAGGTCACTAAAGCCCTGGTCCAGCTTGACTGCAAACCCATGGAAGATCCTGAGCGAGAACCTGAATTCATGACTTCAGAGGTAATATTTTTTTTACTGTTCTATGCTACTAAATTTTAGAGAATTGTTATGCAGCAATAGATAACTAATACAGCGCTTGACCCACTGAACCGATGGTTCTTCTCTCCCTTTTTAATCTGGAAGTATGTTTCAACCATTGCAAAGGTCTTCCTGTAGAAACCCATTCTGCCAGCCATCCCGGTGCCAAAAATTCCATATAAATAAATCATGTGTAAGAAAAATTTCTCAAGAGTGGCTGAGGAGCTTCCAAACCTCACTGAAAAAACAACTGTTAAATTTGTTTGCAGTTTGCCTTTCTGCCAAGTAGTTATAATACATTTCTGAATCTGTGGCCCGTGGATACCAAATGAAGGCAAATATTCATCATACTTTCCTCTCTCCCACAGAGACAGCCCAAAGGCTTGTGGTAGGAATTATAACCTTGAGTGCAGTTACCAGTATTGACCATTACTCTTTCTCACTGATTTCTGGTAGCTTGGGTAGCTGTGTGGAGGGTGAGTCTTTAAAAAGACAAATTTGTTCTGGGCCACATGCAGCCAGAGATTAGGTATAAACACTGAAGGTAAGCATGACACTGAAGTTATCTACATGAATGATGGTGTTTGTGTTAGTTTTGTCTTTTTTTTTTAAACGTCTTTATTGGAGTATAATTGCTTTACAATGATGTGTTAGTTTCTGCTTTACAATGAAGTGAATCAGCTATACATACACATATATCCCCATATCATCTCCCTCCCACCCTCCCTATCCCACCCCTCTAGGTGGTCACAAAGCATTTAGTTTTGTCTTGATGCATACCAAATTAGTACAAACTAGCTTAAAGCAACACAGATTTATTATTTTAGTTGCTATGGGTCAGGTGTCCAGGTGTAGGTTAGCTGGACCCTCTGCACAGGATCGAATTGAGGTGTTGGTCAGGTATGTGATTTAATCCGAGGCTTGGACACATCTTCCAAGCTCACTGGTTAAAGGCAGAATTCAGTTGTAGGACTGCAGCCTTCAGTTCTAGAGGCTGCTTAGCTGTTCCCTACTATGTGGCCCTCTCCACAGCATGGCAGTTGGCTTCTACACTGCCAAAAAGAGAACATCTCTGCTGCTTTGAATCTCTGAGTCTTCTGTCTCTGACCTCTAAATCTTGTAAAGTTCTCACCTGATTAGGGCAAACCCATCTAGGATTATCTCCCTTTTGATTAACTCAAAGTCAACTTATTAGGGACCTTAATTACATCTGTTAAAATCCTTTCATCTGTACCATGTAATGTAACCTAACTGTGGGAATGAGATTGCATCACATTTACAATTTCTGCCCATACTCAAGGGGAGGGGATTATACAGGGTATATAGACCTGGGGTTGTGAATCTTGGGGGCCATCTTAGGAACAATGTGATAGGCAGAATTATGTCAAAATTTTCAGGTAAGAGTAACTTCTGACCTGATATTAGGTTCTGTCTCTGAGGTCCTTCATCTAATAAAAGGAAAAAATTTCTAAGGTGGTCTCTTTATCCCATAAGGCCAAGAAGTGGGAAAGCTGGGAGGAGGACATGGGTAATGCCCATTATAAGAAGTTTTGACTGGCCACTTAACCTAAGTTGGAAGTTTCAAAAATAAAGTCTCTCATACATTAGGAGTATGAGATTGAGGCCTTTCTTAGAGTGATCCTGGGTTGTGTGTTTTGGTCTGGACCTATACATCTCTGATTGAATCATACGACTTGATCCAATGTATGCTGTGACTGATGCTAGACTCCAAAGAAAAATCTTATTCTGTGGCTATTGGCTGTGTGTGTAAAGTGGGCATCAACCTTTGTTCTATAGAGGACTTGGGAGAAAGACTGATACCCTGTGCAATGTATGGGCCCATTGGGTGGTCACTCATGTGGAAGAAGAACAGTTCCTATGTGGTATTCTCAGGATACACTCCTAAAATAGATAGCTCACTAGGCTCCTACAGTATGTCTTTGCTGCTGATGTTGCCTATGATTCTGTCATAACAAAGATCCTGACTCATGGGTTATAGAGAAAAACATCAGTGACACCCCCCGGCATAGTCAAGGGGTTAATTCAAACTTGACTTAAGCCTGGGTCATTAAACCCAGGAAAGCAACCATTGCTATGGGGGAGGCCCCTAATCCTGATCATAGTGATTTTGAACCTCTTTTGAGGAAGAACTTTGTAAACATGACAGGATATAGAGATATCCAAGATATCTAGTAACAAAACAAAACTTGGATACAAGGGAAGGAAATAAAGAACCGTATAGGAGGTCCACATTTTAACCCATTGGAAATCCAAAGTTTACTAAGAATTTACACAACACTTCCGGGTAAGATGGCGGAAGAGTAAGACGCGGAGATCACCTTCCTCCCCACGGATACACCAGAAATACAGCTACACGTGGAACAACTCCTACAGAACACCTACTGAACGCTGGCAGAAGACCCCAGACCTCCCAAAAGGCAAGAAACTCCCCACATACCTGGGTAGGGCAAAGCGGAGAGATTCCCGCACAGAGGATCGGTGCCGAGCGGCACTCACCAGCCCGAGAGGCTTGTCTGCTCGCCCGCCGGGGCACGCAGCGCTGGAAGCTGAGGCTTGGGCTTCGGTCAGAGCGCAGGGAGAGGACTGGGGCTGGTGGCGAGAACTCAGCCTGAAGGGGGCTAATGTGCCACAGCTAGCCGGGAGGGAGTCCGGGAAAACTCTAGAGCTGCCGAAGAGGCAAGAGACTTTTTCTTCCCTCTTGGTTTCCTGGTGCGCGAGGAGAGGGGATTAAGAGCGCTGCTTAAAGGGGCTCCACGGACGGGCGCGAGTCGCGACTGAAAGCGCGGAGCCCAGTGACAGGCGTGGGACGCTGGGGCTGCTGCTGCCGCCGCCAAGAAGCCTGTGTGCGAGCGCAGGTCACTGCCCACACCGCCCTTCCGGGAGCCTGTGCAGCCCGCCACTGCCGGAGTCCCGGGATCCAGGGGCGGCTTCCCTGGGAGAACGCACGGTGCACCTCGGGCTGGTGCAACGTCACGCCGACCTCTGCCGCTGCAGGCTCGCCCCGCACTCCGTGCCCCTCCCTCCCTCCTGGCCTGAGTGAGCCAGAGTCCCCGAAGAGGCTGCTCCTTTAACCCTGTCCTATCTGAGCGAAGAACAGACGCCCTCCGGCGACCTACACGCAGAGGCGGGGGCAAATCCAAAGCTGAGACCTAGGAGCTGTGAGAACAAAGAAGAGAAAGGGAAACCTCTCCCAGCAGCCTCAGAAGCAGCGGATTAAAGCTCCACAATCAACTTGATGTACCCTGCATCTGTGGAATACATGAATAGACAACACATCATCCCAAATTGAGGAGCCAGGAGTCAGTGCTGTGCCTCTGAGGTGGGAGAGCCAACTTCAGGACACTGGTCCACAAGAGACCTCCCAGCTCCACATAATATCAAACGGCGAAAATCTTCCAGAGATCTCCATCTCAACACCAGCACCCAGCTTCACTCAACGACCAGCAGGCTACAGTGCTGGACACCCTAAGCCAAACAACTAGCAAGACAGGAACACAACGCCACCCATTAGCAGAGAGGTGGCCTAAAATCATAAAAAGGCCACAGACACCCCAAAACACACCACCAGACGTGGACCTGCCCACCAGAAAGACAAGATCCAGCCTCATCCACCAGAACACAGGCACTAGTCCCCTCCACCAGGAAGCCTACACAACCCACTAAACCAACCTTAGCCACTGGGGACAGACACCAAAAACAACAGGAACTACGAACCTGCAGCCTGCAAAAAGGAGACCCCAAACACAGTAACATAAGCAAAATGAGAAGACAGAAAAACACACAGCAGGAGAAGGAGCAAGATAAAAACCCACCAGACCTAACAAATGAAGAGGTAATAGGCACTCTACCTGAAAAAGAATTCAGAATAATGATGGTAAAGATGATCCAAGATTCTATTTCCCAGATACAAAATCTCGGAAATAGAATAGACAAAATGCAAGAAACAGTTAACAAGGACCTAGAAGAACTAAAGATGAATCAAGCATCGATTAAAAACACAATACATGAAATAAAAAATACTCTAGATGGGATCAATAGCAGAATAACTGAGGCAGAAGAACGGATAAGTGAGGTGGAAGATAAAATAGTGGAAATAACTGCTGCAGAGCAAAATAAAGAAAAAAGAATGAAAAGAACAGAGGACAGTCTCAGAGACCTCTGGGACAACATTAAACGCACCAACATTCGAATTATAGGGGTTCCAGAAGAAGAAGAGAAAAAGAAAGGGACTGAGAAAATATTTGAAGAGATTATAGTTGAAAACTTCCCTAATATGGGAAAGGAAATAGTTAATCAAGTTCAGGAGGCACAGAGAGTCCCATACAGAATAAATCCAAGGAGAAATACGCCAAGACACATATTAATCAAACTGTCAAAAATTAAACACAAAGAAATCATATTAAAAGCAGCAAGGCAAAAACAACAAATAACACACAAGGGAATCCCCATCAGGATAACAGCTGATCTCTCAGCAGAAACTCTACAAGCCAGAAGGGAGTGGCAGGACATACTTAAAGTGATGAAGGAGAAAAACCTGCAACCAAGATTACTCTACCCAGCAAGGATCTCATTCAGATTTGATGGAGAAATTAAAACGTTTACAGACAAGCAAAAGCTGAGAGAGTTCAGCACCACCAAACCAGCTTTACAACAAATGCTAAAGGAACTTCTCTAGGCAAGAAACACAACAGAAGGAAAAGACCTACAATAATGAACCCAAAACAATTAAGAAAATGGGAATAGGAACATACATATCGATAATTACCTTAAATGTAAATGGACTAAATGCTCCCACCAAAAGACACAGAGTGGCTGAATGGATACAAAAACAAGACCCATCTATATGCTGTATACAAGAGACCCACTTCAGACCTAGAGACACATACAGACTGAAAGTAAGGGGATGGAAAAAGATATTCCATGCAAATGGAAACCAAAAGAAAGCTGGAGTAGCAATTCTCATATCAGACAAAATAGACTTTAAAATAAGGACTACTAGAAGAGACAAAGAAGGACACTACATAATGATCAAGGGATCGATCCAAGAAGAAGATATAACAATTGTAAATATTTATGCACCCAACATAGGAGCACCTCAATACATAAGGCAAATACTAACAGCCATAAAAGGAGAAATCGACAGTAACACACTCATAGTAGGGGACTTTAACACCCCACTTTCACCAATGGACAGATCATCCAAAATGAAAATAAATAAGGAAACACAAGCTTTAAATGATACATTAAACAAGATGGACTTAATTGATATTTATAGGACATTCCATCCAAAAACAACAGAATACACATTTTTCTCAAGTGCTCATGGAACATTCTCCAGGATAGATCATATCTTGGGTCACAAATCAAGCCTTGGTAAATTTAAGAAAATTGAAATTGTATCAAGTATCTTTTCCGACCACAATGCTATGAGACTAGATATCAATTACAGGAAAAGAGCTGTAAAAAATACAAACACATGGAGGCTAAACAATACACTACTTAATAACGAAGTGATCACTGAAGAAATCAAAGAGGAAATTAAAAAATACCTAGAAACAAATGACAATGGAGACACGACGACCCAAAACCTATGGGATGCAGCAAAAGCAGTGCTAAGAGGGAAGTTTATAGCAATACAATCCCACCTTAAGAAACAGGAAACATCTCGAATAAACAACCTAACCTTGCACCTAAAGCAATTAGAGAAAGAAGAACAAAAACATCCCAAAGTTAGCAGAAGGAAAGAAATCATAAAAATCAGATCAGAAATAAATGAAAAAGAAATGAAGGAAACGATAGCAAAGATCAATAAAACTAAAAGCTGGTTCTTTGAGAAGATAAACAAAATTGATAAACCATTAGCCAGACTCATCAAGAAAAAAAGGGAGAAGACTCAAATCAATAGAATTAGAAATGAAAAAGGAGAAGTAACAACTGACACTACAGAAATAAAAAAGATCATGAGAGATTACTATAAGCAACTCTATGCCAATAAAATGGACAACCTGGAAGAAATGGACAAATTCTTAGAAATGCACAACCTGCCGAGACTGAATCAGGAAGAAATAGAAAATATGAACAGACCAATCACAAGCACTGAAATTGAAACTGTGATAAAAAATCTTCCAACAAACAAAAGCCCAGGACCAGATGGCTTCACAGGCGAATTCTATCAAGCATTTAGAGAAGAGCTAACACCTGTCCTTCTGAAACTCTTCCAAAATATAGCAGAGGGAGGAACACTCCCAAACTCATTCTACGAGGCCACCATCACCTTGATACCAAAACCAGGCAAGGATGTCACAAAGAAAGAAAACTACAGGCCAATATCACTGATGAACATAGATGCAAAAATCCTCAACAAAATCCTAGCAAACAGAATCCAACAGCACATTAAAAGGATCATACACCATGATCAAGTGGGGTTTATTCCAGGAATGCAAGGATTCTTCAATATACGCAAATCAATCAACGTGATACACCATATTAACAAACTGAAGGAGAAAAACCATATGATCATCTCAATAGATGCAGAGAAAGCTTTCGACAAAATTCAACACCCATTTATGATAAAAACCCTGCAGAAAGTAGGCATAGAGGGAACTTTCCTCAACATAATAAAGGCCATATATGACAAACCCACAGCCAGCATCGTCCTCAATGGTGAAAAACTGCAATCATTTCCACTAAGATCAGGAACAAGACAAGGTTGCCCACTCTCACCACTCTTATTCAACCTAGTTTTGGAAGTTTTAGCCACAGCAATCAGAGAAGAAAAGGAAATAAAAGGAATCCAAATCGGAAAAGAAGAAGTAAAGCTGTCACTGTTTGCAGATGACATGATACTATACATAGAGAATCCTAAAGATGCTACCAGAAAACTACTAGAGTTAATCAATGAATTTGGTCAAGTTGCAGGATACAAAATTAATGCACAGAAATCTCTGGCATTCCTATATACTGATGATGAAAAATCTGAAAGAGAAATCAAGGAAACACTCCCATTTACCATTGCAACAAAAAGAATAAAATATCTAGGAATAAACCTACCTAAGGAGACAAAAGACCTGTATGCAGAAAATTATAAGACACTGATGAAAGAAATTAAAGATGATACAAATAGATGGAGAGATGTACCATGTTCTTGGATTGGAAGAATCAACATTGTGAAAATGACTCTACTACCCAAAGCAATCTACAGGTTCAATGCAATCCCTATCAAACTACCACTGGCATTTTTCACAGAACTAGAACAAAAACTTTCACAATTTGTATGGAAACACAAAAGACCCCGAATAGCCAAAGCAATCTTGAGAACGAAAAATGGAGCTGGAGGAATCAGGCTCCCTGACTTCAGACTATACTACAAAGCTACAGTAATCAAGACAGTATGGTACTGGCACAAAAACAGAAAGATAGATCAATGGAACAGGATAGAAAGCCCAGAGTTAAACCCACGGACATATGGGCACCTTATCTTTGATAAAGGAGGCAGGAATGTACAGTGGAGAAAGGACAGTCTCTTCAATAAGTGGTGCTGGGAAAACTGGATAGGGATATGTAAAAGTATGAGATTAGATCATTCCCTAACACCATACACAAAAATAAGCTCAGGATGGATTGAAGACCTAAATGTAAGGCCAGACACTATCAAACTCTTAGAGGAAAACATAGGCAGAACACTCTATGACATAAATCACAGCAAGATCCTTTTTGACCCACCTCCTAGAGAAATGGAAATAAAGACAAAAATAAACACATGGGACCTAATGAAACTTAAAAGCTTTTGCACAGCAAAGGAAACCATAAACAAGACCAAAAGACAACCCTCAGAATGGGAGAAAATATTTGCAAATGAAGCAACTGACAAAGGATTAATCTCCAAAATTTATAAGCAGCTCATGCAGCTCAATAACAAAAAAACAAACAACCCAATCCAAAAATGGGCAGAAGACCTAAATAGACATTTCTCCACAGAAGATATACAGACTGCCAACAAACACATGAAAGGATGCTCAACATCTTTACTCATTAGAGAAATGCAAATCAAAACTACAATGAGATATCATCTCACACCAGTCAGAATGGCCATCATCAAAAAATCTAGAAACAATAAATGCTGGAGAGGGTGTGGAAAAAAGGGAACACTCTTGCACTGCTGGTGGGAATGTGAATTGGTACAGCCGCTATGGAGAACGGTATGGAGGTTCCTTAAAAAACTACAAATAGAACTACCATATGACCCAGCAATCCCACTACTGGGCATATACCCTGAGAAAACCATAATTCAAAAAGAGACATGTACCAAAATGTTCATAGCAGCCCTATTTACAATAGCCCGGAGATGGAAACAACCTAAGTGTCCATTATCGGATGAATGGATAAAGAAGATGTGGCACATATATACAATGGAATATTACTCAGCCATAAAAAGAAATGAAATTGAGCTATTTGTAATGAGGTGGATAGACCTAGAGTCTGTCATACAGAGTGAAGTAAGTCAGAAAGAGAAAGACAAATACTGTATGCTAACACATATATATGGAATTTAAGAAAAAAAAATGTCATGAAGAACATAGGGGTAAGACAGGAATAAAGACACAGACCTACTAGAGAATGGACTTGAGGATATGGGGAGGGGGAAGGGTAAGCTGTGACAAAGTGAAAGAGCGGCATGGACATATATACACTACCAAACGTGAGGTAAATAGCTAGTGGGAAGCAGCCGCATAGCACAGGGAGATCAGCTTGGTACTTTGTGACCGCCTGGAGGGGTGGGATAGGGAGGGTGGGAGGGAGACGCAAAAGGGAGGGGATATGGAAACATATGTATATGTATAACTGATTAAATTTGTTATAAAGCAAAAAAATAAAATAAAATAAAATTAAAAAAAAAAAAAAAGATTAAAAAAAAAAAAAAAAAAAAGAATTTACACAACAAAATGATAAAAGGGTTCTGATTGACTTTTTCATCTCTACATAATAGTTTCTGAACTTTTAACACCTACTGAGATGAAACAATTGGTAAATCTTCATAACCTAAATCTCCACTGGGGCTCAAATTAGTATTTTACTTGAGGATCCCACTAAACTTAAAGCACCTTCTATAATCTTAGGGCATTTGCTGAACATAAAATAGAGAACAAACAGGTATGCCTCACCTTAATCATCAGAACTTACTTAAATTCTCCACTGCCATCCGTTACCCTAAAATATCCCACAGTGGGCAAGGACACTCTGAGCCAACAAGTTAATATGTTAAAATTAAAAGGAATCTTTACTTGACAAAACAGGACCCCATGGGACTTCTTCGCTCAGTAAAAATAGTTAATATGGTCGAATGTAATTAAAACAGGGCTTCCAAGGATTGAAACCCATAATAGAATATCTTTTTTTAACATCTTTATTAGAGTATAATTGCTTTATAATGGTGTGTTAGTTTCTGCCTTATAACAAAGTGAATCAGTTATACATATACATATGTTCCCATCTCTTCCCTCTTGCGTCTCACTCCCTCCCACCCTCCCTATCCCACCCCTCTAGGTGGTCACAAAGCACCAAGCTGATCTCCCTGTGCTATGCGGCTGCTTCCCACTAGCTATCTATTTTAGTTTGGTAGTGTATATATGTCCATGTTACTCTCTCACTTTGTCACAGCTTACCCTTCCCCCTGCCCACACCCTCAAGTCCATTCTCTAGTAGGTCTGTGTCTTTATTCCTGTCTTATCCCTAGGTTCTTCATGACATTCTTTTTTCTTAGATTCCATATATATGTGTTAGCATACGGTATTTGTCTTTCTCTTTCTGACTTACTTCACTCTGTATGACAGACCATAGGTCCATCCACCTCACTACAAATATCTCAATTTCATTTCTTTTTATGGCTGAGTAATATTCCACTGTATATATCTGCCACATCTTCTTTATCCATTCATCTGATGATGGACACTTAGGTTGTTTCCATCTCCTGGCTATTGTAAATAGAGCTGCAATGAACATATTGGTACACGACTCTTTTTGATTTAGGGTTTTCTCAGGGTATATGCCCAGTAGTGGGATTGCTGGGTCATATGGTAGTTTTGTTTGTAGTTTTTTAAGGAACCTCCATACTGTTCTCCATAGTGGCTGTATCAATCTACATTCCCACCAGCAGTGCAAGAGTGTTCCCTTTTCTCCACACCCTCTCCAGCATTGTTTCTAGATTTTTTGATGATGGCCATTCTGACTGGTGTGAGATGATATCTCATTGTAGTTTTGATTTGCATTTCTCTAATGATTAATGATGTTGAGAATTCTTTCATGTGTTTGTTGGTAATCTGTATATCTTCTTTGGAGAACTGTCTATTTAGGTCTTCTGCCCATTTTTGGATTGGGTTTTTTTTGTTATTGAGCCACATGAGCTGCTTGTAAATTTTGGGGATTGATCCTTTGTCAGTTTCTTCACTTGCAAATATTTTCTCCCATTCTGAGGCTTGTCTTTTGGTCTTGTTTATGGTTTCCTTTGCTGTGCAAAAGCTTTGAAGTTTCATTAAGTCCCATTTGTTTATTTTTGTATTTATTTCCATTTCTCTAGGAGGTGGGTCCAAAAGGATCTTGCTGTGATTTATGTCATAGAGTGTTCTGCCTATGTTTTCCTCTAAGAGTTTGATAGTTTCTGGCCTTACATTTAAGTCTTTAATCCATTTTGAGCTTATTTTTGCGTATGGTGTTAAGGAGTGATCTAATCTCATACTTTGACATGTACCTGTCCAGTTTTCCCAGCACCACTTATTGAAGAGACTGTCCTTTCTCCACTGTACATTCCTGCCTCCTTTATCAAAGATAAGGTGACCATATATGCATGGGTTTATCTCTGGGCTTTCTGTCCTGTTCCATTGATCTATCTTTCTGTTTTTGTGCCAGTACCATACTGTCTTGATTACTGTAGCTTTGTAGTATAGTCTGAAGTCAGGGAGCCTGATTCCTCCAGCTCCATTTTTCATTCTCAAGATTGCTTTGGCTATTCGGGGTCTTTTGTGTTTCCATACAAATTGTGAAACTTTTTCTTCTAGTTCTGTGAAAAATGCCAGTGGTAGTTTGATAGGGATTGCATTGAATCTGTAGATTGCTTTGGGTAGTAGAGTCATTTTCACAATGTTGATCCTTCCAATCCAAGAACATGGTATATCCCTCCATCTATTTGTATCATCTTTAATTTCTTTCATCAGTGTCTTATAATTTTCTGCATACATGTGTTTTGTCTCCTTCGGTAGGTTTATTCCTAGATATTTTATTCTTTTTGTTGCAATGGTAAATGGGAGTATTTTAATTTCACTTTTAGATTTTTCATCATTAGTGCATAGGAATGCCAGAGATTTCTGTGCATTGATTTTGTATCCTGCTACTTTACCAAATTCATTGATTAGCTCTAGTAGTTTTCTGGTAGCATCTTTAGGATTCTCTGTGTGTAGTGTCATGTCATCAGCAAACAGTGACAGCTTTACTTCTTCTTTTCTGATTTGGATTCCTTTTATTTCCTTTCCTTCCCTGATTGCTGTGGCTAAAACTTCCAAAACTATGTTGAATAAGAGTGGTGAGAATGGGCAACCTTGTCTTGCTCCTGATTTTAGTGGAAATGGTTTCAGTTTTTCACCATTGAAGATGATGTTGGCTGTGGGTTTGTCATATATAGCCTTTATTATGTTGAGGAAAGTTCCCTCTATGCCTACTTTCTGCAGGGTTTTTATCATAAATGGGTGTTGAATTTTGTCGAAAGCTTTCTCTGCATCTATTGAGATGATCATATGGTTTTTCTCCTTCAGTTTGTTAATATGGTGTATCACGTTGATTGATTTGCATATATTGAAGAATCCTTGCATTCCTGGAATAAACCCCACTTGATCATGGTGTATGATCCTTTTAATGTGCTGTTGGATTCTGTTTGCTAGTATTTTGTTGAGGATTTTTGCATCTATGCTCATCAGTGATATTGGCCTTTAGTTTTCTTTTGTTGTGACATCTTTGTCTGGTTTTGGTATCAGGGTGATGGTGACCTCATAGAATGAGTTTGGGAGTGTTCCTTCCTCTGATATTGTTTGGAAGAGTTTGAGAAGTATAGATGTTAACTCTTCTCTAAATGTTTGATAGAATTCGCCTGTGAAGCCATCTGGTCCTGGGCTTTTGTTTGTTGGAAGATTTTTAATCACAGTTTTAATTTCAGTGCTTGTGATTGGTCTGTTCATATATTCTATTTCTTCCTGATTCAGTCTTGGCAGGTTGTGCATTTCTAGTAATTTGTCCATTTCTCCCAGGTTGTCCACTTTAGTGGCCTAGTGTTGCTTGTAGTAGTCTCTCATGATCTTTTGTATTTCTGCAGTGTCAGTTGTTACTTCTCCTTTTTCATTTCTAATGCTATTGAGTCTTCTCCCTTTTTTTCTTGATGAGTCTGGCTAATGGTTTATCAATTTTGTTTAACTTCTTAAAGAACCAGGTTTTTGTTTTATTGATCTTTGCATCGTTTCCTGCATTTCTTTTTCATTTATTTCTGATCTGATCTTTATGCTTTCTTTCCTTCTGCTAACTTTGGGGTATTTTTGTTCTGCTTTCTCTAATAGCTTTAGGTGCAAAGTTAGGTTGTTTGTTAGAGATGTTTCCTGTTTCTTAAGGTAGGATTGTATTGCTATAAACTTCCCTCTTTGAACTGCTTTTGCTGCGTCCCATAGGTTTTGGGTCATCGTGTCTCCATAGTCATTTGTTTCTAGGTATTGCTTGATTTCCTCTTTGATTTCCTCAGTGATCACTTCGTTATTAAGTAGTGTATTGTTTAACCTTCATGTTTAGCCTTTGTATTTTTTACAGATCTTTTCCTGTAATTGATATCTAGTCTCATAGCATTGTGGTCAGAAAAGGTACTTGATACAATTTCAATTTTCTTAAATTTACCAAGGCTTGATTTGTGACCCAAGATATGATCTATCCTGGAGAATGCTCCATGAGCACTTGAGAAGAATGTGTATTGTGTTGTTTTTGGATGGAATGTCCTATAAATATCAATTAAGTCCATCTTGTTTAATGTATCATTTAAAGCTTGTGTTTCCTTATTTATTTTCATTTTGGATGATCTGTCCATTGGTGAAAGTGGGGTGTTAAAGTCCCCTATTATGATTGTGTTACTGTTGATTTCCCCTTTTATGGCTGTTAGTATTTGCCTTATGTATTGAGGTGCTCCTATGTTGGGTGCATAAATAGTTACAAGTGTTATATCTTCTTCTTGCATCAATCCGTTGATCATTATGTAGTGTCATTCTTTGTCTCTTCTAATAGTCTTTATTTTAAAGTCATCTTGTCTGATATGAGAATTGCTACTCCAGCTTTCTTTTGGTTTCCATTTGCATGGAATATCTTTTTCCATCTCCTCACTTTCAGTCTGTTTGTGTCCCTAGGTCTGAAGTGGGTCTCTTGTATACAGCATATATATGGGTCTTGTTTTTGTATCCATTCAGCCAGTCTGTGTCTTTTGGTGGGAGCATTTAATCAATTTACATTTAAGGTATTTATTGATATGTATGTTCCTATTCCCATTTTCTTAATTGTTTTGGGTTTGTTATTGTAGGTCTTTTCCCTCTCTTGTGTTTCTTGCCCAGAGAAATTCCTTTAGAATTTGTGGTAAAGCTGGTTTGGTGGTGCTGAACTCTCTCAGCTTTTGCTTGTCTATAAAGGTTTTAATTTATCCATCAAATCTGAATGAGATCCTTCCTGGGTAGAGTAATCTTGGTTGTAGGCTTTTCCCCTTTATAACTTTAAATATGTCCTGCCACTCCCTTCTGGCTTGCAGAATTTCTGCTGAAAGATCAGCTGTTAACCTCATGGGGATTCCCTTGTGTATTTTTTTGTTGTTTTTCCCTTGCTGCTTTTAATAGGTTTTTTTTGTATTTAATTTTTGAGTTTGATTAATATGTGTCTTGGCGTGTTTCTCTTTGGATTTATCCTGTATGGGACTCTCTGTGCTTCCTGGACTTGATGAACTATTTCCTTTCCCATATTAGGGAAGTTTTCAACTATAATCTCTTCAAATATTTTCTCAGTCCCTTTCTTTTTCTCTTCTTCTTCTGGAAACCCCATAATTCGAATATTGGTGCATTTAATGTTGTCCCAGAGGTCTCTGAGACTGTCCTCAGTTCTTTTCATTCTTTTTTCTTTATTCTGCTCTGCAGTAGTTATTTCCACTATTTTATCTTCCAGGTCACTTATCTGTTCTTCTGCCTCAGTTATTCTATTGATCCCTTCTAGAGTATTTTAAATTTCATTTATTGTGTTGTTCATCGTTGCTGGTTTGCTCTTTAGTTCTTTTAGGTCCTTGTTAAATGTTTCCTGCATTTTGTCTATTCTGTTTCCAAGATTTTCTGTCATCTTTACTATCATTATTCTGAATTCTTTTTCAGGTAGACTGCCTATTTCCTCTTCATTTATTAGGTCTGGTGGGTTTTTACCTTGCTCCTTCTTCTGCTGTGTGTTTTTCTGTCTTCTCATTTTGCTTAACTTACTGTGTTTGGGGTCTCCTTTTCGCAGGCTGCAGGTTGGTAGTTCCCGTTTTTTTTGGTGTCTGCCCCCAGTGGCTAAGGTTGTTTCAGTGGGTTGTGTATGCTTCCTGGTGGAGGGGACTAGTGCCTGTGTTCTGATGGATGATGCTGGATCTTGTCTTTCTGGTGGGCAGGTCCACATCTGATGGTGTGTTTTGGGGTGTCTGTGCCCTTATTATGATTTTAGGCAGCCTCTCTGCTAATGGGTGGGGCTGTGTTCCTGTCTTGCTAGTTGCTTGGCATATGGTGACCAGCACTGTAGTTTGCTGGTCATTGACTGAAGCTGGGTGCTGGTGTTGAGATGGAGATCTCTGGCAGATTTTTGCCGTTAGATATTACGTGGAGCTGGGAGGTGTCTTGTGGACCAGTGTCCTGAAGTTGGCTCTCCCACGTCAGAGGCACAGCACTGACTCCTGGCTGCAGTACCAAGAGCCTTTCATCCACATGGCTCAGAATAAAAGGGAGAAAAAAAGAAAGGAAGAAAAGAAGAAAGGAAGGAAGGAAGGAAGAGAGAAAGAAAGAGAGGATAAAATAACATAAAGTAAGATAAAATAGTTATTACAATAAAAATAATTATTAAGGAAAGATTTTTTTTTAAAGTAAAAAAAAAAAAAACACCAAACAAAACAAAACAAAACAAAATGGAGAGACAGAACCCTAGGACAAAAGGTGAAAGCAAAGCTACACAGACAAAATCTCACACAGAAGCATACACATACACACTCACAAAAAGAGGAAAAGGGGAAAAAATATATCTTGCTCTCAAAGTCCACCTCCTCAATTTGGGATGATGCATTGTCTACTCAGGTGTTCCACAGATGCAGGGTCCATCAAGTTGATTGTGGAGATTTAATCCGCTGCTCCTGAGGCTGCTGGGAGTGATTTCCCTTTCTCTTCTTTGTTCGCACAGCTCCCGGGGCTCAGCTTTGGATTTGGCCCTGCCTCTGCGTGTAGGTTGCTGGAGGGCATCTGTTCTTCACTCAGGATGGGGTTAAAGGAGCAGCTGATTCGGAGCCTCTGGCTCACTCAGGCCGGGGGGAGGGAGGGGCACGGAGTGCAGGGCGAGCCTGCAGCGGCAGAGGCCAGCATGACTTTGCACCAGCCTGAGGCGCACAGTACATTCTCCCAGGGAAGTTGTCCCTGTATCCCGGGACCCTGGCAGTGGCGGGCTGCACCAGCTCCCGGGAGGGGAGGTGTGGATAGTGATCTCTGCTCACGTAGAGGCTTCTTGGTGGCAGCAGCAGCAGCCTTAGCATCTCATGCCCATCTCTGGGGTCCGCGCTGATAGCCGCGGCTCGCCCCCGTCTCTGTAGCTCCTTTAAGTGATGCTCTTAAACCCGTCTTCTCGCACACCAGGAACCAAAGAGGGAAGAAAAAGTCTCACCTCTTCGGCAGGTCCAGACATTTTCCCGGACTCCCTCCCAGCTAGCCGTGGCACACTAACCCCTTCAGGCTGTGTTCATGCTGCCAACCCCAGTCCTCTCCCTGCCATCCAACTGAAGCCCGAGCCTCCACTCCCAGACCCCGCCCGCCCCAGCAGGTGAGCAGACAAGCCTCTCAGGCTAGTGAGTTCTGGTTGGCACCGATCCTCTGTGCGGGAATCTCTCCACTTTGCCCTCCGCACCCCCGTGGCTGCGCTCTCCTCTGTGGCTCCGAAGCTTCCCCGCTACGCCACCCGCAGTCTCCGCCCACGAAGGGGTTTCCTAGTGTGTGGAAACCTTTCCTTCTTCACAGCTCCGTCCCACTGGTGCAGGTCCTGTCCCTATTCTTTTGTCTCTGTTTATTCTTTTTTCTTTTGCCCTACCCAGGTACGTGGGGGAGTTTCTTGCCTTTTGGGAGGTCTGAGGTCTTCTGCCAGCATTCAGTGGGTGTTCTGTAGGAGTTGTTCCATGTGTAGATGTATTCTAATGTATCTGTGGGGAGGAAGGTGACCTCTGCGTCTTATTCTTCTGCCATCTTCCCCCAAAGCCCTAGAATATCTTTTTAAAGAAGGGGTGATTATCCTTACAGCTCATCCATCAGTTAATTAATGAGATTTAAAAAAAAAACTTTTGAGGTATAATTGACATAAAACATTGTATAAGTTAAAGTATATAACGTGGATTTGATACATCGATATGTTGCAATATGATTGCCACTGTAGTGTTAACTAACACCTCCATCATATAACATAATTATGTCTTTTTTTGTGGTGGGAATAATTAAGATCTAGTCTCTTAGCAACTTTGAAGTTTATAATACAAGATTGATGTCTATAATCACTATGCTGTGCATTAAATCTCCAGGACTTATTTATCTACTGGTTGCAAGTTTGTATCCTTAAACATCTCCCAATCCCCCACTCCCTAGCCCCTGATAACCACTATTCCACTCTCTGCTTTTACAAGTTTGAGTTTTTTAGATTCCACATATAAGTGATACCATACAGTATTTGTCTTTGTGTAGTCTGACTCATCTCATTTAGCATAATGTCTTCAAGGTCCATACATGTTGCAAATGGTAGGATTTTCTTCTTTCTCGTGGCTGAATAATATTCCATTGTGTGTGTGGGGTATCTTTTTATCCATTACTTTGATTTACCTGTTGAAGACACATAGGTTCTTTAAATTTCTTGGCTATTGTGAATAATTCTGCAATAAACATGGGAGTTCAGCTAACTCTTTGATATCCTATTATTTCCTTGGGATACTTTTATACCCATGAATGGAATTTCTGGATCATATGGTAGTTCTATTTTTAATTTTGGGGGGAACCTCCATACTGTTTTTCATAATGGCTAAACAAATTTACATTCTTACCAACAGTGTACAAGTATTCCCTTTTCTCCACTTCTTCACCAACACTTGTTATCTCTTGTCTTCTTGATGATAGCCATTCTAACAGCTGTGAGGTGTTATATTATTATAGTTTAAATTTGCATTTCCCTGATGATTAGTGATGTTGAACACCTTTTCTTGTACCTGTTGGTCATTTGATGTTTTCTTTGAAAAAATGTCTATTCAGTTCCTCTTCTCACTTTTCTCATTTATAATTGGATTTTTCTTTTTTCTTTTTTTGGTTATTGAGTAGTATAAGTTCCTTATATTTTTTGGATATTAATTTCTTGCTTGATACATGGTTTGCAAAATTTTTCTCCCATTCTACAGGTTACCTTTTCATTTTTTTGGATTATTTTGCTATGTATAAGCTTTTTAGTTTGATGTAGTCTAATTTGTTTATTTTTGCTTTTGTTGTCTTTGCTTTTGGTGTTATATCTAGAAAAATCATTGCCAAAACTGATGCCATGGAGCTTCTTTCCTGTGTTTTCTTCTAAGAGGTTTATGGTACTAGATCTTACGTTTAAGACATTGATCATTTCAAGTTAATTTTTGAGGGTGGTGTAAAATAGGGATCCAATTTCATTTTTCTACTTGTGATCATCCAGTTTTCCCATAACCACTGTTGAAGAGAATATCCTTTCCCCATTGAGTGTTATTGGCTCCCTTGTTACATATTAGTTGACCATAAATGTGGGGTTATTTCTGGTCTCTCTTTTCTGTTCCATTGGTCTTTGTGTTTATTTTTGTGCCATCACCATGTTGTTTTAATCACCATAGCTGTGTAGTATAGTTTGAAATCAAGAAATGTGATACTTCTGGCTTTGTTCTTCTTCCTCATGATTGCTTTGGCTGTGAGGTGTCTTTTGTGGTGCCATACAAGCTTTAGGACTACTTTTTCTATTTATGTCAAAAATGCCATTGGAATTTTGATGAGGATGGCTTTGCAGCTATAGATGGCTTTGGGTAGTATGGATATTTTAACAATAATTCTTATGATCCATGAATACATGTTATGTTTACATTTGTTTTTCTTCCTCTGTCTTCAGTGTACAGATCTTTAGTTCCTTAATATATTTCTAAATGTTCTATTAGTTTTGATGTTGCTGTGAATAGAATATTTTTTGTCATTTGTTTTTCAGATTTTTCATTGTTAGTGTATAGAAAAAAATGGTTACTGTATGTTAATTATATACCTTAAAACTGTACTGAATTCATTAATTACAACAGTTTCATGATTGAGACTTTAGGATTTTCTATATATCAGATTATATCATCTGTAAATAACAATATTTTACTTCTTCCTTTCCAATTTGGATGCTGTTTATTTTTTTCGTCTTGCCTAGTTGCTCTAGCTAGGACTTCCAGTACTATGTTGAACAGGAGTGGTGAGAGAGGGCACCCTTGTTGTGTTCCTGTGTTGCTGATCTAAAATGAAAAACTTCCAAATTTATACCTTTGAATAAATGTTACCTTGGGATTGTCATATATAGCCTATATTATGTTGAAGTATATTCCTTGTATACCCAATTTGTTGAGGGGTTTCATTATAAATCGATGATATATTTTTAAAAATTCTTATTCTGCATCTATTGAGATGATCATGTGATATTGATATTTATCTTTCACTGTATTAATGTGTTGTATGACATTCATTGATATGCATGTGTTGAACGATTCTTGCATCCTGGGCGTACTTTGTCCTGTTGTATAATCTGTTTACTGTGTTGCTGAATTTGGTTTGTTAATATTTTGTTGATAATTTTTACATCTATATTTATCAGGAATATTGGTCCATAGCTTTCTTGGAGTGTCCTTTTCTGGCTTTGTTATTAGAATAATGCTGGACTTGTAAAATGAATGAAGGAGTGGTCCCTCTATTTTTGGAAGGGTTTGAGATTTGGCATAATTCTTCTTTAAGTGTTTTATACAACTCACCAGTGAAGCCAGCTGGTCCTAGAGTTTTCTGTGTTGGGATGTTTTTGGTTACCAATTCAATCTCCTTACTCATTATTGGCCTGTTCAGATTTTATAGTTCTTCCTAATTCAGTCTTTGTAGGTTGTATATTTATAGAAATGTATCTCTTTCTTCTAGATTATACAATTTATTGGCATAAATTGTTCATCACAGTGGTCTCTTATGATCTTCTATATTTTTGTAGATTCACTTATGTCCTCTTTCATTTCCAATATATTTATTTGAATTTTCTCTTTTTTTTGTCTAAAGTTTTGTCAATTTTCTTTTTGAAAAACCATTTCTTAGATTTATTGACTTTTATATTGTTTTCTAATCATTATTTCATTTATTTCTGCTCTGGTCTTTGTTATTTTCTTCCTTCTGCTAACTTTGGGCTTAGTTCTTCTTTTTCTGATTCCTTAAGGTGTTAAGTTAGGTTGCTTATTTAAGAGCATTTATTTTCTTAATTTATGAATTTATGGCTGTAATCTTGAGTATCAGCTGCTTTTGCAGCATCCCATTTCCTATGATGTGTTTCCATTTTCATGTTTCAGGATATTTTTTCTTTCTTTGACCCATTGGTTCTTCAGGAGTGTGTGTTTTAGTTTCACATTTGTAGATTTTCCAGCTTTCCTCTTGTGTTGATTTTTAGTTTCATACCATTGTGGTTTGATTTCAATCTTCTTATATTTGCTAACACTTGTTTTTTGTCTTATATTGTCTGTCCTGGATAATGTTTCATGTGCACTTGAAAGGAATGTATTTTCTGCCTCTGTTGGATGGACTGTTCTATAAATGTCTGTTAGGTCAATTTGGTTTAATATATGGTTAAAGTCCAACATTTCCTTGTTGATTTTCTGTCTGGATGATCTATCCATTGCTGAAAGTAAAGTATTAAAGTCCTCTTTTTAAATTATTTATTGTTGTCTATTTCTCCCTTCAAATCTGTTAGTATTTGCTTAATATATTTAGGTGCTCTGATGTTGGGTGTGTATATATTTATGATTTTTATATCACCTGATGAATTGATCCTTTTATCATTATATAATTACCTTCTTTGTCTCTTGTTATTGTTTTTGGCTTAAAGGCTATTTTGTCTGATATAAGTATAGCTAACACCAATTTCTTTTGGTTTCCCCTTGCAGGGAATATCTTTTTCTATTCCTTCACTTTAAGTCTATGTGTATCTTTAAAGCTGAAATAAGTCACTTGTAATCATCATAGCAGGGTCTTACTTTTTATCAATCCAGCCACTCTGTGCCTTTTGATTGTTGAATTCAAGATGTGTACATTTAGAGTTATTATTGATATGTAAGGTCTTACTAATGCCATTGTATTAACTGTTTTTGGTTGTTTTGTATTTTCATTGTTTCTTTTTCCCCCGTGTTTCTTCCTACCTTTGTAAATTCATGATTTTCCATTTGGTGTATTCTTTTCCCCCTTCCTTTATCTTCTGTGAATCTACTCTAGGTTTTTGCTTTGTGGTTATTATGAGGCTTATGTAAGACATCTCATAGACAAAGTAGTCCATTTTAAGCTTATAGCAATTTAACTTCACTTGTGTTCAAAAGATTTACCCTTTAATCCTGCCCTTTCATATTTTTGATGTCATTATTGACCTCTTTTTATATTATATATTTGTTAACAATTTATAATAGCTATAATTTTTAATATTCTTTTCCTTTGACATTTATACTATTAAGTGGTTAACAAACCGTCCTATTACAGAATTAGAGTTGTCTAAGTTTGACTGTATATTTACCTTTACCAGTATGTTGCATATACTTTTGTGTTTTTATATCACATTGTTTCTTCATTTCAGCTTGAAAAACTCCTTTTAGCATTTCTTGCAAGGTAGGTCTAGTGTTGATGGACTTCCTCAGCTTTTGTTTGTCTAGAAAAACTCTTCATTTCTCCTTCAAAACTGGAGGATAAGTTTGCTGGATAGAGCATTCTTGTCTGGCAATTTTAAAATTTCAACATTTTAAATATGTCATTTCATTCTGTCCTGGCCTATAAGGTTTCTACTGAGAAAGCCACTGATAGCCTAGTGGGGGTTCTTTGTAGGTACAATCATTTTTTTCCCCGGCTGCTTTTATAATTCTTACTTTATCTTTGATTTTTGACAGTTTTATTATAATGTGTCTTGGAGAAGGTTTTTTTTTGCATTCAGATAATAGGGTGACATATTACCATCATGAACTTGGATGTTCAATTCTCTCCCCAGATTTGGGAAGTTCTCAGCTATTATTTCTTAAACTTTCTGCCCCCTTCTTCTCAATTCCAATTATTCTAATATTTATTCATTTGATGGAATCCCATAAGTCATGTGGCTTTCTTTTCTCTTTCCATTCTTTTTTCTTTGTTCCCTTTTAACTGAGTTATTTCAAAATACCTATCTTCTAACTCATTTATTCTGTGTTCCATTTGCTCTACTCTACTGCAGATGCTCTCTATTGCATTTTTCATATCATTTATTGACTTCTTCAGCTCTAGAATTTTTGCTTGGTCCTTTTTAAAAATGTATTCTGTCTCATTGGAAAATATCTCATTTTGAACCAGATTTTTTTCATAAATTTGTTGAATTGTCTTAATTTTCTTATGGCTCATTCAAAACAGTTATTTTGAATTTTTTTCACCTAGCTCACAAAATTCCATTCCTTTGAGCTTTGTTATTTGAAAATATTATCTTTGGGGAGAGGGGGAAGATGGCAGAAGAGTAAGACGTGGAGATCACCTTCCTCCCCACAGATACATTAGAAATACATCTACACGTGGAACAGCTCCTACAGAACACCCACTGAATGCTGGCAGAAGACCTCAGGCCTCCCAAAAGGCAAGAAACTCCCCAAGTACCTGGGTGGGGCATTGGAGAGTTTTATATTCAAGTATTTTTAGACTGTAATACACTGTCAAGATGTTAATGATCAGAATATTCAGAGATAGTAAAAATTATGATTTTAAATGATGGAAAATTTCCAGGATTACCTTGTATCCAATTAATACCTGGGTAAAAGGACCATTGCCCATGTCAGTTATACCAAATAGAACAGTGACTTGGATATTAGGGAGTACTGTGTTTGCCATTACATCACCCTGCCTTTTTAGACCACCTTCAGACATCACATTAAATTATTTGCTTTTAACTTTCACCTAGCTCTTCTTATCAAAAGAGAATGGATGTAAGTCTGGACTAGATCAATAATGATATTCTCCAATACCATTCTCTAAAGCTACTTCTTGTCTGATTATGTTTTTTTGTGGGGTCTGGTAAACCATCTCTGCCCCCCCCCTTTTTTTACGTCTTTATTGGAGTATAATTGCTTTAAAATGGTGTGTTAGTTTCTGCTTTATAACAAAGTAATCAGTTATACATATACATATGTTCCCATATCTCTTCGCTGTTGCATCTCCCTCCCTCCCACCCTCCCTATCCCACCCCTCTAGGTGGTCACAAAGCACTGAGCTGATCTCCCTGTGCTATGCGGCTGCTTCCCACTGGCTATCTATTTTACGTTTGCTGGTGTATATATGTCCATGTCACTCTCTCACTTTGTCACAGCTTCCCCTTCCCCTTCCTCGTATCCTCAAGTCCATTCTCTAGTAGGTCTGTGTCTTTATTCCTGTCTTACCCCTAGGTTCTTATTGACACTTTTTTTCTTAAATTCCATATATATGTGTTAGCATACGATATTTGTCTTTCTCTTTCTGACTTACTTCACTCTGTATGAAAGACCATAGGTCCATCCACCTCATTACAAATAGCTCAGTTTCGTTTCTTTTTATGGCTGAGTAATATTCCATTGTATATATGTGCCACATCTTCTTTATCCATTCATCTGATGATGGACACTTAGGTTGTTTCCATCTCCTGGCTATTGTAAATAGAGCTTCAATGAACATTCTGGTACATGACTCTTTTTGACTTATGGTTTCCTCAGGGTATATGCCCAGTAGTGGGATTGCTGGGTCGTATGGTAGTTCTGTTTGTAGTTTTTTAAGGAACCTCCATACTGCTCTCCATAGTGGCTGTATCAATTTACATTCTCACCAACAGTGCAAGAGGGTTCCCTTTTCTCCACACCCTCTCCAGCATTGATTGTTTGTAGACTTTTTTTTTAATTTTTTTAATTTATTTTTATTTTTTTATTAGTTTCTGCTTTATAACAAAGTGAATCAGTCATACACATACATCTGTTCCCACATCCCTTCCCTCATGCATCTCCCTCCCTCCCACCCTCCCCATCCCACCCCTCCAGGCGGTCACAAAGCACCGAGCTGATCTCCCTGTGCCATGCGTCCGCTTCCCACCATCTATCTACCCCACGTTTGGTAGTGTATATATGTCCATGCCTCTCTTTCGCTTTGTCACAGCTTACCCTTCCCCCTCCCCATATCCTCAAGTAGTCCATTCTCAAGTAGGTCTGTGTCTTTATTCCCGTTTTACCCCTAGGTTCTTCATGCCATTTTTTTTTTAATTCCGTATATGTGTGTTAGCATACGGTATTTGTCTTTCTCTTTCTGACTTACTTCACTCTGTATGACAGACTCTAGGTCTATCCACCTCATTACAAATAGCTCAGTTTCGTTTCTTTTTATGGCTGAGTAATATTCCATTGTATATATGTGCCACACCTTCTTTATCCATTCATCCGATGATGGACACTTAGGTTGTTTCCAGCTCCGGGCTATTGTGAATAGAGCTGCAATGAACATTTTGGTACATGTCTCTTTTTGAATTATGGTTTTCTCAGGGTATATGCCTAGTAGTGGGATTGCTGGGTCATATGGTAGTTCTATTTTTAGTTTTTTAAGGAACCTCCATACTGTTCTCCATAGTGGCTGTACCAATTCACATTCCCACCAGCAGTGCAAGAGTGTTCCCTTTTCTCCACACCCTCTCCAGCATTTATTGTTTCTAGATTTCTTGATGATGGCCATTCTGACTGGTGTGAGATGATATCTCATTGTAGTTTTGATTTGCATTTCTCTGATGATTAATGATGTTGAGCATTCTTTCATGTGTTTGTTGGCAGTCTGTATATCTTCTTTGGAGAAATGCCTATTTAAGTCTTCTGCCCATTTTTGGATTGGGTTGTTTGTTTTTTTGCTATTGAGCTGCATGAGCTGTTTATAAATTTTGGAGATTAATCCTTTGTCAGTTGCTTCATTTGCAAATATTTTCTCCCATTCTGAGGGTTGTCTTTTGGTCTTGTTTATGGTTTCCTTTGCTGTGCAAAAGCTTTGAAGTTTCATTAGGTCCCATTTGTTTATCTTTGTTTTTATTTCCATTTCTCTAGGAGGTGGGTCCAAAAGGATCTTGCTGTGATTTATGTCATAGAGTGTTCTACCTATGTTTTCCTCTAAGAGTTTGATAGTTTCTGGCCTTACATTTAAGTCTTTAATCCATTTTGAGCTTATTTTTGTGTATGGTGTTAGGGAATGATCTAATCTCAAACTTTTACATGTCCTTGTCCAGTTTTCTCAGCACCACTTATTGAAGAGGCTGTCCTTTCTCCACTGTACATTCCTGCCTCCTTTATCAAAGATAAGTTGGCCATATGTCCGTGGGTTTATCTCTGGGCTTTCTATCCTGATCCACTGATCTATCTTTCTGTTTTTATGCCAGTACCACACTGTCTTAATTACTGTAGCTTTGTAGTATAGTCTGAAGTCAGGGAGCCTGATTCCTCCAGCTCCGTTTTTCGTTCTCAAGATTGCTTTGGCTATTCGGGGTCTTTTGTTTTTCCAAACAAATTTTGAAATTTTTTGTTCTAGTTCTGTGAAAAATGCCAGTGGTAGTTTGATAGGGATTGCATTGAATCTGTAGATTGCTTTGGGTAGTACAGTCATTTTCACAATATTGATTCTTCCAATCCAGGAGCATGGTATATCTCTCCATCTATTTGTATCTTCTTTAATTTCTTTCATCAGTGTCTTATAATTTTCTGCATACAGGTCTTTTGTCTCCTTAGGTAGGTTTATTCCTAGATATTTTATTCTTTTTGTTGCAATGGTAAATGGGAGTGTTTTCTTGATTTCATTTTCAGATTTTTCATCATTAGTGTACAGGAATGCCAGAGATTTCTGTACATTAATTTTGTATCCTGCTACTTTACCAAATTCATTGATTAGCTCTAGTAGTTTTCTGGTGGCATCTTTAGGATTCTCTATGTACAGTATCATGTCATCTGCAAACAGTGACAGCTTTACTTCTTCTTTTCCGATTTGGATTCCTTTTATTTCCTTTTCTTCTCTGATTGCTGTGGCTAAAACTTCCAAAACTATGTTGAATAAGAGTGGTGAGAGTGGGCAACCTTGTCTTGTTCCTGATCTTAGTGGAAATGGTTTCAGTTTTTCACCATTGAGGACAATGTTGGCTGTGGGTTTGTCATATATGGCCTTTATTATGTTGAGGAAAGATCCCTCTATGCCTACTTTCTGCAGGGTTTTTATCATAAATGGGTGTTGAATTTTGTCGAAAGCTTTCTCTGCATCTATTGAGATGATCATATGGTTTTTCTCCTTCAACTTGTTAATATGGTGTATCACATTGATTGATTTGCGTATATTGAAGAATCCTTGCATTCCTGGAATAAACCCCACTTGATCATGGTGTATGATCCTTTTAATATGCTGTTGGATTCTGTTTGCTAGTATTTTATTGAGGATTTTTGCATCTATGTTCATCAGTGATATTGGCCTGTAGTT
Source organism: Mesoplodon mirus (assembly GCF_964341445.2). Lineage (NCBI taxonomy): Eukaryota > Metazoa > Chordata > Mammalia > Artiodactyla > Ziphiidae > Mesoplodon > Mesoplodon mirus. The sequence continues at coordinate 100,138,292 of NC_138979.1, read as the reverse complement.
TTCTTTCTTTGTGACATCCTTGCCTGGTTTTGGTATCAAGGTGATGGTGGCCTCGTAGAATGAGTTTGGGAGTGTTCCTTCCTCTGATATTGTTTGGAAGAGTTTGAGAAGTATAGATGTTAACTCTTCTCTAAATGTTTGATAGAATTCGCCTGTGAAGCCATCTGGTCCTGGGCTTTTGTTTGATGGAAGATTTTTAATCACAGTTTCAATTTCAGTGCTTGTGATTGGTCTATTCATATTTTCTATTTCTTCCTGAGTCAGTCTTGGCAGGTTGTGCATTTCTAAGAATTTGTCCATTTCTTCCAGGTTGTCCATTTTATTGGCATAGAGTTGCTTGTAGTAATCTCTCATGATCTTTTGTATTTCTGCAGTGTCAGTTGTTACTTCTCCTTTTTCATTTCTAATTCTATTGATTTGAGTCTTCTCCCTTTTTTTCTTGATGAGTCTGGCTAATGGTTTGTCAATTTTGTTTATCTTCTCAAAGAACCAGCTTTTAGTTTTATTGATCTTTGCTATCGTTTCCTGCATTTCTTTTTCATTTATTTCTGATCTGATCTTTATGATTTCTTTCCTTCTGCTAGTTTTGGGTTTTTTTTGTTCTTCTTTCTCTAATTGCTTTAGGTGCAGGGTCAGGTTGTTTACTCGAAATGTTTCCTGTTTCTTAAGGTGGGATTGTATTGCTATAAACTTCCCCCTTAGTACTGCTTTTGCTGCGTCCCATAGGTTTTGGGTCGTCGTGTCTCCATTGTCATTTGTTTCTAGGTATTTTTTAATTTCCTCTTTGATTTCTTCAGTGATCACTTTGTTATTGAGTAGTGTATTGTTTAGCCTCCATGTGTTTGTATTTTTTACAGATCTTTTCCTGTAATTGATGTCTAGTCTCATAGCATTGTGGTCGGAAAAGATACTTGATACAATTTCAGTTTTCTTAAAATTACCAAGGCTTGATTTGTGACCCAAGATATGATCTATCCTGGAGAATGTTCCATGAGCACTTGAGAAAAATGTGTATTCTGTTGTTTTTGGATGGAATGTCCTATAAATATCAACTAAGTCCACCTTGTTTAATGTATCATTTAAAGCTTGTGTTTCCTTATTTATTTTCATTTTGGATGATCTGTCCATTGGTGAAAGTGGGGTGTTAAAGTCCCCTACTATGATTGTGTTACTGTCGATTTCCCCTTTTATGGCTGTTAGTATTTGCCGTATGTATTGAGGTGCTCCTATGTTGGGTGCATAAATATTTACAATTGTTATATCTTCTTCTTGGATCAATCCCTTTATCGTTATGTAGTGTCCTTCTTTGTCTCTTCTAATAGTCTTTATTTTAAAGTCTATTTTGTCTGATATGAGAATTGCTACTCCAGCTTTCTTTTGATTTCCATTTGCATGGAATATCTTTTTCCATCCCCTTACTTTCAATCTGTATGTGTCTCGAGGTCTGAAGTGGGTCTCTTGTAGACAGCATATATATGGGTCTTGTTTTTGTATCCATTCAGCCACTCTGTGTCTTTTGGTGGGAGCATTTAGTCCATTTACATTTAAGGTAATTATTGATATGTATGTTCCTATTCCAATTTCCTTAATTGCTTTGGGTTGTTATTGTAGGTATATTTCTTCTGTTGTGCTTCTTGCCTAGAGAAGTTCCTTTAGCATTTGTTGTAGAGCTGGTTTGGTGGTGCTGAACTCTCTCAGCTTTTGCTTGTCTGTAAACGTTTTAATTTCTCCATCAAATCTGAATGAGATCCTTGCTGGGTAGAGTAATCTTGGTTGCAGGTTTCTCTCCTTCATCACTTTAATTATGTCCTGCCACTCCCTTCTGGCTTGTAGAGTTTCTGCTGAGAGATCAGCTGTTAACCTGATGGGGATTCCCTTGTGTGTTATTTGTTGTTTTTGCCTTGCTGCTTTTAATATGATTTCTTTGTGTTTAATTTTTGACAGTTTGATTAATATGTGTCTTGGCGTATTTCTCCTTGGATTTATTCTGTATGGGACTCTCTGTGCCTCCTGGACTTGATTAACTATTTCCTTTCCCATATTGGGGAAGTTTTCAACTATAATCTCTTCAAATATTTTCTCAGTCCCTTTCTTTTTCTCTTCTTCTTCTGGAACCCCTATAATTCGAATGTTGGTGCGTTTAATGTTGTCCCAGAGGTCTCTGAGACTGTCCTCTGTTCTTTTCATTCTTTTTTCTTTATTTTGCTCTGCATCAGTTATTTCCACTATTTTATCTTCCACCTCACTTATCCGTTCTTCTGCCTCAGTTATTCTGCTATTGATCCCATCTAGAGTATTTTTCATTTCATTTATTGTGTTTTTAATCGATGCTTGATTCATCTTTAGTTCTTCTAGGTCCTTGTTAACTGTTTCTTGCATTTTGTCTATTCTATTTCCAAGATTATGGATCTTGGAAATAGAATCTTGGATCAGCCTTACTATCATTATTCTGAATTCTTTTTCAGGTAGACTGCCTATTACCTCTTCATTTGTTAGGTCTGGTAGGTTTTTATCTTGCTCCTTCACCTGCTGTGTGTTTTTCTGTCTTCTCATTTTGCTTATATTACTGTGTTTGTGGTCTCCTTTTTGCAGGCTGTAGATTCGTAGTTCCCGTTGTTTTTGGTGTCTGACCCCAGTGGCTAAGGTTGTTTCAGTAGGTTGTGTAGGCTTCCTGGTGGGGGGGACTAATGCCTGTGTTCTGGTGGTTGAGGCTCGATCTTGTCTTTCTGGGGGACAGGTCCACGTCTGGTGGTGTGTTTTGGGGTACCTATTGCCTTATTATGTTTTTAGGTAGCCTCTCTGCTAATGGGTGGGGTTGTGTTCCTGCCTTGCTAGTTGCTTTGCATAGGGTGACCAGCACTGTAGCTTGCTGGTCGTTGACTGAAGCTGGGTGCTGGTGTTGGGATGGAGATCTCTGGGAGATTTTCGCTGCTTGATATTATGTGGAGCTGGGAGGTCTCTTGTGGACCCGTGTCCTGAAGTTGGCTCTCCCACTTCAGAGGCACAGCACTGGCTCCTGGCTGCAGCACCAAGAGCCTTTCATCCACCCGGCTCAGAATAACAGGGAGAAAAGGTAGAGAGAAAGAATTAGTAGAAGAAAGAAAGAGAGAGGGAAAGAAAGGAAGAAGGGAAGAAAGGAAGGAAGGAAGGAAGAAAGAAAGGAGGGAGGGAGGAAGGATGGAAAGAAAGAAGGAAAGGAGGAAGGGAGGGAGGAATGAAAGCAAAAGGAAGAGTGAATGGAAGAAGGGAGGGAGGGAGGGAGGAAGGAAAGAAAGAAAGAAAGACAGGAGGGAGGGAGGGAGGAAGGAAAGAAAAAGAAAGTGGAAAGAAGAAGGGTGGGAGGGAGGGAGGGAGGAAAGAAGAAAGAAGGAAAGGAGGAGCGGAGGGAGGGAGGGAGGAAGGGAAGGTAGGAAAAAAAAGAAAGAGCAGGTAAAGTAAATTAGAATAAAGTATGAAATATAGTAGCGTTATTAAAATTAGAAAGTAATTATTGAAAAAAAAAAACGGACCGATAGAACCCTGGGACATATGGTGGAAGCAAAGCTATACAGAGAGAATCTTACACAGAAGATTACACATACACATTCACAAAAAGAGAGCAGGGGGGAAAATCAAAAATCTTGCTCTCCAAGTCCACCTCCTCAATTTGGACTAATTCGTTGTAAAAAGAGGAAAAGGGGGGAAAGTCTTAAATCTTGTCCTCAAAGTCCACTTCCTCAATTTGGGATGATTCGCTGTCCATTCATGCACTCCACAGACGCAGGGCACATCAAATGGACCGTGGAGCTTTAATCCGCTGCCTCCGAGACTGCACAGAGAGATTTCCCTGTCTCTGCTCTCACAGCTCCCGGGTCTCAGCCTTGGACCCGGCCCCGCCTCTGTGCGTAGGTCGCCAGAGGGCGTCCGTTCTTCGCTCAGACAGGACGGGTTTAAAGGAGCCGCTGATTCGGGGGCTCTGGCTCACTCAGGCAGAGGGGAGGGAGGGGCGCGCAGTGTGGGGCGGGCCTGCGGCGGCAGAGGCCGGCGTGACGTTGCAGCAGCCCGTGGTGCTCCGTGCGCTTTACCGGGAAAGCCGTCCCCGGGTCTCGGGACCCCGGCAGTGGCGGGGTGCACAGGCCCCCCGGAAGGCGGGGCGGACAGCGACCCGCGCCCGCACACAGGCCCCGCGGCGGCGGGCGGCGGCGTCGGCGGCGGGCGTCGGCGGCGGGCGTCGGCGGCGGGCGGCGGCGTCGGCGGCGGGCCGCGTCAGCAGCGGCGTCGGCGTCGGCTGCGGCGGGCCGCGGCGTCGGCGGCAGCGGGCCGCGTCGTCGTCGTCGGCGTCGTCGGCGGCGGCGGGCCGCGGCGTCGGCGGGCCGCGTCTGCGGCGGCGGCGTCGGCGGCGGGCCGCGGCGTCGGCGGCGGCGGGCTGCGTCGGCAGCGGCGGCAGCAGCGGCGGGCTGCGTCGGCGGCGGCGGCGGCCGCCCACGCCCGTCTCCGAGGTCCGCGCCTTACCCGCGGCTCGCGCCTGTCTCCGGCGCTTCCCTAAGCAGCCCTCTTAATGCCCTCTCCTCGCGCACCAGGAAACAAAAGGGAAAAAAGTCTCTTGCCTCTTCGGCAGCTCCAGACCCTTTCCCCGGACTCCCTCCGGGCTAGCCGTGGTGCACTAACCCCTTCAGGCTCTCTTCCTGCCGCCAGCCCCAGTCCTCTCCCTGCGCTCTGACTGAAAGCCGATACCCGAGCCTCAGCTCCCAGCCCCCCCGCCACGGCGGCTGAGCAGACAAGCCTCTCGGGCTGGTGAGTGCCTGAGGGCACCGATCCTCTGTGCCGGAATCTCTCCGCTTTGCCCTCCACACCCCTGTTGCTGTGCTCTCCTCCGCTACTCCGAAGCTTTCCCCCTCCGCCACCTGCAGTCTCCGCCCGAGAAGGGGCTTGTAGTGTGTAGAAACCTTCCCTCCTTCACGGCTCCCTCCCACTGGTGCAGGTCCCGTCCCTATCCTATTGTCTCTGTTTATTCTTTTTTTCTTTTGCCCTACCCAGGTATGTGGGGAGTTTCTTGCCTTTTGGGGGGGTCTGAGGTCTTCTGTCAGCGTTCAATAGGTGTTCTGTAGGAGTTGTTCCACGTGTAGATGAATTTCTGATGTATCTGTGGGGAGGAAGGTGATCTCCGCGTCTTACTCTTCCGCCATCTTCCTCCGGGAGCCCGTAGACTTTTTGATGATGGCCATTCTGACTGGTGTGAGATGATATCTCATTGTAGTTTTGATTTGCATTTCTCTAATGATTAATGATGTTGAGCATTCTTTCATGTTTGTTGGCAGTCTGTATATCTTCTTTGGAGAAATGTCTATTTAGACATTTGGAGAAATGTCTTCTGCCCATTTTTGGATTGGGTTGTTTTTTTGTTATTGAGCCGCATGAGCTGCTTGTAAATTTTGGGGATTAATCCTTTGTCAGTTGCTTCACTTGCAAATATTTTCTCCCATTCTGAGGCTTGTCTTTTGGTCTTGTTTATGGTTTCCTTTGCTGTGCAAAAGCTTTGAAGTTTCATTAGGTCCCATTTGTTTATTTTTGTATTTATTTCCATTTCTCTAGGAGGTGGGTCAAAAAGGATCTTGCTGTGATTTATGTCATAGAGTGTTCTGCCTATGTTTTCCTCTACGAGTTTGATAGTTTCTGGCCTTACATTTAGGTCTTTAATCCATTTTGAGCTTATTTTTGCGTATGGTGTTAAGGAGTGATCTAATCTTATACTTTGACATGTACCTGTCCAGTTTTCCCAGCACCACTTATTGAAGAGGCTGTCCTTTCTCCACTGTACATTCCTGCCTCCTTTATCAAAGATAAGGTGACCATATGTGCATGGGTTTATCTCTGGGCTTTCTATCCCCAGAGATAAACCATCTCCTTTTTAAACTGTGATATGGCAATTTAATTGGTTTCTTAATGGAACATAGAGAGATAACTGAAAGACATCGATATTTACAGTCTCAAGGTAGCATCAGTCTGACAAAGCATAATGGAAGAATAAACTACCCATCCATACAAGAGAATACTGAAGTTTTGTGCAGTAAAGGGTCTATCAACAAAGGCAATTTTTGAGGGGATTGAGTACTTAGATTGTGATTTCAGTTCTGCAAAAGTGTTTTGAAATACCCTCTGTGCTATGGCTACAGGATTTATTGAGTACAGGAGATACAACTAGTTACAAGTCTGAGCCTATGACACTGATATGACTTAACTAGAAGTGATGTCAGATGTAATGTCTTACCACTTCCTATGGCATTTAAGGAATAAAAATGGTTTGTTAAACCTTTAAGGAAACAATGGACCAGCAATGTTCACCATATGGTTGATTCTATATGATCTGAGCAGTTTCAATGCTTAACTTAGTTTCATCTTCATCTGATCTGAATTACCTGAGTGACCAGAGGTCATCTCTTCTAACATGCTCATTTTAAAGAGTGGAAAAGAAGAAATGAGGTTAACTTGTTAAAGCAACCTATTTCTGCCTTTAATGAACTGAACCTCAGATCAAGGTTTTCCTGATTGCTAGCCCATTTCTCTACACTGGATAAAATTGCTCCCAGCTCCACTTTTCACCACATCTGTTATGTGTTGAATTGTGTTCCCTCAAATTTTGAATTCCTAACTCCCTGTACCTATGAATGTGACCTTATTTGGGAATAGAGTCATTGAAGATGTAATTACTTAAGATGAGATCATACTAATATAGGGTGGATCCTTAACCATATGACTGGTATCCTTATAAGAAAAAGGAAAGTTGGACATAAACACAGAGGGAAGATATCCATATGAAGACAGGGGCAGAGATTAGAGTTATGCTGCTGCAAGCCAAGGAACACCGGAGGCTCCCAGTAGCTGGACCAGGAAAGGAAGCTTTAGAAGGAGCGTGGCCCTGCCAACACCTTGATACCAGATTTCTAGCCTCCAGAATGGCAAGAGAGTTAATTTCTGTTGTTTTAAGTGTGTGGCACTTTGTTACAGCAGCCCTAGGAAACTAATACAACATGTAAGAATTAATTTTGTGGCCTTGTATGAATGTGCCATGTTTATGCCAGAGCTGGCAGCCAGATTTCAGCACTATAGACAGCAGGTAATTTGGAATTAGTGTTGGGTTTAATTGGCTGAACCAGAAGGTCTGGTGCTTTAATAAACTGTGCCTCTGAAATCTTCATGTTAGAAATTTTTAGCCTCTTAATACTATTAATACATACTTTTAAGCACTTATATAATGAATTCTATTGGATTACAATAAAATGTGGACACAGCTTGGTGGGTATACATATTGGCTCAATGTCTGAAAAGGTCTGATTACTCCAGATTGCCTAATAGTCATGCATTTCACTATTGTTCACACTCTAAGAGCTGCCAATGAGGAAGTACTCTTCTATAATTATCATGACTCTTGTTGGAGTTAAGTCTCCACTTCTATTTTAATAGCAATATAACAAAATGATTATAAAAGGCGTACCTTTGTATGACTGGCCAGGTGGACTCCAATGTAGTGAAGCCAACTGCAGTTTAATCCAGTTTATCTAATGAGTGCCTCCCGTGCTTCTGTGTTCACAGTAGAGTGGGGAATAGCACAGACATTGCCTTCCCTGTAAGTATACGACTTAACCTGGGAAGTAGGTTCATCATTAGAATAATTTGTTTAATTACAGTGGTGACGAATGCTATGAGGATAAGTACAAGTTGGGGTGGGGGGTTACATATAACCTGAGTTGGTTGGGGGAGAAAGACAGTCAGAAAGGCATCTGAGGAATTGACACAAACTCTGTTTCTGAAGAATGAGTAGGAGGCTCACAGCCCTCATCCCATCCATCAATAAGTCCTGTGAGCTCTCCTTCAAACAATAATAGCTTTAATCCAGTTATTTCATTGCCTGTATTGCTAATACTGTGATGGCCGTTCCAATACCACCACCTCAGCACCTGGACTATTTTAATGTGCTCCTGTCTCTTGCTTCCATCCTTGTCCCCTTACACTCTGACTGTGGCTGTTGTGGTAAGAATATTCTTTAAAACTATGATTCAGATCATATCAGTCACCTCTCCAACAACTCCTATGATTTCCCTGCTGGAGTAAAATCCAGAACACTTTATGGTGGCTGATGGTCGATAAGCCACCTTTCTGACCTTGTCACCTACTGCCCTCTGCCCCCCCTCACTCTGCTTCAGCCACACTGGCCTCCTTGCTGTAGCTCAATAGCCACTGAGAGGTTTGATTTTGCTGGGCTTTTATTATTTTTTTGCCTGGAACGCTGTTACCAAGACAGCTGATTGGCCCACTCATGCATTTCATGTCTCTGTCATTTGTGACCTTTTTAGAAGGTCTTTCCTGGTCATTCAGTAAAAAATGACAACTTCCTCTTTTCCCTCAGTCATTCCCTGGCCCTCTTACCTTGTCTTATTTTCTTCTATAGAATTTGGCATCATCTGATAAACTTTCACTTTGTTGCATGATGAAAGGGGGTGGTAGGATAGGGGTGACTGGGATGATACTGTACAGGCAGTCGTACAATGTGGAAAGGAACTTCACTTGTTGAAGGAGTTGAAAGGCCATTGTGAAGGGAGAGCACTGAGCCAAGGGCAAATAGCAAAGGAAAAGGAGGGGCAGGCAGGACCAAATCAGGTGGGCTACAGAGGGCGGATGAGGGCCCAAATCCTAAGAGAAATGGGTAGCCACTGAAAGTTTTAAATGGGGGACTGATGATACATGTACATACTACAAAGACCATTGTTGATGGTATGTAGAGAGTGTTTGGGAAATGACAAGTTTGCAGCAGCCCATTACAGTGATCTGGATGGAAGGTGATGTGTCTTAGATCATAATGTGGGCATGGGCGTGTAGAGGCAGACGGATGGTGGACAAGGTAGGAGACATTTGGGGAAACTATCAAGACTTCCTCTAAGGGAACAATGGTGGTAGGCTGGCTCTTGCTGAGCCTGGGATCTTGAGACAGAGTAGATTTATGGGCATTGACACTAGGGGCTGGAAGAGCAGACCATGAATTCTATTTTATTGATAGATACATTGTCTTTATACCAGAACTCTTCTCACAGTCAGACCCATTTATCTAATCACTTCGTTAACATTTCTACTCACATATTTATAGGCAGCTCAAAGCTTAGCATGTAGCCTGGACATGGTGTTTGAACTTGTGGAAAAGATCTTCTAAGGAGAAGTGTGAGAAGTAAACACATGAGACCCTGGGACTGACCCCTGAGACATTCTAACTTGTAACAGAAATCAGGTGGAAAAGAAAAATCCCCAGAAGATGACTCTTCTCTCCTTGGAGATTCACTCTGGTCAGGTTTTGACAGATGAAGAAACAGATGCCAAGAGCAGGGAGGCAACTTGCCTGATCTCATGGGTAGTTGGGCAGTGAGATTAAGCAGTCTTTCTGGATTGGGGTAGAGTAGAAAGTAAATAAGTCAAAATAAGAGGTTTTTGAATTTTTACTTAGATATTATTACAACTATCTCCTTGGACAAAGCGTCTTGGATATGTCCCTAGCTTCTTCCATGTGAAATCTATGTCCACCCCCATTTAGAAGTATCTAGAAAAGGTACTTCCATTTATCCCTTTTTCAGAAACCTCCCCTCCCTATCCTTGTGACATTAAAAAATTACTATGAGTTATTAGGCTCTTTTAATTTTTAAATTCATCCTCCCTCCCTCTGTCTCTGTCTCTCTGACTTCTCCTTTTCTTAGATAGGGATGTATATTTGTCTGTCTGCAACTCTTAACACTGTCAATATACAATAAATTGTTGATAGACATGTACTTAAATAGAATATGCAGAATGTGACAAAAGTGCATTTTTAAAAGTTTAATCCGACAGACTTTTCAGTATGTTCTAAGGGGAGCTGTAATTCTCACTGTTCTGGATAAAGAATAGATTCAGATCATTAGCATTCTTCTCACAGTAGGAGAAAGTTTTGCGATAAGTTATGCTCATCAGAGCTCCCATAGACCCTTAAGAATAAGGCTTGCTGAGCCATTGAAAGCTGCTTCTACCAACTTTATAAGGGACACAGGACCTAGTTAAGACAAACTGATAACCATGAATGTAGATCCTATAAGGGACCCACCAGATCAATGTTAGTAGAGTCCCTAAATCTCCTCAAAAGAACCTTGTTATCTCTCTTCTTTCAAGTTACCACAGAATTATAAGTTAGTACTTCAATGCCCTTTACAAAGAGTTTACGTCCCTTGCTCTTCCCCACAAAAATCATTTTAGTCAAAATGTACTTGAGCTCCAATCACTTGGTGAAAAATAGGTCACTGCTAGTCATGTGTAGCATTCTTCTTTCTTCCCCTTTGGGATAGAATCTGCCTTCAGACTATTTTTCACACAGAATAAGGATTAGTGCTCCTTTATCAATGTTGTCCATATTCCCACTCAGTATACTTTATTATCACTGCTAGAAGGTGCTCTTCAAAGGCTGAGGTATAGAGCTGTAAAAAAAAAAAAAAAAATCAAGCTCCCCAAAGCCAGGGAAAATTGAAATGTCACTCTTTACAAGGAGTTTTAGGAGGGAGACTAAGCATTTACTTCAATACAGACCATCCATTCTAGGGCCTAACTTGAGAAACATCCATTCTAAGTTGAGAAACTTTCAAAATCAATTTTAAATCTTTTCTTTATAGCTTTCACATCCTCTCAATATCATCCTTTTTTTTCCCCTTTTTCTTTTTTATGCAATTGCCTTGGCCAGGCAACTCAGGCTGGGTTGGGGGTGGGCCTGGGGAGGGTTGGAGGGAGGCTGGTGGTTGATTTGTTGCCCTTCTGCAGCTCCGCAGACCAGCCCAGTTGCCAGCCTCGATGCCTGCCCCAGATGCATTGAGCCTGCCTGCTGTTTGGCAGACATTTCCCCTTATTTGTGTGCCTTGTGCTGCTCTAATAACCCTCCTCAAGGCCAAATTAGATTTATATGGAAGGGGAAGTCAGCTAGAGGCTTCAGAATGACTATGCTAATTAGAAACCAAAATATAAACAACAACTCCACATGGATATATTAAATAGGCCAGCATTCTCCACAGCAAATCAAATTAAGAGAAATCCCATTATCTGCTCAGGGCTTCTGCATTTTTTTCTGACCGCCTGCTTTCGTGTTTGAACAGAACAAGCGTATGAATATATTTCATTCGAGGTCTGGTTCTAAACTACAACCTCTTTCACCCTTATCCCAAATTACAATGCTACCAAGTCATTATTAACAATTAAACTAAACTAATTTTTTTTTATCCACTGTAAGTTTATGTATCACCCTCTAAAGATTTTAGGTTTCAATGCAGCCTCAAATATTTCATTTATTTTCACCAGCTTGGCTTCAGTGTAAACTGCATATCTAATATCTGCTATCTAATATCTGCTAGGAAATGAATGTATGATCCCTTAATCTCTAACCTTGTGCAGTCAGGCTTATTCTGCAAGGGAATGTAAAACAAAAGTAGCCTGTCTCCTTCTTTAAAATGAACCAGTACTAGTCCTCAGGAAGCTCTTAGGAGCTTAGTATTACAGGTGGCAAAGCAGGTGGGAAGAGTAGTCACTTTTGTAGCTAAAAGCTGCTGAGCTACTGATGGGGGAGGCATTGGGAATGAGAGGTTTTCTCAGAGGCTGGGGAAAGAGAAGGCAGGTCTCTGTTAATCATCTTAAGCACTTTTTATGCACAAGGCAACCCTAAAAGGCAGGTACACCAAAGCTGCATGGAGTGGAGAATCATGGCTCCTTTCTTTCAACTTTTTATGTAAATAAGTTTTTCACTACTCATAGCTTTCATTAGCACGATGTGATAAGTGCACTAATGATACCATAGTGAGCATGCTACAAGTCCTTGAGGGAGAAGTAGGATGCTTCAGGAAGACAAGGCCCCAAGAAAACCGGCAGGACTAAGAGGTTGGAATGTCAAGGCAGCCAGAACAGCTGTAGAGCTCATTTGGTTGAGTTCTTGGAGGAGGAATCATGAAAGTACATTTTCTACCTGACTCCTGGGCCAGGTTCATCATGGTCTTGTCAACTCCTTTCCTGCTCGCTGTGAGAACCCTCAATTCCTTTTTCTTTCTTTTGAAAAGAAGTCATACCCCAAATTTGCAAGTCAGAGGCAAACTAATCTATTGTAACCAGAAAAGAGTCAAAGAATTGTGGTAAAGAAAGTAGTGGGGAGGGCAAGCACCTTGGCAGCAGACAAGAATTCTGGTCCTCAGGATTAAGTAATGATGGACATCCCTTCACAACAGAACATATATACCAACCTTTTAGGTTTTTCCTGATTACCTTTTTCTCAGGACTGTTTCTTAAGTAAATGTTAAGCCTACTGCTTCTTCTGGGGAGGGCTAAGAAGAGTGACTAGAGGAAAGGAATTTCAGATTACAACACGATTCACATTATTTAGGGAAAATAAGGGTCTCTGCGAACTACTCATTCACCTGTCATCTACTATTCCAGTGAAGGTCTTCGCATTAATCTTCTTTTGTGGTTTCTTATGACAAAGACTCTCCCCTTGATCAAAATTTAGTCAGGTTCCTCTGAGCAATCTTTTTGACTAGCTCTTTGCCTTCCCAGCCTGATTGTAGCAAGAATCCCACTAAGTCAGTTTAGAGAGAATCCTGTCACCCTCGATATCTGGTCACCCTCATACCTGATCAAATTCCTCATCCCCTACCATCCCCCAGGTGATATCTGATCACCTGGCCTACCTTCAGCAAGAATCCTGTTAAGTCAGTTTAGCAAGAATCCCCTACCCTTGATTTCTCCTCTTGGTAATTTTCCATTCATTGTACCCTGCACCCCAGCCCCCCGTGGCCATAAATTCCCAGTTATTTTTACAGTATTCTGAATTGTGTCCCATCTCTCTCTCCCATGGCAACAGTCTTGACACCTGTTGCAAGAGTCCTGAAAAAAGTCTTCCTTACCATTTTAAGTGTCAGAATAATTTTTGCCTTTAACACTTGACAGGAATAAAGAGGTGCCCTTTTCTAATAAAAAACAGTCGAATAAATGAAACATCTGTTCCACATCTTGCTTAAACCAAATTCTCTCTCTGGTGTGTGTGTGTGTGTGTGTGTGTGTGTGTAATATATGTATATATACCTATATATATCAGACACACACATATGTATATTAGAAGATTTCTAAAAGAATGTCAAAAGAAATAATGTTAAATACTCTTTATTATCTATTACTACCTTCAGGGTAAAAATTCTGATTTGTTAGCAAGGGTAGAAAATCTTCTTGTTTAGGCCTTTTCCTCCAAGCCCCTTACTTTCCACCCAGCTGTTCCTCTATCTATTTCAACTTTCATCTAAAGATCCAAGGCATGCAAACAGGCTATATTTAAAAAGTCTCTAGATATGTGCCACCCAACATGGGAACCACTAGTCAAAAATGGCTATTTACATTTAAATTAATTAAAATTAAATAAAGTTAAAACTGCCTCAGTCACAGTAGCCACATTTCCAGTGTTCAGTATCCACCTGTGGCTAGTGGCTACTGTATTTGACAGCACAGATAGAGAGGATTTCCGTTATCCATCATTATTAGAAAATTCTGTAGAATAGCACTGATCTATATAATTCAGACTTGCCAGAACAAAAACTGTAGACAGTTCTCATAGCCAGGCTTACAATAGCATACAGTGTGAAGAATTTTTCAATATTTCACCAACTTTTACTCATTTGTTCAATTTTAAGCCTTGTTGTATGGCACACTCTGTGAATCTTTTCTTGGTTCTCCCAGCACAAGTTAATCAACGTCTGTTTCTGTTGCTTATACAGTTCGGTTTTTTTTTTTTTTGGTTTTCTGTCTGTAAATCTGAAACCTAAGAAGCAGAGTCCATTTCTAAATCTGCAGGAATAAGCAGATGGAGTAAAGGGTCTTGTCTCCATAGCATGAGTGCAAAGTGTCTTGTGAGTTTGGGAAAGCTGAACCTTTAGTTAAGGTACAAATCCTTGGCTCTTTCATTTATTATCTGATGTCATAGATATTGACAAAATTACGTATCTCCATTTTACAGATACAGAAACTGAGGCTTAGGAGTTAAAAATACCTGCCTTAGGGTCCTTAGGGTTGCTGTGAGCATTGGTTTAATAAATCACTTAGCACTGTGCTTGGCACATAAGTACGTAATGTTGGGTATCATTTAATCTAAGTTTTGCATCCTTAATTGTAAAAAAGGTTTTATTGGGATATTGGGAAGGAGATCATATTAATATTTTATACAAAATACTTTTAAAAACATTATTTTGATGTTCAAAACAAGATAAGAATTTATTAGTAATGGAAAAAGGGAGGTATATTTCTAGCTTGAACTTAAATCAGGCTTTGTTTTAAGACTTGTATCCAAGTTGGATACAAAGGATGATACTTTATGGTCAGAAGGATTTGTGTTAAAAAAAAATCACGAGGAATATATCAAAATTGTCCTTGAAGCTTTAGAAAGGAGGCAACGGTAATATCCTTAACATATTAGACACAGAGTCATTGAATAAAGTCTCAGTGATGCAATAGATGTTCCTTCTTTCAATTTTATCAGTTTGCAAAATTCATGAGGTTAATAAGTATTAAAAATCTCCTTACTGTACAATATCAGATAGGGATGTGGCTCGAGGGTGTAATAAACTAGTTCTATTGTTGAAACTCCATCAAAAAGCAAGACTGAACTTACCCAGCACTATAAAAATCTCTGTATCTCTCTGCATGCAACTCTGTCTAATGGAAACTATTACATATGGGGTTTCTGAAAGCTCACAATTCAAATCCTGAAGCTCACTGACTTCGCATATAAAGTTACAGCAGGTGGCTATTTGTTTGAAAGAGATTCACTGTCAGCAAATGCTATTGGTCTAGATCTCGATATATATACTGGGCAGTTATATCAATAGCCATATTTTGCTTTTTTTTTAATCGTGTATAACTTTGCTGAAGCAATATTAGTTCCAAGTACTTTGCACAGTAGGTGTAACTGTTACCCCTCCTTCCTGTAGAGGTTATAAGTCAATACTGATAGGGTTTACTAGCCGCCTACTTCTTTTCAGGACAAAGTGAAGAAGTTTCACTAGCATTCACCTATACTGACTCTACTTACATCCTGTACTACTAACAACCCTCCCAGCTCAGCCTGGGAGCCTACAGCACCCCCAGTGAGCTGTCATCTACACTATTGCCCTTCTCAAATGTCACTCTGTTTTAATAGATAACTTAATATAAGTTATCTAGAAATTGATGTGGGAGCCCTACTTGTAAGGCGACTGAATGGGGGAAAATCCTACATAGAAATTTAAGCTAAATACTTTGATAGTATATGAGCTATTTGTTCCTCTCTCAAGTTATTCCAAGTACATCAGGTAGAGAAGGTGGGTTTGCAAGATATATTGCTTTCCTACTCATGTCTTTTTGCCTCCTAAAGAACTCCTAATTTTCAGGGAACAGCTAGGGTTCTATCTATGATCTCATGGAGGTTAGGCTCTTATCCCCACTGATAAATCATGATTGGTCTAAACCACTCATGGATATCTATTTTCTCAGATTGGTATAAGTATAAGGAAGGGCAGGGAACATGACTCCGTTTTGGCAAATGAATTATAGGGGAACATTTTCATTTTTATTGAGAAAGGCTCAACAAAGCCTTGGGAGGGACAGACTTTTGCTCCTCCTCATCATTTCTGCCTAGAAGTCAAATGAGATGCATGGAGGTCATCTTGCTATCACAAATTGAAAAGCTTGTGGACAAAAATCCAACATTTTAAAGATGGAGGAATAAAGAGTCTGGGCCCATGACATCAATATTGAGTTTACAATTCTTACTATGTGAGAAAAATAAACCTACATTTAAAAAGTACCTCTAAGCTGGGTTTTCTTGTAGCAGGCAACATTCCTAGGTAATACAGTAGCTGATAGGCATTAGCATTCTCAGGCCACATCTTATTCTCCGTGGCCAGAACAGTATTTTTTTAGAACTAGTGTTTTCCACCATGGCTGGGTATCATTAGACAGCAGTCAAACTTTGTCTAAATCATCATATTAGTCAGCTCAGACTGCCGTTGTAAATTATCATAGACTGTGTGGCTTAAACAACAGAGATTTATTTGCTCACGTTTCTGAAGGCTGGAAGTCTGAGATCAGTGTGTCAGTGTGGTTGTGTGCTCTTCCTGGCTTACAGATGGCCACCTTCTTGCTCCTCATATGTCACAGAGAGAGCTTTGGTACCACTTCTTTTCTTTTTTAAGGGTACTAATCCCTCCATGAGGACCCCACTGCTATGACCTCACCTAAACATAATTATCTCCCAAAGGTCTCATCTCCAAATACCATCACATTGCAGGTTAGGGCTTCAACACATGTGTTTGGAGGGGTGCACACTTCAATCCACAGCAATAGGCATCTACACTATTTTTACTACTCAGCTCTCAAAGGACCTTGTATTCATGAGGTATATGTGAAGACTTATATATACATCATTTAAATGATGAGGCTATTCCCTGTGCTGGCTTCACAGGCTTGTTGGGGCTTATATGATAAGAGGGAACCTGCTCATGTTTATCAGGTTTGTTCTCATTCAGTGCATCGTTGTACTATGTTGCTCCCTTATGAAGGTCAGTCACCCATCTTTTCTTCCTGGCCTCCTACATTGTCCACTGGGTTCCTTCCTGTTTAGACAGGACTTATTGTCTCTGCTGGGAAAGATTAAGAACGTACTAAATTTACCCAACCTCTTATCTCTTCTACCAAATCTGTTAATTATAGTTACATAAAAGATTGTAAATGTCAAAGCTTGATTTAAAAATAAATTATAACTAAGTCTTCCATGCTCTGGTTTATAGATTCCACCCATAGATAATGAATGGCATTTACCATATTATGTAAATGTTCTTTTAAAACAAATTATGATGAATGGATTCTTTCTGAAGTAGACAGTCCTAGATTATTGAAACATTGCTGTTTATAGGAGACTTTTCCATGTGTTAAGGTCTAATAGATCCACTAATTTCCTTTTATCTAACTTTTCTGAGTTCTTATAACTATTCTCTTCCTCCGACCTAGTGTTGGAATGTCTCCTTCTGTTGCTAGACCCAGGAAATATTGCATACCCTTTTCTTTTTTGGTCTCTCTGTACCCTGTCCATACTCTAAGGAACTCTTAATAGAGGGACTATCAATAGAATACCTGATTGGGTGGGTCAGCTTGTTCTTATTAGGATCCTTTTAAGTCTAGTCACAGTCAATCTATTACTCATGTGTAAAGGTGTAAATCCAAAAGTTTCACTCAGAACTTTGATGTAAAACAACAGTACATTGTTGTCACTAAAATATCTGTAGAACTGTTACTTACAAAGGCATTTCTTTCTGAAAGCTGGTATAATTTAGAAATTCCAAGGATGATGAAGTTCTCAGTGTGTGTTTAGGTATGAGTCATATTTTGTTCATCCTATTCAGTACGTGGGGGATCCTTTCAATCAGAATGTCTTAAATTAATTTATAAAGCATTATTTGAAGTAATGCATTTATGGAGTTAAAAAAAGTCAGATAGTGCTAAAAGACTTAAAAACACTGATCCCTTTCTCTACCCCATACCTCCTATTCCACTAGTGTTCTCTAGAGGGAACCACTGTTAACTCTTAGCTGTTTTATCTGGAATTTACCTATGCATTGATGATTTCCTTCTATTTCTTTATCAGTTGGGATATTGTATCTTATTATGGATGTTGGTTATTTAGTTCAACCTCCTACCCCTGGCCTTAGTCTGCCAATTCCCATGATTTTTTCAACAAAATTATCAGTCAGATCAAGACAGCATTTACAATATAACTATAAAAATACTGTTCTCTGCTGAGCCAGGTAGTGTACCATACTCTCTTCCCATAAAATGTTTAGTTTTCTATGTATCTGTTTTTTAAAAAGTTCAAGTGAGCTGTCAAATACCGAGTTTTTTAAATGCCAAAATACAAATCCATCAGTTCCCTTTATTTCCTAGATAACTTCCTCTTGCAGCCTCCGTGCTCTGGCACCAATTGGGACTGATTATTCTCTGAGCATGACTTATGACTCACCTGCGACTTTCCTCTTCTGCTCTCCAGTGTTTGAGCTCCCATTTCCTAAATCATATATCTTACTGGTTTTGTTGTTGTTGCTGCCATCATTGTTTATAACCTTGATTGATGGAATCTATCCTCCAGTAGCATCTGAGAAAAGGTACAGGAAAGGTATATTTTAGTTTTAGACCTGAAAATGTCTTTTTCAACCTGTATTTCTCTGCCTATACAAACCACCCATCAAGTGTGAGGGTAGAACAATAATTGTTCTTTTCCTCAGAATTTTAAGGGCATTGTTCTATTGCCTTCAGGCGTCTAGTGTTGCTGTTGAAAGTTCTGAAGACACTATGATTCTCATTCCTTTTTTATAACTTATTCTCCCCTCTGGAAAATTTTAGGATCTTACTCTCTGTGGTGTTTAGTGATGTAACTAAACATTTGTGTTGTTTAGTGATGTAAGTAAACACCTGTGTTGTTTAGTGATGTAACTTTGTGTAGATCTTCTGTATTTTGTGTGCTTTTAAGTGATTTAAAGGGTAGCTGACTATGTTCATTTTTTTCTCTTGCTGATATTAGAACTAACATCTTCAAGGATGGCATATCAATTTTGATGTATAAAAACTAAAGAATGAATTTGTGTATACAGTCAATACCACACTCATATCTCAACAAGCATATACAAACTTGTGATGTTCAAAAGCATTGAGTTTATAATGTACCACATACCTAAGAATTAAAATAAATTTATTATTAGTTAATTTTCCCTAACAATGAAAAATAATGGTCCATTATGCTCAAATTCCAAAGATTCAACTTGGCAAGTGAAAAATCTTCAGTGTGGTTAATGATAGAACAACTTTTAAGCCCAAATCACATTACATTAATATTGTTAAAATTAGCATGTTATTATTTAGTAGGTTTTACAATTACATAAGAAGTGTTGATTCCAATATTTGCTAAATTTCTATAATGTGTAGGACACTGCTTTGTGTGTCACTAAATACCAAATATATAGCACAGAAATCTCTTTGGGCTTCCCTGGTGGCGCAGTGGTTGAGGGTCCGCCTTCCGATGCAGGAGATGCGGGTTCGTGCCCCTGTCTGGGAAGATCCCACATGCTGCGGAGCAGCTGGGCCCGTGAGCCATGGCCACTAAGCCTGCGCGTCCGGAGCCTGTGCTCCGCAACGGGAGAGGCCACAACAGTGAGAGGCCCGCGTACCGCTAAAAAAAAAAAAAAAAAAAAAAAGAAATCTCTTTAAACTTATATTCACTATATTGTAAGTGCTATAGACTGAATGTGTCCTCCCCAAATTCATATATTGAAGCCCAATCCCCAAATGAGAGAGTATTTGGAGGTGGGGACTTTGGGAGGTGGTTAGGTCATAAATGGAATTAGTGCCCCCAATAAAAAGACCCCACAGAAGTGTCTGACCCCTTCTACATGTGAGGACATAGCAAGAAGACAGCCATTTATACCAGGACGTGAGTCCTTACCAGACACTGAATCTGCCACTTCCTTGATCTTGGACTTTCCAGCCTCCAAAATGGTGAGAAACAAATAACTGTTTTGTTAGTAAGCTAGTCAGTCTATGGTGTTTTCTTATAGCAGCCTGAACTAAGACAGTAAGTTTTATGAGGAAGGAATTTATTCTTTGCTAAATTCTTAGGATGTTATATATATGATGCATACATTTAGCATATAAAATGTGTACATGTACATATTTCAATACATAAATTTAAGTTAACTCTGGGTGACTACAAGAATGTTTCCCATTAATGGAGTCCTCTGAAGTTTGAGAAGCATGTTTATTCCTTATACTTCCACAAGTGCTTTCTTCAAACTTCTCATGTTTTCCCTACTGACTCAGTAGAGAAGAACCTTAAAGATTCACTAACATCCTTGTCTTACTCTAATTCTTCTTCTAGGCAAAATTTCCTCATTGATAAAATGAGAGGATATAGATTCATATCAGAAGAGGTAGGGCCAAGGGTATGACAGAAACATGTTCTCAGAGGTTATTTGCATTGGTTATTTAGAAAAGGACAGAAATATCCTGAGTGCAATATCCATTGCAGCTCCCATGGATGACTTGACAGTGCATATTATTTTCTGGACTTGGAGAACACCAGGGCGTAGAGGAAATATGCCTGCTTTTTTCTCCTACTTCAGCAAGAACAAAGTTATGGGTAAGAACTTGGCTCCTATAGCAAAAAAGTCAGTACAAAAATTCCTTCTCTTCTACAGATTTATTTGACCTAATTTCTTATGGATTTTCTTATTTGTAGATTCAAGAATTGAGGCAAAAACTTACTTGGTTGCCAGAGAACTCTCAGGGCATAATCAGCTCTCAACATACTGCTTTTGTCAGAGAAATAGACACAAAAAGTGACAAATGCAGTCTGGATGAAACAGCATGCTTTTCTTAAAATGGAAAGGACATCTGCTAGTTGCCTATTTGTATATGCTTCCCTTTACTTCAATGTTTAGAGTACAAAACAGATTGGGGACCTTTGGGAAATGGGGTTCAGGCTATAAGAACCCCTACTGGCTGTCCTATATACAGTTAATGGCTATGTGGATGGAGGCCAGCCTCCATTTCACCTTTCCATTGTCTGCCAGAGTAGCATGTAATCTATTCCAGGCATCTGCAGCTAAAAGCAAAACATGCCAATTATTTTTTATTGATCTAAAGCCTTCATAGGTGGGACACTTTGTCAGGGCAGCATATGGAAATTTAGATAAGGGAATGATTGCTGAGACATGGAAAGGGCTTCGCTCTTTGGAAAAGAATGTGTAAGCCTTTAAAAAAAATGAACAAGCACTTGGTATTCCAGTCGCTGCAATAGAAATTGATTACTAAGCCTTCAATGAGTCACATGCCTTAGGAAATAAGTACTCCAATCTATTATTGTCAGTATCCTGATGGGTCAACCAGGTTGTGAATGGGAATTTGCATTAAATTGATTTGAGTGTTTTTTCTTGAACTAACATCACTCAATCAAGGGACACATTCAGACAGAGATAGATAAGTCTGACTGAATTTGATTTGGAAAAGCAGAGTAGCAAGGGATGAGCAGGCAGAATCTAAAAGCGCCATAAATCTGGCACTACAGCCTGGGCTGGAAGAAGCAGGTGAATAGTTTTTGTGCCACAAATAGTGTATAGAGTCAAAGAAAATTTGTTTTGCAGGTCTGTAGCATGTTGATACAGTCATGGATTAAAAAAATCATCATCAGGTAATACAGAGGACTACTTCTTGGAGGATTTCAGAAGATCTGATTCAGAAATGACAAAGTACTTGCCACCTGTCTCAGGACTGAGTCTATGTTTTTAGTATATGTTTACCACACAATGATCTTCTGACCTAAGGGAAGTCATTCACTTTATGTGTAAATAAGCTTTTATGCAAAGAGGGTAAGTAGATTAGATGAACTCAGGTCCAGTCAAGTTTAACATTACATGATTCTGTGAGTAGAAAGATATCATCAAGTGCCAAATTTCGCTCAAACATTTGATGCTTTTTGTTGGCTAGATGCTAGGATTCACAAGGAACCTCAGCTGTACCAGCCACTCTGTCCTGGCAATTTAACTGGTAGTTTAGGGGAGGCATGAGTCCCTAGGGGCTATGGTGGGTTGGGAAGTTTTGAGATGAATTGTGATAGGTACTGAGAGTTTACAACATTTGAATGTTGACTGGATAAATACCTACAGCTCAGGAAGGAGCATCTGCTGATGCTCAGAATGATTCTGACTCATTAACTAATTATGAATATAATAAATGAGTCCTCTTTTTCTGCTATTAACCACTTACACAGATACGATAATAAGGATCCAGCTTTGAATGGTGGGGAAAGGGCATTAAAAACTTGGCAGGTGGTTCTTTACAGTAAGAGAAAAATGTGAATTCTCAATGAACCTACAGTAACTGTGCAGCTTAACCTGTTCTAACTAGATAACACCACGTTGAAATTTTATTCCTTCATTCTCAAAAACATCTAACTTTGAACGGTTGTAGTATTGCTCTTAGCTGGTTGAAGGCTACTTAGAAGGACCATAACTAATATTCACCTGTACTAGCCAGTAAGCTGAAAATTTGGTAAAGATGTGAGGTTACTGGTTTACTGATCAAGCAGGAATTGTAGGAGTAATAGCTGACCTCTTAACAGTGTTGAATCTCTTCCATTTCCATCTTATCTGGTCCCCGGGTTGCCATGGTAACACTGTCAGGGTGTTCTTACTGCTGATTACTGCTTGCCAGAAGTCTCAGACTGCTTGCCACACGTCCCTTCTAAGGCTCTTTCTGTCACGGCAAGGTACAGGAATCAGTAACAATGAATGAGTCTTTAATCATGCTGGTATTCAAAGGATATGCATCTTTGATGTTTTAGACTATATCTTTGGTTTGATTAGAATACAGGAAGTTCTTCTTAAAGATCAGTATCTTGGAAATTACTTTGTCCCTTGAAGTTTTCTCTTAAGCAGAAGTTGGTGAAGTTTTGCACAAGAAGTGCTCATTGTTTGAATGTTATCATTTGAAGATACAGTAATCAATATTTTTGCAGTATTGTGCATTAGGGTTGTTCCTTCAGACTCCATTCAACATGAACCATGGGCTGTGTTGAATTCTTGTTTGAAACAGAAAGCTATTAAAGTCAAAAGCAGTACACCAAAGATAAAACTACTGTATTATAATTCTCTAGTCAATGTATAGGATGTACTGAGCCCAGAATGATGAAAATTAGATAGAAGCCAAGGAAAAGAAGTTGAAAATCCATTTTCAAGGACATGAAAGTTTGGTCAGGAGATGACTTTGAAGTAGCAGTAAATGTGTATATTATCCTCAACTATTAAACCTATAGAAAGGGCCTGGGAAAATAACCCTAGAGAGAGCACTACTTGTGTATTTCTGGTAAGGAGGGGAGATGACCCCAGTCTGTAAATAATCAGTGGGTCTGAGATGGAAGTTTCAAGATGCCCCAAGAGTGTGCAGAAGATTTGTAGATGGAAGTTTCAAGATGCCCCACGAATGTGCAGAAGATTTGTACTGCAAGGGTAGGAAGTACTGCAAGGGTAGGAAGTGGAATGAAAGCAAATGGTGAGAGGATCCATGAAATGAAATATGAAGTGAGAAAGCTGCATCTCCACCAAACTTCTATTAAAACTTGGAGAAATTGGGCTGCAGAAGAACTTGGCAAGGGCTTCCCTGGTGGTGCAGTGGTTGAGAATCCACCTGCCAATGCAGGGTACACGGGTTCAAGTCCGGGAAGATCCCATGTGCTGTGAAGCAACTAAGCCCATGCACCACAACTACTAAGCCTGCGCTCTAGAGCCTGCGTGCTTCAACTGCTGAAGCCTGCATGCCTAGAGCCCGTGCTCTGCAAAAAGAGAAGCCACTGCAATGAGAAGCCCACACACCACAACAAAGAATACATCCTGCTCGCCGCAACTAAAGAAAGCCTGTGCTCAGCAATGAAGACCCAACGAAGCCTAAATAAATAAATAATAATAAAAAAGAACTTGGCTAACATTTCCTCAGCCATGAGGGGACCTCAGTTGAATATATGATGTGTATCTAATGCCCCTTCTCCCTCATTTTGTGTCCTCCCCCATCTTCTGACACTAGAGAGAAGATAAACAGCCGGTCAGTGTTTATACAGATGTCACAGTATGAGTTTCCAATTGTATCTATAGTGACTTTTCCAATTGTATCTATAGTGACCTTCAAAGAGAAGAGACAAAATAGGTGAGAACACAAGCTCATTTTTGTGGTACCTCCTACTTAAGAGGGACAATATTTCTGAACAATAAAACCCTATGGGCTACCTTTAACTGAGGTGCTGTGATGTGAAAAGTCATAAAAATTTACAAATAAATTCATGTTTATACTTTTACCACTAACTTCATGGGAAATAAAAATAATCTAAAATTTAGCAAAATGAAGTCAATACAATATTATGGTCTAGGTTATAGAATATACAGTAATCATATCAATATCACACATATCAATATCACAGACATTCATTTAAGTCTGACATGGCTACTATTAAGTATTAAATTATTCAGAGATTTTCCTCTGAATTGTCTGAGCCCATGGTTACCATACTCTTCTCAGGCTAGGGTTGTAGTATCTGTCCATTCATTGTCAAAGTTGGGCAACAGAATCCTTAGTGCCCAAGAGGGTCACATTGTGTAAAAGTAGTCCTACCTCCTTCTGATGATCAAGGTCAGTTTTCTCTGTCATGATTGTGACTCGTTTCTTTCCTGCTAGTCCCTGGATACAGGGAGGCCCAAGTGCCCATGAGCCAATTTACAGTTTGATGATGCTTGGTATGTTTTCGGTGAAAGTGTTAGTCCTTTGGGCCCCAGGACCTTTCCATGCTGTGATTTGCAAGGAGTTGCAGAAAACAGAAGCATAAGTTACGGTCTCCCAATGAGTCATTGGGAGTTAGGGTAAATGGCTTTGATGGCAGCTATTACTTGGTTGAGATTTTTGTAATCTATAGTCACCCCAAATTCTCTCTGGTTTTTGTAGGGCCACATAGGATAAATGGAAACCACCATCCTTGCATACTTGAAATCTTTAAAGGTAATACTAATATCCACTATCCTTTTCCCCAAGATGTGATATTACTTTTTGATTTACTGCATTGGTCATTGGCAGAGGCAGTTTTAGAAGCTTCCACTTAGCCTGTGGGATTAAATTTCATTGTGTAAAGGGCCATGACTCCAGTAATGGACTTGCAAAATTTGTCAAATATGTAAATTCCAATCAAAACTTTCCAGAAATGGAGAAATGACCAGCACTCTTTAAAAAACAAAAAAGAAGTACATGGCTATAAGCTCAAATAAGGAATTATAAAACATTTCAAAATGCAACCACAAAAAGGTATCAGCTCACATTGCTCAGAATGACAATCAGAAAAAAATTACAAACAGTAAATGCTGAAGAGGTTGTGAAGAAATGCATACACTCAACTTGAATTGGCTCCTAAACTAGTAAGTGCCACGAAGGAAGAAAAAAGGGAGCTGCCTTTAAAAGATAAATATTGAGATACCATATGATCCCACAGGCCCACTCCTTGGCCTATAAGCTAGGAAGACAGAAATGGAAAGACAAAGGCACCAAATCTGCACTGCAGAAGTATTACAATAGCCAAGATATGGAAACAACCAAAAAGTCCATCAAGAGCCGAGTGGACAAAGAAGAACTGGTACGGGTACAGATGGAATATTAGCCACGGGAAAAAAATGAAACAATGCAGTTTGCAGAACAATAGACAACTCTGGAGGTAATCACACAACTTGAAGTAAGTCAGAAAGTGAAAGACACATATCCTATGATATCAATTATAGCTGTTACCTAAAAATTGATACCAATGAAGATATTTCCACAGAGAAAGGCAATCGCAGATTTATTAAACAAACTTATGGTTAACCAATTGGAAAGTTGTGAAGATTGGATACATTAGGATATTGGGGTTAACAGAGATATACAAACACATGTGAAATATACAATCACCAAAGACCTACGGAATTCCAAAAGAAGACAACTCAACACTGTGTCATAACCTACATGGCAAATAGATCCCAAGGTGAATACATATATGTATAGGTGTAAAACAAACACATCTTGCACACCTAGAACAAACAAAACATTATAATCAAATTTGCTGTGGTAAAAAATAAAAATTATAGTAAATAAAAAAGAAGTAATGAGGCATAAAATTATGGGGGTTCTCCCTGGCTCATTCCATTCTAACTTACAGCCTTGGAACACAGCTTCCAGGAAGGCTCTGTTGACCTAGTAACCACATTTGAGAATGGAGAAATCCTGCAGCATTTTGGCCTTCCTGCAACAGCAGTTTTAAACCAAGTGCTAAAGGTCAGTTAAAATTCACCTAAATGGCACGCGTGTAAATGACACTTGCCCTCAAAAAATATTCGGGGGTCGAAAATCGACCAAGGAATTCAAAAGAGGGCAACCTTTCAAGAAGAGAATTTCAAGAGGCATATTTTACACACATTTTGTCTCTTCTTTCTTTTTTTTTTCTTTAACCCAAAAAAGGGCATGGAAAAATGCTCAACATCAGAAATTAATAAAGACATGCAAATCCAATCTATAAAAACGTTCACCTCACAACAGTCAGAATGATCATCAGCAAAACAGTCCACAAACAATACATGCTGAAGGGGTTTTAGAGAACTGTGGACCCTCTAGCTGCTGCTGGGATGTAAAGTGGTAACAGCCAGTAGTTAGTTAGAACAGAATGAATGTGCGTTTCAAGGTAAAAACTGAGCTACCATATTGCTCTGGTAGGCTCGCTGCTGGGCCTATCACCTGAGAAGACCAGAATCCAAAAGACACCGGCCGGCAATCCTACACTGCAGTAATATTGACCACAGCCAAGACTTGAAAGCAACCAAAATATCCATCAATACATAAACGCACCAGAAGAACTGCTCCATGTACACAATGGAATAGCATACATGGAAAAGCATGAAACAGTCCTTTTTGCACGACCACAGAAGGACCTAGATATAATCATACAACTTGAAGTAAGAAAGAAACCGAAAGAAATATATCCTATGATATCACTTATAAGTGTTACCTAAAAAATGATACACATGAACTTA
This sequence comes from Mesoplodon mirus, assembly GCF_964341445.2. Taxonomy (NCBI): domain Eukaryota; kingdom Metazoa; phylum Chordata; class Mammalia; order Artiodactyla; family Ziphiidae; genus Mesoplodon; species Mesoplodon mirus. Next base: position 100,111,623 of record NC_138979.1, on the reverse strand, counting down.
TTTTCAAGAAAAGGACACCCATGGATTAAGAAATCAACATTATGTTAAACCAAATGGAAAGGTGGGAGGAATGGATAAATTAGGATATGGGGGTGACAGACCTATACTAATACATATGAAACATATAGTCACCAAATGTCTATGGAATACCGGAAGAGGTCCGCTCAACACTCTGTAATAACGTCCATGGGAAAGGATCCAAAGATGAATACATAGATAGATAGACAGATATAATGAACAAGATTCTGTACACCAAGAACATACACAACTTTTTAATCAAATTTGCTCTGATAAAAATTAACATAAAATTTAAAAAACAAACGAGAAGTAAGGAGATATAAGCTGTTGGGGGTTTGCCTTGTCACATTCCACTCTAATTTACAGCCTACTAAAACGATTTCCAGGAAGGCTTTCTTGCCCAGCTACCCTGAGATTTAAATGCAGAAATTTTGCCGCCTTGTGGCCCTTTAACGCAAGAGCGGCTTTAAACCACAGCTAATGGTCACTTAATATCCACAAGGACTCAGGGATGTAAAGGACACCTGCCCTCAAAAAAATGTTCTGAGGTAGGGAATGGCCAAAAAACTCAAAAGAGAGCAAATTTTTCAAGGAGATCGTATGAGAGCTAAGTTTTACACACTTTTTTTTAAATAAAAAGAAACATTGATAAACGGTCAACATCAGGAATTATTACACTCATGCAAATCTAATCTATGAAAAGATTTCGACACACACCAGTCGAATGACCATCAGGAAAATGCCTACAAAGAATAAATGCTGAAGAGGATTTAGAGACCTGTGTACCCTCTAGCTGCTGGTGAGATGTAAAGTGGTAAGAGCCAATAATGAGAACAGAAAGGAACTGCGTTTCAAAGTAAAAATTGAGGTACCATTCAATCCAGCAGGCCCACCGCTAGGCCTTTCACCTGAGAAGACCAGAGTCGGGAAGACACAGGCTGGCAAAGGTGCACTGCAGCAGTATTCACAAAACCAAGACATGGAAGCAGCCAAAATGTCCATCAGCAGATGAATGGACAAAGAAGAAGTGGTTCATGTACGCAGTGGAATATTAGCTGTGGGAAACAATGAAACACTGCTCTTTGCAGCACCATAGATGATCCTACAGATAATCGCACAACATGAGGTCAGTCGGAAAGCAAAAGACAAACATCTTATGACATCACTTCTAGGTGTTATCTAACAACTGACACAAATAAACTTATTTCCACAGAGAAAGACACTCACAGATTTAGAAAACAACTATGGTTATCTAAAAGGAAAGGTCGGAGAAATGGACAAATTACGATTAGGGTTGCCATATGTATAGCAATACATATTAAATACATATATCAAAAAGACCGACCATATACCAAGGGAGGTCTACTGAGCACTCTGTATTAATTTACATGGGAAGAGGCTCTGTACATGAATAGATATATATATAATGTAGAAATGAACAAGTTTGTGTACACCTAGAACAAATAATATTCTAATCATTAACCTGATTAAGAAAATTAAATTATAACAATGAAGAAGATGGACTGAGACATAAACTTATGGGGTTTTTTCCTGGCACATTCCATTCTAATTGGCAACCAAGGAACAAGAGTTCCAGGAAAGCTCTGCTGCCCTAGTAACCAGATTTGGGAATGGAGAAACGCTGCCGCCGTATGGCCGATTCCCACAACAGCAGCTTTCAACCCAGTGCTAATGGTCACTAAATATTAGCAACAATTGCAATCCTGTAAGTTGACACACGCCCTGAAAAAAAATCCTGGGGTCGAAAATCGACCAAAAAATTCAAAAGAGCGTAAGGTTTCAAGACGACAATTTCAAGAGGTATATTTTACAGGGACTTTTTTTTTCTTTTTAACCGCAACAACAAAAAGGCATGGAAAAATGTTCATCATTGGGAATTATTAAAGACATGCAAATCCAATCTACAAAAATGAATCAGATCACACCGGTCAGAAGGACCATCAGCAAAAGTTCTGCAAACAATAAATGCTGAAGGGGCTGTGGAGAAATGCGAACCCTCATCTCTAAGTGGGACTAAACTGGTAAGAGACACTAATGAAAACAGAATGGAGGTGCCTTTAACAGGTACACATTGAGGTAGCAGAGGATTCAGCAGGCACACTCCTGTTTCTATGACCTAAGAAGACAGAATTAGAAAGACAGAGGCAGGCAAAACTGCACCACAGCACTATTACAAAAGCCAAGACATGGAAGCTACCAAAAAGTCCATCAAAAGATGAATGGAAAAGAAGAACTGGTACATGTACAGATAGAATATTAGCCAGGGAAAAAAATGAAAGAATGCCGTTTGCAGCACCATAGATGAGTAGAGGTAATCACAACTTGAAGTAAGTCAGAAAGCAAAGGACACATACCCTACGATACCACTTAATGTTGTTACCTATACATGGATACCAGTGAAGATTTTTCACAGAGAAAGGCAATCAAAGATTCGATCAACAAATGTATGGTTAACCAAATGGAAAGGTGTGAGGATGGGATGAATTAGGATATTGCGGTAAACAGAGATATACCAACACATGTGAAATATATCAGCACCAAAGGCCTACGCAATACCAAGAGAAGGCGACTCAACAGTGTGTCATAACCCACATGGGAAATGGATCCGAAAATGAATAGATATGTGTAAAAGAACCACATCTTACACACCTAGAACAAACAAAACATTGTAATCAAATTTGCTGTGATAAGAAATAAAAATTAAATTAAGAAAACCAACAAGAAGTAATGAGACATAAACTTATCGGGGTTTTTCCTGGCACATTCCATTCTAATTTACAAGTTGGAACATTACGCCCAGGAAGGCTCTTTTGCCCTAGTTAACCAGATTTGAGAATGGAGAAATACCGCAGCCTTGTGACCGTCTCCTGCAAAAGCAGCTTTAAGCACCGTGCTAAGGGTCACTTAATATTCACAAGAACTGCAGCTCTGTAAATGACACCTGCCCTCAAAAAAATCCATAGTTCGAATATCGACGAAAAAATTCAAAAGAGGGCAGCCTTTAAAGAAGACAATTTCAAGAGGCATATTTAAGTCACATTTTTTCTTTTCTCTCTCTTTTTTTTTGTTTAACAAAAAAGGCCATGGAGAAAGCTCAACATCAGGAAGTAATGAAGACATGCAAATACAATCGACAAAAACTTTTACCTGATAACAGTCAGAATCATTATCAGCAAAAAAAATCTCTATAGAGGGCTTCCCGGGTGGCGCAGTGGTTGAGAGTCCGCCTGCGGATGGAGGGGACACGGGTTCGAGCCCCAGTCTGGGAAGATCCCACATGCCACGGAGTGGCTGGGCCCATGAGCCATGGTCGCTGAGCCTGTGCGTCCGGAGCCTGTGCTCCATAACGGGAGAGGCCATAACAGTGAGAGGCCCGCGTACCACAAAAAAAAAAAAAAAAAAAAAAAAAAAAAAAAAGCTTTTGCACAGCAAAGGAAAACATAAAAAAGACGAAAAGGCAACCCTCAGAATGGGAGAAAATATTTGCAAATGAATCAATGGACAGGATTAATCTCCAAAATATATAAACAGCTCATGCAGCTCAATATTAAAAAATCAAAAACCCCATCCAAAAATGGGCAGAATACCTTAATAGACATTTGTCCAAAGAAGACATACAGATGGCCAAGAAGCACATGAAAAGCTGCTCAACATCACTAATTATTAGAGAAATGCAAATCAAAACTACAATGAGGTATCACTTCACACCAATTAGAATGCACATCATCAGAAAATGTACAAACAACAAATGCTGGAGAGGGTGTGGAGAAAAGGGAACCCTCTTGCACTGTTGGTGGGAATGTAAATTGATACAGTCACTATGGGGAACAGTATGGAGGTTCCTTAAAAAACTAAAAATAGAATTACCATATGATCCAGCAATCCCACATATACCCAGAGAACACCATCATTCAGAAAGACACATTCACCACAATGTGCATTGAAGCACTATTCACAACAACCAGGTCATGGAAGCAACCTAAATGCCCATTGACAGATGAATGGATAAAGAAGATGTGGTACATATATACAAACGGAATATTATTCAGCCATCAAAGGGAGCAAAATTGGGTCATTTCTAGAGACGTGTATGTATCCAGAGACTGTCATACAGAGTGAAGTAATTCAGGAAGAGAAAAACAAATATCGTATATTAACGCATATATGTGGAACCAAGAAAAATGCTACAGATGAACCGGTTTGCAGGGCAGAAATAGAGACACATATGTGGAGAACAAACGTATGGACACCAAGGGGGGAAAGTGGCTGGGGGTGTGGGATGTATTGGGAGACTGGGATTGACATATATACACTAATATGTATAAAATAGATAACTAATAAGAACCTGCTGTATAAAAAAATAAAATTCAAAAGTTAAAAAACAATAAAACAGAAAGAAAAAGTTCTTTCCTTCCCATAGACATATTTATATGAATGAATTATTTCTATGCTTATATCTATAAACACAAAAAAAGGAATAAAACTACCTTGAACCAAAAAAAGAGAAAAAAAGGAAAAAAAAAACCCAGAACCCAGCAGTTATAAAGATGAAAACCCTATCAGGACACTTGCTCCAGTGGTAAACAATTCTGAAGTTGGTCAGAGGTGGGGAATCATCTCCCATGCAGCCAGCATCCCCACCGCAAGGAGCGTCCTCATTGCAAAGCTGGTGGACGTGCTGAGGCGTCTCTGAGTAAACGTGAGCTGAGCCCCAGGCCAGCTGCTGCTGAACTTTTCCCACCCTTCCCAGGTAAAACACCTGAATATGTGCAAAGACTTTAACGCCTAGAGGAAAGGGCCTGGAGTCACACCAGCAACAGCATGCAGGCCCGAGTTGGTGCCTGCAGGCCAGCCAGGATGGTCATGGCCCCGGGCGCTCTTCTGGAGGCTTTCCATTTCCATACCTGAGTTACCCCTCCTGTGCTGGCCCCCACTGCTTTTTTTCTTGCTTCCTCACCTCTGCCCGGGGAGAAATTCCAATGGCAGGTATTGGTGACACATCCTCTTCTTTAGCAGGGAGCAGCCTGGGAACTCCTGCAGAAAGTCCAGCAGAGCCCCACTCACACCGGGCCACCCACAAAGCCGTGGGCCCTCCTGCCTCCCACCAGCCCAGCCCCGAGACTGCTGACGGGGCAGAGAATATGGCGTCAGGCACAGCTGCAGGCACTCTTGCTGCCTGGAGGGGTACACCTGGGGAGGGCTGGCCGGCCGAGTCAGGCTGTGCAGGTCAGCCAATCCTTGCCCATCAGGGGCACAGAGTTGCAGAAAATGGGCCCTGCTGCCCTGGCCAGGTCCAAGGAACAGGTGTGGCATCCTGAGGGTCAGGATAGACAAGGGGCTGCAGCTCTGGCTTGTCTTCTAATCATTTTATCTGGTCCGTGAGTGGGAGACGACTTCACGAAGACCCTCCCCTAATGACAAGGAGTCAGGGAGAGGAGGGGTGGTGGGTGGAGACAGAGGCCTGGTGACCCGGCTGCAGTGGAAGCCTCTGGAAGTCCAGGCGAAGTGAGGCCACACAGAGTAAAGCCCAGTGTCACAGACCTGTTGGAGCTGCTGTTTATTAGTTCAAGTCCTGCTCTGAAGTGCTCTGGGTCAGCTCTGACCAACAGGTGAGCTGGGGGTGCTCTGCGATTAGGGCTATGTGCACGGTTCCTATGGGCCCAGGCTGCCAGGGTACCTGCCCACGTGAACTCCGTATACTGGGAGGTCCCTGCCCATGAGAGCCCCGTGGGCTGCTAGGTACCAGCCCAGAGTGAGCTCCATATTCTGGGAGGGGCCTGACCACGAGAGCCCCGTGGGCTGCTGGGTACTTGTACAGGTGAGCTCCATATCCTGGGAGGGGCCTGACCACGAGAGCCCCATGGGCTGCTGGGTACTTGTACAGGTGAGCTCCATATCCTGGGAGGGGCCTGACCACAAGAGCTCCATGGGCTGCTGGGTACCTAGTAAAGGACGTCAGGACAGTCAATGAAGCCACCGAGGATATACATCCAGTAGTTCCTAATTCCTACACACTGCTCGTCATTCTACTCTCCACCAGCACCTGGTATTCTGTATTAGACTTAAAAGATGCCTTCTGCTGTATTCCATTAGTCCCAGAGTCACAAGAAAGTTTAGCTTTTGACTAGCAGGACTCAACATACAACAAAAAGAATACTGCTGGGCCATCCTACCACAAGGGTTCAAAAATTCCCCCACCATCTTTGGGGAAACTTTAGGTAAAGACCCAAAAGATCTACCTCTGGAGAAGTGAACCCTCCTTCAATATGCAGACGACATTCTCATCGCCAGCCCTACTAAGGAGGTCTCTAAACTACCCAGGCAATAAAGGATAGAAGGTGTCCAAGAAAAAGGCTCAAATATCACAGACTAAGGTGACTTGCCTGGGCTTCATTCTCACAGAAGGTTGGAGAAGCCCATCCCAGGAAAGGGAAGAAGCCATTTGCAGCCTTACCCTTCCTAAAACAAGAAGACAGCTTAAGGGTTCCTGGGGAGGCCGGGGTTTGCTGCATCTGGATCCCTAACTACAGTCTAATAGTTGGGCCTCTATATGAAACATTGAAAGGAAAAAATGATCCTTTTGAATAGAATCCAGAAGCGGCCTTTCAAGAATTGAAAGAGCAGTTAATTCAGGCCCTTGCCCTCGACCTCCCAAATTTAGCTAAACCCTTTGACCTTTACCTTCTCGGTAGAAGGTGAATCGCCCTTGGAGTATTAGTGCAAAAACTGGGACCACTTGAAATGGAACAACTCAAGAATGCCCTCCAGGTAGGAGAAATTATGGTAACCAAGGGCTGGGCCCGTCGCCCCATCCGGTCAGGATACTGGGGTATCTAAAAACCTGTAAATCAGCAGCCCGCAAGGCCAGCTGCCTCCTAAGGGAAAAGGACCCCACGTGGTGATCCTAACCACCCACTATGCCCTGAAGTTGCAGGGATCGCTCCGTGGGCACACTGACCTCGAGTGAGGAGGCCCTCAAGCTCCAAACTCCAGAGAGACAACCGGGGGCAACGGGCCCCCATGACGACTCGTGTGACCATCACTTAACCTGGAGCTTCTCTCAGAAAACAAGAGTGTGCCCCAAAAGAGCACACTACTGGCTGCAGGAATTACTGCACCCAGAGGGGAGCTAATAAGCTTGTCAGGAGAAGCGTATATAACGCTGTCACCATAGAAAAGCCAACACGCACGGCGGTGACAGCGGCCAGTGAGACTGGCTAGACTCCTGGCTACTTCAAAAGTCCGTTGACTCAGTGGCCGTCATGGTCCTGGATCACCACCGGCCCTGAACTCTCTGGGAGCTGACCAGGCACGGCTCTGACACCTGGTGCTGTTTGTAAGTTAATTCAGTGGCCTAATTGAAGAAAGCGCAGACTACTAATCAGAGCGTCTTGGCTGGCAGAAACCCTCAGCCTAAGGTGGCCGAACAAATGTGGGGCCGGGGTAAAACCAGCCACCCTAGCGTCTCTGAGCATCTCTTTCCTGGACCCTTAAAAGTCATTAGAATCTATAAAACTTCAAATATTGGTTCTCAGGTACACGAGCAGTGAGGGAGGAGCCCTGGGGACAATCAAACTCACCTGGAGGCTGCTGGGGAGAAGCTCTGCCCCTCCCCCCGGGTATGAGGACTCCCAACTCAGCACAAAGCAGTTACAAAAGAGGGGTCTGCACCCTCAGCCCCCCTAGAATGAGGAACGAAGAAAAGGCAGAGGAGGGCTCTGTCACCGGCAAAGCCCATTAAAAATTTCTGGGAGATAAACAGAATCTGGGCAATAAAATAAAGTCTAACCTTTTTTTCCTTTGAGCTTTGTCTAATTTCACTTGCTCGTAGGGTTCCGCAGGCAGAGGCCTCACACCCGGCACTTCAGACCCGATTTTCTAGTGTAAAATGGCTGGGCCGACACCTCAGCTCGCGGGGCCCAGTGCAGACTCCCCGACATACAGCCTGAGCTCCAGCCAACCCGGCCCTCGAGAGCTCCGCCCCCTCTCTCCCACTGACGCTGACGGGATCCCTACACAGCGCCCGGCCCACAGCCCCACCTCTCCATTCTCTGATCAAATTATAAGGTTTTCCTTTGCTTCTGAACCAAACTTAGTCTAGTTCTTTTGGCTCCAGTGACACTGGGCAGGAGGACCCTTGTTCGGGCCCACTCTGGAGGATCAGTAACAGAATTTGAGAACATTGTAACTTCAATGAACAGACGTGTGAGCCAAACTGTAATTAACATAGAGCAGTGTATAAGGCTCGGGTAAAATAAGATGTTTCTAACACTTCCATTTGATATTTCCATCACTTTATTATAAGCAAGATCAGTAGAGGGGTTTGTCTTCTTTTTCAGGTCAACATTAGAGAAATGAAGGGATTTCTTTCCGAGGATGTACATCTAACAATCTTGGCTGAAGCTTCAATCTTGTTTTGAATGCTTTTCCATTAAAAATGATACCTCTCTTTCAGCTCCCCCATTTGTGAGAAGTATAAAATCTTATAACTTATTATTACCAAAGGCGAAACACGAGAGGAGGGGTAAATTAAGAGTTTGGGATGAACGCATACACACTGTTATGTATAAAATAGGTCATCAGCAGGGAACTACTGTATAGCACAGCGAACTACACTCAATATCTTGTAATAACATATAAGGGGAAATAGTCTGAAAAAGCATACATATCTATATCTACCTCATCAATCAACGACAGATAAAATGTAACCTAAAGGAGAGTGATGGTGAGCGCTTCTGACCTTGAAGAACTCAATCATCTAAAGCTTGGACACTCCCTACTGTCCAAGGCCCTGAACGAACAAATATGTACCCGTAGCTTAAAATTTTTCTAGTTTAGGGTTCGGGGAGACACTGATTTGGAAAAATCCCTGGTGTTCTCCTTACATGCAGGGGACTCTTCCTACAGCTAAAACATGCCTGTGACACCAGAAGATGGTACATAGTTTCAACGGGAAGAGTTAGGAAAAGACACGTAATCTCCACATCTCCCGGTGCTCGGATTCACCCTTCCAGCCTCTATACTAACAAGCACCCCACTTGGAGAATCACCACGTTTAACCTCCTATTTCGTACAGTTTGCAATTTGTCCGGAGGACAAACAGGAAGAGGGGGAACCAAAGAGAGACTAGCGCTAGGTCTTTGGACAGGCAGATATTATTCTAATTTCCTATCAGGAAGAATTAACAAAAGGCTCAGCCTGCCCCCTGAAACAAGAATGGGGCCTGAAGCAATCCTGCGGTTTTGCAGCCAGCTCCCCAAAAAGCGAGTTGAAAAATGGAGCTCAGGGGCACTGCAATTCACAAACCTGCAGGGTTATAAATGATAACTATAGTCCAAAAATATATTGAGGTAAGGCCACGAAGAGGATTTGAAAGCAAGGCAGAATTTCAGGAAACAGTTTTCAAGGGGTAGATTGGAGTCACCTTTAAAGCACATGAAAAGAGGCAGAACTTCAACAATGATACAGTTGGCCAAAAAGGGCATAGTCGTTTTTTTCCTGAATATATTCAGGGAAAAACGCCTATGCCCTTTTTGGCAAACCAAACAAGTGGGCAATGCAAATCAGCACTACAAAGAAGTCTCACTTCCCATCAGTCAAAAGGGCCATCCTGAAAAAGTGTAAAAACCAGAAATGCAGGACAGGCCAGGGAGAAAAGGGAGCCTTGTTATGCTGACGGGCCAGATGAAAATGGCCAACGGCAACTCTGGAGAAGTGTATGGTGTTTCCTAAAACATATAAATAACAGAGCTACAGAGCATAGGGCACTTACACTCATGGGCGTATATCTTGGAAAAACCAAAAATCGACAGGACACAGGCACCCCAAATTTTAGGGCTGCTCTCTGTACAAGATCCTCGACTTCGGTACACCTTAAATATCCCAGGAGAGAGAAAAATGGGTAAAGAAGTTGTGGTAGTTATGTACAATGCAATACCATTCAGCCATGAAGTCAATGTCATAAGCCTAGTAGCAGCATAATGAGTGGATTTAGGTACGATGATTCTAAATGAAATAAGTCACTCAGATAAAGAAACTAATCATAAGATATCACTTATAGAGGGAATGTAAAAATCGCTACACATGAATTGAATTACAGAACAGTACACAGTCACACATTTAGAAAACACACTTATGGCTGCTTATGTGGAAAGGTGAGGTGGGGTGATGCATAAAACAAGACTTTGAAATTAGCACAGATAACGTTCCATAAACCAAATATGTAATAGACAATACTTAATCATTGCTCAGTGAACTGGACCCAACACCCCTTGCTGACCACAGAAGAATATACCTGAGTAGTAAGAATCTTAAAAACTATTTATTGATATCTCTCTGTAAGTGAATCAAGTGGGTGTAAAGCGGCATAAACACAGCATTGACAATCAGCTAAACTCCATTATAGAAATAAATTACAAAAAAAAAAAAAAAAAACCAAAGATAGTGAAAGAGAAATTCTGACAAAATTCGTTCAAGGTCTGTGATGCAACCTGGATTGACCACATCTACACCCACAGCTGAATGAGACATAAGGCTGGACACTCTTGGGGCTGAGACGATTGCTGAAGTTGGGTGAGCAAACGAAGACCCTTTAAAGTAATGCTGTGTGGTACCCATTCCATGGGTCCCAAATCTCCAGGTTCAAGGGAATCTTCCTACAGCTAAAACATGCATGGGAAACCCAGAGGATGGTACACGGTGTGACTGGGAAAGATTTCTAAAATGCACCTCATTTCTCATCTCCTGGTGCTTGGGTTCACCCTTCCAGCTGCTTTACTAACAATCTGCTCACTTGGAGAATCAGTACTTTTAACTTCATGTTTTGTATAGCTTGCAATTTGTCCGGAGGATGAATGGGAAGAGGGGGAACCAAACAGAGATGAGCTCTAGGTCTTTGGACAGGCAGATGTTACTCTAATTTCCAATCAGGAGGAAGAACTAACCAAAGGCTCAGAATGACCCCCGCAACAAGAATAGGGCCTGAAGCATTCCTGCGGTTTTGCGGGCAGCTCCCTAAAAGGCGAGATGAAAAATGGAGCTCAGGGTCACTGCAATTCACAAACCTGCACGGTTATAAATGAAAACTATTGTCCAAAAATATATTGAGGTAAGGACACGAAGAGGATTTGAAAGCAAGGCAGAATTGCAGGAAACACTTTTAAGAGGTAGACTGAAGTTGCCTTTAAAGCACATGAAAAGGTGCAGAACTTCGACAATGATGCAGTTGGCTAAAAAGGGCGTAGGCGTTTTTTCCTGAATATATTCAGGAAAAAACGCCGACGCCTTTTTGGCTAACCAAAGAAGCTGGCAATGCAAATCAGCAGTACAAAGAAGTCTCACTTCGCATCCTGAAAAAGTGTAAAAACCAGAAATGCAGGACAGGCCATGGAGAAAAGGGAGCCTTGTTACGCGGATGGGCAAGATGTAAATGGCCAACGGCCACTCTGGAGAAGTGTACGGTGTTTCCCAAAACATAAAAATACAGACCTACAGAGCATAGAGCACTTACACTCATGGGCATATATCTTGGAATAACCAAAAATCGACAGGACACAGGCACCCCAAAGTTTAGGGCTGCTCTGTTTACAAGAACCTCGACTTCAGTACGCCATAAATACCTCAGGAAAGAGAACAATGGATAAAGAACTTGTGATACTTATGAACAATGGAATATCACTCAGCCATGTAATCAATGTCATAAGGCTAGCAGCAGCATAATGAGTGGATTTAGGTATGATGATCTTAAGTGAAAAAGTCATAATGAAAAAGAAACTTATCATAAGTTCACTTATAGAGGGAATGTAAAAATCGCTACTCATGAACTGAATTACAAAACAGAGCAGACTCTCACATGTAAAAAACAAACTTATGGCTGCTTCAGGGGAAAGGTGAGGTGGGGTGTTGCATAAAACAAGAGTTTGACATTAGCACAGATACCGTTCCATAAACCAAATATGTAATAGACAAGACCTACTTATTCCTCAATGAACTGGACTCAACGCACCCTATTCACCGCAGAACAATATATCTAACTAGTAAGAATCTTAAAAAGTATTTATTGATATCTCTCTGTAAGTGAATCAAATGGGTGTAAAGCGGCATAAACACAGCATTGAAAATCAGCTAAACCCCATTATAAAAATAAATTACAAAAAAACCCCAAGATACTGAAATTCTTACAAAATTCGTTCAGGGGCTTTGATGCAATCTGGATTCACCACATCTAGACCCAGGATGGATGACACCTAAGGCTGGACACTCGTGGGGCTGAGAGGTTTAGTGAGGATGGGTCAGCATATGCAGCCCCCATGGAGTAATACTCCCTGTTCTCCATTCCATGGGACTAAAATCTCCACGTGCAGGGGAACCTTCCTACAGCTAAAACATGCATGGGACACCCAGAGGATGTTACAGAATGTGATCGGGAAGAGTCTGGAGAAGGCACCTCATCTCCTCATTTCTTAGTGCTCAGGTTCCCTCCACCAGCCTCTTTCCTAAAAATCTCCCCACTTGGGGAATCATCACCTTCGACATCCTTTTTCGAACAGTGTGGAATTTGTCCAGAGGATGAAGGGGAACGGGTGGAACCAATGAGAAATAATCCCTAGGTGTTTGGACAGGCACATGTCACTCTAATTTCCAATCAGGAAGATGAATTGATCAAAACCTCATCTTTACCCTGGAACGAGAATAGGGCTTGAAGAAATCCTGCTGTTTTGTGGCCAGTTCCCAAGAATGCAAGTTGAATAATGGAGCTCAGGGGCACTGCAATTCACAAACTGGCAGGGTTGTTAATGATACCTATCGTCGAAAAATGTATTGAGGTAAATCATCGAAAAGGACTTGAAAGCAAGGCAGAATGGCAGGAAAGGGATTTCAAGAAGTAGATTGGACTCGGCATTAAATCACATGAAAAGCGGCTGAACTTTGCCAATGATGATTTTGGCCAAAAAGGGCATATGCATTTTTCCTGAATATATTCAGGAAAAAAGCATATGCCCTTTTTCCCAGCCAAAGAAGCAGACAATTCTAATCAACACCTCAAAGAGTTATCCATTCACATGTGTCAGAAGGGCCACCCTCAAAAAGTGTAAAAACCACATGCAGGAGAGAGTGTGGAAAAAAGTGAGCCCTGTTATGCTGTTGGGGGGAATGTAAATTGCAAACGACTACTCTGGAGAAGAGTATTGTGTTTCCTAAAACATCTGAAAAACAGAGCTACAGAGCATAGGGAACTTCCACTCATGGGCGTATATCTTGGGAAAACCAAAAATTGACAAGACACAGGCACCCCTACGTTTCGTGCTGCTCTGTTTAGAAATGCCTCAACTTGTGTACAACTTACATGCCCTTGGAAGGAAAAAATGGATTAAGAAGATGTGGTACTTATGTACAATGGAATATTACTCAGCCATTAAATCAATGAAATAAGGCCCGTTGGAACAACTCATGGAGACTTATGTATGATCACTCTAAGCAACATAAGTCAGACATAAAAAGAGACTTATCATAAAGTATCACTTATAGATGGTATCTAAAAATGGCTATACATGAACTAAATTACAAAACAGAAACAGAGTCACACATTTAGAAAACACACTTATGGCTGCTAAAGGAGAAAGGTGGGGTGGAGTGATGCATAAACCAGGAGGTTGAAATTAGCATAGATACAGTTCCATAAGCAAAATAAGTAATCAACAGGACCTACTGTATAGCTCAAAGAACTGGACTCAGCACACTGTTGTCACTGGAAAAGAATATATAAGACTGGTAAGAATCTGTAAAAGAATTAATTGATGTCTCTCTTTAAGTGAGTCAAGTGTATAGATGTAGAGCAGCAAGAAACACAGTATTGAAAGTCAGCTATACCCCATTATAAAATTAAATAACAAGAACAAAAAAAGACAGTGAGAGAGAGAGAGAAATTCTTACAAAATTTGTTCAGGGGCTGTGATGCAACCTGGACTGACCACATCTAGACACACAGCTGGATGGGACCTAAGGCTCTACACTCATGGGTCTGAGAGGCTTGGTGAGGATGGGACAGCAAATGCAGCCCTTTTAGAGTAATACTGCGTGGTACCCATTCCATGGGCCCCATATCTCCCGGTGAAGGGGACCCTTCCTACAGCTAAAACATGCATGGGACATCCAGAGGATGGTAAACTGTCTGATCGGGAAGAGTTTGGGAGAGTCACCTCATCTCCACCTCTCCTGGTATTCGGGTTCCCCCCTCCAGCTCCTTTCCCTAGAGTCTCCCCACTTTGGGAAGGCAGCACACTCAACAGCTGGTTTTGCACAGCTTGGAATTTTCGGGGTGAAGAAGGGGAATGGGGGTTGGAATGAGACACAAGCCCTAGATGTTTGGACAGGCATATGCCACTCTAGTTTCCTAATCTGGAAGAATTTCTCTATCCTTCAGGTGCCTGAGTAACCGGATTGGGTCTGTAGAAATCCTGCCCCGTTGTGGCTGCTTCCCTAAACAAGTTGAAAACTGGTGCTCAGGGGCACTGCAATCCACAGACATGCAGGGTTGTAACTGACACCTCTAATGGAGTCATTTCTCCAGCCAAGTATTCGTAAAGGCCTTGTAAGCAGGCAGAATTGCAGAAAAGGGATTTCAGGAGGTAGTTTGCACTCGCCATTAAAGCACATGCAAAGCTGCTGAATATCGCCAATGATGCAGTTGGCCAAAAAGGCCGTATGCGTTATTCCTTAATATATTCAGGAAACACCCTTACTCCCTTTTTGGCCAACAAAACAGGCGGGCAATGCATATCAATACTACAAAGAGGTATCACTTCGCACCAGTCAGAATGGCCAACCTCACCAAGTGTAAAACCTGAAATGCAGGACAGGGTGTGGAGAAAAGGGAACCCTGACAAGCTGATGGTGGGAATGTAAATTGCTAACAGCCACTCTGGAGAAGTGATGGTGATTCCTTAAAAATCTAAAAAACAGAGCTTCAGAGCATATGGCGCTTCCACTCCTGGGCCTGTATCTTGGAAAAAACATAAATTGACAGAACCCAGGCACTCCAACCTTTATGCAGCCCTGTTTACAAGAGCCTCTACTTGGAAGCTACCTAAAAGTCCTTGGAAGGAAGAACGGATAAAGAAATTATGGTGCATATGTACAATGGAATATTATTCAGCCATGAAATGAATGAAATAAGGCTATTTGCAGCCCCTCGGAAGGACCTAGATACATTCATACTAAGTGTCATAAAACAGACAATGATAAATATCATATGGTATTACTGGTGGAATCTAAAAATTGATACAAAGGTACTATCTGGGCTTCCCTGGTGGCGCAGTGGTTGAGAGTCCACCTGCCGATGCAGGGGACGCAGGTTCGTGCCCCGGTCCGGGAAGATCCCACATGCCGCGGAGTGGCTGGGCCCGTGAGCCATGGCCGCTGGGCCTGTGCATCCAGAGCCTGTGCTCCGCAACGGGAGAGGCCACAACAGTGAGAGGCCCGCGTACCGCAAGAAACAAAAACAAACAAAAACCTGACACTCATCTAAAGAAAGAGAAGTAGAGACAGAAAGAGAGAAGAACTCATATCAAGCATATATAAAAAACTCATAAATAAGAAGTCTTCAATAAGAAGATAATGTAATAGCAAAAATGGGGAAAATATACTAAAAGATATTTCAAAAAAGAGAGTACAGAATGTTAAGTAAACATATCAAAAGATGCTTTGCTTCTAGGTAGTCAATTAAATGCAAAAAAGTGATACCTGGAATTATCACTCACCTACCAGAAAGTTCAAATTAAAATGACAGGTATTATCAAGTTTGACAAGAATGTGTATAATCCTTGAATCTCATTCACTGCTGATGAGGATGAAAAATCATATAAATGTTTTGAAAATAGTTAGAAATATCTAAAAAAGATAAACATATGAAAGCTATGACTCAAAAATTTTACTACTACATGTATACTGAACAATAATTTATACACACCCCACCAAAGCTCAAGTTCTAGAATTTATATACCAGTGCTATTCTCAATAGACACAAACTGAAATCACTCATATTGTAATACACATTGGAATAAATTAATTAATAGTTAAATATTTACACTATGGAATCCTATGCAACAGTGGCAATGCATGATCACAACAACAGGCAACCATATAGGCATATTCACAAACAACATAAAATAAAAAAGCCCAATCCAAAAGTGATTTTACTATGCCATTACATTTATATAAAATACAAAATACAGGTAAAGTGATCTTTTTGTTAGATACCAAAACAATATTAAACCTTAAGGGGAGTCAATAGAATGGGACCAGGGGGCTTCTGAGTATCTGGCAATTTTCTGTGTCTTTATCTAGAAGCTATGTATAGAGTGTATTTAGATTCTTAATTTTCTGAAATTTGTCATTTCCTCACAAACCATGCATGTTTTTAGTTTTTTATAAATAACAAAAAGTAAAAAAGATAGACTAGGGAAGGTAATTATATTAGCACTTTAATATCCATGCTTTTCAAGGTGGAAGTGAAAGGTATTAAATACTTGACATTGTGATTAGTTCTTAAAAGTAAGGTGAAAATTTGAGATTAATAAATAAGACCTACTTCTTCATATATAATCCTCAAAGAGGAGGAGTAGAAAGGAGTATTTTTTTTTTTTTACTTAATACAGAATCGTTAAGATAGAAAATAATGAAAACAGACTAGATTTTAAAAAGAGCACACTGGACTTCCTTGGTGGCATAGTGGGTAAGAATTTGCCTGCCAATGCAGGGGACAGGGGTTCAATCCCTGGTCTGGGAAGATCCCACATTCCACAGAGCAACTAAGCCCATGTACCACAACTACTGAGCCTGCACTCTAGAGCCTGCAAGCAACAACTATTGAGCCTGCATGACACAACTACTGAAGGCCATTCACCTAGAGCCCATACACCACAACAAGAGAAACCACCACAAGGAGAAGCCGGTGCACCACAACGATGAGTGGCCCCTGCTTGACAGAACTAGAGAAAACCTGTGCAGCAACAAAGACCCAACGCAACCAAAAATAAATAAAATTAAATCTTTTGACTTCTGAGATTACTCACTCACATGGCTGTAGGTAAGAGGCCACAGTTCCTTGCCACATGGATCTCTCCGTAGGGCTGCTTGAGTGTCTTCATGACATGGCAGCTGGCTTACCCCAGGATGAGTGATATAGCAGAAACCAAAGCAGAAGCTGCAATGTCTTTTATACCTTTGGAAGCTGCACTTTGTCATTTCTGCAATGTCTTATTAGTTAAACAGGCAGCCCTTTTCAAGTGTGAGGAGCCACACAGGTGCATGAAGACTGGGAGATAATTAGGGGATGATTTAGGGCCATCTTGGAGGCTGGCTACCAAACTGGCTGACTTGCCAAAGACTGACTTTTGTTTTCCTCACTTCTTGGGAGAAAATGATCAGTGAATCCCATTGGTGGTCTTTGAGATGTACCAAAGCTACCTCTTGCTCTCACCCACGGCCGTGTGGCTGACAGGGTCTTGGTGCTCCAGCCGGGTGTCAAGCCTGTGCCTCTGAGGTGGAGGAGCTGAGTTCAGGACATTGGTCTACCAAAGACCTCTGGCACCTCGTAATATCAAACAGCAAAAGCTCTCCCAGAGATATCTGTCTCAACGCTAAGACCCAGCTCCACTCAAAGACCAGCAAGATCCACTGCTGGACACCCCATGCCAAGCAACTAGCAAGACAGGAATGCAGGCCCACCCATCAGCAGAGAGGCTGCATAAAATCATAAGGTCACACACATCCCAAAACAGACACCAGATGCGGACCTGCCCAACAGAAAGACAAGATCCAGACACACCCACCAGAACACAGCCACCAGTCCCCTCCACCAGAAAGCCTACACAACCCACTGAACCAATCTTAGCCACTGGAGGCAGACAGCAAAAACAACAGGAACTATGAAACTGCAGACTGTGAAAAGGAGAACCCAAACACAGTCCCGAAAGCCAAATGAGAAGACAGAGAAACACACAGCAGATAAAGGAGCAAGGTAAAAACCCACCAGACCAAACAAATGTAGAGGAAATAGGCACTCTACCTGAAAAAGAATTCAGAGTAATGATAGCAAAGATCATCCCAAATCCTGGAACTGGAATGGAGAATATACAAGAAAAGTTTAACAAGGGCCTAGAAGAAATAAAGAGCAAACAATGATGAGCAACACAATAAATGGAATTAACAATTCTCTAGAAGGAAACAATAGCAGAATAACTGAGGCAGAAGAATGGATGAATGACCTGGAAGATTAAATAGTGGAAATAACTACTGCAGAGCAGAATAAAAAAAAAAGAATGAAAAGAATTGAGGACAAAAAAAAAAAAGAATTGAGGACAATCTGAGACACCTCTGGGACAACATTAACCGCACCAACATTCGAACAGAGTGGGCCCAGAAGTAGAAGAGAAAAAGAAAGAGACTGAGAAGATATTTGAAGAGATTATAGTTGAAAACTTCCCTAATATGGGAAAGGAAATCATTAATCAAGTCCAGGAAGTGCAGAGAGTCCCATACAAGATAAACCCAAGGAGAAACAGGCCAAAACATATATTAATCAAACTATCAAAAATTAAATACAAAGAAAAAATATTAAAAGCAGCAAGGGAAAAACAACAAATAACACACAAGGGACTCCCCATGAGGTTAAAAGTTGATCTTTCAGCAGAAACTCTGCAAGCCAGAAGGGACTGGCACGACATATTTAAAGTGATGAAATGGAAAAAGCTACAACCAAGATTACTCGACCCAGCAAGGATCTCATTCAGATTCGATAGAGAAATTAAAACCTTTACAGACAAGCAAAAGCTAAGAGAATTCAGCACCATCAAACCAGCTCTACAACAAATGCTAAAGGAACTTCTCTAGGCAGGAAACACAAGAGAAGGAAAAGACCTACAATAACAAACCCAAAACAATTAAGAAAATGGTAATACAAACATACATATCAATAATTACCTTAAATGTAAATGGATTAAATGCTCCAACCAAAAGACATAGACTGGCTGGATAGATCGGAAAACACGACCGGTATATATGTGGTCTACAAGAGACCCACTTCAGACCCAGGGACACATACAGACTGAAAGTGAGGGGATGGAATAAGATATTCCATGAAAATGGAAATCAAAAGAAAGCTATATTAGCAATTCTTTTTTTTTTTTTTTCTTTTTGTGGTATGCGGGCCTCTCACTGTTGTGGCCTCTCCCGTTGCGGAGCACAGGCTCCGGATGCGCAGGCCCAGCGGCCATGGCTCACGGGCCCAGCCGCTCCGCGGCATATGGGATCCTCCCAGACCGGGGCACGAACCCGTATCCCCTGCATCGGCAGGCGGACTCTCAACCACTGCGCCACCAGGGAGGCCCAGCAATTCTTATATCAGGCAAAAAAGACTTTAAAATAAAGACTATTACAGGAGACAAAGAAGGTCACTATGTGATGATCAAGGGATCAATCCAAGAAGAAGATATGCACCCAACACAGAAGGACCTCAATACATAAGGCAAATGCTTACAGCCATAAAAGGGGAAATCGACAGTAACACAATCATAGTAGGGGACTTTAGCACCTCTCTTTCACCAATTAACAGATCATCCAAAATGAAAATAAATAAGGAAGCACAAGTTTTAAATGATACATTAAACAAGATGGACTTAATTGATATTTATAGGACATTCCATCCAAAAACAACACAATACACTTTTTCTCAAGTGCTCGTGGAATATTCTCCAGTATAGATCACATCTTGGGTCACAAATCAAGCCTTGGTAAATTTAAGAAAACTGAAATCATATCAGTTATCTTTTCCAACCACAATGCTATCACACTAGATATCAATTACAGGAAAAAAATCTGTAAAAAAATACAAACACATGGACGCTAAACAATACACTACTTAATAACCAAGAGATCAATGAAGAAATCAAAGAAGAAATAAAAAATACCTAGAAACAAATGACAATGAAAACATGAAGAACCAAAACCTATGGGACACAGCAAAAGCAGTTCTAAGAGTGAAGTTTATAGCAATACAATCCTACCTCAAGAAACAAGAAACATCTCAAATAAACAACCTAACCTTACATCTAAAGCAATTAGAGAAAGAAAGAAAAAAAAAAAAGTCAGCAGAGGAAAGAAATCATAAAGATCAGATCAGAAATAAATGAAAAAGAAATGAAGGAAACGACAGCAAAGATCAAAAAAACTAAAAGCTGGTTCTTTGAGAAGATAAACAAAATTGATAAACCATTAGCCAGACTCATCAAGAAAAAAAGGGAGAAGACTCAAATCAATATAATTACAAATGAAAAAGGAGAAGTAACAACTGACACTGCAGAAATAAAAAGGATCATGAGAGATTACTGCAAGCAACTATATGCCAATAAAATGGACAACCTGGAAAAAATGGACAAATTCTTAGAAAAGCACAACCTTCCAAGACTGAACCAAGAAGAAATAGAAACTATAAACAGACCAATCCCAAGCACTGAAATTGAAACTGTGATTAAAAATCTTCCAATAAACAAAAGTCCAGGACCAGATGGCTTCACAGGAGAATTCTATCAAACATTTAGAGAAGAGCTAAAACCTATCCTTCTCAAACTCTTCCAAAATATAGCAGAGGGAGGAACTCTCCCAAACTTATTCTATGAGACCACCATCTCCCTGATACCAAAACCAGACAAAGATGTCACAAAGAAAGAAAACTACAGGCCAATATCACTGATGAACATAGATGCAAAAATCCTCAACAAAATACTAGCAAACAGAACCCAACAGCACATTAAAAGGATCATACACCATGATCAAGTGGGGTTTATCTCAGGGATGCAAGGATTCTTCAATACATGCAAATCAATGTGATACACCATATTAAAAAAACTGAAGGAAAAAAACCATATGATCATCTCAATAGATGCAGAAAATTCTTTCAACAATATTAAACACCCATTTATGACAAAAACCCTCCAGAAAGTAGGCATAGAGGGAACTTTTCTCAACATAATAAAGGCCATATATGACAAACCCAGAGCCAACATCGCTCTCAATGGTGAAAAAGTGAAACCATTTCCACCAAGATCAGGAACAAGACAAGGTTGCCCACTCACCACTATTATTCAACACACTTTTGGAATTTTTAGCTATAGCAGTCAGAGAAGAAAAAGAAATAAAAGGAATCCAAATCGGAAAAGAAGTTAAGCTGTCACTGTTTGCAGATGACATGATACGATACATAGAGAATCCTAAAGATGCTACCAGAAATCTACCAGAGTTAATCAATGAATTTGGTAAGGTTGCAGGATACAAAATTAATATACAGATATCTCTTTCATTCCTAGACACTAAAGATGAAAAATCTGAAAGAGAAATTAAGGAAACACTCCTATTTACCACTGCAACAAAAAGAATAAAATACCCAGGAATAAACCTACCTAAGGAAACAAAAGACGTTTACTGAGAAAACTATAAGACACTGATGAAAGAAATCAAAGATGACACAAACAGAGAGATATACCATGTTCTTGGATTGGAAGAATCAACATTGTGAAAATGACTATACCACCCATAGCAATCTACAGATTCAATGCAATCCCTATCAAACTACCAATGGCATTTTTCAGTGAACTAGAACAAAATATTTCACAATTTGTATGGAAACAGAAAGGACCCCGAACAGCCAAAGCAATTTTGAGAAGAAAAACAGAGCTGGAGGAATCAAGCTCCCTGACTTCAGACTATACTACAAAGCTACAGTAATCAAGACAGTATGGTACTGGCACAAAAAACAGACATATAGATCAACGGAACAGGAGAGAAAGCCCAGAGATAAACCCATACACATATCATCACCTTATTTTTGATAAAAGGAGGCAATAATATACAATGGAGAAATCACAGCCTCTTCAATAAGTGGTGCTGGGAAAACTGGACAGCTACGGGTAAAAGAATGAAATTAGAAGATTCCCTAACACCATACACAAAAATAAACTCAAAATGGATTAAAGACCTACATGTAAGGCCAGACACTGTAAAATTCTTAGAGGAAAACATAGGCAGAACACTCTATGACATCAATCACAGCAAGATTCTTTTTGACCTTTCTCCTAGAGAATGGAAATAAAGACAAAAATAAACAAATGTGACCTAATGTGACTTAAAAGTTTTTGCACAGCAAAGGAAAATGTAAACACGACGAAAAAACAATACTCAGAATGGAAGGAAATATTTGCCAACGAAGCAACTGACAAAGGATTAATTTCCAAACTTTACAAGCAGCCCAAGCAGCTCAATATCAAAAAAACAAACAACCCAATCCATAAATGGACAGAAGACCTAAATAGACATTTCTCCAAAGAAGATACACAGATTCCCAACAAACACATGAAAGAATGCTCAACATTACTGATCATTAGATAAATGCAAATCAAAATTACAATGAGGTATCACCACACACAGGTAAGAATGGCCATCATCAAAAAAATCTACAAACAATAAATGCTTCAGAGGTGTGGAGAAAAGAGAACCCTCTGGAACGGTTGGTGGGAATATACATTGATACAGCACCTATGGAGAACAGTATGGAGGTTCCTTAAGAAACTAAAAATAGAACTACCATAAGACATGGCAATCCCACTACTGGGCATATACCTGGATAAAACCATAATTCAAAAAGAGTCATATTCCACAATGTTCATTGCAGCTCTATTTGCAATAGCCAGGACATGGAAGAAACCTAAGCGTCTATCAACAGATGAATGGATAAAGAGGAAGTTGCACATCTTCAATATACAATGGAATATTACTCAGCCATAAAAAGAAATGAAATTGAGTTATTTGTAGTGAGGTGGATGGACCTAGAGTCTGTCATACAGAGTGAAGTAAGTCAGAAAGAGAGAAACAAATACTGTATGCTAACACATATATATGGAATCTAAAAAAAAAAATGGTTGGGAAGAACCTAGGGGCAGGACAGGAATAAAGACACAGACATAGAGAATGGACTTGAGGACATGGGGAGGGGGAAGGGTAAGCTGGGATGAAGTGAGAGAGTGGCATGGACTTATATATACTATCAAATGTAAAATAGATAGCTAGTAGGAAACAGCTGCATAGCACAGGGAGATCAGCTCAGTGCTTTGTGACCACTTAGAGGGGTAGGAGGGAGACGCAAGAGGGAGGAGATATGGGGATATATGTATATGTATAGCTGAGTAACTTTGTTATAAAGCAGAAACTAACACACCATTGTAAAGCAATTATAGTCCATTAAAGATGTTAAAAATCAATCAATCAATAATTTATGCCCCCCAATTTAAATCTTTTTTTAAAATAAATAAAAAAGAGCACTCAATAACATGGTAACTCTAAACCTAAGTATTTTCAGTACTATAGTAAATGTAAATGGATTAACATCTCCTATGAAAATGTATTTTTTTATATTATGTGCAACAAAATTTTTTTCACTATATACACATAAAATAAAAGAATTACATTAGAAAGGAGAAAATATTCTATGTATTTAAAAACA
This sequence comes from Mesoplodon mirus, assembly GCF_964341445.2. Lineage (NCBI taxonomy): Eukaryota > Metazoa > Chordata > Mammalia > Artiodactyla > Ziphiidae > Mesoplodon > Mesoplodon mirus. The sequence continues at coordinate 100,088,033 of NC_138979.1, read as the reverse complement.
ATAAAACAATAAGCATATAATATGCGTCTTAGATAAAGTAGTCTTTAAGTTAAGAACAATTTGTCATTATTGTAATTAGTATTATTATCCCAATTTCTTAAAAATATTTCAATACTTTTTCTATTTGAAAAAATATTTTAATATTTTTTCTTTGCTCTTTTGTGGTCTAATACATGGTAAGTATTTAGGTTCTAACATAACCTAAAAATATATGTTTTTTTTTTTACAGCCGAACAAAACTGAATCAAGAAGAAATAGATAACTTGAAAAGACTGATCACTAAAAGCAAAATAGAATCTGTAATTTAAAAAAACTCCCTACCAACAAAAGTCCAGGGTCAGATGGTTTCACAGGCAAATTCTACCAAATATACAAAGCAGAACTTACACTGATTCTTCTCAAACTCTTCGAAAAGATTGAAGAGTAAGGAATACTTCCAAAGACATTCTATGAAGCCACCATCACCCTGATATCAATATCAGATGAGGGGGGACTTCCCTGGTAGCACAGTGGTTAAGAATCCATCTGCCAATGCAGGGGACATAGGTTTGAGCCCTGGTCCGGGAAGATCGCACATGCCATGAAGCAAATAAGCCTGTGTGGAACAACTACTGAGCCTGCGCTCTACAGCCCACGAGCCACAACTACTGAGCCTGATAGCCACAACTACTGAAGCCTGCACACCTAGAGCCCATGCTCTGCAACAAAAGAAGCCACTGCAATGAACAGCCTGCATACCACAACGAAGAGTAACCCCCGCTCACTGCAACTAGAAAGAGCCCGTGCACAGCAACGAAGACCCAATGCATCCAAAAATAAAGGAAAGAAATTTACAAAAAACAAAACAAAACAACAAAAAAACCCAGAAGGGGACTTTTCTGGTGGCCTTGTAGTTAAGATTTCACCTTCTAGTGCAGGGGGCGTGGGTTTGATCCCTGGTCGTGGAGCTAAGATCCTACATGTCTCACAAACAAGAAACCAAAACATAAAACAGAAGCAGTACTATAACAAATTCAATAAAGACAAAACACACACACACACACACACACACACACACACACAAAGACACTAGCAAAAAAGAAAATTGCAGGCCAATATCTTTGATAAATATAGATGCAAAAATTCTCAACTGAATATTAGAAAACCGAATCTGACAACACATAAGAGGATCATACACCATGACGAAATTTGATTCACCCCAGTGTCACAAAGTTGTTTCAACATATGCAAATCAATCAACATGATACACCCCATCAACAAAGGAAAAACGCAAAACAACTGATCATCTCAATAGATGCCGAAAAAGCATTTGAAAAACTTCAACATCCATTCATGATAAAAACGCTCACAAAAGTGGGTATACAGGAAACATATCTCAACACAATAAAAGCTATTTATGACAAACCCACAGCCAATATAATACTCAATGTTCATAAGCTGAAAGCCTTCCCGCTAAAATCTGGAACAAGACAAGGATGCCCACTCTCACCTCTTCTCTTCAACATAGTATTGGAAGTCCTACCACAACAATCAGACAAGAAAAATAAATAAAATCTAACCAAATTGAAAGGGAGGTGGTAAAGTTGTCATTATATGCAGATGACATGATAATATATATAAAGAAAACCCTAAAAATTCCACACAAAAACTACTAGAACTGATAAACAAATTCAACAAAGTAGCAGGATACAAGATTAACATACATAAATTGGTTGCATTTCTTTGTTTTTCTTTTTTAAATTTATTTTGGCTGCATTAGGTCTTCATTGCTGTGCATGGGCTTTCTCTAGTTGTGGCCAGTGGGGGTTAGTCTTCATTGTGGTGTGCAGGGTTCTCATTGCAGTGGCTTCTCTTGTTGCAGAGCATGGGCTCTAGGCATGCGGGCTTAAGTAGTTGTGGCACACGGGCTCAGTAGTTCTGGCTCACGGGCTCTAGTGTGCAGGCTAAGTAGTTGTAGAGCACAGGTTTAGTTGCTCCACAGCATGTGAGATCTTCCTGCACCAGGGCTCAAACCCATGTCCCCTGTATTGGCAGGCGGATTCTCAACCATGGAGCCAACAGGGAAGTCCCTGGTTGCATTTCTTTACACTAACAATGAAATATCAGAAAGGGAATGTAAACAAGCAATACTTTTTAAAATGGCATAAAAAATACTTATGAATAAACCTCACCAAGGAGGTGAAAGACTTATATGCTGAGAACTACAAAACATTAGTAAAGGAAACTGAAGATGATCCAAAGAAATGGAAAGACATACCATGCTCTTGGACAGGAAGAATTAATAGTGTTAAAATGGCCATACTACTCAAAGCAATCTACAGATTTAATATGATTCCTATCAAATTACCCAGGACATTTTCCCCAGAACTAGAACAAATAATCCTAAAATGTATCTGGAACCATAAAAAGTCAGAACTGTCAACACAATCCTGAGGAAAAAGAACAAAGCAGGAGGCATAACCCTCCTAAACTTCACACAATACTACAAAGTTACAGTAATGAAAACCGCATGGTATTGGCACAGAAAGAGATACATGGAACAATGGAATGGAATAGAGATCCCAGAAATAAACCCACACACCTATGGTCAATTAACCTTCAACAAAGGAGGCAAGAATATACAATGGGGAAAAGATAGTCTCTTCAGCAAGTGGTGTTTTGAAAGTTGGACAGCCGTATGCAAATCAGTGAAGTCAGAACATACCCTCACACCATACACAAAAATAAACATAAAACGGCTTGTATGCTTAAATATAATATATGACACCTTAAAACTCCTAGAAGAGAACATAAGCAAAACATTCTCTGACATAAATCATACCAAAGTTTTCCTAGGTAGTTCTCCCAAGGCAGTACAAATACAGTAAGTCACCTACATAACGAACCTTCAAGTTGCAAACTCTCAAAGATGCAAATGTCAATTTGCATGTCCAAACATGTAAGTCAGTTCACGTGTCTGGCATACATTGTCACATGAGTGCATCCTCTATAAGTGGTTGTGCTTTTGTGTGCTTTACAGTACTGTATAGAGTACGGTAGTACAGTACCTTTATTTCAAGTCCAAGATGTCTGGAAGCAAGCGTAAAAGCAGCGGTGATGTAGCTGTTACTGTTAAGAAGCACCAAGCGATAATGATGGAAACAAAAGTGAAAATAATTGAGAGAGTGGAGCAAGGCGAAAAGATGTTAGACATCACTCATTCTTATAACATGAATCATTCAATCATTGGCACGAATCTAAAGAACAAGGACAAGATCATGGAACATGTGAAGTCTGCTGTGCCGATGATGTTGACAAAATATCAAAGAAGCATGGAAAAGTGATGGAGGAGATGGAGAAACTTCTCAGTGTGTGGATGCAGGATCAACATCAGCGCTGAGTCCTGCTCAGCTTAATGCTGATTCAAGAGAAAGCTAAAAAGCCTTTATGAAGACTTGAAGAAGAAACACGGCAAAGAATCCGAGGGCCCATCTTTTAATGCCAGCCATGGCTGGTTTCATCGGTTCAAGGCTAGAGCCAACCTTCACAATGTAAAAGTAAGTGGAGAGGCAGCAAGTGCAGATAGGGTAGCTGTCCAGGAACTTCCTGAAACACTTTGAGAAATTATTGATGATGGTGTGTATTTACCCAAGCAGGTTTTTAATGTGGATGAGACACAACTGTACTGGAAGAGGATGCCAGACCGAAGTTACATCAGTAAGGAGGAAAAGATGATGCCGGGCTATAAAGCAGCAAAGGATACGATAACTGTTGTTTGGTGGCAATGCTTCCAGTGATATGAAGCTGAAGCCTCTCTTAGTTTATCATTCAGAGAACCCAAGAACCCTTAAAAACATAGCCAAGGGCTCTCTCCCTGTTGTGTGGAAGCGTAACCCCAAAGCCTGGATTACACAGGCCACTTTCCAGGGCTGGTTTTGCCACCACTTTATCCCATATTGCTTGGAGAACGACGTCCCAGCAAAACGTTCTTTTGCTGCTCGACGATGTTCTGGGCCACCCCCCATTCATGGATGACTTTCATCTCAACGTCAAAGTAGTGCATCTGTCACCAAATAACTACATTGCTCATCCAACCTATGGACCAGGGAGTTATAGCGACTTTCAAGAAATATTATTTGGGCTTCCCTGGTGGCGCAGTGGTTGAGAGTCCGCCTGCCAATGCAGGAGACACGGGTTCGTGCCCCGGTCCGGGAAGATCCCACATGCCGCAGAGCGGCTGGACCCGTGAGCCATGGCTGCTGAGCCTGTGCGTCCAGAGCCTGTGCTCCGCAACGGGAGAGGCCACAACAGTGAGAGGCCCGCGTACCACAAAAAAAAAAAAAAAAGAAATATTATTTATGTCACACTGTTTGTCAGGCAGTAAAGGTAAGTGACAAATCAGGAACAACCTAGGGACAATTTTGGAAGGATTATAACATCTACAAGACCTTAAAAAACATTGACTTTGCATGGTGTGAGTGTATGGCGGTCACCATGAATGGGGTTTGGAAGAACATTTGCCAACAGCTTGTTCATGATTTTTGTGGATTTGAGAAGGTAGATCAGAAGTGCGAAGAGGTCTTCAGCAACGTAGTGACCCTCAGTGAGAAGCTGGAGCTAGGTCTGCAAGAGGACGATTTCATTGAACTCCTTGCTGTGCAACATGAGGAGCTTACTAATGAAGACGTGATGGAATTGGAGGCCCAGAGAAAGGATGAAGAGGGACAGGAGGAAGAAGAAGTAACTGAAGAACTGAAGAGATTCACGACACAGAAAAGGGCAAGGGGATCTTCTTTATTTGAGGAAGCACTGTTAGATTTTGAGGCACAGGACCTGAACATAGAATAATACCCAAAGGTGGCAGCAGCAGCCACTCAGAATGCAATCAGTGCTACCTTGTCATCTATAATGAGAAGAAAAGAGCTACTACCCAGACATCAATGGATCATTTTTTCAAGAGGGTAGATAGAATTAAATCCAGCAAGGAACCAGAACCTGTGCCATCAGTGTCAGGTATGAGTGAAATTGCAGCTTGCCCTCTGTCTCCTACTGCTGATAATCCTTCACCTCTACCTTCTCCCACCTCCTCTCCCTCCTCCAATCAGTAACTCTTCTTGCCTGTTCACTCTATGCCAGCCCGAGTATCCCAGCTGTTGTACTGTACTACTGTACTTTTCAAGTTACTGTACTGTAAGATTAAAAATGTTTTATTTGTTTTTGTGTTTGTTTTTTATGTACTGTTTGTGTGAAAAGTATTATAAACCTATTATGGTACAATACCATATAGCCGACTGTGTAAGTTGGGTACCTAGGCTAACTTTGTTGGACTTACAAACAAATTGGACTTACAAACGCACTCTTGGAACAGAACTTGTTCATATGTAGGGGACTTACTGTAAAAGCAAAAAAGAAATAGGAACTAATCAAACTTATAAGCTTTTGCACAGCAAAGGAAACCATAATCAAAATGAAACTACAACCTATGGACTGGGAAAAAATATTAGCAAATGATGAGACTGACAAGGGCTTAATTTCCGAACTATACAAACAGCTCATACAACTCAATAACAAAATAACAAATAACTCAATGGAAAAATGGGTAGAAGACCTAAATAAACATTTCTCCAAAGAAGACATACAGATAGCCAATAAGCACATGAAAAGATGCTCATCATCACTAATTATTAGAGAAATGCAAAATCCAAATTACAATGAGGTACCACTTCACACTGATCAGAATGGCCATCATTAAAAAAATCTACAATTAACAAATGCTGGAGGGGGTATGGAGAAAAGGGAACCCTTCTAACTGTTGGTGGCCATGTAAGTTGGTGCAGCCACTATGGAAAACAGTATGGAGATTCTTCAAAAAAACTATAAAGAGAGTTGCCATATGATCTAGCAATCCTACTTGTGGACATATTTCTAGACAAAACTATAATTCAAAAAGATACATGCAATCCTATGTTCATAGCAGCATTATTTATAATAGCCAAGACATGGAAACAACCTAAGTGTTCATTGAAAAATGAATGTATAAAGAAGGTGTGGTATACCTATACAATAGATATTACTCAGACATAAAAAAGAATAATGCCATTTGCAGCAACATGGATGGACCTAGAGATGATGATACTAAGTGAAGTAAGTCAGAAAGAGAAAGACAAATACCATATAATATCCCTCATACGTGGAATCGAAAACAGGACACAAATGAACATGTCAGCGAAACAGACACAGAGTTGTGGTTGCCAAGGAGAGAATGAAGGTAAGATAGGGAGTTTTGGAATAGCAGAAGCAAACTATTCTACATAGGATGGACAAACCACAAAGACCTACTGTATAGCAGAGGGAACTATATTCAATATCCTGTGATAAACCATAATGGAAAAGAATATATATATATATAACTGAATCACTTTGCTGCACAGCAGAAATTAATACAACAATGTATAAAGGCTGGAGAGGGTGTGGAGAAAAGGGAACCCTCCTGCACTGTGGGTGGGAATGTAAACTGATACAGTCACTATGGAGAACAGTATGGAGGTTCCTTAAAAACTAAAAATAGAACTACCATATGACCCAGCAATCCCACTACTGGGCATATACCCTGAGAAAACCATAATTCAAAAAGAGACGTGTACCACAATGTTCACTGTAGCACTATTTACAATAGCCAGGACATAGAAGCAACCTAAATGTCCATCGACAGATGAATATATAAAGAAGATGTGGCACATATATACAATGGAGTATTACTCAGCCATAAAAAGGAACAAAATTGAGTTATTTGTAGTGAGGTGGTTGGATGTAGAGTCTGTCATACGGAGTGAAGTAAGTCAGAAAGAGAAAAGCAAATACCGTATGCTAACACATATATATGCAATCTAGAAAAATGGTACTGACGAACCTAGTGATAGGGAAGGAATAAAGACACAGATGTAGAGAATGGATTTAAGGACACAGGGGGTAAGGGGAGACAGGGACGTAGTGAGAGAGTCGCACTGACATATATACACTACCAAATGTAAAATAGCTAGTGGTAAGCTGCCGCATAGCACAGGGAGATCAGCTCGGTGCTTTATGTCCCCGAGAGGGGTGGGATAGGGAGTGTGGGAGGGAGGCTCAAGACGGGGGAAAATGGGGAATATATGTATACATATAGCTTATTCACTTTGTTGTGAAGCAGAACCTAATACAATGTTATAAAGCAATTATACTCCAATAAACATGTATTTTAAAAAACCCACAACATTGTAAATCAACTACACTAGAAAATATTTCTTAAGTGCAAAAAAATTTTTGAATGTAAGTTTTATTGTGTGTATGTACCACAGGTTCAATATATATGAATTATGTCAAATTGATTACATTGTTTTTCAAAATAAAGAATTTTTGATATTTTACATCAGCTTCATAATATAAAGGCAGAAAAACTATATTATTTTTTCCTAAAGTTCAGAAATAGCCATTTTGCTCATTCAGTATACTATAAACCACTAACTTTATTAAAAAGGGATTCGTGACCTCTTCCTTCCAAAGAAATATTTCTCCATTCACGCAAGTTTAATAGAATGTTCTGCCATGAACTGACTTCCCACCTTAGAGACACGAGATTTGCATCCTGAAATCTCTTTCTTGCAAAAATGTCCAATTAGCATCCTAGCATTACAGAAAAGAAATGCTTTTTTTCCAGATCTCAAATTCCATACAACTTTACCCAAGACATCATGTATTTTTTTCACACACACACACACTGTATTTTATTTTTACAAGAGATAAATAAACTGACACCAAGCATTGTGAATGGATGACCACAACAAAAGCAACAATGATTGCAATTACAAAACACGAAACACACTCAGACTATGTCATAATATTGACATTCAGTCCAGTAATCCTCCACTGTAACTGCTCCTTTACTTTGCAGTGAAAGACATCATGTATTTTTATATTATCAACATTCACCTGAGGTCTTTAAAAATCAACAGAAACATAATTTTGTGTTCTCTTTCATTTATTCTGGTTCTAAGTGGTCATTTTTAAACGAAAATATTTAAGTATGTTAATGTCATCTTATAACATCATATTTCAAATGACTACCATCTCTCCAAAGATGAAATATGAAGAACTCATAATTAGGCTCTCCAAAGTTTTACTCTCTGAATCTGTATTACCCTTCTGCTGAACTCCACACTGTTCATTATTCTCTGAGAATATTCTTTTTCTTGTATGGCTGTCTCACATGCTCTTTCATTTCATGAAGTTTTTTCCTACAATTTTATGCCTAGTTTATTTCTGAGAAAATGCATTATTTTAGATTGATATTTATAGCCACAAAGACTTCTCTATAATTCCCTGAGAGTTTCAAGAACTTCTTCTCTTTTTTTAATACCTTGATTCTGAAGCTCTCCACAAAGCATTACTAAAATTGCATTTACATAAGTATCTACCTATTAATCACACATTAATGCATTTACAATTGTATTATGATTTATTGCTAATTTTGAAGCATAAACGTAGCTGTCTTATTTACCACCCTCTTTGAATCACTTTAATATTTGCACTTAGGACTTGAAAGAGAATGGATAAATAAAAACCTGAAGAATATGCAAATACAATTTATATATTTCTCATAAAATTAGGTGATTATCTAACCTTTATCCAGTAAAAAGAAGAGTCCAGATACTCTGAAGGCAGGATACTCGAGAATGTGTGGTCTTCCAGCAGGAAAACATGCAGTAATCCATGTGGCAGAGTTTACCTGTGACCAGCTGGGGTTAGTGACCTATGTGTTCCTTACATGCAACATATCAGGAGTGGAAAAAGGGAATTTGTCAGTTATGGCAATAAGTATAATGAAGTTTTGTAGCACGTCATGCTCATATATTCAACACAGGTACAATCAAAATTTTGCTCAATTCTGGTAAATCTAAGTCTATATCTGTTACCTTGTCTTTAATGAGGAAATGTCAGAACTGACTTACAAAAAAAAAAGTGTTTTGTTTGTTTGTTTTAATTACAGTCACAGTGAGTAAGACATAGCTCAGAACAGCTAATGTGATTTAGTGATTCTCTCATCAGGAAATACAGTTTCTACTTCCTTGTTTATTCTCCACATCCTGTAGAAAGTAAAGTTTCAATGAAAGATAAATCTACAGGGCGAAAAGAAAAGAAAACTTACATGTGTTGATAAGATCATTTTGACAGGTTTTACCACATATGTCAGTGTTTCTGGGGATGGACACAAGCCAGAGCTCCCTACTCTGACATTTTCACTGATGTCATTCCCTTTGATCCTCAATTTGAAAGTGGATAAAAATGTTTTCTATGTTTTCTTCTTTAAGAAATTAAATAAAGAATGCTGTCTAGACATGATCCTCTAATGATGTTCAGTCAGTGGTCATCAACTGAGGAAAAGCACAGAATCTGATCCCCACAGAAGGATGACATTCAATCAGGTAAGAAAATTCTCCCTGAAATCAGAGCTTCATCTTTAACATGCAATCAAAGGCTTTCACAGGTTCTTCATCACTCTGCACTCAGCCCTACCATATGGGATTGGCTCTGAGAATCTCACATCAGATGACTGACAAACATGTCATAGTACACTGATCTGGTACCAGATCCTGCCTCTCTTAATGATCTCCTGCAGGGACATTGCAATATTCTAGGATATTTCCTGGAGCCCTCTACTCTACACAGGTACACTTCCAATTAGAAACAGAAGCTTTGATTCTCACTGGGAGAAGCTTTGATTCTCACTGGGTCCAACCAACCTCTCTAGAAATATGATGTTCTAATCTCTCCTGATTAGAACATTTCAAGGTCTCTCCCTGTGCTAATTTCCTAAAGGTAAAAGAGAAACAAGAAAGAGCAAACTATGCAGGGAGCAATATATAAGATTCCTTTACTTAATGTATTTATATGATATACCCAAATATTGATAAATATAGATTCATTTCATAATGGTCAAGAAAAGAGGAGGAGGAACCTCCATTCCAACAGTATATATAAAATGGAATCAGTATTGCATAAGCTCCAGCTTAAGCTTAGCTACGACGTACTAACTCTTCTCCTAAAGAAGCAATAGTTCTCCATCATTTGAAGCACAATGAGGACTCAGACAGCTGGACACTGTGGGTGTAGTCTCCTCACTCGAATTCTGTACCTGCATCACAGAGCAATGAAATATTCCCAAAGAATTATTAAGGATGAGGTGGGGAGCCGAAATAAAAAAGATGAATCCATAGTGTGCCCTACCATCTGTTCTGCTGGATATTACTACCATCTTGGCCCAATAGGACCTTCCCACTTTTCTCTGGGCCTCCCTACTTTCCACCTCCATTCTCTCATTATATCTTACCTACACTTGGAAATGACTCTACTTTTTCCACTTATCTTTATCCACAAGTAATCCAAATAGCAACTGTGTATATAACTCCTTAGAAACCTCAGGTCAGACTCAGTAACACATGACCTTCGAAGTCCAAAGATTTCCTAATTCCTTTTATTATTTTTTTTCTAATTTCCATGTACGTAAACTCTCAGGACCTCCACTGTTCTCAAGTTCGTCTTCCCTGCAAAATCTGTCAACCTATACATAGACTTAAGTGTCACCCTCTAATTATCTCATAGGGAATCCAGTTTTCAAAAAAGCCTCAGAAAGCCTTATGGACTTTATTAAAGACTCTTTAAGATAACCCATGGGAGATAGCAGTACACCCATAGATATTTATTTAATACACCCTCAGAGTAATTTTTTTTTCTTTATAAAGTCTCTTCTGGCCAATGAAGACTCTCAGTTCTTCTTCAACATATGCAGTGTCTCACCCTTCTGATTACTCTCTGCTCTATCCCAGGTCCACTCCCTTTCCTGATATTACATTCTTTCCCAATTCTGTATGTTGGTAAAATCAAATAACATAAAATATAACATGTTAACTATTATAAAGTGCACCGTTCAGTGATATTAAATACATTCATATTATTGGGCGATCAACATCACCATTTATCTTTCTCATTCTTTTCTACGTTTTAAAACTGTAACTCTATATCCTTTAAACATAACTTTCCTTTTTGTTCCATAACCACCTGAAAAGCATCATTAACCTCCCAATTTCTATGGTTTTGACTACACTAAGTACCCCATATAATTGAAATAAGTAGTTGTATTGTTATGACTCACTAAAAGTCACAAAAATGGCATTTTTGGTAGCTAAATTTCCTCAAGATTCATCCATGTTGTAGCATATTCCTAGATCTTTTCCTTCTTAACACTGAATAATATTGTATTATATGGGTATACCACACTTTGCTTGTCCAGGAACTAGTGGATGAACACTTAGGTTGTTTTCATATTTTAGCTACTGTGATTATTACTGCTCTAAACACTGGAGTACGAATATTTCTTTAAGACCCTGATTTCAATTCCTTTCGGCATACCTCATAGTAAAATTCCTGGATCATGTAGTAATTCTATTTTTCAATATATGAAAAATTGCCATACTCTTTTGTAAAGTAGCTGTATCATTCTACATTCCCACAGGCATAGCACAATTGTTCCAACTCCCTCACATCCTCACCAATACTTGTTTTCTGCTTGTGTATGTGTGTGTGTGCTTGTGTCTGTATGCATGCACACAAATATTTAAACATGCATTTAGTAATATGGAGCATCTATTCAAGTGCTTAGTCATTTGTACATCTTTTTGAAGAACCATCTATTCAAGTCTTTTATCCATTTTTGAATCAGCGTGTTTGATTTTGTTGAGTTGTAGGAGTTCTCTGTATATTCTGAATAGAAATCTCTTGTCAGATAGATGGCTTTCAAATATTTTCTCCCATCTTGTGGGTTGCCATTTTATTCTGTTTACATTTCTTTGACACACATTTTTCTTTAAATTATGTACTGCAAATTGTTTATTTTTTTTGTTAACTGTACTTTTGTTGTTCCTTCATTTCATATTGAGGAAAACACTGCCAACTCCAATGTCATGAAGATCTTGTCCTGTGTCTTCATCTAAGACTTTTTATTTTATTAGGTCTTATATTTAGTTTCTTGATATGTTTTCATTAATTTTTGCATATGATGTTAGGTAAGGGTCCATCTTCCTTCTTTTGCATGTTGACAACAAGACTTCTCAGCACCATTTGTTGAAAATACTATACTTTCTACTTTGAAAAATCTTGGCAACTTGTCAAAAACCATTTGGCCATATATCAGGGTTTATTTCCGGGTGTTGTATTCTATTCTATTGGTCTTGAATAAGGGAGAAAATAGTATAACCCATCCAGGTTGATGAAGAACAGAAAGAAAGTCCAGGACTGAGAATTAGGAGGGCAATATAAAACAGCAGGGAGTAAAAGACAGTGTGAGAGAAGATCTTGTATTTGTGAGCTCATGGAAATATGATCATGCTAAAACCACTAAACACCTGACTTTGAACAATACGGTAAATGTGCTAGCAAGAAACATAACACTTACCCATCTCTGGGAAATATAGTATGGACATAAAGATAAACTACACACAAATATGTTAAAAAGGGAAGGGTTTTCATGGTGTGAGAATATTGTGGGATTTGAAATACAATTTACTTCTGTTCTACCATTGTCTCTAAAATTTATCAAAGTGTATATACAAGCAATTCCAATTCTGGTAATGTGCTTGACAGGTTTATATATGAACTTCAGCAGAGCAGTAAATGTACATTCATAGTAGGACTGTTCCCTAAACCAAAAAACAAAACACAAAAACTGGAAAGACTAGAGTTCACTTTGTCAACACACATACAGATGCAATATGATGGTTAACAGTCCAAAAACAGAAGGTGAGCATGGGTGCAAGAGGTTAATCCTCAGACTGGGGTGGGGTGCAGAGTTTGAGGGTAACATAGGTAGAAAAGGCTTTTGTCCTATCTTTGATTTTTGAGGTATGGAAATTCACAGGTCACTACCTACATTTCAAAATGAATGAATGCACTATTCAATTTTTTAAAACAGGCGAAGTAAACATGAGTGATAATAAGTTTCAAACTGTCGCTAATCAAATAAGATACTAAGAAAAATTAAATAATATGATTTAAGAATGAAGTGGAGAGATTGTCCAAGATGGTAGCATTCAAAGACCCAGAGCTTGATGCCTCTCATGGGCACACCAAAGTCACAACTGTTTACAGAACAGCAATTGATGAAAAAGGCCGGGACCTACCATAAAAGATGTTTTACAGCTAAAGACATAAGGAAGGCACCATGACAGGACAGGAAGGAAGGGCAAAATCTAAATATAGTCAAGACCCATACCACCAGGTGGGTGGCCCACAAATGGGAGAATAATTAAAATTTCAGAGGTGCTCCCAGGTAGCAAGGGGTATGAACCCGACATCAGGCTCCCAAACCCAGGGATCCTGTGCTGGAAGGAAGAGTTCCTAGAAAGTTGGGCTTTGAAGACCAGTATTGCTTATTTTCCAGAGTGCCAGAGGGTTGTGGGAAATAGAGATTCCACTCTTAAAAGATGCTCACAGGGCTTCCCTGGTGGCACAGTGGTTGAGCATCTGCCTGCCAATGCAGAGGACATGGGTTCGAGCCCTGGTCTGGGAAGATCCCACATGCCACAGAGCAACTAGGCCCGTGAGCCACAACTACTGAGCCTGTGCGTCTGGAGCCTGTGCTCCGCAACAAGAGAGGCCCGCGCACCGCGATGAAGAGTGGCCCCTGCTCGCTGCAACTAGAGAAAGCCCTCGCACAGAAACGAAGACCCAACACAACCAAAAATTAATAAATAAATTAATTTTTTTAAAAAAAGATGCTCACAAAATCCCACATGATCCGAGAGTCAGAACAGAAGCAGTCATTTGAAAGGATCCTGGGTCACACCTACCTCCTGATCTTGGAGAGTCTCCCAGAGAGGCAAGAGGCAACTACAGCACAGCCTCAGGGACACAGACACTGGCAGCAGCCATTTGGGGGAGCTCCTTCTACCTCGTGGACACTGGTACCAGCAAGCATAATTTCAGAATCCTCCTTCTATCTTTTTAGCCTCAGGACCTAGCCCTACCCATTTCCACCAGACTATAGACACAAGTACTAGGATGCTGCAGGCCAAGCAACTAACTGAGCAGGGGCAAAGCCCCATCCACCAACAAACAGGCTGCCTTCAGACCCTCTCAATGCACAGCTGCCCCTGGACATGGGCCCAGCCACCAAAAGCCCCAGGACCAGCCTCCACCAGGACCTGTCCTTAGTGGACAGGCACCAGCCCCAGAGTCCCTGGCCCCTCTGACAAGTGAGCCTGCTCTGGCCTTGGAGTCAGCCTCACAGTCAGCAGGTGATTACTGCACAGGGACTGGATGGAGCTTGGACCTACCCAACAGCAAACCTGCTCTAGCAGTGGGATCAGCCTCATACACCAACAGGCACATACCAGCTCCAGGAATACCACAGCCCAACAGCCTGTGTGACCAGAACACTCACTTGTAGGCCAGAAGCAGCCATGGACTCAGCTGGGTCCTGACCCTGCCCATCAGAATGCCAACACAAGATTAGGGATACCCCAGACCCTGCAGATAGCTGTGTCAGGAACAGTGATCCAACACCAACTCTGCGACTCCTGGGCCCTGAAGCCAGAACTCAGGACCTGTCTCTTCCTCCCAGTAGCCAGCACAGCCCCAGGACCAGTGACTGGGCACTAGCCCTCATATCACTTAGACTGCAATTCTACCCATAAGTGAACCAGCACTAGATTTGGTGTCCCCCAGAGTTGTGCAGCCAGCTGCCTTATGATTTAGTCTCACCAAGCAGCACAGACAGCCTCCATACAAGGCAGAGCCTGGCAAACAAGCAGTCTGGGGGCAGCCAAGCCTACCAGACCACCCACAGTAGTTAGCCCACCACAAGAGAAGAGCCCAAGCAGCCCACATAGAGGGTACACCTAGAACATATAGTTCTAGTGACTAGGGGAGAATGGGCTGCTGGGACACATAGGACATCTCCTACAAAAGGCCACTTCTCCAAGGTCAGGAAATGTAACAAACCTACTACATACATAGCAATAAAAACAGCAAGTTAAGAAAAATAAGGTGACACAGAAACATGATCCAAATGAAGGAACAAGATAAAAACTCAGAAGATCTAAGTGAAGTGGAGATAGCCAATCTCCTCAACAAAGAGTTCAAGGTAATGATGGTAAAGATGATCAAAGAACTAAGGAGAAGAATGGACGACCAGAGCAAGAAGTTAGAATGTTTGAAAAAAGAGTTAGACCATTAAAGAACAACAAAACAGAGATGAGGAATACAATAACTGAAATGAAAAATACACTAAAAGGCAACTGCTGTAGACTAAATGATACAGAGGAATGAATCAGAAAACTGAAGGACAGAGTACTGGCAATCACTGACGATGAACGGGAAAACAACAGATTAAAATGAAATGAGGAAAGTTGAACAGGCTTGTGAAACAACATCAAGTGTACTAATATTTGCATTATACTGGTTCCAGAAGCAAAAAGGAAAGAGAAAGCAGTGTAGAACATACCTGAAGACATAAGAGCTGAAAAGTTCCCTAACCTGGGAAAGAAAACAGACAACAAAGTCCAGTAAACACAGTAAGGCCAAAACAGGATCAACCCAAAGAGGACCACACCAAGACTCATTGTAATTAAGATGGCAAAAAAATAAAGATAAAAAGACACTATTAAAAGGAGCAAAGGAAAAGCAACAAGTTACAAACATGGGAACTTGCATAAAGTTATTAGCTGACTTTTCAGGATAACCTCTGCATGCCAGAAGGGAGTGGCATGGTATATTTAAAGTTATGAAAGGGAAAAGCCTATAACAAAAATACTCTACCCAGAAAGGCTCTCCTTCAGATTTGATGGAGAGATGTAAAGTTTTACAGAGAAGCAAAACTAAAAGAGCTCAGCATTGCCAAGCCAGCTTTATGAGAAATCTTAAAGGGGCTTTTCTAAATGAAAAAGAAAAGGCCACGACTGAAACATAAAAATTAGGAAAGGAAACTTACTAAAGGAAAAACCTCATTGGTTAAGGCAAATATTCAACAAAGGTAGTAAATCAACCATGTACATAGCTAATAGGAAGGATGAAAGAAAACAGTAAAAAAATCATCTATATTCACAACAAGAAGTTGAGGGACACACAAAACAAGTAGATGTAAAATATAAGGTCAAATTCAGTAACTGTGGGGGTAGAGAGTAGAAATGCAGGGTTGTTAAGGGTGAAATTAAGAGCTCAGCAACTTAAAATAATCACACACACACACACACACACACACACACACACACACACACACAAAACTGAAAGAAATCCAAACATAATATTAAAGATAGTCCTCACATCACAGATGAAGGGAATAAAAGGGGAAGAAAGGGGGCTTCCCTGGTGGAGCAGTGGTTGAGAGTCCGCCTGCCGATACAGGTGACACGGGTTTGTGCCCTGGTCCAGGAAGATCCCACATGGCGTTGAGTGGCTGGGCCTGTGAGCCATGGCCGCTGGGCCTGCGCATCCGGAGCCTATGCTCTGCAACGGGAGAGGCCACAACAGTGAGAGGCCTGCGTACCACAAAAAAAAAAGGGGGGGGGGCGGAAGAACACTGAAGAAATTAAAGAGGGATTCTAAAAATACCCAGAGACAAATGAAAATGAACACACAATGATCCAAAATCTATGGGACACAGCCAACGCAGTTCACAGGGGGAAGTTATAGTGATACAAGCTTATTCTTACAAAACAAGAAAAATATCAAATAAACAACCTAACATTACACCTGAAAGAATTAGAAAAAGAAGAAAAAACAAAACTCAAAGCTGCCAGAAAAAAAAATTAAGAAAACAATACCATATGCAATCACATCAAAAAGAATAAGATACATAGGAACAAACACACCTAAGCAAGTAAAAGACACGTACTCAGTAATGGTGAAAGAAGTTGAAGGCAACAGAAAAAGATGGGAAAATATAGCATGTGCATGGACTGGAAGAATTAATACTGTTAAAATAACCATACTACCAAAGACAAGCTACAGATTTAATGCAATCCCTATCAGAATACCAAAGCATTTTCACAGAACTTGAAAAAGTAATTTTAAAATTTGTATAGAAACACAAAGACCCCAAATAGCCAAAACAATCTTGAGAAAGAACAGAGCTGGAGGCATCACGCACCTTGACTTCAGACTATACTGCAAAGTGACAGTAATCAAAGAGAATCGTACTGGAGCAAAAACAGACACAAAGATCACTAGAATAGAATAGAGATCCCAGAAATAAGCCCACACACTTATATTTAATTGATTTATGACAAAGCAGGCAATATGGAGAAAAAACTGTCTCTTCAATAAGCGGTACTGGGAAAACTGGTCAGCTACATGGAAAAGAATAAAATTAGAGTATTTTAGCACACCATATATAAAATAAACTCAAAACTGAATAAAGACCTAAATGTAAGACCAGAAAACATAAAATCCCTAGAGGAAAATATAGAACATTCTTCAACATAAATGATAGCAACAGTTCTAGGTTCAGTCTACTAAGCCAAATGAAATAAAAGCAAAAATAAACAAATGGGACTTCACTAAACTTAAAAGATTTTGTACAGCAAAGGAAACCAAAGACGAAATGAAAAGACAACCTGCTGAAGGAGAGAAAATATTTGCACATGATAAGAGGTTAACACCAAAAACATGACCAAGCAAGGGTTAAAATCTAAAATACAGAAACAGCACATACAACTCAATATCAAAAAAACACCCCAAATCTTTTTTTAAAAAATGAGAAGACCTAAAGCGACATTTTTCCAAGGAAAAAATACAGATAGACAGCCAGAACTCACAAAGATGTTAAACATAGCTAATTGGCAGTAAAAATGCAAATCAAAACTATGAGATATATCATCTCAGTCTTGTCAGAATGGCTGTCATCAAAAAGATCACAAATAACAAAGGTTAGTGAGGATGTGGAGAAAGGGAAAGTCTTGTACACTCTTGATGTGAATGTGAATTAGTGCAGCTACTGTGGAAAGCAGAATGGAGGTTCCACAAAAAACTAAAAATAGAACTACCATAATATCCAGCAATTTCACTCTTGGGTATATATCAGAAGAAAACAAAAACACTATTTCAAAAATATAACTGCAAACCAATGTTCATAACAGTGTTACTTGCCATAGCCAAGATATAGAGTCAAACTAAGTGTTCATCAATAGGTTAGTGGATAGAAAAGATTTTTTATGATGACTTCAACAAAAAATTAAATTTTGCCATTTGCAAGAACATGGATGGACTTGGAGGGTATTATGCTTAGTAAAATAAGCCACAGAGAAAACAAGCATGGTATGTTATCACTTACACGTGGCATCTAAAAAATTGAATAAAACAACAACAACAAAACAGATTTACAGATTAAAGAACAGACTAGTGGTTACCAGCAGGAAGAGAGAGAGTGAAGGAACAAAAAAGTGGTAGGAGATTTTGAGGTATAATCCACTATGTATAAAATCAATAACCTATAATGATGTATATAGCATGTATATAGCATGGGGAATATAGCCACTCTTTTATAATAAGTATAAATAGAGAAGAACCTAAACATTTATGAATCACTATGTTGTACCTCTGAAACTGATATAATAATGTAAATTAACTATAGATCAATAAAATATAAAGAAACAATAAAGGGGAGACAGATTATTAGATAGAAATCAATTACATAAACACAAGTTTTGGAAATCAAGGAAATAAAAAACAACATGTAAGACATAACATTGGCATTTAAAGTGTACAATCTATTCATTTAAAAGAAATCATTGAAGTGGTAAAAAATGTTACCCATTCTCACAATTTTGTATATCTAGGATAAATTATTATCTACAAAAATATGTTACAAAATTCACTCAAAAAGAAAGAAAATTTGGATTAACCAATGTTAGTATACAAATTTAATATCAAAGTCTCTATCTAAAATTGATTTGAATAAGTTCTGTTAGCCACTTCTAGTTTATTTGTGATGTAAAATCTTTTAAAGCATAAAAATCAGCCTTTCTACATTATTCCATTAGACATACATAGAAGTTAAAA
This sequence comes from Mesoplodon mirus, assembly GCF_964341445.2. Taxonomy (NCBI): domain Eukaryota; kingdom Metazoa; phylum Chordata; class Mammalia; order Artiodactyla; family Ziphiidae; genus Mesoplodon; species Mesoplodon mirus. The sequence continues at coordinate 100,068,965 of NC_138979.1, read as the reverse complement.
GAAATGAGAAGACAGAACAATCAACCAGGAAGGTGAATTTACTGAGGAACAGTCATTCTTTCTCCCTCTTCCTTCTCTTTTCCTCCTTTTCCAGGTCTCTTTTGGTTCCAATCAAGAGAAGTCTTGAGAGTTCTGAGAATATTTCTTTGAGGGCTTCAAATCACCATACCTACATCCTCTGCCACAATTACACACACAGGAACAAAAATAAACCTCTGCTATCTACTCATGTAGGAGGGATTCATGCAAAATAAACTCAGGAACAAAATAAACACACAGGAACAAAAATAAACCTCTGCTATCTACTCATGTAGGAGGGATTCATGCAAAATAAACTCCTACATGGAGACCAACAGGTGAGTTTTCTATGTGTTCTTTATAATGTCCTTCCATTATAGTAAATCCCACACATTATGAAGCAGAAGTGGTTATGTGGGCTTTTCCTTGAAGTCAAAAAACTTGCAGTCATTTCAAGTACCTGGTGATCATAGGGTACAGCCAGGGAGGGTGCCATCCCCCTTGGGGCGGGTGGCGGTGAAAGGGCTCCCACAACCATGCACCTCCTGATGTACAGATTCTGGAGAAACAAAGGGCAGTCACACCACAGCAAGCCTGTCAGGCTGTCGGGCCACTGGGCAACCTGACCAGCCTGGAAGTGCCCCATCAGTTGCTGAAAGCAAAACTCTGTCCCCCCTGTGAAGCCAGGCAATTTCGGCCAGAGAGTCAGAGGAGACCGGTAATCAACTCCTCCTCTCTGCTCACCTCCTTGGGGTTACAGCAACCCCATCTCCAAACCCAAATCTGACCCTAGAGTGCCAAACTGGGAGTGGCAGGTGGGCTCTGCTGGTGCTTCAGCGCCCTCTGGAGGTTGTCGGCAATAACGGCAACTCTCAGCCCTTCCTCCTCCTCCTTTCCTAGTCCTGGGGGCTGCCTTGACCTCCTGCAGCTGCTGGCCTGATTTCATTCTTCTTTTTTCTCCAATTACAATGAAGTGTCTTACAGAGGTTTGGAATATTTTGAAGAAGAAAGATCTTTTACTCAGTATACCTTAACCGTGAGAAGTTGGTTTCAAGAATGAACCTGAAATACTGTATTTTTCTCCTGATGATTCCAAGGAGAGACAGCTCAAGTTTTCTAAATCATAAGAAAAACCAAGTTATAAATATGATATTCTGAGCCAGAGATGAAAAAGCAGTTTTTAGCACCCCCTCCTCTTGTCATATGACTGGGATTTAAATCAATCAGCTGCCACTGGTTTTTAAATCACATGACCCAACTTTAAATCAATCAGCTGCTTCCCTGTAACTCACATGACTTGGTTTTGAAGAGTAAGAAATGCAGAGGTAAAAAAATGATGTTCTGAACAATAAATGGAAAAACAACATTTTAGAAAGTTTTTTTCTTTTCGAATAGACCATTCATTGCATACAGAATAAAGGATTCTCTTGTGGATTTCTTGAACTGTAAACACATACAATGTCTCCATTGGCTTGACTGACTTCGTTTTTTGGGTTTTTGTTGTTGTTGTTAACATTTTTATTGGAGTATAACTGCTTTACCATGTTGTGTTAGCTTCTGCTGTATAACAAAGTGAATCAGCTATTCGTATACATATATACCCATATCCCCTCCCTCTTGCGTCTCCCTCCCACCCTCCCTATCCCACCCCTCTAGGTGGTCACAAAGCACCGAGCTGATCTCCCTGTGCTATGCAGCTGCTTCCCACTAGCTATTTTACATTTGGTAGTGTATATACATCCATGCCACTCTCTCACTTAATCCCAGCTTACCCTTCCCCCTCCCCGTGTCCTTAAGTCCATTCTCTACATCTGCATCTTTATTCCTCTGCAGTGACTCCTGCTAGGGATGGATACTTCCTTTTATGCTCAGGGGAAATCCCCTAGTTTGAATATGACTTGAGTTTGGTCCTGTGAAACCATCAGAACTTCCCACGAGAGATAAATGAGGAGATTCTGGCCTTTATTACTATGCACGATGAACACGGTTGTCCTGGCTGTACTTGCCAACCCTCCTATTTTATCCACCTATTTTTATCCACCTTCCTCCCTGTGAGTACCTTTGACCAACCCTGAGCTCAGACTCCTGACCTATTACAGTGACTTTGTCAGTCTTTCTTTTAAAATGGACAGGTAATAAAGTGAATTTAACCTAGAAGCAGCAGCTCAGTAAGGGAAATAAAATCATCGGAAGTTATCTAATCACAGCCACAGCCATCCAGGGCTTTGTATTATCTGCTGGGTCATAAGAATGGGACCTTCCTAAACTTGAAGGGCATCCAATCAAATAAGTAAAGGTATTGCTCACCTCTGGCTCTTGGAGGGATTGCTAGGCAGTCTACGCAGTGTATACTAACTGCAAAACACTGTCATGGTTTTGAAACACCTATGTTCCAGGAAAGCTTTTTGGGGTGCATAGGGAAGGTTTCTTTTTGACATCAAGCAAAAAATAAATCATCAAGCTCTTTGAGCACAGGGCTTCTTAAGAGGGAAGTAGAAGGAAGGAATGGGCAGAAAAGACAATCTCCTCTGAAGTGAAGGTCGTTTTTCCAAGAGTAGGATTTAATCTCAGTTTAAGGAGAACACTTTTAAATAGCTGGGACAGCTCCAAACTGCAGTTTAGGGAATGAGTGCTTCAAAAGAACAGTGCTTTAAAGGTCCTGGCAAAGCAGCAAGAGGATGAAGAGTTGGTTTTGCATAGTTTTGAACACAGGAGTAAAGAAGCAGAGGCATCTCCGACTAAAAGGCACTGAGATCTTATGGCGCCAATGGGTCAGTTGCAGGGGGCAGGGGGTGGGGGTGGGGATATATTTCTCTGAAAGTCTCCCAGGGCCGTCACCCCTCCCTGCCCCACCCCCCTACTCCCTTCACCCTTCCTCCCTCCACTGTTGGGTCCCCGGGGAAAGCACTTCTTAAGCTGGAGCGCTCAGGCACCATCTCTGCAGTCTGGATTCTTCCTGGAGCCTGGCAAGTTCTGGGACAGGAAGCCAGGTCTGCAAGGCCACTGGGGTGCATTCAGACTGGAGGGCTGGAGGGGAACTGGAGCTCCAAAGCCCCCTCATGCCCTTGAAGCCGAGGGAGGAACACATCCTCCTAACAGTACTTCTCAGGGGTCAGCCTGCTCCCCACCCGACGGTGAGCCATACTCACTTGAGGCAGCAAGGACTGCCTCTAACTGGCCCCCTCGATTTCGCCTTAAGGGTCCTCGCACATATGTGAGAGCGCAGGCCCCAGATCTCTTTAGTCAGCTGAGGCCAGTGCTGCTGGGGTCCCTCCACTCCCATCCCCCAGCCCCCACCTCTGGTACTTCATCTCATAGAAGAAAGAGCACAGAAGAATTGGCTGAATCAAGGAACCTGTGAGACTGTGTATGAGTTTGAAGACCGAGAACCTAAGGCACAATTAAATATTATTGGAAACTATTGTAGGGTGTGTGGTGGGAGGTTAGGAGGCTGAGAGGCCGAGTCGACCTGGTGAGTCCAGCCCCAGGACACCACACAGCCCCCGCCCCACCTTCCCTGCCATCAGACAAGGGTTGCTGCAACTCCAGCCGGGACTGTGCACTTCCCCCTCCCTGATTCTCCTCCAGAAGAGCAGGTGGTCCCGCTCTGAGGGCAGGGGCAAGACATCGGACCACGTCCCCCTGCACTAAGGCGCTACTGGAAGCTCTTCCTGAACAGCAGTGCTGGCTTGGAGCGAACCCGTGCACCGCCAAAGTTGGTCTCGTCCTGCAGCGGAGGGACGCAGACTTTAATTCAGGTGCCCTGGCTTTAAATCAATCAGCCCCCCCTTTAAGTCAGGTGACCTGACTTTAAGTCACTGTGTGCCCCTCAAGCCTGCAACTTCAAAAGCTGGGAACTTCACTATCATCCCAGCACCTAACATAGCTGAATGCACACTGTAGTCACCCCCAAGCCTGGCTTAGAGGCAGGATATAAGGTAAGGGGATGGGCGTGCACTCATGGTGATGAGGGTGTACTTCATGTACCAGAAGGGTGCAGGCACTCTGGGGTCCAGCAAGCAGTGCATGATACAGCAGCTCCCTGGCAAAGCTGGTGATGCACAGGGAGAGCAGGCACACCCATGCACGCAGATGTTCCAGGGTGGGGGGGCTGCAGCACAGCCAGCCTGGGAAGGTGTGAAAGAGGAGGATCTGAGCCTTCTTGAGAAAGGCAGACACAAAGGATGGATGAGAAACAGACCAGATGAAATACAGATTTGAAAAACACACCCTGCTCTTGAAATTGGGGTGGGGGGCACCCCAGATTTGAGTCCGCTTACTTCCCAGTTGTTAGTGCTTTGGCATTTGCCCAATTATTTATAAAATGTGACTGATAATATCTAACCCAAAGAATATTGCATTTGTAGTGGTTTTGTGTGTTTATGTTTGTATAGTGGAATAATCTTTTCTACAAGAAAAATGTATACTATCTGAAATAAATCAAAACCCCTTTTTAAAAAGTACTATATCAGACTTCCCTGGTGGCGCAGTGGTTAAGAATCTGCCAGCCAAAGCAGGGGACATGGGTTCGAGCCCTGGTCCAGGAAGATCCCACATGCCGCGGAGCAGCTAAGCCCATGCACCACAACTACTGAGCCTGCCTGTCACCTAATGAAGCCCGCATGCCTAGAGCCGGTGCTCCACAACAAGCGCAGCAAGGGAAGCCACCACAATGAGAGGCCCGTGCACTGCCACAAAGAGTAGCCCCGGCTCGCCGCAACTAGAGAAAGCCCGCGCGTAGCAACGGAGACCCAATGCAGCCAAAAATAAATAAATAAATAAATAAATATTTTTTTAAAGTACCATATCCTTCTGTACATCTTCTCTGGGAAGAACAGAGAGGGAGACTGAGAAAGACCAGTATTTAGTGCACATCTCTGATGCAGGTGCTCTGCTGGCTCAGATAGCTTTATCCCCACTTTACAAAGGAGGAAGTAAGCTCAGAGAGGTTTAGTAATTTTCCCAAAGCCAAACAGCTATTGAGTGGCAGAACCAAGATCTGAACCAAGTCTGTTACCTTCAAAGCCTAAGTCCTCATCACAACAAAACTCAATTAATATTGACATTTATCGAATTACATTGCAACCTGGGGAGTTCTTGGCACAATCCTGAATAAGAGTGAGAAAGAAAGAAATAGCATTGTTCCTACAGTCAACCAAAATTTTTGCAGCAGCTGCTAGATGCCTGGCCCTTTTTGGGGTTCAGCAGTGATCAAGACAGGAAGAGTCCTGCTTTGATGAAGCATGTAGTGGAGAGGAGAGACGGGTGCAACTTGGGTGAGGGATTTCACCTTGCTGGGCCTCTGTTTTCTCATCTGGAAAATGGGATGGGTGTTTCTCATTTTCTGGGATTGTCCAGCCCTCACATTCTCTGATTCCATAAGAAGCATTTGTTTTCCTGTTTCTTTAAAATTCAATCAGGCCATGAGCTGTGATGAATGTTGTTAGGTGCTCTCCAAATCACTCTATTCCCACCCTTTTCCTGTGATCAGGTCTTTCCCGAAACATGACTCACAATCAGTCAAATCACAGAACCTAAGGGGCACCCAGCAGAAAAATTCCAACCGTGGCTTCTCAGGAGCTCTGCGGTCTACCTGGCCAGGTAAAGTTAACTCACCTGGCACAAGGTGGCCGTCCCTGGTTTCACATCAACATGATCTCAGGCACAAACCTCCTTGTTTTTCAAATTTGTCTTTAAGTTACTTGTTGAAACAACTGCACAAATATGACAAAGATATAAAATCAGGCATCCTCTGCCCCCAGTGCCTACTAATAAATGATTTTCTGCCACCTTAATGATAAAGATAGAACATTTCAACATTCTGCTGCCCTTATTATTTGTCATTTTTGTTGATATTTCTATTGAATACATCTTTCAATATTTTAACAATGGAACATTATTTAGGTTGTTCCAGACCCAGCCTTTAAAGGTTTTGTTGGTAAAGGTTTTGTTGTTATATTTCTATTATGTTTCCTTTAAAAATCATTATCCTATTTAAATGGATTAAGTCAATTCTATGGGCATTTATCTTATGATAGTGATGAAATTAATACATACAAGGCAGTAGTACAAGTTGATTGCACTTGAGAACCTCTATTAGCACAGTTAAGTATAAATATTATCTATATGTAAACCAAAGTACATGTTGTGTGAGATTCTCCGACTCTTTTTCACTGTCTGCCCCTCAAGCCTGTGAGAAATGGAATATTTCTTGCCATATCAGTAAACAAAGGATGTCAGGGTCATCAGCACTTGCAGCCCTCCAATGTGAGCCGGTGGGCCCTGAGGAATCTCAGGATATGCAAATACAGAATACTGGCCCCAGAGCGCTGAGGTGCATATGAAAGGAATGATTTCAGTGAGCCCAGACTCTGGCATCTTCCCATACAAAGAAAAGCGCTAAATTCCTTAACTTGGCATATCCGGTTTTCCTTAGTTAACAATCATCTTTTAATGTTCCCCATTACCTGCGCCAGCCCCCTCCCCTGTCCCCTCCCCCCGGTACTTTAGCTCACGGAGGAAGGGGCTCAGAGGGACTTGGCTGAATAAGTTGCCTGTGAGCCTAGGGATGAGTTTTAAGCCACTTTCCCCGCAGTCAGGAGGAGAGGCGCTGACGCTCCAGCCGGACCCTGCGCCTCCCTTTCCCAGTTTCCCCCAGGACGCTCAGGCAGACCCCCTCCCCACGCCCACCAGGCCCCGCGAGCCAGGCCGAGGGCAGGGGCGAGAAGAGGGACCAAAGTTTCCCAGGACCAGATGCTGGAGGCAGCTCTTTCTAAACAGCAGCGGCGGGTGGCAGCGAACCCCTGCCCCTCAGAAGTTGGTCTTGCTCTGCCGCCCGGGCACCGGACCAGGCAGAGGGTCCGCGTCCACGTACCTGGCGCGCGGTCCCAAGGACTGTCGCGGCTTCGGCTGGTGGGGCCCCTCCAGAGCCGGCAGCCTCAGTGAGGCCGCCCTCCCCTCGGGCTCCGGGGCAGTTCCGTGAAGGTGGAGGGAAGAGACCCTGAGCCGGGAATTCCAACTCTGCGGAAATGCGGGCTCCATTCTGGGCGCAGGGGGTGGGACCGCTCTGCCCCGAGGCCCTCCGGGAGGGAGGGGGGCGCCGGGGGAGGGAGCCGCCAGGAGCGCGCAGGTCCCGGAGGTCCTGGAGGGGCGGCCAGCACTGGGGGCCCCGCCCACTGTGACCGCAGCCCAGGCCTTTTTAATGTAATCCTACGCAAAAAGTTAGAAAGATACCCAGTCTATAGTAAACATTCAAAAATGATTGTTGCTGTTGTGCTTACTATTCTATTAAACGTGTAAAATCCATAAAACACTTTAAGTTCAGAGTTAAATATGAATTTTTACCTTTCCTTATTATCTCTCTGCTATTCACAATTGTGGTTAATGAATCAGAGACTGTGGCATCACTAGTTTAAAATGAGCTTGTTAAAAAAGTGGAATTCAGGCCCACCAGAGCTACTGAATCAGAATCTGCACTTTTACAATCTCCCTAGTGTGCTTGTGTACTCATGAATAGTTGAAAGGTACATTTCTACCTCGAAATGTCTTTTCTGTCTGAGAAATACACACGTTTTTTCCAGTTTGACATAAATAAAACACTCAAAAATGCATATGCCTGTGTTGAAACCACCATTTTGTAATTTATTTTCCAGATAAGTATAGTCTCTATACTGGTTTTGTGGATCACATGTAATACTCTTTTCTTGTAGTTAGAAATAAGGTAGAGAATGTTACTTTGTAAATATATATATATATATATATATATATATATATATATATATATATATTAGTGGATAATTCAAAATACTCTTCTAAATTAAAACCAGTTCTCTTAACTTGTTGTTTTCTTCTTGGGTCACATTATGAACTCTTCCCGTGGCCACATGGCCTGTGTACTTTTAATTTCAGGGACTGCTGACATTCCAGGATGCGGCCATAGATTTCTCTCAAGAGGAGTAGGAATGCCTGGACCAAGATCAATGGGAACTGTACAGGGATGTAATGTTACAGAACTATAGGAACCTGCTCTCCTTGGGTGAGGATACCTTCCTTACAGAATTCCTTATCCACCCACAGGGTTTAGATCTTTCATTTGTAGAATGTCTCCTGGAATCTTCTGCTTCCTACAGTAGGGTTTCAGATTGCAACTTTTCAGGAAAGATTGGGAGTTTGTGGGTATATTTTATTTTATTCTTTTAAAATAGCAACCTCCTTTTTAAGATACTTTGTAACTGCTTGGGATGTGTCTATATGAACTGTGTACTATATGCTTCTGTTATAGTCCTTACAATATTTTATTGTCTTATTTTCTGTAACAATTTTCAATGGATTCTTTGGGCTTAAGGTATATTAAAAGGGAGACTGCAATTCTGGGACTTCCCTGGTGACACAGTGGTTAAGAATTCGCCTGCTAATGCAGGGGACATGGGTTCGATCCCTGGTCCGGGAAGATCCCATGTGCCACGGAGCAACTAAACCAGTGGGTTGCAACTACTGAGCTTACGCGCCACAACTACTGAAACCGGTGCGCTTTGAGCCTGTGCACCATTTATTTTTTGGAGAATAAAACCACCTCTGAATGATTAAAATTTAGACCAGCTAGTCAAAATGCTTTATCACCTGTTGTTCTAAAACACTGATCAATGGAACAAGTTAGACTAGGGATAACAGTGTAATCGTATTCTAGACTTCATATCGACAATACGGTTTATGACCTTTATGCTGGATCAGGACATTTCAATGGTATAACTACTATTAATGGTCTCTTTGTTCAATGATTAAAGTTCCACGTGATCTGAGTTCAGACTGGGTCATCCTGGTTGGTTTCTGTCTATTATAGATTTCTCGCAGTAGGAAAGGACAAGAGAAATACGGCTTACTTTATAAAATGTCTTAAAACTAAATGATGATATAATCTACATTCAATTAATTTATACATACCCTACTGTAGAACAGGGTTTGTTACAGTGGCAGAGCCCGGTAATTATGTAAAACTGAAACCTTTATCTGCAGTGGTTCAAGTCCTCTTCCTAAGAACATGTTTATAATCAACATTCTTTCACAAATTACCCAAATTAATTCACCATAGCATTCCTCATATTAACTAAATGGAGAATCCTAGGCTATATACAAATCCAGAAAGAGCCCCAAATCATCAGCCCCTATGGATTATTACAACCCATTGCTGAGGCATTCAAATTATTTATTAAAGAACCACGATGACCATCAACATCAGCAATTTATATATTATTGCCCCAATGCTAGCCTTAACCATGGCTCTCACAACATTAATTCCTCTTCCCATATCTTATCCACTAATTAATATAAATATAGGCATACTATTTATATTAGCCATATCAAGCCTAGCCATTTATTCCATCCTCTGATCTAGATGAGCTTCAGATTCAAAATACTCACTCACTGGAGCTCTACGGACAGTAGCACACACAATCTCATATGAAGTCTTGTTAGCAGTTATTCTATTCTCAGTCCTACTGATAAATGGATCACTTACACTTTCAACAGTATTTATTACACAAGAACACCTATGACTAATTTTCTCCTGACCCCTACCCAGAATTTGATTATCTCTGCAGTAGCAGAAATCCAACGAAGCCCCACTTGATTTAACAGAAGTAGAATCAAAACCTGTATTTGGCTTCAGTGTAGAAAACGTAGCAGGCCCATTCACCCCGTCCTTCCTAGAGAATATGTCAATTTCCTTATAATAAACATTTCCACAACATTCTATTTTTAGGAGCATTTGACAATCCCTATGTGCCAGAATTATATACAGCACAAGTCATCATTAAAACATATCTAACAATCTCCTTTCTATGAATTCGAGCATCCTACCCATAATTTTGATATGATCAATGCATACATCCCTTATAAATATTTTTACTACTAACATTAGCCCTATATATATGAGAGTTTTCACTACCTGTCATCATACCAGGCAACCTACCACAAACTTAAGAAATAGGTCTGACAAAAGAGTTACTTTGGCAGAGTAAATGATAGAGGTTTAAATGCTCTTATTCCTGGAATTGAACTTATTCCTAAGAATTTTACATTCTCCATGCTACCACGTTACACCACATGCTATATAGTAAGGTTCTCTAAGAAAGCTTCAAGGCCCATAGCCCCAAAATATTGTCGTATACCCTTCCTGTAGTAATAAACTCTCATTGTTTTTACTACCATTCTACTGAGTATTATCTCAGGAAATATAATTGTAGTAACAAGCTCACACTGGTTAATGGTATCCCCATTCTAATAAAAAACACGAACCCATAAGCTACAGAAGCATCCAACAAATATTTTCTAAAACAATCCACCACATCAATACTACTTATATGGGTATTATCATTCATCTCATATACTCTGGTCAAAGAACACAATGAATTACAAAAATCTTTAATCCAGCAGCATCCACTATCATGACAATCATCCTTGTCACAAAAGTAGGACTTTCCCCATTTCACTTCTGAGTGCCCAGAGTAACTCAAGGCATTCCATGAACAACAGGCCTGATGCTGTTTACATGACAAAATTGCACCCCTATCAGTTTTATACCACATGTCACCATCCATCAACCTAAACATACTGTTAATCATAGTGATATTATAAATCATAGTTGGACGCTGAGGCAGACTTAGCCATACTCACCTGGAAAAAATTACAGCCTCCTCATCAATTGCCCGTATAGGATGAATAACAGCTATTATAATGTATATTCCAATTATAACAATCCTAAACATACTAATTTATATCATAACAACACTATCTTCTTCCTACTTATACCCAGATCATGTACTACAAGAGTATCATTATCACACACATGAGATAAAACACCTCCCATCACAATCCTTATCCTCACCATTATATAAAGTGTCATTAGGAAGTCGCCCACCATTATCGGGGTTTTGACCCAAATGAATAATTATCCAGGAGATAACAAAAATGACGTCATTCTACCAACACTGATAGCCATCACAGCAGTCCTCAGCGTATATTTCTACCTGCAGCCAACATACTCCGCATCACTAACTATGTTCCCTTCAATAAACAACACAAAAATACAAACATACAAAACAAATAAGCTTCCTATCATTACTAATCATAATAGCCACACGATTACTACCCAAAACACCCATTCTATCGGTGCCGGACTAGGAATTTAGGTTAGTTTAGACCAAGAGCTTTCAAAACCCTAAACAAGTACAGTTTGCTTAATTTCTAAAAATAAGGACTGCAGGACTTTATCCTACATCAATTGAATGCAAAGCAAACATTGTAATTAAGCCAAATCCTTACAAGATTGATGAGTTTTAACCCCAGGAAATTTTAGTTAACAGGTAAATCCTCTAGTCAACTGGCTTCAATCTACTTCTCCTGCCTTTGAGAAAGAAAAAAGAAAAAAAAAAGGCAGGAAAATCACCGGCAGATTGAAACTGCTTCTCTCAAGTTACAATTCAATTTGTTGATTCACCTCAGGGTTTGCCAGAAAGAGGACTCAATCTCTGTCTTTAGATTTACAGTCTAATGCTAGCTCAGTCATTTTACCTCTGTTCATACACTGCTGATTATTTTCAACAAATCACAAAGATATCGGCATTTTATCTTTACTATTTGGTGCTTGAGCTGGAGTAGCAGGCAGCACCTTAAGTATATGAATCCTGGCTGAGCTATGCTAACCCGGAGTGCTACTTGGAGACGCCCAAATCTGTAAGGTAGTTATAACAGTCCCTGCACTTGTAACAATTTTCTTTATAGTTGTACCCATTATGATTGCAGGCTTTGAAAACTGACTTGGGCCACTAATAACTGGGGCACCTAAGGTAGCATTTCCCCAAAGAAATCATATAAACTTTTGACTACTTCCCCCATCATTCTTACTCCTACTCATATCACCAATAGTAGAAGCTGGTGCTGGTACAAGTGGAACCGCATATTCAGATCTAGCCTGCAGTCTGGCCCACACAGGAGCCTCTGTTGACCTAACCATTTTCTCCTTACATTTAGCAGGTGTCTCTTCAATTCTTGGTGCTATTACTTTTATTACTATAGTCTTTAATACAAAACCAGCAGTCATATCCCAATACCAAACACCAGTATTTGTTTAATCTTTCCCAACTATAGCCATATTACTATAATTACCACTCTCAGTCTGAGCAGCCAGAATTGCCATACTGTTAAGAGATACAAATCTCAACACTACTTTCTTTGACCCTGCAGGAGGAGACCGAATCCTATACCAACACCTATTTTGACTTTTTGGTCACCCTGAAGTCTGTATTCGTGGCCTACCAGGGTTTGCTATAATCTCACATATCATTACCTACTATTTAGGACGAAAAGTGCCTTTCAGCTATTTGGGAATAGTATGAGTCATGTCCACTGGCTTTTTAGGATTTCTCTTGTGGGCCCATCTTATGTTTACCATAGGGATAGCTGTCGACTCAGGAGTATACTTTGCATCAGCTACCACAATTACTTCTATCCCTACAGGAGTAAAAGTATCTAGCTGATTAGCAACTCTTTTTAAATTTTTTTTTTCTTGGCTGCATTGGGTGTTTGTTGCTGCACGTGGGCTTTCTCTAGTTCTGGTGAACGGGGGCTACTCTTCGTTGCGGTGCGCGACCTTCTCACTGCAGTGGCTTCTCTTGTTGCAGAGCACGGGCCCTGGAGCATGGGCTTCAGTAGTTGAGGCTCGCAGGCTCTAGAGAGCAGGTTCAATAGTTGTGGCTTACAGGCTTTGTTGCTCCGCAGCATGTGGGATCTTCCCAGACGAGGGCTCGAACCCGTGTCCCCTGAATTGGCAGGCGAATTCTTAACCACTGCATCACCAGGGAAGTCCCTGATTAGCAACTCTTCACGGAGGTAATATTATATGACCTCCCACTATATTATGAGTTTTAGGCTTGATTTTTCTTTTTACAGTAGGTGGTTTGACAGCAATCATCTTAGCCAACTCATCCCCGGACATTGTCCTCCAGGATACATACTATGTAGTAGCACACTTCCATGACGTAATGTCCATGGGAGCAGTCTTCATTATTATAGGAGGCTTCCTACACTGATTCCCACTATTCTCAGGTTATACACTTAACTCAGCATGAGCAAAAATTCACTTCACAAGTATATTTGTACTAGTGAATATGACTTCCTGCAGCACTTTCTTGGCCTCTCAGGAATGTCACTACATTAGTCTGAGTACCCTGATGCACACACAACATGAAATATTTTGTCTTTAAACTCATTCATCTCAGTAGCAGCAGTAATGCTAATAACCTTCATACTTTGAAAAGATTTTGCGTCCAAACGAGAAGTCTCAGCAGTGGAAACTGCTACTCCTAACCTAGAATGGTTACACGGATGACCTCCACCATATACTATGTTTGAAGATCCTAACTATGTAAATGTAAAATAAGGAAGTACTCAAGTCCTTTTCAACCAGTTTCAAGCTAACACCAGAACAATTATGTCTTTCTCAATAAATGAGATAAAAATAAAAAGTGATGTCACTTTGTCAAAGTTAAATCATAGGCTAAAATCCTGTATATCTCTAAGGCATATCAATTTCATCTAGGCTCTCAAGATGCAACATCGCCAATTATGGAAGAACTTTTACATTTTCATTATCACACATTAATAGTTATTTTAAAAATAAGTTCTCTAGTCCTCTGTATTATTTCACTAATATTGACAACTAAACTAACTCATATACGTACAGTCGATGCACAGGTAGAGAAAATTTGAACAATTTACCAGCCATTATTGTCATCTTAATTGCCCTATCATCATTGTGAATCCTTTACGTGATACATGAAATCAATAACTCTTCCCAAACCATAAAAACTATGGGTCAGTAATGATACTGAAGCTACAAATACACAGATTATGAAGATTTAAATGTTGACTCCTCTGTAATCCCCACATCAGAGCTAAAACCAGGAGAATAATGGCTAACAGAAGTCAACAACTGAGTAGTATAGAGATAATCATTGAATATTAGTTTCATCTGAAAAGGTTTTACATTCCTGAGCTGTTCCTTCTTAGGCCTAAAAATAGCTGCTATCCCAGGACGCCTAAATTAAAGAATCCTAATACTGACAGGACCAGGCCTATGTTGTGGACAATGATCAGTAGAGGTCATTTTCCTGAGTTCAAAGACAGGACAGAGGGATATGGCTGAGATATGGGGTGAATCTGGAGCCTATGGGGGATGAACTCTCCAAGCTCCAGGATAGGAATGGGGCTTCTGGGGTCCCAGGCCACCCACCATGCCCTCCCAAGCAGGATCTTGGCAACATTCCCTGTCAGTGATGAGGCAGCCCTAGCACTTGTCATGCCCCAGTGCTGTGTCCTATGTGGGCCCCATGCTCTTGGGACCACACCCCACACTCTGCACGTCCATGCTGCAGGGTCCTTCCTGCCTCAGGAGTAGAGACCACCCAGCAAGCAGCTCTCTCCCTAACCAGCAGGAAGAGGGGACCACCAGGCGAATCTCACTCAGACAGCAACACCCCAGGGGTGCCAGAGGGGACAGTGATGATGCAGATGAAGCACAGACCAAGAGATGGGACCAGAGGGCCCAACAGGCAGCTGTTCAGGTCCTGGTTCATCTGCACCTCAGACACCTTTGTCCCTCATACACCCCCTTCCTCATATACCCTCTCCTTAAATGCAGATTTTTCAGCTGCAAACAGGCAGAGCTTCAGACTGAAAGTCAGCTCTTCCAAAATGACCCATCAGCAAACACTGCAGGATTCCACTCCAACGGGGGCCCTGGAGTCGACAACTCTGGGACCAAAGTGGACATCGGTGCCAGGGGCAGTGGGAGGGGAAGGGGAGTGAGACTTTCATGGTTGTGGAATTTTGGTTTTGCAAGATGAAAAGTTCTAGGGATGGTGGTGATGGCTCCACGAGAAAGTGAATAGATCTGATGCCTCAGAAACATGCACTTAAAATGGTGATGATGGTAAAGTGTATGTGACATGTATTTTATTTCACTTAAAATAAATTCTTAAAATAATGTCTTGTTAATTCAGATTCCATTTCGACTCCCCTTCATCACAAATGTTGGAGGCCCAAACACAGTCCCGCACCTTAGGGGCCATCATAGTACCCTCACGTGGCACATGGGAGACCATTCTTGGGGGGGGGCTAGTCTGTGTTCACCTGACCTCTGTCCAGGGGGACCCAGGCAGTGGTGACCCCCATAGATTAGATATATGATATGCTATGATATTAATATGATACCACCAAGGGTTGTCACTCAACAGAACACAGAGCAGCAACCCACTCAAACATGTCTGACCTCATATGAATGTGAGAAGATTAAGAGAAGAAAAGGAACCACAGGATAATCAGGGCAACACTCTTCATTCAGATATTGGAAATCTCAAAAGGGACAAGACACTCTGCAGGCAAAGAGCAGATATGGGGTCTCCCCGTACATGTGATCCCAACCCATGTGGATGTGGTGAGATCCACACAGTCCCCACTCCCTATACCTGGGGTTGCACATCCATACTCACCACGGTGACCCACCTCCCCAGACCCTGCATCTGAAGTCACACGTTCTCACTCACCAGGGTGACCCCACCTCCCCAGACCCCCCCACACCTGGGTCACATGTCCACAGTCCCAGGGTGACCCCACCTCCCCAGACCCCCCCACACCTGGGTCACATGTCCACAGTCCCAGGGTGACTCCACCTCCCCAGACCCCCCCACCTGGGGTCACACATGCATAGTCTCCAGGGTGACCTCACCTCCCCAGACCCCCACACCTGGGGCCACAGGTCCACACTCACCAGGTGACCCCACCTCCCCAGACCCTGCACCTGGGGTCACACGTCCCCTTGGTCAGGACACCATGGTTCTGCTGGGTTGTCCCCTAATGTGGAAACAAGCTGGGTTCCTGGGACCTCCTGGGATGCCAAAATAAGTGTAAGGTTGCTCTCCTCCCCCCACACTTTTCCCAGAGAAGTCCTCCTCTTCTCACTTTAGTTCTGTGTGATTTTAACTGTTTTTAAAGCTTTCATGCTAGAGTTGAACACAGTACCTTGGTTCTGGCAGGCTCAGTCCTTTCTTCTCTCACTTACATGTTGAGAAAACTCACAGGACAGCATGGCTGAAAGACGAGGAGCAGCTCTGGACTCTGCTGAGTAGGGACGATTGACTGGAAGGAGAGCTCAGCAGCAGCCTCACCTGTAACCCATCGGCCTTTTGCCTGATCTGCGTGCCCTGCAATCAATTCATCAGGTAAACCTGCCTCCCTACTCACAATGCATGTGCTGGTAAATTGGAATAATTTCCCGGTAGCCCTTCTGAGGATTCTCCACAAGCCCCAGGGAAGGTGAACCTTGCAGGGATAAAGACTAAGGCCCCGACCATGGCACTGACCCTTGAGAGGGCCAGGTAACCACACTCAGAAGAGAGACTGTTACCTAGACAAACCCACCTCAGCTCCAGACCCCAGACATCTAAGCACTGACCTTCAGATGCGGGCACGGAGCTTCCCAGTACTGAGGCCAGGCCGGGTTTCTACCCAGGTTCCCATAGTCCTAGCGTACACAGAACATGGTCAGTTCTAAATCTTCTTATTATAGACAACACATGGTCAGCTCTAAATATAATCAGTAGACAGGACAGGCAGAGGTCTAAATCTACTGTGTAGACAGAACTTGATCATGTTTAAACTAGCTTAGGGATGATCTCATAGGAGGTACAGATCACACACATGGGTCTCTCATCTTTGGACACCCACATCAGGAAACTGAACAAAATCTTTGTCATTAAGCACTTCAACAGGCAAAATAAAAATGTTACAAATTTCTCTGGCTACCTGATGGTCAGGATCCACGGGTGAGCCAGGAACTTCTTGTAGCACAGCCCAGTCCCCTGCAAGGACAGACAAGAAGTGGCCTGATTCCAGCCTCCCAGGCTTCCAGAAGGAGGCAGGCACACTGGAAGCCCAGGCAGCATAGTCCTGCATGGTCCGGGCCGGGAGATCTGGTCTGTCCATTCCGCTGGCCGATTCCGGGCAGGATGCTCAGGGCCACTGAGAGCCCTGCACTC
Source organism: Mesoplodon mirus (assembly GCF_964341445.2). Classification (NCBI taxonomy): domain Eukaryota; kingdom Metazoa; phylum Chordata; class Mammalia; order Artiodactyla; family Ziphiidae; genus Mesoplodon; species Mesoplodon mirus. Next base: position 100,051,857 of record NC_138979.1, on the reverse strand, counting down.
AGGTCCTGCTTCCCTACAGTGTGTGCGGGGGGTGGGGGGGATGGAGGGGGTGTTGGCTGACGGCTCCTATAGCTCCCAGTCAGGTGACCTCATGCCCTGGGGCTGACACCCAGCACGGGAACTGAGCTGTCTTCGATGGGAGACAAGGGGAGAGGTTGGGGCACAGAAGCTGTTGGAGAGGAGAACCCACCGTGGAACTCCTTACACACTGGCTCATCCCCACCTGGTGACCCGCCTGCCCATCGTGGGCCACATGCCACCACCCCACCACCCCTGAGTGCAGAGTGCCTGCTCTTTCAAAAGCACAGGGTCTCACATGAAGGAGACCCAGTGGGGACTGTCACCCCTCTCCCCCTCCTGATGCTGTGTTTGGGGAGAATGAACCCCCTTGACTCGGTGATAGGACCCTGTGAGGAAAGAGGCGACAGCCGCATCCAAGTTGGGAACTGGCTGAGAGATGGGAACACAGGAGCCACATTCAGGGCCTGGAGGCCATGCCAACAGGAGGGGCACACCCAGCCCTGGCCAGGCTCTCCAACTGTGACATTGTAGCTTATAGGGGACCCGGGGAAGGTGACTGAATGTAATGGAGGCCTAAGGTGGACCCTGAATGGGGCTTAAAGAAGGTGTGAAGGATGTTACTGAGACAGTGACAGTTATTGGAAGACAGACTCTGTGTCAGGACATCCTGCTAAATCCATTTAAATCCCTGAGATCTGTGATGTTTACGTGGCTACGCAGGATTGTTTGAGCAGGTGCGTGCAGACATATCTGGGGCACAATTCAGTCTGCAACCAACTTGCAAGTGGTTCCAGCAAACACACAAGTGTGCACACAGGTAGGCGCAGCACACACACAAACACATGCACATGCACAGCACAAATATATTCACACACTAGCATATGAAAACACATGCACGCGTATGCCCATGCACACACTAACTTGTGCAAATGCACGTACCTATGCACATGCACAGCGCATGTATGCAAACAGGCACATGCACACGCATAGCACACACACAGGGAATAAAGTGAATACCATAAAGCATTAATTCCTGAACACAAGTGAAGCTGACATGTATTCTTCCCTTTTTCTTTCTTTTTTTTTTTTTTGTGGTACGCGGGCCTCTCACTGTTGTGGCCTCTCCCATTGCAGAGCACAGGCTCTGGACGCACAGGCTCAGCGGCCATGGCCACAGCCTGGCCGTTCCGCAGCATGTGGGATCTTCCCGGACCGGGACATGAACCCGTGTCCCCTGCATCGGCAGGCGGACTCTCAACCACTGCGCCACCAGGGGAGCCCATTCTTCCCTTTTTCTTAGCTATGATGTTTTTCACAATAAAAAGTTTAAGAAAAAAGTTAATGGCAAATGACTTTTGATTCGTAGGACTTTCTGATGTTATTCCACAAATATTATGACAGGAGAAATGAATGTAGATATTACATGTGTCCATTAACGGATGAAAGGAGAAGAAAAACATGGTCCATCAATACAAGGGAATGTTATTCAGCCTAAAAAGGAAGGCAATTCTGACACAGGCTGCAGCAGGGGTGAACCTTGAGGGCATCATGCTCAGTGATGTAAGCTAGACACAAAAAAAACAAACAGTGCTTGATCCACTCATACAAGGCTGCTAGAGCAGTCGGAAACATAGAGACAGAAAGTAGGATGGTGGGTGCACGGGATCAGGGAGGGAGAATGGGGAGTGAGTGTTTAATGGGGACTGTTTCAGTTTTGCAAGGTGAAAAAGTTCTGGAGGCAGATGGCCGTCAGGTTTGCACAACAGTGTAAATTACTTCATGACCCTGAAATGTACACTTAAACATGGTTAAGATAGTAAATTTTATGTTATGTGCATTTGACCACAATTTCTAAAACTTTTTAAAAAACAGCAGGAAATAGTCCATGAATACAAGATCCACAACTTCACTAATAACCCAGGGATTAAAACCATAAGAAAAAAACTGTGCATACACCTACCAGAATGGCAGACATAAAAGATACAATATCAAATATCAGCAGGACGTGGAGCAATGGAAAGCCTGGTGCGCAGCGGGGGGTGCAACCACCTCTGAAACAATCGGGCCTCAGAGAGCGAAGTCCGTGCACACAGACCCACAGTGCTCCTCCCAGCTGAACACAAAACCCCAGCCCTGCACCAGGACACACGGACATGGACTCCGCAGCCACAGGAGCCAAACCTGAAACCAACCTGAAGGCCATCATAAGCGGATGCAGAAATGAACCATGCATGCTCCTATGAAGGAATATTCCACAGCAATGGAGTACATTTTGTTTAAAGGTAGTAAAACTATAAAAATTATTTTAAAAAGTACTATATTCACAAGATGAAAGAATCTCATGGACACAATGCTGAGCTATCAAGAGCAATAAAGCAGCCTGCACGGGACACCCACTTACAGACTTTGGAACTAGGCAAAGCTGGGCTGTGTTATTTAGGGATGCATGCCTGGGCGTAAACTATGAGGACAAGTCGCTGACACAAAATCAAGAGAAGAGCTACCTCATGGTGGGGAGGAGACTGTGACAAGGGAAGGGCACTCCTGGGTGTCCACTCATCATGTTCTGTTTCTTGATCTTTATGATTATTCTTTACATATGTATAACCTAATCCTTAATATGTACTTACAGCTTATCATTTTTGTTTATTAAAAAGGGGGTCTCCGCAGCAAAGTAGAAGGAGACCTGCTTCTCCCAGGGAAGAAGAGGCATAGTTTCTACCAGTGAAATCTCGATACCATGGCTGCTTCAACCATCAAGGCTTACAGCAACTCCCGTGAGAGGGGCACTGGGGCCACGACACTCAGAAGGAGGCTCTGGGACCTCAGTCCTGGGTCACTGCTTCTGAGGAGCCCACGGCACCTGGTCAAAGTTCACAGTCATTCTGTGCATGACCCTTTTGCCTTGGTTTCTCTGGCACAGCTCAGCCAGCACCATTGCTGGGAGAGAAAGAAGAAACGTGCAGAAGAGGGAACCGGGCTTCAAGCTGATCCACCTCTTTCTACGGAGACGATGCCACAGTCCCTAAGAGAGGACAGCAAGGCCACAGAATCCAGCCTCTCTGCCTGAGGCCTAGCCACACTAGCGCCCCACGCTTCTGATGCCACAGGGAGAATTTTGCAAGGTGCCCTCAGACCACCTGGTTGGACACAATGGGGCTTTCAGACATGCAGGTCCTATCTGACCCCACACCTCTGCTGTCAGATTCTGGAGGTGGGCCTGGAAGCCTCCAGTTTTTCACTTTTGGTAAAAGCTTTATTGAGATTGAATTTCTATACCACACAGTTAATCCGTTTTAAGTATTAAGCTCAGTGGTGTTTTGCATATTCACCGGTTGTGCAGCCATCAGCACAATCCATTTTAAACATTTCTATCATCTCCCCAGAACCCCACTCTTTCGAGGCCACTCCTCATTTCCCACAGGCCCAGCATCACCAATCAACTTTCTTTCTCTGTGGGCTTGCCTGTTCTGGATGTCTCATGTAAGTGGAATCCACTAATTGTCTTTCTGTGTCTGGCTTCTCTCACTGAGCATCTACATCATAGCCTGTGTCAGTGCTTCACTCCTTTTCCATAGCTGAGTAACCCTTACCCTCTCTGCTTTTAACTCTATAATTCATTGTGTCTCCCTGCCTGTGCTGCACAGAGCTGATGAGAATTTAACCTTCCGTCATTCTTGGGGTGTAAGCTGAACTTTGAACCAACACCAAGGGGTCCTGTGAAGAGGCTGAAAGCCCAGCCCCACATGGTGCACAGTCGCCGTGTGTGACCAGAGCCCAGGAGGAAAGGTGAGATGGGGCTGCCTGTTTACAGGACCAGTGTTCTACGGTCTCATGTGAAACCAACTAGCTGGTCAGCATTCCGTGGGAACTGCTCCCCACGGTGCCAAGAGGGCAAGACAGACTGGTCAGGGACCATGGTGCTGCCTTCAGTTCAGGCCCACTCATGGTAACTGTCTAGTTGGAAAGTGCTGAGGCTCCAGGGGAAGGTCCTTCCTGCTTCTTCCTGCTTCTTGGGGCTCCAGGTATCCCTGGGCTTGTGGCTTCATCCCTCCCATCTCTGCCTTCATCTTCATGTGGCTTCCCCTCTGTGTCTGTGTCTCCGCTCATTTTATAAGGACACAGATACACAGGATTGGGACCACCCTATAAGGCCCTTATCCTACCTACTTACACAACCAGGCCCTACTTCCAAATGAGGTCATGTCCTGAGCCCCTGGGGTCAGGACATGGATGTCTCTTTCCCTGCGGGGTACACAATCCCCCTTCACTCTGAGATAACAGATAATGTTGCCCAGAAAACAAGCAAGACCCTTACCTAAGCCAGCCCCTCGAAGAGGTCTGAGCCTGCCTGGTCTCTTGGAAACTGACTTGGCAGGAGAGTGCGGCTCAGGACCCGAGTGTGAAGGACACCAGGAAGCACTCATGTGAGGCTCCCCTTAGCAGCTGCAGCACGGGACCAGCTGATGAGGTTCAGCAGGGCAACCCCGAGCTCCTTATAGGACTCGACCCACGTGGTCTGGGGGCGACAGGCAGCAATGAGTGGGTGTATGATTAAGTGTATGTGACGGGCCTGCAGTGAGCAGGTGAGCACATCTGTGTGTGTGACATCAGGCACACATGATGGGTTAGCAGTGAGCACACATGTCTGAGAGATCATGTGCATGTGACGGGCCAGCGGAACACACACACGTGATCAGGTTCACGTGACATCTTAGCGGGCAGGGCACTACAGGGCTGCAGTGCTGCCACGGGCTCGAGCCACCGACCCTGCCTGGTGTGGAGCATCCCTCCCCCACCATGTGCCCCAGCAGTTCCCACGTCCGCAACTGCGCAGTGGCTGCACCTGCACAGAGTACTTCCCCTGGGCAAGTACTTCTTGAAGAGGGTCACCTCCATGGTGATGGCGACCTTCCTTTTCTGCTGCTTCAGTGGAGCGCCCCTGCCAGTGGCTGCTTGCACCAAGGCATCCGGGCTGCAGAGGGCTGGTCCCTGCACCTGAGACCAAAGAGAAGGACTTGAGGGGTTGTGCTTTCTCCCACCAGGAACCCCATATCCGGGGGGCCAGCGGGGGCATGTCAGACACACAGGGCCAGACATTCTGGTTCATCTTCCCCCAACACAGTGGGTGAAAGGAGAGCCACGTGGGACCTCAGACCACGTAGGACAAGGTGCGTGTCGAGGACCACCTCACCACTGTCGATTGGCCCGTTCAGTTTGCACTCCTGTGAAATGCTGTTCGTGACTGGCTTTTCTCTACGTGAAAGCTGAAAAGAACTGCTTGTACTTAAAAAGTGACCCATTTGTGTGAATTTGACTAAGGGGTACATGCAACTAAGCACACAGCTTGGTAGGAGGTTACTGCTATTCAGGAGGGACAGATACCTTAATGGTTTTAGTGCTTTTCTAAATGTGGGAAGAGGGAAGAATCCAGGTTCATAAAAATTTTCTCCTGAAAATATTGAACTCTCTGAGGGTCAGTTCTGCCAGTTTTCCCAGTGTACAAAGTGCCTCATCCTGATCTTCGCCCTGAATTCCTTTCAGTGTGTCCTGTAAGTCAGCGATTGTGGTGGTTGATGACAATTCTTGTACAACTGAATGGTGGGCAACACTCTTTATGTTACAATCCCCCCTCTTTTGTTCGAAATTTTGACCAAGGTTTAGGAGATATTTCATGACCAATTTATCCCACGGCGCCTGGAATACTCATTCCCAGTTCAGGCGAGGATTTCCTTGATAAGCCACTCAATGTGCTGTTACTGGACTAGGCCCTGTTAACAATAGCCCAAAGCCTCTGGGTCGCCTGTCCTACTAACCTGTTATGGTCCAGGAAATGGTTCCCTCTTGTAGCATCTTCCCATATCTAGAGTTATACTATTAAAATCACTGATCTTATAGAACTATGTATTTGACAACTGTTTTACACACTGTCCTGTGCCTGCCCGCCCTTCCTGGGAAGGACCTGCTCGTGATTTTCTGAGCTGAGAATCTGACTCTGTTCTGCTTTACATACAAGTTATTTCTATATGGCTTTAAGATAGGCTGAATTTTGCAGGAATAGAACAACGATGTGATTCTAGGAAAGCTTGTTCTCACAGTTACTCAGAACTTTACCAAGAATTCTCTGACATTTTGGAAAATCAAATCTCCTGGTAAAGTGGCTCAGAGTTTCTGAATTGCCAGTTAATGCACCAGGATTGCTATTACCACAGTAATTCCAATTATATACAACAATGCCTATTTGTCCTCATTTAAAAACATTAAATATAAAGTTTGAAGCAAGTTGAACGTTACCTGCATTTTCTTAAATGTAAATTGAAGAAAAATTTAAGCAAATATCTGATTACTTAGTGTAGTTGAAGCCAAGCACTCACCTATTAAATTATGTATTATTTCATTAAAATGTATTTATCTTTAATTCTCCTCTCTATTGTAACTATAGCTGCATACACACATATACATATTTATACTTAAATTATATGTGTAGAGAGATCATCTTATCTCTGCCTCTGATTTCAGAAAGTGAGGGGAGCGTTACAAAGTACTTGGTATAAAAGGGGTGAGAGTCTGATGGGCTGACAGAACACCCATGACATAACATTTCATTCCCACTAAGGTACTAGAATCCAAAAGACAGACAATAAAAAGGGGAGAAATTGGAACCTTCAAACAGCACTAGTGGGTATGTGAAATGGTGCCACCATTTTGGAAGACAGTCTGGCAGTTCCTCAAAATATCAAACATGGAGTCACTACAAGACCCAGCAATTCCACTCCTACGTATAAACCCAAGAGAAAGGAAAAAACACATCCACACAAACACTTGTACATGCATGTTCATAGCAGCATGATTCACAACAGCCAAAATGTGGAAACCACCCAAATGACCATCAACAGGTAAACAGAGAACAGATACACACAATGTGCTCCATCCACACAATAGAGTATTACTCAGCCATGAAAAGGAGTGAAGCACTGACACTCGCTACAGTGTTGACAAAACTCAAGAACACAATGCTCAGTGAGAGAAGCCAGACACAGAAGGACACTGTCTCAGTCAGCTTGGGCTGCCATAGCAAACTACCAGGCTGGGGGCTTCAACAACAGAAATGTATTTCCTACAGTTCTGGAGGACAGAAGTCTGAGATAAGGGTGCCACTACAGTCAGGTCCTGGTGAGGCTCTCTTCTTGGTTGTATGTGGCATCTTCTCCCTGTGTCCTCACATGGAGAAGACGTGAGGGAGCTCTCTGAGGTCTTTTTTATAAGGACACTAATCCCATAATAGGGGCTCCACCCTCATGACCTAATCACTTCCCAAAGGCACCACCTTCTAATACCGTCACCTTGGGGTTAAGGATTTCAACATGTGAATTTTGGAGGGACACAAACATTCAGCAAAGAACAACCACAAACTGATTCCACTTATATCAAATGTCCAGAACAGGCAAATCCACAGAGACAGGAAGTGGGTTAGTGGTGCCAAGGGCTAGGGGAGGGGGAGGGTGGTCTCCTTTTAGGGGATGAGAATGTTTCAGAACCAGAGGGAGGTGGTGCTGGCACAACATTGTGAATGTGATAAATACCACTGAGTTGTTCAATTTAATGGTAAATGGTGAATTTTATGTTACATATATTTTAATCACAACTAAAAAAATAATTATTTGTCACATCAACAACTTGACACCTCAGGGAATTTCCATTTCTGCCAAGAGACCCTGTCTTCTTGCCCAGGTGATTCCTGGGACCCCGGGTGACCTTGTGGGGGCCGTGGAGTGTAAATGAGGGCATGAACAACCCCTCACAGGGACGATCCAGAGGCAGACCCAGGGCTCGTCCCCAAAAGCACAGGACAGAATCCATTTGGATTTATCATCACACTGTGAACAGCCCCGTGGGGCCGGTGGCTGTGTACTGCCTGACTGCAGCCCTGGACACTGGGGCCATGGCCCGATCCCTCTTGCCCCAAGGCTGGGACCTTTCGGGTGAAGCAAACGGCGCTGCAGTCAGTCCTCGGGAGCTGCAGGAGCATGGGCCCAGCCACCGAGTAAGGCCAGAGCACTTCCAGCTACCTGAAAACCCGCATATTAGAAACATGATTTTTCCATAACACACGGGGGACCTGAAAGTGTGTTTTCTCAGGTAAACTGATAACACCGCCCCCTCCATGTGTGGACACCGCCCTTACCGTGGCAGAGTTGAACACTTACCCCTCCCCCACCAGAATTGACCTCCAAGGCCTCCTGGGGGTCCTCCCCAAACCCTGAGGATATGTCCTGCCTGAGGCTCCTAACACAATATACTCCCACTCAGGCCGGCCTGCAGAGGTCACGCAGAGGTCAGGCCCCAAAGCAGCAGGATGTGACCCTGGACACAGGCATATCCACCCTGCACAGATTGGGTCTCTATGAACAAGTGTCAGATTACTTCTTAGGGCCACGCCCCTGTCCCGCTCCAGGTGCAAGACCCACCCCACTGCCCGGCCCGCGTCCCTTTCTCTGAGGCACCTGCAGGACTCAAACCCACACCTTGCCCAGCCCTGCCTCCCGGCCATGTAAGGCTGTCAGCATAACTGATGCCATCCTGGGCTCGTCCTTCCGCTGACCTTACCCAGGACTGTACTGTGTGGTCAATCACTTCTCTGTCCTCAAGGCTTTTCTAGTTAATAGAGGCTGTTTAATAATTATCAGGACCAGGTGGCCTCTATGCTTTGTTAGTCCCCAAACAAGGAAGACCTTCGCTGATGTGTTCCGGGCGCCCATGAGGCCAGTTACCCATTCATGAACCTTGACTTAGGAATGTACATCCTGTTTCTAAGCACCCCCTGCCCCGTGTTAACCATAAATTGTCCCGGTGACCCGTTGGCCATGCAGAGCGCGGCGGCACATGCTTCCGATCGCTGCCCACCACATCCCAATCCCACCCTGTGAGTAAACTACCCAATAATAAATGGATCCATTAATTACCTGGAGCTGCCTGCCTCGCTTTTTGGTCTCACGATGCCCTGTCAGTTCGGTGGGCACTTCTTGTTCCCTCCATCCTCTAACACCTCACCCACTACTGTGGGTTCAATAGTGTCCCCTCCCCCAAATTTATATCCATTCTGACCCCAGGATCCGGCCTTATTTCTGAAACAAGGTGTCTGCAGATGTGGTTAAGATGAGATCATGCTGGATTAGGGAGAGCCCTAATTCCAACAGCTGGTGTCCTTATAAGAAGAGGGAAATCTGGACACAGACACAGAGAAGAAGCCACATGACAACAGAGGCAGAGGTGGGGGTGATGCAGCCCCAAGTCCAGGGGCACCAAGGAAACCAGAGAAGCCGGGAGAGGCCAGGGCAGATTCCCTTAAGTTCCAGAAGGAACCAACCACACCTTCATTTTGTATTTCCAGCGTCCAGAGCTGTGAGAGAAAAATCTCTGCTGTTGTGACCCCCCCAGCTTGTGGTATGTTGTCACGGTCACCCCAGGACCCCCACACCTGCCAGATGATGAGACATGAGGCATCGGAGGAAAGAGCCCCTCGGTATCTGGATAAGTATCTCTACAAACACATCTGGGTCCTGAAGATGGAAGACACGCAGCCACTTCCCCATCTGAGCTGTGCCTCGGGCTGGTCTTGCTGTCCAGCTCACTCTTGTCATATGTCCAGTGGATGACCAGCCTCTGTTGATGCAGGCGCCCCAACGCTGTCCTGTGACCTTCCCACGCACATCCCACCCACAGGCCGTGCTCCGGCCCTGGCCGCTCAGCAGCCTCAGCTTGGCTGCAATGACAGGTCAGGGGACTTGCTGGCCCTTCCCAGCCCAGGGGCGGTGCCCGAAGCAGGCAGCCCGAAGTGCCAGCAAGCAGCGCTGTAGGCCCGAAGCAGGAGGCCCTGGGCAGCCACCCTCCATCCCGGACCAGGTGAGGCCTGGAGCAGCCACCTTGAGCTCCTCAGGGCCCTGGATGCAGCCCCACGTGCCATCAGCCCCACACACTCACCGGCAGGCTGGAGGCTCCGTGTCCCCAGGCACTAGGCACTTCTCGAAGGCGGCCCTGGGATGTGTCTTCAAACCCTCCACGTTTGGCCCAACCTGGCTGGGGGCCCACGGCCGGCCGCCTTCGTAGGAGCAGACAGAGGGCATCCCTGAGACCCCTGTGCATCTGCCCTTAAGTGACCCCGCCGCCCGCCTCTGACCGCCTCTGACCGCCGTGTCTCCCCACCAGCTCCGGCCCGGCCCTCTAGAGACTCCCCACTCCCCAGAGTGCAGGGCTGATGGCCCCTCGGCCTCCCTCTCACCTCTGCCTGTCCGTCCATCCTCCCTGAGTCAGGACACCACTTCCTCTGTGAGGCTCCTGGATTCTGGCCTGGGGGACCCACATGCCCCCACGAGCTGTGTCGACCACCAGGATTGTCACCTCAAGAGGCCCCGGAAGACGGACTCCCCGGGATGTCAGAATGGGACTTTGTGCGCAGATGGGCCACCGCAGAGCTGCCCGGGGTGAGACGAGGTCACTGACCTGTGTGTGGGGAGGTCCTCATGGGGGGAATTTGGACACAGACACACGGGGGAGAAGGCGATGTGACGGCAGATACAGTGACGGGCCTGGGAGTGGCCTGGGACAGACTGACCCCTGAACCCGTGGAGGAGCGGGCCCCCAGCACCTTGACCTCGGGCTCCAGGCCTGAGAGGAAGCGTCCCCTGTTCCAACCCCCCACCCTTGGTGTTCTGTGACGGGGCCGCAGGAATCCCACACCCAGCCTGTGGGAGGCAGCGCTGTGCTTGCTGACACCCAGGACCGTCACCGGCCACCTCCCCTCCGGGCATGACGCCCACTCCTCCTCGGGGAGGGACCCAGGGCCCAGGACCCCCGTCCCACACGTCCCTGTCACGGCGACCTCACCCCCTCGCCCAGCCACCCCTGGGGCATCTCAGGCCCCAGAAAGGAGCCGCAGCGGCATGGTGACCACGGTGAGTGGCCGCAGGCCACCGCACCCACCCCGAGACCTGAGTGTGGCCATCTGAGAAGGGACCCACCAGCCCCCCGACCCAGGCGCCCCGTTTCACAGGGCAGGTCCTCTTGCCGAGTCTCTGGAGGGGGCTGTCGAGCAGGGGTGACAGGCCTGTGAACATGTGGGCCGGAGAGGTCCTCCCCAGGAGCCCAGGCACAGCTAGGCCAGGCTGAATCCATCCCTCCCCTCCTGTACCCCAGGGAGTGTGGATAAGGCCCCAGAGACCCCCAAGAAAAGACATGACACCCAGAGGATTATACCATTCACAGACCGGGGACTGAGTGTCCACGTCATTTCCCCGGAGAGAACAATGTCTTCACCGGGGCTGCCAGACTGGACCATGTCCCCACAAACACCCGGCTTCAGTGAACCAGCCAGACAGAAAACCCCCTTCCAGGGTCCCCTGTGTTAATAGACCCAGGCTTCTGGGGAGGCGGGGCTGGCCTGAGGGAGGATGGACGTGCTCCAGCGCCGGACACTCACTGCCCGTCCCCCCGCCCATCCCCCCCGTCCCTCTCCTGCGCCCTGTGGTCTCACCCCCTCAGGAACCCTCCTCTCCAGGCTCCCAGCACCCACATTTCCCACCTCCATCCCATCACTCTCCACTTCAATTTGCCTGTTTCCCCGCCGGGTGAAGACGAGGGCAAACGTCCCGCACTGGTGTTTTCAGCAGTGTACACGGGGCTTCCTTTCTCTTCCTGGCAGGGGTCTGGCCGGACACCAGGTGGCTTCCAGCGGTGCGGGTCTAGGTACCGCCCTGCAGGGAACAGCCCTGATCCCCGCGCCTACAGCGCTGCTTGCTGGACACTGGGTGGTTTCCAGCCCTGTGGGGCTTGGGCTCCACCCTGCAGGGAGCAGCCCTGATAACCGCGCCTACAGCGCCGCCTGCTGGTCTCTCCGTCCTCCCGTCAGGCACAGTCTTCACCTTTCCCACTGCCTCGGATGATCCCTCTCCGCACTGTCCAGCGATCAGCCCCTCCTCGCCACCGCCATCACCCTCAGGTCCACACCCCTCGTCCAGCCTCAGGGATGACCCAGGACCCTTCCTGGGCTCCCCCGCCTGCCCAGCCTTGGTCGGTGTCTTCAAGCCACCTGTGCAGACAGGTGAGGATCACCTCCAGATGCTCCCAAAGGCTTCACCCCAACATCCTCCCCGTGGTCGTGTCCATGACCTGTCAGGATGTTCCACCCTCACCAAGCCCCCAAGTACATGCCAAGGGCAGGCATCAAGCATGGTGCGTGCACTGCTGTGCGTCCTGCTGTATACACAGACATGACCCTGCCCCAGGATGCAAGAAAGGCAGCTCTACCTCTTGATGTGGGGAGATGGACTGACCACAGGTTGGACGTCAGCTCACAGCTCACCAGGCAAGGGCAGCAGTGTTCTTGCTCCTTGGACCGTTTCTCACCCAGCCTGACCATGACCCGGCTTTGTTCCCATCCCCATTGTTCCTCCATTGGCCTCATTCTTGTGAACAGAGCAGGACAGCATGGTCAGTGGTCACAGGCTGAGACACACAGACACTGGCTGACCCGCATGCACCCATGCTGACCACACGGAATGGGCACTGCACCAGGGCCCGTGCGGTGTGGGTTCACCTGCCCACAGAGGCTGGATCTCTGCTCCTGGCTCCAGGGGTCACCTTGAGTCTGACGGGAGTGTCCGTGTTCCATGGACCTAGCTCCAGGCTGGGGCTTCCTGAGTCCCCCCGGGGGCTGCAGGCCAAGGTCAGGCACATGGTGGTCCCCACATTGATGTGACAGACCCCAATAAACCCTGCACTTCAGGACTCAGGTGGGCTTCCCTGGGCTGCCACAGTCAAGGATGCTGGACCCTGCTCGTCCCCTCTGTCTTCGCTGATTTTAACTTGCATCCTTCATCATAATATACCCTGAGTATAACAGCTTCAGGGAATTCTGGGAGCCTCCAAGGAAAAAGAAGCCGGGGAGGGTGTCCCTGGGTCCCCGACTCTGCAGTTGGGGTCAGAAGTTGGTGAGAAGGATCTTGGGGCCCTGGAATCTGAAGGACCCCCCTACCAGGGGAGGGGTAGGAGACCTCAGGTGGTTGTTAAGCTGAGTCCAAGGCCCTCCTGGGTAGGAGGCACCCTGGTCCCCGTGGATCCCAAAGAGGCTGGCTCCCTCCTCCCCTCAGCCCCCAGGCCTGGTCCCTGTTCTTGAGAAATTCCCTAGGGTGGGGTCCTGGTGCTGGAGGTGCCCCGATGCTGTGGCCTCCTGAGCCTCCAGTGAGGATAACGGGAGTTGGGGGAAAACTTGTTCACAGAAAGGGAGCTTCTGCCAAAACAAAGCTTCTGCCTGCTGCCCCCGACCCCAGGTGCACTGGGGCAGGAACGTGAGAGCGAGGCTCCTTCCCCTCCCAAGACACACAGGACACATGGGCGCTGGTCACCGGACTTCCGCACAATATTAAAATCTCCCATGCAGGCCTGTTGGGTGAGAGACACAATTTAAAGACTATTAATGGGGCCAGGGGGGCCCAGGGGGTGAAGCTGGGGGTGGGGAGAGTTGGAAAATCACCCAAGGATGTGTTCTCCCTGCAGCAACCCCCCAGGTGAGTCCAGGTGGAGGTGGACCCCTCAAGTCAGAGCCCACATTCTGGGTCTTTGGGGGACAAATAGCCAAGCACCCCTAGTACTTGCCTTCACCTGCTGCATTTAGGGCCTGCCCTGTCTTCTTCATGGCCAAGTTCTCACCCCTCCCAGAAGGCCTCTTGGGGGTTAATGAGATGGGGATGTCCATGGCAGGACTTGAGGGTCTGTGATGGGCTGGAGGCCACGTGGCAGGCAGCAGGGCTCCCACCAATCTTACCGGTCCACACCTCTTGGTCATAGGCCCACACTGAGTCCACCAGGCTGTGGATGTGGTAGAAGGTGCCGGGGACCAGTCCAGCCCATGCAGGTGTCTGACAACCGAGCGGTCAGTGTAGGGCCCTGGCTGTGCTCCCACACTCCTGGGAAGGACACTTCAGCATGGTCCCTGGAATGACCAGGAGGTCAGCCAGCAACACCCCTGACCCAACCTCACTGTTACCACAAGAAACAAAAGACAACTCCGTGCAGATAGACAGAATATCACCAGCCTGATGCTGTCCTGAGGAAGGTTGGCTGGCATCTGGGAACTGGGTGCTATAGTGGGTTGAATGGGGGGTCCCCCAAAAAGTTATGTCCACGTCATGCCCCTCAGAATCTGAGAATGGAACCTTTTCTGGCAGTAGGGTCTTTGCAGGCATAATTAGTTACGGATCTGGAGATGCGGTCATCCGGGATCAGGCTGGCCCTAAATCAGTGACAGTGTCCTTCTAAGAGACCAGAGGAGAGACACAGACACACAGGAGACACCATGTGAAGATGGAGGCAGAGATGGGAGAGATTTGGTCACAAACCCAGCGACGCCTGGAGGCCCCAGAAGCTGGAAGAGGCAGGCAGGACCCTCCCCTGGAGCCTCCAGAGGGAGCAAAGCCCTGGGACACCTTGACCTCATACGTCTAGCCTCCAGGACGGAGAGAGGACAGGTTTCTGTTGTTCTGAGCCTCCATTTGCGGTCATCTGTCACAGCTTCCCCGGGAAGCTAAGGCAGCTGGTGAGCAGCTCCCTGCCCTGATCTAAACCCTCCCGCCTCCCGTTAGGGGCAGCCCCCTGCGCCTGTGCTGTTGCACAAACCATGTGGTTCATGCTGAACCCCGGATCCCCTTCTGGGCACTGGCATTTTGGAGGGTGAGGGCAGAGAACATCAAATGACCAGCCCCCAGTCAGGTGCCAAGTCTCTAGTGAGCTTCCCTGGGGGGACGGGGGTGGGGGTAACTGTCATGGTTCTGCCCTTCGTCGTCGCTGGGGGAAGAGACACCCTAGAGACCCTCGAGGGAAGGAGGGGGCATGAAGGGTCATGAGCTGACTGGAACAGGGACCCTCCCTCCCGTGCATCCCTACTGCGTGCTGTGACCCGTCTCAGCTGTGAGCACACAAGCCACAAGCATGTGCTGGGTCCTGTGAGCCTCCCAGCCAGTCCCTGAAGGTGAGGGCGGCCCTGCAGACCCCACCCCTTTCCTCCACGTCTAGTAGGTGGAAGACCCACTTCTCCTTGCCATTCCAGAAGCGGTTCTGGAGCTGTTCTGGGAGGGGTTCTGGGGTTTTGTGGGCTGAGCCCCTGTTGCTGTGTCCCCACTTCCCCCACAAGAACATCCAGAGCAAGCAGTTTGCCCTGTTGCCTGAATGCCCCCCCACCAGTTTTCTAAGGAAAGAATCAGGGGTTTCTGTAGCAGCATCTGCAGGCAGCTCTGCATCTGGACCCATGTTCACACCCTCTGTGTAAACACTGAGAACCTACCCTGACACGTACCTCAGCTGACCACCTCCGCATGTCGACCTCAGGCCCCAGTGCGGGCGTCAGACTGACCGCCCATCTCAGCCTCCTTCTCTTGTTGTCAGAGCTGCTCCAAGCCCTTGCTCAAAACCCGTGGACCCACCTTGAACAGGGCTGTCCTCCACCCCATCCTCAGCAGGAGTTCACCTATGTATTAAAGGGTCCAGAGATAAGAAAGGAAGCTACAAACAAAAAAACAGATAGAACCAGCTGGGACCAAGATGGCAACGAATCTGACCTCCAACAGACCCTGCGTCTCATCACAGGTTGAATTTACTATATCAGCATATTAAGTGACACACCTACCAGTGTCCATGACTGGATATGAAGGACCAAAAACGGGTAAAAGGAGGTGGTACCCCACTCCCTTGGAAAAAGCCCCGCCCCTTCCCCGGAAGGCCTCTTCATCCCCATCATTAGCCTCACTCCTCCTCCCTCTTTAACATTAAACCACTCTCGCCAGGTGGGTGAGAAGTTGATCTGTGATCTTAGTTCCCTCTTCTCCATTCTTTGGCCACTGAATGGAGCCTGTGCTGTGGTGGTCTCAGCTTTGGTTTTGTTATTTGCCTACTTGAACACAAATGGACAAAGGAAACCTTCCTCGCTGAGGCAGAGTGCCTCGCCAGGCTAGGGCCCGAGCAGGGTCCATATGACTTAACTTGGTAACAGTCTGTAAGGGGACGGTGCTCTCTGCCCATGGGGTGGGGGGAGGGAACACCTACGGCCACAACACCGGCTCCATGGACGGCACGGCCCGTCGTGGGCCTGGACCATGTGCTCTCGTTCCCCCACGCCTGACACCCCCTGACAGTCATGACGCGGTGACACTGGCTGCTGGGCGTCCAGTCAGGAGGGACCAGAGTTAGCACCTGGTGCCAGATCAGACGTGCCTTTTCACGGGCAGGGTACATAGGAGATATTAGGACTTTGTGTGTAGAAAACAAACCAAGCGGCTGGAAGGTGATCTGAGCTGTGGACCTGAAACCCACGTGCAAGGTGAGAGCTCCCACTGGACACTGGCTCAGAAGCTTCTGTACAGGTGATGACCACACCAGTGCTTCCCGCCCAGCCCCTCCAGGCCTCCCTGGCGGGCACAGCTGAACCTGCACCCCTCAGGCTCCCCGACCCAGAGCCTGAAGTTCTGATGCTGGCAGGGCCTGGGGACACGAGTGGTGCCTCCACAAATGCTGCTCAGCTCCTCCTCCCCATTGACCAGCACAAGGAAGCCCAGGGGAGCCTGAGGCCTGGCACAGGCAAAGCTTGTTGCAGCCCCTCCTCAGGACCCCCATCCCCGCCCTGCTTACTCAGGCCCACCATCTGCCCCTCCCAGTGCCCATGTCCCACCGACCCACATTCCTGGTGTGGACGTCTACGTACAGAAGCTGCTCCGTGTCCTCTTCCCATATGGGACACCCCCATCCCTGCTTCTTCCTAATGACGGCCTGGATCTCACCTGTTCTGGGAAGGAAGAGGGCCGAGGAGGACACCGGCCTGTCCTGTCTGCCTCCTGGGGGCCCAGACACAGGGCTCGGGGGCTGCTGGGCCTGGAGGTCTGGACGCTTCCAGGTGGGATGAACCTGCCACTGCCCACAGGAGCCTGCTTCTTCTGAGATTCCGGACACAGGGGGACCCACCACACCGAGCCCATCCCCAGGCTCTGCTGCAAGTCTGCTTGGATTTGCTCTCCCGACCCTGAAGACAGACCTGCGGGAAACAGGGCCTGCGATTCCCATACTGACGGTGTTCCGTGGAATTTCTACTAGACCCCTTTCTACCCTGTTCTGAGGAAATTACTAGCCAATCCATGCTACCATCACCCCACAAACAGACCAGGAAGCTGAGGCTCTGAGAAGCCAAGTAATCCAGCCAGAAGCACAGATGTGAGGCCACGGAGTGGGGTCTGCACCTACCCCCCGCCCAGGGGGACTGCCCACTCCCAGCAGGTTCCACACCTCTTCCCTTCACCCTCCTCCCGGGGCCAGCTCACAGGGCCTCCTCTTGGGGGGATTCACTTACCTTCTTCTAACAGGATCCGTCTCACTATCCTGTTTTGGGATCATCTGGAAGCTTGTCACTCTGAAGCAGGTTCAGCCTCACGTCACCAGGACAGCTTTCCTGGATCACACTCACCACCTGCTCGTACACTCCCAGCTCAGACCCAGAAAGGTCCCCTCGGCTCGAGCCCCATGGCTCTGCCTGGGCTTCCACGCCCTCCTGCCTGGTCCATCCCTCTCATGTCCCGTGCAGTGTCACCAGGAGCTCCCACCTGTCCCAGGCAGGCTGTCTGCTCTGTCCGGGGGAGGCCTTCATGGTGTCAGGTGGAAGAAACAAGAGGTACCCGTGGGGCCTCCCTCACGCAGCACAGTGGCCTGCACCCATCTACTGACCTCATCACTCTGGATGGACAGGGGTTCATGGGGCCCGCAGCATCTCCTGGTTCTCATCTCATCCCAGCACTGCCCACAGAGAAGTCGCTAAGCAACTCTATGCAGGCTGCACAGAGAGGACGCCCATACACAAGTCCCCCTCCCAGCCCACGGGGCTCTCGGGGTCAGGCCCCTCCCAGGATACAGAGCTCACCTGGGTAGGCAACCCAGCAGCCCACGGGGCTCTCGTGGTCAGGCTCCTCCCAGGATACAGAGCTCACCTGGGTAGGCAACCCAGCAGCCCATGGGGCTCTCGTGGTCAGGCCCCGCCCAGGATACGGAGCTCCCATGGGCAGGCACCCAGCAGGGCTGGGCACACAGGAACCGTGCACGTAGCCCTCGTTACAGAGCACCCCCAGCTCACCTGTTGGTCAGAGCTGATCCTGAGCACCTCAGAGCAGGACCTGAACTAACAAACAGCAGCTCCTGGACAGGTCTGTGACCCTGGGCTTCACTCTGTGTGGCCTCCCTCCACCGGGTCTACCAGAGGCTTCCACTGAAGCCGGGGCACCAGGCCTCTGTCTCCACCCACCACCCCTCCTCTTCCTGACTCCTGGGTTCCTCTCATTAGGAGAGGGTCTTCTTGAAGTTGTCTCCCACTCACAGACCAGATAAAATGATTAGAAAATAAGCCAGAGCTGCAGCCCCTTGTCTATCCTGACCCTCAGGATGCCACACCTGTTCCTTGGACCTGGCCAGGGCAGCAGGGCCCATTTTCTGCAACTCTGCGCCCCTGATGGGCAAGGATTGGCTGACCTGCGCAGCCTGACTCGGCCGGCCGGCCCTCCCCAGGTGTACCCCTCCAGGCAGCAAGAGTGCCTGCAGCTGTGCCTGACGCCATATTCTCTGCCCCGTCAGCAGTCTCGGGGCTGGGCTGGTGGGAGGCAGGAGGGCCCACGGCTTTGTGGGTGGCCCGGTGTGAGTGGGGCTCTGCTGGACTTTCTGCAGGAGTTCCCAGGCTACTCCCTGCTAAGGAAGACGATGTGTCACCAATACCTGCCATTGGAATTTCTCCCCGGGCAGAGGTGAGGAAGCAAGAAAAAAAGCAGTGGGGGCCAGCACAGGACGGGTAACTCAGGTATGGAAATGGAAAGCTTCCACAAGAGCGCCCGGGGCTACGACCATCCTGGCTGGCCTGCAGGCACCATCTCGGGCCTGCATGCTGTTGCTGGTGTGGCTCCAAGCCCCTTCCTCTAGGCGTTAAAGTCTTTGCACATATTCAGGTGTTTTACATAGGGAGGGTGCAAAAAGTTCAGGAGCAGCTGGCCTGGGGGTCAGCTCACGTTTACTCAGACGCCTCGGCACTGTCCCCTAGCTTTGCAATGAGGACGCTCCTTGCGGGGGGGCTGCTGGCTGCATGGGAGATGATTCCCCACCTCTGACCAACTTCAAAATTGTTTACCACTGGAGCAAGTGTCCTGATAGCGTTTTCATCTGTATAACTGGTGGGTTCTGGTTTTTCTTTTCTTTTTTTTTGGTTCAAGGTAGGTTTTATTCCTCTTTTTTGTATTTATAGATATAAGCATGGAAATATTCATTCATATAAATAAGTGTGTAGAAAGGGAAGAACTTGTCTTTTCTGTTTTATTTTAAATTTTATTTATTTATTTAATTTTTGAGTTTTACTTTATGTTTTTATAGAGCAGGTTCTTATTAGTAATCTATTTTATACATATAGTGTGTATATGTCAATCCCAGTCTCCCAGGGTGGAGTGTCACCCAGACGCTAGCGCATAGACTCTGGGTTCTGTGAAGCTTCGATGCTTTGTGGTTCTGGAAATTCTATAGGAGATGGTCTACAGCAGGTGAAGCTAATGCTGTCAGTGGAGGTGGTGAAGCCAAAGATCCGCAGTTCAGACTAAAGGTGCCGATGTACATACAGGACAAAACCATCTCGTGTGAATGTACTTCAGGTGCGTTTAACATGAATGCAATCATGTTGATGCCTAACATCTTCTATCTTGTGCCTCCCCTCAGGGACCCCCTCCTCAGTTCCTGAGGCTCCTGTGACTCATGTACAGGGGAATGGAGAGTGAGCTCTTTCTAGTCTGAGCCCTGAGTTACCCTGTGTGTGAGTCTGCTCGGGGCTGCCATAACAAATACCACAGACAGGGCAGCTTAAACGACAGACATCTCCTAGTCCTGGATGCTGTCTGAGATCAAGGTGTTTCTTCTGAGGCTTCTCTCCTTGGCATGTCGACAGCCATCTTCTCCCCATGTCCTCACATGGTCTCCCTCTGTGCCTATCTGTGTTCTAATCTCCTCTTGTAGGACATCAGTTCTATTGGATTAGGATCCACCCTAGTGACCACATTTTTACCTTGATCACCTCTTTGAAAACCCCATCTCCAAATACAGCCACATCCTGGGGTCCTGGGGGTTAGGGATTCAACATGTGAATTTGTGGGGGACATGGCTGAGCCCACACCATCCTCCTTAGGAACCAATATGTGACTCGGTCCCTCCTTCCCTCAAGTCCCACGGGGATCATGCGATGGCTCAGGGAGAGTGTGTGCAGTGTTTGTGTCCCAGCTGGGGAACCCTCCTCTGCTCTCTTTGATCAGGCAGTGACAGTGTGTTGCTAGTCCCGTCCCAAGGTGAGCAGTTCTGGTTTTTTTGTGTGTGTGTGTGTGGTATGTGGGCCTCCCACTATCGTGGCCTCTCCCGTTGCGGGGCACAGGCTCCGGACGCGCAGGCCCAACGGCCATGGCTCACGGGCCCAGCCGCCCCGTGGCACGAGGGATCCTCCTGGACCAGGGCACGAACCCGCATCCCCTGCATCGGCAGGCGGACTCCCAACCACTGCGCCACCAGGGAAGCCCAGTTCTGGGTTTTTTTTGCTGTGTTGCCTAGCCTGCTGAGATGTTCATTGCCAGGGAACCCAGGAGCCAGCAGCCTAGTGGGGATGCCGGGGACTCTCAGGGTCATGATGGATGCCTCTCCCACTAGGCACCCCAGCAAAAGTGGGGAAAACTTTGCGGGGGTGTACAGGTGGGAGAGTCAAAGTCTCATTTATGCTTCAGAAAGACCACTCTTCGGGGTGGGATGTGAGATGCACCTGGGGACAGGGAGCGTTGTCAGGGCCTCATGGAGGGATCGGCCTTGGGCCAGGGCTGTGGGTGTAGAGGTGAAATAGTGTGGGCACTGGCCACAGACTCTGGAGGAGGAGATGACAGTCACTGGGGCACAAGGACAGTGAGAGCCTGGGAGGCCCCAGCAAACCAAACTTGGGTCCGCTTGCCCAAGTGCAGTAAAGCCAATCTACTGACACCGGTTGTGGTGAATGAAAGTAGAGCTTTAAGTATAAAAGTGCCAGTACAAGGAGGACAGGTGGCTTGTGCTCTAAAGTCTGAACTCCCTGAGGGATTTCAGCAAAGTATTTTAAAGGCCAGTTTAAGGAGGGGGGGTCACAGGGTATGTGATCAGCTGTTGCACAATTCTCTGGTTGATGGTGAGGTAACAGGCAGTTAACATTGTAAATTCTTAGGAACCAAAAGCTCTGGGGCTACCTGTTCCTGATCATCAAGTAGTTAATTTCTTCCACTTGGTGGTGGTTTTAGCAT
This sequence comes from Mesoplodon mirus, assembly GCF_964341445.2. Taxonomy (NCBI): domain Eukaryota; kingdom Metazoa; phylum Chordata; class Mammalia; order Artiodactyla; family Ziphiidae; genus Mesoplodon; species Mesoplodon mirus. The sequence continues at coordinate 100,030,477 of NC_138979.1, read as the reverse complement.
CCGTAAAAGAACTCAAGAAGTGTGCATTAGATACTATTATCCAGGTACTTCAGACAGGAGCTACAGTAGAGGATATGGGGGAGGGGTCTGTCCTGGGAAGGCCCCATAGGTTCCTGCTCAGTTACACCTGGTGCCTGGGCTCAGCAACCTGGGAAGGTGGGCTGCTCCTGGGTATGGGGAGCTGCAGGATCACAGTCCTCTGAGGGGCCTGTTAGCCCCCAAGGTGAGATGGGGATGCAGTGGCTGGACAGAGGAATCTGGCCTGGGAGAGAGGTGCAGGCTGGAAATGTCACTGGAATCATCGCAGGGAGGGAGAGGAAAGGCCAATGGGGGCAGGTAAATCACAGCAGACTACGTGCAGGTGACTGTGGTCCTGCTGGAAGCAACTCAGAGCCAGAAAGGAGTGGCTGTCAGGGCCTCAGCTTCATTCTCTTGTTCCTTTGTAAAACCACTGTGTCAGAGTTTGAGACATCGCCAGGAGACTTCTTGGGCCAGTGCTGCCATGGCTTCATCAAAGGGCCCAGGGGGAACACAGAACCACAGCACGCCCCGCCCATGTCTGCACTGGGAATGAATCCCATCGGGTCACCGCGGCTCACAGACTTCAGGGAACCTCTGCCCTCAGGACTGGTCCTCCTCCTTCCTCTCACCTGCTGGTCAGAGGCCTAGGAATCCCCAACCTGGCTCGATCCCCAGGGCCTGGATTCTGGGACAGCTTAGGGATAAGCTAAACCCTTATGCTCCTTTATCTGCCTAGGGGTGATAATGTCTTAAAATCTGCAATTGACTGATTATGAAGGACTGAGTGTTTCCAGCAGGTATGGGTGGAAAGATGGGGTGTGAAGTTCCCCCGGCCAGTCAGCATCCTCCCAGGAAGCCCAGATCTAGGATTACGAGGACAGAGGCTCTCCCCTTGATTACTTGTAACTTCCCACTCTCACAGCAAGGAGCCTGGCTCCCAGCATCTGCCATTTATCTATGCATTGCTCCTTTCTAGGTTACATGTGCAGAAGTTTCAGAATTGTTAGCTACTAAACCCTGGAAAGAACTTCATAAAGTAAAGCCCACTGTTTATGCATGGTCCATTTTGCCTTTAGTCTACAGATTCCATTCATTTCCAAAGGTAGCTTAGGTCAGCACCTTTTACCCCATCCCCTACAGTGAGTTTTTTTCCATATATTTCTAATACAGTTAGATTCTGTCACATTATGTATTCCATCCTGCAACACTCCTACATTCTAAATAACTAAATTTGCATAGATTATATGATTGACCCCTTGGGCTATACACATCTATGGGCTTAGACAAATGCATAGTGATGGGTGTCCATCCTAGAGTATCCCATGGAATACTTCAAACACCCCACCCCATGATCTGCTTATCATCTATGTACCTTTGCCTTTCGTAGAATGTCATCAGTGGGATCATACTGTGTGCAGCCTCCTCAGACTGGATTCTTTCATTTAGCAGTATATACTGAAGATTTATCCATGTCTTTCCATAGGTTGATGGTGAATTCCTTTCTACTGCTGAGTAGTATTCCATTGCATGTGTATGGGAGGAAAAACAATTTTCCCTCTACTTTCCTAGGTTCTTGGTTGAGACCCTCCACCCCCCAATAATAAAAGACAGGTTACAAGGAGAAAAACAGAAGTTTAATAACATGTATATCCCCTGTATACAAGGGAGATACCAAGGAAAACTGAGTCACTCCCTGAAATGATCAAGGCCATCACCTTAAATACCATCTTCAGCTAAAAACAGAAGAACAATGTTGGGAAGGGGGAAGCCAGTTATGGCTGGTTATCATGCATAGCACAGTAAACAAGGGTATGATTGTTAGCACATTTAAGTCAGGACTTCTTCACTGATAACAGTTACTTGAGATTTCATTATCGTTCTGTTTCTGGTGCAAAGAGGGACATACCCTTATAAATGGAGACTTCTCTATTGTAAATGTACTTCAGAAAAGGGCAATCTCTACTCAGTTTTCTGAGTTTCCTTTTTTCTTTCTTTCTTTCTTTTTTTTTTAAAAGCAGACTGAAATAATCCTTATGCCAGAGAGGCATATTTTGGGGTGGCATATTCTACTAACCTTGACATGGATGTACCCCAGTTTGCTTATGCATTCATCTATTGAAGGACATTCTGATTTCCTCAAGTTTTTAGCCATTATGAGTAGAGCTGCTGTGCATAATTGCATCTTTGTTTGCATTTGGACATAGATTTTCAAAGCAGTTGCCTAAATACTGGAAGCACGATTGTTGGATCCCAAGGTGAGACTTGTTTAGCTTTGGCAAGAAGTGACAAACTGTCTTATGAAGTGGCTGTACATGCATCCCACTAGTAAGCAGGGAGAGCTCCTGTTGTTCCTCACCCTCTAACAATTGGTCTTGTCATTATTTTCAGTTTGCCTGTCCTGATTTTGGAGAGGCAGCAGTGGTTGGTGGTGTGAAGTGAGATCTTAATTCCCTGCCCAGGAATTGAACTTGGGTAGTCTGCATGAAAACTAGGAATGCTAGCCACCATACCCCCTGGTTCTTGCCCCCAGTGAAAAATGCATTTCTTACAGAGACAAAACTGTAAAAACAGGTACAAAGTTTATTATTAGAGACATAGCACAACAACAGGTGGGAGAGCACACAGAGAAACAGTTTGTTTAGTTAAGACAAAAGCAAGGCAGAGATGCATACCTGGAGAGAAAAGGTGTGGACATCCCCCCAATGAGGAGGAGCACAGTAAAGAGGTGGTTAAGTCACTTATATAGGGCAGTTCTTCCGGGTCTCTGTTTACCTCTGGCCAATTATCTGGTTTCTTTTTCCACACCTGCCCTGCCCTAGGACCCTGCCCAACATGCGTGTGCAACTTTTTTCCAAGATGGATTACAGCCCAGAGACCTATGGGACGGCCTTAGCATCACCTATTATGGGGTGGTGTTCCTTCCTTTTTGACCTCCAAGGTGCCTTTCTGCACATGTGCAATGTCTCCCTTGCCCCAAGGATGGGAAATGTATGACCTCTTGATCTTTTAACAGGGTTTAGTCCCACTCTGTCCTTGCCATAAAAATGTCCAATTCCAATGTCCAGTTATTTACCCTGTTTCTGTTGCTGGTTTTTATATCGAGGTGCAGATCTCGAAATATAGACAGGAGTCCAGTCATAAACATGTAGTCCTGGAGCCCGCTTGTCTTTTGCTTCAGGAAATGTAAACAGGGGGCTGGTAATGAATGTCCGGCCTGGAGCCCATCTTCTTCTCACCCCAGGAAGTGTGAACAGGAGGCCAGTTGTAAATGTCTAATCTGGAGCCCATCTATCTCCTGCCTCAGTCCTAATAGGTGTGCTGTGATATCTCATGATTTTAATTTGTAATTCCCTAACGGTGTATGATGTTGACCATGTTTTTGTATGACTTTTACTATCTGTATATCTTTTTTGGCTGGGTGTTCAGATCCTAACCCATTTTTTATGGGGTTGTTTTAGAGGTCTTTGTCTATTTTGAGTCCAAATCCTTTATCAGATACAAGTTTTGCAAATATTTTTCTCCCAGTTTGTGGCTTGTCTTTTGATTTTCTGAATAAGGTCTTTGAGAGTAGAAATTTTTAATTTCATAAAGTCCATAAGATTACTTTTTTCTTTCGTGGATTGACTTTTTGTGTTGTGTGTTAAAACTCAAAGCTCATGATCTCCAGACCAAACCCAAGGTCATGTAGATTTTCTAGGTTTATCTCTGTAATTTTTACAGTTTCTCATTTTAAATGTCTGTTAATAAATTTGAGTGAGTTTGGTGTAAGTTTTAAAGTTTGTGTCTACAGTCATTTCATTTCATACAGTTTCCAGTTAATTGTTCCTTAACTATTTTGGAGAAGTCATGGGATACTCGACTGTATTTCAGTGGAATTGTCCTCATGGGGAGGGGCCTCCACTGAACTGGGAGGTGGCTTGGTCTGCACGTTCCCATTGGCTGGCAGGGAACGTGAGACCGCCTCCCTAACCCTCTGCGGAACGCGCATTCAGCCTGCGGACTTGGCTCCGTGCGCAGCTGACTGGAGTACCGACTAATCAGGACCCGCTGGGGCTTTGGCTTCTGGAACACGCATGACTGAGTCCATGCTGACGGCCGGGCTCCGGGACAAGCCGGGGTCGAGTCCACACTAACGGAAGCCAAGTCTCTTCAGGACCCACTGGCCCTTCAGCTTTGGGACATCGCGGGGTCCATCTCTCTGACAGGAGCCTGGTCTCCTCAGGACCTGCTGGGAGGTGATGACGCTGAGGGAAAAGGTGAGGAAAAGTGGGGAGAAGGTTCCTGTGTGTAGCTGACCGCTGAGGGTGTCTGTCTTCAGAGGACCCAGGAGGGGAAGGGTTTGATGTGGAAAACTGGGTTTTTGGCCACTTTTGTGTGTGGTGTAGACAGAGTGCAGTGTTGTTCTTTGGCGTGTGGCGTCTGGTTTTCCCAGCACCATTTATTGAGGGGACTGTCCTTTCCCTGGTGTATGATCTTGGCTCCCTTCTTGTGAATTAACTGACCACATGCCTGTAGGTTTATTCCTGGGCTCTCTGCTCTGTTCCTATGGTCTGTGTGCCTGTTTTTGTGCCAATTCCACACTTTTTTGGGACTGTAGCTTCGTAATGAAGTGTGAAGTCAGGGAGCGAGATGCCTCCAGCTCGTTCTCCTTCCTCAGGGTCGCTTTGGCTCTTCTGGGTCCTTTGTGGCTCCACACAAATGTTAAGATTGTTTGTTTTGTTTCTATGAAATGTCATTGAAATTTTGGTAGTGGTTGTGTGTATGTGTACATTGCTCTGGGTAGCATGGACATTTGCACAATATTTTCACCCATGCGCACGGGATATCTTTCTATTGATTTGTGTCTGTTCAGTTTCTTTCATCAATGTCGTAGTTTTCAGTGTGCAGGTCTTTCAAGTTCTTGGTTAAATTTTTACCTAGTTTTTTGGAGGATGAAATTATAAATGGAATTGTTTTCTTAATTCTCTTTCTGATAGTTCATCATTAGTGTATAGAATCACAAATGATCCTGCAGTTTTACTGAGTTCATTTTTTTAGTTCTGACCATTTCTTTGATGGTTTTATGTGGAAACCTAGAATTCACAAATCCCACTGTTTTCCACTACATCCAGGTCATCCACAGTGCCCAAGACCTAGTGGCTCCTAATATTATCTTCCCACGGTGCCTCTTAATACCATGTGGACAAAGTGATTAGCATCATTGCTTTGGTTGAATTTGGTCTGGGTAAGTCTTGGCCTCTCTAGCAATGTTTGATGTCATCTCTGATTTTCTGGCATGTTACTGACATAGTTGTATTGAAAAGTATTTTCTAGTAAATTTCAAATGTTTAAACTTTAAATAGCAGTACAAAGTTTTCTACATTCACACCAAATACTGCAGTGTGTTTTAGCCAAAACAGGGCCAGTCTCCCAGGGAACCAGGACATAACTTCAAAATGAGGGATAATTATGGTTTCCACATTATAATTCTATCCACAGGACCACTTCAGCTTTCACCAGCTGCCCCAACTTTGTGGAAAGGTCTTTTTCCATTCTAATCCAGTTTTCATTTTCTGGAACCATCCCTGGGGCTTTCCCTCATTTTAAAAACCTTCATGGGTTTTAAGTGTACAAGATGAGTATGATCTGGGTGGCTTTTCCTGTATGGCTTCTTTCACTAAGGATGTTTTCAGTGTTTATCCATGTTGTAACATGTATCATTTTTTTAACTGTGATTGAAAACACATAACATTTATCATTGAAGTCATTTTAAGTATACACATCTATAGCATTAAATACATTTGCATTGTTGTAAAAACATCCTCACCATCCATCTCCTGAACTTTTTCATTCTCCCCAAGTGAAACTGTAACCATTAAATACTTATTCCCCTCAACCCCTGGCAAACTTATTCTACTTTTTGTCTTTGAATTTGACTTATCTGGATACCTCATACTAGTGGAATCAAAGAATGTTTGTCCTTTTGTGTCTGGCTTGTTTCACTTAGCGTAATGACTTCAAGGTTCATCCACTTTGCAACCTGTGTGAGAATTACCTTAGTTTTAAAGGTTGAATCATATTCCATTGTGTATATACTACACTGTACTTATGCATTCATCTGTTGAAGGACACTTGTGTTGCTTCCACATTTTGGCTATTGTGAATAATGTTGCTATGAATATGGGGTACAGATATCTGTTCCAGTCCTTGCTTTCTAATATTTTGGGTGTATATCGTGGAGTGGAATTGAGGGATCATACGTTAATTCCATGTTTAAGTTTTTGAGGAGCCGCCATACTGTTTTCCACAGCAGCTGCACAATTTTACTTTATTCCTTTATATGACAGAATAATGCAGCTTATGGATCTACCTTATTTTGCTTATCCATTCACCCGTTGGTGGACATTTTAATTGTTTCTACCTTGGGCTATTGTGAACAGTGCTGCTATGAATATTGGTGTACAAGTTTTTATTTGAACACCTGTTATCAGTTCTTTGGGTATATATCTAGGAGTGGAGTTGTTGAAACATATGATAATTACATTTTTATATTTTTGAGAAAATGCCAAAATTTTGTACACATAGATTGCACCATTTTACATTTCCATAAGTAAAGTTTAAGGGTCCCCATTTCCCTACATTGTTGCCAACATTTGTTACTTTTATTTATTTTTAATATAACCATTCTAGTGTGTGTGAAGTGGTATCACATTGTGGTTTTAATTTGCATTTCCATCATGACTACTGATGTTTGACATCTTTTCGTGTGCTTTTTGACCATCTGTATGCCTTGTCTGGAGAACAGTCCATGCAAGTCCTTTGTGCATTTCAAATATTGGGTTGCTCTTTTACTGAGTGGTAAAAGTTCTTGATATATTCTGGATAAAGACTCTTATCAGATATATAATGTGCCTAAATTTTCTTCCATTCTGTGGGCTGTCTTTTTACTTTCTGGATAGTCTCTTTTGATGTACAAAGGTTTGTAATTTTGAGGAACTCCTGATTATGTTTTTTTCTTTCGTTGCTTGTGCTTTAGTGTCAGATTTAAGAAACTATTGCTAAATGCAAGGTCATGAATCCCTTGGTTTATTCCAGAGTACCGTCATCCCTCGGTACCCACTGGGTGAGGGTTTAGGTCTGGTGTTTGAGTCAGGTCAGGGTTTAAGGGTCAGGGGTCAGGGTTTGAGAGTCAGAGTAGAGGGAAGAGGGCTCTGGGGTTAGGGTGTTAGGGTTAGAGGTTAGGGTTCCTTAGGGTTAGGGTTAGGTTTAAGCATAACTGGCCCCCACTGCCCTTCCTTTCTCCTCTCTGAGGTCTCCAGGATGGATAGGATTTTCCCAGGGTCACCCATGAGTCAGGGAGTTGAGCTGGACCAGTGCTTTTCTACGCCCCCGCCCAGTCCTGGGCTCTGAGAGAAGAATGAAATGTCTGTACTGTCTCTGAGTGTTTCAAATTGAACTCGATGTCAGTCAAGAGTTGTGGAGGGTGTCAGCAGTCATGCATGGTTTCTTCCTGCCCTCCCATATGGGAAAGGTGGTGCTGGCCCTACTCTGCCTGGGCAGCCTCAGTTCCAGCAGAGTGCCCAGACAGGAGGGCACTCAGTGGACATGTATGGATAAATGCAGGACTGGGTATAGCAACCTGCCAGCCCCCTGCCTACTTGAGGGCTGGTGGGGCCCTCCTGGGACTGCAGGCATCCTTTGTCCCATCTGAGTGGGTGTCAATAGACCATCAAGTCTCAGGCAGGACAGTCCTTGACCTCTGACCATTCAGGCAGGCATCTGTGGTTCTCTAGCTCAGTTCAGCCTGGGCCCTGTCAAGACCACGTGGACAATTAGTGAGCTGACCATGCTGCTGAGCAATGGAACAGCTACCTGGGCACCGTAGACATTCCTTTGAGATGTTTCAACTACCAACATCCATGTGGTTGAGAAAAGGGCCTCCCCTTCACAGCTTTCACAGCCTCCACAGCCTCATAGCCTGCCAAGAGAGGTAATAACCCTCTAAATATTTGAGTGTGTCCCTTACACAACAACCATACAGCAGACCATGGCCCTGCAATCCTTTGTCCTTTTAGAAATTTTGACATTCATATTCATTAAGAATCAAAGTTATGGGAGTAACTGGGCCTCCCAATGGGAGGTTCACACTGAGATTGCATTGTCTTGGAGAGACATATGCATCCATGTGGCCCCTGGAAAGTCTGCCAATTATGGGTTCCATGGCATGAAATAATTCTTGAGCCTCCCATTACTTCATTGCACAAGAGTCTCCTTACCACCCTAGCATTTGGTTTCTTCCCTTAGTAAAGGAGACAGAAGAACCTGGAAAAGGAGCAGTATTGTTTTTCAGGGATGGGTAATTAATGTGGCCAGAGAGATGCCATAACTCAAGCGCTCCCACCTCTCAGGGGCAGGAATGAGGGCTGTGTCTTCTCAGGGCACATGGGCTGTTCTGGGCCAGCCTCTGAGAGGTGAGGACCTGATGCCCAAGGCAGGAGACTTGAGTTTACCAACAACAATGATTCTGCCTTTTCAGCAAGTGAAAGAACTCTTTGCAGTCTTGGGAGGACAATAAGAGCACTGGATGAGTAGCTGCAGCCCCTGACCCTAAGTGAACCCCTTTCTGCCTTTTGTGTCAGATTCTGTGCTGTGCGTTGAGCTGTCATTGACATAGAATCTGCTGCTTTATCCCAGCCAGCATCTGTTCTCATGCCCAAGTCTCGTGCCTCAGTTTTCCTTTGGGAATTACATCTCACCTGCTTCCAGTCCAAATAGTTCCAGAAGGATGAGCCCATGTTCCACCCAGCTCAAAGATGGGTTTACAACCCACATCTAGCCAGTCCCATTTTCCATCTTCTGGTGATGGGTCAAGGATGAGAATGAAACCCAAGCCAGGCCAAAGGTATTCAAAACCATGACTTTTCTTCCAACCCAAGAAGAGGATAAACTTTTTCTCGGAAAAGGATGGTGAGTGGTTGTCAACCTAGAATTGCTGTTGGCCCAAGGACAGTGAGGGAGCCTGTGCCTGTGAATGGGGTCCCCCACAGACACTGAGCAGGACAAAGGTTTGGAGAGAAACAAGGTCACACTGAGAGAGTGTGAGATACTGGACCTGCCAGGTCCAAGCCCATTCTTAAACTTGCCACTTGCAAGTATTAATTTATTTCTACCCTTACAATAAATGCTAATTTATTTTACTTCAGTAAGTGTGTCCAGTTGCTGGGAATAAAAAAAGTCCTAGTTGACACATCCGAATCAACAATCCCTGATGCATCCTCAGGTGTCCTCACTGGGTAGGCATGGCTGGGGGAGATGACACTGGCTGGGGTCATATACTACGGGAGCTGCCAAACAGCTCTTTCCCTGTGCCTTCCCTGTCCTGAGAGACGGAAACCCTGGAACAGTGATAGGATAACCAGTAGGGGAAGAGGTTCCTCGGTGGTTAATTAGTCTTTTTGTATTTTCCTTAATTTAGGGTCCATTTTGGTAATGTGTTTTTACAAAGAAATCACCCATTTCCTCTAGATTTCCAGTTTGTTACAATAGGTTTCTCTTATTTGACTTTTAATTTTTCCAGTCTAATTTTCTACAGAATCATCACAACTAATGAACAAATATTGATACTTTCTTATTAACTGAAGTCCCTATTCATGTTCCCTTTGCTATACCTTTCCTTGTTCCAGGGTCTCAAAGGACATGGGGTCATCATGTCTGTTTAGTCTCTTCTGGGCATTGACAGTTGCTCAGACTCTCCTTGTTTCCATGACCTTGACAGTATGGAGGAGGATTGGTCAGGTATTGTGTAAACTGCCTTGCAATGGGATTTGCTTGGTGTTTTGGTTGTAATTAGACTTGGTTTGAAAAAGCAGATCACAGAGGTAAAGTGCTTCCTCTTCACTATATATCGAGAGAACAGGCTCTTAAGGGAACTTCTCACTTATATTCTTTTTTTTTTTTTTTTTGCGGTACATGGGCCTCTCACTGTTGTGGCCTCTCCCGTTGTGGAGCACAGGCTCCGGACGCACAGGCCCAGTGGCCATGGCTCACAGGCCCAGCCGCTCCACGGCGTGTGGGATTCTCCTGGACCGGGGCACGAACCTGTGTCCCCTGCATCGGCAGGCAGACTCTCAACCACTGCGCCACCAGGGAAGTCCCTCACTTATATTCTTAACTTTGGTCACCAGGCTGAGGTGGTGTTTGTGAAGTTTTCACACAGTGAAGTTAATTTTTTCCCATGTTCATCCTGTGTGTCTTATTTAGGAGGAAGTCATAATGCAGAAGCCACACTTGAGGACAGAGTAGTTAGCTTCACATCCTTGATGGACAGCTGAGTATCTATATGAATCGTTTAGAAGCTTTCTGCATAGGAGATTTCTATTTAATATCATCATAAGTTAACATCATTCATGGTAACTTATTTTTACCAGTTTAGAAACATGAATAATTATTGTAAACGTTTGGGCATAATCCAGCACTACATTATTAGACTGCTTAGTTCATTCTTGCTTTGGCTGTTGAGCGCTTTTTCCATTTGCTCCTGTTTTCATTTTACATAATTTTTCTTTTGTGGGTTTTTAAATTTTTTGGCACTTCTTTACTTTCTGATATTTTAAGATTATCCTGCTTCATATATTTACTGTCTCAGTCCTAGAATCAGCCCTTTCTTCAAAGAGCCCTTGTTCCTTTTATTAGAGGATGGTGTTAAAAACTTACATGTGGGAGCTAAATATGCTCAGCTGACAGTGCATGGAAATATATGCATGTATCCCAGCCTATGCATATACACATAATTATAAAGATTTCCATCCGGAACTATGTGTATCTCTATTAGGCTAAAGATAGTTTATACTGATGTCTCCTACCTGATCTATTATGACATGGATATTGTAACCTTCTCCCTTTGTTTGTCTGTGATTTCCCACTCCAGTGGTAAGAAACCTGGCTTCCACCATTTGTCATTAAATTCAGTGATTCTTCCATTCGATTACTGATATAGTAGTTTCAGTACTATTAGTTACCACTCTCCATGGGAAAGAACTTACAGAGTCCACTGTGTATGTACGGCATATTTTGCCTTTGGCCTACAGAGTCCGCTCATTTCCAAAGTTGACTTAGGTCAACCCATTTTGTCCCACCACCAACAGTGAGTTTTTTTCATACCTTTCTAAATCAGTTAGATTGTTTGTTACATTCTGTATTCCAGTCTTTGACACTCCCATATCCTAAGTAACTAAATTTGAATAGACTATAATTTACTTGTTGGGTTGTAAAAAATCTGTGAGTGTAGACAAATGCATAGTGACAGGTATTCACCACTAAAGCATCATATGGACCTTTTCAACCACGTATTCCATAAACTGTTTACCATGTCTGTTTTGCCTTTTCTAGAATGTCATATAAATGAGGTCATACAGTGTGTAGCTCTTCAGACTGGATTCTTTCACTTAGCAACGTAAGTGTTAGATTCATCTTTTTTTTTTTTTTTGCTTGGGTTGATGATTCATTCCTTTGTATCTCTGAATACTATTGCATTGCAGGTATATGAGAGGAAAAATAATTTTCCCTCTACCCTTCTATGTTCTTCATTGAGATTCCCGTTGTAATGAAAGGGAGATGAACTGGAGAAAAACAATCAGAAGTTTCATATATACCATGCATACCTCCTGTATACTTGAAAGATACCCAGGAAAACTTAGTCTGGGCCAAGCCATTACCTTAAAGGCTACCTTCAGCTAAGAATAGAAGAATGATGTTAGGGAATGGAGGAAGCCATTTAAGGGAGGTTATTAGGCAAAGCACAGTAAACAAGGGTATGGTTGTTACACAGATTTATATCCAGACCTATTTCATTGACAAGCTTTTTTAAAAAATATTTTTTATTTGGCTGTGCCAGGTGTTAGTTGCAGCATGTGGGATTTAGTTCCCTGACCAGGGATCGAACCCAGGCCCCTGCATTGGGAGTGTGGAGTCTTAACCACTGGACCACCAGGGAAGTCCCGACAAGTTTTTCTTGATATTTAGTCATCATTCAATTCCTGGTCCAGAGAGGGACATACCCTTACGAATGGAGATATCCTTAATAAATGTAAATTTACCTCGTAAAAGGGCATTTTCTACTTGGTTTTCACAGATTCTCCTGGGTCTGCTGTTTTTTAAATTAATCAGTCCAAAATAATCCTTTTGTCAAATGGGCATACTTTGGGGTGGTGTATTCTGCTCCCCTTGACATGTATGTACCCTAATTTGCTTACAAATTCATCTACAGAAGGACATCCTGATATCTCTAAGCTTTTAGCCATTATGAATAGAGCTGCTGTGCATTACTTGATGCTAGTTTTTGTTTGAACACAGGTTTTCAAAGCGGTTGTCTAAATACAAGAGGTATGCTTCTTGGATCCTAAGGTGAGACTATTTAGATTTGGAAAAAACTGCCAAACCGTCTTCCAAAGTTCATTGTACATGAATTCTACCAGCATTTTGAGTATATTCTTTTTTTTTTTTTTTTTTTTTTTTTTTTTTTTTTTTTTTTTTTTTTTTTTTTTTTCTTTTTGCGGTATGCGGGCCTCTCACTGTTGTGGCCTCTCCCGTTGCGGAGCACAGGCTCCGGATGCGCAGGCCCAGCGGCCATGGCTCACGGGCCCAGCCGCTCCGCGGCATATGGGATCCTCCCAGACCGGGGCACGAACCCGTATCCCCTGCATCGGCAGGCGGACTCTCAACCACTGCGCCACCAGGGAGGCCCTTGAGTATATTCTTGTATGCTTATTTAGTATCTGTTTATCTTCTTTGGACAGGTGTGTGTTTCATTCTTTATCAAATTTTAATGGCATTGTTTGGTATAATTTGAGTACACACCCTTTATCAGATATGTGTTTTGGAAATACTTTCTTCCAGTTTGTGGTTTGTCTTTTTGTTTTCTGAATAAGTTCTTTCATAGAGTTGAAATTTTTAATTTTATAAAGTCCACATTATCAATTATTTATCTTTTGTTGATAGACTTTTGGTGTTGTGTGTTTAAAACACATCACCAGACCCAAGGTCATGTAGATTTTCTTCTTTTTTTAAAAAATTTAATTATTTATTTATTATTGGCTGCGTTGGGTCTTCGTTGCTGCACGTGGGTTTTCACTAGTTGCGGCGAGCGGGGGCTACTTGTCATTGCTGTGCGCGGGCTTCTCATTGCGGTTTCTTCTCTAGTTGTGGAGCATGGGCTCTAGCTGCACGGGCTTCAGTAGTTGTGGCATGTGGGCTCAGGAGTTGTGGTGCGTGGGCTCTAGAGCGCAGGCTCTGTAGTTGTGGTGCACGGGCTTAGTTGCTCTGCGGCATGTGGGATCTTCCCGAACCAGGGCTCGAACCTATGTCACCTGCACTGGCAGGCAGATTCTTAACCAGTGCACCACCAGGGAAGTCCTAGATTTTCTTTTTTCTTCTAGAATTTTTATAGTTTGGTAATTTAAACTTGTCTATGGGCACTTTTGAGTGAATTTCAGTTTACGTTGTAAAGTTTGTGTCTACATTCATTTCATTACATATGGTTTCTAATTAATTGTTCCTTAACCATGTTTTGAGAAGATACAGTGAGATACATGGCTCCATTTCAGTTTGGATTTCCAAACTTAGTATATACAGCAGAACAGCATTCCGGGTGAGGCCTCTGATTTTGTGAGTGTGGTGCTCCCGGCACTTCTCTGATGTCCCACAGCGGGCGTCTAACCCACCTGTATGACCCTGGGGACACAGGTGCATCCGGGCCACAGACTTTGCTCTGTAACAAGCAGACAGGAGTTTGTCTCCTGTCAGGGCTTAGGTTTCCGGATCATGGGGCAGTGTCTACACTGACTGGAGCTGGCTTTTCTTAGGACCCACTTGTGAGGAGATGCCATGAGAGGAAAAAATGAGAAAGTGTGCAAAATCTTCCTGTACAGCTGACTGCTGGGTGGGTAGGGTGCATCTTCAGAGACTTAGGAGAGAAAGGATTTAATGTGGAATACTGTGCGCTTTTAGTTAGTTTTATGTGCAGTGTAGATAGTGACCAGTGTCATTCCTTGGAGCCTGGTGTCTAGTTTTCCTGGCACTGTTTGTTGATGGCTTTGGGTAGAATAAACATTTTAATAATAGTCATTTTTCTTATGCATGAGCATGGAATATTGTTTTCTATGGTGTCTTCAATTTCTTTATCAATGCTTTATAGTTTTCTGAGTATAGTTCTTTCATGCCCTTGGTTAAATTTATTCCTAAATGGTTTGTTCTTTTTGATGGAGTTGTAAATGGGATTGTTTTCTTAATTTTTCCTTCTGATGATTCGTTTTAAGTGTATAGAAACAAAACTGAATTGTGCATATTGATTCCATATTTTGCAACTTTACTGAATTTATTTTTTAAATATTTTTTTGAAGTAATGTGAAAAATTGTAATGCTAAAATCTCACTGTTTCTACTGCATTCCAGGTAATCCGCAGGACCCAAGACATGGTAGTTACTAATATACTCCTCTCATGGTGAGTTTTTAAAAAAACTTTTTTATTTGACTTATTTTTGGCTGTGTTGGGTCTTCGTTGCTGTGCACGGGCTTTCTCTAGTTGTGGGGAGCAGGGGCTACTCTTCATTGCAGTATGCAGGCTTCTCATTGCAGTGGCTTCTCTTGTGGAGCACAGGCTCTAGGCGCGCGGACTCAGTAGTTGTGGTGCATGGGTTCTAGAGCTCAGGCTCAGTAGTTGGGCCCATGGGCTTAGTGCTCCGCTGCATGTGGGATCTTCCCGGACCAGGAGTTGAACCTGTGTTCCCTGCATTGGCAGACGGATTCTTAACCACTGTGCCACCAGGGAAGTCCCCCTCACTGTGCCTCTTAATACCATGTGGACTCCTACAAAGGAAGTAACAATCACAACTTTGGTTGAACTTTGTCTGGGTAAGTCTTGGCCTCTATCACAAAGTTGGATGGCTGTCTTATCTGATTTTCTGGCATGGTACTGACATGATTGTTTTGAAAAATAATATACTTTTCAGTAATTTAAAATGTACAGAAAAGTTTCAACGATGGCAAAAGTACTCACATTTGCCACTTCACACAAAATGCTCACTGTGTTTTACCCAAAACAGGGATACTGTCCTGAGGAATCAACACATAACCCCTAAATGAGGAAATCATGATGTCTACATTATAATTTAATACACAGACCCACTTCAACTTTCACCTGTTGTCCCAACTGTATGAAAATGTCTTTTTCCATCCAGATCCAGTTTTCTTTTTCTAGAACCATTACTGAGTTTTTCCCTCATTTGGACAACCTTGATGGATTTAAAGCAGACAAGATGAGTATGGGATCTGGGTGGCATTTTCTGTATGGCTTATTTCACTAAGGATGTTTTATTTATTTATTTTTTTTAAAGAAGATGTTGGGGGTAGGAGTTTATTAATTAATTAATTTATTTTTGCTGTGTTGGGTCTTCAATTCTGTGCAAGGGCATTCTCTAGTTGTGGCAAGTGGGGGCCACTCTTCATCATGGTGCACGGGCCTCTCACTATTGCGGCCTCTCTTGTCGCAGAGCACGGGCTCCAGACCCGCACGCTCAGTAGTTGCGGCTTACAGGCCTAGTTGCTCCGCGGCATGTGGGATCCTCCCAGACCAGGGCTCGAACCCATGTCCTCTGCATTAGCAGGCAGATTCTCAACCACTACGCCACCAGGGAAGCCCACTAAGGATGTTTTTAATGTACATTTATGTTGTAAGAAATATCAGCACTACACTTTTTTTTCATTGTCATTAAAAATACAAAACATCACATTTACCATTTAATTCATTTTACATATACACTTTTGTGGTATTGACTACCTTCCTATAGTTGCACAAACAGGTTAACTAACGTGTACCTCCTGTGTGCATAGGAAATATCCAGGAAATTGAGTAATACCCTGAAATGGCCCAAGACATCACCTTAAATACCATCTTCATCTCAAAGGATAAAAAAGGACAGGTATGGTTGTTTCTGTCTACATTCATTTGATTGCATACGGTTTCCAATTTATTGTCCTATAAGTAGTTTTGGAGAAGTCATGGGATAGTTGGCTTCCTTTCAGTTTGAATTTCCAAATTTAGTGGATTCTTCAGGTGTGATACAAGGTTTACAAACTTGATATTGGATCAGGACATCCCATGGTGTAATTGGTATTAATGGTTTGTTCAACAATTAAAGTTCTGTGTGATATGAGTTCAGACTGGAGTAATCCTTGTTAGTTTCTATCTGCTATGCATTCCTCCCAGGATGAAAGGACAAGAAACACAAGGCCTACTTTATAAAAGTGCCTTCAAACTAATTGATGGTATAATCTCCACCTAATTTTTAAAAAATTTATTTCATTGAAGTATAGTTGACTTACAATGTTGTGTTAATTTCTGCTGTATAACAAAGTGATTCAGATATATATATATACACACACACACACACACATACTGTTTATTACATATATACATATGGTTTACTACAGGATATTGAATATAGTTTCCTGTGCGGTACAGTAAGACCTTGTTGTTTATCCATCCTATATATAATAGTTCGCATCTGCTAATCCCAAACTCCCAATCCATCCCTCCCCCATCTTCCCCTTGGCAACCACAAGTCTGTTTTCTATATCTGTGAGTCAGTTTCTGTTTTGTAGATTCATTTGTGTCTCATTTTATATTTCACATATAAGTGATATCATATGGTATTTGTCGTTCTCTGTCTGACTTCACTTAGTATGATAATTGCTAGGTCCATCCATGTAGATGCAAATGGCATTATTTCACTCTGTTTTATGACTGAGTAATATCCCATTGTATATACTTATCACATCTTCTTTATCCATTCATCTGTTGATGGACGTTCAGGTTGCTTTCATGTCTTGGCTATTGTGAATAGTGGTGCTATGAACATAGTGGTGCATGTATCTTTTTGAATTATAGTTTTGTATGGATATGTGCCCAGGAGTGGGATTGCTGGTTAATATGGAAATTCTATTTTTATTTTACTTATATTATTATAAATTTATTTATTTTATTATTTATTTTTATTTTTGGCTGCATTGGGTCTTTGTTGCTGTGTGCGTGCTTTCTCTGGTTACGGCAAGCAGGGGCTACTCTTTGTTGTGGTGTGCGGGCTTCTCACTGTGGTGGCTTCTCTTGATGGGAGCACGGGCTCTAGGCGCGCAGGCTTCAGTAGTTGTGACATGTGGGCTCAGTAGTTGTGACTTGTGGGCTCTAGAGCTCAGGCTCAGTAGTTGCTGCGCATGGGCTTAGTTATTCCGAGGCATTTGGGATCTTCCCGGGCCAGGGCTCGAACCCGTGTCCCTTGCATTGGCAGACGGATTCTTAACCACTGCACCACCAGGGAAGCCCTAGCAACTCTATGTTTAGTTTTTTGAGGAACCTCCATACTGTTTTTCATAGTGGCTGCACCAATTTACATTCTGACCAACAGCATAGGAGGGCTTCCTTTTCTCCACACCCCCTCCAGCATTTATTTGTAGATTTTTTATTTTTTATTTTTATTATTTATTTATTTATTTATTTTTTTGTGGTACGCGGGCCTCTCACTGTTGTGGCCTCTCCTGTTGCGGAGCACAGCCTCCGGACACACAGGCTCAGCAGCCATGGCTCATGGGCCCAGCCGCTCCGCGGCATGTGGGATCCTTCCGGACCGGGGCACAAACCCATGTGCCCTGCATCGGCAGGTGGACTCTCAACCACTGCGCCACCAGGGAAGCCCTGTAGACTTTTTACTGATGGCCATTCTGATCACTATGAAGTGATACCTCACTGTAGTTTTGATTTGCATTGTTCTAATAATTAGCGACATGGAGCATCTTTTCATGTATGTATTAGCCATCTGTATGTCTTTGGCGAAATGTCTATTTAGAACTTCTGCCTACTTTTTAATTTTTTTTTTTGAATTTTATGAGCTGTGTGTATATTTTAGAAATTAGGCCCTTGTTGGTCACATCATCTGCAAATATTTTCTCCCAAACAATTAGCACAGGTGATGGGACAGCTGGATACCCACACACAGAAGAATAAAGTTGGACCCTTACCTTCCCCCATCCCATATACAAAATCAACACAAAATGGATCAAAGGCCTAGATGTAAGAATCAAAATTGTAGAACTCATAAAAGAAAATATGAGAGTAAATCTTCATGACCTTGGATTTGGCTATGATTTCTTAGATCTGCTACCAAAAGCACAAGCAGCAAAAGATAAAATAGATGAATTGGACTTCCTCAAAATGAAAAACCATTGTGTATAAAAGGAGCAAGGAATAAGATAATCCACCATCCAAAATGACACAAGATGTTTGCAAACCATGTGTCTGATAAAGGACTGTAGCCCACCAGTCACGCCCCCAGTGGTCCAGTGGAGTGTCTGTGTGGCCCCTCCCATCCTAGGTGATCAGGAGATTTCAGACCCCACAGCACCCAAGGGCCGGACACCGGTCATCCTCACCACCCTCAAGGAGTGAGTGCTGGATTGTTTTGAGCCCATATTCCCTCCCATTACTGCCCTCAAAGGCTGAAGGCTTCAGCATGCCTCCAGAAGGACACAGAGTATTTCCAAGTCTTTGAGAACCAAGAGAAGAGTCTTCACTTTTCTGAAAAGGGCACCTTATTATTTCACAAGATGAACATTTTCAATCTGGCTCCCAGGGGTGCCCTCCCACCTTCTTTATTTCTCTGAAAGTGGCCATGGTGGTTTGGCTGTCCCCAATCCCCACACCAGGTGACAAGGCCAGTGGGGCCAGCTTCTGGTGGTCCTTAGCTTCATTGGTGATTAACCCAGACTCTCAGCCTGAGATTGAACATGGACACCCTTGCTTCTCCCCATCACCAATTCTCATCTCCTTCCCTGTCTCTTTTCCTCTTGCTTTTCAGAATCAGATTTACCTGATGGTCACCACTCACAGTTCCCTCAGAATCCAGAGATTTCTCCTCAAAAGAAAGTTTCTGGAAAAATCAGAGGGATAAATAAAGAATGCAGCTGATTCTGGCCATGTGCTGATGCCCAAGAGGGTGATGAGAATGAGTGTTTTCATTAGAATTTTAAATCCTCCAAGTAATAGATCATTGGAGGGGCATCCTGTGTCTTCCTGCTCATTCTAATAATGTCATTCCTGAATTTTAATGTGGCAAATAATTTATATTATAAATATGCCAAGGGGGAGATCCATTTAAAAAATGTTAGAGGTAACTCCAAGGGTTTTACAACAAACAAGAACACAGAACCCTGTGTCCATACACTGGCTGAGCGATTCCTACCATGAGCTGCAGTCCCCTGGAGGGTGGAGTGGCCACGACCCTCCTTCCACACAGGTCAGCCTACTCAGGCACATCCCATGTGGTACCACTGCATTGCAGAATCTTAGAGTGGACAATGGCAAGTAACTGGCTAGAGATGTGGACAAGAGAAAACTGCCCAGCAGCCTGGGACAACCCCAGGGTGAGGCCAATGTCATGTCATTAGTTAGGGCCGAAGTTAAGACCATTGTCAGGGCATTAGTTAGGGGTATAATTAGGGTGTTAGGTAAAGAGTCAGGTCATTAGTTACAGACAGTGGCAGGGCCTCAGGTAGAGACTTCGTCAAGGCCTTAGTTAAGAAGAGCATCGGAGCTTCACCAATGTTAGGGACAGTGTCAGGACGTTAGTTAGGGCCAGCCACCAGGCCTTAGTTAGGGTTAGTGTCAGGACCTCAGAGAAAACTTGAGGGGCTTAGTATAATACAGTTCAGACCATTAGTTAGGGACACATCAGAGACTTTCTTAGGGACATATTCAGGGCCTTAGTAATGGTGAGGATTGGGGTGTTATTTAGTGACAGTAAATGCTATGAGGGACAGCTTCAGGGCCGTCGTTAGGGACAGCATCAAGGCCTCAGCTAGAGATGACTTAGGGCCTTAGTAAGAGAGAGTTCAGATCGTTAGTTAGGGACATGGTGAGAGACTTTCTTAGGGACATATTCAGGGCCTTAGTTATGGACAGGATCAGGGCGATAGTGTCGGATATCTCAGTCTATTAGGGTCACTGTCAGGGACTTAGTTAGAAATAGTTCAGGCTGTTCTTTAGGTATATTCTCATGGACTTAAATAACTCCAGAATCAGAGCTATAGGTAGGGCCAGTGTCAGGATGTTATTGTGGGATATCTGCAGTTATTAGGGACATCGTCAGGGTATTAGGGAAAGAGGCAGGCCATTATTGTTGACAGTGTCAGGGCCTCAGGTAGAGACAGCATCAAGGCCTTAGTTAGGAAGAGCATCAGGGCCTTAGTTAGGGAGTGTCAGGACCTCAGAGAAAACTTGAGGGCCTTAGTAAGAGACAGTTCAGGCTGTTAGAGACAGCTCACAGACTTTTTTAGGGACATATTTAGGACCTTAGTAATGGACAGGATCAGGACATTATTTAATGACCACTTAGCCTGTGAGGGACAGCATCAGGGCCTAAGTTGGGGAGAGCATCAGGGTCTTAGGGACAGGGTTAGGGACTACGTAAGTTATAGTTCAGACCATTAGCTTGAGACAGCGTTAGGGGCTTTGTTAGGGAGAATGTCAAGGCTTCAGTTAGAGATAATTTGTGGGCCTTAATTAGACACAGTTCAGGCTATTACCTAGGGACATCTTCAGAGCCTCAGTTAGGGAGAGCATCAGGGTGTTAGGGAAGGAGTCGGGCCAGTATTATAGACAGTGTCAGTGCCTCAGGTAGAGAGCGCATCAGGGCCTTAGGGACAGGGTCAGAGACTTACTTAGGGGCATATTCAGGGCCTTAGTTATAGACAGTATCAGGGCATTATTGAGAGATATATGAGGCTATTAGGGACAACATCACGGTGTTAGGGAAAGAGTTGGGGCATTATTACAGACAGTGTTAATGCCTTAGGTAGAGACATCATCACAACCGTAGTTAGGAAGAGGGTCAGGCCAACAGTGAGGGCATCTAAGGCTATTAGGGACATCATCAAGGCCTTAGACTGGGTCAGCATCAGGGCTGTTGTGTCGACCAGTGTCAGGGCATTAATGAGGGACAAAATTAGGGTGTTAGGGAATGAATCAGGTCATTAGTTACAGACAGTTTTAGGGCCTCAGGTAGAATCAGTATCAAGGCCTTAGTTAGGAAGAGCATCAGGGCCTCAATTAGGTTCAGCATCAGGACGTTAGTTAGGGCCAGCAACAGGGCCTTAGTTAGGGACAGTGTTGTTGGAACCTTAGAAATAATTTGAGGGCCTTAGTAAGAGACAGTTCAGGCCGTTAGTTAGGGACACTTCAGACACTTTCTTAGGGACATATTCAGGGCTTTACTAATGGACAGGATCAGGGTGTTATTTAGTGACAGACTAGTCTATGAGGGAAAGCATCAGGGCCCAAGTTAGGGAGAGTGTTGAGGTCTTAGGGACAGGGTTTGTGTCTTCATAAGTTATAGTTCAGGCCATTAGCTTGGGATGGCATCAGGGGCTTGGCTAAGGAGGATGTCAAGCCTTCAGTTAGAGATAACTTGAGGGACTTAATTAGACACAGTTCAGGCTGTTACTTAGGGACATTGTCAGGGCCTTAATTAGGACTAGTGTCAGGGCATTAGTTAGGGACAAAGTTAGGTTGTTAGTTAGGGAAAGAGTCAGGTAGTTACAGATAATGTTAGTGCCTTAGGTGGACATCGCATCAAGTCCTTACTTAGGAAGAGCGTGAGGGCCTCAGTTAGGGACACTGTCTGGACACTAATAGGACCAGCCTCAGAGTGTTAGGTAGGGCAATTGTCAGGACATTAGTTAGGGGCAGCTTCAGGGCCTTAGTTAGGGACAGCATCAGGGCCTCTGTTAGAGAAAACTTGAGACCCCTAGTAAGAGACAATACAGGTGTTAGTTAGGGACATTGTCAGGGCCTTAGTTAGGGGCAGTATCAGGGCCTTAGTTATTGACAGTATCAGGGCCTACGTTAGGGACAGTGTCAGCATCGATTTAGGTACATGTCAGGGCCTTAGGGACAGTGTCAGGGCCTTTGTTAGTGCCAGTGTCATAGCGTAATTAGGGAAAAAGTTAGGCCATTAGTTAAAGATAGACTTAGGGAATTAGAGACAGCGTCATGGTCTTAGGACCAGCGTCAGGACATTAGCTAGGGATAGTGTCAGGACCTTAGTTATTGACAGCATCAGGGCCTACATTAGGGACAGCATCAGCGTCTAGTTAGGACCAGCATAAGGGCCTTAGTTACAAGCAGCGCCTCAGCCATTATGAGAATAAAATATTCTGTTGTTTATAAACTACTAAGTCTCTGGTATTTCATTTTAGCAGCCATAGAGCTGGCTGAGGATAAATAACCCTGAGCTTGAATACATATCAAGAGAAACCTTCAAATCTCAAAACAAAAGAGAAAATGTGCTGGAAAGAAACCAACAGAACCTAATAATCAATAATTGTGGAACAACTAAAAATGCTATGACATATACCTAATGGGTATAGCAAAAGAAGAATAAAGATAGAAAACAGAAAGTATTTTTTAAATGACTGAAAATTTCCTCAAATGAATGTCGGACACCAAAACGACAACATGGGAACTGAGACAAAAATATGAATAGTAAAGAAAACTACTGACCAATATCTCTCCAGAACATAGATGCAAAAATCCTCAAAAAATATTAACGAATTGAATCCAACAATATTTTGACAGACTTGTATACCATGAATGAGAAGGATTTATCCCAGTTATTGCAAGGCCTGTTCCACATTCTAAAATCAAATAATTACAGCCATCATATTAACAACCTAAAGAAGAAAACTATATTTTCATATCAATAGATGCAGAAGACTTTTTAGAAAAATCCAACACTCATTCTTCATGAAAACTCTCAGTAAAATAGAAATAAATAGGAGTTTTCTCAAGTTGACAACAAAAATCTACAAAAACTTTCACCTCACATTGTGCTTAGTGGTAAGAAACATGAAACTTTCCAACTAAATTCAGTTAAAAATCAAGGATGTCCCTTGCTCATGCAATAAGGCAAGAAAAAAAATACAGATTGTGTAGAAAAATAATAAGAAAAGCAGCTCAGTTAAAAAGTGGACCAACACAATTTACAGCCACATCACCAGAGAATACAGACACTTTCCATGTAAGTATATGGAAGAATAATCCAGATTACATGCTGTCATTAAAATGCAAATTAAAAATACAATGATATACCACTATGTAACTCTTAGACTGGCCAAAATGTGGAACAATGACAGCAACAAATGCTGTAGAGGATATAGAGCAATAGGAACTATCATTCGTTGCTGGTGGAAATGAAATATAATAGAGCTACTTTGGAAGACAGATCGATACTTTCTACAAAATTGAACATACTCTACAATCCAGAAAGTGTTCTCATGGGTGTATACTGAAAGGAGTTAAAAACATTTGTCCATACAAAATCTGCATATTTTTAGCACCTTTATTCAATATTGCCAAAATGTGAATGAAACCAAGGTGGCCTTCAGTAGATGAATGGAGAAATATACTCTAGTATATTCTGGGAATGCAGTAATATTCAGCATTAAAAAAGTAAGCTATCAAGCCATAAAAATATATGGGAAATTCTTTTTTTCTCTTTTGAAGTATAAATGATTTAAAATAATGTTAGTTTCTGTTGTACAGCATACTGATTTTTTTTCAGATTCCATTTCATTATAGGTTATTATAAGATATTGAATAAAATTCCCTGTGCTATACAGTAAATCCTTGTTGCTTATCTTTGTTATGTATAATAGTTTGTATATGTTAATTCCATACCCTAATTTGTTCCTCTTCCCCTCCCTTTCCCTTTGGTAACCATAAGTTTTTTTCTATGTCTGTGAGTGTGTTTCTCTTTTGTATATAAATTTATGTATTTTTTAGATTCCACCTATAAGTGATCATATAGCATTTGTCTTTCTCTGTCTTATTTCATTAAGCATAATGTTCTCTAAGTCCATCCATGTTGCTTTAAGTAGCATTGTTTTTTTCTTTTTTATGGCTGAGTAATATTCCATTATACAGGTACATAAACCACACCTTTTTAAAAAAATTAATTAATTAATTAATTTCTGGCTGTGTTGTGTCTTCGTGGCTGTGCATGGACTTTCCCTAGTTGCGGCAAGCGGGGGCCACTCTTTGTCATGGTGTGTGGTCTTCTCCTTGCGGTGGCTTCTCTTGTTGTGGAGCAGGGGCTCTAGGTATGTGGGCCTCAGCAGTCGTGGCACACAGGCCCAGCGGTTGTGGCTCATGGGCCCAGTTGCTCTGCAGCATGTGGGATCTTCTCAGACCAGGGCTCAAACCCGTGTCCCCTGCATTGTCAGGTGGATTCTCAACCACTGTGCCAGCAGGGAAGTCCCTACCACATGTTCTTAAGTCAATAGTCTGTTGATGGTAACCTGGATTTTTTCAGTGTCTTGGCTTCTGTAAATAGTGTTGCTATCAACATAGGGGTGTAAGTATCCTTTTAAATTAGTGTTTTTGTTTTTTTCAGATTTGTATCAAGTAGTGGAATTGCTGGATCATATGGTAGCTTTTAGTTTTTTAAGGAATCTCCAAACTCTTTCCCATAGTGGCTGGAATTCTTAAATGCATATTACAAGGTGAAAGGAACCAGTATGAAAATGGTACAAGATATATGATTCCAAAGATATGCTATTATGTTAAAGACATATGTATAAGACAGTTAAAAGGTCAGGGTTGCCCAGGGTGGCAGAGATGGAGCAATGAATAGCTTAAGTCTAGAGAATTCTCAGGATAATTAAAATAATCTGTATAATACTATTGATATAATGATGGATTCTTGTCATTATGCATTTGTACACAGAATGTACATCACTAAGGAAGAACCATAAGGTAAACTATGGTCTTTGAACAAGTATGGTGTATCAATGTAGATCCATTGACGGTACAAATGTACCACTCTTTTGTGGGATGTTGAGCATGAGGGGCCTATACCTGTGTGGGAGCAGGAAGCATATGGGAAATCTCCATCATGTTTTCACTTTTGCTATGAACCTAAATGGCTTTTTAAATAATCACTTAAAATTTAAATATTTACATTGGTAAGTGGAGCATGAAACACTTATTGGCATATATTAAAAGATTCCAAAACTAAAAATTGAACTACCGTATGACCCAGCGATTCCACTCCTGGGTGGATAACAAAAACAACCCCAAAACACTAATTCAAAAAGATACTGCACCTCAATGTTCATAGCGGCATTTTTTACAACTGCCAAGATAGGGAAGCAAGCTAAGTGTTCATCAACAGATGAATGGATAAAGACGATGTGATATATACACACACAATGCCATCCTACTCAGCCATAAAAAACATAAAAATTTTCCATTTTAAGCAACGTGGGTGCAGTTGGAGGGCATTATGCTAAGTGAAATAGGTCAGACAGAGAAAGGGAAGTACTGTGTGATATCACATACATGTGGAATCTAAAAAGTACAACAAATCAGTAAATATAACAAAAAAGCAAACTCACAGGTATATAGAACAAACTAGTGGTTACTGCTGGGGAGCATGGAGGAGCAATATAGGGGTTGGGAAGTGGGAGGTACAAATATTGGCTGTGGGTGGGGATGTATTTTACAAAACAGGGAAAATAGCTAATATTTTATAATAACTAAATGTAAAGTAAACTTTTTAAATTGTATAAAAATTTATTTATTTATTTTACTATTGTTTTTGTTGAGCAGAGTTCCCTGTGCTATACAGTAGGTCCTTGTTGGTTATCTATTTTAAATATAGCAGTGTGTACATGTCAATCTCAAACTCACTGACTATCCCTCCCCCCTCTGAATTCTATTTTTTTAATGTTTATTTATTTATTTATTTGTATTAGTCATCCATTTTATACACATCAGTGTATACACGTCAATCCCAATCTCCCAATTCATCCCACCACCACCACCCCCACCCCCCGCCGCTTTCCCCCCTTGGTGTCCATATGTTTGTTCTCTACTTCTGTGTCTCAATTTCTGCTCTGCAAACCGGTTCATCCATACCACTTTCAAGGTTCCACATATATGCGTTAATATACGATATTTGTTTTTTTTTCTCTTTCTGACTTACTTCACTCTGTATGACAGTCTCTAAATCCATCCATGTGTCTACAAATGACCCAGTTTCATTCCTTTTTATGGCTGAGTAATATTCCATGGTATATATGTACCACATCTTCTTTATCCATTTGTCTGTCGATGGGTATTAAGGTTGCTTCCATGACCTGGCTAAACTTTTAAAATTGTATAAAAATTTAATTTTTAAAAAAAGAATAAAATAAAAATTTTAAATGATTTAGTATTCTCAAAGAATATTTGAAAAAGTAGATATGCTTTTCTCTAATTTTTATTTAATTAATACACTTTAAAGATGTGAGAAAATATAAAGTGTTGGTCGGGAGAACAAACTGTGACACTACAATTTATAACACACACAATAAACAAATTATTCTGATCTGTTGATTAATTTATAATGTGCTTTATTACTTAATATAGATCACGACTTTTTTTGTTAATCATCAGATGTACATTCATGGCATTATTTTCAAAAGTTTCTGTCCATTCCCAACCCAAAATGTTAATCCACCCTCCATCGCTGCCTTCAGTTTATTTTCAAACAAATCTGTGATGTAAACAACCTTCTGCTCTGCATCTTTTGGGGTATGGAGTCTCAGCTCACCTGAGGACTGGTGGTCATGCTCTGTCCCGGAAAGTACTGTGGGTCAAGTGGGCCCTGAGAGGAGAGGGGGCTAGAGGACCTGAGGACTAAGGGTACCTTTGGGTAGATTTCTAAGGGTGACCCCTCACTCATCCCTAAACCCACCACGTGATTTCCGCCAACACAGCAGCATCTACCCTAGGCAACAGCAAGGGCACACCCATTCCCAGAGGAGCTCAGCCTCTAGGAATCAGGCCCAGGGAACCTGCACTTCTGGAAGTTCTTACCCCAAACCTTCACGCTACACAGTGGTCTCAGGTGTGCTATGCCTGATGTCTCTAGCTCAGTGCTGTTGAATACGGGTCTGAGGGAGTAACATCTGCTCCAACAAAAAACTTGTTAAAGATGCCATTTCATTAGCCCTACAGGAGCATCATAACTTAGAGTGGGACCCTGATTCCCCCCAAATTTGTATGCACTTTGAAGCTGCAGAAGAAATGTTTGCTATGTGGTTCCCATGCAGTTTCCCATTAGTACTACATGATGAGTATTTAGAAATAACATCATCTGTGCCCTCTCCACAGAGTCTGTCTATTGATCTGGGTGGGAGCATCCGTGTTGTTTTAACTCCAGGTGATTCTAAGGTGAGACCAGGTTTAAGCCTGAGGGCTGCTGGGTAATCGGTGAGAGTTGCTTCCAGTCTTTGGTCCTTCTTCCTTTGGGGAGGCATTGGTGTCTGCTCTACATGGGCCTGGAAGGGGCAGGACATTATAGTCCACTTACTCTGTGCTGTAGCAGAGTTTTTGGGCATCTGCGTGAGGGAAGAGTATGTGTAGATAGGAAAGAAAAAGCTCAGAGTTTGGTCTCCATTCAGGGGCTCATCGTTCCTGAATCTCTCTTTTTCAAGAGGTTGGCATTTCAGCGTTTCAAGGTCCTTTTGTCTGTGGCTGTGGTGGGAACAGGTGAAGGAGCTGTGCTGATTGTGCTGAAGGCATATTCTCAACATGTTGATGTGGTTCCTCAACATAATGTCCATGAGAAAATGACCAGGGCAGGAAGAAAATGAGGAGGGAATGGCAGCTTCTCAGGTGACTGTCCTGTCCTGGGTCAGAGGCTGTCTCTGCTTTTCCTCCTGAAGTTTCATGGATTGCGAACCTACAAAACTTTAATTTTCTACTTCCGATGTTCCTGCCTTGCAAAGTTGTTTTCAACTTCTTATTGTTTTCCTTCTTATGATAGTCAAAGTCCACTCTTTAGAATACCTCTCCCCTGTGATACAGAGCCTTTTCCATGTTGTCTGCATCCAGGCTCCCTACACAGCATGGAGAATTCTGACTATGAATAAATGACATTCAACTATTGAAATGATTCTCTTTGTGAAAGATCAACATGGGAAGGCAGTAATATCCAAAATGCCCTACGGCATAATTTCAGATGCTGGATATTAGTGAAGAAGGGAAAGTGGAATGACTAATGTACATCTGAATACAACAAACGTCAGCTTATCACAGCAGGATTAAGAAAATGCTCTTTTAAGTGTGATGGCATTAGTGGCCCAGATAACTCAAGGTTCTGGGAGAAAAAGTAATTAGGAGAGATTTGCTCTGTATATTGATAAGAAAGACTATTTAAATACAGTGTAACAGTCAGGGAACATGGGAGGTATATGTGGGCTGAAATTTCCATAAAACTGACATTTTTTTCATGATAGTTTCAGATTATGATTTTCTTACGTATTTCCACCCAGAATACCACAGTAGTGATCATGTTTCTTGTGAGCTTCAGTCAGCTGATAGTCATTTGTCCCATTACACCTGATGTTCACTGGTTCAGGTGCTTTCTGCAAGATTCCTCCACTATGAAGTTCATATATTTTATCTTTAGTAAATGTCTGGTGTGATTCACTGAGAAAATGTGCATAAACCATCAAGGTAAATCTGGAAAATCCCATTTCTTCTGAGTTTTGTTTTTCTATTTTTTTTTCTTGTAGTTTTCTTTGGAAAATGAATATTGTCACCTTTGTTTATTAAAGATATTGGCTTTTCAAGTGGAGGTTGTAATTGATCAAGCCTGGTTCTTGTAAGTTTCTGTTGTACTCCATACTCAGGTAACAGACATACTCTTCTTTATCACTTCTTTGTATTATCAAAAAAGTTTACAAGAATCTCATTACTAATGTATGCTCAACTGTGTTTAATTTATGAAATAAAGCTCAACTCAAATGATAAATAATTTTTCAAAGAAATCAGAGATTAAGAACCAATAGCGCTAACTAGCATGGACATATATAAACTACCAAACGTAAGGTAGATAGCTAGTGGGAAGCAGCCGCATAGCACAGGGAGATCAGCTCGGTGCTTTGTGACCGCCTGGAGGGGTGGGATAGGGAGGGCGGGAGGGAGACGCAAAAGGGAGGGGATATGGGAACATATGTATATGTATAACTGATTAAATTTGTTAAATAAAAAAAAAATAAAAATAAATTAAAAAAATAAAAATAAAAAAAGAACCAATAGCGCTAACTAATTTTATATCATTGTGTGTATTTCTCCCCTAGTGTATTTATAATATACAAAGTGTATCACCCACAAATAGATTTATATGATTTACCCCATTAAAAATGGTTCGTATTAATTCTTCTTTAAAGGTTTGTTAGAATTCACCTGTGAATCCATCTAGTCTTAGTATTTTTTTGTTGGAAGGTTTTTAAGAACTGATGCAATCTCCTTAATAGTAATTTAGTCTGCTCAGATTGTTTCATTTCTTCATGATTCAGTCTTTTTATTTATTTTTAAAATAAATTTATTTATTTATATGTTTTTATTTTTGGCTGTGTTGGGTCGTCTTTGCTGTGCACAGGCTTTCTCTAGTTGCCATGAGTGGGGACTATTCTTTGTTGCAGTGTGCGGGCTCCTCATTGCAGTGGCTTCTCTTATTGCAGAGCATGGGCTCTAGGCATGTGGGCTTCCGTAGTTGTGGCTTGCAGGCTCTTGAGCGCAGGCTCAATAGTTTGGCGCACGGGCTTAGTTGGTCCACGGCATGTGTGATCTTCCCAGGCCAGGGCTCGAACCCGTGTCCCTTGCATTGGCAGGCAGATTCTTAACTACTGCATCACCACGGAAGCCCCTGGTCTTTTTATTTTTAATTTTTTTTCTTTGGCCCATTGATTATTTAGGACCATGTTGTTTAATTTCCATATATTTGTAAATTTTCCAGATTCTGTCCTGTTCATTTCTGGTTTCTTACCATTATGGTTGAAAAAATACTTAGTATGATGTCAGTCTTCTTAAATTTATGAAGACTTGTTTAGTGACCC
Organism: Mesoplodon mirus; assembly: GCF_964341445.2. Taxonomy (NCBI): domain Eukaryota; kingdom Metazoa; phylum Chordata; class Mammalia; order Artiodactyla; family Ziphiidae; genus Mesoplodon; species Mesoplodon mirus. The sequence continues at coordinate 100,000,486 of NC_138979.1, read as the reverse complement.
ATCACATGATCTGTCCTGGAGAATGTTCAATGTGTACTTGAGAAGAACATGTATTCTGCTGTTGTTGGATGGACTGTTCTGTTTTTGTCTGTTCAGTCCATTTGGTCTAATATACAGCTCAGGTTTGGCACTTCCTTATTGATTTTCTTTTTGGATGACCTATTCATTGTTGAAAGTTGGGTATTAAAGATCCCTACACTTTTTCTTAGTATTGTCTGTCTCTTCAAATCTGTTAGTGTTTGCTTAATATATTAAGATCCTCCACTGTTGGGCGCATATTTATTTTTGATTTTTGTCTTGATAAATTGAAAGCATTATCTTTATATAATGACCTTATTTATCTTTCCTTGTTGCAGCTTTAGGCTTAAGTCTATTTTGTCTGGTATAACTCTAGCCACCACTGCTTTCTTTTGGTTTCCACTTGTATGGAATATCTTGTACCAGAGCTTTAGTTTGAGCTTATTTGTGTTTTTAACTCTGAAGTGAGTCTCTGATAGCCAGTATATAGTTCGATCTTGTATTTTTATCTGTCTAGCCACTCTATGACTTTTGACTAAAGAATTTAATACATTTATGTTTATAGTAATTACTTACAGTTAAGGACTTACTAATGCCATCTTATTCTTTTCTGGATGTTTTATTGTTTCTTGTTCCTTCCACTGTTGCTGCCTTTCTTTGTGAATTAGTGATATTCTGTAGTGCTATGTTATGATTCCCTTCTCTTTATGTTTTCTGAATCTACTATAAGATTTTCACTCTGTGGTTCCATGAGGTGTACAGAAAACATCTTACAGATTTAACAGGCTATTTTATGTTGATAATAATATAATTCCATGACACAAACACGAAACTACACTTTTACTCCCCTCCATGAATTTTTGTATATGGTGTTACAACTTACCTCTTTGTATATTGTTTATACATTCAAATTATTATAGCTGCAGTTATTTTAATAATCACATACTTTAACCTTTATATTAAAGTTAACCAGGTAACACACCACCATATCACATTATTAAAAGTATTCTTACCTTAACTATATACTTATGTTTACAAGTCTTGTGTATTCTCATATGTATTCTCTACATATGAGTGTATTCTCATATACGCATTCTCAGTGCGTGTATTCTCTACGCACTGTGTCATCCATAGAGAAATGCTGGCTAGCCGAAAAATGTCACCTGAACTTAGCAACATTTTGCAGGATGTGATTAAAATTATCAACCACATTAAAGTACGTGCCCTTAACTCACATCTGTTCGTGCAGCTCTGTGAGGAGGTGGACACAGAGCACACACATGTTCTCTTATACACAGAAGTGGGATGGCTTTCTAAGGGTGGATCACTGGCCAGAGTTCCTGAGTTATGAGAGCCGCTTCAGAGATTTCTTTTAGAAAACAGTCACCACTGGCAGCACATCTCAGTGATACAGAATGGGTCACAAAACTTGCATACTTGTGTGACATATTCAACCTGCTCAACGAACTCAATCTGTCACTTCAGAGGAGAAGGATAACTGTGTTCAAGTCGGCAGATAAAGTGGCTGCATTCAAAGCCAAACTGGAATTATGGGGGTGACGAGTGAACATTGGGATTTTTGACATATTTCAAAACATTAGGAGAGATTTTGAAAGAGACTGAGCCAGGGCCTTCTTTCTCCCAGCTGGTAAATGATCACCTATCTCAGCTTTTAAAAGAGTTTGAGCATTACTTCCCAACCACAAAAGACCCCCGAACAGGGAAGGAATGGATCTGCAACCCATTTGTGAATAAGCCAGGTGAATCGACTTTGTCCATGCTAGAAGAGGATCAACTGCTTGAGATTGCAAATGATGGTGGCCTTAAAAGTATGTTTGAGACAACTTCAAATCTCCATACATTATGGATTAAAGTCAAAGCGGAATCATCCTGAGATTGCCACAAAAGCACTGAAAAGCCTGCTTCCATTTCCAACATCCTATCTTTGTGAAGCAGGGTTTTCTGCAGTGACAGCAACCAAAACGAGATTACGGAGTAGACTGGACATAAGCAACACACTTCGGGTGTCACTGTCTCCCATCACCCCCAGATGTGACAGTCTAGTTGCAGGAAAACAAGTTCAGGGCTCCCACTGATTCTGCATTATGGTGAGTTGTATAATTATTTCATTATATATTACAATGTAATATAAATAGAAATAAAGTGCACAATAAATGTAATGCACTTGAATCATCTCAAAACCATCCCACCCCTCCCCGGTCCATGGAAAAATTGTCTTTCACGAAACCAGTCAAAAAAAATAAATAAATAAAGTTAACCAGGTAACACACCACCATATCACATTATTAAAAGTATTCTTACCTTAACTATATACTTATGTTTACAAGTCTTGTGTATTCTCATATGTTTTCATGGTACTATTTAGTTTACTTTTATTGTAGCTTGAGGAACTCTTTTAGAATTGTTTTAACACAGATATAGTGATTATGAACTCTCTCAGCGTTTTGGGAGAGTTTTTAATCTCTTCATTTAAGAAGGACAATTATGATGGAGAGGATATTCTTTGTTGGCAGTTTGTTTGTTTTTTCATTGAGTAATTTGAATGTATTATCCCCCTCTCTCCTGTCCTGTGAGGTTTCTGCTGAGAAATCAACTGATAACTTTATGAGGTTTCTCCTGTAAGTTATAAGCTTCTCTCCTGTTGCTGCTTTTCAGATTCTTTGTTTTTGATTGTTGACAGTTTTACTATAATGTGTTTTGGGGAATGTTTTTCTCTTTTTTTTTTTAGTTTGGTGCCCTATGAGCTTCATAACTTGGATATCCAAATCTCTCCCCTGATTATGAAAGTTCTCAGCAATTATTTCTTTAATTAAGCCTTCTCTTTATATCTTTTCCTTTTAAGACTCCATAATTCACAGAAGGTTTCTTCTGATGGTATCCTATAGATCACAAAATGCTTCTTCATTCTTTTTTTATTTGTTCTCCTCTGAGTGGATATATTCAACTTACTGTCTTCTGACTTACAGAAAATTTATTTTGCTTGATCTGTTTGTATATTGATTATGCTTATTGCATTTCTTTTTTCTTATATTTAACATAAAATATTACTTGAATTTAATGGTGCTTTGCTACATTTAAATGTTATGCTTTGCCATTGTAGCAGTAGCTATCACCTCTATCATGTCACATAATTATTATTTCTTTATTATGGTTAGAAAAATTAAGATCTAGTCTCTTAGCAAGTTTGATGATTATAATACAATACCATGGTCTATATTGACTATCATGTGCATCAGATCTTTAGGAATTATTTACTATTAGTTAAAAGTTTGTATCCTTAAACAACATCTGTCCTATTGCCCACACCCCAGCCCCTCATGACCAACATTCTACTCTTTATTTTTATAAGTGTGGCTTCTTTTTATTTCCATATATAAAGGATGTCACATAGTATTTGTCTTTCTCTTTTTGACTTATATCAGCATAATTTACCCAAGGTACATCAATGTGAAAAATGGTAGAATTTCCTTCTTTCTAATGGCTAAATAATATCCATTGTGTGTATGTGAATATAGATAAGTAAATAGATATACATATCATATCTTTCTTATCCATTAATCTTTTGATAGGAACTTAGGTTGATTCCATATATTGGCTATTGTGGATAATGCTGCAAGAAATATGGGGGTGCATATTTCTTTTCAAGTAAGTGCTTTTTTTGGATAAATACCCAGAAATGGAATTGCTGGATAATGTAACAGATTTTTAACTTTTCTGAGCAACATTCATATTGTTTTCCATAGTTGTTGTGAAATTATTTCCCCACTAACAGTTCACAAGTATTCTCTTTTGTCAACATCATCACCAACGCTTATTTTCTTGTCTTTTTCATGATAGCCATTGTAACAGGTGTGAGATAATATCTCATTGTGGTTTTTATGTGCATTGTACTGATGATTAGTCATGTTGAGTACATTTTTGTATACTTATTGGCCATCTATATGTCTTTTTTGGAAAAATAGTGTTTCCTTTGCCCATTCATATATTGGATTGTTTGATTTCTTGTGGCATTTCATGAGTTTTTTAAAAAACGTATTTTGATTACAGGCCCCTTATCCAACCTATGGTTTGCATTTTTTCCCCATTTGGTAGGTTTACTTTTCATTTTGTTGATTGTTTATATTGTTGTACAGTAGCTTATTTTTAAAGCTTCATTTATTATTCATGCATTTTATTTATTTTTTTGGCTGTGTTGGGTCTTAGTTTCAGCATGCAGGCTCTTCTTTGTGGTGTGCAGGGTTCTCTCTAGCTGTGGTGTGCGAGTTTTTCTTTTTTTCTCTCTCTGTAGTTGTGGTGCACAGGATCCATGGTGCGTGGGCTCTGTAGTTTGTGGCACACAGGCTCCCTAATTGAGGCTGACGAGCTGAGTAGTTGTGACACACGGGATTAGTTTCCCTGCAGCATGTGGGATCTTAGGTCCCCTACCAGGGGTCAAACCCGCATCACCTGCATTGTAAGGCAGATTTTCTACCACTGGACCACCAGGGAAGGTCCTAGAAGTTTTAAGTTTGATTTCTTCTTGGTTGTGGATTTCTGCTTTTGTTGTTTGTGCTTTTAGCATCATATTAAAATAATAATCATCAAAACCAATGTGGAAGAGTTTTTTATGCTTTCTTTTAAGACTTTTATGGTATCAGGTCTTAGGTTCAAGTCTTTGATCCATCTTGAGTTAATTCTTGTGACTGATGTAAGATAAGGGTTCACATTTCTGTTTTGCTTGTGCCTATCCAGGTTTTCTAACAACATTTATTAAAAAAAATTTTTTTTACATCTTTATTGGAGTATAACTGCTTTAAAATGGTGTGTTAGTTTCTGATTTATAACAAAGTGAATCAGTTATACATATACATATGTGCCCATATCTCTCCCCTCTTGCATCTCCCTCCCTCCCACCCTCCCTATCCCACCCCTCTAGGTGGTCACAAAGCACCGAGCTGATCTCCCTGTGCTATACGGCTGCTTGCCACTAGCTATCTATTTTACGTTTGGTAGTGTATATATGACCATGCCTCTCTCTTGCTTTGTCACAGCTTACCCTTCCCCCTCCCCATATCCTCAAGTCCATTCTCTAGTAGGTCTATATCTTTATTCCTGTCTTACCCCTAGGTTTTTCATGACATTTTTTTTCTTAACTTCCATATACATGTGTTAGCATACGGCATTTGTCTTTCTCCTTCTCACTTACTTCACTCTGTATGACAGACTCTAGGTCTATCCACCTCATTACAAATAGCTCAATTTTGTTTCTTTTTATGGCTGAGTAATATTCCATTGTATATATGTGCCACATCCAGGCTATTGTAAATAGAACTGCAATGAACATTTTAGTACATGACTCTTTTTGAATTATGGTTTTCTCAGGGTATATGCCCAGTAGTGGGATTGCTGGGTCATATGGTAGTTCTATTTGTAGTTTTTTAAGGAACCTCCATATTGTTCTCCATAGTGGCTGTACCAATTCACATTCCCACCAGCAGTGCAAGAGTGTTCCCTTTTCTCTACACCCTCTCCAGCATTTATTGTTTCTATATTTTTTGATGATGGCCATTCTGACTGGTATGAGATGATGTCTCATTGTAGTTTTGATTTGCATTTCTCTAATGATAAATGATGTTGAGCATTCTTTCATGTGTTTGTTGGCAGTCTGTATATCTTCTTTGGAGAAGGGTCTATTTAGGTCTTTTGGCCATTTTTGGATTGGGTTGTTTGTTTGATATTGAGCTGCATGTGCTGTTTATAAATTTTGGAGATTAATCCTTTGTCAGTTGCTTCATTTGCAAATATTTTTTCCCATTCCGAGGGTTGTCTTTTGGTCTTATTTATGGTTTCCTTTGCTGTGCAAAAGCTTTGAAGTTTCATTAGGTCCCATTTGTTTATTTTTGTTTTTATTTCCATTTCTCTAGGAGGTGGGTCAAAAAGGATCTTGCTGTGATTTATGTCATAGAGTGTTCTGCCTATGTTTTCCTCTAAGAGTTTGATAGTTTCTGGCCTCATATTTAGGTCTTTAATCCATTTTGAGCTTATTTTTGTGTATGGTGTTAGGGAATGATCTAATCTCATACTTTTACAGGTACCTGTCCAGTTTTCCCAGCACCACTTATTGAAGAGGCTGTCCTTTCTCCACTGTACATTCCTGCCTCCTGTATCAAAGATAAGGTGACCATATGTGCATGGGTTTATCTCTGGGCTTCTTATCTTGTTCCATTGATCTATCTTTCTGTGTTTGTGCCAGTACCATACTGTCTTGATTACTGTAGCTTTGTAGTATAGTCTGAACTCAGGGAGCCTGATTCCTCCAGCACCGTTTTTCATTTTCAAGATTTCTTTGGCTATTTGGGGTCTTTTGTGTTTCCATACAAATTGTGAAATTTTTTGTTCTAGTTCTGTGAAAAATGCCAGTGGTAGTTTGATAGGGATTGCACTGAATCTGTAGATTGCTTTGGGTAGTAGAGTCATTTTCACAATGTTGATTCTTCCAATCCAAGAACATGGTACATCTCTCCATCTATTTGTATCATCTTTAATTTCTTTCATCAGTGTCCTATACTTTTCTGCATACAGGTGTTTTGTCTCCTTAGGTAGGTTTATTCCTAGATATTTTATTCTTTTTGTTGCAGTGGTAAATGGCAGTGTTTTCTTGATTTCACTTTCAGATTTTTCATCATTAGTGTATAAGAATGCCAGAGATTTCTGTGCATTAATTTTGTATCCTGCTACTTTACCAAATTCATTGATTAGCTCTAGTAGTTTTCTGGTAGCATCTTTAGGACTCTCTATGTATAGTATCATGTCATCTGCAAACAGTGACAGCTTTACTTCTTCCTTCTGATTTAGATTCCTTTTATTTCCTTTTCTTCTCTGATTGCTGTAGCTAAAACTTCCAGAAGGATAGGTGTTAGCTCTTCTCTAAATGTTTGATAGAATTCGCCTGTGAAGCTATCTGGTCCTGGGCTTTTGTTTGTTGGAAGATTTTTAATCACAGTTTCAATTTCAGTGCTTGTGATTTGTCTGTTCATATTTTCTATTTCTTCCTGATTCAGCCTTGGCAGGTTGTGCATTTCTAAGGATTTGTCCATTTCTTCCAGGTTGTCCATTTTATTGGCATAGAGTTGCTTGTAGTAATCTCTCATGATCTTTTGTATTTCTGCAGTGTCAGTTGTTACTTCTCCTTTTTCATTTCTAATTCTGTTGATTTGAGTCTTCTCCCTTTTTTTCTTGATGAGTCTGGCTAATGGTTTACCAATTTTGTTTATCTTCTCAAAGAACCAGCTTTTAGTTTTATTGATCTTTGCTATCATTTCCTTCATTTCTTTTTCATTTATTTCTGATCTGATCTTTATGATTTCTTTCCTTCTGCTAACTTTGGTTTTTTTTTCTTCTTTCTCTAGTTGCTTTAGGTGCAAGGTTAGGTTGTTTATTCGAGATGTTTCCTGTTTATTAAGGTAGGATTGTGTTGCTATAAACTTCCCTCTTAGAACTGCTTTTTCTACATCCCGTAGGTTTTGGGTCATTGTGTCTCCATTGTCATTTGTTTCTAGGTATTTTTTAATTTCCTCTTTGATTTCTTCAGTGATCACTTCGTTATTAAGTAGTGTATTGTTTAGCCTCCATGTGTTTGTATTTTTTACAGATCTTTTCCTGTAATTGATATCTAGTCTTATAGTGTGATCAGAAAAGATACTTGATGTGATTTCAATTTTCTTAAATTTACCAAGGCTTGATTTGTGACCGAAGATATGACCTATCCTGGAGAATGTTCCATGAGCACTTGAGAAAAATGTGTATTCTGTTGTTTTTGGATGGAATATCCTATAAATATCAATTAAGTCCATTTTGTTTAATGTATCATTTAAAGCTTGTGTTTCCTTATTTATTTTCATTTTGGATGATCTGTCCATTGGTGAAAGTGGGGTGTTAAAGTCCCCTACTATGAGTGTGTTACTGCCGATTTCCCCTTTTATGGCTGTTAGTATTTGCCTTATGTATTGAGGTGCTCCTATGTTGGGTGCATAAATATTTACAATTGTTATATCTTCTTCTTGGATCGATCCCTTGATCATTATGTGGTGTCCTTCTTTGTCTCTTGTAATAGTCTTTATTTTAAAGTCTATTTTGTCTGATATGAGAATTGCTACTCCAGCTTTTCATTTCCATTTGCAGGGAATATCTTTTTCCATCCCCTTACTTTCAGTCTGTATGTGTCTCTAGGTCTGAAGTGGGTCTCTTGTACACAGCATATATATGGGTCTTGTTTTTGTATCCATTCAGCCAATCTGTGTCTTTTGGTGGGAGCCTTTAGTCCATTTACATTTAAGGTAATTATTGATATGTATATTCCTATTCCCATTTTCTTAATTGTTTTGAGTTCTTCATTGTAGGTCTTTCTCTTCTCTTGTGTTTCTTGCCTAGAGAAGTTCCTTTAGCATTTGTTGTAAAGCTGGTTTGGTGGTGCTGAACTCTCTCAGCTTTTGCTTGTCTGTAAACGTTTTAATTTCTCCATCAAATCTGAATGAGGTCCTTGCTGGGTAGAATAATCTTGGTTGCAGGTTTTTCTCCTTCATCACTTTAAATATGTCCTGCCAGTCCCTTCTGGCTTGCAGAGTTTCTGCTGAAAGTTCAGCTGTTAACCTTATGGGGATTTCCTTGTGTGTCATTTGTTGTTTTTCCCTTGCTGCTTTTAATATGTTTTCTTTGTATTTTATTTTTGACAGTTTGATTAATATGTGTCTTGGCGTATTTCTCCTTGGATTTATCCTGTATGGGACTCTCTGTGCTTCCTGGACTTGATTAACTATTTCCTTTCCCATATTAGGGAAGTTTTCAACTATAATCTCTTCAAATATTTTCTCAGTCCCTTTCTTTTTCTCTTTTTCTTCTGGAACCACTATAATTTGAATGTTCTTGTGTTTAATGTTGTCCCAGAGGTCTCTGAGACGGTCCTCAGTTCTTTTCATTCTTTTTTCTTTTTTCTGCTCTGCAGTAGTTATTTCCAGTATTTTATCTTCCAGGTCACTTATCCGTTCTTCTGCCTCAGTTATTATGCTATTGATCCCATCTAGAGTATTTTTAATTTCAATTATTGTGTTGTTCATCGTTGCTTGTTTCATCTTTAGTTCTTCTATGTCTTGTTAAATGTTTCTTGCATTTTCTCTATTCTATTTCCAATATTTTGGATCATCTTTACTATCATTATTCTGAATTCTTTTTCAGGTAGACTGCCTATTTCCTCTTCATTTGTTAGGTCTGGTGGGTTTTTATCTTGCTCCTTCTCCTGCTGTGTGTTTTTCTGTCTTCTCATTTTGCTTATCTTACTGTGTTTTGGGTCTCCTTTTTGCAGGCTGCAGGCTCGTAGTTCCCGTTGTTTTTGGTGTCTGTCCCCAGTGGCTAAGGTTGGTTCAGTGGGTTGTGTAGGCTTCCTGGTGGAGGGGACTAGTGCCTATGTTCTGGTGAATGAGGCTGCATCTTGTCTTTCTGGTGGGCAGGTCCACGTCTGGTGGTTTGTTTGGGGGTGTCTGTGGACTTATTATGATTTTTGGTAGCCTCTCTGCTAGTGGGTTGTGTTGTGTTCCTATCTTGCTTGTTGTTTGGCATAGGGTGTCCAGCACTGTAGCTTGCTGGTCGTTGAGTGATGCTGGGTGCTGCTGTTAAGATGGAGATCTCTGGGAGATTTTCGCCATTGGATATTATGTGGAGCTGGGAGGTCTCCTGTGGACCAGTGTCCTGAAGTTTTCTCTCCTATCTCAGGGGCACAGCACTGACTCCTGGCTGCAGCACCAAAAGCCTTTCATCCACACGGCTCAGAATAAAAGGGAGAAAAAGTAGAAAGAAAGAATTATTAGAAGTAGAAAGAAAGAAAGAAAAAAAGAAAGGAGGGAGGGAGGGAGGACGGAGGGAAGGAAGAAAAAAAGAAAGAAGATAAAGTAAAATAAAATAAAGTAAGATAAAATAAAATAAAATTATTAAAATAAAAAATAATTATTAAGTAAAAAAATAAAAACAAAAACAAAAAAACGGACAGATAGAACCCTAGGACAAATGGTGGAAGCAAAGCTATACAGACAATATTTCACACAGAAGCATACACATACACACTCACAAAAAGAGGAAAAGGGGAAAAATCATAAATCTTGCTCTCAAAGTCCACCTGGTCAATTTGGGATGATTCATTGTCTATTCATGTATTCCACAGATGCAGGGTACATCAAGTTGATTGTGGAGCTTTAATCCACTGCTTCTGAAGCTGATGGGAGAGATTTCCCTTTCTCTTCTTGCTTCGCACAGCTCCCCGGGCTCAGCTTTGGCTTTGGCCTCGCCTCTGCATGTAGGTCACCAGAGGGCATCTGTTCTTCGCTCAGACAGGACAGGGTTAAAGGAGCAGCTGCATGAGGGCTCTGGCTCCCTCAGGTTGGGGGAGGGAGGGGTATGGAGTGCTGGGCGAGCTTGCGGCGGCAGAGGCCGGCGTGACGTTGCACCAGCCTGAGGCGCACCGTGCGTTCTCCCGGGGAAGTTGTCCCTGGATCCCGGGATCCTGGCAGTGGCGGGCTGCACAGGCTCCCTGGAAGGGGTTAACACCATTTATTGAAGACACTATTATTTCTCTATAGTTGTTCTTGCCTACCTTGTCAAAAATTAGTTAACCTTATATCTATGGGTTTAATTCTGGGCTCTCTGTTCTGTTGCATTCGTCTGGATGTCTATTTTGATGCCATCACTGTACTGTTTTAATTAATATAGATTGTAGTATAGTTTAAAATTAGGAACTGTGATGCCTCAGATTTTGTTCTTCTTTCTAGGACTGTATTGGCTATTCAGATTTTCTCTGGTTCCATATAAAGTTTAGAATTGATTTTTTATTTCTGTGGAGAATGTCATTGGATTTTTGAGAGGTATTGTTAGAATCTACAGATGGTGTTAAGGACTTTTGATCTTAGAAATCCCTCCAATCTATGAACATAGGATACCTTTCCGTTTTTTAGTGACTTCAATTTATTTTATCAGTGTCTTACAGTGTTCAATGTAGAGACTTTTCAACAACTTTGTCAAATTTATTTCTAAATATTTTAGTATTTTTGATGCTATTGTCAATTAGATTGTTTTCTTTTTTCAGATGCTTTACTATCTGTGTATAGAAATACAACTGCTGATGTATGTTAATTTTATATACTGCAATTTTACATACTTTGTTGATCAGTTACAGCTTTTTGGTGAATTCCTTGGAATTTTTTATATACAAAATCATACCCTCTTCAAATAATGATAATTTTAGTTCTCCCTTTCCTATTTGGACACCTTTCTTTGTCTTGCCTAATTGCTCTAGCTACACTGCCGGTACTATATTGAATAAGAGTGATTAAGTGGGCATCACTGTCTTGTTCTTGACCTTAGAAAAATAGCTTTTACCTTTTTACCAATGAGTATGATGTTAGCTATGGGCTTGTTACATATGGCCTTAATTATGTTGAGGTACATTCCCCCCATAATCTGTTCAGAGTTTTTAATCATAAAATGATAGCACTTTGTCCATTGCTTTTACTGCATGTATTGAAATGATCATGTGTTTTTTATTTTTACTCTTTTAATGTGATGTATCTCGCATATTCATTTGTGTATGTTGAAACATTCTTACATCACAGCGATAAATCCCACTTGGTCACAGTGTATGATCCTCTTAATGTATTGTTGAAGTTGATTTGTTAATATTTTGTTCAGAATTTTTGCATCTATGTTAATCAGTTTTATTGACCTGTAGTTTTCTTTTCTTACAGAGTCTTTATTTGACTTTGGTGTTTTTTTGTTTTTTTTTTTATTTGCGGTACGCGGGCCTCTCACTGCTGTGGCCTCTCCCGTTGCGGAGCACAGGCTCCAGACGCGCAGGCCCAGCGGCCATGGCTCACAGGCCCAGCCGCTCCACGGCATGTGGGATCTTCCCAGACCGGGGCACAAACCCGTGTCCCCTGCATCGGCAGGCGGACTCTCAACCACTGCGCCACCAGGGAAGCCCTGACTTTGGTGTTTTAGAAATGCTGGCCTCATAGAACAAGTTTAGAAGTATTCGTTTCTCTTCAGTTTTTTGGAAGAGTTATTACTGGTGTTAATTTTTCTTCATTGGCTTGGTAGAATTTACCAATAAAGTCATCTGGTCCTTCCGTTTTCTGTGTTGGGAGTTTTTTGATTACTGATTCAATCCCTTGTTATTGGTCTGTTTAGATTTTCTATTTCTTCCTGATTCAGTCTTGGTAGGCAGTGTGTTTCTAGGAGTTACCAGTTTATTCTAGGATATCTAATTTGTTGGCATATATTTGTTCATAGCAGTCTCTTATGATCATGTATTTCTGTCGTATCAGTGGTAATATCTCTTCTTTCATTTCTGATTTTGTCTTATCTCTTTTTTCCTAACCTAGCTGAAAGTTTGTGAATTTTATGTTTTTGAAAATCCAGCTTTTACTTCATTGATCCTTTCTATTGATTTTCTTTTATCTGTTTTATTTATTTCCACTCTAGTCTTTATTGCATCCCTCCCTCTGCTAACTTTAGGATACATTTCTTCTGTTTCTAGTTCCTTGAAGTGTGGAGTTAGAGTATTTAGGCGCTTTCTAATATCTTGTCATATGCACTTATGGCTGTAAACTTTCCTCTCTGAACTGCTTTTGCAGCATCCCATAGTTTTCAGTAGATTGTGTTTCCATTTTCATTTGTTTCGAGGTTTTTTTTTTAATTCACTTAAAAATTATTTTTTTAATATAATTTTGGCTGTGTTTGGTCTTTGTTGCTGCATACAGGCTTTCTCTAGTTGTCGTGAGCAGGGGCTACTCTTCGCTGTGGTGCGCAGGCACTACTCTTCGTTGCAGTGCGCGGGCTTCTCATTGCAGTGGCTTCTCTTGTTGTGGAGCATGGGCTCTAGGCGCATGGGCTTCAGTAGTTGTGGCGCATGGGCTTCAGTAGTTGTGGCGCATGGGCTTAGCTGCTCTGCATTATGTGGGATCTTCCCGGACCTGGGCTCGAACCCGTGTCCGCAGCATTGGCAGGTGGATTCTTAAGCACCGTGCCACCACAGAAGTCCTTTTAATTCACTTTTGATTTCTTTTTGATCCATTGATTTTTCAGAAGTGTACTGTTTAGTATCCACATTTTTGTAGATTTTCCAGACAGACTCTTGTTGATTTCTAGTTCTATATCATTGTGTCCAGACAGTTGATATGATTTTGATCTTCTTAAATTTACTATGACATATTTGTGTTTTATGATATGACCTATCCTGGAGTATGTTCCATGAGAACAGGTTGTTGGATGAAATCTATATATGCCTGTTAAGTCCACTTTGTGTAATGTATAGACCAGAATCTCGGTTGTCAGGAAGTTGCAGTGGGGGATATGGGGGATGCTGTTCAAATGGTATAAAACTTTGGTTATGAAAGATGAATGAATTCTTGAGCGATGCATACAGCCTGGTGAAACAGTCAATTATGGAGTGTATTATACTTTAAAAAAATAATTTAGATTTAATTAACAAATTATCAATAACATTTTGAAACATGGTGCATTACAACAGAGATCACCTGTTAAAATATAATGTTAAAGCAAATCTTCTGCAGTGAAAAATTGCTCCTTTTCCAAACTATCCTTGCACTCATATAACTTTTTTAATGCAATTTATTTTTTATATTTTTTATTGAAATATAGTTAATATACTATATTCCTCCCCCCCACCTTTCCCCATTGGTAACCATAACTTTGTTTTCTTTATCTGTGAGTTGGTTTCTATTTTGTAAATAAGTTCATGTGTATCATTTTTTTAGGTTCAACATACCAGTGAAATCATATGGTATTTGTCATTCTCTGACTTACTTTACATAGTATGTTTATCTCTAGGTCAATCCATGTTGCTGCAAATGGCATTATTTCATTTTCTTATGTCTGAGTAGTGTACCACATCTTCTTTGTCCATTTTTCTGTTAATGGACATTCACGTTGCTTCAATGTCTTGGCTATTGTAAATAGTGCTGCAGTGAACATTGGGGTGCATGTATCCTTTGTTTCTTTTTTAAAATTAATTAATTTTTAACATCTTTATTGGACTATAATTGTTTTACAATGTTGTGTTAGTTTCTGCTGTATAATGAGGTGAATCAGCTATACTTATACATATATCCCCATATCACCTCCCTCTTGCATCCCCCTCCCACCCTCCCTATCCCACCCATCTAGGTGGTCACAAAGCACCAAGCTGATCTCCTGTGCTATGTGGCTGCTTCCCACTAGCTAACTATTTTACATTTGCTAGTGTATACATGTCAGTGCTACTCTCTCACTTCGTCTCAGGTTACCCTTCCCCTGCCCCGTGCTCAAGTCCATTCTCTATGCCTGCGTCTTTATTCCTGTCTTGCCCCTAGGTTCATCAGAACCTTTTTTTTTTTTTTTACATTCCATATATATGTGTTACCATACAGTATTGGTTTTTCTCTTTCTGGCTTACTTCACTCTGTAGGACAGACGCTAGGTCCATCCACCTCACTACAAATAACTCAATTTCACTTCTTTCTATGGCTGAGTAATAGTCCATTGTATATATGTGCCACATCTTCTTTATCCATTCATCTGTCAATGGACACTTAGGTTGCTTCCATGTCCTTGCTATTGTAAATGGTGCTGCAATGAACATGGTGGTACATGACTCTTTTTGAATTATGGTTTTCTCAGGGTATATACCCAGGAGTGGGATTGCTGGGTCCTATGGTAGTTCTATTTTTAATTTTCTAAGTAACCTCCTTACTGTTCTCCATAGAGGCTGTATCAATCTACATTCCGACCAACAGTGCAAAAGGGTTGCCTTTTCTCCACACCCTTTCCAGCATTTATTGTTTGTAGATTTTTTGATGATGGCCATTCTGACTGGTGTGAGGTGATACCTCATTGTAGTTTTGATTTGCATTTCTCTAATGATTAGTGATGTTAAGCATCCCTTCATGTGTTTGTTGGCAATCTTTATATCCTCTTTGGAGATACGTCTATTCAGGTCTTCTGTCCATTTTTGGATTGCGTTGTTTGTGATGTTGAGCTGCATGAGCTGCTTGTATATTTTGGAGATTAATCCTTTGTCAGTTGCTTCATTTGCAAATATATTCTCCCATTCTGAGAGTTGTCTTTTCGTTTTGTTTATGGTTTCCTTTGCTGTGCAAAAACTTTGAAGTTTCATTAGGTCCCATTTGTGAATTTTTGCTTTTATTTCCATTTCTCTAGGAGGTGGGTCAAAAAGGATCTTGCTGTGATTTATGTCATAGAGTGTTCTGCCTATGTTTTCCTCTAAGAGTTTGATAGTTTCTGGCCTTACATTTAGGTCTTTAATCCATTTTGAACTTATTTTTGTATATGGTGTTAGGGAGTGTTCTAATTTCATTCTTTTACATGTAGCTCTCCATTTTTCCCAGTACCAGTTATTGAAGAGGCTGTATTTTCTCCATTGTATATTCTTGCCTCTGTTGTGATAGATTAATTGACCATAGGTGATTGGGTTTACTTCTGGGCTTTCTTTCCTGCTCATTGACCTGTATTTCTGCTTTGTGCCAGTACCCTGTTTTCAGTACTGTAACTTTGTTATGGCTAGAAGGCAGGAAGTCTGATACCTCCAGCCCCATTTTCCTTTCTTAAGGTTAGTGTGGCTACTAGGGGTCTTTGTGTTTTCATACAAACTTGAATTTTTTTTGTTCTAGTTCTGTGAAATATGCCATTGGTCATTTGATAGGGATTGCATTTAACCTGTGGATTGTTTTCAGTTACACGATCATTTTAACAATATTGATTCTTTCAGTCCAAGAATATAGTGTATCATTCCACCTGTTTGTGTCATTTTTAATTTCTTTAATCAGCATCTTATAGTGTTTGGAGTATGGTTCTTTTGTCTCCTCGGGTAGGTTTGTTCCTAGGTATTTATTTCTTTTGATGTGATGGTAAATAGGATTGTTTCCTTCATTTTTCTTTCTCATCATTCGTTGTGCTTTAATGCTCCAGTTCTCCCCTGCACTCCTGGTCCAGCCACACACCCGGGGGCCTTGCCACCTGGCTTCCAGTCGAGACTTTGTAAAGATCCATGAAAAATCTGGACTGCAGAGGTGGTCCCTGGGGGCTCCAGATTAAGAAGTGCTGCCCCAGGGGTTCCAGAAATTGAGAAAGGAAAAGTGAATGTAGTAGTGGGGTGACGTAGGGAAGGGTGAGTGCCCTGGGAGATTTTGAGAGAAATACCCTCCACCCAAAATCCCTGCCCCTGCAGCTGATCCATTGGTGCCATGGGATTTCAGTGCCTTTTGGGAGGTGATGTCTCTGCTTCTTTACTCCTGCATTCAACACTATGCCAAACTAAATCCTCACCTCTGACGGATTTCCAAGGATTTTAAAGCACTGTTCATGGCTGACTTGGTTTTCAGTTCCCTAAACAGAAGTTTTGAGCTGTCTACGCTATTTAAAAGTATCCTGCTTAACTAAGACAAAACTCTATTCTTTTGATAAACTAACATGAATTGAGAGAAAATATGCTTTTCACCCATTTCCATCAATCTGATGCGCACTTGGTGGATACAGGATTAGATGCACCAGACACCTCTGACTCTCTGGCCCAAACTGGGTCCCTTCACAGAGGGGACATAGTTCTGCCATCAATATCTGATTGTGAACTTACAGCCTGGTTGGGTGGCACAGTGGCCAGACACTGTGAAATGCTCTCTGCACTATGACTGCCTTTGTTTTCACCAGAGGTAGGATTCTGGACCCAGAAATACCTTGTTTGAATCTTGGGCTGACAGGTTAGTTGCTACAGGCCTGTGTGTGTGTTTGAACCTGGAAAACAGGGCAGGTGGCTGTGAATATGGAGCATATAAAACCAGTGATAATTTTGATGGCTGCCTGTAAACCACCCTGTGCCCAAGCTCTCCAGAGTTCTCCCCAAACTTCTTTCTTCCCTTTAGATCCGAGCCTCTTCCTTCTCTCTACACACCTCTGACCTCAGCAGAAGGGTCTCACTTACTTATCTGTTGCACCATCAGTGATCACAGCCTGTATGCCCAGAGCTATGTTCAGTGCTGGGATCAACGTGAAGCTCCTGACTTTTGAAGGTGCAGGTTTCAGGGGCAGATTCTGAGTTCATACAGGGTCAGGTAAATTAAAGGGTGTGGAGCCGATTTAAAGCTGTTCAGTGAGGTACAAGGGTCAGCTGATTGAGTTAAAGCCCGATCACGTGACTTGCAGGGTGGTGGTGTAGAAAAGCCCCCAAATGTTGATTTTCTATCTCTTTCCCCAAACTTCATATTTATAACTTTTTTTTATGACTTAGAAAACTAGAGCTGTTTCTCTCTGGACACAAAAGGAGAAAAATACAGTATTTCAGGTTCATTTTAGAAAAAAAAATCTTCTCAGGGTAAGGTGATGGTGACATGGTCCAGATCAAATGTCTTGGTGGCAAACTAGGGAAAACTATAGGAGAAGATCCAAGGCCTGTTGTCTGTCAGCTTGGCAATGACGGTTGAGCAGTGACCAATGTGCTTGAGTGCAGCAGGTGAGGGAAGAATGATATCCTCATCCTGTTCTTTATCTTGTCCACAAGTTGAGAGCAAAGAGCTCAGTTCAGAGCTCTTGATGTAAGGCTGTGCACAGCAGATGGCCCTCATATCAAGTGTCTTGAGTGGTGGATGACCTGTGACAACAAGTTCTTGACAAATTTTTTAGTGACTGTGTGGACAGTAATTGGTTTGGAAGGATGCTGTGGGAGAAGACACTACAAATATACAGTATATTCAAATTACCTCTCAGTAAAGAGAAAAAATAGAAGCAACCAAATAAAAATATTTGGAACCTATGAAATTAAATTTCACTGAAAAAGAAACAAAAACAATCATTTTACATATGAAGAGGCACCCAACCTCAATGATGGTCGGGGGAAATAAATTACAATGCCAATGTAATCAGTTTATTTTCCATTATATTGAAAACTTAAAGAATCGTTGTAGCATCTCTTGTCATCATCTGTGTAAATAAGCCCTTTGATGTACACTTGCAGGGAGTATACATGACTACTGTCCCTTTTGAGGCAGTTTATCTCCTCTTTTGCTTCTTTCAGGATCTGGGCTTTAGGGGTTCTGTGGGGCTGATGTTTGTGTAATGACCTTGATATTTCCTGTGTCCTTGGGCCTCCAGTCAGTCTCCTTCAGGGACTTATAATTTGATTTCCCGAAGTAGAAGAAAAAAAGGCAAACAAATTATATAGAGGTTAAGTCAAGATGGCAGAACAGAAGTATGTGGAATTCACCTCCTCTTACAAATACATCAGAAATACATACGTATGGAACAACCCTCACAGAATACCTACTGAATGCCAGCAGAATATCTCAGACACCCAGACATGCAAGAAAGATCTCCACGTAATGAGATAGGATGAAAGAAAAAAGAAGAAGAAGAAGAAGCTCCCTCCTGGGAGGGAGCTGTGTAAGAGGACAGTTTCCCTCATCCTGGGAACCCCCTTCACCAGTGGCGACGTGAGCTGGGACAGAAACGGAGCTGCAGAGGCTTTGAGGAGAGTGCAGCAGTCAGTTTGCAGCAGACAAAACAGAGACATGCACAGAGGATCTGTACTACCTCACTGCAGTCCTCAGCGCAAGACTTGTGCCTGCTGGTATGTGTGGGTTTTGGCTGCTGAAACTTGGGCTTCAGGGGACAGACCAGGGGATTGGACTGGGTTTGGCTGCATGCAGACAGCCCAAAGAGGCTGGAGTGTGGTAAGTGCCCAACCTGGGGTGTATGTGGAAGAAGACCAGGCTGGCCATAGAAGCAAAACATCATTGTTGGGCAGCAGCTGAAGGGAGAGGAGGGCCACCATAGCAGCCTCTTTCTTGGTGCCACCTCTATGACGACCTCTGGGAGCACACAAGCACCAGCAAGTTGCTCACACATGGAGGTGGTGTTGAAATCAGAGTGGATCCCAAGGTACTGCCTGACTTAGGAAGCAAGGCTGATACCAGAGCCCTCTCCCCATGGCTGTGCAATTTTCAGATTTATGGCACTGCCACTGGCTTTATAAACTCAGTGCCTGTGGAACATCCAAGTGGACAGTGGGCACTCCCATTTCTGGGATGGTTCCAGCATTAGCAGCTGTGGGCTTCATGGGCACGGGCACAAGGAGGCTGGGCCGGGCTGGGGTTTAGTCTGCTTCCATAGCTCCCACAGTGGGTCCATGTGTGGGACACTGTGGTCTTGGCACCTGACATCAGTGGATTAGCACCTATGGATTTGCACTGGTGGCTTTGTGAACATTGTGCCTAAGGAACACCAGGGCTGATTGCCTGCATTCCCACAGTTGAGGTGGGGCTGAGAGCAGTGCCAACAACAGTGTACTTTGTGAGCTCACACCATGGGTGACAGGTGACACTGCAGAGCACACTTCCTGGTGGACAGCTCCAGCAGAGGAATGCTCAGTGACTCCCCTCCCATTGGGAGTGCTCCAATCCAGCCTACCTAATTATGCTCTCTAATCCAGCATAGGAACATACCTGGGGTCTTCTATTCCAACAACTAGGGAGCAGACCCTGCCCCTGACAGGGCTGTGTCAACCACAGAGCAACAAGGATGCCCCATTCAACATCCAGTGCAAGCTCTGGTCACCACGTACTCCTTATGATAGTCTTCCAAAAGATCGAAGAGAAAGGAAGCGTCCGAAAGACATTCTATGAAGCAACTATCACCCTGATACCAAAACCAGACAAAGACACCACCAAAAAAGAAAATGACCGTCCAATACCTTTGATGAATATAGAACCTAAAATTCTCAACAAAATGTTGGCAAACAGAACCAAACAATGCATAAAAAAGATCACACACCATGAATGTGCTGAATTATCCTAGGGTCACAAGGATCTTTCAACATATGCACATCAATCCATGTGTGATATACCACATCAACAACAAAAAAGACAGAAATGATTTGATCATCTCAATAGATTCAGAAAAACCATTTGATAAATTTCAACACCAATTCATGATAACAACTCTTATGAAAGTGGGTATAGAGGGGACATATCTCAACATACTAAAAGCTATTTATGACAAACCCACAGCCAATATGATACTTAATGGTGAAAAGCACTTAGCCTTCTCACTAAAATCTGGAACAAGACAAGGATTCCCAGTCTTACCACTTCTATTCAACATAATACTGGAAGTCTAGCCATGGCAATCAGACAAGAAAAAAAAGAAAATCTATCCAAGTTGGAAGGGAAGAGGTAAAATTTTCATTATAGGCAGATGACATGATACAATATATAGAACCTAAAGACTCCACACACAAACTACTACAACTGATAAACAGATTCAGCAAGGTAGCAGGATACAAGATTAAAATACAGAAATCGGTTGCATGTCTTTATATTAACAATGAAATAGCAGAAAGGGAATGGAAAAAATATCCCTTTTAAAATTGAATCCAAAAAAATAAAATACTTGTGAATAAACCTGACCAAGGTTGTGAGAAACTTATAAGCTGAGAACTATAAAACATTAATAAAGGAAAGTGAAGAGGATTCAAAGAAATGGAAAGATATCCTATGCCCTTGGATTGGAAGAAATATTATTAAAATGGCCATTGGACCCAAAGCAATCTACCGATTTAATGACATCCCTATCAAATTATTCATGATATTTTTCACAGAACTAGAACAAAGAATCCTAAAATTTATATGGAACCATAAACAACCCAGAATTGCTAAAGCAATCATGAGGAAAAAGAACAAAGCAGGAGACATAATGCTTCCAGACTTCAGAGAATACCACAAAGCGACAGTAATCAAAACAGCATGGTATCAGCACAAAAACAGACGTATGGGTCGATGAAGCAGACTAGAGAGCCCAGAAAAAAACCTACACACCAATGGTCAATTAATCCTCGACAAAGGAGGCAAGAATATACAATGGTAAAAAAGACAGTCTCTTCAGCACATTGTGTTGGGAATGTTGGACAGCCACAGGTAAACCATTGAAGTTAGAACACACCCTCCCACCATGCACAAAAATAAACTCAAAATGGCTGAAACAGTTAAATATAACATGTGACACCATAAAACTTTTAGAAGAGAACATAGGCAAAACATTCTCTGACATAAGTTGTACCAGTGTTTCTGTAGATCATTCTCCCAAGGCAATGGAAATAAAAGCAAAAATAAACAGATGGGACCTATACAAACTTACAAGCTTTTCCACAGCTAAGGAAACCATAAAGAAAATGGAAAGACAACCTGTGGAATGGGAGCGGCTATTTGCAAATGATGCAACCTACAAGGGCTTAATTTCCAAAATATACAAACAGCTCATACAACTAAATCACAAAAAAACCAACCCAATCAAAAAATGGGCAGAAGACTGAAATAGACATTTCTCCAAAGAAGACATGCAGATGGCCAATAGGCACATGAAAAGGTACTCATCATTGCTAATTATTAGAGAAATGCAAATCAAAACTACAGTAAGGTATCACCTTAAACCGGTCAGAATGGCCATTATTTAAATTCTACAAATAAATTATGGAGAGGGGATGGAGAAAAGGGAATGCTTCTACACTGTTGGTGGGAATGTAAATTGGTGCAGCCATTATAGAAAACAGTATGGAGGTTCCTCAAAAAAATAAAAATAGAGTGGCCATAGGATCCAGCAACCCCTCTCCTGGGCTTATATCCAGACAAAAGTATAATTCAAAAAGATGGACCTCTTGGTGGGAGGGCTACATAGTCTGGTGGGACAGTCCTTCACCCCATCATCAGTGCCTGCAACCTTTGCTCCTTCACCTACTCCTGCTGTAGTCAGCAGTGGTCTGAATGACCAACTTGAACTCTCTATGGGGATAGTCATGGCACCTGGTGGATATGGGGCTCCTAAAGCTGTCTGGCTGCCTGCAGTAAAAGCTAAAGTCTTGGAGATTTCAGGAACATTTACTCACCTCCAAGGGCACATCTATATGGAAATGAACTTCATGAAGAAAGCTCTGTAGCACATGACAGACTTGGCAGTTCAGTTTAACAAGAATAGCTTTGGTGTCATCCACAACACTCCTCTGGCCATCCCTACACCACTGATGCCAAACCAGAGAACTGATGTCTCCCTGCATCTCCACACCTTGGACCCAGTCATGAAGATAGAACCTCTGAACAACCTGCAGGTGGCTGTGAAAAACAATCGTGATGTTTTCTACTTCAGCTGCCTCATCCCACTCAATGTGCTTTTTGTAGAAGATGGCAAAATGAAGCGCCAGGTCTTCCTTGCAACATGGAAGGATATTCCCAATGAAATGAACTTCAGTTTCAGATTAAGGAAAGTCATTTAAATGCTGACACTGTTTCCAGCAAGTTGCAAAACAACAACGTTTATACTATTGCCAAGAGGAATGTGGAATGGCAGGGTATTCTGTACCAATCCCTGACTCACTAATGGCATTTGGGTTTTGGCCTAGCTCCATAGCCAGCCAGAAAACCCCAATTACACACTGTCGCCAAAGTGTAGAGCTAGCTCTTGAAGCCTCCCAGTACATCTATCAGGTCTATGACAGCGTTTTGAAAAACTAATAGACTGGTCCGGTGCCCTCAGGCCATCCTGTGATTGGTGCAATCCAAGAACTCTTAACTGGAAGAAATTGTATTGCCATGTGGAATCTCAACCCAAACACACCGAGGCCACCTGCCATGGTAGTGACGGGTCTGACCTGTGCTAATATTAGGGCACAACCTTTTGGATAGTTTTAGCTATCCGACACTTGAGCATTTGTAACCACAGCTTCAATCACTTCCTGCCTCTTGCCAACTGCTGCTGTCTGTCCTTACTTGTGGGCTTCTCCATCCTGTGCCAGTGGCTGGCGTTTCTTAGTGTAGTTTGATATTTTGTAATTGAGAGCTCCCTTCAAAAGCGGCAAAAGACAAAATATATTAAAGCAAGGAAAAGTGTCCCTGAAAGAAAAATAATGTTATTTGTTGTGTTTTTTCTACTCAGTTGTTTGAGCATATTATACATATTAGAGTGGTTTTTGAAATATTTTTCACATTTTGTAGGTACACTCTGCTCTCTGTAAATTGTTTCCTTTGTTGTTCAAAGCTTTATAGTTTAATGCAATCTGTTTTCAATTCCTTTTTTCATTTTTTTTTTGCTTTTGCTGCCTGTGCTTTTGTGGTCACATCTAAAAATACATTGCCCATAGCACGTCAAGAAGTTTCCCTCCTCCATATCTTCTTCTAGTAACTTTACAGTTTCCGATCTTTTATTTAATTCTCTAAACCAGTTTGAATTAATTTTTGTATACAGTGTGAGATACTAAATTAGACTAAATAAGTCTAATTTCTTCCTTATGCTTGTGAATATTCAGTTTCCCACGAATTTACTGAAGAGAAGATCCTTTTCTCATTGTATATTCCTATCACTTTTGTCAAAGATCAATTGATTGTAAATGTGGATTTATTTCTGAGGTCTGTATTTCATTCCATTGTTCTATATGTCTGTTTTTGTACTGTGACCATACTGCTTTGATTACTATGCTTTGTAGTATAGTTTGAAATTATGAAGAGTAATGCCTTCAGCTTTCCTCTTTGTGCTCAAGATTGCTTTGGACATTTGGGGCCTTTTATGGTTCCATATGAATTTTAATATTTCTTTTTCTATTTTCTGGGGAAACTGCCTTTGGATTTTGACATGGATTGCATGGACTCTATAGATTGCTTTGGATAGTATGGACATTTTTAACAATGTTCATTTATTCAATCTAGTAATATGGGGGATCGTTCCATTTATTTGTGTCTTCTTCAAATTCTTTCATCAATATTTTATAGTTTGCAGTGTACGGCTCTTTTACATTCTTGGTTAACTTTATTCCTAAATATTTTATTCTTTTGTGTGCTATGGTAAATGAGACATTTTTTAACCTTTTCTGAAAGTTTCTGTTGTTAGCATACAGAACCACAAGTGATTTTTGCATTTTTTTTTTTTTTTTTGTGGTACACGGGCCTCTCACTGCCGCGGCCTCTCCCATTGCGGAGCACAGGCTCTGGACGCGCAGGCTCAGCGGCCATGGCTCACGGGCCCAGCCGCTCCGCGGCACGTGGGATCCTCCCAGATCGGGGCACGAACCCGCGTCCCCCGCATCGGCAGGCGGGCTCCCAACCGCTGCGCCACCAGGGAAGCCCCACAAGTGATTTTTATATGTTGATTTCGTGTCATGCTGCTTATTCCATTTATTTATTAGTTTGAACAGTTTTTTGGAAGTGGCATTTTTAGGTTTTTGTAGGTATAAAAACATGTCATCTGCAAACAGAAAATTTAGGTTTACCTTTATGATTTGGATTTATTTTATTTATTTTTCTTGCCTACTTGCTCTGGTTAAGAATTCCTGTACTATGTTGAAAAGAAGAGGCGAGAATTGTAACCTTGTTTTGGCTGAAACTTAGGAGAAACACTTTTGGGACTGTTAGCTTTGGGCCTGTCATATGACTTTTAATGTGTTGAGGTATATTCCGTCTATAGCTAATTTCTTGACAATCTTTATCATGAAAGGAAGTTGGATTTTGTCAAATAATTTTATGTATCTATTAATATGATATTTTCCCTTTATTCTCATAATGTAATCTATCACACTTATTGATTTGCATACATTGTGCCATCCTTGCATCCAGGCATAAATCCCACTTAATTATGGTGAATGAATCCCTTCAATGTGCTGCTGAATTTAGTTTGCCAGTATTTTGAGTGTATTTCATTTATGTTATTCAGGAATGTTTTTTTTTGTTTTTTTTTTTTGTTTTTTTTTGTGGTACGCGGGCCTCTCACTGTTGTGGCCTCTCCCGTTGTGGAGCACAGGCTCCAGACGTGCAGGCTCAGCGGCCATGGCTCACGGGCCCAGCAGCTCCGCGGCATGTGGGATCTTCCAGGACCAGGGCATGAACCCATGTCCCCTGCATCGGCAGGCGGACTCTCAACCACTGCGCCACCAGGGAAGCCCCAGAAATGTTGATCTGTACTTTTCTCATTGTGCCCTTGTCTGGTTTTTTTAATTAACTTATTATTTATTTATTTATTTTTAGCTGTGTTGGGTCTTCGTTGCTGCACGTGGGCTTTTCTCCACTTGCAGCGAGTGGGGGCTGTTCTTCATTGCGGTGCTTGGGCTCCTCATTGTGGTGGCTTCTCTTGTTGCGGAGCACAGGCTCTAGGCGTGAGGGCTTAGCAGTTGTGGTGCACAGGCTTAGTTGCACCGTGGCATGTGGGATCTTCCCAGACCAGGGATCGAACCCATGTCCCCTGCATTGGCAGGAGGATTCTTAACCACTGTGCCACCAGGGAAGCCCCCCATGTCTGGTTTTGGCATTACCCTTGTCTGGGGTAATGCCTCATAAGATGGGTTGAAAGTGTTCCCTCCTCTTTAAATTTTTGGAAGTATTTGAGTAGTCTTGGCTTTAATTTCTCTCTAAATATTTGGCATAATTCATGAGAAAAACCATCTGGTCCTGGGATTTTATTTATTGAGAGGTTTCTCAATACTGTTTCATTCTCTTTTCTCATTACTGGTCTGTTCAGGCGTTCTATTGCTTGGTAGGTTGTATGTTTCCATGAGTTTGTCCTTTTTTGTCTAAGTAATCCAAGTTGTTTGCATATGATTGTCAATAGTAGTCTCTGATTGTGATTTGTATTTCTGTGGCATCATTGTAATGCCTTTATATGCATGTGTGTGTGTTTATTTATTTGTTCATTCATTCATCATTCATTCATTCTCTCTATTTCTTAGTCTTGCTAACAGTTTGTCAATTTTGTTTATCTTTTCAAAAGAAACCTCCAATATTATTTATTCTTCTACTGTTTTCATAGTCTCTATTATTTATTTTTAATTTTTATTGGAGTATAGTTGATGTACAATGTTGTGTTCAGTAAAGTGAATCAGTTATACATATATCCACCCTTTTTTAGATTCTTTTCCCAATAAATCACTACAGAGTATTGAGTAGGGTTCCCTGTGCTAGACAGTATGTCCTTCCATTACATTTATAACTGCTCTAATCCTTATTATTTATTTCATTCTGCTAATATTGGGCTTAGTTTGTTCTTTTCCTAGTTCCTTTAGTTGTAAAGTTAGGTTCTTTAATTGAGTATTTTTTCAGAAACAAAAGGTTTTATTACTTATGGTACAGCAAGCATGAGCATGATATTGTATTGGTTCTCCTTACCACACCCAGGTTCCCACTGGGATGACAGAGAGGGATCCAGTTGAGTGCTATGCATGTACTCGGCTGTGTTACACTGAGGAACACTGAGTTTGAGGACCCCACTGCTTTTAAAATGAGAGGTTAGCAGGTTCCTGTTTGTCTGAGAGAGAGACATTAGCTCATTCCTCAAGGCTGTTCATTACAAACACACTCCCAAGAAATGGCTCAGGTGAAATGCTGTCAGAGCATACATTCTTTTTCTTTCTTTCTTTTGTTTTTTTTTTGATTGAAGAATAGTTGGCTTATAATATCACATTAGTTTCAGATGTACAACATAATGATTCAGTATTTAAGTATATTACAAAATGATCACCTTGATGAGTCTAGTAAACATCTGTCCCCATCCACAGTTACTGCAATATCATGAACCATATTCTTTCTTCTGTATATTAAATTCTTATCAATTTTTATCATATAACTGGAATTTTGTACTTCTTATACCCTTTCACCTGTCTTGTCCAAGACCCACTCCCCTCCCCTTTTGCAACCACCAATTTGTTCACTGTGTCTGTAAGGTTTGTTTTGTTGTGTTTGTTTTGTTTTTAGATTACACATATAAGTGAGATCATGTGGAATTTGTCTTTGTCTATGTGACTTACTTCACTGAGCATAATACTCTCTAGGTCCATCCATGTTGTCAAAAATGGCAAGATTTTATCTTTTTATGGCTGAGTAATATATAACTGTATATGTACATTTGTATACACATATATACATATATATGTATCTGTATATGAATATATCTACATACATGTATAGATACATGTATATATGTATACATATGTATATGTATATATGGATGTGTGTATATGTGTATGTGCATTGTGTATATTCATATGTATGTATATGTATACATGTGTGTGTGTGTATATATATATTACTTATCCATTTGTCTGTCTTTGAACATTTAGGTTTCTACTATATGTTGCCTATTGTAAGTTATGTTGCAGTTAACACAGGGGTGCATGTATCTCTTTAAATTAGTTTTTTTCCTTTTTTTCTTTGGATAGATAACCAAACGTGGAATTGCTAACTCATATGGTAGCTTTATTTTTTTATGTTTTCAGAACCCTCTGTAATGTTTTCAATAGTTGGCTGCACTGATTTACATTCTTAGCAACAGTGCAGGTGAGTGCTCTTTTCTCCACATCCTCAGCAACACTCATTAATGTCAATTTGATGATAGCCATTCTGATACTTGTAAGGTGATCTCTTTTTTGTGGTTTTGATTTGCATTTCCCTCCTGATGATTAGGGATATTGAGCATGTTTCCATGTGGTTTTTAGCATCTTTTTTTGGCAAAATGTATATTCAGATCCTCTACACAATTGTTTTTATTTTATTTATTTTTTAAAATTATAATTTATTTACAATATTGTATCAGTTTCAGGTGATCTGGGATTTTTTTACAGATTACACTTGATTAAATGATTTTACAAGAGAATGGCTATAATTCCCTGTCCTATACAATATATCTTTGTTGCTTATCTATTTTATACATAGTAGTTTGTACATCTTAAGCCCATACCCCTAATTTGCCCCTCCCCCCTTACCTGTCCCCAGTGTTAACCACTAGTTTGTTTATAGATCTGTGAGTCTGTTTCTGTTTTGAATATACATTCATTTGTATTATTTTTAGATTCCACATACTAATGATATCACACAGTATTTGTCTTTCTCTGACTTACTTCATTAAGCATAATATTCTCAAGGTCCATCAATGATGCTGCAAATAGCAGAATTTCATTCTTTTTATGGCTGTGTAATATTCCACTGTACATATATACCGTATCTTTTTATCCATTTGTCTGTTCATGGGCATTTCAGTTGCTTTCATATCTTGGCCATTGTCAGTAGTGCTGTTATGCACATTGGGGTTTATGTATCTTTTTGAATTAGTGTTTTCATTTTTTTCCTAGATAGGTGCCCAGGAGAGTGATTGACATATCATATGGTAGTTCTACTTTTACTTTTTTGAGAAACCTCCATCCTGTTTTCCATAGTGCCTGCAACAATTTACAATCCTACCCACAGTGTACAAGGGCACACTTTTCTCCACATGCTCTCCAAAATTTGGTATTTGTAGACATTTTGATGAGAGCTATTTTGATAGGTGGAGGTTGATATCTCATTGTTGCTTTGAATTGAACTTCTCTAATAATTAGTGATGTTGAGCATCTTTTCATCTGCCTTTTAGCCATCTGTATCTTCTTTGGAAAGATGTCTATTCATGTCTCCTGACCATTATTGATTGTGTTATTTGTTCATTTTTTGTGTGTGATATTGAGTTGTATGAACCATTTATATATTTTGGATATTAACCTTTTGTCAGTCATATCACTTGCAAATATTTTCTTACACTTTGCACTTTGAATTTTGATTTTGTTGATGGTTTTCATGGCTGTGCAAAAGCTCTTAAACTCTATTTAGCTTCCACTTGTTTATTTTTGCTTTTATTTCTTTTGCCTTAGAGTCCAGATCCAAAAAATATTGCTACAATTTATGTCAAAGGATGTTCTGCCTATGTTATCTCCTAGGAGTTTTATGGTTTGGTGTATTACCTTTAGGTCCTTAATCCATTTTGAATTTTGTGTCTGGTGTGAGGAAATGTTCTAAATTCCTTATTTTACATGTAGCCCTCCACTTTTCCCAACACCACTTATTGAAGAAACTCTCTTTTCTCCATTGTATATTCTCGCCTCCTTGGTGGTAGACTTATTCACCATAAGTGTGTGAGATCCATAAGTGTGTGAGATCCTTATTCACCATAAGTGTGTGAGATCCTTCATGCTATTCAGCTTGGGTGATTTTCTATTTCTAGTCCCTTGATCTATGTGTCTGTTTTTGTGATTATTGTAGCTTTGTAGTCAGGGAGTATGTTATTTCCAGCTTTGGTCTTTTTTTTTTCTCAGGATTGCTTTGGCAGTGTGGGTATTTTGTGGTTCTATATTTATTTGGGGATTATTTGTTCTGTGTGTGAACAATGTCATGGGTATTTTGATAGGGATTGCTTTAAATCTGTAGGTTGCTTTGAGTAATAGGGCTATTTTAAAAAGATTAATTCTTCTGATCCAAGAGCATGGGATATCTTTTCATTTGTTTGCATCATCTTCAATTTCCTTCATCAATGTCTTATAATTTTTTTTGTGTGTGTGTGTGGTACGCGGGCCTCTCACTGTTGTGACCTCTCCCGTTGTGGAGCACAGGCTCCGGACGTGCAGGCTCAGTGGCCATGGCTCACGGGCCCAGCCGCTCCGCGGCATGTGGGATTCTCCTGGACTGGGGCACGAACCCGTGACTCCTGCATCAGCAGACGGACTCTCAACCACTGCGCCACCAGGGAAGCCTGTCTTATAATTTTTAATATATAAATCTTTCACCTCTGTGGTTAAATTTATTCCCAGGTATTTTATTATTTTTGATACATTTGTAAATTTTTTTCTTAATTGCTCTGATAGTTTGTTATTAAGGCTGAGAAAAATAACAGATTTCTGTATATTAATTGCATGTATTTCAATGAAAATAAAGACAGAAATTAACAAATGGGATCTAATTAAACTTAAAAGTTTTGCACAGAAAAGGAAACCATAAACAAGATGAAAAGACAACACTCACAATGGGATAAAATATTTGCAAGTGAAGCAACTGACAAAGGATTAATCTCCAAAATATAGAAACAGCTCATGTAGCTCAATATTTTTAAAAAATGCATTTTAGAAAGAAGAAAATTGATCCTAGAGTGTAGGTCTAAAATGCACGCAATTCAGATAGCAAAGTAAAAGGTTGAAATGTGGCTAAATCTTAATAAACATTGATGGTATAAAACAAAATAAAACAAACAAACCCCTCCCCAAAAACAAACAAACAACCCAATCAAAAAATGGGTGGAAGACCTAAATAAGCATTTTTCCAAAGAAGACATACAGATGGCCAACAGGCACATGAAAAGATGCTCAACACCCTTAATTATTAGGGAAATGCAAATCAAAACTACAATGAGGTATCACCTCACACTGGTCAGAATGGCCATCATCAAAAAATCTACAAACAATAAATGCTGGAGAGGGTGTGGAGAAAAGGGAACCCTCTTGCACTGTTGGTGGGAATGTAAATTGATACAGCCACTATGGAGAACAGTATGGAGGTTCCTTAAAAAACTAAGAATAGAGCTATGTTATGATACAGCAATCCCACTATGGGACATATACCCAGAGAAAACCACAATTCCAAAAGACACATGCACCCCAATGTTCACTGTGACACTATTTACCGTAGCCAGGATATGGAAGCAACCTAAATGTCCATGAACAGAGTAATGGATAAAGAAGAAATGGTACTTATATACAATGGAGTATTACTCAACTATAAAAAGGAATGAAATTGGGTTATTTGTAGAGACGTGGATGGACCTAGAGAGAGTCATACAGAGTAAAGTAGGTCAGAAAAAGAAAAACAAACGTCGTATATCAACACATATATGTGGAATCTAGAACAATGGTATAGATGATCTAATTTGCAAAACAGAAATAGAGACACAGATGTAGAGAACAAACGTATGGACACCAAGGGGGGAAAAGGGGGATGGGAGAAATTGGGAGATTGGGGTTGACAGATAAACACTATTGATACTATGTATAAAATAGATAACTAATGAGAACCTACTGTATAGCACAGGGAACTCTACTCAGTGCTCTCTGGTGACCTAAATGGGAAGGAAATCCAGAAAAAGGGGATATATGTATACGTATAGGTGCTTCACTTTGCTGTATAGTAGAAAATAACACAACATTGTAGAGCAACTATACTCCAAACAAGTTAATTAAAAATAAAAGAAAAAATTGTGTATACTTCAAATTTACTGAGTTTATTTATGCTAATAATTTGTTGGTGAGACCTTTAGGGTTTTCTCTACATATTATCATGTCATCTGCAAAGAGCGACAGTTTTACTTCCTTTACAAGTTAGATCCTATTTTGTATTTTTATTTTTGTCTTCAGCTGTGGCTAGAACTATTAATCCTGTGTTGAGTAAAAGTGGTGAGAGTAGTCGTCCTTGTCTTGTTCCTGTTCTTAGAGGAGATGCTTTCAGCTTTTCACCATTAAGTATGATGTTAGGTCTGCTTTTGTCATATATGCCCTTTATATTTATTCATTCATTCATTCAGGCTGCACCGCACAGCATGGGGGACCCTAGTTCCCTGACTAGGGATTGAACCCACACCGCCTGCAGTGGAATTGCAAATTCCCAACCACTGGACTGCCACGGAAGTCCCTGTCCTTTATTATAAAAAGGTATGTTGCCTCTATACCCACCTTGTTGAGAGTTTTTATCATAATTCAAATGTTGAATTTTGTTGAATTTTGCCAAATCCTTTGCTGGAGATATGAAGATGATCATATGATTTTATCCTTTGTTCTGATAATCTGATGTGTCACTTAATTGATCTGCATAGACTGAGTCATTCCTGCATTGCTAAGGTGATCCATTTGATCATAGTTTATGGTTCTTTTAGTGTATTGTTGAATTCAGTTTACCAGTATTTTGTTGAGGTTTTTTGCATCTATGTTCACCAGGGATATTGACCTGTAATTTACCTTTTTTGGTAGTGTGTTTATCTGGTTTTCATATATGGGTGATGCTAGCCTCAGAAAATAAGTTTGGAAGCACTCCTTCATCAGTTGTTTGGAATCACTTGAGAAGGATAGATGTTAACTGTGCTTAAAATGTTTGGTAGAATTTATTAGTAAAGCCACCTGGTCCTGGACATTTATTTATGGGGAGTTTTTTGGTTATTGATTGATTTCATTGCCAGTAATTGATCTGTTTAGATTTTTTATTTATTGCTAACTCAATCTTGGAAGATTTATGTTTTTAGGAATTTATCCACTTCTTCTAGGTTGTCCCATTTGTTGGTGTATGATTGTTTGTTGTAATCTCTTAGGATACTTTGTATTTCTGTGGTGTCTGTTGTAACTTCATCTCTTTCATTTCTGATTTATTTGGTCCCTCTCTGTTTAAAAAAACATACTACTATTGTCGTTTATTCTTTACAGAAGCTTAATAAGTGTTTGATCTGCTACCCTTACTCTATGTATACTTTTTGCAGTGAGATTTTTACTTTTGTTTGTTTTCTGGGTACTATCAATAATTAGTGAGACTTCTTTTAAGCTTAAGTAAATTCTTGCAACATTGCTTATAAGGCTGCTTTCTTAGTGATGAACTCTTTTAGCTTTTGCTAGTCTGGGAAACTCTTGATCTCTCCTTCAATTCTTTTCTTTTTTCATAAATTTATTTATTTATTTATTTTTGGCTGTGTTGGGTCTTTGTTGCTGCATGCGGGCTTCTCATCACGGTGGCTCCTCTTGTTGCAGAGCACGGGCTCTAGGTGCTTGTGCTTCAGTAGTTGTGGCTCATGGGCTCTAGAGCACAGGCTAAGTAGTTGTGGCTCACAGGTGTAGTTGCTCCATGGCATGTGGTATCTGTCCAGACCAGGGCTCGAACCTGTGTCCCCTGCATTGGCAGGCGGACTCTCAACCACTGCGCCACCAGGGAGGCCCTCTCCTTCAATTCTGAATCATAATCTTGCTGGTAGAGTATTCTTGTTGTAGGCTTTTTCCTTTTAGCCCATTGAATATATCCTGTCATTCCTTCCTAGTCTGCAAAGTCTGCTGAAAAGTCAGCTGACAGTCTTACGGGAATACCTTGAACATAACTAGATGCTTTTATTTCACTGCTTCTATGATCCCTCTTTACCTTAAATTTTGGGCACTTTATAATATGTCTTGGTGTGGACCTATTCGTCTTCATCTTGTTTGGGACTCTGTGTTTCCTGGACCTGGATGTGTGTTTCCTTCCCCAGGTTAGGAAAGTTACCAGTTACTATATCCTCTAATAAGTTCTCTGGCCCTTTCTCTCGTCTCCTCTTTCTGGGACCCCTGTAATGCTCATGTGAATATTCTTGATGTCTCAGAGATCCCTTTACCTATAGTCTTAATTCTTTTTTCTTCATGCTGTTCAGCTTGGGTGATTTTCACTACTCTGTTTCCCATTTCACTGATCTGTTCTTCTGTATCATATAATATAATGTTGCTTCCCTCATGTGTGTGTGTGTGTGTGTGTGTGTGTGTGTGCGTGTGTGTGTTTTAATATCATTTATTGTATTTTGCAGCTGTTTGGTTCTTTCTGACATTTTATTACTCTTTGTTGAAATTCTCACTATGTCTATCTATTCTTCTCGTGACGTGGGTGAGCGTCTTTATAATCATTAGTGTCAACACTTTTTTGTGGGTAGAATGCTTATCCCTGTTTTATTTAGTTCTTCTGATGTTGTGTCTTGTTACTTCATTTGTAACATATTCCTCTATTTCCTTATGTTTCCTAATTCTCTGTGCATTTCTATTCGTTAGGTTCAGGTTGCTACATTCCCGGGTCTCAGAGAAGTGGCCTTATATAGGAGATGACTGATAGGGCCCAGCAGCACATTGTCCTCTGGCCAGCAGAGCCACATGCTCCAGGGGTGTCCCCTGTGTGGGCTGCACACACCTTCCTCTTACGGCAAAGCCAACTACCTTGGACAAGCTGGTAGGTGATGTTGGACCCTGGCCTAAATGGCTGTGAGGCCCTGCAGTATGTAATTACCGTGGGGGTGCTGGTAGCTAATGTACCCCTCTGTTATGGGTGTCTGTGTGGTGCTCCAGGTGCACAGGCAGACAGGGTAAGCCTCCAGTGTGTCTGGTTGTGAGGCCTTTGGGTGCAGGAGTGCTATGGGCATGGTGGTAGATGGGGCAGGCCCCTGATTCTAATCAGTACCAGGGAAGACTCTAAAATGTTGCTTACCAATGTCTCAGTTCCTAGCGGGAGTCCCATCTGCCTCTTGCCTTTCCAAGAAGCTCTCCAAGTTAGCAAGTGGGTCTGACCCAGGTGTCTTTCACACTACTGGCTCTGCACAGGGACTGAGAATGTGTGAGATTTGTGTGTGCCCAATGAGAGCAAAGTCTTGGTTTTCTTTAGCCTCCAGCTTTCCTGAAAGTAAGCCCTGCAGGTTTTCAAAGCCAGACCTGCTGTGTTCTTTTCTTCCCAGTGCAGGATCCCTGGGCTGAGCAGCCTGATGCAGGGCTTACCCCTTCCCTCCCTGTGGAGGACCTATGCAATTGTGATATCTTCCAACTGTGGGTCACTGTGCTCAAGGTGTGCGTTCCAACTAGACTGTGTTTCCAGTCCTCCTACCTGCCTTGTGGTTTCTCCTTCCTTATATCTTCAGTTGTGGAAAACTTTCCCTGCTAGTCGTCAGGTCATTCTCAGAGATAATTTCCATGTAAGTTGTTGTAATTTGGGTGTGTCCATGGCAGGAGGGGAGCTCAATATCTTCCTACTCCATCATCTTGATCCTCTCTCAAGAATTTTTTTTTAAATACATCCATTTATTACTGTAAACATAACTCTTTGAATTGCATTGCTTTTGCTGTATTCCATAAATTTAGCTACTTTGTGTTTCCAATTTTGTTTGCTTTAAGATTTTTAAAAATTTCCCTTTTGATTTATTCCTGTATGAATTGGCTATTCAGGAGATTATTGTTCAATTTCTAAGTGTTCTTGAATTTTCAATTATTCTTTTTAATATTGAATTTCAGTTTCATACCATTGTGGTTGGAAATGATACTTGATATGATTTCAATATTCTTGGATTTTGAAGACCTGTTTTGTGGCTTAACATAGGATCTACCCTAGGAAATGTTCTATGTGTACTTAAGAAGAATGAAAATTTTGCTGCTGTTGAGTGGAATGTACTGTATATGTCTGTAAGGTTCATTTGATATCAAGTGTGTGTTCAGGTTCGTTTCCTGATTGATATTCTGTCCAGATGATCTATACAGTGTTGAAAGTTGGGTATTGATGTTTCTTACCATTATTTTATTTCTGCACATTTTCCTCTTCATGTGTGTTAATAATTTCTTTATATGTTGAGAGGCTCCAGTGCTGGACACATACATATTTATAATTGTCATAATTTCATGAAGAATTAATCCCTTTATCATTATATGATAACCTTCTTTCCTTTGAGAGGTTTGACTTCAAGTCTTTTTTGCCTGATAATAGACTAGTCAGGCAAGTATCATTTTCATGGAGTATCTTTTTTCCTACCATTCAATTTTATGCTATATATGGATTTAAAGTTAACATGAATCTCTTGTACACAGTATATAATTGAACTTTCTTTAATCCATTCAGCCACCCTAGGGATTATTTAAATTGAAGTATAGTTGATTTACAAAATTACATTAGTCTCAGTGGTACAACCTATGGATTTAATTTTTTTATAGATCATGCTTCATTTAAATTTATTAAAAAATAATGGCTATATTTCCCTGGGTTGTACTATATATCCTTGTTTGTTTATTTCATACATAGGGGTATTGGATTTATCTTTTTATTTAAAAACAATTTTTTTATTAGTTTCTGCTTTATAACGAAGTGAATCAGTCATACATATACATCTGTTCCCACATCCCTTCCCTCATGCATCTCCCTCCCTCCCACCCTCCCCATCCCACCCCTCCAGGCGGTCACAAAGCACCGAGCTGATCTCCCTGTGCTCTGCGGCTGCTTCCCACTATCTATCTACCTTACGTTTGGTAGTGTATATATGTCCATGCCTCTCTTTCGCTTTGTCACAGCTTACCCTTCCCCCTCCCCATATCCTCAAGTCCATTCTCAAGTAGGTCTGTCTTTATTCCTGTTTTACCCCTAGGTTCTTCATGACATTTTTTTAAAAATTCCATATATATGTGTTAGCATACGGTATTTGTCTTTCTCTTTCTGACTTACTTCACTCTGTATGACAGACTCTAGGTC
The DNA here is from genome assembly GCF_964341445.2 of Mesoplodon mirus. Lineage (NCBI taxonomy): Eukaryota > Metazoa > Chordata > Mammalia > Artiodactyla > Ziphiidae > Mesoplodon > Mesoplodon mirus. Next base: position 99,964,337 of record NC_138979.1, on the reverse strand, counting down.
TATCCACCTCATTACAAATAGCTCAGTTTCGTTTCTTTTTATGGCTGAGTAATATTCCATTGTATATATGTGCCACATCTTCTTTATCCATTCATCCAATGATGGACACTTAGGTTGTTTCCAGCTCTGGGCTATTGTGAATAGAGCTGCAGTGAACATTTTGGTACATGTCTCTTTTTGAATTATGGTTTCCTCAGGGTATATGCCTAGTAGTGGGATTGCTGGATCATATGGTAGTTCTATTTTTAGTTTTTTAAGGAACCTCCATACTGTTCTCCATAGTGGCTGTATCAATTCACATTCCCACCAGCAGTGCAAGAGTGTTCCCTTTTCTCCACACCCTCTCCAGCATTTATTGTTTCTAGATTTCTGGATGATGGCCATTCTAACTGGTGTGAGATGATATCTCATTGTAGTTTTGATTTGCATTTCTCTAATGATTAATGATGTTGAGCATTCTTTCATGTGTTTGTTGGCAGTCTGTATATCTTCTTTGGAGAAATGCCTATTTAAGTCTTCTGCCCATTTTTGGATTGGGTTGTTTGTTTTTTTGCTATTGAGCTGCATGTGCTGTTTATAAATTTTGGAGATTAATCCTTTGTCAGTTGCTTCATTGGCAAATATTTTCTCCCATTCTGAGGGTTGTCTTTTGGTCTTGTTTATGGTTTCCTTTGCTGTGCAAAAGCTTTGAAGTTTCATTAGGTCCCATTTGTTTATCTTTGTTTTTATTTCCATTTCTCTAGGAGGTGGGTCCAAAAGGATCTTGCTGTGATTTATGTCATAGAGTGTTCTGCCTATGTTTTCTTCTAAGAGTTTGATAGTTTCTGGCCTTACATTTAGGTCTTTAATCCATTTTTAGTTTATTTTTGTGTATGGTGTTAGGGAATGATCTAATCTCATACTTTTACATGTCCCTGTCCAGTTTTCCCAGCACCACTTATTGAAGAGGCTGTCCTTTCTCCACTGTACATTCCTGCCTCCTTTAGCAAAGACAAGTTGACCATATGTGCGTGGGTTTATCTCTGGGCTTTCTATCCTGTTCCATTGATCTAACTTTCTGTTTTTGTGCCAGTACCACACTGTCTTGATTACTGTAGCTTTGTAGTATAGTCTGAAGTCAGGGAGCCTGATTCCTCCAGCTCCGTTTTTCGTTCTCAAGATTGCTTTGGCTATTCGGGGTCTTTTGTTTTTCCAAACAAATTTTGAAACTTTTTGTTCTAGTTCTGTGAAAAATGCCAGTGGTAGTTTGATAGGGATTGCATTGAATCTGTAGATTGCTTTGGGTAGTAGAGTCATTTTCACAATATTGATTCTTCCAATCCAGGAGCATGGTATATCTCTCCATCTATTTATATCATCTTTAAATTCTTTCATCAGTGTCTTATAATTTTCTGCATACAGGTCTTTTGTCTCCTTAGGTAGGTTTATTCCTAGCTATTTTATTCTTTTTGTTGCAATGGTAAATTTCTTGATTTCACTTTCATATTTTTCATCATTAGTGTATAGGAATGCCAGAGATTTCTGTGCATTAATTTTGTATCCTGCTACTTTACCAAATTCATTGATTAACTCTAGTAGTTTTCTGGTAGCATCTTTAGGATTCTCTATGTATAGTATCATGTCATCTGCAAATAGTGACAGCTTTACTTCTTCTTTTCCAATTTGGATTCCTTTTATTTCCTTTTCTTCTCTGATTGCTGTGGCTAAAAATTCCAAAACTAGGTTGATAAGAGTGGTGATAGTGGGCAGCCTTGTCTTGTTCCTGATCTTAGTGAAAATGGTTTCAGTTTTTCACCATTGAGGACAATGTTGGCTGTGGGTTTGTCATATATGGCTTTTATTATGTTGAGGAAAGTTCCCTCTATGACTACTTTCTGCAAGGTTTTTATCATAAATGGGTGTTGAATTTTGTCGAAAGCTTTCTCTGCATCTATTGAGATGATCATATGGTTTTTCTCCTTCAACTTGTTAATATGGTGTATCACATTGATTGATTTGCGTATATTGAAGAATCCTTGCATTCCTGGAATAAACCCCACTTGATCATGGTGTATGATCCTTTTAATGTGCTGTTGCATTCTGTTTGCTAGTATTTTGTTGAGGATTTTTGCATCTATGTTCATCAGTGATATTGGCCTGGAGTTTTCTTTCTTTGTGACATCCTTGCCTGGTTTTGGTATCAAGGTGATGGTGGCCTCGTAGAATGAGTTTGGGAGTGTTCCTTCCTCTGAAATTGTTTGGAAGAGTTTGAGAAGGATGGGTGTTAGCTCTTCTCTAAATGTTTGATAGAATTCACCTGTTAAGCCATCTGGTCCTGGGCTTTTGTTTGTTGGAAGATTTTTAATCACAGTTTCAATTTCAGTGCTTGTGATTGGTCTATTCATATTTTCTATTTCTTCCTGATTCAGTCTTGGCAAGTTGTGCATTTCTAAGAATTTGTCCATTTCTTCCAGGTTGTCCATTTTATTGGCATAGAGTTGCTTGTAGTAATCTCTCATGATCTTTTGTATTTCTGCAGTGTCAGTTGTTACTTCTCCTTTTTCATTTCTAATTCTATTGATTTGAGTCTTCTCCCTTCTTTTCTTGATGAGTCTGGCTAATGGTTTGTCAATTTTGTTTATCTTCTCAAAGAACCAGCTTTTAGTTTGATTGATCTTTGCTATCGTTTCCTTCATTTCTTTTTCATTTATTTCTGATCTGCTCTTTATGATTTCTTTCCTTCTGCTAGCTTTGGGGGCTTTTTGTTCTTCTTTCTCTAATTGCTTTAGGTGCAGGGTCAGGTTGTTTACTCGAGATGTTTCCTGTTTCTTAAGGTAAGCTTGTATAGCTGTAAACTTCGCTCTTAGAACTGCTTTTGCTGCATCCCATAGGTTTTGGGTCATCACGTTTTCATTGTCATTTGTTTCTAGGTATTTTTTGATTTCCTCGTTGATTTCTTCAGTGATCTCTTGGTTATTAAGTATTGTGTTGGTTAGCCTCCATGTGATTGTATTTCTTACAGGTTTTTTCCTGTAATTGCTATCTAGTCTCATAGTTTTGTTGTCGGAAAAGATACTTGATATGATTTCAATTTTCTTAAATTTACCAAGGCTTGATTTGTGACCCAAGATATGATCTGTCCTGGAGAATGTTCCATGAGCATTTGAGAAGAATGTGTATTCTGTTGTTTTTGGATGGAATGTCCTATAAATATCAATTAAGTCCATCTTGTTTAATGTATCATTTAAAGCTTGTGTTTCCTTATTTATTTTCATTTTGGATCATCTCTCCATTGGTGAAAGTGGGGTGTTAAAGGCCCCTACAATGAATGTGTTACTGTCGATTTCCCCTTTTATGGCTGTTAGTATTTGCCTTATGTATTGAGGTGCTCCTCTGTTCGGTGCATAAATATTTACAATTGTTGTATCTTCTTCTTGGATTGATCCCTTGATCATTATGTAGTGTACTTTTTTGTCTCTTGTAATAGTCTTTGTTTTAAAGTCTATTTTGTCTGATATGAGAATTGCTACTCCAGCTTTCTTCTAATTTCCATTTTCATGGAACATCATTTTCCATACCCTCACTTTCAGTCTGTATGTGTCCCTAGGTCTGAAGTGGGTCTCTTGTAGACAGCATACACATGGGTCTTCTTTTTGTATCCATTCAGCCAGTCTATGTCTTTTGGTTGGAGCATTTAATCCATTTACATTTAAGGTAATTATTGATATGTATGTTCCTATTCCCATTGTCTTAATTGTTTTGGGTTTATTATTGTAGGTCTTTCCCTTCTCTTGTGTTTCCTGCCTAGAGAAGTTCCTTTAGCATTTGTTGTAAAGCTGGTTTGGTGGTGCTGAATTCTCTTAGCTTTAGCTTGTCTGTAAAGCTTTTAATTTCTCCATCAAATCTGAATGAGATCCTTGCTGGGTAGAGTAATCTTGGTTGTAGGTTTTTCTCTTTCATCACTTTAAATATGTCCTGCCACTCCCTTCTGGCTTGAAGAGATTCTACTGAAAGATCAGCTGTTAACCTCATGGGGATTCCCTTATGTGTTACTTGTTGTTTTCCCTTGCTGCTTTTAATATTTGTTCTTTGTATTTAATTTTTGATAGTTTGATTAATATGTGTCTTGGTGTGTTTCAACTTGGATTTATCCTGTATGGGACTCTCTGTGCTTCCTGGACTTGATTAACTATTTCCTTTCTCATATTAGGGAAGTTTTCATCTACAATCACTTCAAATATTTTCTCAGTCCCTTTCTTTTCCTCTTCTTCTTCTGGGACCCCTATAATTCGAATGTTGGTGCGTTTAATGTCCCAGAGGTCTCTGAGACTGTCCTCAGTTCTTTTCATTCTTTTTTCTTTTTTCTGCTCTGCAGTAGTTATTTCCACTATTTTATCTTCCAGGTCACTTATCCGTTCTTCTGCCTCAGTTATTCTGCTCTCAATCCCTTCTAGAGAATTTTTAGTTTCATTTATTGTGTTGTTCATCTCTGTTTGTTTGCTCTTTAGTTCTTCTAGGTCCTTGTTAAATGTTTCTTATTTTTTCTCCATTCTATTTCCAAGATTTTGGATCATCTTTACTATCATTATTCTGATTCTTTTTCAGGTAGATTGCCTATTTCATCTGCATTTGTTCAGTCTGATGGGTTTTTGCCTTGCTCCTTCATCTTCTGTGTGTTTCTCTGTCTTCTCATTTTGCTTAACTTACTGTGTTTGGGGTCTCCTTTTTGCAGGCTGCAGGTTCATAGTTCCTGTTGTTTTGGGTGTGTGTCCCCAGTGGCTAAGGTTGGTTCAGTGGGTTGTGTAGGCTTCCTGGTGGAGGGGACTAGTGCCTGTGTTCTGGTGGATGAGGCTGGATCTTTTCTTTCTGGTGGGCAGGTCCACGTCTGGTGGTGTTTTTTGGGGTGTCTGTGGCCTTATTATGATTTTAGGCAGCCTCTGTGCTAATGGATGGGGTTGTGTTTCTGTCTTGCTAGTTGTTTGGCAAAGGGTGTCCTGCACTGTAGCTTGCTGGTGATTGAGTGCAGCTGGGTCTTGGCGTTGAGATGGAGATCTCTGGGAGATTTTCACTGTTTGATATTACATGGCGGGGGAGGTCTCTTGTGGACCAGTGTCCTGAACTTGGCTCTCCCACCTCAGTGGCACAGCCTTGATGCCTGGCTGGAGTACTAATAACTTGTCCTCCACACAGCTCAGAATAAAAGGGAGAAAAGAAAGAAAGAAAGAAAGAAAGAAGGTAAAATAAAATAAGGTAAAGTAAAATAAAGTTATTAAAATAAAAAATAATAAGAAAAACTAATTTTTATGTAATAAAAACAAAATGGACAGACAGAACCCTAGGACAAATGGCAAAAGCAAAGCTATACAGACAAAATTACACACAGAAGCATACACGTATACACTCACAAAAAGAGCAAAATGGAAAATAAATAAATAAATATAATATATGTATGATATATATATGATATATATACGATATATATATATATCGCTGCTCCCAAATTCTACCTCCTCAGTTTTGGGTGATTTGTTGTCTATTCAGGTGTTCCACAGATGCAGGGTACATCAAGTTGATTGTGGAGATTTAATCTGCTGCTACTGAGGCTGCTGGGAGAAATTTCCCCTTCTCTTCTTTGTTCGCACAGCTCCCGGGGTTCAGCTTTGGATTTGGACCCACCTCTGCATGTAGGTAGCCTGAGGGCGTCTGTTCCCACTCAGACAGGATGGGGTTAAAGGAGCAGCTGATTCGAGGGCTCTGGCTCACTCAGGCCGGGGTGAGGGAGGGGTTCAGATGCAGGGTGAGCCTGCGGCAGCAGAGGCCAGCATAACATTGCACCAGCCTGAGGTGCGCCGTGCTGCGTTCTCCCGGGGAAGTTGTCCCTGGATCAGGGACCCTGGCAGTGGTGGGCTGCACAGACTCCCGTAAGGGGATGAGGGGATAGTGACCTGTTCTCGCACACAGGCTTCTTGGTGGTGGCAGCAGCAGCAGCCTTAGCGTATCATGCTCATCTCTGGGGTCCGCGCTGATAGCCGTGGCTCGTGCCCGTCTCTGGAGCTCCTTTAAACTGCGCTCTTAATCCCCTCTCCTCACGCACCAGGAAACGAAGAGGCTAGAAAAAGTCTCTTGTCTCTTTGGCAGCTCCAGACTTTTTCCTGGACTACCTCCCGGCTAGCCGCGATGCACTAGCCCTCTCAGGCTGTGTTCATACAGCCAACCCCAGTCCTCTCCCTTGGATCCGACTGAAGCCCGAGCCTTAGCTCCCAGACCCCGCCCACCCTGGCGGGTGAGCAGACAAGCCTCTCGGGCTGGTGAGTGATGGTCGACACGGATCCTCTGTGCGGGAATCCCTCTACTTTACCCTCCCGCACCACTGTCGCTGCACTCTCCTCCGTGGCTCCAAAGCTCCCCACCATGTGCCACCTCCAGTCTCCACCCGCGAATGGGCTTCTTAGTGTGTGGAAACCTTTCCTCCTTCACAGTTCCCTCCCACTGGTGCAGGTCCCATCCCTATTCTTTGTCTCTGTCTTTTCTTTTTTCTTTTGCCCTACCCAAGTACATGGGGAGTTTCTTGCCTTTTGGGAGGTCTGAGGTATTCTGCCTGCGTTCAGTAGGTGTTCTGTAGGAGTTGTTCCACATGTAGATGTATTTCTGATGTATTTGTGGGGAGGAAGGTGATCTCCACATCTTACCCTTCCACCATCTTGAAGCTCCTCCCCCCGTTACTTCTTGTTTAATTCTTATCGTAGTAAATTTGGTTACAGTGTTGTGTTTGTTCTAGGTGTACAGAATCTGGTTCATTCATACATATACATATATCTAATCAGGTTTAGAATCTTTCCCATGTTGGTCATTACAGAGAGTTGAGTAGACCTCCCTTGGCATCCAGTAGGTCCTTCCTGATTATACATTTTATGTGTATTATTAACTGTATGTTAACCCCAACATCCTAATTTTTCCATTCCATTCACCTTTTTCTAAGTCTGTATGGGTCTTTCACTGTGGAAATTTGTTCATGGGTATTAATTTTTACATAACACCAGTAAATGATTTCATCGGATATTTGTCTTTCTCTTTCTGTCTTACTTTACGTAGTAAGATTATCTCTAGTCTCAACTGTGGTGCTGCAAAAGGCATTGATTCATCTTTTCCATGGCAAATATTCCATTGTGTACATGGACCACTTCTTCTTTGTGGATTCATCTCTTGATGGACATTTTGGTTGTTCCAACTCTTGGCTAGGGTAAATAGTGCTGCAGTGTAGGATTGTCAGCCTGTGTCTTTTGATTCTGATCTTCTCAGGTGATCGGGCCAGTAGTGGGCCTGCTAGATCATATGGTAGCTCAATTTTTACCTTTAAACGCACCTCCTTTCTATTCTCACTACTGACTGTTACCAGTGGACATCGCCCCAGCAGCTAGAGGGTACACAGTTCTCTAAAATCCCTTGAGCATTTATTGTTTAGAGATTTTTGCTTATGGTCATTCTGACTGTTGTCAGGTAAAAGTTTTTGTAGATTGGATTTGCATGTGTTTATTAATTCCTGACGTTGAGCTTTTTCCATGGCCTTTATTGTTAACCAGAAAAAATATAGAAAAGAAGAAATGTAAGCTAAATATGCCTCTTGAAATTGCCTACTTGAAAGGTTGCCCACTTTTGAATTTTTTCATCGATATTCGAACCCAGGATATTTTTTGAGGGCAGGTGTCATTTATAGAGCTGCAGTTCTTGTGAATATTAAGTGACCCTTAGCACGGTGTTTAAAGCTGCTATTGCAGGCGATGGTCTCAAGGTTGTGGCAGTTCTCCATTCCGAAATCTGGTTACTCGGGCAAAAGAGCCTTCCTGGGTGTACTGTTCCAACTTGTAAATTAGAATGGAATGTGCCAGGAGAAACCTCCATAAGTTTATGTCTCATTACTCCTTGTTGGTTTTCTTAATTTTATTTTTATTTGTGATCACAGCAAATTTGATTACAATGTTTTGTTTGTTCTAGGTGTGCAAGATGTGGTTCTTTTTCACATATACATATATCTATTCATCTTTGGATCCATTTCCCATGTGGGTTATGACACAATGTTGAGTACTCTTCTCTTGGTATTCCGTAGGTCTTTGGTGCTTATATATTTCACATGTGTTGGTATATCTCTGCTTATCCCAATATCCTAAATTATCCAATCCTCACACCTTTCCATTTGGTTAACCATACGTTTGTTGATTGAATCTCTGATTGCCTTTCTCTGTGAAAAATCTTCATTGGTATCCATTTTCAGGTAACACCAAAAAGTGATATCCTAGGACATATGTCCTTTGCTTTCTGACTTACTTCAAGTTGTGATTACCTCTAGACTCATCTATTGTGCTGCAAACGGCATTGGTCCATTTTATTCCTCGGCTGATATTCCACCTATACATGGACCACTTCTTCTTTTCCATTCATCTGTTGATGGACTTTTTGGTAGCTTCCATGTCTTGGCTATTGCAATAATGCTGCAGTGCAGTTTTGCCTGCCTGTGTCTTTCTAATTCTGTCTTCTTAGGTCATAGGCCCAGGAGTGTGCCTGCTGAATCCTATGGTACCTCAATGTGTACCTGTTAAAGGCACCTCCATTCGGTTTACATTAGTGGCTCTTACCAGTTTAGTCCCACTTAGAGATGAGGGTACGCATTTCTCCACAGCCCCTTCAGCATTTATTGTTTGCAGAATTTTTGATGATGGTCATTCAGACCGGTGTGAGCTCATATGTTTCTGGAGATTGGATTTGCATGTCGTTAATAATTCCTAACGATGAGCATTTTTCCACGCCCTGTTTTTGTTGTGTTAAAAAGAAAAAAGTGTGCGTGTAAAATATACATCTTGAAGTTCTCTTCCTGCAAACTTGCCCTCTTTTGAATTTTTTCCTCAATTTTTGACCCCATTATTTTTTTTGAGGGCGTGTGTCAGTTACAGGGTTGCAATTGTTGTTAATATTTAGTGACCATTAGCAGTAGGTTGAAAGCTGCTGTTGTGGGAAAAGGCCACACGGTGGCAGCGTTTGTCCATTCCCAAATCTGGTTACTAGGGCAGGAGAGCTTTCCTGGAAGTCGTGTTCCTAGATTGTAAATTAGAATGGAATGTGCCAGGAAAAAAACCCATAAGTTTATGTCTCAGTACATCTTCATTGTTATAATTTAATTTTTTAATCAGGGTAATGCTTAGAATATTGTTTGTTCTAGGTGTTCACAGTCTGGTTCATTTGTACATTATATATATGTATTCATGTACAGATCTCCTTCCCATGTAAATTAATAGAGTATTCAGTAGGCCTCCCTCGGTATATGGTCGGTCTTTTTGATATATGGATTTAATATGTATTGGTATACGTATGGCAACCCTAATCTTAATTTGTCCATTGCTCCCACCTTTCCTTTTAGATAACCATAGTTTGTTTTCTATGTCTGTGAGTGTGTTCCTTTGTGGAAATAAGTCCATTTGTGTCAGTTGTTAGATAACACCTAGAAGTGATATCATAAGATATCTGTCTTTTGCTTTCGGACTTACCTCATGTTCTGTGCTTATGTCTAGGATCATCTGTGGTGCTGCCAAGAGCAGTGTTTCATTGTTTTCCGTGGCTAATATTCCAATGTGTACATGCACCACTTCTCTTTGTCCACTCATCTGTTGATGGACATTTTGGTTGCTTCCATGTCTTGGTTTTGTGAATATTGCTGCAGTGCACCTTTGCCAGCCTGTGTCTTCTCGACTCTGGTCTTCTCAGGTGAAAGGCCCAGCAGTGGGCCTGCTGGATTGAATGGTACCTCAATTTTTACTTTGGAACGCAGTTCCTTTCTGTTCTCATTATTGGCTCTTCCCAGTTTACATCTCACCAGCAGGTAGAGGGTACACAGGTCTCTAAATCCTCTTCAGCATTTATTGTTTGTAGACACTTTGCTGATGATCATTCGACTGGTGTCTGTTGAAAACTTTTTGTAGATTAGATTTACATGAGTCTAATAATTCCTGATGTTGACGTTTTATCCATTTTCCTTTTTTTAAAAAAGAGTGTGTAAAATTTACCTCTCATACGATCTTCTTGAAAATTGTGCTCTCTTTTGAGTTTTTTCGGCCATTCCTTACCTCAGAACATTTTTTTTGAGGGCAGATGTTCTTTACAGCCCCGAGTTCTTGTGAATATTAAGTGACCATTAGCCATGGTTTAAAGCCGCTCTTGCGGGAAACGGCCACAAGGCGGCAAGCTTTCTACATTTACAACTCAGAGTATTTGGGCAAGAGAGCCTTCCTGGAAATTGTGTTTGTAGGCTGTAAATTAGAGTGGAATGTGCCAAGGCAAACCCCCAACAGCTTATATCTCCTTACTTCTTGTTTGTTTTTAAATTTCATTTTTATTTTTTATGAGAGAAAATTTGATTAAAATGTTGTGTATGTTCTAGGTGTACAGAATCGTGTTCATTATGTCTATGTATGTATCTATTCATCTTTGGATCCTTTCCCATGGACGTTATTCCACAGTGTCGAGTAGACCTCTATTGGTATTCCATAGGTCTTGGTGATTATGTGTTTCATATGTATTAGTATAGGTCTGTCACCCCCATATCCTAATTTATCCATTCCTCACAGCTTTCCATTTGGTTAAACGTAATTTTGGTTTCTTAATCCATGAGTGGCCTTTTCTTGGAAATAAGTTCATGGGTATCACTTTTTAGGTAACACCTATAAGTGATATCATAGGATATCTTTCGTTCGGTTTCTTTCTTACTTCAAGTTGTGTGATTGTTTGTAGGTCCTTCGATGGTGGTGCAAACAGCACTGTGTCATGCTTTAACATGGCTAATATTCCATTGTGTACATGGACCAGTTCTTCTTGGTGCATTCATCTGTTGATTGACATTTTGGTTGCTCCAACTCTTGGCTGTGGTAAATATTACTACAGTGTAGGATGGCCAGCCTGTGTCTTTTTGATTCTGGTCTTCTCAGGTGATAGGTCCAGAGGTGGGCCTACCAGATCGTACGGTTGCTCAATTTTTACCTGGAAACGCACGTTCATTCTGTTCTCACTACTGGCTGTTACCGGTTTACATCCCACCAGCAGCTAGAGGGTCCACAGTTCTGTAAAACCCCTTCAGCTTGTATTGTTTGTGGACTGTTTTGCTGATGATCATTCTGACTGTTGTGAGGTGAACATTTTTATAGATTGGATTTGCATGTCTTTATTAATTTCTTATGTTGAGCATTTTCCCATGCCGTTTCTTTGGTTAAAGCAAGCAAGCAAGAAAGAAGAGAAAATATATGTGTAAAATATGCCTCTTGAAATTGTGTTCTTGAAAGTTTGCCCTTTTTTGAATTTTTTGATGGCTTTTCGACACCAGAATTTTTTTTCAGGGCAGGTGTCATTTACAGGTCGGCAATTAAGGTGAATTTTAACTGACCGTTAGCACTGAGTTTAAAACTGCTGTTGAAGGAACACCAAAATGCTGCAGGATTTCTCCATTCTCAAATCTCGTTACTAGGTCAACAGAGCCTTCCTGGAAGCCGTGTTCCGAGGATGTCAGTTAGAATGGAATAAGCCAGGAAGAACCCCCAGAATTTTATGCCTGACTACTTCTTGTTCGTTTTTTTAATATAATTTTCATTTTTTATCACAGCAAATTTGATTACAATTCTTGTTTGTTCTAGGTGTGCAAGATGTGGTTCTTTTTCACATATACATATATCATCTATTCATCTTTGGATCCATTTCCCAGGTGGGTTATGACACAATGTTGAGGATTCTTCTCTTGGTACTCCATAGGTCTTTGGTGCTTATATATTTCATATGAGTTGGTATATCTCTGCTTGTCCCAATATCCTAATTTATCCGATCCCCACGCCTTTCCATTTGTTTAACCATACGTTTGTTGATTGAGTCTCTGATTGCCTTTCTCTGTGAAAAATCTTCATTGGTATCCAGTTTTAGGTACCACCAATAAGTGATATCATAGGATATATGTCCTTTGCTTTCTGACTTACTTCAAGTTGTGATTACCTCTAGACTCATCTATCGTGCTGCAAATGGCATTGTTCCATTTTATTCCTCGGCTGATATTCCACCTGTTAATGGACCACTTTTTCTTTTCCATTCATCTGTTGATGGACTTTTTGGTAGCTTCCATGTCTTGGCTATTGCAATAATGCTGCAGTGCAGTTTTGCCTGCCTGTGTCTTTCTAATTCTGTCTTCTTAGGTCATATGTGCAGGAGTGTACCTGTTGAATCCTATGGTACCTCAATGTGTACCTGTTAAAGGCACCTCCATTCAGTTTACATTAGTGGCTCTTACCAGTTTAGTCCCACTTAGAGATGAGGGTACGCATTTCTCCACAGCCCCTTCAGCATTTATTGTTTGTTTGCAGAATTTTTTATGATGGTCATTCTGACCGGTGTGAGCTCATATGTTTTGGGAGATTGGATTTGCATGTCTTTAATAATTCCTAATGATGAGCATTTTTCAACGTCCTTTTTTTGTTGTTGTTAGAAAGAAAAAAAATGTGCCTGTAAAATATACCTTTTGAAATTCTTTTCTTGCAAACTAGACCTCTTTTGAATTTTTTCCTCGATTTTTGACCCCATTATTTTTTTTGAGGGCGTGTGTCAGTTACAGGGTTGCAATTGTTGTTAATATTTAGTGACCATTAGCAGTAGGTTGAAAGCTGCTGTTGTGGGAACAGGCCACACGGTGGCAGCGTTTGTCCATTCCCAAGTCTGGTTACTAGGGCAGGAGGGCTTTCCTGGAAGTCGTGTCCCTAGATTATAAATTAGAATGGAATGTGCCAGGAAAAAAACCCATAAGTTTATGTCTCAGTACATCTTCTTCATTGTTATAATTTAATTTTTTCAATGAGGGTAATGTTTAGAATATTGTTTGTTCTAGGTGTACACAATCTGGTTCATTTGTACATTATATATATGTATTCATGTACAGATCTCCTTCCCATGTAAATTAATACAGAGTATTCAGTAGACCTCCGTTGGTATATGGTTGGTCTTTTTGATATATGGTTTGAATATGTATTGGTATATGTATGGCAACCCTAATCTTAATTTGTCCATTTCTCCCACTTTTCCTTTTAGATAACCATAGTTTATTTTCTATGTCTGTGAGTGTCTTTCTTTGTGGAAATAAGTCCATTTATGTGAGCTGTTAGATAACACCTAGAAGTGATATCTTAAGATATCTGTCTTTTGCTTTCGGACTTACCTCGTGTTCTGTGATTATCTCTAGGATCATCTATGGTGCTTCACAGAGCAATGTTTCATTGTTTTCCTTGGCTAATATTCCATTGTATACATGTACCACTTCTTTTTTGTCCATTCATCTGTACATGGACATTTTGGTTGCATCCATGTCTCGCTCTTGTATATATTGCTACAGTGCACGTTTGGGAGCCTGTGTCTTTCGGAATTCTGGTTTTCTCGGGTTATAGTCCCATTAGTGCTTCAACAGGATCATGTGGTATTTCAACTGTTACCTTTTAAAGGCACCTTGACTCACTTCTGATTAGTGGTTGTTATCGGTTTACATCCCATCAACAGCATAGGAGGGTACCCATTCTTGGAAACCCATTCAGCATTTATTGTTTGCAGACAATTCTTTTGTTGTTGGCCATTCAGACTACTGTGATGTGATACCTTTTTGTAGTTTAAATTTGCATGTATCTAATAATTCTGGATTTTGAACATTTTTTAATGTCCTTTAAAAAAAGAAAAACAGTGTGAGCAAATTTACCTCTTGAAATTGTCTTCTCGAGAATTTGCCCTCTTTTGAATATTAATGTCCATTCCTGACCCCAGGACATTTTTTGAGTGCAGGTGTCATTTAAAGCCCTGCAGTCCTTGTGAATATTAAGTGACCATTAGCACTGGGATTAAAGCTGCTGTTGCAGGAAATGGCAACAAGGCGGCAGATTACTATATTCCCAGCTTTGGTTAAAATAGCTGCAGAGCCTTCATGGAAGTCGTGTTCCTGTGTTTCAAATTAGAGTGGAATGTTCCAGGACAAACCCCCAAAAACCTATGTCTCCTTACTGATGTTTGATTTTTAAATTTAATTTATATATTTTATCGGAGTAAATTTGAGTAGAGTGTTGTGATTGTGTGGGTGTACAGAATCTGGTAAATTATTCATACATATATCTCTTCATCTTTGGATCCTGTTTCCATGTAGGTAATTACAGGGTGGTGAGTAGACCTCCCTTGGTATTTGGTGTTTGGTGATTATATATTTTATATGTAATAGTAATCAAATGATTTATATATTTTATATGTTATATGTTTATAAACATATAACATACATGAATATATGTATGTTAAGACCATAATCCTAATTAATCCATTCCACATACCTTTCATTTGGTTAAACATTAGTTTGTTTTATAAGTCTCTGAGTGTCTTCTTCTCTGGAAATATGTTCCTTGCTAGCAATTTTAGGATAACATCTATAAATGATATCATAGGCTATTTGTCATTTCCTTTTGACTTACTTAATGTAATATGATTATTTCTAGGCTCATCTGTAGTCATGAAAATGGCATTGTTCATTTTTTTCCGAGGCTAATATTCCATTAGGTACATGTACCACTTCTTCTTTGTCCATTTGTCTGTTGATGGACATTTTGTTTGTTTCCATGTCTTGGCTATTGTAAATATTGCTGCAGTGCATGTTTGTCTGCCTGTGTCTTTCCGATTATGGTCTTCTTAGGTTATAGGCCCATTAGTGGAATGGCTGGATCATATGGTAGCTCAATTTTTACCTTTTAAACGCAGCTCTATTCTGTTCTCATTATTAGCTGTTACCAGTTTACATCCAACCAGCAGCATAGTGGGTATGCATTCTCCACAACCCGTTCAGCAGTCATTGTTTGTATACTTTTTACTGATGGCATTCTGAATATTGGGTGGTGACACCTTTTTTGTAGTTTGGATTTGTATGTGAGCAATAATTCCTGATGTTGAGCTTTTATCCATGTCCTTTTTTTAAAAATAAAAGATTAAAACTCACCTCTTCAAATTGTTTTCTTGAAAAAATTTCCATTTAAAAAACTTTTTTGGCCATTACCTACTCCAGGACATTTTTGAGGGCAGGTGTCATTTACAGTCCTGTGATTATTAAGTGACCATTAGAACTGGGTTCAAAGCTGCTGTTGTGGAAAACGGCCAACAGGCGGCAGCATTTCTCCATTCACAAATCTGGTTACTGGGGCAGCAGAACCTTCCTGAAAGTCGTGTTAATAGGTTGTAAATTAGAATGCAATGTGCCAGGAAAACCCCCCATCAGTTTATGTCTCATTACTTTTTGTTCAATGTTTTAATTTAATTCTTTAAATCGGGGTAATGATTAGAATACTGTTTGTCGTAGGTGTACACAGTCTGGTTCATTTGTACATTATATATATCTATTCATGTACAGATCCCCCTTCCCATGTAAATTAATACAGAGTGTTCAGTAGACCTCCCTTGGTATATGGTCGGTTTTTTGATATATGTATTTGATAGGTATTTGTACAAGTTTGTTAATCTTAATTTTTCCATTCCTCCCACCATTCCTTTTAGATAACCATAGTTTGTTTTCTATGTCTGTGAGTGTCTTTCTTTGTGGAAATAAGCCCATTTGTGTCAGTTGTTAGATAACACCTAGAAGTGATATCATAGGCTATATGTCTTTTGCGACTTACCTCATGTTCTCTGATTACTTCGAGGCTTATCTATGGTGCTACAAAGAGCAGTGTTTCATTGTTTTCGAAGGCTAATATTCCCTTGTGTACATGGACCTCCTTTTCTTTGTACATTCATCTGTTGATGGGCATTTTCATTTTTTCCAAGTCTTTGGTATTGTAAACATCGCTGCAGCGCAGGATTACCAGCCCTTGTCTTTTGGATTCTGGTCTTCTCTGGTGACAGGCCAAGCCGTGGGCCTACCAGATGGTATGGTAGCTGAGTTTTTAGCTTTAAATGCACCTCCATTCTGTTTTCACCTTCGGTTGTTACCAGTTTACATGGCCCCAGCAGCTAGAGGGTACCCAGTTCTCTAAAACCCCTTCAGCATTTGTTGTTTGTAGACTTTCTTGATGATAAAAGCTCAACATCAGGAATTATTAGGCTCATGCAAATCTAATCTACAAAGAGGTTTCAAAACAAAGCAGTTGAATACCCATCAGCAATAAGTCTACAAACACTAAATGCTGAAGGGGTTTTAGAGAACTCTGTACCCTGTAGCTGAGGGTGAGATGTAAAGTGGTAACAGCCAATAATGAGAACACAAAGAAGCTGCGTTTAAAAGTAAAAATTGAGCTACAATTCGATCCAGCAGTCCCACTGCTGGGCCTATCACATGAGAAGACCAGAATCAAGAAGACGCAGGCTGGCAAAGGTACACTGCAGTAATACTCACAATAGCCAAGACATGGAAGCAACCAAAATGTCCATCAACAGACGAATGGACAAGGAAAAAAATGAAACAATGCCGTTTGAAGCACCATAGTTGATTTTAGAGGTAATCACACAACTTGAAATAAGTCAGAAAGCAAAAGACACATATCGTATTATATCACTTACAGGTATTACCTAAAAACTGATACCACTGAAGATATTTGCACAGAGAAAGGCAATCACACATTCATTAAACAAACAATCTCAAGGATAACCAAATGGAAATGTGTGAGGATTGGAAAAATAAGGATATTGGGATTAACAGAGATATACAAACACATGTGACATATATAATCACCAAAGACCTATGGTATACCAAGAGATTACTCAACAATGTGTCATAACCTACATTGGGTAGGGATCCAAAGATGAATAGATATATGTGTATGTGTAAAAGAACCACATCTTGCACACCTAGAACAAACAAAACATTGTAATAATATTTGCTGTGATAACAAAGAAAAATTAAATTAAAAATACGGACAAGGTTAAATGAGACAAACTTATGGGGGTTTTTCCTGGCACATTCCATTCTAATTTACAACCTAGGAACAGGACTTTCAGGAAGGCTCTGTTGCCCTAGTAACCAGATTTGGGCATGGAGAAATGCTGCAGCCTTGTGACCATATCCCACAACAGCAGCTGTAAACCCAGGGATAATGGTCACTTAATATTCACAATAATTACAGACCTGGAAATGACACCAGCCATCAAAAAAAAAAAAAAAACCTGGGATTGAAAATCGACCAAGATATTGAAAAAAGGGCAATATTTCAACACGATAATTTCAAAAGGTATATTTTACTCACTCTTTTTTTTAACAACAACAAAAAAAGGCGTGGCAAAATGCTCAATATTAGGAATTATTAAAGACGTGCAAATCCAGTCTACAAAAACGTATCCAAATGATCATCAGCAAAAATTCTTCACACAATAAATGCCGAAGGGGTTGTGGAGAATTGTGTACTCAGCTCTCAGTGGGATGTAAACTGGTAAGAGCCATTAAAGAAAACAGAATGGAGGAGCCTTTAAAAGGTAAACATTGAGCTACTATTCAATCCAGCAGGCCCACTGCTGGGACTATCACCTGAGAAGAGTAGAATCAAAAAGACACAGGCTGGCAACCCTGCACTGCAGCAATATTTACCACAGCCAAGCCTTGGAAGCAACCAACATGTCCATCAACAGATGAATGCACAAAGAAGAAGTGGTTCATATACACAATGGAATATTACTCTGAGAAAAAAAATAAATTAAAGAAACAAACATAAGTAAGGAGACATAAGCTTTCGGGGTGTATCCGGGCACATTCCACTCTAACGTAACACCGAAGAACACAACTATCAGGAAAATTCTGTTTCCCTAGTAACCAGAGTGTGTAATGTAGAAATGCTACCGCCCTGTGGCTGTTACCCACAACAGCAGCTTTAAAAGCTGTGCTAATGCTCACTTCATATTCACAAGCACTGCAGGCTGGTAAATGACACCTGCCGTCTAAATATCTTGAGGGAGGTAATCGCAAGAAAAATTCAAAATGTGGCACATACTACACGAAAACAATTTAAGTTTTACTCATTCTTTTTAAAAAAAGCATATGGCTAATATCTCAATATAAGGAATTATTAGACGCATGCAAATTCAACCACAAAAGGCTATCAGCTCACTCCAGTGAGAATGACTATCAGCAAAAAACCTATAAACAATAAATGCCGAAGTGGTTGTGGAGAAATGCATACTCTCAACCTTAAGTGGGATGTAACCGGTAACAGCCACTAATGAAAACAGAAAAAGGTGCCTTTAAAAGGTAAACTTTGAGCTACCATATGATTCAGCAGGCCCAATCCTGGGACTGTGATCTAGGAAGACAGAATTGAATGACGCTGGCAGGCAACAGTGCACTGTAGCAAGTATTACAATAGACAAAACATGAAAACAACCAAAAAGTCCTTCAAAAGACGAATGGCCAAAGAAGAACTGGTATATATACAGATGGAATAGTAGCCAAAGAAAAAACTGAAACAATGTCGTTTGCAGCACCATAGATAAGTCTACAGGTAATCGCACAACTTGAAGTAACTCAAAAAGCGAAAGACACCTATTCTATAGTATCACTAATAGGTGTTACCTACAAATTGATACCTGTGAAGATATTTCCAAAAGGAAGGCAACCACAGATTCAAAAGAAACTTATGGTTAACCAAATGGAAATCTGTGAGGATTGGATACATTAGAATATTGGGGTAAACAGACATATACAAACACATGTGAAATATCACCAAAGACCTACGGAATTCCAAGAGAAAACTACTCAACATTGTGTCATAACCCACAGGGTAAACGGATCCGAAGATGAAAAGATATACGTATATGTATAAAAGAACCACATCTTTCACACCTACAACAAATGAAACATTGTAATCAGAATTGCTGTTATAAAAAGTAAAAATTAAAATTAGATTAAAAAAATGAACAAGAAGTAATGAGACATAAACTTACAGGGGTTTTTCTTGGCACATTCCATTCTACTTTACAACATAGGAACACGACTTCCAGGAAAGCTCTGCTACCCTAGTAACCATATTTGGGAATGGAGAAACGCTGCCGGAGTGTGGCCATTTCCCACAACAAAAGTTTTCAACCCAGTGTAATGGTCACTAAATATGAACAACAATTGCAAGCCTATAAGTAACATACACCCTAAAAAAAAATCCTGGGATTGAAAATCGACCAAAAAATTCAAAAGAGGGCAAGTTTGCAAGAAGAGAATTTCAAGAGGTATATTTTCCACGCACATTTTTTGCTTTTTAACAGCAACAAAAAAGGGCATGGAAAAATGCTCATCATTAGGAATTATTAACGACATGCAAATCCAATCTCCAGAAACATATGAGCTCACACCGGTCTGAATGACCATCATCAAAAATTCTGCAAACAATAAATGCTGAAGGGGCTGTGGAGAAATGCGTACCCTCATCTCTAAGTGGGACTAAACTGGTAAGAGCCACTAATGTAAACCGAATGGAGGTGCCTTTAACAGGTACACATTGAGGTACCATAGGATTCAGCAGGCACACTCCTGGGCCTATGACCTAAGAAGACAGAATTAGAAAGACACAGGCAGGCAAAACTGCACTGCAGCATTATTGCAATAGCCAAGACATGGAAGCTACCAAAAAGTCCATCAACAGATGAATGGAAAAGAAGAAGTGGTCCATGTATAGGTGGAATATCAGCCGAGGAATAAAATGGAACAATGCCATTTGCAGCACAATAGATGAGTCTAGAGGTAATCACAACTTGAAGTAAGTCAGAAAGCAAAGGACACATATCCTACGATATCACTTATTGGTGGTACCTAAAACTGGATACCAATGAAGATTTTTCACAGAGAAAGGCAATCAGAGATTCAATCAACAAACGTATGGTTAACCAAATGGAAAGGTGTGAGGATTGGATATATTAGGATATTGGGATAAGCAGAGATATACCAACACATGTGAAATATATAAGCACCAAAGACCTACGGAATACCAAGAGAAGAGTACTCAACATTGTGTCATAACCCACATGGGAAATGGATCCAAAGATGAATAGATATATGTATATGTGAAAAAGAACCACATCTTGCACACCTAGAACAAACAAAACATTGTAATCAAATTTGCTGTGACAACAAATAAAAATTAAATTAAGAAAACCAACAAGAAGTAATGAGACATAAACATATGGAGGTTTTTCCTGGCACATTCCATTCTAATTTACAAGTTGGAACAGTACACCCAGGAAGGCTCTTTTGCCCGAGTAACCAGATTTCGGAATGGGGAACTGCCACAGCCTTGTGACCATCTCCTGCAATAGCAGCTTTAAACACTGTGCTAAGGGTCACTTAATATTCACAAGAACTGCAGCTCTATAAATGACACCTGCCCTCAAAAAATATCCTGGGTTCGAATATCGATGAAAAAATTCAAAAGTGGGCAACCTTTCAATAAGACAATTTCAAGAGGCATATTTAGCTTACATTTCTTCTTTTCTATTTTTTTTTTGTTTAACAATAAAGGCCATGGAGAAAGCTCAACATCAGGAATTAATAAAGACATGCAAATCCAATCTACAAAAACTTTTACCTGACAACAGTCAGTATGATCATAAGCAAGTATCTCTAAACAATAAATGCTCAAGGGATTTTAGAGAACTGTGTACCCTCTAGCTGCTGGGGTGATGTCCACTGGTAACAGCCATTAGTGAGAATAGAAAGCAGGTGCGTTTAAAGGTAAAATTGAGCTACCATATGATCTGGCAGGCCCACGACTGGCCCTATCACCTGAGAAGATCAGAATTAAAAGACACAGGCTGGCAATCCTACACTGCAGCACTATTTACCCTAGCCAAGACTTGGAACAACCAAAATGTCCATCAACAGATGAATACACAAAGAAGAAGTGGTCCATGTACACAAAGGAATATTATGGCGATAAAAATATAAATTAAATATAAAAAACAAACATAAGTAAGGAGACATAAGCTTTGGGGTTGTATCCTTG
The DNA here is from genome assembly GCF_964341445.2 of Mesoplodon mirus. Taxonomy (NCBI): domain Eukaryota; kingdom Metazoa; phylum Chordata; class Mammalia; order Artiodactyla; family Ziphiidae; genus Mesoplodon; species Mesoplodon mirus. Next base: position 99,943,359 of record NC_138979.1, on the reverse strand, counting down.
CACAATCCACGGTAATTTACAACCAAGGAACACTACTTCCAGGGAGGTACTCTTTCCCTAGTAACCAGAGTGGGGAATGTAGAAATGCTGCCACCCTGTGGCCCTTTGCCCCAACAGCAGCTTTAAAACCTGTGCTAAAGGTCACTTGAGATTCACAAGGAATGGAGGGCTATGAATGACACCTGCCAACAAAATGGGTTCAGGAAGGTAATGGCCAAAAATGTTCAAAATATGGCCCGTAATTCAAGAAGCCATTTGAATAGGTAAGCTGTACTCAATGTTTTAAAAAAAAAAATGGATGGGGCTTCCCTGGTGGTGCAGTGGTTGAGAGTCCGCCAGCCGATGCAGGGCACGTGGGTTCGTGCCCCGGTCTGGGAGGATCCCACACGCCGCGGAGCGGCTGGACCCGTGGGCCATGGCCGCTGAGCCTGCGCGTCCGGAGCCTGTGCTCCGCAACAGGAGAGGTCGCAGCAGTGAGAGGACCGCGTACCGAAAAAAAAAATGGACATGGCTATAAGCTCAATATAAGGAATTATTAGACATATGCAGAACCAATCACAAAAATATCTCAGATCACAGCGGTCAGTATGAGCATCAGCAAAAACATACAAACAATAAATCCTGAAGGGGTTGTGGAGACATGCATACCCTCAAGTGAAAGTGGCTCGTACAGTGGTAAGTGCCACAAATGAAAACAGAATGGAGCTGCCTTTAAAAGGTAAACATTGTGATACCATATGATCCCAAAGGCCCACTCCCTGGCCTATACTCTAAGAAGACAGAAATATAAAGACACAGGCAGGCAAAACGGCACTGCAGCAATATTACAATAGCCAAGACATGGAAACAACCAAAAAGTTCATCAAGAGACGAATGGACAGATAAGAACTGGTACGGGTACACATGGAATATTAGCCACGGAAAGAAAATGAAACAATTCAGTTTGCGCAATCATAGATGAGTCTGGAGGTAATCACACAACTTGAAGCAAGTCAGAAGGCGAAAGACACATATAATAGGAAATCAATTACAGTTGTTACCTAAAAATTGTTACCCATGAAGATATTTTCACTTGGAAAGGCAATCACAGATTTATTAAACAAACTTATGGGTCATCAAAAAGAAAGTTGTGAAGATTGGATACATTAGGATATTGGGGTTAACAGAGATATAGAAACACATGTGAAATATATAATCACCAAAGACCTACGGAACTCCAAGAGAAGAGTACTCAACACTGTGTCATAACCTACGTGGCAAATGGATCCCAAGAAGAGTACACATTTTTATAGGTGTAAAACAAACACATCTTGCACACCTAGAACAAACAAAACATAATCAAATTTGCTGTGATAAAAAATAATAATTATATTAAACAAACGAACAAGAAGTAATGAGGTATAAAATTATGTGGGTACTTCCTGGCTCATTCCATTGTAACTGACATTCTTAGAACAGGGCTTCCAGGAAGGCTCTGTTGACCTAGTAATGAGATTTGAGAATGGAGAAATGCTGCAGCAGTTTGGCCTTCCTGCAACAGCAGTTTTAAACCCAGTGCTAATGGTCAGTTAAAATTCACCTCAATTGCTGGCCTGTAAATGACACCTGCCCTCAAAAAAATTCTGGTGTCGAAAAGCCCACAAAAAATTCAAAAGAGGGCAACCTTTCAAGAACACAATTTCAAGAGGCATATTTCACACGCATATTTTCTTTTCTTTCTTTCTTTTTTTCTTTAACCAAACAAATGGCATGGAAAAGTGCTCAACATCAGAAATTAATTAAGACATGCAAATCCAGTCTATAAAAACGTTCACTCACAACAGTCAGAATAATCATCAGCAAAACAGTCCACAAACAATACATGCTGAAGGGGTTTTACAGAACTGTGGACCCTCTAGCTGCTTGTGGGATATAAACCGGTAACAGCCAGTAGTGAGAACAGAATGAACATGTGTTTCCAGGTAAAAATTGAGCAACCATATTATCTGGTAGGCCCACCTCTGGACCTATCACCTGAGACCAGAATCAAGAAGACACAGGCTGGCCATCCTACACTGTAGTAATATTTACCACAGCCAAGAGTTGGAGCAAGCAAAATGTCAATCAACAGATGAAAGCACCAAGAAGAACTGGTCCATGTACACAATGGAATATTAGCCATGTTAAAGCACGACACAGTACTGTTCAGACCACCATCAAAGGACATAGATATGATCACACAACTTGAAGAAAGAAACTGAAAGAAAGATAACCTATGATATCACTTATAGATGTTACCTAAAATATGATACCCATGAACTTATTTCCAAGAAAAGGCCACTCATGGATTAAGAAACCAAAATTACATTTAACCAAATGGAAAGGTGTGCGGAATGGATAAATTAGGATATGGGGGTGATAGACGTATACTAACACATATGAAACACATAATCACCAAGACCTATGGAATACCAAGAGAGGTCTACTTGACACTGTGGAATAACGTACATGGGAAAGGATCCAAAGATGAATAGATAGATACATAGCTATAATGAATCAGATTCTGTACACCTAGAACATACACATTTTAATCAAATTTTCTCTGATAAAAAAAATTAAAATGAAATTTTAAAACAAGAAGTAAGGGGATATAAGGATTTGGGGGTTTGCCATGGCACATTCCACTCTAATTTACAGCCTACTAACATGATTTCCAGGAAGGCTCTCTTGCCCAAGTACACTGGGTGGTAAATGTAGAAAGCTTGCCGCCTTGTGGCCATTTTCTGCAAGACTGGCTTTAAACCACAGCTAATGGTCACTTAATATTCACAAGGACTCAGGGCTGTGAGGGATACCTGCCCTCAAAAACATGTTCTGAGGTAAGGAATGGCCGAAAAAAACTCAAAAGAGAGCAAAATGTTCAAGAAGATCGTATGAGAGGTAAGTTTTACACACTCTTTAAAAAAAAAAGGTAAATGTGGGCTTCCCTGGTGGTGCAGTGGTTGAGAGTCCGCCTGCCGATGCAGGGGACATGGGTTCGTGCCCCGGACCGGGAAGATCCCACATGCCGCGGAGCGGCTAGACCCGTGAGCCATGGCCGCTGAGCCTGCGCGTCCGGAGCCTGTGCTCCGCAACGGGAGAGGCCACAACAATGAGAAGGCCGCGTACCACAAAAAGAAAGAAAGAAAAAAAAAAGGTAAATGGATAAAAGGTCAACATCAGGAATTATTAGACTCATGCAAATCTAATCTATGAAAAGTTTTCACCACACACCAGTCCAATGACCATCAGCAAGGTGTCTACAAACAATACAATAAATACTGAAGATGATTTAGAGACCTGTGTACCCTCTAGCTGCTGGTGAGATGTAAATTGGTAAGAGCCAATAATGAGAACAGAAAGGAACTGCGTTTCAAAGTAAAAATTGAGGTACCATTCAATCCAGCAGGCTCACCGCTGGGCCTTTCAACTGAGAAGACCAGAGTCGAGAAGACACAGGCTGCCAAAAGTGCACTGCAGCAATATTCACAAAAGCCAAGCCATGGAAGCAACCAAAATGTCCATCAACAGATGAATGGACAAAGAAGAAGTGGTCCATGTACACAATGGAATATTAGCCGTGGAAAACAATGAAACACTGCTCTTTGCAGCACCATAGTTGATCCTAGAGATAAGCACAGAACATGAGGTAAGTCTGAAAGCAAAAGACAGATATGATATCAGTTCTAGGTGTTATCTAACAACTGACAAAAATAGACTTATTTCCACAAAGAAAGACACTCACAGACAGAAAACAAACTATGGTATCTAAAAGGAAAGGTGGGAACAATGGACAAATTAAAAGTACGTTTGCCATACGTATAGCAATACATATTAAATCCATATATCAAAAAGACCGACCATATACCAAGGGAGGTCTACTGAATACTCTGTATTAATTTATATGGGAAGGGAGTCTGTACATGATTAGATATATATAATGTACAAATGAATAAGACTGTGTACACCTAGAACAAACAATATTCTCATCATTACCCTGATTAAAAAAATTAAATTATAACAATGAAGAAGATGTACTGAGACATAAACTTATGGTTTTTTTTCCTGGGACATTCCATTCTAATTTACAATCTAGGAACAAGACTTCCAGGAAAGCTCTCCTGCCCTAGTAACCAGACTTGGGAATGGAGAAGCGCTGCCGCCGTGTGGCCGTTTCCCACAACAGCAGCTTTCAAGGCAGTGCTAATGTTCACTAAATATTAACAACAAAAGGGGCCTGTAAGTGACACATGCACTCAAAAAAATCCTGGGGTCGAAAATCGACCAAACAATTCAAAAGAGGGCCAGGTTTTAAGGAGACAATTTCAAGAGGTATATTTTACTTGCACTTTGTTTTTCTTAACAAGAAAAAGGCATGTAAAAATGCTCATCATTAGGAATTATTAACACAGGCAAATCCAATCTGCAAAAACATATCAGCTCAAACCAGTGAGAATGACCATCAGCAAAACTTCTGCAAACAATAAATGCTTAACGGGCTGGGGAGAAGTGCGTACCCACAGCTCTAATTGGGACAAAACTTATAAGAGCCACCAATGAAAACAGGATGGAGGTGACTTTAAGAGGTACACATTGAGCTACCATGTGATTCAGCAGGCTAACTCCAGGGACTATGACCTAGGAAGACAGAATTAGAAAGACACAGGCAGGCAAAACTTCACTGCAGCAGTTTTACAATAGCCAAGACAGGGAAGCTACCAAAAAGTCCAACAATTGATGAATGGAAAAGAAGAACTGGTACATGTACAGGTGGAATATTAGCCAAGGAAAAACAGGGAACAATGCCCTTTGCAGCACCACAGATGACTCTAGAGGTCATCACAACTTGAAGTAAGTCAGAAAGCGAAGGGTATATATCCTATTATATCACTTATTGGTGTTGCCTAAAAATGGATACCAATGAAGATTTTTCACAGAGAAAGGCAATCAAAGAGTCAATCAGCAAACATACATTTAACCAAAAGGAAAGGTTTGAGGATTGGATAAATTAGGATATTGGGATAAGCAGAGGTATACCAACCCATGTGAAATATATAAGCACCAAAGACCTACGGAATACCAAGAGAAGAGTACATAACATTGTGTCATAACCCACATGGGAAATGGATCCGAAGATGAATAGATATATGTATAAGTGTAAAAGAACCACATCTTGCACACCTAGAGCAAACAAAACATTGTAATCATATTTTCTGTGATAACAAATAAAAATTAAATTAAGAAAACCAAAAAGAAGTACTGAGACATAATCTTATGGGGATTTTCCTGGCACATTCCATTCTAATTTACAAGTTGGAACATTACACCCAGGAAAGCTCTTTTGCCCTAGTAACCAGATGTGGGAATGGAGAAATGCCACAGCCTTGTGACCATTTCCTGCAAAAGCAGCTTTAAACACAGTGCTAAGGGTCACTAAATATTCACAAGAATTGCAGCTCTGTAAATGACACATGCCCTCAAAAAAAATCCTGGGTTCGAATATCGATGAAAAAATTCACAAGAGGGCAAACTTTCAAGAAGACAATTTCAAGAAGCATAGTTAACTCATTTTTTCTTTTCTTCATTTTTTTTTCTTTAACAAAAAATGCCGTGTAAAAAGCTCAACATTAGGAATTAATAAGAAGCAAATCCAATCTACAAACTTTTACCTGACAACAGTCAGAATGATCATCAGTAAAAAATCTCTAAATAATAAATGCTTAAAGGGTTTTAGAGAACTGTGTACCCTCTAGCTGCTGGTGGGATGTCAACTGGTAACAGCCAGTAGTGAGAACAGAAAGGAGGTGCGTTTAAAGGTAAAAATTGAGCTACCATATGATCTGGTAGGCCCACTGCTACGCCTATCACCTGAGAATACCAGAATCAAAAACACACAGGCTGACAATCCTACACTGCAGCTCTATTTACCCTAGCCAGGACTTGGAACAAACAAAATGTCCATCAACTGATGAATCCACAAAGAAGTGGTCCATGTACACAAAGGAATATTACTACTATAAAAAATATAAATTAAATATAAAAAACAAACATAAGTAAGGAGACATAAGCTTTGGGGGTGTATCCGTGCACAATCCACTCTAATTTACAACCAAGGAAAACTACTTCCAGGGAGGTACTGTTTCCCTAGTAACCAGAGTGGGGAAGGTAGAAATGCTGCCTTCCTGTGGCCGTTTGCTGCAACAGCAACTTTAAAACCTGTGCTAAAGGTCACTTCATATTCACAAGGACTGCAGGGCTATAAATGACACCTGCCAACAAAATGTGTTGAGGGATGTAATGACAAAAAAATTCAAAATATGGAAGATACTTTAAGAAACCAATTGAATACGTAAGCTGTACTCACTCTTTAAAAAAAAAGGACACGGGTATAAGCTCAATATAAGGAATTATTAGACATATGCAAATCCAACCACAAAACGGTATCAGCTCACACCGGTCAGAATGACCATCAGCAAAAAAATACAAACCGTAAATCCTGAAGGGGTTGTGGAGAAATGCATACCCTCAACTTTAAGTGGCTCATAAACTGGTAAGTGCCACTAATGAAAACAGAATGGTGCTGCCTTTACAAGGTAAACATTGCGATGCCATATGATCCTGCAGGCCCACTTCTTGGCCTATAACCTAAGAAGACAGAAATATAAAGGCACAGGTAGGCAAAACGGCACTGCAGCAGTATTACAATAGCCAAGACATGGAAACAACCAAAAAGTCCATCAAGAGACAAAGGGACAAAGAAGAACTGGTACGTGTAAAGATGGAATATTAGCCACGGAAAAAAAATGAAACTGCAGTTTGCGGAACCATACATGAGTCTGGAGGTAATCAGACAACTTGAAGTAAGTCAGAAAGTGAAAGACACATATCCTATGATATCAATTACAGGATTTACCTAAAAATTGATACCAATGAAGATATTTCCACAGAGAAAGGCAATCACAGATTTATTAAACAAACTTATGGTTAGCCAATTAGAAAGTTGTGAAGATTGGATACATTAGGATATTGGGGTTAACAGATATACCAACACATGTGAAATATATAATCACTAAAGACCTACGGAATTCCAAGAGAAGACTACTCACCACTGTGTCATAACCTACATAGCAAATGCATCCCAAGATGAATAGACATATATGTATAGGTGTAAAACAAACACATCTTGCACACATAGAACAAAAAAAATTATAATCAAATCTGCTGTGATAAATAATAAAAATTAAAGAAACGAAGAAGTAATGAGGCATAAAATTATGGGGGTTATTTTGGCACACTCCATTCTAATTTACAACTTAGCAACAAGACCCCCAGGAAGGCTGTTCTGCCCTAGTAACCAGATTTGGCAATGGAGAAATACTGCCACCTAGTGGCCGTTTTCCACAACAGCTGCTTTAAACCCAGTGGTCAGTCACTTAATATTCAAGATTATTGCAGGCCTGTATATGACACCTGCACTCAAAAAAAATCCTGGGGTCAAAAATCGACCAAAACATTCAAAAGAGGGCCACCTTTAAAGAAGACCAATTCAAGAGGGAATTTTATTCGCAGTTTTTTCTTTTTTTAAACAAACAAACATGAAAAGGCACGGGAAAATACTCAGCATTAGGAATTATAGAAGACATGCAAATCCAATCTACAAAAACCTGTCAGCTCACACCAGTCAGAATGACCATCAGCGAAAAAACTACAAACAATAAATGCTGAAGTGGCTGTGGAGAAATGCGTACCCTCGGCTCTAATTGGGAGGTAAACTGCTAAGAGCCACTAATGAAAACAGAATCGAGGTGCCTTTAAAAGGTACACATTGAGCTACAATTCCATCCAGCAGGCCAACTGCTGGGTATATCACCTGAGAAGACTAGAATCAAAAGGACACAGACTGGCAATCCTGACCTCCAGCAATATTTCCCTTAGCCAACTCTTGGAAGCAACCAAAATGTCCATCAACAGATGAATGCACAAAGTAGTGGTCCGTGTACACAATGGAATATTACTCTGATAAAAATATAAATTAAATATGAAAAACAAACATAAGCAAGGAGTCATAAGCTCATGGAGGTTTATCCAGGCACATTCCAGTGTAATTTATGAGCAAAGAACACGACTTATAGGAAGGTTCTGTTTCCCTAGTAACCAGAGTGGGGAATGTAGAAATGTTGACGTCCTGTGGCTGTTACCCGCAACAGGTGCTGGAAAACCTGTGCTATTGACACTTCATATTCACAAGGACTGCAAGGCTGTAAATGACACCTGCCCTCAAAATGTCTTGAGGGAGGTAGTGGCCAAAAAAATTCAAAATGTGGCACATACTTCAAGAAAACAATTTGAATAGGTAAGTTGTACTCACTCTTTAAAAAAAAAAAAGGACATGGCTAAAAGCTCAATATAAGGAATTATTAGACGCTTGCAAATCCACCACAAAAAGGTATCAACTCACACAGTAAGAATGACTGTCAGCAGAAAAAAACATACATACAATAAATGTTGAAGGGGTTGTGGAAAAACGCATACCCTCAAATTTAAGTGGGATGTAGACTGGTAAGAGCCACTAATGAAAACAGAATAGAGGTGCCTTTAAAAGGTGAACAGTGAGGTACCATATGATCCAGCAGGCCCACTCCTGGGCCTGTAACCTAAGAAAAGAGAACTGTAGCAACACAGGCAGGCAAAACTGCACTGCAGCAGTATTACAATAACCAAGAGATGGAAGCAACCAAAAAGTCCATCAACAGGTGAATGGAGAAAGAAGAAGCAGTACATGTACAGATGGAATATTAGCCAAGGAAAAAAATGAAACAATGCCATTTGCAGCACCATAGATGAGTCTAGAAGTAATCACACACTTGAAGTAAGTCAGAAAGCAAAGAACACATATCTTATGATATCACTTATAGCTGTTACATAAAAATTGATAGCAATGAAGATATTTCCACAGAGAAAGGTAATCACGGATTCAATAAACAAACATATGGTTAACCAAATGGAAAGGAGTGAGGATTGGATAAATTAAGATATTGAGGGTAACAGTGATATACAAACACATGTGAAATATACAAGCACCAAACATCTACAGAATACCAAGAGAAGAGTACTCAACATTGTCTTATTACCTACATGGGAAATGAATCTGAAGATGAATGGATATATGTATATGTGTAAAAGAACCACTTCTTGCACACCTACAACAAAGAAAACATTGTAATCAAATTTGCTGTGATAACAAATAAAAATTAAAATAAAAAAATGAACAAGAAGTAATGAGACACATACTTATGGGGATTTTTCCTGGAATATTCCATTCTAATTACAAGCTAGGAACAGGACTCCCAGGAAGACCCTTTTCTGTAGTAACCAGATATGGGAATGGAGAAATGCTGCAGCCTTGTGGCCATTTCCTGTAACAGCACCTTTAAACACAGTGCTAAGGGTCACTTAATATTCACAAGAATTGCAGGTCTGTAAATGACACCTTCCCTCAAAAAAAACCCTGGTGTCGAAAATCGACCAAAAAACTAAAAAAGGGTAACCTTAAAAAAGACAATTTCAAGAAGCATATTTTACTCATATTTTTTCTTTTTTTTGTTTAACAAAAAAGGGCATAGAAAGAGATCAACATCAGGAATTAATAAAGACATGCAAATCCAATCTACAAAAGCTTTCAACTCACAACAGTCACAATGATCATCGGTAAAAAGGCTACAAACAATAAATGCTGAAGGGGATTTAGAGAACTGTGTACCCCTAGCTTCTGGTGGGATGTCAACTGGTAACAGCCAGTGGTGAGAAAAGATTGGAGGTGCAATTAAAGGGAAAAATTGAGCTACCATATGATATGGTAGGCCCATTTCTGGGCTTATCACTTGTGAAGACCAGAATCAAAAACACAGAGGCTGGCAATCCTGCACTGCAGGAATATTTACCATAGCCAACATTTGGAAGCAAACAAAATGTCCATCAACAGATGAATGCACAAAGAAGAAGTGGTCCATGTACACAATGGAATGTTACTCCGATAAAAAATATAAATTAAATACAAAAACAAATATAAGTAAGGAGACATAAGCTTTGGGGGTTTATCTGGACACATTCCACTCTAATTTACAACCAAGGAACACTACTTCCAGGAAGGGTCTGTTTCCCTAGTCACCAGAGTGGGGAATGTGGAAATGCTGACGCCATGTGGCTGTTACCCGCAACAACAGCTTTAAAAACTGCGCTAATGGTCACTTCATATTCACAATTACTGCAGGGCTATAAATGACACCTGCCCTCAAAATGTCTTGAGGGAGGTAATGGCCAAAAAATTCAAAATATGGCACATAATTCAAAAAAACAATTTGAGTAGGTAAGTTGTACTCACTCTTTAAAAATGGACATGGCAAGAAGCTCAATATAAGGAATTATTAGACATATGCAAATCCAACCACAAAAAGGTATCAGCTCACACCGGTCAGAATGACCATCAGCAAAAAAATAAAAACAATAAATGCTGAAGGGGTTGTGGAGAAATGCATACCCTCAAATTTAAGTGTGTCATAAACTGGTAAGAGCCACTAAGGAAAACAGAATGGGGGTGTCTTTAAAAGGTAACCATTGAGTTAACATATGATCCAGCAGTACCCCTCCTGGGCCTATAACCTAAGAGAACAGAATTGGAAAGACACAGGCAACAATAATGCACTGCAGCAGAATTATAAAAGCCAAGACACTGAACCGACCAAAGAGTCCATCAACCGATCAATGGACAAAGAACAAGTTGTACATGTACAGAGGTAATATTAGCCAAGGAAAAAAATGAAACAATGCCATTTGCAGCACCACAGACAAGTCTAGAGGTAATCACACAACTTGAAGTAAGTCAGAAAGCAAAGGACACATATCCTATGATATCAATTATAGGCGTTACCTAAAAATTGATAACCAATGAAGACATTTCCACACAGAAAGGCAATTACAGATTCAATAAGCAAATGTATGGTTAACCAAATGGAAAGGTGTGAGGATTGGATACATTAGGATATTTGGGTTAACAAAGATATACAAGCACATGTCAAATATATAATCATCAAAGACCTATGGAATTCCAAGAGAAGACTACTCAACATTGTTTCATAACCTACATGGCAAATGGATCCGAAGATGAATAGATATATGTATATGTGTAAAAGAACCACATCTTGCACACCTAGAACAAACAAAACATTGTAATCAAATTTTCTGTGATAACAAATAAAAAATTAGGGCTTTCCTGGTGGCGCAGTGGTTGAGGGTCCACCTGCCGATGCAGGGGACACGGGTTCATACCCCGGTCTGGGAAGACCCCACATGCCACAGAGCGGCTGGGCCCATGAGCCATGGCCACTGAACCTGCACGTCCAGAGCCTGTGCTCCGCAACGGGAGAGGCCACAGCAGTGAGAGGCCCACATACCACAAAAAAAAAAAAAAAATTAAAGTAAAAAAATGAACAAGAAGTAATGAGACATAAACTTATGGGGATTTTTCCTGGCACATTCCATTCAAATTTATAAGCTAGGAACAGGACTTCCAGGAATGCTCTGTTGCCCTAGTAACCAGAGCTGGGATTGGAGAAATGCCGCAGCCCTGTGATTGTTTCCCGCAAAAGCAGCTTTAAACACAGTGCTAATGGTCATTTAATATTCACAATAATTGCAGGTCTGTAAATGACACCTGCCCTAAAAAAAAATCTTGGGGTCCAAAATCGACCAAAAAATTCAAAAGAGGGCAACCTTTCAAGAACACAATTTCAAGAGACATATGTCACTCACATTATTACTTTTATTTTGTTTTTCTTTAACCAATCAAAGGGCATGGACATCAGAAATTAATAAAGACATGCAAATCCAATCTACAAAAACGTTCATGGCACAATTGTCCGAATGTTCACCAGCAAAGAAGTCTACAAACAATAAATGATGAGGGGGTTTTAGAGAACTGTGTACCCTCTAGCTGCTGGTGGGATGTAAACTGGTAACAGCCAGTAGTGAGAACAGAATGGACGTGCGCTTAAAGGTACAAACTGAGCTACCATATGGTCTGGTTAGCCCACTGCTGGGCCTATCACCTGAGAAGACCAGGTTCAAAAAGACACAGGCTGGCAATCCTACACTGCACCAATATTTACCATAGCCAAGACTTGGAAGCAACCAAAATGTCCATCAACAGATGAATGCACAAAGAAGAACTTGTTTATGTACACAATGGAATACTAGCCATGGAAAAGCATGAAACAGTGCCATTTGCACCACCAATGAAGGACCTAGAGATAATCACACAACATGAAGTAAGAAAGAAACTGAAAGACAGATATCCTATGATATCACTTATAGGTGTTACCTAAAAATTGATATCCATGAATTTATTTCCTAGAGAAGGACACTCGTAGATTAAGAAAACAAAATCACGTTTAACCTAATGGAAAGATGTGAGGAATGGATAAATTAGGATATGGGGGTTGACAGACCTATACTAATACATATGAAACATATAATAACCAAAGACCTATGGAATAGCAAGAGAGGTCTATTCAACACTCTGTAATAACCTACATGGGAAAGGATCCAAAGATGAATAGATACATAGATATAATGAACCAGATTCTGTACACACAGAAAAAACACAACATTTTATCAAATATGCTCCGATAAAAAATAAAAAATTTAAAAAACAAACAAGAAGTAAGGAGATATAGGCTGTTGGGGGTTTGACTTCGCACCTTCCACTCTAATTTGCAGCCTACTAACACGATTTCCAGAAAGGCTCTCTTGCCCATGTACCCAGAGTTGTAAATGTAGAAATGCTGCCGCCTTGTGGCCGTTCCCAGCAAGAGCGGCTTTAAACCCACAGCTAAGGATCACTTAATATTCACAAGGACTCAGGGCTGTAAAGGACACTTGCCCTCAAAAAATGTCCTGAGGAAGGAAATGGCCAAAAAACCTCAAAACAGTGCAAATTTTTCAAGAAAATCGTATGAAAAATTAAGTTTTACTCACTATTTTAAAATAAAAAAAGAAAATGGCTAAAAGCTCAACATCAGGAATTATTAGACTCATGCAAATCTAATCTACAAAAAGGTTTCAACACACACCAGTCGAATGACCATCAGCAAAAAGTCTACAAAAAATATGCTGAAGAGGTTTTAGAGAACTGTGTACTTTCTTGCTGCTGGTGAGGTGTAAAGTGGTAAGAGCAAATACTGAGAACAGAAAGGAGCTGTGTCTCAAAGTAAAAATTGAGCTACCATTCGATCCATCAGGCCCACTGCTGGGCTTATCACCTGAGAAGACCAGAATTGACAAGACACAGGCTGACAAAGCTGCACTGCAGCCATATTCAGAATAGCCAAGAAATGGAAGCAACCAAAATGTCCCTCAACAGATGAATGCACAAGAAGAAGTAATCCATGTACACAGTGGAATAGTAACCATTGAAAACAGTGAAACACTGCTCTTTGCAGCACCATAAATGGGCCTAGAGATAAGCAGAGAACATTTGGTAAGTCAGAAAGTAAAAGACAAATATCTTATCATATCACTTATAGGTGTTATCTAACAACTGACACAAATGAACTTATTTCCACAGAGGAGACACTCACAGACTTAGAAAAGAAACTCTGGTTATCTAAAAGAAAGGTGGGAGGAATGGATAAACTAATACTAGGGTTACCATATGTATCCAAATACATATTAAATACATATATCAAAAAGCCTGACCATATACCAAGGAAGGGCTACTGAACACTCTGTATTAATTTAAATGAGAAGAGGATCTGGACATGAATAGATATATATAATGTACAAATGAACCAGATTGTGTACACTTAGAACAAATAATATTCTAATCATTACCCTGATTAGATAAAATACATTAAAACAACGCACAAGAAGTACTGAGACATAAACTTACGGGGGTTTTTCCTGACACATTCCATTCTAATTTACAAACTAGAAACATGACTTCCAGGAAAGATCTACTGCCCTAGTAACCAGATTTGGGAATGGAGAAACGCTGCCACCTTGTGGACGTTTCCCACAACAGCAGCTTTAAACTCCGTGTTAATGGTCACTTAATATTAACAATAATTGCAGCCCCCTAAATGACACCTGCCCTCAAAAAAAAAAAATCCAGAGGTTGAAAATCAACCAAAAAATTCAAAAGAGGGAAACCTTTCAGAATTCAGAACAATGATAGTGACAATGATCCAGGGCCTTGGAAAAAGAATGAGGGCAAAGACCGAGAAGATGCAAGAAATGTTTAACAAACACCTAGAAGAATTAAAAAAGAAACACCTAGAAGATTTAAAGAACAAACAAACAGAGATGAACAATACAATAACTGAAATGAAAAATACACTAGACGGTATCAATAGCAGAATAACTGAGGCAGAAGGACGGATAAGTGACCTGGAGCCAGAATGGAGGAATTCACTTGCACGGAACAGAAAAAAGAAAATAGAATGAAAAGAAATGAAGACAGCCCAAGAGACCTCTGGGACTACATTAAATGCAACAACATTCGCATTATAGGGGTCCCAGAAAGAGAAGAGAGAGAGAAAGGATCCGAGAAAATATTTGAAGAGATTATTTTCAAAAATTTCCCTAACACGGGAAAGGAAATAGCCACCAGAGTCCAGGAAGCGCAGAGAGTTCTAGGCAGGATAAGCCCAAGGAGAAACATGACGAGACACATGATAATCAAATTGACAAAAAGACAATGAAAAATTATTGAAAGCAACAAGGGAAAAACGACAAATAAAAGACAAGGGAACAGCTAATTTCTCAGCAGAAACTCTACAAGTCAGAAGGGAGTGGCATGATATATTTAAAGTGATGAAAGGGAAGAACCTACACCAAGAGTACTCTACCCGGCAAGGATCTCATTCAGATTTGATGGAGAAATCAAAATCTTCACAGACAAGCAAAAGCTAAGAGAGTTCAGCACCACCAAACCAGCTCTACAACAAATACTAAAAGAATTTCTAAGTGGGAAACGCAAGAGAGGAAAAGGACCTACAAAAACAAACCCATAACAATTAAGAAAATGGTAGTAGGTACATACATATCGATATTACCTTAAACCTGAATGGATTACATGCTCCAACCAAAAAACACAGGCTTGCTGAATGTATACAAAAACAAGATCCATATATATGCTGTTTACAAGAGACCCACTTCAGACGTAGGGACACATACAGACTGAAAGTGAGGGGATGGAAAAAGATATTCCATGCACATGGAAATCAAAAGAAAGCTTGTGTAGCAACATCAGATTTTAACCCCTGGTGGCGCAGTGGTTAAGAATCTGCCTGCCAATGCAGGAGACATGGGTTTGAGCCCTGGTCCGGGAAGATCGCACAGCACATGGAGCAGCTAAGCCCGCGTGCCACAACTACTGAGCCCGTGTGCCACAACTACTGAAGCCCGTGAGCATAGAGCCCATACTCTGCAACAAGAGAAGCCACCACAATAGGCATGCGCACTGCAATGGAAGAGTAGCCCACACTCTCCATGACTAGAGAAGCCCCGCACGCACCAACAAAGACCCAACACAGCCAAAAATAAATAAAATAAATAAATTATTTTAAAAAATAGACTTAGATTTAAATAGATTTTCATAGATTTAGATAGACTTTAAAATAAATAATGTTACAATAGACAAGGAAGGACACTAAATAATGATCAAGGGATCAATCCAAAAAGAAGATATAACAATTATAAATATATATGCACCCAACATAGGAGCACCTCAATACATAAGGCAACTGCTAATATCTATAAATGAAGAAATCGACAGTAACACAATAATAGAGGGGGAATTTAACACCTCACACCAATGGACGGATCATGCTAAATGAAAAATAAATAAGGAAACAGAAGCTTTAAAAGACACAATAGACAAGACAGATTTAATTGATATTTATAGGACATTCCATCCAAAAACAGCAGATTACATTTCTTCTCAAGTGTGCATGGAACATTCTCCAGTATAGAGCACATCTTGGCTCACAAATCAAGCATCAGTAAATTTAAGAAAGTTGACGTCTTATCAAGCATCTTTTCTGACCACAACACTATGAGATTAGAAATTAATTACAGGGAAAAAAACATAAAAAACACAAAAACATGGAGGCTAAACAATACGTTACTAAATAACCAAGAGATCACTGCAGAAATCAAAGAGGAAATAAAAAAATACCTATAGACAAATGAGAATGAAAACACGATGATCCGAAACCTATGGGATGCAGCAAAAGCAGTTCTAAGAGGGAAGTTTATAGCTCTAACAGCCTACCCCAAGAAAAAAGAAAAATCTCAAATAAACAATATAACCTTACACCTAGGGGAACTAGAGAAAAAAGAACCATCCCACCAAAGTTAGCAAATGGAAATAAATCATAGAAATCAGAGCAGAAATAAATGAAATGGAAACAAAGAGAACAATAGCAGAGATCAATAAAACTAAAAGCTGCTTCCTTGAGAAGATAAACAATATTGATAAACCATTAGCCAGACTCATCAAGAAAAAGAGGGAGAGGACTCAAATCAATAAAGTTAAAAATGAAAAAGGAGAAATTACAACAGACACCACAGAAATACAAAGCATCCTAAGAGATGACTACAAGCAACTCTATGCCAATGAAATGGACAATCTGGAAGAAATGGACAAATTCCTAGAAAGGTATAACCTTTGGTTCAAGACTGAACCAGAAAGAAATAGAAAACATGAACAGACCAATCACAAGTAATGAAATGGAAACTGTGATTAAAAATATTCCAACAAACAAAAGTCCTGGACCAGATGGCTTCACTGGTGAATTCTATCAAACATTTAGAGGTGAGCTAACACCCATCCTTGTCAAACTCTTCCAAAAAATTGCAGTGGAAGGAACACTCCCAAACTCATTCGATGAGGCCACCATCACCCTGACACCAAAACCAGACAAAGATACTACAAAAAAAGAAACTTACAGACCAATATCACTGATGAATATAGATGCAAAAATCCTGAACAAAATACTAGCAAACAGAATCCAACAACACATTAAAAGGATCATACACCAAGATCAAGTGGGATTTATCCCAGGGATGCAAGGATTCTTCAATATACGCAAATCATTGAGTGTGATACACCATATTAACAAATTGAAGAAGAAAAACCATATGATCATCTCAATAGATGCAGAAAAAGCTTTTGACAAAATTCAACACCCATTTATGATGAAAACTCTCCAGAAAGTGGGCATAGAGGGAACCTACCTCAACATAATAGAGGACATATATGACAAACCCACAGCAAACATCATTCTCAATGGTGAGAAGCTGAAAGCATTTCCTCCAAGATCAGGAAAACAAGGATGTCCACTCTTACCTCTATTATTCAAGATAGTTTTGTAAGTTCTAGCTTCAGCAATCAGAGAAGAAAGAGAAATAAAAGGAATACAAATTGGAAAATAAGAAGTAAAACTGTCACTGTTTGCAGATGACATGATACTATCCATAGAGAATCCTAAAGATGCTACCAGAAAACAACTAGAGCTAATCAATGAATTTGGTAAAGTTGCTGGATACAAAATTAATGTACAGAAATCTACTGCATTCCTATATACTAAGGATGAAAAATCTGAAAGAGAAAATAAGGAAACACTCCCATTTACCATTGCAACAAAAAGAATAAAATACCTTGGAATAAACCTACCTAGGGAGACAAAAGACCTGTATGCAGAAAACTATAAGACACTGATGAAAGAAGTTAAAAATGATACCAACAGGTGGAGAGATATATCATGTTCTTGGATTGGAAGAATAAATATTGTGAAAATGACTGTACTACCCAAAGCAATCTACAGATTCAGTGTAATCCCTATCAAATTAACAATGGCATTTTTTTTACAGAACTAGAACAAGAAATCTTAACATTGGTATGGAGACACAAAAGACCCCGAATAGCCAAAGCAGTCTTGGGGGAAAAAAGCAGTGCTGGAGGAATCAGACTCCCTGACTTCAGACTATACTACAAAGCTACAGTAATCAAGACAATATGGTACTGGCACAAAAACAGAAATATAGATCAATGGCACAAGATAGAAAGCCCAGAGATAAACCCATGCACCTATGGTCAGCTAATCTATGACAAAAGAGGCAAGGATATACAATGGAGAAAAGACAGTCTCTTCAATCAGTGGTGCTGGTAAAACTGGACAGCTACTTGTAAAAGGATGAAATTAGAACACGCCCTAACACCATACACAAAAATGAACTCAAAATGGATTAGAGACCTAAATGTAACACCAGACACTATAAAACTATTAGAGGAAAACATAGGAAGAACACTCTTTGACATAAATTACAGCAAGATATTTTTTGGTCCACCTCCTAGTGTAATGGAAATAAAAACAAAAATAAACTAATGGGACCTAATGAAACTTCAAAGCTTTTGCACAGCAAAGGAAAAGATAAAAAAGACGAAAAGGCAACCCTCAGAATGGGAGAAAATATTTGCAAATGAATCAAAGCACAAAGGATTAATCTCCAAAATATATAAACAGCTCATGCAGCTCAATATTAAAAAAACAAACAACCCAATCCAAAAATGGGCAGAAGACCTAAATAGACATTTCTCCAAAGAAGACATACAGATGGCCAAGAAGCACATGAAAAGCTGCTCAACATCACTAATTATTAGAGAAATGCAAATCAAAACTACAATGAGGTATCACCTCACACCAGTTAGAATGGGCATCATCAGAAAATCTACAAACAACAAATGCTGCAGAGGGTGTGTGCACTGTTGGTGGGAATATAAATTGATGCAGTCACTATGGAGAACAGTATGGAGGTTCCTTTAAAAACTAAAAATAGAACTACCTCATGACCTAGCAATCCTGCATATAGCCAGAGAACACCATAATTCAAAAAGACACATTCACCGCAATGTTCATTGTAGCACTCTTCACAATAGTCAGGTCATGGAAGCAACCTAAATGCCCATCAACAGACGAATGGATAAAGAAGATGTGGTACATATATACAAATGGAATATTACTCAGCCATAAAAAGGAGCAAAACTGGGTCATTTGTAGAGACGTGTATGTATGTAGAGACTGTTATACAGAGTGAAGTAATTCAAGAAGAGAAAAACAAATATCATATATTAACACATATGTGGAAATGAGAAAAATGGTATACATGAACAGGTCTTCAGGGCAGAAATAGAGACACAGATGTAGAGAACAAACGTATGGATACCAAGGGGGGAAAGTGGCTGGGGGTGTGGGATGAATTGGGAGACTGGGATTGGCATATATACAGTAATATGTATAAAATAGATAACTAATAAGAACGTGCTGTATAAAAAAATAAAATTAAAAAATTAAAAAACAATAAAACAGAAAGAAAAAGTTCTACCCTTCCCCTAAATGTATTTATATGAATGAATTATATCTATGCTTATATCTATAAATACAAAAAAACAAATAAAACCTACCTTGAACCAAAAAAAGAAAATAAAAGGAAAAACAAAACAGAACCCACCAGTTATAAAGATGAAAACGCTATCAGGACACTTGCTCCAGGGGTAAACAATTCTGAAGTTGGTCAGAGGTGGGGAATCGTCTCACAGGCAGCCAGCAGCCACCCCGCAAGGAGCGTCCTCATTGCAAAGCTGGTGGACAGTGCCGAGGCGTCTCTGAGTAAACGTGAGCTGAATCCCAGGCCAGCTGCTGCTGAACTTTTCCCACCTTTCCCAGGTAAAACACCTGAATGTGTGCAAGGACTTTAACGCCTAGAGGAAGGGCCTTGGAGCCACACCAGCGACAGCATGCAGGCCCGAGTTGGTGCCTGCAGGCCAGCCAGGATGGTCGTGGCCCTGGGCATTCTTCTGGAAACTTTCCATTTCCCTACCTGAGTTACCCCTCCTGTCCTGGTCCCCACTGCTTCTTTCCTTCCTCACCTCTGCCCAGGGAAAAATTCCAACGGCAGTTATTGGTGACACATCGTCTTCTTTACCAGGTGGCAGACTGGCAACACCTGCAGAAAGTCCAGCAGAGTCCCACTCACACCTGGCCACCCACAGAGCTGTGGCCCCCTCACTCCCTCCCACCAGCCCAGCCCAGAGACTGCTGACGGGCAGAGAATATGGCATCAGGCACAGCTGCAGGCACTCTTGCTGCCTGGAGGGGTACACCTGGGGAGGGCCGGCCGGCCGAGTCAGGCTGCACAGGTCAGCCAATCCTTGCCCATCAAGGGTGCAGAGTTGCAGAAAATGGGCCCTGCTGCACTGGCCAGGTCCAAGGAACAGGTGTGGCGTCCTGAGGGTCAGGATAGACAATGGGCTGCAGCTCTGGCTTGTTTTCTAATCATTTTATCTGGCCCATGAGTGGGAGACAACTTCACGAAGGCCCTCTCCTAATGAGAAGAAGCCAGGAGTCAGGGAGAGGAGGGGTGGTGGGTGGAGACAGAGGCCTGGTGCCCCGGCTGCAGTGGAAGCCTCTGGAAGACCAGGCGGAGTAAGGCCACACAGAGTGAAGCCCAGGGTCACAGACCTGTCGGAGCTGCTGTTTGTTAGTTCAGGTCCTGCTCTGAGGTGCTCTGGGTCAGCTCTGACCAACAGGTGAGCTGGGGTGCTCTGCGATGAGGGCTATGTGCACGGTTCCTTTGTGCCCAGCCCTGCTGGGGTACCTGCCCAGGTGAGCTCCGTATACTGGGATGGCCCTGCCCATGAGAGCCCCGTGGGCTACTGGGTGCCAGCCCAGGTGAGCTCCATATCCTGGGAGGAGCCTGACCATGAGAGCCCTGTGGGCTGCTGGGTACTTTTACAGGTGAGCTCCATATCCTGGGAGGGGCCTGACCACGAGAGCCCCGTGGGCTGCTGGGTACCTGGTAAAGTATGTCAGGACAGTCAGTGAAGCCACCGAGGATATACATCCAGTAGTTCCTAATTCCTACACACTGCTCGTCACTCTACTCTCCACCAGCACCTAGTATTCTGTATTAGACTTAAAAGATGCCTTCTGCTATATTCCATTAGTTCCAGAGTCACAAGAAAGTTTAGCTTTTGACTAGCAGGACTCAACATACAACAAAAAGAATACTGCTGGGCTGTCCTACCACAAGGGTTCAAAAATTCCCCCACCATCTTTGGGGAAACTTTAGCTAAAGACCTAAACGATCTACCTCTGGAGAAGTGAACCCTCCTTCAATATGCAGACGACAATCTGATCACCAGCCCTACTAAGGAGGTCTCTGAACTACCCAGGCAATAAAGGATAGAAAGTGTCCAAGAAAAAGGCTCAAGTATCACAGACTAAGGTGACTTGCCTGGGCTTCATTCTCACAGATGGTCGGAGAAGCCAATCCCGGGAAAGGGAAGAAGCCATTTTCAGCCTTACCCTTCCTAAAACAAGAAGACAGCTTAAGGGTTCCTGGGGAGGCCGGGGTTTGCTGCATCTGGATCCCTAAATACAGTGTAATAGCTGGGCCTCTATATGAAACACTGAAAAGAAAAGATGATGATCCTTTTGAATAGAATCCAGAAGCAGCCTTTCAAGAATTGAAAGAGCAGTTAATTCAGGCCCTTGCCCTGGACCTCCCTAATTTAACTAAACCCTTTGACCTTTACATTCCCGGTAGAAGGTGAATCGCCCTTGGAGTATTAGTGCAAAAACTGGGACCACTTGAAATGGAATAACTTAAGAATGCCCTCCAGGTAGGAGAAATTATGGTAACCAAGGGCTGGGCCCGTCGCCCCATCCGGCCAGGATACTGGGAGTATCTAAAAACCTGGAAATCAGCAGCCTGCATGACCCTCCTAAGGGAAAAGAACCCCACTTAGTGATCCTAACCACCCACCATGCCATGAAATTGCAGGCATCACTCCGTGGGCACACAGACCTCAAGAGAAGAGGCCCTCCAACTCCAACCTCCAGAGAGACAACCTGGGGCAATGGGCCCCCATGACGACTCGTGTGACCATCACCTTACCTGGAGCTTCTCTCAGAAAACAAGAGTGTGCCCCAAAAGAGCAGACTACTGCTTGCAGGACTTAATGCACCCAGAGGGGAGCTAATAAGCTTGGCGGGGGAACCGTATATCATGCTGTCACCATAGAAAAGCCTACAGACACCGTGGTGATGGCGGCCAATAAGACTGGCTGGACTCCTGGCTACTTCAAAAGGCCGTTGACTCAGTGGCCGTCATGGTCCTGGATCACCACCGGCCCTGGACTGTCTGGGAGTTGAGCGGGCTGGGCTCTGACACCTGGTGCTGTTTTTAAGTTAATTCAGTGGCCTAATTGAAGAAAGTGCAGACTACTAATCAGAGCATCTTGGCTGGCAGAAACCATCAGCCTAAGGTGGCCGAACAAATGTGGGGTCGGGGTAAAACTGGCAACCCTAGCGTCTCTGAGCATCTCTTTCCTGGACCCTTAAAAGTCATTAGAATCTATAAAACTTCAAATATTGGTTCTCAGGCACACGAACAGTGAGGGAGGAGCCCTGGGGACAATCAAACTCACCTGGAGGCTGCTGGGGAGAAGCTCTGCCCCTCCCCCCGGGTATGAGGACTCCCAACTCAGCACAAAGCAGTTACAGAAGAGGGGTCTGCACCCTCAGCCCCCCTAGAATGAGGAACGAAGAAAAGGCAGAGGAGGGCTTTGTCACTGGCAAAGCCCATTAAAAATTCCTGGGAGATAAATAGAATCTGGGCAATAAAATAAAGTCTAATCTGTTTTTCCTTTGTGCTTTCTCTAATTTCACTTGCTCGTAGGGTTCCGCAGGCAGAGGCCTCACATCCGGCACTTCAAACCCGATTTCCTAGTGCAAAATGGCTGGGCCGACACCTCAGCTCGTGGGCCCCCTGCAGGCTCCCCGACATACAGCCTGAGCTCCAGACAACCCGGCCCTCGAGAGCTCCGCCCCCTCCCTCCTGCTGATGCTGACAGGATCCCTACACAGCAGCCCTGTCCACAGCCCGCGGGGGACTGCCCGCTCTCACCTCTCCATTCACTGATCAAAATATAAAGTTTTCCTTTGCTCTGAACCAAACTTAGTCTCGTTCTCTTGGCTCCAGTGACACTGGGCAGGGGGACCCTTGTTGGGGCCCACTCTGGAGGATCAGTAACAGAAATTGAGAACATTGTAACTTCAATGAACAGACATGTGAGCCAAACTGTAATTAACATAGAGCAGTGTATAAGGCTCGTGTAAAATAAGATGTTTCTAACACTTCCATTTGATATTTCCATCACTTCATTATAAGCAAGTTCAGTGGAGGGGTTTGTCTTCTTTTTCAGGTCAACATTAGAGAAATGAAGGGATTTCTTTCCAAGAATGTACATCTAATAATCTTGGATGAAGCTTCAATCTTGTTTTGAATGCTTTTCCACTGAAAGTGATATCTCTCTTTCAGCTCCCCCATTTCTGAGAAGTATAAAGTCTTATAACTTATTATTATCAAAGGGAAAATGCGGGAGGAGGGATGAATTAAGAGTTTGGGATTAACACATACACACTGCAATGTATAAAATAGATCATCAACAAGGAACTACTGTATAGCACAGGGAGCTACACTCAATATTTTGTAATAACATATAAGGGGAAATAATCTGAAAAAGAAGATATATCTATATCTACATCATCTATCAATGACAGATAAAATGTAACCTAAAGGAGAGCAATGGTGAGCACTTCTGACCCTGAAGACTTCAATCATCTAAAGCTCAGACCCTGCCTACTGCCCAAGGTCCTTAATGAACATACATGTACCTGTAGCTTAAAAATTTCCCAGTTTGGGATACGGGGAGACACTGATTTGGAAAAATCCCTGGTGTTCTCCTTCCATGCAGGGGACTCCTCCTACAGCTAAAACATGCCTGTGACACCAGAAGATGGTACACCGTTTGAACGAGAAGAATTTGGAAAAGACACAACATCTCCTCATCTACTGGTAGTCGAGTTCACACCTCCAGCCACTTTACTAACAAGCTCCCCACTGGGAGAATCAGCACTTTTAACCTCCTGTTTCGTACAGTTTGCCATTTGTCTGGAGGACGAACGGAAAGAGGGGGAAACAGTGAGAGACGAGCTCTAGGTGTTTGGACAGGCACATGTCACTCTAATTTCCAATCAGAAAGAAGAATTAACCAAAGGCTCAACCTGCCCCCTGGAACCAGAATAGGGCCCGGAGCAATGCTGTGGTTTTGTGGCCAGTTCCCAAAAAAGTGAGTTGAAAAATGGAGCTCAGGGGCACTGCAATTCGCAAACCTGCAGGGGCATAAATGATAACTATCATCCAAAAATATATTGAGGTAAGGAAATGAAAAGGATTTGAAAGCAAGGCAGAATTGCAGGAAACAGTTTTCAAGAGGTAGATTGGACTCGTCTTGAGAGCACATGAAAAGTGGCAGAACTTCGCCAATGATGCAGTGGCCAAACAAGCGGGCAATGCAAATCAGCACTACAAAGAAGTCTCACTTTGCATCCATCAAAAGGGCCATCCCGGAAAAGTGTAAAAACCAGAAATGCAGGACAGGCCATGGAGAAAGGTTTCAAAGGTTTCTAAAACGCACCTCATTTTTCATCTCGTGGTACTTGGGTTCACCATTCCAGCCGGTTTACTAACAATCTCCCCAGTTGGAGAATTAGCACCTTTAACCTCCTGTTTCATACAGTTTGCAATTTGTCTGGATGATGAACGGGAAGAGGGGGAACCAATGAGAGACTAGCTCTAGATGTTTGGACAGGCACATGTCACTCTAATTTCCAATCAGGAAGAAGAATTAACCAAAGGCTCTGCTTACTACCCGGAACCAAAATAGGTCTTGAAGCAATCCTGCAGTTTTGGGGCCAGCTCCTAAAAAAGTGAGTTGAAAAATGGAGCTCAGTGGCACTGAAATTCACAAACCTGCAAAGTTATAAATGATAACTATCGTCCAAGAACATATTCAGATAAGGCAACGAAAAGAATTTGAAAGCAAGGCACAATTACAGGAAACAATTTTCAAGGGGTAGATTGGAGTCACCTTGAAAGCACATGAAAAGCGGCAGAACTTCTCCAATGATGCAGTTGGCCAAAAAGGGCGTATGCGTTTTTCTTGAATAGATGGAGGAAAAACGCGTATGTCCTTTTTGGCCAGCCAAACAAGCAGGCAATGCAAATCAGTACTACAAAGAAGTCTCACTTCGCATCTGACAAAAGGGCCATCCCAGAAAAGTGTAAAAACCAGAAATGCAGGACAGGCCATGGAGAAAAGGGAACCTTGTTATGCTGATGGACGGGGGGTGATGTAAATTGCCAAAGGCCACTCTGGATAAGTGTATGATGTTTTGTAAAACATCTAGGAAACAGAGCTACAGAGCATAGGGCACTTCCACTCATGGGCATGTATCTTGGGAAAACGAAAAATCGATAGGACACAGGCACCCCAAAGTTTAGTGCTGCTCTGTTTACAAGAACCTCGACTTGGTTACACCTTAAATATCCCAGGAAAGAGAAAAATGGATGAAGAAGTTGTTCTACTTATGCACAATGGAATATCACTCAGCCATGAAATCAAAGTCATAAGGCTAGTAGCAGCATAATGAGTGGATTTAGGTACGATGATTCTAAGTGAAATAAGTCACTCAGATAAAGAAACTAATCATAAGATATCACTTATAGGGGGAATGTAAAAATCGCTACACATGAACTGAAGTACAAATCAGAACAGAGTCACACATTTAGAAAACACACTTATTGCTGCTTAAGGGGAAAGGTGAGGTGGGGTGATGCATAAAAAAAGAGTTTGAAATTAGCACAGATACCATTCCATAAACCAAATAAGTAACAGACAAGACCTACTCATTGCTCAATGAACTGGACTCAACACACCCTATTCACCACAGAAGATTATATCTGACTAGTAAGAATCTTAAAAAGTATTTATTGATATCTTTGTAAGTGAATCAAATGGGTTTAAAGCCGCATAAGCACAGCACTGAAAACCAGGTAAACCCCATTATAAAAATAAATTACAAAAAAAAAAGACAGTGAGAGATTGAGAAATTCTTACAAAATTTGTTCAGGGGCTGTGATGCAACCTGGATTGACCACATCTAGACCCACAGCTGGATGAGACATAAAGCTGGACACTCTTGGGGCAGAGAGGACTGGTGAGCTTGGATGAGCAAATGCAGACCCTTTAAAGTAATACTGCGTGGTACCCATTCCATGGTTCCCAAATCTCCAGGTTCAGGGGATTCTTGCGACAGCAAAAACATGCATGGTAAACCCACAGGATGGTACAACGTCTGATCAGGAAAGGTTTCTAAAACGCACCTCATCTATTCATCTCCTGGTGCTTGGGTTCGCCATTCTATCTGCTTTACTAACAATCTCCCCACTTGGAGAATCAGCACCTTTAACCTCCTGTTTCGTACAGTTTGCAATATGTCCACAGGATGAACGGGAAGAAGGGGAACCAATGAGAGACTAGCTCTAGGTGTTTGGACAGGCAGATGTTACTCTAATTTCCAATCAGGAAGAAGAATTAACCAAAGGCTCAGCTTGCTCCCCAGAAGCAGAATAGGGCCTGAAGCAATCCTGCGGTTTTGCGGCCAGCTCCCAGAAAAATGGAGCTCAGGGGCAGTGCAATTCACAAAGCTGTAGGGTTATAAATGATAACTCTCGTCCAAAAATATATTGAGGTAAGACAATGAAAAGGATTTGAAAGCAAGGCACAATTGCAGGAAACAGTTTTCAAGAGGCAGATTGGACTCGCCTTTAAAGCACGTGGAAAGCGGCAGAATTTCACCTATGATGAAGTTAGCCACAAAAGGCCTATGCGTTTTTCCTGAATATATTCAGGAAAAACACATCCGCCCTTTTTGGCCAACCAAACAAGCGGGCAATGCAAATCAGCAGTACAAAGAAGTCTCACTTCACATCCGTCAAAAGGGCCATCCTGGAAAGGTGTAAAAACCAGAAATGGAGGACAGGCCATGGAGAAGAGGGAGCCTTGTTATACTGATGGGCAGGGCGATATAAACTGCCAACGGCCACTCTGGAGAAGTCTATGGTGTTTCCTAAAACATCTGAATAACAGAGCTACAGAGCATATGGCACTTCCATTCATGGGCGTATATGCTGGGAAAACCAAAAATCGACAGGACACAGGCACCCCAAATTTTAGTGCTGCTCTGTTTACAAGAACCTCGACTTGGGTACACCTTAAATATCCCAGGAAAGAGAAAAATAGATAAAGAAGTTGTGGTACTTACGTACAATGGAATATCACTGAGTCATGAAATCAATGTCATAAGGCCACTAGCAGCATGAGTGGATTTAGGTATGATAATTCTAAGTGAAATAAGTCAGACAGAAAAAGAAGCTTATCATAAGATATCACTTATAGAGGGAATGTAAACATGGCTACACATGAACTGAATTACAAAACAGAACAGAGTCACACATTTAGAAAACACACATGGCTGCTTAAGGGGAAAGGTGAGGAGGGCTGCTGCATAAAACAAGAGTTTGAAATTAGCACAGATATCGTTTCATAAACCAAATATGTACTAGACAAGACCTACTCATTGCTCAATGAACTGCACTCAACACACCCTACTCACCGCAGAAGAATATACCTGAGTAGTAAGAATCCTAAAAAGTATTTATTGATATCTCTCTGTAAGTGAATCAAGTGGGTGTAAAGCAGCATAAACACAACATTGAAAATCAGCTAAACCCCATTATAAAAATGAATTACAAAAAACAAAAAGATAGTGAAAGAGAGAGAAATTCTTACAAAATTCATTCAGGGACTGTGATGCAACCTGGATTGACCACATCTAGACCCACAGCTGGATGAGTCATAAGGCTGGACAGTCTTGGGGCTGAGAGGATTGGTGAGGTTGGGTGAGCAAATGCAGACCCTTTAAAGTAATACTGCATGGTACCAATTCCACGGGTCCCAAATCTCCAGGTTCAAGGGAATTTTCCTCCAGCTAAAACATGCATGGGAAACCCAGTGGATGGTACACAGTGTGATTGGGAAAGGTTTCTAAAACGCACCTCATTTTTCGTCTCCTGGTGCTCGGGTTCGCCATTCCAGCCACCTACTAACAATCTCCCCAGTTGGAGAATCAGCACCTTTAACCTCCTGTTTTGTACAGTTGGCAATTTGTCCGGAGGATGAACGGCAAGAGGGGGACCAATGAGAGACTAGCTTTAAGTCTTTGCACAGGCACATGTCACTCTAATTTCAGTTTGCTCCCCGGAACCAGAATAGGGCCTGAAGAAATCCTGCAATTTTGGGGCCAGCTCCCAAAAAAGCGAGTTGAAAAATGGAGCTCAGGGGCACTGCAAATCACAAACCTGTAGGGTCCTAAATGATAACTATCATCCAAAAACATACTGAGGTAAGGCAATGAAAACGAGAGCAAGCCAGAATTGCAAGAAACAGTTTTCAAGGGGTAGATTGGAGTCGCCTTGAAAGCACATGAAAAGCGGCAGAACTTATACGGGTGCGTGTGTCTTTTTGAATTATGGTTTTCTCTGGGTATATGCCTATAGTGGGATTGCTGTGTTATATGGTAGTTCTATTTTTAGTTTTTTAAGGAACATCCATACTGTTTTCATAGTGGTTGTATCAATTTACATTCCCACGAACAGTGCACACTTTTCTCCACACCCTCTCCAGCATTTATTGTTTGTACATTTTTTCATGATCTCCATTCTGACTGGTGTGAGGAGCTACCTCATAGTTTTGATTTGAATTTCTCTAATGGTTAGTGATGTTGAGCATGCATTCATGTGTTTGTTGGTAATGTGTATATCTTCTTTGGAGAAATGTCTATTTAGGTCTTCTGCCCATTTTTGGATTGGGTTGTTTGTTTGCTTGATATTGAGTTTCATGAGCTGCTTGTAAATTTTGGAGATTAATCCTCTGTCAGTTGCTTCATTTGAAAATATGTTCTCCCATTCTGAGTGTTGTCTTTTCATCTTGTTTATGGTTTCCTTTGCTGTGCAAAAGCTTTTAAGTTTCATTAGGTCCCATGTGTCTCTTTTTGTTTTTATTTCGATTTCTCTAGGAGGTGGGTCAAAAAGGATCTTGCTGTGATTTATGTCATAGAGTGTTCTATGTTTTCCTCTAAGAATTTTATAGTGTCTGGCTTTACATTTAGGTCTTTAATCCATTTTGAGTTTATTTTTGTGTATGGTGTCAGGGAGTGTTCTAATTTTATTCTTTTACATGTAGCTCTGCATTTTCCCCAGCACCACTTATTGAAGAGGCTGTCTTTTCTCCATTGTATATTCTTGTCTCCTTTATCAAAAATAAGGTGACCATATGTGCGTGGGTTTATGTCTGGGTTTTCTATCCTGTTCCATTGATGTATATTTCTGTTCTTGGGCCAGTACCATACTGTATTGATTACTGTAGCTTTGTATTATAGTCTGACGTATGGGACCCTGATTCCTCCAGCTCCATTTTTCTTTCTCAGGACTGCTTTGCATATTCAGGCTCTTTTGTGTTTCCATACAAATTGTGAAATTTTTTGTTCTAGTGCTGTAAAAAATGCCATTGGTAGTTTGATAGGGATTGCATTGAATCTGTAGATTGCTTTGGGTAGTATAGTCATTTTCACAATGTTGATTCTTCCAATCCAAGAACATGGTATATCTTACCATCTGTTTGTGTCATCTTTGAATTCTTTCATCAGTGTCTTATAGTTCTCTGAGTACATCTCTTTTACCTCCTTAGGTAGGTTTATTCCAAGTATTTTATTCTTTTTGTTGCAATGGTGAATGGGAGTTTCCTTAATTTCTATTTCTGACCTTTCATTATTAGTGTATAGAAATACAACAGATTTCTGTGCATTAATTTTGTATCCTGCAACATTACCAAATTAATTGATTAGTTCTAGTAGTTTTCTTGTGGTATCTTTAGGATTCTATATGTATACTATCATGTCATCTGCAAACAGTGACAGTTTTACTTCTTCTTTTCCAATTTGTATTCCTTTTATTTCTTTTTCTTCTCTGATTGCTGTGGCTAGGACTTCCACAACTATGTTGAATAACAGTGGCTCCAGTGGACATCCTTGTCTTGTTCCTCATCTTAGAGGAAATGCTTTCAGTTTTTCACCATTGAGAAGATGTTTCCTGTGGGTCTGTCATATATGGCCTTTATTATGTTGAGGTAGGTTCCCTCTATGCCCACTTTCTGGAGAGTTTTTATCATAAATTAGTGTTTGTTGAATCTTGTCAAGAGATTTTTCTGCATCTATTGAGATGATCATATGGTTTTTATCCTTCAATTTGTTAATATGGTGTATCACATTGATTGATTTGTGTATATTGATGAATCCTTACTTCCCTGGGATAAACCCCACTTGATCATGGTGTATGATCCTTTTAATGTGTTGTTGGATTCTGTTTGCTAGTATTTTGTTCAGGATTTTTGAATCTATATTCATCAGTGATATTGGTCTGTAATGTTCTTTTTTTTGTAGAATCTTTGTCTGGTTTTGGTTTCAGGGTGATGGTGGCCTCATAGAATGAGTTTGGCAGTGTTCCTTCCTCTGCAATTTTTTGGAAGAGTTTGAGAAGGATGGGTGTTAGCTCTTCTCTTAATGTTTGATAGAATTCACCTGTGAAGCTATCTGGTCCTGAACTTTTGTTTGTTGGAATATTTTTAATCACAGTTTCCATTTCATTACTTGTGATTGGTCTGTTCATATTTTCTATTTTTCCTGGTTCAGTCTTCGAAGGTTATACCTTTCTATGAATTTGTCCATTTCTTCCAGGTTGTCCATTTTATTGGCATAAATTTCCTTCTGGTAATCCCTTGAGATGCTTTGTGTTTCTGCAGTGTCCATTGTAACCTCTCCTTTTTCATTTCTAATTTTATTGATTTGAGTCCTCTCCATTTTTTTCTTGATGAGTCTGGCTAAAGGTTTACCAATTTTGTTTATCTTCTCAAAGAACCAGCTTTTAGTTTTATTGATCTTTGCTATTGGTTACCTCGTGTCTACTTCATTTATTTCTGCTCTGATCTTTATAATTTCTTTCCTTCTGCTAACTTTGGGCTTTGTTTGTTCTTCTTTCTCTAGTTGATTTAGGTGTAAGGTTATATTGTTTATTTGAGATTTTTCTTCTTTCTTGCGGTACGATTGTGTTGCTATAAACTTCCCCTTTAGAACTGCTTTTGCTGCATCTCATAGGTTTTGGATTGTCATGTTTTCATTGTCATTTGTCTCTAGGTATTTTCTGATTTCCTCTTTGATTTCTCCAGTGATCTCTTGGTTATTTAGTAACAAATTGTTTACCCTCCATGTGTTTGTGATTATGTTTAATTATGTTTGTAATTAATTTCTTATCTCATAACATTGTAGTCAAAAAAGGTGCGCAATATACTTTCAATTCTCTTAAATTTACCAAGGCTTGATTTGTGACCCAAGATGTGATCTATCCTGGGGAATATTCCGTGTGCACTTGAGAGGAAAGTGCAATCTTCTGTTTTCAGATGGAATGTACTATAAATATCAATTAAATCCATCTCATCTATTGTGTCATTTCAAGCTTGTGTTTCCTTATTAATTTTTTGTTTGGATGATCTGTCCATTGGTGTAAGTGAGGTGTTAAATTCCCCCACTATTACTGTGTTACTGTTGATTTACTCTTTTAAAGCTGTTAGCCTTTGCCTTATGTATTGAGGTGCTCCTATGTTGGGTGAATATATATTTATAACTGTTATATCTTCTTGGATTGATCCCTTGATCATTACATAGTGTCCTTCCTTGTCTCTTGTAACATTCTTTATTTTAAAATCTATTTTATCTGATATGAATATTGCTACTCCAGCTTTCTTTTGACTTCCATTTGCATGGAATATCTTTTTCCATCCCCTCACTTTCAGTCTGTATGTGTCCCTAGGTCTGAAGTGGGTCTCTTGTAGACAGCATATATATGGGTCTTGTTTTTGTATCCATTCGGAAAGCCTGTGTCTTTTGGTGGGAGCATTTAATCCATTCACGTTTAAGGTAATTATTGAAATGTATGTTCCTATTACCATTTTCTTAATTGTTTTGCATTTGTTTTTGTAGGTCCTTTTCTTCTCTTGTATTTCCCACTTAGAGAAGTTCCTTTATCATTTGTTGTAGAGCTGGTTTGGTGGTGATGAATTCTCTTAGCTTTTGCTTGTCTGCAAAGCTTTTGATTTCTTCATCGAATCTGAATGAGATCCTTGCTGGGTAGCGTAATCTTGGTTGTAGGTTCTTCCCTTTCATCACTTTAAGTATATCATGCCACTCCCTTCTGGCTTGTAGAGTTTCTGCTGAGAAATTAGCTGTTAACCTTATGGGAGTTCCCTTTTATATTATTTGTCATTTTCCCCTTGCTGCTTTCAATAATTTTTCTTTGTCTTTAATTTTTGCCAGTTTGGTTACTATGTGTCTCAGCATGTTTCTCCTTTGGGTTTATCCTATATGGGACTCTCTGTGCTTCCTGGACTTGGGTGGCTATTTCCTTTCCCATGTTAGGGAAGTTTTCAACTATAATCTCTTCAAATATTTTCTCAGGTCCTTTCTCTCTCTCTTCTCCTTCTGAGACCCCTATAGTGCGAATGTTGTTGCATTTAATGTTGTCCCAGAGGTCTCTTAGGCTGTCTTCATTTCTTTTCATTCTTTTTACTTTATTCTGTTTCACGGCAGTGAATTCCACCATTCTGTCTTCCAGGTCATTTATCTGCTCTTCTGCCTCAGTTATTTGCTATTGATTCTTCTAGTGTATTTTCATTTCAGTTATTGCATTGTTCATCTCTGTTTGTCCTTTAATTCTTCTAGGTGTTTGTTCTTTAATTCTTGTAGGTCTTTGTTAATCATTTCTTGCATCTTCTCAATCTTTGCCTCCATTCTTTTCCGAGATCCTGGATCATCTTCACTATCATTATTCTGAATTCTTTTTCTGGAAGGTTTCCTATCTCCACTTCATGTAGTTGTTTTTCTGGGGTTTTATCTTGTTCCTTCATCTGGTACATAGCTCTCTGCCTTTTCATCTTGTCTTTCTTTCTGTGAATGTGGTTTTTGTTCCACAGGCTGGAGGATTGTAGTTCTACTTGATTCTGCTGTCTGCCCTCTGGTGGATGAGGCTGTCTATGAGGCTTGTGCAAGTTTCCTCATGGGAGAGACTTGTGGTGGGTAGAGCTGGGTGTTGATCTGGTGGGCAGAGTTCAGTAAGACTTTAACCTCTTGTCTGCTGAAGGGTGGGGCTGGCTTCCCTCCCTCTTGGTTGTTTGGCCTGAGGTGACCCAATCTTGGAGCCTACCCGGGCTCTTTGGTGGGGCTAATGGCAGACTCTGGGAGGGCTCATACCAAGGAGTATTTCCCAGAACGTCTGCTGCCAATGTCCTTGTCCTCACAGTAAGACACAGCCACCCCTTGCCTCTGCAGGAGACCCTCCAACACTAGCAGGTAGGTCTGGTTCAGTCTCCTATAGGGTGACTGCTCCTTTCCCTGGGTCCCAATGCACACACTACTTTGTGTGTGCCCTCCAAGAGTGGAGTCTCTTTTTCCCCCATCCTGTCAAAGTCCAGTCTAATCCCGCTAGCCTTCGAAGTCTGATTCTCTAGGAATTCCTCCTCCTGTTGCCAGACCCTCAGGCTGGGAAGCCTGATGTGGGGCTCAGAACCTTCACTCTAATGGGTGGACTTCTGTGGTATAAGTGTTCTCCAGTTTGTGAGTCACCCACCCAGCAGTTATGGGATTTGATTTTATTGTGATTGTGCCCCTCTTTCCATCTCATTTTGGCTTCTCCATTGTCTTTGGATGTGGGGTATCTTTTTCATTGAGTTCCAGTGTCTTCCTGTCGATGATTGTTTGGCAGTTAGTTGTAATTCTGGTGCTGTTGCAAGAGGGAGTGAGAGCACGTCCTTCTACTCTGCCATCTTGAACCCCATCTTTTCTTTTTATTGATGTTTCCTTTGCTGTGTAAAAGTTTTAAGTTTAATTAAGGTCCATTTTTTATTTTTGCTTTTGTTTCCTTAGACATGTCCGAAAGATACCGCTATGATTTATGTCAAACAGTGTTCTGCTTATGTTCTCTTGTAGGAATTTTATGGTTTCAGGTCTTACATTCATATCTTTAATCCATTTTGAGTTTATTTTTATATATGGTATGAGAAAATGTTCTAATTTCATTCTTTTATGTGTAGCCATCCAGTTTTCCCAGTACCACTTAATGAAGAGCATGTCTTATCTCCATTGTATATACTTGCCTCCTTTGTCATAGGTTAGTTGTCCATAATTGCATGGGTTTACTTTTGGGTTTTCTATTCTGTTCCATTGATCTATGTGTCTATTTTTGTGTCAGTACTGTACTGTTTTTATTACTATAGCTTTGTAGTATATTCTCAAGTCAGGGAGTGTGATACCTCCAGCTTTGTTCTTTTTGCTCAAGACTGTGGGCTAATTGGTATCTTTTGTAGTTCCATACAAGTTTTAGGATTAGTTGTTGTAGTTCTCTGAAAAATGTTATGGGTATTTTGATAGGATCACATTATATCTACAGATTGCTTTGGGTAATATGGATATTTTAACAATATTAATTCTGCCATTCCAAGAACATGGTATATCTATGTTAAAGAGAAGTGGGAAGAGTGGGCATCCTTGTCTTCTCCCTGCATTTAGAGGGAAGGCTTTCAGCTTTTCACCTTTGAGTATGATGTTAGCTGTGGGTATGATATTACCTGTGGGTTTGTCATAAATGAACTTTATTATGTTGAAATATATTCCCTCTATACAAGTTTGAGAATTTTTAACGTGAATGGACATTTAATTTTGTCAAATGCTTTTTCTATGTTTATTGAGATGACCATGTGATTTTTATCTTTTTTGATAATGTATATCACATTGACTTACTTCTGAATATTGAACCATCCTTGCATCCCTAGAATAAATCCAACTTGATCATGGTGTGTGATTCTTTTTATGTATTATCGAGTTTGGTTTGGTAATATTTTTGTTGAGGAGTTTTGCATGTATATTCATCACAGATGTTGGCCTGCAGTTTTCTTTTTTTTTTTACAGTGTCTTTGTCTGGTTTTGTGGTCTCATAGAATGAATTTTGGAGTGTTCCTTCCTCTTCACATTTTTTGAATTGTTTGAGGAGGATAGGTATTAGTACTTCTTTATATGTGCTAATATATAATTATGCATCTGGTCCTGGACTTATGTTTGCTTGGAGTTTTTAAATTACAAATTCAATTTACTACTAATCAGTGGTCTGTCCCAATTGTCTATTTCTTCCTGATTCAATCTTGTGAGCTTTTATGTTTCTAGAAATTTGTCCATTTCTTCTAGGTTTTCCAATTTGTTGGCATATAACTATTCATAGTATTCTCATGATTTTTTGTATCTCTGTGCTATCAGTTGTTATTTTTCTTTTATTTCTCACTTTGTTTATTTGGTCTTCTCTCTTTTTTGATAAGCTGGCTAAATATTTGTCAATTTTGTTTATCTTTTCAAAAAACTGCTCTTGGTTTTATTTATCCTAAGGGATTACACAGGGATAAAGAAGATTGATATTTCCTCATAGGTCATTGTATCTTCCCCTTTTATTCTCATTGATGCTAATGTGGCCATTGTCTCATAGCTGGACATTATATAACTTCTCATTAGTCTGTTTCATTCCCACAGTATATTGGATTTGCCTTCATAAGAAACTGCTTTTACCAAGTGAGTCTCCTCTTTAAACTTTTGGTAGCATTTTGTCCTGGGGGTAGAGGAGTTGATTATCTGGTCCCAGTCTCTTCCTGTTTCTGCTCCACAAGTAGTTACAGCCAGGCAGATATATTTATTTCCCAGTATCCTCTGAGCATTTTGAGCTTTGCCTTTGCTCATAGTATTACCTTACCTGTCTCCCAATGGATTCTGTCCATCTCCCACAGGCTTGTCAAGAGCCTCACCTCTGAAGCCTTTCCTCAAATGGTCTATAGTGATTTCTCTTTATTCTAAAACTAAATAGAAGTAGCCTCTACTACTTATTCTACACTGCAATACTGCGAATAGCTAGGCATTTCTATATTGACCTTTCATCCCCACTACTCCACACTAGTTAGAAAGGCAACATCCAACTGCATTACCACAATTCATTGGGAAGCAGTGTCTCTTTACTAGCTCCCCTCCAATTATGTGTAGACTTAAGGAGGTCATGCCTAATGACTGGTAAGGTCCTTAGAAGATGACTATTTTAAAGCTTCCCTTAATTATTTTCCCTTTTGAATAGACAGGTATGAATAATAATGAATATTCTTTGCTTAAGAGTATATATGACTGTAAAAGAATTACAGGTCCAATCAGGCTTAAGAGAGAATTTCCTTTTGGCCAACAGTATTCACAAATATTCCAGCTTTTATATGGACATTATGTACTTGTCTCAGACTACAAGCTCAAAACTTTGGAAGCTTGAAAATAAACTTTTCTACAGGTACACATCAGGCAATGGGATGGCTGCTGTGATACGTTGCTCAGATCCTTGTTCAGGAATGAAGGACTGAGTTGGCAAGCTGCTGAGAGTGCTGCAGGCATGCAGCCCTCAGCTATCAGCCACTTTCAGGGATTTCTCAGTGGCAGAGAACAACCTTGTCTAAAGTCATATGTCTTTCATGGATGGACTGCATCTAATAAATGATTGTCCCAGTAGTATAAAGGCCTGGCCCCTTGTCCCAAATATGGGCAGCCCTGAAGGATAATTTTATCTTTAGAGCTCCCTACAGGTATTCCACCCAGACAGGACTGCAGTTTGACTTGTCCTTCTGCTCAGTTCTACTTGCTTCCCTTCCATTTCACAGTTGAGGATCCCAAGAGCACACTCTAAAAACGCTTCTGCCTGCTAATCTCCATCTCAGAGGCGGTCTATCACAGATCGAGTTTTTCAGAAAGCAGGGAAAGAAACAAACACAGTGAACACCATGATGTCTCCCTTTTGCTTAAAAACTCTTTAAGCAAAACTCTTAAAAAACTAAACTGTTTTAGCCTATGGAGTAGGATGTGGCGGGGGATAATAAAAAA
Organism: Mesoplodon mirus; assembly: GCF_964341445.2. Classification (NCBI taxonomy): domain Eukaryota; kingdom Metazoa; phylum Chordata; class Mammalia; order Artiodactyla; family Ziphiidae; genus Mesoplodon; species Mesoplodon mirus. The sequence continues at coordinate 99,906,262 of NC_138979.1, read as the reverse complement.
AAGGGGGGGAGGCACAAGCTGAATCTGAACCTTGGAATGCAGTGTGACATAGAAGACACTAGTCTAAAGCCTGAAAGATCCCCGTGGGACGTTAGTGCTCACTATGCATCTGGTATCATAGCAGTAACATCCATGTTTCACCACCTCCCCTGTTTAACAATTCTTATGGAAGAACTATCCCCATTTTACATTTAACTTAACCATTTGTAAATATCTGGATTCTTTTTTTTAGAGAATTTGTATGCCAAGGGTTAGAGGTATGCCTGTTTGGAGGAAGTCTGAATGGCAGAGAAAAATAGGTCAATCATGCTCCCAGAAATTGATTGCACCAGTAGGCTGTGTGCTTGCAGAGTGAGGGCAGTACAGTAATGTTTGAAAGCATGCCTGCAGAGTGGGGGCCATGAGTCTAGATGGGATTAAGTGCATTCTCTTCTTCCCTAACTGTACCATTATGGGTGGTAAAGAGGGGAACTGATTTTTTGTACTTTTATATGGATGAATGGCTGAATTTGCTCAAACCTCTTTAAAAGGTCCCAGCAGGCACGTACAAAACAGAAGAAAAGGAACATGTCAAACTGAACCTGACTTGTACATTCATCCCAAACTAGCCTTCCAAGGCTCTCGGGGAAGATGAGCTCAGGGGTGAAACTCTTCCTCACCCCTAACAAAAACCTCACTTAAGTTACTAGAGATGAAAATAAGGAAAATCCTGTAATAGCACTAGAAGGTAAAGAAGAATACCATTCCATCTGGTGCATTTAAGTTATTGGTAGTATGTAAGCACTGGAATGAGTTTGAAGTCAAGAGTAGCCACTATCTCGCTATTGTGGATTAATAGCAGTTGCTACTTAGGGAAAGGGGAGCTCAATCTTTTAAGTCTAAACGAGCAATGCTTTTTCCTGATATGGGTGGGTATAAGAAGTAGGCAAACTGTGGATGCCACCCTAAAGGTTAAAAAATTTGATGAGGAAAGCCAGTCACCCCCATCACAGCAACTTCAGTCAAAGCTAGTTTTTATACTCACTCCCTCAGGATGAAGTAATAGATGAAACAATAACAGAAGAATGTTGAAAAGATCCAAAATTCTGGACTATATAAGGGTTTAGTTCTATTTCATCCAAAAAGACTCAAGTCACCCATTTATTATGAAAAATTAGAAGAGTTTTCCAAGGTTTCAATCTTATGTCTCCCTTAACTCTTTTTATAAGGACTATTGTTAACAAGTATTTTATCATTTCTCATTTATTTGGGATTTAGCAGTTAAAAGTTAAAAATGAGATTCATTGATGGTAAGGGTATAGGGAAACAGGAATTTCCCTAAAAGATGCAAAATCAGTTTGTTTTGTCTAAGTGACAAATTAAAATTGATTATGAAGCCCATAGAGAAATCAGATATTAGGTTTCTAATGACATAGACTATTGTGGGAAAAAATCTATCTTTACATCTTTATGAAGAAAGTCTTTTTCTTCCCTAATTCATTAAGTGTTGAATGATTTTTTTTTTTTTTTTTTTTTTGCGGTACGCAGGCCTCTCACTGTTGTGGCCTCTCCCGTTGCGGAGCACAGGCTCTGGACGCGTAGGCTCAGCAGCCATGGCTCACGGGCCCAGCCGCTCTGCGGCATGTGGTATCTTCCCAGACCGGGGCACGAACCCGTGTCCCCTGCATCGGCAGGCAGACTCTCAACCACTGCGCCACCAGGGAAGCCCGATTTTTTTTTTTAAAAAAAAGAATGTGCTAGTTTGACAGTAAGGTACCCAAATTCATTCAGGAGTCCTCAACTTAACGAAGCCTTCCCAGGGAAGCTGTTGACAGTGTGTAACCAATGACTCCCTAGAGTAGATTAAATCCCCTCTATGTGCTCCCATAGCATTCCAAACATCCTTTAATATCACTCCCATTTCTCATTCTTGTAATTAGTAATTGTTTCTCATTTTTCCTGCTCGGCACTAAAAACCATTAAGTCAGGGAATAAATAATATCTAGAACACAAATGGGCATATACATTGTGTCACTTTAAGTATCTGAAACATTTCCTATGGTTCTCTTCATTCAAGATAAGACTTTTGAGAAAATATGAACTTCATAGGACAGTAAGAAAAGAAGAAAGATGGTATATAAAATGGCTACATTTATGAGAAAAAGAAATGAAGCTGTAAATTTTTAAAAATCATTAGAAGTAATAAAGAGTAGAATAAACACTGAAGGCAATTCTGAAGCTCAGATCACAGATGACAGGAGCCCACCTTAAGCTGGAGACTAATGTAGCTCACATGTTAAGACAGTGACAGGTTACAGAGGCACAAGTCTAAATCCAAAAGTAATGAGAAGGAATTCCATCCTTTATAATTACTCTACTCTTGAAAGACCTTAAATGGAAAGCCATGGTTCACAGCAACACTTACTGAAATCTGCTGCCCTCACACTACCCATCTCTCTGACACCTTCCACACCTCCACTGGATATACTCTTCTAGTCACTGCCAAGGGCTTTTTACCTCCTCCCTTTGTTTGTCTTTGATTCTTTCCTCTTGGGGGAAAGGCTCAGTTCATCCCAATACAAGAATAATAAGCCTGTCTATAAACTTCCCCTTTCTTTTCCCTTTAGGCAAGAGCATTTACAGGATTCTTTTTGGTGGGTCGGCAAAAGTAAAAAGGAAGAAGTCTTTTCCCCAGGAGGTTACTTTTTATACTGTCATAGATTGAAGTATGTCTGTTTGCTTATTACTTCTCTTCCCTTGTTACAGTATCTTCCTGAACATCTGTTTTCTCCCCCATATCTATATTTCATCCAGATAATGTGTCCTCTCTGATCATTTATCTATCATGTATCTAAGAAGTAGGTAGTTAAGAATCAGGCAAGGATATTCTGTCATTCTACAAATCCTTTCAATATTCTCGCCCCCGCAGTACTCTCTCTTGGATTTCTACAGCACTGGCACATGGCTTAAAGCTAGTCATGGATTGCAGCAGCTTTTATACCCAATTCCAGCAGAGAATGATCAGGCCCTTGAGATGAGCTGGTATGGATTCCTAAGCAGGCAATCTGGCTAAGCTGAGAAGAAAATTCATGTGTGTATAGTTACAATCCAAAGAACTGACGCATCTGAGATAAAGCTGGGTCCCATCACCCCATAGCATTAGGAAAGCGGTTGATCATGAGGATAGTTTATCTTGCTTCAGAATTTGGTACCAGAAACACCTCTGGATTCATGTAGAATAAGGCCATGGTAGATTGCAGAAATCTAAATTACTAGGCCTTGTAATTTTCATACACACTTTGTGGGCAGCACTGATGTGGTCTGTTGTATATGGTCAGTGGGTCTCTCCAGGAGGCCACAGAGATTATTGCTTTACATATGGTCTGTTCATGTTATGTAGCCTTTGGAATAGTGATTGGAAAGAATACAAAGGGTTAAACTAGAATGTTGGCCTTATGCTGGTAGTCTTGGATAAACAGTTATTTTCCCCTTCTGGCCAGCATTGGAATTAAAACATGGTTCATCTGCCCTGTAACAGCATCTTCTATTCAGCTGGCTTTAACAAATCAGGAATTCATGACTGTTGCTGTTATTGTTGTCATAAGGCAAGCACCAGCCTGAGATCTGTGCCTACTCCCTCTCATCCTGCCCGCAGGGTCAGTTTCAAGGGGTCTAGGTTTTTTTAAGAAGTTGGATTTTCAGTGAACTCACCTCACTTGGACCTCTGAATATCAAGCCATATTCTTTGTATATTTCAATGTTGTATTGGAGACTGGCTTCAGCAATGCTTCCAGAATGTCATAACACAATGAACTGACCTTTCAAATGTTGCTTGGAAGGCAGTTTTTCCTTAAACACTGGGCAACCTAATATAGCAAAAAGTTCATAGGCCTTAGAGTCAAGCCAGGCCCAGGTTCTGATCTTGTTCTCTACAACATTCCCAGTATCTCTAATGATAAGTGAAAAATTAGAGATGCCAAAAATAAAAGGTGCTAGGAATATAAAGCACCTGAGGTATCACCATGTATTAGTAATGGTGCTAAGCCAGTGTTTCTTCTTAGTTCTTGTCTTATGAATTCACAAATTCAAACTGTTATTCAAAGAGCACAGGAAGTACCTTCCATTGGCCAAACAGTTGACTGGTCAATGTCTGGTTATCTAAGCCTAGTACAAATAAGTTCTTGGTGTGTTTTTCTCAGTGAGATGCTATCTCAAAATTCTATACAACGGTATCACAGTTTACAGGATTGCGTTAGTTCAGATCAATTCTCCTTATTTCTGAATGCCACTCCAGGTATTAAATACACCTTTCTATTACATACACCCCTACTTTAAAAGGGCTATATGTGCTATTTGTACCCAACAAGATAGCCAATACTAGGGCATTTACTTCAAGATATCTGAAACCTTCCTTTCCATAGAGGAATTGGCATCTATCTTTACACATACCTTACCATTCTATTATATTGCTTTCTAACTTGGCAAAGAAAACCCAATATGGCAAGACTGAGGCCTGGACCCTTTGTCCTGAACAGAGTGGGCCAGTTGTGTGCTGGGAACTCTGCTGTCACCAGTTCTTGATTATCACTCTGGGTGGGTTCCCGGCACTAGAAATGACCCCACACTGCTTGTGGCAGGAGAACCAGCTGGGCCATAACTTGTTCCCTTGCTCTCTCTGCTTCTGTATATATTCTCATTAGGAGACAGGAGTGATTTGTAAAGTACTATAGAAGGCTTTAGGATGCCAAAGAGAGGTATTTTGACAGCCTGACATGGTGTGCCAGAGTGAATGAGATGGCCTCATTTCATTGTTTCATTGCTGATTATTCATCTTGTTTCATTACTGATTATTTACCTAGTCTTCATGGGTCTTATAAGAACAGCACCCAAGCATGGTGATCACCTTCAAATTTGGTCAGTCTGGTATCAGTAGAGCTCAGAAAATGCTTTTCCTGGCATGTTGCCACCACTTCCGGAATTTCTGCTATGTTAAAAAAACTTAACAGCTATATTAAAGTATAACTGATATATAATAATCACTTACTAAATTATGTACATTAGATATGTTAAGTTTTGACATATGTGTATACCTATGAAACTATCACCACAGTGAAGGAGTATGTATCATTGCCAAAACTTTCCTTTTGCTGCCTTGTAACCCCTCCCTCTCACTGACTTAGTTTGCCACCATTTATTAGTTGTTCCACATCCTTATCAACAATGGGTCAGGACTAGAGGGCAAAAGTAAGCTGTTCTGACACCCCTCCTGCTTGGGCTTAATTCTGAATGTACCATTTCCATCTTCTAAGGTTGGACAAGCCCTGCAACAATCCACTGTGACTTAATGGACCAGATATTTCCCAGCTTATAACAAATGAGACAAATGGTCACTTACTGTTCCATGGTCAAGTGTTCCATCTCTACAAGGCCCTAATAACATACCAGGAACTGTTTCTCAAAGGCATTTAATTTTCTGTTTTAGATGACATGACCTTGCTTCAGAACCCCAGGGACTTCCAATAAACTCTACAGTGAAACATTTCTCACCATTGACAACATCAGGACTGCTGAATCATCTGACTGAAGATGTAAAGCTGCTTGCATCATAGTCTGGACTTGCCAAAGAGCACATTCCTGCTCCCAGCCCACTTAAAACTGGCAGCCTTTTGTATCAGCTAGTTTATAGGCTAGACCAATGTCTCAGATGAGGAATTTGTTGTCCCCAGAATGCAAAGAGGCTGACCAGGCACTATGCTTTCTTCTTCTTGGCCAAGTATGTAAGATTCAGCAATTTGTGCTTTACCTTGGAGACATCCAGGCACATTCCTGGTCACTAGATATCTAGAATATTTATTAAAATTAGATTCCTGAGTCTTGTAAGGTTCCTCTCTTGCCTCCCAGAAAACATGGTTCTTATCAAAGCTTTCAGTACACTAGCCAACTCTGACACATTCTGCCTAATCAGTATGTTTTCATGGACGTAATGGATCAATGTGATGTTCTTTACATATTCACACGGTCCCAATCTCTTCTGACTATATTATGATAGCAAGGAAGAATTATCATGGTTTATAAATGCACTTCCTTGTCTATTCCATGTGAATGTTTTCCCCAGGGCTCTCTCTTCTGTTCCATTAATGTATATGTCTTTTGTGTGCCTAAAACACACTGTTTTAATTACTATAGCTTTGTAATATAGTTTGAAATCAGGAAGCACGATGCCTCTAGCTTAATTCTTTTTCATGATTACTTGATCTTTGGGTCTTTTGTGGTTTCGTACAAATTTTAGGATTGTTCTGTTTCTGTGAAAAATGCCATTGTGATTTTGATAGGGATTGAATTGAGTCTGTAGATAGCTTTGGGTACTATGAAAATTATAACTCTTAATTTTTCCAATCCATGAGCATGGAATATATTTCCATTTATTTGTATTTTCTTCAAATATCTTATCAATGTCTTGTTTTCCAAATATAGGTCTTTCACCTCCTTGGTCAAATTTAATCCTATGTATTTTATTCTATTTGATGCAGTTGAAATTAAGAAAACCATCTCATTCACTTTTTTGATAGTTTGTTATTAGTGTATAAACACACAACTGACTTTTGAATATTGTTTTTGTACCCTGCAACTTTACTAAATTCATGTATTTGAACTAAATTTTTTGACGGAGTCTTGTGTGTGTGTGTGTGTGTGTGTGTGTGTGTGTGTGTGTTTTCATTGGGGTATAGTTGTTTTACAATGCTGTGTTAGTTTCTACTGTACAGCGAAGTGGAATTCCCTGTGCTATACATCAGGTTCTTATTAGTTATCTATTTTATACATAGATATACATATACATATTAGTGTATATATGTCAGTCCCAATCTCCCAGTTCATCCCCCTGCCCACTTTCCCCCCTTGGTGTCCATACGTTTGTTCTCTACATCTGTGTCTCTATTTCTGCCTTGCAAACCAGTTCATCTGTACCATTTTTCTAGATTCCACATATATGCGTTAATATACGATATTTGTTTTTCTCTTTCTGACTTACTTCACTCTGTATGACAGTCTCTAGATCCATCCACGTCTTTACAAATGACCCAATTTCGTTCCTTTTTATGGCTGAGTAATATTCCATTGTATATATGTACCACATCTTCTTTATCCATTCATCTGTTGATGGACATTTAGGTTGCTTCCATGACCTGGCTATTGTAAATAGTGCTGCAATGAACATTGGGGTGCATGTGTCTTTTTGAATTATGGTTTTCTCTGGGTATATGCCCAGTAGTGGGATTGCTGGGTCATATGGTTGATGGAGTCTTTAGTATTTTCTATATATAATATGCCAACTGCAAAGAGAATTTTACTTCTTTTCTGATTTGGATACCTAGTATTTCTTTTTCTCATTTATTGGGATGGCCAAAAAGTTCGTTTGAGTTTTTCTGTAAGATGGTACGGAAAAACCCAAACAAACTTTTTGGCCAGTCCAATAATTGCTCTGGCTAAGACTTTCAGTACTATGTTGAAAGAGTGGAGTGGTAAGAGTGGGCATCCTTGTCTTGTTCATAATCTTAGAGGAAAATGTTTCAGCTTTTCACCACAGAGTATGATGTTAGCTGTGGTCTTGTCATATATGGCCTTTATTAAGTTACATTCCCTCGATACCCACTTTGTTGAGAGTTGTTATCATGTATGGATGGTAAATTTTGTTAAGTGATTTTTCTGTATCAATTGAAATGATTTTTAGCCTTTATTTTATTAATGTGCTGTATCACATTGATTAATTTGATAATGTTGAACTACCCTTGCTCTCTGTAATAAACCCCATTGATCATGGTGTATGATCCTATTAATGTACTTTTGAATTCAGTTTGCTAATTTTTTTTTTTTTTTTTTTTTTTTTTTTTTGCGGTATGCGGGCCTCTCACTGTTGTGGCCTCTCCCATTGCGGAGCACAGGCTCCGGACGCGCAGGCTCAGCGGCCATGGCTCACGGGCCCAGCCGCTCTGCGGCATGTGGGATCTTCCCGGATCAGGGCACGAACCCGTGTTCCCTGCATCGGCAGGCAGACTCTCAACCACTGCGCCAGCAGGGAAGCCCCGCTTTTGAATTCAGTTTGCTAATATTTTATTGAGGATTTTTTTTATCCATGTTCACCACAGATAATGACCTGTATTTTTCTTTTCTGGTAGTGTCTTTGTCTGACTAGGGTATCAAGGTGACGCTGGCTACATAAAATGTGTTTGGACATAAGAGTTTGAGAAGGATTGGTAGGAGTTATTTTTCAATGATTAGTAGAATTCATTAGTGAAGACATCTGGTCCTGGACTTCTTTTTTGGGAGATACTTGACTACTAATTCAATTTCCTTACTAGTAATCAGTCTGTTCAGATTTTCTATTTCTTCATGATTTGGTTTTGGTAAATTGTGTTTCCAGGAATTTATCTATTTCTTTTAGGATGTTTACTTTGTTGGCTTATAATTGTTCAAAGTGGTCTCTTATGATCCTTTGTATCTCTGTTGTAATCTCCCCTTTTTCCTGTCTAATTTTACTTATTTGAGTCTTTTTTCTTGGTGTGTCTAGCTAAAGGTTAGACTCGTCAAGAAACCAACTCTTAAAAAAAAAAAAGGAAAAAAGAAACCCAGTTCTTAGTTTCAAAGATCTTTTCTATTATCTTTTTAGTCTCTATTTCATATATTTTGCTCTGATCTTATTTCCTTACTTCTATTAGTGTATTCTTATTTTTCTAGTTCCTTGAGATGTAAAGTTAGGTTGTTTGAGATCTCTTATGGTTCCTTTTTTTTTTTTTTTGCGCTATGTGGGCCTCTCACTGCTGCGGCCCCTCCCGCTGTGGAGCACAGGCTCCGGACACGCAGGCTCAGTGGCTATGGCTCATGGGCCCAGCCGCTCCATGGCATGTGGGATCCTCCTGGACCAGGGCACGAACCCATGTCCCCTGTATCGGCAGGCAGACTCCCAACCACTGTGCCACCAGGGAAGCCCCGCTCTTATGGTTCCTTATATAGATGTTTATTGCTATGAACTTCCCTCTTAGAATTGCTTTTGCTGCACTCCATAGTTTTGGTATATTGTGTATATATTATCTTTTGTATCAAAAATTTTTTGATTTCTTTTGATCCATTGGTTATTCATTAGTATGTTGTTTAATCTCTCCATATAAGTGAATTTTCCAGTTTTCTTCTTGTAACTGGTTTCTAGTTTCATACCCTTGTGTGGGAAAATATGCTCAATATAATTTCAATTTTCTTGAATTTATTAAGACTTTTTTGTGGCTTAATGTATGTTCTTTCATCTCAGAGAGTGTTTCATGTGTGTTTGAGAACTACATGTATTCTCTTGCTTTTGGATGGACTGTTCTGTGAATGTTTAAGTCTATCTGGTCCAACATGTCATTTGAGGTCAGCGTTCCTTATTTTCTGTCTCACTGATCTATCCATTGATGAAAGTGAAGTATTTAACTGCCCTAGTATTATTGTATTGCTATTTCTCTTTAGAATTTGCTTTATATATTTATGTGATCCTATGTTATGTGAATAAATATTTACAAATGTATGTCCTCTTGTTGGATTGACCCCTTTATTATTAAGATGTGACCTCCTTTGTCTTGAAGTTTATTTTGTCTGATATAAGTAGAGCTTCTTTGGTTTAGATTTTCATGGAATATCTCTATCATCCTTTCATTTTCAGTCTTGAAATTTGTGCCCATAAAGCAGAATATAGTTGGTTTTTTTTTATCCACCAGCCACTCTGTCTTTTGTTTGGAGAATTTAGTCCATTTACATTTAAATTAATTATTGATAAGAGTGGACTTAATTGTTTTCTGACTGTTTTTTGTAATTCCTTCATTCCTTTCTTCTTCTCTTTCTCTCTTATATGTGATTTGAAGATTTTCTGTAGTGTAATACTTAGACTCTCTTTTCATTTGTATACCTACTATAGATTTTTATTTGAGGTTAACATAAATACAAAATATTTTATGCAAATCTTATAACAGTCAATTATAAGTTGATAACAACTTAAGTTTCAATGCATTCTAAAGCCCTGCAATTTTACTCTCCCAACATGTTTCATGTTTTGACTGTCAAAATTTATATCCCTTTATCTTGTGCATCCATTAACAAATTATTGTAGTTTTATTTTTACTGTTTTAGTCATTAGCCTTCATACTAAATTTATAAGGAATTTATGTTATAAATTAAGTAATTAATTATAATTTAAGTAATAAAACTTATAAATTACTTATAAATTATTACTTATAAATTTAATTACTTAATTTATAAGTAATTAACCTACCACCATTAGTTTAATCTTAATTTTAATATATATTTAGCTTCACTAGTGAAATGTATACTTCCTTATGTTTTTCTTTTCCTAATTAGAGCTCTTTTGTTTCAGCTGAAAGTCGTCCCCTTAACATTGATTGTAAGGCCAGTCTATCAGTGGTAAACTCCTCCATTTTTTTTTTTTTTTTTTGTCTGGAAATCTCTTTATCTCTCCCTACAATTCTGAGGGCCAACTTTGATGGACAGAGTGTTCTTGGTTGGTATCTTTTTTCCTTTTAGCACTTGGAATATATTATGCATTTCCCTTCTGGCCTTCAAAATTCCTGCTGAAAAATCTGTTGATGATCTTCTGCTATGTACAGAAGAGTGTTGCCTTTCAATCCTTTGTAACTGCCCAAGCAATTTTTTTTTGTTCTTAGTGGCTCCCAATATTTGAGGGTATGTCAAGAACTGTCAGTGTCCCAGGGGGAAGGGTCTAAGTCAGCAGATTTTAAAGTATGAAACTATACCTCTTTCAGGGGAAGACTGTGAGATGAACAGTGCTGTGCACTCCCTCTGCACTGAGCCCTGAAGGGATAACCAGTTATAAACTGTTTCTTTGTTTCCTTATTGTCCTGTTGAACATATGAACTCAAGTCACTGGCCACCAGAGCCAGGCTATTAAGGGATATGTCCTCTGGGCAGCACCCCCCAAATCTGAGAAAATATACCTATACACAAACTCCTTTTCTGAGATACTGGGGACCTGCAACAGGGGAGAGTGTGAAGATGGCACTTGATGGCCTCACTCATCTCTGGAAAGGATTGCAGTCAGTTCCCAGTGTGTATTAAATTAGAATCCTGCCTCTGAGACCGTAGCTTTTAAGATAAGCAATAAGCCTCTTTCATGGGAAGGCTGGGCATTTCTGTCTGCTGCTTCTGCACTGTGTGTTAGATACATAGCTGATTAAGAACTATTTCTTTGTTCATTACTCTCCTAGGGGACCCACAAACAAGCATTGCTGGCCACCAGAGCCAGGCTAAGAAGGCACATCTCCTGAGTGACAGACACAAAACCAGGGCTGCTGACATGTATATAAGTTTCTTTTCAGGAGATACTGGAGACCTGGAGCAAGGGAGACTACAAAGATGGTGCCTGCTAGCCTCCCCAATCTCTGGAGCGCTGCAGTTGCCCCCTAGTTGTATGTAAAATTAGAAGCCTGTTCCTCAGACTGAAGCTTTTATGGTAAGCAAATAGGCCTGTTTTACAGAAAGACTGGGTACACTTCAGGCTCTTAGAGTGATGTCAGCATCATAGCAGTGTGAGATGTCGCCTTTGCCTCTCTCCTTCAATCAAAAACCATTAAAACACTAACACAACAAAGCTTCCTCTGCCCAAAAGAGCAGGATACTAGAGAGCTCTACACATATATACATCTATAGGTGGGTGGACTGGAGCACATAGACGAAGAGGCAGAACCAGGTGAACAGTGAATGCTGTGCTTGCAATCCCAGCTTTCAGGCCATGGCAACTGAGCCCAGTAACAGCAGGGGAGGTAGTGGGGTATGAAACACTGGCCTTCCAGCCACAGAGGCACCTGTGACTCCAGCCCTCCCACCTGCACTGGTGGAGCTCACAAACCTGATAACACTAGACATGGAAGAGATGCCCAATGTCCTGGTGACCCAGGTGGCAGCACCAGTAATGAAGGCACTGGGGGAAACCTCGGGAAGAGGGAATGGAGGGTGGAAAAATGACTATTCTGAAAACTTGTGCTACAGTGTCACTTACTGAAAAAGGCCCCTAATTACTAACGTGTTGAATTGTTAGAATCCAGTAAAAAGTGCTTTACCTAGAGAAGAAAGGTGTTCACTACTTCAGATGTGCCAGCAGAGGAAAAACTCATCAAGTACCCTGAAAAACTTTGGAAACATGGTATCACAAAAAGAAAGTGACAATGCTTCAAAAATCAAACTTAAAGTCACAGAATATTGCAATTTAACTGATAGAGAATTCAAAATAATTGTCATAAAGAAACAAACAAATTCTGAAACTGAGGAACTCAGTAAAAAAGATGAAGAATGCATTAGAAAGCATTGGATATAGAGCAGACCATATGGAAGATAAATTTAGAAATGATATAGGTAGAAGAGGAGAGAGAACTAAAAACAATGAAAACATTCTACAGGAACTACCCAACTACACTAGAAAGGGTGACATAAAGATAATGGGTATCCCAGAAGGAGAAGACAGGGATCAGAGAGCTAATTTAAAGAAGAAGAAGAAAAAAAGAAGAGCTGAGAACTTCCCAAACCTGGGGGGAGGCCATGAAGCTAAGAAAACAACTAATTATCTCAATGCAAAAAAACCTTCTACAAAATACATAAAAGTCAATATGAAGAATTCTAAAGGCAGCCAGGTAAAAAAAAGTAACATACAAAGGAACTCCCATTAGCCTATCAGCAGGTTTCTCAGCAGAAACTCTACAGGCCAGGAGAGAGTGAAATGATATTCTCAAAACACTGAAAAATAAAAACAGTCACCCAAGAATACTCTCTAACAAATTATCATTCAGATATAAAGGAGAAATAGACTTTCTCAGACAAACAAAAGCTAAGGAAGTTCATCACCACTAGACTTGCCTTACAAAAAGGCTAGAAAGAAGCTCTTCTATCTGAAACAAAAAGGCAAAAGTACACAAAACTTTGATTAAGTTTTTAAATAGAATCAGAAAATTGCAACTCAAAGGTTAAAGAGAAAAAAGCAGTAAAAATAACTATATCTACTTTAATTTCATAACAAACTCACAACAGCAAAAGGGATAACTTGAGAAAATGAAAACGTAAAAGGAAGAAGAAAAGGGTGGAACCATATACAAATAAACATAAGATATTTTGGACAGAAAAAGTACTATTTCATCTATGAGATGTTTTATATAAACCTCATGGTAACTACAAAACTAGAGCAGAGACAGAAAACATTTTTAAAAAGGAAACTGAAAAAAAATCATAGAAAAGCACCAAACTAATAGAACAACCAGAAAACAAAATATAAAATGGTAGTACTAGGTCCTCATTTATCAATAATCACCCTAGATATAAATGGATTGAATTCACCAATCAAAACATAGAGTAGCTGCATAAATTAAAAAACAAGACCCAACTATATGCTACCTCCAGGAGACTCATCTCATCTCTAAACACAAACATAGGCTTAAAGTGAAGGAATGGAAGATGATACTCCAAGCAAATGGCAACCAAAAGAAAGTGGCTGTAGCAATACTTATATCAGACAAATTAGAATTCAAGCCAAAAAAGATAACAAGTGAAAAAGATGTACATTATATTATGATAAAGTGGACAATTCAAGAAGACTAAACAGACATAAATGGAGAAATTAACAGCAACACAATAATAGTAGGGAATTTAAACACTCTACTTACATCAATGGGTAGATTATCCAGACAGAAAGTCATCAACAACAACAAAAAATCACCCTTAAACATTAGGACCAGTTGAACTTAATAGATTTATACAAAACATTCTATCCAAATGCAGCAGAATGCACATTCCTTCAAACACACATGAAACATTCTCAAGGATAGACCATATATTGGAAAACACAAGCTTCAGTTAATTTAAGAAAGTTGAAATTATTCTAGAAATGAAGTACAAGAAAGAAAGGTTGAAAATAAGAACTATGTGGAGACTAAACAACATGCTATTGAAGAATATTTGGTGTACTAAGAAATCAAAGGAGAACTAAAAATTGCACAAAGAAAAATAATGTAAAGGATGCAGCAAACACCAATATCGGCCTACCTCAATAAACAAGAAAAGTCTCAAATAACCAATCTAAACTTACAACTAAAGGAACTAGAAAAGGAACAAATGAAGCCCAAAGTCTGTAGAAGGAAAGAAATAATAAAGATCATAGCAGAAAATAAATGAAACAGGCTAAGAAAACAGTAGAAATGATCAATGAACTAATAGTTGGTTCTTTAAAAAGATAAAATTGGCAAGCCTTTAGCTAGACTCACTAAGGAAAAAAAGAGATAGAAGGCTCAGATAAATAAAAGCAAAAATGAAAGAGGAGAAATTAAAATGGATGTTCTAGAAATGCAAAGAATTAGAATACTATGAATAGCTGTATGCCAACAAATTTGACAACCTAGAAGAAATGGATAAATTCTTAGAGTCATACAACCTTTCAAGATTGAATCAGAAGAGGATCCTGCCCAACCCACAAGGCCCCCTCGGCCACATGGGTGCTGGGTCTGAGCCCCTCCTCTGCCAAAGCCTCCTTTGGCTGCGTGGGTCCAGATGAGCCAAGCGCTGCCCCCCTCTAAGGCTCCTCCATTTGTGCAGGCCCCTGCAGGCATGCTTGTGAAGGCCTGTGCCCCAGCTGGCCTGCACAGGCACATGTGCTCCAGGCCAGCTTCAGGAGCAGACAAGAGGGACACATGCAGAGGTGGGGCTGACACAGCAGGTCCAGAGACCTACCTAGAGGCCTTAGAGGGCCTAGGTTCTTGGGGGAGGCAGGGATTGGCTGTAGGTCACCGTGGAGGCAAGGACACTGATAGTGGAGGCATCAGGAAATTTTTTATTATCTTTATTCTCTTTTTAAAATATTTTTATTCTTTCCATTATTTTTTTCTTGTTTTGATTTTATTTTCCTAATTCTATTTTTTATTCTTTGTTATTATTATGCTCTATTCTGTTGTTGTCTTTTTTTTGGTCTTTTTTTTTTTTTTTTTTAGCTGCACTTCATGGCTTTCACAGTCTTGGTTCCCAGGCTGGGGTTGGGCCTGAGCTCCTATGGTGGGAGCACCAAGTCCAAGCCGCTGGACTAACAGAGAACTTCAGGCCCCAAGGAATAGTAATTGGTGTCAGCTCTCCCAGAGGTCCTCATCTTGGCACCAAGACCTGGCTCCGCCTCACTGCCTGCCAACTCCAGTGCTGGGTGCCTCAGGCAAACAACCAGCAAGACAGGAACACAGCCCCACCCATCAAAAAAATGAGACAACAAAAATCTATGTTACAGACAAAGGAGCAAGGTAAAAATCTATAAGACCAACGAACTGAAGAGGAAATAGGGAACCTACCTGAAAAAGAATTCAAAATAATGATAGTAAAGATGATCCCAAATCTTGGAAATAGAATGGAGGCACAGATAGAGAAAATACAACAGCTGTTTAACAAGGACCTAGAAGAATTAAAGAACAAACAGAGATGAACAACACAATAACTGAAATGAAAAATACACTAGAAGAAATCAATAACAGAATAACTGAGGAAGAAGAACAGATCAGTGGGCTAGAAGATAGAATGGTGGAAATAACTGCCAAGGAGAAAATTAAGAAAAAAGAATGAAAAGAAATGAAGCAGTATCAGAGACCTCTGGGACAACATTAAATGCACCAACATTCGAATTATGAGGGTCCCAGAAGAAGAAGAGAAAGGGTCTGAGAAAATACTTGAAGAGATTATAGTTGAAAACATTCCTAACATGGGAAAGGAAATAGCCACCCAAGTCCAGGAAGTGCAGAGAGGCCCACACAGGAAAAACCCAAGGAGAAACACATTGAAACACATATTAGTGAAATTAACAAAAATTAAGTTCAAAGAAAACATATTAAAAGCAGCAAGGGAAAATCAACATGTAACATGCAAGGGAATCCCCATAAGGTTATCAGCTCATTTTTCAGCAGGAAGTCTGCAGGCAAGAAAGGAGTGGCAGGATATATTTAAATGATGAAAGGGAAAAATCTACAGCAACATTACTCTACCCAGCAAAAATATCATTCAGATTCAATGGACAAATCAAAAGCTTTACAGGCAAGCAAAAGCTAAGAGAATTCAGCACCACCAAACCAGCTTTACAACAAATGCTAAACAAATGCTAAAGGAACTTCTCTAGGCAGGACACACAAGACAAGGAAAAGACCTACAATAACAAACCCAAAACAATTAAGAAAATGGTAATAGAAACATACATATCGACAATTATCTTAAATGTAAATGGATTAAATGCTCCAACCAAAAGACGCAGACTGGCTGAATGGATACAAAAACAAGACCCATATATATGCTGTCTACAAGAGACCCACTTCAGACTTAGGGACACATACAGACTGAAAGTGATGGGATGGAAAAGGATAATCCATGCAAATGGAATATCAAAAGAAAACTGGAGTAGCAACAATCATATCAGATAAAATAGACTTTAAAATAAAGACTGTTACAAGAGAGAAGGAATGACACTACATAGTGATCAAGGTATCAATCCAAGAAGAAGATATACAATTGTAAATGTTTATGCGCCCAACATAGGGGCACTTCAATACATAAGGCAAATGCTAACATCTATAAAAGAGGAAATCGACAGTAACACAATAATAGTGGGGGACTTTAACACCTCACTTACACCAATGGACAGATCATCCAGACAGAAAATTAATAAGGAAACAAAAGCTTTAAATGACACAATAGACCAGATAGACTTAATTGTTATTTATAGGACATTCCATCCAAAAGCAGCAGAATACGTTTTCTTCTCAAGGGTACACGGAACATTTTCCAGGATAGATCACATCTTGGGTCACAAATCAAACCTTGGTTAATTTAAGAAAATTGAAATCATATCAAGCATCTTTTCTGACCACAACACTATGAGATTAGAGATTAGAAATCAATTAAGGGGAAAAAACTGTAAGACACACAAACACATGGAGGCTAAACAATACACTACTAAATATCCAAGAGATCACTGAAGAAATCAAAGAAGAAATAAAAAAATACATAGAAACAAATGACAATGAAAACACGCAGACCCAAAGCCTATGGGATTCAGCAAAAGCAGTTCTAAGAGGGAAGCTTATAGCAATACAATCTTACCTCAAGAAACAAGAAAAATCTTGAACGAAAAACCTAACCTTACACCTAAAGCAAACAGAGAAAGAAGAACAAAGAAAACCCAAAGTTAGTAGAAGGAAAGAAATCATGAAGATCAGAGCAGAAATAAATGAAATAGAAGTGAAGAAAACTATAGCAAAAATCAATAAAACTAAAAGCTGGTTCTTTGAGAAGATAAACAAAACTTTAGACAGACTCTTCAAGAAAAAAAGGGAGAGAATTCAAATCAGTAAAATTAGAAATGAAAAAGGAGAAATTACAAGAGACACTGCAGAAATACAAAGGACCATAAGAGACTACTAAAAGCAAGTATATGCCAGTAGAATGGAGAACCTGGAAGAAGTGGACGAATTCTTAGAAAAGTACAACCTTCCAAGGATGGACCAGGAAGAAATAGGAAATATAAACAGACCAATCACAAGAACTGAAATTGAAACTGTGATTAAAAATCTCCCAACAAACAAAAGTCCAGGACCAGATGGCTTCACAGGTGAATTCTATCAAATGTTTAGAGAAGAGCTAACACCAGTCCTTCTCAATTGCACAGGAAGGAACACTCCCAAGCTCCTTCTAGGAGGCCACAATCACCCTGATACCAAAAGAAGACAAAGATATCACAAAAAAAGATTACAGATCAATGTCACTGATGAACATAGATGCAAAAGTCCTCAACAAAATACTAACAAACAGAATCCAACAACATATGAAAAGGATCATACACCATGATCAAGTGGGGTTTATCCCAGGGATTCAAGGAGTCTTCAATTATGCAAATCAATCAATGTGATAGACCACATTAACAAATTGAATACAAACCACATGATCATCTCAGTAGGTGTAGAAAAGGCTTTTGACAAAATTCAACACCATTTATGATAAAAACTCTCCGGAAAGTGTGCATAGAGGGAACTACCTCAACATAATAAAGGCCATAGATGACAAACCCACAGCAAACATCATTCTCAATGGTGAAAACCTGAAAACATTTCCTCTAAGATCAGGAACAAGACAAAGATGTCCACTCTCACCACTATTATTCAACATACTTTTGGAAATCCTAGCCATAGCAGTCAGAGAAGAAAAAGAAATAAAATGAATCCAAATTGGAAAGGAAATAAAACTGTCACTGTTTGCAGATGACATGATACTCTACATAGAAGATCCTAAAGATGCCATCAGAAAACTACTAGAAGTAATCAATGAATTAGGTAAAGTAGCAGGATACAAAATTCATGCATAGAAATCTCTTGCATTCCTATACACTAAAAACAAAAGATCAGAAAGAGAATAAAAAGCCTAGGAGTAAACCTACCTAAGGAGGCAAAAGACCTGTACTCAGAAAACTATAAGATGCTAATGAAAGAAATCAAAGATGACACAAACAGATGGAGATATATACCATGTTCTTTGATTGGAAGAATCAATATTGTAAAAATGATTATACTACCCAATGCAATCCCTATCAAATTATCAATGGCATTTTTCATAGAACTAGAACAAAAATTTTTTACAATTTGTGTGGAAACACAAAGGACCCCGAATAGCCAAAGCAATCTTGAGAAAAAAAAAAAAAAAAAACAGAGCTGGAGGAATCAGACTCCCAGACTTCAGCCTATACTACAAAGTTACAGTAATCAAGTTAGTATGGTACTGGCACAAAAACAGAAATATAGATCAATGGAACAGGATAGAAAGCCCAGAGATATACCCATGCACCTATGGTCAACTAATCTATGACAAAGGAGGCAAGAATATACAATGGAGAAAAGACAGTCTCTTCAATAAGTGGTGCTGGGAAAACTGGATAGCTACATGTAAAAGAATGAAATTAGAACACTCCCTAACACCATCCGCAAAAATAAACTCAAAATGGATTAGAGACCTAAATGTAAGACTGGACACTGTAAAACTCTTAGAGGAAAACATAGGAAGAACACTCTTTGACATAAGTCACAGCAAGATCTTTTTTGACCCACCTCCTAGAGGAATGAAAATAAAAACAAAAATAAACAAATGGGACCTAATTAAACTTAAGTGCTTTTGCACAGGAAAGGAAACCGTAAGCAAGATGAAAAGACAACCCTAAGAATGGGAGAAAATATTTGCAAATTAAGCAACTGACAAGGAATTAATCTCCAAAATATACAAACAGCTCATGCAGCTCATTATTTAAAAAAACAACAACTCGTACTTCCCTGATGGCACAGTGGTTAAGCCTCCATGCTCCCAATTCAGGGGGCCTGGGTTTGATGCCTGGCCAGGGAACTAGATCTCACATGCGTGCTGCATCTAAGAGTTCACATGCCACAACTAAGGAGCCTGCCTGCCACAACTAAGACCCAGTGTAACCAAATAAATATTAAAAAAAAACCCAGCAATCCAATTCAAAAAATGGGTGGAAGACCTAAATAGACATTTCTCCAAAGAAGTCATACGGATGGCCAAGAGGCACATGAAAAGATGCTCAACATCACTAATTATCACAGAAATGCAAATCAAAACTACAATGAGGTATCACCTCACACCAGTCACAATGGCCATCATCAAAAAATCTACACACCATAAATGTGGAAAGCGTGTGGAGAAAAGGGAAGCCTCATACGTTGTTGGTGGGAATGTAAATTGATACAACCACTTTGGAAAACAGTATGGAGGTTCCTTAAAAAACTAAAAATAGAACTACCATATGACCCAGCAATCCCACTACTGGGCATATATCCAGAGAAAACCATAATTCAAAATGACACATGCACCCCAATGTTCATTGCAGCACTATTTACAATAGCCTGCACATGGTAGTAACCTAAATGTCCGTTGACAGAAAAATTGATAAAGAATATATGGTACATACATACATGGAATATTACTCAGCCATAAAACGGAACAAAATTGGGTCATTTGTAGAGATGTGGGTGGACAAAGAGACAGTCATACAGAGTGAAGTAAGAGAAAAACAAATATCATATATTAATGCATATATATGGATCTAGAAAAATGGTACAGATGAACCTATTTGGAAAGCAGAAATAGAGACACAGATGTAGAGAACATACATATGGACACCAAGGGTGTAGGAGGGTGGGATGAACTGGGAGATTGGGATTGATATATATACACTACTATGTATAAAATAGATAACTAATGAACCTGCTGTATAGCACAGGGAACTCTACTCAGTGCTCTGTGGTGACCTAAATGAGAAGGAAATCCAAAAAAGAGGGGATATATGTATACTTATAGCTGATTCACTTTGCTGTACAGCAGAAACTAACACAACACTATAAAGCAACTATACCCCAATAACAAAAAGAATATTGAATTAGAAGACATAGAATACCTGAGCAGACCGATCACTTGTAGGATTAAAACAGTAATTAAAAATGTCCCCCCAAATGAAATTGCAGAACCAGACAGCTTCACAGATAAAATTTTACCAAACATTTAAAGAAGATTTAATATATATCCTTCTCAAACTCTTCCTAAAAAAATGAAGAGGACAGGATGCTTCCTAACTTATTTGGCAAGTCCAACGTTACCTTGATACTAAAACCCAATAAGAAGAACCCATAAAAGAAAATTATGGTCCAATATCTCTGATGGACATCAATGCAAAAATTCTCAACGCTGTATTGGCAAACCAAATACAAAAATATATAAAAAGGATCATACCATGATCAAGTGGATTAATTCCAGGGAGCAAGGATGGTTCAAGGGCTGCAAATCAATCAACGTGATATACCATACTAACAAAATGGAAGTTAAAAATCATATGATCATGTCAATAGATGCAGAAAAAGTATGTGACAAGATTCAACAACAATTTACATTAAAAAAACTCTCAGTAAAATGGGTATAGAAGGAACATTCCTCAAAATAATAGAGGCCATGTATAACAAGCCATAGCTAACATCAAACTCAATGATGAAGAAGTGAAAGGTATCTCTGTAAGATCAGATACATGATAAGGATGCCCACTATTGCCACTCTTATTCAACATAGTATTGGATATTCTAGCCAGAAAAATTATATATACAAGCAAAAGAAGTAAAAGGCATCCAAATTGGAAAGGAAGAAATAAAACTGTCACTAATTGTGGGTGACATGATTTTATATAGAGAAAACCCTAAAAACTCCACTAAAAACTTGTTTAAAATAATGAACAAATACAGTAAAATTGCAGGGTACAAACTCAATGTACAAAAATCTGTTGCATTACTATACATTAACAACAATCTTGCAGAAAGTAAAATTAAAACAATCCCATTTACAACTGCAACAACCACCACAAAAATACCTAGAAATAAGCTTAAACAAGGAGGTTAAAAACCTTTACACTGGGGCTTCCCTGGTGGCGCAGTGGTTGAGAGTCCGCCTGCTGATGCAGGGGACACGGGTTCGTGTCCCAGTCTGGGAGGATCCCACATGCCGCGGAGCGGCTGGGCCCGTGAGCCATGGCTGGTGAGCCTGCGTGTCCGGAGCCTGTGCTCCACAATGGGAGAGGCTACCGCAGTGAGAGGCTCACGTACCGCAAAACAAACAAACAAACAAACAAAAACAACAAAAAAAACCTCCTATACACTGAAAGCTATAAGACATTGCTTGAAGAAGACACAAAGAGATGGAAAGATATGTGCTCATGGAATGGAAGAATTAAAATTGTTAAAATGTCCATATTACCTAAAGCAATCTACAGATTCAATGCAATCCCTATCAAAATCTGAAGAGCAGCTTTCACAGAAATATTTTTTAAATCCTATAATTTATACGTAACCACAAAATATCTCAAATAGCCAAAAGAAAGAAAGAACAAAGCAGAGGTGGAATATAACACTCCCTGATTTCAAATTATACTATAATACTGTAGTAATAAAACCAACATGGTATTGGCAGAAAAACACACACAGATCAGTGGAACAGAATTGAGACCCCAGAAATAAACCCAAACCTATTTGGAGAATTAATTTATGACAAAAGAGCAAAGTACATACAATAGAGAAAGAATGGTTTCCTCAATAAGTGGGGCTAAAGAACTGGACAGCCACATGCCAAAAAAAAAACAAACAAACAAATGAAAAACAAACCTAGACTGCTATCTTATACCATACACAAAAATCAACTCAAAATGTATTAAGGACTTGAATATAAGACCCAAAGCCATAAAACTCCTAGAAACCATGCTCTTTGTCATCAGTCTTAGAAATATTTTTTTTGGTATATGTCTCCTCAGGCAAGGAAATAAAAAGCAAAAATTAACAAATGGGACTACATCAAACTAAAAACCTTCTGTACGCTAAAGGAAACCATCAACAAAATGAAAAGAGCCTACCGAATAAAAGAAGATATTTATAAACCTCATATCCAGTAAGGGGTTAATATCCAAAATATTAATATATAAAGAACTCATACAAATCAACAACAAAACAATGTGATTTTAAAAATGGGCAGAGGACCTGAATAGACAGTCTTCCAAAGAAGCCATGCAGATAGCCAACAGGCACATAAAAAGATTTTCACCATCACCCATTCTAAAGGCAATGAAAATAAAAACCACAATGAGATATCACCTCATTCCCATTAGAATGGCTAACATCAAAAAGCCAAGAAATAACAAGTGTAGATAAAAGGGAACCCTCATGCACTGCTGGTAGGAATGTAAATTGGTGCAACCATTGTAGAAAACAGTGTGGAAATTGCTCAAAAAATTAAGACTATAACTATGATATGATCCAGCTATTCTACTTTTGTATATTTATCCAAAGAATATGAAAACACTAATTCAAGATTATATTACCCCTATGTTCACTGCACCATTATTTACAATATCCAAGATACGGAAACAATGTAAGTGCCCATCAACAGATGAATGGATATACATATATCTCACACACACACACATACATACATACATATAATGGAATACTACTCAGCCATAAAAAGATGAAATCTTACCATTGCAACAACATAGATGAAACTTTAGAGTAGTATGTTAAGTGAAATAAGACAGATGGAGAATTACTGTATGATTTCATTCAAATGTGCCATATTAAGTAAATACATAAAGGAACAAACCAAACCATAGAGAAACAAACACATAGATACAGAGAACAGAGTAGTAGTTACCAGAGGGAAAGGGCACTGGGAGGGCAAAAATAGGTAAAAGGGGTCAGCTGTATGGTGACTAACAGAAACCAAACTTTTGGTGGTGACCATGCTATAGCATACACAGAAGTCAAAATATACTGTATACATGAAACTTATATAATGTTATAAGTCAAAGTTACCTCAATTTTTCAAAAACAAACTCTCTTAGATTGCTATAGCCTTGTGGGTCTTATGGACACAAGCCTTGTTGGCTCTGAGAATTAGATGATTGGGAGGGCAATCTCTCAGGTGATAGTTTTAAAAGTTGGGGCACCAGATGCAGGGTCCAAATTCTTCACTCCTCAAGGAGAAGCTGGAAGTTGTGAGTTCCCTCTTGGTTGTGTGTCACCAGGCTGGAGGTGGAGTTTATGGTGAGATTGTGAATCAGCCTCTCCTACCCATTTTTATGTGTTTTTTTTTTCTTCTCACTGAGGGAATTTTTCTGTATGTTGCTATAGATTCAGTGTGTCCATGGGAGGAGGTGAGTTCAGGAGCCTTCCACATTGCCATCTTGAACTGGAACCTTAGAAATTATCAGATTTATTGTTGTCTTTGAATTTAATTGTAGCAGAATTGTTATTGCATCTGTGATCTATTGACTCATGTGACTTTGGAAGCTATCATAGACATTGACCCTGTCTCAAAATCATTTAGATATATTCCATTAGAAAACACCCTTTGCCCCTAGGGGCCTGGGACAAGGGTGCATCCAACTTATATCCCTCTTGTAACTTCATGAAAGTACAAAAATATCATTTTGCTGCAGAAGAACATGCAGGGCACACAGATGTGGTGGCCACTGGTCTACAAACAGAAGGTGAAACTTTATGCAACTGTATTAGCCCTTTAGCATGAATGTCATGTGTCTATAAGTAAATGATCTCCCCTTCAGGGCTGACCTAGGTATTAGAGGCAGTCATGGAGGAGTACCAGTAATGTCTTTAAGAACTGTATATCAAAGCTTACACAGTATATCAGACTAATTTTTGGAAGAAGATAGTGCTATGTGAAAGTATCAGGTTGGCCAAAAAGTTGGTTCGGTTTCAAGTAGTTTTCATTTTCACAAAGATCTTTATTGAACAATGTATTCGCTAACCGAATGGACATTTTGGCCAAACCAATATTTCATCAGATAACTCCTATAATTACAGCTTAAGATCTCTTCTGCAATGGAGTCAAGCTACATTTCTTTAGTAGACAAGGGAAAACGTGAGTAAATAGGAGTATACAATGAACTAAACTGGAAAATCTGATGTAGTGATTATAAAGCAGTCATTTACTAGAGACGACCAAAGAGTAAGCAAATTACAGTCTCATAAGAATAGTTTTCAGATATTTTTCTTCCTGTGGTGCTCCGCTCAGGATTTTCATCTTTTCTGGCTTGGGAAGATACTGTAAGACTCTAGGGGAAGATGCACAAATGGCTTTCAGGGACAAAAGAATCCTCTAAGTGTGATGTACTAAGCTGAAAACTATAGGAGCATGTAAACAAAAATAAATAAGGTGGACTGGTCAAAAACAGATACAAAAGGTCCATCTTGAAAAAGCACTGTCCGAATGTACTGTACTTATAAAAAGGACTGGATCAGTTGTGGTAATTCCAGTTGTCACTTTACATAGTGTTAGAAGATCTAGAAAGTGCAAAATATGAGATTGATATTGAAAAAGGAGACTTCTAAGCCACAAATCATAACTTGTAAGAGATTATACAAGCATGATGCTGGTTCCAATACAGCCACAGGCAGGCGGGGGTCTTCAAGTACCTACAAATCCCTAACTGTTACACCCTGGTGGGGCATATCACTCCCTGCTGCAAGAAGGTCTGTGGAGCATGAACCACACAGTGCCTACAGTAATCCAGCAGTCAAAGGAGAAGCTGCACTTACAGATGGGAATCATTGATAAGTGAAATCTGTTGCCCTGTGAGAAGACAAATGTAATCTAATTAGAGGGCAGTGTATAAGCAAAAGCAGTTGTGTTTATATTAAATATATAGGTCATATAACTTGGTTTTAATTTCTTATTTATAAAAAAGCATGCCACAACAAAATCCATGGGACCAAATTTCCAATCCAGCAGTTAGTGTGAATAATTTATCTACGTGTTCTTTCCATAGCCCATGTAACTCCCTATCACATAACTACAGTTGACCCTTGAACACAGGTGTTAGAGGCACCCACCCTCTACACAGTCAAAAATATGCATATAACTTTACAGTCAGCCCTCTGTATCTGCAGTTCTGCATCTACGGATTCAACCAACTGCTGGTCGTGTAGTACTATATAGTATATATTTATTGAAAAAAAATCCGTGTATAAGTGGACCCATGCAGTTCAAACCTGTGTTGTTCAAGGGTCAACTGTACATCATGAACTTTATTATTCCTTTAAGTTTGAAGTAAATCCTTTAAAATACATTTACATTTAGATATCTTTGTTCCCTATATCATTCACATTTAGTCTTAAAAATTGAACATAATAAAGGTCATTTTATTCTGTGCTATATAAAGTTTTAGTGCATTTATTTTAATTTCTTATGACATTCCACAGCTGATTATTTGTCTTGTGTTAAGTTTCCCAAATTTCTCTTCTCGCTACAGTCTAATATCTGGGGGCATATGTTTTACTTTCACTCACAAATGCAAAGCATATATTGCTAATTAGTGTTGCCCTAATCTTTGACCTGCATTACGCATGTGTGTATATACAACAGATATATTAAGATATTTTTGAAAGGACATAACATTTTTCTCTCATAGATACCTATTTTCTATGTGGATAGTTGAGTTTACAGAATGCTTGAATCTCACTTAGGAAGTATATACTTTCAATTCCACACTATACTCTTGATAGTACTAGAGATTGAAATTGATCTTGCCATATTCAGTTGTTCTAAGGAAATGTAGTAGAGATAATATGAATTAGCCAGCTTCCTATTTGCAACCAGGATCCCAGGGGGGTGGCCATGGGATTAATTCATATATTTTTGCCGAATATAACCTCAAACCTTTGTGCTGTCTCTAAGCAGAGCCAGAGAATGTGGTTCTGGTATTCATAATTGGCCGCTGCAGTCTCCCCCACACACCCCCGCCCTCCCTCTCCCAGCACCTTTGATCTTGACAATAACCTCAGGGACAGAACTTTAGCTTCCTTTACAATGAAATACAGATGATGCTACCTGCTATGAAGAGACTAGTTCCAAATTGCTTGGAGAAACAGGTAGACTCTAGAGATGTGGGAATGATAAGCTTGCAAAATGGAGCCAATATAGAAGAGCAGAGGATATTACAATTTACCTGCTCTGATACTTGGACTGTTCATGGACATGAGCACCAGCCTAAGAATCTGAAAGAACAAACCATGGCATAGTTTTTTTTTTTTTTTGCAGTACACGGGCCTCTCACTGCCGTGGCCTCTCCCGTTGTGGAGCACAGGCTCTGGATGTGCAGGCCCAGTGGCCATGGCTCACGGGCCCAGCTGCTCCATGGCATGTGGAATCCTCCCAGACCGGGGCACGAACCCGTGTCCCCTGCATCGGCAGGTGGACTCTCAACCACTGCGCCACCAGGGAAGCCCCCAAACCATGGCGTAGTTAATGCTGTATCCTTAATGTTCCAAATATTGATAAAATAGGTATCTCTGCTTTCAGATTTGTGGTCCTAAGGCATGCAACTCTATTACCCAGATGTTCTGCCAAGGTGGTATTAGCCTTGATATTTCACTGAGGTAACTGGATGATGGCAAATGTGACTCAAATTGATATACCATGAGGCTTGGAAAAGTCATACTTCTTTAGAGTCAGTCAGGCTCTGGAGCCAACACACAGCCTAGACTTTCTTACAGAAAAGTTTTATCCATACAAAGAATCACAGTTCACTTCTAAAGATTCATTCCTAATCTGCTTATGCATCTTACTGAGGATGTTCATCAATATCCAGGCATACAAGAAATATGCAAAAAGAAGATTCCAAACTCTGAGTCTTATTTTAAAATTTAAGCATGTGGACATGACTAACATGGCAACATAGGTCATTCCCAACTTTATTGCCCCTCACAAGAACAACAACTAACAACTATTCGTGGACAAGAAACCATTGAGAATAACCTAGGACACAGCAGGGGTGAGAATGATGCAGCCTCCCAACACACTGCACAGAGACCAAGATGGACCACATTAGAAGGGTAAGAGGAACAGCTACACATTGACTACATTGTCCTTCATACAGGCCAGCACAGTACCACACTGAGAGGTCTCCCCTAAGCCTATGGTTCCTCCAGTGGGAAAAGAACCCAGGTGGACATCTACCTCCCCCCAGCACCGAGTTGCTTCTTGAAAGTCTCATTCCAGTCTCACCTCATGGAGACCATAAGTAAACCTGTGGACCTTGACCATTGGGGATTGGATTGTGACAGAGATGCGGGAGAGGTGTGCAACAACCAGTGCTTGGACCCTGGCACACTCTCAGCACCCAAGTAGCAGTCTGAACCAGCAGCTTTGCTCATCAGCAGATCCAAGATAGTTGTGCAATCTGACCAGGAAGGGACCTCAAAGAGCACTGATGGCCCTGGATCCTGGCCTGACCCTCCATCCACTCAGAGAGCAGAGCTAAGTCACTACCCACTGCTGAGGGTAGCTACTGGCTCCACCCTACAGGAAATCCTGGCCAGAACACCTGGGAAGCTGCTTAGCCAAGCATCACTCAAGTGGTGAGCCCAGCCCACAGCACTGCCCATCAGCAGAGCAAAGCAGGCAAACCTATTTGGCCATGGAATTTGGGGCACAGTTCTACTTGAGTCAAGACCTTAAAGATAGCTAGTGGGAAGCAGCCGCGTAGCACAGGGAGATCAGCTCGGTGCTTTGTGACCACCTAGAGGGGTGGGATAGGGAAGGTAGGAGAGAGACGAAAGAGGGAGGAGATATGGGGATATATTTATATGTATAGCTGATTCACTTTGTTATACAGCAGCAACTAACACAACAATGTAAAGCAATTATACCTCAATAAAGATGTTAAAAAAAAAAAGACCTTAAAGAGAGTTTTTGGCCCTGGAACTGGTTCTGCTGCCCTACTTGGGCAGGGGAGCTAATTCATAGCCTCCTCCGCTGCCAAGGGTAGCTTCTGGCCCTGAATGCACAGGAAACCTTACCTGAACACCTGGGAAACTGCTTGGCCCAGCAGCTCTTGAACAGAAAGCCCAGTCAGTGGCTCTGCCTGTGTGCAGAGACAAGCTGGTAAGCCCATCTGGCCAGAGAGTTTGGTGAACAAGTCTGCCTAATTAGGTCCCCAGACAAGAGTCTTACCAGCTTTGTGGCTTTTCTGTGCAACCCCCCTACGCTGCCCCCCCCCACCTCATCAGGAAAGCTAATCCATAATCTGCCCATAGCTGAATACAGCCTCCAACCCTCCTAACCAGGCAACTGAGCCAGAGCTCCTGGCATCTCAGTAGCCTATGTTGCAAATTTAATTAAAGGGCACTTAAGCAGAGAACCCAGCCAGCAGCCCTATCCATCTGCAGAGCTAGGACACTGGCCCATCAGGTCACAGATCTTGGCACAGAGTTCTGTCTAGTCTGATCCCCAAAGAAGAGCGTTGCCAGCTTTGGGACCTACATGGAGCCCTGCCTGGGCAGGGAAACTAATTAATATCCCTGTTCACTACAGAATATAGACTTCAGCCCACACAGCCAGGGGGCCTAACTAGAGCACCTGGGAAGCTGCCTATCTTATCCTACTGGCCTGCTTTCAATGGCACTCAAATAGAGAATATAGCTTGGTACTTTTCCCATCTGCAGAGTAAAACTGGTAGTCTCATCTGTCCAGGGAATTCAGTGCAGTCTTGCCTGATTTAGGTCCCCAAACAATGAGCTGTATAGGCTTTGGGATTCATTCTACTGTTTCACCAGGGCAGGGAAGCTAATTCACAGCCCCACTAACAACTGAGTATAGTACCCAATTCTGCCATCTAGGATGCCTGACCAGAGAACTGAGGCAACAGTGGAGCCCAAACTACAGGCTCACTTCAGCAAGGAAACAAAGCAACAGTCTAACTGTTCTCAGCCAGAAGCACCCACTTCCTGACTTCGGAGCATTATCAGTGGCCTTGTCCCAAAATAGAGCCTGATAAAAAGCCCTACTGGCCCAAGCATGTTGCCAACTGACACATCCAGACCTCCAAGCAAGCAGACTGGTAAAGAACTCTCTCCCCCAAAGTAACCAGTGAAGTCTAGAAAAGGAAACTGCTTACTCAAATGTTCAGATACCAATATAAGGAATCTAGGATCACAAAAAATTCGGTAAATATTACACCACCAAAGAAATCTAATAAATCTCCAATAACTGGCCCTAAAGAAATAGAGATCTATAAACTGACAACAGAATTCAGAATAATTCTCTGCAAAAAAGTTTAGTGAAGGGCTTCCCTTGTGGTGCAGTGGTTAAGAATCCACCTGCCAATGCAGGGGACACGGGTTTGAGCCTTGGTCTGGGAAGACCCACATGCCGCAGAGCAACTAAGCCCATGAACCACAACTACTGAGCCTGCGCTCTAGAGCCTGTGAGCCACAACTACTGAGCCCACATGCCACAACTACTGAAGCCCGCATGCCTAAAGCCCATGCTCCGCAAAAAAAGAAGCCACCACAATGAAGCCTGTACACTGCAATGAAGAGGAGCCCCCACTCGCCGCAACTAGAGAAAACCCGCACATAGAAATGAAGACCCGACACAGCCAAAAATAAACAAAAATAAAATAAATTAATTTTTAAAAAAGTTTAGTGAACTACAAGAACGCACCAACATAATTGTATAAAATTAGGAAAACAATGCAGGAACAAAGCAAGAAGTTCAACAAAAAGAGAATCATTAAATAAATCTTACAGTTGAAAAACACAAGGACTGAACTGAAGATTTCAATAGAGAGCTTCAAGAGCAGATTATGCCACACAGCAGAAAGAATAAGTGACCTAGAAGACATTTGAAATTATTCATGCAGAAGAACAAAAAGATAAAAGAGTGAAAAAAGTGATGAAAGCCACTGGAACTTACTGGACACAATCAAAAGAAACAAGATCTACATTTTGGGAATTCCAGAAGGAGAAGGGAAAGAGAAAGTTACAGAAAGTATATTTAAAACAATAATGGCTAAAAACTTCTCAAAACTGGGGAAAGAAATGGGCATCCAGATCCATGAGGCCCAGAGTATCCCAAAAAGTCTGAACCTAAATAGGGCTACACCAGGACACATTATAACTGAAATATCAAATGTCAAAGATCTTGAAAGCAGCAAGAGAAAAGACATAAATTACACACAAGAGAACTCCCATAAGACTATGAGCAGATTTTTCAACAGATACTTTTCAGGTCAGGAAAGAATGGATTGATATATTCAAAATATTAAAGAAAAAAATGTCACTCAGGAAGTCTATACCTGGCAGAGCTGTCCTTTATAATTGAAGATAAAAAACACTTTCTGTAGAAAACAAAAGATGAGGGAGTTCATCAGCACCAGGCTTGCCTTACCAGAAATGCTACTGGGAGTTCATTGCATAGAAGTAAAAGAATGCTAATTAACATCATAAAAACAGAACATAGTGTAAAACTTACTGGTAATGGTAAATACATAGTCAAAGTTAGATTCTGTAATATGGTAATGGTAGTGCATAATACACTTAGTACTCTTAAAAGTTAAAAAATGTATAAAAATAACCATAACTAAAATAATATTATTAGATAAATAAAATGAAAAAATATATATAAACTGTAACATCAATAGCCAAAAATATGAAGGGAGAAGTAAAAGTTTAAAGTTTAAAAATGCTATTGAAGTTATCAGTTAAAATAGGGTGTTAACATTTTAAGATATTTTATGTAAGCCTCATGGTAACTACAAGGGGAAAAGCTGTAATAACACAAAAGAGCAAGAACATCAAAGAACATAGATATCAGAAGACATCAAAACACACAGGAAAAAGACAGCAGGATAAGAAGACAATGAATCTACAAAACAACCAGTACAATTAACTAAATGGCAATAGTAAGTCCTTACATAATTACTTTAAATGTAAGTGGATTAAATTCCACAATCAAAAGACATGAAATATCTGCATGGATTTTTTTAAAAACAAGAAATATCAACATGCTGCTTACAAGAGACTCAGTTTAGCCTCAATAACAGACATAAATTGAGAGTGAAAGGATGGAAAAATATATTTCAAGCAAATGGTAACAAAAGAAAGAAAGAAGGAATGAAAGAGAGAGGGGGAGGGAGGGAGGAAGGAAGAAAGAAAGAAAACCAGAGGTGTCTATACTTAGATAACATAGACTTGAAACTAAAAATGGCTAAAAAAGGAAAGAAAGTTATAAAATTTTAAAGGAGTCACTCCATCAAGAATATAAAACAATTCTATACATTTATGCACCCAACTATATAAAGTAAAAATTAACAGAGCTTAAAGGAGAAATGAACAGCAATACAATAATTGTTGGGGACTTTAGTAACCCACTCTCAACAATGAATATATCATCCAGACAGAGAATCAGTAAGGAAATAGTAGATTGAACAACACTATAGATTAAATGAACCTAACAGACATATAGAGAACATTCTGACAATACCAGAATACACATTTCTCAAGCACAGATGAAACATTTTCCAGGATAGCATTTGTTAAGCCACAAAACAAATCTTACTAAATTCAAGAATACTGAAATCATACCAAGTAACTTCTCTGATCACAATGGTATAAAACTAGAAAAAGTAAAAGGAGAAAAATCTGGAAAATTCACAAATATATGGAAATTAAACAACACTGCTGAACAGCCAGTGGATCAAAGAAGAAACTAAAAGGGAAATTAAAAAGTATTGTGACCTAGAGAGTATCATATTAAGTGAAGTAAATCAGAGAAAGACAAACATCATATGATACCACTTACGTGTGGAATCTAAAAAAATGATACAAATGAACTTATTCACAAAACAGAAACAGACTCAGATATATAAAACAAACTTATGGTTACCGAAGGGGATAGCCAGGTCAGGGCAGGGGGGAGGATAAATTAGGAGTTTGGGATTAACATATACACACTACTCTATATATAGTTGATAAGCAACAAGGACCTACTGTATAGCACAGGGAGCTATATTCAGTATCCTGTAATAACCTACAATGGAAAAGAATCTGAAAAAGAAATAGATATATGTATAACTAAATTACTTTGCTGCATACCTAAGCTAACACAACATTGTAACTTTATATTTCAATACAAAAATGGTTCAAAAAATTTAAAAAATACACAGCACCCCCCAAAAAAAAGTAATTTGAGACAAATGAAAACTGAAACACAGTATATGAAAACTTAAAGGATGCAGCAAGAGCAGTTCTAAGAGGGAAGTTCATACCAATAAACATGTACACTAAGAATCAAGAAAGATCTCAAATAAACAACCTAACCTACACCTCAAGGAATCAGAGCAAAAAGAACAAACTTACAACAAAGTTAATAGAAGGAAGAAAGTAATAAAGATTAGAGGAGACATAAATAAAATAGAGAACAGGAAAACAATAGGAAAATTAACAAAACTAAGAGTTGGTTCTTTGAAAAGACAAACAAATTTGACAAATCTTTAGCTAGACTAACCAAAGAGTAAAAAAAGAGGATCCAAACCAACAAAATTATAAACAAAAGAGGAGACATTATAACAGATACCAAAGAAATACAAAGAATCATGAGGCTACTGTAAATAACTATATACCAACAAACTGGACAACCTAGAATAAATGGAAAAATTCTTAGAAACATACAACCTGCCAAGACTGAACCAGGAAGAAATAGAAAATCTGACATGACCAAATATTGGTAAGGAGATTTAGTAATCAGAACTCTCCAAACAAAGAAAAGTCCAGCAGCAGCTTGCTTCACTGGTGAATTCTACCAAAGACTTAAAGAATTAACACTAATTCTTCTCAAACTCTTCCAAAAAATCAAAGAGGAGGGAATATGCCCAAACTTACTTTATAATGCCAGCATTACCCTGATACCAAAGTCAGATAAGGACACAACAAAAAAGGAAAAAAAATACTACAGGTCAATCTCACTGATGAATATAGATGAAAAAAATTCTCAGGAAAATATTAGCAAACCAAATTCAGCACATTAAAAGGATCATTATGTTCAAGTGGGATTTATCATGGGATGCAAGAATGACTCAACATATGAAAATCAATCGATGTGATACATAACATTAATAGAATGAAGGAAAAATATTGTATGATCAGCACAGTAAAGAAAAAGCATTTTACAAAATTCAACATTTGTTCATAATAAAAAGTCTTAACAAATTAGCCATAGAAGGAACATACCTCGATATAATAAAGTGTGTATATGACAAGTCCACAGCTAATATCAAAAAGGTTGAAACCTTTCCTCCAAGATCAGAAACAAGAGAAGGGTGTCCACTCTCACCACTCCTATTCAACATAGTACTGGAAGTCCTGGCCAGAGCAATCTGCAAGAAAAAGAAATACAAGCCATCAGAATTGGAAAGGAAGAAGTAAAATTGTCTCTAATTTCAGATGACAAGATAATACATTAGAAAATCCTAGACTCCACTCAAAACTGTTAGATCTAATAACTGAATTCAGTAAAATTGCAGGATACAAAATTAATATGCAAAAATCAGTAGTGTCCATACACCAATAAATATCTGAAAAAGAAATAAAGAAAATGGTCCCATTTGCAATAGCATCAAAATAAACTTAGGAATAAGTTTAACCAAGGAGGTGAAAGGTTTCTACACTAAAAACTATAAGACATTGATGAAAGAAATGGAAGAAGACAAATAAATGGAAAGGTACCTTATGTTCATAGGTTGAAAGAATATTGTTAAAATGTCCATACTTCCAAAGTCATGTATAGATTCAAGGCAATCCCTATCAAGACTCCAATGTTTTTTTTTTTTTTTACAAAAGTAGCATAAAAAATCCTAAAATTTATGTGGAAATGCAAAAGACCTTGAATAGTCAAAGCAATCCTCAGAATGAAGAAGAAAGTGGGAGGTATCACACTTTCTGATTCAAGCTATATTATAAAGCTGTAGTAAGCAAAATAGTGCGGTACTTGCATGAAAACAGACATAGTCCAATGGAACAAAACTGAGAGTTCAGGAGAAACCCATGCATACACAGTCAAATAGTATTTGAAAAGGGAGTCAATACTCATTGAGGAAGGCCGGTCTCTTCAATAAATAGTGCTGGAAAAATATCACATGTAAAAGAAGGAAACTAGACCCCTATTTTAACCACTCATGAAAACTAACTCAACGAGGTTTAAAGACTTAAATTCTAAATCCTGAAATGATAAAACTACTAGAAGAAAACATAGGAATAAAGCTCCTTGACATGGGTCTTGGTAATAATTTTTTTGGATATGAGACCTGAAGCACAAGCAACAAAATTAAAAATAAACAAGTAGGACTACATCAAACTAAAAAAATTCTGCACAACAAATAAACCATCAACAAAGTAAAAAGACAACCTATGGGGAATGGGAAAAAATATCTGCAAACCATATATCTGATAAGGGGTTAATATCCAAAATATATAAAGAACTCATACAAGTCAATGGCAAAACCCCAAATAATCTGATTAAAAATTTGACAAAGGACCTGAATAGACATTTTCCAAAGAAGTCATACAGATGGCCAACAGGTACATGACAAGATGCTCAACATCACTAATCATTAGGAAAATGCAGGTCAAAACCACAATGAGATATCACCTCATGCCTATTAGAATGGCTTTCATCAAAGAGACAAGAGATAATAAACACTGGTGAGAATGTGGAGAAAAGGGAACTCTTGTACACTGTTGGTAGGAATGTATACCGGTGCAGTCACTATGGAAAACAGTATGGAGGCTCCTCAAAAAATTAAAAATAGAACTACCATATGATCCAGCAATTCCACTTTTGGGTGCATATGCAAAGAACATGAAATAACTAGGTCAAAGTGATATCTGTACCCCCATGTTCATTGCAGCAGTATTTACACTAGTCAAGACAAGGAAACAACCTCTACATGTTCATCAACAGATGAATGAATAAAGAAAATATGACCTGACCAGATATTGGTAACACACACACTGAAGAACTGTTCAGTCATTAAAAAAAAAAAAAAAAGAAAGAAGTCCTGCCGTTTATGACACCATGAATGGACCTTGAAGGCATTATGCTAAGTGAAGTAAGTCAGAAAAAGATAGATTAAAACTACTTGATTTCACTTACAGGTGGAACCAAAACAAACAAACTTATTGAAAAACAGATCAGATTTGTGGTTACCAGAGGTTGGGGGTGGGAGGTGAGGGAATTGCGTGAATGTGGTAAAAAGGTACAGACTTTAAATAAGTACTGGTGGTATAATGTACAGCATAATGACTATAGCTAACACTGCTGTATGGCCTATTTAAAAGTTGCTGAGAGAGTAGATCCTAAAGTTTTCAACACAAGGAAAAAACTTTTTTTTTTAGATTATATGAGATAATAGATGTTAAGTAAACTTATTGTGGTAATCATATTAGTATATGTATATCGAGTCATTATGCTGCAAACCTTAAACATATACAGTGCTGTATGTCAATTATATCTCAATAAAACTGAAAGAAAAAATAAAATTTAAGCACTTACTGTCAAGAAATTAACACACATGCAGTTAAATTTAATTATACAGGTTATAGAATATATGTTAAAGATTTTTTAAGTAAAAGGCAGTGTGGTCCATTTTATAAACAAGTTTAGAGTTACCTTAAACTTTATCTTCTCTCTACTTATGAATATATTGTAACTGTGTAAAACCATTTGGAATTAACGTCTAAATTGGGGAGGTTCATGTATGTGGTAGAAATGTGAACCAATACCTACTGTGCATCAAAGATCATCTAGGCAGTGAAGATTAAATGGTATCTCAGTTTAGTTAAGAACTATAAACTCTTGGATGGCAACAAACTTCACTGGGGGAATTCCTTAGCTCTCCAGCATACTGAGCCTTACCTAAGAGAATTCTGTTCTACTCAGCTATTTATTGGGAAGATGAAAAACATCTGGTTCATGACCAACAATTCCATCAAATGCTCTGGGTATAGAATTCCAGTTACAGGTGGCAAAGAGATGGGCCTGTATCAGAGATTAGTAAACCTAGAAAACAAGACAGAAGGAGTAGATTAAAAAAAAAAAAAAAGATTGGTGATGATGTGGAATAGGCAGTGACTGAATTGGTAGTCCCTAGTGGTTTGTTAGGGTAATCCTAGGCTGTAAAGACAAGTTCACTTAAAAGCAAGATCATCTTCCAACTGAAAATTTCTCTTTATTCCTCACAAAGCTTTTGTTGAGAATCTTATTTATTGCCCAGCACTAAATTTTGGCTTGAACTTGTAACATGAAACTGAGTTGCCAAAAATAAAGATTGACAGGGTAGCCAGGAAGTCAGAAGTAAGAAAAAGAGCAACAGAATAGTCACAGATTGAACAAGACCTGGGTTAAGTTTATTGTCCCACAGGTAATTATTCAGGGAGGCAGGATAGTTACAGGCATTATGAATGGGATGGAGACCATCTAATTTGATTGGCATTGAAAAGTGATCCTGAGACAGGGACTAGGCTGCAGGTCATTGTTTTGGAAAATGATTCCAAGATCTGAAGGGGAGGAGCAGGGAATATAGGACAAGGATGGAGATAATGAAGAGAGAGTCAAGGAAGGGTAGCTATGCGGGCAACCAGAGCTCAATCTCCCTGGGAACCTTCAGTGTTAAAGGAACTAGGACCCACTGACCAATCCTGTTTTGAAGGATAAAAAACTTCAAGTGCCAGATAAGCTCATTCCAATTAACCATGGTGTAATGAATGTCCTATCAACCGTAAGTTAATTCACCATGGTTAAAAGTTTCTCAGTGCTTCCTGTAACAGCCATTTAAGATAAAGTACATCTTCTTTTCTTCTTCCTGAGAAGAGATGGAGTAGGTCTGTATTTACTTATCTGTTTCTATTTTCGAATTGCTACCTTAACTTTCTGTTTGCATTCAGGAATAACAAGATTCCTCTTGTATGAAACATCACTGGAAAAGAAATAAACCCCTATTTTGGCTTAATCTCTATACAAATATGATGCAATGTTTTGCAAAATTGTCCTGTAACCTGCTTAGATTTGAAAAGTACATTTTCAGTTGTGTTCAGTCATTTATCACAGCAAAACCTGGACTTTCAGTGGCAACACTAAACATCTGTTATTCGGAATCTAAAGGCAGCTAAGCAACCTCCCTAAAATGAACATAGTTCTTTCAGTGAACTCTCATGATTCTTCCCCAGGTCCACTATATTCTTTGCCAAGGTCTAATAGTTTTCCTCTGAAAGCTTAACTATTTCCTCTAATGTCTACTTAACGGGTAGAAACTTTTAGAAAATGAAGTACCATGTAACAGTGTATGGGCCACCACCAGACTATTGTTGCCTACCCCAGTCCCTATATTCTTGGTAATCTTTCCCTTGTCTAAGCCTAAGCATGACCCTCACTGCCGATTCACCTATTGTCCTCACATGGGGCTGTACTCAGGAGTTCATGGCCATCTATCCTTCGCTACTCATGCTGTCTGAGAAGACTCTTTACTAATTCCATTTCCCAAAGCACCTTCACGGTTGACCCTCTGGAGAATGGGAGATTGAGCCATTTATGCACTGACTCATCATCCACTGGTGAGAGTTATCCTTTATGGATTTAACTCCTATTTTCTCCTGGGCTGATACTGTGTTTGGGCTGAGTGACATTTCAGAGCTCCAAGGAAAGAAAAGCTTAGAGGTGTGGCAGGCACTTGAACCAGGAAACCATAGTCAAGCATGAGAATTTTTCACCACAGTTACAAGTGCTATTATTGACAGGCAAAGGGGGTATTTCCCAGGGTTCCAAAAGAATTTGCTACAAAAATAAACAAATAAATCATCTACTTTGTGCCCTCTTTTACTACTCAAGCTAAAATGATATTGATAATCAGTTGTTGAGAAACCATGTCCAGAGTTTTGCAGATTTCTCTGATTACAGAGCCTCTTAGAACAAAGATAGAATGAATCCTCAGCCACCTGGATCAGCTCCTCTTTGCAGCTACTTGTGGACACATGGGCCTTTCTTTAGCTCACCCAATCCACTTACCTCAGGCATCTACACTAGAGGGCCACTTGTCCCCACAAGCTGTGCTGGAACAGAGTACAAAGGGCTACATAAAAATCGACTTCCAGGATGATAGAGTAAGGATCTTAGTGAACTCTCCCCAAAAAACCATGGAAATTACTGGCAAAACAACTAAAACCAACAATTTCAGAACTCTGGAAATTAATCAGAATTGGATATTGAACTGCAAATTACCTATCCCAGAGAAACTAATGATCCTTGGTAAAATGGTGGGACTTTAAATTTTTTAATCTTTAAAAATTTTTTAAATTTGGGGTTATTTGCATTCCCCACACTAACAACTTCAGTGGTGCAGTAGCTATAAAAGCCAATGGCCTCAAAGTTAATGGAGACAACTAATCTCTTTTGCAGCTGCTTTAAATACATCATCTCCAGAGCACAGGTAATATTTTGACCCAACTTGAAGCTCACTGGGAAATTTCTATGCCCAGGGTATTGTGTCTATTTAATTTCATCTCAGGGTGGAAAAATCCTCTAACCCTATGGCATTACCAAAAACAATAAAATCAGCTGGCAATATCACACCTGCTTAAGACTGTGATTTTAGTTGCAGAAAATAACAGCCTAGCCAAGAATTCAAGAGGAAATTCTGGAAAACTAGATAGCCATAGGAGACATAGTAAAGCTCAGATATGTTCCTCAGGATTTAAATGGTGTATGGTGCATGGTAAAAGGGAAGTTACTTCTGGCAGATCTTGAGACCCTATGCAAGGAGAAAATAAAAGACTGAAGGTTGAAGACATACCTTATCACAAAAATGCCCTTGTTAAATGGTAGAAAACGTATAGGTAAGGCATTTAAGAAAATCTTCTTACCAGTTGTTGGATGATGGCTAAACTATACTGACCCAGGGGTGATCACTAGGAAACCAGATTTAAAATAAAACAAGAACTAAGTTCTGGTTCAAGATGGCAATATAGCAAGATTCTGAACTCACTTCCTCCCATGGGTACACTGAATCTCCAGCTGCATATGGAACAATTTCTTCTGATAGAAAACCAAAAACTAGCTGAGTGACTCCTACACATCAAGAAACAACTCACACTGAAACAGGTAAGGGAGACCAAGAAACAATCTCACCATAAACCCCACACCCAGTGCAGTGACCAATAATTGAAAGTCACAACTACTTCTTTTTTTTAATTATTTCTTTTTACCAGAAGTCACAACTTCTATCTTCTCCCTGAGGACTGAAGGTGTGAACTACACATCGGGTATCCAAATTTTAAGACCTGCACCTGAAAGATGGGCCCCAAACAATATAGTTTGAAAGCCAATGAGGCTTGTGTTCACAAGCCCCACAAGGCTACAGTGAACTGAGAAACAGTTCTTAAAGGGCTCATAATGACTCATGGTGGCTAACCTCCCCAGGGTATAGCACAGAGGCAGCAGACTGAAATGTGTCCAGTCTTTCCATGAAAGAGGCCTATTTGCTTCTCTTAAAAGCTTCTAAGGGGCAGACTTCACATCCAGGGGCCAATGGAAATACTCTTCAAAGACCATGGAGGCCAGTGGATGCCATCTTTGTGATATCCCTCTGCCTCACTCCAGGTCACTGGTATCTGCCACAAAGAAGCTTGAATATATGTTTGATGTTGCAATTTTTGTGGCTGCCACCCAGAGGATGCCCTTTGATTGACTGATTCTGATGGACAGTGGGGCTTGTGTTCACAGGTTCAACAGGATGGTAGCAAACAAAGAAACAGTACTTGATGGCTTATCCCCTCAGGGATAAGTGCAGAAAAAGCAGAGATAAACAAAAGTCATCCCTTTAAGGAGGTTATTTGCATACCTCAAGCTGCTGCCTGAGGGTCTGACTTCCAATCAGCCTACATCTATATGCAGACTGATATCCTCCCTTTTAGGCACTAACAAGTTGTGACACACACGCAACATCAACACCACCATTTAGTGAGCCACTAAGAACAAAGAAAGCTTCTCAGACTATCAAAAAACTCTGTGAGATCTAGGGCGGGGTTAAACAATAAGGTTTATCTCCTACAGAAGACTAGTCCTTCAAGACTGGGAGAGGTGGCTGTTTTGTCTAATGCAGAGAAAAAACGTGATTCATGGAAAATGAAGAAACAGAGGAATATGTTCTAAACTAAAGAACAAGATTAAACCCCAGAAAAAGATCATCATGAAACACAGATAAGTGATTTACCTGATAGAGAGTTCAAAATTACAGTCATAATGATGCTCACCAAGGGCAGGAGAACAATGCATGAACAAAGTGAGAATTTCAACAAAGAGAAAATATAAGACAGTACCAAGTAGAAATCATAGAGCTGAAAAATACAATAATTGATCAGAAAAATACAATAAAGGGGTTCAGAAGAAGACTAGATGAAGCAGAAGAAAGGATAGCAAAGTTGAAATGCATGGAATGCAACTATCAGAGGAGCAAAAAGAAAAAAGAATGAAACGGAGTGAAGAAAGCTTAAGGGAATTAGGACAACACCAAGATGACCAATACTTGGCACAAAAACAGACATATGGATCAATGGAAAAGAGAGAGCCCAGAAATAAATCCACATACTTACAGTCAATTAATCTTCGACACAGGAGGCAAGAATATACAATGCAGAAAAGACAGTTTCTTCAGCAAGTGGTGTTGGGAATATTGGACAGCCGCATGTAAATCAATGAAGTTAGAACACACCCTCACACCATGCACAAAAATAAACTCAAAATAGCTTAAAGAATTAAATATAAGACATGACACCATAAAACTCCCAGAAGAGAACACTGGCAAAGTATTCTCTGACATAAATCATACTAATGCTTTCTTAGGTCAGTCTCCCAAGGAAATAGAAATAAAAGAAGAAATAAGCAAATGGGACCTAATCAAATTTACAAGCTTTGGTACAGCAATGGAAACCATAAACAAAACAAAAAGATAACCTACAGAATGGGAGAAAATATTTGTAAATTATGTGGCTGAAAAGGGCTTAATTTCCAAAATATACAAACAGCTTGTGCAACTCAATTACAGAAACAAACCCAATTGAAAAATGGGCAGAAGCCCTAAATAGACATTTCTCCAAAGAAGACATACAGATGGCCAAGAAGCACATGAAAAGATGCTTAATATCACTAATTATTAGAGAAATGCAAATCAAAACTACAATGAGGTACAAACTCACACTGGTTAGAATGGCCATCATTAAAAAGTCTACAAATAACAAATGCTGGAGAGGGTGTGGAGGAAAGGGAACCCTTCTAAACTGTTGGTGGGAATGTAAATTGGTGCAGCCACTCTAGAAAACAGTATGGAGGTTCTTCAAAAAAATAAAAATAGAGTTGCCATATGATATGACAATCCCACTCCTGGGCATATATATAGACAAAACTATAATTCAAAAAGATATATGCATCTCTATGTTCATAACAGCACTATTCACAATAGCCAAGACATGAAAACAACTTAAATGTCCATCAGCAGATGAATGAATAAAGAAGATGTGGTACATATATACAATGGAATACTTCTCAAATAATGCTGTTTGCAGCAATATGGATGGACCTAGAGATTATCATACTGAGTGAAGTAAGTCAGAAAGAGAAAAACAGATACCATATGGTATCACTTATATGTGGAATCTAAACTATGACACAAATGAACTTATCTATAAAACAGACTCACAGACAGATAGAACAGACTTGTGGCTGTCAAGGTGGGAGGGTGAGGGAGGGATGGATTGGGAGTTTGGGATTAGCAGATGCAAACTATTATATATAGAATGGATAA
The DNA here is from genome assembly GCF_964341445.2 of Mesoplodon mirus. Taxonomy (NCBI): domain Eukaryota; kingdom Metazoa; phylum Chordata; class Mammalia; order Artiodactyla; family Ziphiidae; genus Mesoplodon; species Mesoplodon mirus. The sequence goes on along the minus strand of NC_138979.1, from coordinate 99,863,985 downwards.
ACAACAAGGTCTTATTGTATAGCACAGGGAACTATATTCAATATCCTGTGATAAACCGTAATGGAAAAGAATATGAAAAAGAATGTGTATATATGTATAACTGAATCACTTTGCTGTACAGCAGAAATTAACACAACATTGTAAAGCAGCTATACTTGAATAAAGTAAAGTTGAAAAAAGATGACCAATACTTTATTATAGCAATCCCAGAAGGACACAGAGAAAAAAGGGGGCAATAAACTTATTTAAAGAAATAATGGCTGAAAACTTCCTTAACCTGAGGAAGGACACAGACATCCAGAGCCAGGGAGCTCAGATTGTTTAAAACAAGATTAATTCAAAGACACCCATACCAAGACACATCATAACTAACAATTAAACTGTCAAAAGATAAAGACAAGGAGAGAATCATAAAAGCAACAAGAAAGAGAAAAACAACTTGTTATGTACAAGGGAACCTGCATAAGACTATTAACAAATTTTTCAGCAGAAATTCTGTAGCCAGAAGGGAGAAGCACAATATATTAAACACTAAAAGGAAAAAAAAACTGCCAATGTAGAACACTTTATCCATCAAAGTTGCCCTCCAGAATTGAAGGAGAGAGTGTTTTCCAGACAAGAAAAAGCTGAAAAAGTCCATCATCAATAGACCAGCCTGAAAATAAATGTTAAAGGGACTTCCTTCAGCTGAAACCAAAGAGTTCTAATTAGCAAAAGGAAAACATATGAAAGTAAATTTCATTGGCAAAGGTAAATATATATAAAAATGAAGAATAATTTAATGCTGTATTGATTGTAGGTTAATCACTTATAAATCTAGTATGAAGGCTAAAGACAAAAGTAGTAAAAATAAAGATAACTATAATAATTTGACAATGGATACATGAGATAAAATAGTGATATCAAAAATATAAAATGTGGGGAGGGGGAGTAAATATGTAGAGCTTTAGAATTATTCAAATTAACTTGTTATCAACTTTAATACACTGTTATAAATACAAATAGCTTCATGTAAGCTTCATGGTAACCACAAAGCAAAAACGTATAGTAGACACAAAAAAAGATAAAAAGAAAGGAATCTAAGCATAAAACTACAGATAATCATCAAATCACAAAGGAAAGGAGCAAGAGAAGAGGAGGAAGGGAAATACAAAACAGCAATAAGTTCATACCTAGCAATAATCACTTTAAATGTATGAAATTCTCTAATCAAAGGACAGAGTGGCTAAATGTATTTAAACAACAAAAAATAAGATAAAAATAAAGGAAGAGGGGCTTCCCTGGTGGCGCAGTGGTTGAGAGTCCACCTCCCGATGCAGGAGACACGGGTTCGTGCCCTGGTCTGGGAAGATCCCACATGCCGCGGAGTGGCTAGGCCCGTGAGCCATGGCCACTGAGCCTGCGTGTCCAGAGCCTGTGCTCCACAATGGGAGAGGCCACAACAGTGAGAGGCCTGTGTACCGCAAAAAAAATAAATAAATTAAGGAAGAGGAGGAAAAACTTAGAAACTTATTTTCTGAGGCCAGCATTACCCTTACATCAAAACCAGATAAAGACATTACAAGAAAAGAAAATTATAGGCCAATATCTCTGATGAACAGAGATGCAAAAATCCTAAACAAAATATTAGTGGAATAATTCAACAGTGCATTAAAAAGATTGTAAATTATGGTCAAGTGGAAATTTCCCCAGACATGCAAGGATGGTTCAACATCTGCAAAGCAATAAATGCAGTATACTGCATTAACAAAATAAAGGATTAACATCATTTGAAACATCTAAAGAGATGCACAAAAAAGCATTTGACAAAACGCAAATTAATTTATGATAAAAACACTCCACAACATGGGTATAAAGGGAAACTACCTCAACATGATAAAAGCCATATACAACAAGCCCAGAGCTGACATCATACTCAAAATTGAAAAAGTGAAAGATTTTCCTCTGAGATCAGGAACAAGACAAGAATGCCCACTCACTTCACTTATACTCAACATGGTACTAAAAGTTCTAGCCAAAGGAGTTAGGCAAGTAAAAGAAATAAAAGGCATCCAAGTCAGAAAGTCTTTATTTGCAGATGACCTGATATTATATATAGAAAACCCTAAAGACTCCACCAAAAAGCAGTTAGAGCTTATCAAGAAATTTAGCAATGTTGAAAGATGAAAAATTAGTATAAAAAAATCAGTTGTGTTTTGGTACATTAACACCAAACTGTCACAAAGAGGTACTAAGAAAACAATACCATTTACAGTTGCATCAAAAAGAATAAAATACCTAGGAATAAATTTAACCAAGGAGGTGAAAGATATTTACACTGAAACTACAAGACACTGATGAAAGAAACTGAAGACACAAATCAATGGTAAGATATTCTGTGATCATGAATTGGAAGAATTAATACTGTTAAAATGCCCATATTTTCCAAAGCCATGTACAGATTCAATGTAATCCCTATCAAAATTCCAATGGTAATTTTCAAAGAAATAAAAAAAACAATTCTAAAATTATATGGAACCACAAAAGACCCTGAATACCCAAAGCAATCTTGAAAAGAAAGGACAATTTGGAGGCACAATGATTCCTGATTTCAAACTATATTATAAACTTAGAGTACCCAAAACAGTATGGTATGGGCATAAAAACAGATACATAGATTGACTGAACAGAATAGAGAACTCAGAAAAAACCCATGCATGTATGTTCAAATAATTCATGTAAAAGAAGCTAAGAATATACAATGGGAAAAGATAGTCTCTTCAAAAACTGGTGTTGGGAAAACTGGACAACTACATGCAAAAGAATGAAGCTGGACAACTATTTTACATCACACAAAAATCAATTCACAATGGATTAAATATTTGAATGTAAGGTATTAAACCACAAAACACCCAGGAGAAAATACAGGCAATAAGCTCCTTAATATTGGTCTTGACAATGATCTTTTAAAAATCTGACACCAAAAGCAAAGGCACAAAAGCAAAAATAAACAAGTGGAACTACATCAAACTAAAAAGCTTCTGCACAGCAAAGCAAATCATTAACAAAATGAAAAGGAAACATACAGGATAGGAGAAAATATTTTCAAATCATATATCTGATAAGGGATTAATATCCAAAATCTATAAGGAACTCATAAAACTTGACAATTTCAACACCCGGTTATGATAAAAACTCTCCAGAAAGTGCGCATACAGGGAACCTACCTCAACATAATAAAGGCCATATATGACAAACTCACAGCCAAGATCATTCTCAATGGTGAAAAATTGAAACCATTTCCACTAAGATCAGGAAGAAGACAAAGTTGTGCATTCTCTCCACTATTATTCAACATAGTTTTGGAAGTTTTAGCCACAGCAATCAGAGAAGAAAAAGAAATAAAAGGAATCCAAATCGGAAAAGAAGAAATAAAACTGTCACTGTTTGCAGATGACATGATATTATACGTAGAGCATCCCAAAGATGCTACCAGAAAACTACTAGAGCTAATCAATGATTTGGTTAAGTAAGAGGATATAAAATTAATGCACAGAAATCTCTTGCATTCCTGTACACTAATGATGAAAAACCTGAAAGAGAAATGAAGGAAACACTTCTATTTACCACTGCAACAAAAAGAATAAGATACCATGGAATAAACCTACCTAAGGTGACAAAAGACCTGTATGTAGAAAACTATAAGACACTGATGAAAGAAATTAAACATGATACAACCAGATGGAGAGATATACCATGTTCTTGGATTGGAAAAATCAACATTGTGAAAATGACTATACTACCCAAAGCAATCCAGAGATACAATGCAATCCCTATCAAACTACCAATGGCATTTTTCACAAAACTAGAACAAAAAATTTCCCAATTTGTATGAAAACACAAAAGACCCCGAATAGCCAAAGCAATCCTGAGAAAGGAAAATGGAGCTGGAGGAATCAGGCTCCCTGACTTCCGATTACACTACAAAGTTACAGTAATCAAGACAGTATGGTACTGGCACAAAACAGAAATATAGATCAATGGAACAGGATAGACAGCCTAGAGATAAACCCATGCACATACAGTCACCTTATCTTTGATGAAAGAGGCAAGAATATTCAATGGAGAAAACAGAGCCTCTTCAGTATGTGGTGCTGGGGAAACTGGACAACTACATGTAAAAGAATGAAATTAGAACACTCCTTAACACCATGCACAAAAATAAACTCAAAATGGATTAAAGACCTAAATATAAGGTCAGACATTATAAAAGTCTTAGAAGAAAACATAGACGGAACACTCTATGACATAAATCACAGCAAGATCCTTTTTGACCCACCTCCTAGAGAAATCGAAATAAAAACAAAAAGAGACACATGGGACCTAATGAAACATAAAAGCTTTTGCACAGCAAAGGAAACCATAAACAAGACGAAAAGACAACCCTCAGAATGGGAGAAAATATTTGCAATTGAAGGAACTGACAAAAGATTAATCTCCAAAATTTACAAGCAGCTCATGCAACTCAGTATCAAAAAAACAAAAAGGGGGAGTTGAGGAAGATGGCGGAAGAGTAAGATGCAGATATCACCTTCCTCTCCACAGATACATCAGAAATACATCTACATGTGGAACTGCTCCTATAGAACACCCACTGAACGCTGGCCGAAGACCTCAGACCTCCCAAAAGGCTAGAAAGCCCCCACGTACCTGGGTAGGGCAAAAGAAAAAAGGAAAAACAGAGACAAAAGAATAGGGACGGGACCTGCACCAGCGGGAGGGAGTCGTGAAGGAGGAAAGGTTTCCACACACTAGGAAGCCCCTTCGCGGGCGGAGACTGCCGGTGGCGGAGGGAGGAATCTTCGGAGCCGCGGAGGAGAGCGCAGCAACAGGGGTGCGGAGGGCAAAGCAGCGAGATTCCCGCACAGAGGATCGGTGCTGACCAGCACTCACCAGCCCAAGAGGCTTGTCTGCTCACCCGCCAGGGTGGGCGGGGGCTGGGAGCTGAGGCTCGGGCTTCGGTCGGATCCCAGGGAGAGGACTGGGGTTGGCGGCTTGAACACAGCCTGAAGGGGTTAGTGCACCACGGCTAGCCGGGAGGGAGTCCGTGAAAAAGTCTGGAGCTGCCAGAAAGACAAGAGACTTTTTCTTCCCTCTGGGGATATACCCTGAGAAAACCATAATTCAAAAAGAGTCGTCTACCAAAATGTTCATTGCAGCTCTATTTACAATAGCCCGGAGACGGAAACAACCTAAGTGTCCATCATTGGATGAATGGATAAAGAAGATGTGGCACATATATACAGTGGAATATTAGCCATAAAAAGAAACAAAATTGAGCTATTTGTAATGAGGTGGATAGGCCCAGAGTCTGTCGTACAGAGTGAAGTAAGTCAGAAAGAGAAAGACAAATACCGTATGCTAACACATATATATGGAATTTAAGAAAAAAAAATGTCATGAAGAACCTAGGGGTAAGACAGGAATAAAGACACAGACCTACTAGAGAATGGACTTGAGGATATGGGGAGGGGGAAGGGTAAGCTGTGACAAAGTGAGAGAGAGGCATGGACATATATACACTATCAAACGTAAGGTAGATAGCTAGTGAGAAGCAGCCGCATAGCACGGGGAGATCAGCTTGGCCCTTTGTGACCGCCTGGAGGGGTGGGATAGGGAGGGTGGGAGGGAGGGAGATGCAAGAGGGAAGAGATATGGGAACATATGTATATGTATAACTGATTCACTTTGTTATAAAGCAGAAACTAACACACCATTGTAAAGCAATTATACTCCAATAAAGATGTAAAAAAAATTCATCTTTAAATCAACTAGTTTATCTGTTCACTATTTTATGATACCTGCCGATCAGACATATAAGGAAAAACCTCTTATTGCAAGATAACCAGAGGTAATTTATGCATTTAGTGCCAGTGTGAGTTAAATTTTCACATAAAGAAACACTTTTGCAGCCCAATTAGCATACAACTCCTCCCTCTCCAACTAAAAAAGTCTCTTCCACTGTTAACAGACTTAGTTTTCTTAATATATTATTTCCTCTGCTACCGTAATAGCTACTGATCAGTGGCCAAGATGTGACATGGAAAGAGCTCAACGATGAGCTTCAGCAAGCCAAGGAGAAGCACCAAGATCATATATGGAAGCACTCCTTAGGTTACCTGGCTTGGCTATTAACATAAGAGATTTTCTATTGGGCTTACTTTGCATTAACACAGAGCTTTGAGACTGTATTCAGGACAAACTCAACCATACAGAATTTTATGGTCTCCTCCTAGCTGTTCCCTTCTTCAAGTCTATTCACACTCTTCTATCAGACTCTGACTTGGTAGGTTCCCAACACATTTTGTAATTAACTGTGGTACAGATCACATTAGGTCTTCACGTGCTGCCAAGGCTAGTTGGAGCCATATAAAATTAGATAATATAGCTTCCAAGACGTATTCCAACAGTTCATATTAAATAACTCCAGACTATGGTGCCTAGAGAAAAATATCCTCAGCCTTAGCAGAAATGAGTTTTGTTTTGTTTTGTTTTGTTTTTTGGTGTGAAAATGTCAAACAGAAGGGCAAAATTGTTTGGCAGGATTTGCTTTGCCTTTAGAACTAAATACAGTCAGTCTTTTCCCTTCTCAGAATTACCATTTCTATAAGGAAACTAAATAAAGTACTTACCAAATACAGAAGAAAAAACATTTGAGGAATGTTATAAGGCAGTAAAAATGAATGGATAGATGCAAGCAAAAGTACACAAATTATTCTTAACAACGTCAAGTGAAAAAAAAAGTCCTAGAAAACTCTACACTGACAATTTTAGCAAGTACAGAAACAAGCAAAGCTAGATGTATTAAGGCTTACAGGTGATAGTTATTTAAAACATAAATAATTCAGAGAATGGTTATCAGGTACAATGTGAGGACGGAAGCAGAGGCATGGGTAGGAATGAAAAACAGAAATATGAAAAATTTGAAATTTGGTTTGGATGCTGGGTTCATTGGTTTGTTATATAACATATATGGAAGAACATACCAAGTGTAACAAATTTTACATGGAATGAAAAACTACTAGGCTTTTTTCCTGTTGTTCAATAGGTCAACCTTAGCTCTTTGAAAAAAAAGCCAGTTTTATCATTATCAATCCTTTCCATATATAATGGCACCTTATCCTGGGGAAGCTAGATTTCTATAGCCAACTTAATGACTCTACTTCATCCCATCAAAGTCAACTGTTAGTGAATTCTAAAATCTTAGCAACACGGAAACATGTAGCCTTCTGTATACATTTCAGCGTGACTTATGGGGTTTTTAATCAGCTGCTTGAAGTTTGTCTAAAGTAGGGGAATGCCTCAGCTGAATGGAGAATTTTCTTCTACCTTCAGTTCCAGCAAAAGGGCTCCTCAGAAAGAAGGGAAAGCCTGGGTCCCAACCCCACTGCCCAAGAGGACATATTTTCACCTGATCTCATGCTACAGAGAAATTTGAACACTGTTTGACTTTCCTGCATATCTGCCACCAGAAAGTACTTCAAAAGGTAATGTTAGTAAGAGCTACGCATATTCCCTCACTCTCCACAGTCACATTTGATTGGATGTGTACTTCTTCTCTTAAGCTATTGATGTTGGATCTCATCTGGCTATCCAAGCCTTGGTAGTATCAAATCTAAAAATATTAACCAACTGGTTAACAGATTAACCAATATTAATCTGTTGTTTTGTAAAATTTAACACTTGCTGGACTCAATACTAATAGAACCTAGCCAATATGATGACTATTTTATTCTAGGCAAAAGACATCATATTAATTATCTCATTAATCTTAAGAAGCATAGAAACTAGGTACTACTAGTTTGGCAGAAGAGAAAATTGAGGAACAAAGGTTAACTTAAGCTATATAACCTGCTGAAAAACATGGACCTAGAATTTCAACTCTGACTATCTGATTCCAGAACTCTTAACCACCATATTCCACTGCTTCCAAAGGTTAATCAATGATCATGCCAGTATTAATGGATTACTGCTGTCTGTAAGGGGGTCTCATGGTGTCAAATCAACTGGGCCGCTGTCTTCTTTTAAGTCTTCTAACCTCTCTTAGGACTGAGCCAGACAAGTCAAAGAATCAAGGACAAACGTTCTATCTAAACCTTTCATTCAAAAGCACTGTCTAATGATAGCGCCGGCAGGGGCCACTAGCGTTGACCACGTTTTTTTCAAGTCCACATGTCCATAATATGAAGTGTCTATGAAGAATAGAAGCCTTGGTAGAACTATTCTTATTTAAAAACCTGAAGGGAAGGATAATCTATAGTTTGGGATGCTTCAATATAGAGAGCCATACTTTGGACTTGCTTTTTCTTTCTTTCTTTTCTTTTTTTTGGCCATGCCACGTGGCTTGTGGAATCTTAGTTCCCCAATCAGGGATAGAACCCATGCCCCCTGCAGTGGAAGCATGGAGTCCTAGCCACTGGACTGCCAGGGAACTCCCAAGAGTGCCATACTTTGAAGTTAGCAGTGATATCAACAAGACCCACTGTCTAACAAATAGCCTCTAAAAGCACCTTCATGACGGAGAGATTGTTGTATATGAAGATAACATAGCCAGGACATATAGAGGAAAGTGACAGGACCTTAGGCAATAAAGATCAGGCTATTGAACTTGAACTACTGAATATAGTGATCTTTGTCCAGATCTTTAGTTTAGACTCCACAAAAACAAACCCAAGTCTAAGATCTCAATAAGTTAGTGATGTATTAAGCCCAATGTAAATTAAGATGGAGTTGAATACTCCCAAAACAAGAGACAGACAGTTTTTTTCTATTACCTGAGCCACACTGGGTATATGATGGGAGTCCCTGCTGTTTGTTACAGACAAATTTTAGAATGTGGTAATAGCATTACAGAACAGGAAAGGCTTTGACCCAGTCCCAGAGTGCTGTATGGTCCAAACCTTATCAGGACGCGTCCTTGAACTCTCATAACTTTCATTTTTTACTGGATTTGAGTGGCACCAATTTGGAAAGCCATGTCAAGTTAGAACAAACTTTCCGATTCTAATTCTTCTCCTTGAAGGCTCTACTCAATAATTCAGCACCCACTGAGCCACTACACCAGAAAGTGATACATTACCATCTACTGACTGGGACAACTGACTGGGCTAGGGATCAGCAATTTCCAGCAACGTTCCACTGTGACTTCTATTATAGTTCTGGAGGAGGCAATCTTCTCATGAGTGACTTAGTCTCTTTTTGAAGACCTCACCCTAGAGACCCTCCTCCTTTACTAAGGGTATGCGCAAGAGAAAGAAAGAGAGGAGAAGTAGAATAAGCTTGGTGGGATGGTTAAAGGACAGCCCTACTGATGAGAACAGGAAAATAATGGCATACCTAGAAGCAGGGTGTAAATAAAAGGCAGAAAGGTGAGTGGTGGAAGTCAGGTTACTATTATCAGGTACTCTTTTTAAAACTACTGTCTAAAAAGATGCTGTTGATGGTTTTAAAGCACAGGAATGAATGTTCAGCATTCAAGCCTTTTTGCAGCCATGTTCCAAGACGTCCTCCCTCTATTTTGTGTCCTCCCAAGACACACCGAGGCTGTGAAATTTGTGATTATTCCAGTGTGGCCAATGTCTTCTTTGATACCATCCCTACCATCCAATCCTAGTTCTCATGACCTTCTACGGTAATGTATTTCCCTTCAACCTCCTGACACCCATGTGAGCTTGAACAAGAGCTCCTGATTGTTTTATTACTAAAAAGGCTGCAAAACGCCCCCAGATTCTGATACACTTTTCTACTGGGTATCTCCCTAGACAGAAGGGAGAAACTCTACATTGAATGACTTTGAAGGATAGACCTACTGCTTCTAGGAGAACAGGTCTTCCTCCCTGTGAGAGAATTTACATTCCTTAGTGTCCTCTTATCCTCCTACTTAGAGCACACTACCTGTGTCACATGGCCCCAAACAAGTGGCAAAGGAACTCTTTACAAAGAGAATAAGGTGTTCCACAGAAGCCTAATGACAAGTACAAGGCCTTAGCCCATGGCACTTATTCTGAGGGAAAACCTCCAGGTGAAGGACCTAGCTCCTGTCTCTATAGTGGGCCCAGTAATATCTGCTGTACCTGAAGGGAATATTGCTGATTACAGTCCCAGAAATAGACCTGATCAACCTTCATTCCTTCCCCTCATTTCAGTCTTCTGCCATTTGTTTGGCAGGCCACAAAGGTTCACCACCAGAACGCATGGAACAGACACCCCATAAGTTCCTGGTACCCTGATAGCAATAAAAGAAGCATGGAGAATGAAAAGGCAGAGTTCCTATCTGCATGCTGTAACACTTTGCTTTCCTACAATGAGATATCATCTCACACTGGTCAGAATGGCCATCATCAAAAAATCTAGAAACAATAAATGCTGGAGAGAGTGTGGAGAGAAGGGAACACTCTTGCACTGTTGATGGGAATGTAAATTGATACAGCCACTATGGAGAACAGTATGGAGGTTCCTTTACAAATAGAATTACCATACGACCCAGCAATCCCACTACTGGGCATAAACCCTGAGAAAACCATAATTCAAAAAGTCATGTACCAAAATGTTCATTGCAGCTCTATTCACAATAGCCAGGACATGGAAGCAAACAAAGTGTCAATCAACAGATGAATGGATAAAGAAGGTGTGACACATATATATAATGGAATATTACTCAGCCATAAAACGAAATGGAATTGAGTTACCTGTAGTGAGTTGGATGGACCTAGAGTCTATCATACTGAGTGAAGTAAGTCAGAAAGAGAAAAACAAATACCATATGCTAACACATATATATGGAATCTAAGAAAAAAAAGTCATGAAGAACCTAGGGGTAAGACAGGAATAAAGACACAGACCTACTAGAGAATGGACTTGAGGATATGGGGAGGGGGAAGGGTAAGCTGGGACAAAGTGAGAGAGTGGCATGGACATATATACACTACCAAATGTAAAACAGATACCTAGTGGGAAGCAGCCGCATAGCACAGGGAGATCAGCTCGGTGGTTTGTGACCACCTAGAGGGGTGGGATAGGGAGGGTGGGAGGGAGGGAGATGCAAGATGGCAGAGATATGGGAACATATGTATATGTATAACTGATTCACTTTGTTATAAAGCAGAAACTAACACCATTGTAAAGCAATTATAGTCCAATAAAGATGTTAAAAAGAATGTTAGCCATCTACCTAGGATAAAATATTCAAGCAGGCTTGTAGAAAATATGGAGAAGGGTAATAGAACCTGGAATTATCTTTCCTTTATCTTAAAATTATGTTAAGAATACTCAAAGGAAAGTTTTAGCACCGTTATTCCTGACACAAAAGGTAAAAATGGTAAGAAGTTTAAAAAAAAAAAAAACAATTTGACTGAATATAATGGTAGGTAGCACTAACTGGGTTTCCTTGACAAATAATTAGAGAATGGAGGTCACTGTGCTGAATGGCATTGGCTTGCAGGATTATCTTCTGTAAGCTCTCAAAGCAAAGGGCCTACAACCAGAGTGCTATGTAGTTTCCAACATTTTCCACAAACACAGGTACATAAAATTCTTTTATACTGCAACATTGATGATGCCTCTTTGAGGAACTTCAAGTAGATTTCTTGGATCATGGTTCCCTCACAATGCAGAGCTTTGTTCAGAAAATGCTCCTGTAGGTTGTCTTTTGTCACATTTGTCAGATACTTCTTGATATTTTGGTTTCTATGTCAAGCTGTGGTTACAAATATTGTGAGCACTCTTTCTCAGAGATTACCACCTCCTTCACTCGACCCTAAACTAGTAAGCAAATGAGATCTTTAGGAAGAGTATAAGGTGTTCTCCAGTCTATACCCTGTGATTCTATACTGGTCTATATATATTGCGTGTACAGACTTGAGTAATAGCTCTTATTACTCAAATTCTATAATTGTTAATAGAGGGTTATAGGCACGACTTTCTTTGACAATGTGTCAGATGAGTGTTTATTTTTCAGGTACACTTTGGATAGTCTAGAGCCCATGCCTTCATGTTCAACACTCTCAAATCTTTTCCCAGAGGCTTCCTAGAGGCAGAGTTTGACCTCCACTCCTTGGGTTTATTTGGTTAACACCTCCTTGACTGTGAATAGTGGGATTAAAGAGATTGCAATGTAAAGACACAGTGAATCAATCATCTTCATCTTCGACCATGTCTATTACCTCTAAGAATGAGCCTAATATGTTGGTCTCAGTCAAGACCCCTGTGCCAGCATAGGGAACAAGAACAGAATCAATCACCAAGAGAAAAATAAATGTGTCCATATGGTCAGAGATTCAAACTATGACTGGAAAACAGAACCAATGAAGTCATGCTCTCCACTCACATTGGATTAAGTTGTATGGAACTTCATACAAGGGAAAGTGGCACAGACATATTTCAGTAAAGATCCTGAATGCTGAGACCCAAGGCCAGAGGTGTTCCAGCTGCTCTGAGTAAACCCAACCATGATAATTTTGCTCTTCAGACAGTCTGATCAGTTTGTTACAATGATGTGAGGGTGGCAGTCTCAACAAACATCTGTATATAAAAGTTCCCAAGTTTCATATGTGGCAGCTAATCAACATCATTTGTCAATAGTTCAGGAAGTAGACTATTTAAATGCAAAGACTATCATTTACAGAGGTGTAGAAGTCAATAATATATTCCTCTATAATGGTCTCTTGCTGAAAACTGGCAATTTTGGCTTTGGAACAGGGAGACAATGGGATCTTGCTGGAAATATTCTCAGCAGGTGAAATGGCCTATTTCCTTTGTTTTCTGAATAGCCCCAGAGAGGATCCTAATTGGGAGGCCATCCACCAATTAGTTCCATTTTCTCATTTATTTCTCTCGCACTGTGTTATATAATAATCATATTCTGCAGAAGCTGCTTCTCTCACACATCAGCCAAGATCAAATAATCATGTTGGACCAAAGGCATGACCCCTCCAAAAATGTAGTAAGTGATGCTAAAATAGTCCCAAAGCAATTCAGAAGTTTGTAGCAGACTATGTTAAGAAAGTTAAAAACAGTTTCACCCCTCACAGATTCTTTCATTAAGCTACCCAACACCCTTTACCAAAAAAACAACTGCAGTGCTCCTGAGGTATTACTGCACTGAGAAGCCCTCACAGAAAGTGTAACATGTGTATACTTCTAGACGGTCTCTCCTCGCCATAAGGTGCACATATACTTACTTGCAGGCTGCTAGGGGAATAAGGAAGGGTGGCAGGGACACCAACCCTCTGTTCTCTCTCCATAGGAGATCAGAGAACTTGTTTTTGGAGAAGCTGCCATTAGGATACTTACAGTTTGTTTCTAGAAAACTCATAGGGCCATAATTTTACCTTGTTTTTCTATCCTTTGTAGCTAGGGAATAAAGAAGCCATTTGCAATGCTGGTTTCTTCTGTCTCTCTCCCTGTCCATGAAGCAAGCCTGCTCCAAATCTACAAACTGATGCTAATGGGCCATACATCAAATTGTGTCCATCTGTTATCTAAATGGGCATTTTCAGGGAAAACAAATCAAGCAAATCACTTGGAGAGAAACTTATGAAGACTTTCTAAATAAAACTGGCAACCAATCCAGCCTCCAAATGGAGCAGTACATTTTGGAAGCAGATGTCTAGTTAAATGTTTGTCAATTTTGTTATCTTTTCAAAGAAATAACTTTTGGTTTTATTGATTTTCTCTATTGTTTTTCTATTCTCTATTTTGTTTATCTGAATTCTAATCTTTATTATTGCCTTTTTTGGCTAGCTTTGAATTTAGTTTGTTTTACTTTATTATAGTTACTTAAGGTGTAAGATTAGGTAATTGATTTAGATATTTTCTCCTCTCTTTTTTAAGGTAGGTGTTTACAGTGGTAAATTTCCTTCTAAATACTGCCTTTGTAGGATCGCTTAGGCTTTAGTATGTTGCAATTTAAAAGAAAAATTGTCTCAAGTTATTTTCTGATTTCACTTGTGAAATCTTCTTTAACCCATTGGTTATTTAGGAGTGTGTTACTTAATTTCCAAGTATTTGTGAAGTTTTCAGTTTTCTTTCTGGCTATAGATATTTAGTTTTAACCCACTGAGATCAAAGAAGATACTTTGAATGATTAAAATATCTTTAAATTAAGAGTGATATCATCAAGATTGTGGGATTGGAGTTTTAACCCTTGTCCCACACAAGACACCAATTTAACAAACATCCACAGACGAAAATATTTTCATGAGCACTCTGGAATCTAGGAGATGGTAATGGCACTTGAGTGGAGCACAGAAATGAGAAAAGATGCATCAAAAAGTTTAAGAAGGACAGTTTCACTTTACCAATGTCACACCTCCCCCAAAGTAGAACAGCACAGCACTAAGAGAGCCCCCCTTTGCCCACAAGATCTCCCCCAGGGGAAAGAGAAAGTGAAATGAACATTTGATTTCCTCAGCCTTTTGGGTTGCTACTTGAGAGACCTACTTCTGTTGTGCCTCACCCAGAACGTTGAGGGAATTGTAATAGCTAGAGTGCCTGAGGGCACCTAAAAAACAAAAACAAAAAATGGGTGAGGGCTCTCAACTAGCATATGGGTCTCAACAACTGGCCTGTGGCTCTCTGGCAGCAGATCTGCCTGCCCATGGACCACCTGCCTACAGACCTTGGCACCACAACTGTCCACGTACAGACCCTAGCACTTGGTCTTCACACCCACAGACCCTGGCATTGGGCCCCCTGTAGACCGTTCCAGTTGGCCCACCTGTGGACTCTAGCAACAAGCCCGCACAGAATTTCTGGCCAGGGTGACTGGTGAAGGACTTTCGCTGCTAAAGCCACTCTATAGAGACTGGAAGTAGTGACTGCTTATTCAAATGTGCAGATAAAAACACAAGGCTACAAGGATCATGAAGGATCAGGAAACATTATTCCACTAAAGGAACAAAATAAATCTCCAGAAAGAGACCCTATAGAAATCTGTGAAATGTCTGACAAAGAATTAAAAATAATTATTTCTAAAAGTTTAGTGAGTTACAAGAGAATATAAGCAGACAACTGAACACAACAACAACAAACAGTTCATGAACCAAATGAGAAGTTCATTCTGGAACTGAAGAATACAATGACTAGACAAAAATCAATCAATCAAACAAAATAAAAAAATAGAGAGCTTTAAGAACAGACTGAATAAAGCAGAAGAAATTATCAGCAAAGTTGAAGACAGGTCATTCTAAACTGAACTGTCAGAGCAACAATAAGAAAAAAGGTATTTAAAAAGAGTGAAGAAAGACTACATAATTTATGAGATACCATTAAATAAAACAGTATACACATCTGGGAGCAAGAAGAAGAAAGAGAGAGGACACAAATATTATTTAAAGGAATAATGGCTGAAAGATTCCCAAATATAGGGAAGGAAATGGACATAAAGATTTGTGAAGCCTAAAGAATCCAGATAGAACCTAAAGAAGTCTTCATCAAGATGCATTAAATTTTCAAAAGTCAATGGCAAAGAGGGATTTTTAAAACAGCAAGAGAAACATAACTTGTCACATAAAAGGGAACCCCCATAAGATTATTAAGCAGATTTCTCAGAAGAAACCTTATAGGCCAAGAAAGACTGGAATGATATATTCCAAATGTTGAAAGAAAAAGAAAAACCTGCGAACCAATAATATGCCTGAAAAAGCTGTCCTTCAGAAATGCAGGAGAGATAAACAAATTTCCCAGACAGACAAAAACTGAAGGAATTTATAGTCACTAGATCTGCCTTACAAAAGTGTTAAAGGGGGTTTTTCAAGTTGAAGCAAAAGGATGCTACTCAACACAAGAACACACAAAAATACAGTTCTCACCAGTAAAGATAAAAATACAGAAAAACGAGTCCCTCCCATCAAGCCTCTTAGATATCCTCATCCATCAGAGGGCAGACAGCAGAAGCAAGAACTAAAATCCTGCAGACTGTGGAACAAAAACCACATTCACAGAAAGACAGACAAGATGAAAAGACAGAGGGCTATATACCGGATGAAGGAACAAGATAAAACCCCAGAAAAACAACTAAATGAAGTAGAGATAGGCAACCTTCCAGCAAAAGAATTCAGAATAACAATAGTGAAGATGATCCAGGACCTCGGAAAAAGAATGGAGGCAAAGATCGAGAAGATGCAAGAAATGTTTAACAAAGACCTGTGAGAATTAAAGAACAAACAGAGATGAACAATACAATAACTGAAATGAAAACTGCACTAGAAGGATTCAATAGCAGAATAACTGAGGAAGAAGAACGGATAAATGACCTGGAAGACAGAATGGTGGAATTCACTGCTGTGGAACAGACTAAAGAAAAAAGAATGAAAAGAAATGAAGACAGCCTAAGATACCTCTGGGACAACACTAAACACAACAACATTCGCATTATAGGGGTCCCAGAAGGAGAAGAGAGAGAGAAAGGACCAGAGAAAATATTTGAAGAGATTATAGTCGAACACTTCACTAACATGGGAAAGGAAATAGCCACCCAAGCCCAGGAAGCACAATGAGCCCCATACAGGATAAACCCAAGGAGAAACATGCCGAGACACATAGTAATCAAACTGGCAAAAATTGAACACAAAGAAAACTTATTGAAAGCAGCAAGGGAAAAATGACAAATAACATACAAGGTTAACTCCCATAAGGTTAACAGCTGATTTCTCAGCCGAAACTCTACAAGCCAGAAGGGAGTGGCATGATATACTTAAAGTGATGAAAGGGAATAACCTACAACCAAGATTACTCTACCCGGCAAGGATCTCATTCAGATTCGATGCAGAAATTAAAAGCTTTACAGACAAGCAAAAGCTAAGAGAATTCAGCACAACCAAACCAGCTCTACAACAAATGCTAAAGGAACTCCTCTAAGTGGGAAACACAAGGTAAGAGTAGGACGTACAAAAACAAACCCAAAACAATTAAAAAAATGATAATAGGAACATACATATCGATAATTACCTTAAATGTGAATGGATTAAATGCTCCAACCAAAAAACATAGGCTTGCTAAATGGATACAAAAACAAGGCCCATGTATATGCTGTCTACAAGAGATGCACTTCAGATGTAGGAACACATACAGAATGAAAGTGAGGGGATGGAAAAAGATATTCCATGCAAATGGAAATCAAAAAGAAGCTGAATTGTTTGTTTTTTGTTATTGAGCTGCATAAGGGCTGCTTGTAAATTCTGGAGATTAATCCTTTGTCAGTTGCTTCATTTGCAAATATTTTCTCCCATTCTGAGGGTTGTCTTTTCATCTTGTTTATGGTTTCCTTTGCTGTGCAAAAGCTTTTAAGTTTCATTAGGTCCTATTTGTTTATTTTTGTTTTTATTTCCATTTTTCTAGGAGGTGGGTCAAAAAGGATCTTGCTGTGATTTATGTCATAGAGTGTTCTGCCTATGTTTTCCTCTAAGAGCTTGATAGTGTCTGGCCTTACATTAAGGTCTTTAATCCATTTTTAGTTTATTTTTGTGTATGGTGTTAGGGAGTGTTCTAATTTCATACTTTTACATGTAGCTGTCCATTTCTCCCAGCACCACTTATTGAAGTGGCTGTCTTTTCTCCACTGTATATTCTTGCCTCCTTTATCAAAGATAAGGTGACCATATGTGTGGGGGTTTATCTCTGGGATTCTTAAGAACCTAGGGGTAAGATGGGAAAAAAGACACAGACCAGAATGGACTTGAGGAAATGGGGAGGGAGAAGGGTAAGCTGTGACAAAGTGAGAGAGTGGCATGGACATATATACACTACCAAACGTAAAATAGATTGCTAGTGGGAAGCAGCCACATAGCACAGGGAGATCAGCTCGGTGGTTTGTGACCACCTAGAGGGGTGGGATAAGGAGGGTGGGAGGGAGGGAGACGCAAGAGGGACTAGATATGGGAACATATGTATATGTATAACTGATGCACTTTGTTATAAAGCAGGAACTAACACACCATTGTAAAGCAATTATACTCCAATAAAGATGTTAAAAAAATTACATGGGAGTTATAATCACACCATTAAAAGGACAAAACTATGTAAGGAAAAATTATAGGGATGCCAAGGGGCAAGAAAATGGAAAGCGCACTAATCTCACGTTTCTTTGAAAAGGATCAATTGATTCTGTTAAAAGTTAATAAATCCTGCATGAGATTGTGGTGCAGAAAATGATATTAGTAAAAATTCCAGTGAAATCTGAGCAAACTCTCTAGTTTAGTTTATGATATTGCACAGATGTCATTTCTTAGTTTTGATAATTGTTCTCTGGTTATTTAAGATGATAATATAAGTGAAAGTTGAGTGAAAGATATATAGGAAGTCTGCTTTTTTTTGCCATTTCTCTGTAATTATACATCATCTCAATATTAAAAGTTATTAAAAGTCGATAAATCAAGAAACACTGATATAAAATTATTAAAACTCATAATGTCACTCACCAGAAGAAACTGAAGCAAAATCTTAATGGCAATAATCCTAGGAAATGGAATTGGGGTTATAAAGGCCTTGCCTTTCAATTGTATACCTTCTTGTAAGGTCTAAAAATATGTTAACCACGTACATAAATTACTTTTAAAGGAATTTTAATTTTAAAATGTTACTAAAACTTTACTAGTCAGCAAACTGTGACAATTTAAAGAACATATTATATATATAATTCATATTTCATATACTGTATTTATATTTGTTCTGTCATAGATGATTTAGGTGCTTGCAAAAATATTATGCTGCAAATGAAGTAAAGAACTGTTATCATGATTTTGTTTGTCACGTATCATTGAATTAGACACCATCACATATTAAAGGGATGCCAAATAAAAGTCCATGGTAAAAAAAATAATAATAATAAAATAAAATAAAGAATGTTACAAGAGACAAGGAAGGACACTACATAATGATCAAAGGATCAATTCAAGAAGAAGATATAACAAATATAAATCTATATGCACCTGACATAGGAGTACCTCAATACATAAGGCAACTGCTAACAGCTCTAAAAGAGGAAATCGACAGTAACACAATAATAGAGGGGGACTTTAACACCTCACTTACACCAATGGACAGATCATCCAAAATGAAAATAAATAAGGAAACAGAAGCTTTAAATGACACAATAAACCAGACAGATTTAAATGATATTTATACGACATTCCATCCAAAAACAGCACATTACACTTTCTTCTCAAGTGCACACGGAACATTCTCCAGGACAGATCACATCTTGGGTCACAAATCAAGCCTCAGTAAATTTAAGAAAACTGAAATCATATCAAGCATCTTTTCTGACCACAATGCTATGAGATTAGAAATGAATTACAGGGTAAAATACATAAAAAACACAAACACATGGAGGCTAAACAATACATTACTAAATAACCAATAGATCACTGAAGAAATCAAAGAGGAAATAAAAAAATACCTAAAGACAAATGACAATGAAAACACAATGATCCAAAACTTAATGGGATGCAGCAAAAGCAGTTCTAAGAGGGAAGTTTATAGTTATACGAGCCTACCTCTAGAAACAAGAAAAATCTCAAGTAAACAATCTAAGCTTACACCTAAAGGAACTAGAGAAAGAAGAACAAAAAATCCCCCAAAGTTAGCAGAAGGAAAGAAATCATAAAGATCAGAGCAGAAATAAATGAAATAGAAACAAAGAAAACAATAGGTAAGATCAATAAAACTAAAAGCTGGTTCTTTGAGAAGATAAGCAAAATTGATAAACCATTAGCCAGACTCATCAAGAAAAAGAGGGAGAGGACTCAAATCAATAAAATTAGAAATGAAAAAACAGAAGTTACAACAGACACCGCAAAAATTCAAAGCATCCTAACAAACTACTACCAGCAACTCTATGCCAATAAAATGGACAACCTGGAAGAAATGGACAAATTCTTAGAAAGGCATAACCTCCCAAAACTGAACCAGGAAGAACAGACAGATGGCTTCACAGGTGAATTCTGTCAAACATTTAGAGAAGAGCTAACACCCATCCTTCTCAAACTCTTCCAAAAGGTTGCAGAGGAAGGAACACTCCCAAACTCGTTCTATGAGGCCCCCATCACCCTGATACCAAAACCAGACAAAGATTCTAAATAAAAAGAAAATTACAGACAATATCACTGATGAATATACATTCAAAAATCCTCAACAAAATACTAGCAAAGAGAATCCAACCACACATTAAAAGGATCATACACCACGATCAAGAGGGGTTTATCCCAGGGATGCAAGGATTCTTCAATATACGCAAATCAATCAATGTGATACACCATATTAACAAATTGAAGAATAAAAACCATATGATCATCTCAATAGATGCAGAAAAAGCTTCTGACAAAATTCAACACCGATTTATGATAAAAACTCTCCAGAAAGTGGGCATAGAGGGAAACTACCTCAACATAATACAGGCCATAAACAACAAACCTACAGCAAACATCATTCTCAATGGTGTAAAACTGAAAGCATTTCCTCTAAGATCAGGAATGAGACAAGGATGTCCACTCTCACAACTATTATTCAACATAGTTTTGTAAGTCCTAGCCACGGCAATCAGAGAAGAAAAAGAAATAAAAGGAATACAAATTGGAAAAGAAGAAGTAAAATTGTCACTGCTGGCAGATGACACGATACTATATATAGAGAATCCTAAAAATACCACCAGTAAACTACTAGAGCTAATCAATGAATTTGGTAAAGTTGCCAGATAAAAAATTAATGCACAGAAATCTCTTGCACTCCTATACACTAATGATGAAAACTCTGAAAGAGAAAGGAAGGAAACACTCCCATTTACCATTGCAGCAAAAAGAATAAAATACCTAGGAAAAAACCTACCTAGGGAGACAAAAGACCTGTATGCAGAAAACTATAAGACACTGATGAAAGAAATTAAAGATGATACCAACAGATGGAGAGATATACCATGTTCTTGGATTGGCCAAGAATCAATATTGTGAAAATGACTATACTACCCAAAGCAATTTACAGATTCAATGCAATCCCTATCAAATTGCCAATGGCATGTTCTACGGAACTAAAACATATCATCTTTAAATGTGTATGGAGGCACAAATGACCCCGAATAGCCAAAGCAGTCTTGAGGGTAAAAAAATGGAGCTGGAGGAATCAGACACCCTGACTTCAGACAATACTACAAAGCTACAGTAATCAAGACAATATGGTACTGGCACAAAACCAGAAACATAGATCAATGGAAAAAGATAGAAAGCCCAGATATAAACCCACGCACCTATGGTCAATTAATCTATGACAAAGGAGGCAAAGATATACAACGGGAAAAAGACAGTCCCTTTAATAAGTGGTGCTGGGAAAACTGGACAACTACATGTAAAAGAATGAAATTGGAACACTCCTTAACACCATCCACAAAAATCAACTCAAAATAGATTCGAGACCTAAATGTAAGACTGGACACTATAAAACTCTTAGAGGAAAACATAGGAAGAACACTCTTTGACATAAATCACAGCAAGATCTTTTTTGATCCATCTCCTAGAGTAATGGAAATAATAACAAAAATAAACAAATGGGACCTAATGAAAACTCAAACCTTTTGCACAGCAAAGGCAACCATAAACAAGACAAAAAGACAACCCTCAGAACAGGAGAAATTATTTGCAAATGAATCAATAGACAAAGGATTAATCTCCAAAATATATAAAAGCTCATGCAGCTCAATTTTAAAGAAACAAACAACCCAATCCAAAAATGGGCAGAAGACCTAAATAGACATTTCTCCAAAGAAGACATACAGATGTCCAAGAAGCACATGAAAAGCTGCTCAACATCACTAATTATTAGAGAAATGCAAATTAAAACTACAATGAGGTATCACCTCACACCAGTTAGAATGGGCATCATCAGAAAATCTACAAACAACAAATGCTGGAGAGGGTGTGGGGAAAAGGGAACCCTCTTGCACTGTTGGTGGGAATGTAAATTGATACAGCCACTATGGAGAACAGTATGGAGGTTCTTTAAAAAACTAAAAATAGAATTACCATATGATCCAGCAATCCCATTACTGGGCATATACCCTGAGAAAAGCATAATTCAAAAAGAGTCATGTACCAAAATGTTCATTGCAGCTCTAATTACAATAGCCAGGACATGGAAGCAACCTAAATGCCCATCGACAGACGAATGGATAAAGAAATTGTGGTACATATACACAATGGAATATTACTCAGCCATAAAAAGTAACGAAATTGGGTCATTTTTAGAGATGTGGATGGATGTAGAGACTGTCATACAGAGTGAAGTAAGTCAGAAAGAGAAAAACAAATATCATATATTAACACATATATGTGGAACCTAGAAAAATGGTACAGATGAACCAGTTCGCAGGGCGGAAATTGAGACACAGATGTAGAGAAAAAATGAATGGACACCAAGGGGGAAAACTGCGGTGGGGTGGGGATGATGGTGTGCTGAATTGGGCAATTGGGATTGACATGTATACACTGATGTGTATAAAATTTATGACTAATAAGAACCTGCAGTATTAGAAAACAAAGAAACAAATAAAAACAACTAATACTAAACTTTCTTTGGGTTATTTGTATGGAAATATGTTAATATAAATGTTTCAGACATTACATGAAATTTCTAAAAATCTTATATGTTCTGGTATAATGTTATAAGTCTTAATTCTAGTTATTACTTTAAAATGTATATCTCAGAAATAACTAAATTTCCTTGTCAACTTCATTATTATGAACTTTCATCAAATCTTTAAAAAAACAGAAAAACACAGAATAGTGCAATACTGTAATGATGGAAATAAAACATATTTAACCCTAGTATAAAAGATAAAAATTATTAAGAATAACTATAACCACAA
The DNA here is from genome assembly GCF_964341445.2 of Mesoplodon mirus. NCBI lineage: Eukaryota > Metazoa > Chordata > Mammalia > Artiodactyla > Ziphiidae > Mesoplodon > Mesoplodon mirus. The sequence continues at coordinate 99,841,097 of NC_138979.1, read as the reverse complement.
AATTTGTTACTAGGTACACAGCATAAAAAGAAGCAAAAATTGACATTAATAATATAAAGTGTGCGTGGAGTGAAGGGAATAAAAATGTAGAGTTTTTGCTTGTAATTGAAGTTAAGTTTTTATCAGGTTAAAATAAAGTGTTATAACTATGAGAAATTTTAAGCAAGTCTCACGCTAACAACAAAGAAAAAACATAGTAGATACATGAAGACAAAGACAAAATAATCAAAGTATATTACTACAAAAAATCATCAATTTATACAGGAATACAGCAAGTGGGGATGAAAGGAACAAAAGAACTACAAAACAGACAAAAAACAATTAACAAAATGGCAATAGTAAATCTTTAACTATCAATAATTACTTTACATCTAAATGTATTTAACTCACCAGTCAAAAGATACAGAGTGGGTGAATGCATTAAAAAAGAAGATTCAGGGCTTCCCTGGTGGCGCAGTGGTTGAGAGTCCTCCTGCCGATGCAGGGGACGCGGGTTCGTGCCCCAGTCTGGGAAGATCCCACATGCCGCGGAGCGGCTGGGCCCGTGAGCCATGGCCGCTGAGCCTGCGTGTCTGGAGCCTGTGCTCCACAATGGGAGAGGCCACAACAGTGAGAGGCCCACGTACTGAAAAAAAAAAAAAAAAAAAAAAAAAAAAAAAAAAAAAAAAAGAAGATTCAACTATATGCTTTCTACAAAAGACTTTAGATATCAAGACATATTTAGGCTGAGGAGTGAAGGGATAGAAAAAGCTATTCCATGCAAATGGTAACCAAAAGACAGCAGAAGTTGCTCTATTTATATCAGACAAAGAGACTATTTTTTTTTAACACCTTTATTGGAGTATAATTGCTTTACATTGTTGTGTTAGTTTCTGCTGTATAACAAAGCGATTCAGCTATACGTATACATATATCCCCATATCCCCTCCCTCTTGCATCCCCCCCCCCCGCATCTTCCCTATCCCACCCCTCTAGGTGGTCACAAAGCACCAAGCTGATCTCCCTGTGCTATGGGGCTGCTTCCCACTAACTATTTGATATTTGGTAGTGTGTATATGTCAATGCCACTCTAACTTTGGCCCAGCTTACCCTTCCACCTCCCGATGTCTTCAAGTCCCTTCTCTACGTCCGCATCTTTATTCCTGTCCTGCCCCTAGGTTCTTCAGAACCATTTAAATATTTTTTAGATTCCACATACATGTGTTAGCATACAGTGTTTCTTTTTCTCTTTCTGACTTACTTCACTCTGTATGACAGACTCTAGGTCCATCCACCTCACTACGAATAACTCAATTTCGTTTCTTTTTATGGCTGAGTAATATTCCATAGTATATATGTGCCACATCTTCTTTATCCATTCATCTGTCGATGGATACTTAGGTTGATTCCGTGTCCTGGTTATTGTAAATAGAGCTTCAGTGAACATTGTGGTACATGACTCTTTTTGAATTATGGCTTTCTCAGGGTATATGCACAGTAGTGGGATTGATAGGTCGTATGGTGGCTCTTTTGGAGTTTTTTAAGGAATCTCCATACTGTTCTCCATAGTGGCTGTATCAATTTACATTCCCACCAATAGTTCAAGAGGGTTCCCTTGTCTCCACACCCTCTCCAGCGTTTATTGTTTGTAGATATGTTGATGATGGTCATTCTGACTGGTGTGAGGTGATACTGCACTGTAGTTTTGATTTGCATTTCTCTAATAATTAGTGATATTGAGCATCCTTTCATGTGTTTGTTGGCAATCTTTGGCAGTCTTCTTTGGAAAAATGTCTATTTAGGTCTTCTGCCCATTTTTGGATTGGGTTGTTTGTTTTTTTGATGTTGAGCTGCTTGTACATTTTGGAGATTAATCCTTTGTCAGCTGCTTCATTTGCAAATATTTCCTCCCATTCTGAGGGTTATGTTTTGGTCTTGTTTATGATTTCCTTTGCTGTGCAAAAGCTTTTAAGTTTCATTAGGTCCCATTTTTTAATTTTAATTTTTATTTCCATTTCTCTAGGAGAAATGGATCTTGCTGTGATTTATGTCGTAGAGTGTATTTATGTCATAGAGTGTATGTCGTAGTTTCTGCTTATGTGTTCCTCTAAGAGTTTTATAGTGTCTGGCCTTACATTTAGGTCTCTAATCCATTTTGAGTTTATTTTTGTGTATGGTGTTAGGGAATGTTCTAATTTCATTCTTTTACATGTAGCTGTCCAGTTTTCCCAGCACCACTTATTGAAGAGGCTGTCTTTTCTCCATTGTATATTCTTGCCTCCTTTATCAAAGATAAGGTGACCATATGTGTGTGGTTTACCTCTGGGATTTCTATCCTGTTCCATTGATCTATATTTCTGTTTTTGTGCCAGTACCACACTGTCTTGATTACTGTAGCTTTGTAGTATAGTCTGAAGTCAGGGTGTCTGATTCTTACGGCTCTGTTTTTCTTTCTCAAGATTGCTTTGGCCATTCAGGATCTTCTGTGTTTCCATACAAACAGTGAAATTTTTTGTTCTAGTTCCATGAAAAATGTCATTGGTAGCTTAATAGGGATTGCATTGAATCTGTAGATTGCTTTGGGTAGTATAGTCATTTTCACAATATTGATTCTTCCAATCCAAGAACATGGTATATCTCTCCATCTGTTGGTATCACCTTTAATTTCTTTTTTTTTTTTTAGCTTTAAAAAAGGTTTATTAAAGGGGACAACATACAGCAATATAGTTAAGGCACATGACAAAGTTTTTGGCATTAAACTGCAGATAAAGAAATGCAAATTATCCCAACAGATTTCAGAATCTATCTCATCAGTCCAAATAGTTTTAAAACAATGTTTCAACAGCACCGATAGATAACTCGATAACTTGATAACTCGTCTCAGACAAGGCACAAACTTCAGGACCCAGGGTCCCCCTGCTTCAGCAGCTGCTGCCTGGTGTATTCCCAGATGAGCAGAGCTCCACTCACGTGGACATTGAGGGAACGGATGATGCCCTGTTGAGGAATTTCCACACACACGTCCAGTTGCTGGATCAGATTTGCTGGAATTCCTTCCCATTCATTTCCCAACAAGAGTAGAGACTTCTCAGGGAAGCAGTACTGGGTTAGGTCTAAACTTTTCACAGTCTGTTCCACACCCACAATGGTGTAACCTTCTGCTTTTTTCTGTTGCAGATAATCGATCAGCTGAGGTGGTTTTACCTCCACTAAAGGAAGCCACTGTTCTGCTGAAACGCTGAGGTGCTGAAACTGCTTGTCTCTGATGCACTGAAGGTTGCCAACCACAAGCGCTGAGGCCCCGAACACCTCACAGGTCCGGCACAGCCCTCCTAAGTTGGTTGGTTTGTCAATGAGTGAGGCCACTACAATCAGTCTGCTGAGTGACTTTCCAAGTTTGGCTGCACGATCCTGAAATACCAGCTCCAGGTCTAAGTCGGGAACATTGTTTCTCCATGGGATAATCTTCTTCTGAACATCACTCCACTCTGACTCGTTATCTGCTTCGCCTGAGTTAGAACGCCACGGCAGAACTCAGACAAGACGTCCAGATGTGCTGCTCCCCTCTCCTCCCCTCCCGGTCAGGCTGGCCCCTCCACCCTGAAAAGGCTCCTGTCACTGTCTTTTGCCCCCAAATCCACATTTGCTCTTCCCAGGCTTTGCCTGACTTGCTCTCACTTCATGTCCACCTTTAATTTCTTTCATCAGCATCTTATAGTTTTCTGAATGCAGGTCTTTTGTCTCCTTAGGTAGGCTTATTCCTAGGTATTTTATTCTTTTTGTTGCAATGGTAAGTGTGAGTGTTTCCTTCCTTTCTCTTCCAGATTTTTCATCATTAGTGTATAGGAATGCAAGAGATTTCCGTGCATTAATTTTGTATCTTGCTACTTTTCCAAATTCATTGATTAGCTCTAGTAGTTTTCTGGTAGCATCTTTAGGTTTCTCTATGTATAATGTCATCTGCAAACAGTAACAGTTTTACTTCTTCTTTTCCAATTTGTATTCCTTTTATTTCTTTTTCTTCTCTGATTGCTGTGGCTAAAACTTCCAAAACTATGTTGAATAATAGTGGTGAGAGTGAGCAACCTTGTCTTGGTCCTGATCTTAGAGGAAATGGTTTCAATTTTTCACCATTGAGAATGATGTTGGCTGTGGGTTTGTCATATATAGCCTGTATTATGTTGAGGTAAGTTCCCTCTATGCCTACTTTCTGGAGAGTTTTTATCATAAGTGGGTGTTGAAAGCTTTTTCTGCATCTATTGAGATGATCATATGGTTTTTCTCCTTCAATTTGTTAATACGGTTTATCACATTTATTGATTTGCATATATTGAAGAATCCTTTCATTCCTGGGATAAACCCCACTTGATCATGTTATATGATCCTTTTCATGTGCTGTTGGGTTGTTTGCTAGTATTTTGTGGAGGATTTTTGCATCTATGTTCATCAGTGATATTGGCCTGTAGTTTTCTTTCTTTGTGACATCTTTGGTTTTGGTATCAGGGTGATGGTGGCCTTGTAGAATGAGTTTGGGAGTGTTCCTCCCTCTGCTATATTTTGGAAGTGTTGAAGAAGGATAGGTGTTAGCTCTTCTCTAAATGTTTGATACAATTCACCTGTGAAGCCATCTGGTCCTGGGCTTTTGTTTGTCAGAAGATTTTTAATCACAGTTTCAATTTCAGTGCTTGTGATGGTCTGTTTATATTTTCTGTTTCTTCCTGGTTCAGACTCGGAAGGTTGTGCTTTTCTATGAATTTGTCCATTTCTTCCAGGTTTTCCATTTTATTGCATATAGTTTCTTGTAGTAATCTCTCATGATCGTTTGTATTTCTGCAGTGTCAGTTGTTACTTCTCCTTTTTTATTTCTCATTCTGTTGATTTGAGCTTTTTCCCTTTTTTCCTGATGAGTCTGCCTACTGGTATAACCTCACAAACTTATTATAATATTTACATGTAAACATGAATATTCTCTTATTTTCCTGAATAAGTAAAGAGAGATGAGAGGATTGGCCCTAACAGATAGGAATGTTTAATATTGGTGCAGGGATTGATAAATACCTCAGTGGAATAGAATAGTCATCCCAGAAAAATTCTTAATTATAAGTAGACACTTGATTTGTAACAGAAATGGTACTACTGGCCAAAGGGGAGAGAATGGGTTTTCAATAAATGACATGGAGGACAGGTATGGTCTGTACAGAAAGCAAAAATCCAAAAAACAGCAAAGGAAAAACTGATCCACTCTTGGTTTGAATTTCTGCAAGAGCAGACTTTGAGAAAAGGATTTGGGTACAAGTAGTTTATTTGAGAGATGAATCTCAGGATTCAGAGTCAGAGATTGAGAGAGATAAGCAGGGAATAGATCAAAGCAAAGGGTATGTTTATAAATTGGTTGCTTCTTTGGACAAGAAAGACTCAATTCTGCTGGGAAATCCCTGACATACTGTGTAGAACACTACAAAATTTAAAGGATATAGGAAGCTGGGTATTTATTGAAAACCTCCTATCTTTCATTCGTTAAATGTTGATCCTAGGGCCAGGTTATGGTTGTTCGTTGCTTGAAACAACCCTAAGAATTAGTGGCATTGGAAAAAAAAACCATTATATTATGTTCATGGGTTCTGTGGGCAGGAACTTGGACAGGACAAATTTGGAGATGGTTTGTCTTTGCTCCACAATGCCTGGAGACTTACCTAAGAAGCCTCAAATGACTGGCTGTGATCAAACAGAAGGAACCAGAAACACTGGAAGCTTATTTCATCTTATCTGGACTTGCTCTGGGATGAATAAAAGGATGGTGTCAGCTGAGGCTAGCAATTAGAATACCTTGCGGTCTCTTTATATGGCTTCCTCATATCCTGCAAGTCTAAAGGTAGTTGGATTTCTTATATTGTGGCTCAGGTCCCCAAGAATGAGAAAAAAGGTAGAATCTGCATGTTAAATTCTAACCTAGCCTCAGAAAGCATGCTGCATCACTTCTACTTCAAGCAAGTCACCAAAGACAGCCCACATACAAGGTTGGCGGAAGAAACCCCACCTCTTGATGGAAGGAGTGTCAAAGAATTTGTGGCTATCTTTAGAACTAAATACAGCAAGTATTACCTCTCTGGAATTTCTGTCCTGCCTGTGTCTATAGGATAAATATGTCCCCACAGCCAGAGAAAAATCTCAGGCATAGAGATGCAGGTGTCTGAGGTAGGACATTGTTGGTATGTATAGAAATTGTCCAACAAAGCTGAAAATGACCTCTGAGGTAGGAACAATGGTATGAGCAGGGCTCCAACAACATTACCTTTCATCGTGTGTATCATTCAGAGCTCCTTCTGCCCCACTTTAAGTTCACCATGTCCTATCTCTGGTTCTTAAAGGTATTAGCCTTTCACAACCTCAAAAAAAAAAAAAAAACCCTAAAACAGGAATTCAGTGAGACAGAGTAGTCACTCTTGTTCAGTCAAACTTGAGGATGAAATTAATATTCATATCTCCCCTTCCCTTACCCTCATCCAGAATTTCTACTTTTATAGGTTGCTTGTTCAGTGGAGTGAAACAGATCTTTATCCCCAAAAGGCCTGAACCTCTTCTTAATCATACCCATTTGCTATTATCACCAAGCATGCAAGGTCCAAGAGGTACACAAGAGAACCCTCGGCATTCCAAGCATGCTTCTCTCTGTCCCTAATATAAGGGGACAATCTCAAGCAATCTCAGCTCCTCATGTATATTCACTGGCTGTATTGCTCTAGCCAGTATGGGAACTCTTCTTTGTTTTTGCCGGTTGGTCCATTGGCAAGAGGAGCCCACAATGATCAGATGGCGGTCATTTTTTAGATTCAATTAAATACTATCACCCTAGTAGAAATATTACACCCATGGAAACCAGGACCTCTAATCTAGAGGAGCCTAAAGTTGTGAGTATGGAAATAACAAATTTGCCAACTGGATCACATGGACTGATGGTAAGGAAGATAAATCCTATTTATAACCTATGGTTTCTGGACCCATATAATCTAAATATTTGGGACACAGAAAATAAAAAGGCAATTGGTTTATCATATATACCTCACTTTAAAGGATAACACTCTAAACTTGCAGAGTGTTATCCCCAAGCTAGTACCTTAACTGAGTATTAAGAGCCACTACAAATTTTATCAGGGTTGCAGCTTACAGGTGATATGACATATCATAGATATACCCATCTGTCATTGTGGATAGATAGAGGATCTTGTGCTAGTATGATTATTCCATCTCCTTTGATATAAAATGGGTCCTTTTTCTGAAACCATCTTGTATAAGATTCCTTATGAATAAATTAGAAACTATGTGAGTCCTCAGATACTGATGGAGGTGCTATGAGCAGGGATTACAAACTCACCCAGTACACATACAAATTCCAATTGGGATAAATTACTGCAATCTCCAGAGTGGAAAGGTTCAGATGTAATCAACTCTCCAATCAAGTGGCTAACTTGTTCTCCTCAAAAGATGGCATCATATTGAGAGGTCCACATATGTTTTACTGCTTATAAGTTGGATATTCAATAGTGATAATATCTGTTAGCCTTGGCGAGAGGGTGTCCATACTGATGAATCCATGTACTACCTTTTATCCTTACCACCTTAACTATTCCATTCATCATCCCATTGTATAAGCACTGGGGTGGGTGGCCAAAGATAGAGGTTGACTGATCTCTACTGGATGGGTCACACTTTTTCCCTGATTTTTCAGTGCCTCCTCTGCATTATCTGGTAGCCATTAACCTAAAAAATCCTCACACTCTGTTCTTACTCTTTTTGGAGTATCCACATCCTTCTTCCACATCTTTCCATAGAATTCCTTGTCTCTGACTTTCTAATCTTGTTCTTTCTAGACCCTGACCATGTAGCTAAGCCATTTTTTTTTCTGTCCAAGAGTCTATGTAGCCTCTCTGTCCAAGGACTTTCTGTCCTTGTAGAACTTTCTATCCAAGAGTCCTTAGCTCTTAACACTTACCCCTTCACATAAAGTGAAAATCAAGTCCAGTACTTAAGTTTCTGCCCATAATGATTCCCCTACACAACTATTTTGCCAGCCATGCCCTGAATGAAACTGCGGTATAGCAGATGTCCAGTTTAAACTAGGACTAATATATAGAGCCAACCCATCTGTAAGTGATCCAGGTTTTTTTCTTTGTATATCAGCTGGCCATTAGGAAACCCCAATGAGACCATAAGTCTGAGCTGAAGGAAGACACCGTGCAACAGTGGGGTTTGGATTACATCTGTGTGTAACGTATTTGTTCCCTTAAGACTCCAAATGTCCTGTTGTCATCATATACTAGATTGCTTTTGCTCTAAGTCAATCTTAAGACTTAGTGGACCTGACAATACTCAGCTTATAATAACTCTGGTGGATGGACACTCAGTGGTTGCTTGGGGCTACACTCAAAACTGGCAGCATTCTACTTCATTTGGCATGATTTGGAAGATCATTCCCATGTGTGGTATATACTCTCTTAAAATCCAAAGAATCCTACAAAATATACGTTCCTTTTTTAGTGGTAGGAAGTACAAGTTGCAATAAATTGTCCTTTAGATTGAAGAATATGTCCTAGTATGCTCCAGATCTTTGGACCCTGTGTTAGCTCAGGTCCTCCTAGAAGCAAACACTAAGACTGGATTAGGTGTGCAAGAGATTTACTTGGGGGAGGGAATACTAGTGGAAGGTAAAGGGGAATAAGCTGGAGTGGGCAGTGCAGGCCTTCAGACCGTGATACAAGTCTGACATCTGTGATAAAAGAAGGGAAATGAAAGAGGACTGGGAAGGAAAACTGTTAGACTGAAGCACAGTTCTAAGAAAATTGTGGCTGCCAGGCTTATATAGTCATGAGTCAAAGTTACCCATTAGAGCAGTCAGCCCACATACCATAAGAATGGGTCAGCATTTATACCTCCACAGTTCTCAATTACTGACTAGGAAAAACATGGGGGAAACATGATATTGGCAATAAAAGCAGTGGTGGTTCCCAGTGGTAGCAGCTGAGATTCTCAGACAATTATGCTTCCTACAGCCAGTTCTCTTAAAGGAGACCTGAATGGTACATTCACGACTGCCACAAGATCTCTCAGCTCTTCAACAGTCTCCCTGAATCTCTTGGGAATTACTTCCCATCTTCTAGCATACATGTATCTTACCAGGCCATCTAGAACACATGCCACTTTCATGATCACTAGGTCTAATTTTAACATGTCACCAATATAATGGACCAGTGTAATGACCTATAGGGTACTGAGATGATCTAGGTGTCTTTGTATTATATTATGGCAGATAGGAGGAGGGCTAGGAGAACCATATGGCAAGATGGTGCAAATATATTGCCATCTATCCCAGGTAAATGCAAATTGTTTTTGATTCTCTTTCCTGATGAGTATTGAAATGAACACATTAAAGAAATCAATAGCTACTACAAATCAGAGGCTGAGTTCATCTGCTCTAGCAAAGATATGATCTTCAGCACAGCATCTATGATTGGGGTTACCATTTTCTAAATTTACTGCAGTCTATCACCATCTGCCATGTCCATCTGGTTTTTTGCAGAGCCATACTAGTGAATTAAACAGAGACAGGCTGGGGACTATCATCCCTTATCCTTTAAATCTTCAATTATCTGAAGTTCCAGCTGGGTTATGATATCACTTACAATTCAATATCTTGGCTATGGCCTTTTCTATTATAAAGGCTCTTACTCCACAGGTTGGAAAATGAAGTGTTTTGTTAGATGCTAAGTATATTTATTCCATGCAGGGACTAGAGAAGTGAACTCAGAGTAGTCTGCAGATCCAATGGACCCTCTGTGAGATACTTATATATACTTGGTCTAGGACTCCATTTATCACTTGATCTCCATGCTGCCACACCATAATGGGGGCAAGTTTGGCATTTTTGCACCCTTGGTATTCCTGTCACCTCAGACACTATATTCAATAGCCCACAAAAGCTCTGAGTACTCCCCTTTCCCCAGTATATAGTTATCTGAGTTAATGGATGTAGATCTTTTTGAGGAAGTATTGGGGGAATATTTTGTACATACTTTCAGTAGTAATGTAGGGTCCTCCCTTAGAAGTGTCTGACCTGTCCTTCAGTGGGTGGACTCTGAATCTGAGAATTGGCTCAAGTCTGGAAATTGGGTGAGGGTTTGTGATTTTACATTGAACCACTGACAGCAGCCTTCTGCTTTCTATCTTGAAATCTTTTTTAAAATTCCATAATAAATAATTTCATCATCTTCCTATATATTTCCCAACTGCAAATACCATGGGCTCTTAGCCACAGTGAAGATCCCAGTGAATCAAGGCCTCTGGTTGCCATTTCATTCATGATGACCATTAGGTAATTATCTCCACTGTTCCTCTGATTATTATGTGTCACCATTTAGACTCTGCTATTATGGAATTCTATCATCCCTATGACACTAGAGAGCCCAGTACAATAATGATGTCTCCTATCACCCACTACGGCCTACAGAGGGCTTGTTAGTTTATTATTGAAGTATAGTTGAATTACAATATTATATTAGTTTTAGGTGTACAGCACAGTGATTCAGTATTTTTGCAGATTATACTCCATTATCAGTTACTATAAGATATTGGCTATAATTTCCTGTGCCATGTAATATGCCCTTGTTGCTTACTTGTCTCATACATAGTTTGTTTTTTAATTTATTTATTTAATTTTATTTTTGGCTGTATTCGGTCTTCATTGCTGCATGAGGGCTTTCTCTAGTTGCGGTGCACAGGCTTCTCATTGCAGTGGCTTCTCTTGTTATGGAGCACGGACTCTAGGTGCACAGGCTTCATTAGCTGTGGCACGCGGGCTCAGTAGTTGTGGCTCATGGGCTCTAGAGTGCAGGCTCAGTAGCTGTGGCGCATGGGCTTTGTTGCTCCGCATCATGTGGGATCCTCCCAGACCAGGGCTTGAATCTGTGTTCCCTGCATTGGCAGGTGTATTCTTAACCACTGCGCCACCAGGGAAGCCCTACATAGTAGTTTATATCTGTTAGTTCCAATCCTTAATTTCTCTCTCTCTTCTACCCTCTCCCCTTTGGTAACCACAAGCTTGTTTTCTATATCTGTGAATCTGGTTCTGTTTTACATACACATTCATTTGTATTATTTTTTGCATTCCACATATAAGTTACATCATATAGCATTTGTCTTTGACATCCACTAAGCATACTATTCTCTAGGTCTATTAACATTGCTGCCAATGGCAAAATTTTATTCTTTTTTGTGACTGAGTAATATTTCATTGTATATCTATACCACACCTTTTAAATTCAATCATCCATTGATGAGCACTTGGGTTGCTTCCATGTCTTGGCTACTGTAAATAGTGCTGCTATAACATAGGGTGCATGTATCTTTTTGAATTAGTGTTTCCATGTTTTCAAGATATACACCTGGGAGTGGAAGTTCTGGATCATATGGCAACTCTATTTTTAGTTTTTTGAGGAACCTCCATACTCTTTTCCATAGTGGCTGCAACAATTTACATTCCCATGAACAGCATTAAAGGATTTCTTTTTCTCCAGTTTTATGGCTTCAGGTCTTACATTTAGGTCTTTAAAACATTTTGAGTTTATTCTTGTATATAAGAATATAGGAAATGTATATATAGGAAATGTTCTAATCTCATTGTTTTACATTGGCTGCCCAGTTTTTCCAACACCACGTGTTGAAGGAACTGTCTTTTCTCCATTGTATGTTCTTGTCTACTTTATCAATGGATTATTTGATCATAAGTGTATGGGTTTATTTATGGGCTCTCTATTCTGTTCCATTGCTCTATATGTCTGTTTTTGTGCCAGTACCATACTGTTTTGCTTACTGTGTCTTGTAGTATAGATTGAAGTCAGGCAGGGTGATACCTGCAACTTGGTTCTTTTTTCTCAAGATTTCTTTGGTAATGCGGGGTCTTTTGTGGTTCCATATGAATTTTAGGATTATTTGTTCTAGTTCTGTGAAAAACTTAAGTGTTTTGATAGGGATTGTATTAAATCTGTAGATTGCTTTGGATAGTATGAACATTTTAATAATATTAATTTTTCCAATCCAAGCCACTAGGTATCTTTTCATTTCTTTGTATCATCTTCAATATCCTTCATCAGTATTTTACAGTTTTCATAGTATAGGTCTTTCACCTCCATGGTTAAGTTTATACCTAGGTATTTTATTGTTTTTGATGTGGTTTTAAACAGAATTTTTTTAAACTTTCTCTTTCTGATATTTCATTATTAGTATATAGAAATGCAACAGATTTCTGTATATTAATCTTGTATCCTGCAACCTTGATGAATTCATTTATTAGTTCTAATATTTGGGCGTTGGAGACTGTGTTTTTCTAAATAAGGTATCATGTCATCTGCAAATAGTGATAGATTTACCTCTTCCCTTCCAATTTGGATACCTTTGTTTATTTTTCTTGTCTGATTGCTATGGCTAGAACTTCCAATACTGTGTTAGATAGAAGTGGTGAGAGTGGGCATTCTTGTTTTGTTCTTGAATTTAGCAGGAAGCCGTTTAGCTTTTCACCATTGAGTGTGATGTTGGCTGTTGTTTTTTGTAAATGGTCTTTATTATGTTTAGATATGTTCCCTCCAAACCCACTTTGATGTGAGTTTTTTGATGAATGAATGTTGAATTTTGTCAAATGATTTTTCTGCATCTATTGAGATGACCATGTGATTTTTACCCTTCCTTTTGTTAATGTGGTGTATTACATTGATTGATTTGTGAATGTTGAAGCATCCTTGTGACCCTGGAATAAATCCAACTTTTTCACTGTGTATGATCCTTTTTACATATTCTTAGATTCAGTTTGTTAATATTTTGTTGAGGATTTTTACATCTATATTCATCAAAGATATTAGCCTGTAATTTTCTTTTTTTGTAGTGTCTTTGACTGGTTTTTGTATCAGGGTAATTGTGGCCTAGTAGAATAGATTTGGGAATGTTTCATCCTTTTCAGTTTTTTTGGAATAGTTTAAGGATAAGTATTAGCTCTTCTTTATATATTTGGTAGAATTCCCCTGTGAAGCTGTCTGGTTCTAGACTTTTTGTTTGCTGGGAGTTTTCACACTACAAATTTAATTTCACTTTTACTGATTGGTCTGTTCAAATTGTCTGTTTCCTCTTGATTCATTCTTGGCAGGCTGTATATTTCTAGAAATTTGTCCACTTCTCTAGGTTGTAAAATTTGTTGTCATATAACTTCATAGTATTCTCTTATGATTTTTTAATCTCTGTGGTATCAGTTGTTATTTCTCCTCATTTCTTATTTTATTTAGGTCCTCTCTCTTTCTTCTTAGTGAGCTTCGCTAAAGGTTTATCAATTTTGATTATCATTTCAAAAAACCAACTGTTGGTTTCAGGGATTTTTTTTTTTTTTTTTTTTTGCTGTGCACGGGCCTCTCACCGTTGTGGCCTCTCCTGTTGCGGAGCACAGGCTCCGGACGTGCAGGCTCAGTGGCCATGGCTCACAGGCCCAGCCTCTGCGTGGCATGTGGGATCCTCCCAGACCGGGGCACGAACCCGTGTCCCCTGCACTGGCAGGTGGACTCCCAACCACTACACCACCAGGGAAGCCCTCAGGGATCTTTTTGTTGTTGTTGTTGTTGTTAACCTCTATTTTATTTTTTCCTCTCTGATCTTTATTATTTCCTTCCTTGTGCTGACTTTTGACTTTGTTCTTCTTTTTCTATTTCTTCTGGGTGGTATGTTAAGTTGTTTGAGATTTTTCTTTTTTCTTGAGGAACGTCTGTACTGATGCAAACTTCGCTCTCAGAACTACTTTTGCTGCATCCCATAGATTTTGGAAAGTTGTTTCCATTTCATTTGTCTTGAGATATTTTCTGTTTTCCACTTACTGTATTTTTCTGTCTGATTTGTCCACTGATGTTAGTGGGATGTAAAAGTCCCCTACTATTATTGTATTATTGTCAATTTCTCCTTTTATGTTTGTATTTGCTTTATATATTTAATTGCTCCTGATTGGGATGTATATATGTTAACAAGTATGATATCCTCTTCTCGTATTGGTCCTTTTATCATTATATAATGCCCTTGTCTTTTTTTATAGCCTTTGTTTTAAAGTCTATTTTGTCTGATATGAGTATTGCTACCCATATTTTTCTTCTCATTTCTGTTTGTTTGAAATTTCTTTTTCCATCCCCTCACTTTCAGTCTGTGTGTGTTTTTAGCCCTGAAGTGAGTCTCTTGTAGGCAGCATATTAAAGCGTCTTGTTATTTTGTCCAATCAGCCACCCTATGTGTTTGATTGGAGCATTCAGTCCATTGATATTTAAAGTAATTATTGATAGATACATACTTATTGCCATTTGTTTTCCAGTTGTTTTTGTAGTTTTTCTATGTTACTTCTTTTTGTTTCTCCCATCTTGGTTTGATGATTTTCTTCAGTAGTATTGGGTTCTTTGCTTTTTGGCTTTGATGTATCTTTTGTAGGTTTTTGATTTGTGGTTACTATGGGGTTCATATGTTGACCCACAATTATATATACTTGATTTAAACTGATAGTCATTTAAGTTCAAACACATACTAAAAGATATATTTTTTATTCCCCTCCCCCACATTTTGTTTTTGATTTCCTATTTTACTTCTTCATGCTTATTCCTTAACTGTTTATTGTAGTTATAGTTGTTTTTACATTTTTTTGTCTTTTAATCTACTTACTGGATTATTTAAGTGATCTTCAATCCTTAACATATATCTGCCTTTCCTGATGGGATTTTCCCTTTCCTACAGATTCTTATTTTTTTCCATTTAAAAAAGACCCTTCAACATTTCTTTTAGGGTAGGTTTAGTATTGATGCATTCTTTTAGTTTTTGCTTCTCTGGGAAGTTCTTTATCTCTCCTATCCTAAATGATAATGTTTCTGGTTAGAGTATCCTAAGTTGCAGGTTTTTCCCTTTCAGTGTGTTGAATATATTATGCCACTCCCTTCTGGCCTGCAAAGTTTCTGCAGAGAAATCAGCTAATAGCCTTATGGGGATTCCCTTATATCTGACTCTTTGTTTTTCTCTTGCTGGCTTTAGAATTCTCTATCTTTAACTTTTACCATTTTAATTTTTATGTGTCTTGGTATGCATGTGTTTGGGCTCATCTTGTTTGGAACTCTCTGTGCTTCCTGTACCTGGATATCTGTTTACTTCTTTAGGTTTAGGAAGTTTTCAGACATAATTTATTCAAATACATTTTCAATCTCCTTCTCTTTCTCTCCTCTGTCTGGAACCTCCATAATGCAAATGTTGGCACATTTAACATTGTCCCAGAGATCTGGAGTTTCCTTAAAAATCATATATTAATTTTTTAAAAATTAAAAATTTTTCTTTCTGTCTGCTGTTATGATGGGCAATTTCCATAATTCCATCTTCCAGATCACTTATGTGTTCTTCTGTGTCTTAGTCTGCTATTTATTCCTTAGAGAGTGTTTTAAATTTCAGATACTGATTTATCTTTTTTTGATTGGGTATTTTTAATCTTTTCTAGTTCTTTGTTAAAATGATCTGTGTTTAGATCAATTCTCTTCCCTAATTCAGTTAGAATTTTTATTACCAATGTTTTAAATTGTTTATCTGGTAAATTGTTTGTTTCATTATTTATTTCTACAGGGGTTTTCTCTTGCTCTTTCAATTGAATTAGTGCCTCTTCATTTTAATTAACTTTTTCTGCTTCTATGAGTTTAGGTGAAACATTTACCTATTACAGTCTTGAAGGCATGTTCTTACGTGGGAGTGTCCCTATGCAGACTGTGTGCACCCAGTGCCTTTGGTGGGAGGGCTGGATTTAATGTTGATGCCAGTCACTTCTTTCTGTATGGTGTGCTGGCAGCTATCACCTTGGTTGGGGGTGTGGCTGGAGATGCAGGAGCTAGAGCCTGTGCAGGGTGTGAGCTGGGAGTTCCTCTCTGCTCAGTGGCCATCACCACTCCATCAGGGGCAGGATCTGCTCCCGAGTTCCTGGAGCACAAGCCCTGAGGTTCTGGCTCTAGCTGGCTCTGTTCCCTTTAAAGTGTTTTTTTCTTCCCTACACTAGGACCTTTACCCCAAAGGAGGGGAGTGATGAAGCACTTAAAAAAAAAAAGTAGTGAGGATAGTGGCATTACATCTTTTTGATATCTGACTCAGTAGAAGATAGCTACATTTTATGCTTTGGGGTTCAATCTGTAGTAATACATTGTTTTTGTTGAAGCGTATACAAAAAATCCAGCTTCACAAAATATGTAGTTTGAACAGGGAGGAAGATTACAATGGCCTTTTTGGATAGTTGTGAATATTCTTTAGTACTACACTAAAACTTGACAAGCAATAGTTTCTTAAAATATGGTTGTGATGTGGAATTTGAAATAATTTCCATGAACTTTTCATCCTCTGTTACATTAAAATTCATTGGCTCACCGTGAACTTTTAAATAAATCTTTGTCATGCATGATCTTGAAACATCATACATTGACCCATTTAGAAAATATTAGTTCAATGAGTTAAGTAGATCTTCTAAATATTTATTCATTTAATTATACAATATTAATAAAATCACATTCTTTAATGAAATCCCTGATCTCCTCAAAAAGTCTTGAGGTATTGGGTAGTGTTCAAGATCAAGATGTAATATACAAGTTTCCCACAATTATAACTTTTACTTTAAACTTAAAATTTCATCATTGGCAACAAATACAGTCAGTTGTTTTCTTTGAAATGGCAGGCTTACTTTGTTAATTTTTGAGAAAATGACTGCAAAATAACAAAGTCTGAATAACTATCTTTTGCCTGTCAGTTGTTATTTCAAGGAAAAACACTGTTCCCTTAAAGAGGCTTGTTCAGCTTTCAAGTGAAATAATTGCAGAAGTTTTTTTCCTTGATATAATGATCATACTTTGGTATGCAGCAAAAGCTCTATGCATACTTAATATTTTGTCACATAGAGTACTTAAAAGACATGTACTCTAGTATCAAGATTTTTAAGATTAATAATTTTGATTGCTTCATCAAGAGTATCTCTTGGAAAACTGACTTTTAAAATTGGCGGTGGAGAATTCTAGAACAGTTTGGTGGCACTGCCTTGATTTTTGCTAAGACACCAGCAATTTGATATACTATTGCTTTGGCACTATCAGTGGAAATGTCAACAAAACAGAATATTCAAAATTAATCTTAGTATTATTATGAAAATAATTTAACCTTGTTAACTCCCTGAAAGGGTTTCTAGGATCTATGGAAGCATCATTTCCAAGCTGCAAGGTATCATTCCAGCAGTGTATCAGGACTGGCTCCAAGAGTCTAAATACAATCAATGAGGTGAGACATTGATTTTATTGTATTATATTGATTTTATTTAATTGTTTTGTATTAAGGAGAACAAGCTCATCTTGTGAATCATTGTGTTTTTATGGTTTCTAAGCCATTTAAGTCTGATCTACTCTTACAAAGAGGTAGGGGGCTTCTTCTGCTGGTCCATAGGGTTTAGAACAATCTAGGAGCTCAGGATTTTCAAGTATCTCCACCCCAGAATTCATGGTCCCATCTCCTCTTTATCAGGACACTGTTTTTTAGCATAGGAGATTTGTCATGGCTATTAATTCATCTTCTTCTTAACTCTTGCCATCTGTGCAATCTAATATTAATCCCGATTTTCAGTACATTCCGCCCTCGAGCTGCAGGAGATGAGGGTCTCTTTAAATATTCAACAGAGGCCATCTGCCTCTAACAACAATCCCTAAGTTAATGTTTGAGTGACACGAACTTCTCTCTTTTTTTATGCTTCCAAGACAGTTAACAAAGTCCAGACAACTTCATTATACTGATCAACATTACCCACATATATTTCAAATGCTGGAACTATATACAAGCCAGCCTTTTCTCCTTCACCTGTGCTTCTTCCCAGGAAGTCATAGTCAAGAGTCTTAGTAAGTATGATGTTGCAGCATACAAATGATCATCGCCACCCTATTTACTACCAGTAACAGAGACCTTCCACCATACGACTAGCAAGTGATCTAGTTTTAGATCTTATCCTGAGGGTCTGCTTTGTAGGACAGTTTGGGTTATAGCCAAAACCAAACCTGAACCAAGAATTTGGGGACATTATTTACTTGGGAGGTGATCTCAGGAAATAAGTCAGTCAGTGGGGAAATGCAAAAGGAAAACATTCAACAATTTCTCTTTGTTAAAAGAGACCATTTAGAGAATGAATAAAAATGCTACAAACTTGAAGATATTTGCAATACATATAAACAACACATAATTAGTGTATAGTATGTATAAACACTGTGAAGCAAAAAGAAAAAGAAACGCCAGTAGAAAAATGGGGCGGGTGGAACCAAGAGGAACCTCATAAATGATGGATCAAAAATGATCTAAAAACATTTGAAAATATTCAGTCTCATTATTAACCAGAGGAAAGACAAGTAAAACCACAAAATTAGCAAAAATTAAACTGTCAGAATGTATCAAGTATTGGCAAGAATGTAGAACTGTGATTCACTTTTGAAGCGAGTGTAAATTGTATAATTTCTGTGAAATGTGGATTGGCATTTCATAGCAGAGTTGAACATGTATATTTCTTATGCTCTATCAATATAACTTATATATCTAAAGGGACTTTTGTTCACCAGGATGTGCATAAGGATACAGCCTTTTAAAAAGATATTACAAAACTGGAAACAAACCAACTGCTGTCAGGAAAACTTTGAGTCCTGGTTCTGTTTCATACTAGTTGGGTGATTTTGGATAGTTATGTAACCTCCCTAAATCTCAATTCCCTCATCAGTAAAATGAAAACAATAGTAGCTCCTAACTCATAGGCTTGTTATTAAAATTAAATAATATATGTAATATCCTTTCACATATGCCTTCTTATTACTTGCCCAATAAATGTTAATGAAATGAGTAATTCTTATTTTTATTACAGAATCTCAGAAAGGGCTATATTTTTAAAAGTAGGTTATTGCACCACTTAGTTCCTAAGAGCTTGTTAAATAGCATTGTAATTTTATTCCTTTCTAGTCATCTGGCTTTAATAAAAGGGCCTACCCGATGGGGTTGTTGAGAAAATTAAGTGCGATAAGATAGATAATGCACTTAGAAAGGCTTTTGTGCCTGATGGTGGTGGCACACCTATTTTATAAAGTTATTCTCTTTGGTTTTAAACTCTGTCAAATTTGAGGGTTAGCCTAATTTGTGTCTCATTATTTTTCTTGGCTCTTCTCCTCACATATATAATTTTGAGTATCTTAATCTTAGAACAGAAACCTTCTAAACATTTGTATTTTATTTTCTTCTTAGACTTCTTTTCCAATAGTTTCTTTTCATTTTGATTTATCTGGATCTGGTTTAGATTTCCTCAGGTTAATTTATTTTAATCTCATTGAATTCCCCTTTCCTTTATGATCTGGAATATGATCACATTTTGGTCATTTCCTCCCAAGTTTCTATACTGAACAGGACCTTTCCCAAAACACTGCTATTTTGATTCATCTATATGGTTTGTAAATCTAGAGAGGCCACGTATGTGACTCAAAAACCTGGGCTTGGTACCAAAAAAATTAAGCAGTGCAAAATAATATAACATAAAAACAATAAAAATAAGAAAATGAAAATTTCTGGAGTTGTTATGAGAAAAACACTTGCAATATTCAGAACTCAATTTGATCATGAAAAATACTTGATCATCAAACTATGGGTCAACAGTATCAGCTGAAATCTACTTAGATATTAACACAAAGTGGTAGAAACTCTCAGGTTAGTTATGTGCACAAAAATAAAATACTTTGACATTAAATTCCCTGCACGCCATTTTACTCTACATGGAGTTGAGATGCTCTCTATCCTTGCCACACAAAGTGAGGGCCAAGAGCCAGTAGCATCAGCATTATTTGGGTATTCGCAAAATGGTGGAGTTTTTTTTTTATTGAAGTATAGTTGACTTACAATATTGTTAGTTTCAGGTGTACAATAGAGTGAGTCAGTATTTTTAAAGAATATATTCCATTTAAAGTTATTTTAAAATATTGGTTATATTTCCTGTGCTGTACAATATATCCCTGTAGCTTATTTTATACATAGTAATTGGTGCTTCTCAATCCCCTACCCCTATATTGCCCCTCTCCCTTTCCCTCTCTCCATGGGTAACCACTAATTTGTTCTCTATATCTGTGAGTGTGCTCTTTTGTTATATTTGCTAGTTTTTATTTTATTTTTTAGATTCCACATATAAGTGATCACATACAGTATTTGTCTTTCTCTGTCTTACTTATTTCACTAATCATAATACCCTCTAGGTCCGTCCAATACTAATTCAAAGAGATACATGCACCCCAATATTCATAGTGACATTATTTACAATAGCCAAGATATAGATGTATAATAGTGTTCGAGAAGCTCAGAGCTAGAGTCACATCTGTTTGGACAAGGCACCTTCCTCTCCTTTAAATGTGACTAGATAAGTGGCCAGGTTCTCTAAACTGTAATATAGGTAGGACAAAGACGCATTCTGGATGATAGCTACAATTAAGTGAAATGTTAAATAAATGCAATTACATTGAATAGCACACATGTCCAAGTCTCTTTCTTGGCAATTTAATTTTTTGTGGCATTTCACTCCACAAATGTTAGTCATGTTTGAGTGTGTGATTTATTTACACCTGCCTCACTTGAATATTTGGTAAAATGTTACTTGTACTATATATAATATTGTTGAACCAATAGAAGAAAACATATTTTCATTCACTCATTCATTGAACAAGCATTTAATAAGTACCTGTTCTGTCTTGTACTAGAGGCTGGAGGCTGAATAAACATCCTGTTCTTAAGGAACTCACCATCTAATGGGGAATTTTTCATAGACACTTATAAGATAGTGGGAGAACTGCTTTGATAGACTACTTACAGGATCATATGGAGGCATCAATGAGGGGCAGCTCATGCAGATAGGAGGAAGGTGGGAAGGTGGGAAGAAGTAATGACTTAGTTTACTTAAAGGACAAATACAAAAATTGGGGAAGAGCAAGAGAGAGGAAAAGAACATCCTTGGATATGAGATGGCATAAGCAGAAATTTGGAGAGAAAAAATGTGATTTCATCATGGACTTTTCAGTAATCAGGTGCTACTGAGGCATAATGTGCAAGACAGAGAGTAGAGGATGATGATGCTGAGAGCCAGCCAACGCATTTCAAGTCCATGTGAATCTTGTAGTTTATCTTGTGGGGCAGCATTGAAAGGTTTTCAAATAAGGAAGAGCCCAGTCACATTATCATTATTGGTGGAACACTCTGGCTATAGATTGGTAGACAGAAGAAGGAAGAAGATAAAACCCAAGGCAGAGAGGCCAATTAAGAGACTATCACATTCTTGCTGGCAAAAGATGACAAGGGCCAAAAGTTATGTAGCTGTTTGATGGAGAGATGTTAGCTTCACAACCAGCCAGAAGGGCAAAGGTACAAAGAATCCCCAGATGCTGGGGACACCTACATACTTTCTCTACAACGTTCTTCATGTTGTATTCTGCTTTTCAGAACAGTATGGCAATCACTGTTTTAAATGAATAAATTCTCAAGATATCATCCTCCTCCATCCATCCATTATCCTTTAAAAAATGAAACAAGTCCTTTTTTATACAAGCATCTTGAACAGAGATCAAATGTAATTCACCCCACATGCTCTCAGCTAATTAAATTATTTGTACCACAGATTCCTCAGCCTTTCACACAACCTTGGAGGAGTACTGGGGTCTTATTCCAGGAGAAAAACAAATCACTCTCCATTTTCCCCTTATTTAATTTATGCCACAGTGCCAGTGGTTTCAAGTTTCAAGTTTCATATTTATCCTAGAAGTTAAATGTGCACCTTCAGAAAACTGCCTGCAGGTAAGAAGGAAATTAGATGTTAAAGAAATCTTTAAACCAGGATGAACTGGTTTCTCCTCTCCCCTTCCATTCTGATTTCTGTCTTAAGCATCATTCTCACACTGTTATTCTTTTTTCTCTCTGATCCTAGCCCAGTGGGAACTGAGATACTGGAGGAAGATGTGTACTTTTTCTAGTTTTACAGCATGACAGAGGAAGTTTTAAGTGATAGGTAAATGTGGGAAATATTATACAAGTCCTTAATATGAAGAACTAATATGCCAGGTTCTTGGCATACTGAGAAACTCACTAGGTCCTGTGATCCATCTTGATCTGAATAATAGCACATTCTCACCTAGAACTAGTAGGGGGTCAGAACTCAGCTGAAGAGATTGCCATTGGACAGCTCATTCTGCTGCCAGGCACTGAACAATTGAACATCATGCAGGCAAATTTAGCATTTTTGACATTTAACAAACACCTACTGTATTTGTATTGGGCACCTACTGTGTGTGGGGTGCTACTAAGTAATTGGAGAGAGGATACAAATTCTTTCAGTGTATTTTCCAGCCTTGTGCTAGACTCATGAGTCTTAAGGATTAAGAATCTTTGGCCAATTCATAAAACCCTCACCTATTCTCCTTGTCACCATTATCACAAAACTTCTGCTTCTGATTGCCTCTGCTCCTTTCTTATTTCTGATTTGTCTTGTAGAAGAAAATCCTTGAACTAACTTGTTTGGTTTTCTTGGTATTTTTTTTCTGAATTGTTTGTAAGCTCTTTCTTGACCTTAATGTTTTTATTATTTGTTATTATATATACTCTTTTGGTTCAAAATGAATATTTTTATTCACCTAAAACTTACCTAAAGAATAAATTTTCATTTGATTGACAATGGGAAAAAAATATCTCCAGAGTACACAAGTACAAAATGTAGATTAATTTTTAAAAAGTCTTTGGCTAGTATACTTAATGTTGGGCAATTTTTCTTCAAAAAGTCTTATGGGTTTTACTAAGACCTCCAACAAAATTTAGTATGAGAAAGAATCTGCTTCAGTTTCCCTCCTAGAACATCAGCTCAACATGGTGGTACACCCAGAGTGGAAGGAAATTTGACACTTGTTCATTGACTGATTGACCTCTGCTTTATATATCCACATACAAGGGTCAAGCAGATAATCTCTCTGTTGTTACCTTTAAAAATTTCACAAGATATTTCAACAGCAATACCCAGTGGATAGGGGTTTTCTTCTTTTCCCAAAGCACATTAAGACCTAATTATCCTCCCTCACATACATTCTATTCTTACTTCAGCTGTCCACATGTGAGTCCCAAGGATCAGTCTCCTATCTCCTGCTGAGGATCTCCATTAGCCAAATCCAAATAGATGCTAATGGGAACACAGAAGGAACACGGTGCTGTAATTCAAACAGGCAGCCCTCTGGGATAGAGAGCATTTTGAAGAAGAGTGGAAACTGGATCAGGAAAGCCAAATGGATTATATCTAAGATAGTCATGATCTGATTCTTTATTTATTGAGTACACACAGAGAAACATACACTTAAACACACACACACATTCAAAAACTTCAGCAAAAATTGAAGTAAAAGTCTAACAATTTCAAACTTGACACAGTAAGATAATTTGGTTAGCAATTAATTCAGCCATGTTCAAAGCACTTGGTAAGCACTGCAAGTAGTACAGATGTGTATAAAGAAAGGTAGCTGTTTTCAAGATGCTTACAATTGTGTCATAAAATCAGAAACTATTTTTTTCTTGTGAAGAGAAGTGTCAAGAATACGTAAAACTTGGACACTAAGATCCATGCTCAAATGAAAATTGGAGCTCCTAATATCAGTATTCATCATTATTAGCCCTGAGAATGTGCCTGTGCAAACAGATGAAACAAATGAGGAGATGAGCATTCTCCTTTGGGCAAACTGTGAAGAATAGCAGACCTGGCAATGCTCCTGAACACCACAAGTTGACCACATGGAGGGCTTGTGACTCCTGTGGAGAAAATTCTACTCATCCTTAATCTCTTTATTTTATCCCTCATTTAGATCTACATAAGTTGTAAAAATAAAAAGATAGCTCCTGGGCTGTCAACGTTTCTCCAAATCTGGGTGTTAATTCTTTCATGACACCACATGAAATAAAACTCAAGGGTAAAATGAACCTATGTATTTTGTTTGGAAGTTACCCTTAAAGTGAAAAACTGCCCATGCTGTTCTTTGGTTTCAGACTCTTTATGCTACTGAGTACTAAGAAAACAAAAAGTAATAACCTCTTCACAAAAGAAGCACATGCTAATCATATCACTCTATAAAACATATACCTACTACATGGTTGCAGAGAATGCATTTACATTCAGTTCATTGCTTCCCAAGCATCTAATTTAAGAGAGATGTTAACTAAATTAAGATCCTCCATCCAAGATCAATGGGTAACTTACTAGAACCAGTTTTTTTGTTTTATTTTTTTAAGATGTTGGGGGTAGGGGTTTATTAATTTATTTATTTTTGCTGCGTTGGGTCTTCGTTTCTGTGCGAGGGCTTTCTCTAGTTGTGGCAAGCAGGGGCCACTCTTCATCATGGTGTGCGGGCCTCTCACTATCACGGCCTCTCTTGTTGAGAAGCGCAGGCTCAGTAGTTGTGGCTCACGGGCCTAGTTGCTCCACGGCATGTGGGATCCTCCCAGACCAGGGCTCAAACCCGTGTCCCCTGCATTAGCAGGCAGATTCTCAACCACTGCGCCACCAGGGAAGCCCCTAGAACCAGTTTTATGTCTTTAAATATAAGTCACATATCATTCTGGTGGCTTCCAAGGACTAATAGATTTCTGCCGAAGGTGGTGGAGAAAGAATTCTTACAGAAGAGGGTCTCATGGGCAATCACAGTGTTGAAAGAGAGGGTAGGGAAGTGCTAGGGGTAGAACTTAGCACTGTTTTTAGCTAGTTATTCAAATAAGATAAGGAGGAAATCAAGATGGCAGAGCAGGAGGTTGTTGAGCTCATGTCTCCCCACAACAACATCACAAATACATCTATATGTGGAGAAATTCTCACTGAAAACAGACTGAAGACTGGCACAAAGAATTATACAACCAAGGATGTATAGAAAGGCCCACACAGAGTTGGGTATGATGGAAACAGAAGGAAGTGATCAGGTTTCATTTGTGTATTTCCCCACTAGGTTAAAGGCTGCTGTTCCTAAAGAGAATGCACAGTCAGTGGGGATGGAGCCAGCTAGGACCTGAAACTGCATCCAAACAGGGCAAGGATGACAATTCCTGGAATTTGCAGAGGTGGCAGATCAGGAGTGGTCTGGAGCTCTGACTGGTGTGCCAGGAATGCCCTAGTATATGCCGAGGCCCATGCCAAGTGCCCAGTCTGGCCCCTCTTGCTCCAGTGCTGCTCCCTTCTGGAGCAAAGGTATCATTGCTGGAACAGGGGAGAGCACACACTTGGAACAGAACGAGCTCAGACCTGACCCTCAGGGCCTCTGCTCCAGCATCTTGGGATCCAACCCCATTCACATAGGGAAGTGACAACCACTGAGCATAGGAGAAGTCCCAGCTCACAACTGGTTCTGGCCTCTAGACCATCGATCTCCAGCCTGACCTCCCACCAAGGTGACAGCCGTTAGCAAACCCTGAGGGAAGACATGATCCATGCTTAATTCAGATACAGCTCTCCCGTGAAAGCCACAAGGCACACAAAGAATGTTTAGGGATGCTCCCAAACAAAGACATCCATTCAAGACTGGGATAAGTCACTGTTTCTCCTAATTTCATAGAGAAGGAGAAAGTTAAGCAAAATGAGAAGACAGAGAAATTTGCTTAAAATGTAAGAATGAGGAAAAAACATGAAAAAGTATGTAATTAAACAGAAATCAATAACTTACCAGTTAAAGATTTCAAAGTATTATGCTGGAAATTAAAAACATGCTGGAAGAAATTAACAGCAGACAAGAACACAGAAGAATAGATAAGTGATCTGGGAGACAGAATAATAGAAATCACCCAATCAGAAGAGCAAAAAGAAAATCAAATAAAAAAACATTTTAAGGACACTGACACAAAATCAATCATATTGAAATTCACAATATAGGGGGGCCAGAAAGAGAAAAGAGAGAGAAAGGTGGTAAAAAATGTATTTGATGAAATTATGGCTGTAAAGAAGGAAACAGATATCCAGGTCCAGGAGGCAAAGAGAGTTCCAAACAAGATGAACCCAAGAGATCCACACCAAGACATGTGATTAAAATGGCAAAAGATAAAGAGAGAATTTGAAGGACAGCAAGAAACCGCAAAGTTAGCAGAAGGAAAGAAATCATAAAGTTCAGATCAGATATAAATGAAACAGAAATGAAGGGAACAATAGCAAATATCAATAAAACTAAAAGCTGGTTCTTTGAGAAGATAAACAAAATTGATAAACCATTAGCCAGACTCATCAAAAAAAAAAAAAAGGAAGAAGACTCAAATCAATAGAATTAGAAATGAAAAAGGAGAAGGAACAACTGGCACTGCAGAAATACAAAGGATCATGAGAGATTACTACAAACAACTATATGCCAATAAAATGGACAACTTGGAAGAAATGGACAAATTCTTAGAAAAGCACAACCTTCTGAGATTGAACCAGGAAGAAATAGAAAATATAAACAGACCAATCACAAACACTGAAATTGAAACTGTGTTTAAAAATCTTCCAACAAACAAAAGCCCAGGACCAGATGGCTTCACAGGTGAATTCTATCAAACATTTAGAGAAGAGAAAACACCTATCCTTCTCAAACTCTTCCATAATATAGCAGAGGGAGGACACTCCCAAACTCATTCTACGAGGCCACCATCACCCTGATACCAAAACCAGACAAAGATGTCACAAAGAAATAAAGCTACAGGCCAATATCACTGATGAACATAGATGCAAAAATACTCATCAAAATACTAGCAAACAGAATCCAAGAGCACATTAAAAGGATCATACACCATGATCAAGTGGGGTTTATCCCAGGAATGCAAGGATTTATTAATATACGTAAATCAGTCAATGTGATACACCATATTAACAAACTGAAGAATAAAAAGCATATGATCATCTCAACAGATGAACAAAAAGCTTTCGACAAAATTCAAAACCCATTTATGATAAAAATGCTCTAAAAAGTAAGCATAGAGGGAACGTACCTCAACATAATAAAGGCCATATATGACAAGCCTGCAGCCAACATCATCCTCAATGGTGAAAAACTGAAACCATTTCCACTAAAATCAGGAACAAGACAAGGCTGCTCACTCTCATCAATACTATTCAACATAGTTTTGGAGGTTTTAGCCACAGCAATCAGAGAAGAAAAAGAAATAAAAGGAATCAAAATCAGAAAAGAAGAAATAAAACTGTCACTGTTTGCAGATGACATGATACTATACAAAGAGAATCCTAAAGATGCCACCAGAAAACTACTAGACCTAATCAATGAATTTGGTAAAGTAGCAGGATACAAAATTAATGCACAGAAATCTCTCGCATTCGTATACACAAATGATGAAAAATCTGAAACTGAAATTAAGTAAACACTCCCATTTACCACTGCAACAAAAAGAATAAAATATCTATGAATAAACCTACCTAAGGAGACAAAAGACCTCTATGTAGAAAAATATAAGACACTGATGAAAGAAATTAAAGATGATACAAACACATAGAGAGATACATGTTCTTGGAATGGAAGAATCAACATTGTGAAATTGACTCTACTACCTAAAGCAATCTACAGATTCAATGCAATCCCTGTCAAACCACCAATGGCATTCTTCACAGAGCTAGAACAAAAAATTTAGCAATTTGTATGGAAACACAAAAGACCCCGAATAGCCAAAGCAACTTGAGAAAGAAAAATGGAGTGGGAAGAATCAGGCTCCCTGACTTCAGAGTACACTATAAAGCTACAGTAATCAAGACTGTATGGTACTGACACAAAAACATAAATACAGATCAATGGAACAGGATAGAAAGCCCAGAGATAAACCCACGCACATATGGTCACCTTATTTTTGATAAAGGATTCAAGAATATACAATGGAGAAAAGACAGCCTTTTCAGTAAGTTGTGCTGGGAAAACTGGACAGCTGCAGGTAAAAGAATGAAATTAGAACATTCCCTAACACCATACACAAAAATAAACTCAAAATGGATTAAAGACCTAAGTATAAGGCCAGACACTATAAAACTCTTAGAGGAAAACATAGGAAGAACACTCTATGACATACATCACAGCAAGATCCTATTTGACCCACCTCTTAGAGAAATGGAAATAAAAACAAAAATAAACAAATGGGACCTAATGAAACTCAGAAGCTTTTGCACAGCAAAGGAAACTATAAACAAGACCAAAAGACAACCTCATAATGGGAGAAAATATTTTCAAATGAAGCAACTGAAAAAGGATTAATCTCCAAAATTTACAAGCAGATCATGCAACTCAGTATCAAAAAAACCCCAAACAACCCAATCCAAAAATCGGCAGAAGACCTAAATAGACATTTCTCCAAAGAAGATATACAGATTGCCAACAAACACATGAAAGAATGCTCAACAACATTAATCATTAGAGATATGCAAATCAAAACTACAATGAGATATCATCTCACACTGGTCAGAATGGGCATCATCAAAAAATCTAGAAACAATAAATGCTGGAGAGGGTGTGGAGAAAAGGGAACCCTCTTGCACTGTTGGTGGGAATGTAAATTGATACAGCCACTATGGAGGACAGTATGGAGGTTCCTTAAAAAACTAAAAATAGAATTACCATACAACCCAGCAATCCCACTACTGGGCATATACCCAGAGAAAACCATAATTAAAAGTCACGGACTACAATGTTCATTGGAACTCTATTTACAATAGCCAGGACATGGAAGCAACCTAAGTGTCCATCAACAGATGAATGGATAAAGAAGATGTGGCACACATATACAATGGAATATTACTCAGCCATATAAAGGAATGAAACAGTTATTTGTAGTGAGGTAGATGGACATAGAGACTGTCATACAGAGTGAAGTAAGTCAGAAAGAGAAAAACAAATACAGTATGCTAACACATATATATGGAATCTAAAAAAAAGGTCATGAAGAACCTAGTGGCAGGATGGGAATAAAGATGCAGACCTAGTAGAGAATGGACTTGAGGACATGGGGAGGGGGAAGGGTAAGCTGGGACAAAGTGAGAGAGTGGTATGGACATATATACACTACCAAATGTAAAATAGATAGCTAGTGGGAAGCAGCCGCATAGCACAGGGAGATCAGCTCAGTGCTTTGTGACCACCTAGAGGGGTGGGATAGGGAGGGTGAATAGGAGAGAGGTGCAAGAGGGAAGAGATATGGAGATACACATATAGGTATAGCTGATTCACTTTGTTATAGAGCAGAAACTAACACAACATTGTAAAGCAATTATACTCCAATAAAGATGTTAAAAAAAAAAAAGACAGCAAGAGAAAACAAAGAGGCACATATAAGGGAGCCCCCATAAGGTTATCAGTTGATTTTTTTTTTACAAGATTCACAGGCTGGAGGGAGTGTCATGGTATATTTAAAATACCGAAAGGAGAAAGTCTACAAGTTCAGATACTCTACCCAGAAAGATTATCATTCAGTATTTAAGGAGAGATAAAGAACTTGTCAAGCAATCAAAAACTAAGTGAGTTACTCAGTACTAAACCAGTCACAAAAGAAATGTTAGTGTCTTCTCTAAGTGGGAAATAAGTGTCTACAACAATCAGTAAGAATTTTAAGGAAAGGAGAAAAATCCCCTAGTAAAGGCAAATATATAGTAAAGGCTGTGGATCAACAACTTAAATAAACTAGAACAATGAATAAAAGATAAAAACTTAAAAAGCAATTATAAGCACAATAAACAGTTTCGGGATAAAAGTGAAGATGTAAAATATGACCTCAAAACCACAAAATGTGGACAAGGGGAGTAAAAAATGTAGATCTTTTAGAAAGTGCTTGAACTTAAGTGACTATCAGCTTAAAACAAGTAGATATATTTATACGTCAACATATATGAACTCCTTAGTAATAGATACACAAAAACTAGAGAGAAAGGGAACACAAGCATACTGCTAAAGAAAATGATCAAACCACAAGGGACAAAACTAAAAGAAGAAGAAAAGAGAAGAAATACAAAAACAACCAGAACAAGTAACAAAATGACAATAAATATATACTTATCAATAATCACATTAAATGCCAATGGAATGAATGCTGCAATCAAAGACATAGGGCTGCTGATTGGATTTAAAGAAAAAAGACCCATCTATATGCTGCTTACAAGAGACCCACTTCAGCTAAAGACACACTCAGACTGAAAGTGAGTGGATGAAAGAAGATACTTCATGAAAATGGAAATTATAAGAAAGCTGGTTAACAATATTCATATCAGACAAAGTAGACTTTAAAACAAAGTCTATAACAAAAGACAAGGAAGGGCATCTTGTAATGATAAAGGGATCAACACAAGAAGAGTATGTAACATTTGTTAACATATGTGCACCTAATAAAGAAGCACCTAAATATATAAAGCAAATTTTAAGGGACATAAAGGGAGAAATTGATAATAATACAATAATATTATGGGATTTTAAAACCCTACATACATCAATGAACAAATCAGACAGGAATAAAAATAAGGACACAGTAGTTAAATGACACAATAGACCAGTTGGACTTAATAGCTATCTCAGTACATTCCATACAAAAATAGCAGAATATATATTCTTTTCAAGTGCACATGGAATTTCTCCAGGATAGATCACATACAAGGCCCCCAACCAAGTCTCAACATATTTAAGAGAATAGAGATTATATCAAGCCTTTTTTTCCCAACCACAGTGCTATGACAGAAAAAACCAATTACAAGAAGAAGAATGGGAAAAACACATAAACACGTGGAGACTAAACAACATTCTACTAAAAAAAAGAAGAAAAAAGCAAAAAAAAAAAAAAAAAAAACCACAATGGGTCACTGAAGAAAACAAAGAGAAAATCAGAAAATACCTCAAGACAAATGAAAATAAAAACACAACTTTCCAAAATCAGGACTCAGCAAAAGGAATTCTAAGAGGGAAGTTCATAGCGATACAGGCCTCCCTCAAGTAATAAGAAAAATCTCAGATAAACAACTTAATCTATCATCTAAAGGAATTAGAAAAAGAAAACCATATAAGCCCAAGTCAGCAGAAGAAAGGAAATAATGAAGAGCAGTGAGGAAAGAAATAAGAGATCATAAAAACAATAGAGGGGCTTCCCTGGTGGTGCAGTGGTTAAGAATCCGCCTGCCAATGCAGGAGATACAGGTTTGAGCCCTGGTCCGGGAAGATCCCACATGCTGTGGAGCAACTAAGCCCATGAACCACAACTACTGAGCCCACGTGCCACAACTACTGAAGCCCGTGTTCCGCAACAAGAGAAGCCACTGCAATGAGAAGCCTGTGCACTGCAACAAAAAGTTGCCCCCGTTCGCCACAACTAGAGAAAGCCTGCATGAAGCAACGAAGACCTAATGCAGCCAAAAATAAATAAATTAATTAATTAAAAAAAAAACAGAAAAAGATAAGTGAAACCAAGAGCTTGTTTTTTGAAAAAATAAACAAAGTTGGTAAACTTTTAGCCAGGCTCACCAAGGAAAGAGAGGACCTAAATAAACAAAATAAGAAATTAAAGAGGAGAAATAACAACTGATATCACAGAGATACAAAAAACAATAAGAGAATACTATGAACAGTTGTATGCCAATGAATTGGACAACCTAGAAGAAACGGACAAATTTCTAGAAACATACAGCTTGCCAAGACTGAATCAAGAAGAAACAGATAATTTGAACGGACCGATCACTAGAAATGAAATTAAATTTATAATATAAGGACTCCCAACAAACAATAGTCCAGTACTAGAAAGCTTGACATGGGAATCCTACCAAACACATAAAGAGGAGCTAATTCCTATTCTTTTTAAGCTACACCAAAAAACTGAAAATGGCAGAACACTCCCAAATTTATTCTAATAGACCACTATTACCCTGATACCAAAACCAGATAAAGACATTACAAATCGAAGATTACAGGTCAATATCTCTGATGAATATAGGTGCAAAGATAATCAACAAAATATTGGCAAATTGAATTCAATATTAGGTAAAATGAATCATACAGCATGACAAGTGGGATTTATTCACAAGATGCAAGGATATTTCAATATCTGCAAATCAATCAGTGTGATACACCATATTTAAAAAAGGAAAGAATAAAAATCACATGATCATCTCAATAAAAGCAGTTACACAACTCAACATCCATTCATCTTAAAAACTCTCATCAGGAGGCGGAGTCAAGATGGTGGTGTGGGAAGACGTGGAGTTAGCATTTCCCAAAAAGAAGGGGGCCTGCCGGCTGCTGGAGGGGGGACTCTGATGCCTAAGGAGATGGGAGAAACCCCAAAGTGAACCGGTAGGACATAGGGGAACTGAAGGGGGAGGAGAAGTGGAAGCCAGACAGGAGTGGCACCCCTGAAGTCAGGGAGATCAGGAGAGGCAGGCGGGAGGGACTCTCCAGAAGAGCGGGAGAGGAGCAGAGGGCAATGACCTGGCCCACTCGGGCTGGGAAGCCTGCTGAGTTCCCAAGATAGTAAACCCCCTCCAAAGCCCCATTCAGGCCACCAGGATCCAGAGGGCATAGGAGAGAGGCCGGGGAGATCAGGAGAAGAAGGAGGGGGGCCCTCCAGGAAGAGTGGGAGAGGAGCAGAGGGTGACTGTCCCACCCACTCAGGCCCAGGAGCCTGCTGAGCTCCCAGGCTGTAACACCCTCCAAAGCCCCCTCCAGGCTGCATGAGAACTGGGGGCATAAGAGGGAGGCCAGGGAAATCAGGAGAGGCAGGTGGGAGGGGCCCTCTGGGAGGAGCAGGAGAGGAGTGGAGGGTGATTGCCCTGACCACTTGGGCCCAGGAAGCCTGCTGGGCTCCCAGGTGAGGTTCCCTGCCCTCTGAGACCAGGGTGGGGGGCACACCTGGGTCTTCTGTTCCTTGAGCCTAAGCCCCACCCCTCACAGCCCCCAAGGCCTTTTTCAGCCCTGTGGTCCTGAGCATTGGCCCTGCCCACTGCCCAAACTTCACCCTTGCTTAGACTCTGCCCTTCACAGCCAAGCCTTTCCCCCCACACTTTTTTTTCTTTTCCCTCCTCCTCTTTTTTACTATTGTGATACTTATGTACCTTCTAGCTATTGATTAATCTGTATTTTTATTTTTATATCTTTCCTAACATATTTGTTAGTTTCCTAGTCTTTTTTTTTTATGTTGTTATTCTTTTTTTTTTTTTTTACCACCCCAGACAGCTTTCAGGATATTGGTTCATGAGCCCAGGATGGGGCCGAAGCTCCTGTGGTGGGAGCTCTGAGTCCAAGCCACTGGAGTAATAGAGAACCTCAGACCCCAGGGAATATTCATCAGAGTGAGGTCTCATGGAGTTCCTCATCTCAGCACCAAGACCCAGCTCTATCCAATAGCCTACAAACTCCAGTGTTGGAAGCCTCAGATCAAACCACCAGTAAGACAGGAACACAATACCACTCAAAAAAAAAAAAAAAAAAGAGACGGCAAAAATCTTTGTCACAGATGAAGTAGCAAGGTAAAAACATACAATACCAAATAAATGAAGAGGAAATAGGCAATCTACCTGAAAAATAATTCAGAGTAATGATAGTAAAGATGATACAAAATCTCAGAAACAGAATGGAGGCATAGATTGAGAAAATACAAGAAATATTTTAAAAAGATCCAGAAGAACAAAAGAACAAACAAACAGAGATGAAGAGTACAATATCTGAAATGAAAAATATACTAGAAGGAATAAATAACAGAATAACTGAGCAGAAGAGAATAAGTGAGCTGGAAAACAAAATGGCAGAAATAACTGCCAAAGAGCAGAAAAACGAACAAAGAATGAAAAGAATTGAGGACAATCTCAGAGACCACTGGGACAACACTAAATGCAACAACATTCAAATTACAGGGGTCCTAGAAGAAGAGAAAAAAAAGGGTCTGAGAAAATATTTAAAGAGATTATAGTGGAAAACTTCCTTAACATGGGAAAAGAAATTGTCACCCAAGTCCAGGAAGCACAGAGACTCACATATATCATAAACCCTAGGAAAAACACACCAAGACACATATTAATCAAACTAACAAAAATTAAATTCAGGCATAAGCAAGGAGAGACCTGCAAGATGGTGGAGGAGTAAGACATGGAGATCACCTTCCTCCCCACAAATACATCAAAAATACATCTACATGTGGAACAACTACTACAGAACACGTACTGAATGCGGGCAGAAGACCTCAGACTTCCCAAAAGGCAAGAAACTCCCCATGTACCTGGGTAGGGCAAAAGAAAAAAGAAAAAAACAGAGACAAAAGAATCAGGACAGTACCTGCACCTCTGAGAGGGCGCTGTGAAGGAGGGAAAGTTTCCACACACTAGGAAGCCCCTTCAATGGTGGAAATGGTGGGTGGGTGGGGGGAAGATTTGGAGCCATGGAGGAGAGCACAGCAACAGGGGTGCAGAAGGCAAAGCAGAGAGATTCCCACACAGAGGATCAGTGCCAACCAGCACTCACCAGCCTGAGAGGTTTGTCTGCTCACCTGCCAGGGAGGATTGGTGCTGGGAGCTGAGGCTTGGACTTCGGAGTTCAGATCCCAGGGAGAGGACTTGGGTTTCCTGTGTGAACACACCCTGAAGGGGGCTAGTGCACTACAACTAACTGGGAGGGAATCTCAGAAAAAGTCTGGAACTGCCTAAGAGTCAAGAGACCTTTGTTTCAGGGTGCACGAGGAAAGGGGATTCAGAGCACCACCTAAACAAGGTTCAGAGATGGGCACAAGCTGCATCTATCAGTGCAGACACCAGAGATGGACATGAAACGCTAATGCTGCTGTGCAGCAACCAAGAATACTGTGTGCAAGCACAGGTCACTATCCACACCTCCCCTCCCAGGAGCCTGTGCAGCCCACCACTGCCAGGGTCCCAGGATCCAGGGACAACTTCCCGGGGAGAAGACATGGCACACCTCAGGCTATTGCAAAGTCATGATGGCTTCTGCTGACTCAGGCTCGCCCCACATTCTGTACCCCTCCCTCAACCCAGCCTTAGTGAGCCAGAGCTCACCATCAGCCGCTCCTTTAACCCACTCCTGTCTGGGTGAAGAACAGGCACCAGAGGGCGACCTACATGCAGAGGTGGGGCCAAATCCAAAGCTGAACCCCAGGAGCTGTGCAGATAAAGAAGAGAAAGGGAAATTACTACATTCAGCCTCAGGAACAGTAGACTAAATCTCTACAATCAACTTTATGTATCCTGCATCTGTGGAATACCTGATTAGACAGTGAATCATCTCAAAATTGAAGCAGTGGACTTTGGGAACAATTGTAGACTTGGGGTTTGTTGTATGCGACTGACTAGTTTCTGATATTTATGTTTAGCTTAGTATAGTTTTCAGTGCTTGTTAACATTGGTGAATTTCTTTATTGGTTTGGTTTCTGTCTTTTTTCTTACTTTTTAAATTTTAATAATATTTTTAAAAATATTTTTTTATTTTATTTTATTATTACTTCTTTTCATTATTTTTTCTCCCTTTTCTTCTGAGTCATGTAGCTGACAGGTCTTGGTGCTCTGGCAGGGTGCTAGGCCTGAGCCTCTAAGGTGGGAGAGAGGAGTCCAAGACATTGGTCCACCAGGGACCTCCTGGCCGCATGTAATACCAGCTGGCAAGAGCTCTCCCAGAGATCTCCATCTCAACATTAAGACCCACCTCCACTCAACGACCAGCAAGCTCCAGTACTGGACACCCCATGTCAGACAATTAGCAAGACAGGAACACAACCATACTCATTAGCAGATAGGCTGCCTAAAATCATATTACATTCACAGACACCCCAAAACACACCACCAGACACGGTCCTGCCCACGAGAAAGACAAGATCCAGCCTCATCCACCAGAACACAGGCACCAGTCCCCTCCACCAGGAAGCCTACACAACCCATTGAACCAACCTTACCAACTGGGGGCAGACATCAAAAACAACAAGAACTATGAACCTGCAGCCTGCGAAAAGGAGACCCCAAACACAGTAAGTTAAGCAAAATGAGAAGACAAAGAAACACACAGCAGATGAAGGAGCAAGGTAAAAACCCACCAGACCTAACAAATGAAGAGGAAATATGCAGTCTACCTGAAAATGAATTCAGAGTAATGACAGTAAAGATGATCCAAAATCTTGGAAATAGAATAGAGAATATACAAGAAACGTTTAACAAGGGCCTAGAAGAACTAAAGAGCAAACAAGCAATGATGAACAACACAATAAATGAAATTAAAAATTCTCTAGAAGGAAGCAATAGCAGAATAACTGAGGCAGAAGAACAGATAAGTGACCTGGAAGATAAAATAGTGGAAATAACTACTGCAGAGGAGAATAAGGAATAAAGAATGAAAAGAATTGAGGACAAAGAGACCTCTGGGACAACATTAAATGCACCAACATTCGAATTATAGGAGTCCCAAAAGAAGAAGAGAAAAAGAAAGGGAATCAAAAATATTTGGAGAGATTACAGTTGAAAACTTCCGTAACATAGGAAAGAAATAGTCAATCAAGTACAGGAAGTGCAGAGGGTCCCATACAGGATAAATCCAAGGAGAAACACACCAAGACACATATTAGTCAAACTATCAAAAATTAAATACAAAGAAAAAAATACTGAAACAGCGAGGGAAAAGCAACAAATAACATACAAGGGAATACCCATAAGGTTAACAGCTGATTTTTCAGCGGAACCTATGCAGGCCACAAGGGAGTGGTAGGATATACTTGAAGTGATGAAAGAGAAATACCAACAACCCAGATTACTCTACCCAGCAAGGATCTCATTCAGATTCGACAGAGAAATCAAAAGCTTTACAGACAAGCAAAAGCTAAGAGAAATCAGCACCATCAAACCAGCTTTAATTAAGAAATGGCAATAGGAACATACATATCAATAATAACCTTGAATGTAGATGGATTAAATGCCCCAACCAAAAGACACAGACTGGCTGAATGGATACAAAAACAAGACCCATCTATATGCTGTCTACAAGAGACCCACTTCAGACCTAGGGACACATACAGACTGAAAGTGAAGGGATACAAAAAGATATTCCATGCAAATTGAAATAAAAAGAAAGCTGGAGTAGCAATACTCATATCAGATAAAATAGACTTTAAAATAAAGACTGTTGCAAGAGATAAGGAGAGACACTACATAATGATCAAAGATTCAATCCAAGAAGATGATATAACAGTTAGAAATGTTTATGCATCCAACACAGGAGCACCTCAATACATAAAGAAAACACTAACAACCATGAAAGGAGAAATCAACAGTAACACAATAATAGTAAGGGACGTTAACACCCCACTTACACCAATGGACAGATCATTCAAACAGAATATAAATAAGGAAACACAAGCTTTAAGCGACACAAGAGTGGATAGATCTAACTGATATTTATAGAACATTCCACAAAAAAGTGGCAGAAAACACTTTCCTCTCAAGTGCACATGGAACATTCTCCAGGAGAGATTACATCTGGAATCACAAATCAAGCCTTGGAAAATTTAAGAAAATTGAAATCCTATCAACCATCTTTTCTGACAATGTTATGAGATTGGAAATCAATTACAGGAAACAAACTAAAAAACACAAATACATGGAGGCTAAACAGCACACTACTTATTAATCAAGAGATCCCTGAAGAAATCAAAGAAGAAATAAAATAATACATAGAAACAAATGACAATAAAAACACGATGACCCAAAACCTATGGGACACATCAAAAGCAGTTTAAGAGGGAGTATATAGCAATACAATCTCACCTCAAGAAACAAGAAAACTATCAAATAAACAATCTAACTGTACACTTAAAACAACTAGACAAAGAACAAAGAAAACCCAAAGTCAGTAGAAGGACAGAAATCATAAAGATCACAGCATAAATAAATGAAATAGAAATGAAGAAAAGAACAGCAAATATTAATAACACTAAAAGCTGGTTCTTTGAGAAGATAAACAAAATTGATAAACCCTCAGCCAGACTCATCAAGAATAAATAAAATAAAAATTAAATTAGAAATGAAAAAGGAGAAATCACAACTGACACTGAAGAAATACAAAGCATTATAAGAGACTACTACAAACAACTATATGCCAATAAAATGGACAACCATAAAGAAATGACAAATACTTAGAAAGGTACAATGTTCCAGGACTGAACCAGGAAGAATTAAAAAATATAAACATACCTATCACAAGTAATGACATTGAAATTGTAATTTAAAACCTTCCAACAAACAAGAGTGCCGGACCAGATAGCTTCACAGGTGAATTCTATCAAAAATTTACAGAAGAGCTAACACCAATCTTTCTCAAACTCTTCCAAAATGTTGCAGAGGGAGAAACACTC
This sequence comes from Mesoplodon mirus, assembly GCF_964341445.2. Classification (NCBI taxonomy): domain Eukaryota; kingdom Metazoa; phylum Chordata; class Mammalia; order Artiodactyla; family Ziphiidae; genus Mesoplodon; species Mesoplodon mirus. The sequence continues at coordinate 99,802,658 of NC_138979.1, read as the reverse complement.
CCAAATTCATTCTACAAAGCCACCATCACCCCTGATACCAAAACCAGAAAAAGATATCACAGAAAAAGAAAATTATAGGCCAATATCACTGATGAACATAGATGCAAAAATCCTGAACAGAATACTAGCAAAGAGAATCCAACAGCACATTAAAAGGATCATACACCATGATCAAGTGGGATTTATCCCACAGAGGCAAGGATTCTTCAATATATGCAAATCAATCAATGTGATATACCACATTAACAAATTAAGTAATAAAAACCACATGATGACTCACTAGGTGCAGAAAAAGCTGTTGACAAAATTCAACACCCATTTATGATAAAAACTCTCCAGAAAGTGGGCATAGAGGGAACCTACCTCAACATAATAAAAGCCATGTATGACAAACCCACAGCAAGCATCATACTCAATGCTGAAAAACTGAAAGCATTTCCTCTAAGATCAGGAACAAGACAAGGATGTCCACTCTTGCCACTGTTATTCAACATAGTTTTGGAAGTCCTAGCTACAACAATCAGAGAAGAAAAAGAAATAAACCAACACAAATTGGAAAAGAAGAAGTAAAACTATCACTGTTTGTTGATGACATGATACTATACATAGAAAATCCTAAAGATGCCACCAGAAAACTACTAGAACTAATCAGTGAATTTGGTAAAGTTGCAGGATACAAAATTAATGCACAGAAATCTCTGGCATTCCTATACACCAACAACAAAAAATCAGAAAGAGAAATTAAGGAAACACTTACATTTACCACTGCAACAAAAAGAATAAAATACCTAGGAATAAACCTGCCTAAGGAGGCAAAAGACTTTTACTCAGAAAACTATAAAACACTGATGAAAGAAATCAAAGATGACATTAACAGATTTAGAAATATACAATGTTCTTTGATTGGAAGAATTATGAAAGTGACTATACTACACAAAGCAACATACAGTTTCAGTGCAATCCCTATCAAACTACCAATGGCATTTTTCACAGAACTAAAACAAAAAATTTCACAATTTGTATGGAAACACAAAAGACCCCGAATAGCCAAAGCAATCTTGAGAAAGAAAAAAGGAGTTGGAGGAATTAGGCTCCCCAACTTCAAGCTATACCACAAAGCTACAGTAATCAAGACAGTATGGTACTGGCACAAAAACATAAATATAGATCATTGGTACAGGATAGAATGCTCAGAGAGAAACCCATGTACATATAGGCACCTAAGTTATGACAAAGGAGGCAAGAACATACAATGGAGAAACGACAGCCTCTTCAATAAATGGTGCTGGGAAAACTGGACCGCTACATGTGAAAGAATGAAATTAGAATACTACCTAACACCATACACAAAAATAAACTCCAAATGGATTAAAGATTTAAATGTAAGACCAGACACTATAAAACTCTTAGAGGAAAACATAGGAAAAACTCTTTGACATAAACCACAGCAAGATCTTTTTTGACCCACCTCCTAGAGTAACAGAAATAAAAACAAAAATAAACAAATGGGACTTAATTAAACGTAAAAGCTTTTGCACAGCAAAGGAAACCATAAACAAGACAAAAAGTCAACTCTCAGAATGGGAGAAAATATTTGAAAATGAAATAACAGACAATGGATTAATCTCCAAAATATACAAACAGCTCATGGAGCTCAATATCAAAACCACAAAGAATCCAGTTAAAAAATGGGTAGAAGACCTAAATAGACATTTCACCAAGGAAGTCATACAGATGGCTAAGAGGCACATGAAAAGTTGCTCAACATCACTAATTATTAGAGAAATGCAAATCAAAACTACAATGAGGTATCACCTCACACCAGTCAGAATGGCCATTATCAAAAAACCTAGAAACAATGAATGCTGGAGAGGGTGTGGTGAAAGGGGAACCCTCCTGCACTGTTGGTGGGAACGTAAATTCATACAAGCACTATGGAAAACAGTATGGAGGTTCCTTAAAAAACTAAAAATAGAACTACCATATGACCCAGCAATCCCACTACTGGGCATTTACCCTGAGAAAACCATAATTCAAAAAGAGTCATGTACCACAATGTTCATTGAAGCACTATTTACAATAACCAGGATATGTAACCAACCTAAATGTCCATTGACAGATGAATGGATAAAGAAGATTTGGCACATATATATAATGGAATATTATTCAGCCATAAAAAGAAATGAAACTGAATTATTTGTAGTGAAGTGGATGGACCTAAATTATATCATACAGAATGAATTAAGTCAGAAAGAGAAAAACAAATACCATATGTTAATGTATATATATCTAGTAAAAAAAAAAGCTACTGATGAACCCAGTTGCAGGGCAGGAATAAAGACGTAGACATAGAGAATGGATTTGAGGACATGGGGTGGGAGGGTGAAGCTGGGGCAAAGTGAGAGTAGCATTGATATATATACACTACTGAATGTAAAATAGTTGGCTGGTGGGAAGCAGCACAATAGCACTGGGAGATTGGCTCGGTGCTTTGTGATGACCTAGAGGGTTGGGATAGGGAGGATGGAAGGGAGGCTTAAGAGGCAGGGGATATGGGGATATGTGTATGCCTATGGCTGATTTGCTTTTTTGTGTAACAGAAACACAGTATTGTGAAGCAATTATACTCCAATAAAGATCTATTTAAAAAATATTTTTAAATAAACTCTCATCAAAGTGTGTTTAGAGGGAAAATATCTCAACAAGATAAGAGCTATTTATGACAAGTGAATAGCTAACATTAATGGTGAAAAGCTGAAAGCTTTTCCTCTAAGATCAGGAACAGGACAAGCATGCCCATTCTCACCACTTCAATTTAACATAATATCGAAAATCCTAGCCACAGCCATCAGACAAGAAAAAGAAATAATAGGCATCCAAGTTGGAAGGGAAGAAGTAAAACAGTCACTATTTGCAGATGGTATGATACTATTTATAGAAAACCTTAAAGTCTCCACGAAGAAACTATTAGAACTAATGAATGAATTTAGTAAAGTTGTGGGATACAATTATATACAGAAATCTGTTGCTTTTCTTTACACTAATAATGAACTATCAGAAAATGAAAGCAAGAAAACAATCTCATTTAAAATTGCATCAAAAAGAATAGATCTATAAATAAAGTTAACCAAGGAGGTGAAAGACTCTGAAAACTACATGACAATGATGAAGGAAATTGAAGATGATACAAAGTAATGGAAAGATATCCCATATTCATGGTTTGGAAGAATTAATATTGTTAAAATGTCCATGTTAAGCAAAGCCATCTACAGTAAGTCCCCTACATATGAACCTTCAAGTTGCAAACTTCCAAAGATGCAAACATGCGTTCATACATCCAATCACATAAGTTAGTTCATGTGTCTGGCATACATTGTCACATGCATGCATCCTCTACAAGTGGTTGTGCTTTTGTGTACCTTACTGTGCAGTACTGTATAGAGTACAGTAGTGCAGTATCTTTATTTCAAGCCCAGGATGTCTGGAATCAAGCGTAAAAGTAGCAGTGATGTAGCTGGTACTGCTACCAGTCCCTGTATGCCAGCTGTTGTACTGTACTACTGTACTTTTCAAGGTACTGTACTGTAAGGTTTAAAATGTTTACTTTGTGTGTTTGTTTTTTATGTATTATTCGTGTGAGAAGTATTACAAACCTATTACAGTACAGTACTATATAGCCAATTGTGTCAGTTGGGTACCCAAGCTAACTTTGTTGAATTTATGAAGAAATTGGACTTATGAATATGCTCTCAACAGAACTCATTTGTATTTAGGGGACTTAGCGTACAAATTTAATGCAATCGCTCTATCAAAATACCCATGATATTTTTCACAGAGCTAGAACAAATAATCCTAAAATTCAGATGGAATCAAAAAGACCCTGAATAGCAAAAGAAATCTTGATAAAAAAGAATAAAGCTGGAGGTATCACACTCCCTGATTTCAGAATATACAAAGGTACAGTCATCAAAACAGTGTGGTACTGGCACAAAAACAGACACATAGATCAATGGAACAGAATACAGAGCCCAGAAATAAATCCATGCACTTACAGTTAATTAATCTACGACAAAGAAGGCAAGAATATACAATGGAGAAAAGACACTCTCTTTAATAAGTGGTGCTGGGAAAACTTGACAGCTACATGTAAAACAATGAGATTAGAATATTCCCTCACATTATATACAAAAATGAATTCAAAATTGTTTAAAGACCTAAATGTAAGACATGAAACCATAAAAGTCCTAGAAGAAAACATAGGCATAACACTCTTTGACATAAACTGTAGCAATATTTTTTGGATGTCTCCTAGGGCAAAGGAAACAAAAGCATAAATAAACAAATGGGACCTAATTAAATTCAAAAGCTTTTGGGACTTCCCTGGTGGTCCAGTGGTTAAGACGCCGTGCTCCCAATGCAGGGGGCCTGGGTTCAATCCCTGGTTGGGGAACTACATCCTGCATCCATGCCACAACTAAGAGTCCACATGACGCAACCAAGAAGTCTGCATGCTGCAACTAAAAGTATCCTGCATGCCACAACTAAAGATCCCGCATGTCACAATGAAGACCCCGTATGCTGCAACTAAGACCTGGCACAGTCAAATAAATAAATATTTTTAAAAAACACTTTTGCACAGCAAAGGAAAACCATTGACGAAATGAAAAGACAACCTACTGACTGGGAGAAAAATATCTGCAACATCCCAAGCTTATAAACAGCTCATACAACTCAATATCAAACAAACAAACAAACAAACAAAAAACCCCAAACAACCCAATTAAAAATGGGCAGATAAATGTCTGTGCAGCTTATTTTTCCAAAGAAGACATATGGATGACCAACAAGCACATGAAAAGATGCTCAACATAACTAATTATCAGAGAAATTCAAATTAAAACCACAATGACCACCTAGAGAGGTGGGATAGGGAGGGTGGGAGGGAGATACAAGAGGGAGGAGATATGGGGATGTATGTATATGTATAGCTGATTCACTTTGTTATACAGAAGAAACTAACACACCATTGTAAAGCAATTATACTCCAATAAAGATGTTTTAAAAAAGAACCACAATGAGATATTACCTCACATCTATAAGAATGTCTATCATCAAAAAGACCACAAATAACATATGTTGGTGAAGATATGGAGAAAAGGGAACCTTTGAACACAATTGGTGGGAATGTATACACTGGTGCAGCCAGTGTGGGAAACACTATGGAGGTTCCTCAAAAAACTAAAAATAGAACTACTATATGATCCAGCATTTCCACTCTTTGATATATATCTGAAAACTATGAAAACACTGATTTGAAAAGATACATGCACCCCAATGTTCATAGCAGCATTATTTACAATAGCCAAGACATGGAAGCAAACTAAGTGTCCATCAGCAGATGAATGGATAAATACAGTGGGTACTCAGCCATAAAAAGAATGAAAATTTGCCATTTGGAACAACATGGGTAGATCTGGAGGGCATTGTGCATAGTGAAATAAGTCAGACAGAGAAAGACAAATACTGCATATTATAATTTATATGTGGAATGTAAAATATAAAACAAACTAGTAAATATAATAAAACAGAAACAGACTCACAGATATAGAGAACTAGTGGTTACCAGTGAGGAGAGGGAATTGGGGAGAGTCAAAATAGGGGTAGGGGATTAAGAGGTACAGATTACTATGTGTAAAATAAATAAGCTACAAAGATATATTGTACAGCACAGGGAATACACCTAATATAACAACTTTCAGTTGAGTATAACTATAAAAATATTGAATAACTATGTTGTACACCCAAAACTAATATTGTAAATCAACTGTATTTCAAGAAAAGAAAAAAATTAGTGACTTCAAACAATAAAAAATAAGATCGACAATAGATTAATTGTCATATCAAAGAATTGTGGTAGGTGGCTGATGGAGATGAAAGGGGGATGGGAAAATGCCTTCCTAAGCCCAGTTCTGTGACTATTACCAGTCTGCAGAGCTATCTTGAGATGGGGGAATAAAAAATCTATTTTTACTGTGCTTCTGTCGAATGTTTTCCTCTAAGGAGAAAAAAAATGAGATGAATAAATTTTATAACAGAGTCAGATGCTCACTTAAGTTTATGCACAAAGAGAAGTGTGCTGGGCCAAAATGAAGTAAAGAGGGACCAGTTTCAGACATTGGACTTTAAGCAGCCCAGGGCAGTGGCCACTGAGAGGGGAAACAAATAATGTATGTCCTAAGATTATTCCTACCTTACTTCCTAGAGTCTCCAGGTGGCACCTCAGAATACACACACACACACACACACACACACACACACATATACACACACACACAGAGAGAGAGAGAGGTAGAGTCCAACAGCCTTCTTGGGTGAGAAGATGGGGCTAGAATTCCCAGGAAATAAAGCAGCTACACTACACTTAAAGAGAGAAGATTAAGAAAGGGGAGATAGATACATGGAGAGAGTAGATGCAAGTATTTCTCCAAAGAAGACATACAGATGGCCAACAGGCACATGAAAAAATGCTCAACATTCCTAATTATTAGAGAAATGTAAATCAAAACTACAATGAGGTATCACCTCACTCCAGTCAGAATGGTCATCATCAAAAAGTCTACAAATAATAAATGCCGGAGAGGGTGTAGAGAAAAAGGAATCCTCTTACACTGTTGGTAGGAATGTAAATTGGTAAAGCCACTATGGAGAACAGTATGGAGGTTGCTTAATAAACTAAATACAGAGTTACCATATGATCCTACAATCCTGCTCCTGGGCATATATATGGAGAAAATTGTAATTCAAAAAGATACATGCACACCCATGTTCACTGCAGCACTACTTACAATAGCCAAGACATGGAAGCAACCGAAATGTCCATTGACAGATGAATGGATAAAGAAGGTGTGGTGTATATATACAATGGAATATCACTCAGCCATAAAAAAAGAATGAAATAATTCCATTTTCAGCAACATCGATGGACCTAGAGATTATCATACGAAGTGAAGTAAGCCAGACAAAGACAAGTATCAAATGATATTGCTTATATGTGGAATTTTTTTTAAAAGATACAAATGAACTTATTTACAAAACAGAAATAGACCCAGATAGAAAAAGTCTTATGGTTACCAAAGGGGAAAGTGGGAGGGGAGGGATAAATTAGGAGTTTGAGTTTAACGTATACACACTACTATATATAAAATATATAACCAACAAGGACCTACTGTATAGCACAGGGAACTATACTCAATATTTTATAATAACCTATAAGGGAAAAGAATTAGGAAAAGAATATATTATATAAGAATGTATATGTGTGTATGTGTGTATATATATATATGTAATATGTTTAACTGAATCACTGTGAGTACACCTGAAACTAACACAACATGTAAATCAACTATACCTCAATAAAAATAAATAAATAAATAAAAGAGAAAGCAAACACAAAACAATAACAACAAAAGTAGCCAGATATAAAAGGCACAGTAGATATAAACAGAGATATGAATGAAAGCAGGCTTCCTGTCTGAAAAAAAGTAAATCAGGAGACAAAAGAATAGTGTCCTAAAGTATTGGGAAAAGAAAACGACCATATTAAAATTCTATACCTAGCAAAAACGTATTTTAGACAGAAAGGTGAAATAAAAGTTGTTTTCCATACACATTTAAAAAAATAATAATAATATGAGCTAAAAAGAATTCACCACTAGTCATTATGTACTATAAGATGTGTAAAGGAAGTACTTCAAGCATAAGGGAAGTGATACCAGATAGAAATCTGGATCTCTTTAAACAAATGAAGAGCACTGAAAATGCTAAATGTGTGGGTATACACACACACACACACATATATATATATATATATATCCCATGTTTTTCTTATTTTTAAATCTCTTTATTAGGAAATTGCCTATTTAAAGCAAATCAATAGCTTTGTATTGTGGTGATTATAACATATGTAGAAATAAAATATATTTCAACAATAGCCCAAATTCTAGGGAGAGGGAAATGAAAGTATATTGCTATAAGTAATATGATACTACTTCATATACAGGTACACCATATGATAAATTTGTATATTATGAAACTTAAAGCAATCAAACAGAAACCAAAATCAGAATTATAGCTTTGAAACTAACAAGAGCAGAAAGACCAAAAGAAGGCAGAAAAAGAGGAAAAAAGAAACAGAGAACAGATGGAAAAAGTAGAAAACAATTAACAAGATGGTAGATTTAAGCTTGACTGTCAAAATAATCATGTTAAATAAATGGTCTAAACTCCCCAAGTGAAAAGTGGGGATTATTTTATTGGATAAAAAAGCAAGACTCAAATACATGTTGCCAATGAGAAACTCACTTTGGATATAAAGGCAAAATAGGTTAAAAGTAAAAGATAAAGCTATTCCATGCTAACTCTAATCAAAAGAAAGCTCAACTGGCTATGTTAATATCAGGCAGAATAGATTTTATAGAAAATAATATTACCAGAGGTAAAAAGTGCTTTTTCAAAATGACAAAAGGACCAACTAGTCAAGAATACATAACAATCCTAGATGTTTATGCACCTAATAATAGATATTGAAAACATGAAAGAAAATCTGGTAGTATTATAAGGAACAATAGGCAAATTCATGATTAGACTAAAATATTATACACTCTTCTCTCAATAATTTATAGAACAAGTAGGCAGAAAATCATTCAGGATATAGGTTTGAAGAACACTATTAACCAACTACAGCTAATTAAATTTTATAGAACATTCCACTTAAAACATCTGAATAAATATGCTGCAAGTCTACTTGGAACATTTATCTAGACAAACCTTATTCTGAGCCATAAAACAAGTTTCAATAAATTTAAAAGAATTCAATTCATAGAACCTCTGTTCTCTGACAAGGGAATTAAATAAGAAGTTAATAACATAGATATCTAGATAATCTACAACTATTTGGAAATAAAATAAAGCACTTCTAAATACCTCCTACTTCAAATAAGAAATCAAAAGAGCAATTAAAAAGTATTTGGAACTGAAGATAAATGACAATATGATATATTAAAATGTATACAAGACATCTAAAGCAGTACAGAAATTTATGACACTAAATATACTCATATAGGAAAGGAAATGTCTCAAACCAATGACTTTAGCTTCCCCCTTAAGAAAATAGAAAAGAAGAAAAAATTAAGTTCAATGTAAGCAGAAGGGAGGACATAATAAAGGTAGGAGTAGAAATTAATTAAATAAAAATGTAGATAAAATCAATGAAGCCAAAAGCTGGTTCTTTGAGAAATTCAATAAAATGATAAATCTCTAGCCAGACTGATCAGGGAACAAATAGCTATATGCATCCATGTATTTCTACAAATATACATGAGAGAGAAAGAGAAGTAAAAAAATGACCTTTATCAGGAAAGAGAGGGTAACATCTATAAATATTCTACAGATACTAAAGAGGTAGTAAGAGAATATTATGAATAACTTAATGCCAATAAATTCAATAACTTTAATGAAATGTACAACTTCACTGAAAGACACAAAATACCAAAGTTTATTCATGAAGAAATAGATTACTTCTATGGTCTTACATGTATAAAAGTAATGGAATTTATAGCTAAACACTTCCCACAAAGAAAACTCTAGACCCAGATGGCTTTACTGGCGAATTCTACCAAACATTTCAGGAAGAAATAGTACAAACGTTACACAAATTCCTCAGAAAAGTAAAGAGGAGGGCATACTTTCCAACTAATTCTGTGAGCCAACATTACCATGATATCAAAAGAACAGAAGGCATTATTAAAAAAGGAAACTACAAACTAATATCCCTTATGAACATAAATGTAAAAATTATTGACAAAATTTTAGTAAATCTAATCCTGCAATATGTGAAAATGATAATACATCATAATCAATGAGCTTTATCCGTGAAACTCATGGTTACTTTAACATTCAAAAATAAATCAAGGGGACTCACATTTTCAGCTCTGACACATAAAAAGCTTGGAAATCATCATTCTTGTCTTTTCAATAAGAAAAAGCTGAACAAACTGAAAATTAATGACTTTTCTTGGATCATTCAGAGAATCGAGCTCTCAGGGCAAACTGCATCCTGAAATCTGGAGAGACAGGTGAATACAGAGAATCACAGCTGAGACCAGCCTAAATGGAACAGGAGCTGCTGGTATAATAAACTGGTAAGAACACTTAAATGGTAACTTCGATGAACTGCTGGAGGCCAAGTGTGGTCTAGTATGAGAGTGAGAAATTTCTGGGGGCAGCAGAAGTGCCATACTTTTGTGGATTTTACTTGGACATAATCAGGTACTCATGGTAAAGAACCACAAAAAAACACTCACGTTTCTGTCAGGGAAGGGAAAAAGGACGAGAAAATTCTCTATTAGAAATGTCTGCTCAATAAGGGAAAACACTACCAGAACCTTATCTGAGGTGTGGAAATAAAAATCACTCAACTCCAGCCACCTATAAGCCTTTCTATCTCACTTAAGAAAAAGAAAAGCTGAGAAAATACTTGTGAATATCACACCCAGTGACCCACTTAAAGACTGAGACTTAATTACAGGATTATAGACTGCTTCACCTTACCATCACAACAATAGGCCTCCAGTATAATAATAGTGTATTAGAGTGAAAGAGTTCCAAGGCTCAGACTCTACTTAAGAGAGAATTTTTAGGGAAGCCCAAAGACAGAAGTGCAGCAAATAACAAAAACACCAGAAGAAATAAAAGTCTCTGGCATCTCATAGAGAACAGACTTGTGGTTGCCAAGGGGGAGGCGGGGTGGGGGAGGGATGAAGTGGGAGTTTGGGATTAGCAGATGCAAACTATTATACATAGAAAGGATAAACAAGGTCCTACTGGGTAGTACAGGGATCTGTATTCAATATCCTGAGATAAACCATAATGGAAAAGAATATTTTAAAAACGTATATATAACTGAATCACTTTGCTGTACAGCAGAAATTAAAACAACATTGTAAATCAACTATACTTCAATTTAAAAAGTCTCTGGCATCTACAGTTATAGCAGACATTAGACAAAGCCTGTCTCCTATCCAGATTAACTTAAGATATGACACTAAATGCCTATTTATTTCAGATCCTATTATGTGATACATAGCATATAAGTTTCAACAAAAAATTAAAGGCATGCTAAAAGGCAAGCAAAAACATAGCCTGGAGAGACAAATCAAATATATTCAGCTCAGATATGGCACAGAGTTTAGAATTATCAGATAATTTAAAATAACTATAATTACTAGGTTAAGAATTCTAATGATAAAGTAGACAACATGCCAGAGCAGATGGGTAATATAAGCAGAGAGATGAAAACACTAGAAAGAATCAAAAGGAAATTCTAGAAATAAAAAAAACTAACAGAAATGAAAAATCTTTTTGATAGGATTATCAGTAGACAGACATGGTCAAAGAAAGAACCAGTGAGTTTGAGGACAATGTCAGTAGAAACTTTAGCACAGAAAACACAAAGCAGGATAAAAAAACAAAAATTCCACACCTAGGCATCTCATATTCAAATTGCAGAAAACCAAAGAAAAAGAGAAAATCTTGAAAGCAGCTAGGGGTTTTGCCTTAACTATAGAAAAACAAAGACGAAAACCATGCCAGACTTCTCATCAGTAATCATGCAAGCAAAAAGAGAATAGAGTAAAATGCTGAACGAAAAATACACCAACCTGGAATTCTATAGTAAATCAAAACTGTCCTTCAAAAGTAAAGGAAAAATAAAGACTCTATCAAACACAAATTGAAGGAATTTATTGCCAGCAGGTCTGCCCTGCAAGAAATACTAAAAGTAGTGCTTCAGGGAGATGGAAAATAATATAGGTTAGAAACTTGGATCTACATAAAGAAAGGAAAGACATCTAGGAAGGAATAAATTAAGGTAAAATAAAATCTTTTCTTTTTCTTATTCCCCAATGATCAAATGTTCAGAGTAACAATAGTAACAGTGTATTGGGCCATCATAGTATATAGATAAGTGGAATGAATGGCAGCAATGTTATAAGTATAGGGGATTCAAGGGACTCCGGGCCTGATCTAGGAAAACAATATGACCACAAAGGGCTATCACTTATATAAGCTTTAATGGGTGACACCTTGACAGGTTTGAATATGAAGAAAGTCTCCTATATCAAGAGACTGTCCAGAGACTGTAGCATAGGAGTCATTACTTAGGAGAGAAGGGGACAAAGGAGAACTGGAGAGGGGATTAACTGTTTGGGTGATGTTACTAAGCAGCAAGGAAGGGAGACTCTAGGTCAGAGAACTCTAAAATGTCTCGCAGCTTTGGGTCTCATAACAAGTCTCTATTTTATCACTAACCAACAGATGTGGGTGAGGCTTCATGGGATATACAAAGTAGTCAGTCTCTAAATGTCTAAAAATCTGCTTATATAATTGCATATGTAAAATTTTGAGTTTGGCACCTGTGGGCTTTTAAGCTAATGAATCTCAGCATGCAGTGAAAAAATAAACAATTTTAGAGGACATTTCACAGAGGCCATCTTTGACTCATTTATATAATAGTGAGAGATGGAAGGCAAGAATTAGGAATGCTCTGGTATAAGGTACCTGTACTACCTGTGAAGTTGTATAGTGTTTTTTGAAAGTGATCTTAAATTATTTGCAAATATATGTAGCAAACTCCAGGACAACCACTAATTTTAAAAACTGTACAATTGATATGCTAAGAGAAGAGAGAAAATGGATTCATATAATATGCTCAATTAAAGTCAGAAAAGGCAAAAAATGAGGGGAAGGAAAAAAGAAACACAGACTAAGTACAACAAATAGAAAAGTTATAAATGCGGTAAATGTTAAAACAATGATATCAGTAATCACTAAATATGAATGGTATATACACGAATTAAAAGACAGAGATTATCAGAATGGATAAACAAAGCAAGATCTAAATATATGTTGTTTATAAGAAACCTGTTTTGAATCTAAAATCACAGATAAATTAAAAGTAAAGGGATGGAGAAACATATGCTAATACTAATCAAAGAAAGCTGGAGTAGCTATATTAAACTCATACAAAGCAGACTTCAGAACAGGATTATTATCAGAGATAAAGAAGATAATTATAAAGGAGTCGATTCTCTTAGGAGATATAACAATCCTTAATATTTTGGCACCAAACAATAGTGTGTCAAAATATGGGAAGCAAAAACTGATAGATTTGCAATGAAAAGTAAACAAATCCACTGTTATACATGGGGACTTCTAGAAAGTCTTTAAATAATCAATAGCTCATGTCTAACTTCCACCTTAGGAAGCTAGAGAAAGAAGAGAAATTTAAGCCTAAAGCAAGCAGAAGAAAATAATAGAAAGTAGAGCAGAAATCAGTGATGTTGAAAACAGAAAATGGATTCACTGGAGTGAATCAACAAAACCAAAATGCCAGCTATTTAGAATGATAAATAAAATTGATTAATTTCTAGCCAGATTAACCAAGAAAAAAAATAGAGGACACAATTTACCAATCTTAGAAATGAAAGAGGTATCCTTACTACTGATTCCTTAGATATCAAAAGGATAATATATGAACATTATGAAAAATTTTATGCCTACAGTTTTGATAACAAATGAAATGTATCAATTAAAAGACAGAGACTACAAAAAGTCACATGAGGAAAAACAGGTAGTCCAAATAGGTCTATACCATTAAATACATTGAATCAATAATTAATAATATTTCAAAAAAGAAAACGCCAGGTTTAGATGGTTTTAATGGTGAGTTCTACCAAAGATTTAAAGAACTGATACCAATTCTTTTCAATATCAAGAAAACAGAAGCAGCAGAACACTTCCTAACTCATTTTATACGGTCAACATTACCCTAATGAAACCAGATAAAGACATTACAAGGAAGGAAAACTACAGGGCAATTTTTCTCATGACCATAGATGGTACAATCCTCAAGAGAATATTAGCAAACCAAATCCAGCAATGTATAAAGAATTATGTAACAGTACCAAGTGGGATTTATTCCAGGTAGGCAAAGCTGATTCAACACTTGAACATCAATTAATGTAATCCTCCACATCAACAGGGATTAATCATGATAATATCAAAATCCTAGCAAGATATTTTATGAATATTGAAAAACCGATTCTAAAGTTTTAGGGAAGGCAAAAGACTTAGAATGGTCAAAATACTAAAGAACAAAGTTGGAGGACTGACACTTCAAGTCTTACTATAAAGCCACAGTTATGAAGATAGAGTGGTATTATCAAAAAAAAAAAACCTTATAAATCAGTGAACTAGTCTCTTGAAGATGGCAGCGAGGGAGGACATGGAGTTTATGTCTCCCCCCAACTAGGGTACCTGCCAGACACTGGTGGGGGACCTCGACGACCAAGGAGATGGGAGGAACCCCTGAATGACAGGGTAGGATGTGGGGGGGGGGAGTGAGCAGGGAGGAGAAGTGGAGGCCAGACAGGACTGATGCCCTAGGGGTGGCTGGGAGGGGGGGAGGGGTTCCCATGCCTGGAGGGACCCTTGGAGCCTTGGAGGATGAGGAGGGAGTGCACATGGTGTTTCCCCTCCCAATTGGGCCCTGGGAAGACTGCTGGGCTCCCAGGCAGGGTCCACCACCCTCTGAGGCCCACTCTGGGACATGTTGGTCCTAGGGGCATAGGAGGGAGGCAGGCGGGAGAAGAGGAGAGGTGGATGGGAGGGGCCCTCCAAGACCGGAGGATCAGGGGAGGCACAGTGGGTGTTTCCCCCATCCACCTGGGCCCTGGGAAGCCTGCTGGGCTCCCGTGCCTGGTTCACTGTTCTCTGGGACCCCATCTGGCCTTGTGGGTCCTGGGGATGTGGGAGAGAGTGAGGAGGGGGGAAGAGGAGGAAAGGCAGAAGGGGGGAGCTCTCCAGGACCAATGCATCAGGGGTGGAATGGTGGGTGTTTCGCCCACACATTAAGCCCCAGGAAGCCCATTGGGCTTCTGGGTCTGGTCCTCTGCCGTCCAGCGCCCCCTCTGGCCACGTAGGTCCTAGGGTCATGGTCGGGGGAGAAGAAGAGAGGACAATGGGGAGGGGCCCTCCGAGATCAGAGGATCAGGGGGGAACATGCCTAGCATTTCCCCTGCCCACTCGGGCCCAGTAAGCCTGCTGGGGACCTGACCTGGTGCTCTGCCCTCTAAGGCCAGAGGCACTCCTGGGCCCCTCCTGCTGTGTTGAGGATAAGCCCCCTCATGCCCCCAGGGTGTTTTCCAGCCCTGTGGGTCCTGCCCTTCCCACCACCTAAACCCCAACCCTGCCTAACACCTAAACCTCAACCTTGCCTAAGCCCTGCCCATCACAGCCAAGAACTTTTACAGCTTTTTTTCCTCCTCTTTTTTACTACTGTGGGTTTGTTTTACCTTCCAGTTGTGGTTTCATCTATATTTTTACTTATTCTTTCCCACATATCTGTTACTTTTCTAATCTTACTTTATTTTTTACTCTTTATTATTGTTCTGCTCCTTTTTTTCTTTTTTCTTTTTTTCTGCCTCACGCAGGTTGCAGGATCTTAGTTCACAAGATGGGGGTTGGGAATGAGCTTCTGTGGTGGGAGATCTGAGTCCGAACCACTGGACTAACAGAGAACCTCAGGCCCCAGGGAATAATTATCAGAGTGAGGTCTCCCAGAGGTTCTCATCTTGGCACCAAGACCCAGTGCTATGCTGGAAGCCTCAGGTCAAACAACCAGTAATACAGGAACACAAACCCACCCATCAGAAAATAAAAAAAGACAACAGAAAAATATGTCACAGATGAAGGAGCAAGGTGAAAACCTACAAGGCCAAATAAATGAAGTGGAAATAGGCAACCTACTGCAAAAGAATTCAGAGTAACAATAGTAACGATGATCTAGAATCTCGGAAATAGAATGGAGACACAGATTGAGAAAATACAAAAAAATGTTTAACAAGCTCCAGAAGAACTAAAGAACAAAAAAACATAGATGAGCAACACAATAACTGAAATGCAAAACACAACAGAAGGAAACAATAACAGAATAACTGAGGCACAAGGACGAATAAGTGAGCTGGAAGACAGAAGGGTGAAAATAACTGCTGAGGAGCAGAATAAAGAAAAGAATGAAAGGAATTGAAGACAATCTCAAAGACCTCTGGGACAACACAAAACGCAACAACATTAGAATTACAGGGGTTCAGGAAGAAGGAGAGAAAAAGAAAGGGTCTGAGAAAATATTCAAAGAGATTATAGTGGAAAACTTCCTTAACATGGAAAAGGAAATAGTCACACAGGTCCAGGAAGTGCAGAGAGTCCCATACAGGATAAACCCTAGGAGAAACACACCAAGACAATTTTAATCAAAATAACAAAATATAAATTAAAAGAAAAAATATTAAAAGCAAAAAATAATATACAAAGGAATTCCCATAAGGTTATCAGCCGATTTTTCAGTGGAAACTCTGCAGGCCAGAAGGGAGTGGCAGGATATACATAAAGTGAGTAAAGAGAAAAACCTACAAGCAAGATTACTCTACTCAGCAAGGATCTCACTCAGATTCAATGAAGAAATCAAAAGTTTTACAGACCAGAAAAAGCTAAGATAATTCAGCACCACCAAACCAGCTTTACAACAAATGCTAAAGGAACTTCTCTAGGCGGGAAACACAAGAGAAAAAAGACCCACAAAAACAAACACAAAAAATTAAGAAAATGGTAATAGGAATATACATATCAATAATAATCTTGAATGTGAATGGATTAAATGCTCCAACCAAAAGACACAGACTGGCGGAATGGATACAAAAAGAAGACCCATATATATGCTGTCTACAAGAGACCCACTTCAGACCTAGGGACACATACAGACTGAAAGTGAAGGGATACAAAAAGATATTGCATAAAAATTGAAATCAAAAGAAAGCTGGAGTAGCAATACTCATATCAGATAAAATAGACTTTAAAATAAAGACTGCTACAAGGGATAAGGAAGGACACTACATAGCGATCAAGGGATCAATCCAAGAAGATGATGTAACAATTATAAATATTTATGCACCCAACATAGGAGCAACTCGATACATAAGGCAAATGATAACATCCATAAAAAGGGAAATCGACAGTAACACAATAATAGTAGATGACTTTAAAACCTCACTTACACCAATGGACAGATCATCCAAACAGAAAATAAATAAGGAAACACAAGCTTTAAATGACAAAACAGACCAGATAGATCTAACTGATATTTATAGGACATTCTACCCAAAAGTGGCAGCATACACTTTCTTTTCAAGTGCACACGGGTATTCTCCAGGATAGATCACATCTGGAGACACAAATCAAGCCTTGTAAAATTTAAGAAAATTGAAATCGTATCAAGCATCTTTTCTGACCACAATGCTATGAGACTGGAAATCAATTACAGGAAAAAAACCAGTAAAAACACAAACACATGGAGGCTGAACAGCGTGCTACTAAATAACCAAGAGATCAATGAAGAAATCAAAGGACAAATAAAAAAAATCTAGAAACAAATGACAATAAAAACACGATGACCAAAAACCTATGGGACACAGCAAAAGCAGTTTTAAGAGGAAAGTTTATACCAATTCAATCTCACCTCAAGAAACAGGAAAAATCTCAAATAAACAATCTAACCTTACACTGAAAGCAACTAGTGAAAGAAGAACAAAGAAAACCTGAAGTCAGTAGAAGGAAAGAAATCATAAAGATCAAAACAGAAATAAATGAAATAGAAATGAAGAAAACAATAGCAAAGATCAATAAAACTAAAAGTTGGTACTTTGAGAAGATAAACAAAATTGATAAAGCTTTAGCCAGACTCATCAAGAAAAAAAGGGAGAGGACGAGAGAAGAATGGTTCAAGAAGGCAGAGTAGAAGGACGTGTGCTCACTCCCTCTTGCTAGAGCACCGGAATCACAATTAACTGCTGAACAATCATAGATAGGAAGACACTGGAACTCACTAAAAATGATACATCACATCCAAAGACAAAAGAGAGGCTGCAATGAGATGGTAGGAGGGGCACAATCCCAATAAAATCAAATCCCATAACCTCTGGATGCCTGACTCAAAAACAAGAGAACACTTATACCACAGAAGTCCACCCACTGGAGTGAAGGTTCTGAGCCCCATGTCAGGCTTCCCAAACTGCTGGTCTGGCAACGGGATGAGGAATTCCTAGAGAAGCAGACTTTGAAGGTTAGTGGGATTTGATTGCAGGACTCCAACAGGACTGGGGGGAACAGAGACTCCATTCTTGCAGGGCACACACAAAGTAGTGTGCATATCAGGACACAGGAGAAGAAGCAGTGACCTCATTGGAGACATAACCAGACCCACCTGCTAGTGTTGCAGGGTCTCCTGCAGAGGCAGGGGGTGGCTGTGGCTCACAGTGGGGACAAGGACACTGGCAACAGAAGTTCTGGGAAGTACTGCTTTGTGTGAGCCCTCCCAGAATCTGCCATTAGCCTCAACAAGGAGCCGAGGTAGGCTCCAGTGCTGGGTCTCTTCAGGCCAAAAAACCAACAGGGAAGGAACCCAGCCCCACATATCAGCAGACAAGCAGATAAAAGTTTTACTGAGCTCTGCCCACCAGATCAACACCCAGCTCTACCCACCACCAGTCCTTCTCTTCAGGAAGCTTGCACAAGTCTCTTAGATAGCCACATCCACCAGAGAGCAGACATCAGAAGCAAGAAGAACTACAATTCTGCAGCCTGTGGAAGGAAAACCACATTCACAGAAAGACAGACAAAAGGAAAAGGCAGAGGACTATGTACCAGATGAAGGAACGACATAAAACCCCAGAAAAACAACTACATGAAGTGGAGATAGGCAACCTTCCCGAAAAAGAATCCAGAATAATGACAGTGAAGATGATCGAGGACCTCAGAAAAAGAATGGAGGCAAAGATCGAGAAGACACAAGAAATGATTAACAAATACCTAGAAGAATTAAAGAGCAAACACCTAGCAGAATTAAAGAACAAACAGAGATGAACAATACAATAACTGAAATGAAAAATACAATAGAAGGAATCAATAGCAGAATAACTGAGGAAGAACAACGGATAAGTGACCTGGAAGACAGAATGGTGGAATTCACTGCCGTGAAACAGAATAAAGAAAAAAGAATGAAAAGAAATGAAGACAGCTTAAGAGACCTCTGGGACAGCATTAAATGCAACAACATTCGCATTATAGGGGTCCCAGAAGGAGAAGAGAGAGAGAAAGTACAAGAGAAAATATTTGAAGAGATTATAGTTGAAAACTTCCCTAACATGGGAAAGGAAATAGCCACCCAAGTCCAGGAAGCACAGAGAGTCTCATATAGGATAAACCCAAAGGAGAAACATGCTGAGACACATAGCAATCAAACTGGCAAATATTAAAGAAAAACAAAAATTACTGAAAGCAGCAAGGGGAAAATGAAAAATAATATAAAAGGGAACTCCCATAAGGTTAACAGCTAATTTCTCAGCAGAAACTCTACAAGCCAGAAGAGAGTGTCATGGTATATTTAAAGTGATTAAAGGGAAGAACCTACAACCAAGATTACTCTAACCAGCAAGGATCTCATTCAGATTTGATGGAGAAATCAAAAGCTTTGCAGACAAGAAAAAGCTAAGAGAATTCAGGAACACCAAACCAGCTCTACAACAAATGCTAAAGGAACTTCTCTAACTGGGAAACACAAGGGAAGAAAAGGACCTATAAAAACAAACCAAAACAATTAAGAAAATGGTAATAGGAACATACATATCAATAATTACCTTAAACGTGAATGGATTAAATGCTCCAACCAAAAGACAGAGGCTCTCTGAATGGATACAAAAACAAGACCCATATATATGCTGTCTACAAGAGACCCACCTCAGACCTAGGGACACGTACAGACTGAAAGTGAGGTGATGGAAGAAGATATTCCATGGAAATGGAAATCAAAAGAAAGCTGGAGTAGCAATATTCATATCAGATAAAATAGACTGTAAAATAAAGAATGTTACAAGAGACAAGGAAGGACACTATGTAATGATCAAGGGATCAATCCCAAGAACATATAACAATTATAAATATATATTCACCCAGCAGAGGAGCACCTCAATACATAAGGCAAAGGGTAACAGCTTTTTTTTTTTTTAATAAATTTATTTATTTATTTTTGGCTGTGTTGGGTCTTCCTTTCTGTGCGAGGGCTTTCTCCAGTTGCAGTGAGCGGAGGCCACTCTTCATCGCGGTGCGCAGACCTCTCACTGTCACGGCCTCTCCCGTTGTGGAGCACTGGCTCCAGACGCGCAGGCTCAGTAGTTGTGGCTCACGGGCTTAGTTGCTCTGCGGCATGTGGGATCTTCCCAGACCAGGGCTCAAACCCGTGTCCCCTGCATTGGCAGGCAGATTCTTAACCACTGCGCCACCAGGGAAGCCCTAACAGCTTTAAAAGAGTAAATCAACAGTAACACAGTAATAGTGGGGGAATTTAACACCTCACTTACACCAATGGACAGATCATCCAAACAAACACTTAATAAGGAAACACAAGCTTGAAATGACACAATAGACCAGATGGATTTAATTGATATTTATAGGACATTCCATCTGAAAAGAGCAGATTACACTTTCTTCTCAAGTGCACATGGAATATTCACCAGGATAGATCACTCTGGGGTCACAGATCAAGCCTTGGTAAATTTAAGAAAATTGAAAGCATATCACGCACCTTTTTTGACCACAATGTTATGACATAAGAATTTAATTACAAACGTAATTAAAAGAACGTAAAAATCACAAACACATGGAGGCTAAACAACACGTTACTAAATAACCGAGAGATCACTGGAGAAATCAAAGAGGAAATCAAAAAATACCTAGAGACAAATGATAATGAAAACATGACAATCCAAAACCTATGACATGCAGCAAAAGCAGTTCTAAAGGGGAAGTTTATAGCAACACAATTGTATCACAAGAAAGAAGAAAAATCTCAAATAAACAATCTAAACTTACGCCTAAAGCAACTAGAGAAAGAAGAACAAACAAAGCCCAAAGTTAGCAGAAGGAAATAAATAATAAAGATCAGATCAGAAATAAATGAAATAGAAACAAAGAAAAGAATAGCAAAGATCAATTAAACTAAAAGCTGGTTCTTTGAGAAGATAAACAAAATTGGTAAACCTTTAGCCAGACTCATCAAGAAAAAACTGGAGAGGACTCAAATCAATAAAATTAGAAATGAAAGAGGAGAGGTTACAATGGATACTGCAGAAACACAAAGCATCTTAAGAGACTACTACGAGCAAATTTTTGCCATAAAATGGACAACCTGGAAGAAATGGACAAATTCATAGAAAGGTATAACCTTCCAAGACTGAAGCAGGAAAAAATAGAAAATATGAACAGACCAATCACAAGTAATGAAATTGAAACTGTGATTAAAAATCTTCCAACAAACAAAAGTCCAGGACCAGATGGCTTCACAGGTGAATTCTATCAAACATTTAGAGAAGAGCTAATGCCCACCCTTCTCAAACTCTTCCAAAGAACTGCAGAGGAAGGAACACTCCCAAACATATTCTACAAGGCAAACATCACCCTGATACCAAAACCAGAGAGCGATAATACAAAAAAATAAAATTACAGACTGATATCACAAATGAATATAGATGCAAAATCCTCAACAAAATGCTAGCAGAATCCACCAACACATTAAAAGGATCATACATTATGATCAAGTGGGATTTATCCCAAGGATGCAAGGATTCACCAATATACGCACATCAATCAATGCGATACACCATATTAATAAATTGAAGAATAAAAACCATATGATCATCTAAATAGATGCAAAAAAGCTTTCAACGAAATTCAACACCCATTTATGATACTCTCCAGAACATGGGAGAACATAGAGGAAGCCTACTTCAACATAATAAAGGCCATATATGACAAACCCACAGCAAACATCATTCTCAATGGTGAAAAACTGAAAGCATTTCCTCTAAGATCAGGAACAAGACAAGGAAGTCCACTCTCACCACTATTATTAAACATAGTTTTGGAAGTCCTAGCTATGGCAATCAGAGAAGAAAAAGAAATAAAAGGAATATAAATTGGAAAAGAAGAAGTAAAACTGTCACGGTTTGCAGATGACATAATAGTATACATACAGAATCCTAAAAACGCCACCAGAAAATTACTAGAGCTAATCAATGAATGTGGTAAAGTTTCAGGATACAAAATTAATGCAGAGAAATCTCTTGCCTTCCTATACACTAATGATGAAAAATCTGAAAGAGAAATTAAGGAAACACTCCCATCTACCATTGCCACAAAAAGAATAATATATCTAGGAATAAACCTACCTAAGGAGGTAAAAGACCTGTACTCAGCAAACTATGACACTAATGAATGAAATCAAAGACGACACTAACAGATGGAGAGATATACCATGTTCTGGATTGGAAGAATCAATATTGTGAAAATGACCATACTACTCAAAGCAATCTACAGATTCAATGCAATCCCTATAAAATTACCAATGGCATTTTTTAAAACAAAACTAGAACAAAAAATCTTAAAATTTGTAAGGAGACACAAAAGACCCTGAATAGCCATAGCAATCTTGAGGGGGATAAATGGAGCTAGTGGATTGAGGATGCCCAACTTCAAACTATACTACAAAGCTACAGTAATCAAGACAATATGGTACTGGCACAAACACTGAAATACAGATCAATGGAACAGGATAGAAAGCCCAGAAATTAACCCATGCACCTATGGTCAACTAATCTTTGATGAAGGAGACAAGGATACACAATTGAGAAAAGACAGTCTCTTCAATAAGTAGTACTGGGAAAGTTGGACAGCTACATGTAAAAGAATGAAATTAAAACATTCCCTAACATCATTCACAAACATAAACTCAAAATTGATTAAATACCTAAATGTAAGACCAGACACTATATAACTCTTACAGGAAAATATAGGAAGAACACTCTTGGCCATAAGCCACAGCAAGATCTTTTGACTCACCTCCTAGAGTAATGGAAATAAAAACAAAAATAAACAAATGGGTCCTAATGAAACTTAAAAGCTGTTGCACAGCAAAGGTAACCATAAACAAGATGAAAAGACAACCCTTAGAATGGGAGAAAATACTTGCAAATGGATCAGTGGACAAAGGATTAAGCTCCAAAATATATAAACAGCTCATGGAGCTCAATATTAAGAAAACAAACAACCCAATCAAAAAATGGGCAGAAGACCTAAATAGACAGCTCTCCAAAGAAGACATACAGATGGCCAAGAGGCACATGAAAAGCTGCTCAAATCACTAATTATTAGAGAAGTGCAAATCCAAATTACAATGAGGTGTCACCTTCACTGGTTACAATGGGCATCATCAGAAAATCTACAAACAACAAATGCTGGAGAGGATATGGAGAAAAGGGAACACTCTAGCACTGTTGGTGGGAATGTAAATTGATACAGCCACTATGGAGAACAGTATGGAGGTTCCTTAAAAAACTAAAAATAGAATTACCATATGACCCAGCAATCCCACTACTGGGCATATACCCAGAGAAAACCATAATTCAAAAGGACACCCCAAAGTTCACTGCAGTACTATTTACAATAGCCAGGTCATGGAAGCAACCTAAATGCCCATCAACAGATGAATGGATAAAGAAGTTGTGGTACATATACACAATGGAATATTACTCAGCCATAAAAACGAATGAAAATTTGTCATTTGTAGAAAAGTGGGTGGACCTAGAGACTGTTATACAGAGTGAGGTAAGACAGAAAAAGAAAAACAAATACAGTAAATTAACGCCTATATGTGGAATAGAACAATGTTACAGATGAACCAACCAGTTTTCAAGGCAGAAATAAGAGACACTGATGTAGAGAACAAACATACGGACCCAAGAGGGGAAAGTGAGGGCAGGGGGTGGGATGAACTGGAAGACTGAGACTGACACATATATACACTAATATGTATAAAATATATAACTAATAAAAACCTGATGCATAAAAAAATAAATAAAAAAAGGTACAGGACGCAAATCAATAAAATTAGAAATGCAAAAGGAGAAATCACAACTGACACTGCAGAAATACAAAGGATTATAAGAGACTACTACAAACAACTATATGCCAATAAAATGGACAACCAGGAAGAAACAGACTAATTCTTGGAAAGGTAAAATTTTCCAAGACTGAACAAGGAACAGTTAGAAAATATAAACAGACCTATCACAAGTAATGAAATTGAAACTGTAGTTAAAAGTCTTCCAACAGCAAAAGTCCAGGACCAGATGGCTTCACTGGCAAATTCTACAAAACATTTAGAGAAGCGCTAACACTCATCCTTCTCAAATTCTTCCAAAAAATCGAAGAGGATGAATACTCCCAAATTCATTCTACAAGGTGATCATCACGCTGATAGCAAAACTAGACAAAGATCTCACAAAAAAATGAAAATTACAGACCAATATCACTGATGAACATAGATGCAAAAATCCTGTAAAGAATACTAGCAAACAGAATCCAAAAACACATGAAAAGGATCATACACCATGATCAAGTGGGATTTATCCCAGGGATGCAAGGATTCTTCAATAGATGCAAATCAATCAATGTGATACACCGCATTAACAAATTGAAGGATAAAAAGCATATGATCATCCCAATAGATGCAGAAAAAGCTTTTGACAAAATTCAACAACGATTTATGATAAAAAACCTTCCAGAAAGTAGGTATAGAGGGAACCTACCACAACATAATGAAGTCCATATATGATAAACCCACAGCAAATATCATTCTCAATGGTGAAAAATGGAAAGCATTTCCTCTAAGATCAGGAATAAGACAAGGATGTCCACTCTCGCCACTATTATTCAACATAGTTTTGAAAGTCCTAGCCATGGCAATCAGAGAAGAAAGAGAAATAAAAGGAATACAAATTGGAAAAGAAGAAGTAAAATTGTCACTGTTTGCAGATGACATTATACTATACATAAAAAATCCTAAAGATGCCACCAGAAAACTACTAGAACTAATCAATGAATTTGGTAAGGTTGCAGGATACAAAATTAACGCATAGAAAACTCTTGCATTCTTATACACTAACAATGAAAAATCTGAAAGAAAAATTAAGGAAACACTCCCATTTACCACTGCAACAAAAAGAATAAAATACCTAGGAATAAACATACCTAAGGAGACCAAAGACCTGTATGCAGTAAACTATAAGACACTGATGAAGGAAATTAAAGATGATACAAACAGATGGAGAGATATACCGTGTTCTTGGATTGGAAGAATCAACATTGTGAAAATGACTGTACTACCCAATGCAATCTACAGATTAAATGCAATCCCTATGAAACTACCACTGGCATTTTTCACAGAACTAGAACAAAAAATTTCACAATTTGTATGGAAACACAAAAGATGCCAAATAGCCAAAACAATCTTGAGAAAGAAAAATGGAGCCGGAGGAATCAGGCTCCCCAACTTCAAACTATACTACAAAGCTACAGTAATCAAGACAGTATGGTACTGGCACAAAAACAGAAATGTAGATCAATGGAACCGGATAGAAAGCCCAGAGATAAACCCACACACATATGGTCACCTAATTTATGATAAAGGAGGCAAGAACATACAATGGAGAAAAAGCCTCTTCAATAAGTGGTGCTGGGAAAACTGGACAGCTACATGTAAAAGAATGAAATTAGAACACTCCCTAACACCATACACAAAAATAAACTCAAAATGGATTAGAAACCTAATTGTAAGACTGGACACTATAAAACTCTTAGAGGAAAACATAGGAAGAATACTCTTTGACATAAATCACAGCAAGATCTTTTTGGATCCACTTCCCAGAGTAATAAAAATAAAAACAAATATAAACAAATGGGATCAAATGAAACTTAAAAGCTTTTGCAAAGCAAAGGAAACTACAAACAAGATGAAAAACAACCCTCAGAGTGGGAGAAAATATTTGCAAATGAATCAATGGACAAAGGATTAATCTCCAAAATATATAAGTAGCTCATGCAACTCAATATTAAAAAAACAAACAACCCAATCCAAAACTGGGCAGAAGACCTAAATAGACATTTCTCCAACGAAGAAATACACATGGTCAAGAAGCACATGAAAATCTGCTCAACATCACTAATTATTAGAGAAATGCAAATCAAAACTACAATGAGGTATCACCTCACACCAGTTAGAATGAGCATCATCAGAAAATCTACAAACAACAAATACTGGAGAGAGTATCACCTCACACCAGTTAGAATGAGCATCATCAGAAAATCTACAAACAACAAATGCTGGAGAGAGTGTGGAGAAAAGGGAACCCTCTTGCACTGCTGGTGGGAATAAATTGATACAGCCACTATGGAGAACAGTATGGAGAACAGAAGTTCCTTAAAAAACTAAAAATAGAATTACCATATGACCTAGCAATCGCACTACTGGTCATATACCCTGGGAAAACCATAATTCAAAAAGACACATGCACCCCAATGTTCACTGCAGCACTATTTACAATAGCCAGGTCATGGAAGCAACCTAAATGCTTATTGATAGACGAATGGACAAAGAAGATGTGGTACATATATACAATGGAATATTACTCAGCCATAAAAAGGAATGAAATTGGGTCATTTGTAGAGACGTGGATGGATCTAGAGACTGTCATACAGAGTGAAGTAAGTCAGAAAGAGAAAAACAAATATCATATATTAACGTATGTATGTGAAACCTAGAAAAATGGTACAGATGAACCAGTTTGCAGGGCAGAAGTTGAGACATAGATGTAGAGAACAAATGAATGGACACAAATCAGGGAAAGCTGCGGGGGGTGGGGGTGCGGGTGTGATGAATTGGGAGATTGGAATTGACATGTATACACTGATGTGTATAAAATGGATGACTAATAAGAACCTGCTGTTTAAAAAAATTAAATTAAAAAAAAGAACAGATGCAACATGCACACCTAACATTCAGATCTTGATTTCTAATACCAGTTTCCAATGAAAAGAACCAGGGATCCTTGGAGAAATAGTTTATTCTAGGACTTAGGCAGGAAATATAGAAGAAGAGCCTACAGTATCTTGCAGTGCCAGGAAGTAAAGAAGGACAAAAACAAAACAAAACAAAAATAAAAAGATGGGAGAATGTCAAAGGAGACAGGAGCCAACTATAAGTGTCCTCAGTGGCCAAAGTCATAATAATTTGAGCAAGAAAGTAAAATAACATTAGAGTATGACCCAAAGTATAAAATAAATATCCATGAGTCAATATTGATAAAAGTAATGATTGCATGAATAACTAAATGGAAAAGAAAAGACATGTGCAGAAGCATGCCAAATAATTTTATGTAAATATTTTCCCTCAAGAAGATATGGAATAACTCCCCACTCCTTAAGTGTGGGCTGTGCATAGTGACTTATTTCCAAGGAGTACAATAAGAAAAAGGGGAAATAGGAGTAACTTTACAGTGGAGAAACCTAGTAAATATTTTCTCATCTAGGTGATCAAGGTTAACATCAGGGTGGCAGTGGGCAAAATTGATGAAGTGGGTCAAAAGGTAAAACTTTAAATGAATAAATAATAGGAATATAATGTACAGCATGTTGACTATAGTTGATGATATTGGATTGTATATTTGAAAGCTGTTAACAGAGTAGATCTTAAAATTTCTTACCACCAGGAAAAAAGAAAAGTTGTATGTGGTGATAATATTAACCAGACTTATTGTGGTAATCATTTAGCAATATATACAAATATCAAATCATTATGTTATATGCCTGAAACTAATACAATGTTACATGTCAATTACATCTCAATTAAAAAAGATTTATTAGTGGGAAAAAAAGGTTAACATCAACAGTAATAAATTATGTTGATATTACATACCTTTGATTTGATTAAAAATGATGAAAAAATGTGATAAAAATGGTACTTTACCACTGTGTTCTTCCTCTCTGTAACCCATAAATTCAATCTTGTCACAGGAGAAAACATCATTTTATTCCAATAGGGAGACTCTTACAAAGCACCTGACCAGTACTCCTCAAAACTATCGAGGTCATCAACACAAAGAAAGTCCAAGAAACCACCACAACCAGGAGAAGTCTAAAGAGACATGACAAGTGCATGTAATATGATAAGCTGGATGGAATCCTGGAACAGAAAAAGGACACTAGGTAAAATTAAGGAAATCTAACTAAACTATGGACTTTAGTTTATAATAGCATAACCGTGTTAGTTTATTAATTTTAAGAAATATATCATACTAATAATATGTTATTAATAACCTCAGAAACTGGATATAGGGCATATTGGGAACTCTACTATCTTTTCAACTTTTTTCTGTAATTCTAAAACTGTTCTAAAAATAAAGATTAGTAAAAATAAATCAATGTAATTTACCATATTAACAGACTAAAAAGAAAAATGTACCATTATTTAAATAAGATATAGAAAAACACTTTGACAAAATCCAAAATGCTCTCTTGTGAAAGCTCTTAAGAAATTAGAAAGAGAAATGAATTTTCTCAACCTGATAAAGAGCATCAAGGAAAATCCTACTTCTAAAATCATACTTAATGGTGAAAGACAAAATGATTTTTTCATAAGATTAGGAATAAGGCAATGATGTCTGCTCTCACCATTTCTGTTCAACCCTGTTCTCAAGTTTCTAGATAGTTCAACAAGACAAGAAATGAAGACATCTAGATTGGAACAAAAGATGTAAATTTATCTTTATTCATAGACTACCTGATCATACATGTAGAAAATCCTAGGGAATCTATAAATATGTTACTAAAACTAATAAATGATTTTAGCATGCTTTCAGGATACAAGATTAATATAGAGAAATTAATGTGTTTCTGTATACTGGTAATGAGAAATTGGAAATTGAAATAAAAAATACAACACTGTTTAAAATAGTATATAAGATATGAAGTATTTAGGGATAAATTTTTCAAATTATGCACAAGACCTATCTACTGAAAACTATCAAACATTGCTGGGAAAAATTAAAGAAGACCTAAATAAGTGGAGAGATATGCTTTATTCATGGATAGGAATCTTCAGTATTGTTGAGTTAACAATATTCTCTAAATTGATCTACCTATTCAATGTAACTCTAAACAAAATTCACTCAGGATTTTTTTGTAGAAATTGCCAAGCAATTTTCTAAACTTTATATCAAAATGAAATGGGCTTAGAATTGCCAAAATAATTTTAAAAGAGAAGAACAAATTTGGGGTCTTATACAACTTATTTCAAGACTTATTTTAATACCTATAAACAATAGAATATTATTCAGCCAGAAAAAGGAACAAAATTGGGTTATTTGTAGAGACGTGGATGGACCTAGAGAGTGTCATACAGAGTGAAGTCAGAAAAAGGAAAACAAATATCGCATATTAACACATATATATGGAATCTAGAAAAATGGTATAGATGATCTTATTTGCAAAGCAGAAATAGACACACAGATGTAGAGAATAAATGTATGGATACCAAGAGGGAAATGGGGGTGGGAGGAACTGGGAGATTGGGATTTACACATATACACTATTGATACTATGTATAAAATAGATAACTAATGAGAACATACTGTATAGCACAGGGAACTCTACTTAATGCACCATGATGACCTAAATGGGGAGGAAGTCCAAAAAAGAGGGAATACATGTATATGTATAGCTGATTCATTTTGCTGTAAAGTAGAAACTAACACAACACTG
Organism: Mesoplodon mirus; assembly: GCF_964341445.2. Lineage (NCBI taxonomy): Eukaryota > Metazoa > Chordata > Mammalia > Artiodactyla > Ziphiidae > Mesoplodon > Mesoplodon mirus. Next base: position 99,772,841 of record NC_138979.1, on the reverse strand, counting down.
TAAAGCAACTATACTCCAATAAAAATTAATTTTAAAATAAATAAATAAATAAACAGTGATCAAAACATTATGGTACTAGTGTAAAGACAGAAGATGGTTCATTGGAATAGAGTGTTCAGATAAAGACACACACATATATGTTCAATTCATTTTTGACAAATTTACCAAAGCAATTCAGTGAGAACAGGATGATCCTTATAATAAATTGTGCTTGAACATAGGCAAAAATGTTCTTTATAGGACCATATACAATAATTAACTCGAAATTGATCACAGACCTAAATATAAGAGCTAAAACTTTAAAAGTTTTGAAAAAAATCTTAGTTACCTATTTTCTTGGCTAAGATTTCTTAAGTATTATACAACCTTCACTATAAATGGAAAAAGTCAATAAACGGACTTTATAAAAATTAAGAACTTTTGTTCTTCAAATAGCATGGACAAGAAAATGAAAAACAGGCCACAGACTGGGAAAGTATATTTTTGCAAAACATGTATCCAACCAAGGATCTGTATCTAGAATATATGAAGAACTCTTACAACTTGATAAGAAGGCAATCAAGAAGATGATTTTAAAATGGGCAAGACAGTTGCTCAGACACTTCACCAAATAAGATATACAGTTGGCAAATAAGCACATGGAAAGTTGCTGCCAACATTATTATTCAAAGGCAAATTAAAACTACAAGGAGATACCAGTGTACTGCTACTAGAATGACTAAAATTAGAAACACTGACCAACTAGAGCAACTAGAAGTCTCATACACTTGGATTGTAAAATGGTTTCAAACATTTTGGAAAAGAGTTGGCAATTTTTTAAAAAGTGATCCATATTACCTGGCCATTCTATTTCTAGCTATTTACCTAAGAGAAATGAAATGGTATTCTTATACACAGACTTGTTCATAACTGTTCATAGCTTTGTTTGTAATAGCCCCAAACAGGAGATAACCCAGAAGTCCATCAATAAGAGGATAATAAAATTGAGATTACCCATATAATGACATATTACTTATCAATAAAAAAATGAACATATGCTACAACATGGCTGAATCCCAAAATAATTATGCTGAGTGGAAGATGTGAATATACATACTGCATAACTCTATTTATATAAAATTTTGGAAAATGAAAAATATCCCATAGTGGTAGAAATCAGATCATTGGTTGCTTGTGGGGGTAGGGTGGGGTTTGGAAGGGTGGGAGGAAGGACTCACAAAGGGGAAACTTTGGGGCATATGGATGTGTCATCTTGGTTGTAGTGATAGTTTTAAGGGGATATATATTTGTCAAAACTTCTAAAATGATATACTTAATATTTTCAAACTTTTATTCAAACATTCCTTGACAAACCTTTCAATAAAAAATTGTTTTGTCTTTTTATAGACTATAACAATTTGAACTGCTATGACTTATTTGCTCATATTTCTCTTTTTTAGACTACAAAATCCTTTAAGTCAGGAACTCATTCTATTTTTGTTACAAGTGTCTAATACTGAGGTTACTGAAAGCAAATATAACAAATAACATGCAGAATAGTATAAATCAATCAATGAGTACATACTACTGAATACATCCAAATACTAGGGTCTTTGGGAAAATTCTTTTTTTTTTCCACACACACACACACACTGTATTTTATTTTTACAAGAGATAAATAAACTGACACCAAGCATTGTAAATGGATGACCACAACAAAAGCAACAATGATTGCAATTACAAAACATGAAACACACTCACACTATGTCATAATATTGACATTCAGTCCAGTAATCCTCCACTGTAGCAGGGGGAAATTTCTTTAAACCTTATTTGAGATTATCACATCTTGTGAAATAAGAAAAAAAAATAAGAAATAAGAAAAAAAAATCTAGACTTTAAAAATAAAGTTAGAAATGTGCACCAGAGTAAAATAAGCAAAACTAACCATGAACTAATCTATAAAACTTGACCATAGCAATATTTAATTTCTAATATAAGCAAGATCGTTTCTCAGCCCAATTGACCTCTGCTTGATATGTATGCACCTTAGATTAAATAAACCAATGTGAAGTAAGACCCCACTTCTGAAGTCACAGCTTCAGGAAAATGGATCACTGAGAGTCAGGTGAATGAGTCTGGGAAAAGTAAGGGGACTTCTAGAAGATTTAATCTGAATAGTGGGAATATTCTCATTTGAGTCTTGAAGTTTTCCTTTCTTCAGTGGCTAAATTACATCTTTTCTTTTTTTTTTCTTTGAATGAAGATTTTAATGGTCTCCACTCACAGGAGAAGCAAAGCATACAGGCCCACAGTCCTCCATGCCTCCCCTTTCTCCCCTGTGCACTGTATCCAATGTTGGGTGTTGGGGGACAGGGGTGTGTATGTGGCTTATGTTGTCTAGGCCTAGATGTTGACTCCCCCGTCCCCTAGATTCACCTATAGTCCCTTTTCCTATTCCCCCTCAGGGGGCTCTTCCCCCCTCCTCATAAAAGTCACACTGTAACAAGGTTGAGGGAAGAGGGCACAGGGAGGGGCAGGAGGATCTAGGAATCTACATCCCAGCCTGGCCCGGCCTGAGTCAGGGTGGAAAGTGAGTGCATGTGCCTATGTGTGTGTGTCACTGGGCATGACTGTGAGTTTTGGTCCGATCCTGTGAGCTCCAAGTTCTTCCCCATATCAGGCCTCTTTCAGAGGTAATATCTGGTACCTCCACTGCGGTCAGCACATCTGAGCTGTTCATACCACTTCTTTGGCAATGGTGGGGCTGCTGTGGGCGAGGCTGAGGCCTGGCGCCTCTCTGTCACCTCTGGCCCAGGGAAGGGAGGTGTGGAAGGCCAGGAGGGGAGACAGGTCAGCCTCAGGTGCTACTCCCTGGCTCCCCCAGGAGCCAGTAGGCCCGAACTGGGCCTTTGCCCTTCATTTCTACATCCCCTCGAAGCTCCAGCTCGAAACCACCAAACTCCTCTGGAATAGCCTTGGTCTCAGAAGACAAGTGGATCTTCAGGGCTTCCCCATTAGCCTCTATTCTTGAGGCCGTGTTGACTGTGTCCCCAAAGAGACAGTAACAGGGCATCTTCAGCCCTACCACACCAGCACGTGCACAGGGGTCGTGCAGGGAGCTGAAGCCTATCAGCGAGGGGGTGGGAGGGGTGTTTAGGGAGGTCAGTGGGAGGAATGGAGGGTGCTCATAGGATGGGGCTAGGGTGCTCCAGGAGAGATGGCAGGCGGGATCTGTGGCTGGTGGGAACCCGTGTGTGTGTGTGTGTGTGTGTGTGTGTGTGTGTGTGTGTCTGCGTGTGCGTCCAGTGATGATGGTCCTTTTTTTTTTTTTTTTTGAAACCCTGTAGTTCAGCACTTGATGTGATTGGTTGATGCCTGATATTATTGGTCGACGTGTTGCATTAAGAAAGCTTATGATAACCCACTCCTCCCTCCAACTCTCAATCTCTAACTTCTCCACACATTAATTTTTCTAGGTACTTCTCAGAAACACAAGCATTGTGCTTTGTGCCAATGCGGGGGGGGTAGGAAGAGGCACCCTTCCTACCCCCTTCCTACAGTATGAGGTACTGTCCTGAAGTACTTTATAGTCTAATTAGACAGAGAAAATATCAAAACATGACAAAAGAGCCAAACTACCAGGGAAGACAGAGTTCATAGGTGGGATCTGCCTTTTGGCCAGGGAAGCTTCAAAAAAACAAAAAAGATGGGATTTTAGCTCAATCAAATAGGATTACAGTAGGCTAAGAGGTGGAGAGAGGGCACTGAGAGGTGAGGGGACAAGGGTGAGATGAGGAAATAGGATGGAGGAAAAAGTAACTTAACAAAAGTAAGCAAACTAATGAAATAAAGCTGAGTATTGCATTCAGCCAAATATCTAAACAGCATCTAGTAGTTTTAGAAGGGAAAAACAATGAAGAAAAAAAACACCATCTGACTTAATTATTTGCAATTCTTCAAACTAGTTTATATAGGTATGTATTATTTCATAAGTTATATCTTGAGTACTGGTATCACAGGTCTCTAAAATTTACTTTGTGATGCATAATCCAGAGGGTACAGATGATGATACTTAAAAACTAAGTTCACTAATTGAATTCTATGTGAGACCCTCAGTGAATTTATTTGGAGAATGGCTTATATCAAGTGATTGAAAGTGATTCTTTATATTACTAATGTTATATATGTATGTATGTACTAGGGCTGGATTTGTCAACTATGTAGACATAGGACCATTAATAAGATTGACTAGTTGATGGTTGGTCCATGCTATCACTGAATCATACATAATAATCTAATTCAAAGAAGAACACTAACACTAGTATAAAATTATTTAAAAAATTGCTGTTTGAGATGTCTAAATCAGCTCATGGTAAACATCCTCTGTGCTAGGTTGAAGAAGTTTAAGCCTATCCAACAATGCACACTCCCAGGAAAACATCCTCAGCTGAAGATAGCTGACAATGTGGGTAACCTAACACCCAAGAAAAGATGGACAACTTCTATAAAACCTTGAAATCAGATTCACATTATCCTTGTGAAATTATTTTAGCTATTACTCCTTGAAATAAAATGCCACTTTCATAATGACAGCAAGATTTGGGGGACATTCTGTCACTTCGGTAACCTTGAAGTTGAAACAAAATGGAACACTGGTAAAGGAAACAGTGTTTGCATTTCACAAGGAATTCTACATTTCCCATGGGTTCTCTAAGCTCAGGAAACATCTTCAGAGAAAAAAATACTTCTCTTTTTTAGTATAAAGGATGTAAATTATAACAAATCAAATGGAGTGGGGATGACAAGGTCACTTAAAAGTACTTCTGTGATTAAATAGTCTGCATTCAAATTGTATTGTAACAGATTTTAATAACTGACAACTTGAATGAAAAGTGTTTTATTTCTGTAAAACTTTTCCGCAAAGAAAGCATGCTAAAAGAACATAGTTTTGTGTCTCACTTCACTCTCTGGAGAATACTAGAATAATATGCGTACTTGTACATGAGAAGAATTTATATCGTTTTAGAGGAAGAAGTGATCTTAGAGATCATCTAGTTCAAACATCTTGTTCTACAAATGAGGAGACAGGCCTAGAGGTCAAGATAAGATTGATGTTTAAGGAAGATTAGTCTGGCACCGTGGACATGACACTGCAGGTATAGTCTCAGGGACTGGTCTGGATAGGCCTGGGTCAGGCTGGGGTGTTTTCTCCAGTGGTTGGAAGTGCATGCCATCAGAAGGATAACTGTGAGTTGGAGCTCAAGTTAAGATGAAAGGGGCAGAGTCTGGCATCAGTTCCTAAGGAGTGATGGAAATATATGCCATAGCTGAGATTAGAACATTCTGGGAAATAGACTCCAAGACTCAACAACATTATAGGATGAAGACTAAAAGCTGCAAAGCAAGGACACATTTTTTTAAATGAATTTTCCTGTGATGTAGAAGACTTGACATATAATTTGGAGTCTCAGAGTTGGACTGCAAAGAATTAGTGCAAAAAAGATTGAATAAAATTGAGTGATATTGGGGCCTTAAAAAAGTCTGATAAATGCTCATTGGCCCATTTAACTCCTCTTTTTCTAGATTTATAGAAATTATTCCCTGTTGTTGTTACTTTCCTTTTGGGGACATTTTTGGTTATAGCTTTCTGAGAGGCCTTGTAAACAATTGGAAAATGGGTATATGGGCTTAGAAGCAGACAAATTGAGATTTGTTTCCTGGCTTTGATCCTGACTAGACAAATGGTGTTGGACAAATTACAAATCCTCTTTGAGTTTAAGTTTTTCATCTGCAAAATGGAGATGACAGTACCCTCTACTTCAAAGGTTGTTTTGAGAATAAGATAACTAGAATTCTAAGCACAGAATATACCTCCAGTAGCCCCAAGGCATTTTGAAAACAGGAAAATTAAGAAGCAGATTATTTGTTGATCATCCTAATAGCTCAGTACACCTTTCAAAGGGTTCACAAACTTTCACTTTTGTTGTCTCTTTTTCCCTTAAGTTTCCTGACCTGCAATCTGAATGGTTATTGACAATCTAAATAGTAATCAGTGTCTTTGTGAAAATAACTGAATAAGATCATTGGGCTGTAACAGCCCAGAGAGATGGTTTAATACAACAATTTCAATTTATAAAGAGGAAATTTAAGCCTGTAAAATTACTCACTATGATGACATGCAATGATTTCATAGGCCAGTACATTTTTTTAAAAAAATTAGAAGGTGGATGTAAGCTTGTTTTGTTCTTGCTGTTGTTTGTCCTTTGGATTTATCATCTAATATCACCATCTCTTCATACTAATTGTTGGTTGAGCGTTGCATTTACTGAACAAACTCTGAATTAAGCTTCAGTAACAAAGGGAAGTATATTTAATGCAACTGCACCTCATTGTGACATCTTTAAACTTTATTTGAGTGTTGACCTAAACTGATGGTGTGCTACATTGACTGAGAGGACAGTAATCTGGGACAAAAAAAAGTCCTGGATTAGAATCAAGAAAGACAATATGGGCATGGCTCTGTTTATATGGCCATGACTAGAGAATTAAAACCAGCTCTATGGTTTTAATAGATAAGTCTTACTAGCTCTCTGAACCTAATTTTCATCATGTAGAATATAAAAGAAATCCTCCAACAGATAAAAACTATAAATTGTGGAAAATACAAGACCCTGAGGAGTGAACAAAATTTAGGCAGATTCTGAAGAGATGTTGACAGTTGGATAAAGAAAATGACATGGCATGAGTTCCCCACTTTTTTTTTTTTTTTTTTTTTTTTTTTTTTTTTTTTACTGATTTTAGCTCAAGGTCAGAATGCAGTCAGCATACTTGGGGCAGCTAAAACTCCTATAAAAAACTGCAATCTTTCTGGAATGAAGAACCAATGACAGCCACTAGAAAGGGTGGGGGAAAATCCCAGAAGAAGAGTCAGAGAAGGTAAGCAACATGTTCTGTATATACAGTCTGTATAAATCCCTAACTGACCCCTGCACCACACAGGCATAGGGCAAGCAGCCTAGCTACCAATAAATAACTGAGTTGCTGTCCAAAAGAGAGTTTTCAGTTTGAGACAAGTCAAATTACCCACTAAGACAATAAAACATCAGTAATCTTTGCAAGAACATAACATAGTCTAGAGTCTCTATAACAGCACTCATAATATCCAGAATACAATCCAAAATTCAAAAATCTGGAAAATTTGATCTATTCTCAAGGGAAAAGACAATCAGTGGAAACTATGATAACTAATAACTCATATGTTGGAATTCATAGACAAGGATTTTAAAGCAGTTATTGTAATTATGCTCAATAACATAAAGGAATATATGCTTATAAAGAATGAAGAAATATAAAATAGAGGTATTCATTTACTTCTTCAGACAGTATATAACTATTCAATGCCTTCTATGAAGAGACAGTTCTTGCCTTCTTAGAGTTTATAGTCTAATAATAGCATAGTTGGTGGGATATAATGTCACTTTAGCTGCACTGTTTGTTCTATAAATCTATGATTCTGAGAATAGGGAATGGAGGAGGGTCCTTAATAAATACACAGATATCCAGACACTGCTGACTTGTACAGTAGGGATCTAACTGAGTTAAGGCCAGAGATATTAATTTGACTTCATAATTTCTATAGGCAGTGGCCCCAAAACAACTGACTAAATCAGGTCCTGACATATATTGACAGATGATTAATAATAATAATAATAACAGCAGCAGCAATTATAAGAGAAATAGCTCATGTTTGTATATATCTTAAAAGCTTACAAAATAACTTGTACTTTTATTATGAAATTTGAGCCTCCCAACCACCCTGTAAAATAGGGGGGCAAATATTCACATTTTGAAGGTCCATTTGGAAGTAAAAATTGGGGGGAGTATATCCATATAGAAATTTTCTTTTCAGAAACATGAATGGACTATAAAAATTACAGGCATTCACCCAAATCTTTATTTCTAGTAAGCTCTCAGTGGCAATCTAAATTTTACTGAAGGAAAACAAGTTTTACCTGACATGAAAGCAGCAATGAATAGCTGGGATTATCAAAGCATTGTGGCAACTGTCTTTTCCAGAAACCTATCCTAAGAATGAGTTGTTCAGTGATAATTAGAGAGTGAAACGCACACAGCTTCACATTTCAATGCTCCTTTCCAATTAGAATGGCATTAGAGTGAAAGTGTAGCCATATAATTGTAAAGAATAGATCTAATTTTCTCAATGTCACTGAAATATCACCTTTGGGGACTAACAGCACTGAATGATTACGCATATCATTTGGTAATTGTATTTTTATCCATTCAAGACTGGGAGCTGATTTTCTTAAAGTGGACATGCAATTAGACTATAAATGAACACACATCAACTGGCCCTCAAAAGATAGCAATATGTCAGCATTAACCCAGCTGCATTTTTAACTACTGTCAGTGGCAGTGTTTGCGGCTTGTCAACACTCAGCAGTGATGAACATAGGGATTCTGAGCTTGGCCTTTAATAATAAAAAAGAAAGAAAGTGACTGAGAAACTCTGAACTCAGGGAGAGTGGCCTTCACACACTGGCTGGCTATTGGATGTAATTTTTAAACAAGCTGTGATAGAAGATCAAGATTAAATTTCCACCATTGCTGCTAGATGCTAGTCTTTGAGAGCTGAAGACAGAATGTATATTAACAGAGAGGAGCCTATCATTTTATCTCATAGGCTGCAAAACAGATAATCCCTGAGGGGAAAAGAGGAGGTCTGAAGTGCCAATTAATCGTGGCATACATTGCTGGATATATTTCAGGTCAAGAGTGGAAATTTATATAGCCATCTGCATTTAAACAGCAGTTTCTAAAAGTAAAATGTATAGAAGAAGGTGAGGTTGAGGCTATAAGTTATGGCTTCAAGACCTCCTGAATACTACTAAGCTCTCTAATGCACAATCATAAATTTAAATAAATATAATTATTTGGTGTGTAGTTGAAGTCTCATTATCATACTAACCAAAAGCAAATTTGTGGACCAGTCTGATCCTTGGACTTAATAGGGAGCAATCTCAGGACATTTAAATGAGGGCATTTTTCACATGGGACAAACGATGAACAATAAGTTTGATTTTCCTGTCCTAACAATATAGCAGTTAACAACCATACCCCCCCTCATTATGATGGAGTGTTCACACCATGAAATGGAAATGTCAATAACTCCATTCTCATTACCACAGTTGTTAATGCAAGCCGATGAAATGCACTATTTCTGCATGAGACCTCGGCCAGAAATCAAAGCCTGTGGCATTTCTTATAGATCTCTGTGAAGGCCTTCCATACTTTAACATGTGGATGGGCTGCAGCTGTATCTGCACATGCAAAATGAATGTTTTGAGTCATTGTCTTAGAGTGCTCCCCCTCCCCAAGGAACATGACCTGTTGTCCTGGATGCAGTCCTAGGGTGTATAGGAGGGGATTTCTTACTGCCCTGGCTGCAGTGGGTGAGGTCAAGAGAAGCCAACAAAAAGGCAGTATCTGGAGAGAATGACAAATTAACTCGAGAGAGATCATATACCCTAATCACTAGCCTATAAGGTCGCTGACAGAGAAGACATGTGGAAATATGAAATAATCGTATACAGATGGGGAAACCAAATGACTATTGGAAAATCTGAAGCAGAAGGTAGGAAGGAGAGCCTGAGAAATTCCCCAGCTGTAAAGAATAAGTTAAGGCTTTCTTCTCCTTTTTAACTTCTCTTCCTCACTGTACACCCTACTTTAGCACTCATCCCCTGTATTACAGATTGGTAAGACCATCCTTGAGGTAACTGATAGACAATGTATGTCTTGAAAAAAGGATTATGGTTAATATTTCTGTATCCCTGGGTTAGGCACAAAATATTTGAAAAGCCTTCTTTTTGAATTAGACAATAGTTTTCTACTGCATTTAGAATAGAACCCAGACTTCTTACAGTGGACCATGATATGAGTCATTCCTACATCTCTAATTTTATCTCAACCTGCCATCTACCTTGTTTAATATGCCCTAGTTAAAAATAGATTGTTACAGTTTCCTGAATGCCCCAAGCTCTTTGTAAACAAATGATTTCTTTTGCCTAGACTTCCCTTTCCTTCCTCTCTTCATGCGGCTGAGCTTCTTTCATTAATGTCTTTTTTCTTATCTTTCAGTTCTCAGCTTAAATGTTACTGCCACAGAAAGATTTCCAGACTATACATACAATATATATATTTTTGTTATTTTTGTTATTCTCTTTTATAGCACCAGCTTTTACCCCTGTATGGTGATCAGCCACCCCGATCACCAGGAATTAGAGGATTCCTGGGATGCAGTTCCTTCCATACTAAAACTAAGAAAGTTTTAGGCAAACCAGGATGGTTGGTTACCCTACTTGTAGAACTTACTTAATTTGAACTATAATTTTGTTCATTTACTTGTGGAATGTCTATATCCCCAATTAAACATTAAGGTCCAAGGAGGTGGGAACCATGTCTTTTTTGTTCACCACTGTATACACTACACCTCTCACAGAGCCAGACAATTAGTAGGCACTCAATAAATATTGAATGAATAAATAAAAAATGAATCAAAAACCAGATACTGGGAGTTCAGAACAAGAAATGTACACAGAAGCATCAAGGAGCCAGTCAGTTAGACCAGAGGATGGCAAACTACAGCTTGTAAGACAAATACATTCCACCATCTGTTTTTCATACAGTCCATAAGATTGGTTTTTACATTTTTAAAAAAAGAAGAAAGTTTTGTACATGTTATATATTGTGTATGGCTACTTTTGCACTACAATGACAGAACTGAGCAGTGGTGATGTTGAGTTATTACAACAGTCTGAAAGGTCTGCAAAGCCTATAATGTTTTCTATCTTGCCCTTTACAGAAAAAGCTTGCTGATCCCCTCATGTAGAGTCCCAGAAACAAACTTCGTGGATTGGTGACTTAGGATAAGATAGGCCACCCTTATCCTCTGCCTATGGAGATTCCGGGAACCAAGACCCCCAACACAATTGAAGAGAAGATTCTCAGCAGTTTGGCAGGATGGGATCTAGAAAGTATAGTTATTTTATTGTACACTAGGGTTTATGACTGAGATTCATAACCATTAAACATGTTAAGATGATAAAGAATCTGTGAAGTCCTGCTGTCAATAAGCATATATAACTAATGTTTTCCAAAGTTATTTAATCCTGTATTTTTTGTTAGACTTATTAATGTCCTATGAAAGAAAGTTTTCTTTTCTAAAGAACACAGTTTGGAAAATGCTGCTGTAGTCCAACCTCCTTATTTTATCGGGGGAAGGCTGAGAATCAAAGGTGGTAACATGGACAAGATCACATAATTGGTAAATAGCAGAACTGGAACTCAAGATTTCTAACACCTCTAGTATAATTTTAAGTCTCTACAAATCTTTTTTGGGGGGGGGGCGGTACGTGGGCCTCTCACTGTTGTGGCCTCTCCCATTGCAGAGCACAGGCTCCGGACGCGCAGGCTCAGCGGCCATGGCTCACTGGCCCAGCCGCTCCATGGCACATGGGATCCTCCCGGACCGGGGCACGAACCCGTGTCCCCTGCATCGGCAGGCGGACTCTCAACCACTGCGCCACCAGGGAAGCCCTCTACAAATCATTTTGATTTAATCATGCAAAATTATCAAAACCAGATTGTTGACAGATGCAATAGAGTTTCTGAACTGATTTGAGTTTTTGACTGCATATCAGTTAAAGCTAAGTTGTTTTCATGGGAAGCATCAAAACTCACAAGCAGCAGGGTTTAGAGTGATTCCACATTTTAATAACTTTTTTTAGCCATTTAAAATATTGGTCAGTCAATCCAATGTAAAACAACATTCTACTAAACAATACACCAAATTGGACTTTGATGGAATTGACCGTCTGTTTAAACTGTCAGGCCAATTCAGGTTGTATCTAGGGGACAGTCCAAAATAATTTCTGAGAGTAAACACAAAACTTTTTAAAGTTAGGGGGAAATTAAATTTTCTGATCAGGCAGGAAAAGGATAGACTAGTCAATCTCTGCCTTCAAAGCCCTCCTTTTGCTGAAATTGACAAATTGGTTACTTTCATCAGTTTCTGCTTCTGTCAATTTCAGCAGCGTGGAATAGTCACACAAACACATCAATTTCAGGCCTAGAAGCTTGTCTCTTTTGAAATTGACAGGAACTAAAATGAAGGAAAGCCAAAGTGTCAGGTTCTCTGGAGGCCTTGGGAAGCAGCTGATATTGACTGATCTCTTCAGCAGGCCTGGTGCTCCAGGACCTTGATCCTGCTGTCTTGGTGCACTGGTTCCACACCAAGTTGCTGTCCCTAGGATCCTGTAGTGGGTGTTCCAAAGGGGCCACACATCCTCAAACTTAGGTCTTAAGGTCAACTGCAGCTAAGAATAAAATTGGCATAGTACAGAGTGTGATGATTTCAGAATTAGAAATATGAGTTCTGGGGCCACCACTTAACAAGCAATGAAATAATTTAGATTTTTGAGGTTCTTTTATGATCTGTAAATTGTAGTTAGTGATATCTGTGCTACTTAATAATAATAACACTAATAATAGCATTTATTGAGCAAAGTATTTTCCATTCATTATCCTATTTAATTTTAATCAACCTTTTTTGATCATTTTAGAAGAGAAAACTAAGGAATAGAGAAGTTAAGTTACTTTATGAATGTTGCACGATTAGTAAATCCTCACTTCCAGATTAATTATCCTGTTAAGGGTTAAATAATAGTATAAACTAATTGTGTTAAGGATTAATAACATAATATTAAATCATTAAATAATGTAATATTAAATCATTCTGGAAACTCTTAGGTGCTGTGCACTTCAGGTGTTATTATAATGGTCGTCATAATTTCCAAAGGATTCACTGTATTCACTGTTTTACTTTCATATTAAAAAATATGTAATCATTGCCTTGTATAATCCTGCAGTCAGTATGCTCATACTTGATTTAAGGAAGGATGTGAATAAAAGAATGATCTGATCCAAGTTAAATGTCCTGTACTACCAAATACAGATCCTTATTCCAAACACTTGGGATAAGAACCACAAGACCTACAAGGGTAATTTTAAGCTCTCTGGGTATGGCCTCTGTATAGGCTAAAACTCACTCTATTCTGACTGACATATTTCCATTTTCATTGTCTCTTTTATGAAATGAATTTCAAGACTAAGGATATGCATACTTGTTTATTCAAATGTCCTTGGACATCATTCAATGATATCCATCCCATTGCTGTCAACACAGACATACACTATTCCTCCTTCTCCTCCTCACTCTTCCTCCTCACTTTTATTTAGTATATAATTTGTTTAAGCATCTCAATAAATTTAAAGCTTTTATGGAGGCTTCTAAAGAAGACATACAGATATAGAAAGGTGCTGAAGATTACTTCTCATCTTCTGGTTCCTCTCCTGACCTCTTCCTTCTTTTCTTCCTGCATTATTTATCTTCTTCTTTCCATCTCTTTTTCTTTCTACAGATACTTACTGAGCTACCATGTGGCTGGTATCTTGCTAAGTGCTGAGGCAAGGTGCATCATTTTTTTCCCTCATGTCACTTAGAATTTAGTGAGGTTTGACAGACATTAAATGAAAATTATTTATAAATGCCAATGTGATAAGTGTGCAGAAAAAAATACAAGATGGTGGGCTTCCCTGGTGGCGCAGTGGTTGAGAGTCCGCCTGCCGATGCAGGGGACACGGGTTCGTGCCCCGGTCTGGGAAGATCCCACATGCCGCGGAGCGGCTGGGCCCGTGAGCCATGGCCACTGAGCCTGCGAGTCCGGAGCCTGTGCTCCGCAACGGGAGAGGCCACAACAGTGAGAGGCCCGCATACCGCAAAAAAAAAAAAAAAAAAAATACAAGATGGTTTGAAATAGAATAACATGTCCCTTACTTAGACTAGGGGATGAGGAAGGCTCGAATTGAATCCTTAGATTAATGTCCCTTTGACATGCACATAATTTCTAAGGTTTTAACATAAATGCAGCCCACACTGATTTCCTGCCTTTGATGACTATACATAATGAGTGACAGCCAGCTTTGGTTTTCCAATGCAGTCATGAAAATGGACAGAAAAAAAAATAAGGTTTACTATTTCTTAATCTAATAGTTGTCTTAACAGCCAAGGCCAATAAACAATTGTGCAATTCAATTAGTTTATTGGACAAAGATCTGGAAAGAGCTAATCTTATCAGTTGCACAAATTTAACTTAAAACTCTGTTTCTGTTTCACTCTATTTTTGAGGTTTCACAGGTAAGATTTGGAACATAAACTCAGGCTTGGGAAGGGAAGGGAAGGGAAAGAAACCAGCCTGACACGCGACAAAGCCCCAGAGCATCAGTGTTTACCATGCCTAATGTGCTATGTCTGTCTACGCTGACCTGCCAGTTCAGGTTGCCCCTTCATAATTTGGCATTTTTTCTCTGAAAGCAGAGAGGTGCTTGTACTCTCAGAGCCTTCCTGAGACTCATTTGTTTGAAAGCTAATTTGTTACCTTGAGAATTCTATTCATCAGTGTCCCCTTCCATTCCCTGCACTGAGAGCCTGTAGCCCTTTGTCACTTTGATGTATGCACAGCATCTATATTCAAGTAATTTATTCACAGACTGAAATCACTAATCCCAGTTTGGGCTGGAGTGTGTTTACTTGGTCACTCACACTCTGTTAAGCTGAGGCATTGAAAGAGGGTCACTCATAGCTGTCCTTCCCTTTACAACTTTTGGAGCCATGTATTGCAAACCATTTTATCAAAGAGCCATAGGTAGCAGTTTGTGAAGATGTACTGGGAATCAGCTAATGGACAGAAAGTACCTGCTCTGACACGTTAATTCCCTTCCCTGTCAGCCTACATCACTGTAGAGCATGCATGATGGGAAGCAAGGTCCCATCACACCATGGCACCTGCTGCTTTTCCATCTGCCGAGCGCAATAGCTCCTTTGATTGCCCATTTTTCAGCCTAATGGCTTATTCCTTTTCTCTTAGTACAGTTTTTACATTTTATTGTGATTTTAAGTCAGTTAAAAAATTTTCTCATCTGTTTGGCACACCAAGGATGTTGATAAAAGAATAACATAAATAATATTCTAAACCGTACCCAAATTGAGATTGCTCCAAGAGCTGCAGTTCAGTGTTTAGTCTGATAAAGTTGTCATGGCAATAATGTCCCCTGAGAATAAAAGTGCCACGTGCATGGTTGATTAAAGGAAATAGCTCAGATGGTACACAAACTGGTAAATATTGAACCTACGAACTATTATACTAGCCACAGTTTTATTTTGCTTTTTTTCTGCTTGGATTTTTTTTTTTTTTTTTTTTTTGGTGTGTGGGGGGAATAGTCCAATGATTCACATCTCTCTCTTTTTTTACTTGAGGATTTATGTTGTTAAAATCTCTTGGAATAGATATTGGCAGTGCTCCCAAACCGGCCTTTGGATTCTGTGTAAAGCTGTTGATTTGGCTGGATTAGTCAAAGCAGCAGATCATTATTACATATTGAACATCTGTCAAAAATAGCACTAACAATTATCAGATACATTCTCTATCGTGAAGATTTGGTCTTGAGTAGTTAAGAGGAACTTTCTGTAAATCTAAATCAATAGGACTATTTACTCAACACGAGAAAAAGAAATAGAACTGTCTTTAATTAATGTGAGGATAAAATAATAGGAATACTGTATTTGGGTATTTAAAATTAGGGTAGGTTGAAGCTACTATTTTCTGAGGGGTCAGAGCCAACCCATCTTCCTAAGTTTCAAGTAAATGAGAGAGAAAAATGGGTGCTTTAGGGGGGAAATGTGAGCCCTGATGTTACCTGGAATGTAGAATTTTTCTTTACTATCTGTAGGAAGAAATGCCTTATGATTTATGTTTACATATATCACATTCATTGGTGGAGTGAAACATCAGAATGCTGCAGTATATAGTAAGAAGATCTCATAGGCTGTGGGAATGAGAGGATAAATAGCATACAAACTTCTGGGAAAACAAGAGTGGGAAGGCACTTCAGAAAATACTTATTTGTGTAGTCATACATTAAAGTTCAAAAAGCTCTCATCTACTAACCACACCCCAGGGAGCTAATCATATAATTATGAACCTAACTAAACCTGTAAAGACCAGTAAGATGCCAGACATTTTCAGTAGGATTTGAAAGGAAGTTGGAATATAGCACCCATACTGATGGACAAAACAAAAACAATCTTCAGCTAAAGGGTACCGTAAAGTCCTAGACCCTGAAACTGGAGAATGAAAAAGGGACATGAAAATGGTGAAAGAAATGGAGGGATCTCAGTACAAGCAAGGGGAGAATTCTTCATTTTGAAAATGTTTACTCTTTAGCAGCTCAGGTTTAGACATTGAGCTAGGTACTGTAAGGAGAAGCAGAAAGAAATACAACTTTATCTTTATCCATCAGGAGATTATAATTAAACAGAGAAAGGAGATTATATCTATATCAAGAGAAGACATGAAGGAGGAGGCAAGTAGAAGTGCTCTGTGTGTTGAGCCTGGGGTGGGCTAACTCCAAGCTTCTTGTAGTGGAGAGGCCAATGTTAATGAACTATCTTGCAGGTGTTGTCAATCTAAGCAAAGTCTGCCCTGGACTAGATGTGGGAGGGCAGGATCTATGATTAAGTAAAAACCTTAACAGTGTGGAAAGCCAGAGCCCAAGAAAGGATGTGACCAAAATTCATAATGACAAATGGAACAGGTTGAACACAAATTTCTTTCCCAAAGGGAGAAATAGAGAAGTGCTAGAAACAGGGAAGGTCTCCTTTGAGCAATGCATTAGCATCCTTCCCAGATAAAAAAGGAAGAATGAAGGGAGGGAAGGAGGGAAGGAAAAAGTAGGGAGGGGGCCAGGGAGGAGAAAAGTTCTGCTTTCCACAGTGAAAAGTAATCTTGTGGAACTGGTTGCTCTAAGTTGGTATGGATTGATTATGCTGTATGTTCCAATAGTATAAGAGTGTTTGCATAAACTCATGGATGGCAGATTCACATTCATACTTGAGAGAATCCAAAGTAAGAGAGGCAGGATGCTCTAGTGTAAAAAGCACTGGGTTGAGAGTCAGAAAACTCAGGATGGAATCTGCCTGCTTCATGAGCTATTTTGTATGATTTGGGGCAAGTTAAATTACCTTAGTTTTCTCATTTGAATAAAGAACATACAATACCTGTTTCACAGGATGGTTAGAGTAAAGGAGACAATGGATGTGAAAGACTTTTAATAAACTTCTTATTAGCAAACACACACATTCCTTGACACTGATGTTAGAAAGGACAATTTTATCTTCCCATTAAATTATTCTTCCTGACTGGTAAATTCCACTCAAATTTATAAACAGTGCTTCTGGTGAGAAGTAGAAGCAAGCAAAATGGACAAATGGGTTGTTATTATACCTAATCATAGCACAGTACTGTCCTGCCTCCTTTTGAGTCTGTTAGGCTTCAGTGAAAATTCATGCCTTATGCAGTGGCTCAGGCACAATGCCTGGCAGAAGTCAGAGCACTCAGGCCCAATCCTTTACATGCAGGAGGCAGGCATGCTTTGTGTGCTACAAGGAGACTTGTATAGATTAGCAAGGCCATGCAAAGTATTTTCCTTCTAGTCAATCATCATTTTAAAAGCAACTTGGTTTGTGTATAACAATTTGATAAAGTTATATATTATACCAAAAATAGAAATAAAATAAAATCCTGAACTACAGACAGGGACTAGAATTAACTGTACTGAACAAAGACAGCTGTGACCCTACTGCAGTACTGTGATGGAGAGCTACTGGCTTGACAGCTCCAGGCTGTTTCAGATACAATGACATGAGAGACATTACTCTCAGCTCTGCCTTTCTCAGGTGGCAGAACAGTGAAAGGAGGAGGCTGAGGTGCTTTTTAGTGGGTACAGGGTTATCCAAGAATAGCAGATACATTTATGTCATTAATTATTTAAAAGAGAATGGCAAAGTGCTCCCCTTCTCCTTATGTCTACTCTAACATGCTCTTTGACTAAAGGGTGGGAAACAGGAATGTATAATTTTCCCCTAAAGATCTGTGCATGCTCTGGTGTGCAGCTGTATATGAAGGTGGTGTTGAATTGATCAGGGTGCAGTATCCTGACAACCACTGTTTTTTATCAGAACAGGTTATTCTACCACCACATATTTTATTAAGTCATCAATTCAAACATTTTATCTGACTGCCTGAAGAGATTTTACACCAGTTCATTTATTTCCCTTGTTTCAGATGATAGGCACTTTGAATTTTCTTAGCTGGCTATCACTCAAGTCCATTTCTTGGTTAAGAGTTAGCTATCAGTAGTTTAAGGTATGACCCAGCCATGGCCAAACCCCTTCAGTCTTCTTGGCTGTAACTGAACTCCAAAGTGAGCTATTAGTATATTTGGGGGAAGTATTTTGTTCCTCTTTAACAACCTAGACAACAATTAATTCAGGCTATTGCCCTAAATCTGTTCCTCCAAGGTCACATGAGCCAATTCCTGCTATCAACAGGACAAAAGGGGCAGCTGCTCAGGGCTAACTCTGATAGGGGAAACTACTGCTTTCTGCCTTCTGCGGAGGAGGGGCAGGCAGCTTAGTGAATAGGCACTTTTGCAAGAGCCCAAATAAGGGACTGTTTACACATCCTGAAACCTAATCGTTTTTATACCACATTTTTTTCTGTCATGCTGTCCTTTGGGCTGGTCTCCTATGGTCCTCACTCCCTCGATAAGTCAAGGCTATGTCCTCTATACTTGTCTTCATTCTGTTCCCAGTAATAGAACAAATAGTATGTAAGTGACTCTTAAAGGCTAGCCTGGAACTGAACCACATCTTACAGGAAACCTCAGAATCTCAAAAATTCTCCTGATGGTTGTAGAAATGCCATTCTAAAGCATGAAAGGCAAAAACCTATAGGTTAGCTGGGCTGAGAACTGTGGATAGACAGATGGAATTGAATGTTTAGATGTTGATAGCCAAAATTTGGTACAAAAAATTAGGTACTTTAAAAATAGCGTGGAAGAAGACATATAGATGGCAAATAAGCTTGCAAAAAAAGATGTTCCATATCCTATGTCACAAGGGAAATGCAATTTAAAACAACAATGAGATACAACTACACACCTATTAGAATGGCTCAAATCCAGAATTATGACAACACCAAATGCTGGTCAGGATGTGGAGCAACAGGACTCTCATGCATTGCTGGTGGGAATGCAAAAATGGTATGGTCACTTTGGAAGATAGTTTGGCAACTTCTTACAAAATTAAGCATACTCCTACCATATGATCCAGCAATCACCCTCCTTGGTATTTACCCAAAGGAGTTGAAAACTATGTCCACACAAAAACTTGCACATGAACGTTTATAGCAGCTTTATTCATAATTGCCAAAACTTGGAAGCAACCACAATGTCCTTGAGTAGGTGAACAAATAAAGAAACTGTGTCATATCTAGATAATGAAATATTATTTAGTGCTAAAAAGAAATGAGTTATCAAGCCATAAAAAGACATGGAGGAAACTTAAATGCATATCACTAAGTGGAAGAAGCCAATCTGAGAAGGCTAAATTCTGTATAACTCCAACTATATGACATTCTGGAACAGGCAAAACTATGGAGACAGTAAAATGATCAGTGGTTGCCAGGGATCACAGGGAGGAAAGGATGAATAGGTGGAGCACAGAGAATTTTTAGGGCAATGAAACTATTCTATACGATGTTATAATGGTAGATATATATTATTAGACATTTATTCATAACCATAGAATGTACAAGACCAAGAATTAACTGTAATGTAAACTATGGTCTTTGAATGATAATTATGTGTCAATATAATCCCATTAATTGTAATAAATGTATCACTATGGTGGATGTTATTGATGATGGGAGAAGCTATACATGTGTGGGGGAATGGAGTATATGGTAATCTCTGTACCTTCTGCTCAATTTTGCTGTGAATCTAAAATTGCTGTAAAAAGTGAAGTCCAATTTAAACAATAGCTTAGAATAAATATTGGTGCTTTTAATACAAAGAAGCAAAGGATAAAGGCCAAAAATGAAAGTTCTAGGAGAAAGAAACTAGTTGAGTTTGGGTTGGTGTAAGAAGAATTTATAGAAAAGGTGGAGTTTAAACTGGTTCTGGAAGAATAGATATGTGGAGAAGAGCTAGTAGGAAATGCATGGCACATGGATTGGGGTGGAGAGGCACCATGCATGCTTTTGGAATCACTGAATAATTCAAACTATTTCCAGTCTTTCAGTCTTTCCATTCACCTCCTTGAAAGTATGCTATGTGCCCTTATACAAATTCTTCCCAAGAATTTGGGAAGAATTTGTATAAGGAAACATAGCATTTGCATAAGGGAAGAATTTGTATAAGGGCACATAGCATACTTTCAAGGAGGTGAATGGAAAGACTAACCTGGTCACTCTGAGTAGGATTATTAAGAACCGAGAGGAAGGATGGATGCAGGAGGTATTATGAAAGATGGACTGTCAGACTTCTCACATGGATTGGTTGTGGGGCATGAGTAGCATGGACTCTTAAGGTCAACATTTTGTGGAAAACTAGTAGAGTCATTTACTCTTCAATGGGGAAGGGGTAGACCTCCATCATTGTTGATGTTCAGAAAGGCTACTCAGAGATGCAACTCATTAGGTAATCTCTTATTCTTGCCAACATTTTTTATAGTTTGAAAATAAATGCATTTTTATAAATGTAAGATTTAGTGACATCATGGCTATAGAACGAAAGAAAACAATCTTTTACTTGTTAATCATAAAATTAGTGTATAGTTATTGAA
Organism: Mesoplodon mirus; assembly: GCF_964341445.2. Classification (NCBI taxonomy): domain Eukaryota; kingdom Metazoa; phylum Chordata; class Mammalia; order Artiodactyla; family Ziphiidae; genus Mesoplodon; species Mesoplodon mirus. The sequence goes on along the minus strand of NC_138979.1, from coordinate 99,752,038 downwards.
TAAAATTCATTAAAAAGTATATTAAGGAAAAATCTCCCACTCAGCCTTATCCCTTAAATGCATTTTAAAGAATTTTGTTATATTCATATTTAATCTTTTCTCTTTACACATTTTTGGTTATATAATTCTAATCAGATTGCATGTGGAATTCTCTATACAATTATATGCCAACAAACTAGACAACCTAAAAGAAATGGACAAATTTCTACAAACATACCACCTGCCAAGACTAAATCAGAAAGAAACATAATCTGAATGAACTGATCATTAGTAGTGAAATTGAATTTGTAAAAAACAAAACAAAAAACTCCCAGCAAACAAAAGTACGGGAGGACTGGATGGCTTCACAGGGGGAATTCTACCAAACATATAAAGAAGAGCTAATACCTATTCTTCTCAACTATTCCAGAAAATTAAAGAGGACTGAACACTTCCCAAGTCATTCTGTGAGGCCTCCATTACCCTGACACTAAAACAAGAGAAAGACACTACAAAAAAAGAAAATGACAGGTCAATATTTTTGTTGAACATAGACACAAAAATCCTCAACAAAATATGTGCAAACTGAATCCAGCAGTAAATAAAAAGGATTATACATCAGGATCAAGTGGGATTTATTCCAGGGATGAAAGGATGATTCAGTATTCACAAATCAATTGATGTGATACACCACATTAAGAAAGGAAGAATAAAAATCACACGATCAGGCTTCCCTGGTGGCGCAGTGGTTGGGAGTCTGCCTGCCGATGCAGGGGACGCAGGTTTGTGCCCCGGTCCGGGAGGATCCTGCATGCCACGGAGCAGCTGGGCCTGTGAGCCATGGCCGCTGGGCCTGCGCGTCCAGAGCCTGTGCTCCGTGACGGGAGAGGCCACAGCGGTGGGAGGCCCACGTACCGCAAAAAAAAAAAAAAAAAAAAAAATCACATGATCATCTCAATAGATGCAGAAAAAGCATTTGATAAAATTCAACATCCACTCATCAAGAAACTCTCTTCAAAGTGGGTATAGAGGAAACATATCTCAACGTAATAAAGGCTGTTTATGATAAACCCACAGTTAACATCATATTCAATGGTAAAAAGCTGAAAGCCTTTCCATGAAAATCAGGAAAAAGACAAGCATGCCCACTCTCACCACTTCTATGTTACATAGTATTGGAAGTCCTAGCCACAGCAATCATACAAGAAAAATAAATAAAAGGCATCCAAATTGGAAGGGAAGAAATAAAACTGTCACTATTTGTAGATGATACAATACTATATATGAAAAACCCTAAAGTCTTCACCAAAAAGCTACTAGAATAAATGAATTCAGTAACACTGCAGGATACATGACCAATATAAAGAAATCTGTTGCTTTTCTATACACTAATAGTGAAGTACCAGAAAGACAAAATAACAAGACAATCCTATTTACAATTGCATCATAAAGAATAAAATGCCTAGGAATAAACTTAACCAAGGAGGTGAAAGACCTGTACTCTGAAAACCATATGACACTGATGAAGGAAATTGAAGATGATACAAAGAAATGGAAAGATATATTGTGTTCTTTAATTGAAAGAATATTGTTGAAATGTCCATATTACCCAAAGCAATCTACAGATTTAATACAATCCTTATCAAAATACCCATGACATTTTTCACAGAATTAGAACAAATCATTCTAAAATCATATGGAAGCATAAAAAACTCCAAATTGCCAATGCAATCTTGAGAAAAAAGAACAAAGCTGAAATTGTCACCCTCCCAGACTTCAGACTAAACTACAAAGCTATAGTAATCAAAATAGCATGGTACTGGCACAAAAACAGACACATAGACCGATAGAACAGAATAGAGAGCTCAGTAATAAACCCACGCAACTAACAGTCAATTAATCTATGACAAAATAGGCAAGACTATACAATGGAGAAAAGACAGTCTCTTCAGTAAGTGGTGCTAAGAAAATTGAACAGTTACATGTAGAACAATGAGATTAGAACATTTCCTCACAACATATATGAAAATAAACTCAAAATGGAATAAAAACCTAAATTTAAGACTAGAAACCATAAAACTCCTAGAAGAGAACATAGGAAGAACACTCTTTGGCATAAATCATAGCAAATATTTTTGGATCTGTATCCTAAGGCAAAGGAAACAAAAGAAAAAATACACAAATGGGACGTAGTTAAACTTAAAAGCTTTTGCACAGTAAAGGGAACCACTGACAAAACAAAAAGACAATCTACCAAATGGGAGAAAATATTTGTAAATGATATGACCGATAGGGGTTAATATCCAAAATATACAAACAGCTCATACAACTCAATATTAAAAAATATTCTATTAAAGAATAGGAAGAAGACCTGAACAGATATTTTTCCAAAGAATACATACAGATGGCTAAACAGGCATATGACAAGGTGCTCAACATCACTAATTATTAGAGAATTGTAACTCAAAACCACGATATCACCTCCCATCTGTCAAAATGGCTATCATCAAAAAGACCACAAATAACAAATATTGGAGAGGATGTGGAGAAAAGGGAACCCTTGTACACTGCTGGTGGGAATGCAAATTGGTGCAGCCACTATGGAAAATAGTATGAGCTTCCTTAGAAAATAGGATGCATGAATTTTTTCAAATTAGAGTTTTCGTCTTTTTCAGATATATGCCCAGGAGTGGGATTGCTGGATCATATGGTAACTCTGTTTTTATTTTTTAAGGAACCTCCGTACTGTTCTCCATAGATACATACATCCCAATGTTCATAGCAGCACTATTTACAATAGCCAAGACATGGAAGCAACCTAAATGTCCATCCATAGATGAATAAGTGTATACACACATACACACACACACACACAATGGAATATTACTCAGCCATAAAAATGAATAAAAATTTGCCATTTGCAAAAATGTGGATAAATCTAGAGAGTATTATGGTTAGTGAAATAAGTCAGACAAAAACAAATAATGTATGTTATCACTTATGTGTGATATCTAAAAAATAAAACAAATATTTATATAAAATAGAAACAGACTCACAGATATAGAAAACAAACTAGTGGATACCAGCGGGGAAAGGGAAGGGGGGCAGAGCAAGATTGGTGTATGGGATTAAGAGATACAACTACTATGTATAAAATAAATAAGCATAAGGATATATTATACAGCACAGGGAAATACAGCCATTATTTTGTAATAATCTTAAATGGAATCTATAAAATTTTTGAATCACTATGCTGTACACCTGAAACTAATAGGATATTGGGAATCAACTATATGTCAATAAAAAATAAAATAAATAAAAATATATATTTCAGAAGCCAAAGTAAAAGAAGATATGGGGGTGTGTGTGTGTAATACAATGGAATACTATTCAGCCATGAGAAAAATGGAAATACTGCATTTTGTGAGAACATGAACCTTGAGGACATTATGCTAAGAGAGATATGTCAGACAGAAAATGACAAATACTGTATGATATCCCATACGTGGTAACTAAAAAACAAACTCAAAAAACAGAGTGGAATGGTGGTTCCCAAGGGCTGGGAATGAGGAAATAAGAGAAATGTTGCTTAAGGATACATACTTGCATTTAGTAGATAAATATATCCCGGAGATCAAATACACAGTTTAGTGATTATAGACAATAAAACTGTATTATAAATATTAAACTTGCTAAGAGACTACTTCTGAATTGTTCCCACGACTACAAGAAATGATAAGTATGTGATGTATTAGAGGTGTTAGCTACTGCTATAATGGCAACTGCACTGCAATAGTAAACGTATAAAATCAATATGTTGATTTACTTAAACTTACACTATTGTTATATGCCAATTATATCTCTATAAAATACCCTAAAATAGTTTTATCAAACACACACACACTCACACACACACACAGTCCTCCCTTGGTATCTGCCAGGGATTGTTTCCAGGACTCCTGCAAGGATACCAAAATCTGAGGATACTCAATTCCCTTATACAAAGTAGTGCATTATTTGCATATAACCTATGCACATCTTCCCATATACTTTGAACCATCTCTAGATTATTTATATTATCTACTGTAATGTAAATGCTATGTAAATAGTTGACAGCACATGGCAAAATTAAGTTTTGCTCTTTGGAACTTTCTGAAACTTTTTCCAAATATTTTTGAGCCATGATTAGTTGAATCCATGCATGTGGAACCCATGGATATGAAGGACCGACTGTACATGTATACATATATTGTATATATATGTATGTATATTCCTAATTACAATAGGTTAAGTTTTGCATGGTGATTAGATTTATTTTCTTTTTATTTTGTCTTCTATGAGTTTGGAGGTTGTATTTTCCATATCCATTCTTTTAGTAATTACCACAGATACTTTAACATGGATACTTCAAAAGTCTGATGTTAATCATTATTTTTACCCTCTTCTCAAATGAAAAGACATCAGAATGTTTCAGATCAATCAATCTGCTCTCAATTAGAGTATATGGGTTTTTTCTTTTCATTTGACAAAATATATATTATTATTTTATATAGCCAATATTTGTTTAGATTTGCCTACATAAGTCTTTGCTCACCATTTCTTTCTGCATCTGTGCCTTTCCATTTGGCATTACTGCTACTTGAAGCTCACTGTTGAGAATCACCTTTAATAAGAATCTGTTGGTGGTAAATTCTGGTATCTTTTAGCCTGGATGTGTTACTTTTTTCCCTTCCTATTGTTGAAAGGTACTTTCACCATGTATTCCATTAAGTTGATAGTTATTTTTTCTTAGCATTTAAAAATATCATTCATTGTCTTCTGGTTTTCATTATTGTTGTGGGGAAAAAAAATCAATCGAGCTATTTACAATGCCTTTGTAGAAACATCTTTACTTTCTAGATGTTTTACAGATCTTTCTGCCTTTATTGTTTTACAGTTTCACTGTAGTTTATATCTAGATGAGAATTTCCTTTTATTGATATTGCCTGGAATTTTTTTGACTTCTCAAATCTGAGGATCAGTTGTTTTTTAAACTTTAGTGTATCTCTTGAACTATTGCTTCTGATACATTCTCTTTATTATTTCCTTATGAAACATTCTCCTTATTATTTCCCTATGAAACTCTAATTAGACATCTTTTAGAACTTCTCATTCTCTCTTTAGTGTCTCTTAATCCTACTTCATATTCTGTCCTTTAAACACTACTGCATTATGCATAATTCATTCAGATCTGTATTCCATTTCACTGATTTTTTTTCCTCAGTCATGTTCAATCAGTTAAGCCATCCATTGAATTTTTTATTTCAATGATTATATTTTTATTTCTGGAAATTCTATTTGGTCTTTTCATATCTGTTTTGTTGTTTTTTATTATTTTGTGTTCCTTTTTCATATTTTTAAGCCTCTCTTATTTCTTTAGATATGTTAAACATGCCTTTTGTATACTCTTTGATAATATCTGAATTCTCTGCAACACTTATTCTGCTGTTGTTTCTGGTTGGCAATTGCTCATGATACATTGTGATATTTGACTGTAAGTACATGTTCCTTGGAACTTTATTTGTAGGAATTATCTGAAAAGTGGTTTAAAGTTGGGTCTCTTCAGATACGAGTTGTCTTTGCTTCTGATGTTGGCTGGGATACTACCAACCTGCAGATTACTTCTATTTCTCACCTTGAGTTTTTCTGACCATAAACCTGTGTGAACACTGGCTTGTGGTTATATATGCTCAAGGGAGATTGATTTACCCTCTACCTTGCTATGTTTTTTTCTGCATAGTAAATTTGTTTCTCATGTACCCTTACAATGAGAATGTCGACCTTTGGGATCCCAGCTTAATGCTGGAGTCTTCTATTAGATTTTCCTCCTTAGGTGTGTCTTAGGCTCTATTTCCTGTATCTCATTCAGGGTGACCCTGAGCAGATATTAAATCAGAAGCTCAAAGTTACCAGGATTTGGCAAATGCCGTTAGAGCAAATTCTGGGCTACCCATAGGCTTACCTAAGAATGATTGTTTCTTTTACTTGTTTTGGGTATCTGAAGATTCATCAAAACAAAAAAACAATACATAGCATTTTTATTGTTTTCAGTGGGAGGGTTACGGAGAAAATCTCAGTACACCATATTGCCAGAATCAGAAGTCAAGTCAGAAGTCAGGTTTTTAAAAAATCACTCAACATTATATCAAAAGTATTCCACATAATATTTGTAATCATTATTGTAATAGCAAATGGAGTTTCTTTGCCATTCCCTAATTTTTTACTATTATTTTTTAAAGAGCAATGCTATAAATACATTTAAAAATAACATTTTCTGTATACTTGAAGTTATTTTCATAGGCTATATTACCAGTGTAGTATTGCTGGACTAAAGGGATGCATATTTTAAGGTTGTTGATATACTTCACAAAAGCACTTTTCAAAAGCATGGTAACAATTTACATTTTCATTAATTAAAATGAGAGGGCTCTATATCCTCATCATTATTTGGTGTTATTGTTAATACTTTATATTTTCCAATTTGATAAGGGACTTTTCTTTAAAAGCAAAAACATATTTGTCTTAAAATCTATTTGTGATTATATTTTTAAAGTTTAAGAAGTTCCATTTGTTCTGTGTTTACATATTTATATGTATGTTTATTATTGGAAGTAAATACAGAACAGCTAACCTCTGAGATGGGTGGTAAAAATAAACATTTGTCAGGTCTAGAATATTTTGGTTATCTCTCTCTTTACTCTTCCTCCACTCCCTTCCTTCTGACATTTAGGGAAATGTTTTTTAAAAATATAATATACCCTATCTCTAGAATGCCTTCTTCTGGAGGTGCCCAGAGGCCACCCAGTGTCCTCATATAAATCCTGGTAAACTCCTCTCTTTAATCCACTCTATCCTCAGAATAAACCAGTTCATTTATGGTCACTAGTTTTCCAGCTTAACAACGACAACAAACAGTAAGAAAACACAAACCTTAGAAACACAAAAACTCCATTTTTCCCTTGGGACTTTATATATATATATATATATATATATATATATATATATATATATATATGGTCAAATAGTTTGTGAATACACAAAATACTTTGTACATGTGGAGGACAGTCAGAGAGGGAAGACAGCAATCAATATTCCAAAATTATTTTTTCAGAAAATAAACATTTTTTCCTACTTAGAATAATTTTTATGTGCAGACAGTGCAAAGCATCCCCCTTGAAGGCAAGTCTTCTGTAGCAGTAGCCAAAGGAGGGGGTTGCCTCTGTGCCACCAGCATTTATAGTCTCAGCTTCCTGAGGACCTGCTCCCTCACAGCATCACCTGAACCTGTCTCCCCACAGCCTCAAAGCTTTGTTTCCGATAAGGTGCCTCTTGCCTCCCAACCGCCCCCCCCCCCACCAAGGTGACTGGTCACCTCTCTCAAGGAAAGCCCCTGTAGTCCTGATGGGTGCTTCTCTCTGAGAGCTCTCCAGGAAACCTGGCTGCTGATAGCTATTCAGCTTTTCAGCTTTGTTTCCCTGGAGAGACTGGTTTCAAATCAGCAGCTGCCTGCCTGGGCTTGCATTCTTTGTGTCCCAATTGGGACAACCAGGATCTTGAACGATTCTCACGCAAGGTTGCAACACATGCAGAAAGGGTCACCAATTCTCCTAGTGTTGCTCTTTGAAGTAATTATTTTCTATTTAAATTCTTTTTTTTTTTTTTTTTTTTTACAATATCCTAAAGGTTGTTCAGATTCTGTCTGACAGATTGACTTTAAAAAATGGAGAACAATTAGCCAATCATTCTGTTTTTAAAGGTCAGGTTTGACTGATTTTACCCAGAAGGATATCTGCACACCTTCAGAGGGAAATGGTTTGTAGTTTGAGTTGTTTGTAAATGTTCGATTTATTTTCTGATGGCCTGTTGCTCCCTATCCACAGCAATTGGCTGTCTTTTGGTTTTCCTAACTTGTTTCACTTCAGGAGGAAGGCGATTATTTCAATTCACTCCATCTGAGACTGTGTGAATCATTTAACAACTCCCAGGCATCAGTCACAGGCTTCCCAGTTTAATTCCCAATCCCATATGCTTTAGCCTTTCTATTCCCAACTGCTTTCCCCATGGTTACAGCCAACCAAACATCTTTTTTTTTAAGAGAGGAATAGAAGTTTGTTTTCCAAGGAAGTATAGAGCATGGAAGAAGGTAATTCAGATTTCTGACGTTTTAAAACATGCTTCCTATGGGATATGCCACAGAATACTCAGTGTAGTCAGAAAACACTAGTAAAGGGCTTTTACCTGGACAGAGTGGAGTTGAAGCTCGAACTCTGCTACCTCTTAGCTTTGTGACTTTGGGCCTGTTTCTCCGTCTGTAAAATGAGATGTGCCTACTGGGTTCCCTGTCACTTTCCCATCCACAAATGTATGGCCATTACTATATGTGTTAGACGATTAAGGTCTTAGGAATGTCTAATGGCAAGAACACTTTAAGATACTTTGTCTTGTGAAGGTAGTTAGAATATTAATTAGCATTCTCAAAGTGCTTCTTATCTTCTTAGGCATTCGGAGAAACTTTTAGTTAAAACAATTATTTTGCATTAAGAAAAAAGCCTTGAAGTTATGAGCTCTTTCCATTTTTTAAGAGCAATAAAAAGTCCAACTAGAATATTCTGATAAAAAGTAATCTAGGGACTTCCCTGGTGGCACAGTGGTTAAGAATCCACCTGCCAATGCAGGGCACACGGGTTCGATCCTTGGTTCAGGAAGGTCCCACATGCTGCGGAGCAACTAAACCTGTGCGCCACAGCTACTGAGCTTGTGCTCTAGTGAGCACACCAGGGAAGCCCCGAAATCCTGTTTTTATCTCTGTCTCCCTAGAGTCTAGTCTCAACATTAGAGCTAGCATCTTTCAAAATACTGTCAGTTCATGTCACTCCCTTGATTACAATCCTCCAAGAATTTCTAATCCACTCCAAATAAAAGTCAATGTCTTTATAATGACCTTCAAAACCCTATGTGACCTGGCCCCCTGTTAAAAAGATAACTTAATAAAAGACAATTATCTTTTACTGTTCCCAATGTTTAGATCACTTCCCAGCCTCCCAGCCCCCAGGGACCTGCATAGCGCCCTCCTCCTCCTCCTTCCTTTGTTACTTTTTTTTGTTTTGCGGTATGCGGGCCTCTCACCGTTGTGGCCTCTCCCGTTGCGGAGCACAGGCTCCGGACGCGCAGGCTCAGCGGCCATGTCTCACGGGCCCAGCCAGGATCTTCCCGGACCGAGGCACAAACCCGCGTCCCTCGCATAGGCAGGCGGACTCTCAACCACTGCGCCACCAGGGAAGCCCTCCTTTGTTACCCTTACAGTGAGGCTGTCTTTTATCATACCAGTTGAAGTGAAGCCCATCCCCCTCCTTCCAGGTTTCATTTGTCCATGTAACTTTTATCACCTTCTGATACACTACATAATTTAATAATTTATCTGTTTTGTTATTTGCCCTTGCCTAGAAGCTTCCTGAAGGCAGAGATTTGGTTAATTTTGTTAATGGATGACTCCACAGCTCCTTGAATCATGCCTGGAGTGTAGTAGGCACTTAATAATAAATATTTGTTGAATTAATAAAGGAGAAAATTTAAAAGCATACGATGGACTTTAGAAGGTCAACATTTTTCAACCTTTTCAGATAAAATAATTCCTTTGGTAAAACGTCAAAGGGGATTTTACTTAAACTCAAAGAAAAAAGGAAAAGATGTGGATTAACAGAGAAAAATACAAGCAACGCACGAACGGTTGAGTTAGTAAGTAAAAGGTTTCTGAAATGATGGAGGCCTAAGATCAGGCATGCTTTTCAATTCAGTTTTCACCATATTTGGAAATATGGTGCCTTCTCAGATTGTAAGTGATGCTCCCTTTAGCTTTTGCCCTCTCTTTTATAGTGAGGGGTTGGGGCAGAAATCGCCAATAGAAATGCTGGTTCCTTTAAAAACACAACAAAGCCCTCCACATCTTGTGAGTACTATACAATTTCCAACAACCTGAGTTTACAGCTAACATCACATAGAAGATAAGGACCACACACTCTAGGCTTTGCCAACCCCGAGTTTCTGGTTTGAAAGCAGTTCAGTCTGCATGTTTTCTCTTTCTCTCTGTCTTTCGACTGCCACGTATAAGACCCACATTTCCTACCTCACAACGTCCCAGTTCCCAGGAGAGAACAGGTGCTCAACTTGCTGAGGCTGCTTCCAAGTCTATGCCACTGTTTTCTAGGAAATGCTGTAAAAGACGCTGCTACTCCTGATCCTGGGAGACTGTTTCTCCTCTTTTAAGAAGTGATCTCAGCTCACAAACTAATTAGCTCCTTAGTGCTAATCCATGTGCATTTGCAAAAGTGCTTTCAGGTTAGGAGAAATAAAGACTTGATTAGGTCTTCATCACTGAGATGTAACACCAGGGAGCTCTTACCTGCTAGTTGCATTGGCATAAGGAGACCCAAGGCTCCTCAGGTTTGCTCACTAACCTGCTCTCCTTCCTTGCTTTTTAAAAACATGAAAAACATGTGGAGCTTGCAGAAAACTCTGGAATCATGGGTTGATTTCGTCTAGAATGTTATTTACATTACTTTGATCGGGCTTTTGGCATTTCTCCCTTTGTTCTTAGTAGTCCTTTGGGGTACAATCTAACAGCTTCACAATCCCCCTGTATACGTTGTGACCAAGACATTTTACTTTGTAATCTAGGCTGCTTCTTTCCAACTCTTAAAATCAAAGAGACTTGGTATGATTCCCAGGCTCTAAGATATTAAAAGAGGAACTGAGAAAGCAGAAATGAAGACAAGAGAGGACAAATTTATGTCAATGAAATCCCGTGACAACTTACTTGCATTTAGAGATCATGCATTTTTTTCCTTGATGAAAGGTTTTTTTTAAAAAAAAACTGTTCTGAAAATGCTAATGAGACAAGTTTTAAGAAACTGACAGTAATGGAAAACTTGAATGTTACAATGATATCTTAAAAGAAAGAAATTATTTCACTCATCTTAATCTTGCTGGAGAGGAGGAAAAAAATGTGAGTAGAGAAATGAGACAGCTGGCAATTGAAGCCTTGGGATTCCTAAACCTTCTCTTTTGTGCTCCCAAATGAACAAGGTTTAAGCAGCCTTCAAGAGAAAGTCAATCTAAAGTCCACGATGACTTTTCAAACTGAAACCTTAGGGGGGTTTTAAAACTACAAGCTTCAGCTCACCAAGGTCACTTTCTAAAGTGAAAATTCTTTTTAGGACAATGATTGTGGGGTTAGAAAAGGAAGGGGATGGGGTGGCCTGGCGAAGTTTGAGTTACAAGCCATGTCAGGAATCTTCACCTGTAGAAAGAAACACTGTACTGTCTCCCTCAACAGATCATAGGGAGGGATACTGCCCAGCTGGGTGCTAAGCCCCCTGTGGGCTTCTTTTGCATACCATTTGCTAAGAGCATACACACCTGTTCATTGGTAGTTAACTGGTTGATCTCTATTAGAAGTTAAAACTCTGGTCACTGGGGAGACTGCATTGCAGCCCAAGGAATGCTCAGCTGTCACCAGGATTTCTAGAAAATAATCCAGATTTATGTTGAATTCCTTTACACTCTCTGCTGCTTTTTTTTTCAGTCTTTACACCCACTCTTTGCTTACAGGCTGTCTTGTTGTTGTTATCTATTGTTTCACAAATGTGTGTTTTGAATTCCTGGTTACACTGTGGCATTCTTAGGGCAAGGGAACAACTTTCAGACCCCACATTCTCTGCCCTGCCCTGGAATAGGGAAGGGAGTGTGAGGGAGGAGCAGTGGCCCAGGGCTGGACTGGAGCCTGAGTGCGTGGGCAGCATCAGCATGGCTATCTGGAACCCAGAAAAGTGAGTGGAGGCCACAAACTGAGCTAGCCCTTCTGAGGACTGGGTTGGCAGGGAAGGTGGGGGGAAGCTAGGCAGCCCAAGCAAGTCCAAGTTCATAATCAAAGTTAAACTTACAATAAGAACAAGGGAATGCAACAGAGGACTGTATGGAATCCTGCCAGATGTTTGCCACAGCTGCCTGTACCTCAGCCCACTCCCAGGAGGATGTCCACCTGCTATTCAAAAAAAAAAAAAAAAAAGAGGGAGGCATCAAGAGGCTCCTTCTCTTTGTGTTTCTGTTGGTATCACATCCCAGATGGTCCCCAGATGCTGACTCCATTACTTCCTAACGGAGTCATCTTGGGCACATCCCTTAATTTCTGCCTTTCTATTTCTACAAATAAAACAATGAAACAGGAATCAAAATAAGGATAAACTATGTCATTAAATTTAAGTTAATATTGTAGGTATGCAAAAGGGATTTGTTTCTTTTCTCTTCCATTTCACATGCTCAGAGTAAGTAATGAATACATATTTGTCAAGAAACCGTAAGGTGATCTTGAGAGTAGAGTGTGTAGTAGTAGCTGTGGAACCAGAATATCTGGGCTCAAACTCTTAAAAACTAGCGCCGTGACTTTGGACGAGCTATTTAGACTCTGTGATTCAGTTTTCTCAGGATGCAACACTAATAGTGACAACTTGATAAGGTTATGGTGAGAATGAAATGATATAATGGACACAGATGTTAAAAAGATGATGATGTTGGTGATGATGGTGATGAAGGTAGCTTTCCCCACCCTCAGGCTTGCTGAGTACAGCTACCATCTCTCCCTCACCTGCCTCATATACTTGTATTGCTCAAGGCCAGATATGACACATCCCTCCCCCAAACAATTAAATGTACTCCATTTTTCATCGAAACAAAGTGAGAACAGGAAAGAACATTTAAAACAAACGTCATTCGATTTTATAAATGACATAGTTTTAACGTTACCTGGGGAGATGTTGTCAAGATAAAACGCTGACACTCTATGGAGTGTGGAATTTCTTCCATAATAGCTTTATGGGGAATAGAAAGAGAAGTGTTGAGTTGTGTGCTGCTGAAACCCTCCTTTTTTGCATCCATAAAATCTACATAAGAACGAGCCACATGCAACCCAAAAACTTCTGGAAGGAAAGTTAAGATCTCAGAATCCCTACTCTGGCTAGGACCCTATCTGGCACCTTCCAGCAGCCTCGTGCCTCCTCCAGGGCACTGACCTCAGGCGTGCAGTCACGTCTTTGCAGATGTGCTTCTAAAGCATGCTTTCTGTGGAGGGAACATTCCAAGGAGTGCTCACTGACTGAAAATTGCTGTCTATGATGGCCGTTTTGAGCAACGCTTTACATTACTCCATGTGTAGCTCTTTCAGCAGCAGGTTTCCCCGTGGGTTATGGAAGCGGTTTAAATTTCCTTTCTAAGAGTTCTGAGCTGCCAGCTCTGGAGGAGGCTCTTTGATTTCTGAAGTGGGATGACATTCACCAAACCATATTCAGTTTTAAGAATGAAGCAGCAGCACATTCTGAACGTTCATGCTGTTCTCAGCAAGGAGTTACCTGGTCAGGGTGATGGAAGGGAAGCCTCACGGGCTGGTGGGAGCGTGGAGAGTGCTGATCTCCAGCCTTAACATTTCAAACGCAGCTGGTCACAGGTCACATAGAAACAGGGCAAAATGGAGGGTGCGTAAAAGTGAGGAACAGGAAATTCCATTTTGGGTTTCTGTATGTGTGCCTCTTGAAATATAGCTACAGTGCAGGGAAAAAATGTATAATTGAGTCATACATTCTAAAGAATGCTAAACGTGGACTACTGTTTTCTCCAAAGTGGGAGTTTTAAATTTGTAATCCACAGACCTTTAGGGAAAATATGAAATTTGAGTGTCTGTGTTTACTTAGGGAAGAAGGTGTGGTTTAGAACATGGACTTTAGAGCCAGACTGCCTGGGTTGGAATCCCAGCTCTTCTTCTTACTGGACAAATTGCCCAACTTCTCTGAGCCTCATTTTTCCCATCGGTAAAGGGGATAATAACAGTACTTACCTCATAGAGTTGTGAGGATTAATGATATAACACATGTGAAACCTATATAACAATGCCTTTCATACAGTTAGCACTAACAAGCAATCATTATCCTTACTGTTCTTTTCCTTATTATTATTTTCACTTATATCTGTGGATTGGCCAAAAAGTTCGTTCGGGTTTTTCTGCATGCTGTCACTGAAAATCCCGAACGAAATTTTTGGCCAACCCAATATAACCAAATAAAGTTCAGGGGCTTCCCTGGTGGCGCAGTGGTTGAGAGTCTGCCTGCCCATGCAGGGGACACAGGTTCGTGCCCTGGTCCGGGAAGATCCCACATGCTGCGGAGCGGCTGGGCCCGTGAGCCATGGCCGTTGAGCCTGCGCATCTGGAGCCTGTGCTCCGCAGCGGAAGAGGCTACAACAGTGAGAGGCCCACATACTGCAAAAAAAATAATAAATAAATAAATAAATAAATAAATAAATAAATAAATAAATAAAGTTCAGATTCACTGCTCTAGAGTGTGATGAAACAAAATGTCAGTGACGAATTTCTGTAACATCATCAATTAGTAGTTGAACAAACTAGCCTGGTAGTGACGAGGCAAAAACTATCATACCCTACACTTACACAGTGATTTAGAGTTTACAAAATATTTCTGTCTATATTTTATAGATGAGATTGTTTGGCTCAGGGAGAGTATGTGACTTGCCTAAGGTTGTGCAGATAGTTAGCTGCACAATCCAAGTCTAGTTCATCCCTACACTGATGTGCTTTCCTTTACAGTATACAAGAGGTAAACATTCTCATAATTAGACTATTGGCTGCATATTATATATAGTGTAACAACTTATCAAGGAAAATCTGAAGGATTTAAGAATATCACCACAGGTCCCTGAAGAAGCATCAGCAAACCTGTACATGACTAACAGTCAATCACTGTCCAGCTTTGCTCTCCGGTCACTCATTAGCTGTAGATTCCACAGAATGCTCCACGCTGAGCCAGACGAGCATGAATTGCTGTCTGGAGAGCTTTTAGAAATATATGCTCAGAGACAGCATTCGAAAAATTCATCAAAAATGGGGGATGAGGTGACAAACTGCAAATTCAAAGGATTTATTTATGTCTTTATAACCTAAGTATATGGCAATATTGGGCCTTGAACAGATTGCTTTGGCCCAGTCCCCAACTTGACCTTCAGGGTAGTTTTGGAACCCTGCTTGTCTGGAATAAATCCTGTCTAAAGGATTTATTCACTGCTCCCTTAAACCCCACCAATTACCCTTTTTGCTACTTTGCCTATGTTTAGTTGTCCAGGATATATTCTCCAGGCCATTGACTAAATGCTACTCATCTTTCAGATCCATCTCAAAATTTTACCTCCTCAGATAGAACCCATGTTTGTAATATAATACTTGCTTTTGAACTCCTGGAGAAATGATTTTCTAAATTACTAAATTTGCCTTTAGCTTTAACTGCTGCACATTTTCTTTTCATATACATGTACCCTATCTTTCCCACAGAACCATTTTTTCTTGAGGGCCAGGAACACATTCTTTATTTCTTCATCTGTCACATAGAACCTCAAATTATGCCCTGAAACTACTAGAAGCACAGCAGACACTCAATTATCAATTGATTACATTAAAAGATCAATTTATACATATCAGCTATGTACCTGATTAAACTTGGACAAAAACAAGAAGATGCATAAATCAGCCAAAAAAATATTTTGTTTTTTTAATTTAAAAGCTCCTTTAATGGATAGCATTTTTTCTCCCAATGTTTCACTGCTTCTGCTGTCACCCAAAATCTGAATCTTGGCTCTTTTCTGAGGACTGGTAGGTACCCAGGATATGAAAGGGGTATGTGAGATATCAGTTAGTTGATGCTGTTATCTAATGGAATAACACCAAAAAGAATGATAAATTTATCTGTAACCCCCACCTCCAAGGGCTATCAATCAAGAAGAAAGCTAAAGGAAAGAGTCAAAAAGGAAATATGATTGTCACTCTTACAACTTTTTCAAATGCCTCTTCTGGAAAGTAAGTTCTGAGGGGCAGGTTAAGGTGAGAAAGGAGATTAGGAAATTTGCTAACTAGGAGTGAGAGTCCTGTCAGAGGTTCATGTAGCTGGTAGGGGAAGGAGGCATCCTGTGGAGACCCTGGTGTCCTCATAAAGAGGAATTGATAGAGGAGGAGCTAGGGTGGAAGGGAGGTGTGGTGGATTCTCAATAATGAAGGAGAAGTGGGCCTGAGCAATGACTGTCCTTTGTGCTGGGTGGAGGGAAGCTTTACCAACCTGGGGCACTAGAACCCTGACAGGAAGCCTCTGACATCAGCACAAAACACATCCCCAGAACTGTATCTGGGGTTTCAGCCTATCTGAAATTGGTTTATCCTTTTTCTTCCATTAGATGGTACCCACTTCATAGATAGGAATTCTATTTCCTAAGCCTCTGTTTCTGCTTAGCCTGGACCATGTGTGTGTGTGTGTGTGTGTGTGTGTGTGTGTGTGTGTGTGTGTAAATACAATGCCATAATTTTAATTGGCATATGTGTATACCCCTCAAAAGTTCATTGCTAAAAGACATTTCTGTCAATGAGTATGTATGTGTAGGTGGTTGTGCAGTGGTAGTAGAGATAGCTGAGATTGGTATTTAAAATACAAAATCTCCAGCAGCAAGGAGAAGAAAATACTACTTCAGAGTTGTCTGCTTACAGCAAAGTTAGAAAGCCAAAAAATGTTGGCAGCAGGACAAGCACACCTCACCAGTCCTCCTAGTACTCTACATGAGTGTTTTACACACTGTGGGTAGCAAGCCGTTAGTGACTCATGAAATCAATTATAGGGCTACATCTAGATTTAAAGAAATAAATTTAATAGTATATTCATTTAAAATATACATTTAAAATGAAATAGAACAGAAAATGTCAGAATATGTTACACACTGTAAGAGTATTATTTAGTGAACCTTTTGTTATATAAAAGTATGTTCTGATTCCTGATTTAAAAAATGTATTACTTAATGAGGGTCATGGTCAAAAAAGTTTAAAACTCACTGCCTTAAAGTATTGAAAGGCTTTCCTTAATTTAATTGGACAATCTAGGATGAAGGATATGCTTTAATGGGTTGTGAATGCCACTTTTATCTAGTAGGAAAAGATTTTTAAAAGACATAAAAACTACTAAGCAAATGAGAAAGACCTTCCCTCATGGAAGAAAGAAGTGTGCGCAAAGGCAATGTCCTGGAGAAGCCATAGGCCACTGGGGGAGACAGTCAAATAATAAGCAATTGCCCTATAAGGTCTATCTATTATAACGTTGCTTATAATAGAAAGCTAATGGAAACAGCTTCAATGGCCCACAAATAAAGGCTTGATTAATATATGAGTACATATTTACAATCAAACATATCCAACCATTACACATGAAGGTAAGGATCTACATTTACTGGCTTAGAAAGATGTGTGTGAAATAGTGTTGAATAAAAAAAAAAGCAGGTTACAGAAGATGTGGCACATATATACAATGGAATATTACTCAGCCATAAAAAGAAACGAAACTGAGCTATTTGTAATGAGATGGATAGACCTAGAGTCTGTCATACAGAGTGAAGTAAGTCAGAAAGAGAAAGACAAATACCGTATGCTAACACACATATATGGAATTAAAAAAAAAATGTCATGAAGAACCTAGGGGTAAAATGGGAATAAAGACACAGACCTACTTGAGAATGGACTTGAGGATATGGGGAGGGGGAAGGGTAAGCTGTGACAAAGCAAAAGAGAGGCATGGACATATATACACTACCAAACATAAGGTAGATAGATAGTGGGAAGCAGCCGCAGAGCACAGGGAGATCAGCTCGGTGCTTTGTGACCACCTGGAGGGGTGGGATGGGGAGGGTGGGAGGGAGGGAGATGCATGAGGGAAGGGATGTGGGAACAGATGTATATGTATGACTGATTCACTTTGTTATAAAGCAGAAACTAATAAAAAAAATTTTTTTAAAAAGCAGGTTATAAAAATAGTACAGTAGGCTCATTAGGAAGGGCCTTCAAGATGGCGGAGGAGGAGTAAGACATAGAGATCACCTTCCTCCCAAAAATACATCAGAAATACATCTACATGTGGAACAACTCCTACAGAACACCTACTGAACGCTGGCAGAAGACCTCAGACCTCCCAAAAGGCAAGAAACTCCCCACGTACCTGGGTAGGGCAAAAGAAAAAAGAAAAAAACAGAGACAAAGAATAGGGACGGGACCTGCACCAGTGGGAGGGAGCCGTGAAGGAGGAAAGGCTTCCACACACCAGGAAGGCCCTTCACTGGCGGAGATGGGGGGGGTGGCGGGGGAAGCTTCAGAGCCATGGAGGAGAGCACAGCAACAGGGGTGTGGAGGGAAAAGCGGAGAGATTCCCGCACAGAGGATCAGTGCCAACCAGCCCTCACCAGCCTGAGAGGCTTGTCTGCTCACCCGCCAGGGCGGGTGGGGGCTGGGAGCTGAGGCTTGGGCTTCAGAGGTCAGACCCCAGGGAGAGGACTGGGGTTGCTGCATGAACACAGCCAGAAGGGGGCTAGTGCACCACAGCTAACCAGGAGGGAGTCCAAGAAAAAGCCTGGACCTGCTGAAGAGGCAAGAGGCCATTGTTTCAGGGTGTGTGAGGAGAGGGGATTCCCTGCCTGTCTGCCTGTCTGCCCACAGAAAGCAGAGAACCGACTGAACAAGCTCCAGAGACGGGCATGAGCCGCAGCTATCACCTCGGACACCAGAGACGGGCATGAGATGCTAATGCTGCTGCTGCAGCCACCAAGAAGCCTGTGTGCAAGCACAGGTCACTATCCACACCACCCTCCCGGGAGCCTGTGCAGCCCGCCACTGCCAGGGTCCTGTGATCCAGGGACAACTTCCCCAGGAGAAAACACAGCATGCCTAAGGCTGGTGCAACGTCACGCCAGCCTGTGCCACCATAGGCGCACCCTGCATTCTGTACCCATCCCTCCCCACGGCCTGAGTGAGCCAAGCCCCCTAATCAGCTGCTACTTAAACCCTGTCCTCTCTGAGCGAAGAACAGATGCCCTAAGATGACCTACATGCAGAGGCGGGGCCAAATCCAAAGCTGAACCCCAGGAGCTGTGCAAACAAAGAAGAGGAAGGGAAATCTCTCCCAGCAGCCTCAGGAGCAGCGGATTAAATCGCCATAATCAACTTGATGTACCCTGCATCTATAGAATACCTGAATAGACAATGAATCATCCCAAAATTGAGGCGGTGGACTTTGGGAGCAACTGTAGACTTGGGGTTTGCTTTCTGCATCTAACTTGTTTCTGGTTTTACATTTATTTTACTTTAGTATTTAGAGCTTATTATCACTGTTAGATTTGTTTATTGGATTTGTTGCTCTCTTCCTTTTTGTAATATATATATATTTTTTCCTTATTCTTTTTTTGTGAGTGTGTATGTGTATGCTTCTTTGTGTGATTTTGTCTGTATAGCTTTGCTTTTACCATTTGTCCTAGGGTTCTGTCTGTCTGTTTTTTTTTTTTTTTTTTTTTAGTATAGTTTTTAGCACTTGATATCATTGATGGATTTGTTTTTTGGTTTGGCTGCTCTCTTCTTTCTTTCTTTTTTCTTTTTCTTATTACCTTTCAATTTTTCTATTTTTATTTTGAATAATTTTTCATTTTAATACCTTTATTTTATTTATTTTTTTCTTTCTTTCTTTCCATTTTTCTCCCTTTTCTTCTGAGGCATGTGGCTGATAGGGACTTGGTGCTCTGGCCAGGCATCAGGCTTGTGACTCTGAGGTGGAGAGCCAAGTTAAGGACATTGGTCCCCAAGAGACCTCCTGGGCCCATGTAATATCAAATGGTGAAAGCACTCCAAGAGATCTCAACTCAATGCTAAGACCCACCCCCACTCAACAAGCAGCAAGCTACAGTGCTAGACACCCTATGCCAAACAACTAACAAGACAGGAACACTACCCCACCCATTAGCAGTGAGGCTGTCTAAAATAATAATAAGGTCACAAACACCCCAAAACTCAACATCGGACATGGTCCTGCCAACCAGAAAAACAAGATCCAGGCTCATCCACCAGAGCAGAGGCACCAATCCCCTCCACCAGGAGGCCTACATAACCCATTGAACCAACTTTAGCCACTGGGGGAAGACACTAAAAAAAATGGGAACTACAAACCTGCAGCCTGTAAAAAGGAGACCCCAAACACAGTAAGTTAAGCAAAATGAGAAGACACAGAAACACACAGCAGGTGAAGGAGCAAGGTAAAAACCCACAAGACCAAACAAATGAAGAGGAAATAGGCAGTCTACATGAAAAAGAATTCACAGTAATGATAGTAAAGATGATCCAAAACCTTGGAAATAGAATGGAGAAAATACAAGAAAAGTTTAACAAGGACCTAGAACTAAAGAGCAAACAAACATTGGCGAACAACACAATAAATGAAATTAAAAATTCTCTAGAAGGAATCACTAGCAGAATAACTGAGGGAGAAGAATCGATAAGTGACCTGGAAGATAAAATAGTGGAAATAACTACCAGAGACCAGAATAAAGAAAAAAGAATGAAAAGAATAGAGGACAGTCTTAGAGACCTCTGGGACAACATTAAATGCACCACATTCGAATTATAGGGGTCCCAGAGTAAGAAGAGAAAAAGAAAGGGACTGAGAAAATATTTGAAGAGATTATAGTTGAACACTTCCCTAATATGGGAAAGTAAATAGTCAATCAGGTCAAGGAAGCGCAGAGAGTCTCATACAGGATAAATCCAAGGAAAAACACACCAAGACGTATATTAATCAAACTATCACAAATTAAATAAAAACAAAAAATATTAAAAGCAGCAAGGGAAAAACAACAAATAACATACAAGGGAATCCCCATAAGGTCAACAGCTGGTCTTTCAGCAGAATCTCTGAAAGCCAGAAGGGAGTGACAGGACATATGTAAAGTGATGAAAGGGAAAAACATACAACCAAGATTACTCTACCCAGCAAAGATCTCATTCAGATTTGATGGAGAAATTAAAACCTTTAAAAACAAACAAAAGATAAGAGAATTCAACACCACAAAACCAGCTTTACAACAAATGCTAAAGGAACTTCTCTAGGCAGGTAACACAAAAGAAGGAAAAAACGTACAATAACAAACCCAAAACAATTAAGAAAATGGTAATAGGAACATACATATCTACAATTACTTTAATGTAAATGGATTAAATGCTCCAACCAAAAGACAAAGACGGGCTGAATGGATACAAAAACAAGACCCGTATATATGCTGTCTACAAGAGACCCACTTCAGACCTAGGGACACATACAGACTGAAAGTGAGGGGATGGAAAAAGATATTCCATGCAAATGGAAATCAAAAGAAAGCTGGAGTAGCAATTCTCATATCAGACAAAATAGACATTAAAATAAAGACTATTACAAGAGACAAAGAAGGACACTACATAATGAACAAGGGATCAGTGCAAGAAGAAGATAAAACAATTGTAAATATTTATGCACCCAACATAGGAGCACCTCAATATATAAGGGAAATGCTCACAGCCATAAAAGGGGAAATCGACAGTAACACAATCATAATACGGGACTTTAACATTCCACTTTCACCAATGGACAGATCATCCAAAATGAAGATATATAAGGAAACATAAGCTTTAAGTGATACATTGAACAAGATGGACTTAATTGATAATTACAGCACATTCCATCCAAAAACAACAGAACACACTTTCTCCTCAAGGGCTCATGGAACATTCTCCAGCATTGACCATATCTTGGATCACAAAACAAGCCTTGGTAAATTTAAGAAAACTGAAATCATATCAAGTATCTTTTTCGACCACAACACTAGGAGACTAGATATCAATTACAGGAAAGAATCTGTAAAAAATACAGACACACGGAGGCTAAACAATACACTACTAAATAACCAAGAGATCACTGAAAAAATCAAAGAGGAAATCAAACAATATATACAAACAAGTGACAATGAAACACGACGACCCAAAACCTATGGGATGCAGCAAAAGCAGTTCTAAGAGGGAAGGTTATAGCAATACAATCCTTCCTCAAGAAACAAGAAACATCTCAAATAAACAAAGTAACCTTAAACCTAAAGCAATTAGAAAAAGAAGAACAAAAAAAACCCCAAACTTAGCAGAAGGAAAGAAATAAAAAAGATCACATGAGAAATGAATGAAGAAGGAATGAAAAAACGATAGCAAAGATCAATAAAACTTAAAGCTGACTCATTGAGAAGATAACCAAAATTGATAAACCATTAGCCAGACTCATCAAGAAAAAATGGGAGAAGACTCAAATCAATAGAATTAGAAATGAAAAAGGGGAAGTAACAACTGACACTGCAGAAATAAAAAGGATCATGGGAGATTACTACAAGCAACTCTATGACAATAAAATGAACAATGTGGAAGAAACCTATGAATTCTTAGAAAAGCACAACCTTCTGAGACTGAACCAGGAAGAAATAGAAAATATAAACAGACCAATCACAAGCACTGAAATTGAAACTCTGATTAAAAATCTTCCAACCGTCAAAAGCCCAGGACCAGGTGGCTTCACAGGCGAATTCTATCAAACACTTAGAGAAGAGCTAACACCTATCCTTCTCAAACTTTTCCAAGATATAGTAGAGGGAGGAACACTCCCACACTCATTCTATGAGGCCACCATCACCCTGATACCAAAATCAGACAAAGATGTCACACAAAAAAGAAAACTACAGGCCAATATCACTGATGAACATAGATGCAAAAATCCTCAACAAAATACTAGCAAACAGAATCCAACAGCACATTAAAAGGATCATACACCATGATCAAGTGGGGTTTATCCCAGGAATGCAAGGATTCTTCAATATATGCAAAACAGTCAATGTGATAAACCATATTAACAAACTGAAGGAGAAAAACCATATGATCATCCCAACAGATGCAGAAAAAGCTTTCGACAAAATTCAACACCCATTTATGATAAAATCCCTCCATAGAGTAGGCATAGAGGGAACTTACCTCAACATAATAAAGGCCATATATGATGAACCCACAGCCAGCACTGTCCTCAATGGTGAAAAACTGAAACCATTTCCCCTAAGATCATGAACAAGACATGGCTGCCCACTCTCACCACTCTTATTCAACATAGTTTTGGAAGTTTTAGCCACAGAAATCAGAGAAAAAACAAGAAATGAAAGGATCCAAATCAGAAAAGAAGAAATAAAATTGTCACTGTTTGCAGATGACATGATACTATACATACAGTATCCTAAAGATGCTACCAGAAAACTACTAGAGCTAATCAATGAATTTGGTAAAGTAGCAGGATACAAAATTAATGCACAGGAACCTCTTGCATTCCTACACACTAATGATGAAAAATCTGAGAGAAAAACGAAGGAAACACTTCCATTTACAACAAAATTTACCCTTCCACTGCAACAAAAAGAATAAAATACCTAGGAATAAACCTACCTAAGGAGACAAAAGACATGTATGCAGAAAAATATAAGACCCCAATGAAAGAAATTAAAGATGACACAAACAGATGGAGAGATATACCATGTTCTTGGATTGGGAGAATCAACATTGTGAAAATGACTATACTACCCAAAGCAATCTACAGATTCAATGCAATCCCTATCAAACTACCAATGGCAATTTTCACAGAACTAGAACAAACAAATTTACAATTTGCATGGAAACATGAAAGACCCCGATTAGGCAAAGCAATCTTGAGAAAGAAAAACGGAGCTGGAGGAATCAGGCTCCCTGATTTCAGACTATATTACAAAGCTACAGTGATTAGGAAGGTATATTAAAAAAAAGACAGTATGGTACTGGCACAAAAACAGAAATATAGATCAATGGAACAGGATAGAAAGCCCAGATATAAACCCACGCACATATGGTCACCTTATCTTTGATAAAGGAGGCAAGAATATACAGTGGAGAAAAGACAGCCTCTTCAATAAGTGGTGCTGGGAAAACTGGACAGCTACATGTAAAACAATGCCATTAGAACACTCCCAAATACCATACACAAAAATAAACTCAAAATGCATTAAAGACCTAAATGTAAGGCCAGACACTATAAAACTCTTAGAGGAAAACATGGGTAGAACACTCTATGACACACATCACAGCAAGATCCTTTCTGACCCACCACCTAGAGAAATGGAAATAAAAAATAAATGAATAAATTGGGCCTAATGAAATTTAAAAGCTTTTGCACAGCAAAGGAAACCATAAACAAGATGAAAAAGAACACTCAGAATGGGAGAAAATATTTACAAATGAAGCAACTGACAAAGGATTAATCTCTAAAATGTACAAGCAGCTCATGCAGCTCAATACCAAAAAAACAAACAACCCAATCCAAAAATGGGCAGAAGACCTAAATAGACATTTCTCCAAAGAAGATATACAGATTGCCAACAAACACATGAAAGGATGCTCAACATCACTAATCATTAGAGAAATGCAAATCAAAACTACAATGAGGTATCACTTCACACCGGTCAGAATGGCCATCATCCAAAAATCTATGAACAGTAAATGCTGGAGAGGGTGTGGAGAAAAGGGAACCCTCTTGCACTGTTGGTGGAATGTAAATTGATACAGCCACTATGGAGAACAGTATGGAGGTTCCTTAGAAAAGTAAAAACAGAACTACCATACGATCCAGCAATCCCACTACTGGGCATATACCCGGAGGAAACCATAATTCAAAAAGAATCATGTACCACAATGTTCATTGCAGCTCTATTTACAATAGCCAAGACGTGGAAGCACCCTAAGTGTCCGTCGAGAGATGAATGGATAAAGAAGATGTGGCACATACATACAATGGAACATTAGTCAGCCATAAAGAGAAATTCAATTTAGTTATTTGTAGTGAGGTGGATGGAACCAGAGAATATCATACAGAGTGAAGTCAGAAAGGGAAAACCAAATACCGTATGCTAACACATATATATGGAATCTAAACAAAACTAAAAGTTTCTGAAGAAACTAGGGGCAGGTGAGGGATAAAAAGGCAAATGTAGAGAAGGGACCTGAGGACACGGGGAGGGGGAAGTGTAAACTGGGAAGAAGTGAGAGGGTAGCATGGACATATATATACTACCAAATGTAAAACAGATAGCTAGTGGGAAGCAGCCACAAAGCACAGGGAGATCAGCTCGGTGCTTTGTGTCCAGCCGGAGGGTGGGAGAGGGAGGGTGTGATGAAGACGCAAGATGGAGGGGATATGGAGATATATGTATACATAGAGATGAATCACTTTATTATACAGCATAAACTAACACACTATTGTAAAGCAATTATACTCCAATACAGATGGTAAAAAAATAAAGATGATATGAAGTTCAAAGATACTTGTTATGACTATTTTTCAGAAATAAGAAAAAAATTCATTTTAAAATGGTGGCCTGGAAAACATTCTATTAAAATGCTTTGTTTTGCTCTTGGAATTACCCACCTTATGTGAACCAAGAGGGACCAAGCCTGTGTTCAAATAGATCAAGCAAGTGATAATGAGGAGGAGAAAACAAGAAGAGAACACCTCTACTTTTGTCTTTGTGACATCTTTTTCTGGCTTTGGTATCAGGGTGATGGTGGCCTCGTAGAATGAGTGTCAGAGTATTCCCCCACTTCGGTTTTTGTGCCAGTACCATACTGTCTTTATTACTGTACTTTGTAGTGTAGCCTGAAGTCCAGGAGCCTGATTCCACCAGCTCCGTTTTTCTTTCTCAAGATTGCTTTGGCTAATCGGGGTCTTTCGTGTTTCCATACAAATTGTGAAATATTTTGTTCTAGTTCTGTGAAAATTGCCAGAGGTAGTTTGATAGGGATTGCATTGAATCTGTAGATTGCTTTGGGTAGTATAATCATTTTCACAATATTGATTCTTCCAATCCAAGAACATGGTATGTCTCTCCATCTGTTGGTATCATCTTTAATTTCTTTTATCAGTGTCTTATAGTTTTCTGCATACAGGTCTTTTGTCTCCCTAGGTAGGTTTATTCCTAGGTATTTTATTCTTTTTGTTGCAATAGTAAATGGGAGTGTTTCCATAATTTCTCTTTCAGATTTTTCATCATTAGTGTATAGGAATGCAAGCGATTTCTGTGCATTAATTTTATATCCTCCAACATTTCCACATTCATTGATTAGCTCTAGTAATTTTCTGGTGGCATCTTTAGGATTCTGTATCTATACTATTAGGTCATCTGCGAAACATGACTGTTTTACTTCTTCTTTTCCAATTGGTATTCATCTTATTTCTTTTTCTTCTCTGATTGCCATGGCTAGGACTTCAAAAACTATGTTGAATAATAATGGTGAGAGTAGACAACCTTGTCTTGTTCCTGATCTTAGAGGAAATGCTTTCAGTTTTTCACCATTGAGAATGATGTTTGCTGTGGGTTTCCTGTATAAGGCCTTTATCATGTTGAAGTAGGCTCCCTCTATGCCCACTCTCTGTAGAGTTTTTATCATAAATGGGTGTGGAATTTTGTCAGAAGCTTTTTCTGCATCTACTGAGATGATCATATGTTTTTTATTCTTTAATTTGTTAATATGGTGTATCACATTGATTGATTTGTGTATATTGAAGAATCCTTACATCTCTGGGATAAATCCCAGATCATGGTGTATGAACCTTTTAATGTGTTGTTGGATTCTGTTTGCTAGTATTTTGTTGAGGTTTTTGCATCTATATTCATCAGTGATATTGGTCTGTAATTTTCTTTTTTTGTAGTATCTTTGTCTGGTTTTGGTATCAGGGTGATGGTGGCCTCATAGAATTTATTTGGGAGTTTTCCTTTTCTGCCATTTTTTGGAAGAGTTTGAGAATGATGGGCATTAGCTCTTCCCTAAATGTTTGATAGAATGCACCTGTGAAGCTATCTGGTCCTGGACTTTTGTTTGTTGGAAGATTTTTATCACAGTTTCAATTTCATTACTTGTGATTGGTGTGTTCATATTTTCTGTTTCTTCCTGGTTCAGTCTTAGAAGGTCATACATTCCTAAGAATTTGTCCATTTCTTCCAGGTTGTCCATTTTATTGGCATAGAGTTGCTTGTAGTAGTCTCTCAGGATGATTTTTATTTCTGCAGTGTCTGTTGTAACTTCTCCTTTTTCGTTTCTAATTTTATTGATTTGAGTCCTCTCCGTCCTTTTTTTGATAAGTCTGGCTTAAAAACCACGGTGGGGTGGGGATGGTGGTGTGCTGAATTGGGCGATTGGGATTGACATGTATACACTGATGTGTATAAAATTGATGTCTAGTAAGAACCTGCAGTATAAAACAAACAAACAAAAAACAACTAATACTAAACTTTCTTTGGGTTATTTGTATGTTAATATGTTAATATAAATGTTTCAGACACTACATGAAATTTCTAAAAATTTTATATGTTCTGGTATAATGTTATGTCATAATTCTAGTTATTACTTTAAAATGTATATCTCAGAAATAACTAAATTTCCTTTTCAATTGCACTATTATGAACTTTCATCATATCTTTAACCGTGGTCATTTTTAAGTCTTTTACCATTTACAGACAGTTCTGGGTGTACTCTGATGCTTCTGCAAATATGTTCCTATAAAAGGGTTTCATCTTCAAGGAATTCATGGAAAAGACTCTGACAAGTACAGATTTCTGGTAACTGACTATACTGCTGCACTGAATAAATAAGCATTTTCAGAACTCTAATGGAAAACTGATGAATTCATAAAAGTGCTAACAAAAGATCAAGATAAAAAAAATTAATTACATGGGACTGAGTGAACTGATGAGGATGATTATAATTCTTGTGAATTTCTGTTTGAATAAAAAAAAAATCCTACAAGGACTCAGAGGCAAAAAATATGCAAATCAATTTTCACTGCAAAGTAAAGGAGCTGATACAGTGGAGGATTACTGGACTGAATGTCAATATTATGACATAGTATGAGTGTGTTTCGTGTTTGGTAATTGCAATCATTTTTGCTTTTGTTGTGATCATTCATTTACAATGCTTGGTGTCAGTTTATTTATCTCTTATAAAAATAAAATACAGTGTTTGTGTGTGGGAAAAAAAAAAAAGAATAAAGGCAGCCTCTGGGCCTCTGGGAGGAAAGTCAGAGAGGCAAAGATCTGGCTCAGGGCTCTCCCCTTACATGAGGTAGACAATTGCTCTTAATATTTAAGACATTACTATTCCTGGAGGTATATGTTTAGTCCAACATAGTTTAAAAACTACAAAGCCAGAGGAAACCGTTTTGAATTAACATAACTTGAGTGACTTTACAAAATGATTTTACTCAGAACACTCAGAAAAATCAATCATTTTAAAAATTGTAAGGGATTGGGGTTTTCTAAATTTGAAGTTACTGCTAATGATTTAACTTAGCTAGAGGGAAAATGAAGTCTTTCTGTCAACTACAGGTTGTTCAGCCAGGGGAGGTCAAAAAAGAGCACACACACAAAAAGAACAAACTCTGATATTCATGAGAAGTGATGGTCTTTTCTAAAATGAAGTTCCAACTGAAATGTAAGAAGTCAGCTAGAGGCAATGATTCCAAGAGTTTTTGAAGAAGGCATGAGAGAAGAGTGATAGAGATGCAAATTTCAAGCTGTCTGTACAGCTTCAGCCCAGCAGAGATCTGGAGTGAAGAGAAACTATTTCCTCAAGACTTCAGTGCCTGTTCATCTGGAAGTTAAAAAAAAAAAGTAGGCAGGAAAAATAGAGACAGCCCAATCTGGTATATGATTTGGTTTATGTCCAGAGAAAGTTCAGCTAACTCCATCTTCCCTGTTGACATACAGAGAAGTTTCTCCCTTGTCCCTTACACCCACCTTTGCTTTCTTCCTTAGGTAAGGTAAGTCCTCAGACAGGGCCACCACCACTCTTTGGTTCGTGACACTAGATATTTTCAAAGGAATTCCCTTTTGGAGCAGACAGTGTGTAAAGTAGATTTAAAAATGTACCACTCTCCTCGCTCTTCCTTTATATGTTTGAAATAAACATACTATTCCTTTTCTTTTTAAGGATTTTATTGTGAAACACTATGAAAAACAGCTAGGGAGTAACAAAAATAACCAAAGTTAATCTTCAAGAAATCTTCAAATCGTTATAGTCTCTGTCCCTGTTCTGAAGTAAAAAGCAGGGGGAGCTAGCCAGCTCTGGGCCATCAGATGCATGCTAAATTTTGCTTTAAGAATCAGTCCCATTAAACCCTACCTGCTAGAGAGATGGTTCCCATCCAGCACTCTGCACTGTTGCAACTGCTGATTCACTCTCGTGTTCACCAGTAAGGTGGCCTTACCTGTTGTTTATTAGCTGTTTGATACCTTAGGCAGGTTCTGGGGTAGAGTCAAAGGTTAGAGCACTGTCTAGCATGTGAGGACAGCCCAAAGGTGGAGGTGGGAAGCAAATCTGTTCAATTGTAGGAGAAAGTCTATGCCATTGTGTGTGTGTGTGTGTGTGTGTGTATGTGTGTGTGTGTGAAAGGGACAGAAAAGAAAGGAAACTGCAGTTTTCCCCTTTTCTTTCCTTTGGACTTTCCTTTTGTCCAAGGTCACCCGTGGGGCCACCTGCAAGTGTCTATGAATATGTCATCCTACATCGCCGGAACTCTGACCTGCGCTTCTCTCTGACTGCTATTTCCTTTGGTTTCTTAAAAATGTCATCCCAGTGTTATCTACATGTTAAATGATTTGCTGGTGCTGTGACATTTGATCTTCCCTGCTCAGAGAAAACTTGTGTAGATTCACAAGTGGTTAAGTCATTAATATAGGTAGCACGTATTGAGCACTGACTGTATACCAGGCATTCTGCTAAGTGTTTTATCTATAATAATCCATCAAGGTAGGCTTTGTTACTGTCTTCATTTTATAAAGGTTAAGTGCCTGAGGCAGCTCATAATTGGCCAAAATAAGACCAAAATATAGGAAGCCTGAGCCTACAGCTGTGTCTTCAGCACTACATCCGTCCCCTTCCATACAAGACTCCCACAGCTTCCTCTCCTGAGCTTCAGTTTGCCCCAACTGTTCAGCACTTTCCTCCGTACACCCCTCAGGACCTTCTGGCTCCAGTCCTGGCTCTGTTTGCTGCATTCTCTTTATTTTTCCTGTAACATATTCAACACGTGGTTATTTTTCTTGGCTTCTGTTTCTATTATTCTAAGTCAATATCTCAGTCAAGTACAGCACACTGCAATATTTTAAAAAGTGCCTCCATAGCCATCATATCAATTTTTCCATCTGTAAACCTGGGCTATGATAGTGTCTATCTCCTGTGGGTATTAAGAGGATTAAAAGGTGAAATATATGTGACATTCAGCACAGTGTCTGGCACAATATGAGTGCTAATTATTTTTGTTACTTGCTTACTAAAATAGTCTAGAGGTATAATTATGCTTACTTTGTGGATATGCAAAATGGAGCCTTGGTGTCTAAATAACCTGGCATAAGGAAATAACATGAGTTGCTGGCAGAGCTGGTGGAGCCTGTGCCTTAGTATTCATCTCCTCCCTCAGCTGCCCTGCAGAGGCACTTCCTCCAGACCTTTATCCACTTGCCACATTGTTGGGTATCCCATTGCCTTTATGTTTATGGTTTGGGGTCACTTTACATTTTCAGCTAATTTGAAGAGAAGAGATAATTTGTATTCCATTTCAGATGATCAAATTCTCAGGTTCATTTTAAGATTATTCACGGGCTGTCAGACTTGGGAGTGGGAAAGCAGAGAGAGGGGAGAGATGAAGGCTTACTTCTAGTGTTCCTGGTGTGGTGTGTCAGTGTCAGAGAACATCGGAAGAGGGCAACAAAAAGCCTAAATCAGGGGACGGTTAAGGATGTTCACTTGCTTGTGTGGTTCACTTGGATGATAGGGGAAGCCTGACACTTGGGATGGGGGAACCCTGATGCATAGGGAGTAAGATTGTAACAGAAAGCTGGAAGGTATATCAGCTCCATGCAACCATCACAGAGCTCGGGTCTTCCCAGAGTTGGGCAGCTTAGCCAAGATCAGATTTATCCACGTAGAGAGAAAGTAGACACCCTATTCCAGGGTCAAGGACATATTATGATGGACAAGAATTACAGGGGAAGAGGATCACGGAGCTGAGAGGAACAGAGACAATTAAGTGCACAGCTTCCCTTCCCTCTGGAAGTGTACACTGGGCAAAAGCTGTAACTGAATTAAAATGATGCTTGTTTCTAGAAGGGGCTTAGAATAAGGAGGGTTTTGCCCTAGGAGAGCCTTTGTTTTCACCTTAAAAATAAATGGTAACGTTTCCATGTAAGGAAGAAAAAGCAATATTTCTTCGTATAAGATTCTCTAAGGCTTAGGGATTTTTTTTTTTTTTTTGGCGGTACGCGGGCCTCTCACTGTTGTGGCCTCTCCCGTTGTGGAGCACAGGCTCTGGACGTGCAGGCTCAGCGGCCATGGCTCACGGGCCCAGCCGCTCCGTGGCATGTGGGATCTTCCCAGACCGGGGCACGAACCCGTGTCCCCTGCATCGGCAGGCAGACTCTCAACCACTGCGCCACCAGGGAAGCCCAGGGGTGTTTTTTAAAGATGAAGAAAAGCAAATTACTTTCTTATTTACATTTACGCTGTCACCATACACCAAGTAGTAGCTTAAATGTAAGAGGAACTCGAACAATAGAGTAAAAATCCAATGCAATGCTGATTAAAAATGCAAATTTGAATTTGCCAGTGATCTAGCTAAGCAGAGTAAACACAGGGAAGGAGAAAAGGCAGACTGAGGTTGGTCAGATAATTGAAATGATTGTGTGTACTGAAGGAGGTAAGAAACGTGGAGTCTGGCTTCTGAAGAGTAAAGGGATACTGAATAAGCCCTGGTAAATCAGGGGGGAAAATCAAGTCCCCCAGAATGATGCTTAGCAGGGTTTAGATTTTATGTCCATGGACTGAGCCAGTGATGCTTGGAGGAAATCCAATCAGCAAATTCCAACTGAACATCCACTATGTGCAAGGCAGCCTGCTATGCATTCCCAGGGTAATAAAGAAGTGTAAAGATGAGATAACCTTGCAATATAACAGCTAAACATACAAAAAGGTAAGTAAGATAGAGAACGTACGCACCTTGAAGAAAAGAAAATTATAGCACGTTAAATGCAAAATAATGGTACACGAGAGCAGCACTAGGGGACTTTGAGCAAGAGGTGGGGTGGTCAGGAAAGTCTTTTGGGAAAGTGTGATGATTATATTGCATAAGATAGAAAGGAAAGATGGGAAAGATCATGGCTGAGGTGAGGGACAATCACTTTTATGAAATCAGAACATTACGGGGACAACATTAGTGGTGACAATAGTTCACAGAGCCCCGTTGTGTTGCTCGTTAGTTTAACTCCACTTGTCTCTCTCACGCCAACCTTTCACCATGAGTCTGCCCACAGAGCAGGGCACACTGGCTGAGGGGAGAGGCGTGCTACTTGTACACCATGAAGCTGGAGGGGTCTGAGACCGAGTTTGTCTGAGACTGCACTGCTGAGATGGAGGGGCAGCACCTAAAGGGACATTTATCCTCCTTGTGGGTCACATAATGTGGTGGAAGGTTGAGCAAGTACAGAGATACAGGGTCAGGCTTGAGAACAAGGTCCAGTTGGAAGGTTCAGGAACTAGTCTGGAAACTGAAGGTATATACTTCTACGTGGGCTCTGCTGGGGACAGCTCCTTAAAAGAGATTCAATAATTCTCTACAAATTACAAATATCTCATTTAATATTTTCCACAGTAAGACCCTGGTTTAGTCCACAACTCTCACACTTTACAGTCGAACCAAGGCACTTTTAATATTCATTGAAATCACCAGGGAAGGAAGTATAAATAATCAGAACCACCTTCAAAGATTCTTATTTAGTTGGATTGCAGTGGCACCCAGACAACAATATGTATTGATATCCTTCCAGCTAGGACTGGGAGCCACAGGTATAGCCAAACTGGGTTTGTCTTTCTTCTTTAAATATGCTCCAAAGTTTCCCACCCCCCTTTTATTTCCTCTTCAACTAACTTTATTATTTTTTAACATCTTTATTGGACTATAATTGTTTTATAACGGTGTGTTAGTTTCTGCAGTATAACAAAGTGAATCAGCTATACATAAACATATATCCCCATATCTCCTCCCTCTTGGCTCTTCCTCCCAACCTCCCTATCCCACCCCTCTAGGTGGACACAAAGCACTGAGCTAATCTCCCTGTGCTGTGTGGCTGCTTCCCACTAGCTATCTATTTTACATTTGGTAGTGTATATATGTCCATGCCACTCTCTCACTTCGTCCCAGCTTACCCTTCCCCCTCCCCGTGTCCTCAAGTCCATTCTCTACATCTGCATCTGAATCCCTAGGTTCTTCAGAACCATTTTTTTCTTTAGATTCCATATATATGTGTTAGCATATGGTACTTGATTTTTTCTTTCTGACTTACTTCACTCTGTATGACAGTCTCTAGGTCCATCCACCTCACTACAAATAACTCAATTGAGTTTCTCTTTACGGCTGAGTAATATTCCATTGTATATATGTGCCACATCTGCTTTATCCATTCATGTATCAATGGACAGGTAGGGTGCTTCCATGTCCTGGCTATTGTAATTAGAGCTGCAATGAACATTGTGGTACATGAATCTTTTTGAATTATGGTTTTCTCCGGGTATATGCCCAGTAGTGGGATTGCTGGGTCGTATGGTAGTTGTATTTTTAGTTTTCTAAGGAAACTCCACACTGTTCTCCATAGTGGCTGTATCAATTTACATTCCCACCAACAGTGCAGGAGGGTTCCCTTTCCTCCACACCCTCTCCAGCATTTACTGTTTGTAGATTTTTGGATGATGGCCATTCTGACCGGTGTGAGGTGATACCTTCTTGTACTTTTGAGTTGCATTTCTCTAATGATTAGTGATGTTGAGCATCCTTTCATGTGTTTGTTGGCAATCTATATATCTTCTTTGGAGAAACGGCTTTAGGTTTTCTGCCCATTTTTGGATTGGGTTGTTGGTTTTTTGGATATTGAGCTGCATGTGCTGCCTGTATACTTTGGAGATTAATCCCTTGTCACTTGCTTCATTTGCAACTATTTTCTCGCATTCTGAGGGTTGTCTTTTCATCTTGTTTATGGTTTCCTTTGCTGTGCAAAAGCTTTAAGTTTCATTAGGTCCCACTTGTTTATTTTTGTCTTTTTTATTGTTTTTTTTTTTTTTTAAATTTTCATTTCTCTAGGAGGTGTCTCAAAAAGGATCTTGCTGTATGTCATAGAGTGTTCTGCCTATGTTTTCCTCTAAGAGTTTTATAGTGTCTGGCCTTACATTTAGGTCTTTAATCCATTTTGAGTTTATTTTTGTGTATGGTGTTAAGGAATGTTCTAATTTCATTCTTTTACATGTACCTGTCCAGTTTTCCCAGCACCACTTACTGAAGAGGCTGTCTTTTCTCCATTGTATATTCTTGCCTCCTTTATCAAAGATAAGGTGACCATATGTGTGTGGGCTTATCTCTGGGATTTCTATCCTGTTCCATTGATCTATATTTCTGTTTTTGTGCCAGTAACATACTGTCTTGATTACTGTGGCTTTGTAGTATAGTCTGAAGTCAGGGAGCCTGATTCCTCCAGCTCCGTTTTTCTTTCTCAAGATTGTTTTGGCTATTCAGGGTCTTTTGTGTTTCCATACAAATTGTGAAATTTTTTGTTCTAGTTCTCTGAAAAATGCCATTGGTAGTTTGATAGGGATTGCATTGAATCTGTAGATTGCTTTGGGTAGTATAGTCATTTTCACAATGTTGATTCTCCCAATCCAAGAACATGATGTATCTCTCCATCTATTTGTATCATCTTTAATTTCTTTCATCAGTGTCTTATACTTTTCTGCATACAGATCTTTTGTCTCCTTAGGTAGGTTTATTCCTAGGTATTTTATTCTTTTTGTTGCAGTGGTAAATGGGTGTGTTTCCTTAATTTCTGTTTCAGATTTTTCATCATTAGTGCATAGGAATGCAAGAGATTTCTGTGCATTAATTTTGTATCCTGCTACTTTACCAAATTCATTGATTAGCTCTAGTAGTTTTCTGGTAGCATCTTTGGGATTCTCTATGTATAGTATTATGTCATCTGCAAACAGTGACAGCTTTATTTCTTCTTTTCCTATATGGATTCCCTTTATTTCTTTTTTTTCTCTATTTGCTATGGCTAAAACTTCCAAAACTACGTTGAATAGTAGTGGAGAGAGTGGGCAGCCTTGTCTTGTTCCTGATTTTAGTGGAAATGGTTTCAGTTTTTCACCATTGAGAACGATGTTGGCTGTGGGTTTGTCATATATGGCCTTTATTATGTTGAGGTAAGTTCTCTCTATGCCTACTTTCTGGAGGGTTTTTATCATAAATGGGTGTTGAATTTTGTCGAAAACTTTTTCTCCACCTATTGAAATGATCATATGATTTTTCTCCTTCAATTTGTTAATATGGTTTATCACATTGAGTGATTTACATATATTGAAGAATCCTTGCATCCCTGGAATAAATCCCACTTGATCATGGTGTATAATCCTTTTAATGTGCTGCTGGATTCTGTTTGCTAGTATTTTGTTGAGGCAAAGTTTCCCCTTTCTATGCTTCTTGTTCTTTTGATTTTCATTCTGTTAGCAATGAATATTAGGGATGCTCTCTTTCCATATCTCTGTTGAAATCCTTATTTTAAAAAATACTGATAAAGGTAGTAGATGCCCAGTTCATCTTACTAGTTTGATTCACTTTCTAGGGCTCTTAGATCATTCAGGGTCTGTGTGTAACGCTGTGGAATTATTTTTGGTGCTCAACTGATGTCAGCATAGTGCCATAGGAGACCAGGAGAGGGCAGCAGAGAGCTGAGAAGCCCTCTGATAGAGGCCGGAGGAAGCAGGAGGAGCGGAAGAACCTGTAGCAGGTGGAGGAGGAAATATTGGATCCTTCATGAAGCACAGGGAATGCAGTGTCTGTGCTCCTTAAATCAACCAAAGTCAGAGTCATTACTCAGACGAGAAACTGGAATCAATAGGGGATGCCATAGCAAGTAGCAATTTTAAAACAGGAAGAGATGAAAATAGGCTCTGAGATAGTGCGGGGAGCCTGCAAAGGACAGCCAGCTTGTGGGGTGATGATGGACCCATGACTGCTTGTGAGAGCCATGACCCTAGTGAGTCTAGGCCCAGATATAAACCCAAATCAAGAGAAACATGCTTTATCTAAGGGCTGAGCAAGTCTTAACTTAGGGATACATGTGAACAGGATAGAGCAGAACATTTTAGGTAAGATTCCAGGGAACTGGAGAAGTCCTGACTTTTAGGAAGGGCAGAAGAGATTCCTGCAAGGTCAGTGCCTACTCCACAAGGAAAGACTCTTTAGAAGGCCAGGACGGGGCCAAGGGGTGTTATGCAGATGGAGGGCATATAGGAAGTACCAAAGGCATAGGCCAGGACCGGGAGAGTGTGCTAGAGCACCCCATCTAGAGAAGGTATTTCAAAACAAATTCTGCAAGGTTTTGAAAATTCCACAAGATTTTGTTATTGATAGTGACAGTTTGAATGCACCTTAGGCCCAAACTTCCAGAATGTGGTTTAGCACCTCACTACTTAAAGTTGCTGGTCTGCAGACCAGCAACACTTGCATCACTTGGGAGCTTATTAGAATTTTGAATTTTGGGTCCCACCTCAGACTTATTGAATCAGAATTTGTATTTTAACAAGATCCCCAGGTGATTCCTATGCATATTACGCATATTAAAGTTTGAGAAATACCAGTCTAGCAGCCAGTCCAGGCAGGGCTGGGTCGCACTGATGCCTATAGAAGATTTAAGGGCATCGGTAATGAGGAAGTGAGGGAGAACAGCTGCATCTGAATGAGAGTAGGTGCACCTCTTACCAATATGTAAACTTGGTACTTTCTTTTGGCTTATTTTTGTTAAGCCCTATTAGATTCCTTATAGTTACATGCAAAATCAACCAACCAATGTCTATTTCAGAGGCCCCATAGTGGGGAAAACCATATCCTTTTGCAGTCTGAATGGTGGTGGGAATCAAAGTGGAAGGTGCTGCCTGAGGTGAACAGGGTTTCTTAGAAGGTTTTTGCTATGTGTGGTCCAGGGTCTGCATATCCAGAAACTAGATTTTTGGGTTTTATTTTTTAGGCTAGCTAAAAGCAATTAGACTGTAAGACCAGGGACCATTAGTACTAACATTACAAGGTGGTGTATATTAGTTTCTTATTGCTGCTGTAAAAAATTACCACAAATGTAGTGGCTTAAAACAACACAAATGTATTCTCTTAAAGTTCTAGAAGCCCTAAATCAGTTTCACTGGGTCAAAGTCAAGGTTTAAGCAAGACTGGTTCTGTCTGGAGGATCCAGGGGGAGAATCCATTCTCTGTCTCTTCCAGCTTCCAGAGGCTGATGCTGGCATTCATGGCCCTCTATGGCTCATGGTCCTTTTTCTCTGTCTTCGAAGCCAGCAGCATAGCATCTTGTTTCTGTCATCGCATTGCTTTATTCTTTTGTGTCAAATCTCTCCCCATTTCCCTCTTGTAACTACATTTGTAATTACAGTTAGGTTCTACCTGGATAATGAAGGATAATATCCCCATCTCACTATCCTTAGCTTAGTCACATCTGCAAGCTACTTCTTCCATATAAGGTAACATTCATAGGTTCTGGGGATCAGGGCCTGGATATCCTTGGGGGCCATTATTCAGCCTACCACAGGGTTTAAATCAGAATGCTAATTAATTAACAGATAACATAAAATATGCTTTTCCATTGATTAGAACAACCTACCATGTTTCTTGGTACTGGGAAGTCACATAAATGTCATAAGAACTGGACATTGGAAAAATAGAGAATGAGTGCCCATGGAAAAATAGAGAATGAGTGCCCAAGGAAGTGGCTATTTTGTGTAAGCCGGAGAGAGCCTTGAGAAAGCACCTGACCCACAGCGATCCCTCATGACTGCATTGCTCCCATGAACCAGAGCTTCTCTCCTCCACTCTGGCCTAGTTCATAGTGGCATAATTGCTCTCACGTTTCCTTGTTCCGCAGTGCTCCCCTCCTTCAGTTGGCAGATTCTTTCTTTGGATGTATAATATTATAGTTGAAGTCCCAGGTTTGGGGGTTTATGAACCCTCCTAGGTACCTAAGGGTACCCTCCTAGCTGGTCCAGGAAAGAGCAGCTCAGACAGAAAAACAGGTCATTCAGGTAAAATGCTGCTGGCATAACCTTAGAAGATTTTGGAGCTTGAAGGCAACTTAAAAATTATGTAGTCCAACCCCTCATTTATTGATGGGGAAAAAAGTCTCAGAGAGACAGCTGCGTGTCCAGGGCCACACTCTGATTTATTATGTAGTCAATGCAAATTCATAAAGCAGCTGCCACGTACAAGGGTTACAAAGAAATGGAATGTGAAAGAAGGAAATAAAAGATGGTGACCATGGATCTAACTGGCAGGAGGCCCCAACATGTGCACCAGAAACCAGGCTTTGGGCATTTCTGAGTTCAGACTCTAATGCTCTGTATGGGAAAGTTGGAAAACCTGATGCTATTACTCCATCATTGATAAAATAGAAATAGTAGTATTTATTTCCCAGTACATACCAAAAAAATAAAATCTGGTTCTCGCTTTTTCAAACTAGAGCATAAGTGTGTTTACCTCCCCAGAGGCAAGCTCTCTCATGCTTAGGTAGCAACCCATTGCCAGCCCAGCCCTCTGGGAAGCAGCAGAGTAGCAATATGACAGTCCCCTCCACTCCCATGGGCATCCTGCAGGGACACATATTGGAGATGATGGATGTGACTGCCACAGCAATGTGGATGAGGATGGAGGAAGCTCTTTTTTCCTCACATGGAGCACCAATGTGCCTGAGCTTGAAGGAGAACTGACTGCTCCCAAGAGGTTTGGAGCTGAACAAATGATGCTATTGATTCTCTCCATATGCACCCATACATATCTTTTACCATATGTCTGCCAGCCCAGTGTTTGTTATTATATGTCAAACATGTTCAAATTCTTTTTTGCAGCTCTCAGAATAATATGCTGAGTAGAATATGATCATGGTGGCAAAAAGCTGTGAAATTCTGAGTCATCTTTCTCGTGTTAATTAAAGTCATAATCCAGTGATCTCAGGTTTAAATAAGGAATATACATACATTTCAAAATACCTCAGCTAGAAAGAGACTACTTAGGATTTATTTTTCTTAGGAACTCAAAGGAGATTAAAGTCTTTTCACAGGAACAACAAAGACATCTAGGTAGCCTAACAAAATCCACAACCAAATATGAAAATGTAAGTTATGCACCCTTGTCTGGGGGTTGACAATGCAGGCTTTCCATTTCCTTTTGGGGATACTGTTGGCTAGCTAGTCTGCTCTCTACTATGATTGAAAGACCCACTCTCAATGGTTTCAAAACTGGCTAACAGGTCTCATCAGCACAGAGGTCAAAAACAATGACTTGATGGCTCAGGAGGTCTGCAGACATTGGCTCAGCTTCTCAGAGGTGCTGGGACAGGATGGTTCCCAGTAGTCCCTTGATTCTCACATGACTGCCCTGCACATGGTCCCTGCAATCCAGTCATCTGCTCACCATCCCAT
The DNA here is from genome assembly GCF_964341445.2 of Mesoplodon mirus. Lineage (NCBI taxonomy): Eukaryota > Metazoa > Chordata > Mammalia > Artiodactyla > Ziphiidae > Mesoplodon > Mesoplodon mirus. The sequence continues at coordinate 99,712,476 of NC_138979.1, read as the reverse complement.
CCCACCTATGACTTGTCCCAACTCATGTCTGCCCCACTCCCGAGTGACCGAGTCTCCCAAGGGGTGGGTAACTCAGACCTATTATCTCCGCAGTCTATCATCTTGTCATAAACTCTATGCCTGGCTCCCCTCAGGTCTTCTGCTTTCATTCTAACTGCATGTTTTATAGGTCAAGCAGACTAAAGTTTGCTAGTTGACTGTGTCTTTCCCTTCTTGCTGTAAGAACCCCAATTCTAATGGAGGCTATGTGGATTTCTCTAATTAAGGGAAGGCTGAAAAATAAGAAAGCACAGGAAAGGAAAGCTCAAATTTTCAATCTACATAAAGGCCAAGAAAAAAGAAGTAAAAGGCCAGATATCAAAGTATTAACAGTAGTTTTGCTGAGTGTTGTTGTTTTTTCTATTTTTCAAGCTTATTTTTATCACAGTGAATCAGAAAGAAAATGATACATGTTGTCAGTCAGAATAATTGTGCTTCTCTTTGTAACTATAAGGTAGAGTGCAGAAAGGCAAACCGCAGGGACCTTTTTGGTCATTGCAATGGGCCCAGATCAGGTCAGGTAAGTAAAGGAGAGACATTGCTCATATGCCTTTTTGAACTAAGCATAAGATCAACTAAATTTGACTTGGTAAATAAGATGCCCCAAGGTCAACCCTACTTAGGCTTACTTTGTATTACTTCACATAGGCATGGCTAAATGGGTCCTTCATCACCCTCCAGACTAATTACATTTGATTAAAGGGCTTCCTTAAAAGCTCTTCTTTCACATTGAATTAAAAATGACTACTAACCTTCATTGACGGATGCCAGGGGAGTCACCTATGAATTGATTAGGTAGTCTGCATTATGCCTTTGGGATACTAGTTCTATGGGGCCCCTGGAACCCTGACTCCATAAATCAATGTATGGGATGGTAATTACAATATTCTGTTGCTATTTCTGTGCAACAGTCCATCTGTGTGATGTAGTCACCATTATCTAATTCGAAATGGGCATATTCTTTGCTTATCCAGTTTTTCTTTACATTTCTTAAAGGTATCTTGCTGATAGCTCTTTGCTCAACCTGAAGCCATTATCTCCCCTGTGTTTTGTACCAGAGGATTTTACTTTATAGTTTTATGCCTACAGAATGGGATGGCAGGAGAGGCTAAGGATGGCTGAAAAGCAAATGGGTTCAACTATTCAAAATGTCAAAAAGAGAAAGAAATAAATCTCAAGTTCAGTCTGTGGCTGACCACTCAGGATTTGTTTCTGAACAATATTGATAACATAATATGTATTCTAAATGGAATGGTGTTGATTTCTGGGAATAGTAATTTTCTGGGAATAGTAATAAATCCCTATCATCTACCTATCTATCTATCTATCCATTACATGCAATTATATTTCAAATATAAATACATTTCAAAGGTAAACAAAAGCTTCAATCTAACAGGCTTTGAAATAAAGATGGTCATGTTTTTGGTATGTAGATCTTAATCCAGGTTTAGCCTTCTCTCTCCCTTAGGTACTCACTGCAACTGTGACTGGCATGCAGCCCAAGAAGAGAGAGTGCAAGAATGGGAGAGGAGGAAAGAAACCAAGAGTCCCATCAGTAAAGCTCATGGAAACAGAGTTTCAACTAATGAATCCCAAAGGAAAACAGGTTATAGGAAAGACTATCTACCCAATAAATATGGTCTTCTGGGATGAGGAGAAATTTTAATTTTACTTAATTAGAAGACCATAATTCTCTAAGAGGGTTTAGTTTTTAAACAAGCAGCCTCTGCCACTTCATGCCTGTGTTTTTGATCCTGGCTCCTCTACAAATTAGCTATATAAGCAAGTGACTTAACCACTCTACTTTTCATCAGAAAACTGGGTTGGTTATAGCAGTACCTACCTCATAATATTATTATTAGGAGTCAATAATCTCATAAATGTAAAATGCTTAGAACCGTTGTCTGGCTCAGAGTAAGTATGCGATAAATGCTAGCTCATTACTTTTGTGCCCTTCATCTTTGAAATTTTGTTAAAATTTTCTTAAGATTGGTTATGTGTTGGTATTCGAAATGTCATCTTACGATTTGAGATTTTTTTATAATGTGTCCTAGGTTCACAGTTGTTACCCAGATGCTGTGCTGCATTTCAAAGTTTCTTTTAAGAATTCAAGATATTCTGCCTATCATCTTTTCCAAACATCAAGCCATTGCTATTGGAATATTAGTACAAGCAAATATTTACTGAGCGCATTTTATGTGCTAGGTAGGGTGCTAAGTTTTTTACATGGATTAATGCATTTGTTCTTCATAATAATCCTACAGCATTATCCCCATATGACAGATAAAGAACTTGAGGTACATGAAGGCTGAAGTATCTTGCTGGAGATTGTCCAGCTAGGAAATGGCAGAGCAGCAGCAAGTCCAGCTGGCTGCTCAAAAGGCACACCTCACATTCTTGGCTATAACCACAACTAGCCACCATATCATTGACTGCTTTTGGTTTTCCTTTGGCCCATACAAAAGGTACAGCCTTATTGGAAGATTGATAACTAACCAGAATTTTTGAGTCATTGGCTCATCAATGACTCTAAGAGATTTATTAGTAATATTGGTTGAAAGTGTGATTCTTTCCAATAATCAAATTAACTAGAGACACAAATGTTTCTCTAATAGTGGTTCTTGCTCATTTGTCTCCGCCTGATTTATCAGTGAGCTGCTCTCTTACAGTATTGATGGCTTCACAAATAAGAAGCCATTAATATCTCACATTTTAAAATGACTTTTGGTGCCTACTAGAGCCTTGGATGAAAAGTTGTAACATTGGAACCTTCTTTCTTTCTTTCATTCCTTTGCTTCCCCAAATTCAATTAGCTGCTGAATATTCTGAATTCATCTCCTTATTTTGTGTAGGAGAGACTTTGCTAACCTGTAGAACCTAGGTAGAAAAATTGGCTGGAATTGTGCCATTGGAACTGTTTGTCAAATATGTAAAGAAGCCCAGGTGTTGGAAATGAAAGCCTTCTTCCTAAAGGACAAATCTCTCAGGGTTTCCTCATTCGAGTACATTAGCCTGGAGCAACGTACTCACTGGTGACCCTCTGGAGTGAAGCCCAGCCTCAGGAAGGAAGATGTGTAGCAGGTGACTGCTGGAAATTGATACAGCTCAATTTGCCCCAAGGGTTAACTCTGAGTTTTGCAGGACTTTTTCATTTTTCTACCCTTTTGAAAAGGGTGTTCTTTTAGTTGAATTCTTCAACTTAAAAGTCTACCTTCTTAGTATACTCTTTTAGTCAATATTTACCTATTTACTTTAAACTTCTTTAATCTTTTTGCTTTATTGTCCTATCTTTTTACTGTATCTCATCTAGTCTGAATTTTTAGCTTGCTGTTTCATCTTGTTTATTTTATACTATGCTATCTCCTTTTATCTAAATTGTATGAATTTGCTTTATATGTGTTGCTTCAATTTTATTTACACCTCATTTTATCTTTAATGGCATGAGGTGACCAGCTGGCAGACAGCCCCTAAACTAACCAAGAGCAATTGGATTCCTTGTCCTTCTAAATATCTCACTAAACAGCTTTTTAAGTTTTCCACTGTATGTTCTTCTTTCTTCCAATAATGAAATTTCAACATAAAATATATCAAACTAATTATGTAGATTCACCTGTTAACTTCATTTTCTCACCTCATCTTTCCAGGACAATAATACTTATTTTTAGTGCCAGTGGTTTTGAGTTAGAATGGTGCCATCTCTTCACAGTATTGGCCCAAACTTTCCAAATGCTTCCTGACCCAAATTTATAGTTTCTATTTTTTCCAACTGCTGTATATTGACTAGGCCTTACACACAAATCATGAGCTATTGAAGAAAACACAGGTGAGAAGACCTTCAGAATAACCTCCTGGTCCATGTTTAATCTTCCTCCAGCTTACAGCTGTTTCCTCCCTTCTTTCCCATGGTTTCAGACCCGTTAAAAGCCTTCGTTACCACTCCTGGATGATTGGTCTCCCTATCTCAAGTCTCCTTCCCTCTGTTTCCTCCTTGTGACCACTTCCACATTGCTTTTCTTGAAATACATCTCTCTTTTCAAATGCCTCCTCTAGTTCCCCATGGCCCACACATGAAGTCCAAACTCCTCAACCCACATTTGAGTCCTCCAGGTTATCCCTAGCCTCCTTTTCCAAACATATTTCTACTTCCCTCCCTCACATTAGACAAAATAACCAAACTTAATGGTTTGCTACTCTTCATTTATGGCTCAAACATTTCCACAGTTGTTTCTTCACCCATACTCTGTTTTTTCATGTATTTTTCTCCATCTGTGAATGTCAATATTATCCCCTCTTTAAAGCCCCTTTCCTATTTTTTGACTTCTCTAGATGAAAATAATCAACCTTTGTATGACAGTCCCTGGAGAAATAGTATTTTAGGGAATTAGTGTGAGTTTTGGCTCTAGATAGCCCTCAGTTCAAATCCTGACTGTGCTAGATATTATTTGACCTGAGATAAGTTATTTAACTTTTTGAGCCTTGTTTCCACACCTCTAAAAATGAAGCTAAAAGAATCCATCTCACAGTGTTGTTAAAAAGAATAAATGAGATGAAGCATGAAGTTCTGAGGTCTTTTTGTATTAAAAAACTTGAGACTCTGATTTGGTATTTGAGGAGAAGGGGAAGGAGAGGGAACCTTTGTTATGTTAAGAATTATAGAGTCATGGGTTATGGGGGTGTGACAGATCTGCGCTCGTGCGTGCGCGCCCGTGCACGCGCGCGCACACACACACACTCTCAAGGAGTTTCAACTCCTGAAGCTGAAATTCTCATTTGAGAATTTCTAGTTTTTCTCATTCTATCTGGATTTAAGGGGCTTTTTTTAAAAAAAAATTATTTATTTATCTGTTTTTATTTTTGGCTGTGTTGGGTCTTTGTTGCTGTGCACGGGCTTTCTCTAGTTGCGGGGAGCAGGGCTACTCTTCGTTGCAGTGCATGGGCTTCTCATTGTAGTGGCTTCTCTTGTTGTGGAGGTTTTAGTAGTTGTGGCACACAGGCTCAGTAGTTGTGGCTCACGGGCTTAGCTGCTCCGTGGCATGTAGGATCTTCCCGGACCAGGGATTGAACCCACATGCCCTGCATTGGCAGGCAGATTCCTAACCGCTGCGCCACCAGGGAAGCCCTTTTATTTACTTATTTTTAAAATGTATTTATTTATCGGTTTTTATTTTTGGCTGTGTTGGGTCTTAAGGGGCTTTTTGTGTATGGAAAATACAACTCCTTTTGTCAGAGAAATGCCAAAGCGGTCCTAGATAGCTCATCTTGAAAATAAGTCAATTTGCATAAACACTTTATTATTGTGGCCTATTTGTATCTGCAGTAATTTCAAACTGTGCAAATATACTGATACCCAGTATATTAAGTATCTAAAATGAGTTAAAAATATTAAAGTATTCAACTAAAAAAGACTTGGAAATGATGTTAGTTGAGCAGGAAATTCCAACATGCGCAGGGAAATTGAGGGGACAAGGGTCCTCTTGTGGAAGATGTAGAGAGGATAACAGTTAATAGGCTTGTGAAATAAACATATCCATCAGTGCAAGGAAAGCAAGGATAACTTTTACCTGATTTTTCCAATTTTATAATGGGGTTATGTCCTTCAAGGAATTCAGATGATGGGCATGAATTGATATGAGCACAGTTGTCCCTGGGGCAGCACAATCTGCCTAAAGCTATAAAGACAGAGTGAAGTTTGAAACACTGCTAGAAAGAAAGAGACAGTAGTATTTCAAGTGAGGGTTAGTCAGGGGTGAAAGATGGCTTTAAGTGAAAAGATACCTCTCTCTGGTCTTTCTAAGTTAATATCACTTTAGGTTCAGTAAAAACAGACTGGAAGGAACATTACATATTCTGAAACATAATTATTCTTCACATACACACACACACACTTAACAGGATGTATTAAAGCGGGTGGAGATTTCCTTATTTCCCTCTCTTCCTTCACAGGAATTGAGGAACCAGATAGCCTTTCAGCTTCCTTAACAAAGGGAACATAGAGGAACTTATTATGAGCTGAGAGGAGGAGGACATAAGGCATAGTGCCAGAATGTCAGACATGGTGTCTTTGTGGGGGGAAGTCCATTGTTATATTTGAAATCTTACTTTAATACCACCAATTATAGTACTTGTATACTGTATAAGTACTATATACTTATATATACACATATATACTATTTATAAATATATTTATATATACATATACTATATATACACATATACAGTATGTATATACACATATATATGTATATATAGATATAATCAGAGTGATTATAAGAATGTTACATACATGAATACTTACAATATGGTATGCTGCAGTAATTTTAGATTTATCATAGTATATATATTACTAAGTGCCTGGGGTATACTAGTGTATTAATGTTATTTTAAATACTTAAAGTGACTCTGCAGCGTAGATATTATTTCAGTTTCAGTGATGTGGAAATTGAAGCTCAGGGTGTTTAAGTGACTTAATCAAGAAGGCTCTAAGTGGCAGAGTCCTAAGGCAGATTCATTATTCTGCTACCTCTCTGATTTAAACAAACAAATCAACCAAGGAAAACAACAAAACCATGCACTTTGCACAACACCAAATTATCCAGAAAAGTTTAAATAGTGTAAACTTTATAAATATTCCGTGTGCCTGGCAATTTTGTGATTCTTCTTACTCAAAATTTTAGGTTTAACTGTCATCATGTGCATCAGAATATTATTGGTTTGTAAATTGTCTAACTTTTGTTTGTTGACTGAAACTATTCTCTCATTAACTTGTGTTTTCCTTGTGAATCTAGTTCATGCAAATGCTAAAGTCACCAGGCTGCTCTATTTCTGCTACTGAAGCACCTGGCTCCTGCTAGCACCTGGTGATGGCAACACCCAAGTGGTCAGGAATTGTTTTCAGTCTGGCTTCTGAAACTTTAGATAGCAATAAGCACAAAAATGTTCAAAATAATAGTAAATGATGCAGTAGTTGGCCCTTGCAGTAAGCAGTGCTGAATCTTAACGACTGAGATTAAAGGTCAGAGAGTCTTGCTAATTCAGCAGTCTCAAGCTGGCACTGGAAGAAAACATCCATAAATCTGGAGCCACATAGGTGGTGAAAAGGGCCAAAAAAGGAGAGGACCAGCATCAGGGAAAGAAATCTGGGCAAAGTGAAGAAGCTAAAGGAAAGCAAAGACTCAGGAGAATAACAAACTGTGTGCAGGTCCCAAGAGGATAAAATTGCTTTGTCTGCAAACTGTCATGGACATACCACAGCTTCTTTGTGATCTCAAATTGGCAGGGCAGTGACATGCAACTCTGAATGAGCTGAATGCTTTCCTGGCTTGATTTTCCTCAACTTAGTCAAATTATTCTGTGAGTAGAGACACACCCTTTGTGTACATCCCTGTGACATGAATATATGCTATATACTCTAAAATTGACTAATTCATCCCTTTTAGGATTGGTGTCATTTATTTTAAGTTTGTCTTTGATAGAACCGACATCCTTCATCTTCATTACACTGAAATGCACTTCTCCCAACCTCTCTCAAAAACACGTATCCATTTATGTTTTCAATTTACTTTGTGCTATTTTTCAAAAAGTCAGGTCACGACCTAATTTCTAAAGCAATCTTATCAGTGCTTTATTGTTCACCAGTGGCTTATATGATTAAAGAATCCATCAGGATTTTGTGGTTGTTTTTGTTCTTTCTATAGCATCTCCTTTGCCAATATCTCATTCTTTGTGGTTTGCAGTTCAGCATCTTGAATACAAATTCACACAAGGAATGGGTGTTATACTTTAGAAAATCGCAGCTCCATTTCAACAGCCACATCGTTTCTTAGAATTTGTGCTCTCTTATTGTGAACTTCAACCATATAAATATAAACAGGCATTCAAATACTTAAATACAACATCTACCTGAGATTAATAAGGCACCATGGTTTTCTTTCAGCCATGACAATGGTATCCAATCATCATTCCTAAAAAAAAATAATAATAATTCAAATAATTCATTAAAAAGCAAATGGACTGAAAGGTTGATACTCAAATTATTAGATTAATGAATAAGCCACTTTTCTGGGAACATTATGGACATTATTAAGATGTGAGGAAAGAAGCCTAAGAGTGTGACACAGCCATAGATCCCATCTATATCTGGAATCCCAATAAAGAGCAATTCAGTTCCAGAAATATGAAGTAAAAATCTTTTTAAATCCTCAATTTACTTATTGCCCACATGCCTTGCAGCAGGTTTAGGAAGGAAAATAGGCACTGAAAGTGGCAGTAAAGGGACAGAGAAAATGAACTTCTTATTAAGTTAAATGGCATTCATTTAGCGTGAATGTTAATGGCACCAGGACATGGGGGATCAGAAATGGCTGTGCTAGGTCTCTTGTTAGATCTTAAGTGCTGAAGTAACACTGATGTGGAAAATGAGAATATTTTCACACTGGAACAGACAACTACCTTGATATGTGAATTGAAATGAACTGACTATAAGACCAAACTATATATTAATATTTTTCACAATTTCAGACATTGTCTTAAACCATATCATGTAATATTCCAAAGCTGAGTAATACCTAAAAATTAAAATATATTAAATTTGCTGTAAATGAGGTAAAGGCTATGGTGTCAGAAATTGTCAGTGCCTAGAATTGACCCTCATGTAGATAATCTATTAGTTGAAATAATTCTTTTATGATTCTATGGGAAAGAAACATACACTGTTGATATAGGAAAAGGTTGAGTGTTAAATATATATTTACCATCAAATATAATTTTATCATGCCTTTTAGAATACTTTGTTCTAAGTGAAAAAGATTAGATGGTCTCAAGTGATTAAGATTCTTTACTAGTAACACATTTAGTGAGCAAACATATATATTTAGTATTAGTAACAGTATAAATCAAGTCATTTATATTGAAATACTCACTGGGAAAATGTCTATTAAATTTGCTTGCTTTTCATTCATTCATTCATTCATATATCAATTTCTTTCTTTTTCAATTTTTAAAATAAATATTTCTGGTAGCTTATATCATAGTTTGGAAAAATAGAATTCATTGCCATAAAAAGACCAGGAAAATATAAAACAGAGAGAAAAATGTTTTCTAAAATTAATTTTAAAAAGTGACTTAGTGCTTCAAAGTGGCTAGAGCAAAAGAAATGGAGATATGTTTCATTACATAATTTTTGTTTTTAAGGAAAAAATTGATGTAAGTTTCTGAAAATAAACATTTTTCCCCTTGGACTTTGGTCTGAATTCTATTTCTTGAGTGCATCTTCTCAAATGGTCAAAGACTCATGTATTGGTAAATACCATTAGCTATATAAACATGGCAAATGCAATATCAATTTTTATAGCATGTAGTGATTTGATTTCTAGATGTTTCACCATAGTCGTGGCCCTGTGGCCACTCTTCCCTAGTGACACTTATCACTTGTCCTATGTCTCCCATCTTCAGAGCAAAATATCAAGTATTCTCCCACACTTGTTCTCTCCTTTTCTAACTATTTTTAAACTATCTTTTATCCAAAGATTATATTGCAACACATTAAATGCATGCTAATTTTTCAAATGATAAAATGACATCAGAGAGTTGTGAAATCTCTTCCTGGTTGTAAAAAAGTGCTTTTACTATATAATTAAATTAATAAAATTGTTACATTATTAACAACAGGTCCCTAAATTAAAAAATATATATATTGATGGTAGAGGGACGTTTTAGGTAAGCTGGGTTGGCAGTTAGGAGGGAAAGCTGGATGTGAAGTGAAGGGAGTGAAGAGAAGCAGGAAACCACGAGGGTAAAATGAAACCCACATCTGTCTCTCTTCACTTCCAGCCTCATGATGCTGGTGACCTATGGGAGAAGCTAGTGTCTTAAGATACAATGTTACATGTGCGTCTGGACCAGGACTTGGAGAAGCTAAGGAAAAAGATCTGGGGGGAGATTGAGGAGTTTTAGGTTTGGGTACTACCCATAAAGCCAGTAGATAATGAAAATGTGCATGAGTGGCCTTACTGCCTAGAGTTCTGCACAAGCCTTCAGAACATAATTACTGCTTCTTCACATCTGCTTTCCTAATCCTGTATAGATTATTTATATAAGGTAAACGGCTAAGCCTTATGTAAGTTTTTACGCAAGATTTTTACACGAGGTAAGTGTCCAATCCTGACCCAGAATTATACAAGGAAGAAAATTCTGGGGCATTTGATTCTAGTTTATCTACACTGACACAGCATAAGGCCATCAGACTCGACTCCTCCTCAATTTGGTATCTATGTGCACCTCTTTTACACCTACTTAACTACTTCACTAGCCTTCTCCTAAAACTAAGATATAACTATCAATATTTGGGGGATATTTTTTCCTCTTCTAACTGAGCATAATTGTATTTAACTACTGAGATATAAGGTTAACTACTTTTTTTTTTTTTTTTGCTGTACGCGGGCCTCTCACTGCTGTGGCCTCTCCCGTTGCGGAGCACAGGCTCCGGACACACAGGCTCCGTGGCCATGGCTCGCGGGCCCAGCCGCTCCGCGGCACGTGGGATCCTCCGGGATCGGGGCACGAACCCGTGTCCCCTGCATCGGCAGGCGGACCCTCAACCACTGCGCCACCAGGGAAGCCCAAGGTTAACTACTTTTAATCTATCTTAAGGGACATGGAAAAAAAGAAGAAAAATTATGAATATATCCACACATTTGTTCATATCAAAATAAGGCCAACATTAATAAAGATTACAGTTCTTATTTCTATCACTGGTCATATGGTCTTAGCTGGTGTTTGAAACTATCCTCTACTATGCATTCTGTATTCCCTTTGTTCTCAGAAGGCACCTCAGCTGATAGTGGTTCCTTGCCTGGAGGGGTGACCCAAGACTTAATTCTAGAACGGTATAAGCCAGTAGAAGTTCAGCTTTTACTGGATTGTTGTAGTTTTACATTAACTTTTATCATAGGCCATGGAATTGTTAAGATGCTCCTCTGGGTATTACCTGTATTCCGAACATACTCACTCACATTCCCTTTGTGGAACAGCAGCCCATTTGCCCCTTGAAAGTTAAGAAGATAAGTCCCTTCTTTGCCTGTCAGTTCATTGGAATCAACATGAAGAGCCCAAACTGGCCTGGTGGCGGTATCAATTTCCAGTTTTAATAGAACCAGGGCTCTTGTTTGTTGGAAGATTTTTAATCACAGTTTCAATTTCAGTGCTTGTGATTGGTCTGTTCATATTTTCTATTTCTTCCTGATGCAGTCTTGGCAGGTTGTGCATTTCTAAGAATTTGTCCATTTCTTCCAGGTTGTCCATTTTATTGGCATAGAGTTGCTTGTAGTAATCTCTCATGATCTTTTGTATTTCTGCAGTGTCAGTTGTTACTTCTCCTTTTTCATTTCTAATTCTATTGATTTGAGTCTTCTCCCTTTTTTTCTTGATGAGTCTGGTTAATGGTTTATCAATTTTGTTTATCTTCTCAAAGAACCAGCTTTTAGTTATATTGATCTTTGCTATTGTTTCCTTCATTTCTTTTTCATTTATTTCTGATCTGATCTTTATGATTTCTTTCCTTCTGCTAACTTTAGCGTTTTTTTGTTCTTCTTTCTCTAATTGCTTTAGGTGCAAGGTTAGGTTGTTTATTCAAGATGTTTCCTGTTTCTTAAGGTGAGATTGTATTGCTATAAACTTCCCTCTTAGAACTGCTTTTGCTGCATCTCATAGGTTTTGGGTCATCGTGTCTCCATTGTCATTTATTTCTAGGTATTTTTTTATTTCCTCATTGCTTTCTTCAGTGATCACTTCCTTATTAAGTAGTGTATTGTTTAGCCTCCATGTGTGTGTATTTTTTACAGATCTTTTCCTGTAATTGATATCTAGTCTCATAGCGTTGTTTCCGTTGTCGGAAAAGATACTTGATACAATTTCAATTTTCTTAAATTTACCAAGGCTTGATTTGTAACCCAAGATATGATCTATCCTGGAGAATGTTCCATGAGCACTTGAGAAAAATGTGTTTTTTGTTGTTTTTGGACGGGATGTCCTATGAATATCAATTAAGTCCATCTTGTTTAATGTATCATTTAAAGCTTGTGTTTCCTTCTTTATTTTCATTTTGGATGATCTGTCCATTGGTGAACGTGGGGTGTTAAAGTCCCCTAGTATGAATGTGTTACTGTCTATTTCCCCTTTTATGGCTGTTAGTATTTGTCTTATGCATTGAGGTGCTCTTATGCTGGGTGCATAAATATTTATAATTGTTATATCTTCTTCTTGGATCGATCCCTTGATCATTATGTAGTGTCCTTCTTTGTCTCTTCTAATACTCTTTATTTTAAAGTCTATTTTGTCTGGTATGAGAATTGCTACTCTTGGATTGGAAGAATCAACATTGTGAAAATGACTCTACTACCCAAAGCAATCTACAGATTCAATGCAATCCCTATCAAACTACCACTGGCATTTTTCACAGAACTAGAACAAAAAAATTCACAATTTGTATGCAAACACAAAAGACCCTGAACAGCCAAAGCAATCTTGAGAACGAAAAATGGAGCTGGAGGAATCAGGCTCCCTGACTTCAGACTATACTACAATGCTACAGTAATCAAGACAGTATGTTACTGGCACAAAAACAGAAATATAGATCAATAGAACAGGATAGAAAGCCCAGAGATAAGCTCACACACATATGGTCACCTTATCTTTGATGAAAGAGGCAAGAATATACAGTGGAGAAAAGACAGCCTCTTCAATAAGTGGTGCTGGGAAAACTGGACAGCTACATGTAAAAGAATGAGATTAGAACCCTCCCTAACACCATACACAAAAATAAGCTCAAAATGGATTAAAGACCTAAATGTAAGGCCAGAAACTATCAAACTCTTAGAGGAAAACATAGGCAGAACATGCTATGACATAAATCAGAGCAAGATCCTTTTTGACCCACCTCCTAGAGAAATGGAAATAAAAACAAAAATAAACAAATGGGACCTAATGAAACTTCAAAGCTTTTGCACAGCAAAGGAAACCATAAACAAGATGAAAAGACAACCCTCAGAATGGGAGAAAATATTTGCAAATGAAGCAACTGAAAAAGGATTAATCTCCAAAATTTACAAGCAGCTCATGAAGCTCAAAAACAAAAAACCAAAAAACCCAATCCAAAAGTGGGCAGAAGGCCTAAATAGACATTTCTCCAAAGAAGATATACAGACTGCCAACAAATACATGAAAGAATGCTCAACATCATTAATCATTAGAGAAATGCAAATCAAAACTACAATGAGGTATCACCTCACACCGGTCAGAATGGCCAGCACCAAAAAATCTAGAAACAATAAATGCTGGAGAGGGTGTGGAGAAAAGGGAACATTCTTGCACTGCTGGTGAGAATGTGAATTGGTACAGCTACTATAGAGAACAATATGGAGGTTCCTTAAAAAACTACAAATAGAACTACCATATGACCCAGCAATCACACTACTGGGCATATACCCTGAGAAAACCATAATTCAAAAAGAGTCATGTACCAAAATGTTCATTGCAGCTCTATTTACAATAGCCAGGAGATGGAAGCAACCTAAGTGTCCATCATCAGGTGAATGGATAAAGAAGATGTGGCACATATATACAATGGAATATTACTCAGCCATAAAAAGAAATGAAATTGAGTTATTTGTAGTGAGGTGGATGGATCTAAAGTCTGTCATACAGAGTGAAGTAAGTCAGAAGGAGAAAGACAAATACCGTATGCTAACAAGTATATATGGAATTTAAGAAAAAAATGTCATGAAGAACGTAGGGGTAAGACGGGAATAAAGACACAGACCTACTAGAGAATGGACTTGAGGATATGGGGAGGGGGAAGGGTAAGCTGTGACAAAGTGAGAGAGTGGCATGGACATATACACAGTACCAAACGTAAAACAGATAGCTAGTGGGAAGCAGCCGCATAGCACAGGGAGATCAGCTCGGTGGTTTGCGACCACCTAGAGGGGCGGGATAGGGAGGTGGGAGGGAGGGAGATGCAAGAGAGAAGAGATATAGGAACATATGTATATGTATAACTGATTCACTTTGTTATAAAGCAGAAACTAACACACCATTGTAAAGCAATTATGCTCCAATAAAGATGTAAGAACAACAACAACAAAAAAATAGAACCATGGCTGTGTCCTCTGGTGGAAGCATCCTTCTCTTGGGAACTAAGCCCTCTGGACCAGCAGACACAAAGTTGTGGGTTTGTGGTGAAAACATTTTGCCAGTTCATCACTAGAGATGAGAGAAACTACTTCATTTTTATCCTCAATTCTCAGATATATAATATGATATAATTCAACCTATCTCTAAGATGTATTTTTACTTATTTAACTTTATAGAGGTACAATTTGTGTATAAAAATGCATAGATTTTAATTGTATATTTTAATGAGTTTTCACAAATTTATGCAGTGTGTATCGACTCCCAAATTCAAGAAATAAAACATTTTCCATCACTTTTCATTTCCTAAAATTTCCCTTATGTCCTTTCCCTGCCAATTCCCCTGTTCCCTAGCCCTAGGCAACCACTTATCTATTTTATATAAATATAGATTATTTTTGTATTTTATACTTTCATAAACATGGATCATAGGGTAGTTACTCTTTGGCATCAGGATTTCTCAACTCAGGAAATATAGTTTTTTTTCTTTTTCAGGGTTCATCCATTTTGTTTTATGTATCAGAAGTTCATTCTTCTTTTAAGTATTATTCTGCTCTTTATCCATCTCTTCATTTATTGACATTTATGTAATTTCCAGGTTTTGGTTATTATAAAAATGTTGCTAAGAATATTCTTGTACTTTTCTTTGTATAGACATGCTTTCATTTTTTTTTTCAGTAAATACTTAGGAGTAGACTTTCTAGGTCATATAGTAAGTACACACTTAGCTTTCTAAGAAATTGCCAAACTTTAAAAAAAAGCGATTTATTATTCTACATTCCTACCAAAATTGTATGAGCATCTTAGTTGCTCTATATCTTTACAAGCACTTGGTATTATTATTGCCTTTTTAGTATTATCCATTTTAATAGGTTGACGTTAGTCTTTCATTGTGGTTTTAATTTGCATTTCCTTAACACTAATGATGTTGAGCATTTTCCTGCACTGATTGGCCACTTGAATATCTTGTGAAGTGTCTGTCCAAATATTTTTACCCATTAAATTTTTTTCCTTATTATTGAGTTGAAAGAATTCTTTATATATTCTGGATACCAGTTTATTATCATATATCAGTTTCCAGGTTTTATATATATATATATATATATATATATATATATATATTTATATTTATTATATATGTATAACCTATACACACATATATGTATGATATACACATATATTCCATTCTTTGGCTTGCCTTTTGATTCCTTAACCATAATATTTATAAAGCAAAAGTTTTTAATTTTGATGAAGTTGAATTTATCAAATTTATGGCCCATGATTTTTTGTGTTTTACCTAAATAATCTGTCTATTCTGAACTCACAAATTTTCCTCTATAATTTCTTCTAGAAGTGGTAGAGTTTTAGTTCCACATTTAGTTCTATTTTTAGATAATTTTGTTTATAATGTGAGTTAAGGATTGATGTTCATTTTTTCCCATAAAGAACATTAAGTTTCTCCTTTTCTTATTGTGTGAAATACCAATATTGCCACCTCAATATTATTATCTGGACTGTACACACTTGTTTTATTTTATTTTCAACTAGTGTCTGTAATTAAAGTGTATTTCTTATAGACAGAATATACTTTATCTTGCTTTTTGATCTAGTCTGACAAGAGCTGCCTTATGATTGGAATACTTAGTCTAACAATAGAAAATTTTAAATAACATTTACAATCACATTAAAAATAGAAAATGTTTGGGAATAAATTTAATACAATATGTGTAAATCTGTGCAATAAGAACTATAAAACTATGCTGAGAAAAAATGGAAATACTGAAATAAATGGAAAGATATACCATGTACATGTTCAACTAAAATCATGCATTTTTTGTGTACGTGCATGTGTGTGTAATGGAAACAATTCTCAAAAAGAAAAATTCTTATCTCGTATAAGCAATTTTTCCACTGTGTCACACTGCAATTAAGTGGTAGATTTGAAACCTGAATCCAGGTTCGTCAGAATCCCAAACCCATATTATTTCCAATACATGAAATTACCTTTCTGTGTCTACTTATAATGCTGAAATATTGCCTAATTGCCAATAACTTCTGTCTTGTTGAGCTGAAAGAGAATGATGCATTGGTCATATTACCTGGATCAGGGTTGGTGCCCAGTGCATTGACCTTTGCTTGGTTTCTTCCTAATACCATGTGCTCCTAGCTAGGTAGGAGATGAGTAAGGATCATCTCAAATCTACCTTGGATTTATTTCTGTCCTTTCTATCCTGTTCCATTGATCTATATTTCTGTTTTTGTGCCAGTACCATACTGTTTTGATTATTGTAGCTTTGTGGTATATCTGAAGTCATGGAGCCTGGTTCCTCCAGCCCAACTCTTCTTTCTCAAGATTTCTTTAGCTATTCAGGGTCTTTCATGTTTCCATACAAATTAAAAAATTTTTTGTTCTAATTCTGTGAAAAATGCCATTGGTACTTTGATAGGGATTGTACTGAATATGTAGATTGCTTTGGGTAGTATAGTCATGTTGACAATATTGATTTTTCAAATCCAAGAACATAGTATATCTTTCCATTTGTTTGTGCTATCTCCAATTTTCATCAGTGTCTTATGGAACCACACATCTACAGTCAATTAGTCTATGACAAAGGAGGCAAGAATATACAATGGAGAAAAGATAGTTTCTTCAGTAAGTGGTGCTGGGAAAACTGGACAGCCACGTGTAAAAGAATGGGATTAGAACATTCTCTAACACCATACCCAATAACTCAAATTGGACTAAAGACCTAAATGTAAAACCAGATACTATAAAAACATCTAGAGGAAAACACAGGCAAAATACTCTTTGACATAAATTGCAGCAATATCTTTTTGAAGCCACCTCCTAGAGTAATGGAAATAAAAGCAAAAATAAACACATGAGACCTAATTAAACTTAAAAGCTTTTGCACAGCAAAGTAAACCATAAACAAAACAAAAAGACAACTTACAGAATGGGAGAAAATATCTGCAAATGATGTGACTGACAAAGGATTCACCTCCAAGATAATAAACAGCTCATATAGCTCCATATCAAAAAACAAACAACTCAATCAAAAAATGGGCAGAAGACCTAAATAGACATTTCTCCAAAGAATACATACAGTTGGCCAAAAGGCACATGAAATGATGCTCAACATGGCTAATTATTAGAGAAATGAAAATCATAACTACAATGAGGTATCACCTCACACCAGTCAAAATGGCCATGATGAACAAGTCTACAAATAATAAATGCTGGAGAGGATGTGGAGAAAAAGGAACCCTCCTACACCGTTGATGGGAATGTAAACTGGTACAGCCACTATGGAAAACAGTATGGAGGCTCCTTAAAAATCTAAAAACAGAGCTACCATATGTTACTACAATCCCTCTCCTGGGCATATATCTGGAGAAAAACGTAATTGGAAAAGATACATGCACTCTAAGGTTCATAGCAGCACTATTTACAATAGACAGACATGGAAGCAACCTAAATTTCCATCAACAAATGAATGGATAAAGAAAAAAGAAAAAAATATATATATATATGATGGAAGATTACTCTGCCATAAAAAATAATGAAATAATGCCATTTGCAGCAACATGGATGGACCTAGAGATTATCATACTAAGTGAAGTAGCCAGACAGAGAAAGATAAATATCATATGATATTGCTTACATGTGGAATGTAAAAAAAAAAAAAGATACAAATGAACTTATATACAGAACAGAAATAAACCTGCAGACATAGAAAACAAACTTATGGTCACCAAAGGGGAAAGGTCAGGAGGGATAACTTAGGAGGTTGGGATTAACATATACACACTACTATATAAAAATAGATAACTAACAAAGACCTAATTTATAGCACAGGGCACTATACTCAATATTTTGTAATAACCTATAAGGGAAAAGAATCTGAAAAAGAATATATATATATATATAGATAGATATAGATATAGATATATGTATATATACACACACACAAATTGCTTTACTATACATCTGAAACTAACACAACATTGTAAATCAACTATACTTTAATTCAAAAATATGTAAATAAGTAGATAAATAAATAAATAAAAGAACTTGGATGGGGGAAGAAAATCTACCTTGGATTACACTTTAAACTGCTTTTATCAGATTTCAGAAGGATCCCAGGAAGTCTTCCTTGAATCACTTAATAAGAAAACTAAGAATTATAAACTAGGAGACATGAGAGCTTTGGAAACTTCAAGGATATCTGTAGCTTCACCACAGTAGTTACATCTGTCACTTCCAGTCTATTTCCATAAGAGTTAGTGGGAAGCATTTCCCATGAGATAGTCCAGAAGGCTTTTTTAATGGATTAAGGCAGCAGACGAACTGAGAAAATGGTCTCCCACTGTGGCAGTAGACTTGGAGGGAAATAACCTAAACAATAGCACAAACAATAACTTTAAAAAGCAGAAGAAAAAATAGCTTCAGAAAAAGAAGAAAGGGGTCCAAAGTAAGCCAAGACAGGACTGTGGAGACTTTAGGTTTGAGGAGAATTCTTATCCAGGGCCAATTTATGATTACTTAGCAGCTGGAAGAAACTTCAGACTGACAGAATTGTAATAGGACTGAATATTTCTCAGGCTAAACTTAATTCTAAAAGATAGGAGTATGACTGATTCACTTTGTTATAAAGCAGAAACTAATAAAAAATAAAATAAAATAAAAGATAGGAGTAAAAACAATGGTCAAGTGAAGAATATTATCATACTTTTTATGGAAATTAAGATTATTTACTTTTTATTTATTTATTCCATAAATACTATTTGACAGCCTACTAAAAACTGTCTTGGCAAGATACTATAGGTAAATAAATGATTCAGATATGGCCTCTGCCCTTAAGGAATGTACTGTTTAAGGAAAGAAATACATAATAAGATATTTATAAAGTAAGTACTATATCAGGTTATTCTAAGTTATGTAGTAGTAAAACAACAACCCTCAAACCTATGAGGCTGTGCACAACACATTTTTATTTCTTTCTCATGCATTGCCTGCTGTGGGGCAGAGTGCCTCTAGAAGGTAGGCATCCTCCACACGTTGGTTCACTGTTCTAGCTACTTTAATCTTATGACAATCCCACAACAACAGGTGATTTCAAGATCAATCATAACAGAGGAAGAGGGAGCTACAGAGTACAGCATCAGAGTTAAATATCACACCAGGAAGTGATAATTGTCACTTCCACTCATTTCATTATTCAAATAAGTTGTACGGCCTTGCTTCATTTCATGACAGGGATATACAAATGCCCCATGTGCCTGTAAGTAGGGGAGAACTGGGTATTGGTGAAAAGTACTCGCTCCTACAGTGTTTTATATGATAGAGGTTTAGTTAAAGGATTATGGTCACTAGTCAGTTAATAACAGAGAGTAAATTGGCCACTGTTTGCCTTTTCTTCTAGTTGTGGGAGCAGGTAAGACCTGAACAATATAGGAAAGGGAAAAGATAGGAAATCATTCAAATGAAAGTCTCCCTGTGCACTCTAATCTCTAATCTAACGATAACAAATTTGAATTTTGCACCCATTTGTGTAAAGTCTGTGTGAAACGCAAAATAAATAGGAGGTACGATTTTGGCTCTTAAAGACCTTAGAACATAATGGGGAGGTGAGGCAAACCTAAAGAAATGAAGTAAAAGCTGATCAATCTGATAACATATGAACTGGAAATCTTTATTATTTCCCTACGTATATAGGATGATGATAATGATAACCTTGAGACTCTGCAAAACCCTAAAGTGCTTTCAGAATCATTAAAGGAAGATTAAAATATTTTCAGTATAGTTTAGGTTTGAGGCTATTACTGAATTTTAATACTACACAATGGGCCATTCATGCACAGTGTATATTACATATCTCTATTAATTTGAACCTGTGATGAACTAGAGTAGCCCATTCTCTGATCATTTATAAACAAAATGAGAGAAACAGATAAACATTTGCTTCTAGCAACATGTGCACAGAATTGCCTATGCATATTGAGCAATCCTGGTGATTTATAATGGGAGTGAGATGGAAGTGGGTTAAGTAGGAGTTTATATAAAAAGGCTATCTGAAGAAGATGAGTACGTTTTTACTGGAGAGGTGGGAGATATTTTGGAGCACAGTGAGCTAAATGTGGGTAGAAGCATTTTAGAAAAAAAATGAGATTTGGAAACAGATGTCACATTAATTTTGTGTGGCTAGAGAAGAGTATATAATGGAAAGTAGCGGGGGCAAGAAAGATCTAATAATGGGTAGAATCTTCACGCTTATGACCAGTTTTTATGTGGTCAAAGTGCAAATTAAAGTCCATTCACGTTCTCGGAAGGCAGGCTTGGAACTTCAGTTCCTGGATTTGTTTTAAGATAGGTTGGATAAGGAGAAGCTGCTAAAATGGTTGATGCTGGAATACAGACATGGATTCCCAGGAATTGCCAGAATAGAAGGTGAATCCTAAAGACTACAGGGAAGAATCAGTATATTTGGTATTCCTTAGGTTTCTGTCCGAGGTACTCTTCTTTCACTATTTAAGTGATCATACCCATTGGAATGATGTCATTTACCATCAATAGGTTTATAACTCTTATCCAGAAATAGGAAAAGCATCATATAGTAGTAAAGTATGTACTCAACAAATGTTAGCTATTAGTATATGTCTATCAAAATCTATTTATTTGAACCCAAATTTGTATATCCATCTGCAGTTTGGTTATCTCCACTTGAATACCTAAAAGAAAACTCAAGCTCAACCAGTCTAAAAGTATCCTCTCCCCATCCTGACCCACTCTTGTGCTGTGTTCCCTTTTCATTCAGCCAACTGAATATATCTCCAACGTGTATATCATTGTATCTTCACATTGTTTGCCTCATAGTACATGTCCAAATATATGAGTATGTGAATATTTCATATGAAAAAATACTAGATAAGAGCAATGAAGAGGCTTAAGTTTTTAATGTGACTCCAAGGTTGTAAACTTAGGTAGAAATGAGACTGGGAATTGTAGGGGAAAGAGTATGGGCATGAGAATCAGGTTTCAATTGTTGACATTACTTGAAAGTTCCTTTACTTAGGAGATACCTTGTATTAACAAAGCACAAATCACAAATAAGGCCTCAGAAAAGGCAATTTTTTCTACAAGCAGTCCTTCATGGCTTTTGAACATTTCCACACCTCACCAATTTTGTCCTCCTCTCCCTCAAAAAGACAGCACATCATTGTGGCAAAGAAAGATGATAAAACTCTCTGCCATCATAGAAACCCAGGGTCTTCTTGGCTTAAAAATAAGAGGTGACATCCTCTAGAGAGGTTCCTGAAGGACACGAGTTGGCATCATTTTATAGAAGAAAAAAGGGCATGCTTTGATGGATGGATAATAAAAGCATGGGGGAAGAAGATATTTCAGATGAAAGAAATAACCGACAAAGAGGGTTAGTGAAGGGTCAAAACAATATATGAAGATATCAACATTTCTTGCACAAACATTCAATAAAAGTGTCAACAAATAAAAGCCTGGCTGGCAATAATACAGCCAAAATGGGTAATTAAGTGAAGAAAGTAGTCTAACTGAGCTCAACATGGCTATTAACACTTATTTACTGGTCTCAGAAAAATAAAATACTGAAAGACAAGAGTTTGAAGTGAATCAAACGTATCCAATTTACAATCAAATGAAAAAATAGTGGGCTCAGAGCCAAAAAATATTCCTCAATTAAGCTTCTTTCAATGGCTTTAATTTAACCAGCTGGATTTTTATTTTAAAGTTGTAAAAAACTACTATTTTATTCAACCTTTTGAAAAGCAGGATTTTCCTTTTAAAGGGTAATCTATTTCTTTTTATAAAATGAAAGTCAGCAATAACTGGTATTCTGCACACACGGAAACATAATAAAATTGACACAGAGAAATAGAAGGCACAGTCCCTATTCTCAGAGTGAAGACATTCTATGAAGAAGAAATACATGGCAAATGGTATATATAGCTCATGGGCATGCAGCTTACTGGACTTGCCTCAGTTTTCAATTCAGAGATGGTAGTCAACTTAAGTGTAAGGTGATAATTGAGGTTCTTTGTTTAACATAACATTATAATTTTGAGGATGACTCCTCAATAAACTGTAGCTTAAGGTCAAAATGTTCCAATTAAGTAGTCCTCTTATCATATACTAATATATGCAGTATAATTTAGTAAAATTTTCATTCCTAAATATATAAAAATTATTTAAAATTCTGGAACTTGAAAAGGTAAGCCTTTATCATCTGGAAAATTCTCTTTCATAAGAATAAAATTGGATGTTACTATACCAGGAAACATATTTCATCTTTCATCTTGCTTTTAAATTTTAAGATAAAATCACAGTATAAATATATAAATATATATGATGTTCCTTTTCTGGGGGGGGGGCATGAGTTTGTTTTTTTTTAACATCTGTATTGTAGTATAATTGCTTTACAATGGTGTGTTAGTTTCTGCTGTATAACAAAGTGAATCAGCTATACATATACATATATCCCCGTATCTCCTCCCTCTTTCATCTGCCTCCCACCCTCCCTATCCCACCCCTCTAGGTGGTCACAAAGCACCAAGCTGATCTCCCCGTGCTATGTGGCTGCTTCCCATGTCAGAACATTCAACATGAAGGGATAGTTTAATAGGTTAAAGTTCTGATTTTTTAAATGTTGAGTAATAATGTAATGTTTTTTCTCTACACATGCATATGAGGTTGAAAAACTGTGCACTTGACAGATAATTCAATCCAATCAGCAAATATTTGAATCCCTACCACTGGCAAGTTTGAATGCTGCAAATGCCATAGAGTGGAGTGATGTACAGTCTCTGCTGTCACTCACTCGGTGGATGGCCACTGCGATGGCCCTAGAAGGAGAGAAGACAATATAAACTTATAGATAACTAATACAAAGCAGAGTCAACTGCAAAGCAAAGTAGGGGGTGGGAGGAAGTACATTTAATTGGAGAAAATCAGCAATGGCTCCACAGAGAAGACTGCATTTTATAAGAGCTTTGAAAGATAGGTAGAATCAACCTATAAAGAGATAGGGTAGTAGGGCATTTTAGGGACTGTAAATGGACAAGAAGGAGGTAAAGAATTAGATGGATTTGGGTGAAATGCTGAGTAATACAGTTCTAAACAAAGGATATTAAATAGAGAAACTGGTAGACAAGCTTGGGTTAGATTGAAGGTCCAAGAACAGGGAGTACTTATGTCCAAAGGCAGAAGATAGATGTCCAGATCAAGAAGAGAGGGAATTCACCCTTCCTTCACTTTTTGGTTCCATTAGAACCCCCAATGTATTGGATCATGCCCACCCACTTGGGTGAGGGTGGATCTCTTCACTCAGTCTACTGAATTAAATGCTAATCTCTTCCAGAAACACCCCACAGATATATCCAGAAAGTGTTTAAACAGCTGTTGGGGTATCCCTTAGGCCAGTCAAGTTGACACAGAAAATTAACCAACACAGTGGCCTTTTGTGTCTGCCTTCTTTCACTTAACATACTGTTTTCAAGGTTTAACAGTACTTCATTCCTTTTCACGGTCAAATAATATTTCACTGACTGGATACACCACATTTTGCTTATCCATTCATCAGTTGATGGACATTGGGTTGCTTTCACTTTTTGCCAATTATGAATGATGCTGTTGAGAATATTCATGAACACATTTTTTTTGGCCATATGTTTTATTTCTCTTGGGTATAGAACTAGGAGTGGAATTGTTGGGTCATGTTAACACTTTAATATTTTGAGGAACTTTACACCGTTTTCCAAAGTGGCTGTACTATTATATAATCCCACCAACAATGTACGATATTTCAGGGTTTGATTTTCTTCATATCTGTACCGAAACTTGTAACTGTTGCTTGTTTTTTATTTTAGCCATGATAGTGTGTTAGAGTGGTACATTGTTGTAGTTTTGATTTGCAATTCTCTAGTGACTAATGATGCTGAGTATCTTTTCATGTGCTTATTTTTGCCATTGGTATATTCTTTCAATAAATGTCTTCAAATTACTTGCTTATTTTAAAACTTGGGTTATTTGTCTTATTTTTGAATTGTATGAGTTCTTTATAGGTTCTGGATATAAGTCCCTTATCAGATATATAATTTGCAAATATTTTCCCCAATTCTGTGGATTATATTTTCACTTTCTCTATAGTGTCCTTTGAAACACAAGTTTTACATTTTGATGAAGTCCAATTTATCCACTTTTTAACAATCATTTGTGCACTTGGTATCATATCTAAGAAGCCATTACCTAACCAAAGGTAACAAAGATTTACCCTTATATTTTCTTTTGAGAGTTTTATAGTTTTAGCTTTTATGTTTAGACCTATGATCCATTTTCACTTAATTTTTGTATGTGGGATGAGGTAGGGGTCCAGCTTCACACATTTACATGTTGACATCTAGTTTTCCCAGCACTGTTTGTTGAATAGATTATTCTTTTCCATTGAATTGTCTTGGCCCCACAGACAAATGTGCTTTAATGGTCACCATACAGGTTTGAGCACATACTTACCCTTTACTAAATTCTTCCAAAAAGCTTTAGATTAAATATATTATTTAATTTCTAAGTGAATATTTATGGGAACATGGATGGATTAATTTCTTGTGTGTAAGTTTGGTGGCCTTAGAAATTGACATAAAAATTTGACCTTGTTTCCAAATTAGGAAAGAAGACCCCATTCAAATCTAGAAGGCAAATCTCTATTTCAGAGTCTGCTTCTCAGAGAATTATTTAACACATCTCCAATAAGGGGACGGGGCCTCTCAGTAGAGAGGCTTAGGCATGGTAAAACATAATTAGGATCCCATGATCTCCATAGACAGACTGACTCAAAAAACAGAGAAGAGGAAGGCCCCAACTATACCTGCCAATTTCTCCTTCCAAACTCACTAGTGAGGGTAGAGTGAATGAGGGGATGTAGGAAGACCAGGATTGCACTGCTAACATATTACATTGTCATAATCATCCATATGAAAAGAAACAGAAGAGGTGGAAAATAAGCATTTCCCCCCAAAACTTGTACCACACACCTCCGGTAAGGCACCAGGCTCTGGTGTAGGTCTTCAGTTCTTTCCTACTCACCTTCCTACCCCACCTTCCCAAGGTATTCTGAGAGGAGAATTTGATACTTAATTTGTTTACTTATAGCTTTAAGATGAGGATTTACCACATAAATATTACAATTGCTTCTTTACTTTGAGGCCTTTTATATGAATAGTTGGTCATCACAGGTGATGAATGTTTCATTTCCTTTCACCCAAAGACCAAATGACTTATGAACCAGCTCAAAGCAAAGGATAGACTTGTTGAGAAACTTTTTTTCTTTTCTTTTTTAACCACTGTAGACAAAAAGGCCATTATTGCTGGATTTTTTCTCTAAATATACTCTAAATTTTGATCTTGGGTCACAAATCAAACCTTGGTAAATTTAAGAAAACTGAAATTGTATCAAGTATCTTTTCCGACCACAATGCTATGAGACTAGATATCAATTACAGTAAAAGGTCTGTAAAAAATACAAACACATGGAGGCTAAACAATACACTACTTAATAACGAAGTGATCACTGAAGAAAACAAAGAGGAAATAAAAAAAATACCTAGAAACAAATGACAATGGAGACACGACGACCCAAAACCTATGGGACGCAGCAAAAGCAGTTTTAAGGGGGAAGTTTATAGCAATACAATCCCACCTAAAGAAACAGGAAACATCTCGAGTAAACAACCTGACCCTGTACCTAAAGCAATTAGAGAAAGAAGAACAAAAAACCCCCAAAGTTAGCAGAAGGAAAGAAATCATAAAGATCAGATCAGAAATAAATGAAAAAGAAATGAAGGAAACAATAGCAAAGATCAATAAAACCAAAAGCTGGTTCTTTGAGAAGATAAACAAAATTGATAAACCATTAGCCAGACTCATCAAGAAAAAAAGGGAGAAGACTCAAATCAATAGAATTAGAAATGAAAAAGGAGAAGTAACAACTGACACTGCAGAAATACAAAAGATCATGAGAGATTACTACAAGCAACTCTATGCCAATAAAATGGACAACCCGGAAAAAATGGACAAATTCTTAGAAATGCACAACCTGCCAAGACTGAATCAGGAAGAAATAGAAAATATGAACAGACCAATCACAAGCACTGAAAATGAAACTGTGATTAAAGTTCTTCCAACAAACAAAAGCCCAGGACCAGATGGCTTCACAGGCGAATTCTATCAAACATTTAGAGAAGAGCTAACACCTATCCTTCTCAAACTCTTCCAAAATATAGCAGAGGGAGGAACACTCCCAAACTCATTCTACGAGGCCACCATCACCCTGATACCAAAACCAGACAAAGATGTCACAAAGAAAGAAAACTACAGGCCAATATCACTGATGAACATAGATGCAAAAATCCTCAACAGAATACTAGCAAACAGAATCCAACAACACATTAAAAGGATCATACACCATGATCAAGTGGGGTTTATTCCAGGAATGCAAGGATTCTTCAATATATGCAAATCAATCAACGTGATACACCATATTAACAAATTGAAGTACAAAAACCATATGATCATCTGAATAGATGCAGAGAAAGCTTTCGACAAAATTCAACACGCATTTATGATAAAAAACCCTGCAGAAAGTAGGCATAGAGGGAACTTTCCTCAACATAATAAAGGCCATAAATGACAAACCCACAGCCAACATCGTCCTCAATGGTGAAAAACTGAAAGCATTTCCACTAAGATCAGGAACAAGACAAGATTGCCCACTCTCACCACTCTTATTCAACATAGTTTTGGAAGTTTTAGCCACAGCAATCAGAGAAGAACAGTAAATAAAAGAAATCCAAATCGGAAAAGAGGAAGTAAAGCTGTCACTGTTTGCAGACGACATGATACTATACATAGAGGCTCCAAAAGATACTACCAGAAAACGACTAGAGCTAATCGATGA
The DNA here is from genome assembly GCF_964341445.2 of Mesoplodon mirus. Lineage (NCBI taxonomy): Eukaryota > Metazoa > Chordata > Mammalia > Artiodactyla > Ziphiidae > Mesoplodon > Mesoplodon mirus. Next base: position 99,685,270 of record NC_138979.1, on the reverse strand, counting down.
ATTTGGTAAAGTAGCAGGATACAAAATTAATGCACAGAAATCTCTGGCATTCCTTTACACTAATGGTGAAAAATCTGAAAGTGAAATAAAGAAAACACTCCCATTTACCATTGCAACAAAAAGAATAAAATATCTAGGAATAAACCTACCTAAGGAGACAAAAGACCTGTATGCAGAAAATTATAAGACACTGATGAAAGAAATTAAAGATGATACAAATAGATGGAGAGATACACCATGTTCTTGGATTGGAAGAATCAACATTGTGAAAGTGACTCTACTATCCAAAGCAATCTACAGATTTAATGCAATCCCTATCAAACTACCACTGGCATTTTTCACAGAACTAGAACAAAAAATTTCACAATTTGCAAGGAAACACAGAAGATCCCAAATAGCCAAAGCAATCTTGAGAACGAAAAACGGAGCTGGAGGAATCAGGCTCCCTGACTTCAGACTATACTACAAAGCTACAGTAATCAAGACAGTATGGTACTGGCATAAAACAGAAATATAGATCAATGGAACAGGAGAGAAAGCCCAGAGATAAACCCACGCACATATGATCACCTTATCTTTGATAAAGGAGGCAGGAATGTACAGTGGAGAAAGGACAGCCTCTTCAATAAGTGGTGCTGGGAAAACTGGACAGGGACATGTAAAAGTATGAGATTAGAACACTCCCTAACACCATACACAAAAATAAGCTCAAAATGGATTAAAGACCTAAATGTAAGGCCAGAAACTATCAAACTCTTAGAGAAAAACATAGGCAGAACACTCTATGACATAAATCACAGCAAGATCCTTTTGGACCCACCTCCTAGAGAAATGGAAATAAAAACAAAAATAAACAAATGGGACCCAATGAAACTTAAAAGCTTTTGCACAGCAAAGGAAACCATAAGCAAGACCAAAAGACAACCCTCAGAATGGGAGAAAATATTTGCAAATGAAGCAACTGACAAAGGATTAGTCTCCAAAATTTATAAGCAGCTCATGCAGCTCAATAACAAAAAAACAAACAACCCAATCCAACAATGGGCAGAAGACCTAAATAGACATTTCTCCAAAGAAGATATACAGATTGCCATCAAACACATGAAAGGATGCTCAACATCATTAATCATTAGAGAAATGCAAATCAAAACTACAATGAGATAACATGTCACACCAGTCAGAATGGGCATCATCAAAAAATCTAGAAACAATAAATGCTGGAGAGGGTGTGGAGAAAAGGGAACACTCTTGCACTGCTGGTGGGAATGTGAATTGGTACAGCCACTCTGGAGAACAGTATGGAGGTTCCTTAAAAAACTACAAATAGAAGTATCATATGACCCAGCAATCCCACTACTGGGCATATACCGTGATAAAACCATAATTCAAAAAGAGTCATGTACCAAAATGTTCATTACAGCTCTATTTACAATAGCCAGGAGATGGAAACAACCTAAGTGTCCATCATTGGATGAATGGATAAAGAAGATGTGGCACATATATACAATGGAATATTACTCAGTCATGAAAAGAAATGAAATTGAGTTATTTGTAGTGAGGTGGATGGACCTAGAGTCTGTCATACAGAGTGAAGTAAGTCAGAAAGATAAAGACAAATACCATATGCTAACACATATATATGGAATCTAAGAAAAAAAATGTCATGAACCTACGGGTAAGATGGGAATAAAGACACAGACCTACTAGAGAATGGACTTGAGGATACGGGGAGGGGGAAGGGTAAGCTGTGACAAAATGAGAGAGTGGCATGGACATATATACACTACCATACGTAAAATAGATAGCTAGTGGGAAGCAGCCACATAGCACAGGGAGAGCAGCTTGGTGCTTTGTGACCATCTGGATGGGTGGGATAGGGAGGGTGGGAGGGAGGGAAATGCAAGAGGGAGGAGATATGGGAACATATGTATAACTGATTCACTTTGTTATAAAGCAGAAACCAACACACCTTTGTAAACAATTATGCTCCAATAAAGATGTTAATATATATATATATATATATATATATATATATATATACTCTAAATTTTGGATGAAAATTGATGGCAACCCTATTTTGGGCCAAGAATTCATTTCTGGGTTCTCCAAAGTGACATTTTGGCTCTATTTTATACGGAGCCAAAGGAAAACTGTTCATTAACATTTACAAGCTGTTTCTTTATATCCGTGGTCTGACGAAAATGAGCTGGGAGGCAGAAAGTGCAAATTGAATTTCCATTTCTATCACTGGCTCCATGTGTGACCTTGGACAGAACTCTTAATTTCCCTGAAACTATTTTCTCCATCTGTAAAATGGGGACAACAACAATAGTGGATATTTGCTTCATTGCTTAGTTTCCCACACATAATTTTTAAAAAGTCTCACTAATGAGAAGGATATATTTAAATGGTTCATATGAATAAAAGTTGGAAGATACAAAGTTTCATATAAATGCGAGTTCCAAGGGCGTGATTCACTTTAAGGAACATACACATTTCTGAATATCTAGCATAAGGTACAACACGTTATATTCTTTTCCACTTTCAGAATGATGGTGTATCCACATTAAGAATTGTTGACTTTAGCATGTAAGAGTAATCATTAAACTATGTTTTTAGTAACATGTTTTTTTCATAAAGCAGATATGTCCTTTTTCCCCAAAATTTTGGTACAAGTTTTCTAGTAATTTCTAGGTTACAGCAGACTTTTGTCATACGTGGTTTTGTGTTTCAGAGTTTAGCATAATACCCAAGCCTACGTAATAACAAGCTAGTTATTATACAGTTCTACAGTATAAAAAAAAAACACATTCAGGGGTTGTTTTAAAAACTCTAAATACTTTGTAATACAAAAAAAGAATTAATTTCATGTTTTCTTTAAATAGGGAGCTCATCATTTCAACTACTTAAAAAATTTCAAGTTTGCACAACTTATAAGGAACACATCTATCGCAAGAACAGGCAAATTCTGCTCTCACATCAGGAAAATGAAAACAGTATTTCAGATTACTGTTGGGTCCTTGGGAGCAGAAGGTTCTCTTTAGATGCAGCATGTGGCTTTACTTCTCCCGAGTAAACTTTCATTATAAAAATGTCCAGTAAAAGAAAAGTTCTTGGCTATTTCCTAAATCATACTGTATCATTTACCTATTGAATCCAAAGAGGTTTATTTTAGCTTCACTTTCATTTTGCGATATTCAGGGATTGAGCATATGATCTAGTTCTATCGTTCCACATATTACTTCAGTTGTCTTAGTAGGTAATGTTTAGGTTAACCGTGGTTTTGCTGAAATAATGGCTACTTCAAGTGCCTTCATTCCTCTCACAGAGTGGCTCACAGAATAGATGAAAGTCAAGGGGAGGCTAAGCTGCCCATTCAGTAGCTGTTATCAAAAATAAAGACTGAGGCTTCCCTGGTGGCGCAGTGGTTGAGAATCCGCCCGCTGATGCAGGGGACATGGGTTCGTGCCCCGGTCTGGGAAGATCCCACATGCCGCAGAGCGGCTAGGCCCGTGAGCCATGGCCACTGAGCCTGTGCGTCCGGAGCCTGTACTCCGCAACGGGAGAGGCCACAACAGTGAGAGGCCCGCATACCGCCAAAAAATAAATAAATAAATAATAAATAAATAAATAAAGACTGATTCATGGGTGCTCTTCCCAGATATTTTTATTTTTCTGTTTTGGGAGGTAACCTGGGAATTTGGACTGAAAAGGAAAACAAACAAACACAACTTTCCAGGTGATTCTAACATCCAGCCATGCATGAGAATTCTGTCTGAATTCTGTCTTACAGTTTCTTGAAGTGCTCCATGAATTCAAAGTAAATGTTACTTATGTGATTGTGACCCTGTAGTCCCAGCACCAACATTTTGAATCCCCAGTCCAGACTTTTTTTGGGCCCTTTCCTACTCACGGTATTTGAATGAAGCTGGTGTTTGGCCTCTTGACTTTCATATATACTATAAACACCATGTTTATTTCCCTTATGTGTGTCTTAACCTGGAATAATTTGAGAATTAGGCCTGTATCCAAGTTCTTAGGCCGTTTATTAATTTATTCTTTCAAAATGTATATATACATTTTGAATATATAATATGTACCAAACATGTACATTTTATTACAGACATTCGAGCACAAAGGATGGGGACCCCCAACTACAATAAGTCTCTCTGAAGAAGAAAGCATTGAATGGAGACATAAAAGCAGGTGAGGTGGAAAGGGCAAAAACAAAACAAAATAAAAAAATGCAGGATATAAAAAAGGTGAAGTTTTATTGACTATCCCCTTAACCTGTCACATACTTTTGCACTTTAGGTTGTGCAAATTTAGTAGTTAGTATTCTTTTTTTTTTTAACTAAAGACTATTACCCTGATTATTGGAGATTAATTCAAATTCCTAATTCAAAGCTCTTAGGAAATGCTAATATCAAGCAGAAATTTGAAAGGCAATCCTTGAAAACCCTACCAGATTGAATAGCTCTGACTCTGTTTTGCTCTGCTGCATCCTGTGTATAATAATATAGGACATTAACTGAAGATTATTTTCAATCTGGAACATCCTGTTATGTCTTCAAAATGGCATGCTCATATAATAATCTTATTCTATAATGTTGTTTCTGCCATAATAGGCCACTCTTCCTATTAACCATGTCACAGACTATAATATCAATGGCAGTGATTGAGATCCAAGTGAAATGTGAATCGGTTGACCTCTGAATTGGAACTGGATCCTTGTTAGGTGAAATTAGCTAATACATCGACAAAGCTACCCACAATCCAGACTGCTTGGTAGCTTTTTCAACATCAGCCTGAGAGCTGAAGGTGCTCTGGTCAGCAGGTGGATCTGAGGAAGGTCTTAGATTCTTGCTTCACTAGCTGTGCCCTTGCTGAATTGAATGGCACTTCTGTTATTCCATAGATAATGAGGCAAGATGTGCTTATTATAGCAATGTATTAAAAATAAAAAAGCCACATTGTAGCAAACTAAAATTATAATTAAAAGAAAAAAGAAGGAAAGCTTCTGCGTAAATAGTACCCAAATTTCAATGGACCAATCCTTAGAGGACAGAGACATCAGGATTCAAATTTGTTGAGTAATTTTCCTAGGCCACACGGCACCAAACATATCATCTGAGACAGATTTTCCTTTGATTTCCACTTAGGTTTAATGGTTGAATAATCATGGCTCATAAGTTTATCTTTAATAACAGTCACAGCAGACACTTTATTAGCAGATTCTGCAAGCTGCGGGGTTGTCATTTGCTGTTATAGTGATTGTCTGTTTTAAATATCACAGCTGCTGGTGTTTTTATTTATTTATTCATGATTTGATTCCTGCCTCTCCCACATCTCTGATGCTCAAAGGCAAGCTATTTTCCCTTTCTCTTTGAATTGTGAAAGGCTGCTGTGACAGCCCCTAGCCCAGGCCGTGGAGTGTCACACAGGGTCCTATGGTGCTGAACAAAAAGCTGTGTCTTTCTGAATCTGGCAGAGCTCTTTATGAGAGCCCAGCCTTCTTGTGGGGGGCTTTCTCTGTCAGTGAGTGGCGGACATGAACGGAATCCTATCAGGGGCTCTGGGCCAGTGAAGACCCTTCTTCATGTGTTTCTTGGCCAGGAGAGTGGAACCACTGGGAGAAATGCAAATGCCCGGGCCTCCACTTTCCTGTGCAAAATGAGATACCACTGTGAATAAACATAGGAAGCACTGTAAGCTGCAGTTTCTAAATTCAGCTGAAGAGAAAGCTTGGTCATAATACATAGCATCTTTCATTGAGTTGTGAGGGGACAGGCTTGTATTGAACAGATGACATTATTTCATTCGTCTTCAGAAAAGCCCTGTGAGGCAAAGTGTATACAGAGTGATAGAATTTTGTAAAGAGAAAGATTGGGGCCTCACATTCTCAGCATGACCTGGAATTAAGCATGGAATTAGAGGGGCTGCTGCTGGGTAGCTGATTTAGGGAGCTGAACATGCCTCAAATACCAATATCTTTCCTCTCTACCCTGAGGAAATATGCCATGCTCCCTATACCACCTGTGTAAATAAAACAATGTCCCCACCTGATGGATAGGAGGTGGGCAAAGTCTGATATTCTACAACTTAATGTGTATCCCCTGGACAGAGGGCAAATGAAATGTACATAACTAATTTCAGTTAATTTTCTATGAGCAGGCTTGGATCCCTGGGAGGCCAGTGAAAGCAGAGAGAAGGAAGACCTAAGAAAGGAAGAGTGAGGATGGAAAACAGGAGACACATCCCACCCATGTACTGATCTTTGGAGGGACATGTTCTGCACCCCCACACACTCTAGAAGGTATCTACCAGTTTCTTGCCTAGTTCAGCAAAAAGGAGACTCAGATCTCTGTGCCCCTTGCTGCTTTGGCAAAGGGGAAGGTGCAATCTACAAAGAGACAATCATCCTCCCCTTTACTGCCAGCAGCAGATTTTTTTTTCTCTCTTTTTGGCTTCCCTGCCTTTCAGTAAGTGCTTTTGTAAAGTAACAGTAAAAGCTAACGTGCAATAATATTTCAGAAGGTAACGGTGGGTGCGGAGGATTATGGGGCACTTTAATTTTGACTGTTGCTTTGCTAATATCTTTATCAAAACAATGAGCACCAGGAAGTGGTATCGATTGGTAAGCAGAGCCAGAACTAGGACTCAGTACTGTAAGCCTTTCTACCTGCCTGGCTCCAGATGCACTCCCCAGTGTCAGGCTGAAATCAGACAATGATGTGCCTTTTAACAGGTGAGATGCCCCTCATAATGCCTGGGAAAAAGCAGTTTCAATATCGGCAATATCATGCCTCGAATTTGAACAGCTTAGTATTTCTCAAACTCTGTCCCTAAAAAACCCTGGGAGCCTACAAGCTGGGTGCCAATGTTCTAAGGCTGAAGTCCAACAATTAGTCATTCTTGACAAAATAGAAATGTCATAGACATAACATTAATGTAGCAGATAAGGTCCTTGTTTTATTTTAAGTTTCTTTGCCCATAAATGTTTATAAAGCCTTTGGCACTTGATGACGTTTACTAAGGAATGCTGGCCAATCTTTAATTATTTAAATTATTCGTTGACTCTGATAAACTGTTGATTCTACTTTAAGATATTCAACATTCAACTAATTTTCATCATGGACACACTACTTTGGTCTGAACCACGAAAGATTATGGCAATCACCTCCTAACAGATCTTTTTGCTTCTGCCTTTGCTACTACATAGTCTATTCTCCACACAGCAGCCAGAATGAGCCTTTGAAAATGTAGGTCCAATGATGACACTTGCTCAAAACTCAGCAGTCATTCCCTATCTCATTGCAGAGGAAAGCACAAGTCTTTATAATATGCTACAAGGCCTTACATGGCCTGGCCATCCTGACTTTGCCTGCCCCTCTTCCTTTCCTTCAACTTGCTCCTGGCACTTTGGCCTCCCGGCTGCTCTTTGAACATGCCAGGTAAACTCACACCTTAGAGCCAGTGCCCTATTTTTCTGCCTGAAATGCTTCGCCCCTAAGATATCTGCTTGCCTGAAATCATTATTTCTTTCAAGCTTTTGCTCAAATCCCACCTTCTCAATGCAACCACCCTGCTTAATACTGCAACTTGTTTACCCTTCCAACTCCCATTCCCTCCCTGTTCTACTTTTCTTCCATTACACCTATTGCCTTCCAGCATTTTAACCCATTAGAATTAGAATGTCAATACCATGAGAACAGAAATCTTGGACTTTTTCTGTATTTCACATCTTCTAGTAAATGCTCCAGAAATATTTGTTGAATAAATAACTTCTATTATGTGCTAAACTCTAATATTCTGAGGATACAAGCATTAACAAGTTATACATGCTTACTTACAGTTCAGTGAAAACATATAATTTACAAGCAGATGCAGGAAATAGAACAGTGCAAAGTAACATATGAATAATAATGGAGGAAATCATCAAGAAACATTGAGTTAATAGTTTTGTGTGTATTGCATGTACTTACAGTTGTGATCTTATTCTACATTACATTGTAGTTTTCTACTATTAAAATGGCTCCTCTGATGAAATTCAACACATCAGTAGTCACTGTGATCTCCAAGAAACACTGACTTTCAGATGCTCCACACCTGAGGAAATCTAAGCACTGTTATTTGATTGTGTGGTGATTTTTAAAAGGCGTTCACATATATTTTTCTTATCTAATCCTCAGAACAACCTTCAAAATGCAGGTCTTATATGTTATCTTCTTTAATGTGTTCTCCCTGTTTTGACTTTCAAGCTTTAAGCAATGAAGTTTTAGGTAATTTTCTAAATTAACATGCCTACAGGTTCTATGAGATTCATATGTGTGGACGTGAGTGTGATGGCTGCTGCCTGTGTTCATTTTTTTTTCATTTTTTCAACTTCAGTCCACCATTATAGGTCCTTCTCTCAAAGTAAAAATAAATTCTGCAATAATTGCTGGGAATGGGAAAAGTACATCTTAACAGAAACTTCGTGGAGTCAGCTGGGCCCCAGGCTTTGGATTCTCTTCTCTTCCAGTTCCAAGGACATTTATCCCGTAATGATTGTGTAAAAGGCATGGTTTAAGTAGTTACAGAAAATACAAGGATCAATAAAACAGTATCCTTGTTTCAAGAGCTTGTACTCAAGGAGGGGTGTCAATGGTGTCAGCAGTGGTGAAAAACACTGTTTTTGCAAGGTGTGTGTATAATTTTTAAATCAACTTTTCATTTTAGGGTAGATTTAGATTTACATAAAAGTTATGAAAGATGGTATAGAGACTTCTGGTATATTCCACACCTATTTTTCCCTATTATTAGCATCTTGCTTTATTATGGTAAATATTATAGCTAATGAACCAATATTGATACATTACTTACATTTTTAACTAAAATCTATACTATATTCAAATTTCCTTTTTTTTAAACTTAATATCCTTTCTCTGTTCCAGGATTTCATCCAGGATACCATGTTGCATTTAGCCATCATGTGTCCTTAGGCTCCTCTTGTCTTGTTATGACAGTTTCTCAGGCTTTACTTGTTTTCAATGATTTTAACAGTTTTGAGGAGTACTAGTCAGGTATTTTGAAGAATGTCCCTCAACTGGGATTCGTATGATGTTTTCCTCACGATTAGCCTGAGGCTATTGGTTTTTGGGAAGGAGACAAAGAGTGAAGTGCCACTTTCATCATATTATATAAAGAGTAGATGCTATCGACATGACATGACTTATCCCTGTTGATGTTTATCTTGATCACCTGACTGAGGCAGTGTTTTTCAGGTTTCGTCTTGACCAAATCAGGATTATGTAGAAGCTTCCTTGGACTTTCTAAGTTTAGCCTCTCCAAACCCTGAATCAGCTCACTTTCCTCACATTCCCAAGATTTCCTATGTATCTTTTTGTCTTTTTGCATGCCAGATATTTGTCTGATGTCATCCATGAAGAAAGTGCAATTATAAGAGTAGAGGGTGTTTGGTTTTGTTTATTGCTTTTAACTAGTGACTCGGGTTATCTATGAAATCAAATACTTTATTTTGAAAGCAATCAGGCTAAGGAATCCAAAAATAAGACTAATGATTAATTTTACAGATTCACAAAATTCTAAAAAGTGGCTTAATTTCAAGTTAGAGATGTAATGCACATGCATTGTTCAAAAAGTTGGAAAACAGAGGGCTTCCCTGGTGGCGCAGTGGTTGAGCGTCTGCCTGCTGATGCGGAGGACACGGGTTCAAGCCCCGGTCTGGGAGGATCCTACATGCCTCAGAGCGGCTGGGCCTGTGAACCATGGCTGCTGGGCCTGCGTGTCCGGAGCCTGTGCTCCGCAACGGGAGAGGCCACAACAGTGAGAGGCCCGCGTACCACAAAAAAAAAACAACAAAAAAAAACTTGGAAAACAGAGAATTCAGTCATTTTTCTACATTTCTAAATGTATATATATTTATCCATGTATCTACATATCTTCATTTTCTTTTGATTTTGGGAGATGATCTTATAGGTATAGTTTTGTATTTTGTTTTTTTACCCTGAATTTTCTCATTAAACTTTGTTTTAAAGGGTCTCAAAACTCAAGATTTTTGGTCAAGTTGTTTCCATTAAAAAGTACGGATTTTAAAAACTAACAACTTAAAATTGCCACAGAAAAAAGCCAAATGATCCACAAAACACCCTCTTTTCCCTCTGAAGGTTTTGAATTGCACTGTTATCATTAACCAAATTTTGCTATTCAGTGGCCAGTTGAGAGAAACAGTTCTGAGACCTTCTACCACCAGTCTGATTAAGACTAGGATGGCAGCTATTAGGGATAATATTATTTTAGCCTACTAAGTTTTATGAGCAGACTTAGTGAACTTACCCGCTCCAGCAGCTTTCTTGTCCACTGATTTGATGACACGCACAGCAGTGGTCTATCTCACGTCACAAACAGCCAAATGACCCAGAGGAGGATAGCCAGAGTTCAACACATGGGCTTCCAAGAAGCACATCAACCATGTCAGCAACCAGATTTCAAGAATTCGAGGTCATCTTTTAGCTTCTTGCCAGAGTAGTGATCAATCTTCTCCTTCAGCTCAGCAAACCTGCAAGCAATGTGAGCTGCCTGACAATTTAGCACTGAATTCATAGGTTCATAGCCAGCACTGATTTGGCCTGGGCGGTTTAGGGTAATCACCTGAGCACTGAAGCCAGCATAGGTTCATAGCCAGCACTGATTTGGCCTGGGTGGTTTAGGGTAATCACCTGAGCACTGAAGCCAGCTGCTTACAATAGTGGGTCATTTTTTCTATCACCAGCCACAATGCCAGGATGAATAATTTTGACAGGCAAATTCTTGACACTGAAGCCTACACTGCCCCCCAGAAGAGCTTCACTCAAAGCTTCATGGTGTATTTCAACAGACTTTACTTCAGCTGTAATGTTGACTGGAGCAAACATGGCCACCATGCCAAGTTTAAGAATACCAGTTTCCGCCTGCCACAACTAAGATCTGGCACAACCAAATTAGTTAATTAATTAATTAATTAATTAATTAATTTTAAAAAGAGACTCTTTCCAATATGGTAACAATTCACAAGTACTGGGGTTTAGAACTTAAACATATCTTTACAAAGAAAAAAAGAACACCAGTCTCCACTCAACCCACAGGGACAGTACCAGTACCACCAATTTTGTAGACGTCCTGGAAGAACAAACCTAAAGGCCTGTCAATTAGAAGAACTGGTGCACAGGTCACAATCTGGAGATTTGAGCACTGTGGTTCCACTGGCACTGCCATCTTTATCGGTGACTTTTCCCTTGAACCAAGGCATATTTGTACTTGGCTCCAGCATGTTTTCTCCATTCCAACCAGAAACCAGCACAAAAGCTACTGTGTCTGGATTATAGCCAATTTTCTTAATGTAGGTGTTGACTTCCTTAACGATTTCCTCATTATCTCTCTGGCTAAGGAGTAGCTCAGTGGAATCCATTTTATTAATACCAACAATTAGTTGTTTCACAACCAGTATGTAAGCCAGAAGGGCATGTTCATGGGTCTGCCCATTCTTGGAGATACCTGTTTCCAATTCACCAACACTAGCAGCAACAATTAGTACAGGAGAGTCAGTATGAGATGTGCCTATAATCATGTTTTTGTTAAAGTCCCTGAGTCCTAGGGCATCAATGACTGTCATGTACTACTGGTCTCATATTTTCACATGGAATTATCAATGGTGATAGCAAGCTCGTTAAGCATTCAGTTTACCCAAGACCCAGGCATACTTGAAGGAGGTCTCTCCCATCTCAGCAGCCTCCTTCTCAAACTTTTCATTGGTTCTTTTGTCAATCCTACCATATTTGTAGATCACATGGACAGTAGTGGTGGACTTGCCTGAATTTATGTGTCCAATGATGTTGATGTTAATATGAGTCTTTTCTTTCCCCATCTTGGCTTAGATTTAGTGGTGGTTTCCATGGCACCAGTGTTCTGGAAGCAAATATGTTGCAAAAAAGCTGCACTAAAATTAAATATGGAGGATTTCCCTCAATTAAGTTTAGAAAAAATGGCCAACTCCAGTATAAGCATTTAATCATACATTTAGTGTTTGGAATTTTAGTTAGGGAATTTATAATTATTTCCTCTCTCATCAATTCTGTGATGAATACATTTGATGTATCTTTTGAATAATCTTTGAATGCATTTTTAAAATTATTTCCTTATTATAGTATCTATGCCACTAGAATTCACATTCCTGGAGGTGGGCTGGATTGTAAATTCAAAGATTACCATCTTCCTTTTGTTGACCTAGAAATAGGACCACTGCTGTAAGACAAGGAAAAAACCTCACTTATTTGGGGGTGTTAGGAATAGCAATTCAGGAGACACAGATTTGGGTAGAAACACAAATGTGCTTCAAGAAGAGTTAAAAACCAAAGAGTTTTAACAGGAAAAAGGAGGAAGCTTACATAATTGTTTTGCAAGAATTATGATTGATTTTGGCAGACTGGAGACATTCTTGTCTGTACATGGTTGGTTGCTAAGGCTGTTACTCTGAGAGAGTTCGATGTGCAAGCATTCTTTAAAGATGTTGTGGCCCAGTTCAAATTCATGTTCCATCTGGGTGGAGATGTGCATAGGCCCTGCTTTCCCAGTGGCCTCCTGGCTTCATTTTACTGTTCTGTTGGCATTATAGACTCCATGTTATTCATTTCTTCACACTTTTTTGGAAAATCAAGGTAACTAAGCTGGTGTCTCTGAAGGAATAGAATCTGACATAATGCACTTTCACCTCTAAGATTCCATGATACTATGATCATTGGCTATTTTTTCAAGTTTTTTTAATGGATTATAATATTTTATACATATATGTGTACCTATAAAATAAGGAATATATATAAAGTGTATATATATTTTAATGTGGATATTACAACTTAGACTATGATCCTACAGAAATTAAAATACAGATTTCCCCAGAAACTGCATAAATTATTGAGTTAGATATTTCAAATTACATGTTCCATATAATTCACTCAGGAAGAAATAAGAAAAAAACAGAACACTGTTTTGGGGAAAGTAAGTAGAACTTGAATATTAGCTGATGTGATTCTTTCAGTCAGATTCTATAAACATAGTTGAAAACAGCCTAGATTACAAGGTAACAAGTCAATAACACATGCTCACCACTTCAAATCAAGCTCTCAAATGCAGGCATTGGAAATACGAAGTGATTCTCACAGTATAGTTCATGCGGTTCTAGTCTTAATTGCTACTGTAGTGAGATTCATTTTAATCTTATTATTGATCTAAGAAATAGAGAGTCTGGATAGGGTCCAGAGGAAATGAGAATTAATAAAAAAACCAAAACCGATTAATGTGTTGACTAGGAAACATTGAAATCATTGGGGTTATTGAGTTTGGAGCAGGCTAAGGAGAGACTTAATATCAGTTTCTGACTATATAGGTGAGACTATGGTATGATTAACTGTGTGTAACTGATTTCATTTTCCACCAAGGAAAAGGCACATTTACACGAGCATGGATTTGCCTTGGTCTTTGAGAAGATATAATTTGTCATCAATCCTAGGATGCATTGTAGCCAGGAGAAAGAAGGCTCATAGCTTATCAGGAGAGGCCCCATGAAATGAATGGAATTGCAGAACAGAACAGCATGCAGACAGGAAGTGAGATCTGCTTCCCAATCACACAAGTTTTAGATGGTACCACAAATAATGATGAGGAAAACTTCTGTCCATGAAGAGCAAACCTCCCAACACCAAGCCCCACTCCATCCTGTTCAGTCTTTTATAATTGGTTTGGGGGCTGCTGAATATGGGCCATTGTCTTCTCTGTTATTCTGTGCTTATTGTACATTAACAGGAATGGACTGGTATCGATTCCCTTTGTTTATGTAGACAGCACCTGTGAACTGCAGCATGATCTTTCAGCTCACGTAATATACATGCAAAATATGTATGTCTGTGAGTCACACTGATTTAGAAAAAAGTTCTTCTACTTTCCTCCAGTATAACAAGTTACTCTTTTGGAGTATATTAAGCACTTTTGGGAACTTCTTTTGGTCACTGAATGAATAACTCATTATTTGGAAAATTAATGCCTTAAATTATATTATGTAATAAGTTCAAGTTGGTGGGTTACACAAATCTAAAACTTGACGTAGCAGTATTATACATTCTTCCTGAAGAATCAAGAATAGAGTGTTATATGGATAAAAGAATGGGGATGAAAATGCTGATTTTAATAGTCAGGGGACTACTTTGTCTGATATTTAACTCAGGTTAGGTGCAGTCCCTTGTGTGATCTCTTTGTTTTCTTGTTGCTCTTTGACTCAACCATAACCCCTCCACTTAGACCCTGTTCTCGGACTCTGCTTCTTTTCCTTTCCTCCTTCAAATTTTCACTGTCTACTAAATTCGTCTTTTGAAACAACATAGTGTAGTGCAAAGGCCTTCTGCTTAGACCTTGTGTTTTTGAGTCACCTAAGTATGGGTTTGAAAGCAGCTCCATCTCTTTCCTAGTTCAGAATTTTCATCAAGTTTTTCGAGACTCAGTTTCCTCACCTGTGAAATTAACATAATACTATCTATAATGTAGGGGTATAGGGAGGATTAAATGCAGTAATATTTGTAACAGATCTACCCCAACTGGAACATATTAAAAGTAAACATTTCTAGGAAAAAAAATAGCTGTTTTTTAAAATATGATCACTTACTTCAATTCTAAGATACTACTGATCATTCAATAAATACTGAGCACTTATAATGTCACAGCTTTGTGCACAATAGTGCACAATAGATTGTACTGGATAAATAGTTACTAAAAATCATAATAATGATAAAACATAGATATGTTTCTCTTACATTCATGGAGCTTACAATAGGTTATGATTTACCATTGGTTTAATAATAGCTTTTCAGGGAAAATAAGAAATGATACACATTAAACTATATATTAATTTTAAGGTACATCATGATTTCAGAAATATGTTGTATGAAAAATGCATACCTTATAATAAAAAATATTGTATAATTATTGTCCCACTCAAATTTAAAACGGATTCATTTCTGAATACTGGTCATCATCATCTTGAATTTTTATTGCTTATATTTGTTCTACTCTCTAGCCAACCTATGTCTCTTCAGTTGTCCTCATAGGCTCCTCCCAATCCTGAAGTTCAGTCCTTGTTCCTGCCTTTGTTGCCCATTGTTCTGCTAATGCTGTGGGCTATGCCTGAAAACTCCAGTCTTGGTGAGGTGTCACATTCAAAAAGAAGCACAGTCAAGTGACCAAAAGTAATTTAATACAACTCCAATAATCACTTTTTGCTGCTTCTCTTGTAGAACATGAAAGAACATTTTATCTCCAATGCAGCACATCTCTGCACCCCATTCCTTCCCTCCTCTACATCTCTCAACTTGCTCAGCCTCTCCAAAGCCTCTCTTTCTATCTCTCACATTCTTAATAGTCTTCTCAATATTTTTTCACCTCTGATTAAAATCAGAAAAGAAGGACATGCCAATTAGGCATTAAGAAGGAAGCAGAGGCTGTGAGTGTTTATTCAGACATAAATAATTTTGTTTCTGTCACGCAGTTGTTGCCTTTTGCTACTCTCACCTAAGGATTGGGCACAATGAGACAAATCAGGATAAGGAGGACGGGATCAGCTGAAATTTTGGGGAGAACTGACAGAGTTGGTCCTTGCAAATGCCAAACTCCACTTGAGTACATCTCTGTACCCTTGGCAATTGGGTCTCCTTTATTCTCCCAAGCAGACCTCGAGGACAATCCTAGTCTTGGGCAGGAGCAACAAACATCTGTGGAAGCTGCTCATCGGTTCAACATGAACTTAGTTTTACCGCTGGTTCCCCTGACACTTAAGCTCCATTTCTGTGGTAACACTATGTTTGTCTGATACCCTAGTATCAACCCTGATTGAGTTCTAAGTACCAATTATTTAAGAATCTTCAGGACATTTAGGGTTAACATAATAGCCATGTAACAATCATTCAATAATGTACAAGGCTAGCAAAACACAAGAGTGAGTATTGATATTAGAAATACTCATAATTTATTGTAATAATTTGGTCTTGGCATTAATACTTTGCTATCTTGTAATTTATCATGTGCTTATTGATGTTTTGTTATGCAATTTTTAAAATGGAGGATGTCAGCATATTGGATTTACTTTATTAAAATAAGTACTGAATTTTGGGGGAATTTGGCTTCTAGGTCTGGGACAATATGCTTTAGAGAAAACTACTTCTTCGGATTTGTCTCATGTACCTTAGATCTTCCATATAGACAGGAAAACTGCACAGTCTATAGTAAGTTAGGACAGTGATATTATTGGGTTAAATCATAGCTTAATTATTCAGTTACTTGAGGCTACATAATCATCCAGCCATATCTTTTGATAATGTTCCTTTAAACTCACTGGGAGTAACCAAATTTAGAATAATGTGCTGTCATGTCACTTCTAAGAAACATTTTGTGTGCTGTCCTTGGTGACTGGTTAGCGATGCCTGAGAGAATATTGTTTGTGTAAATTTCATTAATTATTTGACTTCAAAATGATGAAAGTGTTTTTTAAAAATTCAGATGAGATCTAAAACAAAACCAGACATAATTTGGGATTCAGAGCCACTAAGGATTTGTTTCAGGAGCAAAACTGTTTCCATGGAGTTACAAAGTGTATCTGAAGCTCATAATTTAGTTAAAATTATCAAGTATTTGTAAAGTTACTATGTTCAAAATATGTTAAACATTTTCATAGAGACTCTCAGACATTTGAGATCAGAAAAAGTTGGTTTTAAGACAGCCAAATGTTGAAAATGGAAGTGATTGTTATTCCATAGCTGCCACTCCAAGTCTCACTGCATAATTAAGCTAGAGTCGTTAAATGTTCCCTAGAGGATCCAATTCAGCAGCATGTATCTCACCTCTAGATTTATTTCTCATAGTCCTGTGAGTCATGGGGCCCTTGGGTGATCACCTATTTACTTATATTATTATGCTGGACATCCAGCCATAGCATTTGTGTTTTATTAAGGACAACTGATATTTCCTCAGAGTTTGGGGTTTTCCAAGTAAATAAATATAATTACTTTTCTCTCTTTCCATGAACTATCTGCAACATAGATAAATTATCACTATGTACATGGTGATAACTGTATAGTAACTTCACGGGCCAAAGTATGGAAACAGGTATAGCCATGGTTAACTGACACTGGTGTTAGAACTCACACTTTCATTTACAATTTTTATAAACACAACAAAAAATTGCACTTTAAAACAAGAAAATATTACTGTGAACCAATCTATAATGAAGAGTGATAGTATTTTAAGTACTAGGCTAGAAAAAATAAAGACACCTAAGTACAATTGTATACTTTCTTATTAATTGTTAACATTAATAATCACTGCTTAAAATAATTATAGCTTGACCTCTGAGGTTGGGTAAGATAATTAACCCTCAAAACTTTATTAGAGTAAAAAGCCATTTTATGGAGACATAGCTCTGATACTTCAGGGCTTCTGAATGGATTTTTTTACTCTTTTAATCATTTCACTATGCAGACTGGTACTCAGTCCTCTTATCTTCTTGCTCTCAGATTTCCCTACTTCCATCCTCTACTTGTGGCAAAGTATAAAGTGAGAGGAAACTTTAAGAAGGTCTGTTTTCCAAATGGGATATCTTCAGTTCCATGTCATTCATCTTACCCCAGGTCCTCATTCCTACAAACTAATATTGTTGTGAGATAAGTGTCCAAATTCAGATCTTGATTATTAGTGTTACATGTCATTTTCCACTTCTAGCCAAAGATTATATGAAGGTGCATTTCCTTCTCTTCTTCATAGTATATTTTCATCAAAAAATGAAACATGTTTCCCAGTCATATTTCAGGACCTAGTTTAGATTCCACCTATCTCTTAAAGATTTCCCTGATAATTCTAACATAAAACTTTCCTTTTCGGAAGTTTTATAATTTTTTATTATTTTCATTATGCACACTGTATTCTGACTACTAGCAGTACTCTGTTTTCTTTATGAATCTTTGAATATGCATATAGAAGTTGAGTGACTTTTATGCTGAAAAGATGACATGTGTTTTTTTTCCCCAGGGTGCTAAATACATTATAAAGTCTCATTACAAACCTTATGTTTTAGAGATGATTTCCAATAATATATACTGAGACTTTCTTGTCTTTTTAAATTTTATTCTTTTTGGGTCCAATTGACCAGTTGATAAGCTGAGGCCCAATAAGCATCTGATTGGGCATTTATGCCTATTGCCTTTCATATTTTCTCAATTGTATTAAAATTAGGAAATGGCTGGTAACAGCATTTTCACTTCTGTTGACAAACTAATTTTATGTCATTTTAGCAGATAGCCAAGATGTATTAATTCATTCTTGACTTACTAAAATCTAATAGAAATTATTACTTTTATCCCAAACATGATTCTGCTTGAACCTCAGGACCTTGAAGCTGTATTTATCCCCTCTTGCCTTTTGAGTAATTTTTGTTTAGTATTTTAGTACTACATGTATTTTAACTGCAAAAGACATTATAATTTTGTATAGTAAATATTCCTTAAAAATGACCCAATAATATTTTTCTTTCTCTTTTTCCTTGTCAAGGTTTCAACTGGGATGAATTTCCATTTGCCTGAAGAACTAACTCCCTTTAGATGTTCTTTTAGCATAGATCTAGCAAAAAAAATTCTCTTAGACTTTCATCTGAAAATGGCTTTATTTTACCTTCATTTTTGAAAGAAATTTTTATTGCATGTAGAATTTTTAAGTTGGAGTTACTTTCTTTCAGTGATTAGAGATGTTACTCTATTGTTTCTGGCTTGTGACAGTTCTGTTGAGAATTCAGCTGCCAGTCTTACAGTTACTACTTTAAAAGTAATATATATTTTTAAAATTCCTGTCACTTTTTAGATTTCCTTTTTATCCTTGATATTCTGCAGTGTTACTATGATATGCCTAGATGTTGTTGTTGTCTTTGTGTTTTTCCTCCGTGCATTGAGTTTTTCTTCACTGGAATTTTTTGGGTTGATGTCTTTTATCAGTTTTCGAAAATATTCAGTCACTGTCTCTTCAAATATTGTTCCTGCTTCATTCTTTCCCTTCTCTCCTTCTGGAACTCCAACTGTAAGTGCCTTTGAGATGTTCCTATTTGTCCCATGTGTTCCCATGTTTTTATTTAACTTGCATAATGTTTTCCATTTTACTAATCCTGCTGTCTCCAACCTCTGATAAACCCATCTACTATGGTTCTTACTTACTTTTTGTATGTATATATATTTAAATTTTAAGTTCCAGAATATCCATCTGATTATTTTGTAGGTGTCAATTTTATGTTGAAACTCTCAAACCTTTTTATTTATTTTGTGCATCTTGTCTCATTTTTTGAATATATAAATCATAGCTCTTTTAGAGTTCTTGTGTGTTAACACCATTAACTTGATCATTTGTGAGTCTGTTTATATTGTTGTTTTTGTTTTTCTTCTTTTTCTATGATATTTTCTTGTCTCTTCTTATTTCTAATTTTTAAAAATTATACACTGGACATTGTATACTAGAGAGTCTTAGGGAATCCCAGTGATGTTATATTACCAGTGAGAGTTTCCCCTTTCTATGTTAAGCAGATAGGATGAGGGGCAGATCATCTGAACTCAACAAGAAAGTGAGCTGAGTCAATGCAAGGTTGAAGATTTAGAAAGACTCAGTCTAACTCTTGTTCACCCTCATCTTTAGTTATGTCTCTCATGGAATATGTATTAAGAGATTTCACATATTTCTTCTCAGTCCTGAAGACTGTCAAGAATGTAGGTCTGCTTTTCAGAGATTCTCAGCCAAGCTTTTTAGCTTCCTGCCCAACCAGCCTTCAAATACGGCAAATGTTTTTAAAGATGGACTTAAACACAGGTTTTTCAGGAAAGCAAAGCACAAAGCAATTGCAGCAGATTTTACTCTCCCTTTTTATAGAAAATTTGGCCTAGCTATCCAGAGTCTCACCCAGCACTGGAACTCAGCAAATATCTTTATCATCAAACTAGATGCCTTTCAAGATTCTAGTTTGTTCTTCAACTCACAGAAACATTTGGAATAATGCTTGACCAAATATCTGGTCACCTTGTGGCATAGTCAAGCTGACACATACCATTAACCATTACTCTATTATTAAATTTATAACACTATAGATTATGATTAATGATGTTTTATAATATATAAATGTGTATGTGACGTAATTTATTAAACACTGTATCATATATTATTATGAGAACTATTTAAACTGGCATCCAAGGCCACCCAATATATGTGCTCAATTCATATTTATTAATTATTAAAAATGTCTAATTCAAATACCAACTATCTTATGTAGAAATATAGTTAAGCACTCACATTTTGGAACTCTTCTGCCTGTGTTAAAATCCTAGCCCTATCACTACTAGCTGTGTTTGGGTATCTATTGCTTTATCTATAAAATAATGAAAATAATAATTATGTCAGTAGGTTGCTGTGAAGGTTAAATAAGATGACGAACCGGTGACCGGAACCTGATAGACACTCAATAGTTTGCATAAAACATTGTCATCATCATCATCATTGTTGTTTTAATTATTTTTAATGCTGAGCCCTATTTCTTGTTCCAATCCATGTGCTCTGCTACTCTCAAACTTTCTTAACCCTATACATTCACTGCTCTAATGACTTTAACATAGCCTAAAATTGTAATTCTTTGGATATATTCATTGCTGAATATTTAGTTTTAGATTTTTAATTTTCTTGACTAGGAATTGTGTGGTTTTAATCATCATCCTCACCCTCATTATCATCATCGTTTTCATCATTCTCATCATTCATCATCATCATCACCATTTTCAGTAAATACACAGCAAACAGTATTTGTTGAATGAATGAATGCATAAATGAATGAGGAGTGAAACTACTTCCTATATCTGCTGAGAGTGCAAAATAATAAAACATACTACACGGTATATTCAGCATCTACGTTTAAGTTTGTTTTAGTTTTGTTCAGATCTATATTACTACATTAATTATCCAGAACCAATAAGAGAGAAAAAAAGGTTGACTTAATATTTAAATGATGTAATAATGGAAATGAAAGCCAAATCTCTTCATGGCGTATAATAGGAAGGTCAGTGTTGCTTTAATTCAAATAAAGAGTAGTGACAGAGAATTGAACGACCACAAGGCACACAGTTGTTTAGGCATGGCAAACTCAATAGAATCTGTGTCATAGTAGTAATAGCATATCTGGGTTTGGAGTGCAGATTCATTTTCAGCAAAACAGTATCATCCATCACATTAAATTTTGTTAATTTGAATTTTATTCGTTCATTGTTCATATTTATTTTATAAACTACTTTAGTTTTTAAATTATGTAAGAATGGATAAGCATAAGAGTATATATTTAAGTTCATAGATCTCACATGTATTAATATTGAGGTAACATAATAATAAAATAATTTTGGACTTGGAGTTCATGAGACATTTTCCTTTGAAAGGAGACCATGCCTTACTCAGATTTGTGCAAGCACCATATGACTCAAGTACTTATTCAGTAGCACTTCATCTGAGCACAGCTTGTTAGCCTTTAGATTTGGATATATGTGCCCTCAGAAACAACACAGAAACATACCAAAGCCCAATATATCAGAGTTAATCTGTGATGCAGGCATCAGTCCAGCTGGTATGTTCTACTGCTGTGAGTACTTCACTCTATTTTCAGTGGTAATTTATTTGGCATTCAGATGGAGATCTTGTGTGGGAGTAACAAAATAGACTCAAGTCCTGAGCTGCCCAGTTCTCCTCCTAAGAGCCACCATATGAAGATGCACAGTTTTGCACCTGAGATGGTTGGTAATTGCCTGTTCCTCTCCCCTCTTCTACATTTGTATGAATTCTCTTGAATAAACGATAAATAACTTCTTTTTTTCCCCTACTCCAACAACTAAGTCTCATAATTAGAATTTGCTACTTCTTTTAATACATTCAATTATCTGCTGATTCGAGCATCTTCAGGTCAAATGCGTTAGAAAACAGCTAATTATGCTCTTTCCCATGGGTAAGAAAATATTTAAATTTAATTAAAAGACCTTAACTCAATTCCTTCACATAAGGGTCTACTTCCCAATGGATTTTCTACAAGGTGACTTAAAGAACCAAGCTCAGTATTCAAATTAGCAGCAGCTATTACTTGTTATTTGTTCCTCTTTAAAACAAAATTGTTTTTGGTCGAAGGATACTTTGATCGTTAATATCATTCTCCCAGTTATGCCTCTGCATTCACTCTTAAAAGCATAGATTAATTGAGAAAGCTTACTTGCTGGTTTTAAAATTGTTTACTTTCTATATCTTGTGCCAATAGAGCATCTTAAACACAGCCTACCATTTCTCAATCTCAATATTCTCTTTGACATACTAATCAACACATAAGCAAAGGTGGTAGAAAAAATTCTTAAAAGAAGAGAAAAAAATTACTAAGCACCACATCTGAGCCATGTAGGGTTCAAATATACAGGATGTTCTGACTTTTATGAGAGAAAGCCACGAAAATACTTTTCCACTTCCCCTGTCTAAATTGGAAAATTGGAATAGAGAGAGCTATCTCAGATTAATATCTTCCAGAAAAGCATAAAAATCAAGGCAAATCATGTGTTTTTTCTTTAGTCTCATGAGTTTTACTTTTTTTTTTTTGACTTAGAACAAACTTGTTTTTCATTAAAAATTGGCCATACACAGAAAGAGAAATCCAGATGTTGAAAGGGAGAAAGCAGTCTGGAAAAAAGCAATTATATATTATCCGTAGGTGAGTTTCTCCCTCTCATCCAAATTCTGTCCCTCCTTTCTTATTCCCATCCCCTTTCTGCCCCTTTTCTTCTCTTCCTTCCTTCTCTTCTTTCTCCCTTCCATATACCTTTCTCCTTTTTCTTCTTGTTTGACCAAGTACTTCTAGAAGACAGTTAGTATGTGAGCAACATATGATACCTCCAGGTTCCTGTAATGGGCCAAACCCACTTCTAACTCCCATTCCTTTGTTTGAATCAGAGTCACTGGAGAGTAATTAATGATACTAACTGTTCTTACTAATGTAACAAGTAGGCATTGGGGAGCCATTGGAGATTTTTGAACAGAGAAATGTCATCAGGAAAGTGATCTTTTCAGAAGATTCATCTGTCAGCAATGGGCAGGAAGAATTGGAACTGGAAGGTGGTAGACATATTAGTAGGGTTTATAATTCTCAGGTAGAAGGTGTTGAGGGTTTTAAATAGCCCAGCATACTGAAAATGGAAAGGATTTCATATTGAGAGACATTTAGGAAGAATTAACCTGTGATAGATTGGGTATAGAAAATAAAAAATAGAGATGAGTCAAAGATTGTTTTCCGCTTCCAAGCTTGAATGACCAAGGAAAATGGAAATGTTATAAATGGGGACTGATTAGCAGAGCAAATTGGGTGAAGAGGGTAAATTCAGTTTTAGGCAATTTGCCATTCAATGTTATAAAGCTAATTCTAGATGGAAATGACCAAATCAATTGGGGAAATTTGGAGAAAGTTGGAGAAATTGGGGAAAAAACCCCACCTCAGTCGCTTGTTGACAACTCCCTGAACCTCTGGATACTTTACTCATTAGTTTATCTGCATGTGTGCTAAAATCTCAGTCATCTGCCTTTGTGAGACAGGAAAACAATAATTTCAATACAAAAAATGTACTATTTATAGTTTCTTATCTGTTTTCTAAGGCAGGTGGATCCTAGAAACTGGAGGATCTTTTGCAAACTTAAAAAATTTATTAAAAGAGGGCTTGGGAATGCATGTTTGGAGGAGGGAAATACATGAGAAAGAAATAGTAAGTGCTGTAGCAAGGCCAGGAAGGAAGAAAGGTGCAAAGGACTGTGGTCAGGGGAGCTTTGGAAGCTCTCATAAGGAGACAGATTAAGTAGTGGTAGTGAGTGGCAGGTGAGGGAACTTGTGGATAAATATAGAAATACCTAATGATTAATTTGTGGGTGAAATGTTGCAAATGTGTTATAATACAACTATTCCATATATACCCCATAACCCCTATGGATTTTATATTTGTATTTCTCATCAATCCAAGTATAGAGTTTTTGTGTGTGTAAATAAAAAAAACATTGTGAATCTTGCTCTATGGTCGTGACAGAATGGGAAAAATATGCTCTCGGTGGAGGGTCATTCACACGTGGTTGATATTTGTGTTTGTATGAGTGTGTGTGGGGAGGCGGTGGGGAGGGGGGGGGAGAGAGGCAGAGAGAGGGAATATTAGGAAATGAGTATCCAGAGGAGTGATTTACTGAGGAGGGCGGGTCACTGTCCATGTTGCTCAAGGGGAAATTGGAAATCCCGGATGGGGAGTCTAGGAGGTGGAGCTGGCCTTTGCAGCAATGATGAGTGCAGGCCCTGTGCTGCAGGATGGGCTTGCTGAAGAAGAGGTGAAGCAATTGAGGACATGGAGCTCCATGGTCACAGGTGAATTCTATGATCAGAAGTAGGTGAAAGCACTCTAGTGTGTGGCTGGGCCTTAACAGAAAACAATTTTTACATAAAATAAAGGAGAGCCTTGGGAACCAGAATAATACTTTTGTTTTCTCAACAGCCAAGAGCCTTGGCCTTAAATTGATGGAAAGTACATGAAAAGAAGAAGAGAGGAACATAAAAGTTTAGGCTATGCTGAAGCTTCTTTCCTAATGTGAGAGACTCTGAGAAATAGATAAGCCTTCTGGGCAAACCTGGGGCCCCTGTTAGTCACTTGATCAGAATGGTTGAATCAAGAGATTTCCTCACATTTAAAAATTCCTGGCTATGCTGTGTAATATTCATCTCTGTAGATAATAAAAATTAAAAATAGAAGAGATGAGATTCTATGTCCTAAGAGTACAGTCTTTTGAAAAGAAATACATATGATCCTATGGTGATTACAAATGCCTAGATGTTACATAGGTCACAAAAGGACCTGGCATGTTGTTGCTGCCTAGGGCAATCAGAACTTACCTCCAGGTCTCTGCAGCCAAGAGTAGAGGAGGAGTTGAAAACCAGTCAGTGATTTTCTGATAGCTAAGTCAGGCCCAGAAAGCCCATAATATTTCCAGGAGACATTGAGGCCTGAGTCATTCAGACCTAGGTTAGCTACTGCTTCAGTCTATGCAAAGGGATGTAAAGGTAGGAGCAGAAAAGTGAGTCATGAGACTTACTGTCTGAACATGCCACGTGCTTTTATGCCTCCATATGGCTGGTCCCTCAATCTGGAATTCCCATCTCCTAGAGGAATAACAATGCTAGCACATTTTCAATGGGGCATCCTGGGAAGATCCTTCCTAAAAAAAAGGAGAAATAATTGTTAGAGAAAGCCTCAATAATACTGACATTTATAACACCTAATATTTGAGGCAGAGTTCTATTCTTTGCAACTGTATGAGGTCAGTGTTTTATCCTTATTTCAGTAATGAAAAATAACTTGCCCAAAGTGTTATACAGTTGTAACTGCCGATGTCAGTATTTCAATCTAAATCTCTCAGATTTAAACTCCTTGTTCTTAACCACCATACTTTTAGAAAGCCTCTTATATTCTCAATTCTGTTGTTGAATATATGAAATAAGAAATGCTTAAACTAGTCACAATTGCGTTGACCAGTTTGGGTATCCTCTCTTCCTGGCTGCTGGAAACACACACCAGGATCTAGAGGCTGCAGGCATGGAGCAAATAGTGACGGTTTTATTATCTCACACATTTTTTCATTAAACCAAAAAATGTAATCAAATAATTTCTTAATCAAAGAATTCTAAATATTCCACCCTATATTTAGGCTACAATTCAAGTTTACCATCCAAGAGGTCTTATAATTTGGTTCTACCTTATTCACTCAAATTTATTCAATTCATTTCAAAGTCTGAAGACAATTATGGAGAGCTAGGAGTGTGCCAGTCACTACAATGGGGAGAAGAAACAAAAATGGAATAAACACATTTCTCCAGGATCCTATAGACTTGTTTGCATTTAAAGGTAATATTCTAAGTGCTATAGTGAAGGTATATTCCAAGTATGGTCAACACAGACACAAAAATGATAAACTGCCTGAAAAGGCAGGATAAGGTAACAGAGAATGTGAAATTTGAGCTAGGTATTGAAATATGAACAATAGTTTATCAGGCAGAGAAGAGGTAGAAGGGCATCTCAAGGAGCAGCAGAGCAAAGCATGAGAATGTGAAATAGTATAGTGTGTTCAAATAATGGCAAGGAGCTCAGTGAAGGACCAAGCAATCACACGAATGAAGGAAAATAGCATTAGAGAAGGCCTGAAATGCAGCATGGGGCCAGACTGTGAAAGTCCTTGCATGACAGGCTAAGGATTAAACAATAATTATGGGTTTTAATTTTTTAAAAAATTAACATTGATTTTCTTTTTAGCATTCAATCTCAGGTATGCGCATAACAAAAATCTAGAGAGTTTTAATTTGCTTATGTCTCTTTGTCTGTAGAACAATCTCTTGTCCACACTACAGTAAGGGCCAGGGAGAAATTCTTTCCTCTCAGTCTCCTAATATAATTAATTTTGTACATATTTAAACCTGAGATGAGTACTTGTGATTTTATCTCCCAGGTTTTCTGGGAAGAAAAAAACAAATCAAATCATGAGTATTAGGAAGGGAAATTTTGTTTTTAAAAATGTATTCTTGCAGGTAGTGAAAAATGATTTGAGGAGAAGGAACATTTCTCCATTTTCCCTTATATAATTTTTTAATCCAGCCATAATTTTCTCTTCATTGCACTCCAATACACCATGCCAGTTCCCAACTCCAGCCTGGTCTTTTTCTTGTGTTCATTCTTCATTATTAGGGATAGAATGCTTCTCCCTCTTCACTTCCAAATCCAATACTATCTCCCCTTCAGGTAAAAGCAAGTCCTGACCCCTCAATAAGGTGTATTAGGTCAGATTCTTCAGAAGCAAGCCCTGTGACAAGGATTCCTGAGCAAGTGATTTATCAAGAAGTATACTCAGGAAAAACTAGCAAGAGAGTGGGAGAAGAAGGACAAGGGAGAGGAAAAGCCAAACAAGGGTTCAATCCCTAGCTCAATCCTATGGGGAGCTCTGGAGTGCTAATTTTACCTCAAGTTTGTGCTGCCTCCATGCAAGGGAGGTGGACTTTCATTCTCCCCACCAATCAATCATTGGTTGTTGGCTCTTCCCAGGAGGGAGGTGTGGATGGTGCAAAACTACTAGGCACTTCTGATTTTCTGCACCAGCAGGCAAAGCCATTCCAGTGGCCCGTGGCCAATCCTCTGAAGACAGTTGCGGGTAGAAACCATTAAATGCAAAGCACACAGAACCTGGGGTTTGGATGCACAGAATGATGGGTATTCTAGGGGATCTGGATGGAACAATGACAGGTTCTAGTAGAACCTGCTCCAGCCAGACTGGTGTGTTTTCTAAAATTCTCTGTGAGTTATTTTGTCTGCTATTCAGACAGTGAACCTGTGCTTCTTTTAAGTGTTCCTTGGTGCTTAGCCTACTTCCTGGCACACAGAAAGGAAATACTTTTTTCTCCAAGTGCTGTATCTCTAGGAAGAATTTCAAACCAATTTACCTCCTTGAGATTCCTTTATATCTGAGCAACCTACCAAAGTCCAGGGAAGATCCTTACCATATGAGTATCTGCTTAAGTGCACCCTGGGGCCCAATTCACTCCCAATATGAACCCTATGCTATTTCTCAGAGTCTACAACAACTCCTGTAGTTCAAGAGTATGAGGTAGTGCATCTGTCAATCCAAGTGTAAAACCATAGGAATGGAGACTAATTTAGTCAGCCAGTGGTAAAGCATCAAGGGATCCTTGGTGACTCCAAAATGCAGTTTGCCAGCATGGAATCTGTTCAAATGTAATAGGTCTCCCAAGTTAACGCACTAGAAACTGGCTCAATAAAACCATTTTTAAATGAAAAGTGTAGTAGAAAATTGACTGTTGGCCATGTGAGGAGACTCCTTTTACTTCTTTCATTTTTCTATTTTTTCATAAATGGATAGCAATCTAAGACATTTACATGTAGAAGGAGCTCTGGGAAATTGCTTAACTAAAGCACCTTTCAGCCTAGGCTGGTAGGAACAAAGTGATGTCCGTTGATTTTTTTGAATCCAAATTCAAAATGAATGCATTGTATTTATACATGTATCTCCTCCTTTATATCACTGTACCATTTCTGAGGGAAAAGAAGAAATCTTGGAGAAAAGTATGTTGCTAATATATATGATCTCCCCTTTTGTCTGCTGTCAAGATTAAAACAGTAACAACAACTTCCTTTTTGTGAAACAAAGAGCTAATCAAGGGACATCTGGGCATCTTCTGTTGGCTAGTGCAAAAGAGCAGGTCAGCATATATCCTTATAGCCAGACTCCATTCATAGTTCTTTCTAACTCTGTCTTCTTACCTTGACCTTTGCTGGTCTAGAGATCTGAAAGGCTGGCTTTTTAAAGCTTGTCCAAACTCTTCTGGTTGGAATACTGAGGAAGGGCTGCTGGAGCCATTAGATATCTTGGATTAAATTTGCTTAATCAGTCATTAAACTTAAAAGACAAGGAAATCTTGCATCTAAATATCAACTCTCAATAACCTATAATTTCTTTACTTCTTCTTCTGTAATTTTATGAATTCCCTTACTTTTTAAAGTAGTTTTACCTTTCTGAAAATATCAGATGTAAGGTTGAAGTATTAAGGATATTTAGATTTTAGTTTGCACAGAACACTGTACAATTCAGAGTGAATCACTGTTCTTTAGTTGATGGGGTTTATAGTCTGAATAGTTAGAAAAATTCCCAAGGGAATGCTGGGAAGCTGAGAGCATAGTGAAGGTAACTATGATAAACATCTTAGCATCAGGCAGGAAAAACAAAAGATACCAAGTTTTCTTTTCTTACCACAGAGCTAATATGAAATGTTATCTAAGATAAAATGGCAGTAATCCCTGTCATTTGTGCAAGGGATTACTATTATGTAGAAATATTAGAAAAAGTGTTTATTGTTTTACTTATAATTAAGATCATATTAGTATCTTAATGCTATTCCAGTTTTAATATATTAGTTATTTTAATTACTTGGATCTCATTGCTTTTAGGGCAAATCTATTTCTCACACTCACATCATCTTTTCATTTATTCATACAACACGTATTTATTGAGCACTTCCTGCCTTCCAGGCCCAAAGTTACACACTCTGGATTCAGTGGTAAGAGGCACAGTCCTTCCTCTCAAGTTGTTCACAGTCTAGTCGGCTGTGACAGTCAGGGCTCCTCTCAGTTGCAAGCTACAAAAGCTTTGCTCTCTGAGTTAAGCAGGGAAATAATTTCATTAAAGGACACGAAGTAGTTCAAAGAATCAGCCAGAAAGAAAGAGAATCTGATTCAAGTCAATAGATGCCAGAAACAATGTCCAAAATGACACCACTATAGAAGCAGCAAGGGCATCTGTGCTGCAGGCACAAACACTAGACCCTGCAGCTTGCCCTGGAAACACATCTGGTACCAGGCACTAGAGGCTGTCACTTTCACCTCTACTCCTGCTGCCTGCCCTAGGTGACCTGACACTGCTTCAACTGCTGTCATAATCACCTGAAAGAGTTCCTCCCAGTCTCTGCTTCTTTCTTTGCATTATTAGTCTTGGTTTAAAAGGTCCTGTGGGTCTGTTAACTGGTGAGCGTAGGTTGTGTGCCTGGGCCTATGAAAAAGAGAAGTCAGCAAAGTGAGTATCTGACATGTTCAGCTTCTGTAGTGGAATCTTCCAAATTTAAGAATGATACTGGCACACAGGACAACCACAGTGATGTCCATTACAGTCCCCGATTTTGGTTACCCAAAATCAATTTGTGCTTTTCTTTCCTTATTTACACAGCCTTCTCTGGAATGTTTATAAAGAAATGAGCTTACAGGATTTATTGATGAGAATGATGTCAACATAACACAGAAGTTGCTTATGATTTTTCTCAGAGTACAAATGTTTTGTGTCATCAGCTGATAACTAGCGACTGTTTACACAGCTGAACACAGTAAGCTGTGGAGGAGCACCAAACTGTACGTGGTGCCCATTCACATGCTCCCTCCTGTTTATTCTGGGCATGCACTCTGTTCAACAAGTGCTCATTGTGTGATTTCTGCCCAATCTTTGCACATTTGCCCTTGTCTCCAGAGATCAGCAGCCTCAACCCTCTTCTTACATACAATCCATTAAAAAAAAAATAAAGTCCAAGATATTCTGTGGTATTTACTAGGAATTACAACATCTTAAAAAAAACTGGGCTAGAATAGCTGTTGTACTTGTTATTGCTCTGGTTACAAAATTGCACAGATTTTACATGTTTGCTCCAATCTATTTTTTTCTGATAAGCCCTGTAACTATTTGTAAGAGATTTTTCAGGACATGAGGTTTCTAGGAACATGTAGATATGCTATAGTAGAAACACAAACTTTAAAAAGTGCTTTCATTAACATGATGCAAAAATCTCATACAGCCATACACACTCTTACTCTCTTCCCAAGAGGAGTAAAATTCACAATTTTTGGTGCCAGCAACAAGTCAAGATCTCTGTGTGATGTCCCATTCTCCCTTAGTTCTGTCACGAGTCTATCTATAATGTATGGACTAGACTGGAAGGTTCACCGCTGACTAGCACATCTATACAAGATAGTGGGGAGAGGAAAAGGAAAGAAGAAAATAAGTTCAAATTTATAATTACATACAACACAGAACAAATAAAGAAATATGGGTAAGAACCATAGTTGTCATCTCTGAAGTTGGTTTGGAGGCAATAATTTGTGTGGTTTCCCTCTTTATTAATATTTCGGTGTGGCATTTGCTATCAGCCACCACCTCTCTTGGGTGGGGTTCTCTGACTAAGCTGTTATCACTGAAGGATCTGAGTGCTTTGTGGTACTCTTGTATAGATCTGCATTAAATGTTGCCACTGGAAAAAGAATTATGTGGAATTCTACAGTTCCTGTCCATTCTCCCCCCCTTTCCCATTTTGCAGCAGCAAACCTACTGAAAGCCAAGATAAGCGCTCCATGTGCTGACGGAAACATTCCTTCATTAGGGATTGAGAACTCTAAACCAAAGCTTCAGGGCAAGGAAAGCAAACATTTTCAAGTGGATCATTAGATGACTAGGTCTAACACTAACAGAAGACTCTCCCACTTTTTAACCTTTGTTTCCAAGACCCATATATTCTGGTGATGGAAGAAATAGCATTATATATTGAGTTATAATTCAGAGAATTTGCTTCCGCTGCAGTGCCTGAGTCTTTAATAGGCCATACCATAATTTTACATGTCCAACTGCTTTTAGTGAATGCAGTCCTAAGTCCATTGCCTTTGCCTCTTTTCTATAAAGTGACTATTCATTAGTTAGGAGCACTGTAATGTTTAATAAAGTGTTCTTTGATTCCTCAGATCATGATTCTGATATGAGCGTGGTAAGCAGGGAAAGCAAACCTATCACCAATATCCAACTGACATCCCTTCCATGATGGTAAGGATCCAGCATAATTGGACTTCAACTGGTTGGCTGGCTCCCCTGAGATATTATCCCATATTGGGATGGGGAAGAGTTGGTCACCCAACATTGGTTCCTGCTGCTAATATTGCTCAGTCCTCATTGGAAGTAAATAGGACAGCCTTGGGGAGGTGTGGTCCATAATGTTGAGCTCCTGAATGACTTTATTCTTGACACCAAGGAAACTTTGTTTTTCAGCCTATTGAGCAGAGGCAGGAGTGACTGTGGAAAGAGGCTGACCAACATTCACAAAGAGAGTCATTTTGTCCGCCCGATTATTAAAAGCCTTCCCCATCAAGGAAGCCTTTTTATTAACATTTGCATTGGAACCAAAGTTCTCCCATTTTGAGCCAATCCCAAAATGTCCATCCATGCTTCATCAAAGCTCCTTGACAACAATCTTCCAATTCCATTATCCCAGTATGAAGAGTCTTTACAAGGTCATATTTCATATTTACAAGTGAACAATCAGATATACCACTTAAAGTTCAGCCTTACAAGGAGGATTATTTTAATCCCTTAAGGAAAGACTAGTTGCCTCATCCATCAGCAGATAGGCTCCAGATGTTGGCTCCTTGAGGGTTCGCCTCAGTTGTAAAAACCACCCTCCCTGAGGGCATAACTTTCCCAGGGCAGCACATACCCAGTGATTGATTGAGATGGAAGTATAGAGTCCTGGCCATTAGCCTAATGCAGTTTAATGCTGTTCAATATGCTGTAGAGTTCCCCATGGGGCTGACCAAGTTTTGTTATTCCTCCATCACCATCTGACTTCTTCCTCTGCTCAATCCTGCTTTTCCTCCCTTTCTTAGGTGTTGATTCTTAATAAATGGTCTGCATTACAAACTCCATCTAGTTATTTCTGGAGAACCTAAGCTGTGAGACCATCTGTAAATGAAGCTCAAGTGTTTTCCTCCTCAATCAACTAGTCTAGGAACTGACTCATAGGTACGGGTTGAAGGAAGTTTGGCTATGTTGTAGGATTAGCTGCACTGGAGTGAAAGTTTCATGTTCATGTAAAATAGTTGTGCTTTCAGGACTTGCTTAAAGCTAGAACTTTTACGTACACTTCCACCTGATGATAGAGTGATTAAGGGTCTGCCTAATTTTATGGGCTAGTGTATTAGATAAAACCCAGTTTACAATGAATTGCTCAGATCATATGGTCACCAATTAAGCCATGGTCAGGTTTTTAGTTACAAAAATAAAAGCTGACTATACAAGAGTCTAACCACTTTCCCAAATATGTGTGGCTTCATTCCCCAAACCCGCAGAACTTGCCTGAGATTCTCTTTTGAGGGAGAATTGATCCAGGCATATCCAAATCTTCCAAAGACACCGCAGGCACAGCTGGTCTACTGCATGACAGAGAAATGAGCTCTTATTCCACCAAGTCTTGTAAGATGAAGCATTTCCTAAACATTGAAAGAGAGCTTAGATGCAGGTGACAAATGACCACTACTAGACCTTCTTACTATTACATTTCAGAAAAGTATGATAAGCTTTGTAATAGAGCAAAATGTATCAGGTTAAGGATGCCCATGGTAGTGATGTTAGTGCATCTAAACTAGCGTGGGATAGAGGATGATTCAAGTAAGGATCCTTGGAGACAGTGACATCTGGGATGGGATTTGAGGATTGAGTATGAATAAAGGGACAAAAAAAGATGACAGGGCATTCTCAGCCAAAGGAGCAGCATTTGTCAAAGCTGTAAGCTGAGAGAGTACAAGGCATATTTACAGTACTGAAAGTTTTGAAATCAACTTTTTATCTCATCTAATTTGCAGGAACCCTAGTCTATCTGACAAAAATGCAAACTGTGAAGATAGAGATTTGTTTAACATTATTGGGAGAAACTCCAGCAACGTGTCCAAGGGTTATAAATAAATATTTTTATCCTCTCCTAACCCACTGCATGGAGAGAGATTTGTGGCAATCTTGCACACATTTAACAAAAGAAAAAAAATAAATTGGAAGAACTCCTCCTACCTTGACCCCCTTTTAATCCTTGGGGATTTGCCCTGGAAGGAGGTTATGCATGCATATACCACCTTACAATATGTCATATTTGTAATATAGGCTCTGGGTTTAGTACTTCATGAATTATTGGCTATGAAACTCTGAGATAGACACTTAACCTTTCTAAATTTCAGTTTCCTTGTACATAAAATGGAGACAATATGTCTCTAAGTAATGAAGTTATTGTGAAGATCAAGTGAGATGAGGCCAATAAAGTACTTAGCAAAGTGCAGTGGTATAAAAATGTTCCAGAGTTAGCTATTATTTCACTATTATTACTTGAAATATTTTTGTATGATACCCTCCAAATATCAGCTAACTTAGATAAGCATAATAGGACGATGGGCTCATTTCGGTTCTTACTACAGTACTCTTTGCCATAATCTTGACCTTCTCACTACTTTCGTGTCATTCAGGATGGCTACAGACCAAGTTTTAAGTTCATGCTCATGATTATGAAGATAATAGAAAATCCATTCTCTAAAGCCATCAAATCATTGTTTATGTATGTATTTAACACTGTCAAATCCTGAATGAAGGTTACTGCTCATGGTCGAGAACAACCATTTGAAAATTTATCATCTGAATCTTACCTAGCTTTATTGACCCAAAATAATCACTGAAAATGCAAGTAATTAATTTATATTAATGTCAGGCATACCAGTTATTTGTGATATGTGGACTAAACAGACAGACATTTGTCTTATCTAATCTACACCCTCTGTTTCTTACTGAAAAACAGGAAGAATGCTGTGTAGAAAAAGAGGATCAGAATTTCTCATACACTGTACCACATAACATATTCTCCGAAGTGGGTTTTGAAAACTACTAGTTGCTGTAGATTACGAATGGTTCTTCTGTAAAAATGGATTACATAGTCAATACAGGGAATATAAGGTTTTATTCCTGCTTTATTGAGATTTGACATATAACATTGTATAAGTTTCAGGTATACAACATGATGCTTTGATACATGTATATATTGTGGAATGATTACCACAATAAGGTTAGTTAATACATCCAGGACCTGACATAATTACCTTTGTATGTATGTGTATGTTGAGAACATTTAAGATCTATTCTCTTAGCAACTTTCAAGTACACAAAACAGTGTTGTTAACTCTAGTTACCATGCTTTAAATTAGGTTCCTTCCCTGAACCCATTCATCTTATAACTGGACTTTTGAACCCTTTGACCAACACTTCCCTATTTCCCCCAACCCCCAGGCCCTGGCAACTACCAATCTACCCTCTGTTTCTATGAGTTCAGCTTTTTTAGAGTCCACATATAAGTGAGATCATGCAGTATTTGTCTTTCTCTGACTTATTTCACTTAGCACTCCATCCATGTTGTTGCAAATGGCAGGATTCCTTCTTTTTTTGGATGAATATCATATATCACATCTTCTTTATCCATTCATCTTTCAGTGGACACTTGGGTTGTTTTCATATCTTGGCTATTGTGAAAAATGCTGCAATGAACCTGGGGAGGGGGTGCAGATACCTCTTCAAGACAGTGATTTCATTTCCTTCGGATATATATATATACCCAGAAGCAGGATTGCTGAATCAAATGGTAGTTTTATTTTTAATTTTTTGAGAAACTCATACTGTTTTCCATAATGGCTGTACCAATTTACAGTCTCACGAACAGTGCACAAGGGTTTCTTTTTCTCCACATCCTTGACAACTCATCTCTTTTTTATTTTTTATTTTTATTTTTGTGGTATGCGGGCCTCTCACTGTTGTGGCCTCTCCCGTTGCGGAGCACAGGCTCCGGATGCGCAGGCTCAGCAGCCATGGCTCATGGGCCCAGCCGCTCTGCGGCATATGGGATCCTCCCGGACCGGGGCACGAACCCATATCCCCTGCATCGGCAGGCGGACTCTCAACCACTGCGCCACCAGGGAGGCCCCTCTTTTCTTTTTGATAATAGCCATTCTAACAGGTGAGAGATGATATCTCACTGTGGTTTTGATTTGAATTTCTGATAGTAAGGACACGGAAAATGCCATCAAGATATGAGATTTGAGCAAACAGGACACGTGCGTGGCTGTCATGAATATTAGGATCACACAGGTATCACACTTTGGTGTATTGACCTACATGCAGGAGCAGACTGACATCCAAAAGGATTACCCAGATGAGCAGGCAAAAGGAAAATGAAAATGCAATGTATCAGCAAATATAAGTGAGTGGTGCTCAGAGCAAGAGCCTGGAGAACACACCAAATACAGCCTTGCAGGGGAGATCCTGGAGTTAAAACAGAAGGGCTCGCAGGCTCTAGGAAGGCTAGTGATTCCCCTTTTAAAATTTTATTTATTTATTTATTTTCATTTTTTAAGGGAAGTAATTTCATTTTAACAACATTTAAGTGTAGCAGCTTTTCAAAAGCAGCAACCTCCCCTTATGTACAAGCTATTTGTCTTCTCATTCAAAGGTTTTGGAAAAGTAATAGAGAAAAAATGGTAATAAGGGGAAATTAATTCCATTAGCTTCTGTGGTGGTTCTTTTCCTATGGCAGTTTGGCTAGGTTGTAGTACCCAGTGATTTAAACAAGTGCCAATCTAGGTACTGCTGTAAAGTTGTTTTTCTTTTTTTTTTTAAGCCTTAGTTTTTAAATTTGTTGATAAGTTTTTTCTATTTTTTATACAGCAGGTTCTTATTTGTCATGAATTTTATACACATCAGTGTATACATGTCAATACCAAGCGCCCAATTCATCACACCATTATCCTCACCCCCCGTGGCTTTCCCCCCTTGGTGTCCATACTTTTGTTCTCTACATGTGTCAATTTTTACCCTGCAAACCTGTTCATCTGTACCATTTTTCTAGGTTCCACATATGTGTGTTAATATACGATATTTGTTTTTCTCTTTCTGACTTACTTCACTCTGTGTGACACTCTCTAGATCCATCCACGTCTCAACAAATGACCCAACTTCGTT
The DNA here is from genome assembly GCF_964341445.2 of Mesoplodon mirus. Taxonomy (NCBI): domain Eukaryota; kingdom Metazoa; phylum Chordata; class Mammalia; order Artiodactyla; family Ziphiidae; genus Mesoplodon; species Mesoplodon mirus. Next base: position 99,648,733 of record NC_138979.1, on the reverse strand, counting down.
CCTTTTTATGGCTGAGTAATATTCCATTGTATATATATACTATATCCTCTTTATCCATTCGTCTGTCGATGGACATTTAGGTTGCTTCCATGACCTGGCTATTGTAAATAGTGCTACAATGAACATTGGGGTGCATGTGTCTTTTTGAATTGTGGTTTTCTCTGGGTATATGCCCAGTAGTGGGATTGCTGGATCATACGGTAATTCTATTTTTAGTTTTTTAAGGAACCTCCATACTGTTCCCCATAGTGTCTGTATCAATTTACATTCCCACCAACAGTGCAAGAGGGTTCCCTTTTCTCCACACCCTCTCCAGCATATGTTGTTTGTAGATTTTCTGATGAAGCGCATTTTAACTGGTGTGAGATGATAGTTCACTGTAGTTTTGATTTGCATTTCTCTAATAATTAGTGATGTTGAGCAGCTTTTCAAGTGGTTCTTGGCCATCTGTATGTCTTCTTTGGAGAAATGTCTATTTAGGTCCTCTGCCCATTTTTGGTTTGGGTTGTTTGTTCTTTTAATATCGAGCTGCATGAGCTGTTTATATATTTTGGAGATTAATCCTTTGTCCGTTGATTCATTTGCAAATATTTTCTCCCATTCTGAGGGTTGTCTTTTCACCTTGCTTATGGTTTCCTTTGCTGTGCAAAAGATTTGAAGTTTCATTAGGTCCCATTTGTATATTTTTGTTTTTATTTCCATTACTCTAGAAGGTGGATCAAAAAAGATCTTGCTGTGATGTATGTCAAAGAGTGTTCTTCCTATATTTTCCTCTAAGAGTTTTATAGTGCCCGGTCTTACATTTAGGTCTCTAATCCATTTTGAGTTTATTTTTGTGTATGGTGTCAGGGAGTGATCTAATTTCATTCTTTTCCATGTAGCTGTCCAGTTTTCCCAGCACCACTTATTGAAGAGACTGTCTTTTCTCCATTGTATATCCTTGCCTCCTTTGTCATAGATTAGTTGACCATAGGTGCGTGGGTTTACCTCTGGGCTTTCTATCTTGTTCCACTGATCTATGCTTCTGTTTTTGTGCCAGTACCATATTGCCTTGATGACTGCAGCTTTTAGTATAGTCTGAAGTCAGGGAGTCTGATTTCTCCAGCTCCGTTTTTTTCTCTCAAGACTGCTTTGGCTATTCGGGGTTCTTTGTGTCTCCATACGAATTTAAAGATTTTTTGTTCTAGTTCTGTAAAAAATGCCATTGGTAATTTGACAGGGATTGCATTGAATCTGTAGATTGCTTTGGGTAGTAGAGTCATTTTCACAATGTTGATTCTTCCAATCCAAGAACATGGTATATCTCTCCATCTGTTTGTATCATCTTTAATTTCCTTCATCAGTGTCATAGTTTTCTGCATACAGATCTTTTGTCTCCCTATGTAGGTTTATTCCTAGGTACTTTATTCTTTTTGTTGCAATGGTAAATGGGAGTGTTTCCTTAATTTCTCTTTCAGATTTTTCATCATTAGTGTATAGGAATGCAAATGACTTCTGTGCATTAAAATTGTATCCTGCAACTTTACCAAATTCATCGATTAGCTCTAGTAGTTTTCTGGTGGCATCTTTAGGATTCTCTATGTAGAGTATCATGTCATCTGCAAACAGTGACAGTTTTATTTCTTCTTTTCCGATTTGGATTCTTTTCATTTCTTTTTCTTCTTTGATTGCCACGGCTAGGACTTCCAAAACTATGTTGAATTATAGTCGTGAGAGTGGACATCCTGGTCTTGTTCCTGACCTTAGAGAAAATGCTTTCAGTTTTTCACCATTGAGAATGATGTTTGCTGTGGGTTTGTCATATATGGCCTTTATTATGTTGAGGTAGGTTCCCTCTATGCCCACTTTCTGGAGAGTTTTTTTATCATAAATGGCTGTTGAATTTTGTCAAAAGCTTTTCCTGCATCTATTGAGATGATCATATGGTTTTTATTCTTCAGTTTGTTAAAATGGTGTATCACATTGATTGATTTGTGTATATTGAAGAATCCTTGCATCCCTGGGATAAATCCCACTTGATCATGGTGTATGATCCTTTTAATGTGTTGTTGGATTCCGTTTGTTAGTATTTTGTTGAGGATTTTTGCATCTATATTCATCAGTGATATTGGTCTGTAATTTTCTTCTTTTGTAGTATCTTTGTCTGGTTTTGCTATCAGAGTGATGGTGGCCTCACAGAATGGATTTGGGAGTGTTTCTTCCTCTGCAAATTTTTGGAAGAGTTTGAGAAGGATGGGTGTTAGCTCTTCTTTAAATGTTTGATAGGATTCACCTGTGAAGCCATCTCGTCCTGGACTTTTGTTTGTTGGAAGAATTTTAATCACAGTTTCAATTTCATTACTTGTGATTGGTCTGTTCATATTTTCTATTTCTTCCTGCTTCAGTCTTAGAAAGTTATACCTTTCTAAGAATTTGTCCATTTCTTCCAGGTTGTCCATTTTATTGGCATAGACTTGCTTGTAGTAGACTTTTAGGATGCTTTGCATTTCTGCGGTGTCTGTTGTAACTTCTCCTTTTTCATTTCTAATTTTATTGATTTGAGTCCTCTCCCTCTTTTGCTTGATGAGTCTGGCTAATGGTTTATCAATTTTGTTTATCTTCTCAAAGAACCAGCTTTTAGTTTTATTTATCTTTGCTATTGTTTCCTTTGTTTCTATTTCATATATTTCTGCTCTCTTTATGATTTCTTTCCTCTGCTAACTTTGGGTTTTGTTTGTTCTTCTTTCTGTAGTTCCTTTAGGTGTAAGGTTAGATTATTTATTTGAGATTTTTCTTGTTTCTTGAGGTAGGCTTGTATAGCTATAAACTTCCCTCTTAGAACTGCTTTTGCTGCATCCCATAGGTTTTGGATTGTCGTGTTTTCATTGTGATCTGTGTCTAGGTATTTTTTTTATTTCCTATTTGATTTCTTCAGTTATCTCTTGGTTATTTAGTAACATAGTTTTAGCCTCCACGTGTTTGTGTTTTTACATTTTTTCCCCTTTAATTCATTTCTAATGTCATAGTGTTGTGGTCAGAAAAGATGCTTGATATGATTTCAATTTTCTTAAATTTACTGAGGCTTGATTTGTGACCCAAGATGTGATCTATCCTGGAGAATGTTCCATTCGCACTTGTGAAGAAAGTGTAATCTGCTGTTTTTGGATGGAATGTCCTATATATATCAATTAAATCTATCTGGTCTATTGTGTCATTTAAAGCTTCTGTTTCCTTATTTATTTTCCTTTTGGATGATCTGCCCATTGGTGTAAGTGAGGTGTTAAAGTCCCCCACTATTATTGTGTTACTGTCGATTTCCTCTTTTAGAGCTGTTAGCAGTTGCCTTATGTATTGGGGTGCTCCTATGTTGAGTGCATATATATTTATAATTGTTATATCTTCTTCTTGGATTGACCCCTTGATCATTATGTAGTGTCCTTCCTTGTCTCTTGTTAACATTCTTTATTTTAAAGTCTATTTTATCTGATATGAGTATTGTTACTCCAGCTTTCTTCTGATTTCCATTTGCATGGAATATCTTTTTCTATCCCCTCACTTTTAGTCTGTATGTGTCCCTAGGTCTGAAGTGGGTCTCTTGTAGACAGCATATATATAGGTATTGTTTTTGTATCCATTCAGCAAGCCTGTGTCTTTTGGTTGGAGCATTTAATCCATTCACGTTTAAGGTAATTATCGATATGTATGTTCCTATTATATTTTCTTAATTGTTTTGGGTTTGTTTTTGTAGGTCCTTTTCTTCTGTTGTGTTTCCCACTTAGAGAAGTTTCTTTAGCATTTGTTGTAGAGCTGGTTTGTTGGTGCTGAATTCTCTTAGCTTTTGCTTGTCTGTAAAGCTTTTGACTTCTCCGTTGAATTTGAATGAGACCATTGTTGGTTAGATTAATCTTGGTTGTAAGTTCTTCCCTCTCATCACTTTAAATATATCATGCCATTCCCTTCTGGTTTGCAGAGTTTCTGCTGAGAAATCAGCTGTTAACCTTATGGGAGTTCCCTTGTATGTTATTTGTCATTTTTCCCTTGCTGCTTTCAATAATTTTTCTTTGTCTTTAATTTTTGCCAATTTGATTACTGTGTCTCGGCGTGTTTCTCCTTTGGTTTATCCTGTATGGGACTTGCTGCGTTTCCTGGACTTGGGTGGCTATTTCCTTTCCCATGTTTGGGAAGTTTTCGACTATAATCTCTTCAAATACTTTCTCAGGTCCTTTTTCTCTCTCTTCTCCTTCTGGGACCCCTATAATGCGAATGTCATTGAGTTTAATGTTGTCCCTGAGGTCTCTTAGGCTGTCTTCATTACTTTTCATTCTTTTTTCTTTATTCTGTTCTGCAGCAGTGAATTCCACCATTCTGTTTTCCAGGTCACTTATCTGTTCTTCTTCCTCAATTATTCTGCTATTGATTCCTTCTAGTGTAGTTTTCATTTCAATTATTGTATTGTTCATCTCTGTTTGTTTGTTCTTTAATTCTTCTAGGTCTTTGTTAAACATTTCTTGCATCTTCTCGATCTTTGCCTCCATTCTTTTTCCGAGGTCCTGGATCATCTTCACTATCATTATTCTGAATTCTTTTTCTGGAAGGTTGCCTATCTCCACTTCATTTAGTTGTTTTTCTGGTGTTTTATCTTGTTCCTTCATCTGGTACATAGCCCTCTGCCTTTCTACCTTGTCTATCTTTGTGTTAATTTGGTTTTTGTTCCGCAGGCTGCAGGACTGTAGTTCTTCTTGCTTCTGCTGTCTGCCCTGTGTTGGATGAGGCTATCTAAGAAGCTTGTGCAGGTTTCCTGATTGGAGGGACTGGTGGTGGGTAGAGCTGGGTGTTGCTCTTGTGGGCAGAGTTCAGTAAAACTTTAATCTGTTTGACTGCTGATGCATGGCACTGGGTTCCCTCCCTTTTGGTTGTTTGGCCTGAGGCAAGCCAACACTGGAGTCTACCTGGGCTCTTTGGTGGGGCTAATGGCAGACTCTCAGGGGGCTCATGCCAAGGAGTACTTCCCAGGACTTCTGCTGCCAGTGTTCTTGTCCCCACGGTCAGCCAGAGCCACCCCTCCCTCTGCAGGAGACCCTCCAACACTAGCAGGTAGGTCTGCTTCAGTCTCCCCTGGGGTCACTGCTCCTTCCCCTGGGTCCTGATGCACACGCTACTTGTGTGTGCCCTCCAAGAGTGGAGTCTCTGTTTCCTCCACTCCTGTCGAAGTCATGCAATCAAATCCCACTAGCCTTCAAAGTCTGATTCTCTAGGAGTTCTTCCTCCCGTTGCCAGACCCCCAGATTGGGAAGCCTGACGTTGGGCTCAGATCCTTCACTCCAGTGGGTGGACTTCTGTGGTGTAAGTGTTCTCCAGTCTGTGAGTCACCCAACCAGCAGTTATGGGATTTGATTTTGCTGTGATTGCACCCCTCCTACTGTCTCATGTGGCTTCTCTTTTGTCTTTGGCTGTGGGGTATCTTTTTTGGTGAGTTCCAGTGTCTTCCTGTCGATGATTGTCCAGCAGGTAGTTGTGATTCTGGTGTTCTCACAAGAGGGAGTGAGAGCACGTCCTTCTACTCCGTCATCTTGGTTCCAATCAGGGGGTTAATTTCAAATGTAGAAGTCAAGCTGCTGCCTGTTGACCTCTCTTCTGGCTCTGTAACTCCTGATTCCCTTTAATTTAGTCATTTTTTTCCAATCAAAAGGAATCCTAGGAAAAAAAGTACTCAGCTCTTAGAATTCCTTATATATTCTAAGTCACTCCCACACATTTTCGGTGAAATCCAATAGATGGGAGTTGCTGGAAAGAGATGCTGAGTTTTTCATCCCAAACAAGGTTTGGCTTGAAGCCATAAAGATTTCTTTTTTTCATCTTGAAGGATCATAGCCCCAGTTGTTTCCCCCTACCCTACAGTACCTCAGTGACTGCCTTGGCATTAAATTGTATTTTCTGGCCTAAATGAGTTCATTGTTTACCTTCCCAAACACCTAGATTACTCACAGACTTTTTTTTTTTTTTTTGGCAAATGCAAACAGGCACATATAATTTATTCTCAGTTTTGAAGCCCAGTGCGAGCCTGAGGCATACAGCTAATTCTATGTAAATAGCAAAACACATATAACATAGATTATATATTAAAGTGATATAGGTAACCTGATTTATTACTGTGTAATTAAGCTATTCCATTTCTGTTCTAAAGTGAAGTATGAATCTCTGTTTATGGGGCTTAAATGAACTAGATATATGATGTGAATAAAGGAATACTTAAAATAGAAGATATAATTTGTTTTTTTTGTTTGTTTTTTTTTTTTTGCTTCATAACAAATTTAATCAGTTATACATATACATATGTTTCCATATCCCCTCCCTTTTGCATCTCCCTCCCACCCTCCCTATCCCACCCCTCCAGGCGGTCACAAAGTACCGAGCTGATCTCCCTGTGCTATGCGGCTGCTTCCCACTAGCTATCTACCTCACGTTTGGTAGTGTATATATGTCCATGCCGCTCTTTCACTTTGTCACAGCTTACCCTTCCCCCTCCCCATATCCTCAAGTCCATTCTCTAGTAGGTCTGTGTCTTTATTCCTGTCTTACCCCTATGTTCTTCATGACATTTTTTTTCTTAAATTCCATATATATGTGTTAGCATACAGTATTTGTCTTTCTCTTTCTGACTTACTTCACTCTGTATGACAGACTCTAGGTCTATCCACCTCATTACAAATAGCTCAATTTCATTTCTTTTTATGGCTGAGTAATATTCCATTGTATATATGTGCCACATCTTCTTTATCCATTCATCCGATGATGGACAGTTAGGTTGTTTCCATCTCCGGGCTATTGTAAATAGGGCTGCTATGAACATTTTGGTACATGACTCTTTTTGAATTATGGTTTTCTCAGGGTATATGCCCAGTAGTGGGATTGCTGGGTCATATGGTAGTTCTATTTGTAGTTTTTTAAGGAACCTCCATACCGTTCTCCATAGCGGCTGTACCAATACACATTCCCACCAGCAGTGCAAGAGTGTTCCCTTTTTTCCACACACTCTCCAGCATTTATTGTTTCTAGATTTTTTGATGATGGCCATTCTGACTGGTGTGAGATGATATCTCATTGTAGTTTTGATTTGCATTTCTCTAATGAGTAAAGATGTTGAGCATCCTTTCATGTGTTTGTTGGCAGTCTGTATATCTTCTTTGGAGAAATGTCTATTTAGGTCTTCTGCCCATTTTTGGATTGGGTTGTTTGTTGTTTTGTTATTGAGCTGCATGAGCTGCTTATAAATTTTGGAGATTAATCCTTTGTCAGTTGCTTCATTTGCAAATATTTTCTCCCATTCTGAGGGTTGTCTTTTGGTCTTGTTTATGGTTTCCTTTGCTGTGCAAAAGCTTTGAAGTTTCATTAGGTCCCATGTGTTTATTTTTGTCTTTATTTCCATTTCTCTAGGAGGTGGGTCAAAAAGGATCTTGCTGTGATTTATGTCATAGAGTGTTCTGCCTATGTTTTCCTCTAAGAGTTTGATAGTGTCTGGCCTTACATTTAGGTCTTTAATCCATTTTGAGCTTATTTTTGTGTATGGTGTTAGGGAGTGATCTAATCTCATACTTTTACATGTCCCTATCCAGTTTTCCCAGCACCACTTATTGAAGAGACTGTCCTTTCTCCACTGTACATTCCTGCCTCCTTTATCAAAGATAAGGTGACCATATGTCCGTGGGTTTAACTCTGGGCTTTCTATCCTGTTCCATTGATCTATATTTCTGTTTTATGCCAGTACCATACTGTCTTGATTACTGTAGCTTTGTAGTATAGTCTGAAGTCAGGGAGCCTGATTCCTCCAGCTCCAATTTTCGTTCTCAAGATTGCTTTGGCTATTCGGGGTCTTTTGTGTTTCCATACAAATTGTGAAATTTTTTGTTCTAGTTCTGTGAAAAATGACAGTGGTAGTTTGATAGGGATTGCATTGAACCTGTAGATTGCTTTGGGTAGTAGAGTCATTTTCACAATGTTGATTCTTCCAATCCAAGAACATGGTACGTCTCTCCATCTATTTGTATCATCTTTAATTTCTTTCATCAGTGTCTTATAATTTTCTGCATACAGGTCTTTTTTCTCCTTAGGTAGGTTTATTCCTAGATATTTTATTCTTTTTGTTGCAATGGTAAATGGGAGTGTTTCCTTGATTTCACTTTCAGATTTTTCATCATCAGTATATAGGAATGCCAGAGATTTCTGTGCATTAATTTTGTATCCTGCAACTTTACCAAATTCATTGATTAACTCCAGTAGTTTTCTGGTAGCATCTTTAGGATCCTCTATGTATAGTATCATGTCATCTGCAAACAGTGACAGCTTTACTTCTTCTTTTCCAATTTGGATTCCTTTTATTTCCTTTTCTTCTCTGATTGCTGTGGCTAAAACTTCCAAAACTAGGTTGAATAAGAGTGGTGAGAGTGGGCAACCTTGTCTTGTTCCTGATCTTAGTGGAAATGGTTTCAGTTTTTCACCATTGAGGACGATGCTGGCTGTGGGTTTGTCATATATGGCCTTTATTATGTTGAGGAAAGTTCCCTCTATGCCTACTTTCTGCAGGGTTTTTATCATAAATGGGTGTTGAATTTTGTCGAAAGCTTTCTCTGCATCTATTGAGATGATCATATGGTTTTTCTCCTTCAATTTGTTAATATGGTGTATCACGTTGATTGATTTGTGTATATTGAAGAATCCTTGCATTCCTGGAATAAACCCCACTTGATCATGGTGTATGATCCTTTTAATGTGCTGTTGGATTCTGTTTGCTAGTATTTTGTTGAGGATTTTTGCATCTATGTTCATCAGTGATATTGGCCTGTAGTTTTCTTTCTTTGTGACATCCTTGTCTGGTTTTGGTATCAAGGTGATGGTGGCCTCGTAGAATGAGTTTGGGAGTGTTCCTCCCTCTGCTGTATTTTGGAAGAGTTTGAGAAGGATAGGTGTTAGCTCTTCTCTAAATGTTTGATAGAATTCGCCTGTGAAGCCATCTGGTCCTGGGCTTTTGTTTGTTGGAAGATTTTTTATCACAGTTTCAATTTCAGTGCTTGTGATTGGTCTGTTCATATTTTCTATTTCTTCCTGATTCAGTCTTGGCAGGTTGTGCATTTCTAAGAATTTGTCCATTTCTTCCAGGTTGTCCATTTTATTGGCATAGAGCTGCTTATAGTAATCTCTCATGATTTTTGGTATTTCTGCAGTGTCAGTTGTTACTTCTCCTTTTTCATTTCTAATTCTATTGATTTGAGTCTTCTCCCTTTTTTTCTTGATGAGTCTGGCTAATGGTTTATCAATTTTGTTTATCTTCTCAAAGAACCACCTTTAAGTTTTATTGATCTTTGCTATCGTTTCCTTCATTTCTTTTTCATTTATTTCTGATCTGATTTTTATGATTTCTTTCCTTCTGCTAACTTTGGGATGTTTTTGTTCTTCTTTCTCTAATTGCTTTAGGTGCAAGGTTAGGTTGTTTATTCGAGATGTTTCCTGTTTCTTAAGGTGGGATTGTATTGCTATAAACTTCCCTCTTAGAACTGCTTTTGCTGCATCCCATAGGTTTTGGGTCGTCGTGTCTCCATTGTCATTTGTTTCTAGGTATTTTTTTAATTCCTCTTTGATTTCTTCAGTGATCACTTCGTTATTAAGTAGTGTATTGTTTAGCCTCCATGTGTTTGTATTTTTTACAGCTCTTTTCCTGTAATTGATATCTAGTCTAATAGCATTGTGGTCGGAAAAGACACTTGATACAATTTCAATTTTCTTAAATTTACCAAGGCTTGATTTGTGACCCAAGATATGATCTATCCTGGAGAATGTTCCATGAGCACTTGAGAAAAATGTGTATTCTGTTGTTTTTGGATGGAATGTCCTATAAATATCAATTAAGTCCATCTTGTTTAATGTATCATTTAAAGCTTGTGTTTCCTTATTTATTTTCATTTTGGATGATCTGTCCATTGGTGAAAGTGGGGTGTTAAAGTCCCCTACTATGAGTGTGTTACTGTCGATTTCTCCTTTTATGGCTGTTAGTATTTGCCTTATGTATTGAGGTGCTCCTATGTTGGGTGCATAAATATTTACAATTGTTATATCTTCTTCTTGGATTGATCCCTTGATCATTATGTAGTGTCCTTCTTTGTCTCTTCTAGTAGTCTTTATTTTAAAGTCTATTTTGTCTGATATGAGAATTGCTACTCCAGCTTTCTTTTGGTTTCCATTTGCATGGAATATCTTTTTCCATCCCCTTACTTTCAGTCTGTATGTGTCTCTAGGTCTGAAGTTGGTCTCTTGTAGACAGCATATATATGGGTCTTGTTTTTGTATCCATTCAGCCAATCTGTGTCTTTTGGTGGGAGCATTTATTCCATTTACATTTAAGGTAATTATCGATATGTATGTTTCTATTCCCATTTTCTTAATTGTTTTGGGTTCGTTATTGTAGGTCTTTTCTTTCTGTTGTGTTTCTTGCCTAGAGAAGTTCCTTTAGCATTTGTTGTAAAGCTGGTTTGGTGGTGCTGAACTCTCTCAGCTTTTGCTTGTCTGTAAACGTTTTAATTTCTCCATCAAATCTGAATGAGATCCTTGCTGGGTAGAGTAATCTTGGTTGCAGGTTTCTCTCCTTCATCACTTTAATTATGTCCTGCCACTCCCTTCTGGCTTGTAGAGTTTCTGCTGAGAGATCAGCTGTTATCCTGATGGGGATTCCCTTGTGTGTTATTTGTTGTTTTTGCCTTGCTGCTTTTAATATGATTTCTTTGTGTTTAATTTTTGACAGTTTGATTAATATGTGTCTTGGCGTATTTCTCCTTGGATTTATTCTGTATGGGACTCTCTGTGCCTCCTGGACTTGATTAACTATTTCCTTTCCCATATTAGGGAAGTTTTCACCTATAATTTCTTCAAATATTTTCTCAGTCCCTTTCTTTTTCTCTTCTTCCTCTGGAACCCCTATAATTCGAATGTTGGTGCGTTTAATGTTGTCCCAGAGATCTCTGAGACTGTCCTCTGTTCTTTTCATTCTTTTTTCTTTATTTTGCTCTGCAGCAGTTATTTCCACTATTTTATCTTCCACCTCACTTATCCGTTCTTCTGCCTCAGTTATTCTGCTATTGATCCCATCTAGAGTATTTTTTATTTCATTTATTGTGTTTTTAATCGATGCTTGATTCATCTTTAGTTCTTCTAGGTCCTTGTTAACTGTTTCTTGCATTTTGTCTATTCTATTTCCAAGATTTTGGGTCTGGGAAATAGAGTCTTGGATCATCTTTACCATCATTATTCTGAATTCTTTTTCAGGTAGACTGCCTATTACCTCTTCATTTGTTAGGTCCGGTGGGTTTTTATCTTGCTCCTTCTCCTGCTGTGTGTTTTTCTGTCTTCTCATTTTGCTTATGTTACTGTGTTTGGGGTCTCCTTTTTGCAGGCTGCAGGTTCGTAGTTCCTGTTGTTTTTGGTGTCTGTCCCCAGTGGCTAAGGTTGGTTTAGTGGGTTGTGTAGGCTTCCTGGTGGAGGGGACTAGTGTCTGTGTTCTGGTGGATGAGGCTGGATCTTGTCTTTCTGGTGGGCAGGTCCACGTCTGGTGGTGTGTTTTGGGGTGTCTGCGGACTTTTTATGATTTTAGGCCACCTCTCTGCTAATGGGTGGCGTTGTGTTCCTGTCTTGCTAATTGTTTGGCTTAGGGTGTCCAGCACTGTAGCCTGCTGGTCGTTGAGTGAAGCTGGGTGCTGGTGTTGAGATGGAGATCTCTGGAAGATTTTCGCCGTTTGATATTATGTGGAGCTGGGAGGTCTCTTGTGGACCAGTGTCCTGAAGTTGGCTCTCCCACCTCAGAGGCACAGCACTGACTCCTGGCTCCTCAATTTGGGATGATGTGTTGTCTATTCATGTATTCCACAGATGCAGGGTACATCAAGTTGATTGTGGAGCTTTAATCCGCTGCTTCTGAGGCTGCTGGGAGAGGTTTCCCTTCCTCTTCTTTGTTCTCACAGCTCCTGGGTCTCAGCTTTGGATTTGGCCCCGCCTCTGCATGTAGGTCGCCGGAGGGCGTCTGTTCTTCGCTCAGACAGGACAGGGTTAAAGGAGCAGCCTCTTCGGGGACTCTGGCTCACTCAGGCCGGGCGGAAGGGAGGGGCACGGAGTGCGGGACGAGCCTGCAGCGGCAGAGGTCGGCGTGACGTTGCACCAGCCCGAGGCACACCGTGCGTTCTCCCAGGGAATCCACCCCTGGATCCCGGGACCCCGGCAGTGGTGGGCTGCACAGGCTCCCGGAAGGGTGGTGTGGGCAGTGACCTGCGCTCGCACACAGGCTTCTTGGCGGCGGCAGCAGCAGCCCCAGCGTCCCACGCCTGTCACTGGGCTCCGCGCTTTCAGTCGCGACTCGCGGCCGTCTGTGGAGCCCCTTTAAGCAGCGCTCTTAATCCCCTCTCCTCGCGCACCAGGAAACCAAGAGGGAAGGAAAAGTCTCTTGCCTCTTCGGCAGCTCCAGAGTTTACCCGGACTCCCTGCCGGCTAGCTGTGGCACATTAGCCCCCTTCAGGCTGAGTTCTCGCCGCCAGCCCCAGTCCTCTCCCTGCGCTCTGACCGAAGCCCGAGCCTCAGCTTCCAGCGCTGCGCGCCCCGGCGGGCGAGCAGACAAGCCTCTCGGGCTGGTGAGTGCCGCTCGGCACCGATCCTCTGTGTGGGGATCTCTCCGCTTTGCCCTACTCAGGAATGTGGGGAGTTTCTTGCCTTTAGGGAGGTGTGGGGTCTTCTGCCAGCGTTCAGTAGGTGTTCTGTAGGAGTTGTTCCACGTGTAGCTGTATTTCTGGTGTATCCGTGGGGAGGAAGGTGATCTCCGTGTCTTACTCTTCCGCCATCTTACCCGGAAGTCCTACTCACAGACTTTTTAGGGCCAAAGAGGATGTATACTCAAAGACTGAAATAGGTTTAAGCACTGTACACATTTCCATCCCAAACAGGGATTACAAGATTACCCTATTCAGGGACCAGTCTAGAGTGTTTCTCTGTTGAAAAGAGGCTGATTTGGCGAGGCAAAAGAAAATAAAATCCTTTTCACAATGTTTGCTCAGGGGGACTTGAATTTAAAACCTAAGGAAGAGAGGAAGGAGGGGCAAGGTGAGGAAAGATGTAAGTTGTATAACTGAAGTTCTACTGATGGGAACAGCAATACCACCAGATTTAATTATTCCTTTCATCTTGCCTTATTTCACTCTTGAAGATCAATACACTTGTCCTCTTCTGAAGAAGCAATGATTTCTACAATGTAAACATAAATTTAATCATGTGCTGCCATTTCAGTGATTACAGACTCTGTCAAAGACATAGCCCATTATAATTATTTTTTCAGTCATTCGCCGTAAGAGAAACACTTCAGGCAACACTAAAACTTAACTTAATCACTAAAAACAATATCAGTTCCACAAATGGGTCTTATTAGATGGCCATTTAACAAAAGAAGTAAAGCTCATTTCCTAATACTTTAATTTTCTGCTAAATTTCAAACTGTGTTTACATACAGAAATTGAACTACTGCCATATTTTGTATGAACCATAAATGGAATGTTATCATGAATATTGTTATTAAAACTGATTCTTAATGCAGTATATGCAAATTTCTAAGGTCATTAATCATTGTGGGTAGTTTATTTACTTCCTCTCTAAAAAGGAACTGTATGTTAATGCTAAAAATGAGTAGTAAGTATAGATTATAGAAATGCTTAAAAAGAAATAAATTGAACTGTAATATTAGAAGACAAAACACTTATCAGAAAAGTGGCAGCCCAGATGACCTCCAAAACTCATTCAAATCCAAGAGATTTCAGATTAAATATGAATTACACAAACGAATGTAAAATTGTGAAAGATGCCAACAGTGTTTTAACTGTAAGCAGATGTTCCAGTAATGCCAGAGACATACCTTATGGTACTTATGTCTTACAACATGATTCTATAGCATAAATATGAAGAAACTCAAATATGTATATATCAATTAAAAAATAAAAGCATGACAGTTATTCAATCTTATTATAATCAAATACAGTAATACCACATACTATGGGAAATTAGAAGTATGTGTATATGTGAATGAACATGTGTATGAGCATGTGTATGTATATGTACATATGTGTGTATGTATGTCTGTTTTGTTTACATAGATGTAAGACTGTTATGTATATGTGTTTTCACGTGTGCTCTTGATCTGTACAAATAAAATTAATAAATATATTTCTTTGGAGAAAAAGACAACTTGCTTAAAGTCGTTTTAAGGACAAAAGTAGGATCTGTTATAACATCAAACATTTTGTTTTAAAAATAGGAATTTAACAATATGTAGAAATTCATGACAAAATCAACTAAAATTATCCCAATTTTTTTCAAAGTAGTGAGGAGTAATTGCTGATTAAAATGATTTTAGGAGATGCTCTAAAGAGTGCATTTTATTATTTTGTTAAATTTTTTTATGACCTATTTAAAACTCACAAAATGTCTACAGAAAAAATAAAACAAATGTCCTGCAGCTATTATCAGATTTAGTTAAATATACCATTTAACCATATTAACTTAAAAAAATAATGTTATATTTTTAGTAGGAGGTCCTGTATGCTCTTTCAGAAACTCATTTCTGTCCTTGTCTCCCCACAAGTAGTCACTGTCCTGAAGTCTTGTATCCTTTCTGTTCATGATTTTTCATTTTTTAATGATGTTAAACATATAATGCTTTACCTGCATGTTTTTATACTTTATGGAAACAACAATCCTATTATAAATGTCATTCCATACTTATCTTTGCTTAAAATGATGTCTTTGAGATTTACTTACATTGATACATATTTATATTGATAGCTCTAGTGAATTCATTAATTGCTATATAACATTTACTGTAAAAGTATAACACTTTATCTTTGTCCATTCTCAAACTGATAGACACTTATTTCCACATCTGTTGTTCTTTTAATCAGTCAAGCAAGGATTATTCTTGTACATGTCCCCTTGTGCACATATGCAAAAAATATGGTATGGAACTTGACTAGAGGAAGAATTGTTGAGTTGCTGAGAAGGGCATCTTTGACTTTATTAGATCAAAAACTTGCTTCCATTATGTTTGTACAATTTATATAGTGGTGTATGAACTTTTATATTATCCCACATCCTCACCCAAACCTGTTATTATCAGGATTTTAAAATTCTGTCAACGTGAAAGATACAAAATTGTAACTCAACATTTTGTTTCAATTTGCACTTTGCTAATTGCAAATAAGCCCATCATGACATGAGTTCCAAATATTTTTCCAGTTTTCATTTGCTTTTACAGTTTAGTGATGGTATCTTTCCAACTTTCTTTCGATTAATTTTTGTTTTTCTATTTGTATTTTCTTGTTACTGTTTTCTTTGTGTTTATCTTTTGTCCTTTTTCCTCCAGATTCTTAAGGTGAATTCTTAACTTATTTTCTCCAGTCTTCATTTTTCTCTTTATTTAAATATGCATTTAAAGCTTTCCTTTGGTTCTTAAGACTTTCCTCTGGAGACAATGGTTCATCCAATGCAGTAATTTAAACAGTGGGAAATTTTTTTTTTTTTTTTTTTTTTTTTTTTGCGGTACACGGGCCTCTCACTATTGTGGCCTCTCCCGTTGCAGAGCACAGGGTCCGGACGCGCAGGCTCAGTGGCCATGGCTCACAGGCCCAGCTGCTCCATGGCATGTGGGATCCTCCCGGACCGGGGCATGAACCCGTGTCCCCTGCATTGGCAGGCGGACTCTCAACCACTGCTCCACCAGGGAAGCCCCCAACAGTGGGAATTTTAAGAACAACAGGCTGAAGTATGTAAAAATTGTTTAAAGGAATTCTTTTGGGTTCCTTGCTATCACATAATGCAGGTGACTACCAAGCTGCCTAGCTGGTTGGGTCTGGGTTTGCATACATAGTACAAATTTAATTGTGCTTAAGCTGGCATGCCTGGTAATCATGAACAAGTGCTTTTTCCAATTAAGAAGCTTCAGCTCTGCTCCCTTTAGGTCGTCTTACAAAGAAAGAAGTTAGAATTCTGTTTAATAAGATCAGTGAACCCTAGTCAGCGGAACAACTTCTACAAACGTAACTGAGTGACTAGGGAGTTATCCTTAGATACTATCAGCTTAATTCAGTGTCTTCTAACTATGCCTCTCAATACATATTATTGTTCTTGGAGAGCAATCAAATACTTTAACTGGAAACTTCCTTTTTGTGTGTCCAAAAGGCCAAGATGGTTCAAAATATATATAAGTATATGTAACAGTGCCACCTTAAAACAAATGACTTATGGGCAGGGAGTTGCAAGCTGATTCTATGGAGGAGAAACCAGGTCCCTCCATCGGTCAAACTTAGCTTTTTCTCTAAAAATAATGTGGAAACCTGAGGTGTATCAATAAAACCATTTACTTTTTGTATTTATGACTTACTGATTTTTCTAGCAAGTTTTTAGAAAAAAAATTTATGGACCAGGGGAAACAGGGAGGGGAGGGATAAACTGGGAGATTGGGATTGACATATACATACTACTATATATAAAATAGATAACTAATAAGTACCTACTGTATAGCACAGGGAACTCTACTCAATATTCTGTAACGACCTATATGGGAAAAATAAAAAAAATAAAAAATAAAAAAGAGTGGATATATATATATATCAACAGCTGATTCACTTTGCTGTACACCTGAAACTAACACAACATTGTAAATCAACTATACTCCAATAAAAATTATAAAAAATTTAATATCCAAAATCTTTAACAAATAGATTAGAAATCATCCCCACATACCTTGCAGATATGATAGCCATCCATTACAGCATCTTATAGATCACTGTCTTTGAAGATTCATCATTCAATTTAAATTGGCTTCCATTATTATTGTTTCCTGGGTTTCAAAATCATTTCAATTATTGGTGTCTTCGTCTATCACTGTGTTTCAGAGAATATGAAAAGAAATTGCCTTTATGAGTAGAAAAACATTTTCTTTTTTTAAGATCTATAAAAATGAATAACATAGAGAATAGATCCATTTATAGGCCCTCAATTCTATGGACCCATACACAATTTCTAAATAAGAGATTATGAATCTAGAACCACAATTCCTACTGAACGAAGGAAATATTTTGACTTTTACTTTTTTCTTTTTGATTTCTTTTCTCTTTTAAAGGAACTTAGATGGGTACATTTGATAAATGATAGTTGGTAATAGTTTCTAGGATCAACCATGAGAATGACTGGCCAAATCTCATCACTAGATGTTTTAATAGTCATCTTTTACTGCAAAAGTCATGAGGTATTTTTTTTCCTCCTAAAAGGCTATAAATAGCAAACTTTATATGTTTATGCCAATAGTGGGAGTGGAATTTAGTGATGTGTTCATAATTCTTTAAAAATTGATTTTATGTAAGAGAAAAAGCCCCAATTTTTAGCCTTTGCTAAGCTATAGTGTAAATACTCCCACCAAGGTTGATTTCAAACTACCAATGTGACATCATGAAACATGGAGTTGGGATGAGAGTCGTAGCAGCACACCATAATATATATTTCCACCATATAGATGAGTAACCTCAATATTTTTATAGGAAATATTAAATTAAGTAGGAATTAATGAGTTTTGAATGTATATTACCTTTATTTTCTTTATAGTTTATATAATTAATTTTAAATTAACAGTTGTCTTTAATAATTGATTATCAAAGTTCCTAAAAATTTAGCTCTTGTAAGACTGTATTAATGTCTACAGCACATCACTGGTTGGGTCCCTCTGTGCCGCTTTGGTTTTATGACTTGCCTTTATAAAAAGTTTCTAAGTGAGACATAAGAGTTGAGGTTTTCAGGGAAATTATTCTTTTACCCAGTAAATAAATTTCCTATTTCTTTTGGGGAAAAAAAGATAAAGAAATATATATATATATATATATATATATATATATATATATATATATAGCTATCATTCTATTTATTTCCCATATTTTCTAGTCAATTTATGTTACATTTTCATTAGAAATTAATTAATTATAATTTTACTAGTACTTAAAGAGAAACGTTTTCCTGTGACTGAATTTGTATTTATACTAAATTTTGTTTGAAGCAAGTAGATTGTATCATAATTAAATTAAAAAGTTACAATTGCACTTCTCTGTTGTTAAAACTTAGCTCATTTTTGTAAGGTTACTAAGTACTTGCATTAGTCTATTTTGGATTTTAAAGCAAAATGATATAGAGTAAAAAATAAGGGTTTAGAAATCAAACTGTCTTAGATTGAAATCCTGGCTGTGCTGTTCACTAGCTGTGTGCACTTGAGCAATTTAGTTAATTCTCAGTCTCAGTTCCTTACCCTTAAAATGGAAATAATAACACCCCCACTTCTAAGTAAATCTTATTTACTTCTGTGTAAATATGATTAATAAATATACATATTTGAAATATCTGATCTCTAAACAAGTTTTGAGAGAGCTTATCAGCTCCTCTCACTCCTTCTCTGAGTTCTGCACTTAATTTCGTATTTATTTATTTTCAAATTGAAAATATTATAAGCACCCAGTTAAACAAAAGTGTAAAAAAAATGTGTACCTCCTACCCCAGAGCACCAACTCCACCTCCAAAGGTATATCTTCCCATTAAATTCTTCCAATTTCTTATTCTCTTTATAGAAATAATCAGCACACACTCATAATCTATGTATATATGACTGTTCAGCATCTTGTTTTTTTACCTAACAATACATCTTGGCAACAGTCCCATTAAGTGCACATACAGCTGCCTCATTCTTTTGCCTGGCTGCATAGGACTCTATTCTAGGGATGCGTCAACATTTATTTGACCAGTCCCTTGTTGATGAAGATTTAGGTTGTCAGTGGTTTTTTTTAAAAAAAATTATTACGTGAACAACTTCGTACATACATCATAGTACACATGTATAATAATATTAGAATAGCAATTTTATGGAAAGGAAATTATTGAGTCAATAATTTCATTTATATTATGTAGAGTTACTGTGAGAATTTAATGGAATAATTCAGATAAACTGCTTAATGTAAGGTCCCACATATAGTAAACAATCAGTAAACATTCTGTATTATTAGTAGGGCACCTATGGGTCTCAATGCCTGCAGGCAAAGCAGTATCCAGGAGCATCAAGGAAGCTCTCCAACAGAGAGGCAGGTGCTGGCTGTTGGGAGCATGAGCACTCTGGTAGCAGGTGTATATGAGAATAGCAGAGGGATCAGAGGGGATGTGGGCAGAACACTGAAGGTGCCTGCTCCAAAAGCATTCATCACATTATTTTATTTTTCTTAAAGAGTGACATAGATGTCATTGGAAATGGTCTTACTGGACCCAATAAGTATGTTTTAGGCTTAAATGATAGATCGTTGAGTAAAATGATCATTTTTGTTCTGCGTGATATAAAACAACCAGTATGACTTAATTTTTCATGTTTTAGTTGAACACTGGCAAGTCTTAGTCATTTAATGTAGGCATTTAAGGCAAAAGAAGTTTAAGCTTTATTTCTTAAGTTTATTCCGTAATATTTAGTACTGATATCAGAACATTCAACCACCTTCTATGATGAGAAAGCCAATAAACTGTAAACTGGTTTATAATCTCCAGTATCAGGCATTCGTGTTTTTGGCATTAGAGCTGATGTATCGACTCTGCTTCGTGGCTTTGGCATTAGAGCTGATGTATCGACTCTGCTTTGTGGTTCATGCCAAAGCAGGGACCTCACAAATCCCACTTTTTAATTGGATTTTTTCCCTTTTTGTAACAAACAACTCTCTATTTCTATATTAGGAAATATTCTTCTTCCCTGCTGAGTGCTTAAAGGTTAAGCATTCAAGAAAGGAGGCAGATTTATTCTGGCTTTTTATTTTCACATATTGGATTGCTTTCTTAGTATTTACTGAGAATTCAAAATGTGAGAGCTTCTGAAAACTAAGATGCCTTGCTTCTTGTCCCTGAAGCTAATAATAAGAAAGAAACCATTAGAACTAATAAGATATTTATTTATATTTAAATGAAGGACAACTGTATGCATTTTTTTTCAGCAAAAAAATCTATGTATTTAACCTCCTTACCAACCACCATACTATCCATAGGGAAGTTCTGTATCCTGTGAGCCTGTGAGCCTAACTTGGAACTATGCATCTTTATGGTTGCTCTGCCACGACATGCATAAAGCATGTCTACTTTATGTCCCATCTACTTTCAGGGAGGTTATCTAAATCTCAGAACCCAGAGTCTATTTATGGTCCTGGATGCCAAGCTACTTCTGCTACTAGGCTATTTAAAACATTTTGTGAACAGTTATTATTTCTAATGACCGGGGTGCTTGTCAGTAAATGACAATGAAAATCAACACCAGAAGGCGGTAGGAGCTTGAGGAGGCTGGTGGGTGCTGGTTGGCAGGACTGGCCCCTGGAACGACTGCAGAGCTCATATGTGGTGGCTGCCAGCTGCTGGTGGAAGGGGTTATTGCCCAGGTGGCTGTGAGGTCTAGTGTAGATGTCTGGGTGGGTGGGGGTCTAAGCTGCCCACTTGCACTAATGGGTTAGATGGAGATTTCCAAAATGGTGCCTGCCAAAGCTGATATTAGCAAGGTAGCCTGAAACTGCACAAATGGCTCTCCTCAGTTTCTCAAACTCCAGGGAGCATTCCAGCTGGTTCCTGCTTCTTGGGCAGATGCTTCAAGATTAGTAAGTAGGTCCCCTTCACCGCATAGGACCATGGACCCATGGACCATATCTGTGCCCTTTTCAATCTGGTGTTTTTGCACTGTTTTGGGGTTGAGTGAGTCTGTGCACAAGTCCTTTAATAGCAGGTTTTCGATTCCCTGTAGTTCTATAATTTTCCTGGACATATTCCCCATTGGTTTTCAAAGACAGATGTTTTGGGATTTGGTTTCTCCTGTGCAGATCTAAGGGTTTGGGTGCCTGAAGTGAAGCTCAAATCTCTCGCTCCTCAGGGAAAATAACTGTATCTTTGTGAATCTTCCTGACTGTGGATGATCACAGCTAGGGTGTGGTGTTTTTCCTTGGTGTAATCATATATCCGTTTCTCCTACCCTCTAACACTGTCCTTTTACCCTATGCTGTAGAGACTGTGTTCATCCAGTTCTCAGGTCCCTTGAAGAGAAAATTATTCTATATATAGTTGTAGATTTGTTGTGTCCTTGGGAGGAGGTGAGTTCAGGGTCTTCCTATGCCACTATCTTGAACCCTCCTCTCTTTTATTCGAATACACAGATCTCTTTTGCTTTTCCTTGTGCTTCTTTGGCAACAGTTTCTAAGCCGGACTTTCATACTTCATGGAAATGTTCATCTTAATTCCCTGCCCCCAATCTTGTGCCTGTTAGAAGTCACATTCTTCTAGGATCCTTTCCTGACCCCCAAAGTCTAGGTGAGGTGTTCTGGAACTTTTCCTGTTGCATCACACCCTGTGCTTCCCTCCTTTCCCTCATAGAAGTTATCACTTTTCAGGGGACTGTGGATTTACCTGTCTTTATTCCTGACTGGACTATAAACTCTTTGTGACACCAGAAGTCATTGGCCTTATTTATCTCAGTAACCCCAGTACCCTAACACAGTGCCTGGCACAGAGTAGGTTCTCCCCAGCAATTTGCTAAATCAATGACTCCTAATTCTATGTCTTAGCCCTGGCCTGTTTGCTATAATATAGCTGCCTGCTAAGCATTTCTAACTCAGTTTCTAGCTAGTACCTTTGCTTCGATATACCCCAAACTGAAATCCACTTCCTCCAAATCTCCAGATTATCTTTTCTCTCCATGGCAACACTGTTGTTCCAATCCCTTGGACTCCAAACCCTGGCATCATCTCTGGCTCTTCTCTCTCCCTTGCCAGCCACATCAATGAGTTGACAAGCCTGTAGAATCTACTTTTTCAATGTCTCTCCAATCTCTCTCTTTTACTATTCCTGCTTCCACAGTTCTAATATAAAAGATTTGGTACATTTTGACTAGATTACTAAAATAGACACTCTTGTGGGTTTCAAACTCCAATCTTCTTCTAATATATCCCATTATTAGATTAATTTCTGAATAGTTCCAATTATATCACTTCCTTGTTCAAAATCTTCAAATAGTCCCTATTCTTTATCTAGTTAAACAAACAAATAGCCTAACATTTTAAGGTCTTCAATAACATGACACTGATCTGGCTGTTTATTTTTATTTCTTACTATTTCTTGCTCACTATAAGAATGTGATGCTTCAGTCAAACCACACCATTTTTCCAGCAAGTCCTGTACTTTCTTACCTGGGCAGTCTTGATCACTTTCTCCCCATTAGTGGAATACCCTCCTTTCTACCCACCATATGTTGGAGGCCTCCTTGTGCATCAAGTTTCATGTTGGAGGCTGCCCCCTGCATAAAGCTTTCCCTGATTTCACTTGATGAAATATGATATCTCTCATTTTTAAAACCCCAGAGTTCTTTGTTTCTCTCATATGGTACGCATCAGTACCATATTGTACCTGCCCTTTATTATAATTATAATAAGACTTTGACTAATACTCTTTTTTTTCTTCCTGTAAATTCAGTGAAGATAAGAATGATGGCTTATTTTTATTATCAACCTACCCAAGCACCTTGTACATGGATATATATATATATATATATATATATATACACACACACATCACACACACACACCATAATGTGCAAGGTCTCATGAACCCACTGCTGAAACATCCATCCCTCTGCTCTTTTCTTTGCATATATTCATTAGGAAACATACACTAATACACTAATCATGGCTATATTTTTATATTCCTATGGCATCTAAGATGTCTCACTCCTTCATCTCATAACCCTTTTATAACCAAGACTAGAGACACTGTAGGATCAGCTCTGTGCTCTCCTGTATATCAGGGAAAACTCCCTTTATGGACCTGTACACCAACTAAAGGGGGACTC
The DNA here is from genome assembly GCF_964341445.2 of Mesoplodon mirus. NCBI lineage: Eukaryota > Metazoa > Chordata > Mammalia > Artiodactyla > Ziphiidae > Mesoplodon > Mesoplodon mirus. Next base: position 99,625,797 of record NC_138979.1, on the reverse strand, counting down.
TCCCAGGAATCACCCGCATCTCTGCATCTCCTGGGGCTTCAGACAGACACCAACTCCTAGACAACTTCAGAGAGTGCAGCCCTTTCCCTTTCCAGGTAGTATTCATGTTCATATTTCCAGATTAAGTCACCAGCCCCTCTGAGACTTGGAAATAAGAGAAGGTTGTTCTTAGCGTGAACAAAAGGGACTTCATGCCTGACTTGTTCCCCAGGGAGAACAAACATGGCCATGTTTGCCCTCACCAAAGCACATTTGCAAGCTGAAAAGGACAGGGCATATTCATCCCTTTCCTGTTTAGAGTAATGGGGAGCCCAGCTGGGGCAGTTACTGGGTTTACAAAGAAAGAGGCAAAATTTTGGCAAGTCTTAGGGAGACCTAGCAACAAAACCCATTTCTCCCACCCCCTTTCCCATCCATTTGAAATGCAGGTTGCTTCAAAGCAGCATGAAATCCCTGGGAATTTCTCGTGCCCTTTCAACAAATCAGCTCTATGAAGGAAGATGACTCAGTCTCCTTTGCCCCCAAAAGCCAGAGCCAACTCTGGCTACCAGCAGTCTTAGCTTCACAATAGAACATTTTACCTCAGGTCCCCTCCCCCCCACCCCCGCCCTGACTCCAATCAGTCTCCTTGCTGCTTCAAATGGCATCAAAGAGGGCATGTGTACTCTAATTATTACTGCTCTTCTGGAAATACCTTTTTGATGTCCTGTATGTGCAAATGTACCCATTTACAAATGGACACCTCTACTTATCAAATAGAAGAGGCCAATGCAAATGAAGGAACTCTTCTTCCTTTACACTGAGTTAACTTTTTTTGCAAAGGGGGCAGATCAGCTCTGGCCAATTATGAACTGGTTCTTCTGACTCTCAGCAATTTATGTGTGTTAATTAAACTGGGAACTGCTTGCCTTCTGTGGTTCAGTAGAAAGGATTTATAAGTTGAATGTATATATATTTTAAACAAAATGTGTCTGCTGATTCTTTGTATTGGTCTGTAAACCAGTCCTGAGTTGGCCTGAAGCAAGAGTGCTGATGGAAAATTGAGTCCCAGACACATTTCATTGCCTGATGGATGGGAGAAGCCACCCAGCCATGTTGCCTCATTTTTCTCGGAAGGAGGAGGGGTTGCACCTCTGCTCAGAGAAAATAAATCACAGGGTCAGAGGTCAGAGGTCATGAGTCTATAAAGCTTTATGATCTGTAGCCGACAGTTATTTCTCTTGGATAGAGAAGCAGGAGAGAGAAAACTAAGCTTATTCTCTTTTTTCATGTCCTATCTCTGAATTTAATTTCCTTGTTGTTATGTTCAATCCCAAAACATTGCTTTCTCATTGTTTCTATTATTTATTCTTCCCTATCTCATTCCTTTTTACTACTGTTTGCTCCAGCATCCTATTTACCTTTCCTCAGTAGTGTTATTACTGTTTTATTTGTTTCATCCAGCTCTTCAGCCTTCTCCAGGAAATTACCGTTAGTGACAACTTGCTTATTGACAAATTCCTGCCTCCTTGAAGAAATGCTGAATTAAATTATAGGGATAAACTCTTTGTGCTCTTGTAATTTTTTCTACTATTAAGTTTATTTCCTTAATTCAATTTTTTTAAATTTCTACATTTTAATTTGGCTTCGTAAGACAGAAGGAGAACAATCTTACACTATCTTTCTCATATTTATTTCTAATTCTTGCCTTCTAGTTTATTTAAAAATACAAAAGGTTTAGATAAAAATTAGGCTTAAAATCCATTATAGATTTCTCAGTAAATTTAACAATAAAATGAACCTGAGTACATGCATCTATGTGATTTATTTGGAAGGATATATTTCTGAATATTAATGGAGATGTCCATTTTGGTTATTTAAACAACAAAAGGAGTAAGAACAAAATAAAGAGTACAGCAGGACAACTTAACAAATCTCACAAAAAAATAAATAAAAATTTAAAAAATGAGTCTGGAAGAGAAGAAAAGGAGATCAGAGGCAGAAAGAATGTTACAGAATGAATCTGGAATGAGTCATGTGCTCCTCCACAGCCATCACAGCCCTCATAAACTGCCAGTTCAGTGCTGTAACATCTCAGCTAGATTGAAAGCTCCTTTGAGGCAGGTCTGTGTCTTGTGTGGAATTCTGTGTCTAGTCTCTAGCACAACTCCTGACACACAATGAGTACTCATTAAGTGTGTACCCAGTGAGTCAATGATTAAATGAAATTATCAAAGACTTATGATAATGGGGTCCTACTGCAGGGTTGCTCTGTCACTAATCTGTTCTCTATCAAGCTGTAGCTCATGTCATATTTCTTGCGGTCCTCCAAGTGTGCTGTGTTTTCTCACTTCAAGTTTTACATACTGTTCTTTCTAACTGAAGCAGACCTCATTCTCCACCCACATTTACCTACTTGTTCTGTTTAGTGTTCAGTTTAGACGAACTTCCTCAGAGAGCTGGGTGAGGTGTTGCAACCAAGAGCATTCATCAAACTCTACTGGAGTTTCATGTTTGACTTATCTGTATCTCTCTCTAGACTAAAAGTTTCTTAAGTGTAAAAAGAGTCTTACATATGTCTGTATTTCCAGTGTCTGGCCTAGAGCATGAGGGTGAGTAGAAGCTCAGTAACATGCTTGTTGAATTAATAATGAACAAATGAGCACCAAGAAAAAGAAATGGAAAGAAAAGAGAAGTAAATAATGATGAGAAGGGATGTACTATTGCAAAGAGCTCGTCTGCACTTACCTTGAGAATACAAGGTAAAATAAAGCACAATCTTATTAGAAAACTGCATTGATTTTGATGCTAGTGTCATCCTATGTGGACCATCTGATTGGATATGTGTGCTGTTCTGGGAGAATACAGGTTAGTAATGAGATTGATGAGAACAGAATGTTCAGTTGGACTACAAATGACTAGAAGGCACATGACAAGTAGGGTGTGTGGGCATTATCCTGGCCATGAATGGAAGACATTTTTTTGGGTTGTCCCACTCTACATGCTGGAACTTCCTCCCCACTACCTTCTAACACATTCCTTTTCCTCTGATTAGGTTTATATTTTTATTCACTCCATGAAAATACCTTATTAATTTCTACTTCACTGTCTTTTCTCACAATATTCTTTTTTGTTTGTTTTTTCTTTTCCCTTTTCTTGTTCACCTATAAAATATGATTTTTCAGAAATCAGCTCAGTTGGGTATGGGGTCTGGGTTTTTCCAAACTTGTGTTGGCCTGCTAGTGGATGGAGCAAGGGCCCAGCTTGTCCCAGGATAGGGTCTGGGAGGCTGGAATTGCAGGCTGCAGGATCATGGTTTTCTTGCATCTGTTATCTACCCCCTGGTGGGTGAAGCTGGTTTAGAGGCTAGGGCTGGCTTTCTGGAGAGCAGGGCTGGAGCCTGCCTACTAGTGGGTGGAGCTGGGTCTTGGTCTTCTGGTGGGCAGGGCCATGTCTAGAGGTGGCTGTGGGCTCAGAAAGTCTTTAGGCAGCCTGGCTGCTGATGGGTGAGGCTGTGTCACTGTCCAGTTAGTTGTTTGACCTGAGGTGTTCAGCACTGGCACCTACAGGCTGTTGGGTGGGGCCAGGTCTTGGCACTAATGAGCTAGAGGGTGGATCCCAAGATGGCAACTGCCACCAGCAGTGTTCATGCAGTAGAATGTTCCCAAATATAGCCGCCACCAGTGTCCCCGGAGTGAGCTGCAGCCACACCCTGCCTCTCCATGAGACTCTCTAAGACTACTAGGTAGGCTTGCCCTGGCTCCTATCAAATTAGTCCTTTTGCCTTGCATCCTGGTGCACATGAGATTTTGTGTGTGGCCATTAAGAGTGAAGTCTCTATTTCCTCCAGTCTTGTGGGTTTCCCAAAATAAAGGCATGCTGGACTTCAAAGCCAAATGCTCTGGGAGGTCATCTTCCCAGGGCAGGACCCCAGCCTGAGAGCCTGATGTGGGGCTCAGAACTCTTACTCCTGTTGGAGAGCCTCTTCAATATTATTCTCCAGTTTGTGGTTCACCCACTCAGGGGAATGGGACATAATTATATCATGAGTCCGCCCCTCCTACCTGTCTCGTTGTTGTTCCTTCTTTATATCTTTAGTTGTAGATCTTTTCCGATAGGTTCTAGTCTTTTTCATCGAAATGGTTGTTCCGCAGACAGCTGTGATTTTGATGTGCTCGTGAGAGGAGGTGAGCTCAGGGTTTTTCTACTCCACCATCTTGGCCAATCTGTGGGCATAGAGGGAACATAATTCAACATAATAAAGGCCACATATGACAAACCCACAGCTAACATCATTCTCAATGGTGAAAAGCTGAAAACATTTCCGCTGAGATCAGGAACAAGACAAGGATGACCACTCTCACCACTTTTACCAACATAGTTTTGGAAGTCCTAGCCATAGCAATCAGAGAAGAAAAAGAAATAAAAGAAATCCAAATTGGAAAGGGAGAAGTAAAACTGTCAGTGTTTGCAGATGACAGGATACCATACATAGAAAATCCTAAAGATGCCACCAGAAAACTACTAGAGCTCATAGAGGAATTCGGTAAAGTTGCACGATACAAAATTAATATACAGAAACATGTTGCATTTCCATACACTAAAAATGAAATATCAGAAAGAGAAATTAAGGAAACAATCCCATTTACCATTGCATCAAAAAGAGTAAAATACCTACGAATAAACCTACCTAAGGAGGCAAAAGACCTGTACTCTGAAGACTGTAATATACTGATGAAAGAAACTGAAGATGATACAAACAGATGGAAAGATATACTGTGTTCTTGGATTGGAAGAATCAGTATTGCTAAAATGACCATATTACCCAAGGCAATCTACAGAATCAATGCAAACCCTATCAAACTACCGATGGCATTTTTCACAAAACCAGAACAAAAAATTTTTAATTTGTATGGAAACACAAAAGACGCCAAGTAGCCAAAACAATCTTGAGAAAGAACAGAGCTGGAGTAATCATGCTTCCTGGCTTCAGGCTATAATACAAAGCCACAGTAATCAAAAGAGTATGGTACAGGCACAAATATAGACATATAGATCAATGGAACAGGATAGAGAGTCCAGAAATAAACCCATGCACTTAAGATCAGTTAATCTATGACAAAAGAGGCAAGAATACACAATGGAGAAAAGACAGTCTCTTCAATAAATGGTGCTGGGAAAACTGGACAGCTACATGTAAAAGAATGAAATTAGAACACTCTCTAACACAATACACAAAAATAAACTCAAAATACATTAAAGACCTAAATGTAAGACCAGACACTATAAACTCATAGAGGAAAACATAGGCAGAACACTCTGACATAAACTGCAGCATTATGTTTTTGGATCCGTCTCCTTGAGTAAAGGAAATAAAAGCAAAAATATGCAAATAGGACCTAATTAAATTTAAAAGCTTCTGCACAGCAAAGGATACCATAAACAGGACAAGAAGATAGCCCTCAGAATGGGAGAAAATATTTGCAAATGCTATGACTGATAAGGGGTTAATATCTAACATATATAAACAGCTCATACAACTCAATATCAAAAAAACAAACAACCCGGTTAAAAATGGGCAGAGGAACTGAATAGACATTTTTCTAAAGAGGACATGCAGATGACCAACAGGCACGTGAAAAGATACTAAACATCCCTAATCATCAGGGAAACGCAAATCAAAACCACAATGAGATATCACCTCACACCTGTCAGAATGGATATCATCAAAAAGAACACAAATAACAGATGCTGGCGAGGATGTGGAGAAAAGGGAACCTTTATACACTGTTGGTGGGAATATAAATTGCTGCAGCCACTGCGGAAGCAGTAAGAAGGTTTCTCAAAACACTACAAATATAACTACCATATGACACAGCAATTCCACTCCTGGGTATATATCTGAAAAAAACAACAACACTAATTTGAAAAGATACACACACCCCAATGTTAATAGCAGCATTATTTACAATTGCCAAGATATGAAAGCAACCTAAGTGTCCCACAACAGATCAATAAAGAAGAGGTGGTATATATATGTATACACACACACACACACACACACACACACACACACACACAGCAATACTAGACAGCCAGAAAAAGTAATGAAATTTTCCCATCTGTAGCAACATGAATGGACTTGGAGTGCATTATGCTAAGTGAAATAAGTCAGAGAAAGACAAGTACTGTATGATATCATTTACATGTGGAATCTAAAAAAAAACAAAAACAAAAACAAATTAGTGGGACTTCTCTGGTGGCACAGTGGTTTAGAATCCGCCTGCCAATGCAGGGGACACAGGTTTGATCTCTGGTCTAGGAAGATCCCACATGCCACAGAGCAACTAAGCCTGTGCACCACAACTACTGAGCCTGCACTCTAGAGCCCACGAACCACATCTACTGAAGCCCGCATGCCTAAAGCCCGTGCTCTGCAACAAAAGAAGCCACTGCAATGAGAAGCCTGTGCACCCCAATGAAGACCCAATGAAGCCAAAAATAAATATAAATAAATAAATTTATAAAAACAAAGATGTGCCAAGACTGCCACAATATAATGTTTAAAAAAAAAGAGAAAGAAACAAAGTAGTAAATATAACAAAAAAGAAGCAGACCTACTGATACAGAGAACAAACTAGTGGTTACCAGTAGGGAGGTGGGGAGGGGTGATATAGGGGTGAGGGAGTGGGAGGTATAAACTATTGGTTGTAAGATAGGCTACAAGGACATATTGTACAACATGAGGAATATAACTAATATTTTGTAATAACTGTAAATGGAGTGTAACCTTTAAAAATTGTATAAAAAATTTAAAACTTTAAAAAAATATATCAATTCAAGTTTCCCTGCCTCCAGGCTAATATAAAACTTCCAAACTAATCTAAGCCTGTCATCTTCAGAACACCTGCAATATTGCCATCTACATTACACAACCAATACAGGATATAATCATGAATAACATTATATTTTCTACTGCTTTATCTACTCACTTTGTCTCCCAACCAGACTATAAACTCCTTCAGTGTAGGGATTACAATTTAGACTTTTTGTAATCCTTCAAAATATTTGGTCTGATAACATTTTATTTACTCAATGAATACTTGCTGATTGAGGAAAACAGGTTTGTAGATAACTTTTAAAAATATATGTTTATGGGGCTTCCCTGGTGGCGCAGTGGTTGAGAGTCTGCCTGCCGATGCAGGGGACGCGGGTTCATGCCCCGGTCAGGAAAGATCCCACATGCTGTGGAGTGGCTGGGCCCGTGAGCCTGGCTGCTGAGCCTGCGCGTCCAGAGCCTGTGCTACGCAACGGGAGAGGCCACAACAGTGAGAGGCCCGCGTATCGCAAAAAAAAAAAAAAAAAAAAAAAATGTTTATGAAGTAACATGGTTCTCAAACAGCTTTCTGGTTGTCCTCCCCCAATTTTTGCCTTTGATATAAAATTTGGGACATCCTGGTTCTATAATTCTATATGTATATAGGTATACATGTATAAATATAATTATAGATAAGTATAAGTAACTATTTCACTGTTTCATTTTAAACTTTATATTCAAGAAGTTCTTATACTTTCAAGCTTCTTTTCTCTTATTCATTCCTTAGAGGGTATGATAAATAGTTGTTTACTGCCCTTTGAATAATAAACTGTCATAAATGTTACTTCTGGTTTTCTCCTTTCTCGGCTAAACAACCTTAGCTCCTTTAGACATTTAAATGCCATGAACAGATGCTCAATATTACTTGGTGGCTGGGCATGATTTATAGTGCTTATTTCTGGAAGGAGATCAAAATAGAAGCATTATGTATTTTTAAAGCTTTTCTTTCACATATGGCATGCTTTACAGGGAGTGAGGATTTGGATGAATGGATAGATTAATACAGCTAATATTCCCATTTCAGTCTCATCTAAAAAGAGGGGAAACACAGGAAACATCATAATGGAAGCTAAAATGCACAAGATGTTATTTTACTATTAACTCAGACCTTTCTTATACCAGATGGTGTTGGAGGAAAGCTTTTGTTTTCTTGATGATGGGCATCTCCTTTGAATTTTGCTAGCCAGACATGTTTCTTCTCTTCTCGGCATTCACAAGACACTGTGGCCTTCTTTTACGAACCTCTTGCATGCAGTAGTTGGTTTGCGTTTCCAGGCATTGAATATCCTTCTGATTGGTTTCTGGGAGAGGAATTTATGCTTCTTGATGTATTGATTTTAATCTTCAAGGATTCGGATAACCATGCATACTATCATAACACCCTGTAATAGCACTCACCACATTAAAATGTCCTTTACCTATTTTGCTGTCTCTCTGAAACCCATACTACACACTCCCAGTTATCAGGAACTCTTTCTGATTTATCTTTCTATTCTAGTCTGGCATATGGCAGATTCTCTCTAAACATTTCTTGAGTACATGAACAAATGAAGACCAGAAATTCAAGTCTACTTTGATATTTAAAGGAAGTCTTTATACTTCCTGGAATCACATGGGACAGAGGGAACATTTATTATAAATAGATGCCTATGCTGTGTCTGTAGCACAGCACATGTTACCTCATTTAATCTTTTCAAGAAACTCATGAGCTATTCCCTTAATTGCTGCCATTTGTTAGTTAGTTACCTATTTGATATATACTATGTCCTGTCTTTTAAAACACTTTATCATTTATTATTTTTAATGATCCTTTGAAGCAGGTATTACTGTTCTCATTTTTAAAATAAGGAAGTTGACGCTCAAAGAAGACATGAAGTGTTTGAATCCAAATCTACCTAACTCTAAAACCCAAATATTTCCTACTTGACCATCATGACTTGGAGACAAAATGTTTGGGACAAATAGGTTATTTATGTGACTTTTCTGCTTTCTTTATTTTTCCTCTAATGCTGGTATCTACCACTTCTCCTTGTGTATCTTGCATTAACTCTCTTCTAGACAGAAGACCTTATTATTCACTATAAAATATAGAGAAACCTTATTTTGGTCATCTTATAGTCTGCTAGTCCAATGTTAAGTCAATAAATATATTCCTGTGATGAACAATCCTTGGTTCAGTCAGTTGTGACCAGATTCTTAAAGTCACATTCCAAAAAGCTTGGCTACCTTTGCATAAGGACCTGCCTTGGCAGCTTTTCCCAGAAGAGGCCTGTAGGTCTGCCAGTTGCTCAGAATTTCAGGAGTGGTCCAGTCACAAATAGAAGATGCTCCCAAAGGTAAGTATGAGACCTTCATCAGTAGAGTAATTTTAAGCACAGCTTTACTAAAGCAGCATCAAATTCTAATTGGATCTACTAGACTTAATTTAAGGAGCCACAGTGGACTAGTTCTAATATACTGTTACATCCAATATATCAGCACAATATTATATGTAAGCAAGCGTGTGTATGTATAATGTGTAAAATGGGAGAAGGGATGGGGATGTGAGAGCAGGGTGGTGGACTGAAAACATTATTTTAACCTTGTTTGTTGTACCATAACAGGTCTTGGTATTGCCCCTCAAGAAAGACATAAGAGTGGAGAAGGAAAGGTAACTAAGTAAGCAAAAGAGAAAGAGGTTGCCATGCTGGTAAAACTAGATCCTAAGATGAAAGGAAACTTAGAGGTTAGCTAATACAACTCCCTAAACCAAGGGGAATGTCATTTCCATTGTCATCTGTATCAACTATCCTCAAAAGGATAGTTCAGAAGATTATCATTCCTCACTTTGCAAAGATGAAGACAGAGAGGAGAGAAGTCAAAACTATTAATGTGGGAAGGGTATGGGTAGGCTATATCAGATGCAGTCATCCAACAGCAGAATATCAGACTTAAAAGCACCTCTTGAACCTGGGACATGGGCATGTATTTGGGGGCATTTAGCATGGCACAGATGGAATATGAAATAGACTTCTTGTCCTGAGACCTAGATTCTAGGCCAGTCTCCATCATTATTAACTAGCTATGTATCACTGAGCTGTACACATGATTTCTTATCTGTGAAATGAAGGGGTAGGATTAAAAGATTCCTACATTATTTTCCAGCAATAAATTACTTGATCCTAAAGAAAATATTTACTTCTGACAATGGATGAACTGTAGAACAAATTACTCTAAGGCTGTATTGATTAAAAATAAAAATATCTTTGGGGGATGTTGATCACTACTTCTGCAAAGAACTAAATTCAAAATCTTCATTACACCATTGGAACCTTAACTTTGATACAATCAACAGGCTTGCTCATACATAATTTAGCCCCCTAAGGCCTATCTCTTGCTCATCTCTCTGCCAAAAGTGCTTATTTGTGTGCCTGTGCAGTGACCAACCTAGACTTGGCACATGTGCTGGGTGGAACTGGCTGAGTTGAAAACCATGGCATAGGTGCCAGTGGAGTCTACAGTGGAAGACTTGATGCCTCAGCTGTTGCCAGTGGAACCCTGCAACTTGACCAAAAATTTAGCTCCCTCTCTATCCCCAAGGATGCCTTAGGAATCCCTGAGGCCAGTCTAGATTGAAGTAGCTCAATGTCCAGATGGGGTAGCTCACATCGACCCAAAGAAGTTGAAAAGGAAGCAAAGTGTGAATGTTTCTCTTTCAGAATAAAAACCTGCTCCTAAAGGATATTCCTCCAAACTTCAGAGGCAAGAGCAACAAGTGGCTCCATTTCCAACTGTTCAACAGAGCGTGAACAGACACTGAAGTCACTGGAAATCTCAGCAATTGGGTAGTAACAGGATCATGCCTTTCAACTATGTAAAATATGTAATTATTTCTCCTTTCCCGGGATAAATATCCTTCATTCTTCCAAAATCTGAAGATGAAGAAAGCTGTAAAAACTTTTGTCTGGGTGAAATGTTATATGCAGAAGGGGCTGTTGGATCAGCTACAAATTAAAGTCCTGGGATGGATTATACCCAGATTGGTTTTCCTCCCTTGCTTCTTATTGTTAGCAGAATAAATCAGTCAAGAGTAACTAGTGTCTTGGAATATATGAGTAACCGGCTTAGAGAAAGAGAATTACAGAATTGGGATGATGACTTTATGCTTTATTGGCTTATCTTGGAAAACCTTTATTACCTGAGGATCATTCACTAATTTGGCAGCTTGCAAGAAGGTGCTCTGAAGTGAGGCTCTTAGTGGACAGCAAAGATGAATTTGAATTTATTAATCTGCTTGGTTAACAGGTATTTTCACCAGTGTGATTTAGACGATAAGCCATCTTGATGTAGCTGATCTCAGGGATAGAAGATACTTGTGATGATGGCAGCCTAAGTCTGAGGAAGTGCAATGCCAATTCAAGTGCAAATTGCATCATATCTTCAACACTATGTGAAGGGTCCTCAGCTTAACCTGTGTAACTCAAGCTGATATTCAGAAGACAGATTGTATTGATTTGAATATCTGAGTGTCTTTGGAAAATCCCACCCAGTTTTTGATGGACAGTTTAAAGAGTTTTCTGAAATCAAATGTTTTTAAAACAAATTAAGTGCCATTTATTGATGAAGCATCCTGCACAGAAACTGTATGATGAAATTTTACAGAGGTCCTTGGTGCTGTTATATTGTTTATTTACATATATACATATAAAAATTGTATTGAAAATGTGAAAAAAATAGCTTTCAGGGATGTGGAGCTCAAGCTTTCTATTACATTCTCCTCTACTAAAAATTATGTCGTTATTGTGGCTTCCCCATAGACCTGTTCCACATCTTCTTCTCTGGGCCCTATATTTTTCTTTATAAGATCAGCTTGCTTGTTCTGGATCCCTCCCACAGACTCGTTGCTGGGTTAGAGAGGTGCTAACGTTCACAAGGATGATATCAAAGCTATTATGTACCTGTACCTTGTACAGGTTGTGCACTGCACCAGAGCACCCAACTGAAGGAGCAAGTGAGGGCTGCAGTGTGCCTTTGTGTGGGTGCATCCACCTTAAGGCAGGCTTGTCTTTTTCCAATTCACTCTAGGGTGTAGTATGGGCTTGAGGTGTTCTGGGAAGCAGGATTTACCAATTTGCTGCATCATCTGAAAAGGTCTGACCTATACCAACATTGTGAATATCCATTCCTCAATGCCAAACATCACAAAACTAATTACAAGGGGCTCTTTTTGGTGGGCTAAAAAATAAATAATACAAAGCAGTTCCACTTAAGGGGTAAAACATTCTAGGCAGCTCAGATTAAACTTCTGCATCAGCCTATTTTGTTGAATAACAGTACATTATCATGGGAGGACACATTTCTTAAACAAAATTTATTGGTCAAAATTTCCTCAGGGCTAACTTGCACTGAATCCCTGCTGAATGACCTCAAAGGAATAAAGCAAATTACATACACTGCATTAGGCCTTAGAATGCATGGTGCAGTAAAAAGCAGATTCAGACACTCTCTGTAGGTGCCATGCCTGACAGAAAAAGGAAAATCTCATTGAAACACTTGTTGATATTCTTCGTCTCTCATGAAGAATTCGATATACTTCTCTGCAGATCTACTTGTGGTTTGGAATGAAAATGTGTTGTGTAAGGCTGCCCTAGAATTTCATCGAAAATGTAAATTGTCCAAGCTCCCTTCCAAATACAATCAGACTTCAAGTGGTTCCCATAGCTCTCCCTTCAACCATAAGATGTTCCCATTAGTGCCAATTAATGCTGAGACCCTGGCAGCCTGTGTGCATGATTCATTAATGAGAAGCCTCATTTACAGCTGAGAAAGCAATGCAATGTAGCAGCTGTAATAATTTCTCACCTCCTCTGCAAACTGCTGACCTCTCACCATGGATAAGCTGCCCTCCCTTTGGCCTATGGCAGTGTGTGCTCAGGGGACAGTGGACAATGGCAACAATGATGGTGAAATCCTACCTAACATTCCAGCTTCCACGCTTACCTGAGACCACATGTGAGACTGAGACTCTAACCTTCCTTTCTCAAACGAAATTTCTAATTCAATTAAAGATGGGACAGAGAAGCCGAGACCTCTATTACTCTACAATACATTGCTTTTCTACAAGATACCCACTTCATCAACACCCTCTAAATCTGTAGAATATATTGTTAGTCTCATTACTAACATGACTCCAGCAATCAAACTGGCTCAACTAATTTATAACCAGGCTGTGTAAAAGATGCTGGTTTATACAATCTACATACATACATACATATATATATATATATATATATATATATAATTATGCACAGATATTTCATTGCTATGACTCCAGATACCATAGTTATTTATTAAGTGGTAACAACCAAGTTACCATTTTTTTCCTATCTGGATGCTATCTTATTCTGAAACCTAAACAGGGGTACAAACAAGAAGTGATTGGACACTGAGTGCCACCCACAGTCTCCCAGATCTGCCATAGTCAGAAGATTAGGGAGAAGGTACCCGTGAGTCCAACAAGCCTGGTCGCAGTCATGCTATTCAAAATGAGAAAGGGACTCTGCCTCTGAGAGAAAAACATTCAAGGTCCAGAAATCCCTTTTATCCATGAACTTGGCAGGCATCTTTCTCCCCATTCCTATCTTTCTTGCTCCTGGAAGTGAGCATGAGACACTCATCAGTAGAGTTGTTTTAAGCCCTGTTTTACTTGAAGCAGCATCAAATTCTAAACAAAAATCTTTTGGCTTTAGTATTAATTTTCATTTATCTCAAGAGGGAGCTGGGCTGAAATACAATTTTATACTTTCTACAAACAATAGTGCAAGTAACATTGAAGGGGAAGCATTTATGTTACTTAGGATAATCAATTGCTTTTCAAGCACCATTAAGCCTTTTAGAAATGGTACATTTGATCAATATCCCAGCTGTGCTATTAACAAGTATGTGACCTCAGACAAGTCCCTAACCCTCTATAGGCCTCAGTCTGTTCATCTGTAAAATGAGAGCACTAGATTGGATTTTCTCTAGGGATCCTTGTAGCTCTAAGAGGCTATGATTCTATACACTAGTTGCAAATGACTCTTACCTCGGTGATAAAAATCAGTGGCCTGATTCACTCTTGGAATCAAGGCTGTTTCCAGCTTTTTTTCTCCTGGATGAAGATGGAAATAGCAATCATTACCTGGGGCCTTGGGGGCTACTTGCTTGTACTCAGGCTTTCTGAAAAGTTGAGATGCATTAATTGGCTATCTTCTGGGTCTAAATCTATTTCTAAATTGATTGGGGATTTTATATTTTTCCCTTTGAGATCCAGTGACAGCTAGGTACTCAAAAAAATTAGAGTTAAACAAGGAGACATAGTTCTGCCCCCTGGAGGGCTCCAACTAGAACAAACCTCAGCCCCGCTCAAGCCTCTGGTAATTTTCTGGAGAATGCAGGGACCAAAAATTACCCAGGAAAGTTATACATTTCTGATATGTTCAAATAAATTGAGGCAGAATTTTATGTATCTCATAGAGTCAAGATGATGCCAAGAAAACTATTAGTTAAACTAAGATTTATTATTAACCATCCATACCCAATGTGGTGAAAGTTATCCACGAGGCTATACATCTTTTTCTGTTTGTGACTTGTCATTTTTAAAAACTATATATGTTAATTCCTGAAGGATTCAGAGGCTATAATGTTGTTTACTTTTTATAAAGCTATGTAGGCAGATTAAGCACAGGTTAATAATACCAGTTTGTTCTTTTCAGAGCAAAGCAAAAGCCTGTGGACTTATGGACAGAAGTTTCACAAGGCTAACTGTCCTTACAAACCTCTACTGCAAAGAATGATAGGACTTTGGCTTCCTTTCCTCGATGGCTATATCAGTGGAATAAGTTCTATAATTTCATTTCTTGAGCAAACTATTCAGATAATCCTTCACACAGAATTATAGCTTCTATTAAAAATGTGTATTCTTTCCCAAAGACTTTTTCCTCTCTTGTTTTAATATGAAACAATATCAGAGCATTGGGAAAGAAGTATTATCCTTGTCAACATCCTTAGGAGGCCTGGCTAATATAAGAACCACTTCTTCCTGACTAATGATATTACAGGCTGCAGGAGCCTTCCCCAAACAACCCTGTAATTCAAGCCCTTTGTATCTAGTGTGTTTTTGACAGACTGGTTAATAGCGTCTGCTAAAGTATTCCTCGCAATTTCAATCACAAAGCAACCTCTAAGGAAATTCTCAAGTCTGTTAAGTAGGCTAGACTTAAAACATCATACTCACCTGTGACACTCTTGCCTCAATAGAGATGTTGCTTACGAAAGCGGAGCCTATACAAGGAAATCTGGATTATGAATGACAACTAAAGGCCCTGTACTGTAGTACAGAGGAAGACAAACAGATAACAGTAAAAATCTTAAATTCTTCTTCTACATGATAATACAAGTAATAATAAAAAGCTATAATAAAAGTTATATATTGAATACTTACTAATGCTATAAAATCTTCTAAGTGTTTTACATATAACTAATTTAATACTCATATGAACCTTAGAAGGTTGTTAGTAGGACTATAATATGTAGATAGTTTTGTCTGGTATTTATTTTACTTAATATTGTTTTGTATGCATTTTTCTACATCATTTTTTTAAATTTGATTTTTAAAAGCTATTGACATTCCATTATTTGGGTAATATATGACTTTATTCATCTCAATATTGCAGACTTGGCTTGGAAATTTCCCCTGTGGCAAGAAAGAGCAGAGAAGATTCAAAAGATATAGCAGAGGACAGATAAGTGAAGAGTATATTGTATTGTGTAGTTTCTCAGTAGTTTCAATTGTGTAAGTGTCTTTCTTTGATGGGTCTTTTGTTATGTTTGTGAATGTGCCAAAATGGCTAGTGATAGATTTGGCACCTATTATGAGCCCTACTGTGTGTCCTCCCCCCTTCACCCCCATTCATATGTTGAAGTCCTAGCCCTCAGTACTTTAGATGTGACTCTATTTGAAGACACAGACTTAAAAGAGGTAACTAAGGTTAAATGAGGTCATTGGGATGGGCCCTAACCCATGTGTCTGTATTTGGAAATAGGACCTTCAAGGATGTGATTAAGTTAAAGTACCTGAGGGTGGGTCATAATCTAATCTGACTGACATCCTTATAAGAAGAGGAAATTTGAACATGGAGACAGATCCCAGAGGTACACACACCTGCACAGAGGGACAACCATGTGAAGAGGCAGCAAGTCAGTGGCCATCTTCAAACCAGAAACAGTGACCTCGGAAGAAACCAACTCTGCTGGCACTTTGATCTTAGATTTCTAGCCTCTACTACTGTGAGAAAATAAGTTTCAGTTGTTTAAACCACCCCATCTGTGGTATTAAGCTATGGCAGCCCAAGCAGATTAATACAGTGCCACAGAGCACAAATACAGGTGTTAGCTATCTTTAATTTAGCGATTTCCCCTTTAATTGGCTCAAACAAATTTGCATTGAGGAAAAACAGGTCTTAATAAGCTCTTAGAGCATATGTCTTGAAAGCAGTCAAAGTCACAGACCCAAGCCCTATTTCCATAAGTAATTTAGCCCTAGTTATTTAGTAACAAGACTGAAAGCCTATGGGGAGTATCTAGCAGAAGAAGGGTGACTTTCACAGAGCTGCCTGAGCAGCATTCAGTGTTTTTCAATCCTAGGAACTACTGGACATTGTGGTACCCATGGCCATGGACACCCTTAGACCCATTCACAGTGAGACTCAGATCAGTAACAACACAGAGAATAAACTTTCAATAGCCCTGCCTTTCTATGGCAGAGCTGGGTCTTGAAACAAGCTCTCCTGACACCACTGTTTACTTTTTCACTGCACTGGCTTAAATATTCCAGCATTTGAGTATGTATTAAATACTAATTATGTGACTAGTAAGTACAGTGCTTGAGGTAGTACGAGAAGGATCTGAAATAATATTAGCACTTAGTTGAACTTATCCTTTTTCTGAAGGAATCCAAAGTCCCAATTAACTGAGATGTCTGACCTTGCCACATTATTATACTGGGTGGTCTTACACATCTTGGAAAATAGGGCCAATTTTTAAGTGGTATCTTTTAGATATTTAAAACAACCCTTTTATGACAGAGCTTTGATTAAAAACTCATACAAGACAAAGCATATACTATCATTTTTAGATACAGAAGAGATACAGTCAATCACATGTACACACACACACACACACATACACTCACATAAACATTCCCTCAGACACTGTCATTGGTTACCCACTGAAGAGTTTAATCACTTTCAACATTGAGAAATATTTTCTTATATAGTTGATCTTAATCTCTAATGCAGCAGTTTATTTCTTCCTTTTAGGTCCTTGGTACAAAGAGGGGACAGCTGGCCCCAATTCTTTTTATGCCAGTTTTTCCACACACTGGGGGACTTAACGTGGTGAAATAGGTCATGCCTGTCGATTACAATAGCAGACTTGAATTTTATATAACTTTGATTCTTTTAACTCCCTGCACCTGGGAAATAGAGGGTAGGGAATAACTGGTGTTTGGCAGGATTTCATACATTGCCCATAAACTTTTCTTTCAACAAAAATTTGTCTTCATCATATTTGTCATAATTATTCAGCAAAATGTCTAGGGAAAAATACACAAAATAAACAGTAAAATTTCTTCTGTTTGTGATTGAAGAAAACTAATGAAAAAGAGACAACCAAGTCCCTCAGACTCCTCCGGTGTTGTTCATGTTTTGTTAAAAATGTGGTATACACTTTTTGTTAAACGCTGTTGACCCCTGTGATTCTTGAATTGTTAGCCTTTAGAGTGACAATAAAAGCTTTCGGGGTTGGTTTCTATGCGATAGATTAGTTAGACCAACCCTCCCATTGGTAACAGTTATCAAACTTAAAATTAAAAAAAACAAATAACCAACACTTTGAAGGCATTGAAGAGTGACGAAAAATGGGAGAAACTGGAGCAGAGAATACTTTTGAAAGATGAGATGAAGAGGTAAAACTTGCCATTTTGTGGTTGACTAAAAAATGTCAAGTATAGCAGAAAGACACAACTTTACACACTTGAGGTATGAGATACTACAGTTTGGTATTGTCAGAGTTGGGACATTTGGGAGGAAATCTTGAAAGGGAAGGGACTACAGAGAAGATAAGCCCCAAATTAAATCTGTAATTTGGCTGACCACTAATTGGAGGGGAAACAGAGAGGTCCAGAAAAACAAAAACAAAACAAAACAAAACAAAACAAAAAAAATAGTGGAAGCTGAAATTACTGAGTTGAGAGTTCAGCAACTGCCAATGTAGAGAAGAGAGTGTGACTATCAAATTAAGTGCCTGCTAAAATTTTTAAAAAAATCATGCTGCTGGATATGTCTATTAACTGATTGTGGTGACAGTATCACAGGTGTTTGCATATGTGGAGTTACACAAAATAAGTATGTACAGTTCTTTGTTTATCAATTATACCTTAATAAATATGTTTTAAAAACACTCCACAAATAAACATAACAGAATTTAGGGTCTTTACAATGTATCACTCATAATGTCCAGTATCCAAATAAAAATCAGTAGATATGTAAAAATAAAAGGAAATGTGACCCTAGCTCATGAAAAATCAATGGAAAACAAAACCCTAAGTTGAGCCAGATGTTGCAATGAGCAGGACAAAGACTTTAAAACAACATATAAATATGTTTAACTTCTTAAAGATAAATATGTGCACAATGGAGGAACAGATGGAGAATATCAGCACAGAAATAGAAAGTAGTAAAAAAAAAAAAAAAAAGAGTAAAATGGGAATTATAGACCCGAAAAGTACAATAATGGAAATGAAATTTTCATTGGAGGAGCTTCAAAACAGGTTTGAGATAGTATAAGAGTCAGTGAAATTGAAGAAAGATTAATAGAAGTTATTAAATCTAAGGAACAAAGAGAAGTGAGATAGAAGAAACTTGAACAAAGCCACAGCTGTCTGTGAGACAATAGCAATAAGTCTAACATACATGTAATTTGAGTCCCAGGAGGCAAGATAACAGAGAATAGGATAGAACAACAATAAAAACAAAACACACTGAAAAAATAATGGCTGAAAACTTCTCAAATTTGCTGAAAAACATCAATTTATAGGTCGAAGAAACTCATGGACAGAAAGCAGTATAAATACTAAGAAATTCCCACATAGGTACATCTTTGTCAAACTGTTGCAATCTAAAGCTAAAGAGAAAATCTTGAAAGTGGCCAGAGACAAAAAGACACAATACCTATAAGGTAAAGCAATAGAAATGAAAGTAACTTTTCAAAATGTAGGGAAGACAGACAACTGAATGATATCTTCAAAGTACTAAAGGAAAAGTAAAAAAACAAACAAACTGCTAAATCAGAATTATATATAAGAAAAGTACACTTTACAAATGAAAGTGAAATAAACATATTTTAGAATTAAAGGGCTTCCCTGGTGGCGCAGGGAAGATCCCACATGCAGCGGAGCAGCTAGGCCCGTGAGCCATGGCCGTTGAGCCTGCCTGTCCAGAGCCTGTGCTCCGCAATGGGAGAGGCCATAACAGTGAGAGGCCTGCGTACCGCAAAAAAAAAAAAAAAAAAAAAAAAGAATTAAAAAAGTAAAAGAGAATTTATTGCCAAAAGACCCATACTACTAGAAATGCTAAATGAAGATGTGGAGGCTGAAGGAAAATGACACCAAGTAGTAAGTAGGATCTGTGAGAAAGACTGAATACCTCTTTAAAGTATAAATATGTGGATAAATATACTATATATATAAATATAAAATCTAGAGCTATCTATATAGTTCTATCTATCTATAGTCTTATAAATATAGACTATAGATAGTCTTTCCTTAAAAGACTTAGGATGGTTTAATGTGAAAATTACCACACTCTTTCATGTAGTTTATAATGTTTCTACATATATATGCAAAGCATAATTTCACATAATAGCAATAATAGCACAAAATATTGAGGTGGGGCAATAAATGCAACAAGACTGTTGCAAGGTTCTAATATTTTATTTGAGTTAGTACAGGGGTAGCTCTAAGTAAATTATGATAAGTAAATATAAAACTCAGAGCAACCTATAGAAATAATGCAAAGAGCTATAGCTAAAAAGCCAATGGAATATTAAATTTTTGGATAAACCCCCCCAAAAAGCAAAAAAAAGGATAAATAGAAGAACAAAAATTGATGATACAAATGGAAAAAAAACTCCCTGTCAACTTAAATCCAATCATATCATTAATTACATTAAATGTAAATATAATAAACACTACAATTAAAAGGCAGAGATATCAGACTGGATACAATAGTAAGACCCAGCCACATGTTATCTACAAGAGACACTCTTTAAATACAAAGAAACAAATACATTGAATGTAAAAGGATGGAAGAAGATAGCCCATGAAAAAATGTCTCTATTTAGACTAAGCACATTAATAAAGATAAATCTGAGCAGTTCATAATGATAAAAGGGTCAATACATCAGGAAGATATGGCATTTATGAATTACTTTGCACCTGATGACAACAGCTTCAAAGTAGAAGAAGGGACCTGAGAGAACTGAGAAACAGCAAAGGAAAGAAATCAATTAAAGTCAAATCATTATTGGATATTTTAGTAGTTTTCTCTCAATAATTGATATAGCAGTTAAGTCAAAAATTATTAAGGACATATAAAAGATACGGAAAATCTAAGTGGCATTATCAACCATCTTGACCTAAGTGACAACAGTAAAAAACTACATCCTACAACTTTAGAATATGCACTCTTTTCAAATGCACATGGACTGTTCATCAAGAAAGGCATATGTTGGCTATAAACACATATAATTAAATTTCAAAGACTGAAATCATAGAACAATTATTCTTTTAGTATAATAGAGTTGAATTATGAATCACTAAAATATTTGAAAGTTAAACAGCACACTTTAACCCATGAGGTAAAGAAGGAATTGTAGGGGAAAATATAAAATATTCTGAGCTAAATTGCAATAAACTAAATATAACAAAATATGTTTGATTCAGCTAAGAAAAATATTTAGAATGATTTTTTTGTTGTATTTTGCTTCAAATACTTACATTGGAAATATTTAAAGGTTTAAGATAAACTATCAGTTTCCACTTTAAAAGAGCAAGTAAATTGAATTTAAAATAAGTAGCAGGAAAAAATAAAGAAGAGAACAGATATCAATAAAGATAGATAATATAGAAACAGAAAATTAACAAAACAAAAAACTGATTCTTTGAATATATCAATTAAAATTGATAAACACCTGGCAGAACTGATCGCATAAACCAAGAATAAAACCTGAATTATCTGAGCAGGAATAAAAGAGGAATTATCAGTGCATATATTAAGATATTACAAAGGTAATGAGGGAATATTATGAACAATTTTATGCCAATAAATTTGACAACTTATATGATGAAGAAATTCTTTGCAAAGCACAACTCTCTAGAAAAAGGAAACAAGAATAAATATAAATCTGAGTATACTTATACCTGTGAAAGAAAATAATTTTGCTATTAAAAAAAATCCTCCAAAGAAAACTCCAGGCTTAAATGATTTCACTAGTGAATTCTATCAAACATTCGGTGAAAAATAATAACAATCTGAAACAAATCATTTCAGATAATGGAAGAGGAGAAAATATTTTCGAACTCATTTGATGAGGCCAACACAATCCTGACAGGTAAACCTTACAAAAACATTACAAGAAAATTATAGAGCAACAGCTCTCATAAACATAGTGCAAAAATCCTTAACAAAACATTAACAAATCAAATACAATAACATCTAAAAAGTGGTAACACATTGTGGCTGTATTATTCAGGGTTCTCCAGAGAAATGGAACCAAAAGGATGTATATATATTTATAATAAGGAATTGGCTCATGCTATTATGGAAGCTGGCAAATCCCAAGATCTGCAGGGTGAGCTGTCAAGCTGGAAACAATAGAACTAATGGTTTAGTTCCAGTCCAAGTCAAAGTCCTGAGAACCAGGAGAGCTGATGTTGAGGTTCCTTTCTGAAGGGAAGCAGCCTCAAGACTCAGGAATAGCTGGGATTTCAGTTAAAGTCCAAAGGCAGGAAAAAAGCTACTGTCCTAGTGTGATGGCAGTCAACCAGGAGGAATTCTCTCTTACTCAGGGGATGGTTAGCCTTTTTGTTCTATTCAAGCCTTCAGTTGACTGGAAGCCCACTCACATTAGGGAGCGCAATCTGCTTTACTCAGTCTAAAGATCTCAATATTAATCTCATCCAAAAACTCTCACAGAAACATCCAGAAAAATGTTTAGCCAAATATCTAGGCACCCCATGGCTCAGTCAAATTGGCACATAAAACTGACCATCACAAGTCCACCCTTTGTCAACTTGGCATCCTTATGCATCCACTTAAACCATACTTAATCTCCTAATAAAGATAATAACAAGGTTATAATTCTGCTTAATGTGATACAAATGCCTTGCATACAACTTAAAATGCATTAGCTATTTCCCCAGAAGAGGAGATAAAAGTCTTTGAGTGATGTTTACCCTCCTCCTTGATATCCTGTAACTTAAATACTAAGATGTAAAGATAATGATACTTAAATACTATGATATGAAGTCAATGCATCTTATATTACTTGATAAGGGGATAAGAGAGCAAAGAAAACAAAGATGCTACACACACACACACACACAAACCCATCCATAACAAAATAAGGAAAAAATACTCATAACAATTACAGGCTTCTATAACTGGTCATGTGGTTGTACTTGGTATTTACTCCATTACCCATTCTGTATTCCCTATGCCTTCAGCAGGTACCTCAGCTGATTGTGGTTCTTTACTTGGTGGAGTACTCAAACCCTCATTCCTAAAGAGCTGTGGCCATTAGTAATCCTACCTGGATTGAGTTGTTATAGTTTCCACTGACCTTAATTCCAGGGTTTGGTAATACTAAGAGACATCCTAAGGATCTCCTGTATTCCAGATATACTCTTCCTTTCCTCCACATGGATCAGTAGTCCAACTTCCCCTTGGAAGTTATCCACTATCATGCTATTACTATGGATGCCAGTTTTGGCAGAAGCACTGCATGCAGGGAAGGAAAATCCATATCCAGAGTGAGTGTTTATTTCAGTAAGAACAAATTGCTGCCCCTTTCATGATGGATGCCATCTGATGTAATCAACCTGCCACCAGGGAGCTGGATGATCACCCTGGGGAATGGCGCCATACTGGAGGCTCAGTGTTGCTCTCTGCTGTTGATGGATTGGGTACTCACCAGTGGCCATAGCCAGATCACCCTTGGTAAATAGAAATCTATGTTGCTGAACCCAGGCATAATCTCCCTCCCTGCCACCATGGCCATTGTGTTCATGAGCCCATTGGGCAATGACAGTGGTGACAGGGGAACAAGGCTGGCTGGTATCTACAGAATGAGCTATCCTATCCATTTGCTTATTAAAATTCTCCTTTTATGAAGTCACCCTTTGATAATTATTCACTTGGGACACAAATATCTTCAGGATTTATACTCATTCAGAGAGGTCTATCTCATATCTCTTTCCCAAATTTCCTTGTCACCAGTTTTCTAATCATGTTCCTTCCATGTTCCTGACCATCCAACCAAACAACTGGCCATGGCCCATAAATCAGTGTAAAATTTTACATCTAGCCATTTCTTCTTCTAATAAAAGTTACCAACCAGGTGCACTGCTCAGAGTTCGGGCCACTGGATTTGCCTTCACCATTGTCCTTCAGAGATATCTCAGAACGGGGCTGTAATGCTGCAGCTGTCCACTTTGGAGCGGTGCCTGCATATTGTGCAGAATCATCTGAAAACCAGGCCCAAGTCTTCTCTTCATCTGCTAATTGATCATAGGGAACTCCCCATAAACCATAGTTGCAGGTTGAGAGAGAGAAAATAGTGTAGCAGGAGTGGCATGGGCATTTTGGCCACTTCTTCATGTCACTTACTTGTGCTTTCAGAACTTGCTTGGTCTTGATGATGTATATACCACTTCCATTTGATGATGAAGTGCCCTAAGCATGACCAATTTTATGGCTTGGTGGGTCAAGTAATACCCAGTTCATGGTGAGCAGTTCAGGTTGCATGATAAGTTAGTGGCCTATGGGTAAGAGTTCAAGCTCTACTAAGGCCTAGTAGCAGGCCAACAGCTGTTTATCAAAAGGAGAGTAGTTGATGCCAGAGGATTGCAGGGCTTTGCTCTAAAATCCCAAGAGCCTGCATTGCGATTCACCTATAGGGGACTGCCAAAGGCTCCAAACAAAGTCCCCAAACATCATCTGCCAATGACACTTCAAGTCCCACTGGATCTGCTGAATCATATGGCCCAAGTGGCAGAGCAGCTTGCACAGCAGTCTGGACCTGATGCAGAGCCTTCTCTTGATCTGGGTCCCACTTAAAACCTGAAGCTTTCCAGGTCACTCAGTAAATGGGCTGGAGTAACACTAAAATGAGAAATACGTTGCTTCCAAAATCCAAAGGGGCCCACTAGGCACTGTTTCTTTCTTTCTTTTTTTTTTTTAAGTTGTAGGAGGGACCAGAACAACAGCTTCTCCTTCACCTTCGAAGGGGTATATCAACGTACCCCACACTAAGAAATTTCACTGAGTAAGGCCCCTGAAACTTTGTTGGGTTTATGTCCCACCATCTGACATGCAGATATCTTACCAATAAGTCTAGAGTCATTGCTACTTCTTGCTCGTTAAGTCAAATCAACATTATGTAATCCATTGCAGCATGGAAGGGAAAGGCAATCAAGATCCTTGTGAACTAAATTATGACACAGAGCTGGAGAGTTGATAGGTAGGACAGTGAATGTATATTGCTGGCATTGCCAGCTGAAAGCAAACTGCTTCTGGTCGTTCTAATTAACAGGTATGGGGGGAAACCATTTGCCAGATCATTAGCTGCACATCAGGTACTAGGGGATGTGTTAATCTGTTCAAGAAATAAAACCACATCTGGGGATCTAGGAAGATGGCAGAAGAGTAAGACGCAGAGATCACCTGCCTCCCCACAGACACATCAGAAATACATCTACACGTGGAACAACTCCTAAAGAACACCTACTGAACGCTGACAGAAGACCTCAGACCTCCCAAAAGGCAAGAAATCCCCCACGTACCTGGGTAGGGCAAGAAAAAAAAGAATAAACAGAGACAAAAGAATAGGGACGGGACCTGCACCAGTGGGAGGGATCCGTGAAGAAGGAAAGGTTTCCACACACTAGAAGCCCCTTCGCGGGTGGAGACTGAGGGTGGCAGAGGCGGGGAGCTTCGGAGCTGCGGAGGAGAGCACAGAAACAGGGGTGCAGAGGGCAAAGCGGAGAGATTTCCGCACAGAGGATCAGTGCCAACCAGCACTCACCAGACCCAGAGGCTTGTCTGCTCACCTGCTGGGGCGGGCGGGGCTGGGAGCTGAGGCTCCGGCTTCGGTCAGAGCGCAGGTAGAGGACTGGGGTTGGCGGCATGAACACAGCCTGAAGGGGGCTAGTGCATCACGGCTAGCTAGGAGGGAGTCCAGGAAAAAGTCTGGACCTGCCGAAGAGGCAAGAGACTTTTTCTTCCCTCTTTGTTTCCTGGTGCACGAGGAGAGGGGATTAAGAGCACTGCTTAAAGGAGCTCCAGAGAAGGGCGCGAGGCACGGCTATCAGCGCGGACCCAAGAGACGGGCATGAGATGCTAAGGTTGCTGCTGCCACTACCAAGAAGCCTGTGTGCGAGCACAGGTCACTATCCACACCCGCCTTCAGAGGAGCCTGTGCAGCCCGCCACTGCCAGGGTCCTGGGATCCAGGGACAACTTCCCCGGGAGAACGCATGGCGCGCCTCAGGCTGGTGCAACGTCCTGCTGGCCTCTGCTGCCACAGGCTCGCCCCGCATCCGTACCCCTCCCTCCACCCGGCCTGAGTGAGCCAGAGCCGCCGAATCAGTGGCTCCTTTAACCCCGTCCCGTCTGAGCAAAGAACAGACACCATCCGGTGACCTACACGCAGAGGCGGGGCCAAATCCAAAGCTGAACCCCGGGAACTGTGCGAACAAAGAAGAGAAAGGGAAATCTCTCCCAGCAGCCTGAGGAGCAGTGGATTAAATCTCCAAAATCAACTTGATATACCCTGCATCTTTGGAATACCTGAATAGACAACGAATCATCCCAAATTGAGGAGTGGACTTTAAGAGCAAGATTTATTATTTTTTCCCCTTTTCCTCTTTTTGTGAGTGTGTACGTGTATGCTTCTGTGTGAGATTTTGTCTGTATAGCTTTGCTTTCACCATTTGTCCTAGGGTTCTATCTGTCCACTTTGTTTTTTGTTTTTTCGTTGTTTTTTTTTTTTTTTTTTTTTCTTTTTGTGGTATGCGGGCCTCTCACTGTTGTGGCCTCTCCCGTTGCGGAGCACAGGCTCCGGATGCGCAGGCCCAGCGGCCATGGCTCACGGGCCCAGCCGCTCCGCGGCATATGGGATCCTCCCAGACCGGGGCACGAACCCGTATCCCCTGCATCGGCAGGCGGACTCTCAACCACTGCGCCACCAGGGAGGCCCTGTTTTTTCGTTGTTTTAAAAATTTTTTTCTTAATAATTATTTTTTAATTTTAATAACTTTTATTTTACCTTACTTTATTTTATTTCCTTTTATCTTCTTTCTTTCTTCCTTCCTTCCTCCCTCCCTCTCTCTCTCTCTCTCTCACTCCCTTTCTTTCTTTCTTTCTTTCTTACATTTTCTGCCTTTTATTCTGAGCCATGTGGATAAGGCTCTTGGTGCTGCAGCCAGGAGTCAGTGCTGTGCCTCTGAGATGGGAAGGCCAACTTCAGGACACTGGTCCACAAGAGACCTCCCAGCTCCACGTAATATCAAACGGGGAAAATCTCCCAAAGATCTACATTTCAACACCAACACCCAGCTCACTCAATGACCAGCAAGCTACAGTGCTGGACACCCTATGACAAACAACTACCAAGACAGGAGCACAACACCACCCATTAGCAGAGAAGCTGCCTAAAATCATAATAAGTCCACAGGCACCCCAAAACACACCACCAGATGTGGACCTGCCCACCAGAAAGACAAGATCCAGCCTCATCCACCAGAACACAAGCACTAGTCCCCTCCACCAGGAAGCTTACACAACCCACTGAACCAACTTTAGCCACTGGGGACAGACACCAAAAACAACGGGAACTACAAACCTGTAGCCTGCAAAAAGGAGACCACAAACACAGTAAGATAAGCAAAATGAGAAGACAGAAAAACACACAGCAGATGAAGGAGCAAAATAAAAACCCATCATATCTAACAAATGAAGAGAAAATAGGCAGTCTACCTGAAAAAGAATTCAGAACAATGATAGTAAAGATGATCCAAAATCTTGGAAATAGAATACAGAAAATGCATAAAACATTTAACAAGAACCTAGAAGAACTAAAGACGAAACAAGCAACAATGAACAACACAATAAATGAAATTAAAAATACTCTAGAAGGGATCAATAGCAGAATAACTGAGGCAGAAGAACGGATAAGTGACCTGGAAGATAAAATAGTGGAAATAACTACTGCAGAGCAGAATAAAGAAAAAAGAATGAAAAGAACTGAGGACAGTCTCAGAGACCTCTGGGACAACATTAAATGCACCAACATTCAAATTATAGGGGTTCCAGAAGAAGAAGAGAAAAAGAAAGGGACTGAGAAAATATTTTAAGAGATTATAGCTGAAAACTTCCCTAAAATGGGAAAGGAAATAGTTCATCAAGTCCAGGAAGCACAGAGAGTCCCATACAGAATAAACCCAAGGAGAAACACACCAAGACACACATTAATCAAACTGTCAAAAATTAAATACAAAGAAAACATATTAAAAGCAGCAAGGGAAAAACAACAAATAACACACAAGGGAATCCACATAAGGTTAACAGCTGATCTTTCAGCAGAAACCTTGCAAGCCAGAAGGGACTGACAGGTCATATTTAAAGTGATGAAAGGGAAAAAACTACAACCAAGATTACTACACCCAGCAACAATCTCATTCAGATTTGATGGAGGAATTAAAACCTTTACAGACAAGAAAAAGCTGAGAGAGTTCAGCACCACCAAACCAGCTTTACGACAAATGCTAAAGGATCTTCTCGAGGCAAGAAACACAGGAGAAGGAAAAGACCTATAATAACAAACCCAAAACAATTAGGAAAATGGGAATAGGAACATACATATCGATAATTACCTGAAATGTAAATGGATTAAATGCTCCCACCAAAAGACACAGACTGGCTGAATGGATACAAAAACAAGATCCATATATATGCAGTCTAGAAGAGACCCACTTCAGACCTAGAGACACATACAGACTGAAAGTGAGGGGATGGAAAAAGATATTCCATGCAAATGGAAACCAAAAGAAAGCTGGAGTAGCAGTTCTCATATCAGACAAAATAGACTTTAAAATAAATACTATTAGAAGAGACAAAGAAGGACACTACATAATGATCAAGGGACTGATTCAAGAAGATACAACAATTGTAAATATTTATGTACCGAACATAGGAGCACCTCAATTCATAAGGGAAATACTAACAGCCATAAAAGGTGAAATCGACAGTAACACATTCATAGTAGGGGACTTTAACACCTCACTTTCACCAATGGACAGATCGTCCAAAATGAAAATAAATAAGGAAACACAAGCTTTAACTGATACATTAAACAAGATGGACTTAATTGATATTTATAGGACATTCCATCCAAAAACAACAGAATACACATTTTTTCTCAAGTGCTCATGGAACATTCTCCAGGATAGATCATATCTTGGGTCACAAATCAAGCCTTGGTAAATTTAAGAAAATTGAAATTGTATCAAGTATCTTTTCCGACCACAACGCTATGAGACTAGACATCAATTACAGGAAAAGATCTGTAAAAAATACAAACACATGGAGGCTAAACAATACACTACTCAATAACGAAGTGATCACTGAAGAAATCCAAGAGGAAATCAAAAACTACCTAGAAACAAATGACAAGGGAGACACGATGACGCAAAATCTATGGGATGCAGCAAAAGTAGTTCTAAGAGGGAAGTTTATAGCAATACAATCCTACCTTAAGAAACAGGAAACATCTCGAGTAAACAAACTGACCCTGCACCTAAAGCAATTAGAGAAAGAAGAACAAAAAAACCCCAAAGTGAGCAGAAGGAAAGCAATCATAAAGATCAGATCAAAAATAAATGAAAAAGAAATGAAGGAAACGATAGCAAAGATCAATAAAACTAAAAGCTGGTTCTTTGAGAAGATAAACAAAATTGATAAACCATTAGCCAGACTCATCAAGAAAAAAAGGGAGAAGACTCAAATCAATAGAATTAGAAATGAAAAAGGAGAAGTAACAACTGACACTGCAGAAATACAAAAGATCATGAGAGATTACTACAAGCAACTCTATGCCAATAAAATGGACAACCTGGAAGAAATGGACAAATTCTTAGAAATGCACAACCTGCCAAGACTGCATCAGGAAGAAATAGAAAATATGAACAGACCAATCACAAGCACTGAAAATGAAACTGTGATTAAAGTTCTTCCAACAAACAAAAGCCCAGGAACAGATGGCTTCACAGGCAAGTTCTATCAAACATTTAGAGAAGAGCTAACACCTATCCTTCTCAAACTCTTCCAAAATATAGCAGAGGGAGGAACACTCCCAAACTCATTCTACGTGGCCACCATCACTCTGATACCAAAACCAGACAAGGATGTCACAAAGAAAGAAAACTACAGGCCAATATCACTGATGAACATAGATGCAAAAATCCTCAACAAAATACTAGCAAACAGAATCCAACAGCACATTAAAAGGATCATACACCATGATCAACTGGGGTTTATCCCAGGAATGCAAGGATTCTTCAATATATGCAAATCAATCA
Organism: Mesoplodon mirus; assembly: GCF_964341445.2. NCBI lineage: Eukaryota > Metazoa > Chordata > Mammalia > Artiodactyla > Ziphiidae > Mesoplodon > Mesoplodon mirus. Next base: position 99,596,009 of record NC_138979.1, on the reverse strand, counting down.
ATGTGATACACCATATTAACGTATTGAAGTACAAAAACCATATGATCATCTCAATAGATGCAGAGAAAGCTTTCGACAAAATTCAACACCCATTTATGATAAAAACCCTGCAGAAAGTAGGCATAGAGGGAACTTTCCTCAACATAATAAAGGCCATATATGACAAACCCACAGCCAACATTGTCCTCAATGGTGAAAAACTGAAAGCATTTCCACTAAGATCAGGAACAAGACAAGGTTGCCCACTCTCACTACTTTTATTCAACATAGTTTTGGAAGTTTTAGCCACAGCAATCAGAGAAGAAAAGGAAATAAAAGAAATCCAAATCGGAAAAGAAGAAGTAAAGCTGTCACTGTTTGCAGATGACATGATACTATACATAGAGAATCCTAAAGAAGCTACCAGAAACCTACTAGAGCTAATCAATGAATTTGGTAAAGTAGCAGGATACAAAATTAATGCACAGAAATCTCTGGCATTCCTATACACTAATGATGAAAAATATGAAAGTGAAATCAAGAAAACACTCCCATTTACCATTGCAACAAAAAGAATAAAATATCTAGGAATAAACCTACCTAAGGAGACAAAAGACCTCTATGCAGAAAATTATAAGACACTGATGAAAGAAATTAAAGATGATACAAATGGATGGAGAGATATACCATGTTCTTGGATTGGAAGAATCAACATTGTGAAAATGACTCTACTACCCAAAGCAATCTACAGATTCAATGCAATCCCTATCAAACTACCATTGGCATTTTGCACAGAACTAGAACAAAAAATTTCACAATTTGTATGGAAACACAAAAGACCCCGAATAGCTAAAGCAATCTTGAGAACGAAAAACGGAGCTGGAGGAATCAAGCTCCCTGACTTCAGACTATACTACAAAGCTACAGTAATCAAGACACGTGTGGTACTGGCACAAAAACAGAAAGATAGATCAATGGAACAGGATAGAAAGCCCAGAGATAAACCCACACACATATGGTCAACTTATCTTTGATAAAGGAGGCAGGAATGTACAGTGGAGAAAGGACAGCCTCTTCAGTAAGTGGTGCTGGGAAAACTGGACAGGTACATGTAAAAGTATAAGATTAGAACACTCCCTAACACCATACCCAAAAATAAGCTCAAAATGGATTAAAGACCTAAATGTAAGGCCAGAAACTATCAAACTCTTAGAGGAAAACATAGGCAGAACACTCTATGACATAAATCACAGCAAGATCCTTTTGGACCCACCTCCTAGAGAAATGGAAATAAAAACAAAAATAAACAAATGGGACCTAATGAAACTTCAAAGTTTTTGCACAGCAAAGGAAACCATAAACAACACCAAAAGACAACCCTCAGAATGGGAGAAAATATTTGCAAATGGAGCAACTGACAAGGGATTAATCTCCAAAATTTACAAGCAGATCATGCAGCTCAATAACAAAAAAACAAACAACCTATTCCAAAAATGGGCAGAAGATCTAAACAGACATTTCTCCAAAGAAGATATACAGACTGCCAAGAAATACATGAAAGAATGCTCAACATCATTAATCATTAGAGAAATGCAAATCAAAACTACAATGAGATATCATCTCACACCAGCAGAATGGTCATCATCAAAATATCTCGAAACAATAAATGCTGGAGAGGGTGTGGAGAAAAGGGAACACTCTTGCACTGCTGGTGGGAATGTGAATTGGTACAGCCGCTATGGAGAACGGTATGGAGGTTCCTTAAAAAACTACAAATAGAACTACCATATGACCCAGCAATCCCACTACTGGGCATATACCCTGAGAAAACCATAATTCAAAAAGTGACATGTACCAAAATGTTCATTGCAGCTCTATTTACAATAGCCCAGAGATGGAAACAACCTAACTGTCCATCATCGGATGAATGGATAAAGAAGATGTGGCACATATATACAATGGAATATTACTCAGCCATAAAAAGAAACGAAATTTAGCTATTTGTAATGAGGCAGATGGACCTAGAGTCTGTCATACAGAGTGAAGTAAGTCAGAAAGAGAAAGACAAATACTGTATGCTAACACATATATATGGAATTTAAGAAAAAAAATGTCATGAAGAATGTAGGGGTAAGACAGGAATAAAGACACAGACCTACTAGAGAATGGACTTGAGGATATGGGGAGGGGGAAGGGTAAGCTGTGACAAAGTGAGAGAGAGGCATGGACATATATACACTACCAAACGTAAGGTAGATAGATAGTGGGAAGCAGCTGCATAGCACAGGGAGATAGCCCGGTGCTTTGTGACCACCTAGGTGGGTGGGATAGGGAGGGTAGGAGGGAGGGGGATGCAAGAGGGAAGAGATATGGGAACATATGTATATGTATGATTCACTTTGTTATAAAGCAGAAACTAACACACCATTGTAGAGCAATTATACTCCAATAAAGATGTAAAAAAAAGATAAATAAAGAAGGGGGAAATGGTATTTGCTTTATTGAGGGGCAGATATATTCTTTTTTGTGTGTATGATTCAATATTTTTATAAATTATACTCCATTTAAAGTTATTGTAGAACATTGGCTATATTCCCTGTGTTGTAAAAAACAAAAAACAAAAAACCACATCTGGTGCTGCAGCTGCAGTTGGAGTCATGATCTGATTAAGTTTATGATAATCTACAGTTATGCTGCAAAATGTGTCTGTCTTCTGCATCAGCCGAATAAGCAAGTTGAATGAGGATGTGGTAGGAATCGCTACCCCTGTATTAATGGTGGTGCTAATCTCTGCAATCCTTCTAGCAACAGAGTACTGCTTCTGGCTTACCATTTTCCTACGTAGAGGCAGTTTCAGTGGTTTCCACTTGGCTTTTCCCACTAGGGTAGTTCTCACTCCACAGATGAGAGAACCAATGTGGGGGTGTTGCCATCTGATGAGTATGTCTATTCAAATTATGCATTTTGGAACTGGGAAAATAACTGCAGGATGGGTTCAGGGTCACGCTATCCCTGCCCACTGTGCAGTGGACCTGACGTCCATAATCCTTACTCTGACTAGCAGACCACAGTGATATTTTGGGTCTCCTGGAATTAATATCAGTTCAGAGCTAGTGTCTGTTTAAGTTAGAAAACTCAAGTAATTCTTTTGGAGTGTGTTGTACCTCTTCACAGGTCACAAACTACACCTCACCTTTAGGGGTCTGCTGGGACTTAAGTCTAGTTAGGTCTAGAAGAAAAGAAAGGTGGCAGGGGTGTATCTTGAGGAGAATCAGCATTGTTTTGCATGGCGACTGCCTCAGGGCAGGCCATTATGGTCTCCTCAGGCAATCTGGAGTTAATCCTTTCAGGCTGGAGAGAGGCCACTTCCACCATGGCTGGAAAGACTGTTTCCACTGGCAGAGAAGACTCACAGAATTTAGGGCTCAATGTTTCCACTTCATCAGGGTCTCCCAATATAGCCTATTCCAACTTTCACGACCCCATTCCATCCCAATCAAAGTCCTCACTTTAATTGTAGACACCCTTGTATTGTAATTCAGTCAGTTGCAGGATGAGATTTTTGGGTTTGATTTTTCAGAAATTTTAGCCCTCAGCTATAGGAGATAAGGGTCTCCTTTAGGGAACAGGTAGAAGCTTTCAGGTCATCTGTGAATACTTGAGCTGGGAATTTGAATCCCTGATCTCATCCTTTTCTTTTTAGGAGTATTCAACAGTGATACCTATACAACCAGATCACACCATGAACTCACTCTATAGTGAACTCACTCACTCACTTCTATAGTGGAAATAGAGTCATTAATGTCTTTAAATCTGACCAGACTAGAGAGCCAATTCCAGGAACTCCAGAACAAATTTAGAAAATTCATCCTTAAAATTTTATTCTGATAGAACCACTCTCTGTATCAATATTTCACTAATGAATTCTGTGAAACATTCAGTGAAAAATAATACTAGTCTTAAATTATTTCAGATAATAGAGGAGGAGAAAATATTTCCAACCTAATTTCATGAAGCCATTACAATCCTGATAGGAAAACCTTACAAAGACATTACAAAACAACTATAGAGCATCGGCCCTTATAAACATTGTGCAAAAATCTTTAACAAAATATTAGCAAAGAAAATGCAATATTTTCTGAAAAATGATAATGTATCATGGCCAAGTGGTATTTATTCAAGTAATTCAAGATTGTTTTAACACTTAAAAGCAATCAATGAAATCCACTATAGTGCCAAATAAAAGAAGAAAATCCTGTGATGTGTTGAATATCATTATTTTGATACATAAAGCCAAAACATGTGACCAAATATAAAACCCATTCATGACACAGAAAAAGAAAATCTGCTAGGATGCTTCGAATAAACCACAATTTCTTCATTCTGAGAAATGACATCTATGAAAAATCTGCAACTTACATCATACCCAATATTCTCCCTAAGACTGGGATTTATGCATGACGGCTCTTACCATTTCTATTCAACACTTTTTGGAGAACCCGGCCATCACAATAAGTGAAGAAAAAAGGGGGGAAAATGCATATGGATTGGAATGGAAAAAAGTTAAACCATCCTATTCAGAGGCAATCTGATAGCTTTTTGTAAAAACAACAACAACAATAAAAACCCCAAGGAATTAATAGCAATAAAAAAAGGTTCTCAAACTAATAAGTGAGGTTCACAAGACCTGAGGTTACCAGAACAATATACAAACAATTATATTTCTATATACTAGAAGCAAACAACTGGAAAAGGAAAAAAACAATTAAATTCCTTTTACAATTATATAAAACTATTTATAAAGTGCATAGGAATATATTTTGAAAAGTCACACAAAACCTTTATTTATTTATTTATTTATTTATTTATTAGTTTATTTTTGGCTGTGTTGGGTCTTTGTTGCTGTGTGCAGGCTTTCTCTAGTTGCAGCGAGAGGGGGCTACTCTTCATTGTGGTGCATGACCTTCTCCTTGCCGTGGCTTCTCTTGTTGTGGAACATGGGCTCTAGGCACGCTGGCTTCGTTAGTTGTGGCACATGGGCTCAGTAGTTGTGGCTCGTGGGGTCTAGAGCACAGGCTTAGTAGTTGTGGCACACGGATTAGCTGCTCTGCAGCATGTGGGATGTTCCTGGACCAGGGCTTAAACCTGTGTCCTCTGCATTGGCAGGTGGATTCTTAACTGCTGCACCACCAGGGAAGCCCAGAAAACCTTTCTTTCTTTCCTTTTCTTTCTTTCTTTCTTTCTTTCTTTCTTTTCTTTTTCTTTCTTTCTTTTTCTTTCTTTCTTTTCTCTTTCTTTCTCTCTTTCTTTCTTTCTTTCTTTCTTTCTTTCTTTCTTTCTTTCTTTCTTTCTTTATTAAAGTGAGGGAAGGGGGTAGGGGATGGACCCAGCATTTTCTTTTCTTTTTTTAAAAAATAAATTTATTATTATTTTTTAAATTTTTTGCCATGTTGGGTCTTCGTTGCGGTGAGCAGGCTTCTCGTTGCAGTGGGTTCTCTTGTTGCGGAGCGTGGGCTCTATCTAGGTGTGTGGGCTTCAGTAATTGTGGCTCACAGGCTCAGTAGTTGTGGCTCACGGGTTCTAGAACACAGGCTCAGTAGTTGTGGCGCGTGGGCTTAGTTGCTCTGCAGCATGTGGGATCTTCCCGGACCAGGGCTCAAACCCGTGTCTCCTGCATTGGCAGGCGGATTCTTAACCACTGCACCACCAGGGAAGCCCAAAAACCTTTATTTTTAAAACCATGGAACATTGCTGAAAGAAATGAAGAGACATATCTATATCTTGAAAGATGCAATATTTTAAAGATATCCATTTCTCAAAAATCAATCTATAGATTGCATATAATCTCAGTCAGAATCCCAGCAGACGTTTTTGGTTTTGTTTTCTTTGCAGTACGCGGGCCTCTCACTGCTGTGGCCTCTCCCATTGCGGAGCACAGGCTCCGGACGTGCAGGCCCAGCGGCCATGGCTCACAGGCCCAGCAGCTCCGCGGCACATGGGATCCTCCTGGACCTGGGCACAAACCCGCGTCCCCTGCATCAGCAGGCAGACTCTCAACCACTACGTCACCAGGGAAGCCCCCCAGCAGACGTTTTTTATATAAATTGATAAACTTGTACAAAAATGTATATGAATATGTAAAGAATCTAGAATTTTCAAAACAATCTTGGGAAAAAGAAAAGCAAAAAAGCTAGAAGCCTTGTACTCATGACTTCAAGACTTACTATAAGTTATATTGATCAAGATAGCATGGCACTGTCAGAAAGACAGATAATAGATCAATGGAATAAAATAGAGGGTCCAAGTGAACCCATATTATATAGAAAATTGACTTTCAATAAAGGTGCCAACTCAATTCAATGAGGAAAGGACAGTCTTCTCAACAAATGGTGCTGGGACAATTGAATATTCACAAGAAACAAATAAACAAAAATCCACCCCCCCTTTCTCACACTATACATAAGACTTAATCTGTTATGGATCATAGACCTAAACATAAAAACTGAATCTAGGGGGCTTCCCTGGTGGCACAGTGGTTGAGAATCTGCCTGCCAATGCAGAGGACACGGGTTCGAGCCCTAGTCTGGGAAGATCCCACGTGCCACAGAGCAACTAAGCCCGTGCACCACAACTACTGAGCCTGCGTGTCTGGAGCCTGTGCTCCACAACAAGAGAGGCCGCGGTAGTGACAGGCCTGCGCACCGCGATTTAGAGTGGTCCCCACTCGCTGCAACTAGAGAAAGCCCTCGCACAGAAACGAAGACCCAACACAGCCAAAAATAAATAAATAAAGAAAGAAAAGAAAACTGAATCTACATAGCTTTTAGAAGACTACATACAAGAATATTATCATTACTGTTAAAAACATAAAGAACATGAATAGACAAGCCACAATATAGGAGAAAAGTATTCAAAAACGTATATTCACAAAACATCTGACAAAGGACTTGTATCCAGCATATATTCAGAATTCCATGACTCAATAATAAAGCAAAATTAACCCAATACAAATATGGGCAAAAGAAAAAAAATGGGCAAAAGATGTGAACAGACACATCACAAATTAAGTTACCAAATGGTCAATAAAGACATGAAAAAATATTCAGCATGGAAAATGATCAGGGCAATGTAAATTAAAATGATATCACTAAGTACCCAGCAAAATGGCTAAAATATAAAAGACTAACAACACAGATTGCAAGGACCTGGAGCAACTGGAACTCTCATACGTTGCTGGCAGAAATGTAAAATGGTATAACCATTTTGAAAAAGGTTTGGCAGTTTCTTTTAAACTGCCTGCTCTTTGACCCAGCATTCCACTCCTAGGTATTTACCTAAGAAAAATGAACACATATGTCCACATAAAGACTTAGATGAAAATGTTCATGGCTGCTTTAATCACAATAGCCAAAAACTGTAAGTCCAAATGTACATCTGCAGAAAAGTAAACAAACTATTGTATAGTCATAAAACAGAGCACTACTCAACAATAATGAATGACTTGTTGATTCACTCAGTAACATGGATGACTCTCCCAAATAATGTGCGGAGAGAAAGAAGGACATATACAAACAGTACATGCTGAATGACTGCATTTATGTTAAGTTTTAGAACAGGCAAAACTTACGTAAAGTGAGAAGAAAATCAGAATACTATTTGCCTGGGTTGGGATGAAGGGAATGTGACTGGACTGGGACACCACAAACATTTCTAGGGAGACAGGAATACCCCACATTCTGATAGAGCTGTGGACTGTGGATTACTCAGTTTTATCCATTTTTCAGAATTGTATATCTAATATTTATATATTTTAGTATATGAATTTACCTCAACGAAAAAGAAATTAAAATACTACTACTACCACTGCTACTGCTGCTGCTACTACTACTGATAAAGTGGTGGATAGATAACGAATGACCGCATAGAGAAAATAAGAATGGCGGGTGTCGATAATTGTAGCTAATGGGTCCAAGAGACTTCACTATACTATTCTGTTTACTTTTTTTTTTTTCTTTTTTTTTTTTTTTTTCTTTTTGCGGTATGCGGGCCTCTCACTGTTGTGGCCTCTCCCGTTGCGGAGCACAGGCTCCGGATGCGCAGGCCCAGCGGCCATGGCTCACGGGCCCAGCCGCTCCGCGGCATATGGGATCCTCCCAGACCGGGGCACGAACCCATATCCCCTGCATCGGCAGGCGGACTCTCAACCACTGCGCCACCAGGGAGGCCCCTGTTTACTTTTTATAAGTTTTAAATTTCCTATAATACTAAAAATAATTTGATATGCAATACAAATAAGTAACATGACAGTGACTGAAAAACTGGGTTATCCAGTAATCATTTAACACTCAAATTCTTGTATTTTATCTAAAAAAGTAAATCTAATTGCTCATGTATACATACATGTTTTTAACTTAAAAAATCAATTGGGGGGCTTCCCTGGTGGCGCAGTGGTTGAGAGTCCGCCTGCCGATGCAGGGGACGCGGGTTCGTGCCCCGGTCTGGGAGGATCCCACATGCCGCGGAGCGGCTGGGCCCGTGAGCCATGGCTGCTGAGCCTGCGTGTCCGGAGCCTGTGCTCCGCAACAGGAGAGGCCACAACAGTGAGAGGCCCACGTACCGCAAAAAAAAAAAAAATCAATTGGGGCCCGTCGCTCGCCGGCCGGTGGCCTCGCTCAGCCCTCAGCTCTGTGGCGGCGTTGGAAGGCTGCCCGGGCCCTTGCAGGCACATGGTGGCGGCCGCGGCGCTGCCGGGCGCGGGCGGGCCTTCCGCGGGCGGCGGCGCCGGGGGCGGCGGGTCCCCACCGGGTGGCTGGGCAGTGGCGTGCCTCGAGGGCCGCGAGTTCGAGTACCTGATGAAGAAGCGCACGGTGACCATCGGGGGAAACTCGTCGCAGGGCTCGACGGACGTGAGCATGGGCCATTCGAGCTTCATCTCGCGGCGCCACCTCGAGATCTTCACGCCCCCGGGCGGCGGCGGCGGCAATGGCGGGGCGGCCCCGGGGCCGTCAGCGCAGCCCGGGCCCGACGTGGGCGGCGACTTCTACCTGCGCTGCCTCGGCAAGAATGGCGTGTGCGTGGACGGCGTGTTCCAAAGCTGCAGGGCGCCGCCGCTGCAGCTGCGGCGCGTATGAGTGGGGCCGGGGCCCGGGGGGACGGCCTGGCCGTCGCGACCCGGGCCCCGACCACGGCCCCTACCCAGACCCGGACCACCGACTCGCGATCCACCGTGACCCACGACACCCTATCCCCACCTACGACCAGGAGGGACCCAGATCCGGGCCCTGACCGGCACCCCCCCCCACCACTACGGCCCGTGGCCAGGACCCAGCCCCCGGCCAACGATCTCCACCTGGTCCTAGCCACGAGCAGGACACAGTCAGGACCCAGACCCGGAGGCCCATTCCGACCCCAAGCCCTTGTCCATCCTCCCCACAACCAAGACCTGTATCCCGACATCTGGCCTTGTTCTTCCTCCACGTGGGCTGAGGTTTTCTGGGGTTCTGGGAGTTTGCATATATTTTTCATAACTAGCATGTAGGTAGTATGGAATAGAAATGTTAAACTCTGGTTGGTGGAACTGCTCCAAACAAAAGGCTGTATCTTCTTAACTGATAATGGGTTATCTGTTACTTTCTTTTTGTTCTACATGTTTTCAGTAGTGTATTATTTCAAGAGTGTGTTTTTTAAGCTGCAAGGACTTCTTTTTCTCATTGTTTTTTGTAGTCTAAAAATTGAAAGCTCTTGAAGCATGATGGATTTTTAAATCTGTTCTCTGAACGCTGAAATTTTGGGAAAACTAGATACTTTCAACATAACTTTTTTTTAAGTCAATTATTTAGAAATTATTATAAGGTGTTATAGAGTATAATTAAGTGAGCTTCATGAGGAACTGTCAATCCTGCTACAAAGCAGTTCAGCTTGGTTCTATGTTTTTGTGAAGTTATCATTTAGTCTGCTTGAAAAACAAACTTGCTCTCTAGGAAATGCTAATTATTCCTTAGGGGCTTTCTAGATTATTCCAAGTAGAACCTTTCTCCACAAACTGGAATTTTTGACTGCTTTCAGTTGTTGAAGATGGTGCTTTTCTTTATTCCTTCACTCTTGTAGGTGGCTGCTGTGTTACTGCTTAGCCTGGAAAGCTGCACCAGCTAGTTCCTTAAACCTTGATGGGAGCATTTCAAGGACGGTTATTTTTCAAACCAGAAAAAAAAAAAAATCAATTGGAACAAATCAATAAGAAAACAACCCAATTAAACAGTGGCAAAAAATTTGAACAGACACTTCACTAAAATATAGAGATGGCCAATAGGCATATGAAAAGATGCTCAACATTATTAGTCATTAGGGAGATACAAATTAAAACCACAATGAGATGTCACTACACGCCCATTAAAATAACTAAAATGAAAAAGATTAACAATACCAAGTGCTGACAAGGATTTGGAACTAGTGGGAATGCAAAGTTAAACGTACTTTTCAAACTACCTAGCAATTTCACTCCTAGATATTGACACATGGGAAATAAAAATATATGCCCATACAAAGACTTGTAAGGGAATGTTCATAGTTTTTATTCATAATAATAAAAAACTGGAAACAACCCAAATATTTATCAACTCAAGAATGGACAAACGATTTTGGAATATCCATAAAATGAAATGCAATTCAGCAATAAACAGGGAGAAACTACTGATATTTACATCATGCCTGAACCTCGATAGCATCTTGTTAAGTAAAGGAAGACAAACAATTACACGTCCTATACTTCCATTCATATGAAATTCTAGGAAAGGGAAAAAGTATAGTGATGGAAAGCCGATCAGTGGCCCAGGGTTCAGTGGGTGGGAGGAGACAATTGACTTCAAAGGTACATATGAGAACTTGTTGGGATGAAGGAAATATTTTGTATCCTGACTGTAGTAGCAATACCATAGCTATATTTTTGACAAAAGTCATGAACTCAGACACTTTAAAAGGGCCGATTTTGCAAATTTTAAAAACAATGTATTGAGAGTGTGTAAAAACACATCTATTTTCTGGGGGAAGTATAATTTTCTTCCTAGTACTGTTTCTGGCAAAGTGGCAAATATGATTACAGAAACTGCAGTAGTATAAAATCCATTAAACATGAAGACACAGAATGGAAACTAGGCTTATACTTTGGCACAGGCACTAAAAAGCTCAAGAAACACTAAGATCTGCTTAGACTCAGTCTTATGACTCAATTAGAGTAAAACGTCTTCCCACTGAAATTATTAATGGGCTGTGGGGCTTTAAATAACACACTTCCCAAATCAGTTCTAGGTAGAGGCCAGCTTCTTATATGATATCCTACTTGCTGAATGTACCTTACATGGTTACAAAGTGCTTCTGCAAGAAGTTGTTTCAGAGTGTTATTTTAGTCTTCTGCCCTTCTGAGTCAGAAAGGGAGAAAGAACTCAGTTGTTGATATTTGAATGGGTGAAAATGAGACACAGAAAATAACTTGTCTATATTAAGAGACAAATAGAGCTAAAAAGGCAATCATTTGACTAGTGGTAGTATCAACCTATTCTCAAAGCTTTTTTTTTTTTTTACAATTGTTTTAAGGATGAGAAATTCAAAGTGTATCTTAATAGCATCCCTGGGAATTCAAAGTGTGAATAATCTTCCTGATATCTTCTTTAAACTCCTAGTTGCCATTTTTGGTTCCAGAGGTCCTAGAATGCAAAGGGGACAATGGGCATTCCTTGTTTTCAGTACAGTCTCACTTATGGAAAGCTGGCAATTCCAGGTTGCTGACAGTTTCCTAACAATGTTTACAGCCAATTAGGATGGTTTGGCAGCAACATAGGGAAGAAATGACAGAGAGGATCTAGGTTATTCCTGCTGCTAAACCCAATGCCAAAAGTCGCTGTTCTTGGGCTCTTTCTCAAAGCTGTGTCCTGGCAACAAGCATTTCTAGAAAGAAGAATATGTGTATGTGTGTGGGGGGAGCAGGGTAAGCTGTTGAAGGGAGGGAAAGAGATATCAGGGAGACAGTGTCTTCATGTTTCCTATATGGTACTCAGCTGGGTACATCAATCATATTTAAATATTAAGTTGGTCTCTAAACCATATATCAGAATTTTGGTGGCAAATCTTTCACTCTACCCTTTTGAATCCCAGTGTTCTCCCCACTGCACCATTCTGCTCCAGCTGAGGCGGGTGCTATGTTGAGAGTGGATTGGCGAGGGAAAGGATAAATGAAGGGCAAGAAGACCTCCTGACTGTTGCAATAAACCAGGGTAAACCAAGCAAGTAGGGATGATGGAGATGTAAAAAATTTCAAGATCCAAAAAAAAAAAAAAAAAAAAAGGTCTTGGTGACCTAATCAGGTGTGGGAATTAAGCAGAGAATTCTTGCTTGAGCAACTGGGTAGAGAGCAGCAGCATCCATGGAACCAGAAAAACATAAAAAATTGCTAGCTGGGTTGACGTTAGTTGGGGGAGCATAGCCATATAAGAAATGCATATGCAATTCAATAGGAATCTTAAACTGTGGTGCAAATCTTGTGACCCCATTATTTTTTGTTTGCTTGTTTACTATTATTCCATGTGAGTCTCTCTCCAGCCTCACTTTTTTCTATACATTTTCATGCCCACTTGCTTTGCTTCCTTCATCCCCTAACAGACTTACACTTAACTTCTTTTAGTTCCTTGAATGTTCCTTTCCCTATCTCACCTCTGCAACTAGACATATGCTTTGCTTTCTGGAGTGCTTTTCTCCTTCCCTCTCGTCCTCTTTCTTTGGGTCACTGCTATTCACCTTTCAGTTTTCCTCTTAGCCATCACTTTCTCCAGAATCCTTCCTTGCACCATCTGCAACCTTCCCAAGCCCATGTTAGGTAACTCTTTAATGTACTTCTACTTCCTCTATCATAGTGCTTATCACTAGTATTGAAATTGTCTGTCTTCACCTCTACATTATAAGCTCAACTAAAACAGAAGAAATGTTTGTCTTGCCGATAATTAAGCCCAAAGAATCAGAATAAAATGTAAATACACATTAGTAGAATTGAATATTTCTAAAATTATCTAGCAAACATAAAATAAATGTACAGAGACCCAAATTCTCAACCTTCGTAGTCATTATGACCTTTCTTCATTTATATCAATTGATATGTCAATTATAATTTATAAGAATAAGTAAGTATATATATATGACATATATAATATGGGGAGGGAGAGAGAGGTAATGAACTAAGAGCTAGAAAATAGAGTTCTATATGACATTCTGTGCTTAAAAAGCAAAGTAGGGCTTTATATATGGCATTTAAATACTCTGGGTTTAAATTTTATCATCTGTACAAATAAAAGGTAGGATGAAGAAAGTTTTATGTTTCTTCAGATTTAACATTATGTGGATCTATGAAAATAAACAACAAGAAGGAATCTAAGTCTTATCAATTGTAAATGTTGTAAACAGAGATTTTTAAAAATAAGAAGAATTGGGGTGATATACAATAATATGGGAGTTGAAATAAATTTCAAATTTCTGTCAAAAAATAGAAGTACCATGCGTTTTTTGTTTTTTTTTAAAGAAGAACTTTATTCCTGGATTCTTCAAGTTTGACTTTGTGTATTATAAATATTTTGTAAAGCCTAGCTGTAGACTTGCTCATCAAGATGGTTAAAGCTCACCATAATACATGATAAATCAAGTGCAGCTAGTAAGCACTGGTAAAAAGACCTTCTACTAACATGTAACATTAATGAGGGGCAAGATGGAGGGAGACTGTAGACACAAACAAAGCACTTGGATACATGCAAAGATAAATTACTGATATAATATTACATCATTTCCAAATAAAGGTAAGATATTAAACCAATATCAGGGAAAGTGGAAATCCTTTCAAGTGTTCCAGAACCAAATAAGTACTGGCTGGGAGAGACCTTAGAGATCATTTGATCCAGCCTCACTAGGGTCTTTGATCTTGAAATACCCCCAGTAAGTGCTGTCCCACTTATTCTTGAATGTCTTTGAGGAGACAATCTTACTGGAAGCAACTCATTCCATCTTTGGGCATCTCTATCTATTCCAGAATGTTTTCTTTTATCATGCTCCCTGAAGCTTCCATTCACTGGTCTTAGTTCTGCCACTGAGATCAAGCAAAACACCATCAAATATCTCTTTCACATGACAGCTTCAAATTGCTATTGCAAATCTGGAATGAATTCGCAATTATGTATTTCTATGCAACATAAAAATATACTATGACAATCAAGACCTTTTTGAACTAGATGTGATAGAAGTTTAATTTCTTTTTTATTCACCAAATTATAGAAATTACAGTTTTGCTTAAATCTGATTCATGTTGATTTTAAACTAAAGCTATCCTTTTTAAAAAGTATCGCACCACCTCCTGCCTCTTTTCTGTAGTTTGACATCAGTCATCACAGTGTAATTGCTCTTGTTCTTGCTTCTTGGTATGTGAGAGGTGGGTGGTCAGTTTGTATGACATCTGACATTAAATGCTTGCTGAGTTCCCTCTTTTATAGAAATAGCTTATGTATCACACTGTAATATGCTGCCAGCTAAGGTACACTGGGGAGTAGAGTGGCCGTGAGGATGGTGGGAACAGAAGCCACTTCTTCTCTCAGACAAAAGTATGTTGCAAAACAGGGTTAAGAAAATGACAACTATAAAACAATGAATTCTTTGGAATAAGACCAGAACTAATTTTGTAACTTGGCCTAGAAAGTTACCATCTATATAACCTTCATTAAATGAGTTAATTTCACTCAGCCCTAGGGTCTTCATCTATAAAATGGGAATAATATTGACTTTGCAGGCCTCTTGTGATAATTAAATGACGTACTTTCGCACACTTCATCTAGTAAAATGCCTGGCTTGCTTCTCCTGTTTCAAAGCTAGTGTAGTTAGAAACTTTCCCTCTTAGCTCTTGATAGCTTCTCCAGGCCTCCACACCCTCCCACACAACAGTGCTGCTCAGGACACCCTCCAGCCCTATATTGAGGCCAGGTAGCATTTTCTGCTCTGAGCTCTTACCTCCTCCAACTGGATGATTCCAAAATGAGAGCTCCTCAGCAGCAGTGAAAGCATCAGGACTGAACTGAGCCGCCTTATTCTCATTCCTCAGAGTAATAAAGATGCCGGCAATGCACAGACTGATGAGGAATTGAATGTCTCCATGACCCAGTTTGGTAGGTCCCTGAGTAACTGAGGCTGCTTGGCCTCTGAAGGTCCTCTGGGTGGTCTTCTTTGGATAGCTTTGGTTGAGAGAAACCTGCTGCTATTGCCCAGTGAACCAAGGGGAAGGAAACATGTACAGAATACTGATCATGTGTCAAGAACTGTGCCGGGTCTGTGCCTCAGAAACACTCCTTGAGATATCCATGCATTCTTCATTTATTCATCAAAATCTATTGCAAGCCACCTCTGGGCCAAGTTGTGTGTGACAGTCTCAGAGAAGAAGTACAGTGAAATGTGTAAAACAGAGAAATTACACAGAGAGAAAGGAACTCTTAGTCTCTGGGGTTGTAAGATCCTGGAAGAAATGACATAGGAACTGAGGTTTGAAAGAGAACAGGCTTTAGAGGGAAGAACAGTTCAGGCATGGGAAACACACATATGAAAATACAGGAGGCCTGACCAAACATAGCTTGTTGTGGAAATATCCATATGTTGACATTATAGAAGCTTGACATGCAAAAGAGGATTGTGAAAATAGCTTAAGCTAGAAAGAGGGTTTTGTGTAAAATAAGACCAAAGACATAGAATTTAAAGCTATGTTCCTTACCAAAGTAGGAAGGAGGGAAATCTCACCAGCTCATGGCTGGGCTGAAATCACTTCTCAATTCCTTTGCACATCAGAATCACAGACTTTCTGGTCAAAGGTACAAACTTCCAATTATAAGCTAAATAAGGACTGGGGATGTGATGTACAGCATGGTGACTATAGTTAACACTGTTGTACGGTACATATGAAAGTTGTTACAAGTAAATCCTAAGAGCTCTCATCACAAGGAGAAAAAAACCTTTTTGTTCTTTTTTGTGCTTTTCCTTTTTATTGTATCTATATGAAATGATGGATATTAACTAAATCTAATGTGGTAATCATTTCACAATATATATAAGTCAAAACATTATGCTGTATGCCTTAAACTTATACAGTGCTGTATGTCAATTATATCTCAATAAGACTGTAGAAAATTAAGCACAGAGTTTCTTTTATATAAGGATACAACATAAGATCCTTTGAGAATTGAATTTTGTCAGCAGTGGAGTAGAAATTTGAGGATACGTTGGTGATGCAAGTATAACATGATGCGGGGGTAGGGAGATTCTTGGAAAAGTTGTGGAGAGAAATCTTAATGAAAGCCCACCTCAGAAGGTTATCTGTGAAGGGTAGTAACAATTTAGATGTGAAAGAGGCACAGGACTTCTGTGGTAAACATTAAGGTATTTTTATTTTGCTGAGACCATATACTCTTCTAATTAACAGGAAGTTATATAAGATGAAGTTCTGTTTAATATAGGAGAGTTGACTTTTTTCACCAGGAACCTGGACTCGTGTGTTCTATATATTTTGCAGGGTTAATGAATAATTTAAGCATGTAGACTCATGATCAGATTTACACTTCATAAATATTACCTTGATCACAATGAAGAATATAAATTTGTGGGGGATGAGGCTGGAGGCAGATAAATTAGTTAGGAGGCTACTGCAATATCCTGAGGAGAGATAATGAGGGATTAAACTAAGAAGAGCCACTGGGAATAGAAAGGAGATGAGGTTATCTAATAAAAACCTGCAGAAAATAGCAAATATAATGGAGAAAATTTAGATGCATTCTGTTTAAAGTTGGAGTAAGCCATGGGTACCTGCTATCACTTCTACTTTTCAACATAGCACAGAGATTCTGGTCAATTCAGTGATATTAGAAAAAGAAGGTGCAGTAGATGAAAGCATGAGACAGTGTGTGACTATTTACTGATGATATAATCACACACACACACACACACACACACACACATCCACAAACTATTAAAACAAAAAATAGAGTCCATCTGTATGCTGGATACAAGATCACTTTAAAAATCAACACACAGGGCTTCCCTGGTGGCTCAGTGGTTGAGAATCTGCCTGCTAATGCAGGGGACACGGGTTCGAGCCCTGGTCTGGGAGGATCCCACATGCCGCAGAGCAACTAGGCCCGTGAGCCACAACTACTGAGCCTGCGTGTCTGGAGCCTGTGCTCTCTGCAACAAGAGAGGCCGCGATAGTGAGAGGCCCACACACCGTGATGAAGAGTGGCCCCCACTTGCCACAACTAGAGAAAGCCCTTGCACAGAAACGAAGACCCAACACAGCAAAAATAAATAAAATAAATTAATAAACTCCTATCCCCAACATCTAAAAAAAAAAAAGCTACAAGAGAACAAACTATACCTAATAAAATACAGGTGTTGGAGGAACAACAGAGCAGAACAGAATTAAAACCAGAGCCCCTAACTCCTCATTTAAAAATAAATAAATAAATAAAAATAAAAATAAAAATCAACACACATTTAGACCTTTAATCCATTTTGAGTTTATTTTTGTGTATGGTGTTAGGTAGAGTTCTAATTTCATTCTTTTCATGTAGCTGTCCAGTTTTCCCAGCACCATTTATTGAAGAAGCTGTCTTTTCTCCATTGTATATTCTTGCCTCCTTTGTCATAGATTACGTGACCATAGGTGCGTGGGTTTATTTCTGGGCTTTCTATCCTGTACCATTGATCTATATTTCTGTTTTCTTTGACATAAATCACAGCAAGATCTTTTATGACCCACCTCCTAGAGTAATGAAAATAAAAACAAAAATAAGCAACTGGAACCTAATTAAACTTAAAAGCTTTTGCACAGCAAAGGAAACCATAAACAAGATGAAAAGGCAACCCACAGAATGGGAGAAAATATTTGCAAATGAAGCAACAGACAAAGGATTAATCTCCAAAATATACAAACAGCTCATGGAGCTCAATATCAAAAAAACAAACAACCCAATCCAAAAATGGGCAGAAGATCTAAATAGACATTTCACCAAAAAGACATACAGATGTCCAAGAGGCACATGAAAAGATGCTCAACATCACTAATTATTAGAGAAATGCAAATCAAAACTACAGTGAGGTATCACCTCATACCGGTCAGAATGGCCATCATCAAAAAATCTACAAACACTAAATGCTGGAGAGGGTGCAGAGAAAAGGGAACCCTCACACACTGTTGGTAGGAATGTAAATTGATACAGCCACTGTGGAGAGCAGTATGGAGGTTCCTTAAAAAGCTAAATAAAGAACTACCATATGACCCAGCAATCCCACTACTGGGCAGATAACCCGAGAAAACCATAATTCAAAAAGACACATGTACCCCAATGTTCATTGCAGCGCTATTTATGATAGCCAGGAGATGGAAACAACCTAGATGTCCATCGACAGATGAATGGATAAAGAAGATGTCGTACACATATATAATGGAATATCACTCAGCCATAAAAAGAAATAAAATTGGGTCACTTGTAGAGATGTAGATGGACCTAGAGTCTGTCATACAGAGTGAAGTAAGTCAGAAAGAGAAAAACAAATATCATATATTAATGCATATATGTGGAATCTAGAAAAATGGTACAGATGAGCCTATTTGCAGGGCAGGAATAGAAATGCAGATGTAGAGAATCGATGTGTGGACATAGCGGGGAAGGGGAGGGTGGGGTGAACTCAGAGATTAGGTTTGACATAAATACACTACCAAGTGTAAGATGGTTAGCTAGTGGGAACCTGCTGTATAGCACAGGGAGCTCAGCTCAGTGCTCTGTGATGACCTAGATGGGTGGGATGGGGAGGTCCAAGAGGGGATATATGAATACATATAGCTGATTCACTTCACTGTACAGCAGAAAGTAACACAACATTGTAAAGCAATTACACGCCAATAAAAAAAATCAACACACAAAATATCAACAAATTGCATCAAAAACAATTGTGCCAAAGACTACATATCTACTCAGGGATTCCACCCCACTCCTCCCCAGCTCTCTTCCTTTTTCCCACTCACATCTAAGTGTGGCAAACCTTCCTGCCTCCTTCATGGGAAACCCAGGGAACTACAGTACTCCTTGTGGTTACCTTATATCTTAGCCACATTTAAGCAAAATATCCTTTATTAATCTCTCCTGCTAGGACCCTGACAAATCATAATACTAATCATCCCTTCTCAAGATGATTAGTATTAGCCACCACAGAAATTCCATGTTTCTTTTCTGTCATTGATCCAACAAATATTTGTTGACATGTGACCCAATTTTAGCCAATTAAATGGGACGGGAAATCTAATTGGCTTCCAGGGAAAAGTTTATACACTCATTAAAAAGCATCACAGCCTGGTGTATAGCACGGGGAGCTCCACTCAATACTCCGTAATGGCCTATATGGGAAAAGAATCTAAAAAAAAAAAAAAAAAGAGTGTATAGGGATTTCCCTGGTGGCGCAGTGGTTAAGAATCCACCTGCCAATGCAGGGGACACAGGTTCGAGCCCTGGTCCAGGAAGATCCCACATGCCACGGAGCAACTAAGCCCATGCACCACAACTACTGAGCCTGCACTCTACAGCCCACGAGCCACAACTACTGAGCCTGCGTGAAGCCCGTGAGCCTAGAGCCTGTGCTCTGCAACAAGAGAAGCCACCGTGATGAGAATCCCATGCACTGCAACGAAGAGTAGCCCCCGCTCACTGCAACTGAGAAAGCCCGCTCGCAGCAACGAAGACCCAATGCAGCCAAAAATAAAATAAATAAATACATTTATTAATTAAAAAGAGTGGATATATGTATATGTATAACAGATTCACTTTGCTGTACACCTGAAAGTAACACAACGTTGTAAATCAACTATACTTCAATAAAAATTTTTTAAAAAAGAAGTATATGAAAAAAAAAGTATCACAGGAAAAGATGGTTCTCTTTTTCCCCTGAACATTGTCCTAACTGAATGTGGAACTTGAAATTTCTGAATCATCTTTCTATCACAATGTGGATGAAGTTATCCCAAAGAATTTGTTCAGCACTGAGAGAATGAAGTGAGAGAAGAAAGCAAAGAACCAGACTCTAGAGAACTTCAACACTGATAGGTGGTATGAAAGAGGAGTTCTAGAAGTGACTGAGAAATGTCAATCAAAGAGATAGGACATGAGTCAGAAGAAAGGACAAGTATGGAAAGTAAGAAAGAAAGAGCTTCAAGAAAAAAGGGCATGGTTGATATCATCATGCTGTTGAAGGGGTTGGTCAACTGAGGTCTGAGAAGAGACTATACAATCTGAAGCAAAAGCAGTTGCAGTGGAATGATGGTGCTGAAACCCAATTGTTAATGCTTGAGAAGTTAAAAAGGAGTTAGAACATAGACGTAGAACATGAGGAGAAACTGGATACATTTTCGGAGAGTTTTCCAGGGAAGCAGGGCATTAAAAGGAGGAAAGAAAAGTTGTTAGCCCTTTTTTTTTTCCTTTTTATATAGGAGATAATCCAGGGTGGAATAAACCTGCAGGTAGAGAGTGAGAAATTAAAACTGCAGAGGAAGACAGATTGATCACCATAGAGCTTTCATCAGTTTGAACAATTATACTATTTTTAACAGCGGATTGATTTTAATCAAGTCTACCTCATGTATTTGAACACTTATACCTATGGTCTGAAGGTGTAGGACCTGAGCTTCTACTCCTGTACCCCCCTCACTCTCTCCCTGCACCTCCTTTTAGGGCTTTAACACTCCAACTTAACCTGATAACTGTCAGGAATGTTTGTGGCCCTGGCTGCAGCTTGAGTTTTAGGTATGTGACCCTCTAGTGAAAGTAAGAACTATGGAAAAAAGCAGGAGAGCTGACCAGAACCAGAGCACTTGGGCAGATACTCTGACTTCTGATGACATTTCTGGCCACAGAGTCATTTCACTAATGCCTGAAATCTAGGTGGTGAGGCAGGGCAAGGGGCCTGGGGCTTGGAGAGAAGCAGGTTAGAAAAGGGATTTCCTTGGGGAGATTGCTCAGAGGTAGGTCTAGAAAATGTACTGTTCAAAGGGAAAACAGTAGCTACTTTTCTTTTCCTCCCTCCCTTCCTCCCTCCCTCCCTTCCTTTTAAAATTACTAATGCCTTTATAATAGTTACAGTTATTCAGAAACGAATCTAAGCTTTTCTAATTTATTTTGCACTCCTTGGGATTCATTTCCTCCTCCACACTCTGCCCTCCTGTATTTTCTTCCTGTTTAATATTAATGTGATTCCCATCTTGTTTCTCCTCCACTCAGCCTACTTTCTTTTTCAGCTTCAGTGACGAGTCTCTGGCACTCAGGTTAATTTTCCCTTTATTTTAATCATTTCTACTTTCTCACTTTGACCTTTCCTTCATTTCTAATCGACACCCCCAGACTGCTGTGAGAAAATTAAGTCACCTCCATCCATTTCAGAGGACCAAAGTGTACACTGCTCAGTCACAAATTCTCCATCTCATTTCCTTCCATAACAGAGGCCCAGCGAGATTAGTCGAAAGGAGCAAGAAATGGGTGAACTATTTGTCCGTGGCAGCTAAAAATTTAGCATACAACAACAGTACATTTGCCTAATTTCCTAAGAGTATGAGGTGTTCCACAGAAGTGATTTTTAAAGATAACAGGAGTTTACTGTTTCTCAAGCTCCAATATTTAAAAGAAAAAACTTTCTGTTGGAATCTTTATGAAGACTGATTATTCTATAATGCACTTGCTAAATACCAGCCTCAGTGCATGAAGTCACTAGAAAAGAGAAGCAGTGTGGTGAACACACTGGGTATCTGAGTTATTTTCTTAGCTCTGACAACCTCTTCAGGTGAAGCTGTGCAGCTTTGGGCAGTTACTTAACTTCTCTGACACTAAGTGGTTTCATCTGAAGTAAATTAGGTCTCTGCTCCCATGAAGTCAGCAGTGCTAGAGAGATTTTACTTTCTTTAATGTTCATAGTGTCATAATGTGATTATTACGAGTGTGGAGGCTTTGTTTTATTCAACTCACCCAGCATCAAAGAGACAGGTTTTAGGGCTTGTGTGTGTTCAGTTTTTGTTCTGGATTTGCCCTTTATTTGAGTGTTAAAGTACACAGAGTGTGGTGCTGTATGTCCAGATTGCAGGTAATTAGGATTCCCTTCTCATTTACCAGTATCTTTTTCAGCAGACAAATGTTTTATTTTCCTATTAGTCTATCCCAACATTTTACTGCAGCTAGAGATTTATACAGGGTGCAAGTTTGGGGGTCTATAAAGGCTAGAAATGGAGGCCCACTCTTCACTTCTGCAACACTGATGCATTCACAGACTTGTACAGTCAGTATTTTTGTGCCCTGGAAAACCAGGTTGGATGACAGCACCTGGAGAACACTAATGTCTTTCATTTTAGTTTCATTTCCTGGTGTCATGGCAGAGGAGAGCATGTTCCCTTTGCTGCTGGCAGGTGTTGTTAGCTATGTTCAACTGTATTTTCCTTGTAATTTACTTCTGTTCTTGAAGTAAATGTCACTCATGGTTTCTTATAGCTCCCATTGGTCTAAAGTGTATAAAATCCAAGCCTGAGTCTTGAATTGCTGACCTATCTGAGGTTATTGCAGCAACAGTTCAAGAAGACTATGACACAGAACTGGGGACAAAACTTGGGAATAACCTTGAACAAGTCCATTAACCTATTTTGGCCTCAGCTTCTTTATTGGTACAATGCACATGTTAACCAATATCATCCCTTCATCTGTGACATTCGAAGACTCTAGTTCTTGATGTTGCCACTAGTGGTTAGTTTCTGCATTTCTCTGTGAGTTGTTTAGAGATTTTCTTTACATATATAATTAATTATTGGCCTGGGCCATTGATTTCCATTTCATGTATATATCTAGATATTGGATTTAAAAATATGAATGGATCATTATAAGCCCATGTAATTCAATATCAGATGGTGTTGCATTAAGAAAAACAGTCTAGCTTCCAAATTTAGAAGTAACTCAAATATTTTCTTGAAAGCCTCAAGACTAAGAGATCCTCCAAATAGTTCATGAAATATTTCTTAACATCCCTTGTCCTCTCTTCAATTCTTTATCTTCATAAAACTCTTTGCAGACTCTCCCTCCCCAAAATGCAGAAGACCTTATAATTCCTCACTTTCTTCTTCCTCCCATCATTTCCCCTTACTTATTTCCTGTTTTACACAGGTTTCTCCTGACATGTTTTTTATCCTTGTTCTCATGCTCTGTCCCCATCCAGTTCTTGAGCAAAGGGTAAAAGGCAGGGAGGCCAACAGTGAATGTTCACTTTATTGCCACATTCATCTCTAACTGATGATCTTTTGCAAATAACTGAAAAAGCAGGAAGTCATGGTGAGAAATGTGACAAAAGTACAGCTTAGTTCCTCACCTGTAGTCTGGGAGAGACAAAGGGAAAACAAAAGAATTAACTTCCCAGTAGTAACCTCTTCTTTTCTCCCATATTGAGTTCATCAAAATGCAGGGGGTCATACATCTTTGGAATAACAAGCTAGGCACACTGTCCATTACTTCTCCTCACAAATACTAGAAAACTATGGGAACTTCATAGGCTAATTCTAAAATAATGGAATATTTTAAGGGCCTAACTCAGGCAATAATTGCCCTAAAGAGCCCATTCTAAGACAAATTATTTATGAGGTAGATAACTCTAGACAGGCAAACCAATCTTTCCCTTCATTTATTTAAATTCCAACTTTCTTGAGAGGGTCTTGAGTTGCTCTGTTTCTGATCACGTTTATCCCTATCCAGTCTGGGTGTTCACTAATGGGTGTATATTATTATCTGTTTAATCCTTTAAATAGAAGGCATCCTGTATCATTTAGAAACCAGTTGGCTACTAACACTAAATAATGAAGGCTGTTTCTACATGCAAAATGTCTCCAGGGATGCTGCTGATTGCACTGTTTTGGGGACTTGACTTACGACATCAGAGCTGGCTGGCATCTCTGTGATTAATCTAGCCATCTCTTATTGTTTCACATCATGAACACAAGATGGCTCTTGTAGTGTTAGTTTAATGTCCGCATTCAAGCAGAAAGAAGGGGAAGGGGAAAAGGGTTATAAGTCAGGAATTTTGTCCCTTTAGTTAGGAAAGCATAAGCAAAAGTTTTCCCCAAACACTGCCCCACCTCTAGCTCAGCAGCCATGTCACTGAATAGAACTGGATCCCATGGCCATCCCTCACTGTAATGGAGGCTCAAAAGGATGAGAAGAGGATTGATTCATGAGCCACTGCCTGAGGCTGTGAATATTATTTCTCTGAACAGATTAGGTTGCTTTTCTCAAGGATAATATGGGAATGGCTCTGGAGAAGCCAATCCCCACTGAATCTGCTGCACCTTTCAAGGAAGTAGAGAAGCATCTTTGAAAGAAATTTTCTTAAACAGATAAGGGCTATTAAGTTTTTGTAGAGATTTACTAGTAAGTGTTGATCAAATAGTCTCTTCGATGTATGGGAACAGGAAGGAAAAAGAGGAAGGGAATAAGAAAGCAAGAGTATCTGTGGAGAAGGCAATGGAACTGAGACTTTTTCTGGTGGATCCAGAATTCAAATTTATATCTCTCTGTAGAATTTATCATCCACGCTACTTTGTATTTTACTGCTGTGGAATTTTTCATCCATTCTACTTTACTGCTTCAATTAGTAAGTATTATATTTTAACTTAAATTCCTTAGCATCAACACCACTGAGGGGGTTACAGAGTGACTGCTGGTATATCCCTTTCCTTCACTTTTATAAAGATAAGTGAAAAACTGAATGTATAATTCTCTGAGAACTCAGAGGTCACAGTGGTGAGTATTTTGATGAGGAACAAAAAACTATGGTCACCATTTGGATGTGGGAAAATTTTTCTCTCTTGGGGGAAGTAGATTTTCTAGAATTCTGAGAAACTAGAGGTAGAGTTATATTCAGAAACACTTGGACACTGAATCTGCTTTTGCACCTTAGCTGTCATGTGGCCTCACTCCCTCTGAGTTTATTTGGAGAACTGCAAGAGCCTGATGTTTTAAAACATTCCTTTAAATTGTAGTGAATAAATTAAGTGTAATTTCTTCTAGATGGAGATGTAAGCCTCAAATATAAAAGACATTGGTGTAGCAAGAATAGAGTTTTTCACCTTTGGTAAGACCCTAACTTTGTGTGGGCAATGCCACTGCAGCTTCATGCCCAGACTGGGGACTCTGAAACTGAGGAAAGCTCTGCTAAAATATGTCAGTTTTGTTCCAGCCCCATGTGTCATTTCACTTCCATTAAAATATTTTACCTGTGAAGAATTAAATGGTGAGGTAAGTCTAATCTTAGGGTTATCTGTGTGTGTGGTTCTTTCTCGCTTTCTAGTCTCCAAAAATGCAGGTTCCACAAGTCAATGACATGGAAGACTGTAGTCCTGTTCTCTCTTCCCAGTGTTAGTTTCCAAGTCACACTATTACAAGGTTGTTTGGGGAACGACTACCCTAAAAACGAGCAAGTCGTACCACTGGAAGGATGCCAGAAAGCCTCCTCATTGACTGAAATGATCTATTATGCCAGTCTCAGTGGGTACATGAAACGAGTCCCAAGGAAAGACAAAAAGTGAGAAAATTTAGGAGGTACCTGCTATAGAACTGATGGCATATTTACTCATAATCACCCACCAAAATCCTAATAAGAATTTACATGCTTGCTTTCCTTGTTGGAATCTGTTTGGAAAACACTGAATCAAGTACTTGTCTGCAAAGATATAGTCCTGAAGCCCAAAAGGCTGGCCTGCATAGACAAGCTGCAGAAGTGATTTCTGGGATCCTAGGCTGCAGCATGAGTGGGTGATATATAAAGAGAATGGTTACTGAATCCCAGCAAAGAAACCCTGTCTATCCGGCGTGGTTTCCTACAGCTAAGCAAAGGAGCAGCCTGTCTCTATATAAATGGCTTTAGCACCAACATAGCTGTGAATTTGGAGCAGAAATAACTAGGAAGAATCTAAAAAATGTGGGCTTTAACCAAGAGATGCCAAAAGCCTGCAGGAATAACACAAGAACAGGAGCCTAACCAAGCAGAAAGCAACAATCTTTATTATAAAGCAAAGAGCAACAGCAAATTGAAAGGCATGAGCTATATCAACCAGTTATAGATACAGCAGGAAGGGAAGACACACAGAAGGATGCCATGTGGAAAATGTTCTGTGAGCTTCTTAAAGAAACACAGAGCAGAGAGCATAGTGCAGAACTAACATCCCACAGGCTGATTCTTACTGTCACGTTATGATGCCTTGATTTGCTGTGATTGTCAAAGACATGAGAGTTGCTGGAGTTCATCCCCACCTCCACACTTCAAATACAGCTATCCTAGTAACTTCACGGACAGCAAATACAGCTGAGGTGATTACTGCCATGCCCTGAGTTCACCACACTAGGAGAAAGCTCTGCCACTCAGCTACTGGGGGTCTGAAGCTTTGCCATTGAATACGGTGGCTTCAGATGTCCTTTGATTCTTCTTCTGCAAAAGAATATGCTTAAGCACAAGCAAGCATAGGGTATCTGGGAAAGGACAGGGGCACCAAATAAAACCTCTATTACCTCATAATTTTGCATGTGGCCAGTGTTACAGTTATGGAGAAGAGCAAAACAGGTTATTTGGGTACAGCTAAACATTTTATCTCAGTATCAAGAACAAAACAAACACTTGAGACATCAGACTAGTGAGTAGCTGTGTTTTCCTAAAAAAATGGTGTATGTTATAGACTGAATGTTTGTGTCCCCTTCAAATTCATCTGTTGAAAGCCAATGCTGGGCTTCCCTGGTGGCGCAGTGGTTGAGAGTCCGCCTGCCGATGGAGGGGACACGGGTTCGTGCCCCGGTCCAGGAAGATCCCACATGCCGCGGAGCAGCTGGGTCCGTGAGCCATGGCCACTGAGCCTGCGCGTCTGGAGCCTGTGCTCCGCAACGGGAGAGGCCACGACAGTGAGAGGCCCGCGTACAGCAAAAAAAAAAAAGAAAGCCAATGCCCTCCCCACCCCCCACCTCCAGGGATGATATTAGGAGGTGGGGCCTTTGGGAGGTGATTAAAATTAGATGATGTCATGAAGGTGGAGTTCTCATGAATGGGATTAGTGCCTTTACATGAGTTACCAGAGAGCTTGCTTTCTCTCTCTGCTCTTCATATTATGAGGTTACAAGGAGAAGTAGGCAGTCTGCAACCAAGAAGAGGTTTCTCACCAGAACTTGACCATGTTGGCACCCTGATCTAGGACTTCTAGCTTCTGGAACTGTGAGAAGTACATTTCTGTTGTTTATAAATACCTGGGTGCTTTTATCTTGGGCTTTTACAAAAC
This sequence comes from Mesoplodon mirus, assembly GCF_964341445.2. NCBI lineage: Eukaryota > Metazoa > Chordata > Mammalia > Artiodactyla > Ziphiidae > Mesoplodon > Mesoplodon mirus. The sequence continues at coordinate 99,568,642 of NC_138979.1, read as the reverse complement.
ATTAAAAAAAATTGTTGACAGAAGAGAGAGAGGCTTGCAAAATGGCAGAGCAGGAGGATGTGGAGCTCACCTCCCTCCCCATGAGCACGTCAAAAATACATCTACATGTGCAGCAATTCTCACTGAAAACAGACTTGAGACTGGCAGAAAGACTTATACAACAAGGGTATGAGACAGAGCTACACAAAATCAGGCAGAAAGGGTGGAGAAGTGATTAGGTTTGGGCCAGTGCCCCTGGGACGTAACACAAAAGTGGAGGGAAATATCACGGCTTTGAGATCCTCCCTGGGTAGTAAGTGGCATGAACCACATATTGGGCACCTGAGCCATGGGGTCCAACACTGTGAGAATGAGTCCCCTTAGCTGGTTGAAAACCAGTGGGACTGAAAGCAGGGCTGTAAGAAATCTAGACTCCGCTTGTGAAGAGCACACACATGCTTGCTTACTACTGAAACAAGGCAGAGGAAGCAGACTGAAACCGTCCAGGTCTCAGGCCAGTTTCTCGCACTGCCCCAGTGCATGCCCCAGCCTGAGCAGAGTGCCCCTTCTTCTCCTCTTGCTCTGCCACACAGCTCCACATTTGGGTGAGGGGTGCTGCAGTCAACGGGAGTACATAGTTGTGAGGGATGGAGCCAGCATTTGAACATGTCTAGGGCAGCCATTGCTGGCGCTGAAGGAGGCAGTGAATCAGAAGCAGTCCAGGACTTTAACTGGTGTGACTTCACCACACTAGGGTGAAGGCTGGTGATGCCAAGGAGAGTGCCCAGTTGTGGCGGATGGAGCCATATTGGACCTGGCACAACACCCAAATGGGACAAAAGTGGCCATTACTGGTGTTCATGGAGGTGATAGATGGGGAAAGGTCTGGAGCTCTGACTGGTGTGACAAGACTGCATAGTATGCATCCTGACCCATACAAAGTGCCCACTCCAACACATCTTGCTCCAGCACTGCTCCCTTCTAGGACAAAGATGCCATTGCTAGTAGGGGGGAACGGCATAGGAAGCACCTGGGGAAGGCAACACCCAGCCTCTAGCAATGGCCTTGTCATCTAGCAGGTGATTTGATAAATGTTTATTGACTGAATAAATGAGCACAGATGATTTCCTTGACAGGTCTCACTGGTAGATTCATTTGATCTAATGAATCAATTAATTCATTCTGCATTGGCAAATTGTGCAGATTTTAAATTAAATCCTTTTAAAAAACTCCCTATTTCTCTATTTTAAACATAAGGCTAGGACTTTGACTCTGTGATCATTCTCTATACCTAGGCTGCCAGATTGGTGGTCCTTGCCATTCCAGAACAATAGAGTTCATGACAGAGATGTGCAAATCCATATCCACATATGATCAGAGCATCATGGTACACATAAGGACATGGGGAGCTATGAAGTGCATCTGGCCCAGGAAAGATGCACTCCCAGAAAAAGAGGATTTTGTCCGAGCTTTAAGATGCTGCGGTGTCCAATTTACTCATAATAGTTTTCAAGGCAAAAATCCAGGGATGCGTAAGTATAAAAAAGAGGAGGAAGAAAAATAACACTTGCAACTCAACAAGCTCCAGATCATTTTAATCAAAATTATTTCCAGTTACTGTCACTCCTCCCAAGCAGCCAATTCTGCCACAAGGCATTAGGCCAATACAGTCAGGTTCCTGAAAGTTTTCTTCATCAATCCAGGAAATATATAGCAGGCCATTTGTACCATCTGCCACCCAGGTGTCAGTCATTGGAAAGCAGATAGGAACCCGGGAAAGTGTGTTGGAATGCCATTTGGAAAAATAATGAAATGTGCTCTGGGAAAGAGACTGGGAGTGTATTGAGCAAGAGGAAGAAAGAAACTCCACAAAAAGAGCACATAAAAAGCAAAGATATGTTAAAGCTCTGACAAATCAAAAGAAATTCTTCTATCACCTCTCAGCCAATTTGATATCATTCTTGCTTTTGGCAATCATAAAAATTATAATATTTCCCAGGCATTTTGTTGTGGTTGATATTACATTCTTTATGCATATAAATATCTCCTTGTAACAATATTTGTGCACCTCTCTTTTTTTATAGTGGGGAATACGGGGGAAGAAATCTTGTTACAGGGCATCCTAATCCTGACCTTATCTCAAGCTGTAATAAAAAAAAAATCTTCATTGTAGTTAACCTTCTGAAATAATTATGATCTTTATTTAGAGACTGATTAAAGTCACATAAGTGCAACCTTTACACAGCTGGTATTAGAAATGCTGGCAGCTTTGGTCTTCAGTAATGTGGCCATTTCATCTGCCACAAAATTATACTGTCTTACTTTTTAGTTAGGAATCCTTAATACAGACAATTGAGAAGTTTTCAGGCAAGGCGGACCTGTGATAGAATGGCATCCGGTTACATAGAACGGTCATGGTTTTGTCTGTCTTTGTGTGCTGTTCAGGTATCCATATAACTGACACAGTCATAGGAGTCAGTAATAGTCATTGTATCTTCAGCAATGGAACAGACAAAAGTGTGTGGTTGGTAAAAATTTCCCTGAGTATCATGTCACCTTTTTTAGTGCTGCTTCTGCTTTTGTGGGACTCCTCTCCTTCCTCCCCCTACCTGCCTCTTTGCTCCCACACAAATTGCTTATCTGTTGATTTATTTCATGGAAATCTCACTTGGAGTTTGGGAGAGTTCAAAAGGACCTAGGCCATGTTTCTCTAACTTGAGTAATGTGTGGCTCCCTTTAAAGAATTTTTTAAAAATCTCCTGGAATTTGAGTATTAACTTAAATGATTTTTACAATAATGTTACTTAAGTATTTATAAACCTAAAGCTAGGTATAAGCTCCATCTGCTTATAGCTATTATACATGAATACAATCAAGACAAATTACATATTAAATACAAGGGAAAGTACAAAACAACATGAATTTAATGTGACAGATAAACCTGTTTTGCTAAAATTAAATTGACTCTCATATTGTAAATATTGTCCTCAGTGCTATGGCTCAAGTCCTCTTGAGTTTGGCATGTATATAACTATTATAAGCTCTGAAGTGACTATACAGGAATACAGTGGGATGTAGGACAGTTATCATTTTGACTTGTGCACACAGGCAGTGTCAGGGCAGTCAGATAGCTTTGCCAGCACAGCAGAAGGATTCCAAAGATTCTACTATATTTAAAACACCTTTTTTTTAAATTTTAAAAATAATCCTGGAATTAAAAAAAAATTCAATTCAAAGCAACAATTCCATTGGTGGTTACTTTCAACAGGTTTTCCCACCATGAACTATTATTACCATTAAAGAAAAAATTGTTGGTGAGAATTTATCTCCCTTAGTTCATGTTTCTTTTTTACCTAAAAAAAAGAGCTCTACATGTATTAATTATTGAAACAAAATATAACAAATACCAAAACTAAGCCTTGCTATTAAATATCTGCATTTTTTGCAACGCTGTAGTAAATCTTGCTCACTGCATTATTTATTCCAATTTCTTTTTCTTCAAACCTTCAGCAATATTTTCTACGAGTCTTTCTGATATTTTGCTGATAGAAGAACACATTTTAGTTTTTTTCCAAGTTGTTTTTTTATGTATTATTTCATCCATTTTTACTGTATCAGGAAGAACAGGGATTTACTCAATGGTTATATAGCTTTTTGTTTGTTTTTTGTTATTAAGGAGGAAACCTAAAATCAACTTACAAATATTTATAATTAAATTAAAAAATTTTTAACCTTGAAATAATTATAGACACAGGAATTTTCAAAAATAGTCAAGAGAGGTCCCAGGTACCCTTCACTCAGCTTCCTTCAAATGTTCAAACATCTTGTCTAATGCTAATATAACATCAAACATGAAAACCAGGTCATTGGCATTGGTACAATCTACAGGCCTTATTTATTATTAAATTTTAGTGAAACTTTGTAAATACTGGCTTGAGCATAAAATAGCCTCAGGTATTACTGAACAAATAATTAAGGTATGTATCATGATCTAGCTGCTTAGTTTGTGAATGTTTCGGGGCTCATCATGATGCCTTCATAGTATCCATTACCTAATCAACTGAGGGAGAATCTGTGCTTGGGGCAAGGCTCTTTATTTATAATAATGGATATAAATCATGTTGCAAATATTGTTCTTGATGATTCATGTTTCTAGGCTGACACTATGTGTAATTTGATTAGGCTGCTTTTTTAAAAATTTGATATGTGGCTGACAGTTTTCCTAGAATTAGAAAATATATCTGTTCTTTCCCTTTATTGATTTATATTAGTGCATATAGTAATGTATTATCTTTAACCTAGTTTCTTTTTTTTGGTCACTTTTGATTTGAGGATTTAATTGAAACTAAATATTTATGCAGTAAATCTACTTGACTAGGAACATGTAAGCTACATAAATTGCTTAATATAAAAGGATGATTGAGGGTCCTATTTCTCTCTCCTCTCCCTTTATGTTAAGGAACTCTCTTCACTCAAGATTACCTCATGTATTTCATATGACACCTGACCCATGACCTTCTTGTAAATAGATTTTAAAAAATAGGACTTGAAGTTTAAACACTCAATGGATCATCTTATGTCCCTATTGGAGGTTATGAACTCCCTTAAAAGCACTGACCCACAAGATAACAAAGCCTTCACTGTTTCTTTCTTCCTTTCTAGTGTCATTACTTTGTGTTTATAACTCATAATAGCAGACTACTGTTAACTGATGAGAAACATCTTCTTAACCCTTTGTAAAATACTTTTCACTTCGTCTGGAGTTCTCTTCCTTCCTTTACTGATCTGGAAAACTATTCTTTCTTTGAAACTCCAACTCAGATGTCCCTTCTTCCAAAAAGCTTTCCCTTTTCCTTTCTCTGTATTACATGTTCCATGTAAATCCACTGGCATACTTATCTCCCCAGGCTGTACTTTGTTTCATTACGTCCCTACTCAGTAGAGGGTAGAAGCTATGTCTTATTCTTCTCCCTCAGTGTTTGGCATCTTGGATCCAATTGATTTTAGACTTATCTTTTCCCAAAATGCAATGGCTTGTCTTTATAGAATCTTGACCACTTGAACCACATGGAACCCACCAGAAAAAGCACAATGATGGTGTGGAATAGAGTATTTGCCATTAAAAATTTTAACCATGAGGATTTTCAAAACTAATACAACTGGAGAAAAGAATTAACCTGTAAAAGAAACAACAAATTTATCTTTGATAGCTTCAGTTACATTACTATTATGAAAGAATTCTGAGGATAATAAGCATAATTTTCCCATAACATTCAGGATTATTGTCTCCATTGTGCATTAAATGGCCTATTATTTTCTTACTCATAAAGGTACAATGAATATCTCTGAGGTATTTCATGACCCTGCCTCCACAAGCCCCCAGAGACCTTAAGCTGCATTGTAGCCTCCAGGACTGCAGAGTATGTTATATGGCGGAGGGTAAGGGAGGTGTCTCATATTAGACTTTAAAAACTAGGCTTTATGCTGTCGTATACTTTGGGAAATGAACCACAGGGTATACATTTCTCATTTCTTTTCTCTCAGGAGGGTGCCAAACTCTTGCTTAGGCACAAGGGAGAGAAGGTGCTTTGGGCTATTTTTTCTTTTCCTCTGATATTTGTTTTATAAAGGAACTATTACTGGACTCCAGCTAAAATTCCCCCATTGCATATACCTGAGTGTGTAATATCCATTTGTTTTAACCTCCCTCAAATGCCAAATTATCTGTCAAGCTTTATGCTTAATTGTTATGTTTTCACTGCTTCTGATTTATAGTGTTTGTCTCTGGTGCTTATAGTAAAGATATCTCAGACATCTCAGTGACCAAAAGAGTATAGTCAGAGGCAGTAGGGAGTTAGGGGAAGAGCATAACCTAGCTCACTAGATACTTGGGGAGTTAGGTAGATGAAGTCTTGATTTGTTTGTCCTCAGGTACATAATCTGTCCCAGACTGGGAGGAAAAAACGGGGAGATAAAACAGGGAAGACAGTAGTTTTTTTCTTAAGAGCTGGTTGTTGAAAATTTTCCAGCTTACCATTGGGAATAGATTTAATATGACAAAAATGTATCTAGCATCCAAGCAGTCTATAAGAAAGACTGTCTCCAATGCTATTGTACCTACTGTATATACTATTACTTATTACCAGCAAAAAGGTTGAGCCTTTTCCACACTTAGTTCCATCATCCACCAGGGTTCTGGCAGGGGAAAATAACTCACTCAAAAAGGGTATTTTGATCATGGTTTAGGGCAAGATGAAGAGAACCTAAAAAGCATTGAGAGTCCTTACTATTTTTTAGCCTGAAGAAGATAGGGAAGAGGGAGTCATTATCAGAAGTTGGAGACAAAGCAGCTGTGTAAAAGGGGGGCACTTAGCAGGACCTGTGACCTCTGGAGAAGGGATGCAATCAGGAGCTTGGAGAATACTTGGATGTCACTTTTCTGCCTTTGTCAATCTGCTCATTCTTCCCATTATCCAAACCCAACTGTTAAGTCAGGGGGCAATGGAGCCCACTGATGTAGTTCCTACAGATCAGACTCATGGGGCATAAAGCAGGGTGGAGTGACTTAGCAGGCATAAATGGAGGATATCCAACACAGAACCCACAGATGTTGGTTTTCTGTGTCTTTTTCTGGTGCGCATGTGTGTGTGTGCACAGAACATAAGATATCAGGCCTTAGAGATTCATTCCAAAGAGGCAACTAGCAATAAGCTGTAGGTTGCCCCAGCAAGGCCAACCAAACAATGGTACTAGGGTTGCTCTGGGTCCAAGATTTCAAGTCACCATTTTTGCTATTTCTTGTGATTCAGCAGGATAAGTGGCTAACTGGGTAAAGTGAACACTAGATATGAATGTTTTCTTCTTCAAGGAACCTTCCCTTGTAAGTGGTTGATGGAAGAACTGGTGCATTTTTCCAAGTGGGCTCTTCCGTGCCTACTGTCCATTTCATAGAGGCCTCTGCCAGTGGTGTGCTGGAGCCAGTTTGTACCAACTCACAAGAGCCAATTGCATCACTTCCCAATTTCAGTTCAGTGACATTACATTTGCAGCCTGAAATTGGCCCTGGCGTGAAAATTTATACCATGGAAATCAGAAAGAAACTCTATAAATCATTTTATTTGCTTCCCCCAGAGAGTTTGTTTTTAAACATTGAGCAGCACACCACTGCTTATGCATATGGAAATTCTCTGAATAAATTACTAAGGAGAGTTCTAGGAAACAGAGCTTTCTGCTAGGTCTTAGATGTGAGAACCTACCCTTCTTGTTTTATTATTCTTCTCTTAAAATATTTCCTGTTTACTTAAAATTTCCCAATTTTTGAATTCTCCTTTCTCTAACCACATAAATGCTAGTCCATCAAGGTGTCAGGGAATTTATAGCCTGCATATATTAGCTTGTAAAAAGTCCTGAATCAGTCTACATATGTCCTTTTTTGTATCACTTTGGCTTGGTTACATCTTCATGATTGTTTACCTATTTTATTGCATATATATCAACCCAGCTGAGTTACTCCATGTCAATCAGGATGGGGATTTTTTGGTTTGTTATTGCTACATCCTCCTGTGAATGTGTCAGCTATTTCCATTCAGTCAAAATGAAGGACTGTGATATATAGGACACCACTGGCTTCTGAGGGGCATTGAGAGAGAACTGGAGGGTGGCAGGGTTTAGGAAGACATTTGTATTGAAAACCTTCCTTCTTGAATAATTGTTGTTTTTAGGTAGGGGAGTTATCTCTACAGTGTCATGGATATTCGTATTATTTTCAGATGTGGAATCAGTGATGGAAGGGCGTTAGAGCTGAGACTTGCTTCAGAGAACTTATTAACGCTGATCAAATCCAAAATTTATTTCTTCTGTTTGCCGTTCCAGATCCCTTCTCCTCTCTTTTCTGCACTGCTCTGAGCCCTGGGAGAGAGAATCTGTGGATTGTATACTGAGACTCCCTTGCCTTCTACTTTCCTGCTGGGTTTACTCAACGGGAGGCACCAACAGATCAGATGAAGAAGAGATAAATCAGTTTAGCCATGAGTGCTTCTCTGCCAATATCTATGGTTCTCCCAAATTCTTATAATACCCTCTCTTCCCCACCATCTGTGTCTTTTCATGTTGGAAGTGGTAACAGCTCCATTCTGTTAGAAGTGTAACAGACCCTGGGGGCATCACCAAAGCTGTTGGCTCCCTTAACCTATACTCACCCTCTTGTTAAAACAAAAAAACAAACAAACAAAAAAACCCCTTTACTTAACACTTTTCAGTTACCTCATTTCATTGGACCATATATCTCCTATCAAGGTCCTAATACTTTGTTATAATTGTTTTAAATATAGCTTTTAAAGTGAAGAGAAAATGGGGAGAGACGTTTTCATTGCTGGTGGAGCTTTTTTGCACACCCAGCCCCAAGCAAAATTGCTGCACTCTGTCGACTTCCAGATTCCCCTGGGTGTTGTCAGTCTTCCAAGGAGTGATGCCACTCCTTTTGGCCTCACCAAGTTATTCTAATTTCTCATTTTCCAGTTGTGTTTTTTTTTTTATGGAGCAAAAGACATTTGGCACATGGCTTTCTTTCTCTTCCTATTGCATCCTAACGTCATGCTCATCCTCTTCTCTGCTGCCTTTAAATACAACAGCTACTCTTTATGCCCCATTAAATGTAGCAATTTCTTCTAGTTCAGGGGTATTTCTAGAGTTACACGTAATCATGTGAGTGTACTAGATTTATTAAAGCATTTGGAAATATCACTAGGGCTGTAAATCTCTCTAGTATTTCCAGAGTATGGAAAGTCTACCAGCAAATCTGGCAGAGAACAGTCTATTACCAATCCAAACACTAGCACTTCACATCTGTTATGCTTAAAATTTTTAAACTAATGTATTCATTCCAGAAACAGCAGAACAAAAAGATATCCAGCTAGGACATCTATTTTCATATTGATATTTAAAATGCTTTCAATATTCACCATTTCATACTCATTAACTCTCCCATGACTTTTTGCTTTCAGTAGATCCATCAATTACAAACCAAAGCGAACAACTAAAAGGACATGTATCCTGAAGTAGCAGGATACAAAATTAATGCACAGAAATCTCTGGCATTCCTATACACTAATGATGAAAAATCTGAAAGTGAAATCAAGAAAACACTCCCATTTACCATTGCAACAAAAAGAATAAAATATCTAGGAATAAACCTACCTAAGGAGACTAAAGACCTGTATGCAGAAAATTATAAGACACTGATGAAAGAAATTAAAGATGGTACAAATAGATGGAGAGATATACCATGTTCTTGGATTGGAAGAATCAACATTGTGAAAATGACTCTACTACCCAAAGCAATCTACAGATTCAATGCAATCCCTATCAAACTACCACTGGCATTTTTCACAGAACTAGAACAAAAAATTTCACAATTTGTATGGAAACACAAAAGACCCTGAACAGCCAAAGCAATCTTGAGAATGAAAAACGGAGCTGGAGGAATCAGGCTCCCTGACTTCAGACTATGCTACAAAGCTACAGTAATAAAGACAGTATGGTGCTAGCACAAAAACAGAAAGATAGATCAATGGAACAGGATAGAAAGCCCAGAGATAAACCCACGCATATATGGTCACCTTATCTATGATAAAGGAGGCAGGAATGTACAGTGGAGAAAGAACAGCCTCTTCAATAAGTGGTGCTGGGAAAACTGGACAGGTACATGTAAAAGTATGAGATTAGAATACTCCCTAACACCATACACAAAAATAAGCTCAAAGTGGATTAAAGACCTAAATGTAAGGCCAGAAACTATCAAACTCTTAGAGGAAAACATAGGCAGAACACTCTATGACATAAATCACAGCAAAATCCTTTTTGACCCACCTCCTAGAGAAATGGAAATAAAAACAAAGATAAACAAATGGGACCTAATGAAACTTCAAAGCTTTTGCACAGCAAAAGAAACCATAAACAAAACCAAAAGACAACCCTCAGAATGGGAGAAAATATTTGCAATGAAGCAACTGACAAAGACTTAATCTCCAAAATTTACAAGCAGATCATGCAGCTCAATAACAAAAAAACAACCCAATCCAAAAATGGGCAGAAGACATAAATATACATTTCTCCAAAGATATAGACTGCCAACAAACACATGAAAGAATGCTCAACATCATTAATCATTAGAGAAATGCAAATCAAAACTACAATGAGATATCATCTCACACCGGTCAGAATGGCCATCATCAAAAAATCTCGAAACAATAAATGCTGGAGAGGGTGTGGAGAAAAGGGAACACTCTTGTACTGCTGGTGGGAATGTGAATTGGTACAGCCACTATGGAGAACAGTATGGAGGTTCCTTAAAAAATTACAAATAGAACTACCATATGACCCAGCAATCCCACTACTGGGTATATACCCTGAGAAAACCATAATTCAAAAAGAGTCATGTACCAAAATGTTCATTGCAGCTCTATTTACAATAGCCCAGAGATGGAAACAACCTAACTGTCCATCATCGGATGAATGGAAAAGAAGATGTGGCACATATATACAATGGAATATCACTCAGCCATAAAAAGAAACGAAATTGAGCTATTTGTAGTGAGGTGGATGGACCTAGAGTCTGTCATACAGAGTGAAGTAAGTCAGAAAGAGAAAGACAAATACCGTATGCTAACACATATATATGGAATTTAAGGGGAAAAAATGTCATGAAGAACTTAGGGGTAAGACAGGAATAAAGACACAGACCTACTAGAGAATGGACTTGAGGATATGGGGAGGGGGAAGGGTAAGCTGTGACAAAGCGAAAGAGAGGCATGGACATATATACACTACCAAACGTAAGGTAGATAACTAGTGGGAAGCAGCCGCATAGCACAGGGAGATCAGCTCGGTGATTTGTGATCGCCTAGAGGGGTGAGATGGGGAGGGTGGGAGGGAGGGAGACACAAGAGGGAAGAGATATGGGAACATATGTATATGTATAACTGATTCACTTTGTTATAAAGCAGAAACTAACACACTATTGTACAGCAATTATACTCCAATAAAGATGTAAAATAAAATAAAATAAAATATGAAGGTAGTTATAAAAAAAAAAAAGGACATGTAAAAATGCAATACACATTGTCAGGCAGGGAGTCCAAAGCTATCCAGAGAATGCAATTAGCAAATTTTCTCCAAATTCATGCAAATGAAAAAACTGTATCACCACCTTCAAAATCCATATTTATTACTACTCCAAAGAGAGTAAATCAGGATCTAATTTTACACTCTAGCCCTCAAAAGAAAGTATTTTATAAAGTGATAATCATGAATAGAAAATTCACACTAAAAAACAAAATGTATAAAACAAATAAACATATTAGAAATGAACTTTACTAATGAAATTACAGAAAATAAAACAATGAGTTTTCCTGTCTTTCAAATTGAGAAAATATTTTTAAAAATAATATTGATTAGTGTTATGGGAAAATAATAATGTATTGTATTTTTGAAGACAAACTATCTGGGTTTAAGTCCCTATTTCATTTCTAATTGAGTAACTTTGGATATGTGACTTAATCTGTTTGTGCCACAGTTTTTTAAACTCTAAAATGGGGTTCATTATAACATACATTACAGAATTACTGAGAAGATTTTCAAATATAGCATCTGTAAAATAGAACAGGTCCTGCCGCATGGTAAGGACTTAGTAATTACCAGCAATCATTATTACAGCTATGATGAATGATGATGGCCTGTAGTGAGAAGGGCAGTGAATTGGGTGTTTAACACTTGTTTACACTATAGTGAGAGTGTAAATTGGCACAAAGTTTCTGGAGGGAAATTTACCTGTACGCATATACAGTTTTGAAAGTATCAGTTTTCTTTAATACAGTAAAAACCATTTCTAAGCATTTATCCTAAGCATTACAGAGACAATGATTTCTTTCCAAGGATGTTCATTTTAGCATTATTTGTAGATAATCATTAGAAACAACATCTAAAAATGGCAATATAAAAATCATTCAATGGAATATTATATAATAAATAATATTTCTGAATATTATTTAATGTCTTAGAAAATATATAATACGTGAAAAAGCAGAATATTAAATGTTCATGTGGTTGGACTCTAATACTTGTTTTAAAATGTAAATTTTATAAATTGTATATATGCACAAAATTATATATATTGAAAATTTCATACATATATGAAAATCTGAAAAGAAATTAATCAATGTCTTGATTGCACAGGGCATTATTGCAGGTGATTTTTGTTGACCTCTTTATATATTTGTGTTTTCTGAGATTTTTATTATTCTTATTTTATTTTAAACTAATTTTATTAATTAGTTTCAGAATTAGAACAAAAAATCTGATAAAAGTCTCCTTAAGAGCTTTATATATAATTAACAGACGTTCAAGCTAGAGCTGTCCTGTAGTCTCTTACTCTTCCTTCTTTTCCTGACAATTGCTTGTTCAATTAGATGCATTTACAACTTCATGTACAATTGATAACCTTTTGTCATAAATGTGACAATTACCTGCTCAGCAACCTTGACACCAGTTTAGTGGCCAAACATAAGTGTAACTCATCTCCACTTCAAAATACATAACATTTACTTGTAATTTATTGAGAATATACTATACACCAGACATCGTTAAATATTTTGCATACATTACTCACTTCCATTTTTATAATCATCCTGTGAATTAGGTATAATATTCTCTATTTTATAGAAGAGGGATTTGAGGCCTCTAGAGATTAACTTGTCCACAGGTACCCAAATTCCAATACTGGAATTTGATGCCAAATTAATCTGACTCAGAGACTAAGATTTAACCCCTGCGTATGTTACCTCTCAACAAATGCCTTGTGTGTACCTGGCTTCTTTTCTTTGCTCTCATTATTGGGAAGAAGAAAAAACTATTCCAAAGTATAATCTAAGATTTATTGGTGTCTGAAAGTTAGTATAAAATAACCTGGAATTTAACAACTGTGGGTAATACATAAACTAGACAACCATGCTAAACAGGAGATTAGTTGTAGACATTTTGCTAAAGACCGTACATTTACCAAAAAATAAAACTAAAATAGAATAATCAAATATAGGAAATGTATGGCAAACCTTAGTAGTATTTTTTATAAGAAAAAATGTAAACAAAAAAAAAACTGTGTTTCATATGAGGATTCATTTCTTAACAATGGAAATGTTTCTTAGTTTTGGTTTTGGTTTTTGTCTTTACAGTGATAATTGGCTGCAATTGGCCATCCAGAGGGAGTAAGGGTTAGACACCATTTCCTCATTTGTATAACGAAAGGGTATTTTATAATCTCAAACAGGGCTTAATTTTATCAGTCTATGATTCTGTTGTTACTAGAACACCATAGCTATACAGTAAATATTTAAAGAGTGAATACATATCTTTCAGTTATTTCTTAATCCTATGTATTCTTCAAGGCCTAGCTGAAGCCTCACCTCCATGAAGTCTCCTTTGATTACTCAAACTGTCCGAACTCATAAATAGTACAGTAATTACATGTTATCTTTAAACATTTCTTAATAATTTCACATATGGAAGTCATTTTAAAATAAGTTATAAATCAATTTGACAGAGACAGGTTTTCAGCCCATAATTTCATATACTCCTTGGGTTCTGCCACAGTGTTGCTCTCACAGTTGATGCTTAGCCAATTCTTACTGAATGCAGAGTAAATTTGAATCTGCATCTAGATTCAGAATTTCTTATGTCAGGATATTTCTTTTATCAAAGTGAGGTTCCTCAGATTGCAGTCCAGGTCTTCTCCATACCTTCTGTTATTTGATCATCATCTTCATCACAGTCATCATCACCTTCATAATCAAGAACATTTACTTGGTCCTTCTGGAATGAATGGCAGCAGCTCATGTTCCATCTTCAAGTGAGATGGGAAACAGCCGGTTATTATTCTCTATATAATAATCTTTTATATATTTAAGGACTGCTCCCAGAGTCTAAGATCATTAACTCTAAAGCTCTTTGAGGGCTTCCCTGGTGGTGCAGTGGTTAAAAATCCGCCTGCCAATGTAGGGGACAACCGGTTCAAGCCCTGGTCTGGGAAGATCCCACATGCTGCGGAGCAACTAAGCCCATGTGCCACAGCTACTGAGCCTGCGTGCCACAACTACTGAAGCCCACGTGCCTAGAGCCCCTGCTCTGCAACAAGAGAAGCCACCGCAATGAGAAGCCCGCCCACCACAAAGAAGAGTAGCCCCCGCTCACCACAACTAAAGAAAGCCCGTGCACAGCGACGAAGACCCAATGCAGCCAAAAATAAATAAATAAATATATATATATATTTTTTTTTTTAAAAAAGAGCCTTGAATGTTGGACAAGGTCAATTGACGCAAAAGAGGGAATGAGAGGAATGACTGAGAACATGTTATGGGGAGAGGAGGGATTGTGTGTTACCAAAGTGCTACACATCTCTCCACCAAGTGTAATGCAGCAAGCAAGGGCAGGAGAAGACGAGCTGTCAGTCTCTTGGTGCACATCATTTATCATGGGTCCTCTTCTGTCTGCAGAGGCAGGGACACCCCTGTTAGAATGCAGAGCTTGTCATTGGACCAATAGTATCTATGCACACTGAGTGCACTTCTGTTCTTGCCAGTTGATGTAGCTAAGAATGACTGTACTTCAGGATTGCGATTTCGCCAATGCTTTTGGAAGTTGAAATTATAATCAAATTCCTGAATATATATTTAAAGAAAATAGATGATTTTCCTCATTCTCCAAAGGGGTAGGGGATAGATTTAGAGCAGTCTTTTAGCAGTCATTGTTTACATTTAAAAATACCTAAAATTGGTAGTATAACCCGGGCACAGGACCAAGTTTTGACAAATTAGATAAAGAATTAGAGACCACCTTGAAAAATAGGCATGGGATTTCCACACTAAGCTGCATACTTCTAGGAGTAATCATTTTGTGTCACCACTCACATATCTATTCACAAAGAGGTAGTTGTTTCTGGAAGATGGCATCAAAAAGCAAAGGCCAGCTTGAATAAAAATCCAAATTTGGTCACCATCCTCCTCTAAATAGAAAGGAAACCACATAACTTCAGCTTTGAAAATTGCCTCTCCTTTCTTAGTTTCTTTGGCCAAAGTCTGAGCTACATATTTCTTAACTGTATTTCATGTTTACTTCTTTCTACATCTCCTTTTCATTTGATTCAAGAACATATAGCTCTCTATGTATGAAGTCTTACTTGTTTTTTGGTTTTTAGCCAAGGAAATTTAATTAAATTAATCTGGAAAATGGAAAGCTGAGGCCCATAAGGGCAGTAATAAATACTAAAAATATTGATAATAAGAAGGATGTAAAAATATTCTGATTTGGGGGTAGAGGGAGTTAATTATACTTGGAGGGTCTTAATTAATTAATTAATTAATTCTTGGTAGTCATTCCTCTTTTTTTTTCTCATTCCCTTTGCTCAGGTACTGAAAAATATTCTTTGGCCAGAATGCTGAAGCTGAAGCAGACAGACAGATTTTTCCATCTCCTATACTTTCTTTAGTCATTACTCCTTCAGTAGGAATTGGTGTCAGCAGGCAGTGTTCATGAGCAGCAGATTTCCTGGGACAGTTCCAGTTTCAAAGAGGTTCTGTTGTCTTTCATAAACATATAAATGCAGTTTACAGCATGTAATCTGATTCAGGGATTGGAAAAATAAAGTCCCTTTTCATGGTGGGTATTAGTCAATTGATTAATCAATATGTATATTTGTATATATGTATGTTATATGTTGGTGTTTAAAAAACTATATATTGTATGTATGTATATATACATGTATATGTCTATATATATACACAGCTATACATACATACAGCTGATTCTCATTCTCATTAGTTTTGTTCTGTGAAGCTCTTGCAAACACTGAATTAGCAAACACTGAATCATTGCTCCTAGGGAAATACACAGGTTTCTGAAAGCCTCCAATCACAACATTCTTGTCAATTGATCAATACATAGCCTTGTTTCATGCATATTTCTGTTTAAAGATGCCTTTTTAATATATACTGCTGAATCATTAACATTGAACTCAAGACCCACAGCATTGTAATTCATGCTTGAATGAAGCTTATCTAACAGATATTTTCTTTGTAAGTCACATCACAGCTTTCTTGCACTTAGAACACTAGACAGCTCTTGAGCACTACCCTTGGGGGTTATTTTAAACTGTGAAATCAACAAAAAGCACAAAAATTCAAAAAAGGTAGCACTTAATGGACCATGAAACAGACACTGGTTTACAGTATGGGAGCTGAAACAAGAAGGAAGAGTATCATCTTCTTTGACTTTAGCTGGGATTGTGCGTCAGGTAATTCAAATTTTTCTTCACTCTGTGCATGTCTGCAAATAACCATGAAACTCCTCAAGTGTTGACTTTATGGTTACAAATAAATTTTAGCAATTAGCCAAATTTACAATACAGAATCCACAAATATGAGGATCATTTGTATACATGTGTGTGTGGTGTGCAAATGTGTATGTATATGTATGCTTGTCTCATCTAAATTAATTGCAGAGGAGCAATTTGCAAAAATACTTTAACAAATTTACAAATCTAAAAGCCTAAATGGGCAATACTAGTAATTTCCTGGGCCATCCTAAGATAAGGGGAGATTCAGCCTGACCATTTACCTTCTATGTCTCTATTTACCACTGCTGAGTAAAGACACTGATCCTCAGAAATATGGCACTGAGACCTTTAGTTCTTAACAAGATGGAGTTGTAATCCTTCCACATGATTTCTTTGCCCACTCATTAACATTGTGTTCTAGCCTTGATATTCCCACAAAAAGAGAGATTTGGTACTCTCCACATACCCCACCTGTCTCTCTTCTGTGTTTTCTTCACATTTAATACACTTGTCTCCACCATATTACAAGCTGGAGAAACACCACTATTATATACACAGCATTGCTTATTACTTGTGAACTTTCATTTTAAAAAAGGAAAGTACATTGAAGCTAAAGGCCAGTCAAGTATGACTACCACCAACAGATGGTGTTAATGTTTACTTATATAGCACTTTGTTCTAACCAAGAAGTTGAATCTGAGGAGAGATTTTCAGAACCTAATATGTATGCCAGTAGAGCAGCTTCTATATTTGTGTGTCCGTCTCCTCCACTTGGCTGTTATTCTGAGGGCAACAGTGGCATTTTACTAATTGTTGTAGGCTTCATGTGTATCACTGTATCTGACACTGTATAGATAGCTCTCAATAAGATATAATTTGTATTAACTAGAGTAAGGTATTATCATTGATTGCAAGAAACTTACATTTCAGTAATGTGAAGAAAAAGGAGAATATATTGAAATATTAAGAGTTATAATGGAGAGGAAGAATTATTGGTGAGTTTTATTTTCTTCTTTATGTTTGTATATCGTCTAATTTTCTTACAATAAACATGGTATTATGTTTCAATAAGATGGTAAAAAATTTTCTGAATTGAAAAACAGAAAGCAGAAATATTTATTTTTGCAAAATTCACAGTAGTGTCCCCTCTTTCATCAGATATGAGCATGTAGAGCAAGAGCATTATAGACAGAAGATGCAGTGTTTGCAAAATCTTTGCTTGTGTAAGGAACTGGAAGGAAGAAAATGTGGCAAGAATATGAGGACGAGAAGGGGAGAGACAATCTAGTGCCTACCATATCACATTGTGTCTACCACTCTGTTGGCTGCTAAGTGGATTGGATATCAGAGTAAGGATTGGCGAGAGAGAAGAGAGAGGGTCAAGAGTGTCTCTTTAGCTTTGGCTTGTAAAATTGGATGAATGGGGGTGCTGAACTAGGCTCTCCTGAAATGTTTGTTTAGGAATGTCTTACATTCAGTCCTGATATGTTGAGTTTAATCTGTCTTCAAATAGAAATGTAAAATGAGCAACTGCCTGTTAATAATAATAATAATAAAATAATAAAAATAATAAATGACAAGTAACACTTATGTAGCCCTTATTTTTTGCTGGTCATTATTGTAAGAGCTACATATTCATTTAATTCTTCCAACAAACCCAGGAGATTTGTTTATTATTAACTTCTTTTTACAGATGAGGCACATAGAAGTGTGTGTGTGTGTGTGTGTGTGTGTGTATTGACGTGGCGTTCAGTGGCAAGATGGTGGGGAAATGAGCGAGCAGAGGATCAGAGTATTGAGCAGGATTGCTAAACAGCTTTGATGGCTCCTTTGAGGCTAGTGAACTCAAATTTATAATACCAATAGATGATTTATAATAATACCAATAATACCACTTGGCTACTGGAGTGAAGACAGAGAAAAAGCAGAGAGTAGGCAGCATAAGGCTTGAGGTTTTGCTCACGAGGTGTGATGAAAAGACAGAAGAGCAAAGGAGTTTAAGAATGTTACTGAAATACAGTATGATAAGAAAATGGAAAAAAGATGGCGCTGATGATTGGCAGAAATTGAGGAGTCAGTAGATTTCCTTTTAGCCAATCTGGAGTCCCCACAGAATCCTTAAAGGTCTGGAAATATGATCGCTTTATGTGATGTAAGCTTATGATCTGCCTTAGCTTAATCTCATAAAAATACTATCAACTTGCTTGAACTCCAGAAAATCATGATTTTTCTCAACCACTAAATCCTGACCCAGTTGTTTCTCTTTAGGTGCCAAGGATCTCAATGATGTCTAATCCCCAGAGGTTTGTGCTTTGTAAGCCCAATAAATCTTAACCCAATAAATCTATTCACAATTAAGATACGTTCTCATATTTATTAGCCTTTCACTTTAATTGAAGGTTTATTCCTCTCTGTGTATCTTTAGAAAAGTGGAAGTCAAAACTATAAATCTAAACATTAAATAACGAGCCTTTTCTTTAGGCTCATATGTTGGCAAAATTATTGCTGAGGTAGCTTAAATAAATAATGATTACGATTAACAAATAGCTTTGGGCAACACAATCTTCGAGAACACCTCTGTATTTTCAGGATCAATGGCCCATCACTAGTGAGATATCTAGAAAAATGTTTGGGTCTAGGTGGGGAAAGAGGTAAACTGGAACCCTCAAGCTGAATGGCACTGAAAAGAAAAATGTATCACAATTTTATGATTGTCCTATTCTTTGGATTTTCTTAGGCTCACCAAATCAATGTGAGGAAGAACGTCCCTAACTTGCACTACTGTGTAATCAAAATTATTTGCTTGCACATTTTTGAAACTGTAAATGATTCTGACCTTTGCTAAAGTATTATGAGTAGAAAGGAAAACTGTCCCTTTAAAACTTGCCTCTTGATGTTAATAGAGACTTCTCCCACCTCCATGCCAGACTCCATTTGTTGTAATGTTGAATTGAAGTTTCCAGGTGAAATGAACAGCTGCCAAGCTAGCCTTTCAAGAGCTGCCTTTGGGAACATGATACTTTATTATCCATGTTGTGCCATTCTATGCTGAGTAGTAGTTAAAATTATCAGAGGTCTGACTAAATGATCTGTTTCAAGGTCTATTTTCTCCTTAGCTAGTAGAGTAACTTCAGGCTGTTCCATCCATTTGTTCTTCCTCAGGGCACAAGAAGCCAGCCAGTTGACTGAAACTAAAGTCTCTCACCTGTTTTCTTCTTTTTCTTTTTTTTTTTTTAGTCAATTTGTAAACTGAATTCAGTCTCTAATAGGTTTATCTAAAACCAAGCTTTTGGTTTTCCTGGAAACATGTCTTCTTTCACTAGTTAAGAATATTTTCCACTTGTTTTTGAGTTTAAAAGTCTGTCAGTTTCCTGTAGCCAGTGATCAAGGCAGTTAGTATGTTTTTGTTTTGTTTTGTTTTAACCCCTCCAGACTCCAGATCTGATTGATTACAGAACAAATTTTACCATTATTCAGAAGTCCAGATCTATTTCTTTCTGGCAGAACATAATTACCTCTTAAAAGCTTAAGGAAAGATGTGATAATCTTCAAAATTTGGCTTGTTCATCAAATCAAATGGCTTTTATTAAGCAACAGTTTGAGTTGAGTACAAATGAATCAAAAACATATTTTAAATAATAAGGGAAAACGCCTTTGGAAAACCATATATTGGGTCTTTCCAAAAGCAAAACAACTGAAAATTTGTTGTGGTGTTTGGCAAAATTAAGGACATGTATGAGTTTTGGGGAAGAAATGGAAAGAAGCCAGTTTTCTGGGAAGAAGACTTTGAGTGATCTCTTGTAAAGACATAGGATAACTGTAAATATCTTTCTTATCTCCAAGACTAGTGACAGAGAAGGTTATGGAAACTCGCCTCCCTACATATAGAAGAACTCTATTAATTAACTTGAGGTGCAATTGGATTTTTAAAATAAATTTCCTACAATGCAATGCAAGACTGGAGGGAATGGAATAATACTAGTATTCTAGAGACTATGACAGGCACTGAAAGGGGCTAATTTGTGTCAGGGCCTCATTCAATACTCCCAGACACTATTTAAAGTAACCTATATTCATCCATGTAGCTAGAAATGGGTATTTCCCCTTGCCTTCTCATAGCTTGTAGACTGTACACTGGAAGAGCCCTTATATGTCCTCTATCGTGATTGTAATTTGATCTCAGAGTATAGGTCAGTTTCTCAAAAAGGGTCTTTTTCTGACTTTCTCTATCAAAATTATGTCTCCCTCTCCAATAGTTGCTTTCTCATAGAACCTGTTTATTTTCATTTCTAATCTTTATTACGACTGGTAATTTAACACTTATTTATAATACTTGTCTAATGTCTACCATCGCATTAAGCTCTTAGTTGTGACTGTGTTGTACCCCTCCTGTGCCTAGACTAATACCCTCACAGCCTCACCTCTGATTTCAGCCACTTATCTCATGATGATGAGTTTCTTGCCTCTGGAGGTCTTTCATTTTACCCCTTGACCTTCTCTTATGCTGCAGTCTTTATGGGACCCACTCATCAAGCAGGTGTTTGCAACCTGGAATGCAGGGAGCGAATGTCCTCAGGGAGAACTTTCATCCAACAAGGTCCAGAGCTGATGGAGAAATGCTTTGGTATATTCTCGGGCTGGCAATGCTGAACTATTGGACTCATGTATAGAGTGCCAGACTTACAGCTGGCTCTAGTAAATGCTATATAATTGTGAATGTAGACCATTTGCCCATGTGCGTCGACCAAAGTGTTCACATGCACACCGGAAAGGTCTGATTTTCTTCTTAAATGTAATTAATATAGGTCCCTGTTTTTGTAGAAATTGTTGTATTGTTGAATTTTGAGTCCTCAGAGTGTGTCAAAATGGTTTAGTTTGCACTGCATCTAGGGTTCTTTGGCCCTTTCTCAATTGATCAGTTGATCTCACTCTCATATTGTCTTTTACTGGACTCTGTTTCCAGATTCATGCTCAGAATTCTCCTTTTCTGACAATATCTGAGCTAGTTCTTGCTCCTCAGTTCCTGGTGGAGTCATGGAGACCCAGGAATATCCCCCTTGTTCTGGAGTTTGGTTCATTCACCACCTCTTCCCACTGGATTCTGACAAAAACATCCATCTTTAGCACTCCTCTGTCTCATAATCCTCTTTCAAAGAATCTTTATTTTTTTCTCAAAATTTCACAGGAAGCCAGCATCTAGGTTTACAGATACCTCCCTAATAAACTGTTGTCTCGAGAGCTTGAGAATTCAAACCAGCTGACTTGAAATTAGTATTTCTATTCCAGAACCAAAATTGTTTAGAGATTTTCAAAACCAATTCTACCTTTGAATTATGACCTGAAGCAGAAGAGTAATCAAGGTGTCTGGCTTTAGAACCTAAGGGTCACTTGCTGCAGACAGGCAGCTCAGAGTTCTAAGGAAAACAAATGCCCCTCTCATGGTCCCAGGAGGAGAGCACAGCACAGTAGACCTAATGGGAAGCGGTTTGAATTTGAAGTTCAAATCCAAAGCTTCCATGTCAAGCTTAGAAGAAAAAAAACTATTCACCAGGTCAGGTACGTTATAATAAGCCTTGAAGATTACAAGTTAGTTTTTCAGGAAGTTGAATACTTTTTCCCTGTCAGGCATGAAATGATTAGTAAACTATCCAATCCCTATTTGAAATATAGGAGGGTGGGAAATTCCATGTAAAATGTAATGAAGTGGCTATCACCCCTATTTTATTGATGAGGAATCTGAGGCACTAAAGGATTAAATACCTTGCTCAAAGTCAGAAATTTAAAAGCTGGTAGAGATGGGATTCAACCCAAGGATTATTTAATTTCAAAAGCCTCACTTTTGCTATAATAGCACGCAGCATCTGAGCCAAAATAAGCTAAAAACAAAAAAGATTTTGTTCAAATGTATAACTACTTGAAAAGTAATATTTTACTTATAAGGAATATCACATATCTTCTTCCTGGCTGTCAAGTTAATGTCGTATCAGAAAGCAAAAAATATTACCTGCATTGGAATGGCTTATATTTTTCTTTACATCACACACCTAAAAAGTATAGCACAGGCGTCTAAAAGTGGAAGATGGGGAACAAAGTATCATTTACTATAATTTTTATTTCTTCAGTTGTGATTCTTCTCTATCATCTTGGTGGCAAAGTTTTACATTCATTTCATAAACCCTAAAAGTGTAATGTGGGATTGTGCTGAGGTGAGTAGATGTGGTCCCTGAAATGTGTTAAGTCCTGTTCTCTGGTTTTGAAACCGAGTGGGGCCCTGTGGGGCTCACGGGCATGGAGGCTTTTTTTGTCCCCCATTTCTTGCAGGCAAGACTCCAGCCTCCATGACCTTCCCTGAGTTCCAAAGGGCAGATTCAAACAGTTGCTAATCAAGGGAGGAGTAGCCAAGAAACCACCTGAGGCAAGGTTAAAGGGAGCAGAGAAGCTCATAGAGATTAGGAGACCACCTGAGATGAGATTAAGGGTGTGCACTGCCCCCCCCAACACCACCCTTGATCTATTGCTATAAAAACCCTCATATAATCCTCCCGGGTTGGGACACACAATTTTGGAGGACAGGAGCCCACTGTATTCCCCTTTGCTGGGCAAAGCAATAGAGCTATTCTTTTCTACTTCACCCAAAAACTCTGTCTCTGAGGTTCAATTCGGCAGCAGGGTACAGAGGCTGAGATTTTGACATCAATTTCCTCATATAAGAGAAGCAATTTCTACTGCTAATGAAAAAGCATGGAACGTAGATGGTAACCAGAGGCATTTTTATTTCTATTTCCCATTCTCCCTTTAAAATTTTATTTAAAGGGTTATATTCCTCCCCTGCCCCTCAATGAAAACTTGGGCAGGCTCATTATTTTTCTGTTCCCATTCAGATTGAAAATGAACAAACAAAATAGTCATTTTGTCATAAAAACTCATAATTCAGAAATTCAATAAAATTAATATCCATTTCCACATAAGAGTTAAAATTCTAAATTTGACTTAGTGGTAAATCTCTGACTTCAGTTGGGGGTTGATGGTTGGGGAAATGGATGAAGGTGATCAAAAGGTACAAACTTCCAGTTATAAGATAAATAAGTTCTGAGGATGAAATGTATAGCATGGTGACTGTAGTTAACAAAACTGTAGTATATATTTGAAAGTTGCTAAGATAGTAGATTTAAAGAATTCTCATCACAAGAAAAAAAGTTACAACTATGTGAAGTGATGGATGTTAACTAAACTTAGTGTGGTAATCATTTTGCAATATATACATGTATCGAATCATGTTGTATACCTTAAACTAATACAATGTTATATGTCAGTTTTATCTAAAAATCCTGGGGAAAAACTCAATATGGTTTAGTTTAAAAAAATCACAGCATTATCTGTGGGGTATGTGTTGTGGAAATAGAGACCATCCCCCCCCCAAAAAATCTCTGATTTAATCTACTTCATGCAGAAAGCCTACATGGGGAGGGGTGTGAGGTACTTCTATTCTCTGCTTTCTTCATGTTCTCATTCTCGATTTTCCTGCTAGGGTGAGGGTTGAGGTAGGTGAGTCTAGAGGTCTATAGGCCAGTTATTACTTGTTTCACTTGTTAGCAATATGGGCCTGGCAGATAGCTAAAGTTAGTGATCCTGAGTGGGCCTAGCTAATGATGAAAGCTAGATCTATCTCTTATGGGTGCTTTTGTTGGTACTTCAAAGGTTGTCTGCTTGGCATCTCTTTCCTGCAATTTTCATTAATTAGCCAAACATATCTATCTCCCAGATGGTCTCTTGTAACCTCTAACTCAGCCCCTGGGCATCCAGCCTTTCTCTTGAGGTCCCTGTACCCCTCTGAAAGGCCGTAGTGGTCAGAACCAAGAGAACTCTACTTACCACACCTCTACTGACCAGACCTGGTCAGTGGAAAACACTCCTACAACATTTGGGGTTTCAGGATGATCTTACTGCTTTAGCACTAAACTGACTCTACCACCAAGGATGTTAGTCTGCCTGACCATTGCTTTCTACATTTCCAGGGATCTAATTAGACTCCCACTGTAGTCCACTTTAGCTTCTTCAGGCAAGTCAGGCACTGCTCTCTATCTTTGGACTGCAGGGAATATATCTCAAAACACTCTGAGTCATCCCCTTATCAAGGATGTTATCCAAAATTTATAAATAAGGCAAAAAGATTACCATGTGCCCTTTCAAATTCATATGAGCATTGTCTGACTAGCCTGTCCAAAGGTCATCTGTCACTCCAGAATAAGCTAACATTTTTGACTTACTATTTACTATTAGGTCTTAGATTCTGAAAAGTTAGGTACAAACTTACAGAATATTGATCAGCTACAAATTCGTTTTGACCAATAGGGATGGAAATGATAATTTTTTAGAGAAGATTGGTGATTTCTATGGTTATAATTTATTTATTTTTATGGTCCTATGGGACATTACACAATTTTCTAACTTTGAAATAGTATCTGGCATTTATTTATATATAAAAATATATAAATACATATATTATTGTTTTGTTATCAGGCAGTTATACTCATTAAGGAGTTAAATAAGCTATTGATGTAGATTCACTGTTTATTCGTGGGAGAGTTAACTCTTTGAAAATTATATTTTGATGCCCTGGAAGCCCATGTTCTATGTTCAGAGTTAGAAGGTGGTGCCTCACTTCTCATCACTTGAAAAGAGGGTGGTGAGAGTTCAGCAAAGTAACAACTCTTTCTAAAGAACTGTGTTCACCAGTCTGTTTCACAATATCCTTCCCTCACACTCTGGTCCCTTATTATATTCATGAAGTAAATGTAAAGATTCATGATTCTGGGAACAAGTTTTGGATCATTTCCTTTGAAAATTAGAATATGGAAGGTTAGTTTCTCATTTACATTTGACTCCCTAATAAACTATTATATTGATACCTCAGTCAGTCAGTTGTGGAGCACAGGCTCTAGGCATGAGGGCTGCAGTAGTTGTGGCACGTGGGCTCAGTAGTGTGGCTCATGGGCCTAGTTGTTCCTCAGCATGTGGGATCTTCCCGGACCAGGGCTTGAACCCATGTCCCCTGCATTGGCAGGCAGATTCTTAACCACTGCAAGACCAGGGAAGTCCCGGCAGTATTCTTTGAACATCACATTTTCACAATATTTATGTCTAGAAACTTCTAAAAGAGGTCAGTATGAATTGGCCTAGCTTTCATTACCTGTGAAGCTGAGAATTGTTTGCTATTTATATTAAGCAGGTACAAGGTAGGTGCTAAAGAAGGGCATAGATTAGAGAAAGTGACCTAATCTCAAATGCTGTCTTCTTATATATGCAACAACACCATTTTGTTTAAAGTTAATTTGTAAAACATCAGACTTCCTACATAAAACCTTTATCAAAAATGCCTTCTGAGATCAGTTATAAATGATCAACTAGTGAATCACTTATCTGATTGAGGTTATGTGAATTCCTGTACAGTTCACAACCTCTCACCTTGTTTTAATGTCAGTTATGGAGATGGGCTCCAGTAACATGAAAAGTACTATGACATGTATCTGCGTATGACTTGAAAACTTAAAATAAATGCAACACATTTCATTTAACACAGGCTCTGAACAGAGTGGAAGTATTTGCAATTACTGACTAAAAGGAACTGACAAGAACTTCCAGGTTGGGATTATCCTCGCTCATTGTATTTCACTTTCAGATGATTAAGACTTTGGAAAGTGATGAGGTCAGCATAGGCAAGCCCAAACTGGTTGAGATCTTTACTAATCTTTGGGAACATAAGATGATGTCAACTCAACGATTTCTACAAAGTTTCAAACTTTTTTTTTTAATATTTGAATTTTATTTTTTTATACAGCAGGTTATTAATTATCTATTTTATACATATTACCATATACATGTCAATCCTAATATCCCAATTCATCACACAACCACCCCCCCACCTCCACTTTCCCCACTTGGTATCCATATGTTTGTTCTCTACATCTGTTTCTCTATTTCTGCCCTGCAAACTGGTTCATCTGTACCATTTTTCTAGGTCCCACATATATGCATTAATATATGAGATTTGTTTTTCTCTTTCTGACTTACTTCACTCTGTATGACAGTCTCTAGATCCATCCATGTCTCTACAAAGGACCCAATTTTTTCCTTTTTATAGCTGAGTAATATTCCATTGTATATATGTACCACATCTTCTTTATCCATTCATCTGTCAATGGGCATTTAGGTTGTTTCCATGACCTGGCTATTGTAAATAGTGCTGCAATGAACATTGGGGTGCATGTGTCTTTTTGAATTATGGTTTTCTCTTGGTATATGCCCAGTAGTGGGATTGCTGGGTCATATGGTAATTCTATTTTTAATTTTTAAGGAACCTCCATACTGTTCTCCATAGTGGCTGTTTCAATTTACATTCCCACCAACACTGCAAGAGGGTTCCCTTTTCTCCACACCCTCTCCAGCATTTGTTGTTTGTAGATTTTCTGATGATGCCCATTCTAACTGGCGTGAGGTGATACCTCATTATAGTTTTTTTTTTTTTTTTTTTGCGGTACACGGGTCTCTCACTGTTGTGACCTCTCCCGTTGCGGAGCACAGGCTCTGGATGCGCAGGCTCAGTGGCCATAGCTCACGGGACCAGCCGCTCCACGGCATGTGGGATCTTCCCAGACTGAGGCATGAACCCATGTCCCCTGCATCGGCAGGCAGACTCTCAACCACTGCGCCACCAGGGAAGCCCCCTCATTGTAGTTTTGATTTGCATTTCTCTAATAATTAGTGAAGTTGAGCAGCTTTTCATGTGCTTCTTGGCCATCTGTATGTCTTCTTTGGAGAAATGTCTATTTAGGTCTTCTGCCCAGTTTTGGATTGGGTTGTTTTTTTTAATATTGAGCTGTTTATATATTTTGGAGATTGATCCTTTGTCCATTGATTCATTTGCAAATATTTTCTCCCATTCTGAGGGTTGTCTTTTTGTCTTGTTTATGGTTTCCTTTGCTGTGCAAAAGCTTTCAAGTTTCATTAGGTCCCATTTGTTTATTTTTGTTTTTATTTCCATTACTCTAGGAGATGGATCAAAAAAGATCTTGCTGTGATTTATGTCAAAGAGTGTTCTTCCTATGGTTTCCTCTTAGAGTTTTATACTGTCTCGTCTTACATTTAGGTCTCTAATCCATGTTGAGTTTATTTTTTTGTAGGGTTTTAGGGAGTGTTCTACTTTCATTCTTTTACACGTAGCTGTCCAGTTTTCCCAGCACAACTTATTGAAGGGACTGTCTTTTCTCCATTGTATATCCTTGCCTCCTTACAAAGTTTCAAACTTTTTAAAAAGTAAAAATATTTGTTAATTGCAAACACCAGGATCCCAAGTTGATTGATTATCATTATAGTGCTATATTTTCTGGTTTTCTGGGAAAATACTAAATACAAAATGGCCCACCACTGTACTATTTTATGTTCAGGCCCTGCAATCTTTGAAATGCTTAAAATGAAAGTTGTAAAATGCAAGTCTGAAAGAGAATTCATTGTGCCAGAATTGACAGAGGGCAGCAGAAAACTTACAAGCTGTCCTCTAGTAGATTCAAAAAGTAATTAATTGCAGCTGCTGTTTTGCAGCAAGCTGGGGAAATGTCACCAAATACAGAAAACTCCAAAAAGAATGACAAGGCCTTCCTGTAATTTTCCCAGCCTAAACGAAAATGAGATGAATGCATTGTGACTGCTGTAGGTAATGAGACTTTGTAAGATTATTATAAATAGGGTGCATAATTAGTGTTCTGCAGTGCAATAAGCATTTTGTGTTTTTTGTGAATTTGGAGTAGGCCCCAATGGCTTGACAAAACTTTCACTCTCCCTAAACTAGGCAAACATCTTGACTTCAGACACTGCCTTCAAATACACTGACTGTCAATTACTTGTGAAGATGAATTTAGAAAAGAATCAAAGCAGTAACTATAAGAAGAATTAACAGTGAGTGAGTGACTACCATGTGTCAGCAATGAGTTATTCATTTTACAAACTACGCATTACAGGTATTATCTAATTTAATCTGCATTAGGCAACTATTGTTATTCTCTTTCATAGATGAGAAACTGAGGTCTGGAGAGGTAAACTTGACCAATATTTATAGATAACAAATGATATTTGAACCCAGGCTGTCTAATTTAAAATCCTTGATTCTCTAAGTTATAACATCTTACTTTCCACAGATGTCTTCAATGTATGGAAATTTGTATTGTGTATTTTTTCCTTTGAGCTGTTCTTTAGAGTGATGTTTGCTATGCATTTTAGTGAAAAATATTCCAGAAGAGCAAATGCATTTACTATAGAGAGGCCAGTGATGGCAGCCATTACAAAGGAAAAAAAAAAAAAAGCCGTGTTGAAATTGTTAATTGATGAGAGTCAGGCACCATCCATCACTCTGTACTTGTATTTGCAAAGGTGAACTCATAAATATCCAAAAGTTTTCATTTATTTTTGGTAAGAATTAAAAATAGAAAATAGGAGGACTAAAAAGAATTTTACTATCTGATTTTAAAATGAAAGGAAGCCATCATCAGCTTTGAAGAATGTCAGTAAAGAGGAAGAAATACATAACTTTTTGTAGAGATAAAGTGGTACTTTAGTTTACAAGTATATCATAACCAAAGACATCTTGAAAACGGTGGTGTGAACTAGGATCTGTATAGTTGGGGACTTGTGGGAAAGGGAATACAGGGAAAGAGGGTAGGCCAGATTTCTGAGGAACTCCTTCCTCTGGATTAATTTGGGTATAACCTAAATTGATGTACAAGAAGACCCAAGGCACAATGGCTTAAGCATTATAGAAGCTTACTTTTCTTTCACATACTAGTTAAGAAGTCCATGGCTGCTAGGGAAGCTCTACCATCCTCATGATACACTTTCATCTCTGGATCCCTGGCATCTGCATCTGCCATCATACCTATTTGCCAGCCAATGGTAAAGAGGAGAGGGACAAGGAGAGAGCAGACTCATTCCCGTTTAAGAGCAAGATCCAGAAGTGGCCCACATACCACTGTAGCTTAAAACTTAGTCATCTGACCACAAGGGTGCCTGGGAAATGGAATCTTGTTGACCGGCTGTGTGCTCTGCTGACTCTAGAAGGAGAGTTTGAATCTTTGTGGACAACTATCAATATTTGCCATACTCAGCCAGGGAAGTAAGGAACCTAGGTGGCTGA
This sequence comes from Mesoplodon mirus, assembly GCF_964341445.2. Classification (NCBI taxonomy): domain Eukaryota; kingdom Metazoa; phylum Chordata; class Mammalia; order Artiodactyla; family Ziphiidae; genus Mesoplodon; species Mesoplodon mirus. The sequence continues at coordinate 99,539,099 of NC_138979.1, read as the reverse complement.
GCCCTAGGAGATATCATGGTCCAATTGTTGAGTTAGGGATTTCCCTGTCTCCTCAAATTCCCTCTCCTGTTTCTCGATACCTCTCCTCTTTGCCCTAACTACCTCTGGAGGATTGCAAAGTAGAGGAAAGAAATACATTGTTGTTAAGTATGCAAGGTGATGTTTTGGTAGTGAAATCCCATCATTCATCATTCCACCTTTCTGGGGTAGATGACATTCAAAAAAAGAAAAACAAAAAACCAATAGCTAAATGGGAGATAAAGAGCCAATATTATTTATGCCAGCCAAGCAGATTACATAAACAAGTGTAGGGCTTTTCTGGATTTATTTTGTATTTTCTTTTCCTTCATGAAACATCAACCTGCAAGTCAAAGTATACTGTCCTAATCCTTCCCATTTGGGGGATCTGTGGAATTGACTCTGAATCTTTTTATTCTACAAGTCAAACAGACAAGAATGGAAACTATGCTTCACACACAACCCTTCTACCCCCGTCTGAGATGGAACTGAAAGTGTGAAGAGGCTGGTGGGCTCTGCCCAGTGTGTGCCTACCTCATGAATTCCACACACAGAAGAGAGAATGCTGCATTTGGGTGAAAGCACTGGAAGCAAAAGACCACTGTTGGTTGGGGGCCTTTTATGTTACATTCAGTACTTAGCTCTGACTAATCACTTCAGCTTTTCCTCCTTTTGGGGAGGTACTAATGGGTAGAAAGAGAAAGAAGTAGTAAAGGCAGAATTTTCTTTCTCTCCAGGTTGAAGGTATAAAAAAAGATGAAAAAATAACCCACTAGTTACTGTGGAAGAAAGTACAACAACAACAAACCATGTATTCACTGGTTAATTTGTCCCCTTCCACCAAAGTGGTAATTCAAAGAGAAATGTTTAAAACAAAAGGATTTCAGGATGACATAAAATAGACAGGCCCAGCTATGGTTCTATATATGGTAGCAACCTAGAGGAAACAAGACACAAAGATGGAAACATATACATACATTCTCTTCTTGGACGTAGGAGGAAACAAGTTAGATAAAACCTGGATAATAAGAACTTGTGGTCTGGATGTGTTGTTTTCTAAATGGGATGAAGAACTCTCTGCTACCAGCTACCACAGTGGTCATGCTCCTAAGTTCAAGAGAAGCTGTTGCTCCAGCCAAGCATATATTACTTGAGCTGCTCATGTGCACCGCACCCTGAGCTTTGGTTCTAGGCACCCACACAGGAGCTGAGACTTTCCTTTATTCATATCTCAGTAGTTAGATGCTGCTGCTGGAAGAAAAGCTAAACTGTGCCTCTTAACTAGGAAGGGGCTTCTGGTTATTGATCAATCCCTGAATGCAGAGCCTAAATTTAGTGTTTGTGGAATTGTAAGCCTCAGTTTCCCCATTAGTAAAATGGAAATAAGAAGAAGTATTGAAATCATTGGGTTATTATAAAGATAAACTAGCATTATGAATGCCAAGAATTTAACACAATGCCTAATGTGATGTTAAGTGTTGAATACATTATTAAAATTGTTGTTGTTTTACAGATTTGATTTACCACATAGTATGCAAGGTTCTGGGGATCAAACAACAATTAGCATACGTTTTTGCTTCAAAAGGTATACAACCCAACATTGGGAGATAAATATGACAAATATGGGAACAACAGAGTAATACTTGTTCTGTAATAGACATATTTACAGAGTGTGTTACTCATCAGGAGAGATTTTATAGCAGAGGCCCCACGTTTTGCCTAATTTAATTCAACAGGAAAAAGGAAAATTTAGAAACTTTGTTTTACTCTCTAAATCTCTATGATAAGGAGAGTCCCACTTCCAAATTCACCATCTCAGGAAGTTGGATATTACCAATTTATACTATATTCCCATTTCTGCCCCCCACGACCGCCCTCACAGTGGCAAACTATATCTCCTCCTTCACATACTTATGTTTAAAACCTATCTCCATCCCTGCTTTGCATTTGAAGTGTGAATGACATTTCCATGTGTAGTGTTTATAAACACCTAGAAATTATGTACATAAGATGTTCAGTACAGTCTATGACACACTGAAAGGGACTTAGGAAAACTAATAGGATCTCTGAATGACAAAAAAAGCATTTCTGCCTGGAGAGACTTTTTTTCATTAGAAATGCCTCTGCCCCAACAAATGTCCTTTCTGCCTTTCAGTTAAAAAGACAGAGGGACCAGCTGGGGACTATGAAAACAGAGTTGAGTGAGAGCTAGGTTAGGGGCATTAGAAAAAGAATGTGGAGAATCTGGAAACTTTCTGTTCACCAGTTTAAAAGGACAATCATTTAGGACAATCATTGAAAAGAATGCAGTTGACATGCTGAGAATCCTTCACTTTTTAATAAATATCTGATGAAACTTCTTGACTAGAAGTTTTAACTTGCTGGAGAGACTAACAGGAGAAAAAACTTGTGGAGATAGGGCACAGAATGACATGACAATTGCATTGAATTAATACTTGCATACAATGAACAGGAGTTCATTCATCATAGGAGTCAGTGTGGCTAAGTATAAGACCTGGCACATAATAATCTGCCAAAATGCATGAAAGCAAGGATGAGAAATTTGATTAGCCTCCTGGCAATTCCTAGGAAATGAATATTTTCCATAGCTTAGAATTTCATGCCATGTTGTCTATACTTAGTAGGTATTTAAGTTCTTCCCTGGGAAATAGATGCTTTTCTGATTTCCGATCACTCCTGAAACTGGCTTCCCAAACCAGATCACTGTTCTTGCTCTAAGAAATGTGTGCTGAGGTTCATAGGCACTCTTACTTCCTCTGACATTTATGTTTCCTCTAGTGTCCCTTTCCCACATCTCCTGATATAGGACATGTTCAGTGATATGAAATGTGTTGTCTGACAATGTAATCAATAGAGCAGAAACCTGCCTCAAGATGCCCTGGGATCTATGTCTCATATTGATAAAAGGTGTTATTACATTGGGTACTGCTGGGCTGTTGAATCTCTCCATTTTTTATTAATTGCATCTCTCAGCTACACTGGATAGAAAAGAGCTGCTGCTTTATGAGTTTTTTCATTTCCTGAATCTGGTAATGTTTTGGACTCTGAATGGGGAAAAAAAGCAATTCAAAAAAGCAACAGTTGTTGTTTGTCTCATACAATTAAATTCCAGAATCAACTCCAGAGGTGATGTTTTAAGGGGAAGCAGGATATATTGGTCATAAATATCTTTGCCATTTGTTGAAATTGCAGTTCGATTTGGAGATGAAATCTGATAAAGTAAACAGAGAGCTAGACTGGAGTTAGGATACTAGCTTATTGCCTGAGTACTCCTGATGACTTCCTGGGATGCTTTAGCTAAACACATCATGCTTTTCTGCGCTATAGTTTCTTTGTGCGCAAATGTTGATAGCTGTGCCTATTTTAGAAGACAAAAGATTTTTATTTGTAGTTATACATATATAGCAAGGTACTTGATATAAAAACTCTAAATTATAGCCAGGGTACACAGTCTGTGCAGTAAACAGTACCCTATGCTTGGTTTAATGGTTGACTGTCCCTGCCTTGAAAGTTTTAATTCTTTTAAACAAGGGATGCTAATTTTTCCTTTTGTACTAGACCCTGCAAATCAGGCTTGATTATTGCACATTCAATTGTAATGAAGAAAACTGGTAGATATAGATCTCCATACTATAAATTCTTTTTTTAATGATGTAAATTGACAATTCATCCAATGTTTTTAAGGAGAATTTGGTTTAGTTCTTACCTCATAAAAGTACTCAATATTAACTAGTTTATTATAATACTGGCAGGAGTAATTTCTGCTTGATTTTATAAGATACAGACATCATTGTCTTATGGAAAAACTAGCAAAATCCTCTGGAGAAATAAACTTTTACACTTTTGGAAAATACTCCTGGGCCAAGGCAATATTTTTTTGTCTTAGGTACTCTTGAAAAGACTAATCTTTAGGTAGAAACTGTCTTCTATCATCTAACATTCTTATGTGGTCAACAGCCGTCAGGCAGAATCCTAGACACAAGTCAACTCAACAACACCTAGCAGAGTGACTGTGTTTGCCATTGTAAGCTGTAATTAATCAAGTTTTTTTTTCTGAAAATACCTTATTGAGTATGATGAATCAATGACATTAACGACATATATGGGGGTAAGGGGCATACTATGACTATCCAGTTTACTTGTTAAGATAGTTTTCCAATACAAGCCATTGCATTACTTTTGTCATTATTCTTTTTTAACCCCTGTCATATAGAATTAACAAGTTGAAAGTTGTTTCTCAGGAGTTAAGACATTTTGTTGTTTATTTATTTTTTTTTTGTGGGGAAGGAGTGTGGGGTTGTTATTTGTTCAAGTCCATATACATGCAATCTACATATGAACTACTCACAAATGGTACCCTGTTTTATTCCTAGTTTGGGGCTATCACCCTTTCACTTGTTTAGTTGGCCAATCACAAGATTCATGATTTTAAGATAATGTATGGAAGAAAACCCTACTTTAATATATGTGCATTGTCATTATATTCCTTCTGTCATACACAGAAACACGTTTGCCTCAGGTAGTATATTATAGTTTGTTTGGAATACAAGCATTGTAAAAAGACAGCGTAAAAACTGTTTTAAGTGCTATGACAATATATAGATTAAGTCTATATTTTTAATTAAAAATATCGAAGGGATACCTAATTTAGACTGGAAGAGCAAGGAAGGAAACCACATTTAAGCTAATAACTGAATGATATTAGCAGCTAGCTTGAACCCACAGTTTAACCTTAAAGATAGCCTGGAAGCAAAAGGTGCAAACCAGAGAATAGATAAGTGGAGTGAATATGATGAAAACCATAGTCTGGTCAAATATGAAGAAAATGTAGTAATTGAGGTTAAGGAGAGACCTAGCCTTTAAGGAAAACATTACAAACAGTAGTTAATGGAAGATAACCTGGATTCAAGATTAGTAGATGATGGGTGTAGAATCTTAAGAATTCAACTTCAGAGCATCAAGTGCTTTTGGAGAAATGTTTTCTTCAAGAAATACTACATACAAGCTCCATGAAGACATAGATTCTGTATTGTTCATGGCCATATCACAAGGTATATAAAGAATCTTCTCAATAATAAGCTCCCATGTCATGTACTGAGTAACTGAATGATTTGTCTAGTTAAGCATGTAAGTAAAGTTAAAAACGAGAAGCCATGTTTGTCTAAGTGAGATCAAGCTGAAATCTGTAACAAAGCTGTATAACTGTAAATTGTCTTCCTGGACAGATTCCTTATACTTTAGCAAGACACTTTTTATACTTTTTGCAAATGAGGGTTATGCTTGTTCTATCTGGACAGAGAGAAAGAAAAGGGGTACATATCAGTTTATGAACGCAGTAAAAATGTTCTTTGAACTTTAGAGCTCTTACTCTTCTTTTTAAAGAAGTTTTAAAAGAAGTTTCAGCATCTAAAATATCATTTTTAACTCTTTCCTATATATGTTATTGTTCAAATACATTAACAGTTGGCAGAGTCTGTGGGGTACTAAGGAACCAAGGACTTCTTCCTACTGGCAATCGAGAAATATGTGTCCCTTGAATAATGAAAGCAATAAAGATGAGTGGTGAATAGATAGCTTTCACAATTTTTGTCCAGGTCACTTAAAGGACATATAATTAAGTTCAGGAAATAACCAGCTCTCTTATAACGTATTTTTTTGTAAAATTCTGTTCTGTTGATAAATATCTCATAAATTTCCATTTGCTCTTCTTATATGTGAGTGTTAAAAAAGGTCTAATTCTAAACTCTGCAAAAGGTGTACTTATGGATGTGATTTTAACTACAGAGAAACTAACTATACCAAGGAGAAGTTTTTTATTTAGCTGATGACAGAATGATAATATAAACCAGTTACACGCATCATGTGAGAAACCATTAAAATTAGATCAATTAAAGCTAATGACTTGAAGGAATAATGGGATTCAAATGAAAATATTTTTTAATAAAAACATTATAAAAGAAGCCCAATGTAACTAGTTTAAAAATATTTTGAGTATTGATTTTTTTTTTACATTTTAAGGTATTTATTTACGATGGGGAAAAATAGTAATTAGTGGTTGATTCTTCAGGCAGAGTAAAATCTATTGTTACAAGAATATTTTAAAAAACCTAATGAAGAAGTGTGAGCTGAAATCCCTTATATTAAGGTGATTAAATGAATCATTTTTCATGTATTTGATCAAACAATACCGTCAGTAGAGTAAAGGCATTATTTTGATTCCTGGGCATCTTGTGCTTATTCAAGATAAATATAATATTATAAGTATATATAATATTATAAGTATAATATTCTATGGCCTCAGATTCTTCTGCCAACTGCAGTCTCACAAAGATGTGGTTTGTCACAGTGGGGCTCAAGAGAGAGCATGTGGGTCATTTTCAGAACCACTCAGGAAAACAAATTTCTCAGATGGTGGGCCAATATTTTATTTTTCTTATGTATACAGTGTATTTAGCAGGAATAAAGAAAGACAGTGAAAAACTAACAAATAAAAGGCATGTTTACTGTTATATATTTTTTCCAATTTTAATTATGTCTCTCCTCTCCAAAAGAAATTTGAGATACTATCATCAAGGGGTGACTAACACAGTGTGAGAGATCTATTTAATCAGAGTTCTTTGGGCAGAAAAAATTACAAAAGTTTCAAAGTGTGTTTTGTGCTGTAATGTCTGTGAACTTTGATAGGAGAACAACCAGGTCCTGTGTTTGGTCATCAGAGCTGGGGTGTCTCAGCACAAGGAGGGTTCACACTTAGGGATGAGGGCTCCATGGTCCCTGCTGAGCATAGTGTGATAAACTCAAGAGCTCCTATTCAGAGATTTGGGGAATCTCTAATGGATCTCATTATTCTTAGTTTGGATAAGACTTGCTTATGTTTAAGATTCCTAAAGAACATGAGTCTCTGTTAGATATCTAAAAGCCTGTCCCTCCCCTTCCTGGTCCACACTGCCTCAACAGTAACATCTGCTGGGAGTTTAAATTCTTGTTTTGTTCTCCTTTTTATAATTATACCTCTTTCACCTTTGGTTGAAATTTGACTTCTTTCACCTTTCTCTAAATTGATTTTTTATATCCATCTATTATATGTAGATTATTTTCACCCCTTTAAGGATTTCTGAAAATAAGAAAACCTATAATAGATTAAAGATGGCTGCACAATCTTTGCTATTCCTCCAGTTAAGGTGTAAAGTCTAATCCCTCTCCTCTTGAATCTTCACTGGCTTTATATACTATTAACCAATGGAATAGAATAGAAGTTAACTTCTGAAATTATGAGACTAGATCATAATAAATCTTGCAGCTTCTGCCTGGACCTCTTGAGCTCATCTGGAAACTTCCCTTTGGACCTCTGAGCCTCTATGTAAGAAGTCTGACTACTCACCTAGAAATACTATGTGGAGAGGCCCTGGGACTAAATGAAGAGGGAGAGGTCCCAGATGAGCTCAACCTTCCAGTCCTCCCACGGAGGCACCAACCATATGAGTAACCATCAGAGACCATTAGTCTAAGATGGATACTGAATGTCCCAGGCTGAAAGAAAGAAGAGAAGAAAAGCAACATGGTGATTCTACAAAAGATTCTACAAAAGATTGGAGACTCAGCTGGAGGCTGTGAAAAAAATAGGAGTTCAGCAAATAGCCTAACCATGGCAAAACAATATAATTCAGCAATAGAAAGACAGTTACACCATGAGTAGGGAAACTGTGATAGGGAAAGCAGATATAAAAACTGATGAATAAGAGTACTAGTTACTGAAGAGTCAAAAGGAGGAGAATTGAAGGTAGCCACAAATAAGGAGAAGTCTTAAGAGCAGCATATAAATGCTCCCCCAATTCTTGACTGACCCCTGAACTTTGAATCCAATAATCATAGGGTAAACAATATCTGGAAGGCTGGCATATAAGTCAGTTATTTTTTAAAAAGCTTTCTTAATAAGCCTACCCAATGACTAATTGAGATATCTTATTGGCCACCTTGAGGTGTAAAGAGGTAGAAAATAAGTAGCCTTACTTTTTTTCCATTGAACGTTATTGTCAGCAGAAATAAAACAGAATTTCTTTCTATAAAGTAGGAGGGAACCCCAGGGAATCAGGTAGGTAACTATAATTATTTGCATAAAAAAGCTAAACATTTTCCAAGGGTAGGAATGCTGGAATAGATTTATGGGTTGTGATCATGACCTAATCCTTACCCCTTCACTTTTTTTTCTGCAGAAGACTGAGATGATATTCTCTTCACCAAAGTGTTGAAATATATTTGGGAAAAGGGGCAAGAGCATCCTTGGGAAGAAATGTAGTGTCTCTCATCTGTGCTGAGAGAGGATGGTAAGAAATGATGAAATTGGCGTAGACTCCTGAATTTCTATGACTCCTGCGTTTTGTGATTATAACAATGATCTCACCATGGGGATCTTTGGCCATGACTAATTAACCAATTAGTTCTCTTAGACTGGAATATGTGGACAGGCCATTAATAAATTATTTAACATATATTTCTGAATAGACCCAGAACTGGTGAATAGAGGCCTGATTATTGCCACTGTGATAGAAAATCTCCATTTGAGTCAGTTCAAAGAAACTTCTCCAAAGGTATAACTTCTGTCAGTTCTACTTATTTGCCCCTTAGTCATACTTCCCCTTAAACTTTTGTATTATTAACTCATATTAGTACTTATCTCTGTATGAATGTCTTATCTCCAAAACTAATCTGTAATTTTCTTCAGGTAGGAGCCATGTTTTATGCTTCTTCTCATTTCCTGAAGCACCTAGCTCAACAATGAACATGTGTTATCCATCTGTAATTACTTTACTAAATTGACTGGACACAATGTCTAGACAGGAAGTGACTATTCATTTTGCCAGCACTGCCTTCAATCAGATATCCTTTCCCTATCCCTGGACAATATCTTGGGAAGATAAAGGTTTCTGTTTTTTTCTGTTCACTTTTAGACATTCAAATGTTTTCTGAATGTAATTCTATGTTTATGCAGCATAAAAACAATCATATATGTTTTAATCTCTCCACAATCCTCCAATAACACATGCTAATCAATAAGGAGAGAATACAAAACCTTCTATTGCTCATGCCTACAGAATAACAAGGAGACGGCAAACACTATAAACTTCAATTTATATGAAAATGGGTAAATAAATATCTGAAATCAATACAGCCATCCACAAACTCCACAAAAGATTGGGTATTCAAATTGCAGATTGAAAAAAACAGAAGCTCAGAAAGCAGCGTAACCATGATAAGAAAAGATAATTCAGCAACAGAAAGAAAACATTACACTCTGAGTAGGAAAACAGGGAATAGAAATAACAGATCTGAAAACTGATCAATAAAAGTGTTGGGTACTAAAGAGTCAAAAAAGAAATGAATGGAAGGCAGCCCAAAATAGAGGAGAGTTCCAAACCAGCATATAAATTTTCCCTAGATTCTTGGATGATGATCTGAACTCTTCATGCACTAGAAGAGACTCCAATTATCCCAAAGTAAACTATAGCTGGAAGATGAAAATACCCAATGTGAGATTTCAGCAGCTGCTTAATGAAAAAAGACAGAGTGTGAGGTTCAAGTTTTGTAAAGTTAGAAGGGTTGGTAAACAGCTTGAATTTTTATGACTTAGAAGTAAAAATTCTATCTAGAGACTAAAAGATTTATCCTAGGTTTAAGGGCAAAAAATAAAAAGACACATCCTGACAAAGACTAAAATGAAGATTCCATAAAGTTGAGATACTCTGCCAGCTATTTATCTGACTGGTAAACAAACTCAACACACTTCGGGGAGGTGGGGAGAAAAAACACACAATCCAGGGGCCCTACAAAAGCATCCCTCATGCACAGGATAAAATTAAAAGAAGTACTAAATAGATGAAGAAACAGAAAATTCGATTTATAGTTAAGAGAAAAATCCATCAACAGAAACAGACCCCCAGGCAACATAGATGTTGAAATTACAGACAATCCTAAATCCTAGTATTTAGGATACATTTGTTACAACATCTGCAGGAAAATATATATAATTAGTGGAGCTATATGGAAATTTTAATTAAGATGCAATTAGGAATATGAATATTAAAAAATGTGAAATTAAAACAAAATTATTGGCAGGGGGAGATTTATCAAGATGGTAGAGTAAGAGGACATGGAACTCACCTCCCCCCCACAAATATATCAAAAATACACCTACATGTATAACATTTCTCACTGAAAACTAACTGTAAACTGGCAGAAAGTTTCCTGTACACGAAGGTTGTAAGAAAGATCCACATGGGATTGTGTAGAAAGGGAAGAGAAGCGTTCAGGTCAGGACCTGTGCCCCTGGGAAGAGACTCAGAGGAAAAGGGAGATTATGCACAGACAGCGATCTGCCCTGGGGAGTGAGTGGTTCGAACCACATATTGAGCAAAAACAATAGAAAAGATCAATAAATCCAAGCTGTTTTTTTTAAAAGATAAACAAAATTGACAAAACTTTAGCCAGGCTCATCATGAAAAAAAGAGAGAACCCAGATAAATAAAACAAGAAACAGAGTGGAGAAATAATAACTGATCTTACAGAGACACAAAAAATCAAAAGAGAATACTATGAACAGTTATATGCCAAAAAATTGGACCTAGAAGAAATGGACAAATTTCTAGTAACATACAACCTGCCGAGACTGAATCAGGAAGAAATAGACATTCTGAACAGACTGATCACTAGTACTGGAATTGAATTTTTAATAAAAAGCAAACTCCCAGGAAACAAAAGTCCAGGACCAGAGAGCTTCACAGGGGAATTTTCCCAAACATATAAAGAGGAGCTATAGCTCTCCTCAAACTATTACAAAAAAATTGAAGAGGGAACTTTCCCATATCCAATCTATGAGGCCACCATTACCCTGATACCAAAACCAGACAATGACACTACTAAAAAAAGAAAATTATGCACAGTATCTCAGATAAATATAGATACAAAAGCCCTCAACAAAATATTAGCAAACCAAATTCAACAATATATAAAAAGGATCATGCACCAGGAACAAGTGGGATTTATTCCAGGGATGAAAAGATGGTTCAATATCTGCAAATCAATCAATGTGATACATCACATCAACAAAAGGAAGGATAAAAAATTCCATGAGCATTTCAATAGAGGCAGAAAAAGCATCTGACAAAATTCGCTATACATTCATGATAAAAACTCTCATCAAAGTGGGTAGAGAGGGAACATATCTCAACATAATAAAGGCCATTTATGACAAATCTACAGCTAACGTCATACTCAACAGTGAAAAGCTGAAAGCCTTTTCTCTAAAATCAGGAAAAAGGCACTCTCACCACTTCTATCTAACATAGTATTGCCAGTCCTAGCCACAGCAATCAGACAAGAAAAATACATAAAAGAACTCCACATTGGAAATGAAGTAGTAAAACTGTCACTATTTGTAGATAACATGATACTATATATAGAAAACCCTAAAGTCTCCACCAAAAAGCATTAGAATAAATAAATGAATAAAGTTGCAGCACACAAGATTAGTATACAGAAATCTGTTGCTTTTCTATACACTAATAATGAACTATCAGAAAGAGAAATTAAGGAAACAATCCCATTTAAAATTCCATCAAAAAGAATACCTAGGAATAAACTTAACCAAGGAGGTGAAAGGCCTGCACTCTGAAAACTATAAAATACTGATGAAGGAAATTAAAGTTGATACAGATAAATGGAAAGATACCCATGTTCATGGTTTAGAAGAATTAGTATTATTAAAATGTCCATACTATCCAAAGCAATCTGCATATTTAATGCAAGCTCTATCAAAATACCCATGACATTTTTCACAGAACCAGAAAAAATAATGCTAAAATGTGTATGGAACCACAAAAGACCCAGAACTGTCAAAGCAATCTTGAGGAAAACAAAACAAAATGAAACAAACAAAAAAAAACCCCAAACCTGGAACTATCAAGCTCCCAGACTTCAGATTATACTGCAAAGCTACAGTAATCAAAACAGCATAGTACTGGCACATAAAAACAGACACATAGATCAATGGAACAGAATAGAGAGCCCAGAAAAAAACCCCATGCACTTATAGTCTGTTAATGTATGACAAAAGATGCACAAATATATAGTGGAGAAGAGACAGTCTTTTCAATAAGTGGTGCTGGGAAAAATGGACAGTTACATGTGAAAGAATGATATTAGAACATTTCCTCAAAATATATACAAAATTTACTTAAAATGTATTAAAGACCTAAACATAAGACCTGAAACCATAAAACTCCTAGCAAAAATATCTTTCAAAAACAAAGGCAAAATAAAGATATTTTTAGATAAATAAAAGCTTAGGGAATTGATTATTAGCAGAAAATTAAATAAGAAATGATAAATAGAGCTTTTTTTGGCTAAAAGGAATTCCAAGTTAATAGAATTAAGGGTCTAAATGATTTTTTAAAAATCACTGTAAAACGTCACTATATGGGTAAATATGAAAGACAATTTTTATGTTCTTAAATACTTTTTCTTTATTTTAAGATCTACTTTCTAAGCAATATACAAATATATATATATTTCAAATATACAACATGTATTGTTAATTATCATCACTATGTTGTGCATTACATCCCCAGGAATTATTTATCTCGTAACTGAAAGTTTGTACCTTTTGACTACCTTCACCCATTTCACCTACCACCCTCCTCCACTCCCCCGAGCATGGCATTCTTTAACAAAAGTTCCCAAAGCTCAGTTCACAAAGCTCTTTGCAAAAATTTGGAAGGAGCAGTTGAGATCTAAGGAATGGGTATGCAGGGAATGGGAGGAAGATGTCTCTATTGACTCTTAGCTTTCCTTGATAATACCTGGAATTTACAAAATTTATCACCTTTTCCCTCACAAAGTCCTTGAGATGTAGATTTTATGATACAGACAGGAAAAATCTGAACAGAGATGTTAATTTATCCATGATATACAAATGAAGCCAGAAGCCACTCCTAGAGCACACCATTTTAATTAGAAAAGAGTTTAGAAATCATCTAGTTGAGAGGTTTTTCACCTGGGGTCCACAAACCACCAAATAGCCCTTGGATACATTCCTGTGGGTTGATAATTTGGATGGGAAAAGAATTGTATCCTTTTGAACTAACCTCTAACTGCAATTTAGCACTTCCTTCTACTAAAATTATAAACCACAAACCATTTAATACTTAAATACTTTTAAGTCAATTGACTATAGCAAAAAGGCATATAGTATGTAGTTCATAACATATGTAGGAGTAATATCTGGACAAGAATAGCACAGAAGATACTAAAATTGAATTATAATATTGCATGATTCTTATGTTACATGTATAGTGCTATAATAATAATTCATTATAGACAGTTATGAATTAAGGAAACATATTTTAATCCTAATAATAACTGTATGTTAAAAACAAAATACCAAATATCAAAGGTATAGCTAAATACAACAGAGGAGAAGGGATGGAACACCGAAAATACTTGAAAAGAAGACAGACAATGAACTATAAAAGAAAAGACAAACAGATAACAAATAAAAAATTAAATAGCTAGAAATTAGACTTAGATTCAACCATATAAACATTTACCCTAAATGTAAATACACTAAAGAGTCTTATTGAAAGGAAGAGATTGCCATAATGAATAAAACAAACCCAAGAAAATGCCTTCTTACAGGAAATACTTTAATTTCAAGGACACACAAAGGGAATTTTGCTTCTGGCTATTTGGAGTAACAGCAACTAAATATACCTTATTACCTAAAAAATAACTTTAAAAATCTAAGAAAAAAATTTTGAAATAATACTTTTCAGACACTAGGCAGAGCAGAACTGTGATTCCTAAGAAAGAACAAACAAACAAGATGAACTGTATAAATGCACTGGTTTTGTTGCAGGAAAGACAGTGGGGCTGGAGAGGATGGTCATGTCCCAGGTCTCAGGCAAGTCCCTGGGGTGGCCGCCGACTGTGGGTTCTTGGCTTCACACAGGAAAGAATTCAAGAACAAGCCATAGTAAAGACAAAGAAGGTTTATTCAGGGAGATACACACTCCATAGAGAGAGTGTGGGCTATCTTGGAAGACAAGAGAGGCACCAGGATACAGGGTTGTCAGTTTTTACAGGGGTGGGTAATTTCATAGGCTAATGAGTGAGAGGAGTATTCCAGCTATTTTGGGGAAGGGGTGGGGATTTCCAGGAATTGGACCACTGCCCACTTTTTGATCTTTTATGGTCTGCCTTGGAACTGTCATGGTGCCTGTAGGTGTGTCATTTAGCTAATGTGTTACAATGAGTGTATACTGAGGTTCAAGGTCTAGTGGAAGTTGACTCATTCACCATCTTGGACCTAGTTGGTTCTAACCAGTTTTTGTCATGTCCTATGGCTATGTCATTCTTTTAAAGGTTGTGCCCTGCCCCCTTCCCTCCTGTCTCAGTTTGCTGACAGCTTCTAGGCCATAGGTCAGTGAAAGGAACACAGATAGAGACCATCATTCTTGATGATTTGAAATGACAGAAATTGGGTTGAGGAAGAAAATGTTGGCTAGAATGTGTGGGGCAGAATGTTGAAGGTATCTGCACTGCAAACACAGAAAGCTACAAAATACTAGTGATCTTATTCAGTGCAATGGTTGAGAAAAAGAAGTAAAAGGATTTAAGGTTGAGATAGAAGAGGCAAAATTGACTTTATTTACTAACAGCATGATCATTTATTTAGAAAATCCTAAGGAATCCACAAAGAAGCAACTAGAATGCCTAAGTGAGTTTGGTAAGCTTGTAGGCGATAAAGTTAATCCATGAAAACAAGCAACTGTATGTCTATATAATTGAAAAAATGTAAACTGATTTAAAATTTACTGTTTACAATAACATCAAAGAATACCCTTGAAATACTTACAGGTACATTTAGTGCATGACACATACACTGAAAAGTACAAAATACTGCTGAGAGAAATTAAAGAAGACCTAAATAAATGAAGGTTAATACCATATTCATGAATCAAAAGACTCAATACTTTTAATACAATTCTTCCCCCAAAGTAAATCCCTAGAGTAAAAGCAACCCCAATCAAAATCACAACCGAGGGGCTTCCCTGGTGGTGCAGTGGTTGAGAGTCCACCTGCCGATGCAGGGGACACGGGTTCGTGCCCCGGTCTGGGAAGATCCCACATGCCACGGAGTGGCTGGGCCCGTGAGCCATGGCCGCTGGGCCTGTGCGTCCGGAGCCCGTGCTCCGCAATGGGAGAGGCTGCAACAGTGAGAGGCCCGCATACCGCAAAAAAAAAAAAAAAAAACAACAACAAAAACCCACAACCGACATTATTTATCTTTTAGTAAAAAATGACAAGTTGATTTTGGAATTATATGGAAATGTAAAGGATCTAGAATAGGCAAAATAATGTTGAAATAGACCAAAGTTGGGGGACTTACACTACCTGGGGTTTTAAGGTTTACTATGGGAATGCAGTAATCAAGAGACAGTGATCTAAAAATAAACCCATATATACATACTGAGTTAAAGTTCAACAAGTTTCAAGGTCATTCAATGGGTAAAGTATATTATTTTTGACAAAACATGCTGGGAAAACTGGATATCTAAATGTAAAATAAATAAACACCTACCCTTGCCTTATAATGTATGTCAAAATTGACTTGAAATGTATTAGTCACATATGTTTAAATATCACAAAATAATACTTTTAGAAGGAACTATAAGAGAAAGACCGAGATCTTTTAGATAGGACACAAAAAACTTGGAACATACAATAAAAAATATTGGACTTCATTAAATTAAGAACCATGGTGTTCATAAAACATTATTTAGAACATAAGAAAGATAATCCACAGCCTTGGGAAAATATTTTCAAAACACATTACATAATAAAAGTATGCACTTCAATAAAAAAAAAGATAGCCCTCCAAAATTGGGAAAAACTTTTGAACAAAAACATCACAAAATTACAAAAATGGCTAATATGCACATTAACATGATAATATGCTGAACCTAATCTGTTATCAGAAAAATGTAACTTACAGCCACATGCAATATCACTACTAGAGTAGCTCAAATTACAAAGACTGATCATGCCAAGTGTTGGTGAGAATGTGAAGCAACATGAATTCTCATCCACTACTGGTAATGCAAAATGGCACAAAATGGTATAGCCTCATAAGAATAAATGTGTCAGTTTCATATAAAGATAAACATAAATTTACTATATGACCCAGCCGCTTACTCATGGTATTTACCCAAGAGAAATGAACACTTATATACATAAAAAGATATATACTTGGGTATTCATAATAGGTTTATTCATAAGAACCAAAATCTGGAATATTCATAACATCAACTACTCAGACCTATTATATAGATATTCCAATTAAAAAACTATATTGTGAATTACAGCAGACCAATAGACCAAAGCAACAGAATAGAGTCCAGATGCACAAATATTGTAATCTGATTCATGTCAAAACTGACATTGCTGAGTACAGAAAGAATTTGCTGTTCGATAAATTGCTCTGGGATTATTGTATACTCATATATAAACAAAGTGAAACTATTTCTATTCACAGCATACAAAAAATTTAATTCCAAATGGACTGCAGATATAATCATGAAAGCTAAAACAAATAAGCATTTAGTGGAAAAAATAGAACATCTTTATGATCTTGAAGTAAGTAAGGATAAAATGTAGTCTAATCAAAAATTTAAAAAAGACTGGGCCATATCAAAATTAAGAATTTTCTCCTTCAAAAAACACTATTAAAAAAATGAAAATATAAGGTATAGAATGTAAGAAGGAAGATATTTGCAATACATATACCCAATGAAGAATTCATACCCAGAATATGCAAGAAAGAAAAAAAACCCTACAAAACAATAAAGGAAATACAGGCAATCCATTAAAAAAATTGGCCAAAAAGAAAAATTCAAGAAGTACTAAAGAGTCTATCCAAATTGCCAATGAACATAAGGAAGAGTATTCAACTTCATTAGTCATTACACATTAAAAGAGTATTCAACTTCATTAGTCATTACACATTAAAACTTTCATGCTGGGAGGAGCCTCAAGATGGCAGAAGAGTAAGACGCAGAGATCACCTTCCTCCCCACAAATACATCAGAAATACATCTACATGTGGAACAACTCCTACAGAACAGCTACTGAACGCTGGCAGAAGACCTCAGACCTCCCAAAAGGCAAGAAACTCCCCACGTACCTGGGTAGGGTAAAAGAAAAAAGAAAAAACAGAGACAAAGAATAGGGACGGGACCTGCACCAGGGGGAGGGAGCTGTGAAGGAGGAAAAGATTCCACACACTAGGAAGCCCCTTCGCGGGTGGAGACTGTGGGTGGTGGAGGGGGAAAGGTTCGGAGCCGCGGAGGAGAGTACAGCCACAGGGTGAGGAGGGTAAAGCGGAGAGATTCCCGCACGAGGACTGCTGCCGACCAGTACTCACCAGTCCGAGAGGCTTGTCTGCTCACCCACTGGGACGGGTTGGGGCTGGGAGCTGAGGCTCGGGCTTTGGAGGGCGGATCCCAGGAAGAGGACTGGGGTAGGCGGTGTGAACACAGTGCATCACAGCTAGCTGGGAGGGAGTACGGGGGAAAGTCTGGAGCTGTTGAAGAGACAAGAGACTTTTTCTTACTTCTTTGTTTCCTGGTGCGCGAGGAGAGGGGATTAAGAGCACTGCTTAAAGGAGCTCCAGAGACAGGCGCGAGCCACGGCTATCAGCGCGGACCCCAAAGATGGGCATGAGACGCTAAGGCTGCTGCTGCCACCACCAAGAAGCCTGTGTGCAAGCACAGGTCACTATCCACACCTCCCCTCCCGGGAGCCTGTGCAGACCACCACTGCCAGGGTCCCATGATCCAGGGACAACTTTCCTGGTAGAACACATAGCGCGCCTCAGGCTGATGCAATGTCATGTTGGCCTCTGCTGCCGCAGGCTCGCCCTGCATCCATACCTCTCCCTGCCCCCGGCCTGAGTGAGCCAGAGCCCCCGAACCAGCTGCTCCTTTAACCCCGTCCTATCTGAGTGAAGAACAGATGCCCTCAGGCGACCTCCACGCAGAGGCGGGGCCAAATCCAAAGCTGAACCCTGGGAGCTGTGCGAACAAATAAGAGAAAGGGAAATTTCTCCCAGCAGCCTAAGGAGCAGCGGATTAAATCTCCACAGTCAACTTGATGTACCCTGCATCTGTGGAATACCTGAATAGACAATGAGTCATCCCAAATTGAGGAGGTGGACTTTGGGAGCAACGATATATATATATTTTTTTCCCATTTTCTCTTTTTGTGAGTTTGTGTGTGTACGCTTCTGTGTGTGATTTTGTCTGTATAGCTTTGCTTTTACCATTTATCCTAGGGTTCTCTCTGTCCAATTTTTTATTACTTAAAAATTTTTTTGTAACAATTATTTTATAATAAATTTTATTTTATTTTATCTTCTTCTTTCTTTCTTTTTTTCTCCTTTTATTCTGAGCCGTGTGGACGACAGGCTCTTGGTGCTCCAGCCAGGCGTCACAGCTGTGCCACTGAGGTGGGAGAGCCAAGTTCAGGACACTGGTCCACAAGAGACCTCCCAGCTCCACATAATATCAAACGGTGAAAATCTCCCAGAGATCTCCATCTCAACGCCAAGACCCAGCTCCACTCAATGACCAGCAAGCTACAGTGCTGGACACCCTATGCCAAAGAACTGGCAAGACAGGAACACAACCCCATCCATTACCACAGAGGCTGCCTAAAATTATAATAAGGTCACAGACACCCCAAAACACAACACCAGATGTGGACCTGCCCACCAGAAAGACAAGATCCAGGCTCATCTACCAGAACACAGGCACTAGTCCCCTCCACCAGGAAGCCTACACAACCCACTGAACCAACCATAGCCACTGGGGACAGACACCAAAAAAACGGGAACTACGAACCTGCAGCCTGCGAAAAGGAGACACCAAACACAGAAAGTTAAGCAAAATGAGAAGACAGAGAAACACACAGCAGATGAAGGAGCAAGGCAAAACCCCACCAGACTGAACAAGTGAAGAGGAAATAGGCAGTCTACCTGAAAAAGAATTCAGAATAACGATACTAAATATGATCCAAAGTCTTGGAAATAGAATGGAGAAAATACAAGAAACTTTTAATAAGGACATAGAAGAACTAAAAATCAAACAAACAGAGATGAACAACACAATAAATGAAACTAAAAATTCTCTAGAAGAAATCAATAGCAGAATAACTGAGGTAGAAGAATGGATAAGTGACCTGGAAGATAAAATAGTGGAAATAACTACTGCAGAGCAGAATAAACAAAAAAGAGTGAAAAGAATTGAGGACAGTCTCAGAGACCTCTGGGACAACATTAAACGCACCAACATTTGAATTATAGGGGTCCCAGAAGAAGAAGAGAAAAAGAAAGGGACTGAGAAAATATTTGAAAAGATTATAGTTGAAAACTTCCCTAATACGGGAAAGGAAATAGTTAATCAAGTCCAGGAAGCACAGAAAGTCCCATACAGGATAAATCCAAGGAGAAACATGCCAAGACACATATTAATGAACTATCAAAAATTAAATACAGGGCTTCCCTGGTGGCGCAGTGGTTGAGAGTCCGCCTGCCGATGCAGGGGACACGGGTTCGTGCCCCGATCTGGGAGGATCCCACATGCTGCGGAGTGGCTGGGCCCGTGAGCCATGACCACTGAGCCTGCGTGTCCGGAGCCTGTGCTCTGCAACGGGAGAGGCCACAACAGTGAGAGGCCCGCATACCGCAAAAAAAAAAAAAAAAAAAAAAAAAAATTAAATACAAAGAAAAAATATTAAAAGCAGCAAGGGAAAAACAACAAGTAACACTTAAGGGAATCCCCATAAGGTTAACAGCTGATCTTTCAGCAGAAACCCTACAAGCCAGAAGGGAGGGGCAGGACATATTTAAAGAGATGAAAGAGAAAAACCTACAACCAAGATTACTCTACCCAGCAAGGATCTCATTCAGATTTATGGAGATATTAAAAGCTTTACAGACAAGCAAAAGCTAAGAGAATTCACCAACACCAAACCACCCTTACAACCAATGCTAAAGGAACTTCTCTAGGCACGAAACACAAGAGAAGGAAAACACCTACAATAATAAACCCAAAACAATTAAGAAAATGGTAATAGGAACATACATATTGATAAATACCTTAAATGTAAATGGATTAAATGCTCCAATCAAAAGACATAGACTGGCTGAATGAATGCAAAAACTAGACCCGTATATATGCTGTCTACAAGAGACCCACCTCAGACCTAGGGACACATACAGACTGAAAGTGAGGGGACGGAAAAAGATGTTCCAGGCAAATGGAAATCAAAAGAAAGCTGAAGTAGCAATTCTCATATCAGACAAAATAGACCTTAAAATAAAGACTATTGCAAGAGACAAAGAAGGACACTACATAATGACCAAGGGATCAATCCAAGAAGAAGATATAACAATTGTAAATATTTATGCACCCAACATAGTAGCACCTCAATACGTAAGGGAAACACTTACAGCCATAAAAGGGGAAATCGACAGTAACACATTCATAGTAGGGGACTTTAACACCCTACTTTCACCAATGGACAGATCATCCAAAATGAAAATAAATAAGGAAACACAAGCTTTAAATGATATATTAAACAAGATGGACTTAATTGATATTTATAGGACATTCCATCCAAAAACAACAGAATACACTTTCTTCTCAAGTGTTCATGGAACATTCTCCAGGACAGATCATATCTTGGGTAACATATCAAGCCTTGGTAAATTTACAAAAATTGAAATCGTATCAAGTATCTTTTCTGACCACAACACTATGAGACTAGATAGCAATTACAGGAAAAAAATCTGTAAGAAATACAAACACATGGAGGCTAAACAACACACTACTTAATAACCAAGAGATCACTGAAGAAATCAAAGAGGAAATGAAAAAATACCTAGAAACAAATGACAGTGAATACACGATGACCCAAAACCTATGGGATGCAGCAAAAGCAGTTCTAAGAGGGAAGTTTATAGCTAAACAAGCCTACCTTACAAAACAAGAAACATCTCAAATAAACAACCTAACCTTACACCTAAAGCAGTTAGAGAAAGAAGAACGAAAAAAACCCAAAGTTAGCAGAAGGAAAGAAATCATAAAGATCAGATCAGAAATAAATGAAATAGAAATGAAGGAAACAATAACAAACATCAAAAAACTAAAAGCTGGTTCTCTGAGAAGATAAACAAAATTGATAAACCATTAGCCAGACTTATCAAGAAAAAAAGGGAGAAGGCTCACATCAATAGAATTAGAAATGAAAAAGAAGTAACAACTCACACTGCAGAAATACAAAGGATCATGAGAGATTACTACAAGCAACTATATGCCAATAAAATGCACAACCCGGAAAAAATGGACAAATTCTTACAAATGCACAACCTTCCAAGACTGAACCAGGAAGAAATAGAAGATATAAACAGACCAAACACAAGCACTGAAATTGAAACTGTGATTAAAAATCTTTCAACAAACAAAAGCCCAGGACCAGATAGCTTCACAGGCTAATTCTATCAAACATTTAGAGAAGAGCTAACACCTATCCTTCTCAAACTCTTACAAAATACAGCAAAGGGAGGAACACTCCCAAACTCATTCTACGAAGCCACCATCACTCTGATACCCAAACCAGAGAAAGATGTCACAAAGAAAGAAAACCACAGGCCGATATCATGGATGAACATAAATGCAAATATCCTCAACAAAATACTAGCAAACAGAATCCAACAGCACATTAAAAGCATCATACACTATAATCAAGTGGGGTTTATCCCAGGAATACAAGGATTCCTCAATATACGCAAATCAATCAACGTAATACACCATTTTAACAAATTGATGGAGAAAAACCATATGATCATCTCAATAGAAGCAGAGAAAGCTTTCAACAAAATTCAATACCCATTTATGATAAAAACCCTCCAGAAAGTAGGCACAGAGGGAACTTTCCTCAACATAATAAAGGCCATATATGACAAACCCACAGCCAACATCATCCTCAATCGTGAAAAACTGAAAGCATTTCCACTAAGATCAGGAACAAGGCAAGGTTGCCCACTCTCACTACTTTTATTCAACATAGTTTTGGAAGTTTTAGCCACAGCAATCAGAGAAGAAAAGGAAATAAAAGAAATCCAAATCAGAAAAGAAGAAGTAAAGCTGTCACTGTTTGCAGATGACATGATACTATACATAGAGAATCCTAAAGAAGCTACCAGAAAACTACTAGAGCTAATCAATGAATTTGGTAAAGTAGCAGGATACAAAAGTAATGCACAGAAATCTCATGCATTCCTATATACTAATGATGAAAAATCTGAAAGTGAAATCAAGGAAACACTCCCATTTACCATTGCAACAAAAAGAATAAAATATCTAGGAATAAACCTACCTAAGGAGACAAAAGACCTGTATGAAGAAAATTATCAGACACTGATGAAAGAAATTAAAGATGATACAAATGGATGGAGAGATATACCATGTTCTTGGATTGGAAGAATCAACATTGTGAAAATGAGTCTACTACCCAAAGCAATCTACAGATTCAATGCAATCCATATCAAACTACCACTCTCATTTTTCACAGAACTAGAACAAAAAATGTCACCATTTGTATGGAAACACAAGAGACCCCGAATAGCCAAAGCAATCTAGAGAAAGAAAAATGGAGCTGGAGGAATTAGGCTCCCTGTCTTCAGACTATACTACAAAGCTACAGTAATCAAGACAGTATGGTACTAGCACAAAATCAGAAATATAGATCAATGGAATAGGGTAGAAAGCCCAGAGATAAACCCATGCACATATGGTGACCTTATCGTTGATGAAAGATGCAAGAATATACAGTGGAGAAAAGACAGCCTCTTCAATAAGTGGTGCTGGGAAAACTGGACAGCTACATGTAAAAGAATGAAATTAGAACACTCCCTAACACCATACACAAAAATAAACTCAAAATGATTAAATACCTAAATGTAAGGCCCGACACTATAAAACTCTTAGAGGAAAACATAGGCAGAACACTCTATGACATCAATCACTCCAAGACCCTCTTTGACCCACCGCCTAGAGAAATGGAAGTAAAAACAAAACTAAACAAATGGGACCTAATGAAACTTCAAAGCTTTTGCACAGCAAAGGAAACCATAAACAAGATGAAAAGACAACCCTCAGAATGGGAGAAAATATTTGCAAATGAAGCAACAGACAAAGGATTAATCTCCAAAACCTTCAAGCAACTCGTGCAGCTGAATATCAAAAAAACAAAGAACCCAATCTAAAAATGGGCTAAAGACCTAAATAGACACTTCTCCAAAGAAGATATATAGATTGTCAACAAACCCATGAAAGAATGCTGAACATCATTATTCATTAGAGAAATGCAAATCAAAACTCCAATGAGATATCATCTCACACTGGTCAGAATGGGCATCATCAAAACATCTACAAACAATAAATGCTGGAGAGGGTGTGGAGAAAAGGGAACCCTCTTGCACGGTTGGTGGGAATGTAGATTGATACAGCCACTATGGAGAACAGTATGGAGGTTCCTTAAAAAACTAAAAATAGAACTACCACATGACCCAGCAATCCCACTACTGGGCATATACCCAGAGAAAACCATAATTCAAAAAGAGTCATGTTAAAATGTTCACTGCAGCTCTATTTACAGTAGCAAGGACATGGAAGCAGCCTAAGTGTCCATCAACAGATAAATGGATAAAGAAGATGTGGCACATATATACAATGGAATATTACTCAGACATAAAAAGGAACAAAACTGAGTTATTTGTAGTGAGGTGGATGGACCTAGAGACTGTCATACAGGATGAAGTAAGTAAGAAAGAAAATAACAAATACCGTATGCTAACATATATATATGGAATCTAAAAAAAAAAAAAGAAAAATGGTCAGAAAAACATAGGGTCAAGATGTGAATAAAGATGCAGACTTACTAAAGAATGGACTTGAGGATACAGGGAGAGGGAAGGGCAAGCTGGGACAAAGTGAAACAGTGGCATGGACATATATACACTACCAAATGTA
This sequence comes from Mesoplodon mirus, assembly GCF_964341445.2. Lineage (NCBI taxonomy): Eukaryota > Metazoa > Chordata > Mammalia > Artiodactyla > Ziphiidae > Mesoplodon > Mesoplodon mirus. The sequence goes on along the minus strand of NC_138979.1, from coordinate 99,514,914 downwards.
AAATAGATAGCTAGTGGGAAGTAGCTGCATAGCACAGGGAGATCACATCAGTGCTTTGTGACCACCTAGAGGGGTGCGATAGGGAGGGTGGGAGGGAGGGAGATGCTAGAGGGAAGAGATATGGGGACATATGTTTATGTATAACTGATTCACTTTGTTATAAAGCAAAAACTAACACACCATTGTAAAGCAATTATACTCCAATAAAGATGTTAAAAAAAAAACTATAATGCTTACTTACCATTATGTGTTGCCAGAATGAGTGAAGAAAAGAAGACAGAAGATACCAAGAGTTGAAGATGGACAACAGCTGAAACTCTCATAATACTGCTGGTGGGAGTACAAGTTGGTATAAATAAATTTGAAAACTTTTTTTCAGCATTTAGTAAAGCTGAAGATATACCCTATGGCCCAGTAATTTTACTTTTAGGTATCCCCCAACAGTAATTTAATTCTTATTTTACTAAAATATTTTTACCAGAATTGTCAAACTACCACTGTTCAAAATAGTCCAACATTCACCTACATTAGAAGGGATAAATACATTGTGAGGTATTGGCATAATAGAAAAGTATATACACTTTTAGAAAAAAGAAACATGAGAATCAGAAGAATATATATTATGGGATTACATTGTTATGAAGTTAAAATATCCAAATACAATTTTTAGTATTAGAGGTCAATCCAGTGGTTACATTTAGGTGTTAGGTAAAACTGGAAGAGGGTTTGAGGGGCTCCTGGTGTGTTTCAAAATGTTCTTCTTTAGCTAGATGGGTATATATGAACATATCTACCCAGGTATGCTCAGTAGGTAAAATTAATCAATATGTACATTTATAATTTGTATACTTTCCTATGTGTATGATGTACAATTAAAAGTTTATAAAAATAAAAATGGGAAAAGTGCAGTCTTAACAAAATCAACATTCATTGTCTTTAGCTTTGGCAACTCACTCAAATTCTGAAATAATAGAAAAAGTTCCTGCAACACACTCTATAAATATACTTTGAATTCTCAATCATGTATTCTTATATGCATAAAGGCAACAAATTCTGGCACAGCACCAAGTTAGAATTTAAGCTACATACTTAAAATCAGAACAACTTATTGCATTATTTTCCATGAAACTACTTGAATGTTCTTGGTTTGAGACTAATTGGAAGAAAATGTTATTTACCACCATCCCCTGAGAAATGAGGACACCAAGTAAAATTAACTCTTCTGAAACTAATATTTTAGTTTCATTAAGGTTTCATAGGGTCAAGACTAGAAAAAGGGCAGTAGAAGTTTAAGATATCAACTATGTTAGATTGCTAGAGCTGCTGTAACAAAGTATCAGAGACTGGGTCGTTTAAACAACAGAAATTTATTTTCTCACAATTCTGGAGAATAGGAGTTTAATATCAAGGTGTTGGCAGGGTTGATTTCTTCAGAGGCCCCTCTCCTTAGCTTGTAGATGATTGTCTCCTCCCTGTGTCTTCATGTGTCTTTCCTCTGTGTCTGTGCCCTAATTTCCTTTTCCTATAAGGATGCTAGTCATATTGGATTAGGGCTGAACCCAATGTTCTCATTTAACTGTACTGGCCTCTTTAAAGGCCCTGTCTCTAAATATTGTCACATTCTGAGGGACTAGAGTTTAGGACTTCAACATATGAATTTTGGGAGGACATGATTCAGCCCATAACAGCAACTAATTTGAAGATTGTGGCAGAATCCTTTTTGCATACCCAAGAAGTATTATAAAAACACCTCCCACTTCTATACTACCAGCACCCAATTTTGCTAGATACGTTTTTCCTAGGCTTCCTGGCCCCTTCTAAGACCTACAGCCTGAATGATACAGGGCAACCATGAAAATTCCACTTCCCTTTCCAATCATGTGCCTAGGCATAGGCAAGTGATATAACCCTTGGCCTGTGAAATATAAGGGAAAGAGCATATGGGAAGCTTCTTGGGAAGTTTTCCTATTTCTTAACTAGAGACACAATGGAAGAACCAGCCTAGTTCCCGACTTTAGATTCTGCTTCATGTGGGTTTGAAGCTTGGAGCTAAAGGGAATATCCTGCAGCCCTGAGTGTAACCACTTCATAGACCCTAAGAAAGATAAAGAATAGAGAAGGATGATAGAAAGTCAAGGAAATCACAGTGAAAAACATGACCCATAGCTCTGACACAGTGAGTTGAATTAACCTTGGAATTACCCTACCCCAGACTTCTTGGATATATTTTTTTCTTTAAGCCAATTTCAATTTGATAATCTATTTCTTGAAGCCAGACATCTTAATTGACACAAGGATGATGTAATTTGTACTCTAAGTATTTTTGTTGCCCATTTTACAAATACTCTGTGGGAAATAAAAAAAAAGAATTTTTACCCCCTTTTTACATAGTGCTGAGAAAGCCCAGTACATTTTCATCTTACTATAGATGAAAATGAGGCATCATAGTCACATAGTTTTGCAGCAATATAATTTTACATGAAAGAAAAAAATCATGCTTAGGCAATAAAAATTGCCTATAATTTGCATTATGTTCTTTGTTCCAGTTTACCTCCTGAGAGCCTTGTATGTCAACTTCAGACTTATCAGCACTGACAAGGTGACTTAGGAAAATTGCTGACCCCTGGTCTTGTCCAATGGTATGAAAACAATAAAATGCTTCTGGATTTTCATTTTACACACTGATGTCAACAGATCTCATTCAAATAGACATCTCTTCCAAGAGACTAACCTCCAGTTTCAGTCCAATATATTTGTGCCCCCTTCAGGTTTAAAAACTGTTCTCAAAAACCCTATCTGACATGAATTCAATGAGTTAAGAATCCTTTTGCACCATAATTGTAATCCATTACATCCTGTGAAAAGATATGCATGAAGTGCCCTGCATTTCTCTGTCAAGTCTTTCTTATAATTTATGTGAAATCACCTCACACATTAGGTGCTAAATAAAGGTCACTTTGTAAGATAAGACATATCCCTAACAACTTTCTTTTTAGATCCACAGAGGGTTTTTCACAGATTCTATGGAAATCTGGATTCTCTCTTGCTAGGCAGAGAGTTCTACTTCTTCATTGTCTCCAAATTTCTTTCCAGTGCTTTGCTCATATTCAGTTAACACTGAAGCTTGGCATCAAAGCAAGTATTTCAAAATTTATTTGGCTTCAATCTGTATTCAATCTGATACAGATTGACTGGATGACATTTTACATTTCCTGGGGCCTACAAAAATTTTTCCTATTATTCAATCTACCAGCTACTCCATCTGATTTTGGAATGAAGGCAGACAGATTTTCACAGATGGAGGCCACTCTCTCATTGAACTTTAAATAAAGCAGCCAGGACTGTATACTATTTCTACTTTCAAAATTGCATCTAAAAATGCAAAGAAAAAGAACACCTAAATAAATCCAAGGTAAAGTTGTCAGGTTGTTTATTCTGAGTCATTGATCCTGACAGATTTCAGATTGTTAGTATCAGATGGTACTATTAGGCAAGATCAAAATTGCCCTTGCCCATTTTGACAACCTCTCAGTTATCATCTGCATCTTTATTGCTTCCTGTGAACTTCTTCACTGCCATATTGATTTGATTAGGTGGCACATCAAAGCCAAGTTTTTATGTAGATTAATGATTAAACATGTAATCTGTAATTAAGCCTGTAATTTTAGAATGTGTTCCTAGAGCAGACTTTGAGATAGAGAACTGAGTAAAGGTTTAGGGATGAATTCTCACAGGATATACACCTATACACAAGCCAGAATTGGGAATGAGAAGCTGACCTGCAATGTGGTTGCACCTGAGACCTCAGTAGAGCCTACAGATTGGTGGCAGAGAGGTCACTCTGAAAGGCTAAAATAGCCCTTTGGCGTTCTCCTAAGCTGAAGGTAGGACTCAGGCCTTTGTATCAACACACAAACCAACCACTGGCTGCCAGCCACCAACAAGAGGGAATGTAACCTTAGGATATCAGTTCCTTGATGCTGAGAGCAATTCCTGGTGAGTGAAGCAGATGATAGTCACACTAGCTGAGGAGATGAGTGCCTCGCACTGAAGAGGGAATGTGGACAGAGCACCACTTGCTTCTTAAGGTAATTCCCTCCATCCAGGAACTACTCTAGTATTTGGCTTGTTCTTATTTTATGGGTTAATGTTAAATACTATAGCCCCTACCACTAATATTGATCTTGGAGGGGCAGCTAATGCTATCACTTATCTCCTCTTCTATACTATTTAGATTGCCCTCACACTCAGCTGGTGCCTCTCCTGGTTTAAATGACTTCTCTGGTGTGTGCACCGAGATTCTTATCCCTGAGGGATGGGACCCATATGTTACCATGCCCTTCTCAGGCTATGACTGCTGCACTTATTCATTTATTATTGAATCTAAGCACAGAAGCAACAAGAGGTACCCCAAATCACTTGTGTGCCAAACATATTCTTACCTACCAAACTCCTAACAGTAAAGGACATTTACCCCTGCCAGCATGGCAATTCCTTTCCTTGCCTCCTGGTCTTTGTACAGATTACTGAGTGGTAGTCAGAGCTTAAATTTCAGTGGGACTTTATCAAATTACCTGGTGGAAGTGACCACCATCTGGAACCAGGTTCTCTAGATGCACAAAGCCTACAGTCTTATAGGGATAGAAAGTATACCTTAAGTAGAACAATGAGGGTGATATTGAGTGGGGCCACTCCTACTTGTACGTGTTGGTTTCCAGACCCATGCATTCTGCCTACTGAGGACACAGCACTTAATTTATGGTAATTACCACACCCTGGAAGATGGTGCCCCATAGTCATAGATTATTATCTCTAAACTGATGTCTGAGCAGGGTTGTTAAGAGGCTATCTCAGTGACTTTTCAGGCTGGAAGTTTGTGGGTGTTTGCAGTATGTGAAGATTCACTGTACAACCCATAACCATTTGGCCACTTCCAGGTCTCCTTACTCTGAGATGATACTGTGAAGAATCCTGTGTCTTTGTATCACATATTCTGTTAGCCCTTGAAAGTTGTGCTGGCCAAGGTCCTGAGGGCAGAAAAGGCAAACCTATACCCTTAACCTAGTCAGTCCCAGTCAAGATGAATCTGCTTATTTCAGGGTAGAAAGTGCTCAACCTAGTCAATTTGTCATCAAATGGTTGATTAGTCTCTTCAAAGAACTGTGCCATACCAGAAGGCTTGTTCTCTGTTGCTGGCAGTTTAAGGTATTCAGCAGTGGCAGTAAATACATCAGCCTCTGACTTGAAGACTATGCTATTAAGCCCAAGCACAGGCTTAATAACTGGTAAAATTATGAACAGATAAGGCATGAACTGGGAGAAAATATTTACAAATCACATGTTTCACAATGGATTTGTCTTACAGAGAGCGGGAGCCCTCCATTTTGATGTAGTCCAGTTCAGCAAGTTTTTCTTTTATGGGTTTTGCCTTTGTTATAATTTCTAAAAAACCTTTTCCTATCCCAAGGTATCAGACATTTTCTCCAAGATGCTCTCTTAGACTTCTGCATTTTCAGACTTTATATTCGCACCTATGATCTAGCCTTTAGCATGTCTTCAAAACTTAACTAATTTCCTTTTACCTGCTTGTATGGCACCACGCACTTCTTTCTCCCTTCTTCTGCCACAGGTAAGTCAGTGCCCACATCTCATCCACCACTGAAGAAAACCTTTCTTTCTTTGGATTTCAAACTACCTGGTTGCTTGGTGATATCAGGTCTATTATAAAAACAATAAAAATTATGATTTTGTAGTTGATCCATCTTTTCCTTTTTGTTGAGTGCAGGATATCTTCCAGCTTTCTAAGTTCTAGACATTAAGTGGAACTCTATTGATTATTATTGTTATTTTAAACAGCTTTATTGAAATATGATTCAACCACCATAAAATTCATCTATTTAAAATATAAAGTTTAGTTATTTTTAGTATATTCAGAGTTGTGCAATCAACACCACTATATACATTATAATTTTAGAACATTTTCATCACCCTCAAAAAAAATTCAATATACATTAGCAGTCACTTCCCACATTTCTCTCCCAGCCCTGAATAACTACTAATCTACTTTATGTCTCTCTAATTTTGCCCATCCTGGACATTTTATATACACGAAATAATACAGTATGTGGTATTTTTTGACTGGCTTCTTATAAGTTTTTAAGGTTCATCCATGTTCTACCAAGTATCAGAATTCATTCCTTTATATGGATGAATAATATTCCCTTGTATGGATATATCACATTCATCAGTTGATAGATACTTGGATTTTTCCACTTTTTCATTATTATAAATGATGCTACTATTAAAATTGGTACATATGTTTTTGTGTGTATACAATAATTTTTCATTTCCCTTGGGTATATACCTAGGAGTGGAATTACTGAGTACATGGTCACTTATTTCTAACATTTTAAGGAACTACTGAACTGCTTTCAAAAGTGGTTTTATTTTTAAATTATTTTTCAATGTGCCTAAAATACAATGATTACAGTCATTATGTTCTTTGGGCTCATGCTCTATAATCATCATTATTCCACTGATGTATTAGTCTACTGGTGGACTGCTGTAGGTAAAGCCTTTTTTTGGACAATCATGTAATAATCCAGGCAAGTGATCATGAAACCCTGAACTAAAGTAATAAAGTGAAAATTTTATTAAAAAATAAGTAAATAAAAATCTGGAATTATTTAAGAAGAAGTACTGACAAAATCACAGTCCCATTATAGGTGGGAATGAAAGAGAAAAAGGAATCAAGGGTGCTTTTTACATAAAGCCCACTCATGCAGACTTATTGAGGCAAGTTAGGCTATTGCTACAATTTGCACAAGCTATTAGATACTTTTGATTTGCATAATAATTTTATTTGCTTAAATATTTCTTTACATTTTTGCTATTTGTAAATAAGGGTGGCAATGAAATATTGCCTAAGAATTTAAATTATAGTTTTAATAAATATATAGAGATATTCATATGTATTTAAGTAACTCGATTATCAGTTACCTCTGAACAAAGTTACATTTTGTTTCTGCTTTAACAAAAACTGCTGATATTATTTGCTCATTTTTGATGCTGCCAGTAATAAAAACAAACAAAAACACAGAAAACAAACACTGTACTTATACTGCTTCACAACGTCCTAGGAATTTTCTGGCTGTTTTTTAACTTTGAGTCTGTATTAGCTGCTTTGGTTCTTGCAGAAGGTCAGCATGGATTCTGGTGTCTTAACTCTATCATTTAGCAGAGGTAATGTACTAATATGCTTCTTGCTCCTAACTCTAAAAGTAACCCAGTGCTTCTTCTCATTGACTTACGTCCCAAATCATTACTTGATTTCTAGATTGACCTCTTCTAAGTAACTAAGATAATAACACCAGTCTGTTGAATGACTTCCTGATTTCCTGCTCCATGAAGCTCATTATATTCTTCTACCAATAAGGAGAGCTGGCCTTTGTATTCACACTCTGTTATCACTCAGCTACACTTGCTTCCCCAAAAGTCTAGCACTAAGATATAATAGAGTTACTTTGCTAACCTCGTTGATCTTGATACTTGCAAATTGCCATAGGCTTTTACATAATTTTCATTTTTCTTAAATATAACAGTGCAGTTAAAAAGTTATGCAATTTTTTTCTTTATAACACCTGTTTCAGAAATCATTATAGCTGAAGTTTCTTCATGGCATAAATTGCCTTATTTTGATTTCATCACTTTTTATGTCATTTCTTTTCCATGTCAATATGATTAAGGCTATATTTAGAAACAGTATTTTCAGACAACCTTTGCTTATCTAGCTGCAGTTTTTGTGAACATGCTTTAGGGTTTCAATTTCCACGCAAATATACCCTTTCTCTTTACAGCTTGCCTTCCTCATTCTCCCCCCCACACACACACCTGCACACAAAATCCAGATACATTTAATTCTTCTTAGTGTGGTTAAGTCAAAATGGTGGAACACTCTTATTTTTCATTGATATTTGCTTTCCTACTCTTCAGAAGCTTGATTATGAATCATACAAGCAATCTCAAAATATAGTTTAAATAAGATTCCTTTATTCTTTCTTTAGATGGCTGACTTGAAGAATAGCACAACTATTGGCATCCAGAAGGATCAGAGAACTAGGGAGCCTCCCACTGAGGTCCTGAAGGCCAGTGGTAATGAACCAAGCCACAGGGGCCACTGTGCTGGGGTATATCTCCTAGCCAGTGCAGCCCAACAAAATCGGTTTAGACATGTATACATCCATTACACTTACAATGATACAGTAGACTCATATCTATATGATATTTTACATCCTATTGTCCTGGCTGCAGTCCTAAAAATGTGGTCAGAAGAAAGGAAAATAGAAAATGGCATATATACTAAATAGTATTTTCTTTTTGAAACAAAACAAAAAAAAGTTAATTTTTGTTTGAAACAAAACAAAAAAAGTTAATTTTAACTCTATATGCATTTTATTCTTTTTTTTTTTTTTGGTCGTTGGTTGAGGATATTTTTGAAAAGTTTATGTGTCTACTTATCTCTTTTCAGATAGTGATGAAAAGGGAAACTACTTTTATGAGTTCCATTAGCTTTTGTTGTAAAGAATCGAAAAAACATTAGAATATCAGGGATTTTCTTACAGAAAAATCTAGTAAAAACATTCTTAATGACATACTTCATTCGTTATTGGCTCTTTGAAAGTTCCCCTCCCATTTGAAGCTTTGCAGTTAGCTCAAAAAGGGAGCATCTGGCATCAAATTATGAGTAAAAATGCTTAATAAAAGAGCCACTGTCAGAGCCTGCCTTATGGGCTGGTGGAATAACAGAGCTGCTTTACAAGATGAGATAGGAGAGGCCAAAAGGCAGACATTTCCCTTATCCCCTCCCCAAATGCAGGCTTTATTACACCATCACAGTCTCTCAGTTCCCCAGAGTTCTTTCTTTCTTTTTGGTTGGTGACTAAAGGGCTCTTTTGAAATGTTAATTTTACCATCAAGAGGCAGTATGGTCTAATCTTTAAGAATATGGGCCTTAGAATCAGATCCCCAGTGTTCTAATCTTTGCTCTGACACTTACTATGAGAGTTACTTAATGTTATCTCTAAGTAAGATTAGTGTTAATCTAAAAGAGGTCTCCTGATCTCTTAAAATTTCTGTAAGAATGAAATGACATATCCATATTCAGTTCCTAAAATAACTCTCGACACTTAGTAAGTACTCATTAAATATTAGCTATTAATATCATTATGTAAGAGGGGAAATACATTCATCGCCATGAATTAACTCCTTTGATACAATGTGCTTCTCATTCTAGCAGGATTCTGCATTGATAGAACAGGGAACAGTGGAGGGGAAGGTCAGGATATGTCTTGAGTACTAAAGACTGTGAAGGGAATGTAGGTTTGGTATACCTTATAATTTCTCATTATTCTTAAAGATAGTTTCCAAAGTTGTATAAATTTCAGGCCCCACAAGACATGGATCCTCTTCTGTCAACATGAGTAGTGCCTCTCAAAATTTAATGCACACATGCACCACTTAGGCATTTCATTAAAAGATTTCAATTTAGAAAAAATATTTGCAAATGATATGACTGGTGAGGGGTTAATAGCCAAAATATATAAACCGCCCCTACAGCTCAACATCAAACAACAAACCAATTAAAAAATGAACAGAAGACCCGAATAGACATTTTTCCAAAGAGGACATGAAGATGGCTAACGGGCCATCATTAAAACCACAATGAGATATCACCTCACACATATCAGATCAGTTATCATCTAAAAGAACACAAATAACAAGCGTTGGTGAGGATGCGGAGAAAAAGGAACCCTCGAACACTGTGGGTGGGAATGTAAACTGGTACAGCCACTATAGAAAACAGTATGGGGATTTCTCCAAAAACTAAAAATAGAACTACCATATGACCTAGCAATTCCACTCCTGGGTATATATCCAAAGGAAATGAAAACACTAATTTGAAAAGACACATGTACCCTAATGTTCATAGCATTATCTACAATTGCCAAGATATAGAAGCAACAGATCAATGGATAAAGAAGAAAAAAAACCCCCCACACACAATGGATTGCTACTCAGCCATAAAAAAATAACAATATTTTGCCATTGCAACAACGTGGATGGACTTGGAGGGTATTATGCTAAGTGAAATAAGTCAGATGGAGAAATACAAATAATGTATGATATCATGTATCATGTACAATCTAAAAAATAAACAAACTATTGAAAATATCAAAAAAGAAACAGACTCACAGATAATTACCAGTGGGAAGATGGAAGTGGGGAGGGGCATGATAGGGGTAGGGGACTATTATGTACAAAATAAATAAGCTACAAGAATGTATTGTACAACACAGGGAATATAGCCAATATTTTGTAATAACTATAGAGTATAACCTTTAAAAATTGTGAATCACTGTGTTGTATACCTGTAACTTACATAATATCGTACATCAACTATAATTTAAAAAGTTTAAAAAATCTGGGATGGGGCCCAAGATTCTAGATTTCTAATAGGCTGACACCAATGCTGGTGGTTTCTCTGGGAACACATTATGAGTAACAAGGACAGAGAATATTTTGAGTAAAGATACAATCAAACATGGCATTAGACTTTCCCATTCTCCACTGTGTCATACCAGCACTGCCACTGCAGTGACCGTGGCCAAAAATCCCTTAGTGCACATTTGGCCACACATCATGATCCTGCAATTTTACTGTGTCATGCATTGTGTTGTCAGGACTCAACACAGTTCGGGAGTAGAAATGTGATCAAATTATCATTTGGCTAATTGAGAGGACTGGTTCTATTGCCTTTGATTGAAGATACATCAAAGTCAGACCCTCTGGGAACATAATCGGAAAAGCAACTCAGTGAAGGCTCTCTAGTGCCTCTATGGGAAGCCTCCATTGCCTGACCTTCTGATAATAAGCCCTTGTGAGGTAAGAATCACATTATCAAATACTTCTGGAATGTTTACTATTTGACACTGGATAGACCAAAATTTCATGAATTTTTGTGCTAAGAGAAACCTTGGAGACTCTTTAATCCAACTCTCTCTCTACTCATAGATTAGAAATTTGAGGTCCAGAGGTATTAAGTGACTTGTGCAAGACAACACAGTTAGGAGCAGAATTGTCTCCTAAGCCTAGTTTTCCTCTAACCATGTTGTCCCTAGAAGGATAGAGGACAAGTTTTATGCAGGAAAAGAATGCTACCAACACATGGTAACCTCTAACATGCAGGATAGGTGAGCTTATACTGAGGTATTTGAATGGGAGGTATAATGACAGAGGTGGCCGAGGAAGGTTTTAGAGGATATCTGGAACTGAAGCTGGACTTCAAAGGAAGAATGAACCAGATGCAAATTCAGTTTTCCAATAAGAGAGTCCCATTGAAAAAGACTATGCTCTGTGGTTATCACGGAACCCAGGGAATAGCAATCAACCATAATGGAACTTGTTTTCTGGAGAGACGGCTGAGCAAGAGACATCTGGGACCTGGAAAACTGAAATACTGATTAATATAGCAGATGTATTGTAGGAGCAGAAGGTCCAGACAGGTCCAGGGAGGTCCTGAAGGTCAAACTATTCCTGGAGACTGTGTTTTAGGGAATGGGAATTAAGTTCCCAAGAGGATTTTTGGAGTAAATAAGGTCTTTGGAAAACAAGAAAGGGTACCAGACATAAAAAACAAAGGCAGGGATTCAGGCATAAGGAAATAAGACATGTCAGAACTGCAATACGAAGAGGGGAATTCATTTCAAGGGATAAAACAATGTCAGAGGTATTGGTATTCAGGTACACAGTCAGAGCAGGGCCAAGAGCATGGCTGATATGGCACTATCTGCTAGCCCAAGGATCTGAGAATTCCCCTTGACCAAGAACAGAATTATCTACAGGTAGAGACAGATGAATTAACTGACCACAATTTGGATTATGAGGGCAATGGAATCTAGGACTGAGACATCTCACCATCAATGGAGACAAGCCCCTCTTCTCTGAGGGTCAGCTATGTTAAGATGCAATAGTGTACCATACAGCCTAAGGTACTACAACAGAAAAACTAGGGAGACAGAGTTGTAGACTCTGGAGCCAAGTCATTTTGCAGCTCCCTCTATTTAGGGATGATGAGTTTGGTTTGTGAAAAGATCACTGGCATTGGAGGTGAGTCTGGATTAAAGTTTTCAGTCTGACACCGATCTATTGTGTGAACATAGTCAAGGCACTTATTTATTTTCCTTGAGCCAAATTTGCTCACCTGTAAAATGGGGCACGGAAACTGCCTTGTTCATTTCACATTTTTTAGGGTATAGTTTTAAAAGTATTTAAAAATAATTTCAGACTTAGAAAAAAATTACAAAAATAGTACAAAAAATGACCATAGACACACGCTGTGCACCATTCTGCCAGATTCCCCAAATATTAACTTTTTCTAAATCACATTTGCTTTATCATTCTGTGTGTGCATATGTGATTTTTTTCTGAACCATGTGAGAGGCGGTTACAGATATGATGCCCCTTCACCCCCAAATACTTCCATGTATGTTTCCTTCAAACAAGAACATTCTATTACATACACAAAACAATTCTAAAAATAAGGAAATTAATTATCTAACCTAAGAAAAATTCATATTTTTCCAATTATCTTAAAACATCCTTTAGAGGAAAATTTTCGTGGTGTGTATGTGTGGTCTGGTATAGGATCCAGTCCAGGATCTTAGATTGTATTTAACTATCAAATCTTGTAAGTCTCTTTTAATCTTCCCCAGTCTTTGTCTTTCATGACCTTAATGTTTTTGAAGAATATTTTGTAAAATGTCCCTCAATAGGGTTTTTGATGTTTTCTCATGAGTTAACTCAGCTTATTCATTTTTGACTGACAAGAATAATACTGACTTCATATTTTGTTGTCAGAATCAAAAGCAATAATCTGTATGAAACTGCTTTAGTAAAATGTAAAGTTCTATCCCAAACCTAACGTTGAGAATTAAAAGGATTATTACTCCCTTCAATCCCAATCCTCATCTCTGCTCTTATCCTCTAGAATATGTGGTATTTCTCCTGAAAAGTAGCACTAGGATACACTGTCTTACTTAGGTACAGCAGTGAAGCTGGAGGATAATTGAATCCTATGTCATGTTCACTAAGAGAGAAACTTTAAAACAGTGGTGTTATAATAACCTAGGGTGCTCCTATCCTCTTCTTGCTGTCTCCCTATTTCTTTCCACCTAGGAATCTCCCCTTGTAAAATCCTTGCACATTTAATTGCATCCTGGTGTCTACTTCCCAGAGGACCTGGACTAATAGAGGGTACTACTGCTCTCCTGGACACTGTGGGAATAATAATAATCATAATAAAAATTATTATCTCTCCCTGAAAAGCAGGGCACTGTACTGAAATAGGCAAGTTGTCAGGCAAAATAACATCTTATGAATTCTTCTCGCTGAATCAGTCTAAATCATCAGGCTTTGAAACCATAGTAAAATGTCACCAACCATTTGCATTCTAGAGACAGCAGAGAATGTCAACTCCACCCCAGAGTGAAAAACCAATTGGGTCAGGAAGAGAGTAGTTGAACAGAAGCCTCGGGGAAGGAAAGAAGAATGGAAGATACATAATGTGGAACTAGTGATTTCCATAATAACAAGTGTCCCCTTCAGCAAGAAGAGTGAAGTTAATTGATTTTATATTAGTTGATGCTAAGAACAATGATTAAGAATGAGAGGAAGATCATATGTCGGCACTGTGTTTTCTTGCAGCAGTTGCTGCTTGCAGAGGACATCAGCCCACTGCATCTCTCTGCAGTCTCTGGCCCACTCCTGCAGGACCGGTCACTGTGGCCACTGCTATTCTCTGCACCCCAGCCCGGCCACTGCTGCCTCTGTCCAGTTCTCACAGCCTCAGCACCGCCTTCAACCCGGCAGCAGCCTCGACTGTCACTCCTGGCTCCTGCATCACAGTCTGACCACTACTGCACATTCCACCTCTGCCCCAGTCACCACCACTTCTGATATTCCAGCGGTTGTGATGGGATCCCACAGAATTATAAAATAAAAGTGGAACAAAAGTGCCTCTGCTCGTGACTTATTCTTCCACTACTGAACATACCTCTTTCTTCAGATTTTGGGTCAAAGAGAGAGTTGCCGTGCTGTGCCAGACTTGGAGGAGGTAAAGGAGGCCTTCAAGACAGCAGAGGAGTGAGACGTTTGAGATCACCTTGCTCCCCACAGACACATCAGAAATACACCTACATGTGGAACAACTCCTACAGCACATCTACTGAATGCTGGCAAAAGACCTCAGACTTCCCAAAAGGCAAGAAACTCCCTGCGTACCTGGGTATATATATATTTTTCCGTTTTCTCTTTCTGTGTGTATGTGTATGCTTCTTTGTGTGATTTTGTCTGTATAGCTTTGCTTTTACAATTAGTCCTAGCGTTCTGTTTGCCCATTTATTTATTTAAAGTATAGTTTTTAGTGCTCATTATCATTGGTGGATTTCTTATTTGGTTTGGTTGCTCTCTTCTCTCTTTCTTTCATTTTATCTTTTTTTTAATTACTCTTTAATATTTAATAATTAAAAATTTTTTTCATTTTAATAACTTCATTTTATTTTAACTTTTTCATTCTTTCTTTCTTTTTTACCTCCCTTTTATTCTGAGCTGTGTGGATGACTGGCTTTCAGTGCTCCAGCCAGGCATCGGGGCTGTGCCTCTGAGGAGGGAGAGCCAAGTTCAGGACACTGGTCCACAAGAGACCTCCAAGCTCCACATAATATCAAATGGAGAAAATCTCCCAGAGTTCTCCATCTCAATGCCAAGACCCAGCTCCACTCAACAACCAGCAAGCTATAGTGCTGGAAACCCTATGCCAAACAACTAGCAAGACAGGAACACAACCCCACCCATTAGCAGAGAGGCTGCCTAAAATCATAATAAGGTCACAGACACCCCAAAACACACCACCAGACATGGACCTGACCACCAGGAAGACAAGATCCAGCATCATCCACCAGAAAACAGGCACTACTCCCCTACACCAGGAAGCCTACAAAACCCACTGAACCAACCTTAGCCACTGGGGGCTGACACCAAAAAAAAATGGGAACTATGAACCTGCAGCCTGCGTAAAGGAGACACCAAACACAGTAATTTAAGCAAAATGAGAAGACAGAAAAACACACAGCAGATGAAGGAGCAAGGTAAAAACCCACCAGACTTAACAAATGAAGAGGAAATAGGCAGTCTACCTGAAAAAGAATTCAGAATAATGATAGTAAAGATGCTTCAAAATCTTGTAAACAGAATGGAGAAAATACAAGAAACATTTAACAAGGACCTAGAAGAACTAAAGACCAAACAAACAGAGATGAACAACACAATAAATGAAACTAAAAATTCTCTAGAAGGGATCAATAGCAATAACTGAGGTAGAAGAACAGATAAGTGACCTGGAAGATAAAATAGTGGAAGTAACTACTGCAGAGCAGAATAAAGAAAAAAGAATTTAAAGAATTGAGGACAGTCTCAGAGACCACTGGGAAAATATTAAATGCACAAACATTCGAAATATAGGGGTCCCAAAAGAAGAAGAGAAACAGAAAGGGTCTGAGAAAATATTTGAAGAGATTGTAGTTGAAAACTTCCTTAATGTGGGAAAGGAAAGAGTTAAGTCCAGGAAGCACAGAGAGTCCCATATGGGATAAATCCAAGGAGAAACACACCAAGACACATATTAATCAAACTACCAGAAATTAAATACAAAGAAAAAATATTAAAAGCAGCAAGGGAAAAACAAAAAATAACATACAAGGGAATCACCATAAGGTTAAAGATGATCTTTCAGCAGAAACTCTGCAAGCCAGAAGGGAGTGGCAAGACATATTTAAAGTGCTGAAAGGGAAAAACCTACAACCAAGATTACACTATCCAGCAAGGACCTCATTCAGATTTGATGGAGAAATTAAAACCTTTACAGACAAGCAAAAACTAAGAGAATTCAGCACAACCAAACCAACTTTACAACAAATGCTAAAGGAACTTCTCTAGTCAGGAAAGACAAGAGAAGGAAAGACCTACAGTAACAAACCTAAAACAATTAAGAAAATGGTAATAGGAACATACATATTGATAACTACCTTAAATATAAATGGATTAAATGCTCCAACCAAAAGACAACAACTGGCTGAATGGGTACAAAAGCTAGACCCATATATATGCTATCTACAAGAGATCCACTTCAGAACTAGGGACACATACAGAGTGAAAGTGACGGGATGAAAAAAGATATTCCATGCAAATGGAAATCAAAAGAAAGCTGCAGTAGCAATTCTCATATCAGACAAAATACACTTTAAAACAAAGACTATTACAGAGACATAGTACAGCAGTACATAATAAGCAGGGATCAATCTAAGAAGAAGATATAACAATTGTAAATATTTATGCACCCAACATAAGAGCACCTCAATATATAAGGCACATACTAACAGCCATTAAAGGGGAAATTGACAGTAACACAATCATACTAGGGGACTTTAACACCCCACTTTCACATGGACAGATCATCCAAAATGAAATTAAATAAGGAAACACAAACTTTAAATGGTATACTAAACAAGATGGACTTAATTGATATTTATAGGATATTCCATCCAAAAACAACAGAATAAACTTTCTTCTCAGGTGCTCATGGAACATTCTCCAGGCTAGACCATATCTTGGGTCACAAATCAAGCCTTGGTAAATTTAAGAAAAGTGAAATCATATCAAGTATCTTTTCTGACCACAATGCTTTGAGAGAAGATATCAGTTACAGGGGAAAATCTGTAAAAAATACAAACACATGGAGGCTAAACAACACACTACTTAATAACCAAGAGATTACTGAAGAAATCAAAGAGGAAATCAAAAAATACCTAGAAACAAATGACAATGAAAACACGACGACCCAAAACCTATGTGATGCAATAAAAGCAGTTCTAAGAAGGAAGTTTATAGCAATACAATCCTACCTTAAGAAACAAGAAACATCTCAAATAAACAACCTAACCTTACACCTAAAGCAATTAGAGAAAGAAGAACCAAACACACCCCTAAAGTTAGCAAAAGGAAAGAAATCATAAATACCTCATCAGAAATAAATGAAAAAGAAATGAAGGAAACAATAGCAAATATCAATAAAACTAAAAGCTGGTTCTTTGAGAAGATAAACAAAATTGATAAACCATTAGCCAGACTCATTAAGAAAAAAAGGGAGAAGACTCAAATCAATAGAATTAGAAATGAAAAAGGAGAAGTAACAACTGACACTGCAGAAATACAAAGGATCATGAGTGAATACTACAAGCAACTCTATGACAATAAAATGGACAACCTGGAAGAAATGGACAAATTCTTAGAAAAGCACAACCTTCAGAGATGAACAGGAAGAAATAGAAAATATAAACAGACCAATCACAAGCACTGAAATTGAAACTGTGATTAAAAATCTTCCAACCAACAAAGGCCAGGACCAGATGGCTTCACAGGTGAATTCTATCAAACATTTGGAGAAGAGCTAACACGATCCTTCTCAAACTCTTACAAAATATAGCAGAGGGAGGAAGACTCCCAAATTCATTTTATGAGGCCAACATCACCCTGATACCAAAACCAGACAAAGATGTCACAAAAAAAGAAAACTACAGACCAATATCACTGATGGACATAGATGCAAAAATCCTCAACAAAATACTAGGAAACAGAATGAAACCACACATTAAAAGGATCATACACCATGATCAAGTGGGGTTTATCCCAGGAATGCAAGGATTCCTCAATATATGCAAATCAATCCATGTGATACACCATATTAACATACTGAAGGAGAAAAACCATATGGTCATCTCAATAGATGCAGAAAAAGCTTTTGACAAAATTCAACACCCATTTATGGTAAAAACCCTCTAGAAAGTAGGCATACAGGGAACTTACCTAAACATAATGAAGGTCATATATGACAAACCCACAGCCAACATCATCTTCAATGGTGAAAAATTGAAACCGTTTCCACTAAGATCAGGAACAAGACAAGGTTGCCCACTCTCACCACTATTATTCAACATAGTTTTGGAAGTTTTAGACACAGCAATCAGAGAAGAAAAAGAAATAAAAGAAATCCAAATTGGAAAAGAAGAAGTAAAACTGTCACTGTTTGCAGATGACATGATACTCTACATAGAGAATCCTAAAGGTGTTACCAGAAAACTACTAGAGCTAATCAGTGAATCCGGTAAAGTAGCAGGATACAAAATTAATGCACAGAAATCTCTTGCATTCCTATACACTAATGATGAAAAATCTGAAAGTGAAATTAAGAAAGCACTCCCATTTACCACTGCAAGAAAAAGAATAAAATACCCAGGAATAAACCTACCTAAGGAGACAAAAGACTTGTATGCAGAAAATTATAAGATACTGGTGAAAGAAATTAAAGATAATACAAAAAGATGGAGAGATATACCATGATCTTGGATTGGAAAAATCAGCATTGTGAAAATGACTATACTTACTACCCAAAGCAATCTACAGATCCAATGCAATCCGTACTAAACTACCACTGGCATTTTTCACAGAAGTAGAACAAAAATTTTCACAATTTGTATGGAAACACAAAAGACCCCAAGTAACCAAAGCGATCTTGAGAAAGAAAAACAGAGCTGGAAGAATCAGGCTCCCAGACTTCAGACTATACTACAAAGCTACAGTAATCAAGACAGTATGGTACTGGCACAGAAACAGAAATATAGATCAATTGAACAGGATAGAAAACCAAGAGATAAACCCACACACATGTGGTCACCTTATCTTTGATAAAGGAGGCAGGAATATACAATGGAGAAAAGACAGCCTCTTCAATAAATGGTGCTGGGAAAACTGGACAGCTACATGTAAAAGAATGAAATTAGAACACCCCCAACACCATATTTAAAAATAAGCTCAAAATGGATTAAAGATCTAAATATAAGGCCAGACACCTTAAAACTTTTAGACGAAAACATAGGCAGAATACTCTATGACATAAATCACAGCAAGGTCCTTTTTGACCCACCTCCTAGAGAAAGGGAAATAAAAACAAAAATAAACATATGGGACCAAAGTAACTTCAAAGCTTTTGCACAGCAAAGGAAACCATAAACAACACCAAAAGACAACCCTCAGAATGGGAGAAAATATTTGCAAATGAAGCAACTGACAAAGGATTAATCTCCAAAATTTACAAGCAGCTCATGCAGCTCAATATCAAAAAAACAAACAACCCAATCAAAAAATGCGCAGGAGACCTAAATAGACATTTCTCCAAAGAAGATATACAGATTGCCAACAAACACATGAAAGAATGCTCAACATCATTAATCATTAGAGAAATGCAAATCAAAAGTACAATGTAATATCTGCTCACACCAGTCAGAATGGGCATAGTCAAAAAATCTAAAAACAATAAATGCTAGAGAGGGTGTGGAGAAAAGGGAACCCTCACACACTGTTGGTGGGAATGTAAATTGATACAGCCACTATGGGGAACAGTATGGAAGTTCCTTAAAAAACTAAAAATACAACTATCATACGACTCAGCAATCCCACTACTGGGCATATACCCTGAGAAAACCATAATTCAAAAAGAGTCATGTACCACAATGTTCATTGCAGCTCTATTTACAATAGCCAGGACGTGGAAGCAACCTAAGTGTCCATCGACAGATGAATGGATAAAGAAGATGTGGCACATATACACAATGGAATATTACTCAGCCATAAAAAGAAACGAAATTGACTTATTTGTAGTGAGGTGGATGCACCTAGAGTCTGTCACACAGCGTGAAGTAAGTCAGAAAGAGAAAAACAAATACCGTATGTTAACACATATATATGGAATCTTAAAAAGAAAAAAAACGGTTCTGAAGAACCTAGGGACAGGACAGGAATAAAGACTCATATGTAGAAAATGAACTTGGGGAAACGGGGAGGGGGAAGGGTAAGCTGGGATGAAGTGAGAGAGTGGCACGGACATATATACACTACCAAATGTAAAATAGATAGCTAGTGGGAAGCAGTGGCACAGTACAGGGAGATCAGCTTGGTGCTTTGTGACCTCCTAGCAGGGTGGGATAGGGAGGATGGGAGGGAGACACAAGAGGGAGGAGATATGGGGATATATGTATATGTATAGCTGATACACTTTGTTATAAAGCAGAAACTAACATACCATTGTAAAGCAATTATACTCCAATAAAGATGGTAAAAAAAAAAAAAAAAAAGAGAGGAAAACATCCGCTCCCCTGAAGGAGATTCTAATAGGACTTCTAACATTTCCAGCTCTTAAATGAGGA
Organism: Mesoplodon mirus; assembly: GCF_964341445.2. Lineage (NCBI taxonomy): Eukaryota > Metazoa > Chordata > Mammalia > Artiodactyla > Ziphiidae > Mesoplodon > Mesoplodon mirus. Next base: position 99,494,542 of record NC_138979.1, on the reverse strand, counting down.
TGGGTAATGATCCTGCATATTTCATTTTCACAGTGTCATGTAAACAAGTAGACCAGCCTGCCTGGAGTTGCAGCCAATTGTAGCAGTGTTCTGTAGCAAAGATTTTATCTGATGTGTGAAAGGCATATCAGCCTTTCAGAGGTGGAAGGCCAACCTTCCCCAGGGCTTCCTGTTGGCTTGAATCTTTGGTGATGCTTGGAAGGCAGGTGCTGGTCCTAAAATGGCTCACAGCCTGATTTGCACAGCCTCAAGGGACAGCCCTGGGAGACTTTGTGAGTAGTCAAAGTGCCTCCAGGAATCCCCAAAGTGCTGAATGATCTCAGCAGGGACCAGGGGGTGGAAAAGAGAAAACATTTGACTTACGTCTGCATTTACTGCAGACAAAAGGATGGCGTGTTTGGTTATGAAGTTCTGAAGAAAATATCTTCATCAGTCTAATTTAAAACCATACCAGTTGGGCAGATAAATCATTATGTAAACCATATCACTGCTATCAGAATATTTTAAGGAAATGAGGAAAGACTAGCTATGTTTCTATTCATGAATTCTTTCCATGTTACACACACATACACACACAAATGGTAAATTTGATATAATTAGTTCTGTTCTCTACAGAAAGCTTCATTTACTGGGGATGCCATTAAACAAGTGAAATACAAATTCCAAGTGACATTGATATGATCATAATCACTTTCCTGGCTGCCAGAGATATTTTCTGAAAGGAACCTGCATTTCTACAGATGGCATGAAAAAAAAATTAGGCCTGCAGAACACGCCCATTATTCCTGCAAGGCCCTCAGTTCATTAGTTGAAGCAGCCAAGTCTTCACGAGCTGCGACTGATCAACAAATGGGAAATGAGCAAGAGTATAAATTCCCAGCAAACCAAATTATTAACATTTGCTGCCTGCATCTTGGAAACACAGTAAATCAAATGTGTCATCATTTATCAAGACAAAATATCATTACTAATTGGGATTAATTTGCTGCTGTGGGACTGCTGACCTTTGCTTAAAGAAAATAAATCTGCTCGTTAGCTGTCTTCATTTAATTTTCCTTTAAGGAGGGAGAGGGGAAAAGGCAGCCTGCTTTGGGGAGGAGGAAGGAGGCGGGCGACATTCTTATATTCTAAACAGCTATACATTCTAAAGTCCCAAAGCAATGAGAGAACCTGCTGATGTACTATTGCCAATTGAAAATTCAGGATTTTTGATATGTGCTCAGAGATCACAGTGCCTCCAGCTGCCATTGTCTATGATTTAATACTGTCTTGGGAAGGAATACTTAGAAAAATTTCCAGGGTGAAGTTCTATATGGTTTCATTTACAAATAAGAAAAGGCAAGCACAATTGCAAGGGAGCAGCCTAGGATTTATCTGTATGCACTAATAGTAAATGGTGTTCAAAAGAAATACATATGTTTGAGCACCCCCAGTGATTCCACATGTGGCTAAGTTCTACCTGGAACCACTGACTTGATAACTGTGGGGGTGATCTTTTACTTTTAGTAGCTAGCAGTGCTACCAGGACTGATGAATGTATATGCTTTGCAAGGTGGCTGTAAATGCCTGAGTCAGGGTTACTATCTTTTAGACCCTGAAAAAACTGTGGATCCTGAGAATTCAACTGTGGACTCAAGTCAACAAGTTAACCAATCACTACTGACCTTCTGAGTTTTTAAAACATTAAACTGTTATTTATCTTGATTACTGAGGTTTTTGGTGCCCCCTTAAATTTTGTACCCCATGCAAGTACCATGGTCACTTTAGCCTAATACTGTCAGGCATTGCTTAAGGTTAAAAGATTTACTCATCACAAGTAATGAGAAAACTAAAGGTGAATAACCTCTGAAGTTTACAAACCTAGCAAGCAGTGGAGTCAAGATTCAAACCCAGAGCACTGATGCCTGGATTCAGCATCATGGCTATTACAACACTGCCATTGCCCTTTGCTACTGTTGGGGAATTGGGGTGGGTTAAGGAGTGGACCATGACACCAAGCACTGTATGATGTCATGGGAAGCTTAGACACACAAACACAGACACACAAACACACACACACAACTGAAAGAATAAGATGCCACATTATAACAAGTTAAATGGAAAAATGTATGAATGAGCCAATCTATAATACAAGAAAACTGAAGATTAAAAAACTAAAACCCTAAATGCTTTATTTAAAAGTTGTATAGAGATTGGTTCAAGATGGCAGAGTAGAAGGACATGCTCTCACTCCCTCTTTTGAAAACATGGGAATTACAACTAACTGCTGAACAATCATCAACAAGAAGACACTGGAACTCACCAAAAAAGATACCCCACATGCAAAGACAAAGGAGAAGCCACAATGAGACGGTAGGAGGGGCGCTATCACAATAAAATCAAATCCCATAACTGCTGGGTGGGTGACTCACAAACTGGAGAACACTGATACCACAGAAGTCCACCCACTGGAGTGAAGCTTCTGAGCAACACATCAGGCTTCCCAACCTGGGGGTCTGGCAATGGGAGGAAGAATTCCTAGAGAATCAGACTTTGAAGGCCAGTGGGATTTGATTGCAGGACTTTGGCAGGACTGGAGGAAACAGAGACTCCACTCCTGGAGGGCACACACAAAGTACTGTGTGCATCAGGACCCAGGGGAAGGAGTAGTGACCCCAGGGGAGACTGAACCAGACCTAACTGCTAGTGTTACAGGGTCTCCTGCAGAGGTGGGGGGTAGCTGTGGCTCACTAAGGGACAAGGACACAGGCAGCAGAAGTTTTGGAAAGTACTTCTTGGCGTGAGCCCTCCCAGAGTCCCCCATTAGCCCCACCAAAGACCCCGGGTAGGCTCCAGTGTTGGGTCGTCTCAGGCCAAACAACCAACAGGGAGGGAACGCAGCCCCACCCATCAGCAGACAAGGGGATTAAAGTTTTACTGAGCTCTGCTCACTAGAGCAACAGCCAGCTCTACCCACCACCAGTTGCTCCAATCAGGAAACTTCCACAAGCCTCTTAGATAGCCTAATCCACCAGAGGGAAGACAGCAGAAGCAAGAATAACTACAATCCTGCAGCCTGTGGAACAAAAACCACATTCACAGAAAGATAGACAAGATAAAAGGCAGAGGGCTATGTACCAGATGAAGGAATAAGATAAAACCCCAGAAAAACAACTAAATGAAATGAAATGGAGATAGGCAATCTTCCAGAAAAAGAATTCAGAATAATGATAGTGAAAATGATCCAGGACCTCGGGAAAAGAATGGAGGCAAAGATCGAGAAGATGCAAGAAATGTTTAACAAAGACCAAGAATTAAAGAACAAACAAATAGAGATGAATGATACAATAAGTGAAATGAAAAATACACTAGAAGGAATCAATAGCAGAATAACTGAGGCAGAAGAACAGATAAGTGACGTGGAAGACAGAATGGTGGAATTCACTGCTGTGGAACAGAATAAAGAAAAAAGAATGAAAAGAAATGAAGACAGCCTAAGAGACCTCTGGGACAACATTAAACACAACAACATTCGCATTATAAGGGTCCCAGAAGGAGAAGAGAGAGAGAAAGGACTCGAGAAAATCTTTGAGGGAATTATAGTCGAAAACTTCCCTAACATGGGAAAGGAAATAGCCACCCAAGTCGAGGAAGTGCAGAGAGTCCCATACAGGATAAACCCAAGGAGAAACATGCCAAGACACATAGTAATCAAATTGAGAAAAACTAAAGACAAAGAATAATTATTGAAAGCAGCAAGGGAAAAATGACAAATAACATACAAGGGAACTCCCATAAGGTTAACAGCTAATTTCTCAGCAGAAACTCTCAAAGCCAGAAGGGAGTGGCATGATATCCTTCAAGTGATGAAAGGGAAGAACCTACAATCAAGATTACTCTACCCAGCAAGGATCTCATTCAGATTCCATGGAGAAATCAAAAGCTTTACAGACAAGCAAAAGCTAAGAGAATTCAGCACCACCAAACCAGCTCTACAACAAATGCTAAAGGAACTTCTCTAAGTGGGAAACACAGAGAAGAAAAGGACCTACAAAACCAAACTCAAAACAGTTAAGAAAATGATAATAGGAACATACATATCGATAATTACCTTAAACGTGAATGGATTAAATGCTCCAACTAAAAGACACAGGCTTGCTGAATGGATACAAAAACAAGACCCATATATATGCTGTCTACAAGAGACCCACTTCAGACCCAGGGACACATATAGACTGAAAGTGAGGGGAATGAAAAAGATATTCCATGCAAATGGAAATCAAAAGAAAGTTGGACTAGCAATGCTCATATCAGACAAAATAGACTTTAAAATATAGACTATTACAAGAGACAAAGAAGGACACTACATAATGATCAAGGGATCAATCCAAGAAGAAGATATAACAATTGTAAATATTTATACACCCAACATGGGAACACTTCAATACATAAGGCAACTGCTAACAGCTCTAAAAGAGGAAATCAACAGTAACACAATAATAGTGGGGGAATTTAACACATCACTTACACCAATGGACAGATCCTCCAAACAGAAAATTAATAAGAAAACAGAAGCTTTAAATGACACAATAGACCAGATAGATTTAATTGATATTTATAGGACATTTCCTCCCAAAACAGCAGATTACACTTTCTTCTCAAGTGCACACAGAACATTCTCCAGGATAGATCACATCTTGGGTCACAAATCAAGCCTCAGTAAATTTAAGAAAATTGAAATCATATCAAGCATCTTTTCTGACCACAACACTATGACATTAGAAATGAATTAAAGGGGAAAAAATGTAAAAACACAAACACGTGGAGGCTAAAACTATCTTACTAAATAACCAATAGATAACTGAAGAAATCAAATAGGAAATAAAAAAATACCTAGACACAAATCACAATGAAAACACGACAATCCAAAACCTATGGGATGCAGCAAAAGCAGTTCTAAGAGGGAAGTTTATAGCTATACAAGCCTATCTCAAGAAACAAGAAAAATCTCAAATAAATAATCTAACTTTACACCTAAAGGAACTAGAGAAAGAAGAACAAACAAAACCCAAAGTTGGCAGAAGGAAAGAAATCATAAAGATCAGAGCATAAATAAATGAAATAGAAACAAAGGAAACAATAGCTAAGATCAATAAAACTAAAAGTTGGTGCTTTGAGAAGATAAACAAAATTGATAAACCATTAGCCAGCCTCATCAAGAAAAAGAGGGAGAGGACTCAAATCAATAAAATTGGAAATGAAAAAGAAGTTACAACAGACACTGCAGAAATACAAAGCATTGTAAGAGATGACTACAAGCAACTCTATGCCAATAAAATGGACAACCTGGAAGAAATGGACAAATCCTTAGAAAGGTATTACTTTTCAAGACTGAAGCAGGAAGAAATAGAAAATATGAACAGACCAATCAGAAGTAATAAAATTGAAACTGTGATTAAAAATCTTCCAACAAGGGGCTTCCCTGGTGGCGCAATGGTTCAGAATCTGCCTGCCAATGCAGGGGACAAGTGTTCAAGCCCTGGTGCGGGAAGATCCCACATGCAGCAGAGCAACTAGGCCTGTGAGCCACAACTACTGAGCCTGCGTGTCTGGAGCCTGTGCTCCGCAACAAGAGAGGCCACGATAGTGAGAGGCCCGTGCACCACAATGAAGAGTGGCCCCCGCTTGCCACAACTAGAGAAAGCCCTCGCACAGAAACGAAGCTAACACAGCAAAAATTAAAAAATTAAAAAAAAAAATCTTCCAACAAACAAAAGTCCAGGACCAAATGGCTTCACAGGTGAATTCTATCAAACATTTAGAGAAGAGCTAACACCCATCCTTCTCAAAATCTTCCAAAAAATTAGAGGAAAGAAAACTCCCAAACTCATCCTATGAGGCCACCATCACCCTGATACCAAAACCAGACAATGATACTACAAAAAAAGAAAATTACAGATCAATATCACTGATGAATATAGATGCAAAAAATCCTCAACAAAAATACTAGCTAACAGAATCCAACAACACATTAAAAGGATCATACACCATGATCAAGTGGGATTTATCCCAGAGATGCAAGGATTCTTCAATATACGCAAATCAATTAATGTGATACACCATATGAGCAAACTGAAGAATAAAAACCATGTGAGCATCTCAATAGATGCAGAAAAAGCTTTTGACAAAATTCCACAACCATTTATGATAAAAACTCTCTAGAAAGTGGGCATAGAGGGAACCTGCCTCAACATAATAAAGGCCATATACGACAAACCCACAGCCAACATCATTCTCAATGGTGAAAAACTGAAAGCATTTCCTGTAAGATCAGGAACAAGACAAGGATGTCCACTCTCACCACTATTATTCAACATAGTTTTGGAAGTCCTAGCCATGGCAATCAGAGAAGAAAACGAAATAAAAGTAATACAAATTAGAAAAGAAGAAGTAAAACTGTCTCTCTTTGCAGATGACATGATAGTATACATAGAGAATCCTAAAAATGCCACCAGAAAACTATTAGAGCTAATCAATGAATTTGGTAATGTAGGAGGATACAAAATTAATGCACAGAAATCTCTGGCATTCCTATACACTAATGATGAAAAATCTGAAAGATAAATTAAGGAAACACTCCAATTACCATTGCAACAAAAAGAATAAAATACCTTGGAATAAACCTACCTAGGGAGACAAAAGACCTGTATGCAGAAAACTATAAGACACTGGTGAAAGAAATTAAAGATGATACCAACAGATGGAGAGATATACCATGTTCTTGGATTGGAAGAATCAATATTGTGAAAATGACTCTACTACCCAAAGCAATCTACAGATTCAATGCAATCCCTATCAAATTACCAATGGCATTTTTTACAGAACTAGAACAAATCATCTTAATATTTGTATGGAGACACAAAAGACCCCGAAGAGCCAAAGCAGTCTTGAGGGAAAGAAATGGAGCTGGAGGAATCAGATTCCCTGACTGCAGACTATACTACAAAGCTACAGTAATCAGGACAATATGGTACCGGCACAAAAACAGAAATAAACAGGATAGAAAGCCCAGAGATAAACCCACACACCTATGGTCAAGTAATCTATGACAAAGGAGGCAGGGATATACAATGGAGAAAAGACAGTGTCTTCAATAAGTGGTACTGGGAAAACTGGACAGCTGCAGGTAAAAGAATGAAATTAGACCACTCCCTAAAACCATACACAAAAGTAAACTCAAAATGGATTAGAGACCTAAATGTAAGACTGGGCACTATAAAACTCTTAGAGGAGAACATAGGAAAAACACTCTTTGACATAAATCACAGCAAGATCTTTTTTGATCCACCTCCTAGAGTAATGGAAATAAAAGCAAAAATATACAAATGGGACCTAAGGAAACTTAAAAGCTTTTGCACAGCAAAAAACCATAAGCAAGATGAAAAGACAACCCTCAGAATGGGAGAAAATATTTGCAAACAAATCAACGGACAAATGATTAATCTCCAAAATATATAAGCAGCTCATGCAACTCAATATTAAAAAAACAAACAACCCAGTCCAAAAATGGGCAGAAGACCTAAGTAGACATTTCTCCAAAGAAGACATACAGATGTCCAAGAAGCACATGAAAAGCTGCTCAACATCACTAATTATTAGAGAAATGCAAATCAAAACTACAATGAACTATCACCTCACACCAGTGAGAATGGGCATCATCAGAAAATCTACAAACAACAAATGCCTGCGAGGGTGTAGAGAAAAGGGAACCCTCATGCACTGTTGGTGGGAATGTAAATTGATACAGCCACTATGGAGAACAGTATGGAGGTTCATTAAAAAACTAAAAATAGAATTAGTGTATGACCCAGCAATCCCACTACTGGGCATATACCCAGAGAAAACCATAATTCAAAAAGACACATGTACCCCAATGTTCATTGTAGCACTGTTTACAATAGCCAGGTAATGGAAGTAACCTAAATGCCCATTGACAGATGAATGGATAAAGAAGGTGTAGTGCATATATACAATGGAATATTACTCAGCCATAAATAGGAATGAAATTGGGTCATTTGTACAGACGTGGATGCATCTGGAGAGTGTCATACAGAGTGAAGTAAGTCAGAAAGAGAAAAACAAACATTGTATATTAACGCATATATGTGGAACCTAGAAAATGGTACAGATGAACCGGTTTGAAGAGCAGAAGCTGAGACAAAGAAGTAGAGAACAAACGTATGGACACCAAGCAGGGAAAGCGGCGGGGGGTGGAGGTGGTAGTGTAAATGAATTGGCAGATTGGGATTGACATGTATACACTGACGGGTATAAAATGGATGACTAATAAGAAAATAAATAAGTAAATAATAAACATTAATACATACATACATACATACATACGTACATAAAAGTTGTGTAGAGCACCGAATTAAGACATCTGCAGGTCAGTGCCAGCACCTGCCTAAGAGACCTCAAACACCGAGTTCTGGATCAAGGGAGGAAAGGGGGTTGGGCCAAGTAGCTGCCCAGGGCCCTTGATGAATCCCATCTGTGATCAGTCTATTTTGGGAGTTTACCAATCTCCAATTCAAAAGTGCCTCTGCTTATTTTCCTTTCAACATGATTTAATATTAGCAGTGGTAGGAAGCATATTAATGTTTGTGTTAATGTGTCTTAAAACAATTTTCTCTTCTAAATTAGAGACATTATTCCTTAATATTTTGACAGTACGGTTGTACTTAGTAAACTTTTTGTATGACTTTTTAAAAGTTATGTGAAATGGCACATAGAGACTAGCTGTGAAGAGGGAGGCAGGGGTGCCAAATTGCCCTAAATGATAATTTAAAAGAATTTTAATTTTACTAAAATGTATGATATTTCATAATTCAGTGTAATGAAGAGACCTAAATGCATGAGTTATAAGAGGTTCCCCTGAAGAAGGGCCATGAGTAAGTGCACTTGTGTACTATGCAGAATTCTGCAAAGAAGTAGGGAGAAAAAAACAGGGCCAGGAGACCCACAGTCCTCACCAAAAATAACGCTCCTGGGAGTCATGTCCAAGGGTAGCTCCAGGAAACTGAGCTGATGGCTCTGCAATGCTTATTAAAAAATAAGTTTCTGTACCTGGACTTCCTTTCAGTTCCAGTTGGTCTCATTACTGAATTCTCTTCTTCATACTCAATTGAACCTAAGATTGAATTTCATTGATGTTGAAATCCTTCAGCATCCAACCTTAGTCCAAGTGGGTCACCTGGTTTCAACTGCATTACTCTGGTCTTGTCACTGACTACTCTTGACATTTTTACCCTGTTCTGAACCTGCTCTGGGGCAGCCAATGATTTCAGGATTTTGAGTTATTAGTAACCAGATTTAACTGCCCAGAATACCACTGTGAGAGTTAATTAATTCATATTCATATGAATACATTAAAAAAACTCCCTACCCCACCCCAGCTATTCATCTCCTCTACCTGGTAAATAGAGGTAGTTTTAATCAAAGATAGTATCTATAGAGATATCAATTTTATAACCTGTCCCTTCTAGGACTCAGAAGGTTTTAGTTAACGACATTATAATGACTGAATTATATGGTGACTCCTCATGAGTTCCTCTAGTACTACCCTAAATATTACACAAAAGTGTTTCTTGTTTGGGAGTTGAGAAATAAAGACATCATTTAAAAATAACCAGAGCAGCCTATGAAGTAAAAATGTATACAGTTTTACTAAACTCACCAACATTCCAGGTAATTATAGCTGTAGCTCCAAAATTTTATTTGCCAGCATCTTTCTAGCGGGGATTTGCTAGGGATCCTGTAGCAAAGAACTACACTGATCAATACCCTGGTGCTTTCAGTCCTTCTAGGGGACCAATTGGATGCAATGTATGGAAAAAAGAGGCTGATTTTGCTTTTGGAATTTTACCAAAATTTATTGATCTCATGGTATACGGCTCAAAGGAGGAAGCTTTGACAAAAGTTGATGCAGGCTCAGCCTCTCCATATCGCAATATCATTCATAGTCCTCTGCAAGTTAAGGTGCCCACCATGTCCACACTACTCCTATCCCAATAGAGGAAGTAAAGATCTGTAAGCTCTGCTCTATGTCTAGGGGGTATTTTATCTAGTGATCTTCTGGGCCTTTGACAAGCCTGAGGTTTATAATTCCCCACACTTAGAATTTGAACAGGTTTCCTGGCATAAGGATACTACCCAGAGGCACATGCTGTTTTTTTCTTTTTTTTTTCCTTTCTGCAATACAATGCAAATGAATAAGGCACTACTAGATTACACAGGCAACCCACACAAATATTGTGAAGGTCAATTCCAACTCTAGATATACCCAATTCCCAAAGGACTCTACAAACCCTTCAAGAGAAAAAGAAATGCAGGATGTTAGAAGATAGTAATATGCATCACAAAGAAATTGAGGAAGAGATATGGGAAAGGGGTAGGGCCAGACTAGAGAGTCAGGTCTTCTGTAGTCTGTCCTCTTTCACTTTCTCAGCTTGCTGTTGTATTCAGCCCGGCCCCCCTCTTTCACTGTAGCAGTCTCCCATGCCTTGGTCTGTCTACTTCAGTGTGCCTGTTCCTCTCCATTCATACTGCAAGTATTATAGCAGCCCTCTGACTCTACTCCATTCTAGCCATTTTATGCCAAGGGTTTTCCATTCTAATGAAAAACACCTCTTTTGGTCCTTAGCTCTACTGTCATTGCTGTTTTACTTTTTCCCACTTTTTGGGTCATGTTCATTGTATTTCTGATTTCTGTTTTCCATATTTTTGCTTCCTGATATCCATTTACAGTAAAGAAGTGTGATAGTTCATTTTTCCTCTTCATTTGTTCCCATGTCAGGTTCTGTAACTACCAGCCCAGCAGTTTGTTTTCTTTCCCTATCTGCCCCCTAATGACAGAGCTCAAGTCATCTTACATGCTCTCTCCTGGTCGCACAATCACAAGGTCACCATCATCCAGATCACACCATCTCCCACTTCTCTCACTGACAACCTTGGTCACCCTGGACCATCATGTGTTCCTGTTTTTGTGACTGAACTGCTTATTTAGACACAATTGGTCTACCTTGTCTCTCTGGCTTGCTCCATGCTTTTGCAAGATTCGCTGTTCATCCACTTCCATTGTTTTGGAATGAAAGGACTGACCTGAGAGACTTCAACTCTGTCAGACCAAAAACAACAACAGACCCACAAATTTTCTTCTCTGTGGTCTTTGCAATTTTCCTAATTTAAATGTTCCCCTTCCCAAATACCACCACCACCACCGCCGCCCCCCTCCTCCAAACACACATACATCTACATGTCACTATAGCTACCAAGATTTCTAAACACAGTAATGCTGACTCAGGATAAAAACCATAGCTGACTATCCCTCTCTCACACATGTGATATACACTAATTCCCTTGAACCTTATCGGTAAGAGATAACTACATACAAGTAGCTTGCAAACCCCTTGGAGAGAGAGACTATACCCCATATTTTTTGTTTGCTTGTTTATTTTGTTTGTTTCATTTTTAACATTGAGTGCCAGGCATTGTGCTGGGAACCTATAAGCCCTCAAGAAATGCTTGTTGATAACTTGAACAATTAAATAATTTAACTTTTCCTGGCTAAGGTTGGTTCCTTCAGAGCCCAGGAGGAGAAGACAACAGATTCCAATATGAGCCTACTTACCCACATCCTTCTCCCACCTCTGAGATGGATGTTTTTACAACCCTGCAGATGGGTGGGGCACATTTTTGACTGAACAGTTTGTCAGTGCCTTAGTATAAACAACCTCACCTTTTCCTTTTCTCAACTCTTTCTTCTTCCGTTTCCCCACTTCAAGGTAATGATCCCTGAATTCATAACACCTCCCACCTCAAGGTAATGATCCCTGAGTTCCTATCTCCATCTGACTTTACTCATTTTCCTACTATATGCTTTCTTTAAAGGACCTTGTACTTTTTTGTTCCCTTGTGTTATTTGTATCTTGTATTCTCTTTAATTTAGCATAGTTGACAATTAAAATTAAAAATATTATTGATGATTGCGCAAGTAACTGCATACTCCGAAAACCCCTAGTTAAATTTTGAGACCTACTTCTCCAAAACCATTCTGCTTTACTACTGAGATAACCCACAGGAAATTAATAAACTGATGAGAAGAGACTGAGCTGTCACTCAAGCATGCCCAGCATCACACCCCCTTCTTCCATCTCAAGGATGAAATGACATGAGTTATGGCATTTTGTAATAATAGCCCAGATTTAGCTCGAGAGGGTTGAACTTTAAACAAGTTCTTTTGTTCCATGTTTATGGTGGTATAAACAAAGTTGCAAAAGCAACAAGAAAGGCAGCAAATAATATCTTTGAAATGTCATAGGGAATCTTGGCAGCAGTAAAGTGTACTCAGTCTTCCAAGAAGAAGTAAAGCCATTCCTCAAAGAAACAGACAGATTTATAGGGTTAGTAGATGTTGATTAGGCTTAAGGAGGGGGCTATTCAAATAGAATCACAGAATGCTTTCCTGAGCAAAGCCTTCATTCTCCTTACTTATTTTCCCCTTGTTTAAGTGCTTCAGAACTTTATAAGAAGCTATACGCTATTGGAGGTTGATAACTAGTGATCTAAGAACTCACGTCGGTCTGAAGAGGGGTTTTGTTGTAAAAAATAATTATAGTTCATATCAAACTCCGTATTTGCCATTTTTCTTATTTTCTTGGTAAAAGGAAGCTTTGGCAACAACAGGTCCACATTCCCACAGGGCAACAATGGCTTTTGCTGGCAACGACTTTCTCATTGAACGGTTCCTGTCTGGTTCACCATATAAATTACTGTCTCTTAATGTATTTTACTTCAATCACTTAGCTAACTTGGTGAAACTCTGGAGATAATTTGCAATTTCTGCTTGAAGACTTTTGAGATGTAAGGGTTTATTCAGGATGGATACCTTGCAAACTGGCCCCCTCATGTTGCATAGAAACAGGATCCAGCCCAGTGCTTGTGGAAATCAGTGATGGTCTAGACTTTAGTACACCTCTGATAATACTGAAAAATAAAGCTGGTATTTCCTCAACCATGGATACTGTTGTGATGAATTCTGTTACTAGCTTGTCATGTCATGCAACTGCAACTGCAAGCCTTGAGACTGGTCTCTTGATCACGTCAGAGGAGGGGCTGGTTCTCACCCACAACCATGAAAGTTGAGCTGGCAGGATACGGTTAAAGACGTGATTTTACTAAGCTATGTGATTATTACATCCTGGCCCCTCATCACACCAGAATGCACTTGTGCTTTTTTTTTTTTTTCATACAACTTAAAAGTTCCACAGATCAAGGGTTAGGGTCTCCTGCCCAGAGTCTGATGCTCAGTCTTGTTTGATCTCTGTGCTCAGCCTGAGGATGTAATAGGCAATAGGGGATCACATACCTGCTACTTCTCTTGACTCCTTGGATTTTACCCAACGACATTGCTACAGTAGGTTTTGTGAGAGTGCACCTTGGCTATCTGCCCTCGTTTCCATGACAACTGGTACTAAGCATCTGACCAAAGACCCATCATGGACTTCTAGTGTAAATAAAAGGATTAGAGATCAAAGTCCCACCTCACAGATAGGATAAGTCTTAAAGGTGTCTACTTTGGGCAGCATGGCTGGATATTGGGATGACAGGTCACTGTTCATGAAAACTAGTCTATGAAGTCCTGAGAAATGGGAGAGTTTCAGGGAATAAGAAAACCTATATTGAATTCCTAGGTTGTTAATAAGGGCCTTAGAGAGAGTGAGTCACTCAGAAAGGAGTGAGCTCCATTAAGGGGGATACTGAACCATGCCCCCTGATGAACTGCATACATTCGCACATGTATATATACACACGCAGACAATGGAGATGAACACACACAATGGAGATAACCCACCAGTTGTTCACTGAAGGACTGACTAGTTGGTATAAGATAGAGTAGGTATTAGGAAACTATAAAGACCATCTATAAGACAAGGAGGGATAAAGAGGGCTCCCAAATAGAGTCCTTGTGGGGGTGAGAATAGGTTACCACTTCCTTGACACTCCAGAGTCATCAAGTGACTCAGAGGTTGATGCAGAGACACAGTGTGTCCAACTGCAGATGCCTCCACATACAATTCATATACTAGATGGACAACACTGTTACCTATTCAGTTTGGTGATGGAACACCAAAAAAACACAAGATTGTGCTTCCACCACACGATGTGCTTCCTCAGCTAGCATGACATGAAGATGGACATGCCATCCAGTACCAAAGTAATAGGGGGAGAGATGGCAGCCAATTTAGTGTCTGTTAATGGAACTACCATTAATCCAGTCCTCTTGCCCTCTCGCCAGACTCTGACAAGATGCTCCGCCAGTACAGACCAATGAAAATAACAACCAGTAATGAGTCCTCAAGAGGCTAAAAAAGATAAAGTACAGCTATTCCTCCCTTCAAGATGACATAGGTTCCTCAGTCATGGAAAAGGCCTTGGAAACCCTGGTTGACCTTTGCTTAATCTTTGCCTGAGCCAAGGATACGGTCTTCTTACTTTTTCTGGACTTGACAATGTATTCCTATAGGCGATTCTTACAAATGGCAGTACCCTGTCTGCTTTGAGTAAATATGATCTGCACCCTGGGATTAGTCACCTGGTCAATACTGACCTACTTTCAGAGTCTCCCACAATGACATCAATGATTGCACTGTCTCTTATTGAAAATGAGCACAGGTTAAAGTGGTACTAGTTGTTAACATAATGAAGTATGCCATATGGTTAGAGGCCATCTTTGGGAGGTAAACTTAGTATTAAGAAATAACTTGTCGAAGACTGTCTGCAGGATGGTCTTTCAGAAAATGAATTGAATTCCTTCAAAGTTCAATGGAAACTAGGTATAGCCGAAGTTTCCTGGTCAACAAATATACTTGAAATCAAGTCCCCTAGACTATCTTTCACATTGCCAGGGCATGGCTGGTGTTAACATGGTGACATGTAGCTACTAGCTTGCCAGTCTTATAGCAAAGCAATTTTCTAAAATCTTGGCAAAGTCATATCGCCAAGTCATATGGCTACAATTTCAAGGCTTATACTTCTACCATGGGTCACACCAGAAGACAAACTGTTGCTTCCTAATCATACAATTTAGAAGCCTTGCAACCAAAGAGTGGGGATCCAATTCCCAGAATCTGATATTCAGTCATGCAAGATTTCTGTGCACTACTGTAGAAGGCAATGAGCAATACAACACTTACACAGCTACGACTGCTTATGTCACGGTGAGCTTTCCCTACTGAAATAAATCAGGCCTCGTGTGCGTGCTGCTTGGGTATGTATCTTCATTTGCAGGACACTGCCTGAGGAGCTTGCTTTTGAGCCTTTTTTTCCCCCCAGAAAACTTCTGTAACATTCTATATTTTCTTATTTATAAATTATACTGAATCCTTCAATGTTTTCCTATTTGTATGTAGAAAACTCCTATGTAGGACACTAATTTATACTGGTGTTTTTTTGTTTTAAACGTATATATGATGAATGTTGGGGGAATAATGGATGGATTTAAATGCCATCTTTGATGCCAAATGCTGGATGCCCCTATATGTGGGGATATTTATAGTGCTAATGAGAAGGTGGTGTTTAACACAAAATGCCAATAGACCACAGGAAATTCAAGAGGAGCACTGAAAGTTTCATTCCTTCTTTTGTCTTGAAAATAGTTTCATTGGGGCTCATTCAGCTCCTCCTCTCTGCACAGGCAGCTGACAGCTAGCCATGTGAAGGGTTGATTTTCAGGCCTGTATAAATACGTTGAAGGTCTAGTAAGGACCCCAGAAAAAAGGGTCTGGGGCTCAGAGTCATCCTAATTTGAATATAAAAGGATGTTTTTTTATTTTATTCCTCAAACTGATGAGGCAGAAAATATCAATAATATATTTCAAATGTTTAATTAATTTGTATAGCTGATTCAATTTACCTAGCACATTTTAACTATCAAAATTAAATAATTTATAAGCCAGAAAAATGTAGGTAATAAATTCTGAGAAACTTAAAAGAGACTATGCAATAATACTGAAACTGTTATATAACTATATTCCCTTTGGCATCCAAAAATTGCTTTTTAATAACTCTGTCAGTTACTGTCATTTTCTTATTGGTTCTTAAACTGTAGTTTCATCCCCTTAATTGTTTTCATAATAGATTAGGGGAAGCTTAGAACAGGATCACTCAGTCCTTTCTTTTGCTTGTCTCCTCTCAGTTTAAAATACATGTGTCTCTTAACAGCCCCATATTCATGAGTTTACAGGTAGGCTCAACATTGGGAAGTGGAACCACACGTTCATTTTAGAAAATTCTTAGAATGCTCACCTTCTCTCTGACCACCAAAAAAAAGGGTGGGGGAAGGAAGGAATAAAAGAAGAAAAGAAGGAAGGAAACGAGGAAGGAAGCAAGGAAAGAAAAAAAAGAAGGAAAGAAGGGGAGAAAAAAATATTACCTGCTTTCACATAAACCTCTTTTTTGGGGCACACATGTGTCCCTTTACCTTCTTGTCTTTACCTAATATTAGAACTGGAATTATCACACCTATTAGTCAGTGCTAGAAAATCAAGCAGTAAAGAGTAGAAGGGGAAATGATGGTAAAATTGCTTTGGTGGTCTTAATAATGTCCAAAAAAGCAAAGTCCGTGGTTTCAGTTAAGGTAAAAATAAATGTATTCTGAAAGCCACCACCATTTTACTTTGTCATCATCTTCTTTTTATTTCCAAGGTATCTGAGGATTCGTTTAAATAGTACAGATATTACTAAGTGGGAAAACAAAGGGAGAAATCTAACAAATGTGCCATTATATTTTAGTCCTGCTGGAATTCTCAAATCCCTCTGATTTTGTTTTTTTTTGTTTTGCAGACAGCCTCAGTGAATTAGATCACAGCCAGCCTCTTGAGACTGAATTAATCATTCATATGTTTTTTTGAAATCTATTGAATAAATACGAGAGAGAGAGAAAGCAACCAAAATGCCTGCTCACGTCTCAGTATTTGGCCATGTGCCAAATTTATTATCTGAGATCATCTTTCATGGACCTATAAGCCCTTTGGAGAGCTTTCAGTCGCCGTGCTAGCTCTTAAGTACCTCTGTTTAATTGTCTATAGATTAGTGTTCTATGTTGTTCTCTGCTCCTTTGTGTTTCCTGGGCGATCTATCTGATGTAACCATACAGGTTGCACAAAAGGGCTGAGGGCCTGAAAGAAATTGTGAGAGGCTTGTAAAGAAATCAGGCTGTGGGTATGGGAAAATCATAAAGAAAATAGCAAAACAGAACACAGACCTTTTCCCAAAGTTAACAGTGATTTGAAAGAAGGTTCTAGAGAAGATGGTGATGGATGAAAAGAACATAAGGCTATTGTTTTGTTTTAATGATGCGGGATTAGAAAACAAATGGATACTCTTCAACATGAGAAGGTACCCAGGATACCTGACTGACATCAGTGTTGCTTGAGCAAGCTGAGGTGGTTTGGCAAGAATAATAAAGTAATACGAGCTTTTAGAGGTCCTCTGGCTTCAGAGCTGACCAAGAGTGGAGCAGTTTGGAACAGAATTCTGATGGTAATACATCTTAAGCCAGTATGCGAGAGTAGAAGAGGAAGAAAGAGAGTTGGCAGATGTGGGATTTCCATCTGGACTGGATCAGGGTTCTCAAGGTCCTCTTTCCTCCTGTCTATCACCCATTTCCTACTGTCAGCAGGCCTTATGTGCTTGGAAACAGATTCTCTACATTTGTAGGTTCTTTTTCTTCCATCCATACCTCGCCACCTGATCTCCTAAATCCTAGCTTTTCCTGGATGATAGTGCCTTCTATATTCCTGCAGCTATAACCCTGAAACATGGAGGGAGGAGATGGAGCTGGAGGCATCAGTGTTCTTGTTCTTTGCTGCCTCTACCAGCCCATTCAGCCCAAAATAAATAAGTTTCACCATAAAGGCAAGTGGAGTGAAATCTATGCTATCTTTAAAACACACTCTCCATTCTAGTCATCTGTGCCTGCAGTCTTAGGGCATTCTAGCAGGCAGTTATGCTTGCTTGAATTTATGTAGAAGTTTTGCCACTTCCCTGTCTTTTGACTTTAGGCAAATTCCAGGAACCATGTGGCCACTTTACATGTCCATAACATGAAGATAATGACACCTATTTTAAAAAAATGTTAAGAGAAACAATGACCTAATACGAAAGAAATTTAACTGTAGCTTCCTGGAAGTGAAATACTCGGTGGCGATTGATAAGATTGTCAATATTATCAAATTTCTCAAGATTTCAGCATCTGTTTCAAATTTTCTTTTCCAGCCTATCCTTTAGATCATCTTCCTGGACTTCAATATCATGTGATGGTGGCCATTATTCCTTTCTAGCTATAATACTCTATTGTACCTCTGTACACGTACATTTCTTCCATTTTCACACATACATTTTTCAAACATTTCAGTTTCAGTTGGGTGCATTTTATAACTGATTTTAAAAACTTCCAACCATTTTCCCCCTTAATATCTTGCTATTTTTGTTGGTGGGAATGTGAACTGGTGCAACCACTATGGAAAACAGTATGGAGGTTCCTCAGAAAACTAAAAATCGAACTACCTTATGATTTAGCAATTCCAGCAATACTCCTGTGTCTATATGCAAAGAAAATGAAAACACTAATTTGAAAAGATACATGCACCCCAGTGTTCAGAGCAGCCTTATTTACAATAGCCAAGATGTGGAAGCAACACAGCTGTCCATCAACAGATGAATGGATAAAGAAGATGATACACACACACACACACACACACACACACACAATGGAGTATTACTCAACCATAAAAAAAGAATGAAATTTTGCCATTTGCAACAACGTGATGGATCTAGAGAGTATTATGTGTAGTGAAATAAGTCAGATAGAGAAAGATAAATACTCTATGTTATCACTTATATGTGAATCTAAAATATAAAACAAATGAATGTATATAGCAAAACAGAAAAAGACTCACAGATATAGAAAATAAACTGGTATAGTGGGGAGAGGGAAGTGGGGAGGGACAAGAAAGGGGTATCAAATTAAGAGCTTAAGAGATAAATAGTTAAGGAGCAAGCATATATTGTACAGTACAGGGAAATATAGCCATTATTTTATAATAACTTTAAATGGAATATCTATGAAAATATCGAATCCCTGTGCTGTATACTTGAAACTAACATAATATTGTAAATCAACTATGCTCAATAAAAAAATTTTTAACTAAAAATAAATAAATATGCTTCCTATAATTGATGACATTAGAACTGAATAAATGTGATAATTCACCTTCGTCTCAATTGTTATTTTTACTACCTCCCACCCCCTCCTTGTTTTCATAATTTCCCTCGAAGCAAACTATCAGGACATGCACAAGAGTCCCTTTTGCTTTCAGTAGCTATGGATCTCTTTGCTTGAAACTCAAACTTCATTCTTCTATGCTGTACTCTGCTGCTCTAGGCAAACCACGCATAGCCAGGCTTCTAAGCCCTGGTCTACTTTCCCAGCAAGACAGACACCAATCCCTAGAGAATAGGTCAGAAAATCTTTTCCTATAAAGCATCAAATAGTAAATCTTTAAGTCTTTGTGAACCATATGGTATCTATCACAACTATTCAATTCTGTCTTTGTAGTATGAAAGCAACTCTAGACATATATGCAAACAAACGGGTGTGGCTGTGTCCCAATAAAACTCCATTTACAAAAATAAATGGTAGAGCATCACTCATACATTACTGGTAAAAATGTAAAATGGTACAGCTACTCTGAATATAATTTGGTATTTTCTCATAAAATTAAACATGCAAGTACCATATGACCTAGCAACTGCACCCTGGGGCATTTATCTCAGAGAAATGAAAACTTACTTTCACTCAAAAACCTGTACACAAATGTTCATAACAACTCAATTTATAATGATCAAAAGCTGAAAATAACACAGATGTTCTTCAACAGGTGAATGGTTAAACAATGTGGTAGTTCCATACCATATAATGTTACTAACCAATAAAAAGACATGAACTTTTGATACACACAACTTGGACAAACCTCCAGGGACTAATGAAGAGTGAAAAAAAATTCAATCCCAAAAGGTTACATACCGTATAACTTCATTTATGTAACATACTTGAAATTACAAAATTATAGAAATGGAGAATAGATTAGGGGTTGACAGGAGTTGAGGTGGGGGAGGAGGGAGGTGAGTATGGTTATAAAAGGGCAACGCAAAAGACCTTTGTAGTGGTGGAACTATTCTGTATCTTGACTGAGGTGGTGAATACATGAACCTAAACATGTGATAAAACTGCACAGAATTACGCACACACAAATAAACACACACACACACACATGAATGCAAGGAAAACTGGGGAAATCTGAGTAAGATTTGCAGACTATTATTGTGTCAATATTTTGGTTAAAATATTGTACTAGAGTTCTATAAGATATTACTATTGTGGGAAACTGAGTAAATGTTATATGGGATCTCTTTATGAATTTTTACAACTTCATGTGAATCTACAATTATTTGAAAATAAAACATTTAGTAATGGTAATAAATAGGTGGCCGGCCAAATTTGGCCCACATGCAGCAGTTTGCTGACTTCTGTTCTAGAGCTGTACTTCCTTCACTTTGTTTTTAAAACCTAGCTTCCCTGTCTATGGTTCCAAATTTTCTATTTCTGGCCCTTACCTCTCTTTCTTGAACCATACACTCATTTTCAATTGCCTGCTACATGGGAAACCTTCCTATACTTCAGCCTCAAAAAGTCCACAATTATGCTATCATCATTCCTAATCCTCTTCCCCCAACCCAAACTACCCATTTCTTCCTGTCTTTGCAAGTCCTTGCTCTGTGAATGCTAGCAGGACCTGCTGTAAGTCAACCTTGGTCCAAACCCAGGGGTCACCTCTGATTCTTCCTATACCCTCCATAACTAATTATGTGATAAGATCTTTAGTTCCATCGCCCAAGATGCTTCTTCTATTGATTCTTACTGCTATGACTCTGAGTCAAGCTTTTTTTCTTATTTATTGTTTAAACTATTGTCAGAATCTTCTGTGTGGTTCCTTCTTCCTTGATTCTCTCCATTAAGCCATTTTACTCTGTCTCACAGCTCTGCAGAGGGCATTTCTTTGCTCAAACCCACTCTCTGACTGACTCTCCTTTATTTTCGGAGGGAAGTCCAGGCTCCTCAGCCTGCAGTCTGGGGCTCTCTACATCTTTTCCTCAGCTAGTCTTTCTACTGTGGCCACTTACCTATTCATCCACTATGCACCAGCCAAAATAGAAGTCTTTCTATTTCTTACACATTTATCTCTTGATGGTTTTGCCCTTCTCTCTGGCTGCATGCCTACAGTCCCATCTCTGATAGTCAAAATTCTTTCAGATGATGATCAAGATAAGTCAGTCTGTCAATAAACAATATGTCTCCATGGACATAATGAACATGGACATTGGGGAGAATCTCCTTTCTGAGAGGCAATGGCAACAGTATTGATTTATAACACAACACTGCCCAGAGAAATTTCAAGCCTGGCAGGAAGGATGCTTGTGTGTGCAGGTAGGTAAGGTATACACTGTGTTTAACTAAACAGAGTTGATTTATATGTATGGTGGGGTGACAATAGCCAAAGGAAAGACAAGTCAGATCTGGTAAAAAACTAATCAGATTCTGCTTTCATCAGATTAATTTTGTTTGAGATCACATCGACATCCCTCTTTAGTATGCCTCTCTTCTGCACCACATCATCACAGGACAGCCCTCTCATGGCCCTTCGGCTCTCCAAATAACACTAAATCAAGACTGGCATGTGTAGTAGATTTTTACTGACAGTGGGTTGATCTAGATTCAGGGATGGTTGAAGCCAGTTGTGCAAATCACGTCTGTAGAAATCTCTCTCTCTCTCCTCTTTGACACTGCTTCCCTTTATTTTGACTTTGTTTTCAAATGGGTTTCTTTCTTCAGTGATAAAAATAACCACTAGAAGCTTGAGGCTCCCATATTTCATCTTCATGATTTTCTCAACTGAATATTATCATTCTTGTCTTTAATTCCCTGTGTCAATCAGTATGGACAGTTTTTATGGTACCTCTGTTCTTCCTTTAATTATAGCTTGTGCAAATTTGTAATTTTACAAGCTTTATCTTATTTAATCCTTATAACTACTCTGATTTAAACACTATTATTTTTCACATTTTACCAGTAAGAAAACTGAGTTTCAGAGATTCTCAATTAACTTGCTCAAGATTCCTTAGTTAGTAAATGGTGAGTCACAATTTGAACTTAGGTGGTCTAGTTCCAAAGCCCATGTGCTTAACAAATGCTCTACTGCCTACCTGAGACTTGGTTTATCCATTCTGAAAGTCAAGATAATTATAACTACCCTACTTTCCTCACAGAACTCTTGTGCTTATCAAAATTTAACAAAAGGTATATAATTATGCCAGAAAAGTACTGTTGAATGTATAGGATTATTTTTCCATAATTCAGTTTAAACTTCATCTAATATTCATCTATCTTTTTGTGAAAAATGAAAGGTAAATGTTTTTACTAGTACCCAAAATATGAAAAAATTTCCTATATCTCAATAAGATGACAACTTAATTTTTTAAATGGGAAAACAATTTGAAAAGACACTTCAGAAAATAATATGTATGAAAGGCCAATAAAGACATAGTTAAATCATCAACATCATTAATCATCAGGTAAATACAAATTAGAACCACAATGAGATACTATTATCTACCCATTAGTACAGCTAAAATTAAAAAGAGAGACTACTGCTAGTAATCTAAACGGTATGACCACTTTGGAAACTTCTGGCAATTTTGTAAAAAAGCTTAAAATATACTTTCTAGGGCTTCCTTGGTGGCGCAGTGGTTGAGAGTCCGCCTGCCGATGAAGGGGACACGGGTTCGTGCCCCGGTCCGGGAGGATCCCACATGCCGCGGAGCAGCTGGGCCCGTGAGCCATGGCCGCTGAGCCTGCACGTTCAGAGCTTGTGTTCCGCAACGGGAGAGGCCACAACAGTGAGAGGCCCGCGTACAGCAAAAAAAAAAAAAAAAAAACCCATAAAAAACAAAACACTTTCTAGCCATTATACTCCTACATATTTATGTAATAGATATAAAAACATAGTTCTCCACAAAGATTTATATGTTATTGTTCATAACAGCTTTATTTCCAATAGTTAAAAACAAGAAACAATTCAACTGTGTGTGTATCTACAAGTGAATGGAAAAACAAACTGTAGTATATCCATACAATGAAATACCATTCAGTAATATTAAATACTGATATATACTACAACATGGATACTTACTGTATAATTCCATTTGTATAAAATGAAACTAATCTGTAGGGATAAAAAGCACATCAGTGGTTGCCAGGAATGGAGTGAGGGGTTCCCTACACTGAAGCACAATGGAAGTGATGTATCTTTAGTGTAGTTGGTGGTTTCAGGGGTCTATACAGCTGTCAAAAATCAATGAATTGTACACTTTAAATGGATGCAGTTTATTGTATGTAAATTATTCCTCAATAAAGTTTATAAGGGAAAATTTTTAAAGTGATGGATGACAGCCAAGTTTGTGACTAATTTAAACAAGATGTTCTAGAGGGGAAACTAATCAATGAGGGCTGATGGCAGCTCATACCAGCCTATGACAGCTGATTGTGCACATATTTTCCCAACTCCACAAACACTGGACAGTCAAAGACATCTTGATGGTGGCTTGGGATCAGCTATGGTAGTAGTATCTACACCATGGAAACAGATAAATGTTACAAAGTAGCATTCCCCTTCCCCCCAAGAACCTATTGTTAAGCACTTACTAGAAAATCACTGATTGGTATCACCTATAATATATATACTTTACACCCAATATGTCTGTTTATAGCTGGGTACTTAGCTCAATTTTTTTAAAAATAAATTTATTTATTTATTTTTGGCTGCACTGGGTCTTCGTTGCTGCGCAGGCTTTCTCTAGTTGCAGTGAGCAGGGGCTATTCTTCATTGTGGTGCGCTGACTTCTCATTGCGGTGGTTTCTCTTGTTGCAGAGAATGGGCTCTAGGCATGTGGGCTCAGTAGTTGTGGTTCACGGGCTCTAGAGCGCAGGCTCAGTAGTTGTGGCACACAGGCTTAGTTGCTCCATGACATGTGGGGTCTTCGTGGACCAGGGCTTGAACCCGTGTCCCCTGCATTGGCAGGCAGATTCTTAACAATTGTTTCACCAGGGAAGTCCCACCTCAACTTTTAAGAATTTAATAATAAATATGGGAAATTGGTAAGAAATTTAAATGTAATATAGTATACTTACTGAAAGAAAAAAATAACTTTCTAGTTAGACTCTCTAAATTTGGAAAAGAGGGATGGGACAGAGATCATGTTAGATGTAAAGTAGAAAGAACACCAGGTGAGGAGTTAGCACACGAGGCTGACACAAGTTCTATTCACTTATATGCTGTGTGACCCTGAGCATGTCCCCTTTCTTCTTTTAGCCAAACTCCTCATTTGCAAAATGAAGATTATACTACCATATGGGCTTGAATCACATGGTTGCTGTGAGATTAAATAAAATCATATCTGTGAGGGTGCTTGTTATTATGAAGTTCTAATCTGATGTTTCTAGAAGGTTTAAATGTCTTCCCAAATATATTGCAAACATCTTGAAAGCAGAGAACATAATAGTAATTCAGTCGTTACTTATGAATTATACAAAGCATTTCCAGATACAAATACCAAGAGTCTTACTTCTATTTTGAGTGAGACTAGGAAGTTTAGATATCTACCTCTCTTTTGAATATGTATATTTAGATTATGTCATTATGTGTGTGATAAAATCAGCTACAATCTTTTCTTTTACTGTTAACACTTCTGCTCTCTAACTTAAAACTTCCCCATTTTAAAACAGTTTGAAATAGAACCTCTCAAGCATAGCTATAAAACTGCATCTAGCCTTCTATGCTGAAATTTAAGTAGCCTACAAAAAAAAAAAGAAATTGTAGAAACTTCTTTCAAAGAATCAAGTAATTAGAAATAAAAAACAATCAGTCTCAGCAGCAGTTAGGAATAGAAATGTCAGGGGGTAATGCTTCTTGTGGCACAAGAAAACCAGAAGTGTGGTGAAGGAAGGAGGCTTATGGAAGAGCCCATTTGTCACTTCCTGAAACCAAAAAGTCAAATGTGGAGGGTAGACTCTACTGGAACTTCTTTCCGAGGATTTTTAGGGCCAAATTCAAGATTGGTTGCATGGAGAAAAATAGGGTCATGAAAATTTGCACTGGAAACCATGGAGAGTGATGATGGAGTTTCTTCAGGAAGTGAAAGGATGAAAGCAACCTTTTAGGAACATTTGCCTGGTGGCACTAATGTCAATACAAATGTCCAGGTATAAACAGAGTCTGGTACCTGGAGTTCCCAAAAGATTGGGAGGAGGGGAAACTGGGTAGCTTATGACACAAGAAGAACACTCACTAGAAACGTCTATGCGTTTCAATCAATGGTAAGCTCATTGTGAACCAGGCTGTAGCAAAAGCTAAGGCAACTTTTGGATGTATTGGTAGAGTAATTCATCTAGGGTGAGGATGTTAATACCCCTGTTTGTTCAGCTAGTCAGACCATTTCTAAAGGGTTGTATAGAGCGTTACTTAACATACTCTAAGAAAGACTGAAAAACAGTAGCATATGAAGAATGAAGAAACGGGGATATTCAAACAGGAGAGGTGAAGACTGTTCAGATGTATAATGGAGGCTGAAGATAATAGCTGTTTTCAAAGCTGAGGAATTTTATATGGAAGTCAAAGAAGTTCCTTTTTCCTTCTGAGGTTTAAATGGTAGTAGGGCAACCACTTAGAAGTTATCCTATAACTCACTTTCTATCCAAGTAGTAGGGAGGTTAAGATCCATAAATATAGGATACTTCCAACTTGAGAATGTGTGAATTCAAGATACAGAATCAAAGCTAATGGAATGAACATATAATATTCTTGCCCTTCTTATACAAGCTGCTACTGATGCTGATTTGAATTGCTCATTATAATAATGATAAGTTTGCACTGATAGACCTCCCATTTAATTCTCCTACTTGCAGCTGCATGGAGTTTGTCTTGGAATAGAATATAGTATGAGGCCATGGGACTCATGAAGGACTCAAGTCTCAGAGGCCAGCCTCATTAGCACTGATCTAACAGGACTTAGACATGCTCATTTTCACTGGGATTAGAATATGGCAAGTTTGCCTGAGTGATTGACTTTATTATTGAGAAAGGACAATAATTGGATCATTATTAAAATAGCCTTCCAAGAAGATGAATATTGAGTTATCTTTTAATTATCAATGGCTAAATTAAAAGCAGTTCTCATTGTGGATTGATGTATTATTCCAGCCTCAGAATTATTGGCTCATGCATTTAATATACTATAAATATAGGATGAATTTCAAGTTATGATAAGCTGGCTTACAAACCAAGCCCAAGCTGGCTACAATATTGACAACATCATTAAAAGCAGAAGCAATATATTATTAATTTAAAAGAGGGGTGACACTGTTATAATTAAATGGTATAAATTTAGTTCAAAACTATACATTTTTCTCCAATTTTCCATTTCTAGTTGGTAACATATAAACATTTTAATCTGTTTTGCACTACAGTTTCAGATCATTGGATTTTATACTTTTCCAAACAATTGGTTATATTTTCAAGTCGTTAAAAAAATGACATACTTATTCATGTTGGGATGTCATTGGTGAACCTGTTTTAGGCCTATACAGGGATATCTTTATTCATTCTCTCACCACCATCTGCCTACCATCTGCCAGGTATTTGGAAATATTATAATATAGAAAAAGTCACTGCCCTCACTGAGCCTACACTGAGCTCCAAAATGCACCTATAAAATGATTTACTCAAAGCTATATTGAGAAAAAATATCAATCAAATATCAGGGCAGAAGATGGGCAGTTTTAAATGTCAATGTCTCCAAAAAAAATTAACTCTGATATACTCTTTGGCAGGAAGCTTCTTGATACCACCAAAGCTAAGAGGTGAACTGTGAAAGAGGAAGACTTAGAATCTGGAACCACATTTCTCAAACTGTACCAACTTGCCTTGGAAGCCACAGAAAAATCACAGGGTACCATGGAGTATTTTGGTAATCAAGGAGGCTATGGTGACATTGTTAGACACCGCATGAACTCCCAGTATAAATTTGTTGGGACCTAAATTCTCAATAAACAGTAATGTTAGGTATTTCTTTTGGCCTAGGAGTGTTGTAAGAAAAATTAAAGTGACACAAATGGTATTATGAAGTGAGAACATTTAAAAATATTTAAGAAATGGAATATCTAACAGAAGACAAAGGCAGAGGGAATCCTTAGGAGGATGGTGAAAGGAGAGTCATAATGACTAATATTCAGCAGGTCTAGAGATCTACCAGCTAACACGGAAGCAGGTCAGAAGAGTCTGGGAGATACTTCTTCAAAGATTGTTTTAAAGTGGTAGACTGTCCAATGGGTTAAACAAACTGAGAGAGGAGATTTGCATCACTTTGAAGGTTGTGGTATGATTTATAACAAATACATAGAAAAAAATCAACTAAACTAAGACAATTGCCAATATATGGATAGGAAAAAAAAAGGAGAAAGAAAATAACCATAGTAATACTCATGGCTCATTTAGTAGTAGCTTTTATAATGTAAAATAATGCAAACACTGAATATCTTTTAAAATTTGGTCTATTTTGAGAGAATATGGGAAATAGGAAGTGTCTAAATTTTTCTGTGTGTGTGTGTGTGTGTGTGTGTGTATCAGAGACTAAATCATCATATTGCATTTGGAGAAGCTAGGAGATAATTCTTACCACCAAAAATAACTTTTAAAAGTAGCAATAAAATCTTACTATATTAAGTACCAAAAGAATAAGCTAAAAATGTGGAAGGTGGTTGCCTTTGGGGAACTGATAATTGGGAGTAGTCAGAATAATTAATTAATTAATTAGTCTCATAGAACTATTTGACTCAAAATTCAGACTATAATATTAATAAAAAATGTTAAAACTTAATTATTTAAACACATTTTGTGAAACACTGTAGCCCATGTACACTTCCTTGGGCTTTTGTTATGACCTCTGTTTCTTCAGTGACTACTTTATCTGAGTCTGACCTCAGTGAAAGCAGGAGAGCAAGGATTTGAAGGATGAGGTCCCTCTTTCAGAAGATGTTGAGGTAAAAATAAGTGAAATAGAATGTGGCAGCTTTTGAAGGAGAAGAACCCAGAGATAAATTACTTTACCCTGATTATTTCATTCTTTTTATTCAAGCATTTATTTTATTTTGAATTTTACTTTTAAAATAAATATACAGTAAAACTGTCTTTTTAAATTATAATTCTACAAATTTTAGCACGTGTAAATTCATGTTCTAAAGTTCAACACTTTAAAAATGTAGTACCACTTGCTTTCGGCCTCCAAAACTTCTGATTTGAAATCTTTAGCCATTCAAACTCCTATTCCCTTAGAAGTAATGTGCCATTTTCCTCTGGCTACTTTCCTGATTTTTTTTTCTTAATTTTCAGCAGTTTGATTATGATGTATCCTAGCATGGATTTCTTTGGGTTTATAGTTTTGAAAGTTAACTGAAATTTTTTAATCTTTAAGTTTGTGTCTTTTACCAAACTTGGGAAGTTTTTAACCGTTATTAAAAATATATATTTTTGGCAATCTGAGGACACTAATGAGGACATTTTGGTATTGCCACCCTGGTCCCTGAGCCTCTGTTATTTTTGTTCAATATATTGCTTCTCTGTTTTTAGATTAGGTATTTTTAATTGATATATCTTCAAGTTCAAGGACTATTTCCTCTGTAATTTCCATTCTGCTATTGAGCCTTTTAAGTATTTTATTTTGATAAATGTAGTTTTTAATTCTAGAATTTTCATTTGGTTCTTCTTCAAGTCTGTTATTTAATTGCTTATATTCTCTACCTTTCCATTTATTTCAAGAGTGCTTGTCCTTGTTTCTTGGAGTATTAGCTACTTTAAAATCTTTATTAGAGGGCTTCCCTGGTGGTGCAGTGGTTAAGAATCCACCTGCCAATGCAGGGGACACGGTTTTGAGCCCTGGTCCAGGAAGATCCTATATGCCGTGGAGCAACTAAGCCCGTGCACCACAACTACTGAGCCTGCGCTCTAGAGCCCACGCGCCACAACTACTGAAGCCCATGCACCTAGAACCAGTGCTCCACAACAAGAGAAGCCACCACAATGAGAAGCCCGCACGCAGCAACCAAGACCCAACACAGCCAAAAATAATAAATAAATAAAATTTAAAAAAATCTTTATTAGATAAATGCAACATCTGTGTTATCTCTGCATGGGTGTCTTTTTTTCCCCCATGTAAATTGAGATTTTTCTGTTTCTTCATATGTTGAACAAACTTGTATCGCATTTTGACATTTGAATACTATGTTACAAGGGTCTTGTTTAAATCCTATTATGAATGTTGATATTTTGGTTTTATCAGGCAATATCTAGTTAGGTTTAGGTCACAAGTTCTGACCAGCAGTCTTCTGTAGGATGTGGTTTCAACATCATTTCTGTTTTCAAAGCTTTTGCAATTCTGTTTGGATCTTTCCTGGGTGTGCATCACCCCATGGACAGTCTGGGACCTGAGTGGTGGTCTATCTTTTGATTCAGTTCTCAGTGTCTTTAATATGGTGTGTAGGAGTACCACATGTACATCTTTGAGGGTAAAACTAGGCATTCATAAACATCTGCATGTATTATAGTAACTTTCTTCACTATCTCCCTGGTACTCTGTGATTCCTGGGCCTTTCTGTTGGTTCTGAGAGCAGAAAGTTGGGGCATTATTTATTATAGTCTATCATGCCCTCCTACCACTATGCCCCTGTCTGAGATAAAGTAGCAGGAGAAGAGACAGAGAGAAAGAGAGACAGAGAGAGACAAAGAGCAGAAGGAATGTGTATTTCCCAAACTCTTTTGTGACTCCAACTATTCTGATAGGAAATGAAAGTTCCCCTGCCATCTTCACAGTTTTAGGTGCATGTGGGTCTCAGATACTACCACTGTTGCTTAAAGTTTCCCACTCTTTGAGCCTGAACTAGGATGTTCCTCTGGAGCTTCTCTCTGTTCACGCCCATGATCACTTCTCAGTTTCTGGCAGCCTTGAGACTGCGACCAGGCTGGGGGATATGAGAGAGAAAAAAATTATTAACTCACCAACCCTGGCTCAGTATTCTTCGATCTGCCTGTTTCAATTGCCTTTTCTGAGTCCTCAAAAAGATCCTCCATGTATCTGCCTAGGTTTTCTAAGCGCATTCCTTGAAAGAGACAGGGTGGAGTATTCTGATTCCATTTTACCCATAACCGAAACCCACAGTCATTTCATTCTTATTTACGTACTTATGCATTTAGTTCTGTACTGTCACAATTATGAATGTGTGTATTTCCATGTTTCTAGTTTCTTTCTTTTAATGGTAAACCCTCTGGAACAGGGAACATTTTTTCTTATGACTTACAGGGCATTATGCTCCAATATATTTTCAGAAATGGCACTGCTAAAAGAAGTTAGAAGTCTCACATTCACCCCATCCTTTTCTTTTCCCTTGCTAATTGAACAGTGTTCATTCTAACCCTGGCCATACAATAGCCTTGTTAAGATGGGGTGGCTTTCTATATACAGAACACACGCTATTTCAGTTAGTAGATTAGTAGTTGGTGTTTGAAATGATGTGAGACTCAAGGAAGGGGCAAAGATAAACAGGGTGAACAAAAATGAAATGAATATGAGAGACATGGTGACTGTATACACATCATCTAATCACTGCAGGCAGATTTTCTAAGTAGACACCATTGACCTATTTTGTGGACAAGAAAAATAAAATTAGTGAGAACTTTGTCACCTACTTATACAATTACTCTGAAATCAGGGAGGAAAAACAAGGCCCTTCACAGAGCTCTGCCACATCACTGAACTTATATAAAGGAGGTGGAAACCGAAAACTTGAGAAAACCATTATCAGTGCAATAACTTCCTACTGTTTCCTTGCCTTGCCTTTGCTACAAACCTTTCAGAGCTGCAGTTAACTATGATGAATCTGACATTCTCTTTATTGTCAGTGTTTTTGCTCGATTCTCCAAGTGGCCTAATGAATCTTGGACTTTCTATTCACGTTTGCATGCTTCAGGAGTGTGAAGATTGAGGGGCTGGGGTTTGCCTTGACTTAGGGAATTTTGGCTATAGAGTTAAGCATGAGATGATTTGCTGCTGCCCAGGGCTGAGCAAGCTAAAACATGCTCCTTAACCTGATGATCTGATAACAGATTATTTTTAAGATCGAGTATCAAAGATTGTGTGGTCTTTGGCTAATGCATGCAGTATATATATCTACCTGTCGACCATAGACTAATATTGTAAAAGAAGATAAGGAGGAAATAGTTAATAGCTTTGTAGAGGAGGAAAAATTTTCCTCTACCCTTTTAGGTTCTGTTCACTGGTCTAATAATCAAATTGACATAAGACAACTTAACAGGAGAAAAACACAAATTTAATTTCGTACATATGGAAGTCCCATAGGTATGGGACTAACAAGTGACTGAAGCAGGCTGTTTATATACCTTTTCAGAATAAGAATCAATTATTTGCAAACATGTGACAAAACAAATGGGTTTTGGCTTGGGATAGCAAATCAATGAAGAAATAAAAAGTTTGTTTATACAGCTTTCTCTGCCTTGAATTCTCTATCTCTGGGAATAAGGAGGCTCTCCTTCCTCCAGGCATAGGGAAGATATCTTCACACGGGAGGTTTATCTCTTGCTTTCAAGGGAACACAGGAGGGTCAGAGTGTTCTTCTTATACCAGCTATTTCTCAAGTAACTTTAATTCAAAATAATCAATATACCACCTTGGCATATTTCAGGGCAGCCTGCTCTGAACCCCATCAGCCTTTAGACAGGCTCAGCCTCAGTTATAGCTAAGCCTAGATTACTGGGAAAGAAAGCTCACAAATGAATATCCATTTTTTTTTCTTTTTAAAGAATTCATTTGAAATATTACTGCCCCAAATAATACTTTCCATAGTTATATTTCACATGATAGAAAGGCCTGCCTGCTGTGGTCACTTGGTCCTTATAGTAACCCTGTGAGGTAGATGAGACATGTTTTATTATTCTCATTTTATATATGAAGAAACTAGTTCACACATATTATGGTTCAATATCACATAGCAGTTGCATCTCAGAAACAGGTCTCAAACAAACAGAATGATGTTTCCATTTACTCTTCACCAATCAGACTTCCACTCCTATCACTTCAGAGAAAAATACACCTACAAAGATCATTAATCACTTCCTTGTTTTTGTAAGGCATACCCTCCCGGCAGCATTGACACAGCCCATTGGCTCCAGATTGAAACCCTCTCTTAGTTTTTTTCCTACTTTAACAACTCCTGTTTCTTTCTATTCTTCTTTACTAGAGCAGCCTGCTCCTCCAAATTTTAAATCAAGTAGCTTTTCAAGGATTGGTCCTAAGCTCTCTTCCCTTTATAACTTATATTTTTTCTCTAAGCAGTCCTAGCTACTCCCATAAATGAAGATGCATTACCTTTTATTATAAAGGTAGTTTTTACCTTTCTACACACTAGAGAATTCATATCATTCATACTCAAATATTTCCGTTTCAGTGCATTCATTTATCACTTCATTAATTTACTCAAAAATATTTATCAAGATTCTACTGTTTTCTAGGCACCAATCTAAGTTTCAGAATGCAACAGGCCAAAGAGGAAAAAAAAAGATCTGCCTTCATGGAATTTACATTTGAGTAGACAACATAGATAACCAGCAAAACTTGTTATATAATATGATGGCAGAGTGTAATAAACACCACAAAGAAAATTAAAGCATTTGAGAATGGCAGTGGTTGTGATGCATGTGAGCAGTAGGTGGGGGTGGGGTCATGGAACATGGAGCAGACAGGTAATTCCATTATTAATGAAAGAACCCTGGATGGCCCTGTGGGAAGGAGGACCACTTCACTGGAGAGAAAGGGAATTAGACTAAGGGTCAAGAAAATTCACAATTTATCTTGCCTCTCTCCTTCACATATATTTTGGTAAAGTCCTTTAGCCTCTCTGGGACAAATCCTTAGATGATTTCTGAGTAACCTTTCAGCTTTATGATTTTTATCACAGATCTTAGAAAAGATGGGACAGAGACAAAGGAATAAATGAGAAATAGAATTATTAGTGCTTATTTATTGTCATCAATGAAGCTTTATTTAGATTACAGATCTATTTATTAAGTTCAGCCATTCTCCCAGGAATATTTATTGACCTCCTACTAATTTCCAGGCACTGGGCTAACTTCAAAGAATGCAGAGGTGAATGAGTTCACAGCCTTTATGTCAAGTGGCTCACAGCCTAG
Organism: Mesoplodon mirus; assembly: GCF_964341445.2. Taxonomy (NCBI): domain Eukaryota; kingdom Metazoa; phylum Chordata; class Mammalia; order Artiodactyla; family Ziphiidae; genus Mesoplodon; species Mesoplodon mirus. Next base: position 99,461,075 of record NC_138979.1, on the reverse strand, counting down.
TTCACCATGTTTGGATCAGATTTTTCTGTTTGGAATCTGTCAAAGTCCCATTTTTGTTACATCTTCCGGGTCTTAAGTACCTCCTACAAAATATCTTCTGATACTCTAACAGAGAGAGACCCTTGACCAGGAAACCCCTGAATTTTTCATAAATAAATAAATAAATGACGAAGGCCATTTGGAAAGATTTTGAAAGAAACAGAGAAAGATAGCATCCCTGATACTCCTTGTTAATTTTTTGAAAATTTGAACCCAATTATATAAAGATAAAATACAAAGTCCTCTAATTCATCACAATCTCTGTTAACAGGTCATTTCAGGGTTTTAATCAAAGACCTACAATAAGTTATATGTGGAGGACCTAGACTAGAAAACAGATCAGAGAATTCGGGGGACAATAAACACAAGTCACACAGGAAAACCACCTGATAGATATTACTTGTATTCAGCAATATCTGATTCTCCTTTCTTCAGGGCACAGAGAAGACTGAAGTTCTCAGCATCTTGCAATTGGTTGTGGCCATAAGACAAATTACAGCCAATAAGTTGCAAGGAGAAGTGGTGTGTCTCATTGCCTTGCTGAAGCATCTAATTGCTAGTGTGGAACTCTATAGCATTTTCTTCCAGCCTTGTCAGTTAAGGAGGCCATAAGTGCTAAATGGTGAAACGGTAGGATAATGGAGCTTTCGTCAGCCTAGATCTCCTACTACATAGAAAACAGTTTCTCTAGAACTCTGCATAGAGGAAACAACATTTTTTTGTTTAGTCACTGAGATTTGGAGGTTGTTTATTACCACAACATAACTTAGCCTATCCTTACTAACTTACTATCTATTCGAATGTACTTTTTATCAAGTTAAAAAGAATTTGGGATCTTGGAGAACTGTGAGGGTACCCCAAAACAAAGGGTCCATGTGATTTATACTCATCATTTTTAACACTAACTCCCAAGAAATCAACAGGCATTCTTACCTTTCTTCATTATTTTTATGTGAAGCATTTGCTAATCTTTCCTGTTCTCACTAATCTTTCAATGTGAAAATCTAGAGACTTTGGCTGCTTTGTCTTCTCCTGCTTTTCTTTTTTTTTTTAAAAATTATTTTATTTATAATAATTTTGAAGAATTTTTAAAAATCAGTTTTAGGTTTACAATAAAATTGAGAGGAAGGAAGTAATATGCATTTAAGGTTCCTCCATGTTTTTTCATGGCTTGATAGCTCATTTCTTTTTAGTGCTGAATTCCAGTTTTTCTTCTGACTAGTAACATAGTAGCCTGATGTTTATACTACAAAATTCAAGTCACTACAGTTTGAGGTTCAGTATTATGTCCAACTTTACACAGAGAGGATTCATTCATTAATTTCAGCTGTTTTCACTGACCAGCTTTCTAAGTTCTGTCAAGTTCATCATTAGTCCCAAGGAAATCAATATCTTCTCTACCTGGTTTTATTAGAGTTCAGATCTTTCTTATAACCTCTCCTTTCATGTGACACCCCACTTTCCCAACCCTTCATTCAGAAACGTTGAACCTCTCTTTTCCAGGCATTCAGTAGCTTCAAGCCCTCACATACTCTGTTTATGCAGCACTTGCTTTTTACTGATCGAACAGCTCGAATATTATCAGTTCTTTTTACAGTTCGAACATTATCAGTTCTCTTTCTCACTTCTTTCTTATCTTGTGATGGTCCTTCACATTGTGCCAGATTTCTGCCTCAGACCTTAGAGACCCCATTTTTCTTATTCTATGGGATTTTATTTTTTTTCCAGTCAACTCCTACTAGATACAGGTATATATTCAAAATAACCATACTTACCTGAGATTATTGTTTTAGTTAGAGGGCTACAAGTAGATATATGCACAAACAGGAGTTTAGCTACCCACATTGGGGTCAAGTGACAGAAAAGAACATGATCCTTTCCTTCAGGACCCAGGTTTACTCTGAGTCATTAAACAAATTCTAGTATCTTCCTGAATGTGTTTACTGTTAGAGCCATCTTAAGAATTCTGATAAAGATGATTTAAGACATTTAATATTCTTGGCTCCCTGATTGAGAAGTCTTATCTTAAATATATTAATGCAACCATAAATGAGGAACTCAAATATATCTTCTGTCATTCCCTGAGCCCTAACTTTTAATGAAGTAACAATTAATGTAAGGATAGATTGTCATCACAAAGCTCTGTTCATAACTGCTTAAGTTGAGTTTGTGGTCTGCTGATTGGCTGAAGGAAGTTAACTGAAAGCAATTATATACAGACAATTTGAAAACTGTAAAAAGTAAAATAAATGTGAAAAAGTGAGCCTCTGGCACAATGCAGTGAGTCTTATGGTAAGAGTAAAAAATGAAAACTTCTATATTATATCTATTTAACAACCTTTCCATGATGTTATTTGCAAAAGATTATAAGCCAATTTTAGTATCTAAGCAGGAAAACCAACTTCTAGACTTCCTAAAATGTCTCTGTCCATTTCTGACCTACTCCTCTTCCCAAAAGGCATAAATTAAATCGAATATAAAAAGAATACTCATTCATTATCCAACTAGCATTTGTTTCTTGGATATAAACCAGGCAATGTGTTCAATATAAGGAATTAAGAAAAAAATCAAATACTTTCCTCTTAAGATGCTTGAAGTCCAGTAGGAAGACAGGTATTAAAAAAAAAATCATTACAATTAAGTATGTGAAAAAAATTCCAATATTAGAAACGCCAACAGAACATTATGAAGGAACATAAGGGGACAACTAATTCTAAGAAAGCTAGGAAGGCTTCACAGAGAAACTCACATTTTGGTTCATCAGACCAAGAAGGTGATAGAGGTGACAGGAAAAACAGATATCTGTGTGCAACACTTAGTTCTCACACACATGTACACAAAGTTTATTGACACAGCTTATTGAGTGTATCAGTAATTTAAAGACTATCCATTGTAAGGTGCACAGGTGGGTAGATTTGTACTACATCAGACTGTGAAAATATGCTCTGACTTCTGGCTGCTCAGGTTGCAGGGCTTGCACAAGAGCTTCTAGACCAGAGTGAGTAGCTAGTGCACAAATCTTAAAAGGTCAGAGTTGGCTGGGGCTTCAGTGATATTCATATCTAAGTCCTCTATTTTACAAGGCAGCAACTGAGTCCCAGAGAGGGGGGTAGCTTGTCCAGTGACACTTATTAGTATAAACAAACAGTATAGAAATTCTACAAATAGTAAATAATGACACTGTTTACCATAATAAGTTGACAAATGCATGTCCCTGTACGGATCAGGAAAAATATGATTTAAAAAGCTGCTCCTCAGATACAAAATAATATGTTTTGCTTTGTTTTAAATCTGTTTTCTTCTTTTACAAGCACTCCTCAACTATAAATGTTCAAAATTATTAATCTTATTTGGAATCCCTTTCTATGTTCTTTGGTAACAAGTAGCAATCACATAATGATTATGTTCTCCCCAGCAGAGATGTAGTAGAAAGTTTCTTTATCCTAAATTTGGTTGCAAGTTAGGAAATGAAAAATTTGAAAATATAAACTCTAAACTGATTTTTCCTTACTTTTTTAAAATTTTATTTCTGAATTTTATTTATTTTTTATACTTAGTTATCTATTTTATGCATATTAATGTATATATGTCAATCCCAAACTCCCAATTCATCCCACCACCACTCCCCAAACTGTTTTTTTCTGAAATGTTGCTGCTTCCAAAAACAGCCTTCACCTATTTTGGTTTCTTAGTGGCAGGGAACAGTAATGTTTACCTAGTATTCTTTCTTGGGAGATAAATGATATAGGTTACAATATGGTGGGGGCAGGGAGAGAGAGAGGCAGAGAGGGAGACAAAGGGAGATAAGTAATTTCCTTATAAATAAGTGGGGATATCTGGGATATCACATAGTTTGGGGGAGTGAATCCCAGGAATCTGAGCTGGATAAAGAAGTTAGAAGTTTCTACTCTGTGTCATGAGAACAGAAAGCCATGTTCAGGACTGAAGCCAGATTCTTGAGAAGCCAAAAGAAAGCCAGGTAGACAAAGTGAAGCCTTACAGGAGCAGGGCAAAGAGGCAGAACCATTGTGGGGAAAAGGGCAAATGTAGCAACCAAGAACAAGTGATATCCATTGGAGCATAAAAAATCAGTGAGCTAAATCTCATCTCCAGTGGCTTACAAATTTTACTTTGAACCCTGACTATAGAGGAAGATGTTAAGAATGGAGCAGATTATGCCAATATGCTTGATGTTGACAAGGTAAACTAGAGAGGTCTTTGAAACCTTTTAGTATAGATGAGATTTCTGTAAGAAGGAAGGTTTCGGAAGCATCAGGATTGGGATATTTTACTTGATAAGGAAAACATTTTCCCTTATAATTCTTCAGTTTAAGAATAGTAAAATGTGGTCTTAGTATTCAAAAAAAGGTTTTTTTAATGCAGAGAAATAGCTGCCATCATACATAATCCACGGAATTCCAGGAGATCAAGTTAAGACAAAGCTTTGTGCCTGAAGTAAGCACTCAGGAAGTGTTGACTAAATTGGCAACCCAGGTACCAGAGCCAGAAGAGATACACTCAATATTTAGAGAGAGTAAGTATTAAAATAAAACTCTTACTTGGATAAGTATCAAAGTAAAATGAATAGAGGTCTTTGAATGTGTAAAGATTGCTAAGGTGTGGGAAAAAGGGAATTTCTCTGAGCATATTAAAGTAAGGATATTAGAATTTCCTAAGAGTAAAACAATAATTTGATGAGCATTTTTGTAAAAGTAATTCTAAGCCTTAATAAAATGTATTTAAGGTGGGGGGATGCTGATAATTCTGGTGTACAAGGTGCTTTAGGGATGAAGAGCAGATTATAAGGAAAACTAAGTGTTTTCATTATTACCAACTTCACTGAAATTGTTAGATTCCCACACCTAATTTATTCTTTGCAGCAAATAGGTCAGAGGGATTATGGATGCTAGCAGTATTCTCACAGGCTTTTCCCAATCTCCTGATATACCATACATGTGAAAAATAGCCAAAAATAAATAAATACATAAATAAAAAAATAATCATTTTACTTAGATGCATCCCCTGGAGCTGGAAGCGTGATGCTACTGAAATAATGGATAAAATATATAAGGATAAAATATATAATTTATGAATTCAGATGCTACCATGCCCAACATTACTAGTGCTATCTGCATAATGAAAGCAGAACCCCATACTAAATTTGACAGCTGAGTTAAGAATAACCTATGGAGACAAAAAGCACACAGGAAATTTCCATATGCTTATGAGTGGAACAGGGGGTGTGAACTCAGAACCTGGTGGTATGTCCACTGAGGTTTTGTAAATTCTGTCCTACACCAGCAGTTCTTACTATGATGGGAATGTGAATGAATTAAGGAGGCAAGGAACATAAAACAAGCTCACTTTGCAGTATTTCCCAGACTCTCTTTCAGTAACTATTTTTGTTGTCTTAACAAAGCATTTGATCTTGGCATCACATCTTAAAAGATGGATGATTTTTCAACAGTTGGATGACTACAGCTAAAGTCTTAATCCACTGGAAAAATTTTTTTTGTTGTACATGTGTAGATATAATCCAACATATTTGCCATCGCAATTAATACCTCTTTTTTTTCTCTATCTCTCTGTATACATCTTCTTAGGATTATCTAAGAGGTATTGAAATTACACCACACAGTTATATTAAAGGTTTGTGTTGGGGAGACCTTCAAGATGACAGAGGAGTAAGACGTGGAGATCACTCTCCCCCCCCATAAATACATCAAATATACATCTACATGTGGAACAACTCCTACAGAACACCAGCGCTGGCAGAAGACCTCAGACTTCCCAAAAGGCAAGAAAACCCCCACATACTTGGGTAGGGTAAAAGAAAAAAGAAAAAACAAGGCAAAAGAATAAGGATGGGACCATACTTCTGAGAGTGAGATGTGAAGGAGGAAAAGTTTCCACACACTAGGGAGCCCCTTCACTGGTGGGGATGGGGGGCGCATGGTGGGGGAGCTTCAGAGCCATGAAGGAGAGAGCGCAGCAACAAGGGGTGCAGAGGGCAAAGTGGAGAGATTCCCACACAAAGGATAGGTGCCGACCATCACTCACCAGCCTGAGAGACTTGTCTGCTCACCCACCAGGGCGGGTGGGGGCTGAGAGCTGAGGCTTGGGCTTTGGAGGTCAGACCTCAGGGAGAGGACTGGGGTTGGCTGCATGAAGACAGCCTGAAGGGGGCTAGTGTGCCACAGCTAGCCAGGACGGAGTCCACGAAAAAGTCTGGACCTGCCAGAGAGGCAAAAGACCTTTGTTTCGGGGTATGTGAGGAGAGAGGATTCCTTCCCAGTGTGCCCACAGAAGGCAGAGCACTGCCTAAGTGAGCTCCAGGGACAGGCACGAGACACGGCTATCAGCTCAGACACCACGTTCTGCTGCTGCCACCAAGAATGCTGTGTGGAAGCACAGGCCACTATCCATACCCCCCTGGGAGCCTATGCAGCACACCACTGCCAGGGTCCCAAAATCCAGGGACAACTTCCCTGGGAGAACACACAGCGTGCCTTAGGCTGTTGTAACCTCACGCTGGCCTCTGTCGCCTCAGGCTTGCCCTGCATTCCAATTATGACTAACATACCCTTCCTCCTCCAACCTGAGTGAACAAGAGAGCCCTAATCAGCTGCTGCTTTAACCCCCTCCTGTCTGGGTGAGGAACAGACTCCTGAGGGTGGCCTACATGCAGATACAGGGCCAAAACAAAAGCAGAACCCCAGGAGCTATGGGAACAAAGAAGAGAAAGGGAAATTTCTCCATGCAGCCTCAGGAGCAGCAGATTAAATTCCCACAGTCAACCTGATAAACCCTGCATCTGAAGAATACAGACAAGTGTTCCCAAGATGGAGGCGGTGGACTTTGGTAACAACTGTAGACTTGGGACTGCTTTCTGCATCTAATTAGGTTTTGGTTTTATGTTTTTCTTAGTATAATATTTAGTGCTTATTATCATTGGTGGATTTATTTTGGTTGCTCTCTTCCTTTATTCTTACATATATATATATATTTTTTCCTTTTCTCTTTTTGTGAGTGTGTATGTGTATGCTGCTTTGTGTGATTTTGTCTGTATAGGTTTGCTTTCACCATTTTTCCTACGTTTCTGTCTTTTTTTTTTGTTTTTGTTTCTTTGTTTTGTTTTTTTCCCTCTCTTCCTTTTCTTCTGAACCCTGTGCCTGGCAGGGTCCTGGTGCTCCGGCCAGGTGTTGGGCCTGAGCCTCCGAGGTAGGAGGGCCAAGTCCAGGACACTGGAGCACCAGAAACTACCAGGCCCCAAGTAATAACAATTGGCAAGAGCTCTCCCAGAGATCATCGTCTCAACAGTAAGACCCCGCTCTACCCAATGGCCAATAGGCTCCAGTGCTGGATGCCCCATGACAAACAACAGCAAGACAGGAACACAACCCCACCCATTAGCAGAGAGGTTGCCTAAAGTCATACTAAGTTCACAGACACTACACAACACACCACAGGACGAGGCCCTGTACACCAGAAGGACAAAATACAGCACCGCCCACCAGAACACAGGCACCAGTCCTCTCCACCAGAAAGGTTACACAAGCCACTGAACCAACCTCACCAACTGGAGGCAGACACCAAAAACAATGGGAACTATGAACATGCAGACTGCGAAAACGAGCCCCCAAAAACTCTAAGTCAAAGAATGAGAGAAAACAGAGAAATATGTAGCAGATGAAAGAGCAAGGGAAAACCCCACCAGACCAAACAAATGAAGAGGAAATAGGCAGTCTACCTGAAAAAGAATTCAGAGAAATGACAGTAAAGATGATCCAAAGTCTCAGAAATAGAATGGAGAAAATACAAGAAACGTTTAACAAGGAACTAGAAGAACTAAAGAGGAAATAAACAATGATGAACAGAATAATAAATCAAATTAAAAATATTCTACAAGGAATCAGTAGCAGAATAACTGAGGCATAAGAACAGATAAGTGAGCTGGAAGATAAAATAGAGGAAATAACTGCCACAGAGCAGAATAAAGAAGAAAAGAATGAAAATAAATGAGAACAGTCTCAGAGAGCACTAGGAAAACATTAAACACACCAACATTAGAATTATAGTGGACCCAGAAGAAGAAGAGAAAAAGAAAGGGTCTGAGAAAATATTTGAAGAGATTATAGTTGAAAACTTCCCTAACATGGGAAAGGAAATAGTCAATTAAGTCCAGGAAGTACAGAGAGTCCCATACAGGATAAATCCAAGAAGAAACACACCAAGACACATATTAATGAAACTATCAAAACTTAAATTCAAAGAAAAAATATTAAAAGCAGCAAGGGAAAAACAACAAATAACATACAGGGGAATCCCCCTAAGGTTAAAAGCTGACCTTTCAGCAGAAACTCTCCAAGCCAGAAGGGAGTGGCAGGACATATTTAAAGTGATGAAAGGGAAAAACCTACAACCAAGATTACTCTACCCAGCAAGAATCTCATTCAGATTCGATGGAGAAATTAAAATCTTTACAGACAAGCAAAAGCTAAGAGAATTCAGTGCCACCAAACCAGCTTTACAACAAATGCTAAGGGAACTTCTCTAGGCAAGAAACACAACAGAAGGAAAAGACCTACTATAACTAACCCAAAACAATTAAGAAAATGGTAATAGGAACATACATATCAATAATTACCTTAAATGTAAATGGATTAAATGCTCCAACCAAAAGACACAGATTGGCTAAATGGATACAAAAACAAGACCCGTATATATGCTGTCTACAAGAGACCCACTTCAGACTTAGGGACACATACAGACTGAAAGTGAGGGGATGGAAAAAGATATTCCATGCAAATGGAAATCAAAAGAAAGATGGAGTAGCAATTCTCACATCAGATAAAATAGACTTTAAAGTAAAGACTATTACAAGAGACAAAGAAGGACACTACATAATGATCAAGGGATCAATCCAAGAAGAAGATAGAACAATTGTAAATATTTATGCACCCAATATAGGAGCAACTCAATACATAAGGCAAATACTAACATCCATAAAAGGGGAAATCAACAGTAACACAATAATATTAGGGGACTTTAATACCCCATTTTGACCAACGGACAGATCAACCAAAATGAAAATAAATAAGGAAACACAAGCTTTAAAAGACATATTAGATCAGATATGCATAATTGATATTTATAGGACATTCCATCCAAAAACAACAGAATACACTTTCTTCTCAAGTGTTCATGGAACATTCTCCAGATAGATCATATCTTGGGTCACAAATCAAGCCTCAGGAAATTTAAGAAAATTGAAATGATATCAAGTATCTTTTCTGACCACAATGCTATGAGACTATAAATCATTATAGGAAAATATCTGTAAAAAGTACAAACAGATGGAGGCTAAATAATACACTACATAATAACCAAGAGCTCACTGAAGAAATCAAAGAGGAAATCAAAAACTACCTAGAAACAAATGACAGTGAAAACATGATGACCCAAAACCAATGGGATGCAACAAAAGCAGTTCTAAGAGGGAAGTTTATAGCAATACAATCCTACCTCAAGAAACAAGAAATATCTCAAACAAAAAACCTAACCTTACACCTAAAGCAATTAGAGAAAGAAGAACCAAAAAAATCCCCCAAGATAGCAGAAGGAAAGAAATCATAGAGATCAGATCAGAAATAAATGAAAAAAAAGAAAGCAAACAATAGCAAAGATCAATAAAACTAAAGGTTGGTTCTTTGAGAATATAAACAAAATTGACGAATCATTAGCCAAACTCATCGAGAAAAAAAAGGGAGAAGACTCAAATCAATAGAATTAGAAATAAAAAAGGAGAAGTAACAACTCACACTGCAGAAATACAAAGGATCATGAAAGACTACTACAAGCAACTATATGCCAATAAAATGGAGAACTTGGAAGAAATGGACAAATTCTTAGAAAAGTACAAATTTCCAAGACTAAACTAGGAAGAAATAGAAAATATGAATAGACTAATTGCTGACACTGAAATTGAAACTGTGATTAAAAATTTTCCAGCGGGCTTCCCTGGTGGTGCAGTGGTTGAGAGTCCGCCTGCCGATGCAGGGGACGCAGGTTCATGCCCCAGTCCAGGAAGGTCCCACATGCCACAGAGCGGCTGGGCCCGTGAGCCATGGCCGCTGGGCCTGCGCGTCCGGAGCCTGTGCTCTGCAACGGGAGAGGCCACAACAGTGAGAGGCCTGCATACTGTTAAAAAAAAAAAATTTTTTTCCAGCAAACAAAAGCCCAGGACCAGATGGCTTAACAGGTGAATTCTATCAAACATTTAGAGAAGAGCTAACACCTATCCTTCTCAAACTCTTCCCAAATATAGAAGATGGAGGAACACTCCCATACTCATTCTATGAGGCCACCATCACCCTGATACCAAAACCAAAGATGTCACAAAAAAAGAAAACTACAGACTAATATCACTGATGAACACAGATGCAAAATTCCTCAACAAAATACTAACAGAATCCAACAGCACATTAAAAGGATCATACACCATGATCAAGTGGGGTTTATCCAAGGAATGCAAGGATTCTTCAATATACGCAAATCAGTCAATGTGTTACACCATACTAATCAACTGAAGGATAAAAACCATGTGATCATCTCAGTAGATGTAGAAAAAGCTTTTGACAAAATTCAACACCCATTTATGATAAAAACTCTCCAGAAAGTGGGCATAGAGGGAACTTTCCTCAACATAATAAAGGCCATGTATGACAAACCCACAGCAAACATCATTCTCAATGGTGAAACAGTGAAACCATTTCCTCTAAGATCAGGAACAAGACAAGGTTGTACCCTCTCACTGCTATTATTCAACATAGTTTTGGACGTTTTAGCTGCAGCAATCAGAGAAGAAAGAGAAATAAGAGGAATATAAATTGGAAAAAAAGAAGTAAAACCATCACTGTTTGCAGATGACATGATACTATACATACTGAATCCTAAAGATGCTACCAGAAAACTACTAGAGCTAATCAGTGAATTTGGTAAATTAGCAAGATACAAAATTAATACACAGAAATCTCTTGCCCTCCTATACACTAACAATGAAAAATCTGAAAGAGAATTAAAGAAACACTCCCATTTACCAGTGTAACAAAAAGAATAAAATACCTAGGAAAATACCTTCCTAAAGAGACAAAACACTTGTATGCAGAAAACTATAACACTCATGAAAGAAATTAAAGATGATACAAACAGATGGAGAGATAGACCATTTTCTTGGATTGGAAGAATCAACATTGTGAAAATGACTATACTTACTACCCAAAGCAATCTAGAGATTCAATGCAATCCCTATAAAACTACAAATGGCATTTTTCACAGAAGTAGAACAAAAAATTTTACAATTTTTATGGAAACACAAAAGACCCTGAATAGCCAAAGCAATCTTGAGAAAGAAAAATGGAGCTGGAAGAATCATGCTCCCTGATTTCAGACTATACTTCAAAGCTACAGTAATCAACACAATATGGTACTGACACAAAAACAGAAATATAGATCAACGTAACAGGATAGAAAGTCCAGAGATAAACCCACGCACATATGGTCACCTTATGTTTGACAAAGGAGGCAAGAATATGCAATGGAGAACAGACAGCCTCTTCAATAACTGGTGCTGGGAAAACTGGAGAACTACATGTAAAGAATGAAATTAGAACACTTCCTAACACCATACACAAAAATAAACTCAAAATGGACTAAAGACATAAATGGAAGGCCAGACACTCTAAAACCCTTAGAGGAAAACATAGGCAGAACACTCTATGACATCAATCACTCCAAGATCCTCTTTGACCCACCGCCTAGAGAAATGGAAATAAGAACAAAATTAGCAAATGGTACCTAATGAAACTTAAAAGCTTTTGCCCAGCAAAGGAAACCATAAACAAGACAAATAGGCAACCCTAAGAATGGAAGAAAATATTTGCAAAGGAAGCAACTGACAAAGGATTAATCTCCAAAATATAGAAGCAGCTTATGCAGCTCAGTATTAAAAAAAAAAAAGATGTAATCCAAAAATGGGCAGAAGACCTAAACAGACATTTCTCCAGAGAAGATACACAGATTGCCAACAAACAGATGAAAGTATGCTCAATATCACTAATCATTAGAGAAATGCAAATCAAAACCACAATGAGGTACCACCTCACATTGGTCAGAATGGCAATCATGAAAAAATGTACAAACAGTAAATGCTGGAGAGGGTGTGGAGAAAAGGGAACCCTCTTGCACTGTTGGTGGGAATGTAAATTGATACAGCCACTATGGAGAACAGTATGGAGGTTCCTTAAAAAACTAAAAATAGAATTACCATATGACCCAGCAATCCCACTCCTGGGCACATACCCTGTGAAAACCGTAATTCAAAAAGGACATGTGCCAGAATGTTCATTTCAGCACTATTTACAATAGCCAGGACATGGAAGCAACCTAAGTGTCCATCGACAGATGAATGGATAAAGAAGATGTGGCACATATATACAATGGAATATTACTCAGCCATAAAAAGAAACAGAATTGAGTTATTTGTAGTGAGGTGGATGGACCTAGAGTCTGTCATACAGAGTGAAGTAAGTCAGAGAGAGGAAAACAAATACCATATGCTAACACATATATATGTAATCTAAGAAGAAAGAAATGGTTCTGAAGAACCTAGGGGCAGGACAGGAATAAAGACGCAGAGGTAGATCATGGACTTGAGGACATGGGGAGGGGGAAACATAAGCTGGACGAAGTGAGAGAGTAGCATTGACATATATACACTACCAAATGTAAAACAGATAGCTAGTGGGAAGCAGCTGCATAGCACAGGGAGATCAGCTCGGTGCTTTGTGACCACCTAGAAGGGTGGGATGGGGAGGGTGGGAGGGAGGCCCAAACGGGAGGGGATATGGGATATATGTAGACATATTATTGATTCACTTTGTTATACAGCAGAAACTAACACAACATTCTAAAGCAATTATACTCCAATAAAGATATCCAAAAAATAATTAAAAAGAAAAGGTTTGCCTTAAGTGTCTCACTTTATGCAAATCAGATCGAAGATTAAATTCTGATGCAAATCATTTGCAAGTATTTATAGCAAAATTTCTATTTTCTTTTTCTTTAATTGTATATGTTGATCTATTTTCATATTGGACTAGATGAAGTAAACTGAGTTATCAACCTGACTGAGGACCGTGTTTTTTCCTATGAAAGCCAGCCAACTAGATTTTGAAAAGACATTCTCTGTGGTTCATTATGAGGAGGGGTGGAATGATGTGTGGAACCTCTATTATCTGTTCTAGATTATGTCAAGGATTAGAAATAGATTATTGTCACCTTAACTTTGACTATATGAGTTTTTTTGTTTGAACCACAACCCTAACATTATTAAAATTTAGCTTTTGTATTTCATTAAGAGCTAAGCAATTAGGTTTGCATTTTTGATGCACCATAATTGTAATAGTGTGACATTGTTCTAATGATAATGTTCATTGATCATTCATAATGCAACTACTCGCACCATGAATCAAGTATAAATCAACACCTTTTTTATTTTACTTGCAGTAAAGCACTTTATTTTCAGATTGATAATTTGTACTCAGTTTAATCATCAGCTGTCAGAATTTTTTGGGTTTAATTTCCATATGCTTTTCTTATCACAGATCTTTAAACCCTTATGAAAAGTGTTTTAGGAATAAACCAAATACCATGGCAGGAGAACAAGGCGAGGTTTCAGCTTTATTAATAAAGAAGTCTATTTAATTGCTGAGTAAAAAATTTGACATTCCAGCATAGGACAGACTGCACGTCAGTGAAATCCTTGGTTTTACAGAGGGAATAGAGGTGCAATATATCACCTTCTAATAGCATCAGAATAAGTAGACACGTGGCTATTTGACCTCAATAACTATGAGGTTCTTTGTGGTCCAACCCACCCTCTGACTTCCATGGCTGATATAGATACTGTCCCTAGAATCTATTCAGATACATTTCCAAGTTTCTAAATTTCTAAAATAAAAGTATAACTGCTGTGGTTTTATATAGTGTCAACTGCTCTAAGTTAGACGTATGATTTCCAGAATTTCTTTTCCTGTACGGTTCTGGGTTAAGGTGGGTCATAGGAGAAATTTGTGCAAGATTTGAGATGAGGAAGAAAATTAGCAGTCATTATGTTCTGAAGGTTAGGGTAGCATGACAGGTGCATATTGTCACTGACCTGCTATCTCGCCTGACTGAGGAGGGCAAGCACTTTGGCCTGGAGCTCTTTCAGGTTCTTTCTCACCACATTCAGTTTCTCTAAGTCCTACGCTAGGTGCCTGTCCAGGTTAGTGGAAAAGGGTACCAGCTTCTTTGGCAAAACACCACATCACTGAGACTGGATACAGGGTTTTATTCTGTCCTCCCGATTTCCCATTTGTTGTCACTCTCCTTTGCTTCATGCCTAGGTTTTCTTTCCACTGCCAACCATGCTGATCGACAGAAGCTTCAGGTCCAACACCAGAAGCAACAAGAGCTTTCACAGACTTCTGTATCACCTTCCACAGTGTGTACTGTCTAATCTCTATATAGACTCTTTTTACCATGTAACTCCTAATGGTTCTGCTTCTCAGATCAAACCCTCACTGGTAGAATAACAGAAGCTAAATTCTAGGCCAGTGATCCCCTTTCAGCTGATAACTGGGGAAGAAGCATGAGTTATGCATTCTTTTCTCCATGACTTTGCAGCATATGTTGACATGTTTCTATGACCAGAGGAGAACAACTTTAATTTTTATCTGTGTATACATGTATCCTTTTTAAAACACAGAAAGCAGTCTTATCATCCAGAAAATATATGGAAATGAAGCCCTAGAACCTTTGTTCATTATGGTTGGAGTCTATGTTGCCCTCAGATCATTGTCTTTGCTGTTCTAAATATCAAGAGCGCATACATTGCTGTGTAATGAGGGATCCTTTACCTCTGCCAGTCTGTTCCCATTGTCACCAAACTAGGTAGAGAAGAGGGAAAAGCTCCGAACTTGGGTAATTATTAAGGGGTTTATCTCTTCGTGGAAGCTGTCTTTCTTCTCTTGGCATCTTATTCTTTCTGGCTTTTCTACTCCCTAAGATTAGCAACCCTCTTGAGAAAATAGAGTTAATCTCCTCAAGAAACTTCCATCTCTCCTATGTTTACTCATTAAATTAGACTCTCCTGTGACAATTTTGATTTAATTTCAAGTTTAATGTTATTTAAAAACAGGTTCTATGATGGTAGGGAGACAGCCTGGTAGTGCTCAAGGAAGTTCTACAGAAATCTCATCTCATCCAACCTTGTGGATTTTTTGACCTAGAAGATGAATAAACCAGATTATGCTGCATGCTCTAGACTCTGTGTATGGAAGGGAAAATGGTGACCAGCATTCTCTGGGAAGGGTTTAAAACTAGAATAGTCTCATCCAATGGGACTGGACCAATGCCAAAAGGACATACTTGGGGACAGATTATGGAAGGAAGCTAAGGCAGGTGGCTGGAAGGTGGCATCTTGTGAGTTTAGAAACAGACACCTCCAGTATTCTTTGCATTTCTTTGAGGAGTAATAAGATCTCCCAAAACACAGTAAGATGCATCATATTTGGGAGTTAAAAATAAAGGCAGGACCCGGAGGAAGATGGCGGAACAGTAAGACGCGGAGATCACCTTCCTCCCCACAGATACATCAGAAATTCATCTACACGTGGAACAACTCCTACAGAACACCTACTGAACTCTGACAGAAGACCTCAGACCCCCCAAAAGGCAAGAAACTCCCCACATACCTGGGTAGGGCAAAAGAAAAAAAGAATAAACAGAGACAATAGGATAGGGACGGGACCTGCACCAGTGGGAGGGAGCCGTGAAGGAGGGAAGGTTTCTACACACTACAAGCCCCTTCGCGGGCGGAGACTGCAGGTGGCGGAGGGGGAAAGCTTCGGAGTAGCGGAGGAGAGCACAGCAACAGGTGTGTGGAGGGCAAAGCGGAGAGATTCCGGCACAGAGGATCGGTACCCTCAGGCACACAACAGCCGGAGAGGCCTGTCTGCTCGGCCGCTGTGGCGGGCGGGGCTGGGAGCTGAGGCTCGGGTATCAGCTTTCAGTCGGAGCGCAGGGAGAGGACTGGGGCTGGCGGCAGGAAGAGAGCCTGAAGGGGTTAGTGCACCACGGCTAGCCCGGAGGGAGTCCGGGGAAAGGGTCTGGAGCTGCTGAAGAGGCAAGAGACTTTTTTCCCTTTTGTTTCCTGGTGCGCGAGGAGAGGGCATTAAGAGGGCTGCTTGGGGAAGCACCGGAGACAGGCGCGAGCCACGGGTAAGGCGCGGACCTCGGAGACGGGCGTGGGCCGCCGCGGCCGCCGCCGCCGCCCGCTGCCGCCGCCCGCCGCCCGCCGCCACCCGCCGCCGCCGCCACGGGGCCTGTGTGCGAGCGTGGGTCACTGTCCGCCCCGACTTCCGGGGGGCCTGTGCACCCCGCCACTGCCGGGGTCCCGAGACCCGGGGACAGCTTTCCCGGAAAAGCGCACGGAGCGCCACGGGCTGCTGCAACGTCACGCCAGCCTCTGCCGCCGCAGGCCCGCCCCACACTGTGGGCCCCTCCCTCCCCTCTGCCTGAGTGAGCCAGAACCCCCGAATCAGCGGCTCCTTTAAACCCGTCCTGTCTGAGCGAAGAACGGACGCTCTCCGGCGACCTACGCGCAGAGGCGGGGCCAGGTCCAAGGCTGAGACCCTGGAGCTGTGAGAGCAGAGACAGGGAAATCTCTCTGTGCAGCCTCGGAGGCAGCGGATTAAAGCTCCACGGTCCATTTGATGTGCCCTGCGTCTGTGGAGTGCATGAATGGACAGCGAATCATCCCAAATTGAGGAAGTGGACTTTGAGGACAAGATTTAAGACTTTCCCCCCTTTTCCTCTTTTGACAACGAATTATTCCAAATTAAGGAGGTGGACTTAGCAAGATTTCAGACTTCTCGCCCTTTTCCTCTTTTTACAACGAATTATCCCAAATTGAGGAGGTGGACTTGGAGAGCAAGATTTTTCATTTTTCCCCCTGCTCTCTTTTTGTGAATGTGTATGTGTAATCTTCTGTGTAAGATCCTCTCTGTATAGCTTTGCTTCCACCATATGTCCCAGGGTTCTATCGGCCCGTTTTTTTTTCCAATAATTACTTTCTAATTTTAATAACGCTACTATATTTCATACTTTATTCTATTTTACTTTACCTGCTCTTTCTTTTTTTCCTACCTTCCCTTCCTCCCTCCCTCCCTCCGCTCCTCCTTTCCTTTTCTTTTTCTTTCCTCCCTCCCTCCCTCCCACCCTTCTTCTTTCCACTTTCTTTTTCTTTCCTTCCTCCCTCCCTCCTGTCTTTCTTTCTTTCTTTCCTTCCTCCCTCCCTCCCTTCTTCCATTCACTCTTCCTTTTGCTTTCATTCCTCCCTCCCTCCCTTCTTTCCTTCTTTCTTTCCATCCTTCCTCCCTCCCTCCCTCCTTTCTTTCTTTCTTCCTTCCTTCCTTTCTTCCCTTCTTCCTTTCTTTCCCTCTCTCTTTCTTTCTTCTACTAATTCTTTCTTTCTACTTTTTCTCCCTGTTATTCTGAGCCGGGTAGATGAAAGGCTCTTGGTGCTGCAGCCAGGAGTCAGTGCTGTGCCTCTGAAGTGGGAGAGCCAACTTCAGGACACGGGTCCACAAGAGACCTCCCAGCTCCACATAATATCAAGCAGCAAAAATCTCCCAGAGATCTCCATCTCAACACCAGCACCCAGCTTCAGTCAACGACCAGCAAGCTACAGTGCTGGTCACCCTATGCCAAGCAACTAGCAAGGCAGGAACACAAGCCCACCCATTAGCAGAGAGGCTACCTAAAAACATAATAAGGCCATAGGAACCCCAAAACACACCACCAGACGTGGACCTGTCCACCAGAAAGACAAGATCGAGCCTCAACCACCAGAACACAGGCATTAGTTCCCCCCACCAGGAAGCCTACACAACCTACTGAAACAACCTTAGCCACTGGGGTCAGACACCAAAAACAACGGGAACTACGAATCTGCAGCCTGCAAAAAGGAGACCCCAAACACAGTAACATAAGCAAAATGAGAAGACAGAAAAACACACAGCAGGTGAAGGAGCAAGATAAAAACCTACCAGACCTAACAAATGAAGAGGTAATAGGCAGTCTACCTGAAAAAGAATTCAGAATAATGATAGTAAAGCTGATCCAAGATTCTATTTCCAAGATCCATAATCTTGGAAATAGAATAGACAAAATGCAAGAAACAGTTAACAAGGACCTAGAAGAACTAAAGATGAATCAAGCATCGATTAAAAACACAATAAATGAAATGAAAAATACTCTAGATGGGATCAATAGCAGAATAACTGAGGCAGAAGAACGGATAAGTGAGGTGGAAGATAAAATAGTGGAAATAACTGCTGCAGAGCAAAATAAAGAAAAAAGAATGAAAAGAACAGAGGACAGTCTCAGAGATATCTGGGACAACATTAAACGCACCAACATTCGAATTATAGGGGATCCAGAAGAAGAAGAGAAAAAGAAAGGGACTGAGAAAATATTTGAAGAGATTATAGTTGAAAACTTCCCCAATATGGGAAAGGAAATAATTAATCAAGTCCAGGAGGCACAGAGAGTCCCATACAGAATAAATCCAAGGAGAAATACACCAAGACACATATTAATCAAACTGTCAAAAATTAAACACAAAGAAATCATATTAAAAGCAGCAAGGCAAACACAACAAATAACACGCAAGGGAATCCCCATCAGGTTAACAGCTGATCTCTCAGCAGAAACTCTACAAGCCAGAAGGGAGTGGCAGGACATAATTAAAGTGATGAAGGAGAGAAACCTGCAACCAAGATTACTCTAACCAGCAAGGATCTCATTCCGATTTGATGGAGAAATTAAAACGTTTACAGACCAGCAAAAGCTGAGAGAGTTCAGCACCACCAAACCAGCTTTACAACAAATGCTAAAGGAACTCCTCTAGGCAAGAAACACAACAGAAGGAATATACCTACAATAACGAAACCAAAGCAATTAAGGAAATGGGAATAGGAACATACATATCAATAATTACCTTAAATGTAAATGGAGTAAATGCCCCCACCAAAAGACACAGAGTGGCTGAATGGATACAAAAACAAGACCCATATATATGCTGTCTACAAGAGACCCACTTCAGACCTAGAGACACATACAGATTGAAAGTAAGGGGATGGAAAAAGATACTCCATGCAAATGGAAATCAAAAGAAAGCTGGAGTAGCAATTCTTATATCAGACAAAATAGACTTTAAAATAAAGACTATTAGAAGAGACAAAGAAGGACACTACATAACAATAAAGGGATCGATCCTAGAAGAAGATATAACAATTGTAAATATTTATGCACCCAACATAGGAGCACCTCAATACATAAGGCAAATACTAACAGCCATAAAAGGGGAAATCGACAGTAACATAATCATAGTAGGGGACTTTAACACCTCACTTTCACCAATGGACAGATCATCCAAAATGAAAATAAATAAGGAAATACAAGCTTTAAATGATACATTAAACAAGATGGACTTAGTTGATATTTATAGGACATTCCATCCAAAAACAACAGAATACACATTTTTCTCAAGTGCTCATGGAACATTCTCCAGGATAGATCATATCTTGGGTCACAAATCAAGCCTTGGTAAATTTAAGAAAATTGAAATTGTATCAAGTATCTTTTCCGACCAGAATGCTATGAGACTAGACATCAATTACAGGAAAAGATCTGTAAAAAATACAAACACATGGAGGCTAAACAAAACACTACTCAATAACGAAGTGATCACTGAAGAAATCAAAGAGGAAATTAAAAAATACCTAGAAACAAATGACAATGGAGACACGACGACCCAAAACCTATGGGACGCAGCAAAAGCAGTTCTAAGGGGGAAGTTTATAGCAATACAATCCCACCTTAAGAAACAGGAAACATCTCGAGTAAACAACCTGACCCTGCACCTAAAGCAATTAGAGAAAGAAGAACAAAAAACCCCCAAAGCTAGCAGAAGGAAAGAAATCATAAAGATCAGATCAGAAATAAATGAAAAAGAAATGAAGGAAACGATAGCAAAGATCAACCAAACTAAAAGCTGGTTCTTTGAGAAGATAAACAAAATTGACAACCCATTAGCCAGACTCATCAAGAAAAGAAGGGAGAAGACTCAAATCAATAGAATTAGAAATGAAAAAGGAGAAGTAACAACTGACACTGCAGAAATACAAAAGATCATGAGAGATTACTATAAGCAGCTCTATGCCAATAAAATGGACAACCTGGAAGAAATGGACAAATTCTTAGAAATGCACAACCTGCCAAGACTGACTCAGGAAGAAATAGAAAATATGAATAGACCAATCACAAGCACTGAAATTGAAACTGTGATTAAAAATCTTCCAACAAACAAAAGCCCAGGACCAGATGGCTTCACAGGCGAATTCTATCAAACATTTAGAGAAGAGCTAACACCCATCCTTCTCAAACTCTTCCAAACAATATCAGAGGAAGGAACACTCCCAAACTCATTTACGAGGCCACCATCACCTTGATACCAAAACCAGGCAAGGATGTCACAAAGAAAGAAAACTACAGGCCAATATCACTGATGAACATAGATGCAAAAATCCTCAACAAAATACTAGCAAACAGAATCCAACAGCACATTAAAAGGATCATACACCATGATCAAGTGGGGTTTATTCCAGGAATGCGAGGATTCTTCAATATACGCAAATCAATCAATGTGATACACCATATTAACAAGTTGAAGGAGAAAAACCATATGATCATCTCAATAGATGCAGAGAAAGCTTTCGACAAAATTCAACACCCATTTATGATAAAAACCCTGCAGAAAGTAGGCATAGAGGGATCTTTCCTCAACATAATAAAGGCCATATATGACAAACCCACAGCCAACATTGTCCTCAAAGGTGAAAAACTGAAACCATTTCCACTAAGATCAGGAACAAGACAAGGCTGCCCACTCTCACCACTCTTATTCAACATAGTTTTGGAAGTTTTAGCCACAGCAATCAGAGAAGAAAGGAAATAAAAGGAATCCAAATTGGAAAAGAAGAAGTAAAGCTGTCACTGTCTGCAGATGACATGATACTATACATAGAGAATCCTAAAGATGCTACCGAAAAACTACTAGAGCTAATCAATGAATTTGGTAAAGTAGCAGGATACAAAATTAATGCACAGAAATCTCTGGCATTCCTATACACTAATGATGAAAAATCTGAAAAGGAAATCAAGAAAACACTCCCATTTACCATTGCAACAAAAAGAATAAAATATCTAGGAATAAACCTACCTAAGGAGACAAAAGACCTGTATGCAGAAAATTATAAGACACTGATGAAAGAAATTAAAGATGATACAAATAGATGGAGAGATATACCATGCTCCTGGATTGGAGGAATCAATATTGTGAAAATGACTCTACTACCCAAAGCAATCTACAGATTCAATGCAATCCCTATCAAACTACCACTGGCATTTTTCACAGAACTAGAACAAAAAATTTCAAAATTTGTTTGGAAAAACAAAAGACCCCGAATAGCCAAAGCAATCTTGAGAACGAAAAACGGAGCTGGAGGAATCAGGCTCCCTGACTTCAGACTATGCTACAAAGCTACAGTAATCAAGACAGTGTGGTACTGGCATAAAAACAGAAAGATAGATCAGTGGATCAGGATAGAAAGCCCAGAGATAAACCCACGCACATATGGCAAACTTATCTTTGATAAAGGAGGCAGGAATGTACAGTGGAGAAAGGACAGCCTCTTCAATAAGTGGTGCTGGGAAAACTGGGCAGGGACATGTAAAAGTTTGAGATTAGATCATTCCCTAACACCATACACAAAAATAAGCTCAAAATGGATTAAAGACTTAAATGTAAGGCCAGAAACTATCAAACTCTTAGAGGAAAACATAGGCAGAACACTCTATGACATAAATCACAGCAAGATCCTTTTGGACCCACCTCCTAGAGAAATGGAAATAAAAACAAAGATAAACAAATGGGACCTAATGAAACTTCAAAGCTTTTGCACAGCAAAGGAAACCATAAACAAGACCAAAAGACAACCCTCAGAATGGGAGAAAATATTTGCAAATGAAGCAACTGACAAAGGATCAATCTCCAAAATTTATAAACAGCTCATGCAGCTCAATATCAAAAAAACAAACAACCCAATCCAAAAATGGGCAGAAGACTTAAATAGGCATTTCTCCAAAGAAGATATACAGACTGCCAACAAACACATGAAAGAATGCTCAACATCATTAATCATCAGAGAAATGCAAATCAAAACTACAATGAGATATCATCTCACACCAGTCAGAATGGCCATCATCAAGAAATCTAGAAACAATAAATACTGGAGAGGGTGTGGAGAAAAGGGAACACTCTTGCACTGCTGGTGGGAATGTGAATTGGTACAGCCACTATGGAGAACAGTATGGAGGTTCCTTAAAAAACTAAAAATAGAACTACCATATGACCCAGCAATCCCACTACTAGGCATATACCCTGAGAAAACCATAATTCAAAAAGAGACATGTACCAAAATGTTCATTGCAGCTCTATTCACAATAGCCCGGAGCTGGAAACAACCTAAGTGTCCATCATCGGATGAATGGATAAAGAATATGTGGCACATATATACAATGGAATATTACTCAGCCATAAAAAGAAACGAAACTGAGCTATTTGTAATGAGGTGGATAGACCTAGAGTCTGTCATACAGAGTGAAGTAAGTCAGAAAGAGAAAGTCAAATACTGTATGCTAACACATATATATGGAATTTAAAAAATGTCATGAAGAACCTAGGGGTAAAACGGGAATAAAGACACAGACCTACTTGAGAATGGACTTGAGGATATGGGGAGGGGGAAGGGTAAGCTGTGACAAAGCGAAAAAGAGGCATGGACATATATACACTACCAAACGTAATGTAGATAGATAGTGGGAAGCAGCCGCAGAGCACAGGGAGATCAGCTCGGTGCTTTGTGACCGCCTGGAGGGGTGGGATGGGGAGGGCGGGAGGGAGGGAGATGCATGAGGGAAGGGATGTGGGAACAGATGAATATGTATGACTGATTCACTTTGTTATAAAGCAGAAACTAATAAAAAAAACAAAACAAAAAGACAAAAAAATAAAACAATAAAAAATTGATACTGTAAAAAAAAAATTAAAAAAAGTAAAGGCAAAAGGTGAAGATTTTGATGATGATGATGTTTATTGTTCATTCATAATACAACTAGATCACCCACAGGCCGTTAGCCCTATAGGTACCTTGAGAGGAGATGTAGAACTCCAGTTAATCAGACTCTTATTAGGAGACAAGATTTCAGTTTCTGGAGGGAGAAAAGGGAAATGAAGGTAAAAACTTCTTCTGAAAAACCAATTCAGAACCCAGTTACAGAGGAACCCTGTTATTTATGCATTTACTAAATGCTTATTGAGTGTACAGCATATTCTGTGTCCTAGATGAGTCACTAGGGATGCAATAATTTTCAAAACTGCATTTCCTGGAACTAGTGCTTTTGCATTAGTGGCATTCTTTGAAAAATAATTCTGTGAGCAAATATTTATTATTACTATCATTTTCTACAGAACTATTGAGAGCATTTATACTGCTAACGTACTTTTCCAAGAGAGGTATATAGTAGGTTGCATTTTCCACACACAGCCTGTTTAATGTTGCATCCTTTAGGAAATGTTGGAGTCATGCATAAATACTATCCTTGCCTTAGAAGACCTCACAGTCTACTGACAGCTAATAGTGAGAAAAGTGATCAATGTAGGTAAATAGAACGCTGGAGCGATAGAAATGGAAAGTAAAGAGAAGAAACTGTGCTGATGCTTCTCCATTTGCTCTTTTGGTTTTATTATTTACCCTTCTATGTCTGCTGTGTCCCAGGGAGGTGATGGCTGTGGACAGCATTATTTGTGCTTTCCTGCCCTCTATTTTCCAATTGGGATCAGTCAATAAAAGATCTCAGCAGAACATCAGAGGGCATGATGATAGAAAGATTAGTATATTATTTCTGCCTCCACTTACCCCCTCCCTCTACCCAGGCAGGGGGATTTTGGCAGCAGCTGCTTTCTCCTGATAAAGGCTACAAAACATGTCAAGCAGCCTCCCAAATATGCCAGTTTGTCTCAACTGATTCAGGATATGGATTCCTCTATTCATTCAGGGCTAGGGTGGTAACAACTTCCACTTGCTGTTAGTTCCTGTGTGCTTCACCATCTGCTGTTCATCCTTTAACCCTGCTCACACCTCTGTATAAAGTATTGTAATTAAATTATCTTTAACTTCTGAATGAATCGTCTATACTGTGTCAAGACTCTCAGTGAAAAAGGAACTAATATTTTTGATCATCTATTATGTCCCAAACCTTTTAATACATGTTACTTTAGTTATCACAAATGTCCTCCAAAGTATGAATTATAACCTCCATTTTATAGAATAAAAAAATTAAAGAGAATCAAGACCCCCTCAAAATTAAGTAACTTGTTTAAGGTCACACTTCTAAAGTTAGTGGACCTGGAGCTTAGGCTCGGGGTTCAGTCAGAGTGCAGGGAGAGGACTGGGGTTGGTGGCGTGAACACAGCCTGAAGGGGCTAATGCACCACAGCTAGCCAGGAGGGAGTCCGGGAAAAAGTATGGACCTGCCGAAGAGGCAAGAGACTTTTTCTTCCCTCTTTGTTTCCTGGAGCACGAGGAGAGGGGATTAAGAGAGCTGCTTGGAGGAGCTCCAGAGATGGGCATGAGCCGTGGCTGAAAGCGCGGACCCCAGAGACGGGCGTGGGACGCTGGGGCTGCTGCCACCGCCGTGAGGCCTGTGTGCGAGCACAGGACATTTTCCACGTCCCCCTTCCGGGGAGCCTGTGCAGCCCGTCACTGCCGGGGTCCTGGGATCCAAGGACAGCTTCCCTGGGAGAACGCACCGTGCGCCTCGGGCTGGTGCAACGTCACGCCGGCCTCTGCCACTGCAGGCTCCACCTGCACTCCGTGCCCCTCCCTGCCCCCCCGGCCTGAGTGAGCCAGAGTCCCCGAAGCAGCTGCTCCTTTAACCCTGTCCTGTCTGAGTGAAGAACAGATGCCCTCCGGCGACCTACACGGAGAGGTGGGGCCAAATCCAAAGCTGAGACCTGGGAGCTGTGAGAACAAAGAAGAGAAAGGGAAATCTCTCCCAGCAGCCACAGAAGCAGCGGATTAAAGCTCCACAATCAACTTGATGTACCCTGCATCTGTGGAATACATGAATAGACAACAAATCATCCCAAATTGAGGAGCCAGGAGACAGTGCTGTGCCTCTGAGGTGGGAGAGCCAACTTCAGGACACTGGTCCACAGGAGACCTCCCAGCTCCACATAATATCAAACGCTGAAAATCTTCCAGAGATCTCCATCTGAACACCAGCACCCAGCTTCAGTCAACGACCAGCAAGCTACAGTGCTGGACACCCTATGCCAAAAAACTAGCAAGACAGGAACACAACTCCACCCATTAGCAGAGAGGCTGCCTAAAATCATAAAAAGTCCACAGACACCCCCAAATACACCACCAGACGTGGACCTGTCCACCAGAAAGACAAGATCCAGCCTCACCCACCAGAACACAGGCACTAGTCCCCTCAACCAGGAAGCCTACACAACCCACTGAACCAACCTTAGCCACTGCGGACAGACACCAAAAACAACAGGAACTACGAACCTGCAGCCTGCAAAAAGGAGACCCCAAACACAGTAACATAAGCAAAATGAGAAGACAGAAAAACACACAGCAGGAGAAGGAGCAAGATAAAAACCCACCAGACCTAACAAATGAAAAGGAAATAGGCAGTCTACCTGAAAAAGAATTCAGAATAATGATAGTAAAGATGATCCAAGATTCTATTTCCAAGATCCAAAATCTTGGAAATAGAGTAGACAAAATGCAAGAAACAGTTAACAAGGACCTAAAGAACTAAAGATGAATCAAGCATTGATTAAAAACACAATAAATGAAATAAAAAATACTCTAGATGGGATCAATAGCAGAATAACTGAGGCAGAAGAACGGATAAGTGAGGTGGAAGATAAAATAGTGGAAATAACTGCTGCAGAGCAAAATAAAGAAAAAAGAATGAAAAGAACAGAGGACAGTCTCAGAGACCTCTGGGACAACATTAAACACACCACCATTCGAATTATAGGGGTTCCAGAAGAAGAAGAGAAAAAGAAGGGACTGAGAAAATATTTGAAGAGATTATAGTTGAAAACTTCCCCAATATGGGAAAGGAAATAATTAATCAAGTCCAGGAGGCACAGAGAGTCCCATACAGAATAAATCCAAGGAGAAATACGCCAAGACACATATTAATCAAACTGTCAAAAATTAAACACAAAGAAATCATATTAAAAGCAGCAAGGGAAAAACAACAAATAACACACAAGGGAATCCCCATCAGGATAACAGCTGATCTCTCAGCAGAAACTCTACAAGCCAGAAGGGAGTGGCAGGACATAATTAAAGTGATGAAGGAGAGAAACCTGCAACCAAGATTACTCTAACCAGCAAGGATCTCATTCCGATTTGATGGAGAAATTAAAACGTTTACAGACCAGCAAAAGCTGAGAGAGTTCAGCACCACCAAACCAGCTTTACAACAAATGCTAAAGGAACTCCTCTAGGCAAGAAACACAACAGAAGGAATATACCTACAATAACGAAACCAAAGCAATTAAGGAAATGGGAATAGGAACATACATATCAATAATTACCTTAAATGTAAATGGACTAAATGCTCCCACCAAAAGACACAGATTGGCTGAATGGATACAAAAACAAGACCCATACTTGCTGTCTACAAGAGACCCACTTCAGACCTAGAGACAAATACAGATTGAAAGTAAGGGGATGGAAAAAGATATTCCATGCAAATGGAAATCAAAAGAAAGCTGGAGTAGCAATTCTTATATCAGACAAAATAGACTTTAAAATAAAGACTATTAGAAGAGACAAAGTAGGACACTACATAATGATCAAGGGATCAATCCAAGAAGAAGATATAACAATTGTAAATATTTATGCACCCAACATAGGAGCACCTCAATACATAAGGCAAATACTAACAGCCATAAAAGGGGAAATCGACAGTAACACACTCATAGTAGGGGACTCTAACACCCCACTTTCACCAATGGACAGATCATCCAAAATGAAAATAAATAAGGAAACACAAGCTTTAAATGATACATTAAACAAGATGGACTTAATTGATATTTATAGGACATTCCATCCAAAAACAACAGAATACACATTTTTCTCAAGTGCTCATGGAACATTCTCCAGGATAGATCATATCTTGGGTCACAAATTAAGCCTTGGTAAATTTAAGAAAATTGAAATTGTATCAAGTATCTTTTCCGACCAGAATGCTATGAGACTAGACATCAATTACAGGAAAAGATCTGTAAAAAATACAAACACATGGAGGCTAAACAATACACTACTCAATAACGAAGTGATCACTGAAGAAATCAAAGAGGAAATTAAAAAATACCTAGAAACAAATGACAATGGAGACACGACAACCCAAAACCTATGGGACGCAGCAAAAGCAGTTCTAAGGGGGAAGTTTATAGCAATACAATCTCACCTTAAGAAACAGGAAATATCTCGAGTAAACAACCTGACCCTGCACCTAAAGCAATTAGAGAAAGAAGAACAAAAAAACCCCAAAGTTAGCAGAAGGAAAGAAATCATAAAGATCAGATCAGAAATAAATGAAAAAGAAATGAAGGAAACGATAGCAAAGATCAACCAAACTAAAAGCTGGTTCTTTGAGAAGATAAACAACATTGATAAACCATTAGCCAGACTCATCAAGAAAAGAAGGGAGAAGACTCAAATCAATAGAATTAGAAATGAAAAAGGAGAAGTAACAACTGACACTGCAGAAATACAAAAGATCATGAGAGATTACTATAAGCAACTCTATGCCAATAAAATGGACAACCTGGAAGAAATGGACAAATTCTTAGAAAGGCACAACCTGCCAAGACTGAATCAGCAAGAAATAGAAAATATGAATAGACCAATCGCAAGCACTGAAATTGAATCTGTGATTAAAGTTCTTCCAACAAACAAAAGCCCAGGACCAGATGGCTTCACAGGCGAATTCTATCAAACATTTAGAGAAGAGCTAACACCTATCCTTCTCAAACACTTCCAAAATATAGCAGAGGGAGGAACACTCCCAAACTCATTCTACGATGCCACCATCACCTTGATACCAAAACCAGGCAAGGATGTCACAAAGAAAGAAAACTACAGGCCAATATCACTGATGAACATAGATGCAAAAATCCTCAACAAAATACTAGCAAACAGAATCCAACAGCACATTGAAAGGATCATACACCATGATCAAGTGAGGTTTATTCCAGGAATGCAAGGATTCTTCAATATATACAAATCAATCAATGTGATACACCATATTAACATATTGAAGTACAAAAACCATATGATCATCTCAATAGATGCAGAGAAAGCTTTCGACAAAATTCAACACCCATTTATGATAAAAACCCTGCAGAAAGTAGGCATAGAGGGAACTTTCCTCAACATAATAAAGGCCATATATGACAAACCCACAGCCAACATCGTCCTCAATGGTGAAAAACTGAAACCATTTCCACTAAGATCAGGAACAAGACAAGGCTGCCCACTCTCACCACTCTTATTCAACATAGTTTTGGAAGGTTTAGCCACAGCAGTCAGAGAAGAAAAGGAAATAAAAGGAATCCAAATTGGAAAAAAGAAGTAAAGCTGTCACTGTTTGCAGATGACATGATACTATATATAGAGAATCCTAAAGATGCTACCAGAGAACTACTAGAGCTAATCAATGAATTTGGTAAAGTAGCAGGATACAAAATTAATGCACAGAAATCTCTGGCATTCCTGTACACTAATGATGAAAAATCTGAAAGTGAAATCAAGAAAACACTCCCATTTACCACTGCAACAAAAAGCATAAAATATCTAGGAATAAACCTACCTAAGGAGACAAAAGACCTGTATGCAGGAAATTATAAGACACTGATGAAAGAAATTAAAGATGATACAAATAGATGGAGAGATATACCATGCTCCTGGATTGGAGGAATCAATATTGTGAAAATGACTCTACTACCCAAAGCAATCTACAGATTCAATGCAATCCCTATCAAACTACCACTGGCATTTTTCACAGAACTAGAACAAAAAATTTCAAAATTTGTTTGGATAAACAAAAGACCCCGAATAGCCAAAGCAATCTTGAGAACGAAAAACGGAGCTGGAGGAATCAGGCTCCCTTACTTCAGACTATACTACAAAGCTACAGTAATCAAGACAGTGTGGTACTGGCACAAAAACAGAAAGATAGATCAATGGAACAGGATAGAAAGCCCAGAGATAAACCCACGCACATATGGCCAACTTATCTTTGATAAAGGAGGCAGGAATGTACAGTGGAGAAAGGACAGCCTCTTCAATAAGTGGTGCTGGGAAAACTGGACAGGGACATGTAAAAGTATGAGATTAGATCATTCCCTAACAGCATACACAAAAATAAGCTCAAAATGGATTTAAGACCTAAATGTAAGGCCAGAAATTATCAAACTCTTAGAGGAAAACATAGGCAGAACACTCTATGACATAAATCACAGCAAGATCCTTTTGGACCTACCTCCTAGAGAAATGGAAATAAAAACAAAGATAAACAAATGGGACCTAATGAAACTTCAAAGCTTTTGCACAGCAAAGGAAACCATAAACAAGACCAAAAGACAACCCTCAGGATGGGAGAAAATATTTGCAAATGAAACAACTGACAAAGGATCAATCTCCAAAATTTATAAGCAGCTCATGCAGCTCAATAGCAAAAAAACAAACAACCCAATCCAAAAATGGGCAGAAGACTTAAATAGGCATTTCTCCAAAGGAGATATACAGACTGCCAACAAACACATGAAAGAATGCTCAATATCATTAATCATTAGAGAAATGCAAATCAAAACTACAATGAGATATCTTCTCACACCAGTCAGAATGGCCATCGTCAAGAAATCTAGAAACAATAAATGCTTGAGAGGGTGTGGAGAAAAGGGAACACTCTTGCACTGCTGGTGGGAATGTGAATTGGTACAGCCACTATGGAGAACAGTATGGAGGTTCCTTAAGAAACTACAAATAGAACGACCATATGACCCAGCAATCCCACTACTGGGCATATACCCTGAGAAAACCATAATTCAGAAAGTGACATGTACCAAAATGTTCATAGCAGCTCTATTCACAATAGCCTGGAGCTGGAAACAACCTAAGTGTCCATCATCGGATGAATGGGTAAAGAAGATGTGGCACATATATACAATGGAATATTACTCAGCCATAAAAAGAAACAAAACTGAGCTATTTGTAATGAGGTGGATAGACCTAGAGTCTGTCATACAGAGTGAAGTAACTCAGAAAGAGAAAGACAAATACCGTATGCTAACACCTATATATGGAATTTAAGAAAAAAAAATGTCATGAAGAACCTAGGGGTAAAACGGGAATAAAGACACAGACCTACTTGAGAATGGACTTGAGGATATGGGGAGGTGGAAGGGTAAGCTGTGACAAAGTGAAAGAGAGGCATGGACATATATATAGTACCATACATAAGGTAGATAAATAGTGGGAAGCAGCCGCATAGAACAGGGAGATCAGCTCGGTGCTTTGTGACCGCCTGGAGGGGTGGGATAGGGAGGGTTGGAGGGAGGGAGACGCAAGAGGGAAGGGATGGGGGAACAGATGTATATGTATGACTGATTCACTTTGTTATAAAGCAGAAACTAATTAAAAAATAAAAATAAAAAAATAAAGTTAGTAGACCTGAGACTTGAGCCCAGCTGTTCAAAACCCATATGCTTTTTATCACACTATATTATTAAGAAAAAAGGACCAATTATTGGAAATAGGTGAAAAGATCAGAAAGAGATCAACAACAAGATTTGCTTCATACTGAACTAAATAATGAAGTGATTTGATGATGGAACTTCAGGATCAGAGCAACTGGATTAAGTGCAAAGAGAGGAGGACAACAGAGGCCAGGGACAAGGCAGCCTCTTTCAGAAGTGAATGTGGTATTTTCTCCAATCATAAAGGTATGCAGACACAAGTACACTCAGTGTGTACATTGTCATAAAGTCATAGCCTGCCACAATGAAGGAGGCTTGGATTCTTTTAGAGCTATGTGTATCTGGGAAAGTCTCTTAATTGCTCTCTATTCCTGTACCCTTAAAAAAATAAGATTATGCAAGCAATGTCACTACAGTTAATAATACTTACTGTATTGTATACTTGAAATTTGCTAAGAGGGTGGATCCTAAGTGTTTTCACCCCCTAAAAAAGAAGAAAATGATAACTATGTGAGGTGATGTATATGTTAATTAGCTTGATTGTGGTGATTAATTCACAATGTATATGCATATCAAAACACCAAGTTGTACGCTTTAAATATATACAATTTTTATTTGTCAATTATACCTCAACAAAGCTGGGGAAAAATAAGATTAGGAATAACAACAACAAAAAGTTACCTGTGTTTATTTGTGCAGTGGGGGCCATAGATAAAGTATTGCTGTTTTCTCCAACTTTAGGGAAACATTAGCGGACTTAGGTCTCAATATATGACATTTGTTGCCTATTTATGTTAGAACCTGAAGCCCCACACAAATGTGATAAAGCTAGATGGCTAATAAAATATTTTTTATTTCTTAATATATTTCTTAGCATATAAAATCCCTTAGTGTTCTAACCCTCTATAAAAATCTACAGCATCTGAAAAAAACAATTAGGGCAGTTACACATCTAGACATCTGCAAAGAACTGTAAAAGTTATTAGATAAATGAAATTCAGTAACAAAGCACAAAAAACATCAACTGACATTTCCAAGAATTTTGAAAGCTAGCAATTTATTTCTTTGCAGCTAAGTCTAGAATATGGGTTTCCTAAAAGGACTGTCCAGTCTCTGAAAGGGCTAATGTGGGACACACAAAGGACAGCTGGAAGACCTGATGACAATGGCTAACATAAAAAAAAAAAAAAAATAGCCCCAAACTATGCACTTTCTATAAACCTGAGAGAATAAAGATGAAAGAAGATTTAATCAATCGAAACAATACTTTTTGCTCATTCTCACATCAGCTACTTGTTTTGCCTAAGTATGTTATTTTCCCCTTGATTTTGCTGGAAATATTTTTACCAAAAAGAATGGATCTCATAGTGGTGACAGAGTATTTCTTAACACAAAAGAAGTTTTTGCCTGCAGGGTCTATATCACATGGATCAAAGATTTTTTATTAAAATACATACAGTTAGGACTATAGCTGCAATGTTTTTGTGTGATATCTAGATTTTGTAATGAAACACAGCAGAAAGCATGTGAACTTTACGTAAAAAAATGCAATATTCCTGAAATCTGTGTAGGATCTTTCTAACTCCTGGTATTATGATTAATTTTCTCTGGGAGGCAGCTGCTGTTCAGAGACATTCTTTTGATGGAGAATATCTGGTGATGCCAGTCAGAATAGCTGCAAAAATGATGATAGCTATATCTTTTCTAAACTGGGTTTGTCTGATGAATCATGAGAAATTTTAGAGCTACACATAAGTGAGACCCAGAGTAGAATTTTTGTGTGTGTGTGTGTGTGTGTGTTATTTTTCCAACATTTGAACTGATGTAAATCTGGGAGGCCAAACTTATTATTCTCCACAAGTGGAACAATGACCAATAAAATATTATGAAAAAAATGGGGTGTAGTGTCAGAGAATCTGGTGTGAGGCAAAGCTCTACTGTTTTTCTGACAGTGGATTTGGGGCAAGTTACTCTACTTCTTTGAGTAACAATATCCCTAACTGAGTGATGTCAATCATAATAACATCTATTTCACAGGTAGTCATAAGAATCAACTAAAATGATATACATGAAAGTGATTACAGACATCTACTTCTTGGAGTCAGGTAGTCTATAGAATCTTACCAACTTTCTCCCTGAGAACGATTAAACAAAATGGATGAAATATTTTAAACTCAATTTTAAAATACATAGTAAAGGGCTAGTTATTAGAAATGGAATATCAGAAGTCAAAAAATCAGTAAAACTAGGAACTTAGAAGGAGTAGCAAAAGACTGAATTTTAGTTCCATCCTGAAGACATTTTCCAAATCTGAATGAACTTAATATTGAGTTTTCATGGCCTCACAAAAGACACAAGACAAAGCCTAAAACCAGGTAGGGAATCTAACAGGGGGTCCCTCCTACCTTGGCATTAGGCTAGAACCTCCAAAAGCTAATCCTTGGTATAAGGGCATCTAGAAATGAACCTGCCTTTCTTCCCAGGAAACTGTTTAGAGAAAATCCCTTTTCTGAATCCATGATTTGGGGAGTAAAGGAAAACAGTATTTCCTCTGGAAACCTACAACTGTAAGTATATCTCACATAGATTTGTATACTAAATTTACATTACTTTGCTCGTTTGAAATGTAGAAGTTTTCATGTCAAAAATCCCTTAAGTTGGGCTTCCCTGGTGGCGCAGTGGTTGAGAGTCTGCCTGCCGATGCAGGGGACACGGGTTCGTGCCCCAGTCCGGGAGGATCCCACATGCCGTGGAGTGGCTGGGCCCGTGAGCCATGGCCGCTGAGCCTGCACATCCGGAGCCTGTGCTCCGTAACGGGAGAGGCCACAACAGTGAGAGGCCCGTGTACCGCAAAAAAAAAAAAAAAAAAAAATCCCTTAAGTAGTAGTAATCCAGAGATGTAGTAGAACTAAATGGAAATCATTTCTGGAGAGACCAACCTTCAGTCTAGCTCTCAAAAGAAGGTAAGTTTATAGTTAAAAATCATTAAATAGGTAAGTTAGGCAGACTCCATGATCAAAATCCAGCAGGCACAAAAAACCTGAGAGAAAGACAGACTCACAAAAAGTTCACATATTGAAATTATTACACAAAATATATAATAAGCACATTGAATATGTCTACAGGTAAAAGAGATTAAAATTAAGTAAAGAGTCTTCTGTTTCTATGATGGGGTAACTTGTATTTAATTAATCTTCTTGTCCAAAACAACCATTAAAGTTGAACAACATATAGAAAACAACTACTTGGAAGCATAATAGAGCAAAGAAGATAGCCAAGACTTGAAGGGATAAGATTCTGGAAAGAGATAAAGTGCTCTGAGGTGAGTACTAGTATCCACTCTTTTCTTCTCAGAACATTTGCCAATACACAACTAGCTTCATAGAAGCCAGACAGAAAGCAGTGACCTAAAGGGAGTTATACTGGGATGAAGATGCAAAAACTGGACCTTAAGCTAGAACTTGAGGGTCAAGATCCCAGAAAAAAGGAACCACAAAGAAAGGACCCCCCTCCATTTACTCATGCAATTTCCCCTTTAGACATTAATCAACTCCCATACTGAACATGCACAATGTAACACAGTGAACCAAGTAGTTCCTTCTAGTCCTCATTTGATGATAATTTTTATCATGAATGGGTATAGAATTTTTTCTATTTAGAAAATTGCATGTTTATTTTTTTCTTATTAAATCTCTTAATACGGTACTTTACATTGTTTCATTTTTCAAGTGCTAAAGTAATCTTGCAATCCTAGGCTATACCATATTTGATCATGTATAATTGTTTTTATATATTACTAGATTTGCTTTGCTTTTATTTTGTTAAAAACTTTTTATGCCTATATTTATTAGTGAAATAGTGATTTTCATTACTTATAATGTCTTTGGTTTTATTATTACTGCTGTACTCAGGTGTCAGAAGGATTCCCTGCTGTTCTCTTTTCTGTTAGAACTTGTGTAGAGTCGGTATTATTTGTTCCTTAAATGTTTGATAGAGTTCGCCAGTGAAATATTCTTTGTGGAATCACTTTAACCACACTTCAGTTGTTTTAAATAGATACAGGGCTATCCAGTATACCTACTTTCTTGAGTGACCTGGGTAGTTTGTATCTTTCAAGGAATTTCTCCATTTCATCTAAGTTATCAAATTTATGGAAATAATATTTTCATAATATTCCATTATTATCCCTTTGATCTGTAGGCTCTTTAATGGTGTCCTCTTTTCATTCTTTTTTTTAATAGTATTTATATTTTAGAGCAACTTTAGCTTCACAATTGTCAAAATCAAAACCGAGACCAGCCTTGAAAATTTCCTGAGCAGACAAAACTACTTCAGTCATACAGATAAAGCTTAATTTAGCTTATTTTGCAAGACTAACTTTACCTGGGTTATGCCTCTGGAAATCATAAGCAAAACATGAACTGTTCCCAAGATTGATATGAGGTAATCATTGAAAATTCTACTATTATAGGCAATCACTGTAAAGAATACACAGTCACTATTTTCTCACAAATATGTTTCTTTGTAACAATATACCCTGAGCCTCATTCCATGTTTTGGTTTGAGTGCTCCCAGTTTTCAAACTGTTTTTGTTTTTTATTTTGGTGTGTGCAAAATAAACTTTTACTAATTACTACTTCAGTGAATCATTGGTTTTATTTCTGTTCTTTCTGAACTTTTGACAGTTCATGGAGTCAGAAACGGGATCCAAAGAAGACCCCCAGCGACTCTGAGGTTAGTAAGCAACCAGGTGCTGGTACCCACAGAGCCCACTGAGCTCACTGCTTTCTTATGGACCTTGGAATTTGAGGCAAGTCTCTCTTGGATCTGAGCTCCCCTCTCTCTGCATACTGAGCTCTCCAACTTTATCGTGCACATTTGCTTTCTGTTTGTGTTTGTTGAAGCTCCTTGGTAAGACATCCTTCTGTTTGTAAGTGGAAAAAAACATGATTCTCTGGGTTTTAGGAAGCAATACTAGAGTTTCAGGCAGGGATTACTGGCTCCCTATAGATTATTTGTTTTAGGGAATCTAAAGGCAGAGATGGGTTCCACCTGGTCTAAATTTCTTCCTCCTCCTTCCTTAAAAAAAATCCTACCTACCCACAATAGGCCTGGATCTTGTGCCTTTTTGGAAAAATGGGTGAACTTTTGAATAATTTGAGATTATAGTGGCCACTTTGGGGAAACTTTAATTTAGATAAGTCTGCCTTAAGAGGCACCCTTAAAAGAGAGAATTCCAAACCTCTCAGACAACGAAATGCATTCTTTGACTGGTATACAGAAGCTTCTACAGGATAAAATGACTCCGAAAACAGCTCTAAAAAGATATTTATGGAAGCCAATAAAAAATATTTAATACGGGCATACTTCATTTTATTGTGCTTCGCTTTATTGCACTTTGCAGATATTGCATTTTGTACAAATTGAAGGTTTGTGGAAACCCTGCATTGAGCATATCTATAGGTGCTTTTTTTTTTTCCAGATGCATTTGTTTGCTTCACGTCTCTGTGTCACATTTTGGTAATTCTCATAATACTTCAAACTCTCCACCAGCAAAATGATTATAACATGCTAAAGGTTCAGATATGGTTAGCATTGTTTAGCAATAAAATATTTTTAAATTAAGGTATGTATATCGTGCTTTTAGACATAATGCTATTGCACACTTAATAGACTATGGTAAAGTGTAAACATAACTTTTATGTGCACCGGAAATGCAAAAAATTCATGTGACTTGCTTTATTGTGATAGTCACTTTACTGTGGTGGTGGGAACAAAATTCATAGTATTTCTGAGGTATGCCCATAAAAGACTGGACATCTGAGTTAACCCTGACTTAGTCCACCTGTGAAAAACACAATTTGGATGTAACTATTCTTTTCATTTTGTACTTGAGACAGCTAAAATTTTCAAAACAAAAGCTGTAAGATCTCTATTTTTATCTATCTGTATGCTTATGTATCTCTGTGTATGTTATAGATATGTGATATTTTTCTACCTGCAGATGGTATTACCAAAATTTATATGTAAAGAGCTCTATTTAATTGACTTAAAGAAAATTAAGAGTTTATATAGATCAAGTATACTCTCAGAAACATGGAAACTAACCCATGTTTTACAAGTTCACACGATCTGGGATAATCTTTGATAAATAAGTGTTGGTTTAAGTTTGCTGGCTTAATAAATACAGGCATGCCTTCAAAATTTTTCAGCAAGGACTATAACATTAGGTAATTGTTAACTGTTTAATGTCTAATCCAAGAATAATTGCTAAAAACAAGTAATTTAAATAAATGTAAAGAAGATCAAAGTTTAACTGAGTTAAACTAACTAATGGATATTCATTGAATATCTAGGTCATTTCTCAAAGATAAACATTAAGTGCTAAACATAATTTTATCTGTTTTTGGCTTTTTAATTTTTTATAGTGACAAAAGATATTTGTGTCTATTAATAAACATGTTTTGTGCCACACTGAAAAATTTACTATGTGGGAGGAATACAAGTCTCTTAAGTAAGTTCCCTAGTCTTGGGAAAGAAACATCCACTGGGGAAGTCCCATGTTGGCCATCAACCTCTATGTGGGGAGGGATGCCACGTAAGTTAGATGCTTGTGGACCACTGCATGGGTATGGGGACACCCTGAAAATGCTGGCTGCTTTAATGCTCTTGTTTGAGGAACTGTGCATAGTGCACTGTGGCAAAGAAGTAAAACAAAGGGACACCAATGCCCACCTAGAGGCTGAAACTCATGTTGGAAAGTTGGAAGAAGTGCTGAGCTTAGAGAAGGACATGCAGTTGTCCATGACCCTTCTAGCTTTGGAGCTGGCAGACAAGGTTGGAAAGCAGGATAATAAACTGGAAATCTTGGTGTGCCATTCTGTAAAGCTAGGAGGGCACAGGATACTGTGGATTAAGATCCAGGTGCTTGTTACAAAGCCTGATAAGGACACTAAGAAATGGAATCTCTGATAAGCATGAAGAAGAGGATACTGTGGTGACTGATAAGGAAATGGACAAACCACCACATACCATCTGACTTATAATACAAAGGAAATTTTTAAATAGCAATTACCCCAAAACACCTGGGAGAAAACTTACATTCTTTCTCTATCCCTTGAAATTCTAAATCATGTCTTTGAAATGTAAATACCCCAGGAAGTAATCAAAACATTGTCACAGAACTGAAGGAAAAAAAAAAAAAAGTGGGAGGGGGGAGGTTTTTAAAAAAATACAGACTGCTATAGATGATCCTTTGCCAAAATTTATTTGTAAAGGATTGAAGGAGTTTTATAAAACTACTAGAGGGCTTCCCTGGTGGTGCAGTGGTTAAGAATCCGCCTGCCTATGCAGGGTACTTCGGTTCAAGCCCTGGTCTGGGAAGATCCCACATGCCACGGAGCAACTAAGCCCATGCGCTACAATTGAGCCTGCGTGTCACAACTACTGAGCCCGCGTGTGCCACAACTACTGAAGCCCGCGTGCCTAGAGCCTGTGCTCCGCAACAAGAGAAGCCACCACAATGAGAAGGCTGCGCACTGCAACAAAGAGTAGAACCCCCTCGCCGCAACTAGAGAAAGCCTGCACACAGCAAAGAAGGCCCAATGCAGCCAAAAATAAACACTAATTAATTAATTTAAAAAATTATTAAAAACTACTAGAAATAAGGGTAAAAGAAAATGAATATATATGAAGAGAAATATGTGTGTTTTGGGGAGAAAAAGGTATGAGAAATGAAGATATATTTTTGTTGAGGGATAAGAAAATAATTTTGTCCTAAAAAATAATTGTTCCAGAAAAAAAATAGGAAAAAACCTAAATAGATATAGAAAGCTGTAGAAGGTTTGTGGTAAAGGAACCTTGTGAATGGTATTTTATGTATGATCAAGCTGACTTGATCTATTTGGACTGGATCTATTTAACTTTTTAAAAAGGTAATATTAATACCATAAGTATACTGGTGCAAAATTAGAATTTGGTTTTCTCTCTGTCAAAAGGACAAAGTTTTATTCGAATATTGGTCTGCTCTTAATAAGAAATTGTAAACAAAGGTTTTTCTTTATCTTTAATGCAATCTGCCTATAAAACAAAGATTCTGTGTTTTGTCTTTATCAGGTCTTTGATTGCTTTAAAAAAATGTGGCTCTTCTCTACTAAAAGAGCTAAGTTTTTTTACAACTCTGTAACTTTTTGTATATGTTAAATTTCGTGGGAAACACTGCCAAATAAGAAGTCATGCTAAACTTTTTTTAGGGTATATGTTTACGAAATTCCTAAAAATCTGGTATGTCCTGCTATAATATTTTCAGTCACAATTCTAGCTATTATCTTTATTATTTATCACAAAAATAACCAAATTTACTTGTCAATTACATTTTTTTTGGTATGTGTATGTGAACTCTCACCAGATTTTTAACTATGGCCATTTTTAAAGTTTTTGTCATTTGCAGACAGTTACTGTTTCACACTGATGCCTTTGCAAAAGTGCTTCATCTTCAAAGAGATTCATGGAAAAGACCCTGACAAGTACTCTAGAATGCAGGTTTCTGATAACTTTAAGATCATAACACTGAACTGGATAAGAATTTCCAAAACTCTGATGGAAAACTGATGAATTTATAAAACTGCTAACAAAAGATCAAGAGCAAGAAGAATTAATTACAGGGGACTAAATGAACTAATGGAGATGATTATAATTTTATGACTTCATTTAAAACAGTGCTGGTTCTTTAATGTTTTGTCTCTAGATTTAAAGGACCCTTTTCTCCTCTCCTTAAACACTAACTAAACTTCTTATTTTTCATGGCAATATTTGTATTTATATAAGTTCAATAAAAATCTGTTTTCTTTGTTAACAGGATACAACTCGTAAAGTCTATGGCTTGACCTCTTAGCCTAAAGAGACTTTAAAGGTCTAATATGAAATTCCCTATGCAAAGTTCCAGCAAATAAGATTTAAAAGAGTCTACATTGTCTATCACTATTCTTGCTGCACTCATGTAAATAATCAGGCCAAGTTTATTAAAACTAAAGAATTTGTAGGGCTTCCCTGGTGGCGCAGTGGTTGAGAGTCCGCCTGCTGATGCAGGGGACACAGGTTCATGCCCCGGTCCAGGAAGATCCCACATGCCGCGGAGCGGCTGGGCCCGTGAGCCATGGCCCCTGAGCCTGCGCGTCCGGAGCCTGTGCTCCGCAACGGAAGAGACCACAACAGTGAGAGGCCTGCATAGCGCCAAAAAAAAAAAAAAAAAAAAATTTGCAAACAAATTAGTCTTTTTTTAAAAATATATAGCAGGTCCTTATTAGTTATCAATTTTATACACATCAGTGTATACATGTCAATCTCAATTGCCCAATTCATCCCACCGCCACCCCTACCGCCCCCACCACTTTCCCCCCTTGGTGTCCATACGTTTGTTCTCTACATCTGTGTCTCTATTTCTGCCCTGCAAACCGGTTCATCTGTACCATTTTTCTAGGTTCCACACATATGCGCTAACATATGATATTTGCAAACAAGTTAGTCTTATAGTTACCTTTGATAAAAAATGTAGATTAGAGAAAAAAATGTTTCAGTAATACGCTTTTGTGGGTATCATATTCTAGTGTTGTTAATTGTCTTTGATGTTTTGTTTTCTACCTGTAAACGGGATTGGATCCTGAATTCTTCTCGTTTCCTCCAGTATTTGCCTAGAATTCTCCAAACTAACATTTCCAATTTCCCCCCACCATTTTGACTTGGAATCACTATGAAACTAAAACTGTCCCTTTCCCGAAGCCATATAAACTAAAGCTGAACAACTTGATATAAACTTTAGAGAAATCACCATAACAGCTCATGTTATGTGGACATGTGGACAATCTTTATGCCTGTTGCTATGTGGCCACTCAGAAAAATTACCCAAGACATTCACACTGAAAACCAGGAAAATCTGTCTGATTACCACTGCTTGCACCACCTCCTGAAATAAAACACCCTCAATATTCATCCTGTTCTAAGTAATCATGAGGATATGTATTTGCTAATACATTATGCTGTGCTTATGTAAATATTTTTTTAAAAAATCGAAACCCTTATTTAATTGGTTAACTTTTGGTTCCTGGAAATCTTCATTCTGGGGAATTTTTCAATCTTTGGCTATTGTTCTCCTCACGGTCATCATATTAACCTCTCTAGTGCATTGTCTACTCTTGAGGGTTTAAAATGCTTGTTGGGAGCCATTCGCATGCCAAGTGATATACATCAGGATCAGACAACAGGATAAAATCAACAACAACTACATAAATGATGAAGCTAATGACTCCATGGCTCTCTAGCCTAATGACTCAACTAATGGAAACAGTGAGTATGTGATTCTTTGGCCTGATTAAATGAACAATGGTAACTGAGAATGATATTATACTGGTTGGTTATTCTCTGCCTACTGAGAGAATATCAGAGGGGAATCATTAAAATAAAAAACAAACAAACAAACAAAAACAAGTAGAGATCAGCCCTGAAAATTCCCTGAGTGGACAAAACTACTTCAGTCATACAGATAAAGCTTTTAACTTAGTTTATTCTGCAAGACTAACTTGACCTGAGTCATTTCTTGGTTATGCCTCTGGAAAGCAGAAGCAAAGCTTGAACTGTTTCCCAAGGTCAATATGAGGTAACCACTGAAAATTCTACTGTTATAGCCAATCACTGTAAAGAATACACAGTCACTGTTTTCTCACATATATACTTCTTTATAACAATATACCCTGGGCCTCATTCCATATTTTGGTTTGAGAGCTTCCAGTTTGCAAATTGTCTTTTTGGTGTGTATACAATAAATTTTACTAATTACTAATCAGTGATTTGTTGGTTTTACTTCTGTTATTTCTGAACTTCTGACACAGAAAAGCTGAGCAGAAGGAACAAAGGTTTCCCATATACTCTGTGCCCTGACAAATACATAACCTCCCCATTATCAACATCCCCTACCAGAGTGGTACATTTGTTACAACTGATGAACCTACACTGACACATCATTATTACCCAGAGTCCATAATTTACATTAAGAGGCATTCTTTGTACATTTTCTGTTTGGACAAATTTATAATGACGTGTTCACCACTGTAGTGTAATACAAAATATTTTCACTGTCCTGAAAATCCTCTGTGCTCTGCCTATTCATTCCTCTCTCTCTCCTAGGCCCTGGCCCAGGAGGGAGCGAGGAATGAATAGGCAGAGCACAGAATATGTATTATTTTCTAATATAAACATTTAACTATAAATTTTCTCCAGATACTTCTTTAGCTCCATTCTCCAAATATTGATATGCTACATTTTATCTTCATTGCATTCCAAATATTTTCTAAATTCCCTTGCAATTTTGTTTTTAATTCAAGGCATGGGTTAGTTAAAATTGTATTGTTCATGTGTGTGTTATCAACTCTTTGGACATTTTCCAAATATCTTTTCTGTAATCAATTTCTAATTTAATTCTGTTGTAATCAGAGAGCATACGTTGTATGCATGATTTCAATTCTTTGAAAATTATTAAGATTTGTCTTCTGGTCCAGAATATGGTCTTTCCTGGTGAATATTCCATGTACACTTACAAAGTACACGAAGTCAGCTATTGCTGGATGGAATGTTCTTTAAGCACCTATTATGTCAAGTTGGTTGATAATGTCTCTCCAGTCTTCTCCATCCCTGATTTTGTTTCTTTGTTCTTTAAGTTATTGAAAGGAGTGTTGAAGTCTCCAGCCATAATTGTGAATTTGTCTATTTCTCCTTTAAATTCTGTTTTTGTTTTGTGCATTTTGAATTTCTGTTTTTATATGCATACACATTTAGGAATTATATATGTCTTCTTGTGGAATTGAAACTACTATTATCATGTGATATCCTCTGCATCCCTGGTAATATTTACTTCTCTAAAGTGTACTTTATCTGATATTAATTGACACTAAGTGTCTTTAATTCATGTTTTCACATAACTTCATTTTTTCATCCCTTATGTCTCTATATTTAAAATACATCTCTTGGAGATTGCATGTAGTTTGGTCTTGCTTTTATTCTTATCCAATCTGTTATACTTCATATTTCAAATGAGGGTGTTTAGTCATTTACATTTAATGTAGTTATTGATAATTCTACCACATTACTACATTACTAATGACTACATTACTAATTGTCATATATTTTACTTCTTCTAAACATATAATTGCCAAAATATGTTACTATGTATAGTCAATTATTCTTTATCAAAATTAAATATACAGAGACTCTCTATTAAACTCACCTTCATTTTTAGTATTTGTGGCACTCTTCATTTCTTTATGTATATCCATTTATTTTCATCTGATATTATAAAACTTGTTCCTGAAGAATTTTCTTCAGTATTTCTTGACGGCTGGTAATGAATTCTTCCATCTTCTGTTTCTCTGAAAAAGTCTTTATTTTGCCTTCATTTTTGAAACATATGCTCCTTAAATGTTTAATTCTGAATTGACAGTTTTTGTTTATAAACTTTGGCACATTAAAGATATAACTCCATTTTCTTATGTTTTGTAAAGAATTCTGAAAAGTGTGCTATAATTCTTACCTTTTCTCCTCTATATGTGTGTTTCTTTTTATCTGGTTGCTTTCAAGTATTTTTCTACTTCTGATTTTCAGCCATTTGAGTATGATATCCCTGAATGTGTGTGTGTTTCATCTTTTTTATTTCTTGGAAATCTCTAGATTTCTCGTATATGTAAGATTCTTTCATTTTATTAAATATTTAAAAACTAATTGGTCATTATATCTTAAATTATTTTTTCTGTCCTATTCTCTATTCTTGTTCTGCAACTCCAATTAC
Source organism: Mesoplodon mirus (assembly GCF_964341445.2). Taxonomy (NCBI): domain Eukaryota; kingdom Metazoa; phylum Chordata; class Mammalia; order Artiodactyla; family Ziphiidae; genus Mesoplodon; species Mesoplodon mirus. The sequence continues at coordinate 99,417,177 of NC_138979.1, read as the reverse complement.
TCATAGATTAGACTGTTTGACATTGTACCACAGCTATTTCTCTTTGTTAGAGTTTAGATAATTTTTATTGATGTATCTTCAATTTCAATAACTCTGATCAGATATATCTGGTCTTCTGCACACTAAAAAAATTCTTTATCTCTGATAATTTTTTTTAGTTCTAGAGTTTCATTGATTTTTATTTAATGGTTTTTATCTCTCTGCTGAACTCCTCCATCTTTCAATGTATGTTGTCTACCACTTCCTCTGGTTTCCTTAATGCATTAATTGTAGTGTTTTAAAAGTCCCTGTCTCCTAGATACAATATCAGGATCATTTCTAAGTTTTTTTTTATTGCTTTATCTCCTAACAATGTATTTTATTTTCTGCCTGCTCTTTTGTATGTTTCATAGGTTTATATTATGTTTCATACTGTGTATATAAGAACATTAGAGCCTGAGGTAAAGGGTACTTACATCCAGAAATGGACCACTAGTATGTTTTTGCAGGGGATTGCCAGTCCCCAGGCAATCCTTGGCTTGGAAGACCAAATGGAAACCTCAGATACTGGCCCCCTTCCCAGCCAAAAGAGTAATAAAAAACAACACTGCATCCTGGGAGGGAGATTAAGTGATGGCAGATATTAGTGCCATCATTAAAGAACTACATGTTGCAGGGGCAGTGGTCCCTATCATATATTAATTTAATTATACCATCACTTATTACATTATTGTATATGAACTGTCCCTGGAAGTGTGTGCCCTTGGATGATGCAGCATCCTGCAATTGAGGCAAACCCTAAAGAAATTCAAAGCTGAAAGCTCTTCCCTGAAAGCTGGGGCAATAAGTCCTGTCTCAATGGGGGATTTGAAGAGCACATTTCCATGTTGACCATAGCAAATAATATAAAGTAAGATTAATTAGGCAATTTAAACTTGAAAATAAATGAATTTCTTCTAAATGCATTATGTAATTTTCCTCAAATCACCTTTTTTTTTCTACCCCAAACTTGATTGTGTCATCACAGACTGTGACAAGTAAGATGAAAGCCACGAGGCTTACCCTGACTGGACTTGTCCAATAGTCCAGCTTTGACTTTTCCCCTCAAATATGTCAGTGCAGACACCTCACTTAAAATAACAGTTTAAATGCAAAAACTGACTTCCATAAAGGAATGGAGACTCTCTTTTATTTAATTAATCACCAAATACTTATTGAACTAGGTATCAAGAAATGAAAATAACTAGGGAAGCCTAATAGCCTCTAGACTTAATGTCTTTTGTGTACATTGTTCAGTATTTCATGGAGTTAGTCACCACATTTCTCACCAGTTTCTTCCTAAATGTATTACTGGTTTTTTCCCCATGGAAACATATTTTTAATTACATAATGGAAGTCAGTAGAAAATAGGATTTACATGACAAATATTTCCATTCAGTCACCTTTGCTATAAGTCAAGGGATTTATTGCTGATAAAATAATTTTTCATGCAATCACCAAATTGAGTATGCAATCTGGTTTATATACTGTGTGGCATGTGAAATAAAAGATGAATAAGCTGTAAACTCTTTATAAGAACCTCTATTCTATTAGGAGAGGTGAAAGATGGACATAAATAAACAAAATATAAAACAATATGTATGAGGTGCCAGATGACAAGGAAAGTAATGTAAGAATTCAGAAGAAAGTAATTCTACCTCTGCTTGGTATGAGGTCTCTGGAAATGGAAGGATAGAAAACATTCTTAGCAGAAACAACAGCATTATAACCAAGACATGAAAAAAAAAAAGAAAAAGAAAAATCTTTAGGGAAATGGTTACTAGTTCAGGTCGGCTGGAGCATAGGTTATTTGCAGGAGAATGGATAAATTAAAGTTTAGAAAGGTGTTTTGAATCTCATGAAGGTTTGAACGCTGACCATAAGATTTAGGATTTCATTAACTAGACAATGGGAATACTCCCATGGTTGTTAAGAAGGGAATGTGGAATGTGTATAGGTTCAGAACCAGGGAATGTGTATAGGTTCAGAACCAGGCTTTTAGAAAACTAATTTGATTGCTTGGAGCAATCTGGATTGAACTGAAGATTCTAGAAGTTTGAGAGCTTTAATTAGTTCTCAAAAAATAAAAAGAATATTCAAATAGTTCAAGTAAAAAGTAATGAGGGCCTAAATTATTTTTGCACAATATTGCAATTATTTATCTACTCTTCTATTACATCTTATTTAAATTTTTGAATCTAAATTTCTGATATAGTGTTAACCTAGTTTGCTTTTTAAGAAATATAGTAAGTCTATATAGAATAAATATAGAATAAATGAGTCTATGCTAAGTAGGAAATACAATGCAAAAGACAGTTTGAAATCAATGGAATCTTCTGAATCATCTGATATGGAAACTGGAACAAAGAGATTTCAAAGAATTTGCACATGAATGGATGAAAGAATGGTGGTAATGATTATAGAAAAAAAAACCTCAATTGGAAGAGCAGGTTTGAGGCACAATATGGTAAGTTTGGGGCAAGTTGAGGGACATTCTCACTTGAGCCAGGAGGGAGTGCTACTTTTGACCACTTTCTCACAAAATGGTACACAGAGAGGTAGGCACTTGCCTTTTCCTCACAGAACACAGCATTGCTTCAGGGCAGTGAATACTGGATGGAAGTTAGCATCATTTTGACTTTTTAGATGCCTGCTGTTTTGAAATGTTTTGGGGGTGTAGCCCTCCGTGGAGGTTAGTGTTTTTTCACATGAGTAGCAGGAGCATGTGTGACCAAACCCTAGAGAATAGTTCAAGATTTGGCAAAAGGAGTAAATGTCCAGCCACCAGAGGGGACTCCCAGGAACAACTTGATGGGAAGCAACCACCTCTAGAAGCTGTAGTTACATTGTTGGACACAGGTGGGATTCATTTGGAACTTGCCCAGAAGATTTTGGGGTGGGTGGAGTGTACATTGCAGGAACCTGAGGATTGTCAATAATGTCGGTGGGTTATTGATCTCACAGAATTAGTGGGCATTATTGTTAACAGAGTTGCATAATAGTCACAGGCTGTGGACACTACAGACAAGCCACACTCCTCTTCCATAGGAATTGCCCCCTCCTACCCCATTTGCTTCCAAGAATCATTTCTATATACATTTAGCATATCTTGTCAATGGACAGAAATCATTACAGAACTAAGTTTTAAAGCATTTATGGTTGGTTTTGAATTCGGAAAAAATGCGCACATATCCCCAGAAAAGCTAAGCACAGGTTTTCATCCAGAATGAATAATTATGTATAGAACTGATTACTTAAATACACAGTTCATGATTATGAATGAAATTACCTGCTTTACACTGCAAATACCTTGCTCTGCATGGATTAAGCAAAGTAAAACTTGATTGCAGATGCTGAAAATTTTAGGTCTTGAGATTTTTCAGTTGCGCTGAAAATATATCACTTACCTCTTATAATATTCTCCTTATAGAAGTAATTTACAAGTTGAAATTGAAAATGAAATCTTGGTTATACTGGATTTCACAGTGGAGTAAAATTCCAGGAGCTGGGCCACAGGAAAGTAAGTGGGTTGTTTTTCTGTTTTTTATATCATCTAGTTCAGATACTTTTCCCAAGATACAGAGGCACAGGCCAAGTAGATCTCTACCTACTGGTTTAATCTAGGGGATTCCTGCAAAGCCCCAAACTCCTTAGTTTCTCCTATAAGCCTGTGTAGATACCTAAATCCTAAATCCTACCTTCATTAACTTTACTGGTTTAGAGTTTTTTTACTTATTAAAATGCATGTTTCTAAGGAAAATAATCTGTGAAAGTGTAATCCATCAAAGTAATGTAGTGTGAACCAGCTTGTCAGCTCTATTCCAAAGTGACAGCTGGGGAAGAACAGGTTTATTTTCCGATGTTGTTTGGGCAATGTCATTTTTCAAATCTTTCCCCACTAACCAGATTAGGACCCTCTGTGGATGCAAGGGCTTTGGTTTTGGATTTTATCAGATAATTTTATGTGGACTCACTTCCCATTTTTGAGGAATTTATTTACTTTTCTTGGATTTCATTGAGAGTTTTGTAGAAAACCAGCTTTGTAAGTATGTAATGCTTAAATGCTGAAATTGTGATCCCAGATCAAAAATAATTTAAAGACACCAGACTCAGAAGCACTTTGAAATGTAGGCACAACACAGCTCATTTCCCTTGGTTTATTACTTTCCTTTATGTTAATAAATCATAGCACTATTTTAAATTAACTTTTATATTTACTAAAGTAATACATTTGATACATATTTAAAGTAACATAAAGTTTTGAAAACTAAAGTCACTTTGAAAGTTACTATAAGGGAAAGCAATAGTTCTTTGCTCTCCAAGGCCTCTGATTTCTTTTTCCCTATGTTAAAGGGAAAGCATTAGATATAATATTAGTTGTAGATTTTTCACAGACATCCTTGATCAAGTTGAGAAACTGCCCTTCTTTTCCTGGTTTGCTGAGACTTGTTACCATAAATGTATCTGAACTTTCTCAAATCATGCTCTGTACCGATTGAGTTAATTGTATATTTTCTGTTTTAGCCTATTGACATGGTGAATTAAGTAACATTAAATTATTTAAGTTAATAAAATTAAATACTAGTGGATTGACTTTATGGATTTATGAATGTTCAACATACTTTTCATCCCTGGGATAAACCCCCAGTTGGTCATGATATATTATCCTACTTTACATTACTGGTATTGATTTGCTTACTATCATAGTTCTTTGGATTTCTTTGAACCTATTGCTTCATTCTCCCATAGCTTCTTATAGGTCAGTACACTCTTCCACATGATGAAAAGTATCTGATACTCTGTCAGTTCAAGTCTCCTCTGCATCCTCATTCAATTTGGACAATTGCTCTCTAGGCTTGCTGTTCTCTAAATCATCATTCTGAGAATGTCTTTCTTCTCTCAACTTTTATCCTCTTTTCTCTGTATCCATGCTCTCTTTTTCTTGGTTGTTTTTTAATTACCTATACATTAATTTTTGTGGAGAATATCTTTCAGTACTCTCCTTTGAAAAGTAGTTTTTGGGACACTTTTGGTCTTGGAATGACTTCAAAAAGGATTGTTAGTTTGGTTGGCATAAAAATTTATGGAGAATTTTAAACATTCTCCAATTAGAATGTTACATTTTGTTTTCCATTTTGCTGTGAAAAAGTCCAGAAAAATGATGCTTCTTGACCTTTGGTAAGTAACATTGTTAATTTTTCTTTCAAAGAACGTCTAGGATATTTTCCTTATCCTTGACATTCTAAAATTCCATAAAGATGCCTCCTGTGTGATTTTTTGGAAAGTAATTGTGTGATTCGTTGGTCAGCCTCTTCAATTTTGAATTCTGGGAAATTCCTTTAGTTCTGGAAATTTCTCTTCTGTAATTTATTTTTTTTGTGTGTGTTAACTACTAACTTGTGAATTTGGAGTTAAATTTTTAGAGGAGAAAATAATGGCAATATTGATGTACTTATAATTCTAAAACCAGAAGTCTGCTATTTTTCTCAGTCTATAATTTTAGTTTAACAAACATTAATTGAACATTCATTATATGCAAGGCACTATGCTAGAGAAAAAGAGCCCAAAGATAAATTAATCCCAGACACTGTTCTTTAATTGTTTTTGATGTACTCAGTAAAAGATATAGACATGAAATCTGATAATAGCATTCTAATGTAGTAAGAGCTGGTAGGCGGGATAAATAGGAGGATAGAGTGTGTGGAGGAGGGACACGCCTCTAGGGAGTTCAGGGAAGATTCCCTGGAGGAAACATGTAAGTTAAAATTTAAAGATGCATGTAAGAATTAATAAAATGAACATGTAGGTGAAGGACATTCCTGGCAGAGTGACAGTCATTCATTCATTTATTCATTCATTTACTAACTTATTCAATAAGCATTTAAATCTTATTCCAAACATTCTAGACATGGGGATGAATAACACATAGGATAATCAAAGGCATGAAATCACAAAATAATATGTTTTGTGTCTGTGTGTACTTGTGTGCAACTAGAAGAGTTTCAGAAGAGTTACTGTAGTGTAATATACGAGAGATGTGGCAGAAAAGAAGTCTGGGAACAGGTACTTTCTTGAAGTGTATGGTATGGCATGGTAAGTAGCTTGAATTTTTTTTTTTTTCGGGTTTTTGAGTGTCATTGTCGGATTTTTCCCCTGGTTTTGTTTTTATAATATAATCATTTTATATGTCTTTCTTATATTTGTCTTTTTTAGCTTACCAACTAGATATCATTTACAGGCTAGAAATTATGGATTTAACTCTTTTCTCTCCAAAATAGGATGATATCACCTATGTTGTCTTTGCTTTAAAGCAGACAGTTATCTATATCTATATATCTGTATCTATCTAAATTCCCTCTGCACCTTTTTTCTCTACCTCCACTCGCAACCAACTCTCACATTTTCTTCCACTAAAATAAGTTGACATGTCTAAACATACTGATGTGTATTTTTCTGTAATTTTATCTATGTTGAAATAATCATGTGTAAACATTCATCTATCTTTGTTCTATTTCTACATTCATTTATAAATCTATCTATTCATTATCTGTTTCAAGTCTGCCAGGTCATTTAGAAAAATTAGTTCCTACTGTACCATTTCTCAGCTAGGCCTCATAGAAATCCTTTCATGTTAACTCATATAGTTTTAATTAATTATTCTTAATGGCTACAAAGTACTCATGTCATTGTACCATAATTTATTCAACCATTCTCCTACTGATGGTTATTATCTTTGTTTCCAGTTTTATGTCACAATAACAATGCTGAAATAAACAACATCCTTGTACATATATCTTGGCACACTGTTGTTTTAATTTTATGAGATAGGTCCCAGATGCAGAATTACTGAGTTGAAAGGTATGTGTATTTTCAAATTTAATAGATTTCGTTGCTAAATTACTTCCCCAAAAAACTATGCCCTATGTACACCAGCAAATTAAGAGAAGGTTGATTTCCCCATATCCCTCCCAACAATAGATATCATTGCTCTGTTTAATTTGTGCCAATTGGACTATAAAAAATATTTCATTGTTACCATACTTTTCATTTCTCTGGCTACTGGTAGGTTTGGGGATATATGCATTGGTCATTTGGATTTGCACTTCTGTGACTTTTGCTTATTGTTAATTAGCTTTTTCATATGAATTTGTACATGGTCCTCATTTTAAATATTAATATTTTGTTTGCCATCTATAACTCGAATGTGTACAATTTAACAAGTGGCTTTTGTTATACTAATTTTTCATATAAAAGTTTATAATTTTGTAGAATGATATTACTATTTTTATAGTCTTTGCTGTTTCTGGATTTCCTATCTTGATCATGAAGTTCTTCCCCACTCCTTTATTATGTGTATATCTCTTATAGTTTCTACTAAGTTGTCTTTTCCTTTAAAGTTTTCAATCCATCTGAATTTTTCTTTTATTTATGATGTGAGATAGGAATCCAACTTTCTTTTCTTTCAAATGCAGAACGAGTGTGTGAGCACTATTGAAATAAAATACCATCCTTATAATATATTAAATTTTCATATGATCTGTAGTCTGAGTCAGAATTTTCCATTAGATCCCAATGATTTCTATTTCTATGTGAATATCTCATTTTTACATTACAGGATATTAATAATGTTTTTAATATTTATTAAGGTAAAGTCCTTTTCACTATTCTTGCATTTGTTTTTATTGGCTATTTTCAGAAATTATTATTTCTTATCCATTTAAGATATTTGTAAATTCTCAAAAATAATTTTAAACTGTAATCCCACAAATACTTTAATTGGAGTTGAAATATATTTATTTATTAATATTGAGTAAGTTGACATTTTTATTCTAATAATTCTACCTGAGAACATAGTATGTTATTTCCATATTTTTCTGATTTTTAAAAATTATTTCCTCTTTTAGATGAGAAAAACTAAACTCAATAATCTCTTATTAATTTCTTTCCCCAACAAGTGAAAACAAACATGAAGGGAAAATTTAAATCCTTTGTAGGGACATTGGTCTCCAAAAGAAATCCTGATACTTTGTTCTCAATAATCATAATACTTCCCTTGAATTTTTTAGGGTCAGACTGCTCAAGATATTGAGTATATCTTTGAAATATGTTATCTGAGTAAGCCACTTCAAATTATACAAACTCTGTTTACTAGTATTATCAGTGCAATAAAGAAATATTTTTGATTTTATTAACTCAAGAACTCAAATCTTACCCCTGCTAGAGCAAGGAAAATTGTGTAGAAAAGAAGCCTTTGACTTATAGTCCACTTCCTCATATGGCATAATGAAAAGATAGACTCACTGTAGCTGTGATTTCATCATATTCAATGTGTTTACTATTTCAGAGAAATGTGCTCGCCGATATTGTAGACATCATACATATGTGGATATTTAAATTTAAAAGAATTAAAGGTAAATAAAATTAGAATTCCTCAGTTGCACTAGCCACATTTCAAGTGCTCAACAGCAATATATGTCTAGGAGATACCATGTTTGACAGACCAAATAAAAAATATTTTTCATCAATGCAGAAAGTTCTTTGGTCAATGTTATTCTAGAATAATGAATTAAGAATATTATTGATCACCATCTATTCTCTTTGAAGGAATAATGCTTGGATTGATTTTCATAGACAGCTTCTTTGTCTGTGTCACATGTTTTTCTTGCTACACAATGCCAATGCTCTTTCTCCATGTTCCAAAGGTACCTCTTCCAGTCTACATCACACCTCACAAGATAATAATTAAGTACTTCAAAACAAACACTCTCTTCTGTATCCCTCTGAGTTTGGTGAAAAATAGAACAAAGCACGTGTTCTTCTTATAGGCTCTATACCAGTGCCCAAAGCTGATATCCCACACATTACTAAACATTTCCTGGCATACATACATACACACATACACCACAGACATGTGCACTCTACACATATACCTCAATACATACACAGTTTCTTACATGCTTATGATATCATTGGCATCCAATAGTACAATTTTATAGATAAATTTTACTAGCAACTTATTCTTACTTTTGTGGCATACTATTTGTCATTAATTTGCAGTTGGTTTTACAACCTTCTCAACAATAGTGTAAAGGTAATTTGCATTTCCTTTCACTCTGAGGAATTTAATTTTAATACTGTTTATGTCATCTGTGCTCTTCAATGGTAAAATATGATCAACTTTATATGAAAAAGACTTTTTATATTATATTTATAGAAAATGTCATTACTTAAGAATTAAGAGAAAAGTTCAATGACTTTATGTTTATGTTACCATTTGTTAAATTTTATTAACAGGTAAATCATTGTGGACCAAGAAAATTATTCAACAGCCCAACAAAATCAAATTTTTAAATAATTCTGTACTTTATAATTCTATTTTTATTTGGCTGATTTTGTGTAATCATTACAATTAAAGATTCAATTTATAAAAATATACATTCACATTCTATACTACCACTGGCATCCCATTTATTATTTCTCTCAATACTAACAAGAATATTCAGATGGCCAGTGTTTTGTGTTCCTTCCTCTATCAAGCTTTTACACTTCAGTAAACAATTTTTGGAGCTACTGATTCATTGTTGTCAATAGAGATATCATAAATACAGTAAAAGTGTAAATTTGATATATATATATAATATAAATAACATATATGCTACACATAAATTGAATATACATATTATGAATACATAAGATGTGAAATTATGTTAGCCATGATAAATTACACCCTCTTAAAAATGTGCACAGAAGGTGAAAATTAAGTAAAACAAGATTTCCGTAAAGATCATAATCTCACATTTTTATCTTTTGAAATATATATTCAAATTATTTTTCCATAACTTGCCTATCTTACATAGATCACTTGTCACACCACAGGACTTTGAGAATATTACTGGGGTAAGCAAGCAGGCTGTCAGTGACTCTAATCTATGTATACTTTTGGGGAGAGACTTTAATTTTTCAGTTTTTACTCCTCAGGAAGTTGTACACAGGGATCAAGTGTGGGAAGCCAATGATGCAGACGATATCTACATGGAGTAGTGGTGGAATGTAGAATGAAATCCACAACATCCACTTAGAGAATTGAAGTGGTAGGTGACTCAAAAGTGAGACAAAGTTTACTAACGTTTTAACAAAGTCCACTCAGAGATGAAGGCAGATCTTTGGGAACAGAAATACATCTATGAATATGTGAGGGCACATAACTGTATGGGGTGACAGAGGGCTACCCCGTAAAGAATATTTACTCTCTCCAAGACAGAAGGAACTTGTCAGGGTCACACAAAGCTCCAGGTGTAAACTCCATAAAGTGCTGAGCCTCTACCCCAACCAACACTTACCCACCAACAACAGAAGTTAATAAATGCAGATCACTGATCTCTTATTTGCTTACCATAATTAAAGGGAATATAATTACAGTGTATTCACCCAACTAACATACACAGGAATACTTCATTTACTTAGTATTGTCACTGAGGGAAATGATTTTATGTAAAGAGAATTTACATGTAACTATCTCAAGTACAAAATCCCTTTAAAAATTGAAATGTCATTTAAAAAATCTCTCTAAAGTTTATTCTAAGAAAAAGCAAACAGAGATAAACAATACAATAACTGAAATGAAAAATACACGAGAAGGAATCAATAGCAGAATAACTGAGGCAGAAGAACAGATAAGTGACCTGGAAGACAGAAGGGTGGAATTCATTGCTGCGGAACAGAATAAAGAAAAATATGAAAAGAACTGAAGACAGCCTAAGAAGCCTCTGGGACAACATTAAACACACCAATATTCACATGATAGGGGTCCCAGAAGGAGAAGAGAGAGAGAAAGGACCCGAGAAAATATTTGAACAGATTGTAGTTGAAAACTTCCCTAACATGGGAAAGAAAACAGCCACCCAAGTCCAGGAAATGCAGAGAGTCCCAGGCAGGATAAATCGAAGGAGAAACATGCCGAGACACACAGTAATCAAATTGACAAAAATTAAAGACAAAGAAAAACTATTAAAAGCAACAAGGGAAAAACGATGAATAACATACAAGGGAACTCCCATAAGGTTAACAGCTGATTTCTCAGCAGAAACTCTACAAACCAGAAGGGAGTGGCATGATATATTTAAAGTGATGAGAGGGAAGAACCTACAACCAAGATTAATCTACCCAGCAAGGATCTCATTCAAATTCGATGGAGAAGTCAAAAGCTTTACAGAAAAGCAAAAGCTAAGAGAATTCAGCACCACCAAACCAGCTCTACCAAAAATGCTAAAGGACCTTCTTTAAGTGGGAAACACAAGAGAAGGAAGGGACCTACAGAAACAAACCCAAACCATTTAAGAAAATGGTAACAGGAACATACATATCGATAATTACCTTAAATGTGAATGGATTAAATGCTCCAGCCAAAAGACATAGGCTTGCTGAATGGATACAAAAACAAGACCCATATATATGCTGTCTACAAGAGACCCACTTCAGACCTAGGGACACATATAGATTGAAAGTGAGGGGATGGAAAAAGATATTCCATGCAAATGGAAATCAAAAGAAAGCTGGAGTAGCAATATTCATATCAGATAAAATAGACTTTAGGGCTTTCCTGGTGGCACAGTGGTTGAGAGTCCGCCTGCCAATGCAGGGGACAAGGGTTTGTGCCCCGGTCCAGGAAGATCCCACATGCTGCGGAGAGGCTAGGCCCATGAGCCATGGCTGCTGAGCCTGCGCGTCTGGAGCCTGTGCTCCACAACAGTAGAGGCCACAACACTGAGAGGCCCATGTACCGTTAAAAAAAAAAATAGACTTTAAAATAAAGAATGTTACCAGAGACAAGGAAGGACACTACATAATGATCAAGGGATCAATCCAAGAAAAAGATGTAACAATTATAAATATATATGCACTCAACATAGGAGCACCTCAATACATAAGGCAACTGCTAACAGCTATAAAAGAGGAAATCAACAGTAACACAATAATAGTGGGGACTTTAACACCTCACACCAATGGACAGATCATCCAGACAGATAATTAACAAGAAACAAAAGCTTTAAATTATGCAATAGACCAGGTAGGTATAATTGATATTTATAGGACATTCCATCTGAAAACACTTTCTTCTCAAGAGCACACAGAACATTCTCTAGGATAGGTAACATCTTGGGTCACAAATCAAGCCTCAGTAAACTTAAGGATATTGAAATCATATCAAGCATCTTTTCTAACCACAAAGCTATGAGATTAGAAAAAATTACAGGGAAAAAAACTGTAAACACAAGGAGGCTAAACAATATGTTACTAAATAACCAAGACATCACTGAAGAAATCAAAGAGTTAATCAAAAAACACCTAGAGACAAATGACAATAAAAACCTATGGGATGCAGCAAAAGCAGTTCTAAGAGGGAAGTATACAGCAATACAATCCTACCTCAAGAAACAAGAAAAAATCTCAAATAATCAATCTAACCTTACACCTAAAGGAACTACAGAAAGAAGAACAAACAAAATCCAAAGTTAGTGTAAGGAGAGAAATCATAAAGATCAGAGCAGAAATAAAGAAATAGAAACAAAGAAAACAATAGAAAAGATCAATAAAATTAAAGCTGGTTCTTTGAGAAGATAAACAAAACTCATAAAACTTTATCCAGACTCATAAAGAAAAAGAGGGAGAGGACTCAAATCAATAAAATTAGAAATTAAAAAGGAAAAGTTACAATGGACAACGCAGAAATACAAATCATCATGAGAGACTACTACAAGCAACTCTATGCCAATAAAATGGACAACCTGGAATAAATGAACCAATTCTTAGAAAGGTATAACCTTCCAAGTCTGAATCAGGAAGAAATAGAAAATATGAACAGACCAATCACAAGTAATGAAATTGAACCTGTGATTAAAAATCTTCCAACAAACAAAAGTCCAGGACCAGATGGCTTCACAGGTGAATTTTATCAAACATTTAGATAAGAGCTAACACATCTTCTTCTCTAACTCTTCCAAAAACTTGCAGAGGAAGGAAAACTCCCAAACTCTACAAGGCCACCATCACCCTGATACCAAAACCAGACAAAGATACTAAAAAAGAAAAATACAGACTAATATCACTGATGAATATAGATGCAAAAATCCTCAACAAAATACTAGCAAACAGAATCCAACAACATATTAAAAGGATCATAGGGGCTTCCCTGGTGGCGCAGTGGTTGAGAATCTGCCTGCCAATGCAGGGGACATGAGTTCGAGCCCTGGTCGGGGAGGATCCCACATGCTGCGGAGCAACTAGCCCTGTGAGCCACAATTACTGAGCCTGTGCATCTGGAGCCTGTGCTCCGCAGCGAGAGGCCGCGATAGCGAGAGGCCCACGCACCGCGATGAGGAGTGGCCCCCACTTGCCGCAACTAGAGAAAGTCCTCACACAGAAATGAAGAGCCAACACAGCCATAAATAAATAAATAAAATTTTAAAAAAAAGGATCATACACCAAGATCAAGTGGGATTTATCCCAGGATACAAGGATTCTTCAATATATGCAAATCAATCAATGTGATACACCGTATTAACAAATTAAGGAATAAAAACCATATGATGATCACAATAGATGCAGAAAAAGTTTTTGACAAAATTCCACACCCATTTATGATAAAAACTCTCCAGAAGGTGGGCATACAGGGAACCTACCTCAACATAATAAAGGCCATATAGGACAAACCCACTGCAAACATCATTCTCAATGTGAAAAACTGAAAGCATTTCCTCTAAGGTCAGGAACAAGGCAATGATGTCCACTCTCACCACTATTATTCAACATAGTTCTGGAAGTCCTAGCCATGGCAATCAGAGAAGAAAGAGAAATATAAGGAATACAAACTGGAAAAGAAGAAGTAAAACTGACACTGCTTGCAGATGACATGATACTATACATAGAGAATCCTAAAGATGGCACCAGAAAACTGCTAGAGCTCATCAATGAATTTGGTAAAGTTGCAGGATACAAAATTAATGCACAGAAATCTCTTTCATTCCTTTAGACTAACAATGAAAGATCAGAAAGAGAAATTAAGGAAACAATCTCATTCACCACTGCAACAAAAAGAATAAAATACCTAGGAATAAACTTACCTAAGGAGGTAAAAGACCTGTACTCAGAAAACTATAAGGCACTGATGAAAGAAACCAAAGATGACACAAACAGATGGAGAGATATATCATGTTCTTGGATTGGAAGAATCAATTTGTGAAAATGACTATACTACCCAAAGCAATCTACAGATTCAATGCAATCCCTGTCAAATTACCAATGGCATTTTTTACAGAACTAGAGCAAAAAATCTTAACATTTGTATGGAGACACAAAAGACCCCAAATAGCCAAAGCAATCTTGAGGGAAAAAAATGGAGCTGGAGGAATCAGACTCCCTGACCTCAGACTATACTACAAAGCTACAGTAATCAAGACAATATGGTACTGGCACAAAAATGGAAATATCAATCAGTGGAACAGGATAGAAAGCCCAGAGATAAAACCACACACATATGGTCAACTAATCTGTGACAAAGGAGGCAACGATATACAATGGAGAAAAGACAGCCTCTTCAATAAGTGGTACTGGGAAAACTGGACAGCTACATGGAAAAGAATGAAATTATAACACTCCCTAACATCATACACAAAAATAAACTCAAAATGGATTAAAGACCTACATGTAAGACGGGACACTAAAAAACTATTAGAGGAAAACATAGGTAGACCACTCTTTGACAGAAATCACAGCAAGATCTTTTTTGACCTACCTCCTCGTGCAATGGAAATAAAAACATAAATTAAAAAATGGGACCTAATGAAACTTAAAAGCTTTTGCACAGCAAAGGAAACCATAAACAAGCCAAAAAGACAAGACAACACTCAGAATGGGAGAAAATATTTGCAAATGAATCAACAGACAAAGGATTAATCTCCAAAATATATAAATAGCTCATGCAACTCAATGTTAAAAAAACAAACAACCCAATACAAAAATGAGCAGACGACCTAAATAGACATTTCTCCAAAGAAGATATACAGATGGCCAAGAGGCACATGAAAAGCTGCTCACCATCACTAATCATTATAGAAATGCAAATCAAAACTCCAGCGAAGTATCACCTCACACTGGTCAGAATGGGAATCATCAGAAAATCTACAAACAACCAATGTTGGAGAGGGTGTGGAGAAAAGGGAACCCTCTTGCACTGTTGGTGGGAATGTAAATTGATACAGCCACTATGGAGAACAGTATGGAGGTTCCTTAAAAAACTAAAAATAGAATTACCATATGACCCAGCAATCCCACTACTGGACATATACAATGAGAAAACCATAATTCAAAAAGAGTCATGGGGCTTCACTGGTGGCGCAGTGGTTGAGAGTCCACCTGCCGATGCAGGGGACACAGGTTCGTGCCCCAGTCCGGGAAGATCCCACATGCCGCGGAATGGCTAGGTCCATGAGCCATGGCCACTGAGCCTGAGCATCTGGAGCCTGTGCTCCGCAATGGGAGAGGCCAAAACAGTGAGAGGCCTGCGTACCTCAAAACAAACAAACAAACAAAAAAAGAGTCATGTACCACAATGTTCATTCCAGCACTATTTAGAATATCCAGGACATGGAAGCAACCTAAGTGCCCATTGACAGATGAATGGATGAAGAAGATGTGGCACATATATACAATGGGATATTACTCAGCCATAAAAGGAAACAAAACTGAGTTATTTGTAGTGAGGTGGATGGACCTAGAGTCTGTCATACAGAGTGAAGTAAGTCAGAAAGAGGAAAACAAATACCATATGATAACACATATATATTGAATCTAAAAAAGATAAAAATGATTCTAATGAACCTAGGGGCAGGACAGGTATAAAAATGCAGACGTACAGAATGGACTTGAGGACATGGGGAGGGGGAAGAGTAAGCTAGGACGAAGTGAGAGAGTGCCATGGACTTATATACACTACCAAATGTAAAACAGATAGCTAGTGGGAAGCAGTTGCATAGCACAGGGAGATCAGCTCGGTGCTTTGTGACCACCTAGAGGGATGGGATAGGGAGGGTGGGAGGGAGACGCAAGAGGGAGGGGATATGGGGATATATGTATATGTATAGCTGATTCACTTTGTTATACAGCAGAAACTCACACAACATTGTAAAGCAATTATACTCCAATAAAGATGCTAAATAAAAAAAAAAGAAGATGTGGCACACTTACACAATGGAATATTACTCAGCCATAGAAAGGAACGAAATTGGGTCATTTGTAGGTACGTGGATGGACCTAGAGACTGTCATACAGAGTGAAGTAAGTTAGAAAGAGAAAAATGAATATTGTATATTAACACATACATGTGGAATATAGAAAAACGATACTGATGAACCTGTTTGCAAGACAGAAATAGAGACACAGATGTAGAGAACAAAACATATGGACACCAAGGGAGGAAAATGGGGGCCGGGGGTGGTGGTGTTGGGATGAATTGGGAGATTGGGATTGACATATATACACTAATATGTATAAAATAGACAACTAATAAGAACCTGTATATAAAAAAATTAAAGAAAAAAAATGTATAACCCCAGACTAACCATGAGAAGGACATCAGACAAATACCAGTTGAGACTCACTCTACAAAATATTTGACCAGTGCTCTGCAAACTGTCAAGGCCATCAAATATAAGGAATGTGTGACAAACTGCCACAGCCGCTAGAGGCCAAAGAGCCATGATCCCAAAATGTAGTGTGGGGTGCTGGATGGAATTCTGCAACAGGAAAAGGACAGTGGGGAAAAACTGAAAAGATGGGAATCAGGTATGAACTTTCAATAATGTATCCGAATTGATTCACTAATTGTTATAAACATACCATGGTAATGTAAAGTGTCTGTAATGGGAAACTGGGTGTAGGTATGTGAGAACTCTCTGTACTATCGTCACATTTTTTTCTGTAAATCTAAAGTTCTTAAAAAATAAAATTAAAAAAAAATAAAGGTTATTCTATACCACCTCACTTTCTAAAACAGAATGTACTGAATAGATTCCCCCCCACCGTCAGTGATATTACCTGAAGAACATCAATGATTTTGCTGTGCTCTATAAACTGATGCCTTTATAGGCTCTTGATGCATATGAGATTTCTTTCCTCTTCACTAAACGGCCTCAAGCAGTTCTGATTCTGCTTTTAAGTTTCTCTGGCTCCTCCCCAGTGGATAGGCTGTTTTCAGTTGAGACTTCTTACCAGAGTGCCTGCTTAAAGTACTGCCTTCCCATCCTTCTTTCTTTTCCTTTCCTTCCCTTCCCTTCCACCATCTCTTCCAAATTAATGTTTCTAATTTGTTTAAGGCTAGACAAGTATTCATATATACAATAGCAATGAATGTTTTGTAAGAGTCCATCAATTTCCTACTGATGGTCAGTGGCTTTTCTAGGGAGTAAAGTAGCAGGTTTAGGGAGCTGGTTCTGTGATACTCTGTCTGCTGGCATATTTTTCTCTTTTCTTTCTGTGTTCTAAGTTGTGCTTGACAGGACTGAGGAAACCCAACACTTGACTTCTGGTTAGGTGTCATAGTTTTGTAGTTTATGAAAAGCAATTAAAAAATATCTGTATCCCTTTATAAAATTTCAAATATAAAATGAAAAATCAGCACTAACAGAAAATGCACATAAGTACATGCTCTTAACCACATGATTTCTGCAATTACAAATTTCCTTGGCATTTGTTTCAGTTCATATTTCCTATTATTGGCGTCAGATCCATTTCACTTAGGAGTGCTAGGTGAGCAAAATTCTATAGTATAAAACTCTTTCTTCCTTGTGTTCTTATTCATGACACACAGTATTTTTTAAGTCTGAGGAATCACTGCAGCAAGTTGTAAATGATGTATGGAGTGACAAGTCTTTTTCTACTGCATGAAAAGAGAAACTGTGCTGAGTAATGACTGCTGAGATGCACTCTTTCTTGTAATATTTAGTTTATACAAAGCTTTGGAAACCCAGCAGGCTCCAAAACTTCTGCACAGTAAGACAAAACCCAAACCAAAATGCATTTAATGTGTTCATTTCTTTTTTCTTTCTTTTCAATACATTTCCAGTTGAGCAATCAGTTTCATGCCCCAGCGTGCATTGCATGCCTAGAGCCCTAACTATGCAAAGTGCTAGGATTAGGATTGGATCAGGAGGTGGAAATAGGAATTGCAGCCCTCTGGCCTCTCTCCACAAATCCCTACCATCAGCAAGGGAAATTCACCCACAAGGAAATTCTCTGTGTGTGTTAGGGATGGAGGGAGGGTGTGCATGTCATGTGCATGCTCTTATGCTCTTTGCTCTTAAGTGGAAAAAACATGTAGTTGGTCTCAGTCACTAAGCCAACCTCATCCTGGGTGTCCAGTCTTCTGCTGGGCAGAGAGGAAGTGCTTATATCCTGGACCAATGGGCTGTTCACCAAGACAGCATTCCTTCTGGGGCATGCTTGGAAGGGGACAGGGATGATACCAAACACAGAGAAATGCTTGAGAATAGACATATTTAGAGGGAGGCTCTCCTGAGAGTGAGTAAATGGAAGTTAACTTTCTTCTTTTGCACTGACTTCAAACTGCCAAGGACATTATTTTAACTTAGGAGTACTCACACATGCGTCTGCATTACAGTTCCTTTGTAGGAAAACTTTGGTATGAAATTTCCTGAGATACAGTTGGTGAGAAGAATGTCTTTTTCCTTTACTTGGAGCTGTGAATCCAAGTGACCCCTTCTTGTAATGTGGAACAAATACAGAAACACTGACAACTCACATATGATCTACCACCATCTCAGGTCAGCATCTCACAGCTTGAGTAGCTTGACTTGGAACTAAATGTTCTTTTCCTGCAATATTTGCTTATTAGCAGTTCATACTATTTTTTGGAGAGAGGATGTGTTTAAAGTTAGTGGAAGAAAGGATAAAGGATAAAGTTCATGTGCATTGTAGAATATTTGGTCCTGTCCAAAATGTCCACAAGACATTTGGCCCATGCCAAAAGGCCCTTGAAATTTGATCCATGCCAAAATGTCTATGAGCATATTTAGTCCATGCAAAATGGTTTTTGACAGGACCAAATAAATATCAAGGATCTTTTGGTGTGGACCAAGCATCTCCATCCATGTTTTGAATAGGATCAAATATGATCAAATATCAAAAATCTTTTGGACTAAATTTCTTTATATAATTTGGATCAGGCCAAATATCAAGGAGCTTTTGGCATGGGCCAAATGTCTTATGGATGTTTTGGACAAAACAAAATGTCTGCTAACCATACATGACATGTTCCCATTAGATGGATGGAAGCATTAAATGAATAAGCTAGTTTGGGGGTTATTTGAAATTCACTGTAAGTCTTCTATAGCTCTACCTCTTTTTCCTCCCATTCATCCATGACAGACCCATACGCAGCAGCACAATTTAAGAACGAGTGAGCAGCCCTTAATATCTTTTTATTTGTTGCTCAGAGATGTGCTCAGAGATGGGCGCTGCATAGATGAAATTCTTCTGAAGAGTACTAATGATCATCAAGGATATATGTGGTCATTAGGGGAAAAGTGATGGACATTGGATTTCATGGCCCAGGCAACTGGAGTTAAGATATATCTATGTGGGTGTAAATTGTGTGAATTACTGGTCTGGACTAGGACCCAGGACACCTAATCTAGCCTCTAAACACATATGAATCCAGCTTATCTTCAACCTTTTCAGCCCTTACTTCCAGATATAAGAATTAAAGACATATTTCTATGTTCATTAACTAATTAAAATTATTCCTAAGAATACTTCACTTGCATAATAGTTTTGAATTTGAAAACAAATGCCTCAAAGGTATTTGTCCCTGCCATCCACTTAAGCTGCCAGCAGGTAAATGGTGATACCTGGGTTATGGTATCAGCTCTATATTGGAATTAATTTTTAAAATTAGATTCATAATTTTCTCTGTATAGTCATACTTTTCAGTAGAAATTAAATATCTACATTTAAGCATCTAAAAAAATAATTAAAGTATATATATAAAAATGGGGAATTTTAAAAGGATTTTAAAAATACATGAGGCTTTTAAATTGAAATTTATATCATAATCATACATTCATGTCATCTTATAACAATTTCTCCTTTTTTCTCCATTATATTAAGCCCTCTAATGTTTCAAGTTTGAAAGATACTAAAATTCAAGCTAAAATAACTTTTATTTCTCTCTTTAATAGAATGGCTGTAGGTATTTTCTCATAATTCCATGAAAATTTCAGGTTGACATCCTGGCATTACCAATCAGCTCTCTGAATGATCAGATTTCTGGTAACTTGCCCTTCCACAATTAGATTAAATTAAAATTTAAAGTTTTAGGAAAGAGATCAAGATGGAGGAGTAGGAGGACGTAGAACTCACCTCCCCCCACAAACATATCAAAAATACATCTATGTGGAACAATTATCACAGAAAACCAACCAAAAACTATCAGAAAGATCTTTTATACAACCAAAGTTATAAGAAAGATTCCACGTAACCAGGTAGGACAAAAAACCAACAAAGTCATCAGGACATGACTGGCAACCCTGGGAAGTAGCTGTGAAAGAGAGAGGGTCCACATGGGTGGCTCCTTATCCTGCGAAACCCCCTTGCCTTCTGGGAAGTCTACCAGGACAGACAGAGGGTCTGGTGGGGTCTGAACTCTGCTCATGAGGAGTGCTCACACGCTGGCTTCCTAGCAATCAGGGCAGAGAGAGACCAGCACTGGTGTCTGCCACCTTGCAGTGCTTCCCAGACCAAACATGCCCTGAGCAGGGCTGCCAGTATGGGCAGCAGCTAGTGCTGAAACTTGGGCTTCAGGGGACGGACCCTGGAAGAGGACTCCGTCTAGCTGTGTGAGACATCTCGGAGGCCTTGGAATGTAGTGAGGGCCTAACATCAGAGCCCATTGTTAGTGCACATAGGGTGGTATATGGGCCCCCTGTAGGAGCCCCATTGTCAGTATGCTCACGTCTGGGCATGGCTCCAGCAGCAGTGAGTTGTGTAAGGGTGCACAAGGCATGTGGGGGCAAGGCTGACATCAGAGCCCATTGTCAGCACTCCCACAGCAGGGGCGGGTTTGGGGGCAGCAGACTTTGTTGGCAAGCAAACCATGTGGCAGGCAGCATCACAGAATTGCACATCTCCAACACAGAGCCCCTGGAAAGGAGTATGCAGTGGTTCCTTTCCCAGCAGGAGCACTCAAGTTCCATCTCACAATGCAGCTTGGAGTGGGATCTGGGGCAGAGAGGCCCTAGGAGAGCCCTACCATAGAGACAGGCTAAGTCTCAGGTGGCAGCACAACCACCTCAATTCCTGTAGCCATAATGCCCTGGTCCCCAGCAACAGCCTAGTACTAGGTCTGGGATGAACACAATGCAGAAAGGGATGTGACTTTTTGCCACTTCTGGGCAGAACCCCAGACACCTGTATGGGCACTGTATAGGTTCACTGTGATCACATGGGCCTCACTTGCTTCAGCTGTCACCTCCTTCAGGACAGAGCACACACTTAAGGGCAACAGCCTTATCAAACCTGACCTTCAGGGCTTCTACTCCAACAGCTGGGGTGTCACCCCAACAGAGTGACAGCCATGAAGAGAAGAGGAGGCCTCTAAACATCTAGTGCAGGCTCTGGTCACCACAACACCAATCACACCCTTATCAAAGAGATAATGGCCAGCATAACCTGAGGAAAGACATAGCAGGCATCCATACCAAAACCAGCCCCGGCACCAAAAATGTGGGACTCAAACAGTACACAGGGATGATCCCACATAAAACAGCACTTCAAGACCACAGTAGATAACTGTTTCTCCTAAATTCATAGAGTCAGAGATATTTAAGTAAGATGAAAAAGCAGAGGAACTACTCCCTATTAAAATAACAAGGGAAATCCCCTAAAAGAACAAACAATGAAACCTAGATCCTGAGTTCAAAAAGGAGGTAATAAAAATGCTAAAGGAATTAAGAAAGATTATCAGTAGAAATGCAGATCACTTTAACAAGGAACTAAAAACTATAAAAAGGAACCAATCAAAATTAGACAACTCTGGCTTCCCTGGTGGCGCAGTGGTTGGGAGTCTGCCTGCCGATGCAGGGGGCATGGGTTCGTGCCCCGGTCCGGGAGGATCCCACATGCTGCGGAGCGGCTGGGCCCGCGGGCCATGGCCGCTGAGCCTGCACGTCCGGAGCCTGTGCTCTGCAGCAGGAAAGACCACAGCAGTGAGAGGCCCGCATACCGCAAAAAAAAAAAATTAGACAACTCAATTGCCAAGGTAAAACCCCATCTAAAAAACAATGAACAGCAGACTAAATAATGCAGAAGAATGAATATGTCATCTAGAAGATAGAATAATGGAAATTACCCAATCCGAAGAGTGTGCAGAAAGACAAATAATAAAAAAAAAAGAAAGGAAAGCAACATACAAGATCTATGGGATAATATAAAGCATGCCAACTTGTGCATAATAGGGGCTCCAGAAGGAGAAGAAAGAGAGAAGGGGATCAAAAACATATTTGAAAAAATAATGGCTGAAAACTTCCCAAACCTAAAGAAGGAGACAGATATCCAGGAATGGGAAGAACAGAAGATCCCAAACAATATGAACCCAAACAGACCTACACTAAGACATATCATAATTAAAATGGCAAAAGTTAAAAAGATTTTAAAGGCAGCAAGAGAAAAACAAAGAGTCAGTAAGAAGGGAACCCCCATAAGGCCATCAGCTGATTTCTCTACAGAAACTTTGCAGGCCAGAAGGCAGTGGTATGATATATTCAAAATTATCAGTAGAAATGAAAGAAAGAAAAAACCTGCAACCTAGGATACTCTAACCCAGAAGATTATCATTTAGAATAGAAGGAGAGACAATCTCTCAGACAACAAAAACTAAAAGAATATAGCAATACTAAAGCTAACCTAACAGAAATATTGAAAGGTCTTCTCTAAATAGAAAAGAAGCAAGAATCTATAGGAAGGGGAAACACACAATAGGAAAGGCAAATATATAAAAGGAATGAAGATCACTTAAATAAGCCAGTACAAAGATTAAAAAATTGTTTTGTGAATGTAATCATAACTATAATTAACAGCAAAAGGATACACATGAAGATGTAAAATAGGACATCAAAATCACAAAATGTCAGGGAGGGAAGTAAAAAATGTAGATCTTTTAGAAAGTGTTTAAACTTATATGACCATCAGTCTAAAGCAAGTAGATATAGTTATGGTTGAACATACTTGAAAACCAGGGTAACCGCAAATCAAAAACACACAAGATATTCACAAAAACCAAAAAAAAAAAAAAAGGGGATTTAAGGATAATACAAAAGAAAAGCATCACACCACAAAAGTAAAAACAAAAAGAAAAAAGTAAAAAAGAACTACAAAATCAACTGGAAAACAAGGTTTATAATGGCAATAAATATATACTTAATCAATTTTAATGTCAATGGACTAGATGCTTCAATCAAAGGCATAGAGTGGCAGATTGGATTAAAAAACAAGAGCCTAGGGCTTCCCTGGTGGTGCAGTGGTTGAGAGTCTGCCTGCCGATGCAGGGGACACGGGTTCATGCCCCGGTCCGGGAGGATCCCGCATGCCGCGGAACAGCTGGGCCTGTGAGCCATGGCTGCTGGGCCTGCGCATCCGGAGCCTGTGCTCTGCAATGGGAGAGGCCACAGCAGTGAGAGGTCCGTGTACCAAAAACAAGAAAAGAAAAGAAAAAAAAATTAAAAAGAGCCTATAATATGCTGTCAACAGGAGACTCACTTTAGGGCAAAAGATACACATAAATTGAAAGTGAGGGAATGGAAAAAGATATTTTCTACAAATGGAAATGACAAGAAAGCAGGGGTAGCAAAACTCATAGAGATAAAATAGACTTTAAAACAAATTCCATAAAGAAAGACAAATAAGGACACTATAATGATAAAGGGATCAATACAAGAGAAGGATATTATATTCATTAACATATATGCACTCAATGTAGGAGCACCTAAACATATAAAACAAATAATAAAAGACATAAAGTCATAAATTGACATGAATACAATAATAGTAGAAGACTTTTAACACCCCACTGATATCAATAGACAGATCTTCCAGACAGAAAATCAATGAGGCAACAGAGATCCTAAATGACACAATGGACCAGTTGTACTTAATTGATATCTACAGGATGCTACATCCAAAAAACCCAGAATACACATTCTTTTCAAGCACACACGGAACATTCTTTAGGACAGACCAAATACCAGGTCATAAAACAAGATTCAACATATTTAAGAGGACAAAGATTATTTCAAACATCTTTTCTGACCACAATGATATGAAACTAGAGATCAACCACAGAAAGAAAAACAGGAAAAAAAATTACATAGAGACTTAACAACATGCTACTAAAACAAAAAAACAAGGGGTCAGTGATGAAATCAAAGGGAATCTTAAAATACCTCAAGACAAACAGCAATGAAAACACAACCTTACAAAATCTACAGGATGCAGCAAAAGCAGTTCTAAGAGGGAAGTTCATAGCAATACAGGCCTTCCTCAAGAAATAAGAAAAATCTCAAATAAACAACCTAACCTACCACCTAAAAGAATTAGAAAAAGAAGAACAAACAAAATCCAAAGTCCGAAGGAAGGAAATAATAAAATTAGAGAGGAGGGAAATAAAATAGTGATTAAAAAAATAGAATCAATAAAACCAAAAGCTGGTTTTTTTTGAAATGGTAAACAAAATTGACAACCAGGCTCACCAAGAAGAGAGAGAGGACCCAAATAAAACATGAAAGAGGAGAAAAAACAACCAATTACTACAGGAATTCAAATAATCATAAAAAAAATACCACGAGCAGTAATATGCCAACAAATTGGACAACTTAGAAGTAATGTACAAGTTTCTAGAAACATACAGACTGCCAAAATTGAGTCAAGAAGAAACAGATAATTTGAATAGACCAATCACTATAAGTGAAATCAAATCTGTAATAAAAAATAATAAAATAAAATAAATTTAAATAAATAAATAATTTTTTAAAATTTTAATTAAAAATAAACAAACAACAAATGAAAAATCCTCCCTGCAAATAAAAGTCCAGGACTGGATGGCTTCACTGGGGAATTCTACCAAACCTACAAAGAACAACTAATACCACTCCTTTCCAAACTCTTTCAAATGATTAAAGAGGAGGGAATATTCCCAAAGTCTTTCTATGAAGCCACCATCACCCTGATATCAAAACCAGACAAAGACATTAAAAAAAAAAAAGAAAATTACAGGCCAATATCTTTGATGTCTATAGATGCAAAAATCCTCAACAAAATATTAGCAAACTGAATACATTCCAGGGTTGCAAGGATGATTCAACATATGGAAAATCAATCAGTGGGAAATACCACATTAACAAATGGAAAGACAAAAACCATATGATCATCTCAACAGATGCAGAAAAAGCACCTGATAAAATTCAACATCCATTCATAATAAAAACTCTCACCAAAGTGGGTATAGAGGGAACATTTCTTAACATTATAAAAGCCATTTAGGACAAACCCACAGCAAACATAATAATGGTGAAAAGCTGAAAGCCTTCCCACTAAATTCTGGAACAAATAAGGATGTCTATTCTCACCACTTCTATTCAACACAGTATTGGAAGTCCTAGCCGTAGCAATCAGACAAGATAAAAAAAAAGGTATCCAAACTGGAAGGGAAGAGATAAATTTGTCATTATATGCAGATGACATGATACTCTATATAGATAACCCTAAAGACTCTGCACAAAAACTATTAGAACTATAAGTGAATTCAGCAAGGTAACAGGATACAAGATTAACATATAGAACTCTGTTGCATTTCTTTACACTAAGAATGAAATATCAGAAAAAGAAAGTTAAAAAAAATCTTTTAAAATATTGCATCATAAAACATACCTAGGAATAAACCTAACCAAGGAAGTTAAAGACCTATAAGCTGAAAACTATAAAACATTGATAAAGAAAACTGAAGTTGATTCAAATAAATGGAAAGATATCCCATGCTCTTGGACTGGAAGAATTAATACTTTTTAAATGGCCAGGCTACCCAAAGCAATCTACAAATGAAATGTGATGCCTATTAAATTACCCATGACATATTTCACAGAACTCGACCAAATAATCCTAAAATTTATATGGAATAACAAAAGACTCCAAATTGCCAAAGTAATCCTGAGGAAAAAGAACAAAACTGGAGGCATAACTAACTCAGACTTTAGAAAATACTACAAAGCTACAGTAATCAAAACAGTGTAATATTGGCACAAAAAGAGACATATAGATCAATGGAACAAAATAGAGAGCAAGAAATAAACTCACACACCTATGGTCAATCAATCTATGACAATAGAGACAAGAACATACAACATATACAGTCTCTTCAGCAAGTGGTGTTGGGAATGTTGGACAGCCTCATGTAAATCAATGAAATTATAATACTTCCTCACACCATATAAGAAAATAAATTCAAAATAGCTTAAAGACCCAAATATAAGACATGATACCATAAAACTCCTAAAAGAGAACATAGGCAAAACATTTTCAGATATAAATTGTAAAACAGCAATACTTTCTTAGATTAGTCTCCCAAGGCAAAAGAAATAAAAGTAAAAATAAGCAAATAGGACCTAATCAAACTTAAAAGCTTTTGCACAGCAAAGGAAACCATCAATAAAACAAAAAGACAACCTATGGGACGGGAGAAATATTTGCAAACAATCTGACCAACAAAGGCTTATTTTCCAAAATATACAAACAGTTCATACAACTCAATATCTAAAACACAAACAACCCAATCAAAAAATGGGCAGAAGACCTAAATAGACATTTCTCCAAAGAAGACATACAGATGGCCAACAGGTGCGTGAAAAGATGCTGAGCATCGCTAATTATTAGAGAAATGCAAATCAAAACCACAACGAAGTATCACCTCACACTGGTGAGAATGGCTGTCATCAAAATTTCTGCAAAAAATAAATGCCCCAGAGGGTGTGGAGAAAAGGGAATCCTATTACACTCTTCGTTGGTGGGAATGTAAGTTGGTGAAGCCACTATAGAAAGCAGTACGAGTCCCTTAAAAAAGTAAAAATAGAGTTAACCTATTATCCAGCAATCCCACTCCTAGGCATATATCCAGAAAAAATGAAAATTCTAATTTGAAAAGATACATGCACCTCGATGTTCACAACAGCACTATTTACAATAACCAAGATATGGAAACAACCCAAATATCCATCAACATATGATTGGTTTGATTTAAGAAGATGGGGAGTATAATATATATATTACTCAGCCATAACAAAGAATGAAATATCACCCACTTGCAGCAACATGGATGAGCCTAGAGAATATCATACGAAGTGAGGTAAGTCAGACAAAGACAAAATATTATATGATATCACTTACATGTGGAATCTAAAAAATAATACAAATGAATCTATATAAAGAAACAGACTCACAGACATAGAAAACAAATTTATGGTTACCAAAGGTGAAAGGGAGGGTGGAGGGATAAATTAGGAGTATGGGATTAACAGATGAAAACTACTATACATAAAATAGATAAGCAACAAGAATTTACTGTATAACACAGGGAATAATATTCAATATCTTGTAATTACCTATAATGAAAAATGATCCAAAAAATATATATATATATAACTGAATCATTTGCTGTACACCTGAAACTAACACAGTATTATAATAAACTATACTTCAACAAAAATCAACCAGTCAATCTTCTTGCTCTTCCATGTCTGTTATGACTGTCTTTTTATGATTAAATAACATTTTTTCCTACCTCACTGCCTCTCATTATTTGACTTTTTTGTTTAACTTTGGTGATTTTTCTCCTTTGATCTAGGTTTGACTTTGGTAATCTTATTGTTCCCTTTGCTTTAAATAGTCACCTATTAAACATCTCTAAGTGAAGACGAAGTACTTAGGCCATCTATGCAATTGTTTTTTCTCTGCTTTACAAAAGTCTAGTTGATGCAAATATTGACCCAAATTTTGAAAAATAATTTTTTTTATAGGCCCACAGTCCTAATTACAACTTTTGTCACCTGGATCCTGAATCCTCCCAACCCACCTCTGTCCTGAACTGTGATGATGATGGTGATGATGATGATGATGATTTATGACAATATGTATCTAGGACTTACTATGTGCCAGACACTGTTCTAAGTGCTGTATACATCTTAATCCATTTAATTGTCACAAAACTATTTGAAAGTAGATAGATTAGTATCTCATTCCTCATTTCATAGATGAGGAATCTAAAGCCGAAGAGGCTTAGAAAGCTGGACAAGACTATGACAATATTAAAGTCTGAAACAACTTTAGACCTCTTGTTTTAGCCACTCATTAATCCAGTTATGGAGTTCCTGAAGAATTTATCCACACTAATTAGGAAACAATGTAGACTTTTCTGACAATCTTGACAGGGAGACAGAGAAGGGCTTACACTATGCACCAATAGTAAAAAAAAAAAAAAAAAAAAAAATCTAAAAACACAAATTGCATATTTTATTCTCTGAAATTCCTTCTCAGCAATGCCATCCCCTATAGGACATTTCTGTGTGTTGGCCTCACTCCCATGCAGCTATCCTCTGGCAACTGTCTGCAGCTACTGAGTTTCCCTGAAAACTTCTGGTTCTCGTTCCTCAACTGTACAGAACACATTCAGGTCCTTTCATCCTTTACTCCCCCACTGTCCTACAAAACCATCCAAGTATTCAGCTACAACCTGCCATCCCCAGGATAAACTCCACATCCTCAGAAAGCAATAAGAGTATATAGTGATGAAACATTGTGATTCTATTAGAACTTGTTTCTATTAGTTACATAGCCTTTGTAATTATCATTTTAATGGCTCATTAAATCATCTCCTGGCTGATGTTCCATAATTAATAAACTACTCTTTTATTATTGAATATTTCGGTGATTTTTAGTGTTTTGTTGTTGTTTTGTTTTATAAACAGCCACAATAAACATTTTTATTCATTTGTACTTAGCACCTGTTGAATTATTTCTTTAGGATAAATTCCCAGAAGAGAGATTACTGGGTCAAAGGATAGGATTATCTTTATGTTGCATTATTTTCCAAATAGGTTGTATCAGTTAACAGAGCTGTCAGTTGTGTATACGTTAAAAGTCATAGGAAAACTTTGTCAACATTTTTGCTATTTTCCTACTATGCAGAAGGATGAAAATACTTTCCTCATATGTTTGTTTTCTATTTGTATTTTCTCTAGTGTGATTGCTTTGTCCACATTCTTGGATCATTGTCTACATGGTGAATATTTTTCTTTGTTTCCTTTTTATTTTTATTTATTTTTTTGAATTTTAAATTTTTATTTATTTTTTTATACAGCAGGTTCATATTAGTTATCCATTTTATACATAGTGTATATGTCAATCCCAATCTCTGAATTTGTTTCCTTTTTAGATTTGAATACCATTTGCACTCAAAGCCCACTAAATTTTTGTCTGCTATACTTGTAGCAAGTAATTTAACTTTTTTTATTTTTCATTTTAGCAAAGTCTTATATTCCAAGGCTATTTTAAATATACTTTGGTCTTTCCCTAGGTGATTGCTCTTTTTGCTTCAAAGGCGAGAAATCCATCTTTTCCAGAGATCAGATAACAATTTTATTCTCCCCTTTAAAGCAATAGTTTTGTTTTTCTATCATAGATTTGGAATATATTTTGGAGTCTAATCTGATATTCATTGTTGAAATAGGATTTTGTTTTTCCAAATTCTCAAAAACACTGTTTTGTCAAGGGCAAATTTTATTTTCATGACAGGAGTTACTTGAAGGATTTGGTGATCAGAAGAGTCTGAATATTGGTTTCTGTGCAGGATGAGGCCAAGAAGAGAGGAGTGGTGAAAGGAAGAGCACAAAAGTGGCTACTGGAAATATGGAAGGCAAAGTATCTATTTTACAGTATAGGCTTTGGCAGTCCCTGTGCTGGAATTTTCAATCAGGCATGAGACCTTGTATTACTCCCTGTGGTGTAAGAACAAGATTGATGGGTTAAACTGCTTCGAGGTAGCTTAGAACAGTAGCCTAAGGACCTATCTTTTACTCCAGTATGAAGATTTTTGGAATAAATTTTTTTTAAAAAAAGAAATTAAGGGCTTCCCTGGTGGCACAGTGGTTGAGAGTCTGCCTGCCAATGCAGGGGACACGGGTTCGTGCCCTGGTCCGGGAAGATCCCATATGCCGCGGAGCAGCTGGGCCCATGAGCCATGGCCGTGGAGCCTGTGCATCCATAGCCTGTGCTCCGCAACGGGAGAGGCCACAGCAGTGAGAGGCCCGCATACCGCAAAAAAAAAAAAAAAAAAAAAAGAAAAGATAAATAGCTTAGAATCAGTAATGTGAAAATGAAAGAATTAAGTGGAACAAAACAAGAAACCCAAATGCCATCTCTGAGTAATGAGGAGGACCTTAAAATTTAGGCATCCCTTTAATTCATCTAGGAAATTCTACATGTTTCCCAGTAAGGCAAGTACCGTTTCCACGTGTGGCTTCAGGAAGGGAGGCAGACGTATATCAGACCATGGACAGCAACACTGATGCATGAAGAAGCAGTAAACAGTGGTGCTTCCAATGGGCAGTTCCTTCCAGGGATCAGTCAGTCCCAAAGCCTCCCCAACATAGGATTATGTGTTTGACGGTAATCACAAAAACATGCTGCTACCTGTTCTGCAGCCCTGTTTCAGAAGCTCATTCTTTATAATTTCCAGGCTGTGAAATTATCCATCTAAATTTTCTTCACACAAATGCTGCTTGATGAAAAAAAGTACAGTGCAGATTATGTCCCTTAATGTTATTGCTAATCTGTAATAATCGTGGGTGATGATTGCTCTTTATGTTATTCAAATTCAAGGTAAAAATGGATTTTTGTGTATGTGTGTGTGTGTTTGGTGTGTGTGTGATTTTGATTTGGAAGGAGAAAAAAAAGAAATGGGACAGCTGAGTCAGAGTGCTAGACTGAAGAAATGGATTAGCACTGATTATTTCTGATTATTTCAATCCTCTACATGAGGTAAAAGCATTAGAAAACCATGTGATTTTTATATTTTAATATTTGATTTCTGAATCACTGCAAGTGATAAGTAATAGAAATGTGCAGCAGCAGACGTTATTTTAGGTTCTGTTTATGAAGCGGAGACAATTCCAAAGAGTACAGGGATTACTGACATAAAAGCAAATGTTAAGTTCCAGATTCTCCTTCAGGTCTCTACCTCCCAGGTAGTAGAAACAGAATTATCATCTTCAGACATTTCCAACCATTATCTCTGTTTCCAAAACTTGACTATGCCCACCCAATTCCCCGCCCACTTCTGTTTCTGTTAACTCGGATGCTAATTATAAAATTCATGTGGATAGTTGAGATATAAACAATGGATTAATGGTTTGTGGACCAAGAATTGTCACTGTTTTTTGCTGTTGGCAGTAAGGCAACACCTGGGAACCAGGAATGGGAAGGATTTCTTATCTGAAAATTTTACTCTGGAGTCCATATATACTAAATCTCTCTCTCTATCATAGCTACCCAAGTGTGGCTCATGCCAGCAGCCATTTAAAAGTGGCATTTGCTTTGTAAAAAATAAGGGAGAAAGTCCATGTAGAATAGATGCAGTAATTTTTTTTTGGTATTTTATTTTGATGTATTCATTTATTTAGTGTCTCAGTTGAACTCAGATAAAATCTTTATTCTTCTGTCTTTTACAAGCTTTGATCTTTTTTTCCCTTAAATTTAGTCTTTTTGGTCACTGTTTTTTTGTTTTTGTTTTTGTTTTTAACCAAAACTGGCTTTTCTTTCTGTCTCTATAACTATTGGTTTTATATTATGACTATTTCCCTTTAAGCCATTTAAAAAGAGCATTTCATCTAGGAGATTCTATATGCTTCCTGTTAAGGCAGATTTCAGTCTCCATATGTGCCTCCAAGAGTACATAAATATATGTCTACATACTTGACAAAAGTGGTAAATAAAGGAACAGGAGAAAGAACAGCTTCTAGAAGGCACTTCCTCTCAGGAGTTGGTCTCAAAGTCCCCCTGTAAAGGACTGCATGTGTTCCTGGTGATCATAAACATG
This sequence comes from Mesoplodon mirus, assembly GCF_964341445.2. NCBI lineage: Eukaryota > Metazoa > Chordata > Mammalia > Artiodactyla > Ziphiidae > Mesoplodon > Mesoplodon mirus. The sequence continues at coordinate 99,384,953 of NC_138979.1, read as the reverse complement.
GGCTTTGCTTGACTATATTCCCTGACACATCTTGACTGAGTAGCTGTCCTATTCTGGGCACACAGCTTGCCTGTCTTTAGCATATATGACTATACCTCCCTATCTCTTTTTTATTTTTTTAAACATCTTTATTGGAGTATAATTGCTTTACAATGGTGTATTAGTTTCTGCTTTATAACAAAGTGAATCAGCTATACATATACATATATCCCCATATCTCCTCCCACTTGCATCTCCCTCCCACCCTCCCTATCCCACACCTCTAGGTGGTCACAAAGCACCGAGCTGATCTCCCTGTGCTATGCGACTGCTTCCCACTAGCTAAAGATGCAGACATAGAGAATGGACTTGAGGACACGGGGAGCGGGAAGGGTAAGCTGGGACGAAGTGAGAGAGTGGCATGGACTTACATAACTATCTCTTTCTTAGGGTATTTTTCAGTTTCTGGTTGTAGGCTACTCACTGCTGTCTCATTACATGTTGCAGAACTGAGCTCGATGAATTCATGTTCTCACTGCCATTAAAGCTCCTGACTGATTACCTGTGGTATAGACTTCCCCGAAGAGGTGGTCTTAAATAACTAAAATCCACCACAAGGAGAAAAAAAACTTCAAAACCCTTTAATACTCATACTTCTTTTCTCTAACCTCTGTCACACCATCCAATGAATTCAGAGTGAAGGAAATACTGAAAATGCAGATACTTTGCTTGGATTCTATCTTCCTAGATCCCAATTCTAGATATTTCTGATCTTGGGTTTCTTAGAAGTGCTGGGATTCATGAGACCATTGTCTCTCAGAGAGAAATCATAGAATAAAGCTCTCTGGTTCAGTGGAGTGCAACAAAGACAGTGTATATTGGGGTTAGCCAGGAAGTTATATATTATAGAAATCCACAAATCCAGCTAATTACCAGGTGCCAAACTACCTTTGCAGTGCTATCGTTGTAAGGACATTAAAACCAAAACTTCAGCTGGCATGAGGCATTTATAGCTCATCTGGGCCAATGGATGGTATATGTGTGTGTGTGACAGAGAGAGACAGAGACAGAGAGAGGAAGGGAGAGAGGGAAAGAGAGAGAGAGAGCATTAGTGAGAACAGGTGGAATTTCAAAGGCAAAGTAAGTGTATTTATAAAACGGGAGACATAAATAGAATTGGGTCAGTGTTTCCATCTCTTTACCAGTGGTACATGTCTGTCGAAATGTATTTTCTTAAGGTTCTCAATTTTCCTTAATTCACATGACTTACACAGACCTTAAAATGGATAACTATGGATCATAATGAGAGACAGAAGGAGAGTCAGACAGGGAAGCAGCTGGAGATGAGAAGTGATGGAAGGGCACCAATTCTCAAAGTGCTGAGGCATTTTAATCACCTCAGACTTGCCCTCAAGTGCTAGCACCTTCGGAGACTAATAACTGTGATCCTTAGCAAAAGAAAATTGGGCTTGTGACATCTTGAATAGGGAAAAAATGACACTTCTTGTTTTTAGGTACAAATGAGACACTTAGGCAGTCTAGAGCAAGATAGCCCTGTAGGAATTTCCTCAGGGGGTAGGTAATAGATCAATTTACTTTATCACTGACTAGGTCCTAAAACTAGTCTCCTTTTGCCACATAAAGAACTCAGGAGGAGAGCAGTGCCTGAATATACCATTTGGGATAACTGAAATTGAAGTTTTCTAGCTAAAAATCATTTAATAAGATTTCCTCATAGCCCTTTTAAATTTCAAATGTTAAAAGGAAGGAAAAAGAAAGGTACATTTGGTAATTCAGTGATCCCATGTCATCTAAAACATTCACTTTTCATATATGACCAAAGCCATAGATTCTACCATTTTTTGTTCTCCCCATGTGAAATGGAAAATCAGAGTTCAGCAGCCTTTTGGGCTATCCATTTTCTTTCTCTGTTCTTAATCATCATGCTGAGTAACTGCCTGCTTAGAGGATGAATCACTTTGGCAATTGAGGTAAGTGCACATGTGAATGTTGTAAATTTACATGATTCTTCCAGGAAACCTAATACTAAAGCATACTTAATCTCAATTTAATAACATGAGATTTTTCTTTACTCTGTAACTTAGAACCTGGTGTGCTAATTTCACCTGATCAAACAATTTCATGGATGAAATGAGTGTGCATGTAATACTGTTTAATTGCTCCAGGTGTGTGTGAGAAAGAGAAAAAGAGAGAGAGGGAGAGTGTGAGTGTGTGTGTATGATGCAAAGTGAATGACTAAAAATACACAGTAATTCTGGATAGCAGGCCAAAAGAGCTAACCGAAAGCCCTTCATATGGGAGACACAAGGAATGGAGTGCCTAGGAGTTAACTAGAAGATACATGAAATAATAAAGGACAGAGATATTCGGCCTGGTACTATTTCTCTGTTTCCACAATCTAATAATAACTATCGATTTCAATATAGCAAGCTTTCTGGGAGCAGCTCTCCTAAGACGAATGCTGTTGAGCAGACACTCTCGGTACAACCCTCACCCCCACCCCATTCATTTTACTGCTGGGACAGGTTTTGCTGCTAACCGATCACACCTGCAACTTTCTCCAGAAGATCGTCCTTGGGTAATGGGCTCTGCTTTACCCAGAGGCAGCATGGAACCAATGAATGACTGAGTGCCATGAGTATGTGAGTTGGTGGGAGGTGGTGGCAATAAAAGCTCCACCATCTTGTTGCCAAAAGGCAGGCAGACAGTGCAAACATTTATGTGGTATCAGGCTGAAGCTAGATGTCATCTGAAATCATGTGTTTACTTAGTTTCTCCCTGCCCTATCCTAATTTCCTCACTTCCTTTGAGGTTCCTCCTAAGAGCACCCTCTAAATAAGTCATTTACGTAAGAATCATGTCTCAGGCTCTGCTTCTAAGGGAGGCAGACCTAAGACAGTTACAAATGATGTTCAAAAATGTTCCTAGGGCTTCCCTGGTGGCGCAGTGGTTGAGAGTCCGCCTGCCTTTGCAGGGTACACAGGTTCCTGCCCCAGTCCGGGAAGATTCCACATGCCGCGGAGTGGCTGGGCCCGTGAGCCATGGCCGCTGAGCCTGCACATCCGGAGTCTGTGCTCTGCAACGACGGAAGAGGCCACAACAGTGAGAGGCCCGTGTACCACAAAAAAAAAAAAAAAAAAGTTCCTAAATGCCATGTTCCTAAATCCCATTTCATGTTCTAAATGTGGACTTTCATCAGTCATTGAACAAGCATATAATAATCTTATCCAGGTGCTTCCAGACAGCAAACTTGGATATTAATACTACTTTTCTTGGTAGAGCAGTTTTTGCAATTATTTGAATACTGTATTGCTCTTCACCCATACAATCTTATGAGAATAGGAAATTGAAAATTAAAATGCACATACTAAAGACAGGGAATGCAGTTCTAGAACAAAAAAAAAATGGAAGCAAAGATGAAAATCATTAGAGCTGTACTGAAATGGTGAGTCTTTAGCCTCATTCAGACTAAATCAACATAAGGTAGCAATATGTGATTGATTGTGAAGGAAACAGACAAAATTAAAAAACATTTACAGAAGGCTGGGTGTACAGCATTGGGTATTTTGTCTAAAGGAGAAAAGGATTATAGTAAGTCTTTTCTTAAACCTTTTTAAAAAATTTTTGTGTTTGTTCTAAGAGTACATTATATATATGAATGCAGATAACTGCATAGGAATAGGCAATTAAATTTTAAGAATGGGAAGGCAAGAAATCCAGTGGAAAGGGAAGGGGAATGAAGAATGTGGCAGACCTGGATGCACCACCCAGATCTCCCTTCAAGTACCTGCTACAGGGCATATTGGCAGGTAGCCTCTCTCTGCCCCACCTTTGGCTCTACCTTAGAATTTGTGCTTAGGGCACGCCCCCACTGGGCTGTTCCCTGTTAGAGACTGAGCACAGCAGAGGCACCAGGGTTGGGTCATTTCTTCCCAATGCAGGGCTCCTTTAACAGACAACCCTTGATCTAGGGATTCCCATCAGCCTGGCTGAGGCTTTCTCAGGAAAGCATTGCAGTTGGAAGCTCCTCCTACCCAATTTTTTTTTCCTTTCCTCTCTCCTTTCACAAATGTCAAACCTGATCATATTTTGAAGGTTCTCTCAGCCTTCTCATGCTCCTTCCTTCTTTATCCTTTACAGTCTCTTCCAATAAGTTTCTCATGCATCTAATCTTTCTTGACAAATTCTTCTCCAAAACCCCAAACTGATACAAAGAGGTGTAATTTAGGAATAAAAATATGCATTATTCATTCACTGAGTCCTCTCAAAGAAATGCTTCCAAAGTACTTATGCACAGTGTAGATGGTGGGCTTTGTAGTTTTCTGCCATCAAACTATAAAGCTAACAAATTTAAGCAAATAGGACCACCTGAAAAATGTCTTAATTGGCTATCTGGTGTACATCTTCACAACCAGCTTAAATTTTAGAACACAAAAGCCAGCCTTCAAGAATCGGCAAAATCCAGAACACTGACAACACTAAATGCTGTGGAGCAACAGGAATTCTCATTCATTGCTGATGGGAATGCAAAATGGTAAGATTCAGCTGTTCCCTGGTATTTATCCAAAGGAGTTGAAAACTCATGTCCACAGAAAGGCCTACACATGGATGTTTCTATCACCTTTATTTCTAATTGCCAAATTTGGAAGCAATCAAGATGTCCTACAGTAGGTGAATGAGTAAATATAATGTGGTACATCCAGACAATGGGATATTATTCAGCACTGTAAGAAATGAGCTATCAAGCCAGGAAAAGGCATATAAATGCTGTTATATTACTAAGTAAAAGAAACCCATCTGAAAAGGCTACATACAGTGTGACTCCAGCCATATGACATTCTGGAAAAGGCAAAACTATGGAGACAATAGAAAGATCAGTGGTTGCCAGGGCTTAGGAAGAAAAAGGGATGAACAGGCAGTTCACAGAGGATTTTAGGGCAGTGAAACTACTCTTTTATGATACTATAATGGTGAATATGTGTCATTATAAATTTGTCCAAACTCATAGAATGTACAATACCAGAAGTGAACTGCAACATGAACTAGGGACTTTAGGTAATTATGCGGGGTCAGTGTAGATCTATTAATTCTAACAAATGTACCACTTTGATTGGGATGTTGATAATGGGGGAGGTTATGCATGTGTATGGGCAGGGGTTATAAAAAGAACTCTCTGAACTTTCCACTCAATTATCCTGTGAACCTAAAACTACTCCAAAAAATAAATTCTATTAAAACTGGGAAGGAAAAAAAAAAATTCAGGCCTCAGACCACAAAAGAAAGAGCCCTAAGGTGGTAAGAACTAATATTTGAATTCCATGTGCTTTGGGCAATCCATTTTATGCCACTGGGCTTGAGTTTTCTTAATTATAAAATCAGATATAACAGTGTTTATACTGCAAATATATTGTAAAGATAAAATAAAAAGACTTAGTGTATGAGGAAACACCTAATAAAGAATCAATAAATGATAATTTTCCCCTAGCTAAACACCTGACTACCCAACCTTAACAACAGAAAATCTGAAGGTCATTGTATGTACTTCAAAATTAATGGATGTAGGAGAATAGGAGGAAAAAAAGGAAAAGAAAGAGAGAAAGAGAGTGAGAGAAAAAAATAAAGACATATGATGGAATGAATTGGGAGATTGGGATTGACATATATACACTAATATGTATAAAATAGATAACTAATAAGAACCTGCTGTATTAAAAAAAAAAGAAAGACGTGAACATAGAGAAAAAATATTTTCCTGTGTTACCACAGGCAATGATTTTCTCCCCCATCTCTGAATCCAAGTGATCAGGCTGCAAAAGTGAATATATATTTTGTGTTTTCTTTCTAATTTTCAGACTGGGAAAGATGAGAGATTACAAAAAGAAAAATTTCTTCCTTAAGCTAAGCTATAAATGAAAAAGCAGGAATGATAAGTTCTAATACTAATCCTTCCATAGATTTATCACATTTCCTTAAGGTATTGAAACCCCTAAATCTGGCAGAGAAGTTCAATGATTCGTTGTGACATTCTGGGCTTAAATATTTTAAAAGGCAATGGTCCATGTAGCAGAGCCTCAGGGAAATGTGGAGACCTCACAGAGGAGATTGGAAGTCCTTAAGGCAGGGCCACAGAGAAGGAAATTAAAAAGGAGGTGGAAGCTTTTAGAAAAATAGATTAGAGGGTAAGAAACGAAAGACTTTCGAGGGCAATGGTAATAAACAGTGTAGGGCACCAGATCTTGCCTCTCCAGCTGAAGTTTCATTACCCAATTGCTGAGAGTGGTGGTGGCCCACAACTCTTAGCTGAGAGCCGCTCCACCCAAGATCAGGCCTCCTCTCTAAGAGTCAATACAGGATACCAAATGCCCGCCTAACTTGACTTCACCTGGGGTGAATCTGAAGGGCTAACCCAGCTTCAGAGCTCTCCCAGGGATTGTTGAGGTCTTGGTCATAACTGCATTGCAGTTCAACCTCTCCTTCTGCTTATTCCTACTTCCGTACGCCCACAGAGGTGTTGATCTTAAGAATGTTTCCCAATAAACTTGCTGCATGCAAATCTCTGTCTTACTCCCTGCTTCCAGGAAACCTGACATGAAACATTAACTGTGTCGAAAAGCATCAAAAGATGGAATGAATGAATTCAATTGATTGTCACATCATGACAGGCTCCAAGAATATGTGTAAGAGAAAATAGGTTTAATCAGATTTACTGCAGCAGAAGACCAGCAGCCACTAGTGCATTAGTAGTTGAGCCCCTATAAGGATGCATATTTTAATTTGAAGCAGATATACATCCTGGGGCCTATATAAAAATTTTTACCTTTATTCAGATCAATGGCGCTGAATAAAGAACTTGCCATAGTATTGAAAATGAATATAAACAACATAATTTAATGAAAAAAATCACCAAATAAACTGGATAACAATATAAAAATATACTTAAGAGAAAGGTTGAGTCCTAGACCCTGTCATGAAAGGCAGACTCAATGCTTATTGGCCAGTCAAAATGGGACAAAATTACCCTGGACAATTGGAAGCCACTGGAATAAACAATTCCTGTTCGTTTATAAGCACTGTGTTTATTCCAGTGTCTTCCAATGGTCCAGGGTCATTTTTCTAATTTATAAGTTTGCACACTATCTAGCAACAACTCAGTTTTCTGGGTTGCAGATGCAGCATTTATATTCTTCCTTCCCTATGTTATAGTATTTTAAAACTTCATTTAATTCCCCCAGCTGATCCTTCTTCCTGCTCCTCTATTAAAAACAATTAGAACAACATTTAACCTTAACCACCCTTAGCCAATTTCTGCTGACAATTTCTATTTTTCCTTCAGTTATATAGAGCATGCTTAAAATAAGGATATAGAATGCCCCTTCAGATTTGATCCTCTATGTTCATCTTCTATTCTTTATTAAAGTTTGTTAATACTTTAATTCTAATGGAATTCCCATACTGTGATAAGATAGCAGGGGCCTAAAGCAATGAAAGTGTGGTATGTTAAAGACTTACTGCCTTCTCTCCAAGAAAATCATAATAATTAGTAAATCATGAATAAAACTATGCACGACAACATCAGATGTGATACTCTATATTCTATGCTTTTGAAAATTTCAACTTTGAAATTTCAATTTTACCAGTCTCAGCACAGATCTTGGGTCTGTCATAGGCTTCAGCTGACAATTATTATTTCTCCATTTCTCTCATATTAGGCTAATGTCCCTCCTACTTTCAGAATGGTCCTTTGGCTGATTGATGTCATTTCATAACATTCGAAAACAAAAGAGATATCTGTTGAGTATCCTTTTTCCTAGACTTCAAACTCATCAAAAATAGCACAAGTAAGCAAAATGATGTTCAAGGGAGTGGAAGGAGGAGGGGTTGGAGAAGGCGATGAAACCAATGATAAAATTAATTATGTCATTGTATGTCATCAATTTTTAAATGCAATTTTTACCACATATAACATACATTCATATTATGTATTTGAGTCCAAAATATGGACTATGAGGGTATCTTGTATACAACTTTTCTTCCAAAAGGAGTGTTGCTGGCAGTAAGTAAAAGAAATTTTGAAAAGATGCATAAATTTTAGGGATTAGTGGCCCCTCTCTGCAATAACGGCCATAAGAGCAAATGTCTATCCCTTGTCACCCATAGCTAGTCTATCAGCTTCTTAAAAGTGTCTTGTACATTTTCAGACACAGAAGACCTTCTTTAACAAGGAGAAGCAACATCAGGAAGTGAATTTGGCCTATGGGAGAGATGTGGCCTTGTTTGCTTGGACAAATGCAGCATGTGCTTATATTTATTGGGTACTTTTATGTGTATTAATTCATTTGATCCTCCTAACCACCCTATAAGGAATGTACCATTATTTCCTTTTTATATAAAAGAGGAATCAGATACTTGGAGGTATAACATAACCTGCCCAAAGTCACAGAGTTGTTAATTGTCAGGTCTGACATTTACACTCAGGCTGTCCGACTCTAGAGCCCCTTCTTTAAAAATAATATACTGCAAAGGCAAAGGTGGGAGAAGAGCAAAAACACAGGCCGTATCAAACAGAAGGTCAGGGGGCAGCCAGCACATTCACTAACCTGAGTTCTCATTTGTAATAGGGGAAAAATCAATAGATATTGCTTTATTATCTAGTCTCTTTTAGCCCCCAAAGGTTGTAAGCTGAATTAAACAGGAAATCATATTTAGCTGTTACCTTCACAGAGCTTGGAACATGAGAAATACTCAATACACATATATCTGATGAATGAATAAACTGGATAAAAGAGAAATACTAGTATAAAATCCTGAAATTTTATCCTTTGCCTCCTATTCTTATAATTTTGTATATAACATTCCCCCTATTTTGTCAGAAGTATGTATTATCTCAGGAACAATTCTGATTATAAACATGAATGCCAAAAGGAGTCGATGTTCATCTTAAGACTTCCAAATAAGGCCCCTGAAACCCAAAATTAAAATATGAGCCTTGAGAGAAAAGTATTTTTTGAGGCTTGAAAGATAAAGTCCTAGCATAATCGATTTTCCTATAACACTGAGAGCCCTTTCAAGGTTGAGTTGTGTGGAAAATCTTCTGAACTTGAATAAGACAGAAAAAGAAGAAAGCAAGAATATAAAAGGAGGTTAACATATATAGAGGGTAGACTAAAGAGTTTCAATAAACGTATAATTAAAATCCCAGCCTAAAATAATGAAAAAGAAAGGAAGGAAGGGAGGGAGTGAAGGAGGAAGAGAGGGAGGGAGGAAGGAAGGAACACGATATTCAAAGATATGATGGCTGAGATGTTTCCTGTACAGATCAGAAACACCAATACTTACATACAAGACAAAAAAAAAATCCCAACTATGCTAAACTAAAAAAGAAGCCTCACTTAGATACATAATAGAGAAACTAAAGAACATCAAACACAGATGGGAAAATCCTACAAGCAGCCAATATGAAAATATCAGTTATCTCTAGAGGAAAACTATTAAACTGACAGCTGATATCACCACAGCAACATTGGAAACGAGGAAAAAAAAAGGAATGACATTTTCAATATGTTAAGAGAAAATAACTGTCAAGTTAGAATTCTAAATTCACCAAACTAATTTTCGACAAGAAGGCCAAAATTGCATTTTTTTTCTACCAGCAAACATACACCGTAATACAATCTGGGGAGCCAAGAAAACGGTAAACAAGTGGATCAGTCTAAACACACCAGAATAGTATAAAACAATCACAGTTTGAGATCCTTAATGTCAATCTGAAGCTTCAAAATCATGTTTTAAACTCATTTGGTCTTGTCATAGGTGTATTAGTTTCCCATTACCACAGATTTAGTGGCTTAAAACAACACAAATTTATTATATTGCAGTTCTGTTGGTCTTGGGCTAAAATCAGAGTGTGGGCAGGTCTGTGTTCCTGCTGGAAGCTCTAGGGCAGCTCTAGCGAATAATTCATTTCCTTGCTTTTTCTATCTAGAAGCCCTCTTGAGGTCTAGGGCTCACCTACCTTCCTTGGCTTCTGGTATCTTCATTCCTGCACTCAAAACCAGCAAGGTTGGGCTTCCCTCGTGGTGCAGTGGTTGAGAGTCCGCCTGCCGATGCCGGGGACACGGGTTCATGCCCAGGTCTGGGAAGGTCCCACATGCCGCGGAGCAGCTGGGCCCGTGAGCCATGGCCGCTGAGCCTACGCGTCTGGAGCCTGTGCTCCGCAACAGGAGAGGCCACAACAGTGAGAGGCCCGTGTAAAAAAAAAAAAAAAAAAAACCAGCAAGAGTGGCATGAGCTTTTCTCACACCATCTTGCTGGTTCTCCCTCTTCTGCCTCCCTCTTCCACTTATAAGGGCTCTTGTGATTACATTGGGCCCAGCTGGATAATCCAGAATAATCTTCCCATTTTAAGGTCAGCTGATTAGCAAGATTAATTCCATCTGCAACCTGAATTCCTCTTTGCCATGTAAAATATATTCACAGGTTCTAGGGATTAGGACGTGAACTTCCTTAGGGGACCATTATTATGCCACTACATTAGGCTTCTAATTATCTTTGCCAGTTTTTAGTATACAGTAAACCATGTCTGATCATGTAGAATTTACATATTAAGGTAAACTGCTTATAAACTAATTTTTAAAATCACAGAAGCACTACTGACACAGTAATCAATACACAGAAAAGCAGACTAACAGGTTTGGAGATTGTTTGGTAGTTTCTTATAAACATAAAAATATATCTACTCTGTGACCCAGTAATTCCGGTCCTAGGTACTTCCCCAAGAGAAATGAAAATATATCTTCACAGAAAGACTTGTACATGAATGTTCACAGCAGCCTTATTTATAATAGCCAAAAGCTGGAAACAACCCAAATGTTTGTGAACAGAAATATAGACAAATCGTGGTTATACTCAGATAAAGGAATAAATTACTCATGTACCCAACAATATGGATGAATCACAAAATCATTATGTTGAATGAAAGAAGCCACATACTTAGACCCAAAGGAATCCATACTATAGGATTCATTTACATGAAATCCTAGAACAGGTGTAATAACACATAATAGAAGTCAGAAGGTGTCAGTCCTAGGGCAAAGTGGGAAAGTGACTGAAAAGGGGCAAGGGGGAACTTTTTTGAGTGTCTGGGTGGTGGTTACACAGGCATATACAATTATCATAACTCACTGAACTTAAGAACTGTGCAACTCCAATAACTTATCAAAGCTCCCTGGTAATGCTTCAGATATCATCTAAGTAACTTCAAACTCCACCTGTCTGGTGCTGGTGGCGTTTAGTTCCTTTGCTGTTAAGTTTATTCTCAGACATTTTCACTCTTGTTAAAATTACTTTTAGGGCATCATTAAAAAGCTTCATTTATTTTTGGATCTAATTAAAGTAACCAAACACATATATTGTCCAAATTTAAACATTTTCCCATAAGCATAACTGTTTCCTGGGTACACATATGCTTGCCTTTCTCTCATGGGCTGATGTCTTATGTATTTCTTTTCCAAATTTATAATCTACAATGACTACATTCAACACCATAAGAGAGGAGTACATTATTGCAGGCTCATTACCTTTGAAAAGGTATGTAGCTATTTCTCATTAATTAGAATGAAGTAAGATCGAATAATAGTAGCCCAATTCATGATAATTTCTGGTCTTGTAATTGATATCATCAAACAAATGAATTCAAGAACAATCAATATTTCCAATTAGACTTTATTCAGTCTTATTTACATTCAATTTTCCCTTATAAAATTTTAAATTCAATTTTTATTTATTGAAAGTATATCTGTAAGTCCACACTAATTAGATCTGAAGTACAAAATTTAATTATATAAAGTAGGTCAGGTTAAACTCATCTGTCAAACTTCAAGTTATAAGTAAGTTTCAGATATTTTTTTGTCATACACTTGCACTTTTGCATCCAAATCCTTTGTATAAGTGACTTTTAATAAACTAAGTGCCTTAAATGTCACATTTTCTTAACCTTATCAATACCTGGAACACAATACCTGGAACACATCTCACTTATTTTGTCTATAACTAAGGGTGACATGCTACCTTAATTATCTCTCCTAATGGTAAGAATATCCTTTCCAAGTAAAAAAAATTCCAAATAAATGCTAATTTTTCCAACTTTAACTTATTTTTCTATTTCATTTCATTTTTCAGAACATTTAATATTATCTGGAGTCATATATCTGTTTTTGTTGCTTCAGGTCCATGACAAAACTTGTCTTAAAATGACATATACTTGTATGTGGCTATACTATCTTTCCACATAAAACATACTTTGTACACAGTAAGAGTTCAATGATGTTTGCTGAATTGAGCTGCTTTCACATTACTACCCACACACGTATATATCCTAGATGATATTGAATTCAAAAAGATTAAAAAGTCTTCTTCAGATTGAGGGATTACTTATTTGCCAGAGGAAGGATTCTGAGTCTCCCAGAGAAATATGAACTTACAAGTCCGTTTTCTTTGCTACCCAATATGGTATTTTCTACAATATTTTCTAGATCTGTACAAATCTTGGTCAGTAGACTTAGACTCAACTATTATTAGGAAGGATTCATCCTCTGTCTGGGGAAAATCACTTTATATTTGTATATAATAGGAAAGCTTTTCTAGCTGATTGAACTGTTAGCACAAGTTTCTACAGTATTCAAAAAAGTTAAAAAAAAATTACCTCATGGACACTATATGTTCTACTTTGTTAATTAACTTTCTTTTAAGTCATACTTAACTCCTTTCTATCATTGTGAATATTTATTTAATTTTATTTAAATAAATTTGATTTATTTACTCCTAAAGAAATTCAATCTTAATTCCTTTAGTTATCCTGTCACTACTGAGAATCAAACTAGTTTTAATTATACTCTCTGTTCAAGGGCCATACCACCTTGACTTAATGTTTGCATATGTCTTTATCCCTGCCCTGGAAATAGTTTCATTTGCACCATCTTTCTAGATTCCACATATATACATTAATATATGATATTTGTTTTTCTCTTTCTGATTTACTTCACTCTGTATGATAGCCTGTAGGTCCATCCATATCTCTACAAATGCCCTAATTTCATTCCTTTTTATGGTTGAGTAATATTCCATTGTATATTACCATGTGTAAAATAGATAGCTGGTGGGAACCTGCTATAAAGCACAGGAAGCTCAGCTCGGTGCTCTGTGATGACCTAGATGGGTGGGACAGGAAGCGGTGGGAGGGAGGTCCAAGAGGGAGGGGATATATGTATACATATAGCTGATTCACTTCATTGTGCAGTGGAAACTAACACAACATTGTAAAGCAATTATACTCCAATAAAAAAATGTTTGCATGCAAAAACAAAAGTGCAAAAACACTTGTTATACCTTGTCTTCTTGACAATGGACATTCTGACATGTGTGAGATGATATCTCATTGTGGTTTTGATTTGTATTTCCCTGATGATTAGTGATATTGAGTACCTTTTCATGTACCTGTTGGTAATTTGTATGTCTTCTTTGGAAAAAAATCTGTTCAGGTCCTTTGCCCAATTTTAAATTGGATTATTTGTTCTTTTTGCTATTGAGTTATATGAGTTCCTTATATATTTTAGATATTAACCCCTTAACAGATATATGATTTGCAAATGTTTTCTTCCATTCCATAGGTTGCCTTTTCACTCTTGATATTTTCCACTGTGTTGTAAAAGCTTTTTAGTTTGATGCAATCCCACTTTATTTTTGCTTTTGTTACTTGTGCTTTTGGTGTCTTTTCTAAAAAATCATTGCCAAGACCAATGTTAAGAAGTTTTCCCCTGTGTTTTCTTCTAGTGCTTTTATAGTTTCAGGTCTTATATTAAGTATTTAATCCATTTTGAGCCAATTTTTAAATATATGAGATAAGGATCCAGTTTCCTCCTTCTGCATGTGGATATCCAGTTTTTCTAACACCATTTATTAGGATATTATCATTTCCCTATTTTCTGTTCCTGGCAACCTAGTCAAAGATCAGTTGACCATCAATGCATGGACTTATTTCTTAAACAGCTCTATAATATTCCTTTTTAAGTATTAAAGAGAAGCACTTGAAACTGAACACAGCCAACAATTCCTGAAAGTATTTCAGGACTAATAATGGGCAGAAAGGTAAAACAAACAAACAAAAAACTTTCAGAGAATTACACCTAAACAAGGCTTATTTTTGTAGGTATGCCACAATTACCTAAATTAATTTTCTAAAAAATATACAGAAAACTACTTTTCACTGTTCCTTGTTTTGTTTTGTTTTGTTTTTAACTGTCTTGGGTGAAACGTTTAAAGCTTAAATGTTATGGCTTTTCTTAGAAATTTTTTTATACTGTTGCAACTGATGACAGAAGCACTAACTACCTCAAAAGTGCCCCTCTTTATAATATTTTTCTTCCAATTCTTATTTCCTAAAGGATTTATATGGTTCATATAGTCATTGATACTTCTGAGTGCCAAAAATATTCCTAAAGGTGATGATAGTTGAAAACAGAAGATTTGTTTTTTCTTTGTGATTCTAATTTATGTGCCTTTGAAATCATTGAATTTAATTTTTGTCTTTCTGTATTCTCAATTATCAAGCATAATTTCAAGAGGAGCATTGAGGAATATTTTTCATATTTTAAACTCCTCAGATGGTTTAAAAGAAATACATAATTCCTGAGTGGGTCTTTAAATTAACCACTTTAATTTAATATATAAATTCAACAACCTAACTAGATCAATGAACCTGTATATAGGGTAGGTTATTTTGCCTGAAAATTTCCTTTAAGAATCATGTGCCTGCCCATTTGTATCTTTTCCATTCATAGGACCGAATAATCCTTTGCAGGAAAAAATGGCTCATGAAACTTAATGGCAGGTCATCATATATTTATCAAAAATACCAAATTTTCCTGAGAAAAGGGCTATAGAAGTCCAATCTAAATTTTCACTTTTAGGGGCTTCCCTGGTGGCGCAGTGGTTGAGAGTCCGCCTGCCGATGCAGGGGACATGGGTTTGTGCCCCGGTCTGGGAAGATCCCACATGCCGCGGAGCGGCTGGGCCCATGAGTCATGGCCACTGAGCCTGTGTGTCCGGAGCCTATGCTCCACAATGGAAGAGGCCACAACAGTGAGAGGCTCGCGTACCACAAAAAAAAAAAAAAAAAAAAAAAAAAAAAAATTCACTTTTAGAGGGAAAATATGAAAAAAAATTAGTAACACCTTTATTGTAAGCAGTCTAATAATGTACTTCTTTGAGTACATGGAGATTCTTTAGAACTGGGATATCTTCATCCATTCACCCCTCATATTTTAAATGTTTATTGAATGCCAACTGTGAGCAAAATATCATAAATATATACATGCTCTTTAACCCTTGGAATAACAATTCACAGCAGTAAGTTAGGCAGGAACTGTACTTTTTTTAAAATATAGAATTCTATTTATTATTCATCCCATCAAACATGAAAAATATTTACCCCACAGAGAACTACAAGTAAATACTTCCTTGGTTTTAGAAGTCTAAATTCTGGTAGGCAATGTAGAAAATGAAGAAATGTATAGCTTCACTTCATTATACACTATATAAAAATGTGTATAAGTGTATCCTGATAGAGAGATGAGAGTTGGAGTGGTGGTATTCAACACAGTTTCCTGTGTGCTTTAAATTGCAACATAAGGGAAATAAATATTGTGCACTATTCTTTCGGGAAAAAAGATAAGGGGACTTGATTCCATAATACAGCACTTTTCTTGAAGCTAAATTTAAAAGACCTAAGGTAGACAAAAAGGGAGAGATGTGTAGGGAATATAAACGAAGCAAGCTCTGGTTTTATAAAATGATATTTAAGAGAGAAAGTGCAGTGCCATGTCCACAGATTCAAGCTAAGAAGCATCTATGCACATTTCTGCCTTTTTTATTTTTCAAAAGAAAGGGTTACATGCCAGAAAGCTGACAACAGAAGAAGTATTTGGAAATTCAGTTCTTTTATCTTGAAAATAACATCTAGGAGAAATGGAAAGACTGCATTTTTTTTATCTGCACAAAAGCAAATTCAAAAGATTATTACTTTTTATTCTCTTGGTGATATCACCATAGGCTTTAATTAAATATTTTCCCCCCAAAACTCACCCTTTAAATTTGTGACTAAGAGTACTTTAGGAAAGAATGAGAGTCTGAAAGTCCACTGGAGAGGACATGATTTTAAAGTTCCTCTGACTCTTATTCATAAACTGTCAAAACTTAAAATCTGGACACGGGGTCTAATCCACAAAAACTCCATAATGCTCACTGCAAGGAAAGAAGGGAACTCAAACTCAGTCATTGTGTCATCAGTATCACTATACCCCAGAGAATAACATCACATTAAAAATCATTTTTTCTTTCCCTTACACTCTAAGAAGTTTACTATGTGATCTTAAAAACAAATATCACTTGGCTAGAAAACAAGCAGCTCACTAAAACAGGATATATAGTCTCCCTCAAGGATAGCGAGATCCCACCAGTGATCTGCAGTGTCTCAGCCTTTTTGTTCGTATCTGAGGTCCTTAAAAAATTGTCTTGAAGGGGTCAATTTGCTTTCAAGTGTGTTTTCTCTACACCTAGACATTGATTTGTAAATCAGAGTGTTTAAAGCTTTGAAAGAAGAGAGGACTCTCCTACCATTTTCTTTTCTTTCAATTCTGGCCACAATTCTGCCGTGAAAGTGCTTTTATCCAGTCCTTTGGACTTCTGGAAAATGGAGATTACAAGACAATTAGTTAGGTTGAGGTTTAGTTAAGAGTGTGTGTGTGTGTGTGTGTGTGTGTGTGTTTTTTGGGGGGTTGCTGGTTGGAGATGCTCTTTTTAGCACAATTATCTAATAAATCTGACTAATATTTACTATGTTTATTGAATTAACATTTCAGTACATGACATTTGCAGCCCCAGCTGACTTTATGCATTTCTTGTCATCCTGTTGTCTCTATAATTATCACTCTTGTGATAATAATAGCCAAAAGTTATCTATAACTTTGAGTGCTAGGTAGTGTTTTAAGTACATTATACATTATCTCACTTAAGACACATAATAGCCCATAAACGATATACTACTGTTGGTATCCCAATTTCATAAATGAAGAAACTGAGGCATAGAAAAGTTCAATGGCTTGTTCCAGGTTTCAAAGCCAGTCAGTAGGTGAAGCCATTATTTCAACCCAGCCAGTGTTTTAACTGTTAAAACATTCTGCTTCTTGATTCCTCCAGCACTTCATATCTACATCTTCAATGTTGTTTTCTGATTAGCACTGTCTCCCTTTTCCTTCCTTCCTCCCTTCCTTCTCTTTCCACACATATGTACATATTTATGTGTGTGTATACATATATCTATGTGTGTGTTAATATATTAATAATTGGCAAAGTGTTTACTTAGGAAGAGAAAATTTCTTTGTATGTATATGGAGTTAGCTTGTAGGCCTGTGCAATATCTGGAAATGAGAATAACTGTTTTTCATAAGAAGGGAAGGAGTCATTAATTGTTCTGAACTGTTTTGACATCAGGAAAAAGGGAAGATGGCAGAAGAGGGAGTTGGAGGATGTGAGCCAGTGAGACTGTGGACTACTGAAGTTCCACAATGTGAATACCATCTCAGGTCCCCTCCAAAATGTTCAATACTACCCCTCCAGAGTTCTGTTCTATGGGGAATCAAACAACAGGACCTGGAGCAAGGAGCTAGAGAAAAGCATGAGACAGTAAGTCTTTAAAGGCATGGAAGTTTGCAGTGGGCTTTTGCTTTACAAACATCAATAGAGTAGGGTTTGGGCCAAGTTTAAATACATCTTCAAGGATGGGGCCCAGAATAATATCTTAACATCTTGGTTTCCCTCTCTTTCTCCATTCCTTCCTGCCTGCCTTTTTCTCATTTTCCTCGCTTTTACCCCTCCTTTTCCTTATTTTCTTTCTCCCTCCTTCTTTCTTCCCACCCTCCCCCTGCCCTGTTCCTCCTTGTCTTTCCTCCTCTCCCCCATCCCCCCTTCTTCATCTTCTACTCTTTCTTTCTCCCTTCTCTATCTAGTTTAACAAATCCTTTCAATTGCTTCCATAAATACATAAAGTATAACTAAAATGGCAAATAGACATTTCAAAGCAAAGTTGAGTAAACTCCAGATTAAATAGAAAACAAGACAAAGGTTAATAGTATTCACAGATATGTAGGTTATAGAAAATATTTTTATACAGCTATGCTCAAGTTGTGCTATAAATTTTAACGTGAGCTTCCTCTTGGCTAAAGCAATAAAGGGAAATAAGTGCTTACAAGATGCATATTGAACATAAGCAAATCTATTTCTTGGAATGGATACTTTTTCTGCTATTTTCCCTATAGCTTGTTTGTTTATGGAATGTTACAAAATTTTTCTGTTTGTTCACGTGACATGGTATACACCTAATGCTTTCCCAGTTTTAAGATGTTTTGCCATGTGGGCCAAGGTGACTAGCCTCTTCCAGTTTTGAGGAAAATTTTCATCCCCATACATGTCATAGTCCATCCCTGATTATAGGGTCAGGAAGGGCAGATACTCTCATTGTTGGCAAACTTTTAAGACTTTGAGACAGCTACATTGTTTAGCGTGTTTCCTAGAGTGGTTTACTACAGTTTCACCTATTGAGTTTTGGGGATGCAGTGGACTGAAAGTCCATTAATTCCACTAGTAAATCTTGTTGATATTTTAAAGCCAATTCCCTTGTTGGGATTCTTTACTAGAAAATATTTCTCTCCATAGCAAACCTAGCACTGGAAGAGCAAATGTCAGCCTTTTTTTTTATAGTGACTTTCTAGGTCCTCGATCTCCAACTGGAAATAAAAAGCATATTGTTTTATATATTTAGAGGCAGAAGTAGTCACTGCACAGTGTGAAAGTGCAGTAAGAAATGAATTCCATCAATATATTTTACAAAAGAAACAAAATTTAGAATCTCAAATGAGCTTCCTATAAAGCGATTACACTTGAGTGCTAGGTAATATTGCCAGCACAGCACTTTTTGATGGTTTAATGGGAATTCTCTACAATCTTAAATTCCTTCAACTTAAATTGCACTTCAAAGTTTCATTCATATCCTGTAAAAATGATATAGTTAAGTTTTCAACAGGGAATGAATTATTCATTACAGCAGATAATGGTGTTAGGGTGCAACCAAGGAGGTATAACATTAGCATGAAGAATTCCCTGTGCCACCTTAATTGTTAAAATTGAAAATATAGAACACAAAAGATATTGAGTCAGAGATCTTTTTGTTAAATTAAATAAATGAAAGCCTTTTATGATAACCTTTGTATCATACTTTTAAGCATGCTACCCAGGGGTTTATAAACCATTTGATCTTTCTTATTAATGATATTAGTGCAAGAAATACACTTCTATGTAGTCTTAATGATAGTTTAGGGTGGAGGTTTGGGTTTTTAATTTTTTGGTCTTATGAAAATTCCACAAATACACTATTTGGAGTAAAAAATAACCTGTGTATCTGTATATCATTTCATTTATTTTGTCTCTGAAAGATGTTGATTTGTGAGTAGTAGCTTACAAATGCACTGATTGAAATTTATAAGAGAAATAACCTCAAACAGTATTTTATTCAATAAAGGTATCCTGATTGAAGCATATACAATGTATCACTGATTCAAAACATCATGATGTAATATGTGCCAGATAAAACATTAGACAGTGTGAGAGACAGAAAGGTAAATATGACATGATTTATGCCCTTAAGAAAACCACTATTTATTTGAGGAGAAAGATTATGAAAGTTAGAGGCAAATTTCAACGGGATGGATCAGCTTCCAAGCTTAACCACTTGGCTATTGGCAAGTCTCAGAGAAAAAGAGCAAGAAAGAGAGACAGAGAGTGAGAGAGAGAGAGAGAGAGAGGAGAGAGGGATCCCAAGATGGAAGCCACAGTCTTTTTATGACTTAATATTGAAAGCAACATCCTGTAAGTACTACAGTATTCTATTTGTGAGAGGTGAGTCAGTCTAGCCCACACTAATGAGGAAAGGATTACACAAAAGGGTGAATATCTGGATAAGGATTGTTGGAAGTCATCTTAGAGGCTACCTCCCCAGGCATATATATTGTGTCAGCTGCTGCAAGTAAGAGTATAACTATGTCAGACTTCCTCAAATATCAAGGGAAAATAAACAGAAGGTGAATGCAAGCAATGCAGTAAGCATAAAAATAAACAAATAAAAACCTGTGGCTCATGAAGTCTTTGGGAAATTCCCATTCTGACCAGCTATTTCAATTCAACCCAAGAGAAGGCATTTTTAACCACTGAAGGAATGTAGTTCCTCTTTGTGAACCAATATGATGCCAGATTATTTTCATTTAATGAAGCAAAGTGGAAAGAGAAAGGTGGTCATAGTTCTAAACTGTTGGGTTATTAGTCCATGTTCTTCTGAAGATTCTTCATCCACCTTGAGATTCTGGAATTGTTTTTATTATGGAAAATCATTTTTCCTTCTAAGAGGACTATTTGATGAAATAGAAAGAGCAGTAAATTTGTATTTAGAAAACGTGGCTTCTAAATCTGGCTCTGCCTCATACCAGCTGTGTGACTTTGGACTACTCATGTGCCAGTTCTACATCAAGTTTTCTCAATTATAAAATGGATGGGACGCAAAATGATTAAATGCTATGACAGTTGTACATGCCAAAAGCAATGGGATCTCAGAGAGAGGAAGTGAGGATATTGATCACTAGAGTATTGTGGGATGAGTGTGGGGTTCCAGAAGAGTGGGAAAGGTTGAGACCAGGTGCTGTGGGAATGAAATACAGAGCCAACTAGGTATGGGAGAGAATGGATAATGCCCCTGCTAAGGCTGGGTGATATGGATTTGTTGTGGAGTCAAAGAGAACCACTTCTTGATAGCTTTTGGCAGCTTGTTCAGTGGGCTAGAAGCAGGAGTACTGATTGTAAATAGTGAGATTCACCTAGAGTTGGGATTTGCAAGAAAGGTGCAACTGGAGATCAAGGAAGCATGATAATCTAGGGTACTATTTAGTGGGAAAAGGTAGTCCTGGAGTAGCCCTTTCCAATTGCTACATTTTGAATAGAGAACTTTCTAAAGCTATTGGGAGACACTGCTCGCAGAGGCCTCTTATGTCAAAAAATATGGTCTATGTGCCAAGACATCTGCTCTCTGTTCCTATTTATGGCTCTAACACATGGCAAATCATTTATACTGATATAGGCAACCTAACTGGCTGAAAAAGCACTTGGCCAGCTACAGGCAAAATTGGTAATCTTATCTTTAATGTATTATATATATATATATATATATATATATATATATATATATATATATATATATATATATATATATATATATATTCTCTGTACCCTTCACTGTTTCATTGTGGACCCTCAAGCCTTTAGCCCAACGTAACTCTCACAAGTCTCAGGCTGACTTTTTTTTCTTGCTCTGGAAAAACATATATGATTAAAAAAAAGTAGGACCTTCAATTCAGAAATTCAATACCCTTTATGTGTATCACATTTGCCTACAAATATGAAGTTTATTGCACAGATTTTCCAAAAAGTCCTGTCCCAGGTGTACCAAATCTCTATTGGTGAGACTCCAGTCTTAGGCAAACCCGTCTGAGGCAGAAGAAACTCAATTCCTATGATAAAACTGGCCATGATCAAGATCAGTGCAAAAAAAGTTCTAAAGTTGAAGCCCTTGCTTATTGTAATGTAACGTATTATAATGCAATGTCTCCTCTTTCTTTCTCAATGGATGCAAGGCAGGACTAGGGCTATTTTACTATTAGTCACAAAAAGCAGAGTGCTTAGGGACTATAAGCACTTCAAAGACCTATGAAAATGTTTTGAGTTTTTAGAAAAATAGTTCATTTAGTAAAAAATAAAACAAAACTCCAAAATTAAAATTAATTTTTAACTCTATGTCTGCCACATGTAACATCATTGCAACATCATTGCAACTTCATTAATTTCAATCTTCACAAAACTATGTCCTTGAAAATACTTTGTAGCTTACGTTTTTTAATATGACAGTCAAAAATTACACAATTATTGTAAAAAATCATAAATTATAAATCGAATAACTTACTCATAATTAAATAAGCTTAAAGATATTAGTTTTCATTCATTTACTTATTCATTCATTTCACAAGCAAGCACAATTTGTACTAGGTTAGCAGTGTTCAATCTGAAGTACTAGTATCCTTGGAAAATAAGAAGACTTTACAAGGAGGATGTAGATATTAATGGTTTTAAGTGATTAGTTTACAGATGTTCAACTTCTATGTGTACTCATTACTGGTATTGATTCACCTAAGAACAAGGCTGCTCCTCTGGTTCCATTTTCCCACTGCTTCATTTCTGATCAATCATCTTTCTTCCCGTTGTAGATTAAAAGCATGGACCTCTAGAATACACACACACACAGACACACACACAGACACACATACACACACATACAAAGACACACCTCACTCATAGGGTAGTCTAAATATTACTGTAGATGCTGAGGAACAGAATGCTAAAACAACACATTCTTAAGAAATACCAGTGGCTTTTTTTTTTTTTTGGCTTTCACCACAGTTGAAGTAGGAACAAATTGTATTTCATAAAGTAATTTCTGATGCTAGAAAGAAGTAAGTGACATCACTATAAGAAAACTCTTTCCATTTCTACCTAATTATTTAAGCAAAAAGTTTTCTCAGTACTTATACTGACAACAACCAGACACAAAAAATGGAATTGATATAGAAACCTGTCTTCTATCAATAAGCGATAAATTGAAAAGTAAAAGCTCCACCCATATCAGTAAAAGATTGACTTCCAATAAATTTGTGTTAGAAACTGATTACCAAAATTTAATATATTTATTTTTTATCAATTCTGTGCAATTTTTTAATCAATTAATGATCATAATAATAATCAATCCAGAGGATATTTTTCAAAGCTTACAATCTCATGATTATAGGTTTTTAAATAAAAATAATTTTTCTCTTTCTCTTTCTCTCTCTCTGGATATATTATAAATATATTTTGGAATAAAGACACAGACCTACTAGAGAATGGACTTGAGGATACGGGGAGGGGGAAGGGTAAGCTGTGACAAAGTGAGAGAGTGGCATGGACATATATACACTACCAAACGTAAAATAGATAGCTAGTGGGAAGCAGCCGCATAGCACAGGGAGATCAGCTCGGTGCTCTGTGACCACCTAGAGGGGTGGGATAGGGAGGGTGGGAGGGAGGGAGACACAAGAGGGAAGAGATATGGGGATAAAAAATAAAATAAATAAATAAATAAATAAATATATTATGATTTTTGTTGTAGAAAATATAAGTATAATCAATAAAATATTTTTATAGAAATATATTAGCATAAATTATGTAGGGAATTGCAGAACAGAGATTTATATTGTTTCAATACAGATTTCAAAAAGCCATGGCATTGTGAGTAGTAACAGTGTTGTTTCCTTTATCCTCACTGAAGATGGGGGTGGGTAATAAGAAAGTAGTGAGGAATGATATATAAAATAGATAATAAGCAAGGACCTACTGTATAGCACAGGGAACTATACTCACTACTCTGTAATAACCAATAATAGAAAAGAATCTGAAAGTGAATAGATACCTGAATATGCATAACTAAATCACTTTGCTGTACACCTGAAACTAACACAACATTGTAAATCAACTATACTCCAGTGTAAGATAAAAAACTAAGAAAAAAAAGAAAAGAAAAGAAACTAGCCAGGGATGGCAGGCACATTTGGCAATAAAGAAGGCAAAGAGATGATTCCTGGAACTCAGCAAGATTTGAAGCCTGAACACTTCGTAGATTCTTCACCAATTAATTGGATAATAGTCAAATAATCATGGACCTGTGAAATCTGTAATCCATTTTTAAAATCAAATTGTTTATAGAGACCAGGTCCTCACCAAAAATATTTGGCAAGGACCATACACACCCTAGAAGTGACCTTGACTGAAAATTAAGGGTGTGAGGTAGGCCCAGTCATCCCACAAAACTTAGGACAAATATGAAGACCACTCTAGCTTCAGAGCTGTACACAGGATTAGCTGAGACATCCACTAAACTATATCACAGCTACACTTATCCATCTGCCCAAACCTGCTTCCTACTCTACCCTATCCTTCCCTTCCCTTAAACAGGGGTGTTGATCACAGGGCACTCACTGTCCAATAAATCTCCAGCATGCCAATCTGAGTAAGAGTCTGCTTCCTAAGCCACCTAATTTGTGACACATCCTCATATCCTGTCGAATATGAGTTTGTAAGTATACTGACTTTTCATAATTTGTGAAGGATTTGAACTTAGAACACTTATTTGGATTAGAAATTGTGTGTATATTATTGAGTTTTACTTCTGATCCTCTGGTGTTTCAGACTGTACTAGTTTATACAGACAGAGAAGCCTTTGACAGTTCACTAAAATGAGTGTTCTTTGTTAAATCTGCTTCCAAGGACCTCCTGAAATGGTATGAAGCAAGAAAAGTTGAAGAAAAAACTAAAATTATAGAACATATAAGAGAGAAAAGAACATGAACTGAATCCAGAAATTATCAAAAGATTAATTCATAGTAATTAAGTTACATGTATTACAGAAATGAAAGATTAGATTAATATTTAAAAGCCAATTAATGTAATCCACATTAACAGAAAAAAAAGAAATATCATATCATATGACCATCTTAATGGATGTAGAAATACATGTGATAAAATGCAACATCTAATCACAATAAAGATACTTGAAAACTAGGAACAGAAAGGATATGTAACAAAACTCATGGAAAATACCAATTTTAACAGTATATTACTGTAAGCATTTCTCCCACGATCAGGAAGGAGACAAGGATGTCATTATTACTATTTCTATTATACACTGTACAGTAGATTAAGGCCAAGGTATCAGAGTTAGAAGAAGGAAAAAACTGTCATTATTCACAAACAGCATAATTATATATGCAGAAGGTCCAAAAGAGAGTAAAATAAAGTTATTAAAATTGATAAATAACCTTAGTAAAGTTGCTGGATATGAAGCAAATATAAAATAGAAATAAATTGCATTTCTCTCCACCAGAAGCAAAGAAAATTAAGTATTTTAAATAGATTATTTCAAAGTAGCCTAAAAAATATCAAACATTAATACAAACATTTTGGAAAACTGCTTGGCAAAATCTACCCCCCAAAAATATGTGCATACCCTAGGATTCAGTAATTCCACTTCCAGATATATAACCAACAAAAACTCATACATATGTTCATAATAGCATTATTCATAATGGCCCCAAACTGGAAATCTCCCAAATGTCCATCAGTAGTAGAATGGATAAAATAATTGATGTGTTCACAAAATGCAATGTATACAGCAATAAGAATGAGTACATAAAATATACATAAAATTATGAATAAATTTCATAAATACAATGTTGATCAAAATAAATTAACTACAAAAGAATACTTGTTGAATGATTCAAATTATTTAAAGTTCAAAGTAGATGGAAGAGGATGGAAGAGAGGCTTCTGGGATGTTGGTAATTTTCCATTTCTTGATCTGTTGCTAGTTGCAAGAGTACTTTGACTTTGTGAAAATTTATTGAACTGTTTACCAATAATCTATACACTTCTGATATTATTCACATATAAGCAATAATAGTAGAAGCATAAAATTTCTTTCAGAAAACTATAAAGCACAGATTTGAAAAAATCAATGTTATTAAGATGCCAGTTCTCTGAAACTAATGTACAGATTAAATATAATCTCAATTTTGTGGAAATGGACAAGTGATTCTAAAAATTTATGAGGAAGTGCGATGGGTCAAGAATAATAAGGACGATCTTGAGGAATAGAACATGGTATAAGAACTTTAGCAACTGCATGTCAAGATTTACAAAGCTATAGTAATTAAATATTTAAGGTATTTTTTTGAATAGTCAAATAAATGAATAGAATAGAATAGAATTGAATAGGATAGCACAGAAACATGACCATGCTATGACACTGTAGAATTGTGGGAAAATTATGTTCTTATTAAAAAATATTGCTAGAAAATAAAATATTAATTTGAGGAAAAATAAAACAAAAATCCATTCTAGGTGAATTTTAAAACCAAAGATGAAATAAAACCAACAAAATTTATAGAAAATAATATAGAACAATAGTTACATAATCCCATGATATAGAATCACTCTTTAAATATCTACATAAAACTAATTATTAACAAAATTTTAAATATTGGACTATATTAAAATTAAAAATAATAGAAATAGAAATAAAAATGTCCATCAATAAAATGTGCAAAGGAAATACATGGAATTGGAGAAGACACCAGCAACACATATCGCTCAATAACAAAGGAATCCTATTAAAAATATATAAAGTCCTAAAAATCAAAAACGAAACTACAGACAACTCAAGAGAAAAATGGGCAAAACACCTGAACATGCATTTCACAAAAGGGGATAACCAAGTGGCCACAGTTGGCTTATATCTTGATTAATCAAATATATAAAGATGGAAACAGTGGGATATCATTTCATACACAAGAGAACAGCTAAAATAAAAATGATTATCACATGTTGGCAAGAATGTAGACAACTGGAAACTTTCAGACGCAGCCTGTAGGAGCATAAATTATATACCACTTTGGAAAACTACTAAGCATTACAAATTGAATCTGAAGGTCTTCCTAGCCTATGATTCAGCAATTCCACTCTTAGGTAAACCCTAAAGAAATGCACTTTCATGTGTTACGAAGAGATATAGACAAGAATGTGCCTCACCATAAAATTCACATTAACTCCAAAATAAAAGTAATTCAATTTCTGCTAATATTAGAAAGGATAACTAAATGAGGTGTAATCATACAGTGAAATAGTATGCAGCAATGAAAATAAGTGAAAACTAGGTACATGTAGCAGCACGAATGAATCTCACAAACATAATGCTAATGAAAAGGGCTTCACCACAAAAGAATACATATGATGGAATTTCATTTACATAATAGGTTACAAGAAAAAATGTAGTGTATGATATCCATACTTATTTATTAAAATTACAAAGAAATGCAAGGAAATTATAACCAAAGATATCAGGAGGGGGGCTACCTTTGGCAGGGAGAAAAATTAGTGACTGAGGGGAGGCATGAAGATGGAATTGAGTCTTTATGCTGCTATTAAGATTTTTTTCACTGTTTTAAACAATCCCAGTTAAAGATATGTTAACCAAAAAACAGAGTTGTCACATACTGTGCAGTCACTAATAACTCTAAGATACTCTTCAAACAAACCACACATGCAGGGTGCCTTTTGATGTTATACAGAAAAATCACCCTGCTAGAAAGTCCAGTTAAACAAAATAAACTTTTCTCTCTTGAATACTGATTTAATCTCACAATTCTCTTTTAACATAGTCCTGGCATGACTAAAATGTTTGTGAGAGCTCAAATTACTTGGGTAGCAACAGATCTCAATAAGATTCTACTCACCAATTATATTTATTTATATTTTCTATCTCAGAAAAAAAATTGTGATCTTTTAATCCAGTAGCCAAGTAAATATAAGAGAATTCACAATTTATGTGGCTAATTTTGTGTTGTTTTGACAGTTCTCTCATGTTTCTTACCATGTCCCATGTGGACTTTACTGTACAGTATACTGAAAACTTGAGTAGAAGTTTCTTCTCCATGACCACCTAATCTAGGCTTATGACTTGCATTTATTTACCATTTTTTCAACAGGGCAAATTTTAAACACACGTCTAAGTTGAAAGGATTTTATATTGAACATTCATGTACCCACCTTCTATACTCTACCATTAACATTCTATTTAATTTGCTTTATCATTTAGTTATCTAGCTATCTATCCCTTTATCCAACCATCAATCCACCTCATCAGATAATTACTACTTTTTTTTTTTTGCGATACACGGGCCTCTCACTGTTGTGGCCTCTCCCGTTGCGGAGCACAGGCTCCGGATGTGCAGGCTCAGTGGCCATGGCTCACGGGCCCAGCTGCTCCATAGCATGTGGGATCTTCCCGGACCAGGGCACGAACCCGTGTCTCCTGAATCGGCAGGCGGACTCTCAACCACTGTGTCACCAGGGAAGCTCAGGCATTTATGACAAGGTAAACCACAATGAAAGCAGCACTCAAGTCAAGAAACAAATTTTTTTCCAAGAACAATTCCTACCCTCCATGTTTTCAGTCCTTGGGAAGGTAAATGATCCTAAAGGGAGAATTTTTTTTTAAAATAAATGTGGAATTTTAAGGAAATTAGCTCATTTTACCTTCCTTGTTCTCTTCTTTTTGGTAGGTTTGTCTACAGGTTGAAAATGAAGAAAGATAGAATTTCACACAAAAAAATTGCACATAAAATTTCCTCATAGGTTTCCTAGTATTCTCTAACATATATTAGAATTTCTCAACACTTCCAAAGTCGAGGAGGTTGAATATTTTGTAAATCACAAATACACCAGACTGAGTAAGTAAACAAGTTAGATCTATGTCACATGGGACATTTGCTAATGTAAGTTTTCTAAACATGGGCAGTTTAGAGGTCGTATTTGCCATTATCAGGTAATACAGTTTGCATTGAACTAATACAACCTATTGTTTTTTTAATGTATGATCTTTTTTCTGAATTCCCCTTAGACATGATTGCAGCAAATTGCACAGTGAAGAAAGCTTTCCATTTTTCACTATGCAGTGATTTGACTTCTCACATTTCTGTTGGAATGAAAATTAGATTCAAGGACAGCTCTGTACCTGATAACTCTGACAAGGTGTGAAATGCTAAGCTTTATATGGCTGTAATGAACATACGCAAGTTTTTTGTTTTCTTTTGTCTGAAGGCTTCAGGCTGTCTATCCTGGAGTAAAGAAATTATTTCTAGTATTGTGGCATCAGCTATCTTGTCTGTACTGTCCATGTTCTCCAAATGCCAGCTGTATGGGGGAAATGCTACTTCATTAAGGCCTTCTTATTACTTAGGGATTTGATTATACAAGGATTGACAACGTTAATAACTCTCCTGGTTGATTTTCTGAGCTTCTCTTTGCTCACCAGCTGACATCCTTTGGAATCACATTTGAAGGAGAGTAGCAAAACTGTAAACTTTTATAATGAACAGAGGAAAAGTTAGTGTAATGTAGAAGAACAGGAAGGAACTAAGGACATTTTTGTTTACTTATATAGAAATATTACTATTTTTATATGATTATTGACAGTTTACATACAGAGTGCACTAAAATTCAGATCTTGTTAAATATGCTTTTAACGTTTTGGTGAAGTCACAACAGTAAAGTAAGGTCTACAGCTCTGTGCGTGTGGGGAAAAAATTATGAATATGTGGCCAACGAAGGCTGCTACTAATTCTCAAGGGAAAAATGAAGTCCTGGGCATGCTGGACATGGATAGCTTAGAAATATGGATGAACAACCTCCAGTTCTTGCACAAGCCCCAAATCAAGAGAATAAATTAAATTCCTATTGTGTGATACAAGATCAATATACAAAAATCAATTTATTTCTATACACTAGCAATGAACAATATGGAAATAAAATTAAGAAAAAATTCCATTTAAAACAGCATCAAAAAGAACAAAATACTTAGGAATAAATTTAACCAAAGAAGTGTAAGATTTTTACACTGAAAACATTATTGAAATAAATTAAAGGAAATGTGAATAAATGCAAAAGCATTCTGTATTCATGCCTTGTAAGAATATTGTTAACATGGCAATGTTTCTTGTTTTAGTTTTCATGTTGCTGCTATAAAAATGTACTTCAACTTCAGTAGTTTAAAACAGCACAAATACATTCTCCTATAGTTCTGGAGGTCATAAGTCCCCCAGAGAACACCAAGAACATAGGTCTTATGGGCTAAAATCAGTATGTTGGCAGAGATGGTTCCTCTGGAGTCTCCTGTGGAGAATCCCTTCCTTGTCTCCTCAAGCTCGTAAGACTGACTGCATTCTTCAGTTTGTGGCCATATCACTTCAATCTCTGCTTCCATCACCACATTGTCTTCTAGAGACATCTCCCTCTGCCTCCCTCTTATAAGGATACTTAAGATTATATTGAGCTCACCAGGATAAGCCAGAAAAATCTTATAATCCTTAACTTAGTCACACCTGCAAAGTCCCTTTGGCCATGTAATATAACATATTCACAGGTTCTGGGGATTCAGATATGGATGTCTTTTGCAGGAGGTGGGGAAACATTATTCATTACCACACTCCCAAACTGATCTACAGAATCTATGCAACCTCTATCAAAATTCCAGCTGCCTTTGTTGTGAAAATGGAAAAGCTGATTCTAAAACTTATTTGGAAATGCAAGGAACCCAGGATAACCAAAACAATCTTGAAAAAGAACAAATTTCGAGGATGTACCTCTCCCAATTTCAGAACTACAAAGCTTCAGTATTCAAGACAGTGTGGTACTGTCATAGACATATAGATCAATGGAATAGAATCAAGATTCCAGAAATAAATCTATACATTAATGGAAATTGAATTTCAACAAAGGTGCCATGACCATTCATTGGGAAAAGGAGTCTTTTTAACAAAGGATGGGAATAACTGGATATACACATGCAAAAGAATGAAATTGGATCCCCTATCTCACATGATATTAAAAAACTACCTCAAAATGGATAAAAAAAAAACAAGATGTAAGAGCTAAAACTATAAAACTCTGAGAAGAACACATGGGTGCAAACCTTTGTGATTTGGGGCTGGGCAACATTTTCTTAGATATGACACCAAGAGCACAAGCAATCACTGAAAAATTAGTTAAATCTGACTTCATCAAAAATAAAAACTTTTGCGTGTCAATGGACACTACCAGAAAAGTGAAAAGAAAAGCCACAGAAAGGGAGAAAATATTTGAAATCATGAGGCTCTGGTATCCAGGATATAAAAGGTACCTAAACAACCCAACAACAAAAAGACAAAATAGCTTAACTTAAAAATAGGCAAAGTATTTGAAGAAACATTTCTCTTAAGAAAGTGCAGAAGTAGCCAATAAGCACATGAAAATATACTCAATACTATTAGTTATTAGGGACATGCAAATCAAAATCAAAATGAGATATCACTTCATACCTACTAGGGTAGCTTTAGTAAAAAATTTAAAAAGGAAAAAAAATTGTTGATGAGAATGTGGAGAATTTGGCACCTTCATATATTGCTGGAGGGAGTGTAAAATGGTGCAGCTGCTGTGGAAAAGTTACTTCTTAAAAATTTAAACATAGAATTATCATATGACCCAACAATTCCACTCCTAGTTATATACCCAACAGAACTGAAAACATATGGTCACACAGTATTTATAGCAGAATTATTCATAAGAGCCAAAATATGGAAACAATCTAAATGTCCATCAATTGATGATTGTATAAACAAAATGTGGTATATACAAGCAATGGAGATATTATTCATCCATAAAAAGGAATAAAGTACTAACACATGCGACAGAATGGATGAACCTTAAAAACATTATGCCAAGTAAGGAAAGCCAAACACAAAAGACTACATTGTGTAATTTCATTCACATAAAATATCCAGAATTGGTAAATTCATGGAGACAGAAAGTCGATTAGTGGTTGCCAGGAACTGGGAAGAAGGAGGATGGGGAATGACTGATAATGGGTATGGGATTTATTTTTAGGGTGATAAAAGTATTCTGGAACTAAATAGTGGTGATAGTTGAGCAATGTTGTGATATACTAAAAACTACTGAATTGTTAAAAATTAAAGCATACATTACAGATAGAAGGATAGAGTTTAAAGGTTATCTTGAATTCCAGGAAACAAATAATCTCTCTAGTCTCAAAATTTGAAGAGTGTTGATTTTTTGTTGGTTTTTATTTTACTCTGTATAATTCTTTGAGAATAAAACAGAGATATTGAATATTCAAAGGTTAAAACAATCCATTGTGTGTTCTAGAGTATGGTAAAAGGTATCTTGTGTTTTCATTTCTATTTAATAGGATAGGAAATTGATGTCTCAGATATTGAGTCTGTGTGTCCAAACTGAGTGTTGATATGTGACATAGTGGGAAGGGGCATGGAGTGGTTGGTACAGAAAGTAAGGTAGTTATATGTTATGGAATGAATGTTTGTTCCTCCTC
The DNA here is from genome assembly GCF_964341445.2 of Mesoplodon mirus. Classification (NCBI taxonomy): domain Eukaryota; kingdom Metazoa; phylum Chordata; class Mammalia; order Artiodactyla; family Ziphiidae; genus Mesoplodon; species Mesoplodon mirus. The sequence continues at coordinate 99,352,777 of NC_138979.1, read as the reverse complement.
AAAATTCGTATGTTGAAACCCCAATTCCCAATGTGATAGTATTTGGAAGTGGGATCTTTTGGAAGTAATTAGGTTTAGATAAGGTCTTGAGGATGCGGCCTCTATGACAGAATTAGTATTCTTATAAGAAGAGGAAGAGAGATCACAACTCCCTCTCTCTCTCTCTACCATGTGACGACACAGTGAAAAGGCAGTTGTTTTCAAGCCAGGAAGAAGGCCCTTACCAGGAACTGATGTGTCAATATCTTGTTCTTGGACTTCCCAGCCTCCAGAATGTGAGAAATAAATGTTTGTGTTTAAGTCACTCAGTCCATGGAATTTTGTTTTAGCAACCTGAGCTGACTAATACATTATGGAATGAGATAGGAAAAGGAGAATGGGACAAAAGCAGACCAGGGAATAAGAAATATATTTGCTTAATAAAACAGAGACCAGATCGGAGAGAGATTTTAAAAAAGGAGTTGTGTAATATTATTTAAGTTCTTTGATTTTTTTTTAATTAAAAATACTCCCATGGACCAAAAATAGTGTAGATGGACCATAATAACATTGCTCTGTTGATCAAAGTCACTTTAATCTTTTTTAAAAATAAAACTATAGTAGAATAGATATGCTTATTAGTCTTTATGCATGCAGAAGTCATAGATTGTTTTAATTTTATGTATTGTGGTATAACTATGTGCACACAATTTATAATGTCTTTTAGGAAAATACAGTGAAGCAGGCAAAGAAAAGGATCTGTTGAATTCTTTCAACTTGAAATGGTTGTTTTATTTTTATTTGCTTGTAATGAACTGAGTTATTCAGAATGAGAGTTCAGGAAACAAAGAAGTAAAGATTGGTGATTAATAAGGCATAAAATGAAAATATAGGGCAGAACAAGAACCTTGCCAACGGTAAGGAATACGGTCCAGTGTGATAAGATAGGGAATTCACTGTGTACGCTTGAGAACTAAGGCCCCTTCTATAATGAACCATCCAAATTATCCCCTTATCAGCCATTTAGACCCAGTGCCATTTTGCCATCCCTGAGACTCCTTCAGGGACATATCATTGTACAGGCTAGCAAAGAACAGCAACAAACCTGGAGGAGTCAGTAAACAAACTGGACAATAGGTTACGAGGTTTTGCAAATAGTAGGATTTCAAATAGAGATAGAAAAAGTCTTATATGCAGCCTGACTACTTTCTCCAAATATATACTACTTTACCCTCATGCCAACTACATTCTTTTCTGGTCTTCAAAGGGAGCATGTCTTATCAGCTTTAGTGCAAGGTGATTCTTCCATGAAGCATTGCTTAGGAGTTTGTCCTAGATTTGTCTTTTAAACTCAGCACCAATAGCTATGTGAACTTGGGGTAAGTGATTTATCCTCCTAAGCCTTATTTATGCATCTGTAAAATGTAAATAATAATGTTTGCTTCAGAAGCAAAGGCTTGTAAAGATTAAATAATGTCTGTGAAGTGCTTCATACAGTACCTGAAAGCGTAAGCACCCAATTCATATTACACAGCTTGTATTTCTTCAATTCTGAGGTTCCATAACCAGAAATCATATTTCCTTTTCTCTTCTCCTTATGCATTAAACCTAGCTAACTTCTCCAAGTTGTTCTCACCAGGCACTTTCATAAATAACTTAAGCCTTTTTCTTTTCCAGTAACAGCTGTAATCTCTTGAGCTCTTTCCACTCACCCTCTGAATTACACAGCCTCTGCCCTTGAATGGGCACTGATATCTCAATTCCTTCCCTACTTCTAATTCCCTTATATCCAAGTATAATCTTCAGGCTTTATATGTAAGAAGGACTCAAGGATTTGGGCAGATTCTTTTCAAAGTGTAAAAACGAAAAAACAAAATTAGCCATGCACCTTGCCATCCTTGTGCTTCATTTTTGGGCAGGAGAAACTAAAAGACCAGCAATGAGGTTCTAAGAAGTGCTGAGGAAGGTTTCTACACAGTAAGGCCTGTGCCTCCTTACTGATGTCAGTAATTGCCTGCTCTCACAATCATCCACACCACAAACATTACCCCTCAGAAACTGGCTTTTTACCAAATTCTGGTAGTAGGTCAAAGAAATCTGCAAACCACAAATGAGGATCTTAAAATGCACTGAAATGTAGATTCTGTGTCAAATATAAATACTGGTATTATTTACATAGTATTGCTTCCCTAGGGAATTCCTTAAACTTCAGTGCTTAATCACTACCTTAAGTTGTTTATTAAAAAGGCAGATTCCTAGTTCATTCAGTCTGAACATAATTGCAAATGAATTTAATGTAGATAGTTCATGTACCACACTTTGTAAAATGCTGCCTATAAAATGGAGAGACAGTTCACACCTTAAGGTAAGAAAGCAAAACCCCTGAAGATGCACTTATACATGATAAGCAGAACGTACTATATAACCAGTTTATGTACTTACAAAAACAAAATACCTTTTGCTCTACCTTAAATAATTTCACTCTGTATCCTGAGCATTAACTTTTCATTTAAATAAGGTAAAACAAAGCAATCCTTCGCTTAACTCAAGGAATGCATTCTTGGCCATGCTCAGAATGAAAGTGCTACAAGTAGAAGTCAATCCCCTGTGAGAAATGATATAAAATCTGGGGATTGCATACTTTTTAAAAAAATTAATTACAATCCAGTGGTGGCTTTGCTCTTGTTATTCTTAGGAAATGGTTTGCTTTTGCCAAGATTTTCAGAGAAAACTGAGAGATCGATTCTTAAGACATCAGAAGAAAATATCATTAACCACTCAGAAACTTCAGGCAATAGGCAAAGTCCACTAAATGGGAAAAGTTTTCCCTAGGAAGAACCTCATTATAGTGTTTCATGTAGGTGCTTCAAGGAAGGAACTGCTGGGTGGCAAAATGATTTTGATATTATGGAAGTTCATTAAAAAAGGATTCTGTCTGTAATGAGATGGAGGTACATGACCCATGGAAGGAATAGAAGCAGGAGCTGAAGAATAAGTGATGGCAAAGAGGGAAGAAAATAAAAGCAAAACTATGATGATAACCTCAAGCAATCAGTAATGTCTCCTGAAATTGAGAGAATGAGATAATCAGGAATAATGAGAAAAAGATAGGACAAAGCATATAAATGGTGGTTTTATTTAACTCCTTTCTCCCCTGCCCTGCCCCCTCACACCCCAGAATAGGTCATGTTTCCTTTTAAAGGATTCATTATTTGTTCAGATATACAATCTAATTTTAGAGACTTTAAACTTCCTAATTGTATCATTTTAATATTTTTATTTATTTGTTTTTGTTTTCATGGAAAAGGCATTTTATTTTAAATATAGCAGTGTGTACATAATAAATCAGTTTATTTATTTGTTCTTGATTTTGCCTTAAAATCCAAACAAGACATACAGATGGCTAAAAAGTGCATAAAAAGATGCTCAACATCATTAATTATTAGAGAAATACAAATCAAAACTACAATGAGGTATCACCTCATACCAGTCAGAATGGCCATCATCAAAAAGTCTACAAACAATAAATGCTGGAGACAGTGTGGAGAAAAGGGAACCCTCGTGCACTGTTGGTGGGAATGTAAATTGATACAGCCACTATGGAGAACAGTATGAAGGTTTTCTTAAAAAACTAAAAATAGAACTATCATATGACCCAGCAATCCCACTACTGGGCATATTCCCTGAGAAAACCATAATTCAAAAAGACACATACACCCCAATGTTCATTGTAGCACTATTTACAATAGCCAGGACATGGAAGCAACCTAAATATCCATCAACAGAGGAATGGATAAAAAAGATGTGGTACATATATACATAATGAAATATTACTCAGCCATAAAAAAGAACAAAATAATGCCATTTGTAGCAACATGGATGAACCTAGAGATTGTCATACTAAGTGAAGTAAGTCAGATACAGAAAGACAAATATCATATGATATCGCTTATATGTGGAATCTTAAAAAAAGGGTACAAACGAACTTATTTACAAAGTAGAAGTAGAGTCACAGAAATAGAAAACAAACTTATGGTTACCAGGGGATAAGGGGGCAGGGATAAATTGGGAGATTGGGATTAACATATACACACTACTATATATAAAATAGATAATTAATAAGAACCTACTGTATAGCACAGGGAACTCTAATAAACACTCTGTAATGGCCTATATGGGAAAAAAATCTAAAATAAGAGTGTATATATGTATATGTATAACTGATTCACTTTGCTGTACACCTGAAACTAACACAACATTGTAAATCAACTATACTCCAATAAAAATTAAAAATAAATAAATAAATAAAATACAACAGAAACCATTGAAAATTAAGTTTTCAAATACTGTTCCTTTTCTATTTCCATATAAAATCTTAAATTTTCAACCTGGCTTTTATTTTCACCTGCCTCTAAAATCTCCCTAATGTTAGCTAATTTTTTTTTTCTGGGCAATATAAGTATTTTGATTATTTTTGTAAAGTTCTCTCCTTATGTATTTTTAACCTGTATTTCAGAAAGATAACTACCTCATTCCTTCTAAAAAATTATATTTAATTTTGGCCTTTTCCATCTTTGACTCACTTAGCTTTCTTTTCTTCATTGGAATACTTTGCTTTTTCCTTTTCTTTGCTTTCCTTTTCTTTTCATCTCTTCCCTTTTTCCTTCTCTCCCTCCCTCCCTTCCTTCCTTCCTTCCCTCCTTCCTTCCCCCTCCCCTTTTTTGTCCACCCTTATCTTTCTTCCCTTTTCTCCCCTTTCTTCTCCTTATCATTTCCCTTTTTCTTTAAGGTTCCCTAGGAACCTTAAAATCTCCCTAGGAGATTTCTATTCATCCCTTTCTGTACCCATGAAGAGCTCAGTTAATTTGCAGAACTTCCTAATATCCATTTCCTACCTCGACACTTCACATTATCTCTAGGCTTGTCATCTTCAGTTTATTTTTTAAAAGATATCTTCATTTTCCTATCCAATCAAAGTCTAAAATGGGTCAAATACAAGTTTATAATCTGTCCATAGAATAATTATAAGATGCCAATTTTTCCCCATGCTGATGTTGGCATCAACATTCCCCAGATTTTAATACCTAATGTCTTAGTCATCTTTAAATGTTTTCTTTCTTCCATGAAGGAAATACTTCACTAACAAGTATACTGATTTTTTTTTCAGCATGATTGATATGTCCCTTACTTTTTTCTATTTTTGTATTTATGACTAAATCTCTAATTCTCATCAACTCACATCTGAACCATTATATGCATTTTTTCTGATTTCTTTGCATGTAAGTGTGACAAGTCCAGAAACCAAGTATCATGAGGACACATGAAAGTAAATGAGACTATCAAAAGAAGAGATGATTATGGAAAATGGTATTACTTCTCTTTTCCCTCCCAACTCTGGCATCCCATGATATGTACTTTTCTTTCTTAGGTTCATGCTTTTACTATATTTATATTTTTCTCAGTCTTACTTAATTTTCCTAACCTACCAGGAAACAAAAAAGAAGGCCATAGTATTGTCAGATATTGTCAAATGATGGCTTCTCCAAACATCACCAAATCAACCTATTGATTAGACAAAGCTGGGTTTATTGCTTACCTAGGCAGAGAGAGCACTACCATGACAATCTTAGTAGTGTCTCAGAGGGAAAGAGCAAAAACTTGGCTTTTTGAAGTCTGGTTTAAGGTGGATCTTCTAATGCAGAAAACTTGGTTAAATTGAGAAGAGATCATAAAATAATAATTTAGGATTGGTAGATAGGGCAAGAAGACAGTTTTGAGTCAAGGAGTTCCAAGAGTTAGGGTATAAACTGTCTTTTGATGCTTTCTATTAAATAATTGATGGCTTTTTCCAAAAGTTCCTTAGAAGACCAATAAGTCATTTGAAGCTTTTATCTTCCAAGGCAAGGGTTTCCTGAGATAATAAAGGTATGTTGAACTTTTTTCATAAAGAGATTCCATCTCTTCATGGAGAAGATTTTAAAACACATAAGGTTTTAAAATATATATTACAACTGCAAAAATAAAATTTTATAAGAAAAATAGAGCATAAAATCTTTCACTTCCTGAAAACAGGTGCTTCAGGTTTTTTTTTTACAAAACTCAAGAAACTTGTGTTTTCAATAGTTTCACTTTAGAGAAGAATCACATATCTAAATCAAAAACCACAAGCTCAAATGCCTAGATGGACCAGGACCAAAACATCAGTGCATCAAGGTGTGGGTTCCCAAGGACTGTGGGAACCAAGGGGTTGGTAAGGACTGTGGGAACCAAAGATTTGGAAACTTTCTCCATTTAAAAGCATTCATATCCAAATTAAAACATTTTAAACCATGTCTTAGTTGAACAGAATCTATCTTCAGGCCAGCTTCTACCTGTAGGCCACCATTTTGCAACCTTTTTTCAGTTGGAAAGATTGTGAAGATCTTACAGATGTTTGATGTTGATTATAAAGTCAGGAAAATGCTTGAAAGTTTCCCAGTGTCCATCCAGCCATTTAGCATCAGATACGTGCAGCCCCAAAGTGTAGACAGAGCCCTGTGAGTAACCCCATCCAGTAATGAAAAGGATTAAGTATTACAAAGTTCTACAGTGCCATGGAGAAACATAACGCTAATCCCAGATGCTCAGACCAACATGAGAAGATAAAGAGCAACAATTTACTTGGGAACAATTGCAGTTCTTTTGATTATGGAAGACATTCTTTCTTTAGCAAAGCAAACAAAATTTCACAAGTGCTTTTATTTTCATATATCTTCATTTGTTTTTCAACATTGATAAGTATTTAAAAGCATTTGAAAGCCTATACGTTCTCACAAAATCATCATCTTCACTGTAGATTTGAAAGAAGAAAAGTAATAGAGGGGAAAAATGCTGGTAAACCTTCTCACTAGACTGATGAAGTCAGCTGTTACTCTCCAGCATGACTTCTGGCGTGACTGCTTAAATGATCATTTGGTTCTTGGTGTCAACAAGTTTTCAGATCTGGCTCTTTTGGTGTATGCAGCTTTAGGAATTATATATGACATGTTGATTATATTCTGCAGCAGGAAATGCTGTAGTGATCTGCTTTGTCCAAGCTCAGTCTCATTGCCATCAGCAAGAAAATCTCTAAGAGCCTTGAAAAGGACAGGCTGCCAGCTAAAAGCCCAAACAGAATTAAATTGTGGTATAAAAATATAGTAAACTCAATTATACTGGGATAGTTAGTGGAGGTAATTTGTTAGTCATGTGAACACCCCTTCTCTCTGGCCACTCTGTTTGTTTATGGGCTGATCTAGAAAATCATAAAATCCATAGTTCTGTTAAGAAAATCACTGGGCTCCATATGGTTTAAAGTGTTTAATATTCCATTTAAGATAAACCATTTCAGTACAAATCATTCCTGTAGGTCTATCTACCAACTGAGCAATCTGCATCTTTTGGATGGCACTACCTTAGCATTTGCCACTGGCCTTGTTGAAATGTGGAGAAGGCAAATATGCACATCCTCAGCAAAAACAATGATGGCCACATAACTGATTCATCACACACTATCCATTTCCAAAAGAAAAGGTAACTCTATCTCTGAAGTCTAATCATGCAACAAGGGCCAGCCTTTGAGTGTAGAGGGCAGTGGAAAGGTGGGTAAAAGAGGGTTGGTAGCTGTCATTCTAAGCCAAGGAAAGTCTTTAGAGATGCATGCATTCTTTAATCTGCTTTCAGAAGGCTGCATGATGTCTCCTGAATAATGTACAAAGGAAGTAGAGGCACTGCTGCTTCATGATGTTTCCCTAAATTGACCTGTCATCTGAGGTCACATCACCCTCCTCATACTGTGGCTCTCCTCACTGTGCTGGCTATGGTATCCATAATATGAAGTCACCTCAGTCTTTACAATGTATTCAAATTTACTCTATTGAATGCATTCCTCACTTACCTGCTTTTTGGTGATATATATATATGTTTCAGACAGTTTAGAGCCAGATGGAAGGATTTTATCATTGAAAAGAAATTTTAGTAAATGAGAAGTAAACCAGAGAATCTTGGTTTTCTCCCACTTACGAATAGGTCAGAACAAAAAATGCATACATAATTGACAGGAAACTGAAGGAGATAAATAAGATAACATTCTGTTATTTTTATTTATTTACATATTTAGATTCTGCTAGATATTTCATTTGGACAATAGGTCTGGAACTAATCTATTTTAAATCTAACCTAGAATAATACAATGTAAGTTTTAGAAGAAAAGTTAGCATCTAATTAACCCATCAATTCATAGATTACATAACACATTAATGTAGGAATCAGATGCTGTAATTCTAGGGAAGTACCAACTAGCCCTGTCCCAGAATCTCTTGCTTGGTCCTTTTATTCCACTATACCTCCCAGACTTCACTATCCTGAAGGCCAGGGATCTTTGTCCTCTCAATGTCAAGCCTAGTGTCTGGCCCAGAGTAGTCTTTCTGAAAGCAGCCAGAGAGGAAAAACTCTTAACTGTAACAAAGATCTTGAAGTTATAATTATGAAAGTAAATTATCAATTTAATCTATGGTTTGACCTAAAACCAAATTCCTATTGAAACAGAAAATGCATAGAAAATAACCCCTCAATTCAGATATCTCAAAGTATAACTTAGGAATTATCTGCATCAGACTTCCCTCAGTGCCCCCATTCCAGGCTTACTGAATTTGAACATCTAGGATTGCAGCTCAGGAACTTACATGTTTAATACAGTTTCATAGATGATTCATATTGTTTCATATTCACACTGAAATTTGAAAAGCACTTTATTCATCTGTTAAGGCTCCAGCAAGGATCCTCAAACAACTTCTAATGGGAAGCTTCTTTTATCTTACCTAAATAACTAGATGTATGGGCAGGTGATGGTAATACTGAGTGCCTGTGTAGATGGGGAATTTCAACCAGCCAGAGTCAGGAATTCCCATGGAGGAGAGAACAGAGAAACAGTGACAATGATTTCTGGCTCCAGGGTTGTCTCCTTGCCTGGGCCTAATATTCCAGTGAGCCACAGGGAGTTGGGCGTAGCAGCAACCCTCATCCATAAGAATTGCCATCTTCCCTGTTACTTCACACAAAGAGGAGAGGTTTTCCTCATATTGTGAATAAAGATCTCGCAGAGGGAGCTATTTTCCCCTTTCTTTCAATCAACAATCAACTTATTTCTTACTGTAGGCTGGACTTTATATTATAGATTTCAAATTATTTCATAGTCTCTATGTTAGAGGAGTAATTTAAAGTTAAAAAAGAGTCACTCTAAAGGTAATCCTGTACAAAATTTGGAAATATATAGTGTTTTAACAAATTATAGTGTTTATTCATTTAGTCGCATATACTTTTCTAATGTATTTTTAGGTTTCATTGAGTATAATTGACATACAATAAACTGCACATAGACAAGTATACAATTTGATAAGTTTTGACATCACTATACAACCATGAAACCATCACCACAATCAAGATAGTGAATACAGCCATCAACTTGCAAATTTTTCTTGTATCTTTTGGTAATTCTTCCCTCCTCTTCACTCATTCCAGCCTACCTCCCCTTCCATGACTTCACTCACTCATAAGCTTTAGGTCACTATGGATTAGTTTGTTTTATCTAAAGTTTTTCATAAATTAAATCTTACAGTACGTCCCCTTTACTGCCTAGCTTCTTTCACTTGGCATAGTTATTTTGATATTCATCCATTATATATCAAAGGTTTTTTTCCTTTTTGTGAGTGAGTAGTATCTCATGGTATGGATGTACCACCCTTTGTTTAAGCTTTCTTCTCTTGATACATCTGGTTTGTTTTCAGTCTTTCTTTGGCTATTACAAATAAAGCTGTTATGAACATTTATGTACGTCTTTAAGTGGGTATATTGTTTCTTTTCTCTTGGGTAAACTCCTAGCCTGGATCAAATGGTAGATGTGTATTTACCATTATAAGAAGATGAAAAATTGTCTTTTCAAAGTGATTGCATGAGAGCACTGTATGAGAGTTTTACTTCTCCCACATCCTCATCAACATTTGAAATAATCTGTCTTTTAATTTTAGTTACTTTAATAGTTGTATAGCAATGTCATATTACAGTTTTCACTTGTACTTCCTTCATTATTAATGATATTGAGCATCTTTTCATTTGCTTATTTCTTATCTATGTATCGTCTTTGGTAAAGTAACTGTTAGAATCTTTTGTCTGTTTATTTACTGGGTGTTTCATTTTCCTATTATTAAGATTTCAGAACTTAGTATACATTTTGGATAAAATCCTTTATCAGATATGTGCCTTGAAAACATTTCTCCTACACTGTAGCTGTCTCTTCCTTGTCCTAACAGTATTATTTGGACACCAAAAATTTGATTTTTGATGACATCCTATTTATCAATATTTTCTTTTTGGCCTCATGCTTTTGGTATCGTATGGTATCTAAGAAATTATTTGCCTTGCCAAAGGTCACCTATATTTCCTCCTTTGTTTTCCTCTAGAAGTCTTATATTTTTTGGTTTTATGTTTATGTCTATAATTCTTTTTGAGGGTGTCTCTGTTTTTGTTTGTTTGTTTTGGTATACCATATGAGGTATGGATCAAAAGACAAATGACAGCCTTCCCTGGTGGTGCAGTGGTTGAGAGTCTGACTGCCAATGCAGGGGACGTGGGTTCATGCCCCGGTCCGGGAAGATCCCACATGCCACAGAGCGGCTGGGCCCGTGAGCCATGGCCGCTGAGCCTGTGCGTCCGGAGCCCATGCTCCACAACGGGAGAGGCCACAACAGTGAGAGGCCCGCGTACCGCAAAAAAAAAAAAAAAAAAAAGAAAGAAAGAAAAAGACAAATAACTTCTTCAGAGTGCTCTCAATGTCCACATTATCTAATCAGGACTGGTGGTATGGTTACGATGAAGGATGTAAACAGAAATCTGTATGTAGTGACATAGGCTGAATCCAAACCACAACCATGGCATTTATGAAGGCAGGAACACAGGAACATAGGCTGACAGCTGTATAAGTTCTTTCAAGTTACAGTTTCTCCCTCTTTTACATTCCTACTGAAAGAGAGACTTGCTACATTTCTCTTGCCCTGACCCTACTGAAGTATTTGGAGAAAGCTGAGAACCAGGACTGGAAAGAATGGTGCATAGCATTGCTCCTTGGTACTCATTATTAATACACATTTTCTATCTTCTACACTTTTGAAACAGAAGCAGGTCCCTATTCTTACCTCTTGTCCTTTATCTCCTCAGTCTGCTAACCTACACATTGAGAAATCGTGGGGAAAAAAGCAGGTATCCAGGGCCAGGGGCATTAGTGTATGTGTCTGTGATGTGAAACAAAGAGAGGGCATGAAATACTTCCTACTACAATTATGAAAACATAAACCTAGCCAGCTATAAATTATTTCTGAATTTATTTTTAAATATTTAACTTTGCATAGGTATCCAGCTGCAGTTTCTATACATAAACATTCAGCCAAAATAGCATTTTCATTAACAAGATTGACTGCTAATGGGAATATGTTCACACCATATCATGAAATAAAAAATTCAGGCACAAAACATATGTAGAGTTATGAGACTGCTCTGTTAAAAAAAATTCTATGCATATTAAAGGACTGAAAATAAATATACAGAAAAGATAAAAATATATCTGCTGGTGGTAAGAAAGTGATTTTCAAAAAATAGTTCTTTGTGTTTTCCTGTTATTTAAACATATTTTTATAACAAATATTTTCTTTTATAAAATTATTTTATATGAAGTAACTAAATAGCCTTAAAAATCATACTGGTAAAACACAGGCACTTATATAACCAGAGGTTTGTGCAAAACCTGTTAAGCTAAGAATTTTCTCTAATAAAATGAATGCTACTCATATCAGCAAAGTAGTACAACTGTGGGTTAGTGACAATGACATGAAAAACAGAATGCTAAAAACATATCCATTAAAACATTAAATTCTATAATGGATAGATTCAACCTTTATCGCTTGTTATTTGGATTGCTCAGCTCACTTTAGCCCCTTTTTAGAATTCCAAAGGATTTGCTTCAGGAGGACAAGTCCTCCGGCATCATTATTTAATACTTCTCTGTGTCTTCACATGTTTGAGTCTGTAAAACAATTCTGTTCTAAGATATTGAAGATGAACTCCTGAGGTTGAACAGAAAGATGCACTTGTCTCACCAAAATTCAAAGTCATTATGAAACAGAAATCCCGCTTCCCCTCAGTAATAGAGTAGCCATGAATCATAGCGTCACTCTGGCTCTGTCACAAGCTGACACTTCATGCCTCAGACAATAACTTGATTTGTTCAGAGAATATCCCTGTGAGGGCCGCCCATAGTATCGATGCCCATTGAAGAGGATATAATTAAGCCCTTGGTGAGCTAATTTCATTTTCTTTTTTAACAACGTGGGGTGCATAAGAGTAAAATATAAAGTAGAGAAAAAAAAGGTTCTAAGAAACCTTGCTCTGCCCAAATCTGGTGCAGGGTCTCACCTCTCTTTGATCTGATAAAGAATGTTTAGAGACATTCAGAACAGCCTTCCTTCAAATACCCCCACATTTACAGCATATGTGTTTGTTTCTACCAACTAAGCACCATTAGGCTTTCTCCAGGTATAACAGTTTCTTCCAAATTAACTGCAGGAAAGCTCAGTGCTTCATGTTCGTTATCTGATTCTATTATGGCTTAAGGATTGAGAAATTGATTCTGATTCACTTTACCACATGCTGTGAGCAGTTTGGAGTAAAGGTATTTGTCGATTAGGGTAATTTCTTAGAAGCTTGTTATTTGCTTGGGAATATGTCCATTACCCAACAACTGGAAACATAAGGAGCTGAAACAGCCATATTTTTAGTTAAAATAAGAATTTTATGTTGAGACAGATAAGTAGCAGATTAATAGTCATCTTAATCATTCCTATATTGGGATAAACTCTGAAGTTGCATGAGGCAAGTGTTCTACTATGACAAAGAAATAATCTCCACGTCAAAAATTCTCTTCATCTTTGACCTTTATCCACCTTTCATATCTAAATATAGTTCCTTTCAAAATACAGGGAAAGGAGCTCATTATGCATGTGTTAAATGTCTTGGTCAAAGGCATTATATTAGTTGGGCGATTAAGAGCACTACAAAAATTATCTTGAGTTCTGTCCCAAACTGATAACCAGCAAGATAAGCATGCTGATTTACTGATTTGTAACTCTCTAAATCCTGGGCCCATCCCTGGTGGAATGTACAGGCTGCACCTCATGTCAGAGCCTGTATCAAGAGTAGGGTAGAGAGTAGCCCCTGCATAGAAGCCCTGGCAACGTGGCAGGTAAAGCTGTACTGGTTAATAGGTAGGAAAAGAAAGAGAGTTATTGAAATGTGTTTTAAAATTGTCACCTTATGATGAGAGCCTAACCAGATGGTCATTTTTTCCACTTTCAGGTTCCAGAGGTTCCAACTAGTCAGGGCTGGTAAGAAGAACTAAACAAGACTGAATTTGTTCATAAGACAGAGCACAACAAATTGAATTTAATGTACAGGTCCTCACTTGCCCTTGCTGGCTATTTTTAGTCTTTTTGCCCTGTCTTCCCACATTCCCAAATTCCTAGAGTTTTTAAACTATGGGGTTCTTTTATTACAAGAGGAAATATTGTCCTATAATCCACTAACATTTATGTGCATGTGTTTGATATATTTTGTCCTAGAATCATTGAAATTTTCAAAAGTAACAAATGGAGAAAATATTAATACAAACAAAGATGAATTCAGACTTGTAGCACCTGGGTATGGGAGATGTTTGGAGGCAAAGGTTTTTTCCCAAACTTCCTCACTCAGGATACATGAGGACTTTTCTTGTCCCCACATGCATGAGGTCAGCTGTGATGCCCTCACTGACACCCCTGTGGTGTTTTATTCTAAAAGCTAAGTCAAGATTTGGGATACCAGGCATGCAGAGAGAAAAATGAGTTAGTGGTTTTTTCTGTCATTTGTCCAGAGTGTCTGAATAAATTGGGAATCCTTTCAAAGATTCCTTGCAAGTAACAGAATGCCAGACTAATAGTGTTTCAAGCAAATAGTGATTTGTTTCTCTAACATAACAAGTTCAGAGGCAGTTGCTGGCATTATTCAAGAGTTCAAATCCACATATAGGTAGACCTTTCACTGTGATCTTTCTTTTTCTAACTTCACCTTTGTTATCACAGACCATTCCCTGAGGCTCATAAATTAGCCCTAACCATTTTCCACATTTTTATATTTGTCTATCTCTCCCTGTATCAGCAAGAAACTAATCAATAATGCTAGATTTTTTTCTCTGAGGGAGCAACAAAGTGAATAGGAAGGAGAAGCAGTGGTTAATCTTGATTGACTGAAAATGGACTGCTTCTCATGGCAGCTGGGGCTCCTTGGTCAGTGTTTATTGTTGGGAATGGGTTAATGGAGTCCACCGCATCCTCTTAGGTAAACTGTAAACGGAGCATTATTATTCTATCCCAGTGGATCCCTTTGGCCACTCTTATTTAGCAGAGTGAAGAATAGTATATATATTGGCTCATCCCCTAGAATTTCCTTAGTCTTGCCTTGCACGAACTCAAGTTTTACAAGATGCTTCACCTGATGAACTATTTCCAAGTGTGGAACCTTCAAAATGAAAAAAAAAAAATCTGTTCAGGAAATGTATCCAGACTGACTTAAAGAGGAAGGCGCATCATCTTTATCTGGGCAATTCCTTCCACTGACTTTGGACCTGGACTGTTGTGGTTTCTGTATTTCTCAAGCTTATCTCACTTGGAATTTTTTTTTACTTGTTTGTGATCCCAGCATTAGACACTCTTCCTCAAAAACTAGTTTCCATTCCTTATAGCAACTAAATTTGCATACGTTTTGAAGTTTTAGAATTTTGAAGCTTTAAAAAGCATTACTTTTTTACTGTTTCCATGACAGCTCACCCCAGCTCTGCTATGTTTCCTGAGGTTTTGAGTCTCCATGCCCTTAAATGTTGGTTTTATCAGAGATCTCTCTCTTTTTCTTATCCAACTTTATGCATACGCTGACTTTCTTTTCAAATTATCTTGTCCCATCCAACCACTAACTCCCTGCTGGTCCACTGCATCCAAATTTGTATCTATAGCCAACTTTATTCTCCTGATATTGGGAAAGCTATTTATAATTGCCTTGTCTACATCCCAGCCCAAAAGGTCCATAAGCACCTTGCTTTCAAAGTTTCAAAATGTATTTGATGGCAATCTACATTAAAAATGTGTTCAACATCATTAGCCATTAGGTATGTGCACATTAAAAACACAAAGGGTTATCACTAAACACTTATCAGAAAGGCTTGAGGAAAAAATAAATGCTGGTGAAAATGTGGAGAAACTGGATCACTCACACATTGCTGGTGGGAATGTAAAATGGCGCATCTACTCTGGGAAATGGTTTGACAATTTTTTTAAAACATGCAAATACCATATGACCCTGACTGCACTCTTGGACATTTATCCCAGAAAAATGAAAACTTACATTCACACAAAAACTTACAGATGGATGTTCAAAGCAGCTTTACTCATAATAGCCACAAACCGAAAATGACCCAGATGACCTTTAACAGGTGAATAATACTTAGTAATAAAAAAGTATGAACTGTTGACATATGCAGCAACTTGGGCAAATTTCCAGGAAATTAATTATGCTGAGTGAAAAATGGCAATCCCAAAAGGTATGACTCCATTTATATAACATTCTTGAAATAACAAAATTGTAGAAATGGAGAACATATTAGCGGTTCCCAAAGGTTGGGAGCTGGGTGAGGTGGGGAGAGGGAGGTGGGTGTGGCTTAAGAAAATGGCCAGATGAGGAATATTTTTGGGATTGGAAACATTCTACATCTTGACTGTATCTGTGTCAATATCCTGGTTGTGATAGTGTAGTTTTTGCAAGATGTAACTGTTGGGTCAAACTTGGTAAAGGATATGTGGGATGACTCTGAATTATTTCTTGCAACTACATGTGAATCTACAATCATCTCAAAATGTAATGAAAATTTTAATCACACTTGTTTTGGGTAATACTGAATAAGTTAGAAAAGCCAAGTAAAAACAAACTTAAGTTCCCAGAATTAGAAAATTGCTCTTAAAAATTAACTTGCATAGTGTAACTGCACCCTTTCTTCTAAATTATTTAATCATACTTTGCATTAACCAATTTCTAAAAGACTTAATTTTCTCCACCTTGATAAGCCAAAATTTGTATGACTCTCTACTTTCCTATCAGAAATTCTACACAGAATCAATTCATTTGCGATATCTTTGGGAGAAGTCATGTCTTTTAAACCATAAAGCAAAAAACTTATAAGGACATGTTTCTAAAAGGCATTTTAAATGTTTCAAACATGTCTGATACTAACAGATACCATTTAATTTGTATTTTTACCAACTTCATACAGATAAATGTACTTCTTTGAAAAACATTGCTTTTTTGAGTAGATACTAAAGAATATTTATGATTAAGAAAGGGACAAAGCCATTGATAGAATCCTAGAAAGTACCAAAAAATAAGAAACTAGAAGAATCCAGTGAAAGGGGGAAGGCAGAAGAACTGAGAAAGATTACTACAAAGCTCAAGGGGGAAAGTATCCTGCATTCAATATAATTTCTTCAAATTTGTCCTCCATTTAACTGATTCTCTCTTCAACCTTATTTCCATTACTCTTAAAATTATTCGTTGAGCTTATTTTTAAATTATTTTTAAGTAAATATATAGACAAGTATACAAATTCCAAGCATATGGCTCAATGAATTTTCATCAAGTGAGCCGAGTCACCACCCAAAACAAGAAATATATCACCAGAACCCCAGAGAACTTCAATGTGCTCTGCCCCAGTCACCAACCATGCTCTTCCCAAGGGTAACTAAAATTCTAAACTTTATGACCATTGATTATTTGTGCTTGTTTTTGTACATTATATAAATGGAATTTTAAAGTATTTTAAAATAAAATGACATTATCTTCCTCACAGTACACCTTCCTCCTTAAGTGTTTTCTATTTTGGCTTCCTAAATTAGAATGCTTAAAGTCATCTTCACGTTCTCCCTCTCCTGCTTCCAACGTGATCCTTCTAAAATATAAACATTATCAATCATTCTTCAGAGCAAGTCAGATCTGTGTGTCATCTTCAGGAAAAAAAAAAAAAAGTCCAATCATTTTAACTGGGTAACAAATCCTTTGAAGATCTGCCTCTGGAATATTTTTCCATGTTTACTCTGCCTACAAGTCCCAGCATGCATTTTACTCCAGGTGTATGGTATTATTTGCAGTCTCCAAAACATACTCTTTCACACAACTCTAAGTATTTGCATATGCTCTGATTTCTTTCCAGGATGCTTTCCTACCTCTTTATCTGCCTAGTGAAGAGCCTATTTAACCACCAAAACTTAATTAAAATATCCTCACTATCCCTCATTTCACCCTCAGAGACAATTAGTAACTGTATGACATTATTTTTAGTATAGTCTACAACTACTTGTAACACTTTTAACATAATGTACAATTATTTCTTGGCATGTCTCTCCATTCCATCGATTAAGGGTTTCTTCTACTTTTCCCTATATTCCCCATGTTTAGAAAAATATACATTAAAATAGTTGGTTTATTTGAATGACAAACAGTAAACAAACAGAAAAAGAAAAAGAAGTGACAAACAAAAGTGAAGTAATTAATATTCTCTAGATTCATCAAGGAAGGAAGGAAAGTCCTTATACAAAAGGGGCATTTAAGTTCAGTGTTAAGGAATGTGTAGAATTTAGGTAGGCTAAGAATGAGGCAGACATTGATCTCTCATTATTCACAAGCAGTAACACGTCTTTGGGAAAGGTGTACCTGGTGGATCCCAAGCACTTAGAAAGGGCTCTTCTTCAGAGAACTTCAGAAAATAAACTACTTCATTGGGCCTGACCAAGACCCAGGCCCTCAGACAGCATTTCAGCCACCTGACTCAGACACAGGCCCTGTCTCCTGGAGGTATTTTGAAAGACTAGAAATCATAAAACAAGCATTGGCCTAGGTCCATATCCCTACTGCTTGTAGAATTTGTTGTTTGGTCCTTTATAAGACTCCCACACATTATCTGTATGATGGGGATAACATGTTCTTTTTCAAATGGGTTAATGTAAGCATCAAGTGAACTAATGTTTATGAAGTACCTGGCACAATGCTTGAAAAATAGTCAGTGTCCTGGAATTGTTAATTCCCTTTTTTGTTCCCCCAATGCATGCTTGTGATGTCTTCCTTTTTATACATTAACTGTCTATTGCATGCTGTACATTGTACTAGGATGAGGAGATGAGAGGGTGGAGGTGAAATACTGTGTGAATTAACTATGTAGCAGACTGTGTGGAGGATACTGTAACCCCAGCCAGGGCCGAGCATCAACAGTAAATCTTGCCATGTGAAGTGTGTTCTGCTGACCTCTGAGATTCACTGGAAGCCCAGTGTGTCCTGGATTGCTGACATAGGCATGATGAGAACTGTGCTGCTCAGTGCAAAACAGCTAGCTTACTTCACCTGATTTTGCACAGATTCAGAGCACAACACTCATTTCATCTGATTTGTGCTTAGACGAGGCAAAGGAAAACAAATGTCTGAAAACAAAACCCACATGCTAAGTCAGCAAGTTTTGAAGCTCTAGTCAAGATTGCACATAGATGAATCCGTTCTTGCCTAGATAATTTCTGTTCCTGTGCCTTTCAGCAACACTGTGTAATCACTAGTGTAGAAACAGCTATATCTGACACTGTGAGGACAGAGGGACTCACAAAAGCAACAGAATAACCATGATTTAGCTGCTCAATACATCTTCTGCTTGAAAAAAAAATAGCTTAGCCACTACATGTTTTTCTCTGTATAATACCACTTACATTCACATATTTGACACATACTTTTTAAGCATCTACCATGTGCTAGGCACAGTGTTTGCTGTATGCTAAAGATTCAGTGGGAAACAACATGGATGAGGTCTGTGATCACAAAGCTTAGTGCTGGTCAACAACTAATTTGAGAAATTTCCCTGTTCACGCAACCAATAAGGTGTGCAGAAAGACGAAAGGACATAGAAAACATAATTATTTAGCAAAATATTTGTTGAGCAGTAGTAACCAGATGCTATAAAAGAGTCAGAATATATAGAAAATGGGAAATGATTCGTTGACACAGATTTGCTATAGATACAGATACAGGACCTAAAGGGATCCTCACTGTATGATTTGGGTCATGAGTGATTGCAGATAAGGACATTGGGAGCAGACAGAGGGGTCAGAGCCAGAATGATATATCAAAGAAATAAGACAGCAACAGTCTGTATTGCTTTTCTATTACACATAAACAAATTACCACAATTGAGAGCAGGTTAACTGGGTCCACTGCTTAGGGTATCACAAGGCTACAATCAAGGTGTCAGCCAGCTGATCCTTACCTGGTGGCCCAGGGTCCTTTTCCAAGCCATGTGGCTGTTCTTTACCTAGGAGCTATAAGGTCATGTACACTGTGTCTTCTGGTTGGCTAGAACAAGTTTTTTGACACTTCACCTTCTTTTAAAGAGCTCACATCATTAGGTCAGGCCCACCCTGGATAAGCTCCCTTTTGATTAACTCAAAGGCAACTGATTAGTAATCTAAACACAGAAGTGCTATACCATCAGATTTACTGGCCTCAACCACACTCAAATGGAGAGGATTATCATTGGGGAGGTGTGGGGGAGGAATCTTAGAGGCCATGTTAGAATCTTGTTTGAAGTCAGAGTTATCAATAAAGGGAATCCCTTCATAGTTAGCTGCCTTTATCCTACATGTGCTCATTTGCCCTGTTTGGAGGAAACTAGCAGTGTTTAGGAGGAAGACTCCAAAACTGGACCACTTAGGTTCAAATCCTGACTCCACTTCTTTTTTTTTTTTTTTTTTTTTTTTTTGCGGTACATGGGCCTCTCACTGTTGTGGCCTCTCCCGTTGCGGAGCACAGGCTCCAGACGCGCAGGCTCAGCGGCCATGGCTCACGGGGCCAGCCGCTCCACGGCATGTGGGATCTTCCCGGACTGGGGCATGAACCCGTGTCCCCTGCATTGGCAGGTGGACTCTCAACCACTGCGCCACCAGGGAAGCCCCTGACTCCACTTCTTCATAGCTGTGTGACCTTGGGTAAGATACTAACCTTTCTGATGACAACAATGAAGTGTTTACTCAAAGTATTTTGATTTTATTATCTGCAGACAATATTAAGTAAATTATGATTGTAAAGTAGTTCAAATGTGACCATTTAGTACATGTAATTGTAGAGGAAATTTCCTAGTTTTTGGTTATGATTCCTTATCCTTGGGAATTAAGTAAAGGAGATCAAGTCCCAGCTTGCTTATTAATAGCAAGGATTGTGATTAGAGTAAAACAAGTAATGATTTTATCTTATTCTGTATTAAAGACCACAAAATATTTCAGTGTATTAGCACTAATAGACTCAGATTTGTTAAATTAAATTAAGCAATTGAGCCTAAAAGAATTAGACCCTGCTTATAATGAACAGGTCTTCAGAGTAACTAAGCCAATAAAAAGACAGCCTTCTCTTGGGCTTCCCTGGTGGTGCAGTGGTTGAGAGTCTGCCTGCTAATGCAGGGGACATGGGTTCGTGCCCCAGTCCTGGAAGATCCCACGTGCTGTGGAGCGGCTGGGCCCGTGAACCATGGCCGCTGAGCCTGCACGTCCAGAGCCTGTGCTCCGTGACGGGAGAGGCCACAACAGTAAGAGGCTCACGTACAGCAAAAAAAAAAAAAAAAAAAAAAAAAAAAAAAAAAAAAAAAAGACAGCCGTCTCTTCTTACACAAAACCTTGGATGAATGGGACAGTAAGGAATATATCCCTTTTTTCTAATGTCCTTGGAGAAGGGTGGCTAGACTATATATTATAAGCTAGTATAACCTAAGTAGGTATCTTGCTAGTTTTGAAGACATACTTCATCCTGGCTCAGTTCTTTGTTTCATCCAATAAATAACACTGATATCATCCTCCAGTAGTCACAATCTTCACATCCATCAAGAACCACAGGATTTTGAAGAAGGAAACCTGGACTGTGAACATGTCCTGCTTTGGAGACAAGGGACGTATACTTGGCAGACCTACAACTAATGAGACTGCATCCTTATGTATCCATTGCCTCCAAAATCTTCTTTTGAGAGACTAACTTAAAATGCTCAATGGTATGGGTCTACATAGGAATGTTATGAAAAATTTAGCTAGGATTTGAAAAATTTTGGTACAACCATCAAGCTATTTCATTTTGTTAATTTGTCATGTAATATAGCTGCATTTTCCAGGTGGCAGGAGCTCTCAGCTCAGCAGACTGGGCCCTAATTAAGGCCTATTGTGTATTGACACTCTTCCTCTGGAGACCCTGATAAAGGCCTCAGACAACTTCAAAACTGCCCATACATGGGACAACTGGATCCTTTTACAGACTAAGGAATCTCACACCTTAGCAAAAAACTTTTTTCTCAGTACACCAAGATGAAGGGAGAGCAGAATATAGGAAATAGATCCAATTTTAGCTGAACTTCAGTTTAGAGTTAGGAAGAAAAGCATTATATTAAAAAAAGATATCTTACAGCATAAAGTGTAGGGTGGTTACCTGAGTAGGAAGATAAGCTCTATCAGTGTCAAAAACCTGCAGAATCTAATTAGCAATGGTATCTCTGAGGCCCCAGAAATGACTGGTGAAGATCAAGCTATGCAAGCTACACTGACTATGGCAATGTCTGACATTTCACCCTTTCCATGAAAGCCAAGGAATGCATTAACTTCAAACATGAAGTTTCCCAAAATTATCCATTCTTTTAGCTAGTACCCCAATCAATTATTAAAATATAATTTTCAAAAGGTTAAAGTATAACTAACATATAAGTATAAAATGAACACCTGTCAAAGACTTTAAGTAATGGAAAAAACCAGCAAGAAATCAGTTCCAAATATATTTGCAGAGATAGGCAATGTAAGAAAGAATGGTAAAGATAAGACTGCACTGTTAAACACAAAGCTATTGTCCGACAGGGCACTAACCTGTTAATGTGGAGTATTTTCCACTGGTAAGAAATTATTTTCATCCCTGTTGGATGAAAATGTTTAAGTTAACCTCTCCTCCTAGATCAGGGTCCCTCAGATTGGTTGGCACTATTGGCATGCTGTTGTGGGGGGTTGCCCTGAACACTGTAGAAGGCTTAGAGGGTTCCTAGCCAGCAGCACAGCTCCCCCTAGTCATAGCAATGAAAAATGTTTCTGATGTTGTCATATGTCTCCTGAAGGGTAAGTAGAATTGCTTTATAGAGTCCAAGATTATCAAAATTTATCCAAAACTTCGAAATGGGCAAAAGAGGTCACTGGGTCTTCTTTCAGTGTAGCAGTGGGTGTACACCTTTGAGTTTCTTTTGACTGGACTATTTTACTTAAGTAGGCAGTGATTTCCAATCAGGGACAATTTTTGAAGTACTTCTTGTATTGCCAGCCCATACTACTGATTTTCCATTCAGCTCGGTCCCTCAGTATGTTCCATCGTGAGCTGAATAGGAAAAAATATTAATTTGACTATATATTTGTAAAATAATACCCATTTTTTCAAAGGATGCAATAAATTGTGAGCAGCCATTTTAGGTTCTCTTTTTTAATATTTTAACTGTTTTATCTTTAATCCTTTTATAGACATTTGAGTCAGAATATACCAATGTTAGGCAAGGACTGTAATTAAATGCAGTGTTGGCTATTCACCTCTCACTTATTGGTGGCACCATTTTCC
The DNA here is from genome assembly GCF_964341445.2 of Mesoplodon mirus. NCBI lineage: Eukaryota > Metazoa > Chordata > Mammalia > Artiodactyla > Ziphiidae > Mesoplodon > Mesoplodon mirus. Next base: position 99,330,004 of record NC_138979.1, on the reverse strand, counting down.
AATAGGTTATTCTATTGGATATAGCTCTACTGGATCTATTTCCTATTTCTAATTTTTCCCTGCTGTCTACAGAGGAAAGATAAGTAACTTTGTGACCTTCAGTGATGGTAATAATAATGAAGACACAGGTCAACCATTCCTTATCTAAAACTCTTGAAGATAAACGGGCTTCAAAATTCTGAATTTTTCAAATTTTAGAAAGTTGATATGGTACATATTACTGAACACTCCCCGTGAGGTCTGGGGCAGCATCCTATAATCAAAAACTTTAATATTTCTACAGCTAAACAAATGGACCTACACATCAAATGGGAATAAAAAATCTATAAATAAACTCACATCATCTCACACCAAACTTTGCTACCAAATGACTTTGTGCCAAATTTATGAAAAATATTTTGATTTTCAGAGCTTTTTGGATATCAGAAATTTAAATTAGGGATTATGGATCTAGAATAATAACATAATAACAGCAACAACAATATCTGATATTTAAGAGTATTCACTATGAAGCAGGCCCTGTGTTGTATTGCATGTGATTAGATCATTTCAACCTCCCACAACCCTATGAGGTAATTCTATTATCATCCTTATTACATTGACGAAGTTTGGAGAGTTAGGTACTAGCTCAAGGTCATACAAGATTTAGATCTAGAAAATGTGATCGACAGCCCAGGCTCTGAAGTAGGTAGGATTACATGCTGAAACCTAAAAACTCTAGCCACATTTAATACTCAACCTTTCCTTTTTGCTCTACCTGTCCTTAAGTCTACCAACCATGGGTCAAGAACAACACATTAGTAAGTTAAGGGCACTATATTTATGTTCCTCTGTCTTGCCCAGATATTTTCAAGCAAATGTGACTTAAAGGAATACAACTGACTCATTCTACTCAGGTTCACAGGATTTCTTTGCCAGTTTATTCAATTTATCTTAAAGCTTCCTATCAAGAATTTCATAAGCACAAATACACTTAGTATGGATACAGAGAAAAGCTGGCAGTCAATATTTCAGCTGTTTCCAAATGCATCTATCCTGCTGATACAGGCTCAGGGAGAGTTATAATCCACATCACACTTTCATGAAATGCTTCCCAAATGATTTTATTAAACATTTTCTGTGAGAAAAGTCAGCTGAAGGACTGACCCAAAGACAACCCAACTGGGAGTAACAGAGTGGCTAGAATATGAGCCTTCCCCTTATACAACATTTCTAAGCTGGCTTCTCATATGTGCCATTTTGGGAACTACAAATATATATCTCGTCTGTCACTGTGTTCATAATTTTCGATTGTTTTTCAAATCAGTTAAGAAATGTTTTGTATTCTCAGTAAGCAATGCATCAGCATGACTTCTATGACTATAGAACTATCAGTTAATCATGTAATTTCACCTCTATATTCCCCTTTAGTCCTCACTTTTAGGGCTATGAAGTAGTCCTATGCCTTATGCAAATACAGCTAGACGTGGCTCTCTGCAAACTAGGAAGAGAACCCAAACACGTTGGCAGCCTGATTTCAGACTTCCATCCTCTAGAGCTCTGCTTCTTAAAATCCAGTTGAGAGACTGCTACATGCCACGCAGGTGTTGATGGGCTGACACATCTCCATCAGCCCTGCCCTTGGAGAGAGGCTTGACCAAGGACAAGATCGGCCTGGTGACTGTGAAGATACTCTGTTGTTAGCTTTACAGAAGGGTGTATCGGACTGGAAACCCTGTCTCTGGAGGTTTGGAATCAAGAGGAGCAGAGGGGGGCTTCCCTGGTGGCGCAGTGGTTGAGAGTCCTCCTGGCCATGCAGGGGACACGGGTTCATGCCCCCATCCAGGAAGATCCCACATGCCGTGGAGCGGCTGGGCCCGTGAGCCATGGCCACTGAGCCTGCGCGTCCAGAGCCTGTGCTCTGCAGCGGGAGAGGCCACAACAGTGAGAGGCCCGCATACCACAGGAAAAAAAAAGAGGAGCAGAGGGAGGTAAGACATAGACAAACAAGCTTCATGGACCATGAGGATTCCAGAATGTCCTCACTCTGAGGAGAGTCACCATCCTTTGACCTCACAAACCAAAGGATGCCTATTACACACTGGTTTACAGCAGGAAAATGGGAAAACATCTTCTAACCACAGTCTCCTGGGCTTGAGATGGAGAGCAGAGGACCTACTATTGAAATAGTACCTGGGAAAAGTCTGCATTAGAGGACATTTCAAAGGAATTTTATTTCTTTCAATTAGATGTATTAATAAAGACTAATAGCTATAAAAATGAAAAATAATAGTAGCTTACTATCACATGGTATATCTTTTTTTTCATCCCTTTACTTTCAACCTATTTGTATCTTTTGTATATAACATGCATCTCCTATAGACAGAATATAGTTGGATCTTATTTTTTAATCCAGTGTGGCAAACACCTGTGTTTTGATTAGACTGTTTTAAGTCCATTCACATTTTTAAAATAGCTTTATTGAGATATAATTCACATAGCTATTGTTCACCCTTTTAAAGTGTACATTTCAGTGGTTTTTAGTATATTTACAAAGTTGTACAGCAATCAACACTATCTAATTCCAGGACATTTTCAGCAACCCAAGAAGAAACCCCATACTCCTACCCCCAGCCCATGGTAATCAATAATCTACCTTCTGTTTATATGACCTTTGTTTTAAACATTTCAGAAGTTGTTCTCAAACACCTTGAGCCAGAAAGGCTGTGTTCTGCTGACAGATCTGTCTTTGAGTAGGGTAGAGATGAACGATGAGTATATTTTCTGAGCTTCAGTCTACTCTTCAAACCTACTCTTTAAATTGATGAAACTCAGAGATTTCTGCTTCTTATCACAATATGATAACTGGGAGCTATATTTACCCTTCCACCTCAAAAAATTAGAAAACCAGTAAAAGAATATATAGAACAACAATTTTCAGACTTTGGGTAGCGAACAGCAGAAGACTATGATTTCTAATAGAAGAAGCACAAATAAACAAGGTGAATCCTATATTTTCTACAGTTTATTGTCTGGATGCAGATCCCTGTAGGAATTACAGAGCAGAGGAACCCAAACAAACCTTAGCATCTTTGTTGAGTAGAGAAGAGATCAGAAGTCAGGCAAGGTTGTTCAAATTCATGGGGAAATGTACTAGAGGAACAAGAACACAGAGAGACAGCACTGGAGATCTGCAGAGGGTCCCCTCATGTCTTTGCTTTAGTATAGATTTGTGTGTGTATGGAAAGAAATTACCCAAAGTCATTGAAAAGGACCACTGAAAGGCAAAGATTTAAACAATATTTGGAGCTCATACAGGTGAAGAATAATTCATGTTTTCATGACAAAGAATGGAAAGGCCTCATAAAATAAGTAGTGATGGATGGAGTCCTCAGGAAAGTATTATTTGACTCAGCATTTCCACTTCTAGATGTATACTCAAGAAATATGATAATGTACGCTCACTCAAAGACATGTACACAAATGTTTTTAACAGTATTATTCATAATAGCCAGAAACAACAATTGGAAAATATTGTGGTGAAATGGAAGGAATACTGGGGCTGGGAATTAAAAGAGGCAAATTTGATTTCTACTTTTTGAGTTATAGCATGTTATTTCTTTCTGAACTACAGTTTGCTCATCTATAAAATGGAAAATAAAAATTATACAGGATTATTGTGATGACTAAATTAAATAATTTTTTAAAAGTTGATTTGAAATGAGATTGGAAATGTACCCAAATATTATTGTATTAGGTAATTATTAGGGCACCAAATGTAAGAATACAGTTAGTGACTTTACCTCCCCAAAAAGCTTAAACTTCAAATCAGAACTGATCAACTGTTATGGGGCACAATTTAAGCAGTATTCAACTAATATCATTACTACCTTTTATTTCTGTTTGAGCAATTCATGCCAATATTCAGAGTTTTGGAAGATACAGTTACAGATTTCTTATTTATTTATATCTCTGGAGGAATCCTTTAGTTTCTGTGTTCCTTAATCATTAAATCTTCAGTACATGTAACTTAAATTAGTTTTGTTTTTATGTTTTATTAGTTTGTTTTATGTTTTATTAGTTTCTTTGTTTTATAAAATATTCTTATTAATTATTTTATATACCCAGGTTCCACTATCTTTAAATCAAATAAAAATCACTGAAATCCATCTTTCAAAATTAATGAAATAGGTTTGTCTTCACTTCAGAATGTCAGTACTCATAAACCTTAAGCGGCAGAAATTTCCATGAACACTACAAATAAGTTCAAGGGCTCAGTCTCTGAGAATCTAAACCTAAAAAGTTAGTAAAGTAAAACAGGACTAATTTAATTATAGTATTTAGCTGGATATCCAAGACTATGAAACATTCTTCTAGATTTTTTGCTTTTCTTGTTGCTGCCTACTAAATTCTACTATTTCTATCCTTGGTAACTTTTAGTCACAAGCCTAATTTAATTTAGTTTTTCTGAATACTTGACATAAAAGTCACTTACTATAGACTGTGACTTCAAAACTTTCCCAGATTATAAAATTTTCTAGTGTCATCATCACTTAATATTTATGAAGTATCTACTTGACTTTGTCCCCTCTGGGATACTCAGTTTCCAGATATCCAGACTGATGAGTGTATATTCAATAATTTGAACTTTTTCCCTTTCTTTATTTCCTTCACTTACTGTCCTGCTTCTATCCTTTCTCAGGGTATGAGTATGTGTATTTGTAATTTTCTTAGTCATGTCAAGAATTCTTGCCACAATGGGTACAAATCTAGTTAAAGTGAGATCTTTGGCTAGATTATTAATAGTTTATGTATTTTATTACATTATCCTGTCGAAATAGCATGAATTTGAGAACCAGAAATTTTCTCATTCAAATCTTAGTTCTACCACTTCAAACTGTATGATTTGAGTAAATGGCTTATTTTCGAGTCTGTCTCCTTATGTGCAAAACAAGAATCATAATAAGTGTTATGGGGAGTGAAAAATGATGGATATAATTTGATTATTACAGAAACAAGCAAGGATGAGGTACTCAGTAAATAGTCATTATCATGAAAATTGTCAACACCTGGGAGAGGTACAGGTCTCCCCACCCCCCTCCCTTCAACAGAACATGAGTTGTGGTTTTTAGTTCACTGAATCTGGTCACAGCTCTGAAAAGTCTTACTTCAGTAGCTCTCTAGAGATCCAGAATGGCATGCCATTAACAGACTAAGTGAGGAGTGATTACGTTGGCAGGGGTCTTTACTCACACATGATACCACTTCACAGGACAGTAGATTCCACCTGCTTCTTTCAATATAATATTTAGCGGCATGGTGTGATTCTGGTTAACTGTGGTTAACCTCAGTTCTGGTTAAGACGGCAACTTGACAATCCCTTTCTCACCTCCAGAAATTTATAAATTTATATAAATTTACATAAATGATAAAGCAATTGAAAGGAAAATAATGAAGAAACTTTTGAAGATCCCCCAATTTTCCCCTTAAAAAGAAACTCAGCAGAATACTGGCAGAACCCAACTGGCAATGCCTTTATTTCCCAGGCCTGAAAAGCTTGAAAGCCTTATTCATCCCTTGGAAGCACTTTGACAGCTGAAGATTTGTATCATTTGAGAGTACTTATTTATCTAATTTGGAAGAGTCACTACCTTAAGAAAATATCTTCCTGATACCTTCTGAGATAATAGGGATTTCCCTGATGTGTGAGCACCAGTGCCAGAAAGAAATCTAGACACAGCCATAGAATGAACCAGTTGAGAATCTACACCACACAGACCCATGTTAACCAACAGCTAGCTCTGGCATAGTGGTCTTTTCCAATGTAGGAAAGTAAAATCCCACAACCCAAACAGCCCAAAAAAGATGTTCAAGGTGCTTGTCAAGGTTCTTAAGCTAAAAAAAAAAAAAAAAAAAAAAAAAAATCCCTAAGCTGTTGTAACTTAAGTGGCTTATATAAATTTGTATAAAACAAACAAAAACCAGAACTGAGCTCAGCCATACCTCCAAGGGTCCCAGCTGAACAAAGCTCATAAACCATTAGCGTCCCTCTTAGAAAATCAAGGGGCTTCCTCCTTAAATTCTGTATTGACTTTTCCACTTGGCCTGGGCATTAATCTTGCTACAGTATGATGCATTGAGAATTGTACAGAATCCATCCTGACCCACAAAGAGGGTGTCTAGGGCAATTCTATCATTTATTACAAGTCTAATCAGTAAGGCTGACCTGAAGGCCTTCCAGGGCTGAGGAAGGTAAAAATCACTCTGTTTTCTGGAAAGGGACAAGATACTGCCTGATTCCCTCACAGAAAGCAAATTCTCAGGGGCACACAGGGTACCCCCTGGAAAGAAAGTGTTGTTTGTAATTAACCCAGGATGTACAGGTAGACAGTGCTTCCAATGTGGCCTCCTCACTTGCTGTAGGCTTTAGGGTTCCCAAATCAGTTCCAATAATTGAGTTTTGTCCTTATTTTTGGAGGGACCACCTTAGGGTAGTCAGTCTAAATCTGTCTTGTTAGTTCATATACCGGGGGTTGGGGAGGAGACATTTGTCTGACTCTCAGAATGACTGTGTATGGGGAGGGGGGGATCATCAGGAGGTATTTTGCATGGGCAGTAAAGAAATGAGGGCCATCCTTGCTATTTCCAGTAGACTTTCTCAGTAACGTTAAGGGAACTGGTGATCAAATCATGGCCAGAGCCATCTGGAGGGGGACAGCAGACCCAGCAATCAGTTATATTTAAGATATTTGCTACTATCTGGGAGAGCCTCACCAGGGCACTTTCCTTGGGGAGGAAGGCTTTAGGGCAGTTCTGAAAGACAAAAGTTATTAATGCCTCACCTACCTCCATATTTCTAGTGTTCTTTAGATCACCCTCACCCCACCCTTACTCATGATGTCAGGTCGTTGCTTTCCCTTTAACACCAAAAATTGGTGTGTCCCATTCCAGTAGCTTTATCTTCATCTTTTTTACAATCATACCCCCTACTTGCACCTTTTGTCCAGAAGGGTCAGTAAGAATGAAAAGAGGGATATAATGAAAAATTATTAGAAGATCCTTAGTATAAACCTATGTTATCAATTGAAAATATAGATTTAATGACATTGGAAGTGCTGACACCATAAGATTAGTAAAATGAAAAAGATCCAAATAATTCATTTAATTTAATCCTAATTTAGAAAAAAATAAAAACCATAACAAAAAGACTGGAAAATATGTTAAAATTTAACAATAGTAATTCATGAGTTAATTTTATTTTGTAGCTTTAAAGTTCTGCATTATTATTCTTTTGACATTAGTTATATATGCTATATATATGTTTCCCTCAATAGGGAAAACAATAAATGCTATTCTAAAAATTCAAATGAAATCAGTGGAAAGTCCTATAACTTCCCATAAACAATATGGAAAGAAGTCTATTTTAATTCATTTTCCAATTGCTTCTACCTTTAATTTTAATACTTCTTTCTTTCCTTTCCTTTTTTATAATTCTTCTAAAAGTTTTGTATCATCATGTTCACAGGCAACACATGTGAAGGGTGACGAGGAGAAGGAAGGTATAGGCAAGGAGAGCCTCCAGACTGAAATGCAGGCTTGACACCTGTGAAAGGAGAGAACAGGAAGGAATACCAGATAGGAAGAGTTTCAGGCTAAAGCACAGTTCTAGGGATGTTTTGGCTGATGGCGTTATCAAGTCAATATTGACCATTACAGGAGGCCCCCTTCCTGGAAGAATGAACACCCCTGGTTACCTACCTCCTATGCTCAGTCATGAACTGGGAACAGTAGTGGAAAAGTCTGTCTCCTGTGAAAACTCAGAGGTAGATTCAAGGAGGGGTACTGGTCTCCTATACTCTATTCAGCAAGATTCTGGGCAGCACATTTCCATGGCTCCACAGTTTTAGTGTGAGCCTAGCCTTCATTGTGCTCTCAAAGATGTTCAAAAAGTTTTTCCTCACACTGTAAAATTTCTCCTGAAGTGTCTCTGTTACCTGTACCATTGTGAACCATCTTTCTCTTAAAATTAGCAGAAAAGAACAAACTTTAGTACATTTCTTTCATCTGTGAATCTGGCAATGGAAAGGGGCTTTGGAGTGACACGTCTAAGGCTGATTCCAGTTTTGCCACTTATGTGCTGTATGAGGTTTAACATCTCATGTAAATTTTCTTTCTCCTCAAGAAAAGTCCTTACTAGAGCAGTATGATAGAAACTTTCAAGCATAGTTTCTCAAGGAAGGGAGACTTTTGTAGAAACTCCCCACATGTGCAGCTGTGCTTATATTATGTGAGACTGTGCAACTGGTCATATCTGGAAGCACATCGGGTGGATACTTGGTTCCCACTGTGCCAGGTAGGATCTTCCAAAAATTTGGGATTAGGTCACACATGTCAGTGTCTAATACCACTTGAATTTGGAAAAAAACAAAACAAAACAAATTTATAACCAACACTGTCACTGTAGTATGGTCAACTTTCATCATGTGCACATCAAATCACACACAGAGAGAGCAGCCTGAACCTCAATACAGAGGCAAAAGCAAGAGATAATTAGGAAGTGATACAGAAAGACATACAGATTGAGAATACCTGCCTTCATGCCTGATTTTCTCATTTCCTGGTATCAGTTCTCATGTGACTAGGGCATACTTCCTTGTTCTTAAAATAAATTCCCTTTTATACATAAGTTAGTCTAAATGGATTTCTGTTGCTTTTTACCGAAAGAGCTTTTAATAAAATAGACAGAGTCCTGATTAATTGATGCTTTTCAGAATAAATGTATTTCCTTTAACCTTAGCTTTCCTGGAGTCAGCTATTTTCTGAAACCCATTTTTCCATTTTTCTTGAACTTTCATTTAGCTGGCTCTGGACAGATTATATTAACGGATTATAGCTGTGTTTGGAGGCATGACCAGGACTCTTATGCCCTTATCCCTTACTGGAGCTAAGTGTGAGGCAGAATAAAAGAAAAATTAAAGTGTACACCTGAGATTGCATCATTAACGATTAATTCCAGAAACTTGGCAAAAAGAATCATCAGCCTCAGTCTCCTTGCTCTGTGTTAGTGTAATGGTTAACTGAGGAATCTGACTTCAAAAATGGTCTAATCAGTACAAAGGCATCCTCTATTTAGCAAGGATAATTTAATTAGATAGTGTTCCTAAAATATAATATTGATTACTGAATATTGTCTGTTTAACTTTTAAAAAACTTCATTGAAGTCATGATGACATTGTGAGCCATGCAGTTATAGATGACCGTAATTAGGTCAATGCAATATTACCAACAGCGTCTGACAAATGAAGCCATCAACCCAGTGAACAAACTTGCATCCTTCATACATAAAGCTGTAGCCACCATCCCCAAATTATTAGGAGATCTTTGTTTTGCTTTCCGGCAGTGGAGATGGCTTTGTGTTCTTGCACTGTGACTAGAACTAGCTCTTATCAAAAGGATTCCTAGTATAAGAATGCAGGCTGCTAAACAGCAAAATTAACTGGTCTATACACAAACTATTCTCTAGTATAAATCCCATTTCCATTGTGTTGCAGTCACCTTCATTGGTTATCAAGGTATGAGACATCCATCCCTTTAAATGAGACATCTTGCCTATGAAAGAACTCTGTAGGCATCCATTCATTTAGAAATAACTTCTTCCACCCATATTTATTTATTTATTTATGTATTTATATTTTTATTTTCTTTTGCGGTACGTGGGCCTCTCACTGTTGTGGCCTCTCCCACTGCTGAGCACAGGCTCCGGACGCATAGGCCCAGTGGCCATGGTTCACGGGCCCAGCCGCTCCATGGCACGTGGGAGCTTCCCGGACCGGGGCACGAACCCATGTCCCCTGCATCGGCAGGTGGACTCAACCACTGCACCACCAGGGAAGCCCCCATCCCTATATTTGCAAAGCAACTTATTAGTTCTTTTATTACAGCTCTCATCACAGTTTACCTCATATTTGAGTTAACTGTGTTTGTCCTTAATTATGTGCTTCTGAAAATCTGCTTCTATGTCTCACTCTACTTGTAACACGCACAGAATCAACCAGTGCTTATACATTGTAAGTAATGTATAATTACTCATTCAATTTTTTAAAAAAACAAACAATAAGTAACTAATAATATTGATATCCCTTTAAGAGAAGGAATTAAAGCACTTGGAACTTTGAAGGCCATAAGTAAGGAGATTCTATTTATTTACAGAAAAATCCAGTATAACTTGCTAAATATATCTAGATTCATACAAATATAGTTAATTCTTTAAAATCACAGAACTTTTGAAAATATTAGAGAAACAACATAACCTGAGCAAAGACTTTATATACACACTGATAAGCAGGTGAAAAGGTTCATAGTTGACCATGAAGCAAGTCAAAGTCTCTTCATATTAAATATGACTTGAAATATACTAATATATGAAATATTTTATGTAAGAATCTGATCAGTTCTCCTGACAAGGTGGATTATAGCTCAAAGATAATAGGAGGGATATGTTTAAATGTCACAGGAGAGGAAGTTATACCACAGCTTTAATAGCTTTTTAATGTTCAGAATCTGATCAAAGTAATTATAGCTTGGTAATTCAGAGAATGGGAGATATTTACTTATCAGAGTAAAATGAAATGTTTGAAAAATACAAATTCATTAAAATATCTTGACATTTACTAAGAAAGGAAGCTTAACACAGGACAAATTTCCTTTCTTTCAGTCTGAAATACTTTAAATTATACTCATTTTATTATTATATTATCAAAAAATTTAAATTATAATTCTAAACAGATACAGGTTGTAGAAAGTTTAGAAAAATTAGACAATGAGAATATAAATACTATCATTATTCCCAAAATCTAGAATTAAATATCATTCATATTTTACTGGATTTCCTTTAATATGTTTTCTCTTTATATATGTTAATTTTATGTAATTGGTGACACAAAAATTATATAGCCTGCACTTTTACTTAAAATTTTAATGTGAAACATTATCCATGATATAGAAAAAACTTTAAAATTATTTTTGTCAATAACTACATGACATTCTATTACATGAGTATACTATCTATTTTTAAGAGTCTCTTTATTATTTGGCATTTAGTTTTTTCCCAATTTTATTATAAATAATTTTACATTGGGTATCTTCTTCATAAATTTTTATTTAAGTAACAATACTAATCGAAAATGATATGGACATTTTAAAGGTTCTTAACTTACCAAATTGCTTTAGAGAAAAATTATCAAAATTTATATTTCCCAAATAGTCATACAGATCTCATTTCATTAAATGCTTTGTTTGCTCTGAGAAAATGTTTGTTTTCCAACTCTACTTGTATTTATTAATGGTGCTTTTTTTTTTGCTTTATTCTATGTCATATGTGCTGGAGATGAGTAAGTAAGAGCCAAAAATACTATAGTGACTCAGATCCTGGTTTCATTCTGAAAATATTCTCTATCAAGTTCTACCATCTTATCAACCTTGGAAGTAAAAAAAAAAATGTGCCAATCATACGTTCATACTTACCTTTCTTCTCTTAATAAAACACTGAATATTTGGCATAAAATTTTTTAAACCATCTTTGTGTTTTCAGTCTGAAAAATTATTTGGGACAAAAGCCCTTATTTTATTTTCTACTGAATAACAATAAGAATGATAATGATATAGGATAAAAACAAGAAAACAACTATGATGCTCTTTCTCTGTGCCAGACTCATGATAAGCGTTCACATTCATTGTTGGATTTGATCCCAAGGTAGAAAAACATAATGTAATTCTTTAATGTAAAAGTTTAAACCTTATATTCTTTGGTTCAGATCTCCATATCTAAAAACTAAACATTCTCTCTGTTAGTCAAGTCATGACTGGAACCAGATTGTAAACCTCTAATTATCAGTTGTTAGTGGAATCTTCTGGAAGTATATGAGAGCTATGAGAAGATACAATTTCGAGTTGCTCAGTCATCTAGAAGACTATCAGATAAAAATGAAAGGTGGGAATATTTGGAAGAGATTGACTTGGAGATAATAAAGAAATAACCATAAACTATATTACTTGAAGAAACCTCAGGTCAAATTTGCACCTCTTCTACATATTGTAATATCAATATCTTGTAGCCATAGATGTTTTTGTTGGGTTGTTGAAGTACCTGGCAGTCTCACTTACAATGTCTGAACTCTAATTTTTCAATTTTATAACTCATAGAATATAATATTAAGTATCTAATTGCTGTTTGTGCATCAATTAAATCCAGCAAATGTAAATTTAAACAGATAGCTGGTAAATCCTTCTTAAGGAGAATAACAGGAAACTATTATAAATAGTCCTGTATAAGGCAGCATCTTTCCTCTTCTCCTTCTAGAAACCATATAAATACTCATTCAGGGACAAAGAAAAAGAAAACTCCATGATGCTCCATGATGAGAAAGGTTAGTCTAGTGGTGGAAGACCTCAGAAAATGTCAGGAAAAAATTACATTTCTTGAAAGTGAGGGACTCACTCTGGATTGCAAAAGATTATCACTTCATTGTAACAATAGAGGCAGGAATGAGACTGAGAGGGACTAACAGCAAAAGCTGTCAGGAACTTTTTTTTGTTTCATTGAGAAAGGCTAAGGGGGAGAGTTTAACACAAGTAGGTTAAAAAGATCCAAAAAACATTATTTGAAGGAAGCTCTTTGTTCTTGTGGTAGTAAAGAAGAAAAGATCCCTTTGGAGGTGAAGCCTAAAAGATTACAAAAGTATCGCTATGCATCAATACTTTCTATATATTATTGTTCCAGAAATATATGATTTATTTAATGATGAGTAATAACAAATAAACTGGTATAGCATTAACACAAATATATTGTAAGAAAAAAGGATGGAAAAGAACAGCATAGTTTTTTAAAAAAAGAACACTGCAGAAAAACATTTTATGAAGCACATAAAAATTGTGAGCAAATATTTCACCATTAATTTTCTTAAGTATCTTTATAAAGGAACTGCCTCAGTGAAGAAGGACTACAAATAATAAAGAACATCAATTTAGGATATGGAGAAATATAAATAGACAAGATGCAGAAAAAAAGTGGAACAATTAATCATAAAAAGGAAGACAAAATTTAAGGGAACAAAAAGTATACTATATTCTGTGGGAGACTTGGGGGGTAAAATATGCAAATTGGTCAAAATAAATTGGAAATAAAGATTTTTAAAAGGCTACACAGAAAAAGATCAATGAAAAAATAACACTAAAAAGTAAATTAAAACAATGTAACAAAACAAATATTTAAAGATAATATTTTTTAAAGCTTTCCTGAAAAAACCAAAAACAGCAAAAAAGACAATATTCAAATTGAAAGTAATATCTCAGGAAAAATCAACACAACATTTAACACTGCAACATATCCTAGTACACACAATGAATATAAAAGAATAAAAGAAAAATTTTGGTTAATTGTAGGGAGTTCAAGACACTTTTTAGGCAAAAAGATATCAGACTGCTTCAGATTTCTCCACAGCAACATTCAATCCAGAAAATAATGGGGATAAAGCCACAAAATACTTAAGAAAAGAAAGTGTAAACCAAGGACTTTATACTGAGCCAAGCCAATATTCAGGTAGACAGGTTAAAGACAAACTGTTTGGTTTTGCCACAAATCAGGGAATGTTTTTATTATGAGTTCTTCCTCTAGCAAACTATTGAAGAATGAGCTTCAGAAAACTAATAAATGACCTTGAAAGCTAGTGAAAAAGGATTGGTGGTAGGCATAAATTACATATAACTTTAAAACAAAGAGTAAAATAAAAATAAAGATTAGAATGAAGAGAATAGAATAAAATTTTTTAAATAAAAATATAAAAGAGAGTAGAATAAGTGTTATATGCCTGGACACCATTGAAATGATATAGCCAACCAATATTTGGGAAATGGAATATAGAATAAGCTGCTGATTACCACCTACATAGTGCTTCGGAGTCAAGAGGGTATCAATTCAAGGTGACATATCATATATGAGAAGTTTACATAAAATTTATAGTACCAAAATGAATACTAAGATTAAAATTGGTCTATAGAAGATGTGAGAAAGAAAAGCTAGTAAATGTTATCAACCATTTAAGAGGGAAGCAATAGCTACAGCCTAAAGAAAAACATTAATTGTCATTTAAGAATATATTATAAATATCTTTCCACATCACTCAGAGAGAATCTACATTTTTTTATTGGGTGAATAGCATTTCTGTTTCTGAATATATATGATTCTTTTAAATAAGCCATATTATTGGAGATGTAGGTGTTCCCAAAATGTTAATTTAAGAGAAATAGTGCTATGAACTCTAAACATATGTTTTTGTGTATTTGTGTGTTTACTTTTCCAGTTAAACTCCTAGTAATATAACTCTTGGGTCAATATATTGACAAATTTTGGAGGCTTTTGTAATATATTGCCAAAGTATCTTTTAGAGAAAAAATGGTGATAATTATTTCTCTTGATTCTTGTTAATATTAGATGTAATCACACTTTTTTATCTTTACAGAATTCCTGAGAAAATTGTCATATTTAAATTTACATTTATTTCATTCTTCATAAAACAAATGAACTCATTATATACCGACTAAAAATTTCTATTTGTTCTTTTTTTTCAAAACACCGGTTTATTCCCTTTCTCCAATTTCCACTGAAGTCTGCATTCTTTTCATATTGATCTGTAAGTGTCCATTATGTATTATGACAATCCGTTATCATGTTCCTTATAAATATTTCTCCCCTTTAAACTTTTATTTAGGGTATTTAAAACTCATAAAAAAGTTACTTTTATGTTAAATCTATTTCTCTTTTCTTCTATAGCTTCTGCCTTTATTTCAGTCTTAGAAATTATTTTTAACCTAACTGTACATAATTTTTTTTTAGTATCTTAATTCTCTAGACTTTCTATAGCATCTGTGATTTATTTATTTATTTATTAACACAAAAGGTGTTTATTTAAATCATTTCCCCTAACTTGGAATTCCTTTTTTAAAAATATACATACACTATTGGGCTGCCTTGGTGGCACAGTGGTGAAGAACCTGACTGCCAATGCAGGGGACATGGGTTCGATCCCTGGTCCGGGAAGATCCCACATGCCGCAAAGCAACTAAGCCTGTGTGCCACAACTACTGAGCCTGTGCTCTAGAGCCCTGCAAGCCATAACTACTGAGCCCATGTGCCACAACTACTGAAGCTGTGAGGCTAGAGGCCCTGCTCTGCAACAAGAGAAGCCAACGCAGTGAGAAGCCTGTGCACTGCAATGAAGAGTAGCCACTGCTTGCACAACTAGAGAAAGCCCATGCACAGCAATGAAGAACCAATGCAACCAAAAATAAATAAATAAATAAATAAATAAATAAGCAGCGCTGTCAATCATGGAAAATATTTTTAAAAATAAAATATATATATATTATTGAAGTATAGTTGATTTACAATGCTGTGTTAGTTTCAGGTATACAGAACAGTGATTCAGCTTATATATATATATATATATATATTTTTTTTTCTTTTTCATGTTCTTTTCCCTTATGGGTTATAAAAAATATTGTGTATAGTTCCCTGTGCTATACAGTAGGTCCTTGTTGGTTATCTATTTCATATATAGTAGTGTATATATGTTAATCTCAACCTCCTAATTTATCCCTTCCCCCACTTTCCCTTTTGGTAACCACATGTTTGTTTTCTATGTCTGTGAGTCTCTTTCTGTTTTGTAAATAAGTTCATTTGTATCTTTTTTGTTCTTTAGATTCCACATACTTGATATCATATGATATTTGTCTTTCTTTGCCTGGCTTACTTCATTTAGTATGATAACCTCTAGGTCTATCCATGTTGCTGCAAATGCAATTATTTCATTGTTTTTTTTATGGCTGAGTAATACTCCATTGTATATATGTACCACATCTTCTTTATCCATTCATCTGTTGATGGACACTTAGGTGGTTGCTTCTATGTCTTGGCTACTGTAAATAGTGCGGCAATGAATACTGGTGTGCATGTATCTTTTTAAATTATACTTTTCTCTGGATATATGCCCAGGAGTGGGATTGCAGGATCATATGGTAACTATTTTTAGTTGTTTTTTATTTTAAAACATCTTTATTGGAGTATAATTGTTTTACAATTATGTGTTAGTTTCTGCTGTATAACAAAGTGAATCAGCTATACACATACATATATCCCCATATCTCCTCCCTCTTGCAGTTCCCTCCCACCCTCCATATCCCATCCCTCTAGGTGGTCACAAGTCAAGGAGCTGACCTCCCTGTGCTATGTGGCTGCTTCCCACTAGCTATCTATTTTACATTTCGTAGTGTATATATGTCCATGCCACTCTCTCACTTTGTCACAGCTTACCATTTCCCCTCCCTGTGTCCTCAAGTCCATTCTCTATATCTGCTTCTTTATTCCTGTCCTGCCCCTAGGTTCTTCAGAACCTTTTTTTTTTCTTTTGCATTCCATATATACGTGTTAGCTAATGGTATTTGTTTTTCTCTTTCTGACTTACTTCACTCTGTATGACAGACTCTAAGTCCATCCATGTCACTACAAATAACTCAATTTCGTTTCTTTTTATGGCTGAGTAATATTTCATTGTGTATATATGTCACATGTTCTTTATCCATTCATCTGTCGATGGACACTTAGGTTGCTTCTATACCCTGGATATTGTAAATAGAGTTGCAATGAACATTGTGGTACATGACTCTTTGAATTATGGTTTTCTCAGGGTATATGCTGAGTAGTGGGAGTGATGGGTCATATGGTAGTTCTATTTTTAGTTTTTTAAGGAACTTCCATACTGTTTTCCATAGTGGCTGTATCAATTTACATTCCCACCAAAAGTGCAAGAGTGTTCCCTTTTCTCCACACCCTCTCCATCATCTATAGTTTGTATATTTTTTGATGACGGCCATTCAGACTGGTGTGAGGTGATACCTCATTGAAGTTTTGATTTGCATTTCTCTAATGATTAGTGATGTTGAGCATCCTTTCATGTGTTTGTTGGCAATCTGTATATCTTCCTCAGTGAAAAGTATACTTAGGTTTCTGCTCATTTTTGGATTGGGTTCTTTTTTTTTTGATATTGAGTTGCATGAGCTGCTTGTAAATTTTGGAGATTAATCCTTTGTCAGTTGCTTCGTTTGCAAATATTTTCACCCATTCTGAGGGTTGTTTATTTGTCTTGTTTATTGTTTCCTTTGCTGTGCAAAAGCTTTTAAGTTTCATTAGGTCTCATTTGTTTATTTTTGTTTTTATTTCCATTTCTCTAGGAGGTGGGTCAAAAAAGATCTTGCTGTGATTTATGTCACAGAGTGTTCTGCCTATATTTTCGTCTAAGAGTTTTATAGTGTCTGGCCTTACATTTAGGTCTCTAATCCATTTTGAGTTTATTTTTGTGTATGGTGTTAGGGAGTGTTCTAATCTCATTCTTTTATATGTAGCTGTCCAGTTTTCCCAACACCACTTATTGAAGAGGCTGTTTTTTCTCCACTGTATATTCTTGCCTCCTTTATCAAAGATAAGGTGACCATATGTGTGTAGTTTTATCTCTGGGCTTTCTGTCCTGTTCCATTGATCTATATTTCTGTTTTTGTGCCACTACCATACTGTCCTGATTACTGTAGCTTTGTACTATAGTCTGAAGTCAGGGAGCCTGATTCCTCCAGCTCCGTTTTTCTTTCTCAAGATTGCTTTGGCTATTCGGGGTCTTCTGTGCCTCCATACAAATTCTTTTGTGCTTCCATACAAATTGTGAAAATTTTTGTTCTAGTTTCGTGAAAAATGCCATTGGTAGTTTGACAGGAATTGCATTGAATCTGTAGACTGCTTTGGGTAGTACAGTCATTTTCACAATGTTGATTCTTCCAATCCAAGAACATGGTATATCTCTCCATCTGTCTGATTCATCTTCAGTTTCTTTCATCAGTGTCTTATAGTTTCCTGCATACAGGTCTTTTGTCTCCTTAGGTAGGTTTATTCCTGGGAATTTTATTCTTTGTGTTGCAGTGGTAAATGGGAGTGTTTCCTTAATTTCTCTTTCAGATTTTTCATCCTTAGTGTATAGGAATGCAAGAGATTTCTGCGCATTAATTTTGTATCCAGCTACTTTACCAAATTCACTGATTAGCTCTAGTAGTTTTCTGGTAGCATCTTTAGGATCCTCTATGTATAGTATCATGTTGTCTGCAAACAGTGACAGCTTTACTTCTTCTTTTATGATTTGGATTCCTTTTATTTCTTTTCCTTCTCTGATTGCTGTGGCTAAAACTCCCAAAACTATGCTGAATAACAGTGGTGAGAGGGAAAACTTTGTCTTGTTCCTGATCCTAGTGGAAATGCTTTCAGTTTTTCACCATTGAGAATGATATTGCCTGTGGGTTTTTTATATATATGGCCTTTATTATGTTGAGGTAAGTTCCCTCTATGCCTACTTTCTGGAGGGTTTTTATCATGAATGGGGCTGTTGAATTTTGTCGAAAGCTTTTTCTGCATCTGCTGAGATGATTATATAGTTTTTCTCCTTCAATTTGTTAAGATGGTTTATCACATTGATTGATCTGCATATATTGAAGAATCCTTGCATTCCTAGGGTAAACCTCACTTGATCATGGTATATGATCCTTTTAATGCACTGTTGGATTCTGTTTGCTAGTATTTTGTTGAGTACCTTTGCATCTGTGTTCATCAATGATACTGGCCGGTAGTTTTCTTTCTTTGTGACATCTTTGGTTTTGGTATCAGGGTGATGGAGGCCTCATAGAATGAGTTTGGGAGTCTTCCTCCCTCGGCTATATTTTGGAAGAGTTTGAGAAAGATAGGTGTTAGCTCTTCTATAAATGTTTGATAGAATTTGCCTGTGAAGCCATCTGGTCTTGGGCTTTTGTTTGTTGGAAGATTTTAAATCACAGTCTCAACTTCAGGCTTGCAATTGGTCTGTTTATATTTTCTATTTCTTCCTGGTTCAGTCTCATGCAGTTGTACTTTTCTAAGAATTTGTCCATTTCTTCTAGGTTGTCCATTTTATTGGCATAGAGTTGCTTGTAGTAATCTCTCATGATCCTTTGTATTGCTGCAGTGTCAGTTATTACTTCTCCTTTTTCATTTCTAATTCTGTTGATTTGAGTCTTCTCCCTTTTTTCTTGATGAGTCTGGCTAATGGTTTATAATTTTGTTTATTTTCTCAAAGAACCAGCTTTAAGTTTTATTGATGTTTGTCATTGTTTCCTTCATTTCTTTTTATTTCTGATCTGATCTTTATGATTTCGTTCCTTCTGCTGACTTTGGGGTTTTTGGTTCTTTTTCTTATTTCTTTCTCTTATTGCTGGCCACGTTCCCTTTGGATTCTCTGCCCTCCCAGTGGTCCCCCCATTTCCCCTTCTGGGCATGGGATCCCTTCCCCTCCCCCAGCCACCCCTCAGGGGCACTGGCCCCATACTGCCTCCATTTCTCCTCCCCCCCACTCCCCCACAACGTTCCATGTCCTACCCATCACTGGGGGTTCCTCCCTTCCCCTTAGGTGTCTGTGGTTCCCCCACTGGTGCCTGGTAGGTGCCCTAGTTGTGCAGAGATGCAAATTCTGTGCCCTCCTAGTCTGCCATCTTGACTCCCCTGTTCTTATTCTTAATGTCTTCTGGAATCTGCCATACTAGAATACATGAGAATGGAAGAAACACTTCCCTGAACAGTTTAAAAATCAATCCTAAGTGCATCATTGTATATTTTCTTTTACTTTTTTTCTTTCACTACTTTTTTTTTCCGCCACAGCTGTGGATTCATCCATATGGTACCTTCTCAAGAATGCAGCCAATTTTCCTGTATTATTGTCTAATTTACAAGTCTTGTGCCTTTTGTTTTTTGATATTCTTACAATTGAAATCTTGTGTTTGGGGAGACTCCATTTTTGCAATTCCTGTTATTGATCCCATTGAAGAATATATTGTTTATAGTTACATAATGGGGCTGGAAATAAGAAAGTATAATTGGATTTGGCCAAAGGAGATACAAAAATGAATGACTGCTGTCTTCTCTGACTGGTTAAATAATACCTATATTTCAGAAATCACTCTAAACCTAGGCTGAGTAATCTCCTCAAACTATCCTTTGACCTAGTTTTCTCTATAAAGTGGAAAGAGCATGACCACATACAGGCATGGGTTGAATTTAAACTCCATGTCTTAAATTTTCCATTTCAAAGGAATTTATCAACCATATATAAATTTTGCAAAGACTTAACCTAAAATAGTTTAGTAGCTTTTGAACAGTACACCCACACTAAGATTACAGAAGTGTAATGTTGTACATTGGAAGTGGTGGAGGGGGTGTGTTAGGGGATTCTTATGGAGATAATTTTGGATAAAACTGCTGATATGTTATTAATACATCCCCCTCACCCCAACTCACCCTATATACATACACACACACGCAGGCAAAAGGTGGGAGTAGGTACTTGTCTTTCACCATTCAGAGAGTTTGATACATATCCCAAGTAGTTATAAGACACACTGAGTTAGTGTCTTGCTCCTGCCTAGGAAATCTGCAGCCTAAGGATAAGCTAGCTAGCAGCTTTCGTGGCACTGTGAAGAAGAGTTGCTGATGTGCTAGGATAAGTCTATGCAACCTAGAGTTGGCACAGCTAATAACTTACATGACTGAATTCCTAGTTGTTGAGGAAAGAGTAAGTGATCTTTAGAATAGAGTGCACTTGCTCAGATTTAGGAAACTGTAGCTGAGCAAACATCAACAATGACGTGTGGAAGTGGTAGAAATGATCTCCAAAGGCTCCATGGAAGTGTCAAACCAAAAAAAGGAACATTAAACATCCCCCAGGCCAGAGAACAGAAAGCCAATTTACAACAGTACCAGTCAAAAATTAATTCTCCTACATCCTTTAACTCTCCTCCCTTAGCTTGTTTCTTGTTATCTTGAAGGGGTTCAAGGTTGTAGATATAAGGTGGGGGAGGAAGTGAGCAAGAGAGATGAGGCTGACCACAGCCCCTTCCTTGAAGTAACTTCTCTGGTTGTAGCCAGAGAAGATGGAAAGAAGCTTTAACTTTGATCATGTTGGAAGCTTTCATGATTATATGGAAGTGGGCATTTTTAATTAATAAATTGTTTGTGAAACAAATTGACCTGGGCTGTCTACTATCTACCATGACCAAAAAATCTCATTTCTGTCCAGTTTTTCTCCTGGGGCAATGGAAGTACTATATCCACTGGGATAGTTTAAAGAGACAGTAGGAAACAGAAATAAAATTGATTTTATGTTTAAACGTTATGAATCTTGCTTGATTAATTCTATTAGGTTTATGGCCTTGAGCAAGTTACTTAAAGTCTCAATTCCTCACCAATAAAATTAAGTTAACTATTAGTACTTCAAATATTGCTATGAAGATGCAAGTAGTTTTTAAAATTATAAGAAGCATTACTACTTAAATTGTCTAACACTGTGTCTGACTCATAATAACCATTAAATAAATAGTACCTACTACACTTTTCCTAGCACACTTGGACCTTTCACTTATGATTAAGATATATTTTATGGTATTCTTGTTGAATACAGATAGTACACTCACAGTGTTTGACAACAACAAAACAAAACAACAACAAAAAAAATTGAGTATTCACTTTTCACAAGGCATTACACTAAGTACTTTTTCATATATCTTTTCATTTAACATCAAAAAGTCCACATAAGGATATCACCATTAGTACTGTTGTATATAATGCATTTGAGACTTGATAATGTTGAGAAAAGTTGTTAAAGTTCATGGAGCTGGTGAGAAGCAATGCCGTAGCCATAATTCTAATACTTTTCTCTATACTATGTGACCAGGACATTTTTCCAATATCTCAAGCTATTAGTAATCATTTTTAGTAGATGTTCTGCCCAAATGCCTGATAACAAAGGACAAGAAAGATGCGACTGTTTTCTGAATGATTACAGGATGAAAGAACTTACTTTCACCTTTTAAGCACCACTTATGTCTGGAGAAATCTTTTTCAATAAATATCTGTTCTGAGTTCCCAGTCCCATATACAGCATTTTGAATGATCAAAAAAGTTTCTCCTCTTAAGGAATTTAGTGTCTTCTTAGGAAAAAATATAACTAAAATATAATCAAATGTAAAAATTATTGTTAGAAGCAGTAAGTGAAAAGGAAAGAAAGGTCAAAGAAGCACTTGTCTGAAGCAGAGTTTGAGTGAGAAAGACCAGTGGAAGAGATGGGTTTGAGGTGGGCCTGAGAGAATGAGCAGGCTTCTGAGCAATACACAAAAAGCAGGAGGCTTTTATAGATGAGAGGAATGGAAAAGGTATCAGATATACTTTGAGTTTAAATCTGTAATGGCTCTGTGTTTTGTCCTTTTAAATCTATTTAAGCTGGGAATCCAGTATGGTTTAATTGTACAAATAAACATTCCTTAGAGTTACTGAGAAAATAGAATAAGGCATTTGACTTCTGTCTTAGTCTGTTCAGGCTGCTATAACAAAAATAGCATAAACTGGGTGGTTCATAAACAACAGAAATGTATTTCTTACAGTCTGGAGCCTAGGAAGTCTAAGATCAAAAGTGCTAGCAGATCTGTTGTCCGGTAAGGGCCTGCTTCACAGTTCATAAATGACTACCTTGTGCTGTGTCTTCACATGGGGGAAAGGGTGAAAGAGCTCTCTAGGGTCTCTTTTATGAGGCACTAATCCCATTCATGAGGGTTCCACCTCATGACTTAATCATCCCAAAGGCCAACCTCCTACTATCATAACCTTGGGATTTAGATTTTCAACATATGAAATTAGGGGGAGGGGAGCACAGACATTCAGTACATGGCAACATTGTAAAGTATAAACTTTTCTTTAAATAATAGCTGAATTATATTTTAAAAAATAATAGAGACTTAGCACCTAATTATGTTTTATATATAACACAAAATGATAAGTTGGGAGCATTTACTCCATTCTAGAAAAATAAAATTTTGTGTTAGAATTATACTGAGCTAAGTAATTAGAATGTTGGAAAAACTGCAATTCAGATATTTTAAGTCACATTTATCTATAGAAAATAAGATTTTCTAAATATTATGTTGTTGCATAAAGTGTCTCATTGCTTTATGCACATCTTTTACTTTAAGTGAAAGCCACAATTTGAAAGTAAATAACATTTGCAAGCCCCTAGAACAATTAAGCTCTTATGATCTGTGTGTATATAGGGATGGAAAATATTTCTCAAATTCATAAAGCAATAGAATTGAGGACACAGAGAGGGAAGGTGAATGGAGGACAAAAATAAAAGAAGATATGATGACTGGTTACAAAAACATGAAGCACACAGTAAGGTCTGTTGAATTCTCAGGAATTTTTCAATGGTTTCAACTCAATTATTTCCCAATCCCATTCAAAGGTGCATTAAAATATTAACATCAGTATTTCATTTCTTTGCATTTATAATCATGCCCTTGCCCCACACAGACTTACACCTGCACATCTGATCTTCTTACACAAATAACTTGGTAGAGCTATATTTTAAACCTCTAGTTCCTAAGTTGAACTGTTTTTCTTTGATTCCAGATACATGTAGCACCAAAATTTGTAGTAGAGAAGGAAAAGGGACCTACAAAGATCTAAACTTGAACTAGTCTTGACACTGCATAAAGTGTTTCAGTTCCAGTTCATATCTCACTAAAGAACAGATTCATAAAAACAAAACAGAAAAATAAAAAACAAGAACAACAAAACATGCGGTAACAAATAGCATGGCTTACTGTAAAGAGAATGGGATTCATATGCTACTAAACCAAGCTGGATCTGAAAGCAGGCTCTGTCACTTACTAGCTTTGTGCCCCAGGAGAGTGATTATCAAACTTGGGTGCATACCAGTCAATCACTTGGGAATCTTGTTAAAATGCAGTTTCTGACTCAGTATGTTTACGGTGGTTCCTGAGATTCTGC
The DNA here is from genome assembly GCF_964341445.2 of Mesoplodon mirus. Lineage (NCBI taxonomy): Eukaryota > Metazoa > Chordata > Mammalia > Artiodactyla > Ziphiidae > Mesoplodon > Mesoplodon mirus. The sequence goes on along the minus strand of NC_138979.1, from coordinate 99,306,072 downwards.
ATTTCTAACAAGCTATCAGGGGATGCTCATGCCACAGGCCCAAGGACCACATTCCTAGTTGTAAGTTCCTTGGACAAGCCACATAAGGCTGCTAAGGCTGTTTCTAGTCTCTAGGGAAGATATCATAACTCCCCTTATGTTGCTGAAAAGAAGTGAATGTAATAATTCAATTAAATCACCAGTGACTGGTGTGCAATAGATCTTTAGTAAATACCTTTGATGAAACAGTTATCTTTTGAACATCTTTCCACCACCTCTAATGTGGTTTTCCTTGTGGTGGGTTTGCTTAAGTCTCAATTTTTCCCTTGAGGAAAAGTTTTGACAATTAAACTAGAAATTTCTGTAAAATATTCCTTGTAATTGTGACTCGGATATTGCAAATTCCCTGCCAGTATTAAAGGGTTAATAAACATTGCAGAGTTTCAGTGTTACTAAGGCCCTCATCTAGGACTATTAGTAAAATGACCTTGAGGCAACCAGCTGTCACTTAGACAAAATGCCTTATAAGGCCTGAAATAATGACACCACATTCTATCATCCCAAATCTGCATTTCAAAACCAGCAAAACGCAGCTGTCTGTCAGCCTGTCAGAAATCATTCAGCTTGAACCTAAACGTGTTTTTACGCTTTTCACCACAAATTTTAACAGTGACAAATGGAGGGATGGCTTCTATAACCTAATGAAGCTCTCACCACCTCTGAGACATTTCAACCCCCTCCACTTAAATGCTTCCTGAAACAAGATGTACAACGTCTGTGTCACAGAGAATGTCATGGCTCAGTTGTCATCTAACCTCATACCTCTGGTAAGGACAGGGGAAGAGATTATTTCTCTCAGGTGGTGAATTCCAATGTGTTGAACATATGACTCATTGTCTTAACTCTACTTAAGGTATTTTCAGCTTTTCCATTTCAAAATGAATCTCTAACTACTGTATTAATAATCATGAAGGTCTCTCTTGAGAAATGAACAAATACGCATTTTGTCATGTCTAAATTCATTGGCTTCCCTTTAATATTAATGCCTCTAAATTTGTTTATTGACTGTCACTTTACCATATCTTTTTCTTAAGCTAAAGAAAGGCTATTAATAATATAATTCATGTATGAAATGTTTAATATTTAACACTATCTCCTAGCTGCTCCCAATCTAATATATTAATGTAGACGCATCATTATGCTAAAGGAAATGCCTCACAATATTAGAAAATGTTATGGACCCAAAGGAGTAATGTCTAGTTAAATACTAAAGAGGAATCTACATCTGGTAGATTCTGTCTTCCCTGGTTTATTCTCTGATAGGTCTCCAGATGATGTCTGAATCAGTTTCCTTAAGCACGCAAAGGTTTCAGAGGTTATTAGTAGTAATTGTGTTGCACAACTGAGGGAATTTTGTTTAGCGTGATGAAAGCAGCAATGTCATTATTAGTTGATTAGTGTGAACAACCTTTGACAATATGTAGCACCAACTATGACTCCAACTGGTGGCAACTCATTATTCTGATTGCTATTTGACTTGCAGTATTATCAACCACAAAGTGAGCGACACAGACCAGGGAAGAAAAGCAATAATTGGAAGATGTTCTTATGACCAATGGGAGAAATGGAGATTTCATTGTTTAGGAAAATGAATCTGCATGAAGCAATTGAGATTTTGGGGTTAGATTTAGAAGTCAGAAGTCTAGTAAAGTAATGCACAAAACTTAGTATCATAGAACTTTTTTTCATCCAATTAAATGTAAAGTAGGTTAAGGCATTGTGGTTTTAGTATTTGTCAAGGGACAATTTCAATTGCAAGGCAAAACAAGATACACACAAAAAAGGAAAGGAGGAGAAACTGCTAGGAGGAGTTTGGAGAGTAAGTACTAGAGGAGTCTATGAGAAAAAAAATATTTTCTAGGTGAACAAATGCTATACCCTTGGAAGAATCTAAACAGAAACATCTTATGTTAAATTTAAAAGACACATGTTTTCTGGTAAACTCCAATGGCAATATCATCAATAACAAGAGGTGCTTTTTTCTGTTTTGAGGCTTTTTAGTTGCTTCTAATGACATTACATGATACTTATCACATATAAAAAATCACAGATATAAAAAATATATATCTGAAGCCTGTCAAAGAAAAATTGAATGATATGGAATTAAATAGGCAAGAAAACTTTATTCAAGACTTGCAACAGGGGTCAAGACTACTGCAATAACAGAATGTTTGAACTCAAATCTGTTGAAACAACAGGCAAGAGAGTTCTTAAATGATGGAGTGAGCTGTGGAAAAGTACTGGATGTGTTAGGAGGTAGGTTGGTCAATGTGATTAGGCCATCTGTGTTTGCTAATTGGACATTATAGAAGTTAGGCTTCTACTCTCTTACAGAGAATGAGAGACACGGTCTCTATCTTCCTTAATGATTGTATTTGAAAGGGATGGTTCCCAGGTCCCCGAGAAAGACATTCCTGGTTGTAAAACTGGTAGAAGCTAGGAGGAGATTTACTTTCTAAGGAGGCAGAGAAAGAATTTACAATTCCAAATTTTCTAGAGAAAACGCCCTAAGAAAAGAGTTCTGGGGCCTATGATTCCCCTTAGTCAAGCTGAGGGGAATGTTAAGGTCATCTTGATCAAGTCCCACTCTTGAGACACATTGGCCATTAAACTTTTGGAGAACATTCTTGTAGACCTAGACCATTTTTCATACATAAGTTCACATTGGATATACAGTGTAGGTAGGTCCAAATATAGTTTTTAAAAAAATAAATTGGATTATATCCTGTTATTTTTGCAACTGTTTATTTGATTTGACAATGTATCATGGAAATACTACTATTGTGAACAATATGTACACAGCATTCCTTTTAGTGATTTCATTGATTTCATTGTATTCAACCCTATGGGGCCATAATTTTACCAACTTATTTATGGTAGCTAAAACTTAGTCTCTCCCATCCTTTCTCCAGATCTCCTATTAAAAGTAAACAACTTTACATTACTTTAAAGTCACCCTTCTTGAAAGAAAACTTCTTTCATTACTTTGCACTTCAAAATTTTGAAAAGAAAAAAATTACCAAATATTTACTAAATATTTTTGTAAAAAATTACCATACCACAGGGCAAATGCATTGTTCTTAGCTAATTATTTTATTATTTTAACATTTTTTTCTTAGCTCACTCAATTTTGATATTGAGAGGAAGGGTTTCAAAGCTGAATCCTTATAACAAGATAATTAACTAATTCATAAGTTGTGCATATATTTACATCTCTATTTTCAAAGCTATACTTGAAATTCTAAGTTAATTTGCTAAGGCTACATTGGATCTATGATCATACTGACAGACCTGCTGAGCCTGATCCCTGCTGTGAGATGCATTCTATAAAATTCCAGAACATTTGTGAAATACACACACATTAATTCTAATAATGGATTTAAAGAAGAAGGCTTGTTTGTTTCCTTGTTTGTTTTGTTTTTTCAACAATAGATAATTTAAATAAAATATTCTAGGAAAAAACTTTTTTTTTCCAATATAGTGCAAGGTCAATATTGGCTTTCATTTAGAACTCTACTTCCATCCTCTTGCTTGTTTTCTTCCAGACTCTAGACATAAGGCCCTTGTTTTTAGACACTCAGAAGATATTTTCATGTAGAATTGGAGAAGATTGAGAAAGAAACAAATCACAGCTGGATCTCCCTCTCTTTCATTCTGTTATTAATGTTATGAAAACATTAGTGAATGTCAGAAATAAAACAGTCATCATTTTCACTATTTGCAGAAATTGTATCATATAGTTTCATTAGTTTGAATTTTTAAAAGATTGTGGCATAATTCAATTGAACATTCATATTAGAAATAGATCATTAGTTTGGTCCACCAGGATGTCAGGGTTACATCAATGGAACCCAGCCAAGTCTCTTTTCTTACTAGCCACTTTGGTTTGTCAGTAAGAATTCTGTTCTATAGTTATAATATGAAGCCCTCTACTCTGTATAGCAAAGTTATTGTTACACTCCTTGGGGGGTAAAGCTTCCCTGACTTTTACTTTTTCATGAATCTTCGTTGTTCCCTGAGAATCAGACTCACCACGACTTTATCAAACTTTATTGCTTAAATAGAGTATGGAAATTGGAAAAGACTTGAAAAACCAACAGCGGAATAAATCAACAAAACTATGTTTAGTTTAGGCATATCGTGCCCTTTACTAGCTGCAATCAATGCAGGATTCTCCACTGGAAATGCTTGAGGAAAGGCAGGAAAAACAAAACAAAACAATGTTTTCATAGCTGGAAACTCAGACAAGTGTGATAGTTAAAGTGGTACATTTTTCAAATAAATAAAGGGAGTTTGAACAAGAAGAGCTTAGACAGGATATTACCACAGTAGTAAAACCTCAAGTTTGCTAGATACCAAGAAACTAAACCTCAGAAGCTAGAGCCCTTCCCTTTACTAGGGTCACTGACATGAATGGCAAGAACTATTTCTTCCTTGAACATATTCTTACCTTTCAAAATTTCAGAATTAATTGGAATCCCCAGAATCTAGTATTTCAAAAAGCAGAGAGATTTGAATAGGTATGTGAAAGATGTTATTTCTTGAATGATTTCCTCCCAATGCAAGATGTGTGGCAACATCTTTACCACTGCTCACTTTTTATGTCCTCCTCAGGATAGTAGGGGCATCAAGCATAGGTGATGAAATTCAACATATCTACATGTAGTCCTAATGTTACAGAACTTCCAACTAGATTTAGACATTGTTGGTTTTCTCTACTGCTATTTCCTTGGCTCTTGTGATCCACATATTTCTAAGTCTCCTTCATGGGTCATTCTTCTTAGGCTGGTCTCTTAAACTTTGATGTTCTTCACATTTTTTTCTTTCTCCCTGTACATTTTATCTCAGAAAAATCATAACTACTTCAATGCTCCTGATTCTCAAAACTATATTTCCAACTTGGTTTTCTTTCTGAGCCTTGATCCTAATATGTAATTGCTTCTGGACATTTCTTCTAGATTGCCACATTTATACCAAAAACTCAATTGATCATTTTCCCCTTCATTCTTACATTTTCTTTTTCCTATCTCATTGAACTATTCCACCAACTATCCCATTACCTAGCCAAAACATAAGCATTAACATTTCCTTCTACCTGATCCTGTGCATTTCATAAGCCACCAAGTTTTATATCATTTTATATCTTTTATCTCTTGATTCATCCATTTCATTCATGATACCATTACCATAATTGTATCCACATTATTCTTTGCCCAAATTTCTGTAATAGCCTCTTAACTGCTATTCCCCCTCGCTCCATCATTAATCCGCCATACTGTGTACAAAGTGATTTTTCTAAAGTGTTCATCTGATCATGGCTCTCCTCTGCTTAAGACTTCTTAATGGTTTCCAAAGCCTTGAGATTAATCCTAATATGGAGTATAAAGCACCAAAACCACTTGAAGTTTCATCTTTTACCACTTCTGTTCTTTATATTAGAACGTTCGTGTTCTAACCATCCTAAATGATTTCTACTTTTTGGACATGCCCTGTTTTCTCTTGTCTGTTAATTACTACATTCTCTGACCCCTTCCTCTACTTGGCAAATGTTTTTATTTTCTTTCTGGGCTCTTTCTCTGATTCCCCAGGGTAAATTATAAATTACATGCTCCTCCTATATTCTCTCAGATCTTCATTCGTTGGCCCTTATAAACTTTAGTTCACTGGGTTTCTGTGTACTTACTGGTAGCCCCCTCTATATTGTACAAGATATGAATGTGTCATTGAACACCTTACCTAGCTCCCTTCTTACTTGGCACATTATAGGCAATCCATATTTGTGGAATGACTGAACATGTGAATGAACATTAAATCATTTTAATCCACATTTGACTGGTATATCTTCTTCCTCTGAATTTCTGTACCCATTTTATTATTTATTTTATTATACTTTAAATTTGTTACTAGTGAAATGAACGTATCATCACTAATATCACTTCTGCAGAGTAAGTCATATCCCAGAAAAACACAATTTCATTGAGTTGTATGAATTTTTACAAATAGATCTTTTCCCAATCTATGTCAGAATTAATGAAATTCCATACAGAAGGCAAAAGGTCAAACACTGATCACACATTACTGATCACAGCATCTTCTGATGTTTCTCTAGAATTTAAATCTGTAGATGAATACTGCCTTCTTGCTATTAATATTCTTGAGAAGATGTGAAAAAAAATTCTGCACAATCGTGTCTGGGAAGCCAAATAAAATAAATTCTTTTTAGAAGGCCCCACATGGCAGTATGGATACAGGAGATTTCTGCATTTGCTCTTTTGTTTGCATAATGTGTATCTATTTAGGTGCATAACAGCTGAAATTTGAAATGTCAGTTTTTATTAATGAAAGAGATGGAGCAGCAGACTTGATGGAGAGTGACCTGATATGCACTTCAAATGACTGGTTAAATACACAGAAAGGAAACTGTTCCATAAATACAATCCATTTTGAAGATGCATATGGTTCATCTAAGGTATTATAGAGGAATACTGAGGTGTGGTTTAAGACAATATGTCAGATTTCAAGCATCAAAATCTCTGAACTGAGTATAATAGCCGACTAGATAAGCTATATTTTAGAGAACCAGAAAGAATTGGTCATAAAGAGGAGGCAATTGTTCTTCTTTGGTGTATTGCCCATTTTATTCCAAATATTTATTAAAGAGTGCCTGACCCAATGCTTCCCTTAATCCATATCTATGGTTTAAATGCTACAGAACAATGGCTCAAATGGGGCCCCCTTGAAAACATAATTTGAAATGATATGCTTTTTGGCTATAAAAATTTGATTTTATAGAATCAAGGATTCAGGAGTCAGGATGAAAACAAAGGGAAATAATTAAATTAGAGCACTATAGCATATTGGACAAACCATAATGATAAATACTGTGCTCTATATATGCATAAAATATATGTATATATACTACATATGTAATTATCTTCTACTGGCCTTTTTCCTAATTATCTTCTAGGGGCTTTTTGAAAGCAAATAGTGAAAATCCTTTCTATCTAGTTCAGTTCCTGTTTGCTCAAGGACCAAGTTAATGAATCAATAAATATGTACTCTTAAGACTATGTTACTGATATAAGGAATAACCAAAGATATCCCCACGTCCTTTCATATCCGATTATAAATATATTACTCTTTTTTCATTTATTTACATTAACACAAATTTATCCTTTCAAAGAAAGCATCTCATGATGTCATTACATAGATGATGCATGACTGCCTAGATGTGAGACCAAGTAAGTATAGAAATCCTCAGGTTTTACATAGTTGGATGAAAAGTGAATTATACTTTTTATTTAGTATCAAATAGACCTCTCACATAATACTTTACTTAATTCAATCACATATTAAAAACACAGTAATGCAATAGAAGAGTAGTAACTGAATGCAAGATATAAGTCAGCAGAGCTTAGTTCTAGCCTTAGCATACTGTTGCATGGTCCAGCCTTGGTCTCTATGGTTACGAGAGAAGTAAAATTGAAAACAACAGCAAGCAAAACGACTATATTGTTCATCTCTTATCTCAGTTCTTGTTTCTTTTTATGCCTATCTGTTATGGACCAAGTAATCCCATTGCCTTTAACTTTATTATTGTAAAACTCTGGTAAATAAATATTACTACACAAAAGTGAAGCCTTTAGCCATGGTATTACATATTAAAAAAATTGCCTACAATGTCAGATATTGATCAACTGAGGACAACATATTCCCAGCATAATGATCACACTTTGAAGGCTTGTAATTCAAGTGTTGTTTCTGTCATTTCAAGCTTCCAAATTCTACCATGCAGGATAACAAATCATATTCCCAATACCATGTCCTAGGGAAATAATTGGATTGTTCTTTTCCTCTTGAATCAGGACGAACCCTACTGAGCACTTCACTGTGAATGGAAATCACTTCTATTGACCTTGTGACCTCTTACTCAACCCTCATTATCTTCCCTAGTAAGAACACTCAGGTTACTTTCTGAAAAATGAGTGTTATGGGATTTGGAGGACAGAAGACTGGCTGTATGAAAAAGGCTTTAACTGATTTGTATATAAAGTGTAATGTATATGTAAAGTTGGTAGGAGGAGCAAGAATTCAGTGTTAAGCCCATTTTCAAAGTTCACAACTTATAAAAAATTAAGAATTAGTTATTTGAAGATATAAAAAAGATCCCAAGGCCTTTGGCATTGCTTGAATAATATGGAGAAGAAAATGATGCAGAGCAAGAAAATTTACCTACTATTTTTTCTGTTGAGTGCTTACAATATACTATGTTAGACATTATACTTAACAATGTCTCTTAATATAACAGCAAATACAATAGATACGTTTACTCTTATTTTACGGCTGTGGCAATGGGGCACAGACAGGTTAGGTAATTTAACCAATGTCATGCAACTTGTAAATGATGAAGTCAAGACTCAAATCCATATTTTCTTTACATTAAAGTGTATGCTCTTTACACTATGCAATACAGCCAAACCCTGAGGTTGGTTGTCTAGAGCAGGCTAATAAAGTCACTCAACACATATTTAGGTAATTCTCCATCTTATTTCAGTAACTTCCTTTTTAGGTCCTTTATAACCAAAGGAAACAAAGTGCTGCCCATGAGTATCTAATATATTGAATAGCTTCTATGTTTTATTTCAAGTGAGATCATGTTTTAAGTTTGACTATTGATTTTCTTTAAAGGCAAACAATACCATCAGACCAGTTTTTCCTTTCCAGGGAGTGAGGCTTTGGGGGAATAAAGAGCTGGCACTATACACAGACTATATCAAAGGGGACACATAAAAATTGATACTTTCTTTTTATTACTTGAGAAAAGTGCATAGTGGCAATTAAAGTGCCTGAGTATCTGAGCTCAAATCTATTTATTATGGCTGATAATGGGGACAATGAGAAGATGTGCTCTATTCCAAGAGTAGAGAAGGCTTTAATAGCCTTTGAAGTGAAAACAAATAGTAAGAAAAAGCATGCAGGCAAGTTCCTCTTTGGAGGTGCAGGGGATGTACAAATTCCATTATTTGCTAATAGAATTTGTGCTACTCCGCCTCATCACTTTGAAATTGTTTGCAGCTTCCCACATCTCTCTTAGATGCTGGCCTCCTGGGTGGTTGTCAGCAGGACATCCATCTGTTTCAAAGCTTTTTTTTAAACAGAGTCAAGATCACATAAAATGCTACTGGGTATTTCCAGTCCATATTAAAGGAATAAAATAAATACTATGTAATTATTATATATGCTTCAACCTAGTTTTATGCATTAGCTACCAACTTGAAGAGCTGCCTATAAATTGTTTATCTGTACAGTTGGTTAAAAACAAAGTTTTATTTAGGCAGTCTTCATATTCCTGGATTCCATGTTGTCTGCCATTGCTGCATCCTCTTTATTTGTGTTACTGAGCATGACCCTGATGGTGGGAAAGGGGAATTAGTGATGGAGTGCATAGACATGGCCAATAGATAGAGGAAAGGCAATCTGAAAGATGTGCTCTGTTAGCTCCTGCTTATCACATATATTTGCAAGGACAGCAGCTACTTCATTAGGAAGATATCACAGGACTGCTCCTAACTTGAGGTAAAAACAACAACCAATAGTTTTGTAAGTAGGATGGGTTACATGTTACTGTCAGCTTTGCATCCATCTAGCACTCAGTGATTCTCAATTTGGCTGCACATTAGAATTATTGGGGCACATTTTTAAAATAGTGAGTTAAGGTCATATTCAGAACAATTTAATCAGAATCTCTGGGGACGGAATCCAGGAATCAGTACTTTGGGGGTTCCCGAGATGATTCCAATGAGCATCCAAGACTTAGAACCACTCAGCCAAGATCCAATTGTCAGCAGCACCAATATGAACATATTTTCTTATGTACAATTTAAGAAAGAAAACTGGGTACACGTAGTTCAGTCTCAGAATGATATTGTGTTCAAGAAAAACAGATCAATAACCAGACGTAATTAAAAATTTTCAATGTTTATGCATGTATCTAAAGATTATTAAGGAGAAATTAAATATATAGTTTCTAAGAAAAGAAACAAAAACCTGTTACAACATATCTTTCCTCTCCTAGGTATTCTCTCATACTCCAAAACTTTTTCATCTGCATTTCCAAACACTTAAAATCATCCCTTCTACCATTGCTACCATCAGCCTGTCTGGTTTTCTATTTTTCTTTCTGCCTCTTTCATATTCATTCCTCACCATTTCCTTCTGCTTAGTGTTTTATTATGTAGATTGACAAAACCAGCAAAAAGGACTCCTTCCTCTGTTGGAGGGATACCAAACTGGAAAAACTGGGCTGGCCATTCTAGGGTTAGTTTGGTGGGCTGGAGTGAGAAACAACTGTAACCCTCCCATATTGCCATTTCGGTGTTTCCTCATGCCTTTTTGTCAATCTTTAAGCCTTTCCTTTCAAAAGTTATGGTGTAAAATTCTGTTCCCTAAAAGAGTCCTTGTTCTCCCAGGGGCCTCTAGAGAGGCTTGCAGGAACTTTCAGATGAAACCCAGTGATTCCATTTCAGTCCCTCTACACAATCTTGAGTCTGAGAAAATGATGACTTATTGGGAAGCAAATATAGCAGCTTAGCATTCAAACTCCTGACCATGTTGAATTTTACCTAAACTCTGTGCTCCTGAAAATTAGCCACAGTTGAGAAATTCTCCCATACTGTAGTGTTCTGGAAAACATCTAATCCAAAGGAGCACCGTGCCCTCACGTATTCAGGCATAAGACTTGCCTCCACACTTCAGATAAGACTCACCGTCCACTCCCCCTCATGACTGCCTTGCTATCTGCCTCTATAAAACCCCACACCCGTTTTCTTTTCTTTGAGAGGTTCCTCTGCATTGAGCAACATTTTCCTGATTCCAATAGCCTGAATAAGCCCATCCTCTTAATTGTCTGGGTCATTTTGTCTTTCACACTCCTTATTCCTATAAAAATCTTTTGTGAGATGATGAAAAGGGTACATGGGGCAATGAGTAACTCCATGTATCTCTTTTGCCTCAGCTGAAGCACGAATAAGGGTATTTTTTAAAATAAACTTTTAAGTTTGGAATAATTATAGACTTACAGAAGATGTGCAAAGATTATACAGTGTTCCTGTATACCCCTCATCCACCTTCTCCCATTGTTAACATCTTATATTAATATTTGCCAAAGCTAAGAAACTGACATTGGTACATTACTACTAACTAAACTCCAGACTGTGTTTAGATTTTACCAGTTTTCCATTGAGAAACTGCCTGCCATGGCAAACATCCCCCAAATGAGGACCATAATGACAGTTTGACCACACACACAAAAATTGTTGAATGCGGACCACAACTTTAGTCTTCCCCCTCTCCAATGAATAACAACATTGCTTTCTGCCTGGAGGTTTTTTGTAAACCATGGAGCAGAGAGGTGAAGTTCAAGAAAAGACCACTGGTGGCATTTTGCAAGGGAAACAGCCTAGCCAGAGGAAGAAGCTGGAATTAGGGCCCAAAAAGGCAACTGCAATTTGCAGGTCAAAGTTATGAGAAAGAAAGGAGCTTTTAAAATCTGCATTGAGGTTTCGCTCAGGTCCCTGTCCAAACCCTCTCCAGTAAGTATCTGTTCTGATCTTACTGCTACACAATACCTGAAAAAAAGTAGCATCATACACTCTTGCCAGTTTCATACCTATATATAATGTGAAGGAAAATCCAATCCAATGATAGCTGAAACCACAATTTCCTTTATTTTCATTTTAATGCAACATTATTTTGCATATATATGTTATGTTGTTATTACTGTTATTGTGATTTTTTAACCTAATATCTATATAAAAAGTCTTTCTTTGTCTCATTTAGTAGTGTTCTCCCCTCAGATTCTATTTTGTCTGAAATTAATACTGAAGGGTATGTATTAATATTTCTCTATATGCATTGATTTATTTCAATATCTATTTAGCTCCATATCATTTTCTTCAAATATATGTTATTGTTGATTCTGTTTGATTATTCAACTTTTTTTCTTGTGAAAAACCACAATTTTTACCTTTGTTTGCTTTTAGTATTTTCCCTGTTATCTTCTCTTATTATTTCTTGAATCTTGGGGAATTTTAATGACCAAACATTTCACTGATCTAATTTTCAGCACTATCAATTCCTTTCCTATTCACTCCAAAGTGAATTTTAATTTTGTTTTGAAATTTGGGTATTCCTATGGTACTATATTCTTATCAACTCTCTCCTTTTGTGTTTTTGCTTTCATCTTAGATTTTCTTTTTATAAACGTCTGCCTTATTTTTTTAGAAGCCACATCTTCTTGCACTCAATTGAAGATATAAATGATAAAAGAAAAACAAGATTATTTTAATCCATTCCTCATTTAAATACTATTCCTAAAGTATATTTTCTCTGTGAATTTTAAAGATGTTTCTTTTCACTAGAGTTAAAGTAATTTTCACATATCGCATAGCATTTTGTTTTTCTACTTCTGTATTAGCTTTCTAGGGCTGCTGTAACAAAGTACCACAAACTGGGTGGCTTAAAACAACAGAAAATTTTTTCTCACAGTTATGGAGGTTAGAAGTCCAAAATCGAAGTGTCAGTGGGGTCATGCACCCTCTGAGGCTGAGTGGAATTCTTCCTTGCCTTTTCCTAGCTTCTGGTGGGGGCCGGCAATCATTGGCTTGTAGCTGCATCTCTCTAATCTCTACCTCTGTCACCATATGGTGTTCTCCTCTGTGTCTTTGTCTGTCTTAGTGTTGTCTTCTTATAAGAACACAGTCATGTTGGGTTAAGGGCTCACACTACTCCAGTATGATCTCATCTTAACATCTGCAGTGACACTGTTTACAAATACGCTTTCATTCTGCTAAGGTTAAGACTTCAATGTATCCTTTTGGAGGAACACAATTCAACCCATAATGACTTCTAAATGAGGAACTATTTATCCATATATGGTTTTGCTGAGAGACAGGATAATTAACATGTCCTTGGACTTGGTCACAGATCTCTTGGAATAGTTGCCAGATAGTTTCAACAGAAACAAGGTAATAAGGTCATGTTCTTTCATGTATGCTGCAAATCAGTGAAACTCTACATAGCATAAGCTAATAAAATAAACAGGAAAGTTTATGTGTATGTCATATTAGAAAATGCTCTTAATGTCCAAACACCTCATATAATGGATTTTTATGTTTAAAATACTGACAATGAATAACTCCATTGCTTGATGTTGCAAGAATTCTCCAAATCTTTACCTAGAGGACAAGTTGATTAGTATAGCTCGTTCCTAGCTCAACTTTCAGCACCTAGCAGGCATTCATCCAGTGCAGTTCTTCTTGACTGAGATGGAGTTTTTCCCTGCCTTTTCATCTCTGAACTGATGGAGTATAGGTGTGACTATTCACTTCAGAAAGCAATATTTGCAGAGCTATTCCTCTACATTTTCTTACAACACACCTGATATGTTAGCAGTACCTCTGGCATGCAGTATGTGATCACAAATCCCTATTATTTAATGTCCTATCTTTTTTCCTATGAGTTTCATTTTTTTTTAAATTTATGCAGGGGATGTATTAGGAAGAGAATAGTATCTCTAGATACTGAAAAAAGCCTTTCTGAGTTTTCTTAGATACTTTGGTGAGAATTTTACTACAAAACAAACATCATTAATAAGTACTTCTTTGACTTATAATGGGGTTACATCCAAATAAATTCATAGTAAGTTGAAAAAAACATGTTTAAAATGCATTTAATACACCTAGCCTACCCAACATCATAGTTTAGCCTAGCTTACCTTAACGTGCTCAGAACACTTATATTAGCCAACCGTTGGGCAAAATCATCTAACACAAAGCCTATTTTATTATAAAGTATTGAATATCTTATGTAATTTATTGACTACTGTACTGAAAGTGAAAAACAGAATGGCTGTATGGGTCCAGAATGGTTGTAAGTGTATCGGTTGTTTACCCTCCTTATCATGTGGCTGACTGGAACCTGTGGCTCACTGCTGCTGCCCAGCATCGCAAGAGAGTGTTGTACTGCATATCGATAGCCCAGGAAAAGATTAAAATTCAAAATTCAAAGTATGGTTTCTACTGAATATGTATCACTTTCCTACCATAGTAAAGTTGAAAAATTTTAAATAGAAGCATTGTAAGTTGGGGACCTGTGTGTGTGCATGTGTGTGTGTGTGTATACCATATATATATATATATATATATATATATATATATATTCAAATTTATATATAGTTATATATAATTCATTATATATGACTTTATAAATAATTTTCAATTTAAAAATATAATTTTCTTTACCTCATATAAGGCAGTTAAAAATATTTGAAGAGTCATTAAGAGTGCTTATTTATTTGAATATGACAACAAATCATTTCTTTTTTTTATTAGAGAGTGTCTTGTTGGCTCTAAGGGATTTGACAGGCTAATTGCTAAATAGTTTCCTTTTCAAGATATTCAATAGAACTCAGTATTTGAATAAGAAGTTTAGATAATTCACGTAGCTTCTTACTTATTATATTAGTAGTATTACTACCTCTTAGTCAAAAGCCTGTATTAACTCTCCTAAGGAAATTGGTGCATTTTTTTATTCTCTAGCTTATAAAAAGGACCTGAATTTCAAAATACTAGATTAGAGGACTACTTGTAATATTGATTGGTTAACAAAAGACTTTGATTCACTATGACTTGTATGATTGCTGCCAGCTGTATCACTGCTTTCTAGCTTCTTTAACATTTCAGAAAATATTCACATGGGAATACTAAAAGTAAAACATTAAATATCTGGTCAGAAAAACCTGGTTTGTGACCTGGCTTTGATAGTTACTAGCTGGGTGAAATTGAGAGGAAACAAATCCTCTAAATTGGACTTCCTTGTAGGGAAGAAGCTTAATAATACCATCCAGAGTTGCTGGAAAAAATCAAAATGATATGGTGTACTGCAAAATCTTTGTAAACTAGTACCTAAATGTTGGGAATTGTGATTATTATTATTCTAATGATGATGATTATCAGACAACTACAATTTAGTAAAAACAAAACTTTTGTCACATGAATATATGATAAATAAACTTGGTTTGCATGAATTTCTTTAACATATACAATCAAAGGCTCCAGTTCCACTCAAGATGGAGTAACCAGTTTTACAGCCTGAAGACCAAGAAGGAGGACCCTGGGAAGTGGAAAGTGTCAGAGAAATCACTAAGAGGAAGGAGCTCAGGAAAGAGACACCATAATGCTGTGTATAAATACTTGGGCTCACCCTCAAGTCTCATGCACATGTTTCTGATTAAAATAGCATATCAAACTCTTTGAGAATAATACCAATGTGCTCATGACCACCCAGATCCCAGACTAGCCACTGAATGATGCACATGTGGTAGAGATAGAAATAATATGGCAAGCACATAGAAAAATGAACTAACAGAATGTGTGTGAGAACTTAACTGAATTGATTTCCAGCTAAAATCAAACATTAATTAAATGATATCAAGAACATTTTAACATCATATTCAAATTCAGGATGCAATCCAAACTTACGTGACAAAGAACTGGGAAAAATCTTACTAACTCAAAGAAAAGACAACCAACAGAGGCACAACTTGACAGGACCCAGCTGTTGTAATTATCAAAGACTTTAAAGCAGCTCTTATAATCACGCTCAAGAAGTAAGAAGAATACTCTTGAAATGAATGGAAAGAGATAAAGTCTTGAGAAAATTTTTATAGAAAAATTAAATAACTGAAATAAAAATTCACTGGATGGGCTCAGTAGTAAAATGAAGATGATCATGGAAAGAGTCAATGAACTTGAATACAGATTAAAAGAAATTATCCAAACTGAATAACAGAGAGGTAAAAATTTTAGAAAAAAAATAATAGAACCTCAGGGATCTATAAGACAATACTAAAGTTTCTAACATTTCTGTAAGTGGAGTCCCAGAAAGGAACAAGAAAGACTGTGGTACCAAATAAATATATGAAGAATTAATAGCTAAAAACTTCTTAAATTTTGTTAAAAGATGTATAAATAGTCTTACAAATTAAAAACTCAGTAAACTCCATATCAGATAAACAAAGAAAGCCATGCTTAGACACATCATAATCTAAATCTTGAAAACTAAAAACGAATAAAAATTCTTGAGAACCCAGAAAAAAAAATGCCACATTATGTATAGGGTAACAATGATTCAAAGGGCAGTAGATTTCTTATCAGAAACAATGAAGGTCAGGAAACGTGGAAACTATTTTTTAAATACTGATACAAATTGTCATTGCACAATTCTATATTCTGTGAAGATATTTTTCAGGAAAGAAGGTGCAGTGAAGATACTCTCAAATTAAGAAAAACTAAGACAATTTGTTTCTAATAGAACTGCCCTAAGGAATACTAAAGGAAGTTCTTCTGATGGAAGCAAAACGAATCCAGAAGTAAACTTGCAACTTTGGGGATATAGTACAAACAACAGAAATTGTAAACATCTGGATAAGTAAAATAAACTATTTTCTCTTCTTAATTTTGTTAAAATATGTGTTATGGTTAAAAGCAAAAAATCTAACATTGTCTTGTGAAGTTTGATACATATATACTATTGGGTTGGCCAAAAAGTGTCTTCAGTTTTTTTTTGTTTTTTTTTTTTGCGGTACGCGGGCCTCTCACTGTTGTGGCCTCTCCCGTTGCGGAGCACAGGCTCCGGACGTGCAGGCTCAGCGGCCATGGCTCACGGGCCCAGCCGCTCCGCGGCATATGGGATCCTCCCAGACCGGGGCACGAACCCGTATCCCCTGCATCGGCAGGCGGACTTTCAACCACTGCGCCACCAGGGAGGCCCTGTCTTCAGTTTTTAAGTAAAAATAAAAGACATTTTTCATTTTCACCAAGAACTTTATTGAACAACGTATTTACCATTTTGTTCCACTACTTTCTGCCATTTTTCAGGCAACTTCATAATTCCATCTTCCCAAAACTTTCTATCTTTTTGAGCAAAGAACTGTTCCAGGTGCCTTTTACAGTCTTCCAGGGAGTTGAAATTTTTTCCATTAAGAGAATTTTGTAAAGACCAAAATAAATGGAAATCTGAAGGTGCAATGTCTGGTGAATATGGCAGATGAATCAGAACTTCCCAGCCAAGCTCTAACAGTTTTTACCTGGTCATCAAAGAAACTTGTGGTCTTGCGTTATCCTGATGGAAGATTATGTGTTTTCTGTTGACTAATTCCAGATACTTTTCATAGAGTGCTGCTTTCAGTTGGTCTAATTGGGAGCAGTACTTGTTGGAATTAATCGTTTGGTTTTCTGGAAGGATTAATAATAGAGGACTCCCTTCCAATCCCACCATATACACAACATCTTTGGATGAAGACCAGCCTTTGGTGTGGTTGTTGGTGGTTCATTTCACTTGCCCCATGATCCCTTCCATTCTACATTATTGTATAGTATCCACTTTTCATCGCCCATCACAATTTGTTTTAAAAATGGAACATTTTCATACGTTTAAGTAGAGAATCACATGTGGAAATATGGTCAAAAAGTTTTTTTTCACTTAACTTATGTGGAACCTAAACATTAAAGCAATTAACATAACCAAGCTGGTACAAATGATTTTCAATGCTTGATTTGGATATTTTGAGTATGTCAGCTATCTCCCACGTGGTATAACATTGATTGTTCTCAATTAATATCTCGATTTGATCGCTATCGACTTCAATTGGTCTACCACGACTGTAGAGCATCGTCCAGCTAGAAATCTCCAGGATGAAACTTCGCAAACCACTTTTGACACATTCAATCAGGTCACAGCACCTTCTCCAAACACTGCACAAATCTTTTTTGCATTTCGGTTGTGTTTTTACCTTTCTTGAAATAATAAAGCGTAACATGCCAAAAATGTTACCTTTTTCCTTCCATCTTCAATATTAAAATGACCACACAAAAATTCACCAATTTTGTTGTGTTTTTTTAAATGCACACTGATATAACTACTGTCACATACAATCTAACAAAATTGTTTTGAATGAAGTTAAAGACAACTAAGTGCTACTAGAGCCATCTTACAGAAAAAACCAAACGAATCTTTTGGCCAACCCAATAAAATACAAAAGGGGGACAAGATAAAGATTCTGACCACGTATATGGAGGTAAGGTTTCTATGTTGCATTTAAAATGGTAAAATACTAATTCTAAGTAAACTGAAAATCTATGTATGCTTAATTTCTTTAGCAACCAGCAAAAATATAATAAAAAAGATATAGTCAACATTACAAGTAAAATGGGATAGTAAAATAGAATACGAAAAATATTCACTTAATATAAAAAAAATGGAAAAGGGAGGCAGTGGAACAAAAATGAAAGGAAAACAAACAGAATGGTATCCCTACAGAAAAATATATCAATAATTACATTAAATTCAAATGATATAATTACATAAAAAGACAAAGATTATCTAAAAGTGTTTTAAAAAAAGAATACAAGACCCAACTATATGCTGTCTATAAGAAATTTTAAGTACAATGATATAAGTAGAATAAAAGTAAAAGAATGGTAAAAGATATACCATACAAACATTGATCCATTTATCATTATGTAACAGCTATCTTTATCCCTGGTAACTTTCCTTGCTCTGAGTATATTCATTTCTTCTGTAAAACTTCTAACATTTTTTTGTATGTAAGCTGGCAATAAATCGTTTAAATTATTGTTCGTAAAAGTAAATATTTTCTTTTCAATGTTGAAAGACTTTTTTTGTTGGGAATAGAATGTTCAGTTAATAGTTTTTATTTGTTTTTGTACTTCAGCATTTTGAATAAATCCCTCCAGTATCAGTTGACTTGTGCAGTTTGATGAGAAATCTGCTATATTTTTATTTCTATTCCCCTTTATGTAACATGTTCTTTTTCTTTCAAGATTTTCTGTTTGCCTTTGATTTTCAGCAGTTTGATTATGATACGCCTAGGTGTTTTGTTTTGTGTTTACTCTGTTTGGTGTTCCCTGAGCTTCTATATCTACATCTAAAAAATCCTTTCATAGTAACACCTAGATTAGTGTTTAACTGAAGAATTGGTTATTATAATCTAGCCAAGTTGATACATAGACATATCAGCCATTTGATATTTCACTTTATCCATCTTTTCACCTGGAATATTTAGCATATTAATCTTAGTTATTTTAAATTACCTGTCTCAGAATTCCAAATCTGTGTCCTGAGTTCAGTTCTATTGATTTCCTTCTTGTTTGACAGCATGTTGTTTTCAACTTTCTTTTTTTGTATGCTTTGTAATATTTTTTTTTATAGGTGGAAATCTTGTATAGGGCTCTAGAGACTGAAGTGGATTGAGATAAGTAGTTTTGTTTTTCCTTATTGGATTGTAAATGAGCTTACTTTCCTTCTGCTAAACTCTGCCTATGGAAATTGAGACAATCTAGTCAGGAGTTGATATGTGTTTGGGATTTGTTGTTACTATGGTTTCCTTCAGTGTAGTACAGGGTTCAAATTGTACCCTATTTTTAGGGGAGGAGTTGGTTTTCCAGTGGTTTTATCTCAGTATCTGCTCATCCTCATCTTTAGGTCTTCCCTTTGTACTGTGCCTCAGCCAAAAATAGTCTCTCTACATGCTGTTGGCCTTTGTCTAGCAGAAAACTGCTGCATCTTGTTACTTGATGCTTGTTAGCCTGGGGTGGGGTGTAGGAAGGAGGTGTCTACCCTTACTCTGATTTAGCCTAAGTCCCAGGAAGGCACTAGATTTCTGATTCCTAGGGGTGGTCATTCTCAGTGGTTCTGTCCCATCTTCAGTTATTGTAGACCTCTAGTGTTTTGGGACCAACAAGCATTCCTACCCTGCCCACAGGATACTGGGTCTTATTTTGCTCCCTTTTATTGGCAGTTGTTTTCTTAGTGCACTAAGTGTGACAGGTTTTTTGTTGTTTTTGTTTTGGTCTTCCTTGAACAGTTAAGACTATTATTCTATAGAAGAGGTAGGATAGAAGAATCTGGGTGGGATTTTGTGCCTTCCTTATAACAGTTGCTCTTCCTTTCCCAGTCCTACCACGAAGAAGTCTCTCAGGACTTGTGACAAACTTTTTATATGAGCACCCTGTGAGGAGAACTGCTTTCAAGTGGGTCTGCAAGTATTCAATTTCCATCAAGTCTGTGTACCTCAGATATTCTATATTATCTACCTAGCCTCTACCAATTTGTTAAAAATTTTAAGTGGATTCTACTGATGGACCCAGAAGCACCTGACTCAGGGAAGCAAGTGCTCCTGTGCTGTCTCTCTTTGAAAGTCTCTGTATTTCCTTGGATTCCAAGTTAGTTCACAGCCTGTAACCTCAGTTCTCTGACAGAATCACTGAAATAGCAAATTTGCAGATCATCTGGAATTTTTTGTTGTTTTTGTTGCCGTTGTTGCTTTAGTGTGGGAGTGATGCTTTTGTTAGTTTTCTACATTCCAAAGTTCTAGTTTTTGAATGAAATATTGGGCAAAAGAAGCCTTGGCTCTTGCTTCTTTGATTTTATGGGGAAGATGTTTATTGAAATAAAATTATATTAATTTAAAAATAATTAATGCTTGTCTAAAAACTGAGACACATTCTCTGAAAAGAATATTTTAACAAAGGATCTTGATTTGTAGGTTTGGTATTTTGAAATGGACTGAGGAAAAGATGCTTAGGCAAAACATAGTTGGGTTAAAATTAGTTACTGGCTAATATAATACAGATTCCATTTTTTATGTTTGACTGTTAATAGCTTTTAAACTTTACTCCTCCTTCTTACCCTCTGCCCCACAACTGAGGGAGCTAATAAGAAATCGTTTGGCACTGGAGGGAGATTCAAACCATGCAAGCCCCTTGTCAAGCTGCTTAGGAGCCCTCACCCTGGCCTCACCCCAAAACCACAATAAAAACCTCTAGCCAGTCTCCTTTCTTTGCCGTCTCAAGCCTTTTTTGGACCTCCTTGGGAGGTCTACCCTGTTCTACCCAGAAAAGCCTCAATTGTGTAATTATACCCTCTTGGTGTGTGTATGGTGTCATCGATCTCAACATCCAAACCAAATTTTGGGTTGGGTCCATCCTGATATTTCAGTGTAGCCACAATAGCTAATCTCACATCTACTTAAGCCTGCATTGTTGACAAGAATTTTGGAATATTTGCAAGTAGGTTATACTATATGTATGCAAATATTCTTGTTTAGACTATAAAAGTGTAGAAATATTTATATAAAGAAATTGAAAATGACCTTTTAACAGTTTACTCTTTTATTGAAGTACAGTTGATTTATAGTATTATATTAGTTTCAGGTATACAATATAATAATTCAATACTTTTATAGATTGTAATCCATTTATGGTTATTACAAAATATTGGCTATATTCCTTGTGACATATAATACATCCTTGTAGCTTGTGTATTTTATACACAGTAGTTTGTACCTCTTAAACTTGCCCTATTCCCTTTCCACACTGGTAACTACTAGTTTACCCCAATCTTGCCCTATTCCCTTTCCATGCTGGTAACTACTAGTTTGTTCTCTATATATGTGAGTCTGTTTCTGTTTTGTTATATTAATTCATTTGTTTTATTTTTAAGATTCCACATATAAGTGATAGCATACATTATTTGTCTTTCTCTGCCTGACTTATTTCACTAAGCATAATACCCTACAGGTCCATCCATGTTGTTGCAAATGGCAAAATTTCATTCTTTTTTATGGCTGAGTAATATTCCAGCGAGTGAGTGAGTGTGTGTGTGTTTGTGTGTGTGTATCACATCTTCTTTACGCATTCAGCTATGGATGGACACTTGGGTTGCTTCCATATTGTGGCTATTGTAAATAATGCTGCTATCAACATTGGGGTGCATATATCTTTTCAAGTTAGTGCTTTTGTTTTCTTCAGATGTAATGCAGAACTGGAATTTCTGGATCATGTGGTAGTTCTATTTTTAGTTTTTTGAGAAACCTCCATACTGTTTTCCACGTAGCTGCACCAATTTAAATTCCTACCAACAGTGTACTAGGATTCCCCTTTCTCCACATCCTCGCCAACACTTCTTCTTTGTGGTCTTTTTGATGATAGACATTCTGACAGGTGTGAGGTGATATCTCACTGTGGTTTGGATTTGCATTTCTCTGATGATTAGCGATGTTGAGCGTCTTTTCACATGCCTGTTAGCCATCTGTATGTCTTCTTTGAAAAAATGTCTATTTAGGTATTCTGCTCATTTTTAAATTGGGTTGCTTGGGTTTTTTATTGATATTTAGTTGTATGAGCTGTTTATATATTTTGGATATTAACCCCTTATCAGTCATATTATTTGCATTTTCTCCCATTCAGTAGGTTGTCTTTTCATTTTGTCAATGGTTTCCTTTGCTATGCAAAAGCTTTTAAGTTTAATTAGATTCCATTTTTTACTTTTGCTTTTGTTTCCTTTGCCTTAAGAGACAGATCCAAAAATATATTGCTATAATTTATGTCAAAGAGTGTTCTGCCTATGCTTTCTAGGATGCAACATTATCCTTATTTTTAACTGTGAGCTTCTAAGGCGATTTGATCATGTACTTGATATATCAGATCTAGTCTCACGAGGAAATAGATGGAATACTTAAGTTATGATAATATGGTAGTTTAATACAGGGTATATTTGCAAAGTTATAGGTAAAGAAAAAAGAAGAGGCTACTACTTGGGCTAGTAGGCTAGTAACATTAGAGGCCAATATCACTCCTACATCTGAAGGGTAGAGGGAAGGAGGGCAACCACAATATGAGGAGAGAGAGGGCTGAGTGTACAGGTTATGAGGCTGAGATTTTTTTGGTGGGGACACACAACCAGCATAAGGTGACCATATAGGGAGGGAGCCAAGAGAATGCTGATATCACTCTTTCCCTCTCATTTCCTACATATGATCCTCCCTTTGTTCTCCTTGACAAAATCCATCTGGAAGCCTGAGGACAAAAGAACTTTTAATGCCATCCATATAAGTCAGTACTGAGCTGGGTGAAGGTGAATAGAAAGGAGATCTGAAGGTTCAAAAGAAAGATATCCAGAACACAGGACATTCTTTATACTTAAAGTAATATTGTAAATCTACTTTCAAAATTATTGTCGTTCCTCCTTTGAGTAGAACGACATACCCTTTGGTGTTACTACGTGTAGAAGTAATAATAGCTTTCACGACCCTAACAACTTTTGTAAAGTTTCCTGTATTACTTAATCCTTAACATATTCAGGTGTATCAAATATCTAGTCCCTTTAGCTGCTATTGCTGATTATTGTTGTTGCTGTTGTCCTGTGTGTGTGCTTACGCATTTACTACAAACCCCTTGTTCAGAGTAAATAACAATAACTCTAGAGGTTATCCCTTATCGTCCTAAGAGTCCTAAAATACGGTTTTATTTTTTCCTTCAACGTTGAACTTTGGATAGTTGTGTCCATACTACACTACAAAAGATACAATGCTTTTCAATTCACCCCATGTCTAGACCAAGAGTGATTTCATCGTTTCTGTAATGATTTTATAATGTTAAAATATTAAGAAGGATATACACTAGAAATAATTCTAAACACAGTTTTAATTTTTTCCCTTTGCTAGTCAAAGTTGATCCTTTTATGTTAAAAACTTTAAAACACTTTTAAATGAACACAGACTAGACTAGACATGTGTACCTATAGGCTATGAAGAGAATATGATTGATTGTGTTCATTATTTTTCCCTTAGAATAAAGGATTCATTTTTACTAAATAGCTTCACAAATATTTTCAGGGGTAAGGTAAGTCAGCCTTAGCTTTACTTATCTTTCTCATCTTTAGACTCTCATCCAGATTCTGTTCAGTTGTAAAATCAGTGTTTTATATTCTGATATTCTCTGATGCATAATAGTGTATCCTGGCAAATGAAGGTTCTGCTCAACTGCTGGTAGAAAAAGTTCTTTTTTTCCCTATCTCATCCATCTTACTGAGCTGATGCTATGGTTTAAGATATGTATTAAACAACAGAAAATAGGAAGATTTCTGATGTTCATATTCCATAAGTAGTTATAACAATTAAAATAATTTTATATCAGTGTAAAATGCCAGTAACAACAACAAAAACAAAAAACAGATTTTTTTTTGGAAAGAAAACATATTTCTGGATGAAGTTATATTTCCTTTCTAAAAATCTGGTTTCATCATAGTTGTTTAGCTAGATATTCAGCTAATCAATAAAAAGACCTGCATTAGGAAGAATGAAGATTGGAAATTCAGATTCCAGGAGATAAGTACCTAATGTCATGGACTTTATAATCTAAAAGTAAATAAAGGCATTGATGAGTACTTGGGAGATAAGTGCATGGGAGGTAACAGAGTAATTACAAACTACAATAGCACTGAAAAAAAAATGACTGTGTTCTTCAGTAAAGTCACTATTTTCCTATTGCATATATTTATCCATCACAAGCTAAATTTAAGTAAATTACATATTATTGTGGTCTTTAGTCACTAAATATAAAACTTCTGATAGTGGCAAAGAAATCTATATTTTAAAGCCTTTCATTAGGATCACTGAAAAAAAATAAATGGTTCTAAAAACTTACAGAATTAAAAAATTCATAGAAACTAAAGTTATTCTGATTTGTATAAAAGGGGCATGTACTCTTGGTTTTCTCAGCCTTAGGTTGGTATAAGTGGTTTTGAAAAAGATTTCTTTAAACTATATTACCTTAATTGAATGCTCCTTGAGGTTAGGCCAAGACAAGAGAGGGGCTGAGAGAGAATGGCTCACAGAATGGAATTCTTAGAGTCAAGGAGATTAATGATCACCTCAAGTCAGCAAAGCCTCTCTCTACAGGTTTTGGCAAGTGTGACATGTATGCATCCTCCCACCCTACAATAGCACATGCCTCCTGCAATATAGTTTACCCCTAATGGTGACAGTGATTACCTCTGTCAATACAGCATTTTATGAGAAAGTACTTCAGTAGTAGAGTTATGCATCAGTTTTTTGTTTTTTTTTTTAAGACTATTTTACTTTTACAGCTGGGACTTAGAGCTAGGTTATTTATCCCCCTCTCTAAATGAGTGGATCTCCACATAAGAATTCCTTTCACAGAGCATGTTAAAAACATAAGCAAGTTAAAGTGCTGCCCCCATTCTTTCTGAGAAAAATAGAGGATTCGCAGACAGAGAGGGAAGTTAAAGGTGATGATTTCTAACCACTTCAGGAAGATATTTTGCATTATGAAAGTGGCATAGAAGGGATACCCAGGGAGTTGGACTCTAAATCACTGGGCGAGAGAAGGAAGAGACTTTCCAACAATGGGTCCTAGGCAAGTGCAGCAACCTTGTCTGCACCAATCAAATAAGTGACCAAGACTGTCTTAGGGATGGGATAAGCCAGCAGGCCTCACTTTCTTGTAGGGTTGGTTAAATAAAATATGACTCTTAACCATTAACAGTCAGGCATTACAGACTGAATTGCATTAAACGAGTGTGGTAGGCAGAAAAACACCCCCCAGCCCCCACCAAAGATGTCTACACATGAATCCCCAGAGCCTGTGAATGTTACTTTATATAGCAAAAGGGATGTGATTAAGTTAAGCGTTTTGAGATGGGGAGATTATCCTGGGATATCCAGGTATATCCAATGTAATTACAAGGGTTCTTATTAGAGGGAGGCAGAAAGGTCAGAGAGGATGGGATAAAGAAAACAGAGGTTAAAGTGATTTGATTGCTGGAAGGGGGCAATGACTCAAGGAATGTGGGAAGATTATAGAAGCTAGAAAAGGAAAGGACATGAATTTTCCACCAGAGCCCCCAGAAGGAAAGCAATTCAGCTGACACCTTGATTTCAGATTTCTCATGTCTATATCTGAAAGAAAATAAATTTGTGTGGTTTCAAGCCACTAAAATTTTGGTAATTTTACCAAATTTACTAAATTTGGTAAATTTACCAATTTCCTGTTACAGCAGCAACAGGAAAATAATGAAGATTTTGGTACCTGGAAGTGGAGTGCCACTGTAACAAATAGCTAACATTGTAGAAGTGGCTTCAGTATTGAACAGTGGACAGAGGCCAAAAGAATATTAAAGAGCATGATTAAAAAAAGCCTAGGTTGCCTTAACTTTAGTAGATACATGGATATTAACAATTCTGCTAGTGTGAACTCGGAAGGAAGAATTACCTAGCAGGTAACTGAATGAACATGCGTGGGTACAGAAAAACAGGCAGAAGTGGGAGAATAGAAAAATGGAAAAGGCCTGTCCCAAACAGGTAGGGCAAATACTTGGGAATCCTGGCTGATTTTTGTCCGAAAGGAACATAGTCATAAATTTTTTCAGGTGTTTTAAGATAAATTGAAAATATCCTGATTTTTAAATGTTGATCATTAATTAAAAAAATTTTAAAACACTGTCGAATCCAAATATATATATATATGTTGTTCTGATTTGGCCCAAAGGCTAACATTGCTTTACATGAAATTTAGAAGAAAGAGATTGTTATAAAATACACAGGAAGTTTTTCTTTTACTTGAAATATACTTTATGACCTAGTTGTGTTGCTGCATCATTTGATGAGTATCAAGTGTTAAAATGCTAGATTATGATAACAGGTGATTTGAATGTATTGACTGTGTTGAACAGAGAGTAAGAGTTCACTGATTACAACAGAAAAAAAAATAAAAAAGGAAATAATGTTTCTAAAGACTTACCATGTGCCAATTACTGTACTTGGTAGTTTACATATGATTTTTAATTTAATCTTCACAAAATTATGTTGCACTATGATTGAGAAAAGTGAAATACAGTATCTCTTGTAAAATATCAAAGAACATGTAAGTCATAAACCCATGTTTCTCTGCCTCTAAATTCACTGTCTTTTCAACAGAACTGACCACCACCCTAGCACTTAATATAAACCATGTTCTTATATGTTAAAAAAAAATCACTATGTGGTTTGGATTTAGAGAATAATTCTGAGGTGAAACATGGTCTTTGAATATGGTAAGAATAGTTAATGGACACAAATAAACAGCAAGACTATTAGATCAAAGATAACTAAGGTGAACTATCCAGTTTCTCTTTCGACAGAGAATGTGTTGAGGGGCTGGGATAGAACTATTGAAATATATACACATATTGGGTGTTGAAGTAAAGGAGAAGGAAAAATATAGTGAAGATGAGGCATTATGCACTTCTATCCTAGACTTCTATGGTGTGTGTGGAATAATCTTGGGATTTGGAGGCTGAAGAATCATGTTCAAGGAAAGTATTTCTGCCTTACTGAAGAACATATCGTACAGAGCCTCAGTGTAATGGGAATGATACTCATTTCATAAGACGACTGTAAGGATGTTTAATGCTATTTAAATTTAATGGCTTATAAATGTTAGTTTTTACTGCCTGTGTAGATATGATTGCATGATTATAGAATTCTTTTACAATTTATTTTTGCTTAAGATATGTCTTCATTTTTCATATTATTGCATTCGATGAAAAACAAAAACAGAAACAATAACAAACCCACAAAGAATTCTCCTATTGCTAAATTAAGTCTTTAAGAAATAGCCAGAATGGGCCATAACACACTACCCCAAGACCACAAGGATTTTGTTAACAGTGAGAATCTACAGATGTGACTTAAGGCTTAACTTAAATAACTCCACTGTACATTTCCATCAGATGAGACTCTCCTTGAATACTCATAGATATAGTAATGTCCATTAAAATTGAAAATGAGACTCTACTAGTCTCAAACTAAATATGCATGGGGGTGGGCGGGGAGATGAGAGAATGCATTTTTTGTGCATTCAGAAGAACCACAAAAGGACCTGAATCTATCATTAAAAAAAAAGGCAACACAAAACAAACAAACAAAAACCTTTCCCTTATTACTCAAAAGATACCAGGATTTGCTACCAGTGGTAAAAGTTCAAACGAGAAAACTTCACTATTAACATTATAGCAAGAAAGAATGTCTCCTTCTACTGGAAAGAATCCTATAGTGAAAGGAACTTGAGAGAGTTAAAACTGTTCTAAGGCTCAAACCTTTTAACCTCTTAGGATGAATATTCCTAAAAGATCAAAATATTCTCTGTTTCCTAGAATAACTGAATTTTTTTTTTTAAAAAAGCAATACCAACCAGCTAAAGCTATCTTTTATCTTTCCAAAGGGTAATGTTTATCATTATCCTCCCATGCATTTACTTATTATTTACGATAATTTACTATATAGACATATTAAACTATTTTGAAAAGATTATTTATGGGAGCAAAGAATTTCCATGGGATGCATTTAAATCACTATGCAAGAACTGTTTTACATTTGAAAAAGAAATATAGTAATTAGGTCACCTGAGGGAAGAGTGTTTGAAAATGAATGTCTTTTATAAGGACTTACCATTTGCAACTGTGTTCAGAACTCTACACATAATGGTTCCAAAAATGATAGTACATGAAAAACTGAAACTACAATTATTTTTTAAATTGAAGCTTGCTCTTACAGTATCAAGTGCAAAGCCAGCTTCACAAGCATGCAACCTGGGCAGTCACAAAGCACCCTATCCTGACAAAGGCCCTGTACTTGGTTCAATTCTCTGCTGTTGCTGTCTTAAAATTCTTCATAATTTTTGTACAAAAGGCATCATATTTTCATTTCACACTGTGCCGCACAACTTGCTTACCTGATCCTGGTTTTTAAGTGACTTATTGTTGATCCCCCTTCAACCAGCAATACAGTCCCTCTTCCACAGGGTCTCTGTCTCTTTATCACATTAACAGAACCACTACCATTCAAAAAATATTCCAAAAACTACAACCTGATGCTACTTGCTAAAATAATTAAAGATTTAAAAGACCTTTTAAATTTCCAGCTAATGTTGAAGTAGAAAAATAACTTACACCATTGTTGGGATCCCATCGAATCTTATTTTAAATTGAGAGAGATAGTATGATGATCAGAGAATAAAAGAGTTTATTGAAAATTATTATTGAATTCACTACTATACAAGTGCAAAAATTTTAATTTTTTTATGTATGTGCCTTATTACATAACCAGATTTTATTGTGAATTTTCTACACATAGAGTCATTGGGGATATTTATTAATAATGCAGAAATCTAGGTTTTGTCCCCTGAATTTTTAATTCAATAGCTTTGGAGTGATGAGGACAGCACTCCATACTTTGAGTAAGTACCCCAAGTAAACAACCCAAGATGAAATCCATCATTTACTCTTCTGCTTTGTTTATTCAATGATATAATAGTTTTTCTGTATATTAAAATAGTATTCAAAATTGTTTTAAAGACATATTATTCCATCATGTGGCAATGCTATAATTTATTTTTTAATTGTATGCAGTATATCTGGAATATTAAAAATAATCAATTCAAAACCATTGTAAACTATAAGATAGTCCAGTGAAGTAGCTAAATAAAGGATAAATATGCAGGAATTAGTGTTCTTCATTTAGACATATAATAATCTGTTAGTGGGTAAAATGAAATGAAAGAATAATAAAAATATAAATTACATACGAATAAACTTATTAAAACATTTGTCAAACTTATATGAGAAAACATTCAAAATCAAAAACATTCCAAATGTTACTGAGTGGTATAAAATAATATTAGCGTAATTGAAGAGATTTAACACACTCTTTGATAATAATAGTAAATATCTTTAAAATGTCAATTCAGACAATTCACTGAAGAAAACATGGTCATGTCATTATAATATACATGCAGATAAGGTATGAGGAGAAGGTACTTACCTCTATAGTATGATTCCCCCAAATCCAAAACCACAGTCTAATCATGAAGAAACATCAATTGAAAGACATTTTATAAAATACCTGAGGAATTAAGTGTGTCCTGTGTGACTCCACTGGTAGAGGATTCTCGGAAGTTTGTGTCTGGATTCCTCTGGATTTCACCCCATGCCCTTTTCCCTTTGTTGATTTTGCTTTATATCCTTTCACTGTAATAAATCTTTTTAACTGCGAGTAAAAAAAAAAAACAAGAAAAAAAATTGTCAAGGTCATGAAAAGGAAAGAATGGCTGAGAATTCTAAATTCTATTCTGAATTCTCTGTTTTGTTTCATTAATTTATTTGTCTTTACACCAGTGAATTACTCTCTTGATGATTTTAGCTCTATAAAAAGATGAATTAAATAATATGAGTCCTTGAACTTTACTGTTCTATTTCAAAGTTGTATTGGCTATTCTTTTTCATTTCCAAAAAATTATGAATCAGCTTGTCAATCTATACCGACTGTTGATATTTTGATTGGGATTGTATTGAACCTATGTATCAGTTTGGAGATGTGACTACGTAATATATGGAGGCTTTTGATCGGCATGGCGTAGCACTCAAGCTATTTAGATCCTCTTTAATTTCAATCAGCAAAATTTATAATTTTAGTGTATTCTTCTATATCTTTTTCTCAAATGTATCCCATATTTTTATATTTTTCATGCTACTCTAAATGGTATTGCTTTTCTATTTTCAATTGCCAATTATTTGTTACTAGTATATAATAATACAATTGATTTTTGTGTGTTGGTCTTGAATCTTTTAACCTTGTTAAATGTACTTATTAGTTCTAGTACCTTCTTCTCCCTGAACTCCCCACCTAAAATCTATAGACATTCTCCATAAAAATCAAGTTATTTTGAAATAAAGACAGTTTTATTTCTTTTCTAATCTTAATGCCACTTTTTTTCCTTCCTTACTATACTGACTACAACCTCAGGGACAATACTGAGTAGAAGTGGTGATAATGAACACCCTTGGTTTGTTCCTGATCTTAGTGGGAAAGAATTAAGTTTTTCAACACTGAGTATGATGTTAGATGTAGGTTATTGGTAGATGTCCTTTATCAGACTGAGGAAATTCCTTTAAAGACATGTGAAGAGTCTGAGATTTTACTGTATTTTCAAGCTAATGAATTAGCCTCCCACAATTTAATGGATACTGGCAGAAAGCATAAGACAAAAGCTTTCTGATTCAAAGACAAAAGATTTTAACTCATATTGATAACTGCTGCTAAAGTATCATTTTCTTGCACTACTTCCCTGAGCCCTAATTCCCACAATGTGATGTAAAAAGGACCAAGTCCCACCTGCACATTCTGTGGATTGTGTTACTGAGGAGGAACTTTGATCTTAGGGCATCCAAATATTCTATAATAGGCAGTATCTATGCCTGCCTGGTGCTCCAGAGGTAGACATTATCTTTACTAAACATGTAAGAATGTGCATTGTTTATTCTGGAGGGGGACATTTTCTCTATTTTCCACACCTGTTGCTCTACAAACACCCTTGAAAAGACAGTCCAGCACAACAGGACTATCAATACTTCGCTTGTAAGAAATGCAGAAACAGAAGACACTTATGGACAATTTTCTCTCAACCACTTCCTTTTATTCATATTTTGTTGAGTTTTTACCAAGAATGAATGTTGGACTTTGTCAAATGCTTTTGTAGTATTTTTTAATCATATAGATTTTAATCTTCATTCTACTATTTTAGCATATTTTGTTAATTTATTTTCAGATGTTAAAAAAATAAAAATTTGCTTTCCTGGGATAAACCATACTCAGTCATGATGAATAGTTTTTAAATGTTGATTGATTTAGTTTGCCAAAGTGTTTTGAAAATTTTTGCATTAATGTTGATGAAGCATACAAAGTGTCACTTTATTTTCTTGTGAAGCTTGCTAATTTTATTAGATTAACACTTGCCTCATAAATAAGTTAGGGAATTGTCCCTTCTCTAATTCTAAAGAAGTCTGCATAGAATAGATACTATTACTCCTTTTATTTTGACAGAACTCACCAATGAAGTCATGTTGGCCTAGGCTCTTTTTTTTTTTTTTTTTTGTGGTACGCGGGCCTCTCATTGCCATGGCCTCTCCCGCCGCGGAGCACAGGCTCCAGACGTGCAGGCCCAGTGGCCATGGCTCACGGGCCCAGCCGCTCCACAGCACGTGGGATCTTCCCAGACCGGGGCACGAACCCGTGTCCCCTGCATCGGCAGGCGGACTCTTAACCACTGCGCCACCAGGGAAGCCCTGGCCTAGGCTTTTTAAAAAATGAATATTTATAATAAAGATTCAATAACTTTGCTTGACAGAAGTCTACTCAATTTTTCTACTTTTTAAAATTAATTTTGGTTAGTGTGTCTTTTCTAGGAATTTATCTATTTCACCTACATTATGTAACATGTTGGCATAAAGTGGTTTATAACATTCTCTTCAAAGATTTTAATTTTGATAAAGTTTATAGAGCTGTCCCCTCTTTCATTTCTGATGGTAATTTGTCATTCTCATTCTTTTTTTCCTTTGTCTAACTAGCTAAAGAATTATCAATTTAATTGATTTTTTAATAGATATAACGTGTTTTCACTTAATTTTAAAAATCTTTTTGTTTTCTAATTCATTGACTTATGTCCTGATCTTTATTATTTTCTTTTCTCTCTTGAATTTGATCTGCATTTCTCTTTGTAGTGTTCTGAAGTGGAAACCTAGGTTAATAATTTTCTCTTCATCTTTTAGTAGCATGGCTTTGATTTGTCTAAGTGTAGTTTCCTTTGTATTTTTCCCACCGGAGATTCTTTCAGCATCTTGAATTGATAGGTTAATTTTTAAAATTCAATTTTGGAAGTTTCAGTCATTTCTTTCTTCAAAGAGTTTTCTAGCACCATTTAATTATTTTACTCATGCTGAAGTCCTTTTAACATGTATTGGGATGCATATGACTCTATGACAGGTTTCTGAGATTCTATTCATTTTCTTTTAATTGTTTTTCTGTATTTTCTGGACTGGAAACTTTCTAGTGTGCTATCTTCAAATTCATTGGTTATTTCTTATGATATCTAAAACTTTCTGTTGAGTACATTTACTACATTTTTCATTTTGTTGTTGTAGTTTTTAACCCTAGAATTTCCACATTACCTTTTTTTACAGTTTCTATTTTCCTGTTGAGACCTCCTATTCATTGAGTCATTTACACATATTTTCCTTTAATTAAGTCCATGTCTATTAACTTTTTTTTCCTGAATATGGGTCACATTTTCTTATTTCTTTGTATGTCTAGTATTTTGTTTTTGTTGAAAACTACACATTTTACAAAATATTATATTATAGTCACACTGGATTGTGTTTTATTTTTCTGAAGATTGTTGGTTTTGTTTTAGCAACTGCCTACAGTTAAACGGTTGACTCTATTTCCCCCTTGCTATGTGACCACTGATGTCTCTGCTCAGTTGTTTTTAAAAGTATTCTTATTTTTACCTTTTAATCAGGCTTCCTAGGAGTCAACCATGTGTCTGCATAGCTTAGTGATCAGGCAATGATTTTGGCAAAGACTGTACTCAACTATCTGTAACCTCATAAGGATTCCTTACTCTGCCAAGTCATCTGTGTATGGGTTGGGGATTGCAGTCAGAGTTGCAGCCACTTATCATGTCTGTTTTGGCTTTCACTTTTCACTGCCATCACTTGGTTCTTTCTTGTGCATGCATAGTTTTCTAGTCAATCTGAGATGTGTAGAGAGCTTATATCAGGCTTCCTATGGCTCTTTCATTTCCAGAATCTCTCTACTAAAAAAAAAAAAATCTGTCTAATCTGCCCCTCTCCTCAACAGGGACTGCAGAATTAGGATAGCAAAGATATAGATTATTACTGTTTGTTTCCAATCTATTCTACCTGCCATCTGTTTTTGCCCTCTACTTCCAGATTTTAGCCCATTCCATTGGCAACAAAGTTTCTGGGTCTTATGGCAAACTACATGCTGGTAAAATTGCCATTCTCACTAACAAAATTTGGGGGTGGGCAGACATTGGGTGGGATAAGGATAGCTGGGGTCAGATGAGAGCAGCCTTAGTCAAAAGGCCACACACTCACAGTGTTCTGACTCAAAGTTCCTGCGATTTTTCAAGAATAAATATGTTCCAATTTGTTGGTTTCTTTGCTCAATTTCCTGTGCCCTGAAATGATTGCTTTTTGAGTATTTTGGCAAATGTATTTATTTATTTTTGGCGGTATTACCAACCTTTTACTGCCATAACCAGAAATCCTTCTCTCCACTAAACACTTTTGACAGATATTGAACTGTACTTGTAAATTAATTTTGGAGGACTTCACCTGTTTATAATATTAATGTTTCATTCAAGAACACTTTTTCAAAATATGTATTATTTATGTATGTTCTGCGTATTTCTAAACCTCTAATACACTCCTTTCTTCACCTGGAATGTGCTGGTATGAGATGAATTTGGAGGATGCTTGGTGACTCCCTATGAAATTCTGGCTTCTACTGCCCTATATCAGTGTCTTTCTGATCCATTCTTTCTGCTCTCTAAAAGTGTATCCCAAGTCCTCTGGAGGTGTAAGTGAACAGGACGGAAATCTGCCTGGCCTCAGTTCTGCCCACACTGTTAGCATTCCTGATGTGTTGGAGAAAGAGTATGTCAAGATGGAACAGTGAAAACCATACCTAGGAGAACACTGGGGAAAACTGTATAATAGAATGACATTTAAAATATTAACCAGGGTATATTCTCCTAATATGTTTCTGTTCTTGTTTTTATTTTTTCAATACGGTAGTCAGTAAGTAATTCCTTGCTTCAGAGATTTGGGTGTTTTATTGTTTGTTGATTTATTTTGTAATACAAAAAAGCAAAAGATGCTAAAAGTCAGAGGCAGTTTTGTTTTTTTGCTTTGTTTTGTAAAAGCCTAAACTAATTGAAGAGATTATTGTAGGCACCCAACTAGCATAAGGAAGTGACAGGAATGCCATTAAGGGCAAAGAGAGAGAGAGAGAGGGAAAGAAGAGATTCTTGGAAGCTAATGCATGAGTCAGGTTGCAAGTGTCTTTGTGATTGAAATAGAAAAAAACCTATTTGTCATAATAATAGCTGCATACAAGGAGCTGGGCATCTGCACCCATAATAGATGCTGTTCATACCTCAGATTATATCCCCTTTTACCCCTTTCAGTTTCCATAGCTGCAGTTTCTGTGCAGACTAATGGCTTCTGAGTCTAACACATGTATCTCTACCTTCTCGAACTGAGTGCTTTTCCTGGAAACATGATAGCTGGCTCAGCCCAAGCAAAGATCAGCCTCAAAATTCCAGAGACAGGTTACCAAAGGCAAATCTCAACCAATGAACGGCAGGAATCAGTGATAAAAACACAAGTTTCCCAATCCCTTGGTGGACAATTCTAAGTCATATGGTCCCTCACAGGACAGCCAGGAGAACTGAGCCCCAGTTGCGCATAGCAGTAACCCCACCCCATTAATACACATTAAAGTGTTAAAGTTCCATATTTCACTTTCCTCATTCCTATACCTGTGCTTCCTGAGACCATCTCTCCTAAACCTAAGTCCTTGTCTCAGGGTCAGCTTTGATGGCATCATTATCTGATTACATTTAAGATTATCTGCAGTCTCTCCTCAAGATCTATAAGCTGCTTGCTTGGTGACACAGGAAATTAAATAAAGGTGTGACAGGAACAAGCTGTACGGCAACTTTCAAGTCTTTGACAGTGGCACTAATTTTTACACTTCCTTCAGAAGTGATGTTGCTTTACTGTTATGTTAGTATCATGGCAAAGAGTGAACACCAGGAATATGGATTTGGTCTTTCCTACATAATAGCCCTTATTTCATGGATCAGGGAACCAATGTGGGGATTCTGCCAGGTACCAGGAAGATAGGTAGAATGAGACAGAGAGAGATCAATTGATCTCTACTATATGTACCCAAACTAAGTAAATAAACACAGATGTTTCTGTGGTACCAATTGGACCTAAACTGAGATGAATTCTGGCCAAGATACTTTCTATCATCTAATTTCTATAAGCCACAGTGACCACAGTGGTAAAGTGGGGTGGATAGGAACTAGCTTTCATTTGAAGTCAGTACCTAATAACCTCCAGAAAACCTAATTTTTTTCCTTTTTCCAGTGCACACACCCTGGTAAATGACCATAGATCATGAAGGCTTGGAGAAATAATTATACTGAATACTTGTTGCCACATTGCAATGGACCAGGCTCCTCCTTAATCAAGTAACTGTGGGTCTGCAAACTGAGTAAGGGGTTGTGAATCACCACTATGGTGACTTGAGTTAGGTTTCTTCCAATATCACCTAGAATTTATCTGTTTATATAAGTCAAGGCTGTCCCTCTATTTCATTCATAGGGTTTGCTCCCTTGATCAAATGATAACTCACTAATACTGTAGCCTGAGAGTCAAAACACTCCACATTCCACTCAGTTAATCACTTGTGAAAACTGGGCACACCTGTGCTGAAGTGCTGCCACCTGTCCTCTATCACTCTGTGATCCAATTATTCCTACTATAATTGGGAAACCCAATTACATACTGGCATTGTCCATGATCATCTCTGGCCTTGAGAGGACAGGCCCCCAAAAACATTTTGTAGATGCTGATTTTTTGCTTTTTAATGCCCTCACGAAGGGAGTGTTCAGTAGGCTTTCCTAAGGTTATGAGATGACTGAACACATAAGAGTTCCACTCCAAGATTCCCATCTCCTTGAGTTTTCAGAAACTTTCCTCTAGATAGTGCTTGACTGGTCCCACCATCTCTCTTCCCTGTTGGTCACTTTTAAGGCCAAGCCCACAGTCAGATGCTTGAGCTAACAGTATAAATCACAAATTCCAGATGAGTATACTCATACCGCTAAAATAGACTTAAGTCAACTTTCCATTCTGTCATCCAGTACTACCACCCTTAGAAACCGTACACATACATGCTCCCTCAGTTCTTACAGATACAAATCAGCCAGATTCTGCATTATTTCAGTGTCTACGCTATGTCCTCCTTGAATGAACCACATACCCCACTAGGGCTCTGCTGGAACATAAGTTTATTTATGGTGAGTGTGGGTCCTGAAGACAATCTGAATCTCCTTATGAATTCTGATCCCCAGTTAAAATTCTTGAAAAACCTCTTCAAGGGAAGTCTGGTTCTCTCACTGAGGTGGGAGAAGGACTGCTTTCACAGGTAAGGAAGATTTTGCCGTAATGTTTGGTTTAAAATTGTCAGCCACTTTGGGAAGCCAAATGTGTTGCCATCCCAAGTCTTGGGATCCCAGTATTTCTTGTTTATCTTGTTTTAGCATAAGAGACCTGGCAAGGCGGTGATTTAAATGATTTTACGACACTATAACATATATGATCAAGTTGTGGATCTGACCCCGAGCCACGTCTACACTGCAGCTACAAATGATAAGGGATTCCTTTAGCAACAACCTAGAGGCATTCTGATTCTCCACCTGTGACTTGACTTGGGTGTACAAGGCCTTAAGCTTACTGTTTTCATTTTGTGAGCTCTCCGTGGTAGCCACAGTTACCCAAACTGTTTTTATCATCATCATTGTCAGTAAACACCACGTCCTCTGAACATTATGCCATGTCCTTTGATTGTCCCATGTCTTTCTCTCCACTAGCACTTCATCCTCCACTGACACATATGATTATTTGACTAATTGTGATGCTGCTCCATCCCCCAAAGTGCCTCTGTTCCCTATGTGCAGTGCCCTCAGGAAAGTGATAAGACCCCTAAGGAGGAGCTGCACCAAGTTTCCCACATCATCAAACATCCCTTCATTGTCCAATATGTGGCATTTGGAATCAAAGAGCTACCAGAATAAAAGGGTCTCTGGGAGCTCAGACAATTAGGATATCAGTAGCAATCAATATAAAGTAGAGAGTCAAAGTCCTGTCCTTGTTTTAGAAGTTTTACTCTCATTTTCCTCCTAAATATTGGTATAACTCTAGGAGGCAGTGGAATCCCAACACCAACTGCAAGATTGAGGTTGGGTGTCCAATTTTAATTTATGGGCGATACACAGATTTGTATACATTTTATGTAGAGTCTATGGTTTGGTTTGGTTTTGTTTGTGGTACGCGGGCCTCTCACTGTTGTGGCCTCTCCCGTTGCAGAGCACAGGCTCCGGACGCGCAGGCTCAGTGGCCATGGCTCACGGGCCCAGCCATTCCGCAGCGTGTGGGATCCTCCCAGACCGGGGCACGAACCCGCGTCCCCCGCACCGGCAGGCGGACTCCCAACCACTGCACCACCAGGGAAGCCCGAGTCTATGGTTTTAAGTTAATATGTAGAACATATCTAA
This sequence comes from Mesoplodon mirus, assembly GCF_964341445.2. Classification (NCBI taxonomy): domain Eukaryota; kingdom Metazoa; phylum Chordata; class Mammalia; order Artiodactyla; family Ziphiidae; genus Mesoplodon; species Mesoplodon mirus. The sequence goes on along the minus strand of NC_138979.1, from coordinate 99,267,904 downwards.
GTATTTTATATTTTACAGTAAAGAGATGTTAAATTAAGCTTTTTCTGATATTTAGGAGTTTCAGAAACATCCCCAAAGTTTGAAAACACTAGAAAACAATGCAGGACTGGCAAAAAACTTGTGTTTGACTCCTCATTTCCCACGCCACCTCTCAGCTATAAAATGGGACTGGTTTAGAGAGGAAATGTGACTACAGCAGAGGGAGTCAGTGGGACCCTGTTGCAAAGAAGCCAGAAACTGATGGGAGGCTGACATGGCTTGACTGAGGCAACGTCACTCGCTACTACACATGCTCCTTGTAGTTCCCTGTGTTTTCCGGTAAAAAAATCATCAACAAGGCTTCCCTGGTGGCGCAGTGGTTGAGAGTCCGCCTGCCGATGCAGGGGACGTGGGTTCATGCCCCGGTCCGACAAGATCCCACATGCCGCGGAGCGGCTGGGCCTGTGAGCCATGGCCGCTGAGCCTGTGCGTCCGGAGCCTGTGCTCTGCAACGGGAGAGGCCACAACAGTGAGAGGCCTGCGTACCGCAAAAAAAAAAAAAAAAGCATCAACATTTGACATGCAGCATACAGAGGACCCCACTAACAATGCATTAGCACATAAGACTATGCCCATCCTTTCCTTACCAAGTCTGAAGTCGCAAAAAACAACAGGTAACAAGTAGAATAAGTGTGTATCCAGAAGGAAAAAGGAAACCTAAGACACCCCTCTTCCTGATCACAAGCTTCCATACCAATACTGCAGTTAAAACAGTTTTTCTTTGTTGGGGGGATGGGTGGGTGACAGTGGAAGTGGGTAAAAAAGCTATGAATCAGATGACAAAACAAAGCTGTAATTATATACCATTCTTCATTTTTTAATACCTCAAAAATATGACTAATTTACATGAGAGTAACCAGAAACCCTAATGCGATGGTTCTCAAAGAGTGGTCCCCCACCCTCTCCAGCAGCATCAGAATCATCTGGAAACTTGACAGAAATACAAATTCTTAGAACCCCTCCAGACCTATTAAACGAGAGACTCTGGGGTAAGGCCTAGAAATCTGGTTTTCACAAGCCCTCCAGGTGATTTTGATCAAGCTAGATTCTGAGATCCACTGCCATAGTGGGATTTGCTTATGATTTCAACCAGGTGAGGGGAAGAAAACTTAGCAGACCTTGTTTAATAGACAGTGGTAGAAACAGTTTATTTTTTGCATGGCACCTTCAGGGTCCACCAGGCTCAGTAAACCAGTTATATATAGCTGCTTGCTGATATTTCTACATAGTGGATCTTCAGATTTTTTAAAAATTTTAAACCCTAGTTTTAATAGCCTTAAATGTTTTATTTTGCTATTAGTCCTGTTTTGTTTGTTCTGTCTTTTCTTCAGTTATCTCCCCTCTATTCTGATATTTTCTGTATCTTTTGAAATTTTTCTCATTCTGATCATTTCTTCCTTGTGTTTAATGTCTGCCTTCTATTTTTCTAATAATACTTCTCAGCAAAATTCAGCTATTATTTCATGATTCCAATGATTTTGTGGCAATCAACTTCTTTATTTCTGAACATTGAATATTCTTTTGATTTCACAATGGAAACTTGTTTGCCTGTGTTAATTTTAGTATTAAATCTTTGAGCTTTTCCTGGGTTATACTTAAGTCACAAATGAAGTTTTCATGCATAAATGTTTCTCCTCCTTATTCATACTGTACAAACATTCTAGTCAGACATTATTCCCTGTTTGCTCATATTTCCAAATGATTTTTATAATCTTTAGAGGAAAAGTCTTTGGATGTGGCTTTGAAACCCTACTTCATAGCTCCACCAATGGCCAAGGGCAGGTTTGGAGTTTGATGTAACATTATAGCCTATTTAGTATTACTAAATGTCAGAGAAGAACTGGGAAAGGCCTGAGAGAAATGTGGAAGACAGCATGTTTGAAGGAGGCTCACAGCATGATGAAGCTGTGTGCTACAGCTGTGCTGATATCAGGTGGGCTAAATGGATTTGGCAGGGGGCCCCCAAGACACCTGCTACACCTTGTAAAAACTATCTCACACACAGCACTCTGAGAAAGAAAACAACCAACTTCCCTATAATCAAATGAGAGGAGCATTTTGGAGCAGAGCATGAGAACAATCAGTGTCAGTACAGTTGGCTCACTAGTTCCCCAAGTGCAAGTGCAAGTTTAAGTTCAATCTGAAAGCCAGAGGCAGCAGCAACATCAGATTAAAGGCACCAGGTGCTGGTTTCAACAGTTTATTACATCATTCTAGAAGATAGACTGTGAGTTTCTGAAGTCAAGCAACTACTTTTAATTCATCTTTATCTACATTCCATCTACAACTAGACTTGGTAACTTTTTCAGCAGTGTTCAAAGAGCCACTGCTACACTTTTTACCCCATGGCAGTCATAGTAAATCTACCCATAACTTGGAAAAATATTTTTGTCACCTGCGAAGTACCATACAAATATAAGAAATCTTCTTTCTTTGTGTTCTAAATAGTATACATCAACTGTATAAAGGTAAAGTGTTTCAGAGGAACAATCATGTTACTCGATTATCTTTGCCAAAGGTTAAATTATGTAATTACATGTCTGTTGTTGGGCAACATACCCTCAACACATACACACAGCCACACCCATACCCACATACACCCTTTTTGGACTTTTTGGATGGCAGCAGATGTAGAATCTCTGAGTTTATATCCGTGAAAACATCTAGCATGGTGATTGGCATAAAAGTAGATACTTAGGAATTTCTCCACTGGAAGTGTTAAGGTCATCCATTGTCATCACTTTCCACATCCAATCACTCACACCTTCCCTGCACTAGGAATCCCTGCTTTATACTCATTTTTAATCTGTGATGTAGACACAATTTTTTCACCCAAGAGTCACAGATCATCAGTTCTTCATCTTTATTCTGTTACTATTATTGTATGTCTAATTTTCGTCCTTAATGACTTTTCTCTATTTTCTTTCTGGCTTCTATTTTTGAGATAATGTCTTCTTGCTTGCCCTCTCTGCACTTTCATTCATCCCTATCATACTACAGTGGCCGTTCTCTGCTAAAGAAAACAAAAACAAAAACAAAAACCACTATACCTTTTTTTTTTTTTTTAACAATGTAATGCCTGGTTATCAGCACCTCACATATACCTGATTGAGGGAATATTCCTTTTCCTGCATGCAGCCTAGATAGCATCATAGCATCTCTGTCTCACTCTCTCTCTCTCTCTCTCTCTCTCTCTCTCTCTCCTTTTCCCAGTGTTTCATGATATATAGCAACATTTTAACAGTAACTCCATGGATTTCCACTGCAATGTTTGAAATATGTAAAATACTACAATTTACACTTTAACAAAGAAGGTGTAAGCCCTCTGCCTAAAATACTTCCCTGAAATTTTTCCGTAATGTATAGATCCCTCCACCCCTACCCAGCATACACTTACACAGCTTTCCTTACTGTCCTAGTATCTTCCTTTTGTTGCAAATACTTAGGCAGATTTATTTTCAGGTGAAAGTGAAGTAAATTTGAAGGGAAGGGGAGACTTTCTTCTCTAGTTAAAAATGTTATATAGTACTTCAGACATCCTACATCAAGGTCAGAAATTTTCACTGCATTTTTCTTTTTCTGCACTGGGTTTTAGTTGCGGCACACAGGATTTTCGTTGAGGCATGCGGGATCTTTCGCTGTAGCATGGGGGCTCTTTGTTGTGGCCCGTGAGGGTTTCTCTCTACTTGTGGTACGTGGACTCCAGAGTGCGTGGGCTCTGTAGTTTGTGGCATGCAGGCTCTCTAATTGAGGTACACATGAGCTCAGTAGTTGTGGCACACGGACTTAGTTGCCCCACGACATTTGGGATCTTAGTTCCCTGACCAGGGATCGAACCCGTGTCCCCTGCGTGGGAAGGTGGATTCTTTCCCACTGTACCACCAGGAAGTCCCTTTACACTGCATTTTAAGTAAGGATTGATCTTTCAATGCTGATTACAAAAATAGGATTATAAAATAAAATGGAAATAAAGAAGTATACCATCTCCTATCAAATAGGGCATCCACTTTTATTTTCTATATTAACTTTTTATTATTTTTCTGTATGCATTCATCCTGGTAATCTCAATACAAAGTATCAATTTCTATTTTGTTTTCATTTCACATATTGTCAAGAACATTTATCTATGTTGCTACATTGCCTTTACAATTGTCATTAAATGATGGTATGCAGTTTAAGCAAGTACATTTATCATTATTTATCACTGATTTAATCATTCCATTAACTCTGATATTTTATATTTTTTATTAATGTAAATATGAAATAATGATGCACTGTGAAAAAATGAAAAGATAAGCATCTATACAGAAAGTTTTTTAAAACTTTTAAGATAAGGCATAAATAAATATATGTTCCTCACCTGTGTGTTCTACATATTTTCCAAAACGTGCAACAATACTTATAGAAAAGCTATAAAGTGTGCCTTTAAGTAAGTGATGAATGTCACCAAAGGGTGGCCTCCTTTTTACTGTGTATATTTAATCTGTATTATAATCTCTATTGAGTTCATTTTCAGAATCTGGGGCCCTAACCCAAAGCTGTCCTTACAGTTTTACTTCTGTATACCTCAATTTGACAGTTCACTGTTCATTATTCAATTCTCTGCAAAAAAAAAAAAAAAAAAAATGGCAGGGCCCAATTCTTATCCAGACTAGGCCTCTGACTTTATTTTTGAGCTGTCCTTTCTACACTTGCCTGTACATTACACTGCCAAAAGCCACTGCCCTCACCTCTGGAGTGTTAGATCTCCTTGAGATATGCCTGATGTTTCCATGCCTTCTAAACCCATTGAAGACTTTGTATCTATTCAGGACATCTTATAGCTGCACTGTGGGTGCAGCTATCATGAAGTGGTAAAAAAGTGGTTGACCTGGGTCCTAAATGTCTCTAAGTCTCATTTTATTTATCTGTAAAATGGGGGAATTCATGACTAGTTTACACAGAGAATTTACACTGACCATGCAGTGTGATCATGGAACATCCTGAAAATAAAAACTGATCCAGAAGTGCCTTGAGGAGATGCCATGCATTCATAATAGCCAAGTCCAAGGCACACTGGCAAATTCTAGGCCAGTGATAAACTGGCCTCCTCATTGACAGCCATACCTCTCATAGACAGCACTCTTCAACTCCATTAGACCACTGGCAAACACACTGCCTGCATGCAAACCTCTGGACCATTGTTTAGGCTGAGCATACAGCCTGTGATGTCTCCAGCCTTGCCCATGCAGGATAATGTGCTATTTTTATTTCAAGACTTGGCTCAGATTCAGCAGTTTCCGTGAAGCCTTTCCTATTGCCTGAATTAAATGTATTATATTTCCCTTTATGGTCCTCCATCACGTTCTTTCTATTCCTGTTAGAACTTATATTTTATCCTGCCTTTAGAACAGTTTTCTGCTTCCATACAGGTTTCCTCAGGCAAATAGTGTCTCCTAGGTGTGTCTTTATTCTCTAACTCTTTACTACAGATTTAGTTACATGGAATTTTCTTTAAATTTTTTGACAAAAGTTGATGAATGACAATAAACTATTATTTTGGTATGTACAAGGATGTCTTGGATTATCATAAAGTTCTTGGAAAAAGCTAAAATGTTTAGCCTTTTCTGGAAAATTTAATTTGTATGAAGATAATTTTTAAGAAAGTTAATGTTACCATCTTAATTTAATCCTTATTGAAACACTGATAGATTTGTATAGTGCTTCATTCAGTGTTTTCAAAACATTTTCACTTGCTTTATATCACATGATCCTCATAGCAACTCTGTAAGTTATGAAGTTGAGTATCTTATATGAGCCAAACCCACTGGTAAGCCATTAGGGTCCATTTTCACAATAACCCCTCTGATAACCTTGTAAGGAAAGTATTATCATTCTCATTTAAGAGATGAAAATGTTGGTTTATGGATGATAACATGTCCAATTCATATAGCTATATAAGCTGAAGAGACTGAAAACTTAACCCAAATTTGTGTCGTATCAAAGCCCCTACTCCTAACCTTAGGTGTAAATAACTTGTCTAAAAACCCACAACCCTAACTATTTAGTGTGCCCTAATGTATACTTTGCATTATTTAGAAAAACAAGAACTTTTAAAAAGTACTATTTGTGTAAAATTAGAGAAAGCATTTCTTCCATTCCTAGAAATCATTCTCTCTCACAAATGGTGCTTTATACCTTGAATTATGCTTGCACTAATGTCAAGTTACATGTGTCAACAGAATGACATCTCTGCTGTACTTCCAGCTCTCTCAGACATTCTCAAGATAGGGTGTGGAGTATGGTTATATAACCCTGAATTTTAATAAAACTTACATTTATATGTAGAGACTGCTGTTGTCCATGAATATTTACCTGACCAGGCTTAAGCAAACTTTAATTTTAGGGGTTTTTAAGCTCTATATATTATAGAAAATTGGGAGGTTGTAGGCACAGTTAAAATAAGGAAAAAACAATGGTTACATTATAATAAACTTTTAGAAATAAAGTACTACTTCTATTTCCAGCAATAAACTAACAAATTAAATTGCTGGAAAGGTTTTTCAGTCAGAAATATTATTTATTTATTTATTTTATTTATTTTTGGCTACGTTGGGTCTTAGTTGAGGCACGCGGGATCTTCGTTGAGGCATGCAGGATCTTTCATTGTGGTGTGCGGGCTTCTCTCTAGTTGTGGTGTGTGGGTTTTTCTCTTCTCTAGTTGTGGTACACAGGCTCCAGAGCATGTGGGCTCTGTAGTTTGTGGCACACGGGCTTAGTTGCCCTGAGGCATGTGGGATCTCAGTTCCCTGACCAGGGATTGAAACTGCATCCCCTGCATTGGAAGGTGGATTCTTTACCACTGGACCACCAGGGAAGTCCCAGTCAGAAATATTTACTGGCAAGAAGATAGTATATTCACATTGTATTGGAAAGCCAATAAATATGCAGCAGTTTATGTGATATCTAATTTTGAAATTAATTTATTTGCTATTAATGTGGCTACTGTTCAATATTCTACACAAAATATGCAATTTAACATGTCACTAATCATTACTTGATTGTGAGTTCCTTTATCTATTTCCATAGTTAAAACACTAAAAGTAGTTTTATCTGCTAGAAATGGTAGAGTTGAGTAGTCATAGTTCCCTATTCCCAAAAACTTCAGCAAAGCAAACATGTGAGTATGAAGAGCATATAGTCAACTTCATCATCAAAGCAAAATACAAAGTATATTATGAGCCTCAAGACTGTTTTTAAATATTTTCTCAGGTGTTTTACATCAAAAATTATATAGAACCCACAGTACAATGTTTTTCTTTTATTTATTCATCTATTCATTCATCAATGCACTCAACCATCAATCATTTGATGACTATTACTGCTTAGGTCATTTTAGAATCTATGTAACCTTAATTCCACAACCATACTATATTAGAATTGTATGAGAATAGTTATTGGACAATTTTATTTATGAACATACATGCACAAATTCTCAAAAATATTAACTTAAACACAATAGATTTTAATAGTGGAGTTTGTTTTAGGAATTCAAAGATGGTTCTATATAAGGAAAAAACTATTATTGTTCACCACTTGAATAAACTGATAAAGAAAATTTAAATGATTATCTCAACTGTTGAAAATTACTTGATGAAGTTTAACACATACTGATGATAAAAACTCAACAATATGAATACAAGTGTATTCCCTTAACTATGTAAAGTTTATATATCAAATAGCTGAAACAAATACCTGAAATAACTTTTGACAGATTCCTTTTAAAATCAGGAACAATATAAAGATGTGAACTTCTGCAACTACTTTTTTTTTTTTTTTTGCGGTACATGGGCCTCTCACTGTTGTGGCCTCTCCTGTTGCGGAGCACAGGCTCCGGACGCTCAGGCTCAGTGGGAATGGCTCACGGGCCTAGCTGCTCTGCGGCATGTGGGATCCTCCCGGACTGGGGCACAAACCTGTGTCCCCTGCATCAGCAGGCGGACTCTCAACCACTGCACTACCAGGGAAGCCCTGCAACTACTTTTTAACAAAGTACCAGTGATGCTGATCAATGTTATAAGGCAAGAAAAATTAAAAAAAATAAGAGACAGACAGACAAAACTTTCACTACTATTAGGAGATATGATCATCTAAAAAATACATCAACAAGAAAACTATTAGAAAATTCTGATGAGTTTAGCAATCTGTTGGATACAAAGTCAACAAGAAATAACAATAGCATTTTTTTTCACACCAACATACACTGACTGGAACTTACAATAAAAGTACATTTCAGGGCTTCCATGGCAGTGAAGTGGTTGAGAGTCCTCCTGCTGATGCAGGGGACGCGGGTTCGTGCCCTGGTCTGGGAAGATCCCACGTGCCGCGGAGTGGCTGGGCCCCATGAGCCATGGCTGCTGAGCTTGTGCGCCTGGAGCCTGTGCTCTGCAACGGGAGAGGCCACAACAGTGAGAGGCCCGCATATGACAAAAAAAAAAAAAAAAAAAAGTACATTTCACATTAGCGGAAAAAATATAAACATTAATTTTCTAGAAATTAATTTACTCAAGGAGTCACTTTGAAAATAAAGTCTACCTTCATATAATATGTATAATACACATACTTCAGGCATTATAAAGTCTAAACTATTTTACTTAAGAAAACCAATTCAGAGCACACAGACCTAACAAATATCTCATGTCATTAAAAATAGGCAATTCCATTAAATCCATTCAAAGTTCTTCAAGGTTTTATGGGAATGAAAGAAAAGGAGGGTCTTAAGCTAAAGTATTAAATATGAACTGTAACTTAAATAGTTGGGAGTTTCTGAGTGATATATTCCTTATATTAGGATACCCTATCTAAGAATGAGGAATTTTCCTCTAATTATTTAGATGACCTATATGTCTTTTATCACAGCTTTAGTGTTTTCTTCACACCCTGGAAATAGGATACCCAGGAATAGGTCAAAGAACATAAAAACAAGAGAGAAATGTTTACATGTGGCCTGGCACTGAGATTAAAAAGGATAATGTATTCAGCTTCTAGGCAGTTGACCTAAGGGCATAAAGTCTGCCAGTCTTTCAGACATACTTCCCTACTTAGTATCCTCCATATGTCTGAAGAAGTAAAATAAAAAATCCAGTTAAGAAGTGAAATACCACCCTGCTCTACAGGCTTGTCAAATACAAACACTGCTTGTTTATTTTTGGACCTCCCAAATTCCAGAATCGTTCCAGGTATAGAATAGATAGAGGTATGTACGTCCTTTAAATTTAATTACTATAGGAGCCACATACCAATCAATATCCTAAAAATTTTTTTTTACTGTTTAGATTTCTTGTTCCTGTTAAATCAAACTTCTTGGACAAATTGATTATGAGCACATGTCAAAGTGTTTGTGCAAACTTTTCATGAGAAAGAGGCCCCTTAAAAAAGACTGTTCAAAATTTTCTGTTCTGTAGGAGACATTTTATAAGAAAGAAAAATTGTTAAATAATTATTGTTAAGATGGATTAAAAAATATGTATCTCTGATAAAATATTTTTATGACTTTTACTCAGTTGTATGGGCAACCTTAGCTTCCCAGAATTTCTTAATCTCATTTAGGTATATCAAAAAATTACTCAAGTGTTTATCATAAATCATAATTACTTCCTAGATGGAGGTCATGAAGTATGTCAAGCAAAAATGATCTGTCTCATCCCAGGTTTGGGAAACACTCTTTTCTCATTAATTTTATTATAAAGTGTACCAAGACAAAGCAGGTTAAAACTATATAGCATTCCCTAATTAAAATTAATTTGGATATTACTTGATTGGTGGTTGGTTCCTCTGGCCAGCCTTTTTTTTCCTTTTTGGTGGAGAAGAAGAGAGGATATGCAGTGGAAAGGTCATGGACATGCAGAAATTGGTAGGCAACTTCTTCTAGGGAAGCAAGGAGACAGAGCAGGGATCTCCAGATCACTAATATTTACTTACTTTCTCTGTTGCTATTTCCAGCCACCCAGGAAAAGCTATAATATTTATATATGATCCCAACAGAAAAGTAAATTTAATTACTTGATGTGTTATTCTCAAAAGATTTATCAAAATAGCTTGTAGCCTCTTAATTGTTATTTCCTTTTTTGTCCACTCCAGAACCAAAGTACTAAATGCTGGTTAATTACTTTGCAGACTCAGAACCTAGGGTATTTTGGGTGTGAATTTTTTAGCTGCATCCCAAAGTGAAAAGGAAAGGGAGAGAGACTGATTCAACTCAGGCTGAGAAGGGTCCCAATATGAAGCCAGCTAAGATGTGGTCTATCCATCCTGACTTCTCCGAAACAGAGAAGAGTTTTTATTATGTTTATCTGCCATGCTACAATAGGTTAAGTATCACCATGTTCACTATTTGCATCAAAAAAAAAAAAAAGAAAGAAAGAAAGAAAGAGAGAAAGAAAGGAAAGGAGAGCTCTTTATTTAGAAGGCCTAGATGCAACTCTTAGCTCTTCACAATTTTTCACAGCCTCCCAAAGAGGCAGTATTTTTCCACTGCTGGTGGAACTCATAACTTAAACTGGCTGGTCCTGTCAAACTCAATTTGACAGTGTCACTTTGAAAATAAAGTCTATATTTCATATAATATTTATAATACACATACTTCAGGAATTGTAATTACAAAATCTAAACTATTTTACTTAAAAAACCAATTCAGAGCACACAAACCTAACCAATATCTCACGTCATTAAACATAGGCAATTCCATAAAATCCACTCGAGTTCTTCAAGGCTTTATGGGAATGAAAGAAAAGGAGGGTCTTAAGCTAAAGTAAATATGAACTGTAAGTTAAATCGTTGATATAATATACTTTAAAGGTCATTTAAATTTTTTGAACTATTACTCCAAAAGGATTCACTTTGTGCCTTATAAGAGAAATCCTTCTGCAACATATACATATACAGTAAAAATTTGTCATTTTATTATTGTAATATTTAAAATATTTTCTCCTGAGTGTTTTTATCTGCTGTCAAACTTGCTATCATTGTACTTAAAATTAATATAACAATTCAAAATGTTCCATGGGACAAATGAAGTATGCTGTTATTAAAATAATTAGATTGAACTCTATTTTATCATTTCTCTTACTGCATGATTATGCAGTATTTCTTGAGTACCCAAAGTAACATACCAAAATAACTTAAAGTGTAGAGTGTTTAGTTCTCTTTAACTGAGGATTAACTAAATAATTTATATCCATCAAATTTTTATTAAACATCAACAAAGAACTCAAAACAAAACTAGGTCACAAAAAAAATCTCAGTTATTACCATAGAATTTCAATCATGCAGATTGTGTTCTCTGTTAAAAATGTATTGAAATTAGAAATCAGTAACAAAACTGTAATTAACTCACATATATTTGAAAAAGTTTTAAATAATAATGTTCAAATAACTGTCTGGTGAAAGAAGTAAGCATAATAGAAATTAGAAAATATTTGGAATTGAATATTTAAAACATGATGTATCAGACAAATGAAAAAGGTATTGAGTACTCACATTAGAAAATAAGAACTAAAAATTAGCAAACCAAGTGTCCATCTCAGGATGTTAATAAAATAAAAACAGAATAAACTGACCAAAAGCAATAACAAAGAAAGAAGTAGAAAATAATGCCATTAAAAACAATGCAACAATAGAGATGATCAAAAAAAAACCAAAAAAATGGTGAATTATGATGAGAGCACCTGATATCTACTTCCTTAGCAAATTTCTAGTATTCGATACGGTATTATTAACTATAGTCATCATACTGTATATTAGATGTCTGGATTTATTCATCCGACATAACCTTAACCTTGTACCTTTGACCAACATCTCCTATTCCCCGCACCTCCCTGGCCCAGACAACCCTAGTTCTACTCTCTGCTTCTATGTATTTGACTTTTTTAGGTTTCACATGTAAATAACACCATGCAGTGTTTTTCTTTCTGTGTCTGAATGATCTTCTGACTATAATAATGATTTCACTATGTAAATGTATATCAAATTATTATGCTGTGCACCTTAAATATACACGATTTTTGTCATAAAATAAATAAAAAGTTATTCTCTGGAAATTTGCTTCTGACCAATGTAGAGTAATTCTCCCATAAAACTCTAAAAAGAAAGAGAGAGAAGAGAAGAGGAGAGGAGAGGGGAGAACAGGAGGGGAGAGGGGAGAACAGGAGAGGAGAGGAGAGGAGAGAAGAAATGAGGTGAGCCTGACTGTAATGGTTGCCACAGCTTACTGCCTTGAGAGAGTTTCCATGATATAGCACAGAAGGAGGAACCCAGATACAGCCAGGCATTGCCTGATTTAAGGAGATTGAGCTGAGATTTAGGGGAGAAGAGGAAGCCAGAGTTCAAAGGATTCAGTGCCAGAGAGGAAAGAGCTACACAGAGAGAAAACTCTGGAGATCTGAATAGCAGCCCCCTGAAGTAACCAGAAGAGTACTCAACAGACCCTGTGTGTAAGGAAACAACCCAAGGCCAGAGAAAGAACCTTCCAATTAACCTAAAAGGTAACAGTGCCTGGTGCTCACACAGGGTCAAGAACAGCACCTGTTCCTACCAGTCTGACTGGACAAACTCAACTTCATGGGGCAGAGAGTAGTGCAAACAGAAGAAATTTGCCTCAGTTTTGGGAAACAATTATCTATAGAATAAGCAATGTTCCAGTCCCTCCTAAAAAACACACACACAGCTCAAAAGACTAAAACTTTTTTTCTAAAATACTTAGCTACATCCCAAAACAAAGCTCAAGAACATTTATAGGAATACAGATATACTCAGAACCAAGCAAGGTAAAATTCACTATATCTGGCATCTAATCAAAGGTTACCAAGCATGTCAGAGATGGAAAAGAAACATAGCCCACAACGAGAATAATCAACAAATCAAAACCAACCCAGAACTGATACAGATATTAGAATTAATAGAGAAGAACATTTAAAAAGTTACTATAATGGCAAACACATATTCAGAAATTTAAGTAGACATCATATAAATATATGGAAAAGATATAAAAAACATCCAAATCAAACTTTAAGAGGTAAAAACTACAATGTCTAAGATGAAAAATCCACTGGATGGAATAAATGGCAGATTAGACATCACAGAAGTAAAGCCTAAAAAACTTTGAAGCATACGATAGGAATCATCCAATATGAAACACAGAGAGAAAAAACAACTACTAAAATGAAAATAGCCTTGGTAAATTTAAGAAAATTGAAATCATATCAAGCATCTTTTCTGACCACAGTGTTATGAGATTAGAAATAAATTACAGGGAAAAAAGCATAGAAACACAAACACATGGAGGCTAAAAGATACGTTACTAAATAACCAAGAGGTCACTGAAGAAATCAAAGAGGAAATCAGAAAATACCTACAGACAAATGACAATGAAAACATGATGATCCGAAACCTATGGGATGCAGCAAAAGCAGTTCTAAGAGGGAAGTTTATAGCTAAACAAGCCTACCTCAAGAAACAAGAAAAATCTCAAATAAACAATCTATCCTTAACCTAAAGGAACTAGAGAAACAAGAACAAACAAAACTCAAAGTTAGCAGAAGGAAAGAAATCATCAAGGTCAGAGCAGATATAAATGAAATAGAAAAAAGAGAAAACAATAGCTAAGATCAATAAAACTAAAGGCTGGTTCTTTGAGAAGATAAACAAAATTGATAAACCATTAGCCAGGCTCATCAAGAAAAAGAGTGAGAGGACTCAAATCAATAAAATTAGAAATGAAAAAGGAGAAGTTACAACAGACACCACAGAAATACAAAGCATCCTAAGAGACTACTACAAGCAACTCTATGCCAATGAAATGGACAACCGGGAAGAAATGGACAAATTCTTAGAAAGGTATAACCTTCCAAGACTGAAGCAGGAAGAAACAGAAAATATGAATAGACCAATCACAAGTAATGAATTTGAAACTGTGATTAAAAATCTTCCAACAAACAAGAGTCCAGGACCAGACGGCTTCACAGGTGAATTCTATCAAACATTTAGAGAAGAGCTAACACCCATCCTTCTCAAGCTCTTCCAAAAAAATTGCAGAGGAAGGAACACTCCCAAACTCATTTTATGAGGCCACCATCACCCTGATACCAAAACCAGAGAAAGATACTACAAAAAAAAGAAAATTACAGACCAATATCACTGATGAATATAGATGCAAAAAATCCTCAACAAAATACTAGCAAACAGAATCCTACAACACATTAAAATGATCATACACCATGATCAAGGGGGATTTATCCTAGGGATGCAAGGAATCTTCAATATACCCAAATCAATCAATGTGATACACCATATTAACAAATTGAAGAATAATAACCATATGATCATCTCAATAGATGCAGAAAAAGATTTTGACAAAATTCAACATCAGAAAAAAAAAATTCAACACCAATTTATTATAAAAACTCTCCAGAAAGTGCGCATAGAGGGAACCTACCTCAACATAATAAAGGCCATATATGACAAACCCACAGCAAACATCTTCTCAATGGTGAAAAACTGAAAGTATTTCCTCTAAGGTCAGGAACAAGACAAGGATGTCCACTCTCATCACTATTATTCAACATAGCTTTGGAAGTCCTAGCCACAGCAATTAAAGAAGAAAAATAAATTAAAGGAATACAAATTGGAAAAGAAGAAGTAAAACTGTCACTGTTTCCAGATGATATGATACTATACATACAGAATCCTAAAAATGCCACCAGAAAACTACTAGAGCTAGTCAATGAATTTGGTAAAGTTGCAGGCTACAAAATTAATGCACAGAAATCTCTTGCATTCCCATACACTAATGATGAAAAATCTGAAGGAAAAATTAAGGAAATACTGCCATTTACCACTGCAAAAAAAAGAATAAAATACCTAGGAATAAACCTACTTATGGAGACTAAAGACCTGTATGCAGCAAGCTATAAGACACTGATGAAAGAAATTAAAGATGATACCAGCAGATGGAAAGACATACCATGTTCTTGGATTGGAAGAATTAATATTGTGAAAATGACTATAATACCCAAAGCAATTTACAGATTCAATGCAATCCCTATCAAATTATCAATGGCATTTTTTACAGAAATAGAACAAAAAATCTTAAAATTTGTATGGAGACACAAAAGAACCTGAATAGCCAAAGCTGTCTTGAGGGAAAAAGTGGAGCTGAAGGAATCAAACTCCTTGACTTCAGACTATACTACAAAGCTACAGTCATCAAGACAATCTTGGCACTGGCACAAAAACGGAAATATAGATCAATGGAACAGGATAGAAAGCCCAGAGATAAACCCACGCTCCTATGGTCAACTAATCTATGACAAAGGAGGCAAGAATATACAATGGAGAAAAGACAGTCTCTTCAATAAGTGGTGTTGGGAAAACTGGACAGCTACATGTAAAAGAATGAAATTAGAACACTCCCTAACACCATACACAAAAATAAACTCAAAATGGATTAGAGACCTAAATGTAAGACCAAGCACTATAAAACTCTTAGAGGAAAACATAGGAAGGACACTTTTTGACATAAATCACAGCAGGGTATTTTTTGATCCATCTCCTAAAGTAATGGAAATAAAAACAAAAATAAACAAATGGGACCTAATGAAACTTCAAAGCTTTTGCACAGCAAAGGAAACCATAAACCAGACGAAAAGACAACCCTCAGAATGGGAGAAAATATTTGTAAACAAATCAATGAACTAAGGATTAATCTGCAAAATATATAAACAGCTCATGCAGCTCAATATTAAAAAAACAAACAACCCAATTAAAAAATGGGCAGAAGCTCGAAATAGACATTTCTCTAAAGAAGACATACAGATGGCCAAGAGGCACATGAAAAGCTTCTCAACATCACTAATTATTAGAGAAATGCACATCAAAACTACAATGAGCTATCATCTCACACCGGTTAGAATGCGTATCATCAGAAAATCTACAAACAAACAACAAATGCTGGAGAGGGTGTGGAGAAAAGGGAACCGTCTTGCACTGTTGGTGGGAATGTAAATTGATACAGCCACTATGGAGAACAGTATGGAGGTTCCTTAAGAAACTAAAAATAGAATTACTATATGACCCAGCAATCCTACTACTGGGCATATACCCAGAGAAAACCATAACTGAAAAAGACACATGCACCCCAATGTTCATTGCAGCACTATTTACAATAGCCAGGTCATGGAAGCAACCTAGATGTCCATCGACAGACGAATGGATAAAGAAGATGTGGTACATATATACCATGGAATATTACTCAGCCATAAAATGGAACGAAATTGGGTCAGTTGTAGAGATGTGGATATATCTAGAGACTGTCATACAGAGTGGACACCAAAGGGGGAAAGCGGCAGGGGGTGGGGGTGGGGGTGTGAAGAATTGGGAGATTGGGATTGACATGTATACACTGATGTATAAAATGGATGACTAATAAGAACCTGCTGTATAAAAAATAAATTAAATTAAATTAAAAAAAGGAACTGAGTCTTAGAAAAATTTATCCCTTGGTATTGAAAATGCCAGCAGACTTCCACTTTGGTTAGCAGACATCAAACTGTATTAAAAAGTGAATCTAAAATTTCTTCAGTGGTGATAAACATTGTTAAAATTGAAATAAAGGTGATTAATGTCAAAAAGAAAATACAGAATAGAGAGCTCAAAAGTAGATCTAAACAAATACAGTGAACTGACTTTTTACAAAAGTATAAAGACAGTTCAGTGAAGACAGGATAACCTTTTCACATAATGATACTAAAATAATTGGACACAATTTACAAAACAATAAACCCTGACATATGCCTCACACCTTATACCAATATTAATTCAATATGGATTATAGCCTTAAGTGTAAAATGTAATACTAAAAAATCTCCTAGAAGAAAATAAGAGAAAATCTACATGACCTTGAGTTTGATTAGTTTTAAGAGATGACCTCAAAAGTATGATTCATAAAAGAACATATTAGTAAATTAGACCTTGCCAAAACTTTTGATCCGTGAAAGACATTTTTAAGAGAACAAAACGATAAGGCACAGACACCAAGAAAATATTTCTAAATTACACATCTGCTAAAGGATGTATATCTAGAAAATGGAAAGAATACTTCAAACTTAACAACAACAAAACAACCCAATAAAAATAGTAAATCTGAATTGTCTCATCACCAAAGAAGATTTATAACTATAAAATAAACATATGAAAGTATAAGCTGATCATTGGTTATTAGGGAATTGCAAGTTTTTTTTTAAACTATACCTCTATACCTATTAGAATGGCTAAAATAAACTAACAGAAATTTTTAAGATAATTTTTAAGATACAGAGCAACAGAAATTCCCATCCACTGCTATTTGAAATGCAGAATATCACAACCATCTTGGAAAATAGTTTTCCAGTTTCTTATAAAGTTAATAATATGCTTACCATATGATTGATCATCTCTACTCCTAGGAATTTACCCACATGAATTGAAGATTTACGTTAGCACAAAAACTTTTACACCAATGTTTCTAGCACCTTTATTCATAAGAGCCAAAAACTGAAAACAACTCACATGTCCTTCAAAAGATGAATAGATAAGCAAACCATGGTGCATCCATCTAATGGACTAATGTTTAAAATAAAAAAGAACAGACTATTGATTCATGCACCAACATGGGTGGATATTAAATGCATTTTGCTTAGAGAAAGAAGCCAGACTTCAAAGTGTTGATATTGTATAATTCCATTTGTAGGAAATTCTGGAAAAGGCAGAATTATAGGGATGGCAAACAGATCAGTTTGTTGCCACGGGTTTAAGGTAGTGGTAGTTTGAGT
This sequence comes from Mesoplodon mirus, assembly GCF_964341445.2. Lineage (NCBI taxonomy): Eukaryota > Metazoa > Chordata > Mammalia > Artiodactyla > Ziphiidae > Mesoplodon > Mesoplodon mirus. Next base: position 99,250,022 of record NC_138979.1, on the reverse strand, counting down.
ACCAAGGGGTCGCTCAGGAATTTTTAGAATGATAGAATAGTTCTGTATTATACTGTGGTGATGGATATATGACTCTATATAATTATCAAAATACATAGAACTGCACATCACTGAGTTACTTTTATCATATGCAATTTTTTAAAGTATCCCCTAAGATGTTGGGGGAACTCAGGATAGGATACAGACTTTTTAAACATGTCTATTCTGCAAATGTGTGACATAACCTCACTGAAGGAGATGGGAAGAAAAAAAGAAGACCTAATTACCTTTGGAAAACCATGTTTTGCCAAAATACTATAAGACAAAAGAGAAAAAAAAAGTATATAAAATACCTTCCCAGTACACTTCAAAAGAGTCAAGGTCATGAAAGACAAGGAAAGATCAAGAAACTGTCCAAATGGAGACTAAGGAGACAGGATAACTAAATGCATTATGTGGTATTCTGGATTGGATCCTAGAACACAAAGGACATTAATGAAAAAAAACTGGCAAAATCTGAATAAAGTCTGTAGTTTAGTTAATAGTATTCTATAAATATTAATATCTTAGTTGTGATAAATGCATAGTGGTTATGAAACATGTTAACATTAGGGGAAGCAGTGTGAAGAGCATGTGGAAGTCTGGAGAGGTAGCTTGGGTCAAATTGTGAAGGCTTTATTTATCTGTTATTGCTATTTTTAAATTACAAGCTAACAAGGTTATTTTCTATCCTGAAACCAAAGAGCAATAGCATGTTTCAGTAGGAAAATGACATGATGATTGATTTGCTTTTACGTTTTTGTTTGTTTTAGTTTTTGGTTTTTTTACACAGATCACTCTGACTACAGTAGGGAAGACAGTCAGGAAGACAGGCAACAGCGAAACCAATTATCCAATAAAACTATTATTGAGAAACTATGATTAAAACTATTATTGGAAACTATGATTAAACCTAATATTGAGAGGATTTACTTTGTGTTCAATTATGAGCAATTGCCAACCCTTTAAAATTAGTATTAATGAACATTATTCAATCTTAATGAGAATGATGATGCAAAGAAGATTGTCTCTTATCTGGTCTGCAATAGCATAATTTTGATTCTGGTACACAGGCATTTCTAGTTGAAACACCTTCACAAACAGGAGGTCGAGCCCTAAAGAGGTAAAGTCAAAGCTTCAGTATCACCAGGGGCTAATAACCAGTTTTGCTAACTCTAGTCCAGTGCTGCTTCACTAATGGCACCTGGTGGATTAGGCAGACATGAAGGCTGACTGCTTGGCTGCGCTTCATGTTGATGCTCTAAGGTAGAGCTGAGGAGAACTGAAACTGGGAGCCAGGGTTGGAGGACGCATCTAGCAAGGGGTACAGTGGAACTGGGCATACTATCTTGACAGTTACTTCTCTTCATTTTTGGAGGAATGACATGATATCATTACTGCCAATTTATATTTGGTGAGTGGTGCTATTTTTTATATATCTACACTGGACATCTATTGTTTTTATCTGCTGAGCACACTGCTTAGTTCTCTTGGTAATAATAGCGATTTTCTTTTCCTTCCTTTTGGGGATTGCTCCTCATTCACTCTCTGAATTTCTGACAGGCCACTAGTCATAGTACCCTGCCCTTCCTGTCTGGGTTTGTTACTCAGGTCAGGAAAAACAAAGCACTACACCTCCCTTGATACCTAGTTCATGACAGACAACAGCTCTTCCCAGGACTTTTCAGAACTAGAGTTGAACGGATGGCTTTCCTCCCATGCATCATGACCTATATGTACATGACATTAGTCCTGCTGGTGGTCATGCCTCCCACCATGAAAAGCAACCTAAGAGAGAAAGGACAAGATGAGAGGCAGAGAGACAGGGAGAAACATGATGATTGTAATAGTTTGAGTTGCCCCAGGGGCAGACCCTTAGACAAGTATTCCAGGGTAACTAGTTTACTTAGAAAGTAAAAGAAACACCATCAAAGGAGTGTGGAAGTGAGACAAAGAAGAAAAGGAGGCTCATAAAGGGTAAGTTACAAAACCACTTACTACTGTGATAGTGCACTACACAAAATGATATTTTTTTACACTTACAGTGGTTCCAGATTGAGATGTATGTGCTGGTGTTTGGAAAGCAGCACCTCCCTGGCTCTGAGGGAAATCAAATTACAAACAGACGATTGCTTTTAAAGGATGAAATCAGAACAAGAGGGCTTAGCCATTGGATTCAGCATTCAATGAGCTCAGTCTGGACAAGCAGGAGCAACCATGAGTCCAGTCACTCATTCTTCCCCTGGGCAATGCTGGGTATGCAGAACCCATTTCCCCTCTCAGACACCTTAGATTCCTGTTTCATATCCTCTGTCTCCCTCTCTCTCCCTCCTTTTTCTCCTCTCTCTCTCTTTCTCCCCTCCCCGCCATCCACCAGCTCTCAATCATTGGTGGTTACTGTGTATCTGACACTAAGAGCTTAACCTGCATTATCTCAGTTGGTTAATTTTCCAAGCAGACTTATGATTTAGGTACTACTAGTTTTATCTTCTTACAGAGGGGGAAGCTCGTGCATAAGAGGGTGTGGCAGCAGCCGACTTATGTTTATGTATTGATCAGTGTTTAGAGTTTGGGTATATTTTTAAGGTATCAACAGCATTCTGTATCACTTTCCTTCAACATTTGCTCTTACTTTTACCTTTTATTCTACCTTTTTTTTCCCCCTCCCAAATGCACTCTGCACTGCCTCCTCTTCGGCTTTTGATATTCCTGCTTTTATACAAAGTACATTGTAGACTACTCAATATTGAGTCTGAAGAGGCTCAGGTTTGAAACAGTTATGTTTTACCAACAGATTTTTAAACTAAGATATTTAAACTAAGGCAAGTGGCTTAAGCCCTCCAAGCTTTTTCCACCTCAAAGTTGAAGCCAATCCTCTGCAGGATCCACCTCACACATCAAATAAAGTGACAACATGCAATCTCTTTGCTAACTGGCAATTGCTATGAAGATTAAGGTGTTGTGGAAGTGGGAGAGGGCATGTGTGGAAGTGTGGGTACAGTGGGAGAGGCAATAAGGCAGGGCTTGGATGGCCCCATTCCGCATTTGAGATGGCACACAAAACAACTGTGGAATAGAGTCTGCAAGCTGGAAAGGGGTTTACAATTGCTGAGGTTTGAAAGGATCTGCTAAAGTGGTTTTAGAAAATTGTTGACTAAGTAGTTTATCAATCCTCATATTATCAACCTGCACACATGTTTCATGCTCTGCAGCATCTCAGCAAATGCTTTGGTTAATTACCCACTAATTATAACATCATTGAATGGCTACACTGAGGCAACCACATAATTATGGAGCAAAAAGCTCTGAGCAATTACAAGGCTGGGCATATTGGCTGATTACAATTAATCCCCAGCTCATTGTTGATATTTGTCACCTGCTTAATGTTCCTAATATCTTGATGTATGTGATAAACCACGTGCAACATAGGAAACAGGGCCTACGGAGAGAAAGTCAAATTTAAGGGAGAAATAAGAACATATATGCAATGAACTAATGAGTAGATAGTCTGTTCACCTCTATTTGTCTAGCCAGTATGTAGGAGGTAACTGCTCTAGTGGTTCTCCTCCTCTAGGGCCTCCCAGTCCATGAGAGGAGACAGTCTTGTATGCCACAATATAGTGAATTAGCCTTGGTAGAAATAGATATGAAATCCATCTCTACCAATGGGAGCCTGGTAAGACAGTGACTTGGAACATTGGAGAACATTCCAGAAGATCTTCACAGAGGAGGTAATATTGAGGTCTGTTTTTGAATGATGAAAATATTGCTAAGTGCTCAGAAGGGAGTCTCTGAGAATACACAGTTTTCTTTAAAGCTGTTAGTGAATCAGCAAAAACACACACAGAAATAAAATAACAATATTTTGTTACATCTCCTGAAAATAATGCCCAGCTTCAAGTAAACAGAAGAATGAGGGAGATAACTAGTAGAAAGAAACTCCTGTAAAAGTGTATTTTAAACGGCTTGATTCTCTCTATCACACCCAGCTTCCTCAAGCTGGAAGGAAGCTGGAAGCTTGTGTTTCTGAAGCAATTGTATGTAAGAGCTTCCCTTGGCAAATCCTGTAATTGATCTCCATGCTTGGCAAAACAAAGGAAGCTTGAATCAATCTGGAAAAAAAAGTTGTAAAATGTAATTAGGTAATTATAGAAGAGTTACATTTTCACATTGCCTTCAAGACAGCATTGTTTTTAGCCTCCTATCTTTCCCTCCAATTCTAAAACTTCTTGAAGTGTCTCGGGTATTTTCACCCTAAACATTTTCTTAGACAGACTGTAAATATCTCGAAACATTGGATTGACATTTTTTGTATATGGTATATGGATTTCTCTAGATTTTTTTCATATCCTGTAGGCCAAAATCAAAAATGCAGCTACTATGTAATTAATATTTACCTTTAATACCTAAGATTGGCCCATGATCATTTCACTGAGGGAACTGAAAATTAGTAATTGAATGTATTACATACCTTAGAGCTATATAAGTATATTTTTCACATAGAACTAAGTTTCTGTTCCCAGGAGGGAAAAATGAACACATAGAAAAGAAAAGTGACAGTCAAGTTCCTTTGGTACACTATTTCAACAGTTATGTACTGCTCTGCACATAGTAAGATTCAGTAAGTGTCTATTGACTGAATTAGAAATTTGAGACATCACCTTGACAGAAACTTGTGTGTGGTTATAAGAGATCAGATTGGGGATAATGTAGGCAAAACAGTCTGAGAACTCTGCCCACAGCTAAGTGTTTTAAAGATCAGCCATTTTATTGTAGTTTTTCTCTGCACAGAATTGGAGAGTCAGCACTATTCTGTAAAAATCCTGCCCAATCAAATTGCCCTGTGTGAAGAACCAATGCTCTCTTTGGAAGAGGCATTTCCCACTGAACTTTCCACACCATTCACTACATGAATGCTCTAATGAAGTCACCAGTTTCCTTAAGCATTATTCTATTATTTTAGGAAAATCTCTTATTGACATTTGTAAAGAAATGTCAATTTTATAAAATTACAAATAAAAGCAAAGATTTTGTCATTGTTTTATCACAACCTAGACCTTTTAGAACCCTATATGTCAACATTGTGTCTAGCACAGTGTCCTAAAGGTACTCAATACACTCTTTTTTTTTGGAGGCAGGGAGGTATTTTGTACATTTAGCCTCCCATTTTTACCAGTGAGGTTTTAATTATACTTTTCCTATATATGTTAATATATTTTGAAAACTGGGAATACCTGACCTATTATATAGTTACTAACACAGTATAACACATTCCATACTCATGCTAAATAACTGAATGTTTATTGCGTTTCAAGATAATTGCTCTTAGATTCAGTTTCCCATTAACAAAATGGGAATGGAGATATTTATCTAGCCCTACAGCAAAGTGCGAAGGATATAATGACCTTAAAAGAACTTTGTGGGCTTCCCTGGTGGCGCAGTGGTTGAGAGTCCGCCTGCCGATGCAGGGGACACGGGTTCATGCACTGGTCCGGGAAGATCCCACATGCCGCAGAGCGGCTGGGCCCATGAGCCATGGCCGCTGAGCCTGTGCATCTGAAGCCTGTGCTCCACAACGGGAGCGGCCACAACAGTGAGAGGCCCGCGTACCTCAAAAACAAACAAACAAACAAAAAGAACTTTGTGTATTATAAAGCTGTCTGCACAGGCAAGGAATTGTCATCACTGTGAAAGATCTTCAGTGATTACAGTATTATGTATGCCACTGCTTCATGTTTGAGGCCCTCAAAACAGCTAAAAAATGCCCAGCTCTAAAGTGGAGACAAGGGATCCTTAAGCCAAAAGTGACAGACCTTTCCTTACCTTTCTCAGTGTGATGCAAACTCCAAGCCAGCCTGCCTGGTCATGCAGAGATTCCTGCTGAGGCCACTACATCATCTTTCCAAAAAGCACTGCACTAAAACATTGTCATTTAATCATTGAATCCTTGGGCTCAAAGACCATTTAGTACATTCATCTCTTTCCAAACTGTAAAGGTGTTGGTAAACATGACTATAAATCTGTATTACAAATTCTAGATTTGGCATGAGTATGAAGAGTGTTTAGTGTCACTAGGACTCTGGTCCAGTACTGAAATTCTCATATTTCCATTTTTTTTAATCTACATATCTTTAAAACACATTATTACATCCTTATATCATTCTGCCTCAAGTGAAAGGACTGTCTTAAAGTATAAGAAAACTTGAAATATATAAAAAGAAAAGTAATGTTTTCTATGTTCAAGAAGGAAACCATTTGGATTAAGAGGTAACACTGGTCTTCATAGTTTAAACTTAAAGATGCTTAGTTGAATATTTAGATGATTTTTAGAATTGAAATTGGGACAAGTAGAGCCCTGAAGAATCATCCCATACTTATTAGTGTCCTGATCACGTGACATTCTAACGCATGGAACTTGGTTTACGGTTTTTCGGGGATTTTTTAAATTTTAATTTAATATTTTTTATACAGCAGGTTCTTATAAGTTATCTATTTTATACATATTAGTGTATACATGTCAATCCCAATCTCCCCATTCATCCCCCAACCCCACTGCTTTCCCCCCTTGGTGTCCATATGTTTGTTCTCTACATCTGTGTCTCTATTTCTGTCCTGCAAACCAGTTCATATGTACCATTTTTCTAGATTCCACATATATGCGTTAATATACGACATTTGTTTTTCTTTTTCTGACTTACTTCACTCTGTACGACAGTATCTATGTCCATCCATATCTCTACAAATGACCCAATTTCGTTCCTTTTTATGGCTGAGTAATGTTCCATTGTATATATGTACGACATCTTCTTTATCCATTTGCCTATCAATGGGCATTTAGGTTGCTTCCATGACCTGGCTACTGTAAATAGTGCTGCAATGAACATTGGGGTGCATGTGTCTTTTCGAATTATGGTTTTCTCTGGGTATATGCCCAGTAGTGGGATTGCTGGGTTATATGGTAATTCTATTTTTAATTTTTTAAGGAACCTCCATACTGTTCTCCATAGTGGCTGTATCAATTTACATTCCTACCAACAGTGCAAGAGAGTTCCCTTTTCTCCACACCCACTACAGCATTAATTGTTTGTAGATTTTCTGATGATTCTAACTGGTGTGAGGTGATCCTTCATTGTAGTTTTGATAGCACTTTTCTAACAATTTGTGAGGTTGAGCAGCTTTCCATGTACCGCTTGGCCATCTGTATGTCTTCTTTAGAGAAATGTCTATTTAGGTCTTCTGCCCATTTTTTGATTGGTTTGTTTGTTTTTTTAATATTGAGCTGCATGAGCTGTTTATATATTTTTGAGATTAATCCTTTGTCCATTGATTCATTTGCAAATATTTTCTCCCATTCTGAGGGTTGTCTTTTTGTCTTGTTTATAGTTTCCTTTGCTGTGCAAAGGGTTTTAAGTTTCATTAGGTTCCATTTGTTTATTTTTGTTTTCATTTCCATTACTATAGGAAATGGGTCAAAAAAAAGATCTTGCTGTGATTTATGTCAAAGAGTATTCCTCCTACGTTTTCCTCTAAGAGTTTTATAGTGTCCAGTCTTACATTTAGATCTATAATCCATTTTGAGTTTAGTTTTGTGTATAGTGTTCTAATTTCATTCTTTTACATGTAGCTGTCTAGTTTTCCAGCACCACTTATTGAAGAGGCTGTCTTCTCTCCATTTTATATCCTTGCCTCTTTTGTCATAGATTAGTTGACCATAGGTGTGTGGGTTTATCTCTGGGCTTTCTATCCTGTTCCATTGATCTATGTTTCTGTTTTTGTGCCAGTACCATACTGTCTTGATTACTGTAGCTTTGTAGTATAGTTTGAAGTCAGGGAGTCTGATTCCTCCAGCTCCGTTTTTTTTCCCTCAAGATTGCTTTGGCTATTTGGGGTCTTTTGTGTCTCCATACAAATTTTAAGATTTTTCTGTTCTAGTTCTGTGAAAAATGCATTGGTAATTTGATAGGGATTGCATTGAATCTGTAGATTGCTTTGGGTAGTATAGTCATTTTCACAATATTGATTCTTACAATTCAAGAACATGGTATATCTTTCCATCTGTTTGTGTCATCTTTGATTTCTTTCATCAATGTCTTATAGTTTTCTGAGTACAGGTCTTTTACCTCCTTAGGTAGGTTTATTCCTAGGTATTTTATTCTTTTTGCTGCAGTGGTGAATGGGATTGTTTCCTTGATTTCTCTTTCTGATCTTTCACTGTTAGTGTATAGGAATGCAAGAGATTTCTGTGCATTAATTTTGTATCCTGCAACTTTACCAAATTCATTGATTAGCTCTAGTAGTTTTCTGGTGGCATGTTTAGGATTCTCTATGTATTGTATCATTTCATCTAGAAACAGTGACAGTTTTACTTCTTCTTTTCCAATTTGTATTCCTTTTATTTATTTTTCTTCTCTGTTTGCCATGGCTAGGACTTCCAAAATTATGTTGAATAATAGTGGCGAGAGTGGACATCCTTGTCTTGTTTCTGATCTTAGAGGAAATGTTTTCAGTTTTTCACCATTGAGAAGATGTTTGCTGGGTGTTTGTCGTATATGGCCTTTATTATGTTGAGGTAGTTTCCCTCTATGCCCATTTTCTGGAGAGTTTTTATCATAAATAGGAAAACTTGTTTTACTGTTGATCAAATCCAACCTACTGCTATATCAAGCAATTTATTATAACTCTGAAGGATATTCTTGCGAATTTTTTTCCCATAGTTCTTGAAGGTATATCCTCCCAGGAGAAAGCCTCAGGGACACTGGGATTTCAAATCCTTTGTTCAGACTGTTGTTATAATGCAAATAAATATTTAGAAAAACTGATAATTCTTTTTCATTTCAGAAGATAAAGAATGAAAATATTAGAAGACTAGTTTTGGGACAACCTGGTATTAAAGAAGAGAAGACTAGCCTTGCTTGAAGCAGTAGACTCTACTGGCTTGTTTAAGGAAGCTATATCTAGTCACCTGATGTCAAAGCATTTAACAAATAACAAAGGAAATAAGAAGCCCCTACACCAAGAAATAGTCAAGAAAAATATGCTACTTACATCCTTTGTTTGTGAGTTTTGAGAGGTTGGATCTGAAGTTCCAATATGATTTTTATTCTATGTGAGGTTTTTTAACAAGAGGACTGTTGTTATATGACTGTTCAAGCCATAAGAGGTGGCTCCCACCACTTTGGCCTTTGTTTTGGAAACAAAACACAAGTTCTCAGTTGATTTCCATGTATTACATATAGGCGCAAATATACAGGCTTGTATCTAACTACAAGGGACTAATACTAAGTCCTAAACATAACTAGGGTCTGAAGAAATATGAGATTGAGATGTTCACATATATCACTTCATCAGAATGCTAGAGATCATGAGGAAGTATTTAGTGTTAATGTGATGTTTGCTAAGAATGCAGCATCATGTAAAAAGTAATTCTACAGGGATTTTATTTTTATAAATTCTGGCTCAAATTGCTGGCCAACATAGTGATGGTCAAAACTCTAAATTTACATGTGGTGTTTTGCTCCATATATACATAGCCTTAAAATATGTATTCCTGTTTGTCTAAAGACTCTGATACCAATTTCCCATTATTTGTCCTCCTCTTCTTTTGGAAACTTACAGTAAATGGGCCCAAGATGACACACAAAGCAGTCTTCATGCGATTAGATGTCCTGAGAATCATGCTTGTGAGCAATAACTGTTGTATTCTCTACTCCCTCCTTCAAAGATGGTGGCCAGCTTGTCTTTGATTAATGTTTCTAGGTTGCCACTAGTATGTGATCACACCCATTTTTCCAAGCAAAGGTCAACACTGTCAGCCTTCACCTTCTGTTTACCCAAATTTGTAGCATACACACATACCTGCATCAGCTCTTTCAACAGACATGGATTCATAGCTGTACTACATGGTTTGGCAAGGATAATAGGATGAATAAAGCATGGTCATTACACTACATAAGATTTGAGTCTAAAAGGTAAATGTGCAATGTGGTCAATGAATATATTACACTAAGCAGATTAGGTCACTTGTTCTAGAAGAGATTAACAGACACTGTGGTCCTTCATAAGAGGGAGATGATATAAGGCTGTGGGGCAGTTGGGGATGGGGGTGGAAAGGGAGGTAAAGGTGAAGAATATTTAGGGGAATATGAGATTTGAATTGATTCTTAAGAGAATACAATAACCCATGTGGGAATCATTGCTACTACTTAAATGTAAATGGGATGGAGGAAAAGACTGTGTTCTGTAAACATCTTTGACTTTTTAGAGTGACCAAGCAGTCTGTTTTAACCAGGTCTGAGGGTTTTCTCAGGATGCAGAACTTTCAGTATTAAAACTAGGAGAGAGGTGAGAGGCCCAAGAGCTCCGGGAGGTCACAGATTTGGGAGCGATCTTTGCCCTGGTGATTTCAAAACCATGACCCACAGCCAAGGGTGAGGGAAGTCACTTTTGAAGAACTTTTCCTTGGAGGTTAAAAAAAAAAAAAAAAAAGGAAGAAGAAGGAGCGCAGGGAGAGGACTGGGGCTGGCGGCAGGAAGAGAGCCTGAAGGGGTTAGTGCACCACGGCTAGCCCAGAGGGAGTCCGGGGAAAGGGTCTGGAGCTGCCGAAGAGGCAAGAGACATTTTTCCTTTTGTTTCCTGGTGCGCGAGGAGAGGGCGTTAAGAGGGCTGCTTGGGGAAGCGGCGGAGACGGGCGTGGGACGCTGGGGCTGCTGCTGCCGCTGCCGCCGCGGGGCCTGTGTGCGAGCACGGGTCACTGTCCGTCCCGCCTTCCGGGGGGCCTGTGCACCCCGCCACTGCCGGGGTTCCGGGACCCGGGGACGGCTTTCCCGGGAAAGCGCACGGAGCGCCTCGGGCTGCTGCAATGTCACGCCGGCCTCTGCCACCGCAGGCCCACCCCACACTGCGCGCCCCTCCCTCCCCTCTGCCTGAGTGAGCCAGAGCCCCCGAATCAGAGGCTCCTTTAAACCCGTCCTGTCTGAGCGAAGAACGGACGCCCTCCAGCGACCTACGCGCAGAGGAGGGGCCAGGTCCAAGGCTGAGACCCTGGAGCTGTGAGAGCAGAGACAGGGAAATCTCTCTGTGCAGCCTCGGAGGCAGCGGATTAAAGCTCCACGGCCCATTTGATGTGCCCTGCGTCTGTGGAGTGCATAAATGGACAGCGAATCATCCCAAATTGAGGAGGTGGACTTTGAGGACAAGATTTAAGACTTTCCCCCCTTTTCCTCTTTTTAAAACGAATTATCCCAAATTAAGGAGGTGGACTTAGAGAGCAAGATTTCAGACTTCTCGCCCTTTTCCTCTTTTTACAACAAATTATCCCAAATTGAGGAGGTGGACTTGGAGAGCAAGATTTTTGATTTTTCCCCCTGCTCTCTTTTTGTGAATGTGTATGTGTAATCTTCTGTGTAAGATTCTCTCTGTATAGCTTTGCTTCCACCATATGTCCCAGGGTTCTATCTGTCCGTTTTTTTTTTCAATAATTACTTTTTAATTTTAATAATGCTACTATATTTCATACTTTATTCTATTTTACTTTACCTGCTCTTTCTTTTTTTCCTACCTTCCCTTCTTCCCTCCCTCCCTCCGCTCCTCCTTTCCTACTTTCTTTTTCTTTCCTCCCTCCCTCCCTCCCAGGCCTCTTCTTTCCACTTTCTTTTTCTTTCCTTCCTCCCTCCCTCCCTCCTTTCTTTCTTTCTTCCTTCCTTCCTTCCTTTCTTCCCTTCTTCCTTTCTTTCCCTCTCTCCTCCTTTCTTCTACTAATTCTTTCTTTCTACTTTTTCTCCCTGTTATTCTGAGCCGGGTGGATGAAAGGCTCTTGGTGCTGCAGCCAGGAGTCAGTGCTGTGCCTCTGAAGTGGGAGAGCCAACTTCAGGACACGGGTCCACAAGAGACCTCCCAGCTCCACATAATATCAAGCAGCGAAAATCTCCCAGAGATCTCCATCTCAACACCAGCACCCAGCTTCAGTCAACGACCAGCAAGCTACAGTGCTGGTCACCCTATGCCAAGCAACTAGCAAGGCAGGAACACAACCCCACCCATTAGCAGAGAGGCTACCTAAAAACATAATAAAGCCACAGGCACCCCAAAACACACCACCAGACGTGGACCTGTCTACCAGAAAGACAAGATCGAGCCTCAACCACCAGAACACAGGCATTAGTCCCCCCCCACCAGGAAGCCTACACAACCTACTGAAACAACCTTAGCCACGGGGGACAGACACCAAAAACAACGGGAACTACGAATCTGCAGCCTGCAGAAAGGAGACCCCAAACACAGTAACATAAGCAAAATGAGAAGGCAGAAAAACACACAGCAGGTGAAGGAGCAAGATAAAAACCAACCAGACCTAACAAATGAAGAGGTAATAGGCAGTCTACCTGAAAAAGAATTCAGAATAATGATAGTAAAGCTGATCCAAGATTCTATTTCCAGGAACCAAAATCTTGGAAATAGAATAGACAAAATGCAAGAAACAGTTAACAAGGACCTAGAAGAACTAAAGATGAATCAAGCATCGATTAAAAACACAGTAAATGAAATAAAAAATACTCTAGATGGGATCAATAGCAGAATAACTGAGGCAGAAGAACGGATAAGTGAGGTGGAAGATAAAATAGTGGAAATAACTGCTGCAGAGCAAAATAAAGAAAAAAGAATGAAAAGAACAGAGGACAGTCTCAGAGACCTCTGGGACAACATTAAACGCACCAACATTTGAATTATAGGGGTTCCAGAAGAAGAAGAGAAAAAGAAAGGGACTGAGAAAATATTTGAAGAGATTATAGTTGAAAACTTCCCTAATATAGAAAAGGAAATAGTTACTCAAGTCCAGGAGGCACAGAGAGTCCCATACAGAATAAATCCAAGGAGAAATACACCAAGACACATATTAATCAAACTGTCAAAAATTAAACACAAAGAAATCATATTAAAAGCAGCAAGGCAAAAACAACAAATAACACACAAGGGAATCCCCATCAGGTTAACAGCTGATCTCTCAGCAGAAACTCTACAAGCCAGAAGGAAGTGGCAGGACATAATTAAAGTGATGAAGGAGAGAAACCTGCAACCAAGATTACTCTACCCAGCAAGGATCTCATTCAGATTTGATGGAGAAATTAAAACCTTCACAGATAAGCAAAAGCTGAGAGAGTTCAGCACCACCAGAACAGCTTTACAACAAATGCTAACGGAACTTCTCTAGGCAAGAAACACAGCAGAAGGAATATACCTACAATAACGAACCCAAAGCAATTAAGGAAATGGGAATAGGAACATACATATCAATAATTACCTTAAATGTAAATGGACTAAATGCTCCCACCAAAAGACACAGAGTGGCTGAATGGATACAAAAACAAGACCCATATATATGCTGTCTACAAGAGACCCACTTTAGACCTAGAGACAAATACAGATTGAAAGTAAGGGGATGGAAAAAGATATTCCATGCAAATGGAAATCAAAAGAAAGCTGCAGTAGCAATTCTTATATCAGACAAAATAGACTTTAAAATAAAGACTATTAGAAGAGACAAAGAAGGACACTACATAACGATAAAGGGATCGATCCAAGAAGAAGATATAACAATTGTAAATATTTATGCACCCAACATAGGAGCACCTCAATACAGAAGGCAAATACTAACAGCCATAAAAGGGGAAATCGACAGTAACACAATCATAGTAGGGGACTTTAACACCCCACTTTCACCAATGGACAGATCATCCAAAATGCAAATACATAAGGAAACACAAGCTTTAAATGATACATTAAACAAGATGGACTTAGTTGATATTTATAGGACATTCCATCCAAAAACAACAGAATACACATTTTTCTCAAGTGCTCATGGAACATTCTCCAGGATACATCATATCTTGGGTCGCAAATCAAGCCTTGGTAAATTTAAGAAAATTGAAATTGTATCAAGTATCTTTTCCAACCACAATGCTGAGACTAGACATCAATTACAGGAAAAGATCTGTAAAAAATACAAACACATGGAGGCTAAACAATACACTACTCAGTAACGAAGTGATCACTGAAGAAATCAAAGAGGAAATTAAAAAATACCTAGAAACAAATGACAGTGGAGACACGACGACCCAAAACCTATGGGATGCAGCAAAAGCAGTTCTAAGGGGGAAGTTTATAGCAATACAATCCCACCTTAAGAAACAGGAAACATCTCGAGTAAACAACCTGACCCTGCACCTAAAGCAATTAGAGAAAGAAGAACAAAAAACCCCCAAAGTTAGCAGAAGGAAAGAAATCATAAAGATCAGATGAGAAATAAATGAAAAAGAAATGAAGGAAACGATAGCAAAGATCAACCAAACTAAAAGCTGGTTCTTTGAGAAGATAAACAAAATTGACAAACCATTAGCCAGACTCATCAAGAAAAAAAGGGAGAAGACTCAAATCAATAGAATTAGAAAGGAAAAAGGAGAAGTAACAACTGACACTGCAGATATACAAAAGATCATGAGAGATTACTACAAGCAACTCTATGCCAATAAAATGGACAACCTGGAAAAAATGGACAAATTCTTAGAAATGCACAACCTGCCAAGACTGAATCAGGAAGAAATAGAAAATATGAACAGACCAATCACAAGCACTGAAATTGAAACTGTGATTAAAAATCTTCCAACAAACAAAAGCCCAGGACCAGATGGCTTCACAGGCGAATTCTATCAAACATTTAGAGAAGAGCTAACACCCATCCTTCTCAAACTCTTCCAAACAATATCAGAGGAAGGAACACTCCCAAACTCATTCTACAAGGCCACCATCACCTTGATACCAAAACCAGGCAAGGATGTCACAAAGAAAGAAAACTACAGGCCAATATCACTGATGAACATAGATGCAAAAATCCTCAACAAAATACTAGCAAACAGAATCCAACAGCACATTAAAAGGATCATACACCATGATCAAGTGGGGTTTATCCCAGGAATGCAAGGATTCTTCAATATACGCAAATCAATCAATGTGATACACCATATTAACAAGTTGAAGGAGAAAAACCATATGATCATCTCACTAGATGCAGAGAAAGCTTTCGACAAAATTCAACACTCATTTATGATAAAAACCCTGCAGAAAGTAGGCATAGAGGGAACTTTCCTCAACATAATAAAGGCCATATATGACAAACACACAGCCAACATCATCCTCAATGGTGAAAAACTGAAACCATTTCCACTAAGATCAGGAACAAGACAAGGCTGCCCACTCTCACCACTCTTATTCAACCTAGTTTTGGAAGTTCTAGCCACAGCAATCAGAGAAGAAAAGGAAATAAAAGGAATCCAAATTGGAAAAGAAGTAGTAAAGCTGTCACTGTTTGCAGATGACATGATACTATACATAGAGAATCCTAAAGATGCTACCAGAAAACTACAAGAGCTTATCAATGAATTTGGTAAAGTAGCAGGATACAAAATTAATGCACACAAATCTCTGGCATTCCTGTACACTAATGATGAAAAATCTGAAAATGAAATCAAGAAAACACTCCCATTTACCATTGCAACAAAAAGAATAAAATATCTAGGAATAAACCTACCTAAGGAAACAAAAGACCTGTATGCAGAAAATTATAAGACACTGATGAAAGAAATTAAAGATGATACAAATAGATGGAGAGATATACCATGCTCCTGGATTGGAAGAATCAATATTGTGAAAATGACTCTACTACCCAAAGCAATCTACAGATTCAATGCAATCCCTATCAAACTACCACTGGCATTTTTCACAGAACTAGAACAAAAAATTTCAAAATTTGTTTGGAAAAACAAAAGACCCCGAATAGCCAAAGCAATCTTGAGAATGAAAAACGGAGCTGGAGGAATCAGGCTCCCTGACTTCAGACTATACTACAAAGCTACAGTAATCAAGACAGTGTGGTACTGGCATAAAAACAGAAAGATAGATCAATGGAACAGGATAGAAAGCCCAGAGTTAAACCCACGGACATATGGTCACCTTATCTTTGATAAAGGAGGCAGGAATGTACAGTGGAGAAAGGACAGTCTCTTCAATAAGTGGTGCTGGGAAAACTGGACAGGGACATGTAAAAGTATGAGATTAGATCATTCCCTAACACCATACACAAAAATAAGCTCAAAATGGATTAAAGACCTAAATGTAAGGCCAGAAACTATCAAACTCTTAGAGGAAAACATAGGCAGAACACTCTATGACATAAATCACACCAAGATCCTTTTGGACCCACCTCCTAGAGAAATGGAAATAAAAACAAAGATAAACAAGTGGGACCTAATGAAACTTCAAAGCTTTTGCACAGCAAAGGAAACCATAAACAAGACCAAAAGACAACCCTCAGAATGGGAGAAAATATTTGCAAATGAAACAACTGACAAAGGATCAATCTCCAAAATTTATAAACAGCTCATGCAGCTCAATAGCAAAAAAACAAACAACCCAATCCAAAAATGGGCAGAAGACTTAAATAGGCATTTCTCCAAAGAAGATATACAGACTGCCAACAAACACATGAAAGAATGCTCAACATCATTAATCATTAGAGAAATGCAAATCAAAACTACAATGAGATATCATCTCACACCAGTCAGAATGGCCAGCATCAAGAAATCTAGAAACAATAAATGCTGGAGAGGTTGTGGAGAAAAGGGAACACTCTTGCACTGCTGGTGGGAATGTGAATTGGTACAGCCACTATGGAGAACAGTATGGAGGTTCCTTAAAAAACTACAAATAGAACTACCATATGACCCAGCAATCCCACTACTAGGCATATACCCTGAGAAAACCATAATTCAAAAAGAGACATGTACCAAAATGTTCATTGCAGCTCTATTCACAATAGCCCGGAGCTGGAAACAACCTAAATGTCCATCATCGGATGAATGGATAAAGAAGATGTGGCACGTATATACAATGGAATATTACTCAGCCATAAAAAGAAACGAAACTGAGCTATTTGTAATGAGGTAGATAGACCTAGAGTCTGTCATACAGAGTGAAGTAAGTCAGAAAGAGAAAGACAAATACCGTATGCTAACACATACATATGGAATTTTAAAAAAAATGTCATGAAGAACCTAGGGGTAAAACGGGAATAAAGACACAGACCTACTTGAGAATGGACTTGAGGATATGGGGAGGGGGAAGTGTAAGCTGTGACAAAGCGAAAGAGAGGCATGGACATGTATACACTACCAAACGTGAGGTAGATAGATAGTGGGAAGCAGCCACAGAGCACGGGGAGATCAGCTCGGTGCTTTGTGACCGCCTGGAGGGGTGGGATGGGGAGGTTGGGAGGGAGGGAGATGCATGAGGGAAGGGATGTGGGAACGGATGTATATGTATGACTGATTCACTTTGTTATAAAGCAGAAACTAATAAAAAAAATTAAAAAAAAAACTAGGAGAATCCTGGGCAAACTGGTCACTCTTGGTTTCCTCCTCTTACACCAATGCACACTTGTGATTTAAGGGCGACCTGTGGATTTCATCAGCTGAGTATTTCTTTAAAGTGTCTTGTCCTCTCTTTCATCATTTTCACATTTTTTGTTCAATTTTCGTAATTTCTTGCCTGAATTACTCCAAAAGCCTTCTATCCATCCTCCTGCTGGATGATAGATGATCTTTCTAAAATACAAGTTTGGTCATGTCACTCCCTGCTTAGAATTCTTCAATCACTCCTCATTACCTTTAGGATAAAATCCAATGTCTTTAGAGTGTGTAATAATCATGTAGGAGGAGAGGTTCTTTAAAAAGTTAAATTCCCATTCATTCATGTGTGTATTAATCCAACAAATATGTGTTAAGGGTCTATTATATGTCAAACACTGTTCTAGGAATCAGGTCTAAGATGGTAAGCAAAGCAGACAACGTCCCCGTCCTCACGTAGCACGTATTCTAGTAGGGCAGGGATGGACAATACACAAATATATACTGAGTACAATGCCAGATAATGATATGCTATTAGGCTTTCAAAGAAAACAAAGGTGAGTAAGAGAAGAGAGGGTGGGTACAATTTTAGATAATGTAGTCAGGGAACACTTCTCTGACACTTGAGCATGAAACAGGGTCTTAAGGATATTTGGAGAAAAGAATGTTTTAAGAAGAGGGAACAAAAAATACCAAAATCCTGAGTTGGGAGAGTGTTCAGTGCCCCTCAAGAGACAAAAGGTATTCTGAGTAGGGCTGGAAATGAGTGACTATGAGAAGCCTGACAGGAAGCAATAGAAGAGGGAGAAGCCAGGAGCCAAAGAATCTAGACAGTTGTAGGTCATTTTGAAGATGTTTGATTTCATTCCAATGAGATGGTCAGCTGCTTAGAGTTTTGAGCAAAGGCGTGACATGATTTGCATTTTAAAAAGTTCTCTCAGGCAGTATGAAAACACTACTAAAAGAGTAGAATCAGGGAGACATGTAGGAAGCTAGTTACTACAGGCAGGGAAGTGATACTGGCTTAGAATACAGTGGTATCAGAGGTGTTAAGAATTGGCAGTGCCTCAGGCCTCACTCAACACCTCCCTCCAGCAGCCATACCTCACCACTTACATGCTTGCTCACACCTCTGTGTGTTGCTGGCTCTGCCAGTAATTCCTTTCTCCTCTCCACATGCCTTGTTCTAGATACCTCACCTTAAAAAAAAAAAAAGCCTAGTAAAATAATCATCTCTTTCAGGAAGCCATCCATAGGTCTGGGTTTGGATTTGACGTTTTGTCTGTGCTGCTCTGCACCTGTCCTTAATTTACACACTGGTTGTGATTGCCTGTTTACATGTCTGTTTACAATCCACCCAAAGCTCACACTTATTCTCAATATCTCTCTATCTCTCTGTCACACACACAAATATACACACACAGGCACCACAGCTGTGATCCCTTTGAGGAAAGTGACTGGCATATAGTTAATGAAGAATACATGTTGTGTTGAATACATGAAGGAAGGAGTTTGCATAACAAAATGAAAAGACAAGAAATTGGGCC
Organism: Mesoplodon mirus; assembly: GCF_964341445.2. Taxonomy (NCBI): domain Eukaryota; kingdom Metazoa; phylum Chordata; class Mammalia; order Artiodactyla; family Ziphiidae; genus Mesoplodon; species Mesoplodon mirus. Next base: position 99,231,004 of record NC_138979.1, on the reverse strand, counting down.
CTACTTGTAAAGGCGTTATGAAAACAGGAATATTCAATCAATGGACTCCTTCATTCATTCAGTGTACATTGTTTAGCATCTACTATATGCAAACATGCAGATGCATGCTAGGTGTTGGAGACACAATGATGCTAAGACACAATCAGCACTGATTGCAAATCCAATCATCAGTATATTCCAATTGTGACTGAAAAGTACATTATCAAAAAATACCTAAAACCAGTTAGCAAATGATACATGGAAGTTCATACATTGTGAAATAATCACAGATGATACTTTACAGAAAGTTCTCACTCCTATAGTTATACTTCAATGATTAAACAGTAAAATTTTTAAAATGTATAACAAATGTCCTCTATTCCAAAGAGTACAGACAGAAATGATTCTGATAGAAACCATGGAAATGAATTATGAGTGACATGAGACCAATCCCAGTCCAGGTCAGGAACAAGCTATAAAACAAAGTGCAGGCCCATAATAGAATCAGCACTATGCCCAGTATAATTCTATGGCATGAAACACTGATAGCAGATACACAGAACAGTTGTTCTTTGTGTATAGACACTATAAAAGCCTAAAAGCAACTTACAGGCCAGGTGGCTTGTAGCAAATACCACCTTCTTGTAAAACTCATACAAGACTGATGAGAAAATCATGGGGTGAACCCAGAATAAGCCAAGGTCCCCAGGGCATGGAAAAACCAACCAGAGGGCATTGACCTTTCTGTTCTCATATGACCAGGCTTTGCAGCAGAGCTATGCCCTTCTACTACCCACATTGTCCAACAGCTTGCAGCTGGAGTAAATAGCTTAATTACTGACATCCACAAATGCAGTGGCCAACAATTCCCATGGGGTTTTCTGAAACCACTCAGCTACAGATGGAAGAAGGGAATCTGCAGCAGGATAAATATCTGCTTGGGTTAGAAAGCACCAAGGCAATCATGCCTGCTGTGAAAACCAAAACGGCATACTGCTCCTGTCTGTGGCTGAGTCTCTGAGAAATGATTACTGAAGGACTAAAATTTCAGGGCACTGTATATGTTCAGAGCCATCATCAGAGTCAAACAAACCTGGGTTCCAAGCATAGGGCTTTGTACATTTTTATTAACTGATTGTGAAATCTTAAAACTATTAATTTTTCCTATTCCTTTTTTTTTTTAGTAAGGACCTTTAATAGCATTATGTATCCTATCAGAATTGATCAACATTGTAATATTGAAACGTTTCCACACCTTTTTTTCTTTCTTTTGCCTCTTTTTTTTCCTTTATTCTGTTCTTGTAGTTATTCCTTCAACTGCAAACAAAATACCCCAAAGAAATCTTGTGGACAAAGGATTTAAAAAACAATTGAATTCAGATCCCTGACATCCAGGAAATGATTATTAGAGAAATTCCAAGAGTCCATGTCTTCCTCAGTGTTTTCTTAAATACATTATCACAGAATTTATCACCATGCATCAACCAAAGGTAAGAAGTTATCAATTTTATACTCATCTATAACTGGAAACTAATCTCGAACCCAATTTTAGTACTGGTACTGGTAGAAAGGGTATCTATCATTGTGCTCCAAAGAAAAATTAACGTGCTACTTATGGCTGTTTCCTTTAAAACTGTGCCTTCATACAAATCCAGTGAAGGAAAATATCAAAACCAGGAGCAAAGGTTAGAAAGGGAGGGGAACCACAGTCCTGAATTTCAATGGTTAAGTACAGAAATTTCAAGAGCTGTGAACATTCAGGAGCCTGATTTCACTTCTAGTAAGTGGTAAAACTTAAGGGCAGGGCTAATATGTGAGCTAAAGGAGAAGAAAAGATTGAATACTTAATGCTTTTACAAGGTTGAATATAACATGATGCTTTGTAGTTATAAAGAGAGAGTTTTCTGCTATTTAAGATGACAGGACAGATCTTGGAGGAAAGATATTTGTAGATGAAAGTAATGAGATAGAATTCAATGAAAACAATGAACGGCTCAGAGATTAGTATGCAATAAATTACTCTCAAATTACTCTTTCCCCTCAAGTTGCCATCTTCAAAAACATCACATCCTTGACCCCACATTCCTTTCTTTATCTTATCTCTTATACTTTTCATTCACAGAGTATTCACTGCCTCATGAGCTTTTCTCTTATTCATTCCTAAGGCAACCCTTACCTCCCTCTTACTCCTTATATGTTGCTATTTCTCAGAATCTATATTTTTGGTCCGTAGCTGTTCTCAACCTATTCTTCCTAATCTAGAATGGACTCACCTCTGCAATAATTTAAAACCACGTCTCTACAGAAGACCTCTCTCTTGAGCTCCAGCCCAAAGACTGGAGCTCATCATGACTTGAACAAGCCAAAAACTCTTCAATGGTCTCAAATAAACATGTTCATTTGTGGTAACTTCTCAAGAAATTATAACATCAATCAGTCCACTGGCCTTAAAACATCCCAGATTTCTGCCTTTTCCATACCACTCACGCAAAGCAGTTTTAACTTTAACGCCTACGTATGTAACTATGCCCCATATACTCCATGCTCAACTCCAAATTTTAATTCTGAACTACTTCATTTCTCACCAGAATGACTATAGGATTATTTCTAATGCAGACATTTGTTAAACCATGTTCTCCAAACATTGGGTATTTCCTGTACTGAAGAGGGAGGGGTGAAGGGAGAGAGAACAATAAGGTCCTAAGTTCCTCATCCCTATTTCAAGCAAGTATATCCCTCTCTATCTAAGGTTTCAAATAATATTTCCTTTGAAAAGTAAATATTCTGCTATTTAGAATATGTAAATATTCTATATCTAATCCATTTTCCATATTATTGATATCATGCTAATGTGAAAATCTTTTATCATTTCCTTGATAAATAGCCTTGGTATCAGTTAGGGATTTTTCCTACAGCTCAGGAAACCAGAACCATAAGTGATAAGGAATAATAGATTTATTATAGAGGTTAGACCCTACACTATTGTGGAAACAGGTAAAGAGGTCTGTGGAAGTTTGTTGCTTATGCAATGTGTGGTGAGCTAAAGTCACTGTAGGTCAAAGGATTGGCAGTCAGGAAGAAAAACTGGAGGCAGAGTGAGAAAAACAAGCCCATGAGGACAGCTAGAATGTACTGCACAAGGCCAAACTGGAACTCACATCTGTCTCTCACTGATTTCAACCTTGACACCACATGTGACCTGCAGAAGAAGCCATTATCCTTCACACATACCTGCACACATTCTGGCTTAGGACTCACCAAAACTGAAGAAGGAGATATGGTGGGAGGTGAAGGAGCCGTGACTCTGCCAACAAGATGAGTCTCCACATATAAGCAGCAGTGTGAACAAGCTAACAAGGTAGTGTCTAGCTCCCATACTGACTTGCAGTACAGTGACTGTTACTTCACTTCTGCCCTTAAATCTTACACAGATTTCTCTTGGGGCAACACTATTCTCAAAGCATACAGGGAAGCAAATTCTCTGAAATATAGCTCCAGTTTGGTAAGCAGACACTATAACAAACCACAGTTCCTTTCAGTTGGCACCTATAGCCTTCAGGGGAAAAAATGTCATACCTCCCAGCTAATACAGAACTGTTTTTACGACCTTGTCTCAGTTTGCCTCCCTAGTCTCATCTCTGGGCATACTCTTATGTTCTAGACATATCAAATAAGTTTCTGCTCCCAAGTTTCTGCTTTTTCAATCTTTATTGCCTTTGTGCAGTTTCTTATCTAGAAAGCCCTTGTTTTCTTTGACTGATCAGCTACTACTCATTCTTCACTTAGTAGGTTAAATCTCAACTCCTCTAGAAATCCTTCTTCACACCTCCTTGTAGGTAGTCTGAATAAGATGTACTTCCAATATGAACACTTCCATATGGTAGTTACTACCATAGCTATAGTTTTTGGTAGTTACTGATGGAAAGTTCTGGATTACTTGTTCACTTTATTCACTATATTTTAAGTTCTTTGAGGACAGAAAATATGATCTTGTACATCCATGTATATAAATATTTCAAAGAATGCCTGGGTTATCATAAATATTCAAAAGATATTTGTTGACTTATTAATCAGTAAAATGAGTAAATGAATAAATGTATGAATACATGACAGGAAAGAAGACCAAAGGAGAACTACTGCTACAAACTGGTGATTCTAGTAAAGAATTGCTCATAAAGAATTGGGTGATAATTCTAGTGTGAAAAGCAAGACTTTCCTAGGTAAGAGCTTGCTTTCATTCACTACAGATGAAAGCTCTGATCTCCGTCTCAAAACTCACATGATTTTACTTAAAGGTGAGTTTATGGTTAGCAGTTCCTATAGGAGAACTTCCTGCCTATCCCAAGTATACTGAGGAGTTGTCCATGTCGATTGAAAAGCCTGTCTCCATATAATGAGTGTTACCTGACACATTCACACATAGTTTTCAGTAAAGTATTAAATCATCCATGTCAATGGCTTACATTGGCCAGGCAGGGGTAGCTTCACAGCAGCCAGGGAACTGCGTGCATTGTAGTCACTTCCCTTAGGCAGCAGTGGGAGAAGTGAAGGGTAGATTGTGGCCATCGGTCAATTGTGTATGTGGACTTCACTAAGGTGGTCGATTCTGTCAAATACATCAGTTCGTGAGGAATCCTATGAGAGACCTGCTGTCGAGGGAAGTTTACACATATCGCTCTCTTACTTTATGAGGGAATCATGAAAAATGATGTAGCTGTGAGACAGACAGCAAATTCATTTACTGTGACTAGGTGTACAGGCCAAGATGACATCTCTCAGCCATTAAGATGTGCATTCCAGCAGTATTCCACACTGCCTTCAAGTATAGTATTCCAGCAAGGGGGAATCACTGTATGTGATTTTTAGTTTTAGAAAAAAGGACAAATATCCTATGTTATGGACTACTCATAGAATAATTATGCTGCAGATGTGGTTATATTTAGGTTATGTATATTGACTTGCAGTCAGTACTATATTTTGACTTTTTTAAAAACAGATGATGATGGGTTTTAGTGTATTTTACAATTTAGAGATTTCTATTACAAGTATATATCTCTAGTCCAAATCTCTTTCCAGTCCCCAACTTCCCTAAAGAAAATTCAAAATCAGCGTGTACAAGTTCCACTACTTTCCCTTCTGTCCCCTGAACATATATATACCCAATTGGAGGATGAATTCTATAGACTCATTTTTATCAATTATTTTTAAATTTCCACTCTAACTCAGGCCCATATTACCTTTTATCTTTGAAAGCACAAGTCAGGAACCCAGAATAGAACTTTTTTTTTTAAATTGGGGTATGGTTGATGTACAATATTATGTAAGTTTTAGGTGTATGACATAATGACTTTTTTTTTTTTTTTTTTTTTTTGCAGTACGCGGGGCTCTCACTGTTGTGGCCTCTCCCGTTGCAGAGCACAGGCTCCGGATGTGCAGGCCCAGCAGCCATGGCCCACAGGCCTAGCCACTCCACGGCATGTGGGATCTTCCCAGACTGGGGCATGAACCCATGTCCCCTGCATCAGCAGACAGACTCTCAACCACTGCGCCACCAGGGAAGCCCATGACCTAAATTTTTAAAGGTTATATTCCACTTATAGTTAGTATAAAATATTGGCTATATTCCAGAATAGAACTTCATATGTGCAAATTCCAGCTAAGCTTAAAAACAAGGCTCTTATGCTGACACCTGTATTTCAGCTCTTTGTGACTTTCGTGTCCCAGATACTCTTATAGGATTCTGTAGCTACCCCCCAAAGACTGACCATACTCTTGAGTGATGGACAGGTTTTTCAGGTTTCCTTGAAAGCCTCCCTCTCTGCTGGTCAACGTTTGTCTCTTTAGAGTCTAACATACATTCTGAAGCCCTCACCCCAGCCTCTCTGGAGTGTATCAGTGTCTCCCAGGGAAGGCTGACCTGACTGGTTTCTCTGCTCCTCTTAACCTGTTCCCTGTAGGTCCCACCGTTTCCAGATATCTCATAAGATAATACATTAAAGGGAAATGACTCTATTATAGAATGTTGACCAAAGTCAGGATCAGAAATCCAAGATAAGAAGATACTAAATGTGTTAGGAAATAGACTACAAAGAAATTGATTTTCCAGTATGTTGCAAGGTGGTAAGTAGAGATATTCGTCAGACATCCTGTGCCCTACCTGTGCTTTCTCTTTATGAAACAATCCTCTCATATACCCTGGATGAAAATATGGTCTTACTGGCACTGACTTTAGTCCAAAAGAAAATCTGTTATTTCTCAATACTATTCAATGGAAACACACTGATTGTGTAATTTCTTTACAAATCATGCTGCAATGCCAAAGTAGAAAATGATTGTGACATAGTAAGAATTGAACTTGTCAGGACTTGCAAGACCCTATCTTATAGAGTGTCATCCATATGCTGTGTGCTCATGCTTCTACCCGCCTTAGGTTCTCTGGAGACCAAGCAATTGCATTGAGATTTACTGTAACTCTCTCCTCTGTGTGACCACCTTACTTCTAATTAGACTTTGTAAAAATTAAATCAGAAATGTTATCTTACAATGCATGAATGTGTGACTTCCTACCTTAAATAACAACTCATAATTCATTGTTATTATCACCGTCATCTTTCCATATCTGTGCCTTTGCTCTGCTGCTTTCCTGGTAGACTCTCCTTGTGTCCACCTCTAAATTTCCAAGTCATCTCAAGTCCCATGTCAAAGCTGCTTCCTTCACAAATCCTTGGTTATTTTTCCCCAATATGTGCTGGTGTCTCTCTCTCTGCCAAACCCTCAAGGCACTTTATTAATATTGATTTTTTTTTTTGCATTCTTCTTCATCTTCCTTTTGCTATTGTATTACCAACATGACCCTCTTGCAAATTTCTGCTGGATTGTAACATTGTATCTTTTGGAATGAAAATGTATTGGCTAATTTAAGTTGCATATTTTCAAAAGAGGAAAAATCCCTTTTTAAAAAGGAGAAGCAGAATCTTCAAAGTGAAACCAATAGCAGTGCTTTGCAAACTTTAGTGGACAAAGCCAAAAGGAACTTCATTTATGAGGCCTGTGATAGTTCAGAAAGTTGCATTTTTAACAAGCAACTCAAGTGATTCCATGCAGGTGGTCTGAGCACCACCACATTTCAAGAAACAATGCCAGAGAGAACATACAATTGCTAAAGGGAGCAGACAGGCGGTAGCCAATGTGTATAACAAACAATTATCTGTAATTTAAATTATCTGTAGTTCTGGATTCACAGAACAGAAAGCTGGTCCAAGTACAGAAATGGTTAGCTATAAACAATAAAAAAAAAACTCATGATTAAAAAGGTACAGTGAAGGGAAATTACACTGGACAATTGTTCTACACAACTTGAAAAATGGACATGTAGAATTCTTTTTTAGAAACAAAATTTTAAATAAGATTTCTTGAACTGATTCTGTTGGCTTTATGAATGGGAGGCAGGAATTTCACATAGATACCATGTAAGAAACTTAGAAACGATCAATACAAACATTAAATTGTGTGATATCAATCTAGAGCTTAACATAGATAAAGTATTATGAGTGACAGAAAGAGTTAAAAATTTGGAAACAATCAATTTATAAATATTAACTGCTTACAAAAGAGGTATGCAATTGCACATGGGGATTTGTCTTTTAATTATGCCCTGATTTTCTGTTTCTTTAAATATATAATATTTATTTTTTTAAATTTATATTTATAATATAAGATAGGTCACAAGCATAGCCCAGGTCTAAACAGCCTGAAAGTAAGGATAAAGTCACATTAATAGCAATGGTTCTAATCTTGCTCCTACTTGCCCCACTTGCAAAGGACTCCCAGTTCCCTAGCAAAGTCGTCTTCACTGCCTGTAGAAGAATTCAAGAAGTGTCATGTATACTCAGAAATAGATCCTTTTTTATTATGCACAGATGCTGACTTGCTTGGCATCATCTGGGTACCACTATTTTGCCAAGTTCCTGTCATCTCTTGTCAGTCATCACTGAGTACCTCGTAGCCTGCCAGATGCTATAATCTCCTTCCACAGCCGAGTCATTGGCACCACCAGGATGATAAACCTCCATGGTGTTCTTTTGCAAAATGGAGAAGACTGCTTCTCTCTCCTTTGGTTCTTAACTACATTAGAATGCACTGTGAATGCTCTTGCTTAAGATCAACATTTTACAGAGACCTTTTTGCTTATAAATAAGCCCTTTTTGCTTATAAACACTCTAATTTTCATGGAACTTAGTTATGAACCCAAAGGTGGCTGGACCAAGAAGCTAATATGAACTATACACATACCCACTGCCTTCTCAAATACTTATACACCCAGGGTGCATTGCTCCAAGAGCTGCTCATTTCTCATGTGACTGAGCTTCTCTTGATCCTCCATTACTATCTGTGTCTAGTTTCATTTATAGTCCAATAAAGACCACTGTTACTTAAATAGTATTTATGTTTTGTTTTGTTAAATTAAGAGCTCTACTTTTATAGTGAAAACATGCTCAAGTGGGGAAAAATGTTATATTGTAAAAAAGATAGGTATCATACTTATGAGAAGCTTTTTTAAAAATTTAAATTATAAAAACTTAATCCAGAGACTACCAACTGCCTGGTGGGTACTTATATAAACTATGTATGCAATGGCAAGAATAAAAGAATTTCCATAAGACTTAATCAAAAGTTGCAAATTGAATATTTTTGTTTAGCCTGCACAGTTTTTTAACTTAAAAAATACTTAATTGGTAACAATTAAATAATAAAAATAATGGTTTCTGACATTTATTAAGTGCTTATTATGCAGGGTCTTACATGAATTTAACTTATTTAGTCCTCACAAAATCCTATGAGGTAGGCAGTACTACAATAATGCACACCTCCCAGAATAACAATCATGGTGTGGTCTTCATAGCCTTCAAGACAACACTATGTTGACCTACATTTTCAGTTTAGAACACTGAGGCATGGAGCATCTGAGTAACAGGATAGTCACAGACTAGTAAGTGGCAGAGCCAGGACTCAAATGCGGAGTCTCAGGCGCTAAGCCTGCCTTGGGCTATACTGCCTCTGAAATCAGAAGATTTCACATTACAACACCTATTTCTGTCCTCTGTGGAAAAATCAGATGATCTGGCAACATTAGCCCCTCATTTTGTCATGATTCCAAAGGGCTGAAGGGATGATGGATGCTCCCCTGTGCCAGCAAACATATCCATTTTGCACAGCCCATTCCTCTCTATTGCCTCCCTGTCAGGAAACCCTTCAATGTTATACCTGCTTTGTTGTCCTACAGTACAGGTGAAGGGAAAGTGAAACATGTTTGAACCCAAAAGATAGTTCATGAGGGCCTGGTATTCTATCTGTCATTCTTTACAAACCTATATCACCACTGGCCCTGTATGCATGTGACTTTGTGAATTTAGATCTAGGTTTTCAAATCAAGACTTCTTTATGAAATAACAGCAAATCTCAGAATTATAATTGTAGCTACATAATATAGAGTTTCACTCCAAGGCTCTAGAATATATAGATTTTGATCACAAGGCTTTGGATTAGACAGACCTAATTTAAATAATAGCTTTGTCACCTATAGCTGTATAACTTAGAATAATTAAATTTTAAGTCCTGAGCTTCAGTTTCTATTACTATTCAGTGTATCTAATGAAATAAATAAATGCCCAACCCATCCATACTCACTGAATGAATAAATGATTAGGTGAATGAAAATATAAATGAAACATTATAAAGTGCTAAATGAGTACTGCTATTTTTTATTATTTTTATTCATTAACTCAGTTTCATGTTTGGGTCTTGGATAGGAAAAAGAAAAGTGCTGATATTAATCACTCCAGGCTATCTATATACTGATGATTTTATCCTGGTAGCTTCTAATCAGGACGCCATGAGACAGTGGTTAAATAATTTGTTAAAGCTGTACTTTTCTTTGATCTATCAATGCTAAAGGAAAATATCTTCCTGCAGAGCTAGCAGAGACACCTGGGAATTGCTACCAGTATCCTGGCCAATGACTTCATTCCAATAACAACTGAGATGACTTTTGCTACTTGAATGTATTCTTCCTCTAACATCAGCCTTGAGGAAGTAATTATTTGCTCGAAAATATACTAAGTGTTTCTTTATTGACAAAGCATTTGCAGAAGGATGATGATACCGAACATGAAACTACGGTGCCCATTATTTTCCTATAACATACATCTCTTTGAATTATAATGTTGGGATACTTGACTGCTGAAATATTAGATCCTTGGAGACTAATATATTAAGGACTAATACTGAGGACCCAGCCAAGTGCTTTACAGAAAGCAGACACTCAGTAAATACTTGCTCAAGAAACAAATTAATCGATGTATAAATTGAACATGTAGCAGGAAGTTCACTGGATTCACACTCATTTGCATGAGATCACATATACAATCAGCCTTGGCATCAAGAGAGGCAGAAAAAGATTAGATTAAGTAATAGTCTCAGCAGAGCACCCCTCACTTCACTAGATTAGGGTCTTTCCAGATTTCCAAATGCAAGCAATAAGATGAAGAGCTGGTATTAGCTAATCCTTTGAGCATATAATGATTTCCTGGAGGGAACTTGAAAGGGCTTCATGATTGCCCCCATTAAATATACAAAGATTTCCTAAAGTTCAATTCAAAGGGACATTTCTCATGGGAACTGGATGTAAAATCAAACTCCAAATGGCTGCCCTATGCCACAGCAGGGACCAGCTGTTCCCAGAGAATTCTGTGAATATGTCAGGATCAAAGAATATTGTGAAGCAGGCATTGAATGAGAAGCCAAGTTCCAATGAGGCATCTGATGGAACATTAGACTCTTCTATAACTAAAGAACCATCAAGACATCCCTAAGTGCACAGTCCAAAATATAAATTATATTTAGCAAAATAATTTCAAAAAATGCTTACTTTTTTTCAGTTCCTCAAACGTCACACCTGTGAAGCCTCAGTTTATTTTTCAGTAAATGTTGCTATTAATGACTACAAAATATAAAAATACTTTTGTATGTTCTTATCTTGTAAAGTATCAGAATTGAGTAATTTGGAGAGAAAAAAAACACATTCTTGAGAGGGCAGATAGCTGAAGTAAGAAAAACTAAAATCCTGCAGCCTGTGGAACAAAAACCACATTCACAGAAAGATAGACAAGATGAAAAGGCAGACGGCTATGTACCAGATGAAGGAACAAGATAAAACCCCAGGAAAACAATTAAATGAAGCAGAGATAGGCAACTTAACAGAAAAAGAATTCAGAATAATGATAGTGAAGGCGATCTAGGACCTCAGAAACAGAATGAAGGCAAAGACAGAGAAGATGCAAGAAATGTTTAACAAAGATCTAGAAGGGGGGTCCTGGAGGAAGATGGCGGAAGAGTAAGACGCGGAGATCACCTTCCTCCCCACAGATACATCAGAAATTCATCTACACATGGAACAACTCCTACAGAACTCCTACTGAACGCTGACAGAAGACCTCAGACCACCCCCAAAAGGCAAGAAACTCCCCACATACCTGGGTAGGACAAAAGAAAAAAGAATAAACAGAGACAAAAGGATAGGGACGGGACCTGCACCAGTGGGAGGGAGCCGTGAAGGAGGAAAGGTTTCCACACACTACAAGCCCCTTCGCGGGCGAAGACTGCAGGTGGCAGAGGGGGAAAGCTTCAGAGTAGCGGAGGAGAAAACAGCAACAGGGGTGTGGAGGGCAAAGCGGAGAGATTCCGGCACAGAGGATCGGTGCCCTCAGGCACACACCAGCCCGAGAGGCTTGTCTGCTCAGCCGCCGGGGCGGGCGGGGCTGGGAGCTGAGGCTCGGGTATGGGGTTTCAGTCGGAGCGCAGGGAGAGGACGGGGGCTGGCGGCAGGAAGAGAGTCTGACGGGGTTAGTGCACCACGGCTAGCCTGGAGGGAGTCCGGGAAAAGGGTCTGGAGCTGCCAAAGAGGCAAGAGACTTTTTTCCTTTTGTTTCCTGGTGCACAAGGAGAGGGCATTAAGAGAGCTGCTTAAAGAAGCACCAGAGACAGGCGTGGGACGCTGGGGCTGCTGCTGCCGCTGCCACAAGGCCTGTGTGTGAGCGCAGGTCACTGTCCACCCCGCCTTCTGGGGAGCCTGTGCACCACACCACTGCCGGGGTCCCGGGACCCAGAGACGGCTTTCCCGGGAAAGCGCACGGAGCGCCTCAGGGTGGTGCAACGTCACGCCGGTCTCTGCCGCTGCAGGCCCGCCCCACACTGCGCGCCCCTCCCTCCCCTCTGCCTGAGTGAGCCAGAGCCCCCAAATCAGCGGCTCCTTTAAACCCGTCCTGTCTGAGCGAAGAACGGACGCCCTCCGGTGACCTATGCGCAGAGGCAGGGCCAGGTCCAAGGCTGAGACCTGGGAGCTGTGAGAGCAGAGAGGAGACAGGGAAATCTCTCTGTGCAGCCTCGGAGGCAGCAGATTAAAGCTCCACGGTCCATTTGATGTGCCCTGCGTCTGTGGAGTGCATGAATGGACAGCGAATCATCCCAAATTGAGGAGGTGGACTTTGAGGACAAGATTTAAGACTTTTCCCCCTTTTCCTCTTTTTACAACGAATTATCCCAAATTAAGGAGGTGGACTTTGAGAGCAAGATTTCAGACTTTTCCCCCTTTTCCTCTTTTTACAACGAATAATCCCAAATTGAGGAGGTGGACTTGGAGAGCAAGATTTTCGATTTTCCCCCCTGCTCTCTTTTTGTAAATGTGTATGTGTATGCTTCTGTGTGAGATTTCCTCTGTATAGCTTTGCTTCCACCATATGTCACAGGGTTCTATCTGTCCGTTTTTTTTTCAATAATTACTTTTTAATTTTAATAATGCTACTATATTTTATACTTTATTCTATTTTACTTTACCTGCTCTTTGTTTTTTTCTACCTTCGCTTCCCCCCTCCCTCCCTCCGCCCCTCCTTTCCTTCTTTCTCTCGTTCTTTCCTTCCTCCCTCCCTCCCTCCCTTCTTCCTTCCACTCTTTTTCTTTCCTCCCTCCCTCCCTCCTGTCTTTCTTTCTTTCTTTCTTTCCTTCCTCCCTCCCTAACTTCTTCCATTCACTCTTTCTTTCTCTTTCCTTCCTCCCTCCCTCCCTCCTTTCTTTCCATCCATCCTCCCTCCCTCCTTTCTTTCTTCCTTCCTTCCTTTCTTTCTTCCTTCCTTCCTTCCTTTCTTTCCTTCTTCCTTGCTTTCTCTCTCTCTTTCTTTCTTCTACTAATTCTTTCTTTCTACTTTTTCTCCCTTTTATTCTGAGCCGGGTAGATGAAAGGCTCCTGGTGCTGCAGCCAGGAGTCAGTGCTGTGCCTCTGAAGTGGGAGAGCCAACTTCAGGACACGGGTCCACAAGAGACCTCCCAGCTCCACATAATATCAAGCAGCGAAAATCTCCCAGAGATCTCCATCTCAACACCAGCACCCAGCTTCAGTCAACAACCTGCAAGCTACAGTGCTGGTCACCCTATGCCAAGCAGCTAGCAAGGCAGGAACACAACCCCACCCATTAGCAGAGAGGCTACCTAAAAACATAATAAGGCCACAGGCACCCCAAAACACACCACCAGACGTGGACCTGTCCACCAGAAAGACAAGATCGAGCCTCAACCACCAGAACACAGGCATTAGTCCCCCCCCCACCAGGAAGCCTACACAACCTACTGAAACAACCTTAGCCACTGGGGACAGACACCAAAAACAACGGGAACTACGAATCTAAAGCCTGCAAAAAGGAGACCCCAAACACAGTAAGATAAGCAAAATGAGAAGGCAGAAAAACACACAGCAGGTGACAGAGCAAGATAAAAACCTACCAGACCTAACAAATGAAGAGGAAATAGGCAGTCTACCTGAAAAATAATTCAGAATAATGATAGTAAAGATGATACAAGATTCTATTTCCAAGATCCAAAATCTTGGAAATAGAATAGACAAAATGCAAGAAACAGTTAACAAGGACCTAGAAGAACTAAAGATGAATCAAGCATCGATTAAAAACACAATAAAGGAAATGAAAAATACTCTAGATGGGATCAATAGCAGAATAACTGAGGCAGAAGAACGGATAAGTGAGGTGGAAGATAAAATAGTGGAAATAACTGCTGCAGAGCAAAATAAAGAAAAAAGAATGAAAAGAACAGAGGACAGTCTCAGAGACCTCTGGGACAACATTAAACGCACCAACATTTGAATTATAGGGGTTCCAGAAGAAGAAGAGAAAAAGAAAGGGACTGAGAAAATATTTGAAGAGATTATAGTTGAAAACTTCCCTAATATGGGAAAGGAAATAGTTACTCAAGTCCAGGAGGCACAGAGGGTCCCATACAGAATAAATCCAAGGAGAAATATGCCAAGACACATATTAATCACACTGTCAAAAATTAAACACACAGAAATCATATTAAAAGCAGCAAGGCAAAAACAACAAATAACACACAAGGGAATCCCCATCAGGAAAACAGCTGATTTCTCAGCAGAAACTCTACAAGCCAGAAGGGAGTGGCAGGACATAATTAAAGTGATGAAGGAGAGAAACCTGCAACCAAGATTACTCTACCCGGCAAGGATCTCATTCAGATTTGATGGAGAAATTAAAACGTTTACAGACAAGCAAAAGCTGAGAGAGTTCAGCACCACCAGACCAGCTTTACAACAAATGCTAAAGGAACTTCTCTAGGCAAGAAACACAACAGAAGGAATATACCTACAATAACGAACCGAAAGCAATTAAGGAAATGGGAATAGGAACATACATATCAATAATTACCTTAAATGTAAATGAACTAAATGCTACCACCAAAAGACACAGATTGGCTGAATGGATACAAAAACAAGACCCATACCTGCTGTCTACAAAAGACCCACTTCAGACCTAGAGACAAATACAGATTGAAAGTAAGGGGATGGAAAAAGATATTCCATGCAAATGGAAATCAAAAGAAAGCCGCAGTAGCAATTCTTATATCAGACAAAATAGACTTTAAAATAAAGACTATTAGAAGAGACAAAGAAGGACACTACATAATGATAAAGGAATCGATCCAAGAAGAAGATATAACAATTGTAAATATTTATGCACCCAACATAGGAGCACCTCAATACATAAGGCAAATACTAACAGCCATAAAAGGGGAAATCAACAGTAACACACTCATAGTAGGGGACTTTAACACCGCAATGGACAGACCATCCAAAATGAAAATAAATAAGGAAACACAAGCTTTAAATGATACATTAAACAAGATGGACTTAATTGATATTTATAGGACATTCCATCCAAAAACAACAGAATACACATTTTTCTCAAGTGCTCATGGAACATTCTCCAGGATAGATCCTATCTTGGGTCACAAATCAAGCCTTGGTAAATTTAAGAAAATTGAAATTGTATCAAGTATCTTTTCCAACCACAATGCTATGAGACTAGACATCAATTACAGGAAAAGACCTGTAAAAAATACAAACACATGGAGGCTAAACAATACACTACTCAATAACGAAGTGATCACTGAAGAAATCAAAGAGGAAATAAAAAAATACATGGAAACAAATGTCAATGGAGACACGACGACCCAAAACCTATGGGACGCAGCAAAAGCAGTTCTAAGGGGGAAGTTTATAGCAATACAATCCCACCTTAAGAAACAGGAAACATCTCGAGTAAACAACCAGACCCTGCACCTAAAGCAATTAGAGAAAGAGGAACAAAAAACCCCCAAAGTTAGCAGAAGGAAAGAAATCATAAAGATCAGATGAGAAATAAATGAAAAAGAAATGAAGGAAACAATAGCAAAGATCAACCAAACTAAAAGCTGGTTCTTTGAGAAGATAAACAAAATTGACAAACCATTAGCCAGACCCATCAAGAAAAAAAGGGAGAAGACTCAAATCAATAGAATTAGAAATGAAAAAGGAGAAGTAACAACTGACACTGCAGAAATACAAAAGATCATGAGAGATTACTACAAGCAACTCTATGCCAATAAAATGGACAACCTGGAAGAAATGGACAAATTCTTAGAAATGCACAACCTGCCAAGACTGAATCAGGAAGAAATAGAAAATATGAACAGACCAATCACAAGCACTGAAATTGAAACTGTGATTAAAAATCTTCCAACAAACAAAAGCCCAGGACCAGATGGCTTCACAGGCGAATTCTATCAAGCATTTAGAGAAGAGCTAACACCCATCCTTCTCAAACTCTTCCAAACAATTTCAGAGGAAGGAACATTCCCAAACTCATTCTACGAGGCCACCATCACCTTGATACCAAAACCAGGCAAGGATGTCACAAAGAAAGAAAACTACAGGCCAATATCACTGATGAACATAGATGCAAAAATCCTCAACAAAATACTAGCAAACAGAATCCAACAGCACATTAAAAGGATCATACACCATGATCAAGTGGGGTTTATCCCAGGAATGCAAGGATTCTTCAATATACACAAATCAATCAATGTGATACACCATATTAACAAATTGAAGGAGAAAAACCATATGATCATCTCAATAGATGCAGAGAAAGCTTTCAACAAAATTCAACACCCATTTATGATAAAAACCCTGCAGAAAGTAGGCATAGAGGGAACTTTCCTCAAAATAATAAAGGCCATATATGACAAACCTACAGCCAACATTGTCCTCAATCATGAAAAACTGAAACCATTTCCACTAAGATCAGGAGCAAGACAAGGCTGCCCACTCTCACCACTCTTATTCAACTTAGTTTTGGAAGTTTTAGCCACAGCAATCAGAGAAGAAAAGGAAATAAAAGGAATCCAAATTGGAAAAGAAGAAGTAAAGCTGTCACTGTTTGCAGATGACATGATACTATACATAGAGAATCCTAAAGATGCTACCAGAAAACTACTAGAGCTAATCAATGAATTTGGTAAAGTAGCAGGATACAAAATTAATGCACACAAATCTCTGGCATTCCTGTACACTAATGATGAAAAATCTGAAAATGAAATCAAGAAAACACTCCCATTTACCATTGCAACAAAAAGAATAAAATATCTAGGAATAAACCTACCTAAGGAGACTAAAGACCTGTATGCAGAAAATTATAAGACACTGATGAAAGAAATTAAAGATGATACAAATAGATGGAGAGATATACCATGCTCCTGGATTGGAAGAATCAATATTGTGAAAATGACTCTACTACCCAAAGCAATCTACAGATTCAATGCAATCCCTATCAAACTACCACTGGCATTTTTCACAGAACTAGAACAAAAAAATTCAAAATTTGTTTGGAAAAAGAAAAGACCCCGAATAGCAAAAGCAATCTTGAGAATGAAAAACGGAGCTGGAGGAATCAGGCTCCCTTACTTCAGACTATACTACAAAGCTACAGTAATCAAGACAGTGTGGTACTGGCACAAAAACAGAAAGATAGATCAATGGAACAGGATAGAAAGCCCAGAGTTAAACCCACGGACATATGGTCACCTTATCTTTGATAAAGGAGGCAGGAATGTACAGTGGAGAAAGGACAGTCTCTTCAATAAGTGGTGCTGGGAAAACTGGACAGGGACATGTAATAGTATGAGATTAGATCACTCCCTAACACCATATACAAAAATAAGCTCAAATTGGATTAAAGACCTACATGTAAGGCCAGACACTATCAAACTCTTAGAGGAAAACATAGGCAGAACACTCTATGACATAAATCACACCAAGATCCTTTTGGACCCACCTCCTAGAGAAATGGAAATAAAAAACAAAGATAAACAAATGGGACCTTATGAACCTTCAAAGCTTTTGCACAGCAAAGGAAACCATAAACAAGACCAAAAGACAACCCTCAGAATGGGAGAAAATTTTTGCAAATGAAACAACTGACAAAAGATTAATCTCCAAAATTTATGAACAGCTCATGCAGCTCAATAGCAAAAAAACAAACAACCCAATCCAAAAATGGGCAGAAGACTTAAATAGGCATTTCTCCAAAGAAGATATACAGACTGCCAACAAACACATGAAAGAATCCTCAACATCATTAATCATTAGAGAAATGCAAGTCAAAACTACAATGAGATATCATCTCACACCAGTCAGAATGGCCAGCATCAAGAAATCTAGAAACTATAAATGCTGGAGAGGGTGTGGAGAAAAGGGAACACTCTTGCACTGCTGGTGGGAATGTGAATTGGTACAGCCACTATGGAGAACAGTATGGAGGTTCCTTAAAAAACTACAAATAGAACTACCATATGACCCAGCAATCCCACTACTAGGCATATACCCTGAGAAAACCATAATTCAAAAAGAGACATGTACCAAAATGTTCATTGCAGCTCTATTCACAATAGCCCAGAGATGGAAACAACCTAAATGTCCATCATTGGACGAATGGATAAAGAAGATGTGGCACATATATACAATGGAATATTACTCAGCCATGAAAAGAAACGAAACTGAGCTATTTGTAATGAGGTGGATAGACCTAGATTCTGTCATACAGAGTGAAGTAAGTCAGAAAGAGAAAGACAAATACCGTATGCTAACACATATATATGGAATTAAAATAAATGTCATGAAGAACCTAGGGGTAAAACGGGAATAAAGACACAGATCTACTTGAGAATGAACTTGAGGATATGGGGAGGGGGAAGTGTAAGCTGTGACAAAGCGAAAGAGAGGCATGGACATATATACACTACCAAACCTAAGGTAGATAGATAGTGGGAAGCAGCTGCAGAGCACAGGGAGTTCAGCTCGGTGCTTTGTGACTGCCTGGAGGGGTGGGATGGGGATGGTGGGAGGGAGGGAGATGAATGAGGGAAGGGATGTGGGAACAGATGTATATGTATGACTGATTCACTTTGTTATAAAGCAGAAACTAATAATAAAAAAAAAAGATCTAGAAGAATTAAAGAACAAAGAAACAGAGATGAAAAATACAACGACTGAAATGAAAACTATACTAGGTGGAATCGACAGCAGAATAACTGAGGCAGAAGAACAGATAAGTGACCTGGAAGACAGAATGGTGGAATTCACTGCTGTGGAACAGAATCAAGAAAAAAGAATGAGAAGAAATAAAGACAGCCTAAGAGACCTCTGGGACAACATTAATTGCAACAACATTCACATTATAGGGGTCCCAGAAGGAGAAGAGAGAGAGAAAGGACCCAAGAAAATATTTGAAGAGATTATAGTTGAAAACTTCCCTATCAAGGGAAAGGAAATAGCTACCCAAGTCCAGGAAGTGCAGAGATTCCCATAAAGGATAAACCCAAGGAGAAACATGCTGAGACACATAGTAATCAAATTGCCAAATATTAAAGACAAAGAAAAATTATTGAAAGCAGCAAGGAAAAAGGACAAATAACATACAAGGGAACTCCCATAAGGTTAATAGCTGATTTCTCAGCAGAAACTCTCCAAGCCAGAAGGGAGTGGAATAATATACTTAAAGTGATGAAAGGGAAGAACCTAAAACCAAGATTACTCTACCCAGCAAGGATCTCATTCAGATTCGATGGAGAAATCAAAAGCTTTACAGACAAGCAAAAGATAAGAGAATTCAGCAACACCAAACCAGCTCTACAACAAATGCTAAACGAACTTCTCTAAGCAGGAAACACAAGAGAAGAAAAGGACCTACAAAAACAAATGCAAAACAAATGAGAAAATGGTCATTGGAACATACATATCGATAATTAACTTAAATGTGAATGGATTAAATGCTCCAACCAAAAGACACAGGCTCGCTGAATGGATACAAAAACAAGACCCATATATATGCTGTCTACAAGAGACCCACTTCAGACCTAGCGACACATACAGACTGAAAGTGAGGTGATGGAAAAACATATTCCATGCAAATGGAAATCAAAAGAAAGCTGGAGTAGCAATTCTCATATCAGACAAAATAGACTTTAAAATAAAGACTATTACAAGAGACAAAGAAGGACACTACATAATGATCAAGGGATCAATCTAAGAAGAAGATATAACAATTGTAAATATTTATGCACCCAACATAGGAGCACCTCAATACAGAGGGCAGCTGCTAGCAGCTGTAAAAGAGAAAATCGACAGTAACACAATAATAGTGGGGGACATTAACACCTCACTTACACCAATGGACGGATCATCCAAAATGACAATAAATAAGGAAACAGATGTTTTAAATGACACAATAGACCAGATAGATTTCATTGATATTTAAAAGACATTCCATCGAAAAACAGCAGGTTTCACTTTCTTGTCAAGTGAGCACGGAACATTCTCCAGGATAGATCACATCTTGGGTCACAAATCAAGCCTCAGTAAATTTAAGAAAACTGAAGTCATATCAATCATCTTTTCTGACCACAACACTATGAGATTACAAATGAACTACACAGGAAAAAACGTAAAAAGCATGAACACATGGACGCTAAACAACACTTTACTAAATAACAAAAAGATCACTGAAGAAATCAAAGAGGAATTCAAAAAATACCTAGAGACAAATGACAATGAAAATATGATGATCCAAAACCTATGGGGTGCAGCAAAAGAAGTTCTAAGAGGGAAGATATAGTTATACAAGTCTACCTCAAGAAACAAGAAAAATCTCAAAAAAACAATCTAACCTTACACCTAAAGGAACTAGAGAAAGAAGAACAAAAAACCCCCAAAGTTAGCAGAAGGAAACAAAACATAAAGATCAGAGCAGAAATAAATAGAAACAAATAAAACAATAGCTAAGATCAATAAAACTAAAAGCTGGTTCTTTGAAAAGATAAACAAAATTGATAAACCATTAGCCAGACTCATCAAGAAAAAGAAGGAGAGGACTGAAATCAATAAAATTAGAAATGAAAGAGGAGAAGTTACAACAGACACTTCATAAATACAAACCATCCTAAGAGACTACTACAAGCAACTCTATGCCAATAAAATGGACAACCGGGAAGAAACGGACAAATTCTTAGAAACGTATAACCATCCAAGACTGAACCCGGAAGAGATAGAAAATATGAACAGACCAATCACAAGTAACGAAATTGAAACTGTGATTGAAAATCTTCCAACAAACAAAAGTCCAGGACCAGATGGCTTCACAGGTGAATTCCATCAAACATTTAGAGAAGAGCTAACATCCATCCTTCTCAAACTCTTCCAAAAATTGTGGAGGGAGGTAAACCCCCAAACTCATTCTATGAAGCCACCACCACCCTGATACCAAAACCAGAGAAAGACACTACAAAAAAAAGAAAATTAGAGACCAATATCACTGATGAATATAGATGCAAAAATCCTCAACAAAATACTAGCCAACAGAATCTAACAACACATTAAAAGGATCATTCACCATGATCAAGTGGGATTTATCGCAGAGATGCCAAGGAATCTTCAATATACACAAATCCATCAATGTGATACACCATATTAACAAATTGAAGAATAAAAACCATATGATTGGGCTTCCCTGGTGGCGCAGTGGTTGAGAGTCTACCTGCCGATGCAGAGGACACGGGTTCGTGCCCCGGTCCAGGGGGAACCCACATGCCACGGAGTGGCTGGGCCCGTGAGCCATGGCCGTTGGGCCTGGGCCTCTGGAGTCTGTGCTCTGCAACGAGAGGGGCCACAGCGGTGAGAGGCCCGCATACAGCAAAAAAACAAAAACAAAAACAAACAAAAAAAACATATGATCATCTCAATAGATGCAGAAAAACTACTGAGAAGATTCAACACCAATTTATGATAAAAACTCTCCAGAAAGTGGGCATAGAGGGAATCTACCTCAACATAATAAAGGCCATATATGACAAACCCACAGCAAACATCATTCTTAATGGTGAAAAACTGAAAGCATTTCCTCTAAGATCAGGAACAAGACAAGGTTGTCCATTCTCACCACTATTATTCAACATAGTTTTCAAGTCCTAGCCATGGCAGTCAGAGAAGAAAAAGAAATAAAAGGAATACACATTGGAAAAGAAGAAGTAAAACTGTCACTGTTTGCAGATGACATGATACTATACATAGAGAATCCTAAAGATGCTACCAGAAAACTACTTGAACTAATCAATGAATTTGGTAAAGTTGCAGGATACAAAATTAATGTACAGAAATCTGTTGTGTTCCTATACACTAACAATGAAAGATCAGAAAGAGAAACCAAGGAAACAATCCCATTTACCACTGTAACAAAACGAATAAAATATCTAGGAATAAACCTACCTAAGGAGACAAAAGACCTGTATGCAGAAAACTATAAGACACTGATGAAAGAAAGTAAAGATGATACCAACAGATGGAGAGATATATCATGTTCTTGGATTGGAAGAATCAATATTATGAAAATGACTATACTACCCAAAGCAATCTGCAGATTCAATGCAATCCTTATCAAATTACCAATGGCATTTTTTACAGAAATAGAACAAAAAATCTTAAAATTTGTATGGAGACACAAAAGACCCCGAATAGCCAAAGCCACCTTGAGGGAAAATAATGGAGCTGGAGGAATCAGACTCCCTGTCTTCAGACTATACTACAAAGCTACAGTAATCAAGACAATATGGTACTGGCAAAAAACAGAAACATAGATCAATGGAACAGGATAGAAAGCCCAGAGATAAACCCACACACCTATGGTCAACTAATCTATGACAAAGGAGGCAAGGATATACAATGGAGAAAACACAGTGTCTTCAATAAGTGGTGCTGGTAAAACTGGACAGCTACATGTAAAAGAATGAAATTAGAACACTCCCTAACACCACACACAAAATTAAACTCAACATGGATTAGAGACCTAAATGTAAGACCAAACAGTATAAAACTCTTAGAGGAAACCATAGGAAGAACACTCTTTGACATAAATCGCAGCAAGAACTTTTTTGACCAACCTCCTAGAGTAATGGAAATAAAAACTAAAATAAACAAATGGGACCTAATGAAACTTCAAAGCTTTTGCACAGCAAAGGAAACCATAAACAAGACAAAAAGACAACCCTCAGAATGGGAGAAAATATTTGCAAAACAAATCAATGGACAAAGGATCAATCTCAAAAATATATAAATTGCTCAATATTAAAAAAACAAACAACCCAATCCAAAAATGGGCAGAAGACCTAAATAGACATTTCTCCAAGAAGACATACAGATGACCAAGAAGCACATGAAAAGTTGCTCAACATCACTAATTATTAGAGAAATGCAAATCAAAACGACAATGAGGTATCACCTCACACTGGTTAGAATGGGCATCATCAGAAAATCTACAAACAACAAATGCTTGAGAGGGTGTAGAGAAAAGGGAACCCTCTTGCACTGTTGGTGGGAATGTAAATTGATACAGCCACTATGGAGAACAGTATGAAGGTTCCTTAAAAAACTAAAAGTAGAATTACCATATGATCCAGCAATCCCACTACTGGGCATATACCCAGAGAAAACCACAATTCATAAAGACACATGCACCCCAATGTTCACTGCAGCACTATTTACAATAGCCAGGTCATGGATGCAACATAAATGCCCATCTACAGACGAATGGATAAAGAAGATGTGGTACATATATACAAATGAATATTACTCAGCCATAAAAAGGAACGAAATTGCATCATTTGTTGAGACGTGGATGGATCTAGAGACTGTCATACAGAGTGAAGTAAGTCAGAAAGAGAAAACAAATATTGTACATTAACACATATATGTGGAACCTAGAAAAATGGCACAGATGAACTGGTTTGCAGGGCAGAAATTGAGACACAGATGTAGAGAACAAATGTATGGACACCAAGGGGGGAAAGCCGTGGGGGGGGGGGTTGTGTGATGAATTGGGCGATTGGGATTGGCATGTATACACTGTTGTGTATAAAATTGATGACTAATAAGAACCTGCTGTATAAAAAAAAGTAAAAAAAAAAAAACCCAAAAAACTAAAAAAAAAAAAAAAAAAAACACACATTCCCAAATTCAGATTATGATTTGATGGTACAAACAATAACAGAGATTTTAAATATTTCAACAAAATTAATTTTAAGGTATATTAAGATGTGAATAATTAGAGAAGGAAGAATCTAATATCTTCTCAGATAAAAGTCACAGGAATTCTTTTATTTTCTGAGAAATATCACATAATGGACAATAGCTTAAAACAGAGAAAAACAATAATGTTCAATAATACCTGATGGAGTAAAGTCATGTTTATTTAATTATTCTCCTTAAGTAAAATAAATGATTAAGAAAAAAGTGAGCTGAAAATTCTAGCTACAGTGAGATTAAAAATGACTACAAACCTCAAACCATATTTTGTCAAAAATGCCTATCAAATATTATGCAATTTGGATTAAATAAAGGTAGATCCTAAAACTCAGTACAATGTTTCATAGTTTGAATAGCATATATAGTTCCCTAAAAGATATGTATGGGACTTTGAGCACCTAATTTTTAATCCTTTCCTTGGAAAAATCAGGGGAAGTGTGGGTACGAAAACCATTAGAATAGTTGACAGCTTCTAGTGTGCATGATTCTAGAGGGAATATCAACAGGGGATACAATGTTAAAGAAAGAAAAGCACAGCTTAATCATATTTATTTTAAAAAAACCAATATCCTCTTAAATTTTATAAATGTGAAAAAAATAAATGGGAGGAGAAGTAGCAATCAGCTATTATCTCCTGATTTCATTCAACATATCAAAGAAGAGCCAAAGACCTGTGAATTTCAGAGATGGCACCTCAACTTTTAGCCAGGTGATTTCTGTCATTTCCATAGGATAAAATTTGGAGATAAACATGTTCCTGAGATATAAGACACAGAAGACTGAAATGTGTTGTGGAGTGCTTTGGGAATCAACATCTATTGGGAAATGAAAAAAGCAATATTGGGTAGAGTGAGAAGTTTGGCTATTATGCAGTCACAACAAAGGTATGCACTGATCTCATGGTGACTCAGGAACTGGAATAGCCCTACAGAGTTGTACCAAATTGGCAGGAGGGATCAGCCTTTTATAATTTGACATTTCCAGTTACTGAATGCTTCCACAGAGGTTGGAAACCTCTCTTAAGCTGAGAGCAATTCCCAATAGCTGGAGGAATGAGTGCTTTATTTCTGAAGTTGATGGGTGGAGATTAGGGCAGTACATGACAGTGTTCACTAAACATATTTGAATCAGTGAAACACAGTATGTACAGGTATTGCTGAAAACAGAGTCTATGACTTAAAAGATTTTCTTGAGGAAAATTATCAAAATCTAAAATAAAAAGGAGCAATGATGTACAATGCTTAGAAAGCATATGATAAAAAGATGGAAGACAAAGGACATCCAGCATATGCATTACTAATATTCTCGACAAAACAGAACAATAAAATAAGAAATAAATTCCTGTATGATAAGTAAAATAAATGAAAACTGAATAGCAATTTCAAAAGGAATAGAAAACAAATGATTAACACTATTAATCCAATAATATTGTGATGAATTTACTGAATTCAAGTTTAAAGAAAGAGTCCCAAGGAAATAAAGACAGAATTAGTAGATCATCTCTATAGGGGAAACATTAGGCTAATTCCTTATTGTTTCATAGTAAATTTTGGTACCAGAAAACAATAGAAGAATATTTACAATATTTTAAAGAAAATCATATGTCAAAGAACATTTTTTCCAATTATTTGTTCTTTACACTTGAGGTTAACATTAAGATGTAATGTGATTAGAAGCTATCAGTAAACCTACCACCCATGAACCAGGCTTTAAAAACAAAACTTAAAAACTGTAATCTGAAAAGCTTACAGATGAATAAAAATAAAAATCTCAGAAACAGAAAATCTATTGTTGGTATGAATGAACTGCAGTGAGCACTGAAGCCCAAGTTAAGTACATAGCCAAGGTTTTTAAAAATAATTTAAGTCTAGATCTATGGGAATAATGATTAAAAACAAAATATAAATGTTATAAACTTTGGTACTATAAAACAAAAATGAGGGGACAGGAAGGAAAATGGATGTTTGAGGAAATTTAATTATGTTAAGTTTTTAATCTTTCATTATGGGAACTTTCTATCAAAATAAACAAAACAGAACAAAATAAAAATACAATCCATTTATGTATTGTATGCAAGTATGTAAAACCAAGGAACTCAAAATGATTATAAGTTTAAAAAGTTGGGCCAAAACATAGAAGGGAAAAGTAAGCAAAAATCAAAATAAATCAGGTCACACACAAAAAAGATACATTCTAAAAAAAAAATTATAACTGGTATTTCATCAAACTGCACAAACCATACATGCAAGAAATACTTGAAGAAATAGGTTTCAGCACAATGGTAATTAACTCATTTTTGATACCATTGACAACTGAACATAAAATAAATAGATAGAGGACCTGAATAAAATGATTACTAATATTGGCTATACAAATAGATGGAAAGGTAGATAGCCCATATAAATGTTCACTCTGATATTAATCATTTTTTCTAAGACAAATGGAATACATTTTAATGACCCTGCATTTTAATAAATTCTAAATGTTATATAAATATTCTTCTACAGTTTATTTTATACCCTTCTTAACCAATTGTTAAATCAAACAGAAATCAGAACCAAACGTGTAGAATACCCAGAAAACAGCAACAGTGAAAATAATCTCTCTTAAACATATGAATCCACTAATAAACAGAAAAGAATAAAGAATGAATTGAACTATCAACTCAAAATTTAGAAATAGAGTAGAGAGGAGGGATTATTAAAGATATAAATATAAATTATTGAGTTATAAAACAGAAAGGAAGTAAACATAATAGTTCTAATATTAGGACCTCTGATACAAGAAAAATAATAAAATAAAAAAAAACATTCATATTAATTAATACAAAAGTGGGGAGAAAATATAACCTTATAAAATTGCTTATGAAATGTGGAATATTATCTGAAAGAGTAAATGTTTTTTACACATACACACACACATCCATGAAAGAAAATAGTTTGTACAATTAAATGCAAATAGATTTGAACACAAGGTTGAAATAGGTAATTTTTCTTGGAAATATAAATGAGCAAAAAGATCTCAAGGAAATATATAAAAGCTGAATATACACTTGGGAATAAAAGAAATTGAGAAGGTTTCTAAAGGATTAAATCCCAAACTTAAGCCAGGTTCTATGACTTTAAACATCAAGGATAATCACAAGACTATGTAATCCTCAGCCCTCATTTTACTTGATGTGTCAGCAAGATGTGGCAGAGTTGGCCCTGCTTGGTCCTTCCATTTTTCCCGTAGCCCTAGCCCAGCCTTTTCCATTAGAGTAGGCTTTCATCACAACTAATGGAAACCATATTTTCCATTTGCTCAAGCCAACAAGCTTCATCATCATTTATTTTCTTTTCTTTTTCTCACACCACACATCTATTCCACCAGTAAATCCTATTGGCTCTACTTCAAAATATATCCAGTTTCTCTGATATCTAGCCTTTTATCATTCCTCTCGTCATACCATCCTGGTTTAAACCACCATCATTTCTTGTCCGTATTATCCACTACCCTCCTCACCGATCCTCTCACCTCTGTTCTTGCTGCTTCTTCTTTTATTTATTTATTTTTTTGAAAAATCTTTTCGTCCACCTGTTCACCTACAGCCTTTTTCAATAAAACAGTAAGAATGCTCTTCAAAAAGTTAGAACATATTATTCCTTCCAAAGTTTTCCTATCTCACGCAGAATAAAAAATATTCAAAATCATCTAGAAGGCCCAAACTCTCAGACTTGCTGTTACTTATCTGATTTTAATCTCCCATCATTCTCCCTCTTGCTCATATTACTCTAGCTACACCACTATACTAGTCTTTCCTGTGACATGCAAAGTAAGTTCTCTGGCTTCTGGGTCTTGTCACTTGCTATTCCCTCTGCTTGGAAGGTCCTTGTCCTATATAAATGCATAGCTCACTCCATCACCTGTTTAGTTCAAATGTCACTGTCTCAGTGAGATTACATTTGTTTTCTTTTGCTGTGTAGCAGATTACCACAAGTTAGCAGCTCAAAACAACATAAATTTCTTACTTCACAGTTCTGTAGGTCAGAAGTCTGAGGTGGCTTGGCTGCTTTCTCTCCTCTAGGTTTCACCAGGCCCAACTCAAGGTGTCAGCCAATATGGGTAATTACCTCCAGTGTCTGGGGAAAAATATGCTTCCAAGATGATTCAGGTTGGTAGAATTTAGTTCCTTGCAACTGTGGGACTGAGATTTATGTTTTCTTGCTGGTTGTCAGCAAACAGCTTTCTCATCTCCATAAGGTCACCTGCATTCCTCATTACCTTAGCTCCCCCATCTTCAAACCAACAAGAGTATGTTTCCCTTCTCACACTTCTAATCTCTCTGACTTCTTCTGCCACATCTCCTCTACTTCCAGCTGGAGAAATTCTCTTCTTTGGGGGCTCATATGATCAAATTCGGGCCACCCAGATAACCCAGGATAATCTTCCTATTGTGAAGTCTATAACCTTAATCATGTCTGCAAAGATCCTTTTTCCACATAACGTAGTATATCCATAGGTTCCAGGGATTAGTGTGTGCACATCTTTGGGGGTCATTCTGCCTACCACCCCACTTTGACTACTCTGTTTAAAATAGAACAGCCTATGGTCACACTACCAATTCCTTTATTATTTAGTTGTCTCATAAGCACTGATCATAATTTATTTATATAATTTACTTGTTTGTTTATCATTTGTGAACACATGATAAACAAAATCCTAAAATATAATTTTATGAAAGAAAAGATTTTATAGTGCTTCATTAATTACTGTATTTTCCTAGTACCTAAAAGGGTGCCTAGCATATATTAGGCATTCAAGTATTTATTGGATGAACAAATTAAACAATATTTAATTGTCTGAGAATGTAGAGGAAAAGTAAATCTTCTATATTAATTTATTTCAAATGTAGTATAACACATTAACAAAATTTGACAAAGATAGCTCAAACAAGAAAAATGTAGAATGAAAATTTGGACACCAAACTGTTGCTGTGGTTTCCCTTGGAGAGAAAAGAGGAATTAGTGGAGGATATGAAGAAAAAAATTCTGAATAATTATTTATTCTTTAAAATTTTTTGATAAAGATACATTTAGTTAATACTCAGGTAATTAAAATGTATAAAGGTAAACTTTCACTTCAAAACTAAAAAGCAAACTAAAACTTCTGACTATAATCAAATTAATAAAAATCAAAATTCTTATAAGAATCAGTTGGACACTAACCAAATGGTTTTAATGTTAACCTGAAAAAATAAATACAAACAAATGACCAGAGAATTTCATAAGCAGAAGTGTAAGGAGGAGTAGTCATAAAGATATTATATTCAATAATACAGGTTTTATAAAAGTTTGGTATTGCCACATGGATAGATAAACAGAACATAATATAAACTCTGGAAATAGCACAGAATATATACGGGAAATTAATATATGATATAGGATTCATACCAGCTAGTAAGGATATTTCACTAAGTAATATTTGGATGCCTTTATTAGTATGAAAAACAGATGAATAAATCTGGGTCCATTTCACACTCCTCATACTCAAATAGATTCTAGGGAGAGAGTAGATTTTAATTTAAAAATAAAAACTATAATATTGCTAGAAAAACCATAGGTGATTTTTTTAATTTTTTTTTTTTGTGGTGTGCGGGCCTCTCACTGCTGTGAGAGCACAGGCTCTGGACGTGCAGGCCCAGCGGCCATGGCTCACAGGCCTAGCTGCTCCGCGGCATGTGGGATCTTCCCTGACCAGGGCACGAACCCGTGTCCCCTGCATCGGCAGGAGGACTTTCAACCACTGCGCCACCAGGGAAGCCCCATAGGTGAATTTTTTATGATCTTAAATTATATAAAGTCTTTCTAAGAAAAACAAATCCTAGCACCAAAAGGGAAGCAATTGATAAGTTTAATTACAGGAAAATGTTAAATTTGTATACAACGAAACTTCAGCTTCATTAACGAGGGTAAAATATGATTTTAAAAATCTGATAAAAGCTACATATATGCATAGGAGATATGAATTTGAGATATATACATAAATTGTAAATATGTGACAAAAGACTAATTTTTCTAAATCTTTTTTGAAATGACCAAGACTCAGATACAAAAAATGGTCAAAGGAAATAAACAGCATTGCCTAACAAATGAGTCAAAACAGTCAATTGACATATAATTAAAGAAAAACAAATTTGAACATTTTTGATAGCACTTTTCACCAATGAGATCAATAAAATGTTAAGAAATATTAATATACAAAACTCTCATGCACTCTGAGAATGTGATATGTAAAATCATTTGAAAGGCATTTTGATTATCTATCCTCCTATTTACCTATCATCTATCTGTATATACATAGATGATAGAGAATCCAGAAATGGTACATAAATACATATGAGAACATACACTTTTTAATGAGCATAACTTTTGACCTGTATCAGTTCCATTTTTGAATATGTGTGATATACTCACATAAAGATTGTGAAAGATGTATAAGTAGATTGATATCACTGCACTCTTTGTAATTATATAAACTGAAAATAAGTACATTTTAATAAAGTATTGTTAAATAAATTAATGCACTTCCATATGATGGTGTGCTCTGCAGATCTTATAAAGAATGAGGTAACAAGAAATATTTGAGTTGTTTGCCGTTTCTCCACCATAAAATTCCCCTTTATATTTAATAAATATCTTGAGGAAAATACTTTGATACTAGAAAAATATCGTTTCTCCTCAAAGAGGGAAACCTATTTACTAACTAGAGTACAGTACTTTTGTACAGTTCTTATTGTCTTTAGCCTTACAATGTGTAGTCAAATACTGTTTTCCAAAGTTAATTATAGGAATTCTGTTCATCCCTACCCCTCTCAGTATAATTATATTAGTGGTCTGTAAGATTAATTTGTTATGGTTGGTATTCCATTTTAGGTTCAAGAAGTATGGTAAACTTGCAGTTTGTCTAGCTTTTTTCTTTTGCATATTTGGGATTGACACTTTTCCCAGATCTCTACTTTCCCAAGTGAAAAGTAGTTCTGATCTGCATTACTTTTCAAGTGAAGTTTTATAGATGAAGAAAACACAAATAACTAAATCTCGAACAATCTCAAATTCATGAATACATTTCTAAGCATGTCTAATGCAATTATCAAACTGAATTTTCAGGAGGAGACACAATTCTAAGTATATTGCATGGATGCCCTTGGTTCCCTATAGGGAGACCTTGGTTTGCAAGTTTCCATAATTTGATTTAAGAGATACTCAAGCCACATTTCAAATGCCATTCTTTGCTGCCTTTATTGCCCTTTGGGCTTTCAATGATTTCCAAAACATAGTTGTGCCTATATCAGCCTTGGTAATTACCCAAGCATTTTTGAGTTAAAATAAAGAAAACAGTAATTGAATGAATATAGTTCTCTTTTGCCCTATGGTGAACTTAATTTTCTTTGTAAGTGTCTTTACCATTCATTCTAAAGCTGCATTCAACATCTTAACTAATGTGGAGCCTTAGGGAAGAATTTCTAAGATGTTTGGAGAATCAAAGCAAGTGATTCTAAATAAGGTTGCACTGAGTTAATTTTAACTATAATTTACAGATGTGTTCAGATTTCCAAAATGTATAGTACCATATTATGTAAGGGCACATTTACTTCTGTATTTAGGTTTAACTGTCACTCATAAAACACACACAGTACTGTACTATTATTAGAGCGATTTGAAACACTTGACAATTGTTAAATAAACACAGTAATTCATTAAAACCTTGGGGAAGTTTTCTCTTTGGCAGTATGAATAGCTTTTCTTTTACTTCTGCACAGAATGCTAATGTAGAAAGCCTGTGATCAAAGTGTACTGGAGGTGCACTTTTAGGACAGGGAGTCACCCCACATTGGTGTTACTGCTTGATTCTTTTGTTCAGTAAAAATGCCACTTGCAGCAGAAGTACACACAGAGCAGGAGAAAGTTACAATTCTGAACAAGGAAATCAAGTAAAGTTGAGATGCTTCTGATATTCTGATAAATCTGAAAGGTTTTCCTTTGAAGCCCAGCCTTTGCTAAACATCTTTTTTTCTGCTGTGTGCAAAGTGACTGCTGGACACCTACAGCCTCTCTTTCTAGCTGGCAGGAATGTTCCTAGAAGTTGACAAGAGGCCCACATAATGTGGCTTGTATTCTTATTACTGAAGACAGGCTGAAAATGCATTGCTTGCTCTGATGCTCACTGTTGCAGCTGTTGCTAATGAGGTGCTTTTTTTGTTAATAACAAGTGAGACTCTAGCTGTCCTATAACAACTTAATGAATGTCCTTGTTTTTTCAGTTGTGGATCTTGACAATCCTGTCAGACTTGTCTGTAACAATCTTCGATTGTAAATGGCTTTATTTTGCATGTATATACTACTGATGCTAGACTTTAGCTCTTTAACATTATTTCTAAATGCTTTCTTAGAAGCATTTAACTCTCATTTGGTCCTACTTAAGATGAAAAAAGTATATTTAAATTAAAAATTAGTCTACCTCCTTAATATCTCAGTCTGATATTTTATTTCATCTGTAACATGGAACTCTTACATGGACACATATTTAACATTAAAAAAATCATGTTTTCAAATAAAATTTAATTAAAATATTAAATAAAATATTTATGTTATTATATTCATAATATGATGTAATAGTATATTATATAATTCATAATATATGAATATATAATATATGAATTATATAATTCATAATATAATAACAGAAATATTAGTTTAAAAACAAAAATGTGATGTGACCTTAGCTCTGTAAAACCATATGTATCTCTACTAACATTACAATATGTTCATAGCTGAAACCTAGTTAAGAGTCCAGAAATAGACCCAAACATGTATGGTCGATTATTTTACACAAATGGTCCAAAATAATTCAATGGAGCAAGGATAGTTTTCTCAACGAAAGGTGTTGGATTAATTGGACATCTTTATCTCAAAAATTAATTAATAAAATTTTTAAAAACCTTGACCTCACACCACATAAAAAATTAACTCAAAGTGGACCACAAACTTTTGTAAAACTTAAAATTATAAAACTTATGGAAGAAAACGGGAAAGAATCATTGTGACCTTGTGTTGGTCAAAGACTTCCTAGACATGATGCAAAGAGCACAAATGTAAATATAAAAGATTGTTAAATTAGACCTCATCAAAATTAAAACCTTTGTTCTTAGAAAGACATTGTTTAAAAAAAACAAGTTATAGAACAAATATTGCAAAACAAGAATAAAGAACTCTCAAATATCAATATAAAGAAAACAAAAAACTGAATGAAAGGTAGGCATAAGATTTTGACAGAACCTTCATTGAAGAAGATATATACAAGATAGCAAAGAGGCACATGCTAGCATGCTGTCACCATCATTAATCATTAAAGAAAGAAAAATTAAAACCACAATAACATATTACTACTTATCTATTAGAAGGGCCCAAATTAAAGGAAAAAAAAATCTTTCTATACAAAATAGTGGCAAGGATGCAGAGTAACTAGAAAGCTCATATATAGCTGATGGGAATGCAAAATGCTACAGCCACTTTGGAACAGAAACATATATCCACACAAAAATTTACATATGGACGTTCTTTGAGACTTTGTTCCTGATTGCAAAAAACAAAGCAATGTTCTTTGACTAGTAAACAGGTAAATAAACTGTAGTACATCCATACTATGAAATTCTATTCAGCTATAAAAAAAAAATAAGCTACTGATTCTCACAGAAACATGGATTCCTTTCAAAAGCATTATGCACAGTAAAATAAGCCAGACCTAAAAGGCTGCACACTTTATGGTTCTGTTTATACTGCATTCTGGAAAAAGCAAAACTATAGTGACAGTAATCAGATCAGTGGTTGCCAGGGCCTCAGGGAGGGGGATGAAAGTGACCATGAAAGGATGCAAGGAAACTTTGGAGTGATTAAAATATTCTATATCTTGAGCATAGTGGTAGTTCCATGACTTATAAATTTGTCAAATTTCATAGAAGAATGCATCTGAAATGGGTGAATTTTGCTATGTGAAAGATTTACCTCAACAACCAAGAAAAGTGTTAATAATACTTATTTCTTGGTAATAGAGTTTTCTTCTCTTTGCTGTCCTATAATTTCAAAAAATTTAAAAATATTGTAGCATTTCAATACTGGAAAAGTGCATTTTTCTCAGTATTGTAAATCAATTTGATTGGAGGAAGAGACTAAAGCAGACTACACAGTACTGGCTGCTTCTCTAATACATCTCCTACAGATGAAGAACACAAGTGAAAATTTTCTTTGGAAGAACAGAGAACTTGTCTTTTGAAGCAACTGAATAGAGATACTGAAATGTAGAAAAGAAGGATCCTGTAAGGCTCATCTATGAGCCACGAGAAATCTCTTATTTAGCTCCTCTTCTTCTAAAGTAATCACTATATTCCTTTGGGATTTTTTAAAAGAGGCTAAACAGCCCATAATTACTCAGGTTTTAGAATAAAGGGATATGGCTACTATGCTGTTAAAGTAGTAGTATGTAGTTATTTGGGAATCAAAAATTCTCTCAAGAGAAGTGGCCCTGGCAATCATTAAAGGGGCATTCACTCTTTCAGGATGCTGTAGTACAATGTCAGGAGTATCAAACTCATATGAGTATAGAGGTCATTTAAGCAACAGTAATAGATGAAGCCAACTTGGTGTAATATGATAGGCAACATGGAAAATAAGACAGTTGCAGAATGCAACCTTCTAAAAATATTGACACTGAAAATTTTAAACACAGTGCAATTTAAATAAAACACTTCCCATTGAATATAGCCACATGGATGCCCTTTTGATTTCTGGATTTATGCATCACAACCAAAAGCATAGTAATTGCTTTTTTACTTTTTATGGACCAGTTGCTCAGAAAATAGATTGTATTCTCTGAATGGAGAATTTTTTCCTTAAAAGTAACTTTAATTTTTAAATCAAATTCACACAAATAATTCAGTCAAAAATAATCCATTAATAAAAGATGAAATCTCACTGAAAATCAGAAAATAATTTGAATTGAACAAAAACAGTATAATTTTGGGATGCAGCTAAAGCAATTCTTAAGGGAAAATCTATGTCTTTCAGTGTTTATATTAACAAAGAAGAACGATCTTTAAACAAAAACTTAAGTTTACATCTTAAGAAGCTAATATAAGAAAAGTAAACTAAAATTAAGCAGAAAAAAGGAAATAATAAAGATTAAAGCAGAAATGATTGAAATTAAAAAAAGAAAAAAACAGAGAAAGTCAATTAATCCAAAAGTTGATTATTAAAAAAGTAAACAAAAATTGACAAACTTTAGCTAGACTCATCAGTTTATAAAAGAAAGAAACCACAAATTACCAAGCACAGTAATGAAAGAGGAAGGCGTCGTTCCTGAGCTACAGAAGCTAAAAGGATTAAAGGAGAATACTGTGTACAAATTTATGCCAACCAATTAGGAAACTCTGATGAGATGGACAAATTTCTAGAAACAACTGCTGAAGCTGACTCAAGAGAAAATAGAAACTGAATAAATCTGTAATCAGTAAAGAAATGGAATTTGTGATGAAAATTTTCCTTACCAATAAAAAGTTCAGACCCAGAGAACTTATCATATGAAATCTGTAATTTACTTAAAGAATAAATGTTACCAGTATTTCATAAACTATAAGAAAATAGAGAATGCAACACTTTCTGCCATATTCTAAGAGGACAATAATACTATGACACCAAATGAAATGTATGAAAAGAAAAGAAAGTTGACCAAGATGACAGAGTAGGAAGACAGTTCCTACTCATGTGCCCATGGAAGGAAGCTTACTTCCTCCCATGGGCACACGAAAATTACAAATATTTACAGAGCAACTATCAATGAGAACAACCTGAAGGCTAGCAGAAAAGAGTTTTCACAACTAAATATACAAAGAAGGGAACACAATGTTATGAATAGGAGGAGCAGAGATTCAGTATAGTCAAGATCCATACCCCTAGTTAGGGGACCAACAAATGGGAAGATAATCACAACTGCAAAGATGTTCCCAAGGAGTGAGGGTTCTGAGCCCCATATTAGGCTCCCCAGGCAAGCGTCCTTCACAGGGAAGAAAAATCCCCAGAATTTCTGGCTATGAAAGCTAGTAGGGAGTATAAATGGGAGAGCCAGAGGACTGAAAGAAACAGAGACTCCACTCCTAAAGGACTCATAGAAAATCTCACATGCTCAAAGACCCAGCAAGAGGCAGTAATTTGAAAGAAGCCTGTGACAGACACACTTGCTAATCTTGGATAGCCTCCAGGAGAGGCAGGAGGCTATCTGGAATCACCCTGGAAACAAGACTCTGGCAGCAGCCATTTCTGGGAGTTCGTTCCACATTGGGGACACTGGTGCTGGCAAGCAAAGTTTTGGACTCCTCCATATAGGCTATTATTGCCAAGGGCTTACCTTTCCACCAAGGGGTTGACACCAGCACTGGGACACCCCAGGCTGAGTAGTCAGCCATATGGGTACCCAGTCTTGCCCACCAGTGGAGGAGCAACAGCCCTAGGAATCCCCAAACCCTGCAGCTAGCCACCTGGGGACGGGCACCAGGATACCCCTGGCAATGCATCCAGCCACCCCAGGACCCAGCACCAGCCACCAAGGGGTGTCACTATCCCAAGGACCCCCAGGTTGCACAGCCAGACACCATAGGAAATGGGCCCAACCACCAGCAGGCATGCAGTCTCTGAACAAGGCAGGACCTGGCAGCCAACTGGGCTGGGGACCGGCCCTGCCTTCCATTATGCCCACATAGGGGGCATTCCTACAGCATAAAACTCTGGTAAACAGAGTGGAGTGTGCTCCTGGGCCCCATAAGAGGTATCATACATAAGGCCACCTCTCCAAAATCGGGATATATAACCAACCTATATAATATATAGGAATAGGCACAGGTAATTAGGCAAAGTGAGGACACAGAGAAATACGTTTTGAATGAAGGAACAAACAAAACCCCAGAAAAAGAACTAAGAGAAGTGGAGATAAGCAATCTACCCAATAAAGAATTCAAGGTAATGATCATAAATATGTTCAAGGAAATTGGATGAAGAAAAGATTAACACAGTGCGAAGTTTAACAAAGAGTTAGACGATATAAAGAAAATCCAAACAGAATTGAAGAATATAACTGAAATAAAAAATACACTAGAAGGAATCAACACAACAGAGGAACAAATCACCAAACTGGAAAATGAGAGTGGTGGAAATCACAAAAGCTGAATAGTAAAAAGAAAAAAAGGGTTTAAAGAATTGAGGACAGCTCAAGAGACCTCTGGGACAACATGAAGCATACTAACATTCTCATTACAGGGGTCCCAGAAGTAAAAGACAGAGGGAAAAAGGCTGAGAACTTACTTAAAGAGATAATAGCTGAAAACCTTTCTAACCTAAGAAAAGAAACAGATATCAAGGTCCAGGAATCACAGATAGTCCTAAACAAAATCAACCTAAAGAGATCCACACCAAGACATACTGAATTAAAATGATAAAAATTAAAGATAAAGGTAGAATCTTTAAAGCAGCAAGGAAAAACCAATTAGTTAGGTACAAGGGAACTAATTTAAGACTGTCAGCTGACTTTTGAGCAAAAGGGGAGTGGTCCAATATATTTAAAGTGATGAAAGGAAGAAAAAAAAAAACTACAACTAAAAATACTATACCCAGCAAGGCTATCTATTATTCAGATTTGAAGGAGAGATTGAAAGTTTTCCAGACAAGCAGAAGCTAAGAGATCAGCACCACTAAACCAACTTTATGAGAAATGCTAAAGGGACTTCTTTAAGCAAAAAGGAAATAACCACAACTAGAAATATGAAAATTATAAAAGGAAAAATCTCATTGGTAAGAGCAAATATGCCATAAAGATAATAAATTAACCACTTATAAAGTTTGTAGGAATGTTAAAAGACAAAAGAAGTAAGATCATCTATATCCACAACTTAAGGAACACACAAAACAAAAAGATGGAAAATATGAAATCAAAACATTAAATGTGTGGGGGGAGAGTAAAAATGGGGATTGTTAGAATGTGTTTGAACTTAAGAGATCAGAAACTTTAACAAATCATATATATATAATATATATTGCTATATATAAACCTCATGTTAACCACAAACCAAATATCTATAAAAGATACACACAAAAAAAGAGAATCAAATCCAAACATAGCTCTAAATACAATAATCAAATCTCAAGGGAAGATAACAAAAGAAGATGAGAAGAACAAAAAATAATTACCAAAACAACCAGAAAACAACAAAATGTCAATAAGTACATACCTATTAAAATTACTTTAAATATAAATAGACTAAACCCTTCAATCAAAAGACACAGAGTAGGGCTTCCCTAGTGGTGCAGTGGTTGAGAGTCCACCTGCCGATGCAGGGGACATGGGTTCGTGCCCCGGTCCGGGAAGATCCCACATGCCACAGAGCAGCTGGGCCCATGAGCCATGGCCACTGAGCCTGTGTATCCAGAGCCTGTGCTCCACAACGGGAGAGGCCACAACAGTGAGAGGCCCATGTACTGCAAAAAAAAAAAAAAAAAAGACACAGAATAGCTGAATGGATACAAAAATAAAACCCATATATACGCTGCCTAAAATAGACTCACTTCAGATGTAAAGAAATGTACAGACTGAAAGTGCGAGGATGTGAAAAGGTATTCCATAAA
Source organism: Mesoplodon mirus (assembly GCF_964341445.2). Lineage (NCBI taxonomy): Eukaryota > Metazoa > Chordata > Mammalia > Artiodactyla > Ziphiidae > Mesoplodon > Mesoplodon mirus. The sequence goes on along the minus strand of NC_138979.1, from coordinate 99,192,295 downwards.
AATGGAAATGAAAAAAAATCAAGGGTAACAACATGTATATCAGACAAAATACACTTTAAAACAAAGACTATAACATGAGACAAAGAAAGACATTACATACTGATAGAAGGATCAGATCAACAAGAAGGTATAACAGTTATAAATATATGTACCCAACATAGGAGAATCTAAATACATATACCAAATATTAACAAACATAAAGGGAGAAATTGACAGTAACACAATAATAGTAGGGGACTTTAATATTCTACTTACATCAATGGGTAGATCATCCATACAGAAAATCAATAAGAAAACACTGGCATTAAATGATACTTTAAACTAGATGTATATAATTTAAAAATATATAGAACATTCCATCCAAAAGCAGCAGAATAAACATTCTTTTCAGGTGCACATGGAATATTCTCCAGGATAGGTCACATGCTAGGCCACAAAACAAGTCTCAATAAAGTTAAAAAGATTAAAATCATATCAAACATCTTTTCTGACCACAATGATATGAGGCTAAAAAGCAACTACAAGAAAAAACCCTGCAAAAACACAAACTCATAAAGTCTAAACAACATGCTAGTAACAACTGATGAGTCACTCTAAACAATCAAAGAGGAAATGAAAAAAATATAATTGGAACAAGTGAAAATGAAAACACAGTATCCCAAAATCTATGGGAAATAGCAAAAGAAGTTCTAAGAGAAACATTTATAGCAGTACAAGTGTACCTCAGGAAAAAAGAAAAATCTCAAATAAACAACCTAACCTTACACCTAAGGGAACTAGAAAAAGAAGAACAAACAAAACCCAAACTTAGCAGAAAGAAGAAATAATAAAGACTGGAGCAAAATAAATAAAATAGAGACTAAAATAAAATTGAAAAGGTCAATGACTAAGAAATGTTTCCTTGAAAAGATAAACAAAAATTGATAAACCTTTAGCAAGATTCATCAAAAAATAAAAAAATTTAAAAAGAGAGAGGGTTGAAATCAATAAAATCAGAAATGAAGAAGTTACAACTGACACCACAGAAATACAAAGGATCATAAGAGATTATGATGAACAGTTATACTTCAATACAATGGACGACCTACAAGAAATATATAAATACCTAGAAATGTACAGTCTCCCAAGCTTGAATCAGGAAGAATTAGGAAATATCAACAAACCATTTACCATTAATGAAACTGAATCAATCATAAAAAACTCCCAACAGTTTAGAGTTAAGGACCAGATGGCTTCACAGGTGAATACTTCCAAACATTTAAAGAAGAGTTAGCACCTATATTTTTCAAACTATTTCAAAAATTTGAAGAGAAAGGAATGCTTTCCAAACTCATTCTATGAGGTCAGCATCTCCCTGATACCAAAACCTGAAAAAGACACCACAAAAAAAAAGATTACAGGCCAATATCCCTGATAAACATAGATGCAAAAAAATCTCAAAAAATATTAACTAATTAAATTCAACAATATATTAAAAAGTTCATTCACCATGATCAAGTGGGATTTACCCCAGGGATGCAAGGATGGTTTGATATTTGCAAAAAAAAATCAATGTGATAAATCACATTAACAAATTGAAGAATGAAAATATATAATCATCTCAATAGTTACAGAAAAAGCCCTTGTCAAAATTCAAAATCCGGGCCTCCCTGGTGGCGCAGTGGTTGAGAGTCCGCCTGCCGATGCAGGGGATGCGGGTTCGTGCCCCGGTCTGGGAGGATCCCATATGCCGCGGAGCGGCTGGGCCCGTGAGCCATGGCCGCTGGGCCTGCGCGTCCGGAGCCTGTGCTCCGCAACGGGAGAGGCCACAACAGTGAGAGGCCCGCATACCGCAAAAAGAAAAAAAAAAAAAAAAAAAATTCAAAATCCATGTATGATAAAAACTGTCAACAAAATGGGTACAGAGGGAACATAACTCAACATAATAAAGGACATATATGACAAACCCACATCTAAAATATTCCCAAATGGTGAAAAGCTTAAAGCATTTCCTTTAAGATCAGGAACAAGATAAGGATGACCACTCTTATCACTTTTGTTCAACATAGTATTAAAAGTTCTAGCCACAGCAATCAGACAACAAAAAGACATAAAAAAAATCAAACTGGAAAGAAAGAAATAAAATCGTCACTATTTATAGATGCATGATACTATATGTAGAAAATCCCAAAGATGCCACTGAAAAACTACTACAACTAATAAATGAATTCAGTAAAGTTGCAAGACACAAAATTAATATACAAAAATCTGTTACATTTCTATATGCCTAACAACAAACTATCAAAAAGAGAAATTACGAAAACAGTCCCATTTACAATTGCCTCAAAAATAAAATATCTAGGAATAAATTTAACCAAGGATATAAAAGACCTGTACTCAGAGAACTATAAGACATTGGTGAAAAAAACTGAAGACAACACAAACAAATGAAAAAATATACCATGCACATGGACTCAAAGAATTAATGTTGTTAAAATGACCATACTCCCCAAGGCAATCTACAGATTCAATGAAATCCCTATCAAAATACCAATGGTATTTTTCAGAGAACTAGAACAAGTAATTTTAAAATTCCTATGGAAATAAAAACAACCCCAAACAGCCAAAGCAATCTTGAGAAAGAAGAACAAGCTGAAAGTATCATGTTCCCTGGTTTCAAACTGTACCTGAAAGCTACAGTAATCAGAAGAGTGTGGTACTGGCACAAAAACAGACACATGGATCAATGGAACAAAATTGAGATCCCAGAAATAATTCCACAGTTACATGACTAATTAATCTACAACAAGGTAACAAAAATATACAGTGGGGAAAACACAGCTTCTTCACTAAATGGTGATGGGGAAACTGAACAGTTACGTGCAAAAAATTTAAACTATTTTCTCAAACAATATACAAAAATAAACTCAAACTGGATTGAAGACTTAAATGCAAGACCTGAAACTATAAACCTCCTAGAAGAAAACATAGGAAGTATGCTCTTTAACATTGGTCTTAGCAATATTTTTTGGATATGTCACCTCAGGCAAGGGAAACAAAAGCAAAAATAAACAAATGGAAGTATGTCAAACTACAAAGCTATTGCACAGTGAAGGAAACCAACAACAAAACAAAAAGACAACCTACTAAATAGGAGAAGATATTTACAAATGATATATTTGATAAGAGATTAATATCTAAAGTATACAAAGAACTCATACAGCTCAACTACAACAGCAAAAAGATTAAAAATAAGTAGAGGGCCTGAATAGACATTTTTCTTAAAAAGGTATACAGATGGCTAATAGGCAAATGAAAAGATGCTCAACATCACTAATCATCAGGGAAATGAAAATCAAAATCACAATGAGATATCACTTTATACCTATCAGAATGGCTATCATCAAAAAGACAACAAATAAGTGTTGGTAAGGTGCTGGATAAACAGGGACCCTCATGCACTGTTGGTGGGGATGTAAATCAGTACAGCCACAATGGAAAACACTATGGAGGTTCTTCAAAAAAAATTAAAATAGAACTATCACAAAATCCATCAGTTCCACTTTTGAGTATTTGCCCAAAGAAAACAAAACCACTAATTTGAAAAGATATATGCACCCCTATGTTCATGGTAGCATTATTTACAATAGCCAAGATACATCAATAGAAGCAAACTAAGCGTCCACTAACAGTCCAATGGATAAAGAAGATTTGGTATATATAAATCTATATAATGGAATATTGCTCAGCCATACAAAAGAATGATATCTTGCCATCTGTGACAACATGTATGCACCAAGAGGGTACTATGCTAAGTGAAATAAGTCAGACAGAGAAATCCAAATACAAGTGAGATTTCACTTATATGTTGAATCTAAAAAACAGGATAAATGAACAAATATAACAAAACAGAAGCAGACTCAAAGATTCACAGAACAGGTGGCTGTCAGTGGGAAGAAAGGAAGGGGAAGGAGAGAAATAGGTGAAGGACATTAACACATTCAATTTTTTAGTTGCAGCAGGGGGGTTGGTCGGTTTCTATCTATTACGCATTTCTCCCAGTACAAAAGGACAAGAGAAATAAGGCCCACTTTAAATAAGCACCTTCAAAGCAATTAATGTTTTAATCTCAACTTAATAAGCAAGCACAAACTAATTTACCAGAGACCAGGATTTTGCAGAGCCCGGCAATTGCATAAAATTTAAACCTTTATACTCAGAGGTTCAAGCCCTCTCCCCCCAAAATGTTTATAATTAACATTTTAATGCTCATCATCCCTATGCTCCTAGCGGTAGCATTCTTGACACTAGTAGAACGTAAGATCCTAGGCTGCATACAACTCCGAAAAGGACCAAACATTGTAGGCCCTCATAGTCTGCTCCAACCCTTTGCCAATGCAATCAAGCTATTCACTAAGGAACCCCCGCGACCAGCCACATCCTCCACCACTATATTCATCACTGCACCTATCCAAGCCCTGACCCTAGCCCTCACAATGTGAATCCCTCTGCCCATACCATACCCCCTCATCAACATAAACCTAGGGGTATTATTCATACTAGCAATATCAAGCCTAGCCGTACATTCCATTCTGTGATCCGGCTGGGCCTCCAACTCAAAATATGCATTAATTGGAGCTCTACAGGAGTAGGACAAACAGTTTCATATGAGGTAACACTAGCAATCATCCTCCTATCAGTATTTTTAATAAATGGATCCTTTACCCTATCAACACTAACTACAACACAAGAACAACTATGGCTATTCTTCCCATCATGACCATTAGCTATATTATGATTCATCTCTACCTTAGCAGAAACCAACCGAGCCCCATTTGATTTAACAGAAGGAGAATCAGAACTCATATCCAGCTTCAATGTAGAATACGCAGCAGGCCCTTTCATCATATTCTTCTTAGCGGAATACACCAACATCATTATAATAAATATATTCACAACTATTCTATTCCTGGGAGCATTCCACGACACCTACACACCAGAACAATATACAGCAAATCTCATTGTTAAAACACTATTACTAACAACATCTTTCCTATGGATTCAAGCATCCTACCCTCGATTCCGATATGATCAACAAATACACTTACTCTGAAAAAACTTCTTGCCTCTGACACTAGCCTTGTGTATATGACATGTCTCACTACCCATCATAACAGCAAGTATCCCTCCACAAACATAAGAAATATGTCTGATAAAAGAGTTACTTTGATAGAGTAAATAATAGAGGTTTAAGTCCTCTTATTTCTAGAATCATAGGAATTGAACCTACCCTTAAGAATTCAAAGTTCTTTGTGCTATTACATTACACTACAATCTACAGTAAGGTCAGCTAAACAAGCTATCAGGCCCATACCCCGAAAATGTTGGTTTATATCCTTCCCATACTAATAAACCCCATTATCTTTATTATTATCCTAACAATCACAATTTTAGGGACTACAATCGTAATTACTAGCTCTCACTGATCACTAGCCTGAATTAGGTTCGAAATAAACATAATAGCTATCATCCCCATCAGAATAAAAAACTTTAGCCCATGAGCTATAGAAGCCGCCACTAAATATTTCCTAACACAGGCCACCACATCTATATTACTTATAATAGCAGTCATCATTAATCTACTGCACTCCAGTGGTGGGATGAGTTGGGAGATTGGGATTGATACATATATGTTCACACATATAAAATAGATAACTAATAAGAACCTGATGTATAAAAAAATAAATAAAATTAAATTTTAAAAAAAATTTTAGTTACAAAAAAAAATGAGTCATGGGTATGAAATGTATGGAGTGAGGAATATAGTCAATAACATTGTAATAACTTTGTATGGTGACAGATAGTAATTAGACTTATCATGGTGATCATTTTGTTATGTATAGGAATATCAAATCACTATGTTTTGCACCTGGAACTAACACAGTGTTGTAGGTCAATTATACTTTACCTGAAAAAAAAAAAGAAAGAAAAGAAAATTGCAGGTCAATATCTCTCATGAATAGAATAAAAAAAAAAAGAAAAACATTTAATGAGATTAGCTAAACAAATCCAGCAACACTAAAAGGATTATCAAACAGGACCAAATGAAACTTATACCAGGCATGAAAGGTTGGTTTAACATTCAATATCAATTAATATATCATATTAATAGTATAAAAGACAAACCCCATATTTTCAACAGAAAATACATTAAACAAAATTCAATTACTATTCATGATAAGATATCTCAACAAATTAGGAATAAAAGAGAATTTCCTCAACCTGACAAGGGCACCTATGAAAAAAATACAAATAACATCCTTCTTAATGTTGAAACACTGAATGCTGTCCTCATAATAAGGACATGAGGGCATGTCCACTCTCACCACTTTTATTCAATAATTTAGTTCCAGTCATTGCAATAAAACAAATGAAAATAAAATATAAAACTATTCAGATTTTAAGGAAGGAGTAAAACTCTATTCACAGGAAACCTCATCATATTTGTGAAAATGCAGACATAACAACACTTACACATGCACCCAAACAAACTGATAGAATTAATAAGTGAGTTCAGAAAGGTTACAAAATAGAAAATCAATTGTATTTCTATGTACTACCAATGAATAATTAGAAAATAAAATTAGGAAAGCAATTACATTTAAACAGAAGTTTTAAATACTTAGAAAACACTTAACAGAAGACACATGGGAAACTATACAACACGAAGAAAAACTGGAGTATCCAAATAAATTGAGAGATATTTCATGTTCATTAATTGGAAGTTTCAACATTATTATGATGGAAATTCTCTCCAAATGTATCTATATATTCAATGTAATCCCTATCAAAAAAACATCAGACTTTTATTTTCTGGATAGAGACAAGTATGTCTGAAAATTTGTTCATATACGCAAAGGAACTCAAATAACTTAAATAACTTTGAAATAGAAGAGCAAATTTGAAGGAGTTACACTACCCACTATCCATTAATTGAAGATTTGTGGTACCCTTGTAATAATGGGTGTATAGATAATGCAATGGACTTGAGAGTCCAGAACTAAACCCTCATATTTATGATTATTTTTTCATTTTGTTTTGTTTTTTTATGAATGCTCTGAAGCAATACAATGGGAGAAACATAGTATTTTCAACAATGATGCTAGGACAAATGGATATCCTTATGCAAAAATATGAATGAAGACACCCCACACCAACATAGAAATATTGACTCAAAATGAAGTACAGAAGCAAAGATAAGAGCTAAAATTATAAATCTTCTGGAATAAAACAGGAGTTAATTTTTATGACAATGGGTTAAAGAATTCTGAAATGTGATAACACAAAGAAGGAAATAATTGATAAATTGGACTTAATAAAAATTAAAAACTTGAGAGTTTCGAAATGCACCAATAACAAAATTAAAGGCAAGTGTAGGCTTACAGAAAATATTTTTTCAGTCATACATCCAATAATGGGCTTGTATCCAAACTACATAAAGAATTCTTACAACTCAATAATTAGAGGACAAAAAACAGTTTTTAAAAGGTCAAATCATATGCATAGGCATTTTACCAAATAAGATATATCAAGAGGTAATAAGCATATGAAAATATGCTCATCATTATCAGTCTTTAGGTAAATACAAATTAAAACCCCAACAAGATATCACTATGTTCCCACTTGAATAACTATAATCAAAAAGGCAGAAAATAAGAGTTGTTGGTGAAAATGTGGATAATCTTGCTTTGCATTGCTGACGGGAATGTAAAATGGTAAAGCTACCTTGGAAAACACTCTGTCAATTTATGACTCAGAGATCCTACTCTCATGTATCTATCTAAGATAAATAAAAACGTATGTCCAATGAATTGGGTAAAACTGCAGGATACAAAATGAATGCACAGAAATTTCTTGCATTCCTATACACTGATGATGAAAAATCTGAAAGAGAAATTAAGGAAACACTCCCATTTACCATTGCAACAAAAAGAATAAAATACCAAGGAATAAACCTACCGAGGGAGACAAAAGACCTGTATGCAGAAAACTATAAGACACTGATGAAAGAAATTAAAGATGATACCAACAGATGGAGAGATATACCATATTCTTGGACTGGAAGAATCAATATTGTGAAAATGACTATATTACCCAAAGCAATCTACAGATTCAATGCAATCCCTATCAAATTACCAATGGCATTTTTTATGGAACTAGAACAAAAAATCTTAAAATTTGTATGGAGACACAAAAGACCCCAAATAGCCAAAGCAGTCTTTAGGGAAAAAAACGGAGCTGGAGGAATCAGACTCCCTGTCTTCAGACTATACTACAAAGCTACAGTAATCAAGACCATATAGTACTGGCAAAAAAAACAGAAACATAGATCAATGGAACAGGATAGAAAGCCCAGATATAAACCCACACACCTATGGTCAACTAATCTATGACAAAGGAGGCAAGGATATACAATGGAGAAAAGACAGTCCCTTCAATAAGTTGTGCTGGGAAAACTGGACAGCTACATGTAAAAGAATGAAATTAGAACACTCCCTAACACCATACACAAAAATAAACTCAACATGGATTAGAGACATAAATGTAAGACCAAGCACTATAAAACTCTTAGAGGAAACCATAGGAAGAACACTCTTTGACATAAATCACAGCAAGATCTTTTTTGATCCACCTCCTAGAGTAATGGAAATAAAAACAAAAATAAACAAATGGGACCTAATGAAACTTCAAAGCTTTTGCACAGCAAAGGAAACCATAAACAAGACAAAAAGACAACCCTCAGAATGGGAGAAAATATTTGCAAACAAATCAACAGACAAAGGATCAATCTCCAAAATATATAAACAGCTCATGCAGCTCAATATTAAAAAAAACAAACAACCCAATCCAAAAATGGGCAGAAGACCTAAATAGACATTTCTCCAAAGAAGACATACAGATGGCCAAGAAGCACATGAAAAGCTGCTCAACATCACTAATTACTAGAGAAATGCAAATCAAAACTACAGTGAGGTATCACCTCACACCAGTTAGAATGGGCATCATCAGAAAACCTACAAACAACAAATGCTGGAGAGGGTGTGGAGAAAAGGGAACCCTCTTTGCACTGTTGGTGGGAATGTAAATTGATACAGCCACTATGGAGAACAGTATGGAGGTTCCTTAAAAAACTAAAAATAGAATTACCATATGATCCAGCAATCCCACTACTGGGCATATACCCAGAAAAAAACATAATTCAAAAAGACACATGCACCATAATGTTCATTGCAGTACTATTTACAATAGCCAGGTCATGGAAGCAACCTAAATGCCCATCAACAGACGAATGGATAAAGAAGTTGAGGTACATATATACAATGGAATATTCCTCAGCCATAAAAAGGAATGAAATTGGGTCATTTGTAGAGATATGGATGGATCTAGAGACTGTCATACAGAGTGAAGTAAGTCAGAAAGAGAAAAACACATATCGTATATTAACGCATATATGTGGAACCCAGAAAAATGGTACAGATGAACTGGTTTGCAGGGCAGAAATTGAGACACAGATGTAGAGAACAAATGTATGGACACCAAGGGGGGAAAGTGGTGGTGGTGGGGGGGGTGGGGTGGTGTCATTAATTGGGCAATTGGGATTGACATGTATACACCAATGTGTATAAAACTGATGACTAATAAAAAAAAGAATTCAAAAAAATAAATAAACATATAGCCACACAAAGATTTGTGTACAAATGTTTACAGTAAAATTATTTATAATAGTAAAAATGGAAACAATTCCAGTGTCCATTAATTGGTGAAAGGATAAACAAAATGTGGGGTATTCATCCAATAGAACATTATTCATGTATATAAGGAACAAGCTATTGATATGTGCTACAATATGAACAGACCTTAAAGCCATTATGCTAAGTAAAAGAAGACAGATTCAATAATCTACATCCGGCAGGATTACATTTGTATCAAAGCTCCATAAAAGGCAAAGCTGATCCATGGTTGTCTGATATTGACTTCAATTGGGCATAAGGAAACACTTTGGGGTAATGGATGTGTTCAAAACCTGGGTTGTGTTGATGGTTGTACAACTCTATAAATTTAGTTAAAATAATTTAAGTGTACTCTTACTATGTATGAATTTATAGGATATAATTTATATAAACCCAAACCTGTAAAAATTTAAAAAGTAAAAGGGAAAAATAATACATGTGCTAGTGTCAGTTCTTTTCAAATTAAAGAATTCTGAATAGCAGAAAAACTTGAGTTCTAGCAATGTTAAAAAAATGTATTTTTGCCTTTTTCTTTCCTTTTGCTTACCTAGTTTAAATTTTATACATGAAAGTCCTCAGATTTTATTGGAACTCATAGCAGCATGTAGGTCTACTAACTGTTTCTGTCCTACATTTATTCTTTACTCCATTCTTTTTGCAGCTTGTCTTGCTGAAGAGTAGTTTATGGCCTTAGAGGAATCAAGTCTCTAAGACAAAATTTCACAAAGTGTGTTCCACCAGATGTTAATGGATGTAATTACCCCTCTCCAAAATCTCAAAATATTTTATGGATCAATAAGTTTGGATAACAGTAGGCTAAAATAAAAAAAGAAATAAACAGTTTTAATTACTGCAGTGCCTCTCGGAGTCCTCAGCATGTTGCTGCAATTTTGTTTTTTTATACAAAATATATATTACATGATCTCCTGCAGTCACTCAGAGACCCAGTGATGCCAACTTCAATGATCAACTTCAAATCCCAAGCGTATGATTGGGGGTCACTATATCTACCTGGAAGATAAGGAAAAAGAGAGTGTGTGCATTTCTGTGGTCAGAGCTCCATCATATGATCACACTAAACTGCAAGGAAAGCTGGAAATATAGGCCAACACTGGGCACATGAAAAAGGAAAAGAAGTAATGGATATGATAGACATCTAGCCAATGTCGTTTTTTAAAATGAGAGTAAATCACTTCATTCTTTGGTTTGTACAGCTCACAGATTTCCCAGTGACAGATGGAATATGACTACAGATAGATATACCCTACATCTCTTTTATAGAACAGTATTATGTACCCGACACTCCTTCAAATTTTCATATACTACTCTTCATCATCTGAGCCCTTTGTCATCTACTATGTTTTTTAAAAAAAGCTTTGCCTGAAACTGCCATAACCCATTGGGGGGAGGAGCAAAAATGCTTTTTTAAAAGCATTTAAAGAAAAAATTTCTCTGAATGCACAATGTATTCATATTGTCTACATTTTCCTCAGTTCACTCCTTTAACAATAGCACTAATGTTTGTGGAATGCTTTTGATTTTTACTAGTGGTTACCAGTGGGGAAAGGGAAGGGTGGAGGGGAAGTATAGGGGTAGGAGAATAAGATGTACAAACTATTAAGTATAAAATAAGCTACAGGGATATATTGTACAACACAAGGAATATAGCCAATATTTTAAAATAACTATAAAAGCAGTATAATCTTTAAAATTGTGAATCACTATATTGTATACCTGTAACATATAATATTGTACATCAACTATACTTCAATTTAAACAATGGAAAAAAGAAAATTATTGGTAATAAGTAACCACACTTATTTCACACCTCTTCCCTTTACAGAAAAAAAATTTACATGCAAAGTTCCATTTAATCCTTATACTTGTCCTGGAAGATATACATTAATATACTCATATTATAAAGAAACAGTGGATGGAGATGTAAAGTGTACCTTTTAATTGACAGTGAAAAGTTTTGTAACACAGTTTGCGGGAATACCTCACAAGAGTACAAGTTCAAATCAGACAAGATTGAGGGATATTTTATCTCAGTCAGTCAGGGGCAATTTTAAGAACCTGCCTTTAGGAAATAAAATCTACATTAAAAGGAAGGACTTACTCCTGTATTCATTACATAATACCCTTAAATTCATTGAGTACAGTTTTTAGATCCCTGTATTAAGTACCAAGATTACAAAGAGGCTTAAAGATCAACTTTTTATTTCCTGCAAAAAGCATCAAATCTATCTGAAGTGCCAGAACTTGCATAGGTAACACTAAACAGTACTTGAGAACACCTGTGTTAATGCCAAATGAGTGCAATAATGAGTACTACAAGTATAGATCTGAAGTGAGTCCTTAGGGCTGTAGTAATCAGGAAAATCTCCCAGAGGCTGCTAAACTGAGTAGAGTTGAGGGAGTCTTTAGGTGACTAAGAAGGAGAAAAGGAAAGGGAATCAAGGCATGAGGAATTGCAAGGACCTAAGCAGAGAAGTAGGAAGCAGTATGGGGTATCCAAAGAGCATTGCATAGACCTGCTCTACAGAGCAAGATTTCTTATTGGGAAACGAAGGTCCCTAAACACTAAAAAGAAAAGGTTAAGATTTTTCTATAGGCACTGGGAGCCAATTATTTCAGAGCAATTATCCATATCTGAACTTATTCTATTTATTTGAATCCTTTCACTAGAAAACAAGGGAGTATTATGAGCAATTATATGTCAACCAACTAGATAACTTAGATGAAATGGATAAATTCCTAGAGGAAATGGATAAATTCCTAGAAGATCTGAATAGACATATAACAAGAAATTGAATTAATTTAAAAACTTCCTACAGGGGCTTCCCTGGTGGCGCAGTGGTTGAGAGTCCGCCTGCTGATGCAGGGGACATGGATTCGTGCCCCAGTCTGGGAAGATCCCACATGCCGCAGAGCGGCTGGGCCTGTGAGCCATGGCCGCTGAGCCTGCATGTCCAGAGCCTGTGCTCCACAACAGGAGAGGCCACAACAGTGAGAGGCCCGCGTACCGCAAAAAAAAAAAAAAAAAAAAATCTAGTTCTATACACTGTAATAGACAATCCAAAATTTAAGAATACAGTTTCATTTATGATAGCATCAAAAAATACCAAATACTTGGGAATAAGTCTAACAAAATAAGTAAAAGACTCTTACAATGAAAACTACAAAACACTGATGAAAGCAATTTTAAAAGATCTAAATAAATGTAATGAAATCTCATGTTCATGAATTAGAAGACTTTATATTCTAAATATGGTAATACTCCACAAATAAATCATATTGAAAACAAACAATCTCTATTAAGACCCTCAAATTCTGCTTTTTTGCAGAAATTGATTAACTGATCTTAAAGTTTATCTGGAAATGCAAGGGTCCCAGAATAGCCAAGACAATCTTGAAAAACAAAAAAAGTTGGATGATTCAAACATCCCAATTTTAACACTTACTAGAAAGCTATAGTAATCAAGATAGTGTCGTATAAGGATAAATACATAGATTATCAGAATAGAGTTGAGAGTTCAAAAATAAACTTTTACATTTATAATCAATTGAGTTTTGACAAAGACACAGTCAATTCAATGGGGAAAGGAAAATCTTTTCAACAAATGATGCTGGTATAACTGTATATCAAAATGCAAAATCAAAATGCCTCAAACTAAATACAAAAAATTAACTCAAATGGATCTTTACCTAACTATAAAAGCTAAAACTATTCATAGAAGAAAACATAAATGTAAATATTTGTTATCTTAGCTTAGACGACGGTTTATTAGATGTAATACCAAACTCATAAGCAACAAAAGAAAAATAGATAAATTGGACTTCAGCAAAATTAAAAACTTTTGTATTGCAAAGGCCACCAGCAAGACAGTATTTGAAAATCACATATATTATAATAGACATATGTCCAGAATACATAATGAACTCTTACAATAATGAGTATATAAAGAGCTCAACAATAAAATAAAAATAAGCCAGTTTTCAAAATTAGCCAAGGATTCGAATAAACACTTCTTCAAAGAATATATACAAATAGCTCGTGAGCAAAAGAGAAGATGCTCAGTATCTTTAGTCATCACGGAAATACAATTCAAGCCACAGTGAGATAATCCTCTAATATAGACCAGGTTTAACTTCAGTAGCTGCTTAGCTCCCCCTTTTCATGACCTTTTCCTCCCTCCTAATCCAAGCCTTCATTCAGTCTACAAAGTATACTAACAGAAGGTCAACAGAATTTTACAATTACAGAGGGCACCATTTACATTGTATTCTATTGTAATGATGGCCCCCTGGATTTGTGCAATATGTCAGTATTGCCTCAATATGTATGTATTGGAACAATTAATTGGAGAAAACCTTAATGGTAGTAACATCAGCAAGATAGCAGAATAGGAAGCCCTGGACCTCCTCTCACCCACAAACACTGCAATTCAGCAACAATTCACAGACAAATTCCATTTGTGAAAAATCCAGAAACTAACTGAAAGGCTTTTGCACACCAGGAGAATATGAAACTCATCAAAGCCAGTAGGGAGATTTGGAAAAACCTATCACCAGAGTCCCTGCCCCAGACACAGAACCATATGATCAGCAAAATACTTCCTAGCCCCCATCTTCACTTAGGGGACAGAAGGGGTAGGTACACACATCCAGTGCCCCAACTTTTCTGAGGGGTGCCTCAGAGGACTGGCTTCTGTCTTGCCAATCTTGGAGCTTTGATAAACCCAGCACAGTCTAGCCACAGTGTTCCCCCAGAGAGGGAAATGCTCAGGCTGTTAGATACCATAGATCCTCACCCTTCTTAGCACAGAATAAGCAAATGAAAAATCCAAATTTTCAGCTTACCGCTAGGGAGGGAAAAAGTTGATTCATGTATCTAGAACTCCAAATTCTCCAGAGGTGCTCAAAGAAGTTTTGCCATTCTTGAAGCTTTGATGGGTCCAGCACAGTCTAGCCACCTAGGGAAGAAAAGAAACAGTGGCTTTGGTTTGTAGACACCAGATTCTTCCCTTCATGCTAGCACAGAGTATGTGTATGAAAATTCCCAGCTCTTAGCTTTCCCCAGAGAGAGAAAGGGTTGATCCATGCATATAGCACACCAATTTCTCTGGGTCTTCCCAAAGAACTGGTCTATGACTTGCCAGTCTTGGAGCTTCGATAGGTATGGCACAGTTAGCCATCTGGGGAAGAACATGAATGGCGGTTTGGACTACATGCCACAGCTCCTTTCCACCTCAACTCAGCACAGAACGAATGGAAAAAAACACAGCTGCCTGCTTATCCCTAGGAAAGGAAAATTTGGTAGAGACCCCTAGAATCTTCAGTCAGGCTGATTGGTAGGGGGTCTTCACCCATTAAAGGCCAGTTTATGAAGACTGGGAGAGGCACCTGCTTTGTCTAATGCATAGAGAGTTTTTGTAGGTGACTGAGCTTAAGTTGTTATCAGCTTAAGTAGACTATTAATAAGATATTTTATGTAAGCTTCAAGGTCACCACAAAAGAAAAATAAAAGGAGAAAGGAATCAAAGCATATCAATACACAACATCAACAAAACACAAAGGAAGAAACATAAAAAAGAAAATACATACAAAAGAAACACAAAACCTTCAGAAAACAACTAACAAAATTCAATAGTAAATCCTTCCCTAATGATAATTATTTTAAAAGTAAATGGTTTTATTTCTCCAGTCAAAAGACATAGAGTGACTAAATGGATTTAAAAAAGAAAGAAAGAAAGAAAAGGACTCAACTATATGTTGTCTACAAGAAACTCACTTTAGATTTAATGGCACACATAGGCTGAATGAAGAGATGGAAAAAGATATTTCCTGCAAATGGCAACCAAAAGAGAGCAGATGTGGCTTTACTTATACCAGACAAAATAGACTTATTTCAAAAACTTTAATAGACGAAGTATATTTTATAGTGATGAAGAGTACAATTCATCAAGAAGATATAACAATTATAAATACATATGATTCCAACATCAGAGCACCTACATATAGATCAAACACTGGTAAAACTGAAGGGAAAAGTAGATAGTGATATAAAATTGTAGGAGACTTCAATATCTGACTTTCAATAATGGAGAGAATATCCAGACAAAAGATCAATAAGGAAACAAAGGACTTGAATATCACTATAGACCAAATAGACCTAACAGCCATACACTGACGATTCGGCCAAATAAGAGCAGAATACACATACTTCTCAAGTACACATGGGTCTTCATCAAAGATCAATCACATTTGAAGTCACAAAACAAGTCTTAACAAATTTAAAAGTATTTAAATCATATCAAGTATATTTTCCAACCACAATGTAATAAAATTAGAAATCAGCAGCAAAAGCAAAACTAAAAAATTCACAAATATGTGGGAATTAACTGCACACTCTGGAACAACAATGGGGTCAAAGAAGAAGTCAAAAGGAAAATTAAAAAATACTTCAAGACAAAAGAAAATGAAATGAAATGTAAACAAAACTTATGGGATGCAGCAAAATGAGTATTAAGAGGGAAACTCATAGCAATAGCACCCACATTAAAAAGAAATATCTCAAATAAACAATGTAACTTTACACTTCAAAGAGCTATAAAACAAAGAACATATTAAACCCAAAGTTAGCAACAAAAAATAAATAAATATACATAACAGAGCAGAGCTGCATAGCACAAGGAGATCAGCTCGATGCTTTGTGATGACCTAGAGGGGTGGGATAGGGAGGGTGGGAGGGAGGCTCAAGAGTGAGGGGATATGGGGTTATATGTATCCCTATAGCTGATTCACTTTGTTGTACAGCAGAAACTAACACAACATTGTAAAGCAATTATACACCAATAATGATGTAGGAAAAAAAAGAGAAGAAATAAATCATATAGAAATTAGAAAAAATAGGAAAAACATAAAAAAACAAGTTTTTTTAAAAAAGATAAACAAAATTAACGAATGTTTCTTTTAAAAAGAAAAAAATAATTCAAATATAGAAAATCAGAAATTAAAGAAGAGGCATTAGAACTGATGCCACAAGATAAAAAAGGATCATAAGAGACTGCTATGAACAATGATATGCCAATACTACCAAAACTAGATGATAAACAAATTAAAAGTCCAAAAATATTTATAACAGGTATGGAGATTGAATTATTAATCAAAAACCTCCCAAGAAATAAAACCCAAGATGAGATGGTTTCAATAGTGAATTCTACCAAACATTTAAAGAAGAAATAACACTAATCTTTCTCAAACACTTCCAAAATATTGAAGAGAAGGGAGTACTTCCAAATTCATTTCATGAGGTTAGCATTACCCTGATATCAAAGCCAAACAAAGACACCAGGAGAAAAGAAAACTACACACCAATATCCTTGATGAATATAGATGCAAAAACCCTCTACAAAATACAGCAAACAGAATCCAGGAGCACATTCAAAGGATCATACACCATAACCAAGTGGGATTTATCCCTGTGATGCAAGGATGGTTCAATATTTGAAAATCAATTAATGTGACACCACATTAACAGAATAAAGAATAAAAGTCATATGATTATCCTAATAGATGCAGAAAAGCATTTTACAAAACTCAATACCTTTTCATGATAAAACTTCTCAACAAACTAGAAATAGAAGGAAATTACTTCAAAACAATATAGGTCATATTTGGAAAACTAATTTCTTCTATTGTATTCAATGGTCAAAACTGAAAACTTTTCCTCTAAGATCAGGAACAAGGCAAGGATGTCCACTCTAGTCACTTTTATTCAGCAGAGTACTAAAAGTCCTATCCAGAGCACTTAGGCAATAAAAAGCAATGAATGGCATACAAATAATCAAGAAAGAAGTAAAACTGTCCCTGTTTGCAGACTACATCATCTTGTATACAGAAAAATTCTGAAGACTCAAAAAAAAATACTGTTAGAACTAATAAACAAATGCAGTAAATTTGTAGGACGCAAAATCAACATATAAAACATCAGTTGCATTTCCACACACTAACAATGAAATACCCAAAAGGAAATTAGAAAAGCAATATCACTTACAAAGGCATCAAAAATAATAAAATGAACAGGAATAAACAAAGAGGAGAAAGACTTACATACTAAAAACTACAAAACACTGACTAAAGAAATTAAGGAAGACACAAACAAATGTAAAAACATTCTATGTTCTAGATCAGAAGACTTAATAATATTAAAATGTCCATATTACCCAAATCAATCTACAGATTCAATGTAAAATCCCAATGGCAATATTTAGAGAAATAGAAAAAAACAATTCTACAACACATATGGAGACACAAAAGACCATGAATAGTCATATTAATACTGAGAAAAACAAAGTTAGAGGCATTACACATCCTGATTTCAAATATATTACTAAACTACAGTAATCAAAACAGTATGGGGGGCTTCCCTGGTGGCACAGTGGTTGAGAGTCCACCTGCCGATGCAGGGGACACGGGTTCGTTCCCCGGTCCAGGAAGATCCCACACGCTGTGGAGTGGCTGGGCCCATGAGCAATGGCCGCTGAGCCTACGTGTCCGAAGCCTGTGCTCCACAACGGGGGAGGCCACAACAGTGAGAGGCCCGCGTACCGCAAAAAACAAACAAAAAAAAAACCAGTATGGTAGAGACAACCTACAGAATGGGAGAAAATATTTGCCAATAGTGTGACTGACAAGAGATTAATCTCCAGTCTCCAAAATACAAACAGCTCTTACAGCTCAATATCAAAAAAAAAAAAACCCAATGAAAAAATGGGCAGAAGATCTAAATAGGCATTTCTCCAAAGAAGACATATATAGTCAATAGGCACATGAAAAGATGCTCCATGTCACTA
Organism: Mesoplodon mirus; assembly: GCF_964341445.2. Lineage (NCBI taxonomy): Eukaryota > Metazoa > Chordata > Mammalia > Artiodactyla > Ziphiidae > Mesoplodon > Mesoplodon mirus. The sequence continues at coordinate 99,173,667 of NC_138979.1, read as the reverse complement.
ATTATTAGAAAAATGCAAATCAAAACTATAATGAGGTATCACTTCACGCTGCTCAGAATGGCCATCATCAGTAAGTCTGTAAATAGTAAATGCTGGAGAGGATGTGGAGAAAAAGGACTCTCCTACACAGTTGGTGGGAATGTAAATTGGTACAGTCACTATGGAGAACAGGATGGAGGTTCCTTAAAATACTGAAAATAGAGCTAGCATATTATCCTTCAATCCCACTCCTGGACACATATCTGAAGAAAAGTATAATTCAAATAGATACATGCACACCAATGTTCAATGCAGCACTATTTACAATAGCCAAGACATGGAAGCAACCTAAATGTCTGTTGACAGATGAGTGGTACATACAGACAATGGAATATTATTCAGCCATAAAAAAGAATGAAATAATGCCATTTGCAGCAACATGGAGGGACTTAGAGATTATCATACTAAGTGAAATAAGTCAGACAAAGACAGATATCATATGACATTACTTATATGTGGAATCTAAAAAAAAATGATACAAATGAACTTATTAACAAAACAGAAATAAACCCACAGACATAGAAAACAAACTTACGGTTACCAAAGGGGAGAGGTGGGGGAGGGATAACTTAGGAGGTGGGATTAACGTATACAGATTACTATATATAAAATAGATAATCAACAAGGAGCTATTGTACAGCACAGGAAACTATACTCAATATTTTGTAATAACCTATATAGGAAAGAATCTGAAAAATAATATATTTATGTATATATATTTGTATGTGTGTATGTGTGTGTGTGTGTGTGTATATATATATATATATATATATATATATATATATCTGAGTCACTTTACTATACACCTAAAACTACACAACACTGTAAATCAACTATACTTCAATTAAAATTTTTTTTTAAATTAAATAAATAAAATAACTTGGACAGGACAAAAAAAATCTACCTTGGATTAAACTTTAAACTGCTTAATGCTTGTATGAGATTTGAGAAGGATCCCAGGAGTCTTCCTTGAATCATTTAATAAGAAAATTAAGAATTACAAACTAGGAGACATGAGAAATACTTCAATTAAAAAAAAAAAAACAGACTTCCGGGTAAGATGGCAGAAGAGTAAGACGCGGAGATCACCTTCCTCCCCACGGATACACCAGAAATACAGCTACACGTGGAACAACTCCTACAGAACACCTACTGAACGCTGGCAGAAGACCCCAGACCTCCCAAAAGGCTCGCCCCGCACTCCGTGCCCCTCCCTCCCGCCCGGCCTGAGTGAGCCAGAGTCCCCGAAGCGGCTGCTCCTTTAACCCTATCCTGTCTAAGTGAAGAACAAAAGCCCTCCAGCGACCTACACGCAGAGGCGGGGCCAAATCCAAAGCTGAGACCCAGGAGCTGTGAGAACAAAGAAGAGAAAGGGAAACCTCTCCCAGCAGCCTCAGAAGCAGCGGATTAAAGCTCCACAATCAACTTGATGTACCCTGCATCTGTGGAATACATGAATAGACAACAAATCATCCTAAATTGAGGGGCCAGGAGTCAGTGCTGTGCCTCTGAGGTGGGAGAGCCAAATTCAGGACACAGGTCCACAAGAGACCTCCCAGCTCCATATAATATCAAACAGCGAAAATCTTCCAGAGATCTCCATCTCAACACCAGCACCCAGCTTCACTCAATGACCAGCAAGCTACAGTGCTGGACACCCTATGCCAAACAACTAGCAAGACAGGAACACAACGCCACCCATTAGCAGAGAGGTGGCCTAAAATCATAAAAAGTCCGCAGACACCCCAAAACACACCACCAGAGGTGGACCTGCCCACCAAAAAGACAAGATCCAGCCTCATGCACCAGAACACAGGCACTAGTCCCCTCCACCAGGAAGCCTACACAACCCACTAAACCAACCTTAGCCACTGGGGACAGACACCAAAAACAATGGGAACTACGAACCTGCAGCCTGCAAAAAGGAGACCCCAAACACAGTAACATAAGCAAAATGAGAAGACAGAAAAACACACAGCAGGAGAAGGAGCAAGATAAAAACCCACCAGACCTAACAAATGAAGAGGTAATAGGCAGTCTACCTGAAAAAGAATTCAGAATAATGATAGTAAAGATGATACAAGATTCTATTTCCAAGATCCAAAATCTTGGAAACAGAATAGACTAAATGCAAGAAACAGTTAACAAGGACCTAAAGAACTAAAGATGAATCAAGCATCGATTAAAAACACAATAAATGAAATAAAAAATACTCTAGATGGGATCAATAGCAGAATAACTGAGGCAGGAGAACGGATAAGTGAGGTGGAAGATAAAATAGTGGAAATAACTGCTGCAGAGCAAAATAAGGAAAAAAGAATGAAAAGAACAGAGGACAGTCTCAGAGACCTCTGGGACAACATTAAATGCACCAACATTCGAATTATAGGGGTTCCAGAAGAAGAAGAGAAAAAGAAAGGGACTGAGAAAATATTTGAAGAGATTATAGTTGAAAACTCCCCTAATATGGGAAAGGAAATAGTTAATCAAGTCCAGGAGGCACAGAGAGTCCCATACAGAATAAATCCAAGGAGAAATACACCAAGACACATATTAATCAAACTGTCAAAAATTAAACACAAAGAAATCATATTAAAAGCAGCAAGGCAAAAACAACAAATAACACACAAGGGAATCCCCATCAGGATAACAGCTGATCTCTCAGCAGAAACTCTACAAGCCAGAAGGGAGTGGCAGGACATAATTAAAGTGATGAAGGAGAAAAACCTGCAACCAAGATTACTCTACCCAGCAAGGATCTCATTCAGATTTGATGGAGAAATTAAAACGTTTACAGACCAGCAAAAGCTGAGAGAGTTTAGCACCACCAAACCAGCTTTACAACAAATGCTAAAGGAACTTCTCTAGGCAAGAAACACAACAGAAGGAAAAGACCTACAATAACGAACACAAAACAATTAAGAAAATGGGAATAGGAACATACATATCGATAATTACCTTAAATGTAAATGGACTAAATGCTCCCACCAAAAGACACAGAGTGGCTGAATGGATACAAAAACAAGACCCATATATATGCTGTCTACAAGAGACCCACTTCAGACCTAGAGACACATACAGACTGAAAGTAAGGGGATGGAAAAAGATATTCCATGCAAATGGAAACCAAAAGAAAGCTGGAGTAGCAATTCTCATATCAGAAAAAATAGACTTTCAAATAAAGACTACTAGAAGAGACAAAGAAGGACACTACATAATGATCAAGGGATCCATCCAAGAAGAAGATATAACAATTGTAAATATTTATGCACCCAACATAGGAGCACCTCAATACATAAGGCAAATACTAACAGCCATAAAAGGGGAAATCGACAGTAACACAATCATAGTAGGGGACTTTAACACCCCACTTTCACCAATGGACAGATCATCCAAAATGAAAATAAATAAGGAAACACAAGCTTTAAATGATACATTAAACAAGATGGACTTAATTGATATTTATAGGACATTCCATCCAAAAACAACAGAATACACATTTTTCTCAAGTGCTCATGGAACATTCTCCAGGATAGATCATATCTTGGGTCACAAATCAAGCCTTGGTAAATTTAAGAAAATTGAAATTGTATCAAGTGTCTTTTCCGACCACAATGCTATGAGACTAGACATCAATTACAGGAAAAGACCTGTAAAAAATACAAACACATGGAGGCTAAACACTACACTACTCAATAACGAAGTGATCACTGAAGAAATCAAAGAGGAAATAAAAAACTACCTAGAAACAAATGACAAAAGAGACATGACGACCCAAAACCTATGGGATGCAGCAAAAGCAGTTCTAAGAGGGAAGTTTATAGCAATACAATCCCACCTTAAGAAACAGGAAACATCTCGAATAAACAACCTAACCTTGCACCTAAAGCAATTAGAGAAAGAAGAACAAAAACATCCCAAAGTTAGCAGAAGGAAAGAAATCATAAAAATCAGATCAGAAATAAATAAAAAAGAAATGAAGGAAACGATAGCAAAGATCAATAAAACTAAAAGCTGGTTCTTTGAGAAGATAAACAAAATTGACAACCCATTAGCCAGGCTCATCAAGAAAAAAAGGGAGAAGACTCAAATCAATAGAATTAGAAATGAAAAAGGAGGAGTAACAACTGACACTGCAGAAATACAAAAGATCATGAGAGATTACTGTAAGCAACTCTATGCCAATAAAATGGACAACCTGGAAGAAATGGACAAATCCTTAGAAATGCACAACCTGCCAAGACTGAATCAGGAAGAAATAGAAAATATGAACAGACCAATCACAAGCACTGAAATTGAAACTGTGATAAAAAATCTTCCAACAAACAAAAGCCTAGGACCAGATGGCTTCACAGGCGAATTCTATCAAACATTTAGAGAAGAGCTAACACCTATCCTTCTGTCTCTTCCAAAATATAGCAGAGGGAGGAACACTCCCAAACTCATTCTACGAGGCCACCATCACCTCTTACCAAAACAAGACAAGGATGTCACAAAGAAAGAAAACTACAGGCCAATATCACTGATGAACATAGATGCAAAAGTCCTCAACAAAATACTAGCAAACAGAATCCAACAGCACATTAAAAGGATCATACACCATGATCAAGTGGGGTTTATTCCAGGAATGCAAGGATTCTTCAATATACGCAAATCAATTAACGTGCTACACCATATTAACAAATTGAAGGAGAAAAACCATATGATAATCTCAATAGATGCAGAGAAAGCTTTCGACAAAATTCAACACCCATTTATGATAAAAACCCTGCAGAAAGTAGGCACAGAGGGAACTTTCCTCAACATAATAAAGCCCATATATGACACACCCAGAGCCAGCATCGTCCTCAATGATGAAAAACTGAAACCATTTCCACTAAGATCAGGAACAAGACAAGGTTGCCCACACTCACCACGCTTACTCAACATAGTTTTGGAAGTTTTAGCCACAGCAATCAGAGAAGAAAAGGAAATAAAAGGAATCCAAATCGGAAAAGAAGAAGTAAAGCTGTCACTGTTTGCAGATGACATGATACTATACATAGAGAGTCCTAAAGATGCTACCAGAAAACTACTGGAGCTAATCAATGAATTTGGTAAAGTAGCAGGATACAAAATTAATTCACAGAAATCTCTGGCGTTCCTATATACTAATGATGAAAAATCTGAAAGTGGAATGAAGGAAATACTCCCATTTACCACTGCAACAAAAAGAATAAAATATCTAGGAATAAACCTACCTAAGGAGACAAAAGACCTGTATGCAGAAAATTATAAGACACTGATGAAAGAAATTAAAGATGATACAAATAGATGGAGAGATGTACCATGTTCTTGGATTGAAAGAATCAACATTGTGAAAATGACTCTACTACCCAAAGCAATCTACAGAATCAATACAATCCCTATCAAACTACCACTGGCATTTTTCACAGAACTAGAACAAAAAATTTCACAATTTGTATGGAAACACAAAAGACCCCGAATAGCCAAAGCAATCTTGAGAACGAAAAATGGAGCTGGAGGAATCAGGCTCCCTGACTTCAGACTATACTACAAAGCTACAGTAATCAAGACAGTATGGTACTGGCAGAAAAACAGAAAGATAGATCAATGGAACAGGATAGAAAGCCCAGAGTTAAACCCACGGACATATGGTCACCTTATCTTTGATAAAGGAGGCAGGAATGTACAGTGGAGAAAGGACAGTCTCTTCAATAAGTGGTGCTGGGAAAACTGGACAGGGACATGTAATAGTATGAGATTAGATCACTCCCTAACACCATATACAAAAATAAGCTCAAATTGGATTAAAGACCTACATGTAAGGCCAGACACTATCAAACTCTTAGAGGAAAACATAGGCAGAACACTCTATGACATAAATCACAGCAAGAATCTTTTGGACCCACCTCCTAGAGAAATGGAAATAAAGACAAAAGTAAACACATGGGACCTAATGAAACTTCAAAGCTTTTGCACAGCAAAGGAAACCATAAACAAGACCAAAAGACAACCCTCAGAATGGGAGAAAATATTTGCAAATGAAGCAACTGACAAAGGATTAATCTCCAAAATTTATAAGCAGCTCATGCAGCTCAATAACAAAAAAACAAACAACCCAATCCAAAAATGGGCAGAAGACCTAAATAGACATTTCTCCACAGAAGATATACAGACTGCCAACAAACACATGAAAGGATTCTCAACATCTTTACTCATTAGAGAAATGCAAATCAAAACTACAATGAGATATCATCTCACACCAGTCAGAATGGCCATCATCAAAAAATCTAGAAACAATAAATGCTGGAGAGGGTGTGGAAAAAAGGGAACACTCTTGCACTGCTGGTGGGAATGTGAATTGGTACAGCCACTATGGAGAACAGTATGGAGGTTCCTTAAAAAACTACAAATAGAACTACCATATGACCCAGCAATCCCACTACTGGGCATATACCCTGAGAAAACCATAATTCAAAAAGAGACATGTACGAAAATGTTTATAGCAGCCCTATTTACAATAGCCCAGAGATGGAAACAACCTAAGTGTCCATCATCGGATGAATGGGTAAAGAAGATGTGGCACATATATACAATGGAATATTACTCAGCCATAAAAAGAAGAGAAATTGAGCTATTTGTAATGAGGTGGATGGACCTAGAGTCTGTCATACAGAGTGAAGTAAGTCAGAAAGAGAAAGATAAATACTGTATGCTGACACATATGTATGGAATTTAAGAAAAAAAATGTCATGAAGAACATAGGGGTAAGACAAGAATAAAGACACAGACCTAATAGAATGGACTTGAGGATATGGGGAGGGGGAAGGGTAATCTGTGACAAAGTGAAAGAGCGGCATGGACATATATACACTATCAAACGTAAGGTAGATAGCTAGTGGGAAGCAGCCGCATAGCATAGGGAGATCAGCTCGGTGCTTTGTGACCGCCTGGAGGGGTGGGATAGGGAGCATGGGAGGGAGATGCAAAAGGGAGGGGATATGGGAACATATGAATATGTATAACTGATTAAATTTGTTATAAAGCAAAATAAAATGTGTAATAAAAAAATTAAAAATAAATAAATAAATAAATAAAATAAAGAAAGAAATAAAGTAACAACTCCAAAAATAAATAAATAAAAAAAATAATAATAAAAAAAGTAAAAATAAACAGTATGGTACTGGAATACAGACATATAGACTAATTGAACAGAATGGAGAATCCAGAAATAAATCCATGTATTTACAGTCACCTGATCTTCAAAAAGGGTGCCAAGAATACATGAAAGGGAAAGGACAGTATCTTTAACAAATTTTGTTAGGAAAACTGGATATCCACATGAAAAATAATGTTTGGAGCCATATCTTACACCATGTACAAAAAATCAACTCAAGCTGAACTAAATGTCCAAAACTGTAAAACTTCTAGAAAAAAACATAAGGGAAAATATCCTTGATATTGGTCTTGGCAACAATTTCATGAATATGTCACCAAAAGCACAGCCAAGATGTGGAAACAACCTGATGTTTATCAACTGATGAATGGATAAAGAAAATGTGGTTATTAGTTCCATATTTCTTTATCGATATACACACACACCATACACACACATACACACACACAATAGAATACTTTTCAGCCTTCAAAAAGAAGGAAGTTCTGTGATACAGCACAACATCAATGAACCTTGAGGACACTATGCTAAGTGAAATAAATCAGTCACAGAAAGGCAAATACTGTATGATTCCACGTATATGAGTATCTAAAACAGTCAAAATCATAGAAGCAGAGTGGAATGGTAGTTGTCAGGGGCTAGGAGGAGGGGTATACAGGTAGTTTCTAGTCAAGAGGCATAAAGTTTCAGTTAAGTAAGATGAATACGGTCTAGAGATCTGCTGTGCAACATTGCCCTTATAGTCAACAAACATATATTATAAGCTAAAAATATTATTTGGAGCGTAGATCTTATATTAAGCATTCTTAGAACAGAAAATAAAATTAGGGGAAAAAAGAAAACCCTAATGAATAGTGGCATCAAACTCTGACCACCTGATATATACCCTGCCTCTAGAGTAGTAGATATGCCAAAAGAAGTTGCTAATTCCATCACTTGGATACTGTTCAACAGAAGCTGAAGAATCTAAAGGTTTCCCTTTGTCTAAGCCACCATTCTTCTATTGATATTTTGACCACAGAACTATTAGAACTTTATTCAGGTAAATGTCCTTCTACATAGGTATCCATGAACCAGCCATATCATAGGGTTACATCTGCAGATGCCTAAGTTCATTAAGTTTGATTCTCAGTGTTTTCACAACCAAAAACTGGCTCTTGCCTTACAAGCCACCAAATATACTAATTTCGTTATTACTGCAGTTTGTGAATAAAATATCAGTTGGAGAAAAATTTGATCTAAGTACCCTGCAATATTAATGTAGTAGCCATAATGATGTCTGTCAGATCCATCAGCAGGGCTTGCTTAGGGATTATATTTATCCCTCTTGGACTCAATAACACATGGGGGAATTTTGTTGGGAGATATTGGTCCATTTCTTTAATTAGATTCCTAGTGATATGTAGCATAACTTCCCTGAACATAGAACTATAAAACTTTACATCCCACTTTTTCCCCCATCCGTAAGTTCTAGATTTTTTTCTTTCTTTTAACATCTTTGTTTTAATTAGGAATCCTATAATTCCTTAAGGTTTACACAAGGCAATTATAATAACTTTTAATTATATACAAATGAATTGAGATGTAGAGGAATTGTACTACACATTCTTAAGACTTTCAGTTGCTAAGAGTTGAGGCTCAGGATTCTGGGAAGCTGGAAGTCCCTAGAAATAGAAGTAGTTGGAATACTATTAACGTGTTATTTCTATGATACCTGGATGGTTTTAAATCCACCAGACACATGTGTGTTAATATAATCCATTAATGAATCTTTGCTAGAACTTGTGCTTTGTTATTTGGAAGGCTAGCCCTTAAAGAATTTTCCCAACACTCTACATCAAGCATAAATGAATTGTATTTTAGCATAGCAGATTTTTTTTTAAATTTTAAGGTGATTTATGCTACTGGACTGCTGGTAAACTTTTGAGCCTCAGAGATTAACAGATTTCAAAATGGGACTTCTACTCCTTTCATTCTGTTGACCTAGAGTGACTTATTCAGTCTCTTAGACATCTGTGACCTCAACTTCAGAACAGGTTGGGGTATACATACCTCTCAGGAGCATTCTGAGGTTTAGATAAGATAGTGTGTGTAGAAGCACCTAGCACAGTGACTTACACATGAAGAGCGATAATAGAAGTACATTAAATAAACTGTAGTTTCACACATTCACCCAACAATTTGTTGAACATTTGTTGAATATCCATAATAGGTCATGAGATATTTAATAAATATAAATTGATTTTGGATTAAGGGATATATTTGATAGTTCCTGAATGATTTTTTAAAGACTAAGAATAGTATGTTCATAGAAGTATCTTACTGTAGCATATATAGAGCAAATGAAGAGTAGAGGAATCACTAAAATATTTCAGATTCCAAACCCATTCTTAATGCTAGGAGTCTGAACTTTCCATATAAGTTTCCTGCATTACAGAATGATAATGTACTGTGGTTAAGAGCATGGGCTCTGAAACCATACTTCATGGAATCAAGCCTCTGCTCTGTCCCTTCCTATCTCTTTGACCTTGGGCAATTTACTGTACTTCAGAGTTCTTACTTGTTGGTTAGGAACATAGCAAAGCTATCTCATAGAGTTGCTTTAGGGATTAAATACATCAATTCATGAGAGGCCTGGCACATTGTAATAATTAACTGTTTTTGTTTTTATTGCATAAACTTATTTAACCTCCTCTTTACTTAGTTAGGCAGACACAGACTAAGACATTAAGAAGCAGGATTTCAACTTCCTAAAAGATATTTTAGTTTAGCTCATAAATTTTTGCTTTTAATCTTTTTTGGCAAAGGCTTTAAACAAACATTATGCTTACCATGGGAGGCATGATTTTTTTTTTTGCCTCTTTTTGAAAGTGATTATAATTCTCTATGTCTTCTTTTCTTTTTTTTTTTGTAATTCACAAAGATTTCCAGACCTCCTGAGAAAATTTCTCACATTTTAAATCAGAAACAGGGGGAGAAAAGCACAAATCTTGAACAGGTTGAGAGACAACTACAAAAGAACAGATTCTCTGACAATGGGAACAAAATTCCATAATAGACGACCAGAGTGTCTTCTTTCATTTTTTGACCTTTAATTGAAAGATTAAAGATAAGTAGTTCCTGTGATAAGGCAAAAGGCTGATTCACTTGCCCTGTAGCTTAAAGTAAAAAAGCTTCCTGTAAGCCTTACTATATATTATGAATCACTCTCTTGTCACTCTAAGAAGTTCATAGCTAAGTAAAATGCTAGAAATGGATTGATGGTGCTGTGACAGGCACCAGGGCTAGAGAAAGAGGTGAAAGGCCTCCAGATAATACATTTGGGCCTCCCTCAAGGCATTTTTTGTAAAGCTGATGTTTCTGACCTAAGGCTTTCCTGCCTCACTGTATCAGAAAAGACTATTCTTTAAAAATTCCCACTATCTTAAAACATACAAATCTGTAGAGTAAGGTTATGAAAAGCCAATTTCTTTTTTTGCCACTTCAATTTAAACATTCCCTGTGCCTTTGGAATTATCTCAAGGGTGTATCCAAAGATAAGTCCTAAAATACTAGTAGCCTTTATTTAGGAAGTCATTGAAAATCCCATAATAATCAGACCCTGGGCAAGAAGCTGCTGAAAAAAGGAAAAAGTTGGATTCAGGCCAATATCTGACACATCATTTTAACAATCCATACAATCACTTATCATTTTTTATTTTTTATTTTTTGCGGTACACGGGCCTCTCACTGTTGCGGCCTCTCCCGTTGTGGAGCACAGGCTCCGGACTCGAAGGCTCAGCGGCCATGGCTCACCGGCCCAGTCGCTCCGCGGCATGTGGGATCTTCCCAGACCGGGGCACGAACCTGTGTCCCCTGCATTGGCAGGCGGATTCTCAACCACTGCGCCACCAGGGAAGCCCCACTTATCATTTTTACATCACTTTTCCTCTAACTCAATTAAGCTAATGTGTCTTTTTGCATTTACTTACTATAATTCAGCCATAATGATTAATCCTTTATAGATTTTAAAGCTTTCAACTAGGCCCATCTAAATATGGAGTGGTTGGCAGCCATCTCCTCATGCAAATTAAAGGATCATTTTTTTCCTCCCCCAAATTTCTATTCACTATACTGGATTCATATAATATGCAAAGCATTATTATAAACACTATATCACACACAGTGAGACAGACATCAACGAGTGAAGCTAGTTGAATGAAGAAAAAGATTTATTCATATTCAATAGAATTTGAATTTTTATTATAATAAAAGGTAGCTTAAAGTTAATGTCATACACAAGTGTCAAAAATTCAATGGGTTCTGTGTTAGGGACAGTTCAATAATGGTGGGGAGATCTAGAAAGCTTACTGGCTTCTTGGATCTTGGAAACTAGGAGTGAAAGGCAAGGGGCAGAGGGAGGGAGAGAGACAGAGACAGAGGAAACATCTTAGGTCTAGGGAACTCGAGGTGACATTGTACAGAGGGCAGAAAGTGAAATGTGGTTTGTGGCCCTATATGGCTTGAAGGTAGGATATAAGAACTGAAGAAGTAATCAATAAAGTTAGAAGAAAAGGGTTGAGTGAGGGCTGATGAGTGTCTTAGTGAACATTAAATGAATTATTTAGCCATTTATTAAGCCATAGAAGAAAGGACACTTGTAATGAAAATTGTTTGATTTTGCTATCATATAGACTTAGAGTCACATAACAGATCTGATGCCCACTAATTGTATGATGCTAAGCAAGTTACTTAATCTGTCTGAGCCTCAGTTCTCTCATTTGTAGAATGAGAATCACATCTAATTTTCAGGGCTGTCTAAAGTTTACAGGCAATATATATGAAATATGTATCATTATGATTGGCAATATTTAGACATGTAACAAAGTGATTAATAATAATAAGCATTCACTGGAGTTTACTATTTTATAGAAATATATTATGTTATTTTTTAATTATTATTATTTGTAGAACTAGTGTGTTCATCAGAATTTAAGCTTCCTGAGGGCAGGGACTTATTTATGTTATTTATTACTATATCCCTAGTGATTAAAACATTGCCTGGATTATAACATTTGATCAATCAATATTCATTAGATGAATGAATGAAAAATAATCATATTCAGTTTGTTATAAATATTCATCCCTGTCAAAATAAAACTTTAAGAGTATTGATCTGGAAGTTCTACATAGGGAGAATTAGAATGAGAAGAGATAGGGGCCTCCTTTGTGGGGATGCCATCACATTAACCTAGATGAGAAGTAATCCATAATTGTAGTGAGAATGGATGGAACAAAAGGGAGCTATTCAAAAGACAACATGGTAGATGAAAGAAATACCAGATTTCAGCAATTGATGGGCTGAAAAAGGATAGGTTGTTTCAATGCAAATTAAGGAGTTGACGATGCTTAAAGTTTTGAGCCTTAGCACTTAGAAGGAAATTGATCTTAATTCACCAAAATGAGGATGTCAGGACAAAGAGAAAGTGAACAAGTCAACTCCAGATATTATATATGTCTATATAGACTTATTGAGTGTTTTCCATGTCAGAAACTATGCCAAGGGCTTCACATACATGATCACATTATATCTTTCTCAATGCTCATATGAGGTGGATATAATAATTACTCTCTCTTTACATAAACCAGGAGACTGAGGCATACAGTGATTGGATAACATGACTAGGGTCAAGCAGATAGGCTGTGTCCAAAGTAGGAATTTGAACACAGACTTTCTTGACTCCAGAGATTCTAACCATGAGGCTCCACTGCATAGTTTGAGTATGAGATGCTATTGGGCTTTATGGGAGGGGAAGGAATATTTGTCCAATAATTGAAGGGAAGGGCTTGTCTTATCACTATTATAATAGTCCTATGATGCATCATGGATGATTTTTTACTTTTAAGAAATCTCTTTCATATTATTTCTGGAAGTAGTTACACAATAGAACCCTGTGCCAGACAATTCCAAATTTATTTGTTCAATCACAAATACTTATTTAATTCTAAGCAGAGGTTGCCATAAATAGGATTCAGTTTACTCTTAGGGTGGGTGTGGTAAGGACCACAGTGGAGAAATGGACAGCAATGGGTGAAATTCTAGGTGACACTGACCTTTCTGTAGACTTAATCTGACAACATTCATCTGACGTTTTAACATAAACTTTGCAAGCTCTTATTTTCCACATGAATTTCCTCAGAAACTATTAGCAATACATTTATTTAAATACTCCCTGGTGAATTTCCCATTTCAAACTCTAAGTAAGGAAAGCAGTTTTTAGGTTGTACTTAGTTGATTCATGGGATGAACTTTAACCAGTGTTCTTGAGAATCTCCCCTCTGTCTCCTATTTATTTAAACAAAGAACACATTGTCATTCTAGTGAAGTTTGTAAATTTAGCAACATTTCTGATTCATCAGGACCATTCTCTTTGCTTACCTTTTAGCTATCATGTTATATTTTAACAAATGCTTAATTGCAAATCAAATACGTTTTTAGGAAATGATATTTTAAGCATCTAATTGAATCATGCTGTCAAGGCTAGCATGTCACATACAAATTGAAGGAAAGCCTGATGCTCAAACAATAGTTTATACTTGAGTTTACTAGACAGGAAGTAGCTCTGTGTCTCATAATCTACAGTGATACTAAAGCAGTCTTCAGTTAACTAGAAGGCCTTGTAGACAAAAAATATATATATTTTACATTAGTCCTTTAATGGGTAGACAATATTAAGTGTAAAACAGACTATTAGGCCAAGTGTTTGTGACTATATCTTATGTCAGAGGCTCAACTAGGAAGCACTCATGATTAGATATTATTAAAGCTTGAATATGGGGCCAGAATTTGCCTGTATATATATGGAATTTTGTACTTCTCTATTTGATTGCTCATGATTTTTTGAGTTCATAGGAGGGAAAGCAAAAGCTGCCTTCTTCAACTCTATATCCTTCACAATCCTCAGCACATGTCCCTGCTCTTGACACATCTTCTGTGAATATTAAATTGAATAGAAGTTGAGATTCTGAAATAACTTAAATCAGATATCAAAGTAACTCAAAGGGTGCAAACTTTCAGTTATGAAATATAAATAAGTCCTAGAGATCTATTGTATAGTTTAGTGCCTATAGTTAATAATACTTTATGGTATATGTAAAATTTTGCTAAGAGGGGAGATCTTAAGTGTTCTTATCACAATAATAATAATAATAAACAAATAAGACAGAAAGAAACCTTTGGTGGTGACAGATATGTTTATGGCATAAATTGTGTTAACAGTTTCATGGATGTATACTTACCTCCAAAATCATTGTCATATACATTAAATATATTTTTGTATGTCACTCATACCTCAATAAAATGGTATTAAAAATATGTCCTATATTTTGGGCTCACATGAGGTATCTTGCCACTTAAAATCCTTAGCTCTGGTACAAATCAATATTGGGGTAACTCAGTGGGCATACAGTGGTCCCATTTTCCCTAAGTCAGGAGGACCTGGAATTTGCCAGCTCAGAAACAGATGTCAGCATGCAGCATGCTTATAGAGCTAGAAGCACACTTGTAGTGAGGAACTCTGGTGAGGGAAGTCAAGATTCATTTCTCATGGGTTACGTTTCCCATTGTCTTTCCCACCAGATATTCACAAGATCTTCCATCCCAGACGTGTGTTGGAACTTTGAAATGTGGCACTATAGACCCTGAACTGGAGTCTACTAAACAACTTTCTTTTCTAGGACCTTCTAATTTCTTTAATAATTACAGCAATCATTTCTTTGAGTAGAGTCAAGAAAAGGGGGTACATAGGAAAGCCCTTTACAGCAATGTATGTCTTGACTCCAGGAAATAACAGGTCCTCATATGTATTTGAGACTCTTTCTTGACTGCCACACCAAAGAGCTTCCTCCTGACCCCTTGCTGAGCTCACTTCTGCCCTTGGTGTAGAAAGCATATTACACAGCCTGAGTATGGAGTAAATGTGCAATGGAGACGTGTGGGTATTCACAGACTACACTGTTATCATTCCAACAGCTTCATATTATTAAAGAGAGATGCTCTTTTCCTTAGGATTAATTTGGTTTATATTACAAAGGACGCAGTGGACAAGTGAGAATCTTTTAAGCTTTTTCTAGCCTCATAAAAGCTTGGGTTGTCCTGGAAAATGGAAATGAAGACAAGAAGGCTTTCTAGGTCTCATCTTTGAAAAGCATTTTTTGCTATCAAAGGCAGAGCTACTAAGCAGAACTGACATTCCAAATCAGTCGTGGCAATAATATCTCATGAAATAAAATAAGGTAAAAAATCTCTACTTGGACTCTACTAATTTGGAATGTATTATAATATGGAGCCAGACTGGACATAAGTCTACTTTTAGAAGGAGTTTACTACCAAAAACATGCACTAAAACAAAATGTTATCATAGTTCCCATCAATTTAGGTTCTTTTTCAAGGTTCTTAAGCAAGAACATTTGCAAACAATTAATAAAATATAAGTAAATAAAGAATAACAAGTTCATTTATTCATTAAAATGTCAGGATGTTCCCTGATAAGAGCTTGATATTTTCATTTTTGCTAATATTCATATAGGTATCAATTATTTTAAAGACAGGATTACAGAGAAGAGATTTGTATCAGTGACTTGGAGAGAATGTATTGGTGTCAATCTATATTAAGAATGGATGACTTTTATTGAATGTTTAATATGAGCCATCACTGTACTTGCATTATGAAATTTAATTATCACAATAGACATAGCAGGTGAGCACACCCTTGTTATGTTTTACAGACTAACATACCATAGCTTAAACAGTTAAAAGCAACTTGCCCAAGGGCACAGACAGGGCTTAGAGACAGGTCTGTCTGATACTGACTCATGTACTTTTTAACTCTTCTGAAATATCATTTCTGTATTTAAGATTATGAAAAAAATTTCCATATATAATCTCTTCTCACAGCAGCATTAAGACATTAATAAACTCATACACAAAGAAATACTATATGATGTATAAACTCATATACAGCCTATCGGTCAGACTTTTAAAAACCATGTTTTGTTAATTCTCAGGGACTTGTTTATGTGGGTGTGTGGTAGGGTACAAAACACTAAAGTTGGGAAGGACATCAGTGGAATAAATGAGGGGTAACAAGGTGAAAATGGGCAATTCAGGAATGAAGGGTCACCTTAGAGTTGTTAAAATAAAAAGCAAAAATTCAAGTCCACAAACATTAGCCTCCAAAGATCCTATTACCATTTGGGGCCATTCCTTACTTTATGTACTGAAATCATTGGTGAATATATTCCTAAAGAAGTTACATCAAGATCCTAAAAGTTTGCTAATATTTCAAAATCAAATTAGAAAATCTGATTTGGTGAGAATATAAATATATTTATAAAAAATATTTTCTTAAAATAGTATAAATTCAGATATCACTAATTTAGACTATCATTCCCTCACTAATTATAAGCTAAATGAACTTTTATGTTGTTCCTAGGTAGAGGCTGACTCTAAACTTATTTGGCATAGCAAAGCACTATTGAACCACACATTAAAAAAACCCACTTTGACTTTTACAAAATAGACTGTAAGAGCCTCAGAGGACACACTACTGGTCTGCTGTCAATAATTCATGGATTAGAGTCCACCCACAGGCTTTGACCTGATAGATTACAAGATACAAATGATCAAAAAAGTGTGCATTAACATATAAAAAGAAAATTCAGTATTTGTCTAGGATCATCTTTACACTTCTCTTTTTTAAAATTTAAGACCTTATTCACAGTTAAGGGAAAAGTTGACTCTTTCTTCCTCATGATCTTCTCACACCCCTTTAAAAAATGAAAACTAAAGAGAGAGCAGGGGAGGGAGAGAGAAAGAGGGAGAGGAGAGAAGAAAGAGGGAGATGGGAGAACTGATGGAAATAATAGCTGGGATTTATTTGTCACTGGCCAAAAAAGGATAGAGGGATTAGTGTATGAAAAGTTATGCCCATCCTAAGGAGAAAATTTAGGACTGGATGGGATTTAATTCTTAATTCTTCATGTTAGTCATTTGTCAAGCTAAACTATATGAGGAATAAATATACACTACCTGGAAACCTAAACCTGGACCATCATAGGAAGATGAGAGTCAGCAACGTAGGAAGGGACATTAAGATACTGTATATATTAAGAGAAGTCATCCAGTGCCACTGTTTCATCGAATATGTATTTGTGACTAGATGCCTAACCAGGTGGGAAACACTGAATAAAGATAGAAGAAGCAAATATAAATCAGGGCCTCTTCCTTAGAGGAATTCAGGTCTAGTTAAAGAGATAAGATATATACAGATATAACTCAGTTAAGTGGCTACATGCCATCAACTAAATTGTGTCTACTCAAAAATCATATGTTAAAGCCCTAACCTCCAATGGGACTATATTTGCAGATAGGGCTTTTAGGAGGTATATAAGGTTAAATGAGGTCACAAGGGTGAGATCGTAATCTGATAGGATTGGTGGCTTATAAGAAGATAAAGAGAGAAAGCTCTCTCCATGCACACACACCAAGGAAAGGTCATGTGAGTACACAGCAAGAAAGAGGCCTTATGCAAGCCAGGAAGAGAGCTCTAAGTAGGAATCAAAGCAGTCAGCTCCTTGTTCTTGGACTTTCTAGCTTCTAGAACTATAAGCAACAAATTTCTGTTGTTTAAGCCACTCAGACTATGGTATTTTGTAATGGCAGTTCAAGCTGACTGATACATTATATAAAGAAGGAAATTATTTTTGACCAAAATAAATGTCATAGATAATTCAGAGGGTAAACCATTGCTGGGGCAATCAGGGCGACTTTTATGGAAGAGGTAGGTCTTGGCCATTCCTGCTTTAAAGAGCAAAACAAAGAGTTGGATAAATACAAATCGGACCTAAGAATGGAGAGGTGGGCTGAGCATGTGTAGAGGGATGGAGGAGGATGGAGTCACAGGACTAGACTTGATCCAGACCATGGCATTTTCAATACCAGGCTAAGGAATCTGGATGGAGCAATGAAACAAACTAAAAGTTTAGGAAGTATATGGGGTGGTTGTATTTGTATTTGAAGGATTGGAGAAGGGGTAGTTGTAAAGCAAAGAAACCAGTTTGAATGTTTTGTTTTAATTTAATCAGGAGATGAGAGGTTTATCCCTGATGATGACAGCTAATCAAAGGTTTTATAATTTCATGAATTAGAAAAGAGTAAATTTTCATAGCACTAAGTTCTGAGGGGATCAAAGATAATTCCCAGCTCAAGGGAAGTTGTGAAAACAGCAAAGATCAAGGCACAGCCTGAGGAGTTCTGAAGAAAAGCACAGGGCCACATACAAAGTTGCATTTGAAATTTATTATTGAATGGTGATTTTTATTTTCTCAACTGTTACTTTAGTTAACTCTTACAAACATTAATGATTCACAAATTTCTTCTCTAATTAATTAAATCATTAATGTTTAATTAATCATTAAACATTAATGATTCACAAATCTCTTCTCTAATTTACCTATATCTTTAGCTGCTTCAAGGGTTTTTTCCAGTGCCTTACTGCATGATGAGTACTTACTGTATTAGACTGAGTTCTCCAGAGACAAGGAATCAATAGGAAGATAGACAGATAGATAGACAGACAGACAGAGAGATAATAAAGAATTGGCTCATGCAGTTATGGAGGCTGAGAAGTCCCAAGATCTGTAATCTGTAGGCCTGATCATGGGAAAGCCAATAGTGTAAATTCTAGTCTGAGCCTGAAAGCAGGAGAAGACCAATGTCCCACTATCAAGACCATCAGGAAAAGATAGTGAATTCTCTTTTGCTCAGCACTTTGTCCTGTTCAGGCCTTCAGTGGATTGGATGAGACCTGCCTACACTGGGGAAGACTATCTGCTTTAGTTAGTCTACTGATTCAAAGGTTAATATCGTCCAGAAACACCCTCACAGACACACCCAGAATAATCTCTAACCAAATATCTGGGCACCCTGTGGACCAGTCAAACTGACACATAAAATTAATCATCACAAGTACCTCAAAGTAAAACATTCCAAACTGAAATCACCTTTTCCATTCCTATCTCCACAGATAGAGCCACTGCCAACCCAGCAGCCCAAGCTTCTTCTGCTTTCTCTCTCCACCCTAATTTCAAGGGGTTAGGAAAGTTAAATTATCCCAGAAATATGCCCTTTCCCTTCTGTATAACACTCCACTGCCTTTATTTGGATCTCCATCTTTAATGGCATGAACTATTGCAAAAACTAACCTCCTGGTCTTCTTGCTTCTAATCTCACCCACTTTACAACTTTCTCCACTACCATAAAGATTTATTTTTTCTAAAATGTAATTCTGATCACGATATTTCTCTGTTTAACGTCAGCCTTTGATTCATCATTATTTACAAAATAATTCCAACGTCTTTACTATGACATTATCCAAATTTGGGTTTTGAATACCTTTATAGTCACATATTTTACCATTCCTCCTGGTGTATCATTTTATCCTATGGTTGAATCAAAATACTTCTCAATCTATGAATACATATGCTATGAACTGAATTTATCACCCCCAAATTCATATGTTGATGTGTCTAACCCTGAGCACCTGAGAATGTGACTGCACACAGAAATGCGGACTTTAAAAAGGTAATTAAAATTAAATCATAAAGGTAGGCCTTAACCCAGTATGATGTGTCTTTATGAGAAAAGGAAATTAGGACACAGACACATATAGAGGGGAGACCTTGAAAAGATACAGAAGAGAGATAAGATGGCTGACTACAAGCCAAGAAGACTGTTTTCGGAATAAACTAATCCTGCCAACACCCTGATCTGCAGAACTGTGAAAGGATAAATTCCTGTTGCCTAAGCCACCCAGTCTGTTGTACTTTCATGTGGCAGCCATTAGAAAACTAATACAAAGTAACATTCATTTAAGTTTCCAACACGGTATTTATTAAATGTTCTCTTCTCCCAACCTAAGATTCCTTTCCTTGTGTTGTCTCCTTGGTAAAATTCCACTCATCCTTCACTACTCAACTCAGTTTCATCTGAGAAATGCTCTCTTTGTCCTCTACAAGTACTTTATACACCTTATGGCACATGTCACATTATGCTTTAATTATCTTGTTAATATGACTTTAATTGGAAGAATATTTTGGACTTAACAATTTACTCTGGAGGTCTGGAGTTACAGAAATTCCAGGATTAAGCAAGATATTTGCATGGATTTTTACTGTAATAAACAGAATCAAATAACCTCTACTCCTTTGTCTCAGATTGTTTTCCCCTTCATGTCCAGTTGATATTCAAGATGAAAAATTCTGGGTATTCATTTGCTGGTCTATTAATGCTAGATAATAGGGAGAAATAAAAGTACCAAGGTGTTTTTACAAAACTTAAATGATGTAATACTCCTAATTGAAGTGTCACAAGAAGATAGGAGATAAACTCCCAAGATGGGGAAAAGCATTTTATAGTGGTTGGAATCCAATTTGTACTGATACTTCCTTTACCCACTTCAACCCCATATCATAAAATAATTATCCTTAATTGAGGGCAAGTGTTGGCAAATATTACCTGTAGCACCAGATAGTACATATTTTCACTCTGTGAGACATATGTCTCTGTTGCAACTATCGAAACCTTCCATTGTAGCACAAAAGCCACCATAAGAAATATGTAAATAAGTGTCCCAATAAAATTTTATTTAGAAAACTAGATGATGAGCTGGATTTGGTGTGCAAGCCTAGTTTGCTAACCTTTTATTTAGGGAATGGGGGAAAAAGTGAAAGGATATACCTTTTACTTGGCCAAGTTATCCTGTAGAAATATACTAAAAAACAACCTATAGGTATTTGAAATTATCAGTAGAAGAGTTTTATAGAGAATAACAGAAAGATAAGTCTTAAACTTAAGTCTTGGAATATTGATATGATGAAAAGCTAGGAAGAACAAATGGAAGGAAAAAAATAGAAGTTGGCTAGATAAATATGCTGATGAAGCAATCTTCTTAATCACAGATCCCTTTCCCAAGTAATTCTTCTCTACCTCTTAATTCCTATCATCCATGTCTCCAAATCATGGATTGTGTGTTTCAACCCTTTATACAATTTGCTCATAGTTACTTTTTTAGAATACAGGAACACTCTTTCGATTCCAGTAATAGGCTCTGCACTCCCTAAAATGTGTAGTAATGGAAGTAAAAGGCAATGATATGTTCTAACCCACTCTACTTCTTCCGTACTAAGAGTATCCCAAATTTGTTCAGGGTACCAAATGTACCCGGCTAAGAATTCCAAGTTCTAAACTACCTTGCAACTAGGGTATCCATATGAATTTACCTGAGCAATGACATAAATCTGAAAAGGCTGAGTGGGCCTTCTGGAAAAGCTCTGCAAAGATGTCATTTTGTCACCTGCTCACTCATCTCTTCATCTTCTTCCTTCTTGGGGTGAGGATGAGATGCCTAGAGAAGTAGCAGCCATCTTACAAAAATAAGAATGAAAAACATCTGCTAAGAATGACAGAGCAAGAAGCTAAAATGAGTCTGGGTCAGGATGCGCAGCAGCACTTGCCTTGGGCTACCTAACTCTGGATTTCTTGTTACATGAGAAAAAAAACTCTGTCTGTTCAAGTCAGTGGTAATTTGACTCAGCATTTTTTTCTTTCTGTTCACATCCAAATTAATTAGATGAGTAAGAAAATCCATGGTTGTAGCAAACATGAGATCATGGAAGTATTAGTTTTCTATGCCTGCTGTGGCTACCAACTTAGTAGTTCAAAACAATGCAGATGTCACTTTACACTTCTTTAGGTCAGAAATCTGATGCAGGTCTCACTGGGCTAAAATCAAGGTGTTGGCAGTTCTGTACTCCTTGCTGGAAGCCCTTAGGGAGCTTCCTTTCCCTTTCCCAGCTTCTAGAGGCCACACATATTCCTTGGCTCATGTCCGCTTCCTCCATCTTCAAAACCACTCTTTGGTAGTTACATTTCTCTCTGACTCCAGCCTGGAAAGGTTCTCTGCTTTTAAGGACTCACATGATTAGACTGGGCCTGTATAATCCAAGATAATCTCCCCATATCAGGGTTCTTAACTTAATCACACATCTAAAGTTCCTTTTGCCAAGTAAGGTAAATATTCACAGGCTCTGGGGATTAAGATCTAGACATCTTGGGTTAGTTATTATTCTTCCTACCAACAATTATATAAAGAAAACTATATAAGATTAAATGACCTTGTTTCTTGGTATAACTCAATTTTTTTGTAAAGAGTCATGCAAATAGTAGAAGAATAATGAAAAATAACTATTTCTATCAGACATACAAAGTATTGCACCATTTAAAAAAAATTCTATACTAAAGTAATACTATTATATCAGCAATAATCTACCTTTCCAGGATGGATAATGAGCCTGAACATCCCTTAAATTGGGAAAGCTAAAAACTGAATTAGGCAGAAATAATGAAAAATTTCTATTATTCACACATGGGTTGTTGCAATTTTTCAGCAGGACAGATTATAGAGGTAGAAAATCTTATAGAATAAATGGCTGCTTCTCAGGGAAAGAAGTAGTTGTAGAAATCAGGAAGCAAAAATCTATACAAAAACTTATGTAATAATAAACATTTTAAAATATTTTACAATTTATAATGTGATTTTTTCACATTATTCATTCCACTTAATCCTACATTCTTCCTAGAATTAATGCACATTAAAAAGGAATATTTGATTACTCTATTCTACTTTATCTTCTATATATAGTAAACCACCAAATAATTTGATAATTTTTCAGGGAATCCTTCTGGTTTCCATGTCCTTGCCAAACCCACTGTCAAGTCATGTCCAAGTAAGACATAATTTAGTTTTTAGATTGCCTTGTTTATTTGATCTTAAACTCTTACCTCTATAATACCTCCTACATGCTGTTTCTAGAACAACACTAGAAACATACAATTTTACAATATATTTGATTTGTAATGGATACACTCATTTAAGGGAAGCTTGAGAAGTAGCCATCAACCCATTAGTTTCTGCCACTTCCAGGGGCAGATAATGTTCTTTTGCAAAGCTCTCCATACTATATATATATAGCATTGGTAAGCTTTCTGATTATTTGGAAAACTTCCCTTCCTATTTTTATTTAACTCCCCATTTTTGCCTTTTAAAGCAACATGCACTAAATAAACTCTTTCTCCAGAATAATATATTTTCAAATATTTGAAGATAGTTATCATATTTCTTCTTAATCATATATTGCCTCAGTTAAACTTCCCGTTTATCCAACTCTTCCTCATTGCAACTGAAAACTCAAGATTTTTCTGCTCTCCTCTGGATACATCACAATTCATCAATGATCCACTAAAAGTTTTTTTGGTTGAGTTAAATTGAGTACTCCTAAGACCACCACACTGCAGCATATGGAGAGCAGGTAAATCTGGCTGTATTTTTTTATATTGCCTATGATTCATGAATTCTGTGACTTTATATTTTCTTCCATCTTTCATATGACCTATTATCAAACATGATCTATCCCATCCTGATCTTTTACAATTTATATTTTTAAATAAATATTTCATATTACATATGTAATACCTATTCATTGTAGGAGATAAAGATAAGTAAAATGAAAAAAATAAAAATCATAAATTTGGCATTCAAAGAATTATTAATCATTTGAATCTAAATGTGAATATCATATTTGCTTTTTAATAGTAGATAAAGCAACTAGATCAATCTTCCCATCAAGGACAACTAGAACAATCTGATAGATAGATAGAAAGATATAAAGTTATATAAATATCCTTGAGCACTAATAAAATGAAGACATTTTACTGATACTACATATTATTGAAGTCAGAAATCCAAAGAGGTAAAACAACACTTGGAGCAGCTTTTCTGCTGGTAGCATTTGACATGCTGAGAATGTCAGAAGCACTTCTGAAAACATCTTGGGGCGGGGAATAAATCTTTGGAGTTCAGGATTCAAAAAACATGGAAGTCTTGGTAATTCTAATACTTAGGATTGGGACTCTAAAAAGCTGCAACCTAGGAAAGGAGTGACCTGGAAATAGAACTAAATTGGCTCTCATAGAGACCTTGAGAAAAAGCCTCAAATATTCTCAATTCCTGGGAATTGATTAAATCATATCAGATTTCTGGTGTCCCCAGATACTTAGGAGGAGTAAAGATGAGTCCTCCATGTAGGATTATGACACTAATCTCATCCTCAAATCATTTCTAAAAATAAATTTCCAAATATAATGTTAGTTACACAATCAAAATGATCAAGCCTACAGGAGATAAGACTACATGAATGGCCCAACACTTAATATAGATCATAATACAAATACTATATATGAGAAAACTCAGTTTTCAGCAACTTGCTGTTGTCTCACACCATAAGTAACAGAACCAGGACTCAAACGGAGGCAACATGACTGCAGAGTCTGTGTTTTAACCACTACAACACACTGCCTCTTAATTAAAATGTGTAGGTGAGAAACAAAGGAGAAGTAGGTAAGTGTGTTATCTGGACTGGAGTCAGATTCCTTGGGCTTGGATTCTGGCTCCAGGCCCTTATGCAAGGTACTTCATGTCTCTTTCTGTCTGTAAAATGTGAATGTTGTTAGCACCTACCTCACGTGAACACTGTAAGAATTCATGAAAATTGTGTATACTGTGTTTGGCAAGTAGTAAGCTGCTCAAAAAATAGCTATTATTTTTTATCATTATGTGTCCCAAACAGGGGCCATAGTATTTAAGATTTGTTTTGTAAGAAGGGAGACACCATATCTGATTTATAATATTAAAATAAATAAAAAATGAGGTAGTCAAGGAAAAATATTTCTCCTCCTGCCTTCTACAGAAATAAAAAATTACAAAAGGAGAAAGAAATTATAAATGGAACAAATTTGTCAAGAAAGACTAAAGAATATTGGCCACTCTTACAGTTATCTCACTTATTATTCACTTCAATCCCACAAGAAAAGTGATTTTATTCCCATATTACATTAGGAAAACTAAGTCTTGTTGATTATTCATAATCACAGAGTCAGTAAATGACAAAAACCAGGAGGATATGAAACCATATCTCCCTGACATCATAGCTCTAATTAAAAGAAAAGAGAGACTATATAAACCAAAACTTCCTGGTCTAGGAAGAGGAGAAACTGGATTTGTCTGCAATAATGCAGTGTGAGTTGGCACTCCACTTTTGCTAGGGTGGTTTTGGCAGGGCCTGGCCCGAAGCTGAACGGACACATCTACCTGCCCCAAAGGTATACCTCAAATGGGAGGACTACTACTACTACCTACTACAATAAGAAGATTACATAGTATCTGAAGTTTCATAATATAATATCCAAAATATCTAGGGTACAATAAAAAATCACTCATCTTTGAAAGAACAAGGAAAATCACACCCTGAATAAAAGTATATACCAGATGTCAACACTAAGATAAATCATATGTTGAAATTATCTGAAAAGGATTTTAAAGCAACCACCATAAAAAGGCTTGAAGAAATTGTGAATCTTCTTAAAACAAATAAAAACATAGAAAATATCAACAAATAAATAGAAGTTATGAAAAGGGACCAACTGGAAATTATAGAACCGAAATATACAAAACTGAAATAAAAAACCTGCTTGATGGGCTCAATAGTAGAGTGGAGATGACAGAGGATAGAATCAGTCAAATTAACACATCAATAGAATTTACCCAATCTGAACAAAAATGGAAAATAGACTGAAAAATAAAACAACAACAACAACAAACCCAGAGCCTCGGGAACCTGTAGGACTATAACAAAAGAATTAGCACTGGTATAATTAGAACCCTGTAAGAAGGGAAGAGTGAGAGTGGAACTGAAAAGTTGATCAAGGAAATAGTGGTTGAAAACTTCCCAAATGTGGTGAAACATATAAATCTATAGATTCAAGAAGCTGAGCAACCCAAAGTAGGATAAACCTCGACACCAAATGCCGTCAAGGATGTGGAGAAACTGGATCACTCATATATTGATGATGGAAATGTCAACTGATACTGTGGAAAATAGTTTGGCAGTTTCTTAAAAAATTAAACACGAGCTTACCATATGACTCTGTAATGGCATTGCTGGGCATTTATCCCTGAGAACTAGAAACGTGTTTACACAGGAACTTGTACATGAATGTTCAAAGCAGCTTTATTCATGTTAGGCCCAAACTGGAAATAAGCCATTTGTCTTTCAATGGGTAACTGGTTAAACAAAACATGATAAATCCATACCATGGAGTATAAGAAAGAAGAAGGAATAAACTTTGATACAACTTGAATATTGTATGATGGATGAATCTCAAGGTCATTATGCTGGGAGGAAAAAAATAGTCTCAAAGGTGTCATGCCATTTACATAACATTCTTGAAATGACAAAATTATAGAAATCAAAACCAGATTAGTGGTTGCCAGAGCTGAGGGCAGGCAAGGGGTTGTAGTCAGCGGGGAGGCAACTGTGGCTGTAAAAGGGTAGCATAAGGTATGCTTGTAACAGAACTCTTCTGTATCTTGAATGTGAATGTGGTCACACGTTATGATAAAATATCACAGAACAAAACACACAGACACACACACACACATATACAAAGGAGCACATGTAAAACTGTTGAAATCTGACTAAGATTGATGGGTTGTATCAATATGAATTTCCTGGCTATGATATTGTACTATAGTTACACAAGATTTAACTGTGGGGGCAAACTGTGTGAAGGGCATATAGAATTTTACTGTATTTTTTCTTACAACTGTTTGTGCATCTATAATTACACAAAATAAAGTTGTAAAATGCATAAAAATATTGTAAATTAATAAACTTTATTTGTAGATGACATGATCGAGTATGTAAGAAAAATTATCCAGAAGAATTTAAACTGTTGGAATTAATTAATTTAGCAAAGTTGCAGGATATGTCAACATTCAAAAAATAATAATTCTCTGTACCAGCAGCTAACAATTATAAGAGGAAATTTTAAAAAATGTTTCATCTACACTAGTTTGTCTAGGAGTAAATATAATACAATATGTGCAAGAATTATACACCAGAAACTATGAATCATTGCTCAAAAAGAATTTAATAGCCCAATTTTAAAGGATTAGAAAATCCCTTATGATTAGTATCAAAATTCTCCTTCAAATTTATCTTCAAATCCTCTGCAAACACAGCATATTTGGGGGGAAAATTGAAAAGCTGATTCTAAAACTTATACCTAAGTGGAAAGAACCTAGAATAGCCAAGACATCTTGATGATGAATAACAAAGTTGGAGGAACTACATTATTAGATTTCAAGACTTATTCTAAAACTAGAGTAATTAAGAGAGCCTAGTTTGGCATATACATAGAAAAATAGACCAGTGTAACAGAATAGACAATCTAGTAACGGACCTGCAAATGTATAGTCATCAATGGTTTGAGCTCTAATTCACTGGAGGAAAGGATGTCTTTTCAATAAATTATACTGGGACAATTGCCTACTTATTAGTTTAAAAAAAAAAAAGAAGAACATAGACTCCTACCTTACATGCTCATAGGATATGTACAAGTTGATTCAAGATGGATCATAGGCCTACATGTGACTGGTAAACAATAAAGCTTCTAGAAGGCAATAGGACAATATTTTCACATCTTTGGTGTAGGCAAAATATTTCTTAAACAATACCCAAAACCACTAATTAAAAAGAATATAAATAATCCTTTGATTTTATGAAAATTAAAGATGTTTATCAATCAAAAGACACCATTAACTAAGTGAAAAGACAATTCACAGACAGGGAGAAGATACTGCAGTTCACATATCCAACAAAAGATATGACTGGAGTATATAAATCGCTCCTGCAAATAATTTTTTTAAAAAAACACCCAATGAAAAAGGGAAAGTCTTGAACAGGGACTTCATAAGAGGGAATCAAGTGGTAAGAATAGGAACATGTGCACAACATTTTTACCTACAAAGGGAATGCAAGTTAAAACCACAGTGTGATACCACTACATATTTCCCCTGAAGACTCAGATTCCAACGAGTCACAATACTAATGTCAGAAAAAATGTGGAGTAACTGAAACTCTCAACAATCATTGTTAGGAGTGTAAATATTTACCAGCACTTTGAAAAATACTTTGGCAATATCTGCTAAAGTTATACCACTCCTAGTCATATTCACAAGAAAAATGAGTGCATAAGTTCCCCCAAAAGTGTATACAAGAATATTTCAGAATAGCCCTAAACTGGAAACAACCTTAATTTCTATCAACAGTAGATTAAATTAATAAATTGAGGAATATTCATATAATGGCATACTATAAAGCAATAAAAAGACACTATAGATACATAGAACAATATAGATGAATCTCATAGTTATTATGTTGAGTGAAAGGAGTTGGGCTTTAAACATACAAATGACTCCACTTATATTAATTTTAGAACAAGAAACACTAACTGATGGTGACATAAGAATACTGAATACCCCTGAGAGATGAGAGAACCTTCCAGGGTTCTAGAGATGAGAGAACCTTCCAGGGTTCTAGAAATGTTCTATATGTTTAAATGAGTGGTAATTACAAAGGTGTAAATATGTGAAGATATTTATTAAGTTGTACACTTAATGCCTTTTATACAATCAATCTATAGTATCTAAGTTACACCTCCATAAAACAAGTTTTAAAAAACCATAAAGGTTCTTAATGATACTATCTCCCTCCAAGGAGGGTTAAGTTTTTTTTGACAGGCAGAAAGACTTTTGGCAGAGCACTGTGATCGTATTGGGGCATGGTGCCAGGCTTCCTCAGGACTGCTCTTCTTCAGATTTTCCCTTACTCTCAAGCTATGAATCTTATTTCTTTGGTCCCTTACTCTTAGGATGTGGCCTTTCTGGAGACTCACTTGAAAGCCCAAGGTGTTTATGAAGTCTTCTCCACCTTTAAAATGCTTGAATTCCAACCTCTGTCTCCACAGCACAACACAGATGCTAAAATCTCTGCTCAGTTTTTCAACATTCTAGATGTCATATTTTACTGAATTCTAAGGTGACTTACCCTATATACACATAGTTTAAATACTGGCCAAAGACTCATGGGAGTATATAGGCAGATTTTTGAGTGTCTTCACTGGACTCTCCTTCTGTCCAGAATTTAGCCTGTAAAGTACCAACAGACCTGAACTCTGTCTTCTCAGTCAGTTAATTCTACCAATTTCCTCTCCCTAGCAGCACAGTTTGGAAAATCCCCTTAGAAGATAAAGCTGGGATAAAAATGGAACTCTCCTACTGTGCTTTTTTTCCTCTAAAGGATCATAGACTCTGAAGCACTGCCTGCATTGGTTGCTCTCCATTGTCTTTCAATAGTTTGTTTGTTTTTTTAATTTCTAAAGTTATTTTTTCCAGTTTTTGTATTCTCACCTACACTTCCTGTTCCCTCAGTTGGAAAGTTAATCTGATACAAGTTATTCTGTCATAGTGAGAGCTTGAAGTCTATTTGTTTTCTTCACACATGGAATATAAAAACTTAGGAGTGAGGAAACACGTCACATACTTTTACAATTCTTAAATTACCTAATTCTTTTTTCAGGTCACAGTTTCTCCTCAGAAAGTTTTATGATTGCTTCATTTGAACTTGAATAAGAGGCAGGAAAACTGCAGATAGCAGTTGTGAGCAAATTACTGTGTGATAGTGAGAGAACCTCAGTTAAATTTAATATTGGGTAGAGAAGGACTAATCCTGTATCTCTTTCAGGTAGTTGGGTCTGTGGGAATGACCCTCCAGTGAATTACGATTCTCTGATGCCTCTCTGTACATTTTTCATGAGGCAGTGCATAACAGCAATCACAATTCCGTTTGACATTGCATTTGTGATTCATAAATAGAAATATCTACTTTCTTGAAATGTTTCAGAAAAATTATATAACAGATGAGGAAACTGAGAATCAGAAAGGATTAGAAAGAGTAGAGAATGGAAGCCAACTGTCATTGAATCTCCCCTAAGAATCATTGTGCAGATTTCTTACACATAGAACCTATTTTAATTCTCACAGCAATCCTAGGAGTAAATGGTTGGTAATTTTCAAAGAGATTAATTCTTTTTTCCTAGTTTCTCAGGTAATAATGAAAGGGTGCTGGAACTTGAATGCGTCCTCTGACATATTCCAGTGCAGGTTCAGATACAATAGTAATTAGTGCACACTGACTCTAGAATAAAGCATGCGAAAACCTCCTACATACCAAATTTGAGGGTCTTAGAAACAGAATGTACAAAAATAACAAAGGCTGCTGATTGATAACAAATTTAAGAAGCTCTTTGTTATGCAAAACCATTAATAAACGATGGAATACCAATGTGTGGTTTGGAACAACTCTCTCCTTTTCTAAATGTATAAACATTATTCAAATGCTACACCCAAGTACTACATGTAGAGCTTGAAGATTACTTGGAAAATGATACCATAAAACTAGAAAATATAAAGCTGACACCACATGATTTCCAATATTTTTTCTTGTGTTTTATGCTATTTAAAGGTAAATTGTTCCCATTGGACCTAGATCAGCACTGTGAACTGAAGAAGACACTTTAATTGAAACAACAGAAATTTTTAAGTATATAAAAAATTATAGGCAGTCTAAAAATGTGTTTACAGTTGATCAAAGAATTTATCACATCATATTCCTTATAATTTGGCCTTTCAATAAAACCATAACCAACTTGGAAGTGAGAAAATTTTTTACAGTGCATAAAAATCATTTTGCTAATTTCAAGTAATGAAATCAGTAAAGGTTGTATTCTTTAATTAGGAAGTAGCATAAGGACTTTTGAAAATCAGACAACTGCTCCAACTGTACAACTAGAGTTTGATTAGGTGTGCATGTAAGGGAGCCTGGGGAGAGCCAGAGAGAGGAATAAAAAAGGTTGTCACATTCTGGCCTTCAAGGCTGATCTGTTCCTCTGTGTGCTTCATAAATATTGTGATAGGAGAACCACCTTCTCTGGGGAAACCTGGACACAATCTAGTCTGTAATTTCACCAGGTTAAGCAAGGAATCTTGACTTTTAGTAGAGAAAGCTTGACCTTGCAGCCATTTTTTCTTCTAAGGTGTAAGATTTTTCTGCTAAGGTTATAACACTCCAAATCTTAAGCTGTTGCCACTGAACTCCTTCCTGGAACACACTGTACTTGCAAAGGTCTAAGGTGATCCAGCTATTCCAAATGAATTCCAAGTAATCCTAATTTAGCAAACAAAACCTAATATTTATACAGGACCTTGTTCAGAAAAATCCAAATCCTTTAACATATTACCTGTATCAAAACACATTATTACAAAAAAAAAAGTTTTCTCAGAAAGCAAATATAAAAACACTCCATTCTTGCAAACACATTATTTACGTAAATTCTAAACTACCACATTTTTTATAATTTCTCTTTTAAATGTGAAGCCATTCGTGAACTATAAAAGAATAACTGGTAATATGATTCTCATACCATCTTTACTATTTTCAGATAACTTTTTTCTATTCCACTTTATATTTTCACCTCACATTTC
Source organism: Mesoplodon mirus (assembly GCF_964341445.2). Lineage (NCBI taxonomy): Eukaryota > Metazoa > Chordata > Mammalia > Artiodactyla > Ziphiidae > Mesoplodon > Mesoplodon mirus. The sequence goes on along the minus strand of NC_138979.1, from coordinate 99,141,909 downwards.
TTCTACGGAATTTGTAATATTTAAAAATTTCATGAGTTGTAGACATATCTTATGATTAGCCTTTCTCACTGGTACTTGTTTTTTTTTTTGTGTGTGTGTGTGTGTGGTACGTGGGCCTCTCACTGTTGTGGCCTCTCCCGTTGCAGAGCACAGGCTCCGCGACGACACGCAGGCTCAGCAGCCATGGCTCATGGGCTCAGTTGCTCCGCGGCATGTGGGATCTTCCCGGACCGGGGCACGAACCCGCGTCCCCTGCATCGGCAGGCGGACTCTCAACCACTGCGCCACCAGGGAAGCCCCTGGTACTTGTTTTTTTAAAGATTAACTCTTCTTAAAATTTCAATCTTTCTGTCTCTGGAACTTCCAAATTGTCCACAGGATGCTCCTCCAAATCCTTGATATTAAATCATCCACATGTTGGTATCTTAGTATATTTTCTCTTCTCCATAAGGACTTCTTTCCTTTGAAACTCCACACTATCTACTCATTAAGTCTCTGTCCTATTTCTTACTTTTGACTAAACTAATTGAAAGTGTGGTTTATTTCCATTAGTTTCTTATTTTTTCAATTATGACTCACTCCCAGGATGATTTTGTTTTTATTTAGTTCATTTTTGATGACATCATCAATGAACTCTTAATTGCCAAAAATTATTCCATCATTAGTCCTATACTGTTGACCATCCCCTCTTCAGGTAAGAGCTCTGCTCCCTTAGCTTCTGGCACACTATTCTCTCCTAGCTCTTCTCCTCACTTTTATAATCATTGTTCTTGTCAGAATACCCCCATTCTGCTACTCCTTTTAGGGTTTATGTTCTAGAGGGCACTGCCCTTTGAAGTGTCTTTTTATCACAAGTGCTTTTTCAAGCTCTTTTTATAGGCAGACATCTTGCGAAAGCCTATTTTCTGAACCAACTTCTCTCTTGAGCTCCAATTATCTACTGGATATCTGCACCAAGATAGTCCTTAGACATATCCAACACACTGCCACAAGAGGTGTTTGATTACATAGTCTTTATACATCTCCTGTATTTCTCAAAGATTTCATATAATGTACCAATCAGTGCTCTTCATTTCACTAGGATACCATTCCATTTCACCAGTGGTGAAAGTCTTGACAATTGCACACTATCCCATTCCAGAGGTTATCCATGCTACCGATGATGGATGTGTCCTGCCTTGCTAGATATTTAGTTCAAAATCCCATTTCAGAGCTGTCAATTGCAGAGCTTATTTACATACAGTGCTGACACATATTATTTTGACATAAAAAGCCATTACAGCAAATTCAAAACAAACTAGATGGTTTTAAGAATAGTTTTGTTAGATTAGTACCTGCTAGAATTTCTATTTCCAGCCTGCAAAATACGGAGGTATAGGAAGAGGTTTAATATCTGTGTAGAAAATTTAGAAATAGAAGCCTCTGTAGGAACTAAAATAAGAGAAATTGTGTTTGAATCTTAGTTTCACACTTTAAAACTGACTTTTAAAGAAATCAATCTCTCGAGATCTAAATTTCATCATTTGTAAAGTGTTAAAATAATATTAAATTGTTTATATAAGATCTGCTTTCTCTGGCATGTAAGAAATATTCAATCATTCATTCAACAAATATTTATTGAATACCTACTATATGCCAATCATAGTTCTGGGTGTTATTAGCTATTTTGTTTTTGCTGTCATTATTTGTATTGTTTTTGGCTTTATTATCATGCCATATGGATACAGAGAAGGAAAAGGAAAATATCACATCTACTTATTTACCTCCTGACCTACCTTAAACCTTTGGAACTTTGGTAGAGTGTTTCTATAAGAAGTTCTTAAAGTTTATTCCAGTTGATCCATGTTATTCCATGGTTGGGCAGTTTCCTGCTTATACAATTAACTCAAAACTATTAAAATTGGCAAATGCTATGTTTATCTTCAGTTTGCCTTCCTTAAATCTCTAGCAGTAGAGAATAGAGGTATAAATGAGCAAGCCTGGAGCCTGCAGTTTAGTTATGTGGTTTTAAATCCTCTCCTGTATGGACTGTATGTAGAAAAGTTATTTGATCTCTTTCTGATTCAATTTATTTATCTATGAAATGGGAAAGGATACTAGCAACTACTTTCTAAAGTTGTTGAGAGTTGAATGAGTGCTTAGAATAGAGCATGGCCCAAAATCAGCCCTCAACAAATGTTACCAGACATGTGAATACTGTTACTTTAAGTTTACTCACTGGGTCACTATTCTATTGAGTCCCACAAAGATTCTATGATCCCCAGATGTTCCATCAATTTTTTCTTCAGTTATCAAATGGATAAGAGTTCAGACTTCCTTTCTTCACTAGCAATGCCAATGACACACAATTACATGTCTTCACATCTTAGAGAGTGAAGGCTACATGGACAATAACCAGCAAAAACATTTATTCAATATTCTTCATTGTTTTTTACTTTTAATCAGAACAAGATTTCTATGGGGCATAGATTGGAAAAGGACAGAATTTTGGTTATAAATCTACTTTCAGGGGGACGTTTTCTGTAATGAGAGTAAAGGTATAAAAAACAGACACTGAAAACCATCTGATAAAACATCCCAGTTGAGCATTATACATATTTCAACAGTATTAGATCTCACTATCTCTGTCTGGTTTTTATTTTTCCTTACTAACATTATTTCTACTTTACTAGATCAATAAAATATTTTTACACTTGGTTACTTGTTCTATTGCTTTGTCTTTACTTAATCATTCTGTATTTGCTTTTATTGGCCTCAGAACTAATTATCTCTGTGTTTTCCTTAGCATACACTACTGTAGTAATTGCTGAAAGCAACAATTTGATACAGTATCTCAATCTCTTTTTTATTATTACTTGTATAATCTTTTAGTTTCATTATATATCAATCAGCTGTATGATAGCTAACTTTTATTGAACTCAAATCATGTGCCAAGCATTGTACAGTGAACCTTACATGTTATTTATTTTTCACAAATTCCTTTGAGGTCAGTGCTATCTCTACCACTTGGAGATAAGATAACTATTCTGATATAATTACAGACTCCCAGGAAACTGCAAAAAAATGTACATAAAGTCCCATGAAATTATTTTTAGTATATAATATATGGTCGTCAAAAAGAATTTTAAAAAAATAAAAGTACAAAGACCAAAATAATGATTTTCTCAGAAGTAACAGAAAGCAGTAACCACCGTTGATATTTTAGTGCATTGCCTTCTACAATTATCTATGTGTAAGCATTTCTACAAGAATGAAATCCAATCATATGTGGTTAGTATCCATATTATGGCATGAGCATTTTCCTATTATATTAGGTAGCTCTGAAAAATGCCACTGTAATACCTAACCAGTATCACTTCAAAAGAATTTATCATAAATAATCTAATCATTCTATTATTTTTGGGTAATTGATTTGTTCATAATTTTACTATTAACAACTATGCTTCAATAAACAGTTTGAAAAATCATCTATGACAAAGTTTCTACTTCTTTAGGGTAGATTCCTTGATAATGAAATATCTGATAAATAATATGACTATTTTAAGTACTCTTAATTGAAACTGACAAATTTCTTTCCAGAAAACTTTAACCCATTTATTTTTATGCAAGCAGTTTATGAGAATGATTATATCAATTGATCCTTATCAAAAATTGACATTACACTTTTAAAAAAGCTTTGCTAATTTGATAAACAAAAAGCAGTGCTTTAGCTATTGTTACCTGGAAACCACACTATCAGTGGTGGAAATGGCCTTGTTCTGGAGCCAGCAAAATAGTGTATCCAGGTCCAGATAGCCAAGGTGGATCTGGAATTGCAGGACTATATAGAGATACCAGGCTTCCCTTCAGAGACAACATCATATTTCTCTAAATATTCAGATCTTTGAAGGACAACACTAAAGAACATTCAAGGAAAATAAGACACCAAGAAGCCATCCTATGGCATCGGATGGGGTCAGCACACCAGGTAGAATAAAGATAGAAAGCTCATCTTGTGTAACCAAGTCTTTGTAAAGAACAGGTCTCAGCAATGATGGGCACAACTGCATCCTAGGAACAAACACTCCAGGAAAAGGTGACCAAGTCAACCAGCCTTCCAAGAAAATCCATATACTTCCAGCTGCTCCAGGCTCTTGGGTTGGGACCCACCTATAACCAACTCAGCCTATTGACCTATTGTGGAGATTGGCTATGTCATCCACACAGGAATGGCATTTACAACTCAAGCCAGCCCAGTTCCTTAGGCTTGCATGCAGGGATGTTTGGGGGGTTATTTCTGGAGTTGCCTCTGCCCCTTAAACCTCATGTAGAGACACCTTCATTCATTGTGCTAGGGCAAGATGCCATTCTCTTGTCAAATGAACCTCTGGGGCTTCAACTAGGAATTTCCTCAGGGTAGCTTCTCACATAAGGAGGAACAATGTTTCTGTATCAAAATTGGCCTTTGAGTTCAGTATTTGTATATCCAAGCATTCCTCTCATACAAAACTGTGCCTTTCTACCTTCCTTTAACCCATCACCAATTCCCCAGTTACCCCCAGCCCCAGTGAAGTCTGCTGCCACAGTTTTGAGTAATTATTAATCCGCCTTGTAAAACGCTCCAACAATTAGGGAACCATATAGTTTAGTGAGCACTTACTGTGAGTTCTGTCAGAATACATCTATGTTTTAAATTTAACTTTAGGTACCTTGGATATACTTATTGAGTTTATTAACAAATACTTCTTAGTTCATAGAAAATTTATCATTAACTTAGGCAAGGCCTCTCCCTTACTTTTTAACTCTTTAACCCCAAAGCACAATGCTACCAGTCACTTACCAGGTTATATTTCACAAAGATCCTTAACAATGTACATATATAGAACTTCTGCTTCTGCTGTGAGGAATAACTGCCTTGCCCTCATGCCATAAACAATTAGAAATGACACAAAAATATATTAAATAACATTATTTGACTATAATTAATGCAGGGCTGAGATTCCTGAGAGAAAGAAACAAATGAAGTGAGTTCTAAGATCATCCTTGTTTTCTACATGGAGGGCCATTCCAGTCTGTGAAAGAAAGACAGGGAGCTCAAGCAGAAAATGTCAGTCATACAGGGTTGAGAAGACAGAGATTAGAAGTGGGTGGAGAGACTAAGGTAGCTGGAACTTATGGGGTGTGGTGGAGTAGAAGAGAGATGGGAGATCAGCAGCGATAGCTTCAGAAATTGCTGAATTGAACTCCCTGAGTCTGTTCCAGACCATAAATTGTATACATATGGTGAGACTTCAAGAAGCTAGGGAAAGGCAAAGAATTATAAGTTGAACAATTTCTAGAGGTCACAGTACAGTACAAACTGTACACTTAAAATCAGTGATTTGTATTATGAATTATAACTCAATAAAGGTAATTTAGAAAAATAAACAATGTGCATAATCTTATAAAATATAAAATGGTGTTTCAGGTGTATGTTTCTAATGTAACTAAATGAAGTTGTGCTATAAATCTCACATTTTTAATACTTTTTTCATTCAATAATCTTTTCCAAAGATCTATCCGTATCTCTGTTTATTATTTATTGTTTTTAGGTATTTAAATTTATGTGAATAAAATTATAATGATGTTTTTATTATATATTTTAAATCTGATTAGGTTCCTCTTATCTCTCCTAATATTGTGTGTGTCTCCTCTGGTTAAAAAAAGAAATCTCAATTAAGTTTTGTCTTTTAATCTTTGCCAAGAAACAACTTTTGTCTCTTAGCAATCTTCTCTGGAATCTTTTGCTTTATACATGATTGATTTCTCCTCTTACTTTTATATTCTTTCCTCATCATTTATTTTAGGTTTGCACCCATTTTTTACTTTCTTAGGCAAGACATGTAATTAATAAATTTTATCCTTTATTCTTTTTAATAGAAATGTTTTATGTTATAAATTGTGTTCTATAAATGCATACTGTTTCAGTGCATCCTGTAGTTATGATAAGTGGTATTTTCATTATTGTATTTTTAAAGTAAAAATAAAGTTGCTTTTACATTTGTCACTTATCTATAGTAAATAGCTAATCAAACCAAAAATTATCTTTGCACTTTCTATTGATAAATCAGACATATAATGCTCCAATAAATGTTGATATTATAATGGAGTAGTAATTATAATTAAAATTAAAATATAAACAACTCACATGTAAGATTAACATATAAGTGATATTTACCAAAAGCTTTTCTGAAAATATAGTTCCATCTATCTTTAATTTGAATAAAAGGGTAGTCTCTTAAGTAGTCAACAATTCTTAAACTTATAATAAAAGAGAAATAATCTAAACTTATCTTGATGAGCAAGAAAAAAATTCAAGATTTTTTGGGTGTGATTACGACAGTACAAACAGTTGGTTTACTTAAAGGTTGAATTAAATTTGAAGAGAATCTCTTCTACTTTCAGGACATGAAGTTGATGGGAAAATCAAGCTCACAGAGAAAAAAAGGACTTCTTCCACAATATACCCCCACTTTTTAAAATGAAATCTAACCAAGGATGCGGATTATATTTAGGTGTTATAGGTCTTGACTCTGATCTAACTGCATCCAACAGATTTTGATATGTGATGTTCTCATTATCATTCAGTCTGAAGTATTTTATATTTTTTCTGGAGAATTTTTTTACTCGAGTTATTTAGAAGGGAATTATTCAATTTCACCTGCTTCATTCTACTTTTTAAATATGGCTATCAGAACAGTTTATACATGAGTAATTTAAATTATTGATTCACACTACATACGAGCTTTATATTATGTTTTTATTAAAGAGCACTATTCTATATTTTTACTAATTTTTAGACTAGTTTATCAGTTTTAAGAGAGATATGTATTTGGCTTGTATCAAGTTAAAGATTATTGCCTATATTACTAGTTTTCTGAATGTTTTCATCATAAATATTGTTGAAACTTATCAAATTATTTCCCTGAATCTATTAAAATAATCATATTTTTCTCCTGTAGTCTAAAAGAGTGGTTAATTACATACAAAAAAAGTTAATATCTCATTGTTGATTTAGATTGGGTCTTTAATCAACAGTTAACTTGAAAGTTAAAGACAGAGTATGAGAATTTGGAGTAAGAAAAGTAAACTTCAAGATAGTAGGCAGTCAATGAAACCAAGGTTAGTGGTTGTTTCCATTTCACTGAAAAAGAATGAACAGTCAACTAATAAGATTACTAAAAGATCACTAAAAAAGTTGTGCAACACAGAAGGCAAATCTAGAAAGATTGATTTTGCTGAGATTTTGTAGAGTAATCAAAAATAAAATGGTTTGAAGTTATAGCAGAAAGTGACAAAATAAGAACTAAGCTTGATCATGCTCATTTATTTACCTCTAATCTAGAGGTCTGTTTCATGAGAGAGAAGAAAATCTACACCATGACAATTCTATCTTCTTCATCCTAAGTACCATCTACCCATTTCCTCACACACACAACCCAATAGGAAAATTTCCCTTCACGTCTCAGAAAAATAATTTGTACTAAAGAATTAATGGATGCAGATACAATTGTTTGATTATCATCCTAACATGGCATATTAATTATCAGACATTGACTTTAATTTCAAAAAGCTATTACCATAAATATAAAACAGAAAGCTCTGAAGGAAGAAAAAAAAGTTTGTTTTTATATCTTAATATTTTATCAAGTAAAGCCTCATGTGACCTTCAGGCAGAGAAAAAAGTCACAGTTGGTAATTGAAGCCATGTTCCCACTTCTTGTAAATAGTGAACCATTATATTACTGCCCTATAACAACCTAATTCTCATTGATATTTTACTAAGCTCTCTCCAAAACTGAGATGTTAATCAAGACGTGGATGGGAAAATGATGTAAATCTTTATATTCAACACCATGAATATCTGGTTTATTCCTGTGTAATGACTTAAATGATCTTACCCACAGGCTTTAGACCAAAATTAGTGTAATATGCATTTTCAGGTCTAATGCATAGCAACCCAGTCTTTATTTGACATTAATGTTAGTGGTATAAAAAGCATTTAAACCAGTAATGGGATTTATAACCTTAATGAATAAATTCTCTATTCAATTACACTTCCATAGTCATTATGGAGTTCTTACTTTTATATTTATTTTCCCAAGCCTAATGATTAATTTGAATTTTGAAATATTAGATGATGATCCACAAGTAGTTTCCAAATGTATCATAATCTTTTTAAATTCCTGGCAGACTTCCCTGTTTATCCATTTGCAAGACTTTATGCCTCATGCATTTGAAATTACATAACCATATAGGTGAGAAAAAACAAATATTGTACACAAAAGTTTTACTACATCTCTCAATTTTTTAAAGAACTAAATAATTATCTTACAACAAAACAAAATATGAACAGTCATGGCTTTCCTTATTTTTAATTTTTGTTATGGGCAATGGAAATAATTGATTTTTTCAATCATTTTTTACAGTAGAATATAATTATAAAATATAATACATCTAGAAATATGACATTTTGTGATTGACTTCTTCCATACTTACATGCAAATAAAAAGTTCTTTCCTTGATCTACATCTGTACTAGCTTTATAAATTTTAGAGTGATTATGTAATGGATTAAACTGAGTTAGAAATTATGCTATGTTGCTTGTATTACATTAATGAAATTACATGTGCTAAAATTACATAGAAATGAAAATGCCCATTTCTCACAAAAATTCCTTTTTAAACCAAATTTATGTCCAGTCAGTAAGTCAGACTAAGCAGCTATGTCACCACCACACATATATACCAAACATATAGAAATGTCAGATGAAATATGGAAAAATATTTACATTATAGAGCTAAGCTTGAAACCAAAAAGAAAAATATCTAGGTACCCAAAATGTTTTACCGATGATTTAGAAGAGAATTAAATTCCATATAACAGAGGAGTTCAAGCTAAACACCTGCTGTACATGATTAAAACCAGGATATCCCAAAGCATTTCTCTATACAAAAAATAAAGAGTAGGAAAACTCTACCTATTGATCCATAAAGGAAGCAAGGAAGTTTGCCATCTTTCTGGAGCCATAGGTAGAAATAAAGTACACGGCAACAGCACTGAAGGTCCTTCCTGTGCCACATGCATGTGTGAGCAAAAACACACAATCCTTGTGCTGTGGAATCTCAAGACAAACATTTAACATAGAAATAGTCTGTAATCAATAAAATATATTAGGCCTGATAGTGGCAAATATGAAGTCAGCTCTTTAAGTCACTTTTATTACTTGGGCACTCCATGGAAAGTAAGTATCAGTGAATTTTAATTCATAATAAAAAAATCACAGTCCACCGTTTGTGAAATACTAGATAGTTCTAAACCAGAACTACTAGATTATTTAAAAGTTACATTTAGACTAAGGCTTTTCTAAACGTTCAAACACAATTTTAAAACTGAAATGGAAACCAAAAGGCAAGTACAGGACAGTATGAGATAACAGAGTAGGTCTTTAAGTTAAACACTCAAAAAGACTAATGTGTCACTAAAGATTGGGATCAGTTTCTGAATCTAGTCTGAAAAATCATAAAGGAATGGAGATTAGTGGACCTCGTGATGTGAAGGTTGCACTGAAGGTAAAGTGCTTTTCCATTTCAATATGCACTCTCAAGGTCTTTCAGGGCCAAGAATGCATGAGTGATTCCTTTAGACTAGATGTGGGTCATGTGGAAGAGAGAACATTCCTGGAGGAATAAACTTATTTAGAATTGGAAAGCTGACATATAGCTAGATAGCCAGGCATTTAAGAAAGAAACTGCAACAAACTTTAATCAGAATACATTCTCCCTAATGTAGGAAATATAGATGGGAGTTCCCCACAAATTAGGTGGGGGTGAAGGAAAGAAAAGAGAAAATATTTGAAGACCCATCAAAGTACTCAAAGAGAAAGATTTAGCCTTACAGATCTGCTCCTGCTTTATATTCCTGAAGGCTTACCCATAAGAGTTATATCAAGTCTTTAGCTGCTGGTTGATTTCAGCCAGTGGAAAAACCCCACAGGATACTTGGGGGTTTGGGGCAAGTGGGATGAATGAGAACTTGGTTTATTTATTCTCTTAGTTCCCTCCCTGCTTGGGCTGTGGCTTGGCAGTGTCCGTATTCCTCCACCTCGGGCCTAAGCTGTTGATGGGTGACCTCAGGTATGGTGGTGGCTTTTCACTCTTCCTAACCATGGGGAGTTTCACCTTCCATTTTAAAACACTCTCTTCATTAAACTCTTAGTAATCATCCCTTTTGGATGTGCCACCTGTTTCCTGCCAGGACCTTGAATGACACAGTAAGTCAGAACTTTCTTCATCTACCTACATCTCCTAGCTACCCAACCTCCATCAACTCTGGAGGCCTCAGACACAAGATTAAAAAAGCCAAGGAAAGCCCTGTAGAAATTCAAGGCAGAGGGAGAGAAGCAGACCATATGTGCCCCATCTCAACCTTAGACTTTACTCATGTACTTGGCCCAAGACAGAGGTGGAAAGAGGTTTCAGCATTAAATCAAGTTTACAGTTTTGGCTATTACATGAAACTCTAATGATCCCAGACCTGAAAATTTAATTACCAAATTGAGACAGTATTTAGTGCCTCTAAATAACCAAATGATTCTTTTTTTTTTTTTTTTCTTTTTTTTTTGCGGTATGCGGGCCTCTCACTGTTGTGGCCTCTCCCGTTGCGGAGCACAGGCTCCGGATGCGCAGGCCCAGCGGCCATGGCTCACGGGCCCAGCCGCTCCGCGGCATATGGGATCCTCCCAGACCGGGGCACGAACCCGTATCCCCTGCATCGGCAGGCGGACTCTCAACCACTGCGCCACCAGGGAGGCCCCAAATGATTCTTTATTAGCTAAGGGCAATTAGAAATGTCATAGAATACTTGAATTTTGCCTATTACTTGGGAAGAGTAAACACCCACAGTGTCAGTATAAAGGAATAGGGGAGACATATGAAGTGGCTTCATGATTAAATCCCACATATTCATGGTTATCCAATTTACTAATTACATATATGAGCAAAACATAGGTTGGAAGGATACACACCAAAATCTTTATGGTAGTGGCCCATGGGGAAATGGTAGCCAAAGTTAGTTCAACATTATACATGTATCTACTTTATATCTTTTTTCAAAAACCTTAGATCTAAAGCAGCAATGTCAATCTTTTCAAAACCTGTGGATATGTGGTATATGAATGTTTATCATATTATTCTTGATACTTTTTCCTCTCTCTTTTAAAACTGGGCCTCAGTGTTAAATCCATATATTCTTCGTCTTCACAAATTCTACTTTTTTTCAAGTCACAAAGGCATGTTGCTTTATTCAGCTGGCCTGAAAAATGGCCCTACTATTGATCATTTCTTAGTTTACAATCTGATTTGAAACTTCAAGTGTCCTCACAAAGGCAGGAATTCAAAACTCTATTGCAGTGATATAAATGCTAATGGGAAACTAAATGACATTGTTAACTACAGCTCATTTTGCAGTTATAATTCAGGGCAGCCAGACATGGGCCTGTAACTCAAGAACTTAATGGGAATCCCTGAAGCAGAACTACTGAACTGCCAAGTATGTCTGTAAGAACTAGACAAAACACACCCCAGCAAGACTCTTTCACTGAAATGACTTCCTAAATTTGGAAATTGACACTTGTCTACTTTTTGGCTACGGTTTAGAAAAAAGATTTTTCCTTACTTCACAAACCACTCCATACCCTTCAGTCAATGTTAAATTACTATTTTCCAATTTTATTGAAAGCTGCATGAAAGCATTTTTGCTTTTTGAGAAGACAGTCCCCATGCTTTGAGAATGATCAATGTGCACTGAACTTTGATACAACCTAAATTAAACTGGGCCATCAGTTGGCCAATTCCAGCCAGATATCAAAACTTAAAGAAACTAAAACCAACAACTTACCCTCACACCAGAAAATCAAAAAAACAAACAAAATAGAAAAACAACAACCTAGTAGCATAATGTAGTTCTTGAAGCCTATTGATGAGATGCCAAAAGAGAAATTACATTATATAAAAAAAGAGCAAAACTTTCCAAAAATTATATCTGCCTAATTCTAGTCTAAATTTCTCTCATAATATGGCACCTACTCCCCAAACTCTCTTCTTCTCACCATTACTCTCTAGCTCTACCCCACTCCTCTTACTCCACCCCACCCCCTTCTCACAACTATTTTGTCCTTCAGAAAGGATTCTCCCATTCTTTCTACTCTAGAATGAAGGTATCCTCTTTTACTAATTATCTAGTCTCTTCTTATCCAATACCCCAAACAGAACAATAAAACCCCAAGGGTTCAGCAGATCATAAAGAGAATTTTCCTAGGAAAACTTGGTAGAAGGGACACAGACTTGCCAGGTTTTGCAAATAAAAATGTAGGTGACATAGTTAAATGTGAATTTCCAATAAAAACATTTTTTTAGTATAAGTATGTCCCAAAGAGATAGTTTGAAAATATTCATACTAAAAAATATATTTGTTGTTTATCTGGAATTAAAATTTAACTGATGGTCTGTAATTTATCTACAACCCTTGAAGTGGGGATTTGTAAATATGTTTACATTATATTTTTGTCCTTGTGAAACCTATAAAACACGAAGATCCAGGTAACACCTCTTTCACCTCTGTATGTTGTGATATTAATTATTTATGATACACCTACTTCAATTCATACAGCACCCTAGCTTGGTGTGGGTTAGCTTCCTAAACTTTTCACTGGCATTTCTTCATATGTTTGATGCCTGCAATATGATTCTGCAAATCACTCCAGGAAAATACTATCATTTTTTAATGCTCGTTATCAACAAAAGGACATTTATAGAAGAGTATAAAGAATGTCACTCAGATAATCCCACGATGGACAGGAAAGGCTCTCATTATTGTCATTGCAGTCAAAACCTGCATTAATAATACTAGGGTCTACTCAGACTCTAAAGGAGAATAGAAAAAGAAGATAGAGGAACTCAACTTCTAAGATGCCTTGAAACTGAGGGCAAGCATCATTGATGTGGTCTAGAACATTCAGATTCAATTCCTGTGCTGAATTAGATGTATGATCCAATTTTCCTTCTTAATCATTCTCAAAAAAAAAAAAAAAAGAAACTCTCTTAGTTACTTAATAACTAAGGATTTTAAAGGAATTGACTTAAAGCTTCCTCCTTTAGTGGCTTTCATGCTAATGTACTTGGGACAAATTATTTAGGTTGTAAAGCGATAGACTTAGGACAAATTTGCTGTTGTTACATGTTATTACTAGTTACACAGACCATGTGCACTATTAATTAAAGTGGTAAAAACACATGTTGGGGCAAATAGCATAGCACATTTAATTTTAGAAGTTGGATATACAAAGGTTGATTGAAAACTGGGTATGCTTTGACTTCTCTCACTAATGATATATTAGCTGAAGGATGGATTTTTTAAGGAAAAAAAAAGCAACAGGTTAATATCTGTAGAATTCATCATTTTCAAAGCATATCCTATTGTTTGAGCCTTTGGTTTGATGAAAGAGGGAAATGAGTGTACTACTGAAAGTTCACCCATAGCACCAGCATGTAGATAACTCTATGGGTTCATGGTGCTGTTTTACAGGATACAATGTACCATTTAAGATAGGAGCCAAAATATGGTTCTATTTTCTCCATACAAGCCAAGGTACCAAAAGAAGGACTGGTTTTTCTTCCTATTACTCCTATTAACCCAGTTGAAGAATCTGAATCCTGTCTCTACAACCTTGAGCTCAATGGATTTAGAGATCCTAAAGCCCAAGGGAAGAATGTTATTACCAAACACTACCATGGTTCAAGGGATTTGGATGCTGCAGCCATTACTGGCCATTTTAGTTTCTTTATAATGGCAAACCAACATTCAGAGAAGGGGGTCAGTTTACTGGTCAGAGTGATTGATCACGATTACTAGGCCAACTGTATTGATGCTATGTAGTGAACACAAGGAATACTGTTTGGATCCCAGGGAATTCATAGTATTCCTTTTCCCAATAGTCAAAATAAATGGGAAGCTGCAGCAACCCAGTAAAGACAAGACCATCAAGAACTCAGGTCCTGCAGGAGTGAAGTGCTCTGTCACCCAACAAGTAAGTATCACTGTTCAGCTGATATTCTGGCAGATGGGATGGGCAATATGGAATGAGTTTTGGAAGAGTATAGGTATTGTTGTGGAGGAGTACCTCTCACCAGCTACAGAAATGGTAGCAATGGTCTATGTAGCAGCAGTTATGGTTTATGTTTAATGTTTTATGTTCCTGATTTTTCCAGTCTTTAAATGTTTCAGTGAAGATTTTCAGTTTTAGATGGAAGTATGACTAAACCAATATCATTCCATGATGATACAGTAATTGTTGTGACTTTGTATGCCCCTGGTATTGGGTATGTAAATTTTTATCAGAATGAATTAAGGATGAGTGTACAATAAAGGGACCGGGGTGAGATGTGCTAGATAATTTCTTTTTGCCCTCCACATCTACTTTCTACTTTTCTCAATCTTGCTAGGCCTACATACTAACTTTAAAATCATGGGGTAGATACTCAACTTTTAAAATATCAAATTCAATGTGCTATTTTATACATATAAAAATACACATAATATTTACATAAGGTTTACAAAATACAAAAAGATAATATTTACATAAGCTTTAAAGAATAATTTTATTTATTTATTTATCTATTTATTTTTTAATTTTGGTCATGCCACATGGCTTATGGGATCTCAGTTCCCCGACCAGGGACTGAACCCAGGCCAAAGCAGTGAAAGTGCAGAATCCTAATCACTAGAGCACAAGGTTAAAAGGAGCACATGTGAGCCATCTATACAAAGGAAAAAGTAGAATATTGCAAACATTCTTAATGTTGTACTTTTCATTCCTTTGTTTCTGGTTAACTTTTATAAACATTTGTTTTCTGATATATAAAAGAAATAACCTACCTATCATCAAATCTCATTGGTTCAGTCTTCAAAATACCTCTAGAATCTGGTCACATTTTGCTACCACTGAAACCCTAGACTCCCAGACCAAGTCACCATGATCTCTTCTTTGAACTATTGATATAACTTCTTAACTAGTCTCTCAGATTTGTCCTTTTGTCTACCTGCCTTCTATTCAACCCATAGAAGGCAAAATGGTTCTTTTAAAATATAAGTCAAATGGTGTAACTCCTCTGCTAAAAAACCTGTACTAATCATTTCCCATCTCACTCAGAATAAAATCCTAACTTCTCACCACAGCTTAGAAGGTGCCACATGCTCATGTCATTGCCTCCTTCTCTAACCCCAACTTTTCCCACTCTCACTTCATCCACTCCACTTCAACCACCCTGATCTTTCCACTTCTCAAATTTCTCTGTTAACACTCTAACTTTTGTACTCACTATTCCTTCTGATTAGAATGTTCTTTCACATTTCCCCAAAGCTCATTCCCTCCCTTAGTTTAATTCTTGCTCTTTTCAAAAGCCATCTTCACAGAGAAACTTTTCAGATAACCCTACCCTATGGTACTCACTTATCTCATTGTCCCATCAACTCCTTATTTCTTTTCCCTATTTGCATTCTATGAACATATTATGTATTTGTTTGTAGTATATTATCCACCTTTAAAATGTAAACACAACAAAGACAGGAACTTTACCTCTGCTGTTCACTGCCATGTTTCCAGCATGCAAAGCAGTGCCTACCCCAAGATTCTGACACTTGATACCTCAGCCTCTGGGTGGCTAACCCAGCCTGTTTGCTGGAAACAACCATACATGGTTACTCCAGTGTACTAATATTATCATTGCCTAAGTGTACTCTGATGTTATAATGCAAAATTCTGGAAGGGCTTGATTACAGAGAATAAAATAAATAAGATATACAAATTCAACTCTTATGCTAAAACTTTTATGACAGTCATGCAAAACCTATAAAAACATAGGAGATGAGTAAATACAATACACAAAACATTGTATCAACACATGTTTAATACACAAATGAATAACTGAAAAATGAATGCTTCTCTAGGCATTCAATGTGATGATAAAGCACCATGGGATGATAACAAAGCTTTCTGAATGAGAAAAAGTTGACATATAAATATCAATAGCAAGATTAAAAAAATCTATGAGATAATGAACCTCTAAGTGATCACTAAAATATCAGTGGAAGAGATTTGAAAATAATGAAAGAAGTTCCTGAAGATATTTTCTTCATCTGTTTTTTACCTCAAAATACTGGGCATTTACAGGAAGGGCACCGAAGACAAAGGCAGAAACAGACTACTTTAGTTTCTTTGAAGGTATAGGTTTACAATCAGATTTACACTTACTCTAAAAGAAAGCTTATCCCTGGAAGGAAGCCAGACAAACATGTCTAAAATAACTGAAGGTTTTTTAAGGACAGATTCCATAAAAGATTTCTTTCAGATGTACCTATATATAAATAATTCCTCAGAAAGCAATTCTGCATAGATACAGATAATTAGAGATGTTTGTCCTTTTTATAAAAATCTACTGAGAATATTTAAATACTATAACAAAATACTCCTTTCATTTCAGCATAAGATTTCTCCTATTTTTGAAGTCTCCACAGTGAAAAATAAGAGCCACGTTGTCAGCTAACACCATCAATATTTATTTTCACTTCTGCTAAGTGTAGCAAGGAAAAATAAAAATATAATCGTAATAAAAATTTAAAAAGCACGAGGAACAGAGAAAGAAGCAGGTTATGACTTAAGAAGCAGCGCACAATGTATGTAAGGTTCTCAAAGAAAATAATTCTTAGATGATACTTTGCATACCTTAAAATGTGTGATCTTCATTTCGTATCTCTTCGCATATGAAGTATCTGTGATCTCCAGTGAACAAGACAGAGCTCAGTCAATTAACCAAATTATGACCAAGAAGCAAAATGTTTGTATGTCAGGTAACCACATCAACTTCTTAAACTATCCACAAAGTTGTGCAAATGCAACTGCAAACTTTTTTAAATGTGAAGGCAGCACAATTATTTTTTACTTCTGTCATAACATTTTTAATAAATGCCCTATCAGTATGAGCATCTTTGTCAGAGATTCTTTATGAATTTTCAGCATAAAATGGAGCATAAAAGTTACAGAGGGGTTATTAATCTATCAAGTAAACAGTAAACAGAGTTAATTTCACCTACATATACTGTTATGTCACAATCCATAAAAATTACCAAGAAATCCCAGACACTGTGCCAAATAAATTCTGACAAAATCTGCACCATGTCATAATGAAAGGATGTATATATGGAAGCCAATCCTAAGAGACCCTTGTTGGTATATTTATGGTGAATATTGTATAATGACAATCCCTATAAATTATTTTTATTCAAAACTCATGTAGTAGCCACTCAATAATAGATTTTGTATTACATATGGTTTACACTTCAAAAAAACAGGAAGATCTCAGTTGAATTATTCATTTTGGGGATTATTTGTGCTTTGCTTTCAAGAAGTATTGACTATTTAACACAATTTTCTTATCTCTTATAATCACAAACATGTCAATAATTTTCATCCAAAAAATATATCCAAAGTCATAATATTCAACACATTAAAACAGGGAAGAAGGTCCTTATGTTTAGAGAAGAAAATAAGCAGAATTACATATGCTTAGATACCTCCTTCATTTCTTTCTGAGACTCATAGCATTTATTTCCATGTATTAATCTCTTTGCTGTAGAGGGTTGAACATAATTATTTTATTTTTAGAATCTCAAGACATAATCACATGGAATCATTTCTTTGTGCTTGGCTTCTTTCAATGTTTAAGGGAGTCATTCATGTTGTTGCATGTATTGATGTTTAGTTACTCTTTATTACTGAATGGCATTTTATTTCATGAATATGCCATGATTTGTTTGTACATTCCCCTGTTATTGGACATTTAATTATTTATAGTTCTTGGCCATTATGAATAATGCTTACTTAAAATTACTGTACACATATTTTTGTGGATAGATACTTTATTTTTCTTGGATGCATAACTGGGAATGGATTTCCCAGGTCTTAGGGAATTTTCTAGCATGATAGAAACATTAGTTAAAGGGGTGTATGTGTGTTTTATATTGTTTTGTGATTTTTTATGTAATTTGAATATTAACCCCTTATTTGATATATCATTTGTGAATATTTTCTCCCATTCAGTAAAATGCAAATTAAAACCACACCTCACATTTATCAGAATGGCTATCATCAAAAACAATAAAAAACAAGTGTTGACAAGGATGTGTAGGAAAGGGAACCCACATGCACTGTCATTGGGAATATAAATTTGTGCAGCCATTATGGGAAACAGTATGGAGGCTCCTCAAAAAACTAAAAATAGAGCTATCATGTGATCCAGCAACTCCACTCCTGAAATACATCCAAAGAAAAAGAAAACACTAATTAAAAGATACATGCGGGCTTCCCTGGTGGCGCAGTGGTTGGGAGTCCGCCTGCCGATGCGGGGGACATGGGTTCGTGCCCCGGTCTGGAAGAATCCCACATGCCACAGAGCGGCTGGGCCCGTGAGCTATGGCTGCTGAGCCTGCATGTCCGGAGCCTGTGCTCCGCGGCGGGAGAGGCCACAGCAGTGAGAGGCCTGCGTACTGCAAAAACGGAAAAAAAAAAAAAAGATACATGCACCCCAATGCTCATAGAAGCATTATTTACAGTAGTCAAGATATGGAAGCAACTTAAGTGTCCCTCAACAGATGAATGGGTAAAGATGTGAGATATATATACATATAATGGAGTAGTACACAGCCATAAAAAAAGAATGAACTCTTGCCATTTGCAACAGCATGGAAGGACATAGACAGTATTAAGCTAAGTGAAATAAGTCAAACAGAGAAAGGCAAATACCGTATAATTTCACTTGTATGTGGAATCTAAAAACCAAAATAAATGAACAAACAAAATAGAAACAGACTCACAGATACAGAGAACAAGCTGGTGATTACCACAGGGGATGGTGGGGGAGGTTGGGCAAAATAGGTGAAGGGGATTAAGAGATACAAACTTCCAGTTGTTAAATAAATAAGTCATGGAGATGTAACACACACGTAAAAAATACAGTCAATAATACTGTAATTATTTTGTATGGTGATAGATGGTTACTGAACTTGCCATGATGATCCTTTTGTAATGTATTCGATTGTCAGATCACTATGTTATCCACTTGAAACTAACATAATATTGTACATCAACTATACTTCAGTAAAAAAGGAGTGTGTACATTTGTCAACATTCAACCACTGCATACTTAAGATCTACAAATTTTACTGTATATCTTTAAAAAAATACTTGGAATGTATTTCCCATTATTTTACTTCCTATTAAGTTTATTTATAATACAAAAATTCAAGCATAACAAATTATCAGCCTTATTCATAGAATAACTTATGTTATTTAAAAACCTTTTACGTACATTATTAGAATCTCAAATTTTACTTGCAACTCTATTTGCAAGCTAGAGAAAATATTATCACTCACTTGTAGACAAGGAAAGTGAGGCACCCAGAGAGTAAATGGCCTGACCAAGTTATATAACAACAGATATTAGGTGATCTCAGAGTCCTTTGTCCAGTGGAGCCAACAATAATCACTATTTCTTGGAACTGTTTTCATGGAAATCTTTCTGCATCATGTTTAGAACATTTCCCAAGGGAACAAATTTCAAAAAAGAGCTTCCAATTATAACCTAATGTACTGCTACTTCAAACTAGATGCAATGGTAGGAGACACTGCCCTTTAAAGATTTCCTAAACGTATTTGGAGTTAACTGCATTTATTCTCTCTTACTTGTTCACTGGGGTTGTGCTAGAACAGAAGAGCTTTTGCATTTGCATGCCCACTGTTGGTTCCATTGCATGAAAATTTCAGAATGCTGAGGAAGAATTGGTAGAAATTATTGAATTTACTACACCAAAGAGAATGACATCATTCCAGTAATAAAGCTGTGCTCAGAGCAGATACTCATCTTCAATACAAACAGCTCTTCATGATATAATCTTTATGAATCAGCTACATTACTGTATGGCTACCATTTTTATGTCATGCGGACCTAAGAAAATCCATTATTTGTGTATTTTCCTTTCACATGTCTATACCCTTCTCCTCTACCCGCTGTATTGTTCTATGACTCACAAGGATAGCAGGCCATAATGAAGTAGATTGTTACTTCATGTCCACACTCTGACCCAAGGCCATAATCAGATTCTTTCTTTCATATATATATGTGAAGATAGGCTTGGAAGTTCCATGTAATGTCCTCTAATTGGGGATAAAGATCATAAGGGATCAAAAACTGCAGAACAGAGATGGCTCCAAGATTGGGAGAAAGGTTTGGTAGGAAGTTACACTATTACTGAAGCCTAACACCATTTTAGCACACCCATATTAATAAGGGTCAGACAAATTACTAGTTCAGAAATATTTATCTAAAACAGAGTATCTTTTCCCCTGCAGAAATTCAAGTACAGGTTTCCTACAGCTTTCCATTTTTTAAAGAAACTGGAAATCCAGATTTTTATGTAAAATCTCAAAGATCCTGGACGTTGGAAACTAATTTTGTTTATTTTAAACACTATTCAGGACAAGCAAGTCCATCAGTGGGTCATATTCAGTTGAAAAGCCACCATCTTGTGTCTTCTGCTTTGATAACAGTTTAACTTCCTACCAACCCCTTCTCCCAATCTTGGAGCTACCTTCTGTTCTGCAGATAGTCCACCCCTAACCATCTTTAGCCACAGTTAGAGGACATCATAGGAAACTTCCAAGCCTATCTCCACATTATTATGCCAATACTAGTAACACTGAATTCAAAATGGGTATCTTTTGACTTTTCTTAAACCTTGACACTCTCCCTTCCTTTTGGGACAAGGTGGCTGAACCTATCTTTCTTAGTTTTCCCCAACTTGACTAATCCATTGCATTTTGAACACTATGTCTGAGATGCACCTTGACTTCTCTCAATCTCCACCAATACTGAATTAACTCTTAATTATAGTTGTCTCTCCCTTGTTTTTCATAAACAGACATCATAAACAGGTCTTTATATTAATCATACTTAGCTGTCTAAGTAGGCATTTTCTCAGAAAACAATAACAGAAAGTGAGAACAGCTAATAAATATTTGGAAATAAATGAACTATTGATAAAAATAAAATGTCATAAGTCTCTATACTTCATCCAGATACTTCAGAGAATGGTAGAATACTATTAGTAAATATCACATAGTACAGACTCTCCAAAAGTTGTCAAAACACTAACTTTTTCTCTAGTATAACTATTTGCAGATTGTAAAGTCAAGGTAGGTGAAGTGATTAACATAGTTTACATGGTAATTTTAATATTCCATTTTCCCATTTTCACCATTTTCATTTCTCCAGCCCAACTTCTGGCTAACCAAGTTCTCTTGCCTTTTTTCTCCCAGGTCATTGGGTAATATCCCAAACCATTTTTCAAACCAATGATTCTTTTCTTTCCATCAAAGTGTGCTTTACAATGATGTATTCCCTTAGATCCTTCACTATACTTGCTCTTTTTCTTCTCTCAACTATGCAATATTCTGTCCCTATCCTTTGTTCTAGGCTGATGACTTCACTTCTTATATCATGTAAAATATAGAACCAACCAAAATTAAATAACCTCAGCACCCCACCAACAAGCCCACCTACCTACATGTACGTGTTGCTCATATAATCTTCCTTACTGTTTTAATATATAAGCCACTCTTGATTTTATCTAATGCCAACCTCTCTCTCTATGGACTGCATACCATTCTCTCAGTCTCTAGTGCCTACTTAAGTTCTTTGCTCGCTCAATTACCCTCTAACTTCTGCATAACCAATGTTTACCCACATAATATTTTTTTTAATCAAAATACAAACATAGCCAGCTTACCCTTCCCACTCCCCAAATGTAAAATAGCTAGCTAGTGGGAAGCAGCCACATAGCACAGGGAGATCAGCTCGGTGCTTTGTGTCCACCTAGAGGGTAGGATGGGGAGGGTAGGATGGAGAGGGTGGGAGGGAGATGCAAGAGGGAGGAGATATGGGGATTACATGTATATGTATAGCTGATTCACTTTGTTATACAGCAGAAACTAACACACCATTGTAAAGCAATTATACTCCAATAAAGATATTTTAAAAAATACAAACATACCAAAATATTTCTATCTAAAAATAATCCTCTTTATGTTAGGTCCTTTTCCAATTGAGGTTACATTTTTTGTTCCCATTTATTTTAATAGGTCCCCAAATTGTCCATATATGCCTACTCTCTTCACTTAATTCACATGCCATTTAGCCTTTCTTTGCTACTACTCTACTGAAACAATTCTTGTCATACTCAAAATGACTCCATCTTACCATATACAATGGTCAGTTTTTAGGCTTCAATCTATTTACTTTATCAAAATCATTTGACATATTTAGTCACTCCTTTCTTGAAACAATTTCTTTACTTGGATTCCAGGACTCAACATTCTGGTTTTAGCCATACCTCACTGTCAATTTTTTGTTTTTGTTTTTGATTTTCAATGTCTCTTGTCCCAGAACTCTGCACATTAATATTAGCAGAATGATCTCCTTGGTCTCTTAGTTTTCTCTGTCTATAATCACAAACTAACAGTGCATTGAGTTCTATGGATTCAAACACAATCAATATACTGATACTTACCAAATTTGTATTTTTAGTCCTGACCATTTCTCTAAGCTCCAGAATAATATCCCAACCACTTACTAAACATCTTGTGCCATACATCTTCTACTTGCCCCTCCAGATTCACTTTTCAACCCTCTATACTCTGGTCTCTACCCTGAAAATCTGATGTATATATAATGAGGGTCCTTACAACCTCTGACTTACGGCCACCTTCATTTATCATAAGGGAAATAGTAATTAAAATCACACTGGGATATAAATATGTATGAACCAAATTAGTCAAAATGAGACACACACACACACACACACCAAGCATAGATACAATGAAGGTGTGAAGAAGTCAGAACTCTCTTACACTGATGATGTGGGGTACAAATTGATACAACCATTTGATAGTTTAAAATACAGAATAAATCTGGAAATATACAAACCTTAGGACTTTTAAAATTCATTCTTACATCAGAGCAGATACATAGAAAACAGAAAATTGTAGCTTTAAAATCAAGAGCCATGGACTAGAATGTTCATAGCAGTACATTTGGTAATAGCCTCGAATTTCAAACTGCACAAATGTCTACAAAGCATAGGATGGATAAAATAAGTGTGGTATATTCACAAAATAAAATATCCTACAGTACTGAAAATAAATTAATTTTAACAATTTGCAGCAATATGGATCATTAGTATACATATAATATTAAGCAAAGGATCCAGACACATAAGAGTGTATAATGCATGGTTACATTTATATAAAGTACAGAAATAGGCAAAATTAAATAAGCTGTTAGAAGCCAAAATGCCAGTTACCTTAATTAACAGAAGGGAATATTAATGCATTTTCTGGGGTAATGTTCTGTTTCTTGATCTGAGATATATACAGATGTACTCAGTTTGTAAAAATGTTAAAGGTTAAAAAATGAATATAAAAAAAAGCATTCAGCAAATACATTAGAGAGAATTATAAAACTTTTGAGAAGGATATTAAAGGAGAGATGAAGAAATGGAGTTAAAAGCCATGCTTAGTGATCAAACACTCATCAAAAAATTATCAGTTTTTCTTAAATTGACCTATAAAATAGATGCAACCCCAATAGGCTCTTTAAAAATTAAACTTAGGGGCTTCCCTGGTGGCGCAGTGGTTGAGAGTCCGCCTGCCAAAGCAGGGGACGCGGGTTTGTGCCCGGGTCCAGGAGGATCCCACATGCCACGGAGCGGCTGGGCCCATGAGCCATGGCTACTAAGCCTGCGCATCTGGAGCCTGTGCTCCGCAATGGGAGAGGCCACAACAGTGACAGGCCCACATAACACAAAAGAATAATAATAATAATAATAATAAATAAACTTAAAACATAATTTTAAAATTTACATTGATAAGGGCCAATTATTAGCAAGATATACCTAAAGATGAAAAGGTGTCAGGCATGTACTAACAGCAGTTTTTAAGACAGTGTGCTACTAATACACAATAGACAAATTGGCCAAAGGAGCATCATAGTGATGTCAGGAATAGACTCAAATTTATATGGAAATTTGATTAAAAAAACAGAAAAATAATTGATGATAACTCAGAAAATGTTGATTCTTCAATACTTGTTGCCAGGAAAAATTAGTTTGTAGAAAAAAATTAACTAATTAAATCTTCACCTCAAGTCATAAAGTAGATCAATTCCAAGTGGTTGAAATAATAATGGAAGGAGAAACAATAAAGCCTTCGGAAATCATTATAAGATATCTTTAACCTTTTAGGGGAGAGAAAGATGTCTTTTAAAAGATTAAAAATGGGGCTTCCCTGGTGGCGCAGTGGTTGAGAGTCTGCCTGCCGATGCAGGGGACACAGGTTCGTGCCCCAGTCTGGGAAGATCCCACATGCTGCAGAGCGGCTAGGCCCGTGAGCCATGGCCACTGAGCCTGCGTGTCCGGAGCCTGTGCTCTGCAACGAGAGAGGCCACAACAGTGAGAGACCCGCGTACCGCAAAAAAAAAAAAAAAAATAAATAAATAAATAAATAAAATAAAAGATTAAAAATGAAAAATATTGCTAAATTTGACCATATTAAATTTAAAAATAGTTCTTCACTAAAATAAATCATAATGAATATAAAGAGGTAAACCACAAATTGGGAGAACATTTTTAGAAGTCATATAATCTACAATATATTAGTTGGCAGAATATACACAGGAATTTTACATGGAAGCAAGAAAAAGATCAAAAAGAGAAAATATAAAAATGTATTTTAGGAAGCTGAAAGGAAGGGCAATGAAAAAGACACTTAAGATACACAGGAGGAGCTTCAAGATGGCGGAAGAGTAAGACGCAAAGATAACCTTCCTCACCACAGATACATTATAAATACATCTACCTGTGGAACAACTCCTACACAACACCTACTGAATGCTGGCAGAAGTCCTCAGACCTCCCAAAAGGCAAGAAACTGCCCACGTACCTTGGTAGGGTAAAAGAAAAAAGAAAAAGCAGAGACAAAGAAAAGGGAAGGGGCCTGCACCAGTAGGAGGGAGCTGTGAAGGAGGAAAGGTTTCCACACACGAGGAAGCCCCTTCGTGGGTGGAGACTGCTGGTGGTGTACAGGGGAGCTTCGGAGCCATGCAGGAGGGTGCAGCAACAGGGATGTGGAGGGCAAAGCGGAGAGATTCCCACACAGAGGATCGGTGCTGACCAGCACTCACCAGCCCAAGAGGCTTGTCTGCTCCCACGCCAGGGCAGGCAGGGGCTGGGAGCTGAGGCTCGGGCTTCGGTTGGATCCCAGGGAGAGCACTGGGATTGGCTGCCTGAACACAGCCTGAAGGGGTTAGTGTGCCACAGCTAGCCAGGAGGGAGTCCGGGGAAAAGTCTAGAGCTGCCGAAGAGACAAGAGAATTTTTCTTGCCTCTTTGTTTCCTGGTGTGCAAGGAGAGGGTATTAAGAGCGCCATTTAAAGGAGCTCCAGAGACAGGCGTGAGCCACGGCTATCAGCGTGGACCCCAGAGACGGGCATGACACGCTAAGGCTGATGCTGCAACCACCAAGAAGCCTGTGTCAAGCACAGGTCACTATCCACACCTCCCCTCCCAGGAGCCTGTGCAGCCCACCACTACCAGGGTCCCGTGATCCAGGGAAAACTTCCCCGGGAGAACACATGGTGCTCATCAGGCTGGTGCAATGTCATGCCAGCCTCCGCTGCCCCAGGCTCACCCCGCATCTGTACCCCTCCCTCCCCCCGGCCTGAGTGAGCCAGAGCCCCTGAACCAGCTGCTCCTTTAACCCCGTCCTGTTTGAGGGAAGAACAGATGCCTTCAGGAGACCTACAACGTAGAGGCTGGTCCAAATCCAAAGCTGAACCGCGGGAGCTGTGCGAACAAAGAAGAGAAATGGAAATTTCTCCCAGAAGCCTCAGGAGCAGCGGATTACATCTCCACAATTAACTTGATGTACCCTGCATCTGTGGAATACCTGAATAGACAACGAGTCATCCCAAATTTACGAAGTGGACTTTGGAAGCAACGATATATATATTATTTTCCCATTTTCTCTTTTTGTGTGTATGTGTATGCTTCTGTGTGTGATTTTGCCTGTATAGCTTTGCATCCATTTGTCCTAGGGATCTGCTGTCAATTTTTTTTTATTACCTAAAAAAAAAATTTTGTAATAATTATTTTTTATTTTAATAAATTTATTTTATTTTATTTTACTTTATTTTATCTTCTTCTATCACTCTTTCTTTTGTTTCTCTCTTTTATTCTGAGCCACCTGCAGGACAGGTTCTTGGTGCTCCAGCCAGGAGTCACGGCTGTGCCACTGAGGCAGGAGAGGCCAGGTCAGGACACTGGTCTACAAGAGACCTCCCAGCTCCACATAATATCAAATGGTGAAAATCTCCCAGAGATCTCCATCTCAATTCAAAGACCCAGCTCCACTCAATGACAAGCAAGCTACAGTGCAGGACACCCTATGCCAAACAACTAGCAAGACAGGAACACAACCCCATACATTAGCACAAAGGCTGCCTAAAATCATAATAAGGCCACAGACAACACAAAACACACCACCATACGTGGACTGGCCCACCAGAAAGACAACATCCAGCCTCATCCACCAGAACACAGGCACTAGTACCCTCCACCAGGAAGCCTACACAACACACTGAACCAATCTTAGCCACTGGGGACAGACACCAAAAACAGCGGAAATTATGAACCTCTAGCCTGTGAAAAGGAGACCCCAAACACAGAAAGATAAGCAATATGAGAAGACAGAGAAACACATAGCAGATAAAGGAGCAAGGCAAAAACCGACCAAACCTAACAAATAAAGAGGAAATAGGCAATCTCCCTGAAAAAGGATTCAGAATAATGACAGTAAAGATGATCCAAAATCTTGGAAATAGAATGGAGAAAATACAAGAAATGTTTAACAAGGACCTAGAAGAAGTAAATAGCAAACAAACAGTGATGAACAACACAATAAATGAAATACAAAATTCTCTAGATGGGATCAATAGCAGAATAACTAAGGCAGAATAACGGATAAGTGACCTAGAACATAAAATAGTGGAAATAACTACTGCAGAGCAGAATAAAGAAGAAAGAATGAAGAGAATTGAGGACAGTCTCAGAGACCTCTGGGACAACATCAAATGCACCAACATTCGAATTATAGGGGTCCCAGAAGAAGAGAAAAAGAAAGGGACTGAGAAAATATTTGAAGAGATTACAGTTGAACACTTCCCTAACATGCAAAAGCAAATAGTTAATCAAGTCCAGGAGGCACAGAGAGTCCCATACAGGATAAATCCAAGGAGAAACATGCCAAGACACATATTAATCAAACTATAAAAATTAAATACAAAGAACAAATATTAAAAGCAGCATGGGAAAAACAACAAGTAACACATAAGGGAATCCCCATAAAGTTAACACCTGAAATTTTAGCAGAAACTCTGCAAGCCAGAAGGGAGGAGCAGGACATATTTAAAGTGATGAAAGAGGAAAACCTACAACCAAGTTTACTCTAACCAGCAAGGATCTCATTTAGATTTGACAGAGAAATTAAAAGCTTTACAGACAATCAAAAGCTAAGAGAATTCAGCAACACCAAACCAGCCTTACAACAAATGCTAAAGCAACTTCTCTAGGCAGGAAACACAAGAGAAGGAAAAGACCCACAATAATAAACCAAAAATAATTAAGAACATGGGAATAGGAACATACACATCAATAATTACCTTAAATGCAAATGGATTAAATGCTCCAACAAAAAGACATAGACTGGCTGAATGGATACAAAAACAAGACCCATATATAAGCTGTCTACAGGGAGACCCACATCACACCTAGGGACACATACAGATTGAAAGTGAGGGGATGGAAAAAGATATTCCATGCAAATGGAAATCAAAAGAAAGCTGGAATGGCAATTCTCATGTCAGACAAAGTCGACTTTAAAATAAAGAATGTTACAAGAGACAAAAAAGGACACTACATAATGATCAAGGGATCAATCCAAGAAGAAGATATAACAAGTGTAAATATTTATGCATCCAACATAGGAGCACCTCAATACATAAGGCATATGCTAACAGCTATAAAAGGGGAAATCAACAGTAACACAATCAGAGTAGGGGACTTTAATACCCCACTTTCACCAATGGACAGATCAACAAAAATGAAAATAAATAAGGAAGCACAAGCTTTAAATGATACATTAGAGAAGATGGACTTACTTGACATTCATAGGACACTGCATCCAAAAACAACAGAATACACTTTCTTCTCAATTGCTCGTGGAATATTCTCCAGGATAGATGATATCTTGGGTCACAAATCAAGCCTTGGTAAATTTTAGAAAATTGAAATCGTATCAAGTATCTTTTCTGACAACAATGCTATGATACTAGAAATCAGTTATAGAAAAACATCTGTTAAAAATACAAACACATGGAGGCTACACAATATACTACTTAATAACCAAGAGATCACTGAAGAAATCAAAGAGGAAATCAAAAAATACATAGAAACAAATGACAATGAAAACACGACGAACCAAAACCTATGATATGCAACAAAAGCAGTTTCAAGTGGGAAGTTTATAGCAATGCAGTTCTACCTCAGAAATAAGAAACATATCAAATAAACAAACTAACCTTACACCTAAAGCAATTAGAGAAAGAAGAACAAAAAAAAACCCAAGTGAGTAGAAGGAAAGAAATCATAAAGATCAGATCAGAAATAAATGAAAAAGAAATGAGGGAAACGATGGCAAAGATCAATAAAACTAAAAGCTGGTTCTTTGAGAAGATAAACAACATTGATAAACCATTAGCCAGACTTACCAAGAAAAAAGGGAGAAGACTCAAATCAATAGAATTAGAAATGAAAAAGGAGGAGTAACAACTGACACTGCAGAAATACAAAAGATCATGAGAGATTACTACAAGCAACTCTATGCCAAAAAAATGGACAACCTGGAAGAAATGGACAAATTCTTAGAAATGCACAACCTGCCAAGACTGAATCAGGAAGAAATAGAAAATATGAATAAACCAATCACAAGCACTGAAATTGAAACTGTGATTAAAAATCTTCCAACAAACAAAAGCCCAGGACCAGATGGCTTCACAGGCGAATTCTATCAAACATGTAGAGAAGAGCTAACACCTATCCTTCTCAAACTCTTCCAAAGTATAGCAGAGAGAGGAACACTCCCAAAATCATTCTACGAGGCCACCATCACCTCTTACCAAAACCAGACAAAGATGTCACACAAAAAAGAAAACTACAGGCCAATATCACTGATGAACATAGATGCAAAAGTCCTCAACAAAATACTAGCAAACAGAATCGAACAGCACATTAAACGGATCATACATTATGATCAAGTGGGGTTTATCCCAGGAATGCAGGATTCTTCAATATACTCAAACCAATCAACGTGATACACCATATTAACAAAATGAAGGAGAAAAACCATATGATCATCTCAAAAGATGCAGAGAAAGCTTTCAACAAAATTCAACACCCATTTATGATAAAAACCCTCCAGAAAGTAGCCATTGAGGGAAATTTCCTCAACATAATAAAGGCCATATATGACAAACCCATATTCAACATCACCCTCAATGGTGAAAAACTGAAACCATTTCCACTAAGATCAGGAACAAGACAAGGTCGCCCACTCTCACTACTATTATTCAACGTAGTTTTGGAAGTTTTAGCCACATCAGTCAGCGAAGAAAAAGAAATAAAAGGAATCGAAACCGGAAAAGAAGAAGTAAAGCTGTCACTGTTTGCAGATGACATGATACTATACATAGAGAATTCTAAAGATGCTACCAGAAAACTACTTGAGCTAATCAATGAATTTGGTAAAGTAGCTGGATACTAAATTAATGCACAGAAATCTCTGGCATTCCTATACACTAATGATGAAAAATCTGAAAATGAAATCAAGAAAACACTCCCATTTACCATTGCAACAAAAAGAATAAAATATCTAGGAATAAACCTACCTAAGGAAACAAAAGACCTGTATGCAGAAAATTATAAGACACTGATGAAAGAAATTAAAGATGATACAAATAGATGGAGAGATATACCATGTTCATGGATTGGAAGAATCAACATTGTGAAAATGACTCTGCTATCCAAAGCAATCTACAGATTCAATGCAATCCCTATCAAACTACCACTGGCATTTTTCACAGAACTAGAACAAAAAATTTCAAAATTTGTATGGAAACACAAAAGACCTCGAATAGACGAAGCAATCTTGAGAACGAGAAATGGAGCTGGAGGAATCAGGATCCCTGACTTCAGACTATACTACAAAGCTACAGTAATCAAGACAGTATGGTACTGGCACAAAAACAGAAAGATAGATCAATGGAACAGGATAGAAAGCCCAGAGATAAACCCACACACATATGGTCACCTTATCTTTGATAAAGGACGCAAGAATGTACAGTGGAGAAAAGAGAGCCTCTTCACTAAGTGGTGCTGGGAAACTGGACAGGTACATGTAAAAGTATGAAATTAGAACACTCCCTAACACCACAGACAAAAATAAACTCAAAATGGATTAAAGACCTAAATGTAAGGCCAGACACTATCAAACTCTTAGAGGAAAACATAGGCAGAACACTCTATGACATAAATCACAGCAAGATCCTTTTGGACCCACCTCCTAGAGAAATGGAAATAAAGACAAAAATAAACAAAATGGGACCTACTGAAACTTCAAAGCATTTGCACATCAAAGGAAACCATAAACAACACCAAAAACAACCCTCAGAATGGGAGAAAATATTTGCAAATGAAGCAACTGACAAAGGATTAATCTCCAAAATTTACAAGCAGCTTATGTAGCTCAATAACAAAAAAACCAACAACCCAATCCAAAAATGGGCAGAAGACCTAAATAGACATTTCTCCAAAGAAGATATACAGATTGCCAACAAACACATGAAAGAATGCTCAACATCATTAATCATTAGAGAAATGCAAATCAAAACTACAATGAGATATCATCTCACACCAGTCAGAATGGGCATCATCAAAAAATCTACAAACAATAAATGCTGGAGAGGGTGTGGAGAAAAGGGAACCCTCTTGCACTGCTGGTGGGAATGTAAATTGATACAGCCACTATGGAGAACAGTATGGAGGTTCCTTAAAAAACTAAAAATAGAACTACCATACCACCCAGCAATCCCACTACTGGGGATATACCCTGTGATAACCATAATTCAAAAATAGTCATGTACCAAAATGTTCATTGCAGTTCTATTTACAATAGCCAGGACATGGAAGCAACCTCTCCATCTGTCTATCAACAGATGACTGGATAAAGATGTGGCACATATATACAATGGAATATTACTCAGCCATAAAAAGAAACAAAATTGAGATATTTGTAGTGTGGTGGATGGACCTAGAGTCTGTCATACAGAGTGAAGTAAGTCAGAGAAAGAAAAAGAAATACAATATGCTACCACATATATATGGAATCTAAGAAAAAAAAAAGAAAAAGTCATGAAGAACCTAGGGCTAAGACGGGAATAAAGACATAGACCTACTAGAGAATGGACTTGAGGATATGGGGAGGGGGAAGGGTAAGCGGTGACAAAGTGAGAGAGTGGCATGGACATTTATACACTACCAAATGTAAAACAGATAGCTAGTGGGAAGCAGCCACATAGCACAGGGAGATCAGCTCGGTGGTTTGTGACCACCTAGAGGGGTGGGATAGGGAGGGTGTGAGGGAGGGAGACGCAGGAGGGAAGAGATATGGGAACATATGTATATGTATAACTGATTCACTTTGTTATAAAGCAGAAACTAACACACCATTGTAAAGCAATTATACTCCAATAAGGATGTTTAAAAAAAAAATAGAAGAGATCTACAACATCTTTCAAGACCAGACAAGTTAATTCTATTTAAGTTTCCAAAGCACAGAAAGGGAAAGCTTCCAGACTCTTTATGTGAAGTGATGATAATTTAAAAACAACAGCAAAACAACAAATATTGCAAGACAAAATAATGTAGACAAATACCATATGACAATTGGTAATAAATTCTAAGTAAATTATTAACTAACAGAAACCAGCACAATAAAAAAACAAAAACAAAAACATACAAAACCAAATGGGATTTTTTTTGTAGAAGTACAAAAATCTTTAGAAAGAAAAAGGAAATCTACTTACATAATTAAACGTATTAATAGTTCAAACAGGAAAATTCCCATAGATCATTAACAGAAATCAGTAATATTAATCATCCATTCTTGATTTCAAAAATCTTAATAGAACAGGATGATTTTTATTAACATGATTATTAATAATCATGAATCCATGATTATTAACATGGACTATGTTAACTCCAGAGACAGCATATGCATAATGGGGAAACACTGAAAACATTCCCCCAAAATTCAGAAGTAAGGTAAGATGTCCATTGTCACTATTATTACTTAGTGTTGTTCTTAAAGTACTATCACTGCAATTACAAAGCCAGGAAAAGAGAATGGTATGGAATCATGTTTACTTTCAGTCACCAAAATTTTATATCGAAAAAGGGGAACTACAACTGAAAATCAATAAGAAAAATAATTCCATAATATGCATAGATAGTAGCTTAATGCACAGAAATCTATAACAGTCATGTATTAAGACGGCAACTGTTTAAAAGATATAATAAAATAAATGTCCTTTTTCAATAGATAAAAAATGTTGAAGTATAATAGGAATAAATGAATTAAGAAATATATAAGACCTATGTGGATTAAGCTTGAAATTTTTCCTGAGAGACTGAAGGTAAGACTAATGGAAACTCACAACATTGTTTTTTCAATGGGAAGGTTCAACATCATAAAAATAAAAGCTTTACCTAAGATAATCTTTAAATTTGACATAGTCACAGTTAAAATGCCAAAGGCATATGCAAGGTGATGCCAAGGTCATATGGAAACAAACAAGAATAGTCGAGAACACAAGAAAAGGAAGAATATTGAGAAATAATTAGCTTAAGCAGATATATAAACATATTGCAAATATTAAGTAATAATGTTGGCTTTATTCTTATAAAATAGAGATGCATCAAAGAATGGAATGAAAATTTGTAGAAACAGATACAAAAACAGACAGGAATATGATAAAGTAGGTATCTACATTAAAAGAAGAAAGTTGGATTATTTAATATACTATGTTAAAAGTCTGCATGGAAACAATAATTTTATCCAGATTACATTCCAAATAAAGCAAACATTTACACGTAAACATATAAATAGGAATCAAATAAATAAAACCATAGTAGTATTTGAAGAAACCATAAGAAAATTACAAAACTATATATGTATGTATTTGATTGTACATGCATAACATATTTTTGGAAAAATATTTAAGAGACAGAAATATTGTTTGCCTATAGTAGGGAGAATTACTTGGCTGGGATCAAAGATGAATGTAAGACTGTTTGCTCAATACTTTTACATAATGTTTGGATTTTCCACCATGTGTATGTATTACCTATTCAAAATCAAATATACACAATTTAGAATAATAAAAAAATAAAATGCACAAAGTGAGTAACAGTAATTCTTAATCCAAGAAATAATTCAAAGCATTAACATAAATATTTCATGCATATTATGGGAGGTGTTCCAACCCCTAAAATTATTGTCCCTATCTGCTTCCTCTGACAGATTTTAGTCTAAGGGTCCTGGTTTATAATGCCCTATTCAGTCCCTAACTTCTAAGGATATCTTCTGATTTTATTGAAAGATTAAAAAATAGTTTACAAATGGTTCTTTTATTTTCTCTGAATTACTGCAATTAAAAGTAAAAAAAAAATAAACACAGAGAAAAATTAATACATTTCATGGGTTATATTAAACTTTCCATGAGCATAGAGATTTTGGTGTTGAGAATTTTATTTCAGGAACCTAGGTCTGGATGAGAACCAAGTACCCACTGGCAGATGTATCTGATGATCTCAGCTGAGGTCCTATTAGAATGATCTGAGACTCCTTTGTGGATGGTTGCCTCTGATACAAAGCAGTCTTAAGTCAGGATAGATTTATGTGCATTGGCAGAGCCAAGTAACAAACAAAACATGTTCTCACAGTATGTCTGGCCTGAGCCTGTGTTATTAAATCCTGACTTTGATGAATCCCAGACCTTCAAGGAAGAGAAAATAAAGTCCAAAGACAGTTGGTTAATAAGAAATTACTGAATCAGCCTGGTCTAAGATGTTGTAGCAAGAGGAGCAACATTTAGTAAGTACATAGAGAAACAGACAGAGGGAAAAAACTAGAAAATAAAGATTATACTTTTCCAGCTTCCCCTCAATTTTGCTTTCATCACATTTTGGATATTATAGATATGTAGAATATTTTATCATTGAAATTGTATATTTTATTAAATTCAGAGATGTTGCTATTAATAATTATATAAGTAAAGCAAGTATAATCTAGGACTGCTCTGGGCAAAAAAACTTATTTAGTTACACAAAGTATGGCACTTATTCCAAAGCATTACAAGACTTTGTTTATGTACCTGTCTCCTCACTAGTATGTGGATTCCCTGAAGAGAAAGACAGTGTGTGTTATTCATCCTTATATCATCATTGGCCCATGCAAGGTGTCTTACATGATCAACATTGAATATTTTGTTGAGAGAGGGAAAAAATGAATTAATTAATTTGTGAATCAATGGATAAATACCAGGGACACCCCATCTTACTAATATGCTTCCCCAGTGTATTTTCAAATGATGTGATATAAAATTGTTAGGTCAAACTATATAATTTTCAAATGATGTGATATAAAATTGTTAGGTCAAACTATATAATTTTATTGTACACATATTATAAAGGTATATATATTTTCAAAAAGATTGTTTTGTGGTAATTCAATGGGTTGAGACTGGAGTTTGGAATGTTCAGATCTAGAAAACATATTCAATATGAAGTACTACTCAGTACTTTTAAGTATTCTTAGAGGCTTAGCCATGGGCGCTGATGAGCTTTATGTATATTGGTACAGTAATCTTAACTGAACCCAGTAAAATGTTGATCAAGTGAAATGTTTGAACATGGAGTGGTAAAATTAGCTGGAAAATATTTATGTCAACATCTAATAAAAACTATTCAGAAGTCTAAGAGTCCATTCTTCATACTTCCCTTAATAAAGGTATTCATAAAGACTTAGTTGTTACAGAACTAAAGATCATTGTTCAGAACAACTGTTTTAATTGCACATGATTGTAGACAGACAACTAGGCTGAATGCATATTGACACAAGACAATGCCTAAATTTAAAGTATTATTTGGTTATTATATCCACTTAAAATTAGAAACTGTGATGCCAATATCAGATAAGGACAGTGTAAGAGAGAATCCATAAATTCTAAATGAAATATTTTAGAACCTAAATGCAGCAATACATATAGGCTATACATTGAGATAAGTCTAGGAATTTGGTGATGGCATAATATTAAGAATTTATTAGAAGTGACAACAATGAAAATGGTGGAGCAAGAACCTCAAAAAATTCTCTACTTCACAAAAACAATAAAGGCATTGGCAAAAAAAAATTCAATAAACTTCAGCATTCTCAAAATTACCCAAAGACTTACAGAAAATCAGGGAGCATTTATTCAAGAAAAACAGCTGACTCTCCATAAGCAAGTTTTTAATTTGCCCTATTCCCATCTTCCCTACCCCTTAAGCTTTGTAGTATCTTTGAAAACCAACAGCCTGCAGTCACAGTAAAAACTAATAGCTTAGTAATCACTAGAGGGGGCCAGAAAAGGTTTGGAGCTCCTTCAAAGCCCCATTCACAGAGAATTTTTATTATTTGACTGGTCAGTTATTTCCTTGGAATATCTCACTTGCAAGGCTTTCTTTACTTACAATGACCTAGAGATTGCACACAATAGGCTCACCAAAAAGCTTAAAAGAAAGAAGCATAATATGTTAATAGGAGATTTGGAAAAGCTCTGATATATCTCTGATAATCTAGAATGCCATGCATGTAGGGCTTTATGCATTCCCAGGGCTATGAACTACTTCAGGAAAGATGTGAAAAGATGCCACACTCTCACTACAAGCTATCCTTGATGATTGGCACAAGCAGGAAGTGCAGGCTAAGGCAGAGTTTTAAACTCCCTGGCTGAGTGTTAAAGGCATTCACTAATACATGCATAGAGCCCCTTGACAAACATTGGCAGAATTCTTGGTTCCAGGTATCTAAGAAATCTCTATGCCATCATTATCTGACCACTAAGCTAACTGAGCAGAAGCCATAGTAACCACACATGACAAAGAATACAAACTTTACAGAATTAGTTCAGAAAAGTCACTAAACAAACAAACTACAACAAAAAGCAAAAACAATAACCCTGGTAAGAAAAATAATGTGATTTTCAGTTTCCTGTTTTCAATAAAAAGAAAAAAAAAAAACTATGTTGCATGGAAAGAAACAAGAAAATATGGCCCACGTGCAGGAAAAAAAAAAAGCCAAAAACTGTCCCTGAGGAAGCCCAGAAGTTGGAATTATTTGACAAAGGCTTTAAATCAGCTTTTCAAAATATGTTCAAAAAACTGGAGACCATATCTTAAGAAACAGAGGAATATATGAGAATAATGCATCACCAAATAGAGGATATCAATAAATAGATGAAACAGAAATGAAAGAAATGAAAATTTCACTAGAGGAGCTCAACAACAGACTTCAGCTGGTACAGGAAAGGATCAGTTAACTGGGAGATAGCTTAATTTATTATCCAGTCAAAGGAACAAAAGAAAAAATAGTAAACAAAATCAACAGAGCTTCAGAGACTCATAGAACATCATCAAGCATACCAAGCTCTAGAAGGAGAGGAAGAGGATAAATGAATATTGAAGAAATAATAAATGAATATGTCCAAAATTTGATGTAAACATTAATCTGCATTGAGACAAAAGTCTCAATGAACTCAAAGTAGGATAAACTAAAAGAAACCCAAACCCAGAGATGGAGGAAGATGGCGGAAGAGTAAGACGTGGAGATCACCTTCCTCCCCACATCAGAAATTCATCTACACGTGGAACAACTCCTACAGAGCACCTACTGAATGCTGACAGAAGACCTCAGACTCCCCAAAAGGCAAGAAACTCCCCACATACCTGGGTAGGACAAAAGAAAAAAGAATAAACAGAGACAAAAGGATAGGGACGGGACCTGCACAAGTGGGAGGGAGCCGTGAAAGAGGAAAGGTTTCCACACATAGAAGCCCCTTTGTGGGCGGAGACTGTGGGTGGCAGAGGGGGAAAGCTTCGGAGTAGCAGAGGAGACCACAGCCACAGGGGTGCGGAGGGCAAAGAGGAGAGATTCCGGCACAGAGGATCAGTGCCCTCAGGCACACACCAGCCCGAGAGGCTTGTCTGCTCGGCCGCCGGGGCGGGCGGGGCTGGGAGCTGAGGCTCAGGTATGGGGTTTCAGTCAGAGCACAGGGAGAGGACTGGGGCTGGCGGCAGGAAGAGAGCCTGAAGGGGTTAGTGCACCATGGCTAGCCCTGAGGGAGTCCGGGGGGAAAAAGTCTGGAGCTGCCGAAGCGGCAAGAGACTTTTTATTCCCTTTTGTTTCCTGGTGCGCGAGGAGAGGGCATAAAGAGCGCTGATTAAAGAAGCTCCAGAGACGGGCGCGAGCCGAGGCTAAAGGCGCGGACCCGGAGACGGGCGTGGGACGCTGGGGCTGCTGCTGCCGCCGCCACAAGGCCACTGTGCGAGCGCAGGTCACTGTCCACCCACCCTTCCGGGGAGCCTGTGCAGCCCGCCACTGCCGGGGTCCCGGGACCCAGGGACGGATTCCCCGGGAAAGCACACGGAGCGCCTCGGGCTGCTGCAATGTCACGCCAGCCTCTGCCGCCGCAGGCCCGCCCCGCACTGCGTGCCCCTCCCTCTCCTCTGCCTGAGTGAGCCTGAGACCCCGAATCAGCGGCTCCTTTAAACCCGTCCTGTCTGAGCGAAGAACGGATGCCCTCCGGAGACCTACGCACAGAGGCAGGGCCAGGTCCAAGGCTGAGACCCAGGAGCTGTGAGAGCAGAGAAGAGACAGGGAAATCTCTCTGTGCAGCCTCGGAGGCAGCGGATTAAAGCTCCACCACGGTCCGCTTGATGTGCCCTGCGTCTGTGGAGTGCATGAATGGACAGCAAATCATCCCAAATTGAGGGGGTGGACTTTGAGGACAAGATTTAAGATTTTTTCCCCTTTTCCTCTTTTTACAACGAATTATCCCAAATTAAGGAGGTGGACTTTGAGAGCAAGATTTCAGAATTTTTCCCCTTTTCCTCTTTTTACAAATAATTATCCCAAATTGAGGAGGTGGACTTTGAGAGCAAGATTTTCGATCTTTTCCCCCTGTTCTCTTTTTGTGAATGTGTATGTGTATGCTTCTGTGTGAGATTTTCTCTGTATAGCTTTGCTTCCACCATAGGTCCCAGGGTTCTATCCGTCCGTTTTTTTTTCAATAATTACTTTTTTATTTTTAATAATGCTATTATATTTTATACTTTATTCTATTTTACTTTATCTTCTCTCTTTCTATTTTCCTAACTTCCCTTCCTCCCTCCCTCCCTCCGCCCCTTTGTTTCTTTCTTTTCTTCCCTTCCTCCCTCTCTCCCTCCTGCCTTTCTTTCTTTCCTCCCTCCCTCCCTCCACCCCTTTCTTTCGTTCTTTCTTTCTTTCCTTCCTCCCTCCTTCCCTCCCTCCCTCCCGTCTGTCTTTCTTTCTTTCTCTCTTTCCTCCTTCCTTCCTTTCTTTCTTTCTTTCTTTCTTTCCGTCCTTCCTCCCTCCCTCCATCCTTTCTTTCTTTCTTCTTTCCTTCCTACCTTCCTTTCTCTCTTCGTTTCTTTCTCTCTCTCTTTCTTTCTTCTACTAATTCTTTCTTTCTACTTTTTCTATCTTTTATTCTAAGCCGGGTAGATGAAAGGCACTTGGTGCTGCAGCCAGGAGTCAGTGCTGTGCCTCTGAAGTGGAAGAGCCAACTTCAGGACACGGGTCCACAAGAGACCTCCCAGATCCACATAATAACAAGCGGCGAAAAACTCCCAGAGATCCCCATCACAACACCAGCACCCAGCTTCAGTCAACGAACAGCAAGCTACAGTACGGGTCACCCTATGCCAAGAAACTAGCAAGACAGGAACACAACACCACCCATTAGCAGAGAGGCTGCCTAAAAACATAATAAGGCCACAGGCACCCCAAAACACACCACCAGACGTGGACCTGTCCACCAGAAAGACAAAATCGAGACTCAACCACCAGAACACAGGCACTAGTCCCCCCCACCAGGAAGCCTACACAACCCACTGAAACAACCTTAGCCACTGGGGACAGACACCAAAAACAACGGGAACAACGAATCTGCAGCCTGCAAAAAGGAGACCCCAAACACAGTAACATAAGCAAAATGAGAAGACAGAAAAACACACAGCAGGTGAAGGAGCAAGATAAAAACCTACCAGACCTAACAAATGAAGAGGTAGTAGGCAGTCTACCTGAAAAAGAATTCAGAATAATGATAGTAAAGATGATCCAAGATTCTATTTCCAAGATCCAAAATCTTGGAAGTAGAATAGACAAAATGCAAGAAACAGTTAACAAGGACCTAGAAGAACTAAAGATGAATCAAGCATCGATTAAAAACACAATAAATGAAAAGAAAAATACTCTAGATGGGATCAATAGCAGAATAACTGAGGCAGAAGAACGGATAAGTGAGGTGGAAGATAAAATAGTGGAAATAACTGCTGCAGAGCAAAATAAAGAAAAAAGAATGAAAAGAACAGAGGACAGTCTCAGAGATCTCTGGGACAACATTAAACGCACCAACATTCGAATTATAGGGGTTCCAGAAGAAGAAGAGAAAAAGAAAGGGAATGAGAAAATATTGGAAGAGATTACAGTTGAAAACATCCCTAATATAGGAAAGGAAATAGTTACTCAACTCCAGGAGGCACAGAGAGTCCCATACAGAATAAATCCAAGGAGAAATACGCCAAGACACATATTAATCGAACTGTCAAAAATTAAACACAAAGAAATCATATTAAAAGCAGCAAGGCAAAAACAACAAATAACACACAAGGCAATCCCCATCAGGTTAACAGCTGATCTCTCAGCAGAAACTCTACAAGCCAGAAGGGAGTGGCAGGACATAATTAAAGTGATGAAGGAGAAGAACCTGCAACCAAGATTACTCTAACCAGCAAGGATCTCATTCAGATTTGATGGAGAAATTAAAACCTTTACAGACAAGCAAAAGCTGAGAGTTCAGCACCACAAAACCAGCTTTACAACAAATGCTAAAGGAACTTCTCTAGGCAAGAAACACAACAGAAGGAATATACCTACAATAACGAAACCAAAGCAATTAAGGAAATGGGAATAGGAACATACATATCAATAATTACCTTAAATGTAAATGGACTAAATGCCCCCACCAAAAGACACAGAGTGGCTGAATGGATACAAAAACAAGACCCATATATATGCTGTCTACAAGAGACCCACTGCAGACCTAGAGACACATACAGATTGAAAGTAAGGGGATGGAAAAAGATATTCCATGCAAATGGAAATCAAAAGAAAGCTGGAGTAGCAATTCTTATATCAGACAAAATAGACTTTAAAATAAAGACTATTAGAAGAGACAAAGAAGGACACTACATAATGATAAAGGGATCGATCCAAGAAGAAGATATAACAATTGTAAATATTTATGCACCCAACATAGGAGCACCTCAATACATAAGGCAAATACTAACAGCCATAAAGGGGAAATCGACAGTAACACACTCATAGTAGGGGAGTTTAACACCCCACTTTCACCAATGGACAGATCATCCAAAATGAAAATAAATAAGGAAACACAAGCTTTAAATGATACATTAAACAAGATGGACTTAATTGATATTTATAGGACATTCCATCCAAAAACAACAGAATACACATTTTTCTCAAGTGCTCATGGAACATTCTCCAGGATAGATCATATCTTGGGTCACAAATCAAGCCTTGGTAAATTTAAGAAAATTGAAATTGTATCAAGTATCTTTTCTGACCACAATGCTATGAGACTAGACATCAATTACAGGAAAAGATCTGTAAAAAATACAAACACATGGAGGCTAAACACTACACTACTCAATAACGAAGTGATCACTGAAGAAATCAAAGAGGAAATAAAAAACTCCCTAGAAACAAATGACAATGGAGACACGACGACCCAAAACCTATGGGACGCAGCAAAAGCAGTTCTAAGGGGGAAGTTTATAGCAATACAATCCCACCTTAAGAAACAGGAAACATCTCGAGTAAACATCCTGACCCTGCACCTAAAGCAATTAGAGAAAGAAGAACAAAAAAACCCCAAAGTTAGCAGAAGGAAAGAAATCATAAAGATCAGATCAGAAATAAATGAAAAAGAAATGAAGGAAACGATAGCAAAGATCAATAAAACTAAAAGCTGGTTCTTTGAGAAGATAAACAAAATTGATAAACCATTAGCCAGACTCATCAAGAAAAAAAGGGAGAAGACTCAAATCAATAGAATTAGAAATGAAAAAGGAGGAGTAACAACTGACACTGCAGAAATACAAAAGATCATGAGAGATTACTACAAGCAACTCTATGCCAATAAAATGGACAACCTGGAAGAAATGGACAAATTCTTAGAAATGCACAACCTGCCAAGACTGAATCAGGAAGAAATAGAAAATATGAATAGACCAATCATAAGCACCGAAATTGAAACTGTGATTAAAAATCTTCCAACAAACAAAAGCCTATGACAAGATGGCTTCACAGGCGAATTCTATCAAACATTTAGAGAAGAGCTAACACCTATCCTTCTCAGTCTCTTCCAAAATATAGCAGAGGTAGGAGCACTCCCATATTCATTCTACGAGGCCACCATCACCTTGATACCAAAACCAGGCAAGGATGTCACAAAGAAAGAAAACTCCAGGCCAATATCACTGATGAACATAGATGCAAAAATCCTCAACAAAATACTAGCAAACAGAATCCAACAGCACATTAAAAGGATCATACACCATGATCAAGTGGGGTTTATTCCAGGAATGCAAGGATTCTTCAATATACGCAAATCTATCAATGTGATACACCATATCAACAAACTGAAGAAGAAAAAGCATATGATCATCTCAATAGATGCAGAGAAAGCTTTTGGCAAAATTCAACACCCATTTATGATAAAATCCCTGCAGAAATTAGGCATAGAGGCAACTTTCCTCAACAAAATAAAGGCCATATATGACAAACCCACAGCCAACATGGTCCTTAATCGTGAAAAACAGAAACCCTTTCCACTAAGATCAGGAACAAGACAAGGCTGCCCACTCTCACCACTCTTATTCAACTTAGTTTTGGAAGTTTTAGCCACAGCAATCAGAGAAGAAAAGGAAATAAAAGGAATCCTAATTGGAAAAGAAGAAGTAGAGCTGTCACTGTTTGCAGAGGACATGATACTATTCATAGAGAATCCTAAAGATGCTACCAGAAAACTACTAGAGCTAATCAATGAATTTGGTAAAGTAGCAGGATACAAAATTAATGCACACAAATCTCTGGCATTCCTGTACACTAATGATGAAAAATCTGAAAGTGAAATCAAGAAAACACTCCCATTTACCATTGCAACCAAAAGAATAAAATATCTAGGAATAAACCTACCTAAGGAGACAAAAGACCTGTATGCAGAAAATTATAAGACACTGATTAAAGAAATTAAAGATGATACAAATAGATGGAGAGATATACCATGCTCCTGGATTGGAAGAATCAATATTGTGAAAATGACTCTACTACCCAAAGCAATCTACAGATTCAATGCAATCCCTATCAAACTACCACTGGCATTTTTCACAGAACTAGAACAAAAAATTTCAAAATTTGTTTGGAAAAACAAAAGACCCCGAATAGCCAAAGCAATCTTGAGAACGAAAAACGGAGCTGGAGGAATCAGGCTCCCTGACTTCAGACTATACTACAAAGCTACAGTAATCAAGACAGTGTGGTACTGGCACAAAAACAGAAAGATAGATCAATGGAACAGGATAGAAAGCCCAGAGATAAACCCACACACATATGGTCAACTTATCTTTGATAAAGGAGGCAGGAATGTACAGTGGAGAAAGGACAGCCTCTTCAATAAGTGGTGCTGGGAAAACTGGACAGGGACATGTAAAAGTATGAGATTAGATCATTCCCTAACACCATACACAAAAATAAGCTCAAAATGGATTAAAGACCTAAATATGAGGCCAGAAACTATCAAACTCTTAGAGGAAAACATAGGCAGAACACTCTATGACATAAATCACAGCAAGATCCTTTTGGACCCACCTCCTAGAGAAATGGAAATAAAAACAAAGATAAACAAATGGGACCTAATGAAACTTCAAAGCTTTTGCACAGCAAAACCATAAACAACACCAAGAGACAACCCTCAGAATGGGAGAAAATATTTGCAAATGAAGCAACTGACAAAGGATTAATCTCCAAAATTTATAAGTAGCTCATGCAGCTCAATAGCAAAAAAACAAACAACCCAATCCAAAAATGGGCAGAAGACCTAAATAGGCATTTCTCCAAAGAAGATATACAGACTGCCAACAAACACATGAAAGAATGCTCAACATCATTAATCATTAGAGAAATGCAAATCAAAACTACAATGAGATATCATCTCACACCACTCAGAATGGCCAGCATCAAGAAATCTAGAAACTATAAATGCTGGAGAGGGTGTGGAGAAAAGGGAACACTCTTGCACTGCTGGTGGGAATGTGAATTGGTACAGCCACTATGGAGAACAGTATGGAGGTTCCTTAAAAAACTAAAAATAGAACTACCATATAATCCAGCAATCCCATACTAGGCATATACCCTGAGAAAACCATAATTCAAAAAGAGACATGTACCAAAATGTTCATTGCAGCTCTATTCACAATAGCCCGGAGATGGAAACAACCTAAGTG
This sequence comes from Mesoplodon mirus, assembly GCF_964341445.2. NCBI lineage: Eukaryota > Metazoa > Chordata > Mammalia > Artiodactyla > Ziphiidae > Mesoplodon > Mesoplodon mirus. The sequence continues at coordinate 99,097,690 of NC_138979.1, read as the reverse complement.
TCCATCATCGGATGAATGGATAAAGAAGATGTGGCACATATATACAATGGAATATTACTCAGCCATAAAAAGAAACGAAACTGAGCTATTTGTAATGAGGTGGATAGACCTAGAGTCTGTCATACAGAGTGAAGTAAGTCAGAAAGAGAAAGGCAAATACTGTATGCTAACACATATATATGGAATTTAAGAAAAAAAATGTCATGAAGAACCTAGGGGTAAAATAGGAATAAAGACCCAGACCTGCTTGAGAATGGACTTGAGCATATGGGCAGGGGGAAGGGTAAGCTTTGACAAAGCGAAAGAGAGGCATGGACATATATACAGTACCAAACGTAAGGTAGATAGATAGTGGGAAGCAGCCGCATAGCACAGGGAGATCAGCTCGGTGCTTTGTGACCGCCTGGACGGGTGGGATAGGGAGGGTGGGAGAGAGGGAGATGCAAGAGGGAAGGGATGTGGAAACAGATGTATATGTATGACTGATTCACTTTGTTATAAAGCAGAAACTAATCTAAAAAATAATTTAAAAAAATCAATCAAAAAAAATAAACCCAAACCTAGACACATCATGACTAAGCAGTTTATAGTCAACTAGTGAGAATCTTGTAAATAGTTTGAGAACCAATTCATCATATGCAACTGATCCTAAGTAAGATTATAAGCTAATTTCTCATCAGAACCCATGAAGGTCAGAAGGCAATGGGAAAATAAAGTCAAAAGACTGAAAGAAAAAGACTGTTGACCAAGAATTCTACATCAGGCAAAACTGTCCTTTAAAGATAAAGGAGAAATCAAAACGTTCCCAGAAAAACAAAAACTGAGAGAGTTCATTAGTAGCATACCTGCTCTACCATAAATACTAAAGGGTGTCCTTCAGGCTGAAATAAAGGTCACTAGATAATAAGAAGAAATAAAGAGCACCAGTAAAGGTAACTATATAGGTAAATTTTTTAAAAAAGTATAAATGTATTTTTGTTTGTAACTCTTTTCTCCTACCTAATTTAAAAGTCTACTGCATAAAGCAATAATTATAAATTGGTGTTGATAACATACAATGGATAAGAATTTAGTTTATATGACAAAATAGCACAAAGGAGTTGGGAGGGAATGGAGCTCAGAGAGCAAAGGTATAAAGAAAACCTACACAACTCCTCCTGCATATTTCTTCTTATTCTCACACTATCACACTCACAACACTTCTAACACCAGGCATGTGGGGGTTTTATCCACACCAAGCAATTTTGCAACACCAGTTGTGTGTCCTACAATTTAACTCAATTCTGATGTTACCTACTTAGGGATAGCATCAGATCCCATAGGGTAAGGGCTCAGTTCCACAAGACTACCTTACCCCTTCAGATGCAAATTCCAAGGCCTGCTTATCACCTATGCTTCTGAAAATCAGCTATAAATCAGAGGATCCCACGACCCCCTTGTCAGGTTCCATTAATTTACTAGAATGGCTCACGGAACCAGGAAAAGTACTTCCTGTTTTATCAGTTTAATATAAAGGGAGATATTAAAGGATACAGATGAACCTCCAGATGAAAGACATGTGTAGAGCAAGATATGTGGGAAGAGACAGAGTTTCTATGCCATATGTGTGTATGACAATTTCCCACTACCTCCATGTTCACCACCCTGGAATCTCTCTGAACCCCATACATTTTGGGATTTTTATGGAGGCTTCATCATGAAGGCATGATCGATCATTAACTCCATTTCCAGCCCCTCTCCTCTCTCTGGAGAATGGGGTGAGGGACTAAAAATCCCAAGCTTCTAAGCATGGCTTTGACTTTGTGGTGATGGGTCCTATACAGGAGCCATCCAGGAGCCCACCCAGAGTTGCCTCTTGCCATCAGAACAAAAGACATCCCTATCAATCAGGAAATTCCAAGGAATTTAGGAGCTCAGTGTCAGGAACCAGGGTCAAAGAGCAAATATTAGAAGAAAAGATGCTCCTAGTGTTCTTATTGCTTAGGAAATTACAAGGGTTTTAGAAGCTCTGTGTCAGGAACTAGGGGTAGAGACCAATATAAAAATTTTCTGTTATTTCACAAAAGGTTTTGTATATTATTAAATTTGAGTGGCTATCAATCTGAGAGATTACTACACATCAAAATATTATTTGTAAATTCCAAATTCCAAAAAAAAAATTGTAGTTTTTCTTCAGTTTTGTTAAACAACTCAAAAGTAATGAAAAAAAAATGAAAAGGGAATAAAACTGGTACACCAGAAATGTCTATTTAACACAAAAGAAAGTAGTAATGAAGGAATAGAAGAAAAATGTGTACGACATTAAAAAATAGGAAAATGACAGATATAAATCCTATCTTATCAGTAATTACATGAAATATAAATGGATTAATCCTCCCAATAAAAGATGAACAATGGCACAATGGATTAAAAAATACAGTTTACTTTCAACATAAATTGAAAGAAAAAGTTTGAAACTAAAAGGATGAAAAAAGATATACCATGCAAACAGTAACCAAGAGAGAGCTGGAGTGGCTAAACCAGTATCAGATAAAATTGACTTTAGGGCAAAAATTTTTACTAAAATATTATTATGATAAATTGTTAATTTATAATAATAAGGGTAAATTCATCAAGAAGACAGAACAATTATAAACAAATATGCACCTAAAATAGAGCCCAAAGAATACGTAAAACATTAACTCACAGAATTAAAGGAAAAATAAAAAAATCAACTGGGATAGGTGAACAATTCAATGGTTCACTCTCAATAATCAATAGAACAACTACAGAGAAGCTCCAAAAGGACAAACGAACACATGACCAACACTATAAACCAACTAAATCAAGGAGGTATGTATAGAACACTCCACACAGGAGCAGAAAACAAATCCTTCTTAAGTGCACATGGAACATTCTCTAGGATAGACTACATATTAGCCCACAAAACAAGTCTTAATAAATTTAAAAGGACTGAAATCATACAAAATATAGTCTCCAACCATAACAAATGATATTAGAAATAAATAACAAGGAAATTTGTGATTTACAAATACATTAAAATTAAACACACACTGCTAAATGATCAATGAACTAATAAGAAATCACACGGGGAATGAAAAAATACCTTGAGATTAATGAAACAAAAACACAGCATACCAACACATACGGGATGCAGTAAATGAGAGCATAGAGGGAAATTTATAGCTGTAAAGACCTATAGTAATAAAAGAAAAAAAGAAAGATAAGAAATAATCTTCTACCTTAAGAAATTAGAAGTAGAGAAGCAAATTATGCCCATAGTATGCAAAAGAAAAGAAATAATAAAGATTGGAGTGGAAAAAAGTGAAATGGATAAAAGAAAAAGAAAGCACTAGAGAAAATATACAAACCCAAAAGATGGTTCTATGAAAAGGCCAACAAAAATGGTGAAGCTGTAGCTAGACTTCCAAGAGAAAAAGAGCAAAGAATCAAATTACTAAAATCAGGATCAAAAGAATGGACATTACTAGAAATAAAAAAGTATTTCACAGGAGCACAAATCCTTTACAAACTCGCATAAAAAGTAAAAAGAGAAAATACTTCCCAACTCATTCTGTAAGATCAGTGAAGAGATGCAGAAAAAACATTTGACAATATCAAACATACTTTTATAAACAAAAGAAAAACAAACACTCAAGAAACTAGGAACTGAGGGAACTTCCTCAATCAGATAATGCACCTCTACAAAAACAAAAAAAACAAACAACAACAAAACAAAACTAACATCATGCTTAGTGGTAAAAGATCCAAGTATTTTCACTATGATCAAGAAAAGATAAAGATGTCCACTCTCACCACTTTTATTCAGCATTATACTGTAGGTCCTGGGCAACACAATTAGCAAGAAAAATAATTAAAAGGCATCCTGATTAAAAGGGACAAAATAAAACTGTCTCTATTTGCAGATGATATGACTTATAATATAGAAAATCCTAAGGAATCTAGTAAAAACCTAATAGAGCTAATAAATGAGTTCAATAAAATCGTAGGATACAAGATAAATATACAAAAATCAATTGTATTTTTTTAAATTAATTAATTTATTTTTGCTGTGTTGGGTCTTCGTTTCTGTGCGAGGGCTTTCTCTAGTTGTGGCAAGCAGGGGCCACTCTTCATCGCAGTGCGCGGGCCTCTCACTATCACTATCGTGAGGTCACTATCGAAAGGTCACTATCGCGGCCTTTCTTGTTGCAGAGCACAGGCTCTAGATGCACAGGCTCAGTAGTTGTGGCTCACGGGCCTAGTTGCTCTGCAGCATGTGGGATCCTCCCAGACCAGGGCTCGAACCCGTGTCCCATGCATTAGCAGGCAGATTCTCAACCACTGCGCCACCAGGGAAGCCCCCAATTGTATTTTTATACACTTGTAATGACTAGTCTGAAAGTGAAATTAATGTAAAATCCATTTACAATATACTGAAAATAATAAAATACTTAGGAATAAATTTTTAAAAGAAATGTAAGACTTGTGTTCTGAAAACTACAAAACATCATTGAAAGAAATTAAAAGAGGACCTAAATAAGTCAAAAAACATCCTGTGTTGGATGAGAATGGCTTAATACTATTAATGTACCAATACTTCCCAAACTGGTCTACAACTTCAATGAACTCCCTCACAGAATACCAGCTCATTTCTTTATAGAAATTGACCAGCTTATTTTAACATTTATGTGAGATTTCAAGGGACCCAGAATAGACAAAACAATCTTGAAAAAGAACAGTAGGAGGATTCTCACTTCTGATTTCAAACATTACCAAAAGCTATGGCAATGAGGATGTGTGGCACTGGTCAAACACTTATATATAGGTCAGTGGAGCAGAATTTAGAGTTCAGAAATAATACTAGACATTACGGTCACTTGATGTTTTACTAGCATGCCAAGCTCATTCAATGCGGAAAAACGGTCTTTTGAATAAATGACAGAATAATAGGAATGCCACAAGCAAAGGAATTAAATTGGATCTCTACCTCAAACTATATACAAAAATTAAAATCAAAATGAATCAAAGACCTAAACGTACAAGTTATGACTATAAAAATTTTAGAATAGAACGTCATGGTAAATATTTGTGGCCTTGAATAAGTAATTGTTTCTTAGATGTAATGCCAAAGCACAAGCAACCAAAGGAAAAAAGTAATAAGCTGGATGTTATCAAAATTAAAATCTTTTGTGCACCAAAGGGCACTATCAAGAAATTGAAAACGTAACCCACAGAATGAGAAAAATTATTTTTAAGTCATAAATCTGATAAGGGACTTATGTCTAGAACAAAGATATAAAGGACTCTTATGACTCAACAATAAACCATAAATAACCCAATTATTCAATAAAAATGTTCTAAGGATTTGAATAGTAATAAAAGATAAACAAATGGCCCATAAACACATGAAATGCTTCTCAGCATCATCAATCATCAGGGAAATATAATTCAAAACCACAACATGATACCACCTCACACCCACTAGAATGGCTATAATCAAAAGACAAGCAATAACAAGTGTTGATAAGACTGTGAAAATATTAGAACTCTCACACATTTCTGCTGAAAATGTAACATAATGCAGCCACTTTGGAAAAGTTTGGCAGTACCTCAAAAAACTAAACATAGCGTTAACATGTGACTCATCAATTTCACTCCTCACTACATGACCAAGAGAAATATATATATATATATGTGTGTGTGTGTGTGTGTGTGTGTGTGTATGTGTGTATATATATCCACACAAAAACTTATACATGAGATGTCGTTGTACATTTGTCCAAACCCATAGAATGTACAACACCAAGAGTGAACCCTAAGTGAAACTATGGACTTTGGATGATTATGATGTGTCAATATGGGTTCATCCTTGGTAAAAAATGTACCATTCTAGTGAGTGATACTGATAATGGGGGAGGCCATGCATGCATGGGGGACAGCGAGTATATGAGAAATATCTGTACCTTCAATTCAATTTTGTTGTGAAACAAACTGCATTAAAAAAATACTCTTAATTTAAAAAAATTACACTTATACATGAATATTATGACAATATTATTCATAATAGCCAAAATGTGGAAGTAACTCAAATGTCCTTTAACTAATTAATGGACAAATAAAATATGGTATATCCACAAAATGAACTATTATTCAGCAAATAAAATGAATAACCTACTAAGTGAAGTAAGTTAGAAAGAGAGACAAATGCCATATGATATCACTTACATGTGGAATATAAAATATGACACGAATTAACTTATCTACAAAACAGAAACAGACTCACAGACATAAAGAACAGATCTGTGGTTTCCAAAGGGGAGGGGATGTAGGGGAGGGATGGATTGGGAGTTTGGGATTAGCAGATGCAAACTATTATATACAGAATGGATAAACAACAAGGTCCTACTGTATAGCACAGGAAACTATATTCAATATCCTGTAATAAACCATACTGGAAAAGAATATGAAAAACATTTTTTTTAAAAAAGGAATAAAGTATTGATACAACATGGGTGAATATTGAAAACATTATGTTAAATGAAGGAAGCCAGTCACAGAAGGCCACAGTTGTATGATTCTTTTTACTTGAAATGTCCAGAATAAGCAAATCCATACAAATGGAAAGTAGATGTCATGGTGAAGGCTGGGAGGGGAGCTGGCAGGGAGTGAAAGGGTATGTGCTTTCTGAGCTGATAAAAATGTTCTTGAACTCAGTAGTGATGATGGTTGTAAATTATTGTGAATATACTGAAAACCACTCAACTGTATACTTTAAAAGGTTGAATTTTATAGTATGTAATTTATATCTCATTAAAACATAAGAATTTATTAATGTGAATCACTAGAGATGAAATAAAAATTACGTTCTCTCAATGAGAAATAAATATTTGATGAAATTTAATATAGTAATAATTTTTAAAATTAGTAATAAACTAATAACAGAATGTCTCACTTAAATTGATAAATAGCATTCAGTAACATAGCAAATAACATAAAAATAAACTTTTATCACTAAAATTTTAAAAGTCTGACACTTAATAAAATATCACACACATACCAGCAGTTAGAAACATGTGACCAAGTAACATGAAACAAAGGGAGGTTGGGACACCATAAAAATAAACTTTAAGTAGCTTAAATATTAAAAGTTACAACTAGGGCTTACTTATAATTAATATGTCAATTGAAACAAATTACATGGTAGAAAATTGTGCCAGAGGACTCATAACAAGGCTATCAAATCTGAATTTTAGAACTTAAATTACTAGAACTGAAGAGTGCAGTATACAGGTTTTAAAACAATGAAATGTAGCAAATGAAACATTTAATTGATTGATTCAACAGATTATATCCAGACTGAAGCACAGAGATAGAAGAGTATGACCAATTAACCAAAAGAAGGTAACAGGCTTGGGAGCCATGTGAGAAGCTCTAAAATACCTTAAAAAGGAGTTCCAATAATTAGTGATGTTGAGTATCTTTTCATGTGCCTCTTGGCCATCTGTGCTTTGTGATGACCTAGAGGGTTGAGATAGGGAGGATGGGAGGGAGGCTCAAGAGGGAGGGGATATGGGGACATGGGAAGGTATATGGCTGATTCGCTTTGTTGTGCAACAGAAACTAACACAGTATTGTGAAGCAATTATACTCCAATAAAGATCTATTAAAAACATTAAATTAAATTTTTTAAAAAAGGAGTTCCAAAAGAAGAGAAAAGAATGAATGGGGTAAAAACAATAGTTGAAACAACACTGGCCAAAAATCTTCCAAAATTGAAGAAAAACAAGACACTTAGAGTAGCTCAATGAATCATAAAAAAAGAAAAGTACAAAGAAAAGCATACCTAGACAAAGCAGAGTCAGACTACTTAAAACTAAAGACACAAGAAAATCTTACAAGCAACCAGAAAGTAAAAACAAGTGCATTGTCTTCATAGAGTAACAAGAAACTCACAGCTTACTTTCCAACAAAAATGATGGAAACCAGAAAAATAAAAAAAGTGTCTTTAAGGTGCTGAAAGAAAGCAACTGCCAAACTAGAATTCTATATGCAGTGGCAATGTTCTTCAAAAATGAGGTCACATGAAGAAGCTATTGAGAAAAAAGAAAAACTGAAAGAATTCCTCACCTGCTGAATCTCACTAAAAGACTTACTCAAGGCACAAACTGAATTTTTCTGGGAGGAGATAAATGATGCCCAATAGAAGTACAAAAAAAATGAATGCAGATTTTTAATGGTATATATATGGTTAAATATAAGTAAATGTTGATTATATTAAACAATGACGTTAATTTTGTGGGATTAAAAATTTATGTATAATTAGAATATGTGCCCTCAAAGCACAAAACTTGTAGGTAAATAAATAGACCTGTGTTGTAAAGGTTCTTGTGTTGTCAGTAAAGTTGTAAATGCTCCAATTTATTTTAAGTTTAAATAAGTCAAGGATGTATGTTGTAATGTAATGTGTAAGCATTGAAAGAATTATAAAAGAATGCATAACTACAATGTCAATAGAGAAGAAATACAGAATTTTAAAGACTAATTGACTAATCCTAAAAGTGGGAAAAGAAAAATACAGCAACACAATATAGAAGTAGCAAAGAGGAAACAGTATAACAGATTTAACTCCAAATATATGTCCAATTATATGTGAATGAATTAAATTCTCAAATTAAATATGACTTTGTATTGCATATGAGACACAGCATAAATTTAACACAAAAAAGTTACAATAATGCAAAAATGTATTGCATGAAAACATTAACCAAATAAAAACTAGTACGGCTGTGCTAATATTAGACACAGGAGACACTGAGACATAAACATTATTAGATATAAAAATTATTTTCAAAATAATAAGGGATCTTTCAAAAAGGTATTCTAAATCTGTAAGCTCTTGATAATTTAAAGTCAGAAGTTAAAAAATAAATAGGAAGATCTAAAGTCATAGGGAAAGATTTTAACGCTTATTTCTTAGTAATTAATAAGACTAAAAAACAAAAAACAATCAGTAGGTGATTAGAAAATCTGAATAACACAATTTAAAAATTCAACTAAATTTACATATATAGAATACTGGACCCAACAAAGGCCAGAGTACACATCCATGCACACAGACTATTTACCAAATATAACCATGTACTTAAACATAAAGAAATCCTCAAAGATACTCTTTGATCAAAGTAGAATTAAGCTAGAAATCTGTAACAAAAAGATGTCTGGAAAACCCTTAAATGTTTAGCATTTAAGCCTTATACTTCTCCATAAGACAATAGCTAAAGTGGATAACATGAACTGCATTAGAAATTATGATAACTGAAGTATTACATGAAAAAATCCTTGATTTATACAGCTAAATCAGCTTAGAAAAAAATTAGAGATTAAAATTCATATAAAAGAAATAAGGCCTGGAAATCAATATAAGTATTCATTTTAAAAAGTTAGTGAATACCAGAAAATCACATTCAAAGAAAGTTGATAAACAGAAATAACAAAATAACAGCAGCTATCAATGAAAAAGAAAACAAAGGTACACAACAGGGAAATAAATAGTGATAAATGTTGGGTCTTTGAGAAGAGAAATACAATTGATAAGCCTCCAACAAGGGTAATGAAGAAAAAGAGAAATCACATAAATATCAAGAATGAAAAATGGGACATTAATGCAGATTCTACAGATATTAAAAAGATAATAAAAGTAAACTCTGAAGAAATTTAGCCAGTAAATACCTGAATAGTCTATTTTACTAAATAAATCAAAATAGTATTTAAAATGTTCCTACAAATAAAGCCTAAGGCCCAGATGGCTTCCTTTCAAGTTCTTTCAAAGTTTCAAAAATGAAATAACATAAATTTTCTAAAAATTTACAGTATAAAAAAATAAAGGAAACACTCCTAATTTCATTTTATGTAGCCAAAATGAACTTGATGTCAAAACCTGAAAAGAACATGACAAGAAACAAAAATGTAAAAATAATATTCTCATTAACATAGACATGAACTCTACTCCAAGTAATAGTAAACTGAATTTTATAATTTATTAAAAAATACAACCAATTTATTCCCTGAGTGGTAGCTTGGTTCAACATTTAAAAACAATAATAATTAATGCATACACTGGGCTAACACAAACAAAGAAAAACAATTATGAAATCATTTTAACATGCCATAAAGTTTTTCTTCAATTTAGTCATCTGTTTATAATAGACACTCTTAGCAAACTCTGTAAAAAGTCATTGAACTACATACTTATGACTTGTATGCATCTTGTATACATGTTAAACTTGATAAGTTTATATTCTAAATAAACAGGTGAATAAATTTGAACATCTGAATGACCAAATTCTCCCTATTTGTTTTCTTGCTTCTTTAGTATATTAGGTTATTTTATCCAATTATTCACTTCCTCTCTATATTTGAATTATGAGAACCATGAGTCTTTGAAGTACCTCCAAATATTGTGGGTAAAGTATATTGCCCTGTCCCATTGATGTTTGGCTTGCCCACGTGACTGCTTTGACAATTGCAATGTTAAGGAGCTCTACTCAAACAGAGGCTTTACATATGTTGTGTGGTTTAGTTTAGCTCCTCATGCTTCTGCCACAAGTCATGAGAAGATCATGTTCCGGATATCACTGGCTCAAAGAGAATAAGAAGACAGTCCTGAATCCAAATGTCAGCCAGAAGCTGACTTCAGCTAATCCCAACCAAAACTAGCAGAACTATAGCCTGCTTGCACGCCCATGAGAAGGAAATAAATGCTTGTCATGGTGAACCACTGAGTTTTGAATTGTTTTAATGCAGCACTATTTCAGCTGAAACCTGATGAATACAGCTTTCAAAGATTTAGTAGACTCATGGGTAATTCTTAATTTGCATCTGTAATTCACGAGACCTTCGTGAAATTAAGCTAGAGGTCATGAAAAGACTGGAAAGTCAAATAATACTGGGCAGTTAAAGATAACCATATTTAAAAATAATTAATATTTATTGCATGCCATTGTTCTATAATTTTTCACAATATTTTAGTGCATTAATACATGGAAGTATATGTGTGATTATATTGTATGTGTGGTGCTGGTTGGTGGTGGAGGGAACATTTTCCTTCAACAGAATAATCCAACACTGCCTTTCCCCTACCCTGCAGTGAATGCTAGAAACATCGGTAGGGTTCTTATTTACTTCTGGTGACGTTTCTGACTATTCCTCTCTTGTGCTAGTGTGGATGAAGACTGTAAGCAAGTACATGGGGAACCTGAAAACAGACATAAGAACTGGTTCTGCACTTTTTTTTGAAGCATTTGGAACATCACAAGGTGCATTCTTGGTTTGCACACACACATATGCACACATATCTGTGACTCTGTCATAGCCCTCAGTCTAATTGCACAAATGTTCCCATTTATATATCTTTCACATGTAGCAAAAGGTGCCACATGCTAGTTTCTTCCTCAGAATCATATGCCCCAGAACTCCTATGCAGGTATATTTTTATTACCTCCTCCTCTCACTACTGCCAGTAGCAAATGAGGTAGTAAATCCATTCTAGGCTTTCACACTCAAGTCCCTTAGCATTTTGCAAGGCCAAAACACAGATGGGTACTATTTTTAATTTAAAAGCACAGTCAGATGTTAAAAAGAAAAAGAGCTATCCCTCTAAAAAACTAAGATCAATAAATATATTCTGTTAAAAACTGCTCAATTTTAATTTGTCCTAACTTATAATAACCAGTCTTATTTTTAAATATCTTAATTGTGATTGCCTACAATCTTGTTTTATTTTACTGCTAATATCTATGCTAGATGCCTAAGAGGTATAAAGAAATGAAAAGCTCTCTTATACTGTTTAATACATATAAGTATATAAATGTTTTTCACATTCTTAAACACTGTAAACTCTGCAAATCAAACTTTATTTCTTGTAGTTGTGAATAATTATGACACTCACTCATCCAATCACAGTACTCAAGCACAGTATATCCTTTGTATTCTTTTGGTTCTATATTTTTCTCTACTCAGAAGATGACAGTAGGCATAATTTAAGGGTTTTTTTTTAATTACAAAATTCAATCATACTTAACTAAGATTTATGCTTTTTTTTTCAAAATAACATTTTATTTTAAGATACTTGTAGATGCACATACAATTATAAAAAATCATACAGAGATCCAGCGTACACTTTACGCAGCTCCCCTCCACCTCAAAAAGCATCTTGCAAAATCATAATACACTATCATAACCAGCATATTGACAGTGATACAGTCAAGACACAGAAGATTTCCATCACCACAAGGAACCCTCCTGTTACTTTTTATAGCCACCCCCACCTTCTTCCCACAGCCACTTTCTCCTTAACCTGTAGCAAACATTAATGTGCTCTCCATTTCTATAATTCTGTCATTTAAATAATGTTATATAAATAGAATCATGAAGTATGTAACTCTTTGGGATTAGCTTTTTCACTCACCATAATTCTTAGAAGAATCAACCAGGCTGTTGCATGTATCAGTAGTCTGCTCCTTTTTATTCTAAAATAGTATTTCATAGTGTAGATGATCATAGTCTGATTAAGCATTCACCCATTGAAAGATATGTGGGTTTTTTTCCAATTTTGGCAATTATGAATAAAGCTTTTAAAATTTTTTATGTACAGATTTTTGTGTAAACATGTGTCTTTATTTCTCTGGGATACATGCGTGGAAATATAGATGCTGGGTCATATGGTAATTGCATATTTTGTTTAACAAAAAAATCTAACAAGCTATTTTCCAGAGTGAAACCAGCCTTTCATCCCTGGAATAAACATAACATAGATGTGATAAACAATCTTCAGATTCTATTTGCTAATATTTTGTCAAAGATTTTTACAAGTATATGTATGAGGAATATTAGTCAGTAGTTTTCATTTTTTGTACTGTCTTTGCCTGGTTTTGATATCAAGGTAGTACTGTAGCATCTAAAAATTAGCTGGGAAGTCTTTCTTCTATTTTCTGAAAGACATTATGTAGAATTTGTTTCACTTCTTTTTAAACATTTGGTAGATTTCTGTAATGAAACCATCTGGGCTTGAAGATTTCTTTTTTGGTAGTTTTCAAATTACAAATTAAATTCCTTAACAGTTATAAGGCAATTTAAATGATCTATTTCATAATGCTGAGTTATGGTAATTTGTGCTTTTAGAGGATTTGGGCCATCTAATTTGTCAAGTTTATATACATAGAGTTGTTTGGAGTATTTTCTTTTTATTCTTTTGATGTCTACCGTCTGTAGTGATCCCCTCTTTTATTCCTGACACTGGTAATTTGTGTCTTCTCTCTTCTTTCTTTGTAAGTCTTGTTAGAGATTTATCAATTGTATTATTGTTTTCAAAAAACAAGTGTTATTTCATTGCTTTTCTCTATTGTTTTTTATGTTTTTAATTACATTGATTTCTACTCTTTTGTCCATTATTTCCTTCCTTCTGCTAACTTCAGTTTTAGTTTGCACTTCAATTTCTATGTTCTTGAGATAGCATCTTAGATTATTAATTTGAGCTTTTTCCTCTTTTCTAATGTGCATTTAGAGCTATAAATTTCCCTCTCAGCATAGCTTTAGCTTGGTCTTGCGAATTTTGATATATTGTATATTCATTTTCATTCGGTTCTTTATCTTTTTAATTTCCTGTAAGATTTCCTCTTTTTCCCACAGATTATTTAGAAGTATATTGTTTACTTTCCAAACGTTTGGGGATTTCATCTTTCTGACATTGATTTCTAGTTTTTTTTCTACCGTGGGCAGAGAACCCAGAATAGGATATCAATTCTTTGAAATTAGCTGAAGTTTGTTTTATGGTCCTGTACATGCTCTATCTTGGTATGTGTTCTGTGAGCACTTGAAAAAATGTGTATTCTGCTTTTGTTAGGTGCAGTGTTCTATAAATATTAATTAGATCTTGTTAGTTGATAATATTTTTCAGTTGTTCTGTATAATTCTTTGAGTCAAGTTGTTCTATCAAATGCTAAGAAAGGGGTGTTGAAGTTTCCAATGATAATTGTGAATTTGCCTTTTTCTTCTTTTAATCCTGTTTTTATTTCACATATTTGTGGCTCTGTTGTTTGATACATACACATTTAGAACTGTTACATCTTCTTTGTAGATTGACTCTTATCATTATATAATGTCTCTCTGTCTCTGATAACTTTGCTCTGAAGTAGGCTTTATTTTATACTAATAGAGTTACTGATGCTTTCCTCTGATTAATGTTTACATGATATAATTTTCCCACGTTTTTACTTTCAACCTACCTATATCATTATATCTGAAGTGGGTTTCTTATAGAAGGCATATAGTTGAGTCACATTTTTAAGCAACCCTGCCAACATCTTTCAACTGGTATATTAAGACCATTCAAATCTAATCTAATTATTGATATGTTAATGTTGCCTGCCATTTTATTTGTTTCTTGTTTGTTTTCTCTGTTTTAATTTATTTATTTACTTACTTACTTATTTTTGGCTCTGTTGGGTCTTTGTTGCTGCACGTGGGCTTTCTCTAGTTGCGTCGAGTGGGGGTTACTCTTCATTGAGGTTCATGGGTTTCTCATTGTGGTGGCTTCTCTTGTTGAGGAGCACAGGCTCTAGGCACGCAGGCTTCAGTAGTTGTGGCACATGGGCTCAGTAGTTGTGGCTAGCAGGCTGTAGAGCATAGGCTCAGTAGTTGTGGCACGTGGGCTTAGTTGTTCTGTGGCATGTGGGATCTTCCTGGACCAGGGATTGAACCCATGTCCCCTGCATTGGCAGGCGGATTCTTAACCACTGTGCCACCAGGGAAGTCCCTCTCTGCTTTCATTTAATGTTCACTTTTGTCTACTATCCTTTAGGTTATATGAACATTTTTTAGGACTCCATTTTAATTATACACAGTGTTTCTGAGTATCTCTTCATATAAAATTTTTAGTGATCATGCTAGGTATTACATTATATATACATGATTTACCATAGCCTACTGGTGTTTTCATTGACCAGTTTGAGTGAAGTTTGAAACCTTATCACTTTTTCTGTCTCTTTCTCTCCCCCATTTGTAATATAATTGCTATTAATATTTCCTCTACATACATTTATAGTGACACAACAGAGCTTCATAATTTTTGCTTCAATCTTCAAACATAATATAGAAAACCCAAGAGAAGGAAAGTCTATTGGATTTACCGACATTTTGCTGATCAAGTTCTTTCTTCCTTCCAAAATTTTTTCTTTTATCATTTCCTTTATATTTACAGAAAATCCTTTGGCCATTAGATCTGTTGGCAACAAATTATCTTAGTTTTTTCTCTTTTTTTTAAATCAAAAAATGTCCAGATTTCTCATTCATTCCTGAAAAATGCTTTCATTGGGTTTAGGATCTATGTTGGCAGGTTTTTTTTTTTCTTTTCCAGCAACTGAAAAATGTGCTACACCTTTCTGGACTCTGTGATTTCTCATGAGAAACCTATTATCATTTGAATTGCCTTCCCTATAGCTAAAGTGGCAATTTTCTCTGCATTTATCAAGGTATTTTCTTTTGTCCATAGTTTTCAGGAATTTAATTTTAATATGTTTTTCATGGATTTATTTGGGGTAATACTTTCTGGAATTTTCTCAGCCTCTTGAATCTTTTTACATCTCTTGACAAATTTGGACATTTTTAGGCCATTATTTCCTCAAGTATCTTTTTAGCCCTGCACTCTACCTCCTCTCTTCCCAGGACTCAAAGACATGAATGTTAGATCTTGTGTTGTAGTCCCACAAATATTTTTAAGTTTTTAATCAGTTTTAAAAATTCAGTACATTTTCTCTCTGTTGTTAAATTAGTAATTTCCATTATTCTATATTCCAGTTCATGATTGTTTTCTCTGTCCTATTTATTTTACAATTGAGACCATTCAGTTATTGGACTTTGCAGTTCTAAAATTCCCATTTGATTTTTCACAGCATCAGTTTCTTTGTTGAGACTTTCTATTTCGTTGCTGAAGTTTTTTATGATCTTTTTTGTTTCAAATGTGTTTGCTTATTGAAGTTTTTCATAATGACTGCATTAAAATCTTCATTAGTTATTTCTAAAATCTCTGTCTTGTCACTGTTGACAACTATTGCTTGCCTTTTCTCATTCAGTTTGAAATTTGGTTCTTGGAATGATGTTATTTTTTAAATTGAAATCTACACATTTACATTTTCATATTATGTTATGAGACTTTGGGTCTTGTTTAAATCTTCTGTTTTAACTAGTATTTTCTGACACAGTACATGCAGGGAAAGTGAGGACACCAGTACTTTACTGCCAGGTGAAGTTGGAAGGCCAAGTTCCCCACTTGGCCACTGTTGACCCTGAAGATCAGGGATTCCTTGTTGCTAATGAGCAGAAGGGTGACTTCTGACTATCCACATAGTCTCCACTGACATCATGTTAAGAGCGGTCTCATTACCAGTGGAAAATGGTGAAAGTTCCAATTCTTTTCTGATATGGAGGGGTGCCCTGCTTTCTTTTTTTTCCTCAATAAACATGCTATAGGATTATGGACAATTCACACATACTTAAAACCAGTAACACCAATAAATATTGTACATTTAGTTTGAATGTTATTGCTAACCAACTTAAACACCTAAGTGAGTGAAAACATTATATTAGATATTAATGCCACTGGTATTACTCTTGCAGACAATTTTGTTGGATGTTCCAAATATGAACATAATACTTAATTTGTGGGTAACTTATGTTTTATTATTTTGGGTACATATTTCCAATTAATATTATGAGTCTAGATATTTTAGATACTTCAAAAGGAAATATGTGCATTACCAATATAGCTACCATTTTATTTTTAACCTAGTAAAAATTTGAGGCCATAAATATATACAAAAATACCTGAAAGTGATTTTTAGATATAAAGCATATGTTGAAATACAAAATATAGCCCTCCTTCCCATATTTTATTCCCTGTATAATGAATACAGTTTTTCCTAAGGCTCTGATTGAGATTATGAATTCTTTGGAAAGAAGAGGCTTTTAGTTGCAGTCAAAATGAGAAGGCAACTGGAAGTGGTTCTGGATGGTGGCATAGGAAGAGCCGGAACTTATTTCCTCCCACAGACACAACAAAAATACAGCTACATATGGGTCAATTTCCTCTGAAAAGAACCTGAGAACAACCTGAACACCTGCCCTGCAACAAAGGATAAAAAGGGCCACACTGAAACAAGTAGGAGAGGCAAAGAAACTCTCTCACCAAAAACCCCCTCCCCAGCATATTTCCACATAATAGAGAGGAATCTCACTAGATGGGTTCTTCTATTGGAGGAGTGAGGAACTGGCTCCCCACACCAGGCACTCCAATCCCTGGGATCTACAACAGAGAAATTAACCCTGAAAACATATGGCTTAGAAAACCAATGGGGCTGAGCTCTGAGGTTCCCCAAAACTATAAAAAACTAAGCTTCCATCTTAAAGGGAACGTCGGTGTTCTCATTCACTCCGATAACCAGCAGTCTGAAAACTTCCAAGTCTCTATGTGAGGGAAAGTTGTTTGTGAATCTAAAAGCATTGTTTGGAGTGGCAGGAGATCATGGAAACATTATCTGGGGATGGAAGCAATGGCAGACAACGTTGTTGTGCTCACCATTTAACCTGCTAGCACAGGCAGAAAGTCTTGGACACAGGGGCAAGTAACTGAGGATGTGTTGCAGAAGACAGAGAGCTCTGCCCTTCCTCCCTGATTGGGGTGCCCTGGCATGAATGGTTGAGGCATTCTCCTTCTCCCTAGCTGAAGTCTGCAAGTATGGGCCACTGTGACACTCTCCCACCCTCTAGCCGGGACTGGCAAGTATGAGCAGTCTTGGAATTATTCTTCTCCCCACCAAAAGTCAACTGAATACTCTCCAGTCTTCTGGTTGGGGCTGGCAAATGAAAGTCGTCATGGCATTCTCCTGCTCTGAATGAAAAGCTGACAGGCAGGCATAGGCAAAGCACTATCATGCTGTACTGCTGAAGTCCAAAGGTACACACAGCCAAGTCATTTTCCCAGTGATTTCCTGAAGCAAGAGAGCAAGCCTTGTCCCTACACTCTCAAACTGCCTAGCTAAAGAAAATGGGTACATACAATCCACACAAGGGATACTCCTTTACTGCCTGGTCCTGGTGGCCAAGGGGACTGGTGATCCTGAGATCCATGGGGCTATAACAATTAGAAAGACAGTTATTGGCAAGCCATCACAGTGCAGAAACTTCTCAGAGAGAAGACAAACAGAACTCCCAACTTCCTGCGAAAAAAGGTCTATCTACTTAGCCCGGAGTTTCACCTTGGGGGATAAACTTCAGGTTTCTGACGTATCTAGAGGCTAAGGAGGCACTCTTGGGGAACATAAGCAGGAAGATACCACCCTTGTGCACCCCCTTGGCCTTGAAACAGATCACAAGACTTCCAAGAAAGGAGTTTATACTCTCTTCAGACGGACAGATTTTTGCAACTGTCACCAAGGGAACAATTCCAGATTCCCAGGTCTGGAAGTCATCAGGGATTGACTGCAGCCCCACAGAAATGTATATATCTGCATAATTTAAATACTGCTGCCTGAAGGTCTGTCATCCATACAGCCTGAAAATAGGTGCTAAATGATGTTTCTCCCCTTGAAACACTGACAGATCTCAGCACACCCTCAACAACAGGGACATGTCAAGAATAAAATGAGCAGTACAGAAAATCACAAAGATTCAAGAGACAACCAAGAGCTAGGACAGGGTTGAACAAGAAAAAAAAAGTCACTACAGAAAGCCATTCCTTCAATAAAGAAAGAAATAGCACTTTGCCTAAATTATAGAAACAAACACACAGAGCCAAATAAAATGAGGAAAGAGAGAAATATGTTCAAAATGAAAGAATGAGAAAAAAACTTCAGAAAAAGACCTCAATGATATGGAGGTAAACAATCTACCAGGTAAAGAATCAAAAGTTATGGTCATAAAGAAGTTCACTGAACTCTGGAGAACAAATCAATAAACATAGTGAGAACATCAACAAAAAGGAGGAAAAAATAAGAAAGAACCAATGAGAGCTGTAGAATACAATAACTGAATTGAAAAATTCACTAGAGGAAATCAACAGATTAGATGATACAAAATAACAGATCAGAAATCCAGAAGACAGGGTAGTGGAAATCACAAAATTGGAACAGCAAAAAGAAAAACAGAATTTTTAAAAATGAGGGTAGGTTAAGGGACCTCTGGGACAACATTCAATGTATAGAGATCAAATAAAAAGAAGAAGAGAAGGGGGCATAAAACTTATTTGAAGAAATAATGTTTGAAAACTTCCCTAAACTAGGAAAGGAAACAGAGAGCCAGGTCCAGAAAGCAAAGAGAGTTCCAAACAAGATGAACCCAAAAAGATCCACACCAAGACACATTACAATTAAAATGTCAGAAGTTAAAGATAAAGAGAGACCCTTAAAAGCAACCAGAGGTGTAAAAAAAAACATTAATATAAGGGAACCCCACAAAGCTATCATCAAATTTGTCAGCAGACATATGGCAGGACAGAAGGGAGTGGCATAATACATTCAAAGTGCTGCAAGGAAACAACTTGAAACCAAGAATACTCTATCCAGCAAGGTTTTCATTCAGAATTGGAGGAGAGATAACAGGCAAGCAAAAACTAATAAAGCTCAGGCTTCCCTGGTGGTGCAGTGGTTGAGAATCTGCCTGCCAATGGAGGGAACATGGGTTCGAGCCCTGGTCTGGGAAGATCCCACATGCCACGGAGCAACTAGGCCCGTGAGCCACAACTACTGAGCCTGCGCGTCTGGAGCCTGTGCTCCACAACAAGAGAGGCCACGATAGTGAGAGGCCCGCACACCGCGATGAAGAGTGGCCCCCGCTTGCCACAACTAGAGAAAGCCCTCACACAGAAACGAAGACCCAACACAGCCAAAAATTTTTAAAAAAATTAAAAATTAAAAAAATTTAAAAAACTAATAAAGCTCATCACTACTAACTGGCCATACAGGAAGGGACTTCTTTAGGTAAAACAAGAAAAGATTATAAATAGAAAAAAAAAAAAAGAAGATATATGCAAGGAAAAAAATCTCACTGGTAAAAGCAAATATATAGTAAAGGTAGCAGATCAACCAATTATAACACTAGTGTGAATGTTAAAAAACATAAGTAGTAAAAGCAACTATAACTACAATAAGTAGTTAGTGGATACAAAAAATAAAAAGATGCAACATATGACATAAAAAATATAAAACATTGGGTAAGGGGAGTAAAAATGTAGTACTTTTAGATTGCATTTGAATTCCAGTAACTTACAACTTAAAATAGACTGCTTTAAATATAGATTGTTATATATGAATCTTCTGGTAACCACAATCCCAAAATCTATAACAGATACACAAAATATAAAGAGAAAGAGACCCAAATATAACACTACAGAAAATCATCAAGCCATAAGGGAAGAGAACAGGAGAAAAAAAAAGAAACAAGAGAAAAACTACAAAAGTAATCAGAAAAAAAATTAACAAAATGGCAATAAGTACACACATATCAATACTTAATTTAAATGTATATGGACCAAATTCCCCAATCAAAAGACATAGGGTGGCTGAATAGATGTTTTTTTAAATGACTCTTCTATATCATGCCTACAAGAGGCTCACTTCAGATCTAGAGACACACGTAGACTCAATGAAAGGGATGAAAAAAGATTTTCCATGGAAATGGAAACAAAAAGCTGGGATAGCATACTTAAATCAGACAAAATAAACTTGAGAAAAAAGAGTGTAATAAAAGACAAGAAGGCATTACATAATGACAAAGGGGTCAATCCAACAAGAGATATAAGCATATCCTCATCTTACTGTTCTTCATTTTGTTGCACCTCACAGATATTATGTTTTTTTATAAACTGAAGACTTTTGGTACCTCTGCATTAAGCAAGTCTATGGGCACCATTTTTCCAATAGCATTTGCTCATTTAATGTTTCTATGTAAAATTCTGGTAATTCTCACAATATTTCAAACTTTTTCATTATATTTGTTCATTTATATTTGCTGTAAATAAACTTTGATAGATAAGGAGTTTCTTCTTATTTATGAACAAAAAAGTGGTTTCTTGGTTGGAATCTAATACTGGTGAAGATACTCTGAAGACTGTTGACATGACAACAAAGGATTTAGAATATTACATAAACTTAGTTGAAAAAGCAGAGGTAGGGATTGAGATTATTGACCCCAATTTTGAACGAAGTCCCATGTGGATATAATGCTATCAAAAAGATTGCATGTTATAGAGAACTCATTCATGAAAGAAAGAATCAATGTGGCAAATTCCATTGTTGCCTTCTTTTAAGAATCTACCACAGTCATCCCAACCTTCAGCAACCTCCACCTTGATCAGTCAGCTGCCATTAACACTGAGGGAAGACCCTCCACCAGCAGAAATATTACAACTTGTTGTAGACCCCCATAATGGTTAGCATTTTTTATCAATAAAGTATTTTTAATAAAGATATGTACATTGGTTTTCTTTACATATAACGCTATTGCACATTTAATAGACTGTAATATAGTTTAAACATAATTTTAGATGCACTGAGAAACCAAGAAAATCTTTTGTTACTTTATTATGATATTTACTTTATTGCGGTGGTCTAGAAACAAAACTGTAATATCTCAGATATATGCCTGTAGAATGTTTGTTAACATTTACACAACCAACATAGGAGGACCTAAATAGATAAAGTAAATAATGACAGAGAGAAAGGAAGAAATTGACAGTAATACATAGGGGACTTTAACCCCCCACTTATATCAATAGGTATATCATCCACACAGAAACTCATTCAGGAAACATTGGCCTGAAACAACCCATTATATCAAAAGGACTTAATAGATGTACACAGAACATTCCAACCCAAAACAGTAGAATACACGTTCTTTTCAAGTGCACATGAAACATTCTCCAGGACAGAGCATATTTTAGGCCACAAAACGTGACTCAATAAATTTAAAAAGCCTGGATTCATATCAAGCATCTTTTCCAACCAGAGCAATATGAAACTAGAAGTGGATTACAAGAAGAAAAGTCGAAAAAAACCCACAAAAACATGAAAGTTAAGTGGCATGTTAACAAATAACCAAAGGGTCAATAAAGAAATCAAAGAGGAATCAAAAAATACCTTGAGGGAAATAAAATTAGAAACACAACAATCCAAAATGCAGCAAAAGCAGCTCTGAGAGGGAAGATCATAGTGATACAGGCCTACCTCAAGAAACAAGAAAAAATTCAAATAAACAGCCTAAACTTATACCTAAATAACTAGATGAAGAACAAACAAAGCCCAAAGTTAACATTTTAAAAAGGACATATTGAATTTCAGAGCATAAATAATTGAAATAGAGAGTAGGAAACAATAGAAAAAAATCAATGAAACTAAGAACCACTTCTCTGAAGATAAACAAAATTGATAAACCTTTAGCAAGTGCATCAAGTAAAAAAAGAGGGCCCAAATAAACACAATCAGAAATGAAAGAGAACTTACAACTGATACTGCAGAATACAAAGAAACATAAGAGACTACAGCAAACAGTTATATGCCAACAAATGGGACAACCTAGAAGAAATGGATAAATTATAGACTCACACAAACTTCCAGACTGAACCATGGAAAAAGTAAAACATCTGAATAGGCTAATTACTAGTAATGAAATTGAATCAGTAATCAAAAACTTCCAACAAACAAGAGTCCAGAACCAGATGGCTTCACAAGTGAATTCAATTAAAACTTTAAAGAGGAGTTAATACATATTCTTCATAAAAAATTCCCCAAAAATTGGGAAGGAAGAAACACTTTCTAATACATTTTGCAAAGGCAACATTATTCCTATACCAAAACCAGACAAACACACCACAAAACACACACACAAAATATGTCAATCCAATATCCCTGATGAATATAGATGCAAAAATTCTCAACAAAATATTAACAAACTGAATTCAAAAACACATTAAAAGGATCATATACCACAATCACGTATAGGTTATTACAGGAATGCAAGAAAGATTCAACTTCTGCAAATCAATGAATGTGACACACAACATTAACAGAATAAAAGATAAAAATCATATGATTATCTCAACATGCATAAAAAGCATTTGACAATAGCCAATATCCATTTATTACACAAACTTTCAACAAAGCGGTATAGAGAGTAAGTACCTCAACATAATCAAAGCTATATATGAAAAACACAGTTAACATCATACTCAATGATGAAAAGTGTTTTAAGATCAGGAACAAGCAAGGATGCCCACCACAGCCACTTTTATTCAACACAGTATTGGAAGTCCTGGTCACAGCAATTAGGCAATAAATAAATAACTGGAATTCAAATTGGAAAGGAAGAAGGAAAACCATCACTAATTGCAGATGACATGATTCCAAATATAGAAATCTAAAGATTCCACACACACACACACACACACACACACACACACACAACTATTAGAACTAATAAATGAATTCAGTAAAGTTGCAGGATACAAAATTAATATACAAAAATGTATTGTGTTTCTATACATTAACAATGACCTATGAGAAAGAGAATTTTTTTAAAAATCCAATTTAAAGTTGCATCAAAAATAAATTTTAAAAAACTAGGAATAAATTTAGCCCAGGTGATAAAAGACCTGTGCTCTGAAAACTATAAGAGAATGATGAAAGAAATTGAAGACAACACAAGTAAGTAAAAAAACATACCATATTCATAGATTGGAATAATTAATATTGTTAAAATGGCCATACTAACCAAAGCAATCTATAAATTCAGTGCAATACCTATCAAAAAACTAATGGCATTTTTCATAGAATTGGAACAAATAATCCTAAAATTTGTGTGAAAAAACAAAAACCTCACATAGACAAAAATATCTTGAGAAAGAAGAACAAAGATGGAGGTATCATGCCCTCTGATTTCAAACAAAACTACAAAGCTACAGTAATCAAAATTCTATGATATTGGCAAAAAAAAAACACAGACATTTAGATCAGCGAAACAGAATAGAGAACCTAGAAATAAACTCATGAATATATGGTCAATTGATATATGACAAAGGAGGCAAAAATATACAATGGAGAAAAGATAGTCTCTTTATGCAAAAGAATGACTGTCTTACACAACACAAAAATAAATTCAAACTGGATTAAGGACTTGAATGTAGACCTGAAATCATAAAACTTCCAGAAGAAAATATAGGCTCTTTGACATTGCTCTTACTAATAATTTTACAGATCCGTCTCCTTAGGCAAGGGAAACAAAAGCAAAAATAAACAAATGGTACTATATCAAACTAAAAACCTTTTTCATGAAAAGGAAACCAACAAAACAAAAAGGCAACCTACTGAATGAAAGAAGATGTTTGCAAATAATATATATCTGGTATGTGGTTAATATCCAAAATATATAAAGAACTTATACAACTTGAGTATCAAAAAAAAAAAAAAAAAACCCTGATTAAAAAATGGGCAGAGGACCTGAATAGACACTTCCCCAAAGAAGACATACAGATGGCCAATGGGCATGTGAAAAAATGCCCAATATAACTCATCATTAAGGAAATGTAAATCAAAGCCACAATGAGATATCACTTCACACCTGTCAGAATGGTGATTCTCAAAAAGGCAAAAAATAACAATTGTTGGCAAGAATGTGGAGAAAAGGGAACCCTTGTGCACTGTTGGGGGGATATAAAATGGCACGACCACTATGGAAACAGGAACATATGACTCATACATCAGGAAAAAATGCAGAAATTGCCTGTGAAAGAATACAGCTGTCAGATTTAATAGAAAAAAGTTTCAAAACATCCACTGTAAATATGTTCAAAGAAAATCATGATGAAAAAGTAAAGTAAGATATGAGGACAATGTCATATCAAATAGAGCATATCAATAAAAAGACTGAAACTAAAAGAGAAACACATGAAAATTCTGAAATTGGAATAAAACTATAGCCAATTGATTTTTGACAAAGGTGCCAAGACCATTCAATGGGAAATGAACAGTCTTTTCAATAAATGGTGCTGGAACAGGAAAGTCACATGCAGAGGAATGAAGTTGTACCTCTACCTCTCACCATATACAAAAATTTACACCAAATGGATCAAAGACCAAAATTTAAGAGATGAAACTATAAAATTCTTAATAGAAAGCTTATGGGAAAATCTTTATAAACTTGGATTTGTCAATGGATTCGTAGATACGATACCAAAAGCAACCAAAAAATAAATAAATAAATTAGACTTCATCAAAATTAAAAAGTGCTCCAAAGGACACTATCAAGAAAGAGAAAGTATATGGGGAATGGCCAATATGGCAGAGTAGAAAGACCGTGAGCTCATCTCCTCCCATGGGCACACCAAAATTACAACTCTTTACAGAGCAACCATCAATGAGAAAAACATCAGTACCAATAGAAAAGATCTTCTACAATTAAAAACATAAAGAAAAAAACCCACTATGAGTAGGGTAGGAAGGGCAGAGATGGTGTATAGTCAGGATCCACACCCCCACGTAGGCAACCCACAAGTGAGAGAATAATCATAATTGCAGAAGTTCTGCCCAAGGAGCAAGGGGTCCAAACCCCAGACCAAACTCCCAGCCCAGGGATCCTGTACAAGGAAAAAGTACTCTTAGAATGTTTGGCTTTGAAGGTCCCTGGGGCTTGCTTTTGGGAGAGCCAGAAAGCTATAGGAAACAAAAACTCCACTCTTAAAGGGTACACACAAAATCTCACATGCTCTAAAATCCAGGGCAGAAGCAGTAATTTGAAAGAGCCTGGATCAGACCCACTTGCTGATCTTGGAGTGCCTCTCAAAGAGGCAGGAGGCAACTGCAACTCACCCTGTGGACATAGATGCTGGTGGCAGCCATTCTGGGGAGCTTATTCTACAACAAGGACACTGGTGCTGGCAAGTGCCATACTGGAATCCTCCCTCTAGCTTATCAGTACCAGGACACAGACTCACCCACCAGCCTGTTGGAACCAGTTCTGGCCAAACTGTGCAGGGACACAGACCCACCCACCAACAGAACAGCTACAATAGGCACCCCTGAGCCTCACAGTACTCTGGGGCACAGCTCTGCTCTCCAGATGGCCCCAGGCCCCACTCTACCCACCAGGGTGCAGACACCAGCTGCAGGACCCCTGGGTCTTGCAACCAGAGACACTAAGAGCCAGCTCCGCCCACTAATGAGTCAGCACTAGCCCTGAAACCCAGTCTCACACACCAGTGAGTGAGCACCAGTCCTGCAACCCCTTAGGCCCGAGCCCTGCCAACCAGCTGGTGACACCAGCTATGGGACACCTTGAGCCTCTCAGCCAGCTGCCACAGATTTGGCCCCACTCACCAGTGGGCCAGTACTAGCCCCAGGACCTGGCCTCATCCACCAGCCGGCAGGTACCAGGACTCAGTGGGAGATGCAGCCATCTGTGCCAGGACCTAGCCTCGCCCACCAGTGGCTGGCATCCTCCACACTAGGCAAGGCTTGGCAACCAACCGGGCCATGGGCCAGACATGCCTACCCATGTGCCCAAATAGTTGGGGATCCCGATAAAGCAGAAGGACCTAGGCAACCCATATATAGGGCATTTCTAGAGCATATAGGTCTGGTAACCACAGCAGAGAGCACTGCTGGGCCCCAAAGAAAGTCTCCTACATAAGGCTACTTCTCCAAGATCAGGAAACATAACTCACCTACGTAATACATAGAAATAAACACAGAAAATTAGGCAAAATGAAGCAACAAAGGAATACATTCCAAATGAAGGAATAAGACAAAACCCCAGAAGAACTGAGTAAAGTGGAGATAAGCAATCTACTCAGTAAAGAGTTCAGGTTACTAATCATAATGATACTCAAAGAACTCAGGAGAAGAATGAATAAACACAGTGAGAAGTTTAACAAAGAGTAAGAAAATATAAAGAAGAACCAAACAGAGCTAAAGAATATAATAACTGAAATAAAAAATACACTAGAAGGAATCAACAGTAGATTAGATGATACAGAGGAATGGATTAACCAGCTGGAAGACAGAGTAGTGAAAATCACTCAAGCTGAACAGAAAAAAGAGAAAAAAATAACAATGAGGACAGTTTAAAAGGCCTCTGAAACAACATTAAGCATTCTAACATTCTCGTTACAGGGGTCTCAGAAAGAGAAGAAAGAAAGGGGCAGAGAACATATTTGAGGACATAATATCCCAGCAATATGACCCAGCATTTCTACTCCAAGGTATATATCCAAGAGAAATGAAAACATAACTTCACACAAAACTTTCACACAGATGTTTGTAGCAGCATTATTAATAACAGCCAAAATGTGGAAACAGCCCAAATGTTCATTGACTAATTCATGGATAAACAAAATATGGTATATTCATAGAATGGAATATTATTCAGCCAGAAAGATGAATGAAATACAGGGACATGCTGCAACATGAATGAACCTTGAAAATAAGCTAAGTAAAAAACCTTTCATAAAAGACCACATATTGTATAATTCCACTACATGAAATGTTTAGAATCAACAAATTTACAGAGACACAGAGTCATAAAATAAATTAGTGTTTGCTTGGGTTTGAAAAAGGGATAGGGATTAGGAAATTGATAACCTAAAGTAGACAGAGTATTTTTCTGAGGTGATGAAAATGTTTTAAAATTGACTATGGCTATGGTTGCACATATCTTTGAATATACTGAAAACCACTAACTGTACACTTTAAATGGGTGAATAGTAACATATATGAATTATACCTCAATAAAACATTTTTTACAAAGAAGTTAAATTAATATTAATGTGAACTTACTCTAGAAAAGATTTTTAAAAACATGAATGAATTATTAGCAGTACACATTGTAGAGCCTCCAGCTTAGGTAACTTTCAAGAAAAAGACAGGCAGTCCTTGGTGTGGGGTGGCAAGATCAAGAGGTTTTGTAATTTTCTTTATCTGTGCTCATTTATGAAGATGGAATTAGGGTAGCTCATAATATGTATATTACATAATAACTAGAATACTGTGGTTAATGAGATGTTCTCTCATTCAGGCCAGGATGAAATAAGAATATATCTACTTTAGAGCCAAAAATAAAAATTAAAGATATAAACAATTTACATATTAAAATTTGGATGAAATTTGGGCTGGTATTTTTTGGTAAGGACTGATATAAATTCTGAGTCCACAATAGCAATCAAATAAAGAAACTTATTATAAAGATACTTTAAATGTAATGTGTCCTTTAAAGATAACAGAAAAGTAAATGTGTTTAAAACTCTGTTTTTTTTGCTTTAAAGTATTTACATATTTATTTCTATTGTGTTTTATAAATTATATAAGAAATGAATACTGATTATTACTAAGAGAATCTTAGTAAAAATCATTTCCTCTTTTCACTTCACAATTACCAATATTTAGTGTGCATAATTCAAGTTATTTTTATTTGACCACAAATATAAATATAAACAGAAATTTACATATATCAATATTTTCCATAAATTGGACCAGATATACACATTGCTTAAAACCTCATTTCAATTGTACATATGTTTAAATATTATCAGAGAGGACTTCCATGATCATTCTTCTATCATCCTAAACCCTCTTCCAGGTTTAATTTTTACATAATTTATGACTATTTGAAGTAAAAGTCAGGGATTTTGTTTA
Source organism: Mesoplodon mirus (assembly GCF_964341445.2). NCBI lineage: Eukaryota > Metazoa > Chordata > Mammalia > Artiodactyla > Ziphiidae > Mesoplodon > Mesoplodon mirus. The sequence goes on along the minus strand of NC_138979.1, from coordinate 99,068,960 downwards.
TTTTGTTCACAGCTATATTCTCAGAGCCGAGAACAGTGCCTAATAAATATGTTCAATAAATATTTGTAGAATGAATAATGATTGTGCACGTTAGTACATAAAGATCTACATTAATTTTTCTAATGGCTACATAGTGTTCCTGTGTTGATGTCTAGTACTACATATTTAATCTGTTCCATAGTCATGTGATTTCTTTCCCTTTACATATATTTTCTTAACATATATGTGTGTAAAACCACTGAGTTCCAGTTAAAAATGTTGTGTTGACCTCTTGTTTAATCATAAAACAACTATAAAATGCTAAGGAAAACAATAATCAGAGAATAGTGGAAAAATTTTAGAATTTAGATATACAATTTAAATAAAAATTTGAAGAATCTTCTCAAGAAGCAGGGAATAGGACATATTCTATAAAATAAACAAAATGTTTTTTAAATGCAGAGGATTAAACTGAGGTCCATTATTTGACTGATAAAAATTCTAGAGAGCAAGAATCAAATAATCAAACAACATTTTTAAATGTACATGGGTCTAAAGATTGAACGGATATATCAAGTGCCCAGCAAAATGAATGAAAACAGACATGCATCATATTATAGAAAATTTCTGAAAATTAGAGTTAAGAGATGATCCAAAAGCCCAAAAAGGAAGCAAGAGGTGAGATACAAAAAGACATAATAAGAAGACTACTCAGAAGCAATACTGGCTACTTTTTAAAAATGAACATTGCCTTAGCATTTTGAGGAAAAAATATCTTCGACCTAGAAATCTACTCTCAGTTCTTGGGTGTATAATAAAATAAGGAAATATAGTAGAGGCACTTCCAAGCACATAATGGCACAGCAATTTTACCTCTACGGATACTTTCTAAGGAAGTTTCATGAGGGAATGCAACAAAAGATAAGGATGTAAACATAGAAATTGGAAAACTTGCGCTTCATGTAACAATGAATCCATCACTGTTAGCCTGACACAGTGCAGCTAGTATTGAAATAAGCAGCACATATTGGAACACAATGGCAGAGAGGTCTCACTGACCATCTCCCTATATAAAGGGAACCAGAAAAATAATTGATATGATAGAGCAACCTAAATATTTGAGGAATATATAAAAGAAAGATACTGAGAGAGAAAAAGGCAAATGGAAATTAAATATGAAAAAAGTCTACCCACATAAGTAAGTGTGATCAGAATGTACAAGCTAGCTTGGCACTGAAACATTTGGATAGTGATATTAATGTACACTGCCTTTGGATTATAAACAGTGTTTTAACAATTTGGGGAAGAGGGGTAGAAGAGACAAGAGCAATGTAAGAGAGCTACATGCTCATGTACCATGGCATAAGTAAATAGACCTTTTCTAACTTGAGACTACTGCTCATTTTCTTTGTAGATATTATGTTATCCTTTTCTGTAAGTTCTTGATATTTATTCTGCACCTTTAGAATTCTGAAACATTAGCAGGATATGCCTAGGTGTGGAGTCTTTCTCCTTTAACCATATTCATCCTTTGATAGGCCCTTTCAATTTGAATATTCCATTCACCCAAAGGAAATTTCCTTCTATCATCTTTTGGATTATTCTCCCTTATCTACCTCTGACTCCATTTATTGGACATCTTATCAAACAGATATGGAGTACTGTAAACATTTTCCATGTCTCAACTTTTATCTCACATTTTCTGACTCTTGATCTCTTTGCTCAGCATTCTTGCAAATTTCCTTGACCTTATCTTACTTATCATTATTATGAGCTTTCTTTTTTTTCTTTTTGTTTTTGTTTGCCACTCCAATAGTTGTGTAGCGGCATTCACTATGGTTTTAGTTCACATTTCCCTAATAGGTAATGATATTGAGCCTCTTATTTATTTCTCATCCATATATCATCATTGGTGAAGTATATGATTAAACTTTCCCCTTTTATTGTTTTTAATATATTCTCAATAAAAATTCTTTAAGAAATGTTATAGGCGAACATTTTCTCCTAGTTTGTGGCATTTTAAAATATTTTTTCAGTGTTTTTCATTGAACAAAAGTTTTTCATGTTGAAAAAGTTCAATTTACCTTTTTTTTTTTTTTTGAATCATGCTTTTGGTGTTACATCTCAAAGTCCTTAACTAACTCAAGATGATGGAGATATTTTTCACATGTATTCTTTTAGAAGTTACAGTTTTATGTTTTCATTTATATCTATGATTCATTTTAAGTTAATATTTGTCTAAAGTGTGAGGTATGGGTCAAGGGTCATTATTATGCCTAGGAATGTTCAAATTCCAGCTAGTGCTCCAGCATCACATGTTGAAAGAGATTACTCTTTTCCTTCAAGTTGCCTTTGCACTTATCACAGATCTTTTTACTACATTGTGAGGCTTTATTTCTGAGCACCCTATTCTGAGTTGATTGAGTGTCTACACTTTATCCAGCACCATACTGTCTTGATTTTGTAGGTTTAGAGTAAGTCTTGATATTGAATAAGTGTGGATATTCCAATTTGTCCTTTTGACAAAATTATTGTGATTTTTATAGTTCTTTTGTCTTTCCATATTAATTTTGGAATCAAGTTGTCAATACTTATTTTTTAAAGTGGGTGAGGTTTTTTATGGGGAGTCCATTGAACCTACAGAGGAATATGGTGAGAACTGACATTTTAACGATACTGCACCTTACTTTACGAAGACTTTTTTTTTTTTTTTTTGGTACGCGGGCCTCTCACTGCTGTGGCCTCTCCTGTTGTGGAGCAGAGGCTCCAGACGTGCAGGCTCAGCGGCCATGGCTCACGGGCCTAGCCGCTCCACGGCATGTGGGATCTTCCCGGACTGGGGCACGAACCCGTGTCCCCTGCATTGGCAGGTGGACTCTCAACCACTGCGCCACCAGGGAAGCCCTATGAAGACATTTTTGACATAAACATTTTTTGACAGTATATTGGAGATTTGCAGGCACCCAGAGTCATTTGAACATAATTCTGCTAAATAATATGGGTGCTCAAGCTGCATAATTGGATAAGTTATAAATAAAAACATCAGCAAGTGACATCAGCAAGATGGCAAGAAGGAAGCCCTCCACCATTCTTCACCCTTTAAACACACCAAATCAGTAACAATTCACAGAAAAATACCCTTTTTGAAAACCCATAAACTAATTGAAAGGCTCCTGCACCAAAGGTGAATGCAAAACCAGACTAACTAAAGCTGGTAGGGAGGTCAAGACATCTTTTCACAGTAGTCTCTGCCTCAGGTAGCACCATAAAATCAGGAGGAGACCCCTTAGCTCCCAATTCTCCCAGGGGGAGAGAAGAGGTTTATTCATTCATCCAGAGTCCCAACTTTTCTGAAAGGGTTCCCCAGAGGACTGGCTTCTGTCTTGCCAATCTTAGAGCTCTGATGGGCCTAGCACAGTCTAGCAAACCAGGTGAATATGGAGATGGAGACTTCCCTTGTTATCACAGGCTGAATGAATAAAACAAACAAAACCCACAATTCTCAGCTTCCCCCTAGGGAGGGAAGGAGTTGATCTATGTGTCTAATTCCCCAACATCTTTGGGGTTATGCAGAGAACTCGTATCTGAATTACCAGCTTTGGACTCGTAAGTCCACTGAGATATCATCTCACACCTTTTAGGAGAGCTATTATCAATAAACAAATGATCGGTGTTAGTGTGGATATGGAGAAATTGGAACACTTGCACACTGTTCGTAGCAATGTAAAATGGTGCAAACACTATGAAAAACAGTATGGAGTGTGCTAAAAAATTAAAAATAAAACTGCCCTGTTATCCAGCAATGCCACTTCTGGGTATTTATCCAAAAGAACTGAAATCACTATCTTGAAGAGATATTAGCACTTCCACACTCACTGCAGCATTATTCACATAGGTCAAAATGTGGAAGCTATCTAAATATCCATCATCAACAGATGAATGTAAAAAGAAAATGTAGTGTATACATACAATGGGATACTATTCAGCCTTAAAAAAGAAGGAAATTCTGCAACATGCCAAAGCATGGATGAACTCTGAAGACATTATGCTAAGTGAAATAAACCAGTCACAGAAAGACAAACACCACATGATTCTACTTATATGACGTATCTAAAATAGTCAAATTCATAGAAGCAAAGAGTGGAATGATGGTTGCCAGGGACTAGGGGGAAGAAATATAGGAAGTTACTAATCAGTGGAAATAAAGTTTCAGTTTAGTAAGAAGAATAAGCTCTAGAGAGCTGTTGTACAGTGTTGTACCTATATCTAACAACATATTGTGCACTTAATTTGTTAAGATGGTAGATATCATGTTGTGTTCCTAACACAATAAAATACATTATTAAAATTACTAAACAGTTGTCCTCACATAGCTTATGAGGTTTCCAAAATATTTTTTCAATGGAAACATTATGATAAAAGCTTTCCAAGGTGACTACACTAATTTGTATGGTTAAAAATAGCATTAGCTGCTGAGAGATTACATTTTTTGTATTTTCCCTTTACATGCACATTAACCATTTTTCACTTTTCTATTAAACTGCAAGTACATCATGAGTGGAGATCTTATATTATTGTCAACTCTTATGTGCCCCTGTCACAAAAATGCATTCAGTGGATAGTCAACGCTACTTCAGAGGAAGTGAATTCATGGCAGAACTTCAAAAAAATTAAATGACTCCAAGTGAAAATATTAAAATTCCTTAATCCGTCTAGATAATTCAGTTCCCTTTTATGGGGTCAGTGACCATAGTGATGGCACATTATACAGAATCCTTTGTCCTTGGGTTTAACTGATACAAGAAGAATACATACCTGACTAATTTGCAAGCTCCTCAAATCCATTTTGAAAATAGAAAAGTCTATTGCAATAAACAAATATCCTAAAAGGAGGAAGGGGGTACTTTTCCCAGACATCCCACAACACAAGGCAAGATGAATTATGAAAAATAAGAAGTTGCAAAAGAAAAATGGAAAGCATGTCTTACATACTGCTTTGCTTTCATGAAGTAATTAATAATATAAAAATAAATATAAGAAAATAACACTATACTTTTACAGAAATTGAACGTGAAAACTTGCCCTTTTGGAAGGGAGTTCATTTTTCTGTATAATATTTACAAATCCATACACGTGTCTGTGTGTGTGTGTGCACACGTGCACACGCACTATTTCTCCTCTGTGTTCCTTACGGGAAGATTAGGAATACTAGCTAGAAATACAAAAGCGATGAGCTCTTATTTTTCTTGGAGGCGGGGGAATCATTTGAGGGATTATTTTTGAGTATGATAAGCATATGATGACTGTACACAAAATATTCACAAACCTCATAGGAAGCTTTGACAACTTAACTTCCTAAGGATAAGTGGTCTTTTTGTTTGTTTTGTTATTGTTGTTTTTTGTTTTTTTTTTTTTACTTCTTTCCATTTTGTTGCAATAATCTTGGCTGATAAGAAGAAAAAGTAGTGTTTGTGATCTTGCCAAGATATCTGCTAAAAAAAATCATCTGTTTGGCTATCTAACAAAACGTGATTTTTGTTTTGATTCATGTACGTAAGGGAGGAAAACATTAATGATGGAAAGGACATGGAGGGGGGACCTTCAAGATGGTGGAGGAGTAAGACAAGGAGATAACCTTCCTCCCCACAAATACATTAAAAATTCATCTACATGTGGAACAACTTCTACAGAATACCTACTGAATGCTGGCAGAAGACCTCAGACTTTCGAAAAGGTAAGAAACTCCCCACATACCTGGGTAGAGCAAAAGAAAAAAGAAAAAAGAGACAAAAGAATAGGGACAGGACCTGCACCTCTAGGAGGGAGCTGTGAAGGAGGAAAACTTTCCACACACTAGGAAGCCCCTTCACTGGCGGAGACGGGGATGGGGGGGAGCTTCAGAGCCACAGAGGAGAGCACAGCAACAGGGGAGCAGAGGGCAAAGTGGAGAGATACCTGCACAGAGGATCAGTGCCAACCAGCATTCACCAGCCTGAGAGGCTTCTCTGCTCACCTGTAGGGGTGAGTGTGGGCTGGGAGCTGAGGTTCGGGACTCGGAGGTCAGATCCCAGGGAGAGGACTGGGGGTGGCTGCATGAACAAAGCATGAAGGGGGTTAGTGCGCCACAGCTAGCCAGGAGGGAGTCCGGGGAAAAGTCTGGAACTGCCTAAGAGGCAAGAGACCATTGTTTCAGGGTTCACAAGGAGAGGAGATTCAGAGTACTGCCTAAACGAGCTCCAGAGACAGACACGAGCTGTGGCTATCAGTGCAGACACCAGAGACGGGCATAAAATGCTAATGTTGCTGCTGCAGCCACCAAGAAGCCTGTGTGCAAGCACAGGTCACTATCCACACCTCCCCTCCCAGGAGCCTGTGCAGCCTGCCACTGCCAGGGTCCGTGATCCAGGGAAAATTCCCCGGGAGAACACACAGTGCACCTCAGGCTGTTGCAACGTCACACTGGCCTCTACCACTGCAGGCTCATGCTTCATTCCAATTATAACAACCGTACCCCTCTCTTACCCCAGCCTGAGTGAGCCAGAGCCCCCTAATCAGCTGCTACATTAACCCTGTCCTGTCTGAGCGAAGAACGGATGCCCTCAGGCGACCTACAGGCAAAGGCATGGCCAGATACACAGCTGAACCCCAGGAGCTAGGCGAACAGAGAAGAGAAAGGGAAATTTCTCCCAGCAGCCTCAGGAACAGCGGACTAAACATCCACAGTCAGCATGATGCACCCCGCATCTGTGGAATGCCTGAATAAACAACGATTCATACCAAAATTGAGGCGGTGGATTTTGGGAGCCACTGTAGACTTTGGGTTTGCTTTCTGCACCTAATTTGTTTCTGGTTTTATGTTTATCTCAGTTTAGTATTTAAAGCTAATTATCATTAGTAGAATTGTTTATTGATTTGGTTACTCACTTCCTTTTTTTTATATGTATATATATTTTTCCCCTTTTTCTCTTTTTGTGAGTGTGTATGTGTATGCTTCTTTGTGTGATTTTGTCTGTATAAATTTGCTTTTGCCATTTGTCCTAGGGTTCTGTCTGTCCGTTTTTTGTTTGTTTGTTTGTTTTTAGTGCATTTTATCATTGGTGGATTTGTTTTTACGTTTGGTTGCAATCTTCTTTCATTCTTTTTTTTATTACTTTAAAAAAGCTTTTAATAATATTTAACTTTTATTTTTATAACTTAAATTTTTTTCTCTCTTTCTTTCTTTTCTTCTCCTTTTTCTTCTGAGCCATGTGGTTGACAGTGGGGTATTGGTACTCCAGCCAGGTGTAAGGCCTGAGCCTCTGAGTGTGAGAGCCAAGGAAGGTAAAAGAGTGGAAATAACTACCACAGAGCAAAATAAAGAAAAAAGAATGAAAAGAACTGAGGACAGTTTCAGAGACCTCTGAGACAACATTAAATGCACCAACATTTGATTTAAGGGTCCCAGAAGAAGAACAGAAAAAGAAAAAAAAAGGCACTGAGAAAATATTTGAAGAGATTATAGTTGAAAACTTCCCTAATATGGGAAAGGAAGTAGTCAATCAATTCCAGGAAGCACAGAGACACATACAGGATAAACCCAAGGAAAAACATGCCATAACACATATTAATCAAATTATCAAAATTAAATATGAAGAAAATTAAAGGCAGCAAGGTAAAAGCAACAAATAACAAACAACAGAATCCCCGTAAGGTTAACAGCTGATGTTTCAGCAGAAACTCTGCAAACCACAAGGGTGTGGCAGGTAATATTTAAAGTGATGAAAGGGAAAAAGCTACAATCAAGATTACTCTCTACCCAGCAAGGATCTCATTCATATTCCACAGAGAAATTAAAACCTTTACAGACAAGCAAAAGCTAAGAGAATTCAGGACTACCAAACCAGCTTTACAACAAATGCTAAAGGAACTTCTCTAGGCTGGAAACACGAGAGAAGGAAAAGACAATAACAAACCCAAAACAATTAAGAAAATGTTATTAGGAATATACATATTGATAACTACCTTAAATGTAAATGGATTAAATGCTCCAACCAAAAGACATACACTGGCTGAATGGATACAAAAACAACACCTATATATGCTGTCAACAAGAGATCGACTTCAGACCTAGGGAGGCATACAGACTGAAAGTGAGGGGATGCAAAAAGATATTCCATGCAAATGGAAATCAAAAGAAAGCTGGAGTAGCAATTCTTATATCAGACAAAATAGACTTTAAAATAAAGACTATTACAAGAGACAAAGGACACTACATAAAGATCAAGGGGTCAAACCAAAAAGAAGATATAACAATTGTAAATATTCATGCACCCAACATAGTATAGCACATCAATACATAAGGCAAATGCTAACAGCCATAGAAGGGGAAATCGACAGTAACACAATCATAATAGGGGAATTTAACACCCCACTTTCACCAATAGACAGATCATCCAAAATGAAAATAAATAAGGAAAAACAAGCATTAAATGATACATTAATCAATATGGATTTAATTGATATTTACAGGACACTCCATTGAAAAACAACAGAATAAGCTTTTTTCTCAAGTGCTCATAGAACATTCTCCAGGACTGATGATATCTTGGGTCACCAATCAAGCCTTGGTAAATTTAAGAAAATTGAAATCATATCAAGTATCTTTTCTGACCACAATGCTGTGAGACTAGATATCAATTAAAGGAAAAAAACTGTAAAATATATAAACACATGGTGGCTAAACAACATGATACTAAATAACCAATGGATCACTGAAGAAATCAAAGAGGAAATCAAAAAATACCTAGAAACAAATGACAATGAAAGTACGAGAGACAAAACCTATGGGATGCAGCCAAAGCAGTTCTAAGAGGGAAGTTTATAGTAATACAACCCTACCTCAAGAAACAGGAAACATCTAAAAGAAAAAACCTGTTACACCTAAAGCAATTAGAGAAAGAAGAACAGAAAAACCCCAAAGTTGGCAGGAGGAAAGAAATAATAAAGATCATATGAGAAATAAATGAAAAAGAAATGAAGGAGACAATAGCAAATATCATTAAAACTAAAAGCTAGTTCGTTGAGAAGATAAACAAAATTGATAAACCACTAGCCAGACTCATCAAAAAAAAAAAAAAAGGGAGAAGAGTCGAATCAATAGAATTAGAAATGAAATAGGAGAAGTAACAACTGACTGCAGAAATACAAAGGATCATGAAAGATTACTACCAGCAACTATATGCCAATAAAATGGACATCCTGGAAGAAATGGACAAATTCTTAGAAAAGCACAACCTTATGAGACTGAACCAGGAAGAAATAGAAAATATAAACAGACCAATCACAAGCCTGAAATTTCGACTGTGATTAAAAATCTTCCAAGAAACAAAAGCCCAGGGCCAGATGGATTCACAAGAGAATTCTATCAAACATTATACAAGAGCTAACACCTAACATTCTCAAACTCTTCCACAATACAGCAGAAGGAGGAACACTCCCAAACTCTTTCTACGAGGCCACCATCACCCTGATACCAAAACCAGACAAAGAGGTCACATAGAAAGAAAAGTACAGGGCAATATTACTGGTAAACATAGATGCAAAAATCCTCAATAAAATACTAGCAAACAGAGCCCAACAGCATATTAAAAGGATCATGCACCATGACCAGGTGGGATTTATCCCAGGAATGCAAGAATTCTTTGATATATGCAAACCAATCAATGTGATAAACCATATTAACACACTGAAGGAGAAAAAGCATATAATCATCTTAATAGATGCAGAAAAAGTTTTTGACAAAATTCAACACAAAATTCAACTCAAGAGAGGGAACTTACCTCAACAAAATAAAGGCCATATATGACAAACCCACAGCCAACATTGTTTTCAATGGTGAAAAACTCAAACCATTTCCTCTAAGATCAGGAACAAGACAAGGTTGTCCACTCTCACAACTACTATTCAACATAATTTTGGAAGCATTAGTCACAACAATAAGAGAATAAAAAGAAATAAAAGGAATACAAATCGGAAAAGAAGAAGTAAAGCTGTCAGTGTTTGCAGATGATATGACACTATATAGAGAGAATCCTAAAGATGCTACCAGAAAACTACTAGAGCTAATCAATGAATTTGGTAACGTAGGAGGATACAAAATTAATGCACAGAAATCTCTTGCATTCCTATACACTAATGATGAAAAATCTGAAAGAGAAATTAAGAAAAAACTCCCATTTACCACTGCAACAAAAAGAATAAAATACCTAGGAATAAACCTACCTAAGGAGACAAAAGACCTGTATGCAGAAAACTATAAGACACTGATGAAAGAAATTAAAGGTAAAAAAAAAAACAGATGGAGAGATATACCATGTTCTTGGATTGGAAGAATCAACATTGTGAAAATGACTCTGCTACCCAAAGCACTCTACAGATTCAATGCAATCCCTATCAAACTACCAATGGCATTTTTCACAGAATTAGAACAAAAAATTTCACAATCTGTATGGAAATACAAAAGAACCCAAATAGCCAAAGCAATCTTGAGAAAGAAAAATGGAGCTGGAGGAATCAGGCTCCCTGACTGCAGACTATACTACAAAGCTACAGTAATCAAGAGAGTATGGTACTGGCACAAAAACAGAAATATAGATAAAAGGAACAGGATAGAATGCCCAGAGAGAAACCTACACACATATGGTCACCTTATCTTTGATAAAGGAGGCAAGAATATACAATGGAGAAAAGACAGCCTCTTCAATAAGTGGTGCTGGGAAAACTGGACAGCTACGTGTGAAAGAATGAAATTACAACACTCCCTAACACCATACAAAAAAATAAACTCACAGTGGATTAAAGACCTAAGTGTAAGGCCAGACACTGTAAAATTGTTAGAGGAAAACATAAGCAGAACAGTCTAAGACATAAATCACAGCAAGATTCTTTTTGACCCATCTTCTAGAGAAATGGAAATAAAAATATAAAGAAACAAATGTGACTTAATGAAACTTAAAAGCTTTTGAACAGCAAAGGAAACCATAAACAAGATGAAAAGACAACCCTCAGAATGGGAGAAAATATTTGCAAACGAATCAACAAAGGATTAATCTCCAAAATATATAAGTATTTCATGCAGCTCAATATCAAAAAAACCAACAACCCAATCCAAAAATGGGCAGAAGACCTAAATAGACATTTCTCCAAAGAAGATATACAGATTGCCAACAAACACATGAAAGAATGCTCAACATCATTAATCATTAGAGAAATGCAAATCAAAACTACAATGAGGTATCACCTCACACAGGTCAGAATGGCCATCATCAAAAAATCTACAAACAATAAACCCTGGATAGGGTGTGGAGAAAAAGGAACCCTCTTGCACTGTTGGTGGGAATGTAAATTGATACAGCCACTATGGAGAACAGTATGGAGGTTCCTTAAAAAACTAAAAATAGAATTAGCAGATGACCCAGCCATCCCACTACTGGGCATATACCCTGAGAAAACCATAATTCAAAAAGAGTCATGTACCACAATGTTCTTTGCCGCTATATTTACAATAGCTTCGACATGGAAGCAACCTAAGTGTCCATCAACAGATGAATGGATTAAGAAGATGTGGCTCATATATACAATGGATTATTATTCAGCCTTAAAAAGAAACGAAATTGAGTTATTTGTAGTGAGGTGGATGGACCTAGAGACTGTCATACAGAGTAAAGTAAGTCAGGAAGAGAAAAACAAATACCGTATGCTAACACATATATATGGAATCTAAAAAAAAAAAAAAAAGGTTCTGAAGAACCTCAGACTCAGACGTAAAGAATAGACTTGAGGACATGGGGAGGGGAAAGGGTAAGCTGGGACGAAGTGAGAGAGTAGCACTGACATATACACACGACCAAATGTAAAATAGATAGCTAGTGCGAAGCAGCCATATAGCACAGGGAGATCAGCTTGGTGCTTTGTGTCCACATAGATGGGTGGGTTAGGGAGGGTGGGAGGGAGACACAAGAGGGAGGAGATATGGGGATATATGTATATGTATAGCTGATTCTCTTTGTTATACAGCAGAAACTAACACACCATTGTAAAGCAATTATACTCCAATAAAGATGTTAGAAAAAAAAAAAGAAAAGAAAGGACATGGAGGTTGGGTTGGGTAAGACAAATGGACAGAAATGGAGTTTACTGGAAGTCTCCTAACTGCTATGCATCATGTTCGACACCTTAAAAAGTTAATCACTTTTCACCATTTTCTTACCTTCATTTTAGAGGTGAGTAATTGAAGATGAAGGAAGTGAAACAACTGGCTCAATATTACACAACTCATGAATGAAACTCTTCTGTAAAACCCATGATTATTCTCTCTTTTTAATTCATTTATTAAATTAATGGTGGCTTTGTTGTTGACCAGAGATATTTCCAAATATCACTAGATATGCTATCAATCTTAAATAATTTCCTAACTCAGTGAAAATTATATCAAAATTCAAAGCCAAAATCATAATTTAAAAGATAAACTTATCTATAAAATGCAATCTTAATGACTACTTTTAGAGAAGATTATTTAGTTGGAGAAAACTTCTTGGTTCTCAACATTCTTAAACTTAAAAAATACCTCAAAAACAAAGAAGACTCTCTCAACTGAGCTGGTTATTGAAAAGATAAATAAAATTGATAATCATTAAACCAGGCTTACCAAGAAAAAAAAATAATGTGGGTCCAATAAATAATATCAGAAACAAAAGAGAAGATACAACTGACACCACTCAAATACAAAGGATCACAAGAGATTACTATGAACAATTATATACCAACAATGTGCACATGGAACCTTCTCTAAGATAATTTACATGTTAGACCACAAGACAAGTATCAGGCAAAAAAATATATATAATTCCCAGGATAGGAACAACCATGGAGACTGAGAGGTAAGAGAGGAGTGATCAGAGAAGCTCAGTTTGATCTTCCAAAGGAACAAGTGCAGCTTGGGTGGGGGTTTCATCAGACTGCCTCAGAGGAGGAGTACTAATTTTACTGATCTCTGCTATCTTTGCAGTATCAGAGAGGAAAGGGATGATGAACTTGTCACTGATGGAGAGATACTGACAGGTCATTATTTATCAGAAAAGCCAGCCTAAAGTACAGTCAGTAATTGCCAATTAGAAGGAGGGATGACAGAACCTAGAAGAGGAAATGTAGTTTTTCTCTAACCAGTCTGATGCAAGAATCTCAGGTAGGGACAGATATTGTACTACTCAAAGAAGTAGTACAATGAGGAACTAAACATTGCTATTCTTCCCAAAAACTGGAAAGGGAAAGATGAAACTTCAAAGGGTAAAAGGAGACTGCAAGGGAGACTGCTATGGAGGTCCCCCAACATCCAGGTTGGTGAGTCTTCAAGACACTTTACTAGCTGTTCTATTATGGGAAAATGAGTTAACCTTTCTGTCTGTTTCTCATCTACAAAATGGACTGTGATGAGGACTGAATAAGATTTTTAAATGTAAATATCATAGTGTGAGCTAAGAGGTTACTGAATACAAAGTGAGCATTCAGTAAATATTTATTATTAATTAGGGACAGATTATGGGAGACTATAAATGTGTGATCTAGATAGCAATGCTATTCTGTCAGATGCATCTCTGCATCTCTGCTTCCTCTGACTCTTCATATACTTAAGTCAGTGCTATAAGCAATGCTAAGGGGTACTGTAGAAAGTGTCTCAGTGCTGCTGACAATACCTAGATAAAATACATTTCTTATAAATAGGTATGTCCAGCACTGATTTCATGTCTCTAGGATTCCTGCAGGTACATCCTATCTCTGGGCCTTCAAAGCACAATAATTTGGTTCAAGATCAAGACGGTGGAGTAAGAAGATTCTGAGTTGACCTCTCCAACGGACACACCAAAACTACAAATACATTTAGAACAACTATCCCTGAGAATGACCTGAAGACTGACAGAAGAGATTTTTTTACAAATAAGGATATACAGAAAAGGCCACATTGAGACAGGTAGGAGAGGCCAAGACGCAGTCTAGTCAGAAAGCAAACCTCTGCTGCAGCCACCCATAAGCAAGAGGAATATCACAACTGCAAGAGATCCCCCTGAGGAGCAAGGGGTCTGAACTCCACTTTAGTCTTCCCAGCATGGGGGACCTGCACTGGGAATACGGACCCCCATAACATCTGGCTTTGAAAAGTGACAGACAGGTCATACGTCTAGCAGAGCTGAGGGGCTGTGGGAAACCAAGATTCAGTTCTTGAAGAGCTTGCATACAAACCCACTCACTCCAAGTCTGAGCATAGAAACAGAAGCTTGAATAGCAACTGGGTCATATGAGAAGGTGATTCATTGACTAAGTTTAAGGCATGTGCCAGAAGGGCAGGGATCTGGTGGACTCTCTCTGGGAATGGAAACATTAACCTTAAATGACACTTTTTTTAAAACATCTTTATTGGAGTATAATTGCTTTACAATGGTGTGTTAGTTTCTGCTTTATAACAAAGTGAATCAGTTATACATATACATATATCCCCGTATCTCTTCCCTCTTGGGTCTCCCTCCTTCCCACCCTCCCTATCCCACTCCTCTAGGTGGTCCCAAAGCATTGAGCTGATCTCCCTGTGCTATGTGGCTGCTTCCCACTAGCTATCTATTTTACATTCGGTAGTGTATATATGTCCATGCCACTCTCTCACTTTGTCCCAGCTTACGCTTCCGCCTTCTCGTGTCCTCAAGTCCATTCTCTAGTAGGTCTATGTCTTTATTCCCGTCTTGCCCCTAGGTTCTTCATGACCATTTTTTTTTTTAGATTCCATATATATGTGTTAGCATACAGTATTTGTTTTTCTCTTTCTGACTTACTTCACTATGTATGACAGACTCTAGGTCCATCCACCTCATTACCAATAACTCAATTTCGTTTCTTTTTATGGCTGAGTAATATTCCATTGTATATATGTGCCACATCTTCTTTATCCATTCATCTGTTGATGGACACTTAGGTTGCTTCCATGTCCTGGCTATTGTAAATAGAGCTGCAATGAACATTCTAGTACATGACTCTTTTTGAATTATGGTTTTCTCAGGGTATATACCCAGGACTGGGATGGCTGGGTCGTATGGTAGTTCTATTTTTAGTTTTTTAAGGAACCTCCATACCGTTCTCCATAGTGGCTGTATCAATTTACATTCCCACCAACAGTGCAAGAGGGTTCCCTTTTCTCCACACCCTCTCCAGCATTTATCATTTGTAGATTTTTTGATGATGGATGGCCATGCTGACCAGTGTGAGATGATATCTCATTGTAGTTCTGATTTGCATTTCTCTAATGATTAATGATGTTGAGCATTCTTTCATGTGTTTGTTGGCAATCTGTATATCTTCTTTGGAGAAATGTCTATTTAGGTCTTCTGCCCATTTTTGGATTGGGCTGTTCATTTTTTTGATACTGAGCTGCATGAGCTGCTTGTAAATTTTGGAAATTAATCCTTTGTCAGTTGCTTCATTTGCAAATATTTTCTCCCATTCTGAGGGTTGTCTTTTTATCTTGTTTATGGTTTCCTTTGCTGTGCAAAAGCTTTTACATTTCATTGGGTCCCATTTGTTTATTTTTGTTTTTATTTCCATTTCTCTAGGAGATGGGTCAAAATTAAACAACGCTTTTGATCAGATGACTTAATAGATATATGGAAAACATTTCATCCAAAACCAGCTGAATATACGTTCTTTTGAAGTCACATGGAACATTCTCTAAGATAGTTTACATGTTAGGCCACAAGACAAGTATCTGTAAATTTAAGAAGACTGAAATCATATCAAGCATTTATTTTACCACAACAGTTTGAAAACTGAAATTAATTACAAGTAGAAAAATAGAAAACACACACACTCAAACACATAGAGCCTAAACAACTTGCTACTAAACAATGAATGAGTCAACACAGAAATCAAAAAGGAAATTAAAAATTACCTTGGCACAAATGAAAATGGAAACACAATGCTACAAAATCTGTGGGACAAAGCGTAAGTAGTTCATGGCTATATAAACCTACTTCAGGAAACAAGCAAACAAAAAAACCCCAAAATCTCAAATAAAGAATTTAACCTTACACCTAAAACAACTAGAAAAAGAACAAATGAATTTTGAATTTAGAAGGATGTATATAATAAAGATCAGAGTGGAACTAAATGTGGTAGAAGCTAAAAGGAAACAATATAAAAGATCAATTAAACTAAGTGCTGGTTATTGAAAAGATAAATAAAATTGATAACCATTAAACCAGACTCACCAAGAAAAAAAGAAAGTGGGCCCAATAAATAATATCAGAAACAAAAGAGAAGATACAACTGACACCACTCAAATACAAAGGATCACAAGAGATTACTATGAACAATTTTATACCAACAAATTGAACAACTTGGAAGAAATGGATGAATCCTAGAAACATAGAATCTTCCAATACTGAATCAGGAAGAAATAGAAAATGTGAACATACTGATCATTAGTAACAAAACTGAATCAGTAATCAAAACACTCCCCAAAAGAACATAATTCCAGAACCAGACAGCTTCACAGGTGAATTATACCATAATTTTAAAGGAAAGTTAACATCTACCCTTCTCAAATTATTCCCAAAAAATGAAGATGGGTGAACACTTCCAAACTAATTTTACGAGACCAGCATTACCCTGATACTAAAACCAGATGAAAATGCTACAAGAAAAGAAAATTACAGGCCAATATCCCTGATGAACATACATGCAAAAATCCCCAACAAACTATTAGCAATCTGAACCCAATAATACATTAAAAGAATCATACATCATGATCGAGTGGAATTTATTCCAAGGATGAATGAAGGTTCAATATCTGAAAATCAATCAACATGATTCACCACACTGCCAAATTGAAGAATAAAAGTCATATCATCTCAATAGACACAGAAAAAGCATTTGACAAAATGTGACATTCATTTATGATACATACTCTCAACAAAGTGGCTATAGAGGGTATGTACCAATATAGGCTATATACAAATACAAAACTAAAAAAAAAAGCAGGTACAGTCAGGAACAAGACAAGGATGCCCACTATTACCACTTTTATTCAACATAGTATTGGAAGTCCTAGCCACAGCAGTCAGGCAAGAAAAAGAGATAAAACACAGTTAAATTGGAAAGGAAGCATTAAAATTTTCACTATTTGCAGAAAACATATTATATAGAAAAGTCTCAAGACCCCACCAAAAAAAAATTACAACTCATAAAATTAACTCAATAAGGTTGCAGGATATAAAATCAATATATGAATATCTGCTGCATTTCTATACACTAATAATAACTATTGGAAAGAGAAATTAAGAATACAATCCCATTTACAAATTCATCAAAAAGAATAAAATAATTAGGAATAAATTTGACCATGGAAGTGAAAGCCTATACCCTGAAATCTATAAGACATTGATGAAAGAAATGGAAGATGATACAAATAAATTAAAAAAATATATACCATGCTCATGGATTAGAAGAATTAATATTGTTAAAACGTTCATACTACCCAAAGCAAACTATAGATTCAATACAATCCTGTCTCAAAACACCAATGGCATTTTTTACAGAAGTGGAACAAATAATCCTAAAATTTGTATGAAATAACAAAAGACCCCCAATAGCCAAAGAAATCTTAAAAAAGAAAAAGAAAGCTGGAGGTATCATGCTCCCTGATTTCAAACTATACTACAAAGAGGTAGTAATCAAAATCATGTGATACTGGCACAAAAACAGACACACAGGTCAATGGAACCAAATAAAGTGCCCAAAATAAACCAATTCTTATAAGGTCAATAATTTACAGCAAAGGAGCCAAGAATATTCAGTGGGGGAAAACTGGTGCTGGGAAAACTGAACAGATAAATAAAAAAGGATGAGATTATACCACTATCATACACCATATATAAATATATACTCAAAATGGACTAAAGACTTAAATGTAAGACATGAAACACTAAAACTCCTAGAAGAAAACATAACCAGTACACATTTTGCCATTGCTCTTAGCCATATTCTTCTGGGTCTGTCTCCTAAGGCTAGGGCAACAAAAGCAAAAATAAATAAATGGACTACATCACACTACAAAGCTTTTGCACAGTGAAGGAAACTATCAACAAAACAAAAAGGCAACTTACTGAATGGGAGAAGATATTGTCAAATAATATATCTGATAAGGAGTTAATATTCAAAATACATAAAGAACTCACACAATTCAATATCTAAAAAAAATTTTGATTAAAAAAATGAGCAGAGGATCTGAATAGACATTTTTCTAAGAAAGACATACAGATGGCCAACATGCTCACAATCACTAATCATTAGGGAAATGCAAATCAAAACCACAGTGAGATATCACCTCACACCTGTTCAGTTTGCCTAGCATAAGAAAGACAACAAATAAGAAGTGCTGGTAAGGATGTAGAGAAAAGGGAACTCTCATGAACTGTGGGTGGGAATGTAAATTGGTATAGCCACTATGGTAAAAACGTATGAGGTTACACAAAAATATTAAAATAGGACTACTAAATAATCTAGCAATTCCACTTCTGAATATTTATCCAAAGAAAATTAAAACATTAACTTGAAAAGATAGATACACCTCTATATTCACTGTGGTATTATTTACAATAGTCAAGATACAGAAGCTTGATACATGAATGGATAAAGATGATGTGGCATATATATATAATGGAATATTAGTCATAAAAAAAGAATGAAATCTTGCTATTTGTGCTAACATGGATGGACAAAGAGAGTATTATGCTAAGTGAGGGAAGTCAGAGAAATACAAATATCATATGATTTCACTCATATGTGGAACCTAGAAAGCAAAGAAATGAACAAACCAAACAAAACAGAAAAACAGAAGTAGACTCGTAAATACAGAGAACTGGCGATCACCAGAGGGGAATATACGAGGTTGGGAGAAACAGTTGAAGGAATTAAGAAGTACAAACATTCAGTTATAAATAAGTCAGAAGGATGTAATGTACAGCATAGGGAATATAGTCAATAATGTAATAATTTTGTTTGGTTACAGATGTTTCTTACACTTATTATGGTGATCAATTTATAATGTATATAAATGTTAAATCACTATGTTGTAGACCTGAAACTAATACTGTATATCAACTAAGCTTCAATAAAAAAGGAAAAACATAATATATGCAGGGAATAAATAAAATTAAATTTTAATTATGTTTGATATTTTCAGTACTTTATAACTCAAAATGAAAGATGGGGAATTATTATGAAGATTCCTGACTGTAAATAAATTACAGTACACACAGACATACATATGTACCAACTTATGTATCTATGGGAGATTTTAGCCACTTAAAAAATACAGAATTTTAAAAGTAAGGTAAAAGCACAATAATTTAAGCCATGACATCCCAAAACTATATTTTCACTTGAGAGGTAATGTGTTTACTTGTGAATAAACTGGAAAAGAGATTATTAGGGACAATTTTTGAAGTTGATGCTGCTACACTGACTCTTGTGAGTGTTAGCCAAATTTTGAAGTTTATGTCTTTAATCAAATCTGCAACCATACAAAGTTGGCAAAAAATGTAGCTTTGAAATAACATTCTGAAAAAATGTAAATGTAAATGTTATCCAAGGAAAATGTGTTAGGAAGGGAAGAAGAAAAGTAACACTTGTTTATACTCATATTATGTGATCCTAAAAACTATATTCAGTGAGTGTTTGTTTGTTTGTTTGTTTGTTTGCAGTACGCAGGCCTCTCACTGTTGTGGCATCTCCCATTGCGGAGCACAGGCTCCGGATGTGCAGGCTCAGCAGCCATGGCTCACGGTCCTAGCTACTCTGTAGCATGTGGGATCTTCCCAGACCAGGGCACGAACCCGTGTCCCCTGCATCGGCAGGCGGACTCTCAACCACTGTGCTGCCAGGGAAGCCCAAGTATTTTTTATTTTATTTCAGATTTGTGAAAAGTAAGGCTGAAAAGTAAGATACAATCCAATGTGCATAGCTAATAAATGGCTTAACAAGGATTCAAACACAATTTTATTATTTTAAAAATAATCTCAAAAATACACAAGTAGAAATTACATGCTATAGAAAAATAGAACCTAAATAATAAGAAAAATTTAAATAACCACTCCTAAGTACACAATGTAATCATGTTAAACATCTTAATGTATAGTGCTGACATTTTAACACATACATACATTTTTAATGAAAATGCAATTATACTCAAAAGCAGGTTTTTGAAACATGTCAACAATATATAAGGCAATATATCATATCAACAAATGCACTTTTAAAGCATCACTTTAAATATCTATGTAATAATCTAGTTTTGACTTACCATTTCTCCACTATTCCTTTACTGTAAATAATATTTTTATGAACATCCTTATAGTCATACAATTTCACTTCTGTTCCAGATATGTATTATGAGGAAGCATATAAAGACATAGGCAAAGGAATAGGCAAGTTTATAATGTTAATTCTTCACATCAAGTTTTCTTCCATTTATATCAATTTTATATATTTTATATTACATCCATTTTTAGCAGCACATGAGAGTGTATTTTTCCCAAATCTATACAAAGAATTGTCTTGAAATAATTGTTAGCAATTCATAAAAGAAATAAATATATATTTTAGTTTGCATTTCCATTATCAGAAATAGTAAGATTTTAAAATGTTTCCTGGCCAGTTGTATTTCTCCCTTGATGAATTGCTTATCCATGTCCTTTGTATGTTTTCTACTAGGTTGATTCCTGTTTTCCTAATTAATCTATTACTAATTTATTTATCAAACTTATTTTTTTGTAACTTTGAATTATTTTCACTCATTTATTCAAATTAACCAGTCTTCTTCTGCATGGCTTCTACATTTGATGTGCTGCCTTGAAAATCTTTCCCAATACCCAGATTATATAAATATTCATCTGCATGTTCTTTTCTCTATGTTTTTTTCTATTTTACACTTTTAATTCATCTTGAATTTATTTCATCATGTGAGTTAAAGAGACAATGATGTATTTAACAAATAGTTACCCAGTTGTCACATTTTAAATAATCCACCCTTTTGCCACTACTTAAAAACGTTCATTTAGTTATATTCTTAACTTTTGCATCATTTAAATTTATAGGTCTATTT
Source organism: Mesoplodon mirus (assembly GCF_964341445.2). NCBI lineage: Eukaryota > Metazoa > Chordata > Mammalia > Artiodactyla > Ziphiidae > Mesoplodon > Mesoplodon mirus. Next base: position 99,047,800 of record NC_138979.1, on the reverse strand, counting down.
CAATGATTCCAGTTTTATAATGGGTAATGCCTGGACAACCTAGTCCTTGAAGACCTTTGAGACCAAAAGTAAAGAGGTGCTTCTCTTACCCCAAGTGGACCAGAAAGAACCCACTTTACTTGGGTGCCAAAAGACTGTTAAAATAAGTCTATCTCTTTTCTTTCCCTCTGTCTCTTCTATCATGTGTATCTAAAGTGGTAGAACACCCTCACTACTAACTTCCATTTATAACTAGGAATCCTGCCCCTCTTTCTGTAGGGTAAAAAGCAATAGTAAAATACATATGTGTTTTACCCAAACTTTGAATGTCTTCATTTTCTTTGAAATTACCCACAAATCAAGGACATAAAGCTAACCTCTGAAACCAGAAAGTTAGTTATCAATCAAATACTCAACTTAAATACCATTTCCTCAGGGAAGAATTTCCAGACCATTTGATAAAATTAATTCTTCATGTGATTATTCAGTGTAAGACTTTTTCTATAAATTTTCATTTCCTTGAGTGCAGGACCCTTGTCTGTTTTGCTTCACTGTACCTAGTACCTCACATAATACCTGTACTACAAAGGATACACAATAACTATTTTGATTAATGGATGGATTATACTTTAGTGTTTAATTAGTTCCTTGCTTCCCTGAGAGGTTATTTAATTAAGTTCCCTTAAAATAACTAAGTGATTTTAATTGGAAACAGCATGAATTTATAAATGTGTTTCTGGAAGAAGTGAAATCATTATAATCTTGAATCTTCCCACCTGGGAACATGGATATCACTTTTCATTAACTTAGGCTCACTTAATGTATGTCAAAAAAAGTTTTGGGGTTTCCCTGGTGGCGCAGTGGTTGAGAGTCCACCTGCCGATGCAGGGGACATGGGTTCGTGCCCCGGTCCGGGAAGATCCCACATGCCACGAGGTGGTTGGGCCCGTGAACCATGGCCACTGAGCCTTCGCGTCTGGAGCCTGTGCTCTGCAACAGGAGAGGCCACAGCAGTGAGAAGCCCGCGTACCACAAAAAAAAAAAAAAAAAAATTGTTTTTCTCTTCATGTAGTTTCCTCACATTTGCAATTATGTATACTCTTAAGTAGCCCATAATTTGTTTTGCTATTCTGAATGAGAGTTTTTTTCTGTATGTTATCTAAGTATTTATTAAAAATATATAAAAATAATATTTTTTACTTATTTATAAGGCAACTAGTCATCTAACTGAATTCTCTCAAGTTCTAATATTTATATAGTTTTTTCTCTTCGTTTTCCCAGAAAGATAATCACATAATGTTCGAATGGTGTTAATATTTGTATGTCTAACAACTGGTATAGTAGTAAGCACTTAGAAAATATTACTGAAAAATGTGTTTTATGGATATGTTGGCTAAATATTTGTTGAATGAATTAACAAATGATGAATGCATTTTAAATCTCAAGTTCTAATATTTATAGTTTTTTCTCTTCATTTTCCCAGAAAGATAATTGCATAACATGCAAATGATGTTAATATTTGTATGTCTAACAACTGGTACAGTAGTAAGCACTTAGAAAATATTGCTGAAAAATATGTTTTATGGATATTTTGGCTAAATATTTGTTGAATGAATTAACAAATGAATATATTTTAAAATATCCAAAAGAACTTTAAAAGTGTTCAAGAATTAGTGACACGAACTGAAAGTTCCTTTCACATGCTGTTATTTTGTATATGTTTTATTTCTTTGTTCTGCCTCACTACATGTACAAACCCTAGTTAAAAATAACTAGAAGGAAAAATAAAGTAACTTAAGGGAAGTTCTGCTACCACATAGGATGCAAAACTCTTAAAGAAAGCATCACACTCTTCCTAACAGTGAAAAACCTCCAGGTAATGTATAAAATCATAATTTGAGTCCTTCACCTGATGCCTTCACAGGTGAATTCTATCAAACATTTAGAGACGAGCTAACACCCATCCTTCTCAAACTCCTCCAAAAAAGTGAAGAGGAAGGAACACTCCCAAACTAATTCTACAAGGCAACCATCACCCTGACACCAAAACCAGACAAAGATATTACAAAAAAAAAAAGAATATTACAGATGAATATCACTGATGAATATAGCTGCAAAAATCCTCAATAAAATACTAGCAAGCAGAATCCAACAACATATTAAAAGGATCATACACCATGACCAAGTGGGATTTATCCCAGGGATGCAAGGATTCTTCAATACATGCAAATCAATCAATGTAATACACCATATTAACAAACTGAAGAATAAAAACCATATGAGCCTCTCAATAGATGCAGAAAAAGCTTTTGACAAAATTCAACACTCATTTACGATAAAAACTCTCCAGAAGGTGGGCAGAAAGGGAACCTACGTCAACATAACAAAGGCCATATATAATCCCACAGCAAACATAATTCTCAATAGTGAAAACCTGAAAGCATCTTCTCTAAGATCAGGAACAAAATAAGGATGACCACTCTTGCCACTATTATTCAACATAGTTTTGGAAGTCCTAGCCATGGCAGCCAGAGAAGAAAAATAAATAAAAGGAATCCAAATTGGAAAAGAAGAAGAAAACTGTCACTGTCTGCAGATCACATGATACTATACATAGAACATGCTAAAGATGCCACCAGAAAACAACTAGAGATAATAAATGAATTTGGAAAAGTTCCAGGATACAAAATTAATACACAGAAATCTCTTGCATTCCTATACACCAACAACAAGAGATCAGAAAGAGAAATTAAGAAAAAAATCCCATTCACCATTGCAACAAAAAGATTAAAATACCTAGAAATAAACCTACCTAAGAAGAAAAAAGACCTGTACTCAGAAAACTATAAGCTGATGAAAGAAATCAAAGAAGACATAAGCAGATGGAAAGACATACCATGTTCTTGGATTGGAAGAATCAATACTGTGAAAATGACTCTACTACCCAAAGCAATCTACAGATTCAATGCAATCCCTATCAAACTACCAATGGCACTTTTCACAGAACTAGAACAAAAAATCTTAAAATTTATATGGAGACACAAAAGACCCCGAATAGCCAAAACAATCTTGGAAAGAAAGAAAAAAAAAAAAACGGAGCTGGACGAATCAGACTTCCTGACTTCAGACTATGCTACAAAGCTACAGTACTCAAGACAGTATGGTACTGGCACAAAAACAGAAACATGGGTCAATGGAACAGGACAGAAAGCCCAGAGAGATAAACCCATACACCTATACTCAACTAATCTATGACAAAGGAGGCAAGGATATACAATAAAGAAAAGACAGTCTCTTCAATAAGCGGTGCTGGGAAAACTGGACAGCTACATGTAAAAGAATGAAATTAGAACACTGCCTAACACCACACACAAAAATATACTCAAAATGGATGAAAAACCTAAATGTAAGACTTGACACTATAAAACTCTTAGAGGAAAACATCGGAAGAACACTCTTGGACATAAATCACAGCAAGATCTTTTTTGACTCACCTCCTAGAGTAATGGAAATAAAAACAAAAATAAACAAATGGGACCTAATGAAACTTAAAAGCTTTTGCACAGCAAAGGAAACTATAAACAAGACAAAAAGACAACCTTCAGAATGCAAAAAAAATTTGCAATTGAAGCAACTGACAAAGGATTAATCTCCAAAATATACAGATAGCTCAAGCAGGTCAATATCATAAAAACAAACAACTCAATCAAATAATAGGCAGAAGGCCTAAATAGACATTTCTTGAAAGAAGACATACAGATGGCCAAGAGGCACATGAAAAGCTGCTCAACATCACTAATTATGAGAGAAATATAAATCAAAACTACAATGAGGTATCACCTCACACTGGTTAGAATAGGCATCATCAGAAGAAAATCTACAAACAATAAATGTTGGAGAGGGTGTGGAGAAAAGGGAACCCTCTGTACTGATGGTGGGAATGTAAATCGATACAGCCACTATGGAGAACAGTATGGAGCTTCCTTAAAAAAATAAAAATAGAATTACCATATGACCCAGCAATCCCACTACTGGGCATATACCTAGAGAAAAACATATTCAAAAAGACACATGCACCCCAATGTTCACTGCAGCACTATTTACAATAGCCATGTCATGGAAGCAACATAAGTGTCCATCAACAGACAAATGGATAAAGAAGATGTGATAAATATATATAATGGAATATTACTCAGCCATAAAAAAGAATGAAATTGGGTCATTTGTCGAGACATGGATGGACCTAGAGACTGTCATATGGAGTGAAGTAAGTCAGAAAGAGAAAAACAAATATTGTATATTAACACAGATTTGCGGAATCTAGAAAAATGGTACAGATGAACCAATTTGCAAGGCAGAAGTAGAGACACAGTTGTAGAAAACAAATGTATGGACACCAAGGGGGGAAAGGGGAAATGGGATGAATTGGGAGATTGGGATTGACACATATACACTACTATGTATAAAACAGATAACTAATGAGAACCTGCTGTATAGCACAGGGAACTGCACTTCGCTGTACAGTAAAAACTAACACAACATTGTAAAACAACTATACCCCAATTAAAATATATATATTTACAAATGCAATAAACAAATAAATAATGAAAGCAAGAGCCAAACATTTTATTTGAAATATAATATCGAGAAGTAATCAATTCTTTTAACAACTAAAAGCAGTAGACATAAAAATTTTTTTAAAAAATAGAGTCCTTCAGAAATTTGAGATTACAAGCCAACCAGATGATGTAGATTTCAAAGAATGAGAATTTCTTCCATTAGGAGATGGAATACTGAACCCTTGTTTTTGACAGAGCATAAGAAGAAGTAGCTGATAAGAAAATAACTAAATAATATAACAAACTCTTAAATCTGTTTTTGCCCTTGTATGACAGTTTAAAATCTCTAGATGTGTCAATCATATAGGCTACATCAATTCACCAGATTTTTTTCCAAGGGTCTCTGTACTAGGTGCTCATAAAGATTGGTGTCAGGGAAGGACACCTAAAAGAATTCCCCTGAAAATGACAGATATCCAGTCTGCCCTGGTTTTAGGATGGAACAGAAGAATCTGTAGAAGTCTTCCTGAGCTCTGGACCCTGCATGAGAACAAGGTGAGGATCAGCAGTCCCTAGAGAAAAGGCTACATATTACCCCCACATACCAGACCTTTCTATGCTATAAAGCAAATATTGTCTGACATTAAGCAAGGAGCAGGGGATATATCCATACTGCAGACCAGCTCTAACATAAGGCAAAAGTCATCTGCCAATGAGAGAGAGAAAGGAAACACTTTCATGTCTGGTTACTACCCTAACACCACAAAAAAGTTAGCTGCCATTTGGGGAGGAGGGAAAATCCTTTTGTGCACCAGATGTTGCTATATGATACACAGAGTGCTACTGCCACGTGTACTCAACTTTTCCCTCACTACCACCAATAAAAGGCAAAGTTAGACTTCAATGGAAAGGGAGGCAAAGAGAGAGATAACTCATCTTGCACTATGTAAAAGTCAGGAGTTGTCTGCCATTAGAGAAGGATGAGAAAAATTGAAAAAGATCTACCCCTGAGACTGATACACACAATGCTTGCCTCAGACTGATGTTGGAGCGGAAGAATAGAGATATCTCCCTGCACCCACCATGATTCTTTACCAAATCATAAGCAATAACAGTCTGTGACAAAAGAAGAAGCTAGAGCACAGAGAGAATGACTATGTTATGCAAGCATACAGGGCAGCACACAGGGCCTGCTGAAAGCTTAGGGTAGAGAAGGGATAACTGAGAAAATCTTCTGGAACTCCAGGCCACAGACAAGGGCAAGGTAAGGCAGTCCACTACAATAGAAATTTGAAACCTATGGTTCACTGAAGGTAACTATAGAAACAAAAAATGTAAACTCAGAACAATTACTGACTAGACTGACTTTAGCTACACACAAATGCCTTAACAACAGTGTGCCCATTTCTGGGCATAAATTATATATACTTCAGTCTCTATTGTTCTTTTATCACAATGTGCATCATTTTAGACATAAGAGTTATAAGACATACACAGAAAAAGAAAAAAAATCAAGAAAAATAGACCCATTGTCAAGAGATAAGACACTTAACAGAACCAGCTCTAGATATGCCCAGATATAGAAACAATATTGAAATAAGCATGATTAATATGTTAAATAATCTAGTGGAAAAACTGGACAATGTACATAATCACCAAATTTGAACAGAATTAGAAACTATAAAAAGAGATAAAATGGATATGTTAGAAATTTTTTAAAATATGATATCTGACCTAAAGAATTCCTTTGATGATGCTATTACAAGATTGGACACAGCCAAGAAAAGAAAAATTGTACTTTAAGATAGTTTGATAGAAATGATCCCAACAGAAACACAAAGGGAAAAAAAAGACTAAAAAACAAACAAGTTAGCTAACAATAACAACAAAGAGAAAAAAATACATTCAAAATCTATGAGGCAAAATAAAACACAATAATATATCTGTAATTGGAATCCCAGAGAAAGAAGAGAGAGACAAACAGACAGATACAACAGGGCAGGAGAAATATTTAAAGAGATAAAGAAATCATGGCCAAGAATTTTCCAATATTTACATATGACAATAATACACAAATACAAGAAACACAATGGACCCTAGAGAGTATGAATTCAAAGAAAAAAACTCCTAGGCATTTAATAGTTAAAAGGCTAAGATCCAAAGATAAATAGAAAATATTGAAGACTTCCATAGGGTGAAACATTTCAATCAGAGAAACAAAATTAAAATTATAGCACACCTCTCATCATACACTTTCCAAATCATGGAACAATAAAACATATATAAAGTACTAAAAGAAAATACTGTCAAATTAAAATTCCATACACAGCAAAAGTATCTTTAAAAAAAGGGTGTAATAGAGGGGTTTTATTTTAGCTAAACAATAGCTGAGAAAATTTATTGCCAACAGGACTGCACTATAACAAACGTTAAAAAGTTCTTTGGCAAAAGGAAAATAATACCAGATGGAAATTTAGATGTACACTAATAATGAAGAGTATTAGGAATGATTGAAGAGTTAGCAATGAGTTAGTAAATAAAAAATATTATCTTTATATTTAATCTCTTTAGAAGATAATTTACAGCAAATAGAAAAAAAATACTAATATATTGTGGATTTTATAACATATATAGGACAACAACATAGTCCAAAGAGAGAGAAACAGAAATATAATGTTGTAAGATTCTTATATTACATCTAAAATGGTATAATATTATTTGATGCTGCACTGAGATAAGTTAAAACTGTATACTGTAAGCCCTAGAGCAAGCACTAAAAAAGGAGGGAAAACAGACAATAAAAAATAAAATAAAAATGTGTTTGAAAGACAAAATGTCACAGTACTTTATAAAGCATTTTGTCTGTTTCTTCTAAAGAAAAATATAATTTTACCATATGACTCAGAAATCTCACTATTGGATATTACACAAGAAGGAAAAAAAACTTAGGTCTACACAAAGATCTATATGTGAAAATTAATAATACCTTTATTCATAATGTCTAAGAACTAGAAACAGTCCAACTGATTGATACATGTGATAGTTAATTTTATGTGTCAACTTGACTAGGCTGAAGGATGTCCAAATACCTGGTAAAACATTAATTCTGAGTATGTCTGTGAGAATGTTTCTGGAATAATTTGCATTTGAATTGGTAGACTAAGTAAAGAAGATCACCCTCCCCAGTGTGGATGGGCATCATCCCATCTGTTGAAGGCCTGAAAAGAACAAAAAGGCAGTGGAAGGGTGAATTTACTTTCTTTGTCTTAGCTGTGATATCCATCTCCTCTTGCCCTCAGACAGGACATCAGCACTCCTGGTTCTTGGGCCTTTCGACTCAGACCAGGATTTACACCATCAGCTCGCACTATTGGAGATATGTACACACACACATCTCCACCCTACTGATTCTGTTTCTTCTGTTTCTCTGGAGAACCTTGTCTAACACAATAAGTAAATTTTAGTATATCCATACAATAAAATATTACTTGTCTATACAAAGTTATATGGCTCTGATACTTATAACAACATGAATTAAATCTCAAAAAGCATTAGGCTAATGAAAGAAGAAAAAAATAAGACTATATACATTATGATCCCGTTTACAAGACAAACTAGGAAAGACAAAACTATCAAGACCACAACTCAGATGAGTTCTTTCCTTGGAGGCAAGAGTTGAGGAGAGAAGACTGACTGAAAACTGGCAGGAAGGAACAATGTGAGTAAAGGATATATTCTATGCTTTGATTTTGGTGGTGGTTATATACATATAAACAATTGTCGAAAGTCATCAAGCAATACACTTAAAAAGGGCAAATTTTATTATGTACAATTTTTACCTTAATAAAAAATTTTAAAATGTGTTTCTTAAAAAAGTGACTGAAGTGACAACAGAGAGACACAAAGAATTTTTGTGAAAGGGAAGACACACCACATTCCATTGGGAGACAACATTTCATTCCCCTTTAGTTCTTTAGGTTGGCAATTCTTGCCTGTAGGAAGTGATTACTACCGTAATTAGACTAAATGCTTTGAATCTCACCTGAAATTCCTGAATCCATTGTAACACTGTTAAAAATAATACTGGGTAACATTTATTTCATGATTTATATGTGGCAGGTCCTGTTTAAAGTCTTTATAGGGCTGACTTTCCAAGATGGCAGAGGAGCAGGATGATGTAGAGTTAATCTCTCCCCACAAACACATCAAGAATACATCTACAAATGGAACAGTTCTCACAGAGCACCTGCTGAACACTATCAGAGGACCTGTGACACCAAAAAGGACAAGAAAGATCCCCATGTAACCAGGTGGGATGAAAGAAAGAAGGGAAAAGGAAGAGGAGAGGAAGCAGGATGGGACCTGTGAACCTGGCAGGGAGCTAAGGTGAGAAAAAATTCCCACACCTGGGGAAGCCCCCTCACCGGTGGGGAGATCAGCTGGGACAGAAGGGGAGCTTTGGGGGCTTGGAGGAGAGCCCAGCAACTGGTCTGTGAAAAGCAGGACAGAGTGAGACCTACACAGATGGTCTGTGCCACAGCACTGCATGCCCCAGACTGAGACAGTTGTCTATCAGTGTGCACAGGGACCGGGAGCTGGAATGTGGGGTTTGGAGAGCAGACCTGGGGAGGGACTGCTGTTGGATGTGAGGAGATGGCCCGAGGGGATGGGAGTGAGGGGTTCCGCAACCAGGACTTCTTGTGGAGGAGGCCTGGACTGCTACAGAAGCAAAGCTCCACTACTGAGTGACACGCAAAGAGTGGCTGCCCACTGCAGCCTCTCTCCTCACACATCGGCCCCTGCCTCCACAGGCACTAAGAAGGGCTCCTGCCAGAGTTGGCTCACACGCCCCTGCTGTCTCCTCCTCCATCAACCCCCCCCGCCATGCCTGGGTGACCCACGTACCCTGATCACTGCCTGATGGGCTCGCATTTTCCAATCGCTACCCTAGCACCCTCCTGCCTGGGTGGCCCGCTCACCCCCAATCACCACCTTGGCTTCGTCTTGCCTGATGGGCTTGTGTTCTCCAGCAACCTCCGGATCCAACTCTGGTGGGAGCAACACAGGCAGAGGTGAGGGTGAAACCACAGCTGAGCCCCAATGGCCATGTGACTAAGGAAGGAGAGGTGAAATCTCTCCTCACAGCTGCACGGACCACAGAGTTATACCATCCTTGATGGCTTCCTAAATTCAGTGCCTGAGAAAAATCTGAAAGGGCAACAAGTGCTCCTGCAGCTGTGATGGGTCTGGCTTTAGCAGCTGTAGGCATTGTGGGCAGGTACACATGGGGGTTGGGCCAGGCAAGAGTCTAAGCTGCCTCCTTAGCTCCCACAGTGGTTCCAGGTGCATGATTACTGCAGTCCTGGGACATGACCTCAGCGGATCTGTGCTGGTGGCCCAGTGAAAACAATGCCTGGGAGTCACCAGGGCCAATTGCTGGCATATCCACAATTAAGGTGGGACTGAGAGCAGTGCCAACACCAGTGTATTTTGTAAGCCTACACAATGGGCAAAAGGGGACATAACAGAGCACATTCACAGGTGAACAGATCCAGAGGAGTAATACTCAGTGGCTTCTCTCCCGGTGGAAGTGCTCCAATCCTGCCTACCTCACACCATAGATAAGAAACACTGCTAAGAAACAGATCAGAGGACCTCTACTCAAACAACTAGTGAGCAGACCCTGTCCCTGACAGGGCAGTGACAGCCACAGAGCAAAGGGGCGGCCCCACTCAATATCCAGGGCATGCTCTGGTTGCCACACCACCAGTCAAACCCCCTATCAAGAAGATAGTGGCACAAGCCTCTGGACCGACCTCACACACCAGGGGGCACAAGCCAGAAGCAAGAGGAACTACAGTCCTGTAGCCTGTGGAAAGGAAACCACAAACACAGTAAGTTAGACAAAATGAGGTGACATAGAAATATGTTGCAGGTAAAGAAGCAAGATAAAAACCTACAGTAACAACTAAATGAAGAGGAGATATGCAATCTACTGGAAAAAAAAATTCAAGGCAATGATAGTAAAGATGATCCAAGATCTCGGAAAGAGAAAGGAGGCATGGATCGAGAAGACACAAGAAATGTTTAACAAAGGCCTAGAAAAACTGAAGAACAAACAAACAGAGATGAACAATAACTGAAATGAAAAATACACTAGAAGGAATCAATAGCAGAATAACTGAAACAGAAGAATGAATAAGTGAGCTGGAAGACAGAATGGTGGAAATAACGGCCATGGAACAGAATAAAGAAAAAATAATGAAAAGAAATGAGGAGGGTCTCAGAGACCTCAGGGACAACATTAAACACACCAACATTCGAATTATAGGGGTCCCAGAAGAATAAGAAGAAGAGAAGGGCCTGAGAAAATATTTGAAGAGATTATAATTGAAAACTTCCCTAACATGGGAAAAGAAATAGTCACCAAAGTCCAGGAAGCACAGAGAGTCCCATACAGGATAACTCCAAGAAGGAACACACCAAGATACATATTAATCAAACTAACAAAAAATAAATAGAAAGAAAAAATATTAAAAGCAACAAGGGAAAAGCAACAAATAACATACAAGGGTATCCCCATAAGGTTATCAGCTGATTTTTCAGCAGAAACTCTGCAGGCCTGAAGGGAGTGGCATGATACATTTAAAGTGATGAAAAGTAAAAATCTACAACCAAGAATACTCTACCCGTCAAAGCTCTCATTCAGATTCGACAGAAAAACCCAAAGCTTTACAGAAAAGCAAAAGCTAAGAGAATTCAGCACCACCAGACAAGCTTACAGCAAAAGTAAAGGAACTTCTCTATGTGGGAAAGAGACCAGCAACTTAAAACAGCCTTATAAATATATAGACTACTATATCATCACCTCATGGGAAATGCAAACTGAAAAACTATAACAGGTACACACACAAAAAAGAAAAAGTAACACAAACACAACATTAAAGAGGGTCATCAAACCACAAGAGAAGAGAACAAAAGAGGAAGGGAAGAAAAAGACCTACAAAAACAAACCCAAAACAATTTAAAAAATGGCAATAGGAACACAAATATTGATAATTACCTTAAATGTAAATGTAGTAAATGCTCCAACCAAAATATAGAGACTGGCTGAAAGTATACAAAAACAAGACTCATACATATGCTGTCTACAAGAGACCCACTTCAGACCTAGGGAAACATACAGACTGAAAGTGCAGGTATGGAAAAAGATATTCCATGCAAATGGAAATCAAAAGAAAGCAGGACTAGCAATACTCATATTAGACAAAATAGACTTTAAACTAAAGACTGTTACAAGAGACAAGGAAGGACACTACATAATGATCAAACCAAGAGGAAGATATAACAATTGTAAACATATGCACCCAACATAGGAGCAACTCAATATATAAGGCAAATGCTAACAGCCTTAAAAGGGGAAATCGACAGTAACACAATAATAGTGGGGGACTTTAACACCCCACTTTCATCAATGGAGAGACCATCCAGACAGAAAATCAGTAAGGAAACACAGGCCTTACATGACACATTAGAACAGATGGACTTAACTGATATTTATAGAACGTTTGACAAAAGCAGCAGAATACACATTCTTCTTACATGCACATGGAATATTGTCCAGAATTGATCACATGATGGGCCACAAAGCAAGCCTCTGTAAATCTCAGAAACTTGAAGCCATATCAAGCATCTTTTCCAACCACAACACTATGAGATTAGAAATCAATTACAAGAAAAAAAAAACATAAACAATACAAACACATGGAGGCTAACCATATATTACTAAATAACCAATGAATCACTGAAGAAATCAAAGAGGAAATCAAAAAAATACCTAGAGACAAATGACAACAAAAACACAATGATCCAAAACCAATGGGATGCAGCAGAAGCAGTTTTAAGAGGGTAGTTTATAGCAGTACAATTTTACCTCAAGAAACAAGAAAAATTTCAAATAAACAACCTAACCTTACACCTAAAGCAACTAGAGAAAGAAGAACAAACAAAACCCAAAGTTAGTAGAAGGAAAGAAATCATAAAGCTCAGAGCAGGAATAAATGAAATAGAGACAAAGAAAACAATAGCATAAATCAATGACCCTAAAAGCTGGTTCTTTGAGAAGTTAAACAAAATTGATAAACCTTTAGCCAGACTCATCAAGAAAAAAAGGGAGAGGACTCAAATCAATAAAATTAGAAATGAAAAAGAAGTTACAGTGGACACCACAGAAATACAAAGGATCATAAAAGACTACAACCAGCAACTGTACACCAATAAAATGGACAAACTAGAAGAAATGGACAAATTCCTAGAAAGATACAACCTTCCAAGACGGAACCAGGGAGAAATAGAAAATATGAACAGACAAATCACAAGTACTAAAATTGAAATTGTGATTAAAAAACTCCCAACGAACAAAAGTCCAGGACCAGATGGCTTCAAAGGTGAATTCTATCAAAGACTTAGAGGAGACTTAACACCCATCCTTCTGAAACTGTTCCAAAAAATTGCAGAGGAAGGAAAACTCCCAAACTCATTGTGTGAGGCCACTATCACCTTAATACCGAAACCAGACAAAGGTACCACAAAAAAAGAAAATTATAGGCCAATATCACTGATGAACATAGACACAAAAATCCTCAACAAAATACTAGCAATCAGAATCCAACAATACATTAAAAGGATCATACACCATGATCAAGTGGTATTTATCCCAGGAATGCAAGGATTTTTCAATATCTGCAAATCAATTAGTGTGATACATCACATTAACAAATTAGAAGAATAAAAGCCATATGATCATCTCAATAGATGCAGAGAAAGCTTTTGACATAATTCAACACTGATTTATGAAAAAAACTCTCCAGAAAGTGGGCATAAAGAAAATATACCTCAACATATAAAGGCTATATATGACAAACCTACAGCTAACATCACACTGAACAGTGAAAAGCTGAAAGCATTTCCTCTAAGATCAGGAGCAAGGAGAAAGAGAATATCCACTCTAACCACTTCTATTCAACATCGTTTTGGAAGTCCTAGCTACAACAATCAGAGAAGAAAGAGGAATAAAAGGAATCCAGATTGGAAAAGAAGAAGTAAAACTGTCACTGTTGGGCTTCCCTGGTGGCGCAGCAGTTGAGAGTCCGCCTGCCGATGCAGGGGACACGGGTTCATGCCCCGGTCCGGGAAGATCCCACATGCCGCGGAGCAGCTGGGCCCGTGAGCCATGGCCGCTGAGCCTGTGCGTCCGGAGCCTGTGCTCCGCAACGGGAGAGGCCACAACAGTGAGAGGCCCGCGTACCGCAAAAAAAAAAAAAAAAAAAAAAAAAAAAAAAAAAAAAACTGTCACTGTTGGCAGTCAACATGATACTATATGTAGAAAATCCTAAAGATGCTACCAGAAAACTACTACAGCTCATCAATGAATTAGGTAAAGTTGCAGGTTACAATATTAATACACATAAATCTCTTGCATTTCTATACACTAACAACAAAAGATTAGAAAGAGAAATTAAAGAAACCACCCCATTTACTATCATGTAAAAAAGAATAAAATACCTAGGAATAAACCGACCTAAGGAGACAAAAGACCTGTATTCTGAAAAGTATAAAATGCTGATGAAAGAAATTGAAGATGACACAAAAGATCAAAAGATATACCATGCTCTTGGATTGAAAGAATCAATATTGCCAAAATGACTACACTACCCAAAGCAATCTACAGATTCAGTACAATCCCTATCAAATTACCAATGGCATTTTTCACAGAACTAGAACAAAAAAATCTTAAAATTTGTATGGAGACACAAAAGACCACGAATAGCCAAAGCAATATTGAGAAATAAAAATGGACCTGGGAGAATCAGGCTCCCTGACTTCAAACTATACTACAAAGCTATAGTCATCAAAACAGTTTGGTACTGGCACAAAAATAGAAATATAGGTGTTTGGAACAGGATAGAAAGCCCAGAAATTAACCCACACATCTATGGTCAATTAATCTACGAAAAAGGAGGCAAGACTATATAATGGAGGAAAGACAGTCTCTTCAATAAATGGTGCTGGGAAAACTGGACAGCTACATGTAAAAAAATGAAATTAGAACACTGTTTGACACCATACACAAAAATAAACTCAAAATGGATGAAAGACCTAAATGTAAGACCAGACACGATAAAACTCTTAGAGGAAAACATAGGCGGACATTCTCTGACACAAATTACAGCAATATCGTTTTTAATCCATCTCCCAGAATAATGGAAATAAAAACAAAAATAAACAAATTGGAACTAATTAAACTCAAAACCTGTTGCACAGCAAACTAAACCATAAACAAAATGAACAAACCCAGAGAATGGGAGAAAATATTTGCAAACGATGCAACCTAAAAGGGATTAGTCTCCAAAATTTACAAATAGTTCATGCAGCTTAATATCCAAAAAAAATCCACCCAATCAAAAAATGGGCAGAAGACCTCAATAGACATTTCTCCAAAGAAGACATACACATGGCCAAGAGGCATGTGAAAAGATGTTCAACATCATTAATTATTAGAGAAATGCAAATCAAAACTACAATGAGATATCACCAGACACCAGTCAGAATGGCTAACATCAAATAGCCCACAAAGAGTAAATGCTGGTGAGGGTATGGAGAGAAGGGAACCCTCCTACACTGTTGGTGGGAATGTAAATTGGTACAGCCACTATGGAGAATAGTATGGAGGTTCCGCAAAAAACTAAAAAAATAGAGCTACCACATGATCCTGCAATCCCACTCCTGGGCATATATTTGGAGAAAAACATGGTCTGAAATAATACATGCCCCCCAATGTTCACTGCAGCACTGTTTAGAATAGCCAAGACATGGAAGCAACCTAAATATCCATCGACAGATGAATGGATAAAGAAGATGTGGCACATATATACAATGGAATATTACTCAGCCATTAGAAAGAATGAAATAATGCCATTTGCAGTAACATGGATGGACTTAGAGATTGTCATACTGAGTGAAATAAGTCACACGAAGACAAATGTCGTATGATATCACTTATGGTGCATGCGGAATCTAAAGAAAGGTTACAAATGAGCTTATCTACAAAACAGAAATAGAGTTACAGATATAGAAAACAAACTTATGGTTACCGGGGGTAAGAGGGGAAGGGATAAATTGGGAGATTGGTATTGACATATACACATTACTATATATAAAATAGATAACTAAGAAGGACCTACTGTGTAGCACAGGGAACTCTACTCAATACTCTGTAATGGCCTATATGGGAAAAGAATCTAAAAAAGAGTGCATATATGTATATGTATCACTGATTCACTTTGCTGTACATCTGAAACTAACAAAACACTGTAAATCAACTATACTCCAATAAAAATTTAAGTAAATAAATAAAGTCCTTATAGGTATTATTTAATTTAATTGTAAAAATAACTCTATGAGGCAGATGCTATTATTCCTTCATGTAGATGAGATGAGCAAGGCCCTAAGATGTTAAGATAGACAGTGGAGAACAGGGAAGCCCAGGCACTCTGACTCTTTATCTTGTCCCAGTGCCTTTTGTCTCCCTCACCACAGATCCACTTCCTAGTCTTCCCCACCCTTCTGAGACCCTGGAAAGCTGACTTGGAGTATGGACTCCAGTGAAGATTTCTCTTTCTCTTCAGCTTTTGGTTAAGTTCAGCAAATAAAAGAAGGCAGAAGAGGGATATCTGCATATTTATTACTCTGGTTTCCTCCTTGTAAGGTGGCTGCTGGCACCAGGCCTTCCTCTATCAAAGGTTACAACTTCTGTTAGGTGCCATATCCTCTCTGAGTTCTGGTAACTATTCCCCTGACGTCATTACTCTGGAAATCCTAGGTATTACACTAGTCCTTTAAAGGACGAATGCACCTAGGGTGCTTCCACAAACTTCAGAGTGAGTGCCTTCTTAAAGTTTATGCCCTCAGTCCCTTGCCACATCCCTGGTACCCAACTATCTAGTGTACCATCTGTTTTCTGCTGGGACACTGACCAGTACATGTTCCAACTATGATCTACTGCTCTACATTGCCTCCTCAAATGCTCAGAAATAGTAAATGAAATGGTCCTGCAAGATGATGACCACAGGGTCAAGGCTAAGGGTCTCAATCTAGAAGCAACACATTTTTTAAATAAAATAAATGGGAAAAAAATAAGTATATGAAAAGTTGATTTTCATGACAAAATTACTGGTCTATTCTTGAATGGTTTGAAAATTGTTTCTATAGTGTGCCCTGATGTATTTTTGGAACAAAGGTTACCATTGGATTCAAAGCAACATAGGAGTTATCACTGACAAATATTTATACCACTAAAATAAGCTTCCATGTCCATTGAAATCATCTTGGAGTTTGTAACATGCTAATCATCAAGCAAACTGCATACAAATTCTACCTCAGTAGCTCTGAGGTAAGATCCTGAAATCAACATTTTAATAGGCATTCCAGATGATTCCAATGCACATGATCCATGGATTACACCTAGAGAGGGAACTAGGCTGTTACTCTATTGAAGCTTCATAGAATTGGCATATTTTTTGCTGATTCCATGATATTTTTTATACTTTCTCAATTATCCATACCATCGCCAGGCGCAACTAGGTTCACTTGATAGAAGCCATGGAAATGGCAACTGTGGTGGCCAGAAGATACGAATATTCTGAAGTGTAGTGGAAGATCTCACCAACCCACACATCCAATGGAGAATAAAACAAAACAGAACAACAAAAAACAATACACTACTACAGTATGAGTGAATAAGAAAGACTCATGGGTAAAGATTCATAATAAAGATAAAGATTCATAATAAAGATTCTTAAGTGGTAGAATTTAGGGTGCCATGACAGCTCAGTGGATGAAGCTATTTTTAGGTAGGCTGCCTTTATACTGTCACACAAATCATATTTCAAATTTGTCAAGTTCACTCTGAGTATAGCATCTTACTAGCACTAAATAGACAAATCTTTAAAAGCACCTAATTTCTATCCTCAAGCTACAGTAATTTAAGATGATAGAGATGAAAATAAACGTTATGAAACATATGACACAAATTACTATTCTTCCTTTATATACTCTTTTCCAATCACATTCATTACAATGACATTTATCATCTACTTAATTTAAAATATTTCCTATACTTCAATGAAAGAATTAAAAATAAATAATAAATAAAATATTTCTTATCTTTGCAACTACATACTTTTTATAAATAATACACGAGAGAACTCTGAGTATAAATTCCTTTGTTTTGAATGATGGTTTGCATCTTTTGGTAACATATGCTTAAATAATACAGCTTTATCTGTCCTAGGAGAATCTTTCTTGTAGTTGTTTTCTATTTTGTGTGAGGAAATTTGCAAGCTGAATGCTACATTAACATACATTTAATGTGGCCATGAGATGACATGTAAAGCACTGACTGCCCCTTCCCTTCCAAGTATTTAAATAGAAAAATCTATTCAAATTACAACTTGCAGGTTTTCTGGCAAATGACATCATGTAGCAATTTAAGGGTAGACTTGGTGAAGCAATGATACAGCTTTGTCATCTCACTTTTCTCTCAGTATAAGCAAACCAGTTTCTGCAGCTGAAAGTTTCAAGTGATTCTGAGTCCATTTTTTTTTTCAGTAAAGAAAATAACAGTGGAATTATGATTTGAAGCTACAAAGCAAATAATGTCAATCTTGTAGAGCCCTGTTCTGTACCACCCGACTTTCAGAAACAACCATTTCATAAAAGCTCCATCTACTTTTGTTTTAATTTACAATTATTGACATTTTAATAAGGATTTTGCAGCAATATCAGGCATCACATGATGCCAGGGAGGAATTATAACTTTATTGCAGCCCACACTGACAGCCAACTCATAAAAATGAATGACATTTTATATCATAACATCTCATAGGCCATTCAGAATGTTAATTGCTTACTTCATCTTTCTTTAGCATAATGAGGCAGACAGTATAACAATATTCCACATGAAAATGAAGATTAAGAAAATTTGAATTGAGGCAGGAAAGCAACATTTAACAGGATTCAGACAACATTCAGATTAAAAGTTTCAATTAAAACACTGTTAGCAAGATTTTTATCACAAAAGCAAAGCTTTGCCACCAAGACCAATCACTATTTTGAAGAATATTTATCTGTAGACACACTTAGTTCTTCAACCTCTATTTCTAAAATGTTCCAAAGTTTCTTACCCAGTTCAGCAATGCAAGATTCATTGGCTCAGATAGAACTATAAAAGGTCATTAAATTAAAATACTTGCAAAAGACACCTTATAGACACATAACCAAAATAATATTTATCTTTGTGAAAACCATTCTTCAATCAAATAGCCTTAAACTTCTACACATTTTAAAATTCTGTAGTTTACCTTTGGATTGAGATTAATCAAAAGACAGTTGAGGGTATGTGAATTTAAAAAAAATGTATATATGATTTATAAATATAAATTTATATAAATACAAAATATATTACATAATAATGCATTATAATATTATATATATATTATGTATTTCCTACTTCCATATATATGGAATTAAAAAAACAAAAACCATGAAGAATGAATGAAACAAAGTGAGATACTCACAGTAACATATAAAACTTGAGAGCTTCCCTGGTGGCACAGTGGTTGAGAGTCTGCCTGCCGATGCAGGGGACATGGGTTCGTGCCCCGGTCCGGGAGGATCCCACGTGCCACGGAGCAGCTGGGCCTGTGAGCCGTGGCCGCTGAGCCTGCGCGTCCAGAGTGTGTAAAAAAAATGAAAAAAAAAACTTGAAACTGGTTACCCACCTTTGTAAAACTGTATAGCAATACCAAAATAGGGTATTTTTAGTTGTCTGTATCTTTGTACAGAATTGAGAAATTCATTTTTATCATCTTTCTATGAATTTGAAGTATCAATACAGAACATTTTTACTTAGTTGGGGTGCCCAAACTGCCAGAATGAATTGAAGCAGACAGAGAAAGCAGTCAAGGCTAGCCTCAGATGGGGATAAATGGGTTTCGCATTCTGAAGCTGAATACAAATTGAGGAAGGTAAAAGTGTTAGGGACAGATTAGCTGTGTCTAATAGACTTCTAATACCAATAATATAATAAGTAAATAGAATGATAATGTGTCATTTTTGAGTGTTGTCATATTTCTTGTGTGGCTTATTTATGATGTCAGAAGAAACCAAGATACTAGAAAATACAATAATGTTATTTCACATTTTAAAACTAAGATTTATTATCATCTAATTAAATGTTCCTCATTTTTCAAGGTGTTAGAATAGTATCAATTTCCTTTAATGAGTGCTATGTCATCATTCGTCATTTGAGATTTTCCAGAAACTTGTCTATTTAGTAACATTACTTAAATTTTTTTTCATTCTTCTTATTTGGATGGATTTTTTCTTTCCTGTTCAGATGACTGCAGGGTTTCTTGACCAATTTTTTAAAATTTTCTGACTTATGCTAACTGCACATTTGTATAACCCAGTCCAATCAGACTGGCATTATTTACTTTAGCAGACAGAGAAGTTCTACAACCCAGCTTGTACTTAGCAGCAATGCCAAAATGGCTGTTGATACTGCTGGCCATCCACGCGAGGTTTATTGATGTTTTAATCTTCTCATTCACTTTCTGGTAGTTTGACCCTCCAAATTCAGTGCCATCGTTCACATGAGTGTGCAGCTGGAAGTCTGCAGCCTTGTAACCCAGGGCTAAATTATTCTGAGACAGTTTGGATTTGGCTGTGTCAAGACTCATCTGATGGCCAGAAAGCCAACCTTCAAAGGCCAACACAGCCCAGCCATAGATGGTTGGTTCAGAAAAATCTAAATCAAAGTTACTGCCAAGACTGAAACAATCCCATTTATAGGAGGCCTTCAATTTCCCACTCTTCTTTCCTGTGTTCAGTATAAATATGGTATCAAAAGAGTCAGTTTCAACCCTTCAGCCAACTTACTCTCCAAAGAGATTTCTGTCCCAAGAGTACTGTCTTTGGGTGAAGGTCAGTCCATAGTTACAGATCTTGTATTTGGTCTCTAGGTTGCCTGATCCTTTCCCTGTATCAGTGTAAGCATGACCAGATGTAGAAAATTCCACTCCACTACATGACTTGGTTCTCAGATATATTTTGACCATGCCAAACCCATACTCTTTGTTGAAGACGTCCTTGGCAGCCTTTCCTAGGTCACAGTAAGTCAGTGTGTTATACATATCTCTGACCGGAGGTCCTGTCCACTCTGTCAGAAGGGCCTGTCCACTCCCTATACAGTAAGTTTTAAGTGATATCTACTGTTGTTAAAGAATATATCTTTGAAATCAATGCAATTTACTGTTCACTCTCACAAGGACAATGACAACATATATTTTCCAAAGTTTTAAAATGAGAGACATCAACCTCCTTTGTCGGCCCTAGCTGTCCTTGTTGATACCTGAATAAGTAACTTAATATTTTTGAACATTAACTTGTCTCAGACATAAAATGGGTATATCCTTTTTGTTTTACTTTGGTAAATAAGTAGGCTAGATTGACCTATTTTCTCCTCTTTTCTTTCTTGTCAAATTGGAGCAGTTTTAAAAATTGCTAAATTTCAAAAGAGTAAAATAACTTTCAGGAATGCTGTGGATCAAATCAAGGAGGGAAGATGCAAAGAAGGGGCAGTGCAACCATTTAAGTAAAACAGTCAGAAATAATGAGTTAGATGTCAAGTTTGGTCCCGAAAAGCACACAATATGGTGGCTAAAGAATGGGTTTTAGAGTCATACTAACATAGATCTGAATCAAATTTACATTGTGGCTTTTTTTTAATATAAATTTATTTATTTATTTACTTATTTATTTTTGGCTGAGTTGGGTCTTTGTTGCTGCACGCGGGCTTTCTCTAGTTGCAGCGAGCGGGGGCTACTCTTCGTTGTGGTGCGCAGGCTTCTCATTGAGGTGGCTTCTCTTGTTGCAGAGCACAGGCTCTAGGTGTGCGGGCTTCAGTAGTTGTGGCTCACGGGCTCTAGAGCGCAGGCTCAGCAGCTGTGGTGCACAGGTTTATTTGCTCCGCAGCATGTGGGATCTTCCCAGACAAGGGCTTGAACCCGTGTCCCCTGCATTGACAGGCGGATTCTTAACCACGGCGCCATCAGGGAAGCCCTATATTGTGGCTTTTGACACATTACCTCTTACCTCCTTGTGTCTGGTTTGTTTTGTTTTGTTTTGATAAATAAAATAGGGATAATAAAACCTGCTTCTGAATGCGGATATAAGAATTAAGTAAAATCATGGAGGCGAAGCGATCAGCACAGTACCTAGCAAATAACTATTTGTATTTTTATGTACTAGCCTCCATTTATTTGAGACTTAATGACAAGATGGCATGAAACAAAGAAAACCTACCCTGGCAGTATAACTCAAAAGTGACCTTTCTGTTTCAGAATATTTTAGTAAAGTTTTGCACCATATTTGAGACTTCATTTATATAAAATTCAAGCAGCTCCTCTAAGAAATAGCTCAAACTAACCCTTGTGAAAAATGCCCCTTTCTGGACGAAACTGCTTTTGAAGATGATGAATGTAAAACTGTCTAGGTGTGCAAATCTAGATGTGCAGTTTTCTAATGCAGCTGTAGAATTAATCTGATAAAATAACATTATAAATCCTTGCAAATGTACACTGTGTGGCTTCTAAAAATTAAATTGGCATTCTCGTCTGAGTTGTGAAAATTATGTATTATGGCTTAGATTGTGTCAAGTAAACAGTTCTGGTGGAGTAGGGGAAAGAAAGACATAAATCGAATCTTTCTGACTAATGATTTAAATAAAGGGATAATTTGATTTAATTCCTATCTCATTGATCTTAACTCTAGTCAACTTCCCATTAGCTGTGAGTGGAGATGCATAAGGCAAACAATTCAAATAGTTTAGGAACTGATGTAGCAAGTGATGTTATGTCCGTCAAAGAACCTCTAGCCTGTGCTCAATGAAAAGAAAGAGATTGGCTACTCACTGGAAATCATGAGCTAACTTAAGTGGTATTCAAGAGATATATCCATAGGTAATGACAAACCAGACTTATCATTTGGATGAGTGAGTCATAGACAGTATTATGGAAAGAAGATAACTTATGAAATAAAAATGAAAAGAAAAAGAAAAGAAAGACCAAAGAACTCACAGATATATAATCTAGACAAAACTCTCTGGCAGCACCCTGGCTGGCCGAACTCATTGGCATTAGATCCAGCCCAAATTTAGCTTGAATCTCTATATAGTCACTTATTAGCTGTGCTACGTTTAGCAAGTCGCTTAACATCTCTGAGCCTCGTCTTGGTCATCAGTAAATAAGAATAACAATACTTCATCCGCATTGTTGTAAAAAGTATTCAGATAAAATATGCGAAGCATATTAGCAAAAAAGTAAGTACTCTATAAATGGTAGCTATTCTTATAAATTGATGATGGTGATGATTACCCCTTGCCTACAAATTGCCCATTTTTGAGAGCCCTTAAGATTCTTTTCTCTCGGGAGGCTGCCCTTTATGTTTGTTTTAACTGGATTTCACTTATGTATAAATGAATGGAAGTAGAAAATAATATAATTTGAATTTATACAATCTTGTATTTCCACCCCTACCCCAGCCCCCACTCTGGTTGGTATTATGAAAAGATAGGAAGCTGATGCAGAAGCCGTCGCATTTATTCTAATCAAGCCTGGTCAAGAACGGAGAAACCAAACCTCATTGGTTATCTTCTAAAAAATTACAGAATTAAATGAAAATAGTTATACATGATAATGTTTTACCAGTTTATAATTACAAAGCAAGGTCATATTATTTGGTAGTCCTGAAATTACAACAACTCAGAATCCCATCCCACTACTCTGCAGCAGTTTGTTCTTTAGTCTTACTTTCTCAAATACTTTCTAGAT
This sequence comes from Mesoplodon mirus, assembly GCF_964341445.2. Taxonomy (NCBI): domain Eukaryota; kingdom Metazoa; phylum Chordata; class Mammalia; order Artiodactyla; family Ziphiidae; genus Mesoplodon; species Mesoplodon mirus. The sequence goes on along the minus strand of NC_138979.1, from coordinate 99,024,312 downwards.
ACCTCAGAGTAGGCTTATATATTCTACATATCTGTTATGATGCCCCTTACAGCTCAATTATCCATTTGGCTGGCTGCACTGCTGACCACATCCCTGGTTCTTGAAGCACTTACATATGTGCTAGAACATCTGGGATGACTTTGTTCTGTATGAAAGACACTTTCCTTAATTCTCAACAGTGACAGCTGAGACAATGCTGCAATACTTAAACAAGATTTACAAAAGTTCAAGAATAAAAGAATAAATATTAGTGCAGTGCAGATAGTGAAGTGCTGCTAGATGTGACCAGGACACAAGCACACAAATTTAGACCCAGACCCATTCTTAACAGTTTCCAATAGGCTGTCACCTGCCTGGTTTCCTGAGTGTGGCCCTGAAGCACAAAGTGAATTACTTTTTGCAAAATGTCATATTCTTTTCTAACTGCCCTTATTCCAAGGGCAATAACCACAAAATTCAGAGAGGAAAACACCTCATGGCCAGAGCCCCAGATCATCTTTCCAGTCCTCATTTCTTGTCTCCTCTTGAAAGAAAGATTTATGCTCAGTATTTCCAAAGCTCTCAGAGCACACCCATCTCCACGTTCTGAGGTGAACCTACTTGATAAGTATCCATGGAATAATTCCAGCACATACAATTGTAGGATATTGTATCCTGAAGCTGGGTACTCAGACAATTCTAGGACACCAGCTGACTGGTCCAGGTTGAGCTTCTGTTACCCAGCCCAATCTCCTTTTTACTATTTTTCCACTGCTATGGGGTGAAAATCAGGCTTGCCTATCTTTTTTTTTTTTTTTTTGCAATCTCTGTGGCACCTGTTGCCAATCTAATAAAAGACTTGCTGTACAAGACAAAATACAAACATTCCTGCCAAGATTAAGTGAAAATTTTCAGAGATGGTAAAATCTAAATCCTTACATAAAAAAGAAACCATTAGCTGACCACAAAGCAGAATATATGCATAGTCAGACTCCCATTCATATGTACTAACCAGAATACTTGTGTTCCTGGTCTTAAAATTTCTATTCACCGGTTTCTCACTTTTATCACTGATTTTTAGGGGGAAAGTTTCCATTTCTTTTGAAATCCAGTGATAATCTGTCAACATTTCTTAATAATCTACATTAAAACTTTTGACATTCACTAACATCAAAAAAGTTTGTTAAAAATAAAAGAATTCTTTTTTAAGTTAATTCATGCTTTTCTCAGGGATAATTGGTGGATACTTGCTTTACATTTGCATAATTAAATGACCATAGTTTTGCAATTTTTTCATTAAAAAAGGAAATCCTCAAAGGTAACTTCATGTTACAACCTCTTTAAGACAGAAAACTGCCCAGAGCTTTGAAATTACTGTCTTCCATAAAGTTTTCAGGAATTAAAAAAAAAAGCAATATGCTTTTAAGAGTCTTCATAAAAAATATGATATTCATTACAATCATTTGCTTTTCAAAGGGTAGAACCTTTGAAACAGAATTGGAAAACAGGGTCTTTTACTTGCTGCAAACTGGGGAACGCAGCCCTACCTACTCCAGGGCTAAGGGCTTGAGAACAGACCATTAGTGTGATCATGTTCCACTTTCTCTTATCTGTTGGGAATCCCTAGAGCAGACACAACTTGCAAAATCTTATGCAGTGGCTTTCAATCAGGAAAGCAGAGGTGTAATTGTGGTATTGTTTATGTTACTGGGGATCACTTTCACTTCTTATTTCCCCAAAGCCAGAGATTACTCTTTTGGGCTTTTACTTGTAATGAAGTCTATTTATTAATTATGTCAATTTATAATTGTTCTGTTAAGTGGTTTATCAATACTCAATCTTGTGTTGTTTGGGAATCAAAATGATTACCTTTTTTAAAAGTCAAATTCTGAGTCATATTTAGATATTAACCCAGAGTTCACAACTAGAGACAGATGATGAGAGAAGACTAATAGGAGGGAGAATCCAATTTACCAGCTAACTGTCATAGACATTCACCATTACAATAAATGTGAGGTACAAGAAGAAAAGCCTAACTGAAAACAACCAAATGTACATCAAGAGAAGAATAAGCAAACAGTAGTATATTCATACAATGGAATACTGTGCAGCAATAAAAAAGAACAAAGTACCTATAACACAGAAATATAGATGAATTTCAAAAACATATAGAGTGAAAGAAGTCAGACACAAAAGACTACATATGCTGTGGTTCCAATTACATGAAGTTCAAGAACTGGCACAACTAACCTTATACCTTCTATAACCTTAGTTATAGAAATCCAATCACTGCTTGCCTTAGGTTGGGGAAATAGTGACTGGAAAGGGGCATGAGGGAATTTAATGAGATAGTGGAAATATTTCATGTCCTGATTAAGGTCCTAGCTAAATAGGCATATACATTTTAGACGTATTTCACTCTATGAATGTAATACCTCAAAAAATAAAATAAGGGCCTCCCTGGTGGCGCAGTGGTTGAGAGTCCGCCTGCCGATGCAGGGGATGCGGGTTCGTGCCCCGGTCTGGGAGGATCCCATATGCCGCGGAGCGGCTGGGCCCGTGAGCCATGGCCGCTGGGCCTGCGCATCCGGAGCCTGTGCTCCGCAACGGGAGAGGCCACAACAGTGAGAGGCCCGCATACCGCAAAAAGAAAAAAAAAATAAAAATAAAAATAAAATAAAATAAAATAAAATAAAACTGAAGAGAGGTAAATAAGAGAAAAAATTGTCCATGCTAATCTAAAGAGGAGGTTTGCCTCCAAAAACGAAGCCTGGGAGAGGTTTGATTTAATCTAGAACAAAAATAAGGATTGTGAGAAAAGAACAGATATCAGGGGAAAAAATGGTTTCTCTGGGAATCAAAAAAGCAGAAATAGATAAAAATGATTGTGGTTCTTATGAATTCAGTGTATAGCAAAGTATTTTTATGAATCTATTTACAGAACTTAGCATGATGTGGTTTTCCAATCTGGCATAATGATTTTCAATCCTAAATCTCTTCTGCTCTAACTACTGGATCTACTGTAATATTTAAACAAGTGCAAGAATAAGTAAAAAAATCATAAGAAGAAAGAAAGAAAGAATGAAAGAAAAAGGAGGGAGGGAGGAAGAAAGGAAGAAAGGAAGGAGGGAGAAGGAAGGAAGGAAGGAAAAAAGGAAGAAAGAAAGAAAAAGAAATTTCCCTTGAAATACTCATTAAAATCTGAAGTTGCAAACTGTACCAGTCAGGGTACTGGGGGAAAAATACATGATACACTTAAATGGGGATATTTGAATAGAGTAGAATGAATGAGCTATTTAAACCTTGTGGGTAGATACACCAAAAGGGATAATGCTGTATGTGCCCTGTTGCTGGTACTGTCTCTAGGCCTAAAGGGGCAGAGGGTAACAGACTTATCAAAACCTGGAGACAAAATGTCTGTGTGAACAGAGCCACCTTGAAGAACACTGCTTTTCTTTTGAGGAAGACTCATCCTGTGACCACCCAGAAGGGAGAGAGATCTTTTATCTCCTTCCTTGCTCACCACTGATAACGATAACTGATAACCCAACTGGAAGCCAGAAGACAAGTGACCACATCAAGATGCACCATATCAAGAGATTCCTAAGCCACAGGAGTACACGAGGAAAAATGGAGCACATTCACACACTCCATTTGCTTCATTCTAATCCATTCAAGACATTATCTGAAAGTGGAAGTGGGCTGTAAAATTGTGAGGTAGTCTACTTAGTATCACAGTGTTGTCTTTCTTATATATAATTCACACAAACATGTAGAGTTTCTCTATTATAATTTTAAAAACAGAATTAGAATACCTGAGAGTGAAGTTGGCTGAATTATACAGCTAGCTTAGAGGTAACCACCAAAGAAGCAAAATAAATTTTAACTTTCATGTGTTATAATTTCTCCAGCGATACATTAATACAACTATGTCAAACACTACTATCTTTCAACCATTGTTAGACTACTCATAATTCAAATCCTACATTAACATCTGTCAAAAGGATAAAGCTGGGGACCCCTAGACTACAAGGGAGGAGAACACTAGTATAGAATGTCATTGCTATTTTTCCCATGTACTATTATACCTGTGCATAGACCTCACAGATAACCCCAAAGAGAATACATATATTATTTTGAGGAGAAAACACTCCAAATACTCTATCATTTTTTAAGAAATATAGCATGTTCTTTTTATATATCACATGTTCTGATTATATGTGTTTGATTTTTATGGGTCTGTGCCAGTTTATTATGAAAATATATATGTATGTTTTATACATACATAAAACATATATAGAGGGAAAAAGAGAGACAGAGAGACAGAGAATGAATGAAGAGAGAGATAAGAGAATGTAAATCTCCTGGACAACTCTAGTCATTAGGACCATCCATGGGTCAGCTCCATGGAACAAAGATCTAAAACAAGATTAGTTGAAACAAGGTAGTTTATATCTCCTTCACGTTAAGCCCACACTGGATGGCAGCCTGCTTCACAGAGTAATAAGAAACCAGATACTACGACGGAGTTCTAGCCATGCTGAAAGGATCCAACCTTTTTTCCATGTTGCCCAAGAATGTTGCACCACCACATCCTTATTATAGCCAGAAAGAAAGAGAACATGGAAAGAAAAAGACACACTTGTTCCTTTCAAAGGCATAAATGTGAAATTCCCATATCTCCTTCGCTCTCTTATCCTTCTGGCCAAAACGTATTCACAGGGCCACACCTTTTTGCAAGGGAGGCAAGAAAATATAGTCTTTTTGGGAGGTGGCCACAAACTGAACTACAAGAGGAAAACATGGATACCGAGGACAAGGAGCCCAAGTCATCTGAAGTGACTCAGCAGGTATTTGTCATGAAAATTGGTTCCCTGGTATTAGAAAGGCATGTCACAAGGGATTCATTCCCATGTTTACCTAAATATACCCCACAAGAATTGCTGACAAAGCACCAGATTATTCAGTGCTCAACTTACACATAAACACACAAATTAAGGTTAAACATCATATGGGTGCAAGATAAAATACTATGAACCAGAGAAGGAAATTATAAAGGAACATCATTAGTGTGGACAAGACAAGCTAGGATAGAAAAAAGAAAGGAAGACAGAAACAAAGAGTAGGGAGAGGGGACAACACAATGATTAATGAATGCAATCAAGCACTGCAGTATGGAAATGGGTATGATTTTATAAGTATCTTTTTTGTTTTTATTAAGGAAAGAGAAAGACATGAAAGCCAATGAAATGTACATGAATAAGTCTTTTACTATTGGGTGCAGCTAGGGCTCAGTTATGCTGGAGACTCTGAAAGATATAAAACATGCCTATAATTTTGACCTTATAACTGTCTCCCTGAGGAATGAGAAAACTGTGTACTTATGATTTCCTGATTTTATTTACTGATTGAGGGTTGTACCTGGAAGCATCAACTTTCTGGCATTTCTTGCTTGCCAGGATGAATGTCCAGAGAATGCCCTCAGGCAGAAGGTGTTGAAGTAGAAAGCTTTTTGGAATATATAGGAACTGTCAACTGAAGGGACAGGTGACTTCCATGATGGCCTTAAGAGACATGAGTGGAGGATGAACAGCATCTGTTACAGGAAGTGACCAAGGTATACAAGATGTCTGCTCTTATGGTTCTTATAATGCATGAGAGTTGATGTACAATAAACAAGTAAAAAAAAATACATGGATAAGGTAATTCCTGAGAACAAAAGAAATATGCTATACAAATAAAAAAAGAATCATATGACAAAGAATGACTGGAGGATAGAATGAGGGAAAGAAAAGGGAACAAGGAGAAGCCAGATTAGGTATAGTTATCAAAGAAACTTTCTCTGAAAAGGAGGAATTTGAAATATGTTCTGCAAAAATCTGGAAACAGAACATTCCAAACAGAGCAAAATATAACAACAAAGACTCAGAGGCAGGATCAATCTAGGCATGCTCAACAGTCAGAGAAAAGGGAGCAGAGTGAGGAGGTAGGGAGTGATAGGAGATGACATTGGAGAAGGGGTCAGATTACATGGATCCATAGATCATTGTAAGTATAAAAATGTTATATCTCATTTACATTTTTAAAATATCACTTCAGTTACTCTGTAGAATACAGATTTTATGGGGGCAAGAAGGAAGGGAGTTATCACAATAAGTAGTCCAGAAGAGACATGACGTTTGCTTAGACTAGACTGGTGGCACTGGAGGTGGAAAGAGGCAAGAAGATCAAGACATATTTTGGATCTTCAGTTCACTGAAGGTGCTGATAGACTGGAGTATAGAAGGTAAATGATATTCTACTCTTCATCATGGAAAGAGAGAAATATATGGGGGGAAGTGGGAGTGTTGGGAGTTCAGTAGACTTAGTTCTTGACTTGACTTTGAACCTATCTAGTTGTTTCATCTTAGCTCAGCCAAACAGCTGTTTTAGGCTTCTGCTTCTTCATTTCTGAAGTGGTATCAATAATAGCATCCCTATGACAGAGTTTCTAAACTTAAAAACTATAGGGATAGAAGAGACTTGACAATTTCAATGTGCTATATAAATTTAAGGTATTATTAGGGATGTCTTAAGTTGCTCTTAAAAAATTCTATGCTGTTACTTGCTGCTCTTTTATAACTTTTTATTTATGATAATTAATGTGATTAGTGTGCTAATTTTCTACAGCTGTGCCCTGGGGCAATCGTGCAACAGTTGTAATTTTAAAAATTAGGCAAATAAGTAAATGTTAACCTGTAATAAAATCCAAATGAGTCCCTGATGAATGTTGATGGTGATGGGTAATTTACCTGATAAAATATTGTAACTGCCCGGTTACCTTGGAATAGCTGATTTCTCAAAGTAATTACCTTGTTCTGTATAGTGAAGTGTCATCAGAGGGAATTTTAACACATAATGGTGATTTTTAATTTGCTAATTTAAATATCATATTTATCAATGAAATAGTAGCATTTTAATTCAGATTATGTCCAAAGAGAGAAGTGCATATTACATAACTATAGAGTGCACTGTTATATAATGATAAGCCCCTCTCTTGGTTCCTTCCAGATGATTAGCACTGCTGTGACTCTACAATGCAGTTATAAGTAACTGGTGCAGTACAAGAGGCCTGCTCATTTCTTACCTGTTTTTAACTACCATTTATTTTTTAAAAATCTTTCCTCCTGATAAAGAAAGAACCATATTGGAGAAAGAGCTAAAAAGCAATTGGATACAGCCTCCCACCTGGAACCTGACCAAATCTTAAGTCTAAGACATATTTAAGCAGTCAATCTCTAACTTTCTGTTTTCTGAGAGTCATATGTTAGATTTCATAAGATCCGCAAGCAAACTATAGAATCATACTGACAGAATGGAGTTCTAACATTTGTCATGATAGTGTTCACTGCTCATCAAATTTTTGACTTTTGGTTAGCTTTCCGTTTTGCTTTTCACAGCATAATTCTCACAGATACCATCAGCTCAAGAAATCCAGGAAAAAAAACCCTTAAGATCCTGATTTGAAAATGAATTCAAGAATCACAAAGTAATTGCCTATAAATATATAAAACATTAGCAGAAGATGAAATAATTTTTTTAATTTAAAAATTAAAAAGGAGAAAAAGATTTGAACACTTCACCAAAGAAGATATACAAATGGCCAATAAACACATGAAAAGATGATTAGTACTATTTTTTTGAATTTTATTTTATTTATTTTTTATGCAGCAGGTTCTTATTAGTTATCTATTTTATATATATTAGTGTATATATGTCAATCCCAATCTCCCAATTCAACACATCACCACCACCACCCTGCCACTTTCCCCCCTTTGTGTCCATACGTTTGTTCTCTACATCTGTGTCTCTATTTCTGCCCTGCAAACTGGTTCATCTGTACCATTTTTCTAGGTTCCACATATATGTGTTAATATACGATATTTGTTTTTCTCTGACTTACTTCACTCTGTACGACAGTCTCTACATCCATCCACATCTCTACAAATGACCCATTTTACAAATGACCCAACATTTTATGGCTGAGTAATATTCCATTGTATGTATATACCACTTCTTCTTTATCCATTTGTCAGTCGATGGACATTTAGGTTGCTTCCATGACCTGGCTATTGTAAACAGTGCTGCAATGAACATTGGGTGCATGTGTCTTTTTGAATTATGATTTTCTCTGGGTATATGCCCAGTAGTGGAATTGCTGGGTCATATGGTAATTCTAGTATTATTATTCATTAGAGAAATGCAAATTAAAACCACAATGAGATGCCACTATACATATACCAAATTGACTAAAATTTAAAAGTTAAACAAAATTGAAAGTGATAATGAGTAACAAAATTCTCCTACTTTGCTGGTGGGGATGCAAAATGATACAGTCCCTTAGAAAAATGTCTGGCAGTTTCTTATAACTTTAAACATACATTTACATGCAACCTAGAAATTCCTCTTCTAAGAATTTTCCTCAAAAAGTGGGGGTTGGAGAAGTCCATGTAAATATCCCTATGCAAATATTTATAGTATCATTACAATTCCCTAAAACAGGAAACAACACAAATGTACATCAATCAGTTAGCGATAGACAAATTGTGATACACAGATACAATAGACTGTTAACAATTGTAAAAGGACAGACCTCAAATCCATGCAAGAACATGGATTACTCTTATAAAAGACACAAAGAGTGACAAACTATTTCATTCCACTTACATGATAGTCTGGAAATGGCAAAAGTATAGAAACAGAAATCAGATCAGTGGTTGCCAGGACTTATAGGTAGCAGTTAGGGATTTAGTACATAAAGGAACTTATTGGGATGATGGAAATATTCTTTATCTTGATTTTGATGGTGGTTACATGATTGTATACATTGGTCAATAATCACAGAACCATATACCTACAAAGGGTGAATTTTAATGAGTGTAGATTATGCACTAATAAATATGCTTTTTAAAAATTTATTAAGATGGTCTTATGACTAATTTTATGGTAGTAATTTGAAAATCTAGAATAAATAGATAAATTTGAAGAAGAATACTACTTACTAAAATAGACACAGGAAAAACAGAAAATCTGTGTTTTCTGATATATATTCATGAAATTAAATATTTACTATATTCAGTTTTGGAATACTACATGCCAGAATTCACTTATAAACTTTTTTTTAAAGATTTAAGAAAATAATAATAATTGTAGTCTAACACTTACAGAAAATAGAAGCTGTGGAAACCCCTTCCAGCACTTTTTATGAAGTTAACATTATCTTGATAGAAAATCTGACAAGGTACTACATGAAAGAAAAGCACAATCCAGTCTTATCATAAAAGTTGATGCAATGCAAAAATCCTACACAAATGTTTTGCAAAACAGCTCCAGTAACATATAAATATTAAAAACAGCCTAAAAGATTTCGTTTTTATCCTAGAAATACAAGGATGTTTTAATATTCAAATATCAATAAATAAACTTTGAGTTTGATAATTGTACTGTGGTTATGGGGAGATGTCTTTGTTCTTAGAAAATCAAGCTAATTAGTTTATGGATAAAGGGGACAATATGGCAAATTACTCTTAAAAGATTCAGAAAGAAAGAGAAAGAAGGAAAATCATAAACAAACAGGCAAAATGTAAATATTTGGAAAATCTGAATGTATGGTAGTTTCTTAACTTTTCTTGCAACTTTCCTATTAGTTTGAAATATTATCCCCTTCTCCCAAATTTGCCAAAAATACGTTTAAAAATCAATCGGTATAATTCACTAGTGAATGAAAAGACAAATCAAAGAGTTTTCTAAAATCTATGAAGAATGGCATAGATTAGAAATCAAAACCAATTAGAAATCAAAACCAATTTATGTAAAAGCTCAGCAAACTACAGCAGCTTTTTAATTTAATAAATGTCATCTTCAAAAATATGAGAAAAAATCTACAAGTGAAAATCCTTCTTAGTTTGAAATGTTATTTTCCCTCCAAGATAAAAAGTGAGGCTAGATTAGTTACACTCATCACTTCCACTCCATTTCATCCTCTTTTATTCAAAATCAGTGCAAAGACATGGAGTAAAAGAGTGATGATTAGAAAGGGAAAAATGCCACTTTTGATTTCAGTCTATATGTTTGTGTTCATGTGATATCCAAGAGAATTTTCTACTAAATTATTAGAAATAACACAGTTAGTGTGGTTTCTGATATAAGGCCAATATTTAAATTTCTTTATACAACAAATAGAATACTAAAGTGCGAAAATGATACTACTTAGAATAGCATCAAAACATCAAATACCTTGAAATAAATCTAATCGAATGTATGAAAAATTCCAGACCTATATAGCATTATTGAGTAAAACTGAATCAAACCTAAATAAATGGAGAGATAAAATATGTTCCTATATGTAAAACCCAAATTTATATATGTGTTCATCTTTCTAAATGAATCCATTGACTACAACAGCAATCATACTTCCAGCAGCCTTATTTATTTTCAAATATTGACACATTAACTCTAAAATTTAGATGAAAATACAAAAGTCCAAGAGTAGCTAACATCTTAAAAAAGAATAATAAATTACTTATAGTACCAGATATCAAGGCCTATTTTATAAATATAGTAATGAAGAAAATAAAGGAGTATTGCAAGGGTGGATAGACCAATATGACAGAATGGAATCCTGAAAAAGAACAACCTGGTTTTATGACAAAGGGGGCAATGCAGTGTAGAAGGGATAATCTTTTCAATAAACAGCGCTTACCAATTGAATATCCATAAGAAAAAACAAATCTAGACTCTTACCGCACATCAATCCCCAGAATCATTTTCATTTATTGTAGGTATAAATGAGAAAGGTAAAGCAATAATAATTTTAGAAGACAACATAGATGAATATCTTCAGGGCCTTGTCAGGCAAAGATTTTTTTAATAGGTAATTAAAAAAACATTAATAATTTGAACTACATTAAAATTAAGTATTGCAGTCCTGAAAAAGGCACCAGTAAGGGTTCAAAAGCAAGCCAAAAGACTAGGAGAATATTATTGCCACTCATATAGTTGACAAATGGCTTGCATGTAGAATACACAAAATCTCCAACAGTAAGAAGTAAGACATAAGAAAAATGGTCAGAGTTTTGAAGAAGCAGTTTACAAAACAGGCTATACAAATATCCAGTAAACATTTGAAAAAGTACTCAAGTTCACTAATCTGCAACTAAATGATAATTAAATCCACCATGAGAAACCACTACACATCCACCAGAATATCTTTTAAAAAAATTTAAAGTGTTGATGAGGTCCTGGAGCAACTGGAAATCTCTTACAATGTTTTTGGGGATGCCACTTGAACAACCATTTTGGAAAAGGGTTTCACATTATCTACTACATTTGAACGTACACTTACTGTATGACTCAGGAATTTCATTTCTAGGTATCTATTCAAGGTATCTATTCAACAGAAATATGTGTATATATGCACTACTAGAAATTTTTATAAATGTTTACAAAAAATTATTTATAATAGCCTCAGGCTGAAAAAAAAATGTATAGCGAGACAGGAAAGAAAAAAGTGTTATATACATAAATTGGACTACTATACACCTAGCGAAATAAGTATGATAAAGAACAATCATTTATGTGAATTTCAATCATAATTTTGAGCAAGAGGAGTAAATACAAACAAGGACATTCTGTATTAATACACTTCCATAAACTTTTAAGGTTTAAATTATTCTACTCCATTAGAAGTCAGGATAGTGGCTACATTTTGGGAGAAAGGGTAGCATAGTGATTAAGATGGGGCATGAGGAGACTTTGAGGTCCTGTTAATCTTCTATTTCTTAACCTAGTATGGTAGTTTCATGTGTGTGTTCACTCAATCCTAATTTATTGAGCTGTATGCTTATGATTTGTACAATTTAATGTATGTATACTATATTCCAATGAAACATTTTAAAAAGAGAAACATTGAAATAAAATGGTATCATTTTATTTAGTGGAGAAGCAGGATTATGTCAAAAGGACCAAACACACATCTAGAAAGATTTTCCGCTAGTCAATTTTGTGACAACTAGAGCATCAAAAAGAAAAATGGTTTCAGTGGGTTGGAACACAATGGATCAATAAAAATCCAAGAGTCCATAATGATTTTAAAAAAAGAAAAGCTGGAAAAAACTCATTTGTCACCCTTCATCCTTTGAGGCAGCTTTTAAAACAACTCCTTACTTTGAAAATTGATAACTAAAGATAAACATTTAAGTACTCACATTGCCCTTCCAGTAAAGAACTATATTTTAAGACAACAAAATAGCCCCAGTTGACGAGGGAAAGCTCTACTTTAAAGGTATTTCCATCACCAGCTAATATGGAGAAGGAATAATTTGAGTTAGGAAAAAATAATTTCACAAACCCTCACTGAAATCATCGATTCAAGCAATTTTTAAAATCCATTAAATGAATATTTTATGGGGGAGCATTCATAGAGTCCTATTCCTGCAAGGGGGAACAATCTAATTGAATGATAGAAGGGTCAGATATCACATAAACCAGTGATCAATCTTACCATCACTAACAGTGAGTCAAACTAATATTGTGTATTTTGTGATGTGATGCAAAATGAGGTACAAAATATCACTTAAAATTTATTCTAGCCAAGCATGTTTAACTCAAAACCATTAAGCCTTAAGATATAACTGCAGATAAAGCAATACAAACTAAGTGATTCCACAAGAAAGCAATCAGACAAGTCCAGAAGGTAGGATATTTTGTAGACGAATTGGCCCCATTCCATCAACAAGTCAGTGTCATAAAAAGGGGGAAAGTTCTAGATTAAAAGAAATTTAAGGGGCATGGCAATCAGATGTAATGTGTGATACTGCATTGATACTGGTTTGAAGAAATTTGCTCTAAATAACATTTTAAATTAATGGAAGAATCTATAGTTTGGGTATTTCATGCAATGAAAATGCACAAAAATATAAATGTGATGATTGTTGACTGAAAAGCAGGTTACAAAGCAATAATATAGGAAATTTACATTTGATAAAATATAACATGTAAGGCTAGAGGAAAATGTATTAACAACGGTGATCTGTAAGTGTTGGGAATATTTTGGCCCATTTTGCTCCTCTATATTTTCTAATTTTGCTACAATGCATATATGTATGTTGTTTTTGTAATAATAAGTAATTTTTAAATGGGCGAAAATTTCTCAAGAGCAAATTATATTTGTACACATTAAAATAGTAAAATATCAGGCTCTATGGCAACTACTGACTGTACATCATCCAGTCAATATAGATGTACCTATTACCTTACTTTTAAGATATAATTATGAAATCCCGACCTTATTAGGAGCTATTAGCACAGTAGATATGTTTACTGAACTTGGAATAGTTATATGGTATCACTGTTTACTTATGTTCTAAGTTTGATATTTGTACAGTATTTAAAAATTATATATTGTTAAGTTTTTTTATATATTTGGATATTTTGATAAAAATATGTTTATTCAATAAAATATAGAATAATTAAAAAGAGTGTAGAAATTAAAAATTGTAAGCAGCATCACAACCCAGAAATAACTTGTAGTTCAGTTATGGGTTTGTCTTTTAAATAATCTATGTCTATCTATCTATCTACCTATCTGTCTCGCTATCTAAATAGATACTGAGCTAATACTGATTTGAACAAATAAGATAGATACAGAGATAGATAGATAGATAGATAGATAGGCAGATATCTTAATTGTTCAAGCCAGAATCAGTTCAATATCTATTTAGGTGGATGGATAGACAGAAAGAAATGGAGCTATAACTTTAACTATAACCTATGGTAACTATCCCTTTCTATGTTATAATTTTGTGTGTTTACTTCAGGACTCCCTCCTTTATGTTCTTTTAATGAGCTTAAATATTTGTCTATATTTTTTATTTTAATTTTTAAATTTTGGATTAAATTAATTTTGGATTAAATAATGGCTCTTGGATTTATTCAATAGTTATACCATTTTCTATTTTCTAATTCATTCATTTCCATTTCTATTTTTATTCCTCATTTATCCTTTATTTTGATCCATTTCACTGTTCCATTTTTTAATTCTTTACTTGAATGCTGAATTTATTAACTTAATTTTTTTCTTTTTTATGTTAAATTAAGTATTTATAGTAACTAGCCTCTGAATGCTGCTATAGCTATGTTCAATGTTTTAAAGCATGATGCTCTATTATTATTTCTTAGATTTCAATTTTGATTTGCTCTTTGACCCAATGAAATGATTGAGAGACTTTTACACCAGGTGGTATAGATATTCTGCTTACAGTTCTTATTATTAATATCTAGTCTTATTACATGGTCATCATGGATTAAGCTCTATATTGCTTTTCCATTTCTGAATATCCTGAGGTCTTCCTTGAAGCCCAGTACTCTGTTGACTTTAGCTTCTTCTATGAGCATCTGAATGAATATCCACCTACTAGTTCTCCCTCAATAGTTATTTCTTTCCTCCTTAACCTCACTTATGTTTTGCCCACTTGATCCTTCATCAGCTGAGAAAAGAGTACTATAAATTTCTTTTAAAAATGTTTCTACTTTCTGAAGTTTTACTTTATGAATTTTGTAGACATGGTATTTAGTAAATTAATATTTATAAGTTATTTACATATATTATTTTTTTAGTAATATGTCTGTATTTGTCCCTTTTTTTTACCAACCACGAATGAAACTAACTTGATATTAACATTGTTATCCTTGCTTTTTTCCTTAGTTTTCATTTGCCTGTCATGCCTTTACCCAAAGCTTCCCTTTCAAGGCTTTTGAGTTAATTTTTATTAGATGTGTTTCTTATATACAGTAAATTAGTAGCATTGTTACTAGAGATAATTCTGAAAGGAATCATGATTCCTCTCCGAGGTTCAACTGTAGAGAACTAAATAAAGAGCCCATTTACAGAATATAGCTAGGGTTAAAAAATACATGAGAAAGCAACAGATGCTTGGGAACAGAGACATAACAACCACAGGAAGCCATAAAGAGACAAAAGCATGGAGAGTGTCACCAGAGCCAAGTGAGTGCTGGAGCTACGAGGAAAGGTCCCCAGCAGGAGCCATACATGGAGAAATGCTGCCAGAGGCACAGGACCAAAGTAGGGAGGAAACAGGGTAGAAAGAACCCCTTCTTCCTCCTCCTAACTTAAACCCTACTGGAGACTCCCATTGAGTGTATTCTGCTAGAATTCAGATCACAAAGGAAACTCGATGACCAGTTCTGTAACCATGACCAAAAAGAAAGTTAGAGAAGGAAAGAAAATAGATATAGGAAGCAAACAGAAAAGTTCCAGAACACTATGTCCACTCAGCATCCATTCTTTGATGCTTTTGGATCTTTTGCTAAGATTAAGAAAATTATTAAGAAAATCACAGTTCTATTATGACTTAAATTGTGACAGGGTATCAGCAATTCAGCCATAATCCAAACTGAAACCTAAATTTTAATGTTACCCACCACCAGTAGGCTTCATATAAGACAGCAAGGAGTGTGGTAAGAGGAAAGAAATGCTCAATTAACATAAAATATGTTAATTAGCTGCTATTGTTCTTGCCTTTGAACATGAGGCCAAATTTAATCACTATAATTTTTTTTCTATCATCCATTCCATGTTCAAACTACACTTTGCTAAATTTCTGAAGGACAGGATTTTGTGTCTCATGAGATGACCCAAATCTTCATTTCATAGGACACAAAACTAACAGTCTTTGGTGAGCCTGTCTTTATTTTGTGGGCACACTGTTTCAATGGCTATTTTTATGGAACATGTAAGTGATAAAAGGCTCTATAGTGAAACTCCTGGATTCCAGACCAGTCTTTCTAGCCCAATTTTCTCTTGCTAATCAGAATTAATCACTCTAGCCAGTAGGGTAAACTTCATTGTTGCCAGTTAGGTCAATGGCATTAGAAGTGAAAAATGGAGGAGCACTTCAAGATGGCGGAAGAGTAAGACGCGGAGATCACCTTCCTCCCCACGGATACACCAGAAATACAGCTACACGTGGAACAACTCCTACAGAACACCTACTGAACGCTGGCAGAAGACCCCAGACCTCCCAAAAGGCAAGAAACTCCCCACATACCTGGGTAGGGCAAAGCGGAGAGATCCCTACACAGAGGATCGGTGCCGAGCGGCACTCACCAGCCCGAGAGACTTGTCTGCTCGCCCGCCGGGGCAGTCGGCACTGGGAGCTGAGGCGCGGGCTTCGGTCAGAGCGCAGGGAGAGGACTGGGGCAGGCGGCGAGAACTCAGCCTGAAGGGGGCTAATGTGCCACAGCTAGCCGGGAGGGAGTCCGGGAAAACTCTGGAGCTGCCGAAGAGGCAAGAGACTTTTTCTTCTCTCTTGGTTTCCTGGTGCGCGAGGAGAGGGGATTAAGAGCGCTGCTTAAAGGGGCTCCACAGACGGGCGCGAGTCGCGACTGAAAGCGCGGAGCCCAGTGACAGGCGTGGGACGCTGGGGCTGCTGCTGCCGCCGCCAAGAAGCCTGTGTGCGAGCGCAGGTCACTGCCCACACCGCCCTTCCGGGAGCCTGTGCAGCCCGCCACTGCCGGGGTCCCGGGATCCAGGGGCGGCTTCCCTGGGAGAACGCACGGCGCGCCTCGGGCTGGTGCAACGTCACGCCGACCTCTGCCGCTGCAGGCCCGCCCCGCACTCCGTGCCCCTCCCTCCCTCCCGGCCTGAGTGAGCCAGAGTCCCCGAAGAGGCTGCTCCTTTAACCCTGTCCTGTCTGAGCGAAGAACAGACGCCCTCCGGCGACCTACACGCAGAGGCGGGGCCAAATCCAAAGCTGAGACCCAGGAGCTGTGAGAACAAAGAAGAGAAAGGGAAACCTCTCCCAGCAGCCTCAGAAGCAGCGGATTAAAGCTCCACAATCAACTTGATGTACCCTGCATCTGTGGAATACATGAATAGACAACACATCATCCCAAATTGAGGAGCCCGGAGTCAGTGCTGTGCCTCTGAGGTGGGAGAGCCAACTTCAGGACACTGGTCCACAAGAGACCTCCCAGCTCCTCATAATATCAAACGGCGAAAATCTTCCAGAGATCTCCATCTCAACACCAGCACCCAGCTTCACTCAACGACCAGCAAGCTACAGTGCTGGACACCCTAAGCCAAACAACTAGCAAGACAGGAACACAACGCCACCCATTAGCAGAGAGGTGGCCTAAAATCATAAAAAGTCCACAGACACCCCAAAACACACCACCAGACGTGGACCTGCCCACCAGAAAGACAAGATCCAGCCTCATCCACCAGAACACAGGCACTAGTCCCCTCTACCAGGAAGCCTACACATCCCACTAAACCAACCTTAGCCACTGGGGACAGACACCAAAAACAACAGGAACTACGAACCTGCAGCCTGCAAAAAGGAGACCCCAAACACAGTAACATAAGCAAAATGAGAAGACAGAAAAACACACAGCAGGAGAAGGAGCAAGATAAAAACCCACCAGACCTAACAAATGAAGAGGTAATAGGCAGTCTACCTGAAAAAGAATTCAGAATAATGATGGTAAAGATGATCCAAGATTCTATTTCCCAGATCCAAAATCTTGGAAATAGAATAGACAAAATGCAAGAAACAGTTAACAAGGACCTAGAAGAACTAAAGATGAATCAAGCATCGATTAAAAACACAATACATGAAATAAAAAATACTCTAGATGGGATCAATAGCAGAATAACTGAGGCAGAAGAACGGATAAGTGAGGTGGAAGATAAAATAGTGGAAATAACTGCTGCAGAGCAAAATAAAGAAAAAAGAATGAAAAGAACAGAGGACAGTCTCAGAGACCTCTGGGACAACATTAAACGCACCAACATTCGAATTATAGGGGTTCCAGAAGAAGAAGAGAAAAAGAAAGGGACTGAGAAAATATTTGAAGAGATTATAGTTGAAAACTTCCCTAATATGGGAAAGGAAATAGTTAATCAAGTCCAGGAGGCACAGAGAGTCCCATACAGAATAAATCCAAGGAGAAATACGCCAAGACACATATTAATCAAACTGTCAAAAATTAAACACAAAGAAATCATATTAAAAGCAGCAAGGCAAAAACAACAAATAACACACAAGGGAATCCCCATCAGGATAACAGCTGATCTCTCAGCAGAAACTCTACAAGCCAGAAGGGAGTGGCAGGACATAATTAAAGTGATGAAGGAGAGAAACCTGCAACCAAGATTACTCTACCCGGCAAGGATCTCATTCAGATTTGATGGAGAAATTAAAACGTTTACAGACAAGCAAAAGCTGAGAGAGTTCAGCACCACCAAACCAGCTTTACAACAAATGCTAAAGGAACTTCTCTAGGCAAGAAACACAACAGAAGGAAAAGACCTACAATAACGAACCCAAAACAATTAAGAAAATGGGAATAGGAACATACATATCGATAATTACCTTAAATGTAAATGGACTAAATGCTCCCACCAAAAGACACAGAGTGGCTGAATGGATACAAAAACAAGACCCATATATATGCTGTCTACAAGAGACCCACTTCAGACCTAGAGACACATACAGACTGAAAGTAAGGGGATGGAAAAAGATATTCCATGCAAATGGAAACCAAAAGAAAGCTGGAGTAGCAATTCTCATATCAGACAAAATAGACTTTAAAATAAAGACTACTAGAAGAGATAAAGAAGGACACTACATAATGATCAAGGGATCGATCCAAGAAGAAGATATAACAATTGTAAATATTTATGCACCCAACATAGGAGCACCTCAATACATAAGGCAAATACTAACAGCCATAAAAGGAGAAATCGACAGTAACACACTCATAGTAGGGGACTTTAACACCCCACTTTCACCAATGGACAGATCATCCAAAATGAAAATAAATAAGGAAACACAAGCTTTAAATGATACATTAAACAAGATGGACTTAATTGATATTTATAGGACATTCCATCCAAAAACAACAGAATACACATTTTTCTCAAGTGCTCATGGAACATTCTCCAGGATAGATCATATCTTGGGTCACAAATCAAGCCTTGGTAAATTTAAGAAAACTGAAATTGTATCAAGTATCTTTTCCGACCACAATGCTATGAGACTAGATATCAATTACAGGAAAAGAGCTGTAAAAAATACAAACACATGGAGGCTAAACACTACACTACTTAATAACGAAGTGATCACTGAAGAAATCAAAGAGGAAATTAAAAAATACCTAGAAACAAATGACAATGGAGACACGACGACCCAAAACCTATGGGATGCAGCAAAAGCAGTTCTAAGAGGGAAGTTTATAGCAATACAATCCCACCTTAAGAAACAGGAAACATCTCGAATAAACAACCTTACCTTGCACCTAAAGCAATTAGAGAAAGAAGAACAAAAACATCCCAAAGTTAGCAGAAGGAAAGAAATCATAAAAATCAGATCAGAAATAAATGAAAAAGAAATGAATGAAACGATAGCAAAGATCAATAAAACTAAAAGCTGGTTCTTTGAGAAGATAAACAAAATTGATAAACCATTAGCCAGACTCATCAAGAAAAAAAGGGAGAAGACTCAAATCAATAGAATTAGAAATGAAAAAGGAGAAGTAACAACTGACACTGCAGAAATACAAAAGATCATAAGAGATTACTATAAGCAACTCTATGCCAATAAAATGGACAACCTGGAAGAAATGGACAAATTCTTAGAAATGCACAACCTGCCAAGACTGAATCAGGAAGAAATAGAAAATATGAACAGACCAATCACAAGCACTGAAATTGAAACTGTGATAAAAAATCTTCCAACAAACAAAAGCCCAGGACCAGATGGCTTCACAGGCGAATTCTATCAAGCATTTAGAGAAGAGCTAACACCTATCCTTCTGAAACTCTTCCAAAATATAGCAGAGGGAGGAACACTCCCAAATTCATTCTACGAGGCCACCATCACCTTGATACCAAAACCAGACAAGGATGTCACAAAGAAAGAAAACTACAGGCCAATATCACTGATGAACATAGATGCAAAAATCCTCAACAAAATACTAGCAAACAGAATCCAACAGCACATTAAAAGGATCATACACCATGATCAAGTGGGGTTTATTCCAGGAATGCAAGGATTCTTCAATATACGCAAATCAATCAACGTGATACACCATATTAACAAATTGAAGGAGAAAAACCATATGATCATCTCAATAGATGCAGAGAAAGCTTTCGACAAAATTCAACACCCATTTATGATAAAAACCCTGCAGAAAGTAGGCATAGAGGGAACTTTCCTCAACATAATAAAGGCCATATATGACAAACCCACAGCCAGCATCGTCCTCAATGGTGAAAAACTGAAACCATTTCCACTAAGATCAGGAACAAGACAAGGTTGCCCACTCTCACCACTCTTATTCAACCTAGTTTTGGAAGTTTTAGCCACAGCAATCAGAGAAGAAAAGGAAATAAAAGGAATCCAAATTGGAAAAGAAGAAGTAAAGCTGTCACTGTTTGCAGATGACATGATACTATACATAGAGAATCCTAAAGATGCTACCAGAAAACTACTAGAGTTAATCAATGAATTTGGTAAAGTTGCAGGATACAAAATTAATGCACAGAAATCTCTGGCATTCCTATATACTGATGATGAAAAATCTGAAAGTGAAATCAAGGAAACACTCCCATTTACCATTGCAACAAAAAGAATAAAATATCTAGGAATAAACCTACCTAAGGAGACAAAAGACCTGTATGCAGAAAATTATAAGACACTGATGAAAGAAATTAAAGATGATACAAATAGATGGAGAGATGTACCATGTTCTTGGATTGGAAGAATCAACATTGTGAAAATGACTCTACTACCCAAAGCAATCTACAGGTTCAATGCAATCCCTATCAAACTACCACTGGCATTTTTCACAGAACTAGAACAAAAACTTTCACAATTTGTATGGAAACACAAAAGACCCCGAATAGCCAAAGCAATCTTGAGAACGAAAAATGGAGCTGGAGGAATCAGGCTCCCTGACTTCAGACTATACTACAAAGCTACAGTAATCAAGACAGTATGGTACTGGCACAAAAACAGAAAGATAGATCAATGGAACAGGATAGAAAGCCCAGAGTTAAACCCACGGACATATGGTCACCTTATCTTTGATAAAGGAGGCAGGAATGTACAGTGGAGAAAGGACAGTCTCTTCAATAAGTGGTGCTGGGAAAACTGGATAGGGACATGTAAAAGTATGAGATTAGATCACTCCCTAACACCATACACAAAAATAAGCTCAAAATGGATTAAAGACCTAAATGTAAGGCCAGACACTATCAAACTCTTAGAGGAAAACATAGGCAGAACACTCTATGACATAAATCACAGCAAGATCCTTTTTGACCCACCTCCTAGAGAAATGGAAATAAAGACAAAAATAAACACATGGGACCTAATGAAACTTCAAAGCTTTTGCACAGCAAAGGAAACCATAAACAAGACCAAAAGACAACCCTCAGAATGGGAGAAAATATTTGCAAATGAAGCAACTGACAAAGGATTAATCTCCAAAATTTATAAGCAGCTCATGCAGCTCAATAACAAAAAAACAAACAACCCAATCCAAAAATGGGCAGAAGACCTAAATAGACATTTCTCCACAGAAGATATACAGACTGCCAACAAACACATGAAAGGATGCTCAACATCTTTACTCATTAGAGAAATGCAAATCAAAACTACCATGAGATATCATCTCACACCCGTCAGAATGGCCATCATCAAAAAATCTAGAAACAATAAATGCTGGAGAGGGTGTGGAAAAAAGGGAACACTCTTGCACTGCTGGTGGGAATGTGAATTGGTACAGCCGCTATGGAGAACGGTATGGAGGTTCCTTAAAAAACTACAAATAGAACTACCATATGACCCAGCAATCCCACTACTGGGCATATACCCTGAGGAAACCATAATTCAAAAAGAGACATGTACCAAAATGTTCATAGCAGCCCTATTTACAATAGCCCGGAGATGGAAACAACCTAAGTGTCCATCATCGGATGAATGGATAAAGAAGATGTGGCACATATATACAATGGAATATTACTCAGCCATAAAAAGAAATGAAATTGAGCTATTTGTAATGAGGTGGATAGACCTAGAGTCTGTCATACAGAGTGAAGTAAGTCAGAAAGAGAAAGACAAATACTGTATGCTAACACATATATATGGAATTTAAGAAAAAAAAAATGTCATGAAGAACATAGGGGTAAGACAGGAATAAAGACACAGACCTACTAGAGAATGGACTTGAGGATATGGGGAGGGGGAAGGGTAAGCTGTGACAAAGTGAAAGAGCGGCATGGACATATATACACTACCAAACGTGAGGTAGATAGCTAGTGGGAAGCAGCCGCATAGCACAGGGAGATCAGCTCGATACTTTGTGACTGCCTGGAGGGGTGGGATAGGGAGGGTGGGAGGGAGACGCAAAAGGGAGGGGATATGGAAACATATGTATATGTATAACTGATTAAATTTGTTATAAAGCAAAAAAATAAAATAAAATTAAATTAAAAAAAAAAAAAAAAAAAAAGAAGTGAAAAATGACACGGGTGCAGTTTCAAATCTCAATTTAATAGAGACACAGCTGTATTTCTTGGCAGGGCTCTTCCTTCCTTGGAAAGCAAAACCTTCAAAGTCACCCAGTATGTACAAGGTTTCAGGGAAGATAAACAAAATTTTGTAAATAGGATATTAGTTAAAATAATGAGAAAGATTCCTCTCAATTCTACCTCTTAGTTCTTGGACCTTCATATTCTGGCTTTTGAGCATATGGAACCATGTATTGGCTGATGGTATAATCTATTAGGCCAGTACCACAATTTCAAACAACACTGTCTCCCAACTGGCACTGTAACTGAGCCTCCAGGAAGCCATTCCATCATTCTATCAGGCCAGCTGCTTACTGGCGATGAGACATATGGGGAAACATGAGTTTTATGGCTATGAATCTACTGTGACAATTCTTCTGTTGTAAAATGAGTTTCCTGATCAAAGGCAATGTAGTGTTGGACATTATAGTAATGAGTAAGGCATTCTATAAGGCCATGTATGGTGATACTGGTAGAAGCATGGAGGGCAGGAAAAGAGGAACCCATTTCCAGAATGTGTATCTGTTTCTATGTGTACAAATCATTGCTTACTCCATAATGTAAAGAGTTCAATGTAATCACCCTGCCACCAGGCTGGTATCCCTATGGAATGGTGGCATATCAGGAGCTCAGCATCGCCTCTGGTACTGGTTGGTTGGACACTAGTGATAGTTACCAAATCAAGCTTGCTAAAGAGTAGTCCATTTTGTTGAGTTAATGCATATTCACCAGCCATGCTACCATGATTACTTCATGGTCCCAATAAGTAAGCACTAGAATCACTGGTAAAAGAGGCTTACAGACAACCATCTATGGGAGAAGTCATACACCTGACACATTTGATTACTGAGCACCTTCTCTTCAGAGGATTTTCTGATGAATACAAATATGGGTTGAGGGAGATTCAGCAAATAAGGAATAGACTGTAGGAGTCTGAGTTACCTGATCATACAATGTACTTGTGACTCCCATACCTGTTCAGACCATTTCATATAGATCATTTCCATTTCATAACTTATAATGTACATGCACTTTAAGATTTGATAACTCAGAGAGCAATAGCACCCAGTTGGCATGAACACTTCAAAGCACACAGTTACCTGGTGTCCCATTCTCAAGTATTTTACTGATATTTCTTCCTGGGTCCATTAGCAAGTCAGAAACTGCTTTTCAAACAGAGAATATTTGGCAGAAGCAGGTGTGGCTTTGCTTCAAAATATTAGGCTAATGATCTGCAATTCTCTTCTAGGACCTAGCTAGAAACTTCAAACAGCATCTCTCTCAGTCACAGAGACTTCCAGTACCATTAGATCTAATGAGTCATTATGCTTACATGGCAGGGGAGCTTATAGGACCAACTGGACCTGCTGAAAGGGTTCTTTCTGCATGGTGGGCAGTACAAAATGCAGTTGCTTGGCATTCTCTGTAAAGGGGATATTTTTATATATCTCACTTTGTAATAGACACTATATCAGTCAGCATCCTTGCAAGAAACTGATTTCTGCTTCAATGGTCCATCTTACAGACTTTAGTGAAGGGACTATTTACCTCAATGCGTGCAGGATTCAGGGACTCAACAGAGGATGCTGCAATACTCAGAGACTAGAAACAGTGAAAAGCTCTTAACATACAATATTTAGACCTGAAGAGACAAGGGGTGTAGATATCATTATTTAAGTCCAGGAAGAGCTGATCGTGCTGAGAAAGGTTATTTGGTAGAAACTGTACTCCTGTATAATCATCAGGGACATAGGGAAGAAGTGCTATGATTTTTCTCTCTCCTCATGCTCTCTGATCTCTTGCTAGTACCTTGAATCAACCCGGTTTGACTAGAAGCCAGCTGGCAGGGGGACCAAGTGACAGAATTTGCAGTCTGCCTCCCAGAGTACACAGCAGACCAGCAAAAGCTGGAAAAGGGATCTTATGGAAGAAACAGGATAATGAACATATTTTTTCTTGTCCAATATGAGGGTTTTTTCTTTAATTTTTAATTTTATTTCATTTACATATATTAGTAAAGATATGCTTAGTTTGAATTTTGTCATCTTATGTAATCATTTCTCTTTTGAATGGTTCTATTTTTTTACATTTTCCTATAATATATCCCTGTATGTATACATTTGTGTTTGTTTCCCATCAGATATTAGACTATGAATCTATGTGTATGTATGTATCTCTTATGAAGGTTGCTAATAAAAAAAATTAAAACTGACTTTTAAATTTGCAAATATCTATAAAGTAGGGATGAACCAAATAAATTTTTGGTCAAATGCTGAAAGGCTGAATGTCAAAGTCGTTGTTCACCAGAAGCTAAACATTACTATCACAGAATGAATCCAAAATTTTATCAAACTCAGCTGTAACTGCAATTTTGTTAATGAAATTCTAGAAACAAAAATGTAAAGCTTGATGTTATTGTTCAAGATAATAATTTCTTAGCACTGTCAGCTGCTAGATTGCTTCTGTGAGCAACAGCACAGGTAGATGCTAACTTGACTACCTTTTCCATTATTGTACTTATGATGATGTTGCCACCAAATTATTAGATTTCCCCCTCTATGATATTAAAGGACTACAGTACAGATTTGAAAATTCTGGATCCTGCAAATAGGGTTGATGGTGATGACACAGTTTCATTGGTGCAATCCTGTTAGGGAACTGTTGACTGAAACTGCCCACCTTGGCCAGGCACGATAATAACCACTTGCACGAACTGTCTCACAACAGGAGGTCAGGATAAGGAACACAGTGTTGCCTCGTAAAACTAACTAGGAGAATTCGGGAGGGGCCACAAGGAA
Source organism: Mesoplodon mirus (assembly GCF_964341445.2). Classification (NCBI taxonomy): domain Eukaryota; kingdom Metazoa; phylum Chordata; class Mammalia; order Artiodactyla; family Ziphiidae; genus Mesoplodon; species Mesoplodon mirus. The sequence goes on along the minus strand of NC_138979.1, from coordinate 98,998,899 downwards.
GGAGGAGATGCCAGGCCATAATATGTCCTGCCAACCTCCGAGAAATTCTCATGCTAGAATCCATCTTGGCTGAGAGATGCATGCACTACCAGGAAGGACCCTGAGTCAGACCAAATATGGGCACGAGCAAGATGATTGGCCAGAGATGACCCAGAAAGCTAATCCAGTTACCATAAAACCTGAGACTGCGAGCCATGTGGCAGAGCAGTTCTCCTGGGTTCCATTACCCTACTATTCTCCACCCAGGCAATGCTTCACAATAAAGTCTTTTGCTTTGTCAGCATGTGTGTCTCCTCAGACAACTCATTTCCAAGTGTTAGACAAGAGCCCACTCTTGGGTCCTGGAAGGGGTCCCCCTTCTTGGTAACAATCCCACCAACCAAAGCTTTGCATACTGACAATATTTTCAGAAGCAGAATTAGGATTGTTCCCCGGACTTACATCTTTTTATTCTGTATTTGCCTGCACTAATTGCTCCATGAAATCACTTGAGAATATTCGTCAATGTCTTAGTTTTTAAAATGTGGCAATGGAAGAATTAAATTGGCTTTCAAGAAAAAACACTTGCCTCTGAATTTTCAATCGCATCTAAACTTTCATCATGCACACTAATTTCAGCAACTTACCCAGGTTAGGATGACAAGAAGGTCTTCACAGCAGGTATCCTATAAGAAACATGTACATTCTAATGGTATTTTATAGTGGCTACTTCCTCAGCAAATTCCAGCAAACAATTAATTTCTCTGCAAACGGGCACTAGATGCCAGTAAGTCCTGCTATGCAAAGTATTGCTATTAAGGTTTGTTCCAGCAGACATCATAACATATAATTGTTGCTGATTCATATTGCATAGATTCACGACAAAGGAGTTCCGAGGCTGTATGCATATCACACAGTATTCTTTAACTGAAGATTTTAAGATTCCACTTAGACAAATCAACCTTTCAAAGTAAATTCAAATATTTATAGTAAATCCGAAGGATTGTGAGATCATTGATCCCGCCCAAGTTCAAGGATGCTAGAAATGAAGGTAGAGTAGGTTTGTATATTTTGATCTCCCAAAGTCTGAGGATAAATCTGAAGGCGAATGGAGATTTGAGCCAATACAGAGTGTAAAGCCAAATGTTGGTGCATTTTTAATGTGTGTGTGCACACATGAACATGCACACATGTGAGTGCATGTGCGTGCTTGTATGAGAAAGGAACTTTCAAATTTGCAGAGAGAGATTATGGGTTTCTAATACACACCAAAGAATTAAATAAGGTATTGTTGAAAGTTCACTGCCTATTACAGTGGAAAGAAAATCTCAAAATAATGGCATTTTGGATGATTTGATGGCTATGTTAATTTCCTCTACTGCGTAAAAGAGAGGGTGCTTTCCTCATTTTTGTGAATTTGGGTCTTTGTTCTAAATTGGGAGTTGTCATATTTCTGGAATTGAAGAGAAAACTACAGTCAACCAGAACCTAAACTTTCAATCTAGCCAAGAGTTTACTTATTTCACTCAGTTAAAATGTCAATTCTCTATAATACCTGTTAATAATCTCTTTTAGTCTATATTTTCTCCATTATGTGCAATTCCCACCTACCAGTTGCTGATTTATAGTGAAAGCTATTTTTTAAGATAGTAGAATTAAGTTTTGAAGTAAGTATTCCCTAATTCTACAGACTCAAATCCATATTCACCTCTATGTTTTATTGCTTATTCATCTAGACCAGTGGTCAGAAAAAAGATTGAGTATATTTCACATATAACTCAATCACTGCCTCTCTTATTTCCTTTTGTTCACTAGTCAAAGGAGCATAAGGGAGAAACAGGATTGGAGCAAGAGGGCACATAACTGGAAAAATTTATATATGATTATATATATACCTTGAAAAGGTAGCCTAATGTCCTATAGGAAGACTGCTCCTAGGCTTCCATCTGTAAATCATACTACTCTAACTTTTCCAGTTACCAGAGGGAAAATGCCCTTTATTTATGTTGTTATGTTGTTTAACTTAGAAATTAAATAAGAACTTTGTAATAACACCTAAGATAACAGTCTCATAGTAATCTATGTGATCATATAAGATAGTGTGTTTTGTAGTTTGGGACTCCTTAAAAGGTTGAGCTACAACTGTGGAGTATTTGATGTAAGGAGTAGAAACCAAGTTATACCAAGAGCAGATAAACAACTGGAGATGTTTAGCTTGAAATAAAGATTTTATGGTGATATCAGAGCTGTCTTCAAATATTTGAAGGCTTGACAGTAGATGACCTTAGAGAGAAATTTTATACTGTAATAATTGGTAGAGAAAGAAATGGTATATAGAAGTTTTAGAGTAGTAAATTTGAACTACTATAAGAAATTAATGGTAACAATCAGATATTGATTGCATTAAGGGTTAGAAATGCAAATAGAAAGGTCATAGTAGAGTTTTGTTGTTATAGATGCTGTAGAGGAAATTTGGGAATTGAATGGGGAGTTAGACTAACTAAGCTTTATTGACTCTTCCAATTATGATGTTCTGTAATTGTATGAAATTATATCACTGACTCTAGCAACTTAGAATAAAAAAATATAAAAAATCTGGGTCTCAGTTCTTTTACTAAAAATAATGATAATTATACAATCTATCTCACAATGTTATTATGTGAGTTAAATTAGATAGGACATATTCAATATAGCAGCCCTTAAAGGTGACCTAATGTGTGCAAGACAGCGTTACACGCTTAGACTCAAAGATGAGAGAGAGGCAACTGCAGCCTAAAATTTTGCTAGGGTTTACAGTACATAAAGAGATAGTTACACTTCAACATGGCAAATGCTATAATAGAGGTGAATCAAAAAGCATTTTATGGGGCTTCCCTGGTGGCGCAGTGGTTGAGAGTCCGCCTGCCGATGCAGGGGACACGGGTTCGTGCCCCGATCCCGGAGGATCCCACATGCCACGGAGCGGCTGGGCCCGCGAGCCATGGCCGCGGAGCCTGTGTGTCCGGAGCCTGTGCTCCGCAACGGGAGAGGCCACAGCAGTGAGAGGCCCGTGTACAGCAAAAAAAAAAAAAAAAAAAAAGCATTTTATGAAAATATAAGGTTGGGAAAGTAGGGTTGGTTTGGGAGATGAATTAGGAAAATAATGCAGAAAAAAGATGCCATAAATCCCATAAGATAAACAGATAACATACCAAACATATTCAGCATGAGAAAATGCATAGTGGTGAATAAAAGTCTGCCTTAGGTCTCCTTCCCTCCCAAAATAATAAAATGTAAGCTCTACCTGGTGAATAGCAAATAGTAAAGACTGACTTGATTATATATTTGAAAACATTTAGTATGGTACACAGCAGACAGCAGGTACATAATACATGCTCTTTTAAAACCAGAGTGTTTGGGCTTCCCTGGTGGCACAGTGGTTGAGAGTCTGCCTGCCGATACAGGGGACGCGGGTTCGTGCCCCGGTCTGGGAGGATCCCACATGATGCGGATTGGCTTAGGCCCGTGAGCCATGGCCGCTGAGCCTGCACGACCAGAGCCTGTGCTCCGCAACAGGAGAGGCCACAACAGTGAGAGGCCCGCATACCGCAAAAAACAAAAACAAAAAACAAAAAAAAACCCCAGAGTGTTTGATTTCTGGTTCTAGTAATAACAAAATAATGGATTCCAGACTTATTCTTCTGCAATAAATGACTATAAAACTAGATAAAATATATGATGCAATAGTTTCCAAGCATTGTACAGCAAACAGTATAGAGTTGTGATTCTTACAGTGAACTCCATATTTAAAGCTGGGTTTCTATATACAGCTACTTTTAAAACTTCAGTAAGGAAGGAGAAACCCAAATAGATAGAAGGAATTTTTCTGGATAGAGAAAGATTATAGGATGAAGCTGAGGTGACTGGAATTTATGAATATGAGCAAGGTCCCAGAGAGGAAAGAGCTGCAACAAGAAGGAGATCCAAAACCATACATATGGATCTTCTTCAGTTTTTGACTGAATACTAAATTGTGTGTACACAGGGTAAGATTCCACAAGGCCAGAGAGAGAACAGTTACTGAGTACCAATTAGCTGAGTGGTCATACAATGTTGGGAAGCATGAGAGTTTCAACTAGCCAAAGTGAAAAGATCTCACCAAGCATCCCCAGGTGTTTAAGAACCCAGAAGAGTAATGCACAATTAGGGATAGTCTAGCCCCATCAAAATAAATGCTCTAAGTTTTAGAAAGCTTAAAATTAAGTATAACTGAATCAGGCTATCTGACAGTAAATTAATTGCGTGCTCAGAACAAAATTCAACACAAGTTCATAGAAAATAAAAATCAAGACTCTCAATAATATAGCCTGGAAAATATGAAGCATCAAATTTTAAAAAACCATTAAACATGAAAAAAAACCAAAACAGGAAACTGTGACACAATCAGAACAAACAAGATATAGAAGCAGACCTGTAGATAACCAGGATGTTGTCAATAGCAGACAAGCACATATCAAGTATTAAAATATAGCAAATATTTAAAGGAAAAGGTGGAAGAGAGAGAAGATATAAGGAATACCAGGAGAGAAATGAAAATTTAAAAATCTTAAATGTAGCCAGCTGGGAAGACACATAATACAAAAGGGAAAGATGATAATGAATACTGCTAACTTCTCATCAGAACAAATTTAAGCCAGATAACAACTGAAAACATATTCTAAGAACTGAAAAGAAGTATCATTCCAGAACTATAAACCCAGCAAAAACAACCTTCAAAAGCAAGGGCAAAATGAACAATTTTTTTGGATTAAAATAAAAGGTAAGAGAATTTGTTACCAATGGAACAGTACTAGGAGGAATGTTAAAGAAGGCCTTTGTATAAGAAGAGTAGTGATACAAAATGTAAACTCAAATCTACCAAAGACATAGAGTGTCAGAAATGGGAGATATGTGGATAACACAGAAAAAGATGTTGTAAAAATGTGTATGTAGTCTCATAGTAATAAGAAATTCCAGTCTTTCTCCAAGACTTTATAAAACTTCTGGCAATACAGGATAGGAAATTGAGAAGATTATTTTTCACAGATACCCATTTGAATTATCATTAATTCCTCAAGTTCTGGTACATAAAGCAAATTATGGGTTTTTGTTAAAACATATGAAATAATCAGTTACATGTTAACTGCCGAATGAATAGAACTTCAAAAAAGAATGAAGTTTGGGCGGGTTTTTAATAGCCTATTACTAGTTGGTGCTAGAAGTCACTGGGTGGGGAAGTGGGGCATGTTTACCTTAAGCAATAATGGCAACAACAAAGAATAAAAAGTTTCAACAGGAAAAGATATAATTTTTTATTATCCTTATCTGACAACTTTAAGCTATTGTTGTACTTAGTAATTCTCATATCTGATGATGTTTGTCAGGGAACTTAATATATCCAAGGCTTTTGTTATTTTTTTTTTTGGAAACAGAGTCATTACACCTTCTTACTGAAACATGAGCTTCCATACCAGCTAGAGAAAAGGTTTTTGGAGCCCTAAGACTTAACTAGTTTATTTTGTTCTCCATGTCTTACTTCCTGCTCTTTAGAGGTGTAATAAAAGAACTTGAGAATACCTGTGGTAGGACAAAGAAGAAGAAAAAAGGTTAAAGTATGGGTTTACTATGATAAATTGCTTGTACAAGTTTTGAAACCAGGTAAGTATAGGGATGTCTTTATCCAAACAATTGTATTTCATCTAGAAAAAAGCAGATCATGAAAGTTCCCATTATACTAAGTAGGTTTGAAAGTTATGTGCTTAGTTATTCCTGAGTGTGAATATGAACTCTTCAAAAAGATCTTTAGGTTGATTTCAGTTTTGTTGCCAAAAACAAAGAGAAATTTAAAATCTATTCTAGGAATGTCTTCCTCTTAAGTTTCCCGTTACTTGGGTATAAATCAAACACTGCTTAGCTCTGGTTCTTTGAATTATTGGTGCCAGTTTAACAAATGTCTTTAGCTTTTTGCATTTGATTAGTTAGTTTAATATATTGAGGCATCCTATTCTCTCCAAGTTCTCAAAAAAATTTTATTTTCAGAAATTTATTTTTGGAAGTCCGTTAATTAATTAAAAGTTTGGGTTTTATCTTGTTTCTCAATGTTCTAGGGGAAAAAAAACATGCAAGTTACCAACAAAAATCAGGGTAATTTCTGCCCATAATATTAGCTTTGATTTAGATTTTTCTATCATTCTAGGAATCTTATTTTACAGTTTATTCATTACAATAGTAAAAGCATTTGAGAATGTAAGTTCTATTGTAAGACTTAGAAGAGAATTGTTTCAAATATTTGGAGTTGGTGCCAGCTTATCGACTGGTCACTTACCTAACAGAGATGAAAACTTATGTGTTAAAGGAATTTACTTTTCCAGATAAATAAATAGCATAAAACCTCACTCCTTTGATATTATATATAATGTATCAACTACATAGGACCCACTGATTGAATACCTAAAAAATATGTAAGAAAATCCTGGAAAAGTGTTTTATCAACTTTAAAAACTCTTCTCTGTAAATATTATATAATGAAGGTTATTTTCCTATATCTTCTACAGCAATGTCAGCAAGTTTATAAACTGGAGAATCTAGCAATTATTTTATGAATAATGACAGTAGTTTCTTGACTCAAACTGATCACATTTCCTATTATGTTTTCCATCTTTCTGGATAACTGCAAGTGTATATGTGCTTATATCCACCAAAATAAAAGGAGTGCCTCAATTGGTAGTATATGTCTTTGGGAAGGTAATCTAAAAAATACTGACCTCTAAATTCAATATGACTTTTTAAATAAATAAATTGTACATAATTCTAAGAAAAATGATTATGAAATATTATCAAGTTCAGCAGTAATGAAGGTAATAGTATCTTTGTTCTCATAACCAAAATTTGAAAAGAATGTAAATACCCAAAAATAAGAAAATTAATTTTAAAAATGTGATATAATCGAAGAATTGAAAAGTAGTCATAAATAATACAGTAATGAAAAGAAATAAGCTGCATACATACAATGACATACATACATATAATGACATGGAAGAATCTCCAAAATACTCTGAGTAAAAAAAATCAAACACAAAAAGTACCTACTGTAAGATAATATTCATATAAACTTTTAGAATGGGAAAAATCAATCTACAGTGATAGAAATCAGAACAACAGTCGAGATGATGGGAACTGGTTAGAATGTGGCAAGAGACATTTCTGAGGTGATGAAAATATTGTCTTGACCAGAGTGTGGGTTTAGGCTTTTGTCAGGTATAGGCTTTTGTCAAGAGTCTTTGAACAATGACTTAAGATGTATGTGTTTCACTGTATCCAAAGTATACTACAGTTAAAAAGGAGAAGATTAAATACATATATGTATATATATCTAAAAACCTAGGAAAGTAAAATTCTACACATTAGTCAAAAACCAATGATTTCTGATATTCTTCTTAGTCTGTTAACATGATTTTCATTTTTAATGATCTAGATATTCTCTTATTATTGTGCCTCAGCCCAGAGAGTGAATTTTTAACAAAATGCAAAGAGTATAAATTTCAGTGAGGTACTGGCCAAATAGCAGGCAATGAACAAATTATCACCAGATTAGCATTTGTGGTCTGCATAATAGCTCCCAAAGATATCTACACCCTCATTTCTGGAGTCTGTGACTATGGTAAAAGGGAGTTTATTGCTGTAATTAAGTTTATTAACCTTATGATACGGAGATTATCTTCCATCATCCAGGTGGGCCCAATCTAATCACATAGACTTAAAAGCAGAGAACTTACTCCAACTGGTAAAAGAGAGATATGGCAGAAGGAGAAACTGAAAAGATTCCAAGTGAGAAGGATTCTATGTGCCTTGCTAGTTTTGAGTTGTAGTGGTTCACAGGGAAAGACAGGAATCAGGCCTCCAGCAGCTAAAGCTGACATTAACAAGGAAATAGGGATCTACAACTGCACAGAAGAGTGGAAATGGTGACCAACAACCACAAACTCTGCCAATAACCTGAATGAACTTGAAGCAGAGTCTTTCCTGAAGCTTCCCAGTAGGAGCTCTACTGGTTGACACCTTGATTTGGACCTTGTGAGCCTCTGACCTACAGAACTGTGAGGTAATCATTTATGTTGCTTAAGCAATTAAGCTTGATATAATTTAATATGGTGGCAATAAAAAACTAAGTGTTTCAGAATGAGACTGGAACATGAAGGAATCTTGATTTTCAGAAAGGTTAAAAAAAACCTCTCACAAATCTTGTGAAAACATGGAAGATCTAGGGAAAATAAAACTGATAACATCTTTTACATCTATATTTAATTTGTATCAAATTCTGCTACATCAGTTCTGTTAGCTCATCCCTCTCCTTTCTGTTTTCCTAGAGCTTCTCCTTGCTTGTATTAAAGTCCTCTCTAGGGATAAATTTTATTCTCAATAAAACTTTGCATATGTGTGCACACTTGGCATTTTAACTTTATTTATATGTAGGAATTTTTTTAAGCCCAAATTCTTATTTTAATTTTCTAGTTATAAGAAATAATGGAAAATATAAATATTTTATTTGGAAATCAAACCAAAATCTTTGGAGAGAGCCTCAGGACTTGTGAACCTCCAACCAATTTGGAAGAATCTGTTTCAAGAACTGGCATCAGTGACTGATACTGTCAGATCCCTTCCTTGTTCCCTCACTTATACTCTCCCTCGCCCCTCCTAAAAAATCATTGTGTCTAGTTAAAATAAAGCTTTCCCGTCTTTCAGGAGAGATTTTACAAACCATTGCTGCTGCTCTTCATCAAAATTTTCTCCTGATGTACAATGTTTTTTCTTACCTCTGAAGGATATTTTTTCATGCTGGACAGAAATGAAAAATAGAAACCAAACCACATTCAATCTTGCTCCCTATAGTCATCAAGGTGGTAACTTTCCACCATTACTTGAGACCATAATGTTTTGGGTTTTTTAAAACTGCAATCTGATCTCAAAACGTCTCAATAAATGAGAAATCTGAAACTAACTGAAAAAGAAAGTTTTCTTTGAGCCATTATGCAAGAAACACTAACTGAAATAAGAAATCTTAAAGTTCTTTAATGGAGAAACATTTTCTTATTGAAACATTAAATGATGGTTTATTCACTCCATGGTTACAACAAGCCCCAATGAACAAGTTTGCTATTTATTGTATTTTTAAAAAGAATAACAATTGTAGAAGGACACCTCAATTTATTGGCTTTAATTAAATGTGTTTGTTCAAAACTGATGTAATTTAAATACAATCCATAGAAAAGATTTATGGCATAGTTAGTACTGACTTACCTGTCTACATAAGAATATTCATATTCTATTGAAAGTAAGCCTGAATAACATAGAGAACACTATAAAACTTCTGATAATGTTATTTTTTTTAATTTTAAAGCAAACATTTTAACACATTTGTCCTGCAAATCTTTAGTTCTTAATTCAAATATTATTCATTACTTTCTGTTAGTAATTCTTTTTCAGATACTGTTGTTTTATTTTTTAAACAAATTTAAATAATGATGGACAGTAAAATTTTTCTTACTATATATGAGGCTGGGTTTCTACATTGAGTATCTGAGAATCAGTGTCAAACTTTCATGTTTTTGATATTAGTTACAGTTATTTGATATATGTCTTGTTCATTAAAATTTCAAACAAACGCTTATGTGATTTCAAAATAATTTAAGAACTGAGGCTTACATTTTGTTCCACAAATATTAGGACATGGTTTGCTCAAGTTCATTTAAGATGAAGTTCCTGATGTTTTTGTTATTTTATGTAAATAACTTTTTATAGCCTAATGAGTGAGAATAAGTTTAGGAAGGAAAATAAATTTTTCTTTTTTTTCCTTGTTTCTCTTTCCAACAACTAAAAACTACATTGAGATTTTAGAAACAGCAATATGAATTCCTAAAATTGTGCATCATCATAATAATTTAACTGAATATTGGGGTTTAGATCAGGAGTTAGAGTGGGTTTAATAATCCTATTGATTATTTCCCTCCTCCTATTATAAGTAACAAACTCCTTCCTTTTGCCATGTTTGAAGTATTAAACTGTTTTTAAATATAACTGGGACAGGGCTTCCCTGGTGGCACAGTGGTTGAGAGTCCGCCTGCCAATGCAGGGGATGTGGGTTCGTGCCCCAGTCCAAGAAGAACCCACATGCCGTGGAGTAGCTAGGCCCGTGAACCATGGCCACTGAGCCTGTGTGTCCAGAGCCTGTGCTCCTCAACAGGAGAGACCACAACAGTGAGAGAACCACGTACCACAAAAAAAAAAAAAAAAATATATATATATATATATATGTATATATATATATATATATATATATATATATATATATATATATATATATATATATATATATATATATATATAACTGGGACAACTCCAAATGGAGAAACTCTATCATTGAAATCTATGTTACACTTTATGATCACAACAATAAAAGACACATGCAGAAGCATTTCAAAAAATTTTTTTTCAGTTCTATACGATAGAACTAAATAATACACTGTAGGTACCATATTGTATCAAGTTGAGGAACATGAAGCAAAAGAGCAGAATAGAGAAATGATATTTATTAAGTGCATGCTATGGACTAAGCATGTGATAGATTTTCTGTGCATGATATTTATTCACACAAGAACCTTATAAATTGAAAATCATCCTCATTTTACAGACAAGAAAATTGAGACTCAGACAAGTAAAGTAACTCATCTAAGGTCACATTAAGTGGAATTTCTCTCCTTATTTGTCTAATACCAATGCCCATTATCTGGCTCTCTGAAAGGGGAACAAACAGGAGAGGACAAAGAGCAAATAAAGCAGTGAAGCAAGGAATCTCTAAATTCTGTAAAGCAGTCAGGGTCATATAGGCATCTTTCTGGAACTATCACCATGAAAATGTAGTCCTCTGCCACTATCTCTTACCATTCCTTTGTAGTAAGCTACAGAGAAATATAGAAGGGCAAAGTCTTATCTGTTTATTAAATGCTCCTACATGGATATAAGTGTAAAACTTCTAGGTCTTGTGCAGGACCTATCTAGGGTAGGGCAGTGAGGCCCCTGCCTCAGGTGCCAAAAAAACTCAGTAATCAAGGTAAATAATATTCTAATGCAATATTTTATTAAATCAAAGTTAATTTTAAAAAATCCATGATGAGCAACATAGCAACATTTGAAAATAAAGACAGAATCAATATTACTGATTTTTCCTTTTGCTTCAGGCTCCCACATGGCTTGGCAAGGTATTGTTACCAATCCTGTCAGACAACTGAGAATATCTGCTATAGATAATAGGTAAAAATGTTAAGTCAAAGGTTATGTGCATTATAAATTCAGATAATTACCATGTTTAACGACTCTAACTGTACCTTTCTACGTTTTAACAGATTTGAAATTAGAATGTCTCCCAGAGGATCCTGTATCACATTTGCTGATGGTAAGGCAGCAGTCCTTCTATAGTTGTCACTGCTTATGCAGGTAAATGTGGTTGTAACTCTTGGTGGCTTGACTGGACTAGACAAACAAAACCTGCTTAATTTTCTGACAACAAGCTATGTTATCAAAATATTCTTAGGAGTTTCCTATGAATGACCCTCAAAATTATATGATGCCTAAATGGTCATTCAAGCTACAAACATACATAAAAGACCCGAGAGAACACAGCCCAACAAAACCTAGCCAACCAAAGAATGAAACAAAATAAAGAACTAGGAAGTAGAGACACTTTATAAAATGATGAGATAAACAGTAAATTCTACAAAATACAGAACCAAGATTAAATGACTAAAAACATTTATTCAGAATAAGTTATAAAATCTGGCAAAATAAAAATAATGTAATCCACAAAACTCCATAGGTTGCATAAAGAAAGTAAAAAAAGAAAAAAAGCTCAAAGAGTGCTAACTAAATAATCCCTGATAATGATATGTAGATTGATACTGTCTAAAAGTAAAATCTGAAGGTAAAAGAGAAACCACCAGGACTTCTACCACCAGTAATAACAGACTCAATTGATATCAACTCTCTCAGGAGAGCAAAAGAAAATTTTCCTCAAGACATTAAGTGTTAATATAACAGTGAAGGATTACAAAAGCAAGATCCAAGAGAATGTGAGTTTGGCATTGAGAACTCCCTTTCTGCTTAAGATTTCTGTTAATTCTAGGGAGTCATAAAATAGATTGTGAAACTGATGAGCATTTCTGACAGCCAAATATGTATATTTTTGTGTGTATATTTTTGTGTAGCATGGGGTAAAATATTTGAGTAAAGGGCCCTCTAAGTTTTGAGTTGGGGCCAAGAACTACATTCCAGAAAGACCAGCCTACACAGGTACACAAGATTAGTGTCTAGATCATGTGTACATTTGTAGTTGCACTAAAATAACACTGAAATGCTACTTCCCTTAGCTTCCTGAAGAGTAAATTTAATTCCTCTCTAAGGAAAGTTAACATTTTTCTAGGCCTCAAATTATTTTCAAATATATAACACCTAGTTCTCAAAACAAATACAAATAAATAGGCACATGTGGAGATATGACAGAAAAGAAATAACCAGGAGGAAAAAAAAGACATACAAGAGAAAAAAAATCAATAGAGAAAAAGTTTCTCCTTGAAAAATAGGTAAATATCCTTTGTAATTCTTGAATAATAATGTATTTAAATTATTTCAGAAAGAGAGAGAGATAGATAGGGACACAAAGAGAAAGAACACAATTTACCAATAAATTAAAGAGAGAACATTATACAGGTTCTATAGAAAGCAAAAAATTTACAAAAGATATTCTACTGGTCTCAGTTAGTACAATAATGCAATAAAAAGAAGTGACATTTATAAAGATTGCAAAGAAAATGTAAATACTATTTCTAAGATGACCATGTACTCTTAGAAAGTACAAAGAAGATCCAAAATTATCTACAATTAGAATTAAAAAGTAAATTTAATAAGGTGGCTGAAATTATGACAAACGCACAAAAAGTAAAAACTGCTTACCTATACACTAACAACTGGAAAATTAAATTTTTAAAAGGTCATTTAAAAGAGCAACAAAATTATATGCTTATATATGACATCAACAAAAGATGTGTAAGACCTCTACAGTGAAAACTATGAAAGAGTAATGAAAAAATTAATCAGCTCCACAAAAAGAATAGGCCATACTCAAGGATTAGAAGGCTGAGTAATGTTAAAAGGCCTATTCCTCCAACATTCAATACACTTATCACAGATATAGATATGGATATGGATTTAACTGTAGATCAAAGGTACAACAAATTTGGGGACAAAGGAGAAAGAACAACATGTTATGTATTATAAGTTGTGTGTTTTTTTGCTTGCAAAGTAGAAATAATGCACCAAAATGGGATAAGAAAGGAGAAGAAATAAGCCCATTCTTAAACTGTGTACCTAGGTGTCTGTCTTGACTCACCCTGGTATTCGCCCTGATATATCCAATAAATATAAGAAGCTATTCACTATTTATTAGGGAAATTCAATTAAAACAATAAAGAGATACCACAGTACACGTACCATATTCTCTAGTATTAACAATACTAACAACAATAACTATTAATGAAGATATAGAACAATGATAATTCTCAAACACTGTTGAGAGTTTGAGAGTTACCCACTTGCACATTTATACTATAAGACATGTGCAAGGATATTCAGATATTTACAGCAGCATTATTTGCTTTAAAAAAAAGAAAAGGTAGAATAAATTTTAAAACTTTATATTGAATACTATACAAAAATGAAAATCAACAAATTAGAACAGCATGTAACAACACTGACCTCCCCCAAAAAAGGACTGTGTGATAGCTTACTGTGGTTGTTCTAAAACATTACCACAAACTTAATGACTTAAAATACAGAAATTTATTCTCCCATAGTTCAAGAGGCTGGAAGTCCAATGTCAGTTTCCCTAGCCCAATTTCACAGAGCTGCAGTCCCTTTGGAGGGTCTAGAAGATAATCTGCCCATTGACTCTTCCAGCCTATTAAGTTACATTCCTTGACTCATGGCACCATATTCCATTTTCAAAACCAGCAGCATCACATCTTCAAATCTCTTTGCTTCCACTGTCACATTGCCTTCTGCATTCTCTTTTATAAAGAAGCTTGTGATGACATTTAGAACCCACCCAGACAACCCAGGACAATCTCCTCATCTCAAAATCCTTAACTAATTACATCTGCAAAGACCCTTTTTTCAAATAAGGTAAAATTTAAAGGGATTAAGATGTGGACATATCTTTGGGGGCCATTGTCAGCCTACCACAGAGTAGATATATAAATTTCACAACACCAAGAAGAAAATACTCCAAATAGGGGATATCTTTGAAAATGAGGGAAGAGGTAGTGATCTATTTTGCAGAAAATGTTTCTAGTAGTTACTGAAGTATTTGTTTTGTGATAATTCCTTCAACAGTGTAGATTTTGCACTTTTATGTTTTGGCCCCATGTGTGGTGTGTGTGTGTGTGTGTGTGTGTGTGTGTGTGTGTGTATACAGTTGTCCAATGAACTCATCATGAATTATGTACATGTGTGTGATCTCCCTAAATCTTCCTCTCCTTCTTCATCCTCCATCAAAACACACACGATACACACAAACACAATTAGTACTTTTGAATTGAGGCCATAGTTTATATATATTTTGGCACCAGAGTGTAGCACACACAGTATCTCACACTACACAGTAACTCCCAAGATGCATATTATGAATGAAGTAGTGATTAGATTCTACCTTAAACCCATAACCATCAACCTGGACCCTACTGAAGCTGTGCCATTTTCACTTATGCAGAAGCAGTGCAACCAAAATTAGCGCTTGGGTAGTAGGCAAGTAATCTCTTCCCTGCTCCCCATACAAAAAGACAAAGTCAATGCAGTCTATAGCTGCCATATCCAGAGGTCACAACATTGCCACTATAAGAGCTCTCACTGCTATAGTTTTCCATAAGTGATGTCAACTGAAACCGAGGAGAGGCAAAAAGATTATCAAACAAATCAAATATGAATCTGACCACATTCTCTCTTTCAAGATTTTGCACCTGAGAATATCATAAAGGAAAGCAACTCAGAGGTAATCATATGCTTAATGTGCAAATCAATAACATGCTGGTCTAATGCTTGACTTCATGAGATTAGTCCTATATAAATGTACACAAAAGAAAACAATCAGGAGTCAAAATTGTCTCTTATCAGAGAAAGTGCTTAAGTTTGTATATTCACAAAACTCCAAATAGTACGGATTAACCCAATATGCATTCGAAGCAGCTACAGTCACAATGTTCAACCTGTGTGACAAAGAACATAAACCCAGTGAACTCAAATTTAATATCCCTAATTGTCCCAATGTAAGTAGCCATCAGTTAAAAGAGCACGCAGCCCTTTCCTTAAAAAAAAAGAAAAAGAAAAAAAAAAAACACAGTAAAGGTGAGAATTTCTAAAATGCAATATAAAAATCATTAAATGATAGCACCAAATGATTGCTTTTCACATCTCAATTTCAGATGATCTTCTCATAAAATCAAGTCCCCTTAAAATTGAGGTCCTCTGCTGAGTTTATGATTAACCCCTCTATCCAAAAATTTTTCTCTTCCTTGTCCAGAACATGTTCCCCTCAAGATTGAGGAGTATCAAAGAAAAGGGGGGATTCAAACAATAAAAGACCCTGTGACCCTGTCCTTTGAAGTAAAAGCCTTTTGCTTTAGTCTCCCAGGCCTCCCCTGAGTCTCAAAAAGTTGGCTTAAGAGTTTAAAATTTAGACTGTAGACCAGCCACATAGCAGTCACTGAACTCCCAGTTCCCTGAAAGATAGAGATAAAGGACTGACACACATTCCTAAGTTGTTTTTACATGAAGCAGACCCCCACCAGATGAAAACTGCTGACTGCAAGCACATAGAGCCAAGACCAGTTGAAACCAGAAGGTTGATGACGCTTGAAACTTCACCTGGATGCCAACAAATCACACGCTATTGGCTGAATTGAGCATGAGCTGATCACACATCCTGCAGCGCCCCCTCACACTGACTTTAAAAACCCTTCCCTGAAATCCATTAGGGTGTTGGGTCTTTTGAACATAAGTTGCCCATTCTCCTTGCTTCACACCCTGCAATAAATGCTGTACTTTCCTTCACCACAACCTGGTGTCAGTAGATTGGTTTTACTGCCAGTGGGCAAGCAGACCCAAATCCAGGTGTGGTAACATTCATTTGCTGTATTTTTTAAAATTTCTATATATATTCATGGAATTCTTATTTAGAAATACTAAGCTCTAAAAATATTTTCCTCAATTAAATTCCTTAGAACCAGAAATGTGAACATAATTCTAAGATATAAATATTCTTATAGATTCATAAATAAATCCTTATATTCCTTATTGAATTAAAATGTACCTTTTAGTTGTGTTCCAACTAAAATAAAATGGAAGAAAATGAATATTTTAAGAAATGTCAGTTTTTAGCACTTATTTCTCTTCTGCACCTAGTAAAATACTAAATAACCAGTTCACCTTTGCATAAATAACTGCTCAACGCTCTCCAAGAACAACTGTTTCATTCTGACAAATAGGCAAATGATACAGATATGCCATCCTTGCCTCCAGTATACAGCAGAGTAGGAGACCAAATTGACAGACAGTGAGAAGAAAGGTGATTTATTCTCAAAGACAGACATGTAAGGTCAAGGTATGAATTTTAGATAGGGGAACAGTTTCTCTTGTGAAAAGAGAAACAACTTGGTGATATGTAATGCATTTGCAATGTCAGAAAAAATAAAGTATTAAGTTTCAACTTCAAACTATCAAATATGATACTATAGTTAACCCAAGGATGTTAGTTTTAGGGAGAACAAACGGACAAAGAGCCAGACTTGGCTGCACTGCTTCCTGATGCTTCCTCTGAGTCTTAATCAAACTATGGATTCATTATACTTGGAGAATCACTGCTAGAACTTTAATCTGCTTTGTTGTTGCCTTTCATCTGCTTTTTTGCTGCCTCAGAACTGGATTGATTTATTGATTTTGATTTTGATTTGTAAGAATTTCAAGAAAGATCTTTTAGTGCCAGACCAAGGTATCCAATTTATAAGGTGTTAGAAATATTTTGAAGATGCTGCCTTTCTACTGAGTTACTAAAGCATTTAATTGGCCTCTAAAATAGTAAGTTTGATTTAGAGGCCTGATGCCAGGTTACAGAGTGCTGGCTGGCTTAGATCTGTCCCTTTCAAGCTTAATGAAACAGTCTTTGTTCAGCTTCCAAACACACCTTATGGTTAATACTTGATAGAGCACAATATTTTCACCCAGAAAAGGAAGTTCAATACATTTACTCATAACTCCTAACTGAACAGCCAATTTAGAGTCAAAAGTTAGTCTATATGTCTCTATTAATTTATATGTTTGGGGAAATTTTAGGTTCACTAGATTCTGTACTCTGAAGCACTTGTATAAAATGTGCTGCCAGAACATGTGTGACTGATTTGGTTTCATTGCTGATACTCACAAAATCTTGATTTCCCTAGACTTACCACTCAGCCAGCTAGTAGAGAAAGGTAATAGTGAAAATAACATAGTACTTTTCTCTGAGGAGCTCAAAGTATTTTCTAAATATATCTTCATTAATCCTCACAAAATTCCTGTGAAGTTAACCAGCGCAGAGATTATTCCATTTTACAATAGGGACCAAAATCTTGCATATATATGTTACTTATCCAGAATTTTGTAGGCTATCAATATAAAAATCAGGATGAGAATTAGGTTTCCTATATCTCAGATAACCATATAATTTACTGTCCAAACTAGGGCACTGTGAAAGTGAAAGGGGCAATATTAATAATTATGTCAGGACAATAGTCATAAACTGAGACATACAGCCACACTACCTATAATCAACTGAATGGAAGAGTGACAGAGCCACAATGCCTAGTGGAAAGTCAATAATTTAAAACATAAATATAGAACTTACTGGTATGGAGAAAATGTATAAGAACATAAGTAGTAAGTCAAAGGACTTGTTTCACTATTTCATTACTATAAAACTACTGGCAGTTTGTTGCATTTACTTTTAGTCTTGTTCTATACAATTTTTAGAAAAGAGTTGAAATTATACATTATATGTAAGTTACTCTTCAGAATTTTCAATTTGACACATCAAAAATATTTTTCCAATTTACTAAAATATGTTTCATAAACTTTTAAAAATTACCACATTATGTGCCAAGATATGCAAACACCATAAAAAACATAACCATATCCAATTATTACTTATAACTTTTTAGATTTATGAATAGTTCTATGATGAGAACTTTAATGTACTCTTTAAAATATATCTCTAATAATTTCATTAGGATGTATTTCTTCAATTTCCTCCAACTATATTGTGAATCTCCATTTAACATTCTAATTCTTTATGTTTTAAGTTTATATTTTTGGGAGATTTATTCTTTAATTTTATTGGGAGTTGTTCAGGTGTTTGAAGGGAAATATCAGGTTTTGTGTCATTGTTATAGAAAATTCTATGATTAGTTTTATCAATTATTCACTATTAGTTTTTTCAGTTTTATATTATATCAAAGTGTTTTAAAATAATATCATCTTTATTTTACTTTTCATAAAGTCATAGAGATTGTTCCACATTCTACTTTGGACTTCTTGGTATGAATAATTTTGTTCAGTTTTGATTTTCTTCTTCACTCATGGCAGGTGTTTAATGCTATAAACAAAACTGTGTGTAGAGCTATGGTCTCATTACCCAATTCCTGATACACAGTGTTGGAAATTTCCTAAATTAAAT
Source organism: Mesoplodon mirus (assembly GCF_964341445.2). Lineage (NCBI taxonomy): Eukaryota > Metazoa > Chordata > Mammalia > Artiodactyla > Ziphiidae > Mesoplodon > Mesoplodon mirus. The sequence goes on along the minus strand of NC_138979.1, from coordinate 98,980,094 downwards.
TAGCTATGCTCTTTCTTTTAGCTTCCCCTTTGAAAGTCTCATTTTGCCAAGAGTCTTATTTAGTGTTCTCGCTTTTGTGATTCTCTAGATTACCAATAACTTTAAAATTTTTATCTCTGAATTTGTTGATATTCAGCATTATTATTTTAGTTCTTAATCTTGATAGATGGTTTTAGGGTTTTTATAATGTAAATTTTGTATTCTAATTTCCAGTTTGGTAGTATTTTGTTATAAAGGATGAATATTGTATAGTTTGGATTTTGCTTTCTATATAATTGCTTTGTTAAATTTTAGAGGATCACATTTATCGATATATCTATGGTGAAGAAGGAGATCAGTAGAGTAAATTATGTCAACAAGCAAAATCAATTTAGGTTTATTTTCCCTGAACACTTTCTCAGCAACTCAGTAATCTGTGGGAATAATTCTTTTCATGCCAGCAGTAAATCGGTCTAGCTATATCATTAATCTAGCCTTGGAAACTATGACCACTGAGCTGGATAAAGACATGAGATGAAAAATCTATTTGTATGTCATTTTTTTCCTCCTTAAGGCCTCCCAGCTTTATTTTTTTATTAGTTATCTATTTTTTACATATTAGTGTATACATGTCAATCCCAATCTCCTAATTCATCCCACTACCACCACCACCCACCCCGCTTTCCCTCCTTGGTGTACATACATTTGTTCTCTGAATATCTAGAAAAGTTATGACTTCAGCAGATACTAAGAATATGAAAAGTACTCTGACAAGAATCATACAATAAATATTTAATCCAACCTAGTCCTTAAACAATCTGGGTAGGGGAATTAATTAAAATCAGAATGGATATAAGGTAATGTGGAGACATTGGTAAGGTGAATCTAATGAACATGGGTTGCACACCTACTTCATCCTTATTCAAAGTTCATGGACTTGGAATCTCTACTTATTAGCATAACTCTATAAAAAGTTCAGATTTGTTCACCATAGTTCCAGAAATCAATATCCAACTGAAATGTCTGTTAACAAAACAGCCTGAGATTGTAGCTACAATTCACTTGAGCTGAAAACCCCATTTGCTTAAGAGAGTATAATGGTTTTCATGGTATCTTTTTCCTTTTTTTTTTTACCCTGGGAAAACTTTTTTTAAAAAGTAGAGAAATGATGAAATAGATCAAAACTATAATATTCATATTTTAAAGATGTTATACATATTAATAATTGATGTTGGTATTTAAATATTTACAGGTTAGCACTTTAAATTCAAACTTTAAATGTGTGAGCGATTATTTTAAGCATTATTTTTTTCTTTTTTACATCTTTATTGGATTATAATTGCTTTACAATGCTGTGTTAGTTTCTGCTGTACAACGAAGTGAATCAGATATATGCATACATATGTCTGCATATCCCCTCCCTCTTGAGCCTCCTTCCCACCCTCTCCATCCCACCCCTCTAGGTCATCACAAAGCACCAAGCTGACCTCCCTGTGCTATACAGCAGCTTCCCAGGAGCTATCTATTTTACACATGGTACTGTATACATGTCAATGCTACTCTCTCAATTCGTCCCAGCCTCGCCTTCCCCCACTGTGTCCACAAGTACGTTCTCTACGTCTGCATCTCTATTCCTGCCCTGCCACTAGGTTCATCAGTACCATTTTTCTAGATTCCATATAAATGTGTTAATATACAGTATTTGTTTTTCTCTTTCTGACTTATTCCACTCTGTATGACAGACTCTAGGTCCATCCATATCACTACAAATCACTCGATTTTGTTCCCTTTATGGCAGAGTAATACTCCATTGTATTGTTTTTTGAGTTGAAAACTATAAGAAGTTTTACTAAGTTGGCAATAGTGCTTTAACATTTAAGACAGCTTAAGATTCACCATTTTATTAGTTTGATTTACTAGCTTTATAAGGACTGTTTAGTTAGTACTCTGGAAGGTTTTGTTAGTCAGATAATTAAAATGTTCACAAAGATAACTGAACATATCAAATTTATAAATTCACTTTAAAATTTTTAAGGGAGTCTAGTTAAGTTGGAAATGGAACCAAACATTAATCAAAGTCCCCTTTAAAATTATTTTTAAATGTATTAGATTTATAAATAGAATAAAGACTTTCAGTTTAAAATATAAAACTTTTAAGTGTTTAAAAATTTTTAATATGCTGCATGTTAACTTAAAATATTGTACTTACTATCAATACTCCTTTATATATTCAAAACTCACAATGAAAAACACCCCAAGATGCTCACTGATAGCTACAATAAAACTCTGTTAGCTATAGGTCCTGTATGAATTTTGATCTCCATGATCTGAAGATCATGCATCAATTCTTTCTTCTTGTTGTTATTTTATTTTTAATTTTAAAATGTCATACATCACACAGGTTAAAGAGTCAAATAGTTCTTCAAAGCTTCTTATGGTAATACCCCAACCCTTGCATCCCATTTCCTCCTCCTCAGAAGATACTACTTTCAACTACTTTAGCATGGCTTTTGGATTTTGCTTCTATATCTCTAAATAACAGTCTAATACTGAAACTTCATTAGTGTTCATCATTAAGTATTTTCTATTGATTTACCACTATGACAGCTAAAGATTTAACTCTTCTTCCCATCCTCTGAATATAATTATATCTTATCCTTGTTTGGTCAATAGTTAGAGTTCATATTATTATGACTAGGTTAATGCTACTCACAACTGATCCATTTAAGTATAAGTGATTGCATTTCTTTCCAATATTTTCTTTCCTTGAGTTGATAATTTTATTTTTGTTTTGTTTAGTTTTCTATATATGTATCAAAAAAGCTCCAATCTCAATTCCAATTATCTAATGAGTCTATCAATACATTCATAAACATTAGGCATTTTATTAGTTTTATCTTTTTGAAGAATTTTTTTCTTTAGTTCTGATGCACACAGATTATCATTTAAATATGCTCTACTTCTTTAACAACCTGGAGATTCCTTGCACACTGTGCCCTTCTCTTTCCTCATTTACTGTTCAATTTAGTAAAGCATTCTTCAGTAACTTTCTGAGATACTAAGCATTGGAAGCATCATTTTGGAAATTTGAATGTTGAAAATGCTTTTTATGATTTTCTCATATCTGATTAATAGTTTGGCCAAGCATATTATTCTATATTGGAAATAATTTTCTCTTACAACTTATAAGATTTTACTTCATTGATTTCTAGTGACCTATTTTTGTTTTTCCTTTTAAAACACGGATTATCTTCTGCTTTTTCTCAGTGAGCTGATTTTTTTCATTATTTTTCTTGGTGTTGGTAGGTCTATTTTCATCCACTGTATAAATTCAATTTGGAAACTTCAAATTGAACTTTAATTCTTACCCATTTAAAAAATTATTTATGTATAACACACTCCATTGTATTGTTTGCTCTTTCATTATAGAATTATTTCACTCTGTACTTTAGTTGCTGGCCCTATCGGACTGATCCTTTACTTCACTAAACAGTTCTCTCCTAATGTTCATCTCTTTCATTACTCACTTTTTCAGGAAATTCAGTCAATTTTATCTTCCAAACCTACTATTAAGTTACATTATTACAACAATTTTTTTTAAATTTTCAGTAATTCTATTGTGTTTTTAGTAATTCATTTTATGTCACATCTTGTTCTTATTGTGTGGGTGTATTATCTCTGAAGATATTAATGGTAAGTCTCTTTCCTCCCTGTATAAACTCTGTGTACTTCTAGTTATTTTATTTAGTTTTGTCTCATGTTTTATCTTACTGATTATCCCCAGATTCTCATAGTTGTTGGTTAGCTGTTTATGTTCAAGAGCTGTACAATGAATATTGATAGTAATCTCTAAGTTCATGAGTAGTACTTTTCAACTGTGGCTTCTCTACAGGTTAATCTAGGTGGACTATTTCCTTGTGAAAGCCCCTCATAATATATCCTTTCGTCTATTTCACTGGACTGACAATTTTCTTCAGAGTAGATTCTTTCAGTTTCCTTCTCTGAGGGTGTAAGACTAATAGGTCTTGATATTGTGAGCCAAGAGAGGAGTGAAGATTGGAGATATCTCAGCTTTCAGTAGTTAATGTTTGTTTTAGCCCCTATTTTATGTATGACCAACAAAATTGATATCTCCTATCCCAAGATTCCCTGTTTACCTGTTCAGAGGATAAATCTCTACTTTTGTGCCAGAGGGGTCAAGAGGCATTCACTAGACTTGGTAAACTAAGCATTAAAAACATACTTCTAACCAATTTTCCTGAGTTTCATCTTTATTTTTCTCTATACTTTCAATGGTATCTTATGCCATCAATTCTAGTCAGCTAGTCAGATGTGAATTGTATCTGTTGTAATAAACATGTTAAACAAAAATTGTTATTTTTCTTTACCTTCGGTCAATGCATATTAGAATTTGAATTACCTGGGGGTTCTTTGTCAGAACTATTCTTTTTTTTTTTTTTTTTTTTTTGCGGTACGCAGGCCTCTCACCGTTGTGGCCTCTCCCGTTGCAGAGCACAGGCTCCGGACGCGCAGGCTCAGTGGCCATGGCTCATGGGCCCAGCCTCTCCGCGGCATGTGGGATCTTCCCGGACCGGGCCACGAACCCGTGTCCCCTGCATCGGCAGGTGGACTCTCAATCACTACGCCACCAGGGAAGTCCTGTCACAACTATTCTTGTTGAACATTTATACTTAATTGAAATAATTCCTTAAGGGAGGTTTTGTTTAAAGCAATTAACAGGAAATCGTGTATAAGAATATTTAATGAAGTATGAAGTTCAACAAGAATGATTAAGTCACTTCCCAAGTGGTTGTCATTTGTTAAACCCTAGTTTACCTGTCTTGCTATTATGACATTTCATTTTGAAGGATGTTTGTGTTGTAGCTCACTGTTCAAGTCTGGTGCTGACTGCTGTTCTTAGCCATCACAAAATGCTAAATTTGTGTAACTGGAGCTTCCTGCTGTTACCTGGAAAGGGTGGGAAAGCTCATCTTTGTATATTGTTTCCTAAAGTATATTAAAAGTATATTTAATAACCTTTAGAGAGATCAGATCTCCCCACTGTCAGTGTAGAATTTGGTTCTCTTTGGTCTCATTGATCCTTTGACGTCCTATCTTTGAAAATATTGCTGCTTTCTCTTTGATTCTTTAAGCTTTTATCATTTCACTAAACTATTTACCATCAGTTTATAGAGTTTCAGGAGAGAATAATCTATATGTATTTGATATGACATATTTGTTCAGAGTCTGTACCTACTCTTGCCTTATTTTGAAGAACAGAATAAATTGTCATGGTATTGGGTAACTACTCCTTAGAGTTTGTTTAAGCATTTTGCACAGTGTCTATTTTTAATAAAACAGATAGACTGTAATTTTTCTTTTATATTCATTTTTTTCAGTTGTTTTCATAAAGAAAAACTGTTATATCTATATGTCATTTTACATCTTTTTATCTTGTCTATCTCTTAACTAATTATTGTAATCATAGTCATTTTTACTACTTTTGTCTTTTACATACTAGTTTTGTAAGTGATTAATGCACGACTTTTACTATATATTTACTTTTCCAGTGAGATTTATTCCTTCATATGTTTTCTTGTTACTAACTAGCACCTTTTCTTTTCAGCTTTAAGGAAGTTCCTTTAACATTTCTTGTAAGGCTGGTTTAGCGGTTATGAACTCTAGCTTTTGCTTGTCTGGAAAAATCTTTACCTCTCTGTCAACTCTGAATGATAGTTTTGCCAGGTATTCTTGGTTAAAAGATTTTTTTCCTTTCAGCACTTTAAATATATTATGCCTACTGGTTTACAAAGTTTCTGCTGAAAAATCTGCTGTTATTCTTATGGGGGTTCCCTTGTACATAACAAGTTGTATTTGTCTTACTGCTCTTAATATTCTTTCTTTGTTTTTAACTTTTGACATTTTAATTTTAATATGTCTTGGTGTGAGTTTCTCCAGGTTCATTTGATTTGCAACTCTCTGGATTTACTGAATTCAGATGTCTGTTTCCTTCACAAGATATGGGAAGTTTTCACCCATTATTTCTTCAAATAAGATTTCTGCCCCTTTCTCTCTCTACTCTTTCTCTGGGAAGTTGTTATACATAAGATTCATAGTAATCACAAAGCAAAAGCCTATGGTAAATACACATAAGATAAAGAGAAAGGAATATAAACATACCACTAAAGAAAGTCATTAAACTACAGAGGAAGAGAGCAAAAGAGAGGAACTACTAAAAATGTCAGAAAACAATTAACAAAATGGCAATAAGTACATACCTATCAATAATTATTTTAATTGTAAATGGACTAAATTCTCCAATCAAAAGATGAAGTGGCTGAAGGTATGAAAAAATGAGACCCATCTATATGCTGCCTACAAGAGATTCACTTTAGATGTAAGGACACATGAACTGAAAGCGAAGGGATGGAAAAAGATATTCCATGCAAAGAAAAGCTGAGGTATCTATATGAAATGGAGCAGCACCCTATAGTCCTGGCCCCTCATGTCATCAGCCTGGTTTTTGTCTGTGGAAAAATTTCAGCCAAAGGATAAGTTTAATCAGAGAAGTGAGAAAATGCAGAAACAAAGGAAATCAGTCCAACAAGACTAAGTAATAATAGTGTATCATTAAGCATAGTCAAGGACCTTTAGTTCCTCCTCAAGGGTTATAGATAACATTCTGAGCCATATCCTTGAGCTGTCTTATGACACTGAAACCCCCACTAGGTAAAAGAAGTTAACTACACGATGACCAGACTGTAGCCATGACATAAGTTGCCACAATTCCAAGAAGTGGCCTCAAGGAAATGGAAACAAACTGACCCTGGAACTAAGGACTAACTGTTCTTAAAACAAGATCACACTTATCAGACCCCTGCATGACTAATTTCAAGATGACTGTCAGGGCTGACTGTGCTGTTTCTGCATGTAGCTCCCTTCCTTGGTCTATAAAAGCTCTTGCCCACTGACTGTTGGGAGCTTGGGGGGATCAGCCTTTGACCAGGAGTCTGCCCTCCCCAGCAGTTGCCTGCATCTGAAATAAAGCAAACTTTCCTTTCCACCAAACTTGCCTCCTTATTGGCTTTTCAGCAGCAAGCAGCCAGACCCCACTTTCAGTAACATATACTCATATCAGACAAAATAAAGTTTAAAAAAATAATAAGAGACAAAGATAGGTGTTACATAATGATAAAGGGTTGATCCAATAAGAGGATATAACATCCATAAATATTTATGCACCCAATGTAGAACTTAAATATATAAGGCAAATATTACCAGATGTAAAGGGAAGAAACAGACAGCAATACAATAATAGTATGGGACTTTAATACTCCATTTAATCAATGGATAGGTCATCCAGATAGAAAATCAATGAGGAAACACTGGCCTTAAAAAACATGTTAGACCAGAAGACTTAACAGATGTATATATATAGGACATTCCATCCAAAAGCAACAGAATACACATTCTTCTCAAGTGCACATGGAACATTTTCCAGGATAAATCACATGTTAGGTTAACAAAAAGCAAGTTTCAATACATTTAAGAAGACTGAAATCATATCAAGCATCTTTTCCAACCACAAAAGTATGAAACTAAAAATTAATTACATGAAGAAAACTGAAATATTCACAAATATGTGGAGATTAAACTACATGCTACTTAACAACCAACGGGTCAAAGAAGAAATCAAAAAACTCCTTGAGACAAATGAAAATGTAAATATACCAAAATTAGTAGGATGAAGAAAAAGCAGTTCTAAGAGTAAAGTTCACAGTGACAAATTCCTAACTCAAGAAACAAGCCTCAAATAACCTACCTTTATACTTCAAAAATATAGGAAAAAAAATAAGGAAGCCCAAAATTAGCAGAAGGAAGTAAATAACAAAGATTAGAGCAAAAATAAATGAAATAGGGACTAAAAAGACAATAGAGATCAATGAAACTAAAAGCTGGTTCTTTGAAAAGATAAGCCTTTAAAAGACTCATCAAGAAGAAAAACAAAGGACTCTATATAAATAAATCAGAAATGAAATAAAAGAGAGGACTCAAAAAAATATATCAGAAATGAAATAGCAGATCTTCCAACAGATACCACAGAAATACAGAGGATCATAAGAGACTATCATGAATAATTACACACCAACAAATTGGACAATTTAGGATAAACGGATAGATTCCTAGAAAAAATAGGAAGCTTCCAAGATTGAATCATGATGAAATACAAAATCTGAACAGATGGATTAGTAGCAAGGAGACTGAATCAGTAATCAAAAATCTCCCAAAAAACAAAAATCCAGGACTGGATGGCTTCACTAGTGAATTCTACCAAACATTAAAAGAATAATTAATACCTATTCTCAAACTGTTCCAAAAAAGAAAAGAGGAGGGAACTCTTCCAAACTCATAAGGCCACCATAACCCTGATACCAAAACAAGACAAGGTTGCTACAAGAAAAGAAAATTACAGGTCAGTGTTCCTAATGAAAATAAATGAAAAACACCCGCAACACAACATTATCAAACTAAATTCAACAATACATTAAAAGGATCATACATCATGACCAACTGGGATTTATTCCAGGAATGCAAGGATGATTCAATATCTGCAAATCAGTCAATGATATACCACATGAACAAAATGAAGGATAAAAATCATATGATCTTTTCAATAGATGCAGACAAAACATCTGACCAAATTCAACACCCATGTATAATGAAAACTTTAAACAAAGTGAGTGTAGAGGGAACATACCGCAACATAATAAACACCATATATGACAAGCCCACGGCTAATATCACACTCAATCTAACATCAGGAACAAGAAAAGGATGTCTACTCTCACCACTTTTATACAAAATAGTGTTGGAAGCCCTAGTCAGAGCAATTAGGCAAGAAAAACCTATAATCAGACATTCACATTGGAAAGTAGGAATTAAAACTGTCACTTTTTACAGATGACATATTATATATAGAAAAACCTAGACTCTATCAAAAAACTGTTAGTGGGCTTCCCTGGTGGCGCAGTGGTTGAGAGTCTGCCTGCTAATGCAGGGGACACGAGTTCGAGCCCTGGGCTGGGAGGATCCCACATGCCGCGGAGCGACTAGGCCCGTGAGCCACGACTACTGAGCCTGCGCGTCTGGAGCTTGTGCTCCACAACGAGAGGCCGCGATAGTGAGAGGCCCGCGCACTGCGATGAAGAGTGGCCCCCGCTTGCCACAGCTAGAGAAAGCCCTCGCACAGAAACGAAGACCCAACACAGCAAAAATAAATTAATTAATAAACTCCTACCCCTAACATCTTAAAAAAAAAAAAAACTGTTAGAACAAATTCAGTAAAGTTGTACCATACAAAATCAACACCCAAAAATGTGTTGCATGTCTGTACACTAATAATGAATTACCATAAAGAGAAATTTAGAAAACAATCCCATTTACAATTGCATCAAAAAGAGTAAAATATCTGTAAATGAATTTAACCAAGGACATGAAATATGTATATTGACAACTACAAGACATTAATAAAGGGAGTTGAATACAACACAAATAAATGAAAAGATATTCCACACTCATGGATTGGAAGAATCAATGTTGTTAAAATAAACATACTACCCAAAACAATCTACAGATTCAAAGCAATTTCTATAAAAATTCCAATGTCGTTTTTCATACAAATAGAACAAATAATCCTAAAATTTGTATGGGTCACAAGTGACTCAGAATAGCTAAATTAATCTTGAGCAAAAGAACAAAACTGGAGGCCTCATGTGCCCTGATTTCAAACTATATTACAAAGGTATATTAATTAAACGTACCTATTGGCATAAAACCATAGATCAGTGGAACAGATACACAGACAGGAAATAACTCCATGCATATATTGTCAATTAATTTATAACAAAGGAGCCAAGACTATACAATGGGAAAAGGACAGCCTTTTCAATAAATAGTGTTGAGAAAATGGAATAGCCACAGTAAAAGAATGAAACAAGACCACTATCTTATACTATACACAAAAATTAATTCAAAATGGTTTAAAGACATGAATGTAAGACCTTCTGAAATGACAAAACTCCCAGAAGAAAAAATAGGTGGTAAGCTCCTTGACATAGGTCTTGGTGATGATTTTTTGAATCTGACGCCAAAGCAAAAGCAACAAAAGCAAAAATAAACAAGTGGGACTATATCAAACTAAAAAGCTTCTGCATAGCAAAAAAAAAAAAAAATTCAGCAAAATAAAAAGTCAACATACTGAATGGGAGAAAATATTTGTAAATTATATAGTTAACAAGGGGATAATAATGCAAATATATAAAGAACACATAATACACAATAACAAAAAACAAACAATCCAATTTAAAAAATGAGCAGAGGATCTGAATATACATTTTTCTAAAAAAGACATACAGATGGCCAACATGTACATGAAAACATGCTCAACATCATTAATCATCAGGGAAATGCAAATCAAAACCACAATGTGATATCACCTCATACCTGTTAGAATGGCTACTACCACACACAAAGAAAAGAAATCAAGCATTGGCAAGAATGTGGAGAAAAGGTAACCATTGTGTATTGCTGGTGGGAATGTAAATTGGTGCAGTCACTATGGAAGTCAGTATGGAGGGTCCTCAAAAAGTTAAAAATAGAACTACCATATGTTCCAGTGATGCCACTTCTGAGTATTTATCCAAAAAAACAAAAACAGTAACTCAAAAAGACATACACGGAGGACCTTGAAGATGGTGGAGGAGTAAGACATGGAGATCACTTTCCTCCCCACAAATACATCAAAAATACATCTACATGTAGAACAGCTCCTACAGAACACCTACTGAATGCTGGGGGAAGACCTCATATTTCCGAAAGGCAAGAAACTCCCTACGTACCTGGAAAAGAAAAAAAAGGAAAAACAGAGACAAAAGAATAAGGATGGGACCTGCACCTCTGGGAGGGAGCTGTGAAGGAGGAAAAGTTTCCACAGACAAGGAAGCCCCTTCACTCGTGAGATGGGGGGGCAGGGGGGAAGCTTTGGAGCCATGGAGGAGAGCGCAGCAACAGGGGTGCACACAGCAAAGCAGAGAGATTCCCGCACACAGGATCAGTGCCGACCAGCACTAACCACCCTGAGAGTTTTGTCTGCTCAGCCACCAGGGCATGTGGGAGCTGGGAGCTGAAGCTCGGGCTTCAGAGGTCAGATCCCAGGGAGAGGACTGGGGTTGGCTGCGTGAACATAACCTATATGCGGCTCATGTGCCACAGCTAACAGGGAGGGAGTCCCGGAAAAAGTCTGGAACTGCCTAAGTGTCAAGAGACCATTGTTTCAAGGTGTGCGAGGACAGAGGAATCCTTCCCTGTCTGCCCACAGAAGGCAGAGCACCACCTAAACGAGCTCCAGAGACAGGCGTGAGCTGCGGCTATAAGCGCAAACACCAGAGACGGGCATGAAACGCTAAGGCTGCTGCTGCAGCCACCAAGAAGCCTGTGTGCAAGCACAGGTCACTATCCATACCTCCCCTCCCAGGAGACTGTGGAGCCTGCCACTGCCAGGGTCCTGTGATCAAGGGACAACTTCCCCGGGAGAACACACAGAAAGCCTCAGCCTGTTGCAATGTCACGCCAGCCTCTGCCTCAGGCTCACCCTGCATTCAGTACCCCTCCCTCCCCCCAGCCTAAGTAGGCCAGAGCCCCCTAATCAGCTGCTTCTTTAACCCCCTCCTCTCTGGGCGAAGAACAGACGCCAGAGGTGGAGGCAAATCCAAAGTTGAACCCCAAGAGCTGTGAGAACAAAGAAGAGAAAAGGAAATTTTTCCATGCAGCCTCAGAAGCAGCAGATTAAATCCCCACAAGCAACTTGATGTATGCTGCATCTGTGGAATACCTGAATAGACAAAGAATCATCCCAAAATTGAGGCGGTGGAGTTTGGAAGCAACTGTAGACTTCGGGTTTGCTTTCTGTGCCTAATCTCTTTCTGGTTTTATGTTTATCTTAGTTTAGTATTTGGAGCTTATTATCATTTTTAGATTTCTTTACTGATTTGGTTGCTCTCTTCCTTTCTCTCTCTATATATTTCTTTTTTCCTTTTTCTCTTTTTGTGAGTGTGTATGTGTATGCTTCTTTGTGTGATTTTCTCTGTATATGTTTGCTTTTACCATTTGTCCTAGGGCTCTGTCTCTCCTTTTTTTTTTTTTTTTTAGTATAGTTTATAGCACTTGTTATCACTGGTGGATTTGTTTATTGGTTTGGTTCTCTCTTCTTTTGATTTTTAGTACTTATTAAATTTTTTATTACATTTTTTTATTTTAATAACTTTATTTTATTTTATTTCATTTTTATTTTTCCTTTCTTTTTTTTTCTCCCTTTTCTTCTGAGCCGTGTGGTTGACAGGGTCTTGGTGATCCAGGCACGTATCAGGCCTGAGCCTCTGAGGTGGGAGAACCAAGTTCAGGATGTTGGTCCATCAGAGGCCTCCTGGCCCCATGTAATATCAATCAGCGAGAGCTCTTCCAGAGAGCTCTGTCTCAATGCTAAGACCCAGCTCCACTCAATGACCAGCAAGCCACAGTGTTGGAAACACCATGCCAAACGACTAGCAAGACAGGAACACAGCCCCATCCACTAGCAGAGAGGCTGCTTAAAATCATAATAAGTTCACAGACACCCCAAAACACCACCGGACGTGGTCCTGTCCTTCACAAAGGCAAGATCCAGGCTCATCCACCAGAACACAGGCACCAGTCTGGTCCACCGGGAAGCCTACATAACCCACTGAACCAACCTTACCCACTGGGGGCAGACACCAAAAACAATGGCAACTACGAACCTGCAGCCTGTGAAAAGGAGATCCCACACACAGGAGGTTAAGCAAAGTGAGAAGACAGAGATACACAGCAGATGAAGGAGCAAGGTAAAAACCCACCAGATCAAACAAATGAAGAGGAAACAGGGTAGTCTACCTGAAAAAGAATTCAGAGTAATGACAGTAAACATTATGCAAAATCTTGGAAATAGAATGGAGAAAATACAAGAAACGTTTAACAAGGACCTAGAAGAACTAAAGAGCAAACAAACAATGATGAACAACACAATAAGTGAAATTAAAAACTCTCTAGAAGGAATCAAAGCAGAATAACTGAGGCAGAACAATGGATAAGTGACCTGGAAGATAAAATAGTGGAAATAACCACCACACAGCAGAATAAAGAAAAAAGAATGAAAAAGAATTGAGGACAGTCTCAGAGACCTCTGGGACAACATTAAACGCACCAACATTCAAATTATAGGGGTCCCAGAAGAAGAAGAGAAAAAGAGAGGGACTAAGAAATAGTTGAAGACATTATAGTTGAAAACTATAGGAAATAGTCGAACAAGTCCAGGAAGCACAGAGTCCCATACAGGATAAATCCAAAGAGAAACACTCCATGACACATATTAATCAAACTATCAAAAATTACATACAAAGAAAAAATATTAAAAGCAGCAAGGGAAAAACAACAAATAACACACAACGAAATCCCCATAAGGTTAACAGCTGATTTTTCAGCAGAAACTCTTCAAGCCACAGGAGAGTGGCAGGACATATTTAAAGTGATGAAAGGGGAAAACCTACAACCAAGATTACTCTACCCAGCAAGGATCTCATTCAGATTCCATGGAGAAATTAAACCCTTTACAGACAAGCAAAAGCTAAGAGAGTTCAGCACCACCAAACCAGCTTTACAACAAATGCTAAAGGAACTTCTCTAGGCAGGAAACACAAGAGAAGGAAAAGACCTACAATAACAACCCAAAACATTTAGAAAATGATAATAGGGGCATACATATCAATAATAACCTTAAATGTAAATGGACTAAATGTTCCAACCAAAAGACACAGACTGGCTGAATGGATACAAAAACAAGACCCATATATATGCTGTCTACAAGAGACCCACTTCAGACTTAAGGAGACATACAGACTGAAAGTGAGGGGATAGAAAAAGATATTTCATGCAAATGGAAATCAAAGGAAGCTAGAGTAGCAATTCTCATATCAGACAAAATATACTTTAAAATAAAGTCTATTACAAGAGACAAAGAAGGACCCTACATAATGAACAAGGGATCAATCCACGAAGAAGATATAACAATTGTAAATATTTATGCACCCAACATAGGAGCACCTCAATACATAAGGTAAATGGTAACAGCCGTAAAAAGGGAAATTGACAGTAACACCATAATAGAAGGGGACTTCTTTTCACCAATGGACAGATCATCCAAAATGAAAATAAATAAGGAAACACAAACTTTAAATGACACATTAAACAACATGGACTTAACTGATATTTATAGGACATCCCATCCAAAAACAACAGAATACATTTTCTTCTTAAGTGCTCATGGAACATTCTCCAGGATAAATCATACCTTGGGTCACAAATCAAGCTAGGTAAATTTAAGAAAATTGAAATCATATAAAGTATCTTTCTGACAACACTGCTATAAGACTAGATATCAATTACAGGAAAAAAAAAACAGCTGTAAAAATACAAACACATGGAGGTTAAACAACATGATACTAAATAACCAATGGATCACTGAAGAAATCAAAGAGGAAATCAAAAAATACCTAGAAACAAATGACAATGAAAACATGATGACCCAAAACCTATGGGATGCAGCAAAAGCAGTTCTAAGAGGGAATTTTATAGCAATACAATCCTACCTCAAGAAACAAGAAACACCTCAAATAAACAATCCAATCTTACACCTAGAGCCATAAGAGAAAGAAGAACAAAAAAGGCCCAAAGTTAGCAGAAGGAAAGAAATTATTAAAAAATCAGATCAGAAATAAATGAAAAAGAAATGATAGAAGTGAGAGGAAAGATCAAAACTAAAGGCTGGTTCTTTGAGAAGATAAACAAAATTGATAAACCATTAGGCAGACTCATCAAGAGAAAAAGGTAAAGACTCAAATCAATAGAATTAGAAATGAAAAAGGAGAAGTAACAACTGGCACTGCAGAAATACAAAGGATCATGAGAGATTACTGCCAGCAACTATATACCAATAAAATCGACAACCTGAAAGAAATGGACAAATTCTTAGAAAAGCACAACCTTCGGAGCCTGAACCAGGAAGAAGTACAAAATATAAAGAGATCAATCACAAGCACTGAAATTGAAACTGTGGCTAAAAATCTTCCAACAAACAAAAGCCCAAGACCAGATGGCTTCACAGGTGAATTCTATGAAACACTGAGAGAAGAGCTAACACCTATGCTTCTCAAACTCTTCTAAAATATTGCAGAGGGAGGAACACTCCAAACTCATTCTACGAGGCCACCATCACCCTGCTATCAAAACCAGACAAAGATGTCACAATAAAAGAAAAACACAAGCCAATATCACTGATGAACATAGATGTGAAAATCCTCAACAAAATATGAGCAAACAGAATCCAACAGCACATTAAAAGGATGATAAACCATGATCAAGTGAGTTTTATCCCCAGAATGCAAGGATTCTTCAATATACTCAAATCAATCAATGTGATAAACCATATTAACAAACTGAAGGATAAAAACCATATGATCACCTCAGTAGATGCAGAAAAAGCTTTCAACAAAATTCAACACCCATTTATGATAAAAACCCTCAGAAAGTAGGCACAGAGGGAACTTACCTCAATAAATAAAGGTCATATATATAAACCCACAGCCAACATCATTCTCAATGTGAACAACTGAAACCATTTCCACTAAGATGAGGAAAAAGACAAGGTTGCCCAGTCTCACCACTATTATTCAGCATAGTTTTGGAAGTGTTAGCCACAGGAATCAGAGATGAAAAAGAAATAGAAGGAATCCAAATCAGAAAAGAAGAAGTAAAGCTGTCACTGTTTGCAGATGACATGATACTATACATAGAGAATTCTAAAGATGCTACCAGAAAACTACTAGACCTAATCAATGAATTTGGCAAAGCGGCAGAATACAAAATAAAGGCATGGAAATCTTTTGCATTCCTATACACTAATGATGAAAAATCTGAAAGAGAAATTAAGGAAACACTCCCATTTACCATTGCAACAAAAAGAATAAAATACCTAAGAATAAACCTACCTAAGGAGACTAAAGACCTGTATGCAGAAAACTATAAGACACTGATGAAAGAAATTAAAGATAATACAAACAGATGGAGAGATATACCATGTTCTTGGATTGGAAGAATCAATATTATGAAAATGACTCTACTACCCAAAGCAATCTACAGATTCAATGCAATCCCCATCAAACTACCAATGGCATTTTCACAGAAGTAGAACAAAAAATTTCACAATTTGTATGAAAACACTAAAGACCCCAAATAGCCAAAGCAATCTTGAGAAAGAAAAATGGAGGTGGAGGAATCAGGCTCCCTGTCTTCAGACTATACTACAAAGCTACAGAAAATATCTGCAAATGAAGCAACTGACAAAGGATTAGTCTCCAAAATTTACAAGCAGCTCAATATCAAAAAAACAAACAACCCAATCCAAAAATTGGCAGAAGACCTAAACAGACATTTCTCCAAAGAAGATATATAGATTGTCAACAAACACATGAAAGTATACTCAACATCACTAATCATTAGAGAAATGCAAATCAAAACGACAGTGAGGTATCACCGCACACTGATCATAATGGTCTTCCTCAAAAAATGCTGGATTGGGTGTGGAGAAAGGGAACCCTCTTGCACTGTTGGTGGGAATGTAAATTGAGACAGCCACTATGGAGAACAGTATGGAGGTTCCTTAAAAAACTAAAAATAGAACTACCATACGACCCTGTAATCCCACTACTGGGTATATACTCGGGGAAAACCATAATTCAAAAAGAGTCATGTACCACAGTATTCACTGAGGCTCTATTTACAATAGCCAGGACATGGAAGCAACCTGTCCATCTGTCTATCAACAGATGACTGGATAAAGATGTGGCACATATATACAATGGAATATTACTCAGCCATAAAAGGAAATGAAATTGAGTTATTTGTAGTGAGGTGGATGGACCCAGAGTCTGTCATACAGAGTGAAGTAAGTCAGAGAGAGAAAAACAAATACCATATGCTTACACATATATATGGAATCTAAGAAACAACAAAAAAACGTTCTGAAGAACCTAGGGGCAGGACAGGAAAAATACATAGATGTGGAGAGTGGACTTGAGGACAGAGGGAGGGGGAGGTGAGGGCTGGGACGAGGTGAGAGAGTGGCATGGACATATGTACACTACCAAATGTAGAATGGATGGCTGGTGGGTAGCAGCCACATAGCACCGGGAGATCAGCTCAATGCTTTGTGACCACCTAGAGGCGTGGGATTGGGAGGATGCGAGGGAGATGCAAGAGGGAGGTGATACGGGGATATATGTATATGTATATCTGATTCACTTTGTTATACAGCAGAAGGTAATGCACCATTGTAGAGCAATTATACTCCAGTAATGATGTTGAAAAAAAAAAGGCAAAAAAAGACATATGCATCCCCTTGTTCACTGCAGCATTATTTACAATAGCCCGGATATGGAAATAACCTAATTGAAATATATACATTTCAGCCTATTCAGGAATATTATTCAGGATATAATATTGTTCAAGAGTATTATATATATGAGTATTATTGACCCATAAAAAAGAATGAAATCTTGTAATATAGACAACATGGATGGACTTTGAGGGCATTATGCTAAATGAAATAAGTCAGACAAAGACAAATACAGTATGATCTCTCCTATATGTGAAATCTTAAAAAAAAAAACACAAACAAAAATGACAAACCTACAGATACAGATAATAGTAACAGCTGGTTATCAGAGGCAAGGGGTGAAAGGTGACAGAAATGTGTTAAAGTTTAAAAAAAATTTTTTTAAATTGAAAATAAAAAAGAAAATATGGGGCTGCCCTGATGGTGCAGTGGTTGAGAGTCTGCCTGCCGATGCAGGGGACGCGGGTTCGTGCCCCGGTCTGGGAAGATCCCACATGCCGCGGAGCAGCTAGGCCCGTGAGCCATGGCCACTGAGCCTACACGTCTGAAGCCTGTGCTCTGCAATGGTAGAGGCCACAACAGTGAGAGGCCCACCTACCGCCAAAAAATGAAAGGAAGGAAGGAAGGAAGGAAGGAAGGAAGAAAGAAAGAAAGAAAGAAAGAAAAAAGAAAATAAAAGGAATTTGTGAGATCCTGTAATCAAATTAAATGGAAACATTTTCTCCAATTAGCTATGCATATTTCTATGAAAACCAAAATAAAAAAGAAATCAATTTTAAAATACACACACACACACACACACACATACAATGAAAGGCAGAGCTATATTTCCTGTGCTCTCACTTATTAGGAAGAACATTTTAAACAACACAGGAATTAACTTTTCCATTAATTTTAATACGGCCTGCTTGAGAAATCATGTGGGCCTTAAGCTTTTTGGGTGGTATGACTTTACATGTTTTCCATTTCTCCTATATTGTTGGTATATTCAAAGTATTTTTATTCCTCTTGATTCAGCTTTTTTTACATTTTTTCTAAAATTTAACCTCTTCATATACACTTTCAATATGTTGGCCAATATTTATATACGGTATTGTTTGGAACAGTTTAAATCATCTAGTTTCTCTTTCTTCTTGATCTATATATTTATATTCTTTCTGTTTTTTTTGGGGGGGGTGTCTAAAGTATTTGCTTTTCAAAAAAAAACCTCCTTTGATTTACATTAAAATTCTATTGGTTGGTGTGGGAGATAATTAAATATTTTAAATGGGAATATATTGTTTTGCAGATTATAAGTAATATATATTTATTGAAAATTTTCTTAAAGCAGATAGTGAAATACTTCCTGCTGCCATGTTTCTCCAAGGGTTACACCTGCATCTTCAGACTAAACAATTCTTCCTTGTCTAGGACTGTCTGGCCCAATGCAGGATGCACAGCATCTCTAACCTCTACGTGGTAAACGCTAGTCATGTCCCTGTCATTGATTAAACCTAAGATGACCTACATTTCCAAAAGCATGCTAAAGGAGTGGTCCTGAGAAACATTTGAAAATTCTCAACTCCCCTTCTCATTTTGGATCCTATTAAATAACTGAACAAGTATGAAAACCAGTATGTTTATAAAATGGAAAAAAATGGAAATGCCCTAAATTTTAACCAATTATGACTTATTTAAATACAGGTAAAAAATAACACTTTACAGACATTTTAAAATAATGGTAAGATGTTCAATGCATTTTTGAGTGAAATATCAGGAACTACAAATCATAAATGGTATATATATATATATACGTATATATATACACACATATACATACACGTATATATGATATAATCTAAATTTTTACCAGTGATTTCTAAGAGATAGAGAAACAAATGTGGCAAGTGGAATTATGGAGAAAAGGATATTTTATCTTACACTTTATCCACTTCTGGACTGTTTGAGTTTTTATAATGATCACTTATAAAATGTTATTTCAATTTAAAAAAGAAAAAAAAAAGGGAATACCAGGTAAAAACTGCAGCCATTATTGTATTCATATGACTATTTCCTGCCTTCGTGTTGTGGTGATGGGTACCTATTAGGGAAAGAGGCAGATTCTACACTTTGTGCAGTGAGGATATAAGAATAAACAAAAGGAGGATTACCCATCTATGTGTCCTGGCTTCCCCACTTCCGGAGGAAGCCAAGTTTCTATATATACTAGTGAAACAGACTTTTGTCAAAGGACATTTTTTTGGTGGTGAAAATATTACGTTAGGTAAGAAAAAAGGTACATTAAGTATGCTAAGAAAAACTGTGGTTCAGTGATATGTTCAGTGCCTTTTGAGATCATGTAGTTATAGCAATAATACAAGTTAAATGTGACTCAGAATAATTTCTGGCAAATAAAGAATGTTGTTGATGGCCTGCTTATTCCTACCTATTCACTTTTATTCTAAAATTTAAACAAAAACAAATATTAAAATAACATCACAAGAGTATAACATTAAGCACTGCCTTTTAGGGGACAGTTTATAAGTACGGAAGAAATTTAGAAAGGATAGTGATCAGGGAGGGAATAGATGAGAATGGGAAAAAAAAATTAATCCAGTCAATGAAGGATGGCTAATAGTTATATGGCAGGATGGAGAAGAAAGAACATTCTTGGCCAGGAGAACACAACAGGGAAGTCATGGGTTTGACATAAGGAGAACAAGTAAGAAGGAAAGAAAAGAATATTCAGTGTGCTTAGGAGCTGAGACGAAAAAGCGAGAAAAAAAACAAAAACAAAAACCCCAAACTTAGTTAAGTACTGTGGGACCAAGGAAAGGAGAAAGATTAAAGCAATGAAGCAGAATTTAAATATAAAAAGAAGAAAATTGATAATATTTGTAGGTTTCTGATCAAAGGATGCAATGATTGAAGTCACATTATAAATTATTCTACCCACAGAATTAATGATGAATTGAAAGGAATAAAAGTCAGAGAAACTAACCACAGCTTCTCTCTTAAGTGAATATAATTCTACTTTAGAACTTAAAGAATTTACATATCTAAGTTAATCAGATACTTTCTGTATATGATTTACACAAAAGTATCTATGTATAAATTCAGAAGACTTCTTAATTGCATGTTTTCTGAAAGAGTAAAATAGGGGATTTTATTACTTCAAGTAATATGTGTTATAGATTAATCTGTGTCTTCCACAAAAATATCTTGGTTAAGGACTACACTTCACCATCATGTTTCAGATTTGATTTCCTTTCTGAAAGGTATGATCTGTTACTCTGTCTGTTTAAACTCAAGGGGCATAATTAATGTGGACCACAGCCAGATTCAACTTCAACATAATAGCTGTATCCTGAAATATCCATCGTCAAATGGTTCCCTTCTAACTGGAATCTTTCCCTTAGAATTAACTTACATTTTCAGTCTCTACACTGAAAATTATTGTAAAATTCTTCTTTAAAGAATATGTGACTATTTTATTTTCATAACAGAGCTAGTCCCTCAAAGAAAGTAGAAACTATTATGACAGGAGGTTAATGTATGTCCTACAGTGCACAAAATTGGGTGGAAACAATGCTTAAAAGTTACTGAAATGAGGCTCAGAAAAAGAGAATTAAAATTCATCACAGAATGGAGAGAGCCCTAAGCAATTAAAATCACACTGTATGAGGTACAGATTTGGCCCATGTTATTCTGGGGAAGAAAGAAAAGACTTGTATATCATCATGAAAATGTAAATAGAGATGTTTTAACTTTTCCAATGTATAGTTTGATAAAAATTAAAAAGATTTCTTAAAAGCTCATTGTTATAAAGTATGATAATAGATATTGAATTATCATGTCTATATAATACTACAGTGTCCTATACATCATATACATAGAAAATCAGAAACTAACAGAGATTTTCTAAAATGCTGCAAATGAAGAGTACTAAGTGACTTTAATGTGAAATATAGTCATAAAAAGAATGAAATAATTTTGGTAGATTCTCTTTGTTTAAATAGAATTGCTAACATTATATTAAAAGCTTTATCCAGTTATTGATTATATTAAAACGTTCCAAGAATGTCTGTTAACTTTGGTAAAATTATTCATTGCATAAATTCAGGAATCAAGCAAATTGCCCAAACTTTATTTTTAGAATTTATATATTAGAGGTAAAAAGGAAAGTATAACTTACATTCACCCAGAAAACTTGTATTTCTGGATAAGCCAGCTCCCTGAGTTAACTCAGTGACTGTAGATATTCAATGCATTTTAAATTAAAAATATACAAGGTCCTGATAAAACAAATGATGAAGAAAGATGGTCAAAGTCAAAATTGAAAGACAGAACCAGAACTTATCTGAAATAAGATTTCTTCTGACAGTGTATAAGAAGATCTTATACAAAAAGCAGAATTTAGTCTTTCACCAAAAGGACATACAGCCAATCAGTAAGTAGTTGGTTTTTACATGAACCTTTATTTACATGTTGGTAAAAGCGAAAAAAATTACACTAAAATCCCTTTTAAATTCAAGTGTCCTAAAGTTTCAAAAATCTCATTCAGATAAGAAATTAATGTCAGCAATATTCCGTCATAATAAAGTTCTCCATCAACCTTTTACCTAATTGCTTAAGCTTTTTTTTTTTGTGAAACTTGCCTAAGCTATTATTTTATAAGATATTACAAAAGGATAGTAAATTCTCTCATTTATTCTTTGTTTATTAGTGGAAATAATTCATAAAAGAACATTTTCTTCCCAATGTTTGTTGGTTACCCCAAAATACAGTTTGAACAGGAAAACAAAAATACATGCTTGATTTCCTTCCTTTACAAAGTAATGAATTGGTGTTTCAAGAGCATTCAATAGTGATCAAAAAATTCCCATAATGAAAACTTTAAATGATAGAAAATCAATGATAAATGAGAATTTACCCAGCAAATATTTCATGGGCGCCTATTATCTGTCAGAGTCTGTTCTCCAACCACAGGAGGAGGGCTAGGTTAAAAATTCTGGCCCAGTCATCAGCAAAATGGAAATAAGAATAGGAATAGGAAACCCCAGACCTTCTTTCTTCCACAGAGACACTGATTCAACAACAAAACACTAACCAATTCCCTTAGTGAAAAATCCAGAAACCAGTTATGACAACCCTGCACCCCATGCAAGTGCAAAACCAGCTCTATCAAAGTTGGTAGGAAAAATTATCATACTCATTTTCCATAGTCCCTTCCCCCAGCAAGATGCAATACAACTGGGAGGAAACTCCCAACTCTCCGCTTCTCCTTGGGTAGAAAAAGAGAAATCTGGATCTTAAATCAGCATTCTGAATTTTTAGAGGGACTACCCAAGGGATTGGCTTCTATTTTCTCTGAATCTGAACACTGACAGGAAAGGGCATCCGGTTGAGGGCTGCTGAGAATAAAGGTGATAGTTTGGAAAATTCACTCTCCATGGTCCCTCCCCACCAACTCAGTGTGGAATGAGTGGAAGCAAACTCCCAACTCCTGGGTTCTCTCTGAGTGGAAGTTGGTTGTGTGTCCACTGTTCCAGCTTTTCCAGTAGCTGCCCAAGGGACTGGTTTCTGTCTTGCCTGTCTAAAAGCACTGATGAGACCTGACATACTCTAGATGCCTGTCAGCCACTGGAAACAAAAAAGAGTTGGATAGCTTTATACTGCTCCAGAGGGTCATAGTACAGCAAACAGAGGATGATACAGGTCAGCAGCTTATTCCTCAAGGGAGAAAGAGAATAATGGAGCATGAATTTAATCAATGTTCAGGCTTTTTAGGGAGCTGCTCCAGGGACTGCTTTCTGTCACACCCAACTAGGAGCACTGATGCAATGCAGCCTACTGTACAAGCCTAAGGGCCACTGAGAACAAAAGAAATCCAGGAAGTTTAGAGCAGCTCCAGAGAACTTGCAGTAATACAGAAAAGACACCAGAGAAAGCAAGAGATTGTGAGACCCTGACAAAATGAATCAGAAAATCTCTCTAATCTGTAATTAAAATGCACAAATACAGAGAGATTGCATCCACAGAAAAGGTTTGCGTGTTCCCCTGAATCTATACCCAGGATGACTGTTGAAGGGCTTACACAAAGACAATCTATGAAGACTTGAAGAAGTGGCAGATGTTTCAAATGGTCTGATCCCAACACAAAGTTACAAGGCACTTGAAGAAATAGGGAAATAGGACCCAACCAAAGGAACAAAACATATCTCCAGAAATTAACCCTAAAGAAATGGAGTATAAGAATTATCTGACAAAGATTTCAAAGTAACTGTCACAAAAGTGCTCAATGAACTCAGGAAAATGATGCACAAACACAATGAGAATATCGATAGAGATAGAAAATATAAAAAAGAACCAAGCATATTTTGAAGCTGAAGAATATAGCAACTGAATTGAAAAAAAAATCATTAGAAGGGTTCGACATCAGATTTAATCAAGCAGAAGAAAGAATCAGCAAACTCAAAGATAGATCATTTGAAATTATCCAGTCAAAGGAGCAAAAAGAAAACAGAATGAAAAAGAGGGAAGAAAGACTAATGGATGTACAGGATACTATAAGCAGACTAATAAATGTATTAAGGTAGTCACATAAAATAAGAGAAAAAGAAAGGTGCAAAAAGTTTATTTAAAGAAATAACAGCTGAAAAGTTCTCAAATCTGGAGAAGGAAATGAATATCCAGACTCAAGAAGTCCTACACATCCAATTAAGAAAAAAACAAAGAAATCCAGAGATATATTATGATCAAATTGTCAAAGTCAAAAACAAAAGAATTTTTAAAGGAGCAGGAGAAAGTGTCTTGCCATATACCAGGAATCCTCCATAAGACAGTGGATTTCTCAGAAAAAAGCTTGCTGGCCAGAAAGGAGTTGTATAATATATTCAAAGTTATGGGGGGGAAAACTGCCAAGAATACTTTATCAGGCAAAACATGCTCTTTGAAAAGAAAAATAAAGACTTTCATTAAAAAAAAAAAAGTTGAAGGAGTTAATCACCACTTGACCAATCTTACAAAAAATGTTAAAGGGAGACCTTTATGTTGAAACAAAAGAACACTTAACATCAACATGAGAAAGCTTATGAAAGTATAAAGCTCACTGTTAAAAATAAATATATAAATAAATACAAAATATTTTAATACAGTAACAGTGGTATATAAATAACTTTTCATTCTGTTATGAAAATGAAGAGACAAAAGTATAAAAATAGCTATAAAGATATATTAATAAATATACATAATAAGAAGATGTAGTTTGTGACATCAGTAACATAAAGTGGGTGGGGAGGGGAGAGGTAAAAGAACAGACCTTTTGTATGCAATTGAAGTTATCAGCTTAAAATAGACTTTTATAACTCTAAGATGTTTTATGTAAACTGCACATTAAGCATAAAGAAAATACCAGAAAAGAAAATAAGAAATAAATCAAAGCATGTCACTACAAAAAAATAAATGAGCCACAAAGGAAGACAGCAAGAAAGGAAAAGAGGACAAAAGGCTACAAGATAGAAAACAATTAACAAAATAACAATAATAAGTCCTTTTTTATCAGCAAACACATTAAAAGTAAATGGAATGAACTCCTCAATTAAAAGACAAAGAATAATGAATGAAAAAAAAAATCCAACTATGTGCTGTCTACAAGGGACTCAGTATAGGTTTAAGGACACATAGGCTGAAAGGAGACAGATGGAAAAGATATTCTATGCAAATGGTAACCAAAAGACAGCAGGGATAACCATATTTATCAGACAAAACAGACTTTTAGCTAAGAACTGTCACAAGACACAAAGAAGAACATTATATAATATAAAAGGGTCAATTAACCAGGAAGATATAAAGATTATAAATATATATGTACCCAACATTAGTACACTCAAATATATTAAAGAAACCTTGGCAGAACAGAAGGGAGACAGACAGCAGCACAGTAATAATAGGAGATTTCAAAAACCCACTTTCAAAATTTATAGAGCATTTAGACAGAAGAATAAGGAAGCAAAGGACATGAACAATACTATAATAGACATATAGAACCTAATAGACATATACAGAACATTCCACCTAACAACTGCAGAATACACATTCTTTCAAGTGTCCAGGGAACATCCTCCAGGATAGATCACATTTTAGGTAACAAAACAAGTCTTAACAAATTTAAGAATATTCAAAGTATAACAAGAACTTTTCCAACCACAATGGAATGAGACTAAAACTCAGCAGCAGTAGGAAAACTAGAAAACTCACTAATATATGGAAAATAAACAACAAAGTCCTGAACATTCAATGGATCAAAGAAGAAATCAAAAGGGATATTAGAAAATATACTGATAAAAATGAAAATGAAAACTGCATTCCAAAGTCTATGGGATGCAGCAAAAGCAGTACTAAGAGGTAAGTTGATAGTGATAAATACCTAAATTATAATAAAAGAAAGAGCTCCCAAATAAACAATCTAAGTTTATACTTCAAGTAAGTAGGAAACAAAAACAAACTAAGCCTATGTTAGCAAAAAGAAGGATATAATAAAGATTAGAGAAGAAATAAAGGAAATAGGGGATAGAACAAAGAAAACAAAGAGTATGTTTTCCTAAAAGATCAACAAAATTAACAAACTTTCAGGTAGATTAAGAACAAAAGAGAGAAGACTCAACTAGAAATGAAATTGGAAATGAAAGAGAAGGCATTACAACTAATGCCACAAGAATAAAAATACAAATAGTTATGAGACTGCTATGAACAATTATACACCAAAAAATTGAATAGAAGAAATGGATGAATTCTTAGAAGCATATCACCTACCAAAACTGAACCAAGAAGAAACAAAATATCTTAACAGACCCATAACTAATAAGGAGATTGACTCAGTAATCCAAAACCTCCCAACAAAGAAAACCCTAGAACCAGATGGTTTCACTGCAGAAATCTGTGAAATATTTAAAGAAGAATCAATGATATTTCTCCTCAATCTCTTTCCAAAAGAAATGAAGAGGAGAAAACACTTCCAAGCTTATTTTATGAGGCAAGCATTACCCTGAAACCAAAGTAAAAGATCCTACAAGAACATAAAACTAAAGGCCAATATACCTGATGGATACAGACGTAAAATCCTCAACAAAATACTAGCAAACTGAATTTGACAGCACATTAAAAGGATCATATTCCATAACTAAGGAGGATTTTTCCTTAAGCTGTAGAATGGTCTAACATATGAAAATAAATCAGTGTGATATACCACAATAACAGAATAAAGGATAAAAATCAGATGACCATCTCAAAAGACACAGAAAAAGCATTTGACAAAATTCAAGACCCTTTCATGATTTAAAAAAAAAAAAAACTTAAAAAAAATGTAGGAATAGAAGGAAATTACCTCAAAATAATACATTTAATTTGCTATATACAAAAAGCAAATAGGTAACATCATACTAACAAGAAAAACTAAAAATGTTTTCTCTACAATCAGGAACAAAACAAGGATGCCCACTCTCACCACTTCTCTTCCTCATAGTACTGAAAGCCCTAGTCAGAGCAATTGGGCAAGAAAAAGGAATAAAAGGCATCCAAATCAGACAGGGAGAGGTAAAAGTATCTTTGTTTGCAGATGACATAATCTAATATGTAGAAAACTCTGAGATTCCACAAAAAATGTTGAAACTAAGAAACAAATCCAGCAAAGTCACACAATAGAAAATCAACATACAAAAACCAGTTGCATTTCTATACACTAACAATGAATGATCTGAAAAGAAAATTAAGAAAATGATTTCATTTACAGTAGCATCAAAAAGAACACAATAATAAATTTAACCAAGGAGGTGAAAGATTTGTACAATGAAAACCATAAAACACTGCTGAAAGAAATTAAAGAAGAAACAAATAAGTGAAATGACATCCCATTTCATGGATTGAAAGACTTACTATCATTAAAATGTCTATACTATTTAAATCAATCTATAGCTTCAATGAAATCCCTATCGAAAGTCCAATGGCATTTATTGCAGAAATAGGAAAACTCATCATAAAATTCGTATGGAACCACAAAGGACCCTAAATAGTCAAAATATTCCTGAGAAAGAACAAATCTGGGGGCTTCATACTTACTGACTTGAGAACATATTACAAAACTACAGTAATCAAAGAAGTATGTTAGCTGCATAAAAACAGACATATAGACCAAAGGAACTGAATAGAGAGCTCAGACATAAACCCATTCATATATGGTCAACTGATCTTCAATGAGGGTGCCAAGACTACACAATGGAGAAAGGACAGTTTTTTCAACAAATGGTGTTTGTGAAAACTGTATATTCACATGTAAAACGAAAAACTGGACACTTATCTTACACCATACACAAAAATCAATTCAAAATGGATTGATGACCTAAACATAGGACCTGAAACTAGAAAACACCTAGATGAAAATGGATGAAAAGCTCCCTAATATTGATCCTGACAAAGACTTCTGGATATGACATCAAAAGTACAAGCAACAAAATAAAAATAGACAAATGTTACTATAACATATCAAAATAAAAAGCTATTGTATAACAAAAAATAAACAATCAACAAAGTGAAAAGGCAGAATGTGAGAAAATATTTGCAAAACACATTTATGATAAGGGGTTAATATCCAAAATATATAAAGAACTCCTACAACTCAATTTAAAAAAATAACACAATTAAACATAGACAAAGGACTTGAATAGACACCTTCCCAAAGAAGACTTGCAAATGGCCATAGATATATGAAGATGCTCAACATCGCTAATCATCAGAGAAATGCAAATCAAAACCACAATGAGATTTTATATCACACCTGTGAGGATGGCCATCATCAGTAAAACAGAAAATAACAAATATTAATGAGAATATGGAAAATTGTAACCACAAGTATTGAAAATAGGATCTCAAAGAGATATTTACACTCCCATGTTCACTGCAGCATTATTCACAATAGCCAAGAGGTAGAAACAACGTAAATGTTCATTGACAGAAGTGGATAAAGAAAATGTGCTATATTTGTACAATGGAGTATTATTCAGACAAAGGAAATCCTTTCATACTCTACACGATTCAACTTATATGAGGTATATAAGTTAGTCAAACTCATAGAAGCAGAAAGCAAATGAAATCTGCCAGGGGAAGGCAGGAGTGAGAAATGGGGAGTTGCTTTTCACTGAGTTTTACTTAAGAAAATGAAAAAGTTTTAGAGATCTGCTGTAAAATAATGTGCATATAGTTGACATATAGTTGACAATACTGTTTTGTACACTTAAAAGGTGTTAAGAGGATAGATTTCATGCTATGTGTTTCTTACCACCTTAAAAAAAATTGTATTGAACTTACATTTTAGTGGGAAAGGACAAATAAACTAGTAAATAGTAGTGGTAAATGCTGCAAGGATATCAAGAAGAAGAAGAATTAAGAATGAGTACAATTTTAGTTAGTAAATATTTCTGTATTAAAATGGCATATCAGCAAAGAACTGGGGAGTAAGGAGGTAAACCACGTGGAATGCCCAAGGCATCCAGAGACATACAGACAGAGAAAACAGTAAGGATAAAGACTCTGAAGTGAAATCATGCTTGGCTTGTTTCAAAATAACACCAAGGACACTGGTATGACTGACAGGATGATCAGTGGGAAGGCTGGTGATTTTGTCAGAGAGATAGCTGAAGGACAGGACCTTATAGGCATCTGTAGGCTTGGCAAGAACTTTGAATTTTATTCTAGATAAAATGGGAAGCCATTGAAAGCAGAAGAGTTTTTTAAAGCAGAAGAGTGAAATGATCTGCCTTATATTTTAAAAGGATTATTCTACCTATTTTAAGGAGTAGAAACTGTAGTGCAAAGCTAGAAGCAGAGAGACCAGTTAGGTGCTTATTGCAATATTGTTAGGTGAGAAATAGTAAAGGTGATGAGAGGTCATCAGCCTCCAGCTGCCATTTCTTCTAGACATTAGGCTCAAAGACTTTCAGACTCTCCAGGGTTTCTTTACAGTTCTTACATTCATTTCTCAGGTGCAAACATAATCCTTTTACTTCTGTTACATCTAAGATCAAGATCCTGGTTAGAGAGTCAGCAGTCTATTCCAGTTAAAATGTTTTGATTTTACTTGATATAGTAATATGGAGTACAGTAAAATGGAGGTTAGAGGACTAGTGAAGAGGGAAAGTTCCTCTCCTATGTCAACACCAGCACCAAAAGAATGGAGAGATATATGTATACAGTTTTCCTACTGGCATAGAAACAATTATAAGTGAAATAAAAGAGTTTTCCTATTAATTTCAGGATGTATTTTCTTTGTCACGAAAAAGAAGTCAAGGCATATTTGCTTCTAACTTCTGCTTTTCATAAATTCACCACGTCTTTCAGTAAATTATTGATGTTTTTCCTCAAATTGTGGCATGTTGTAGTCTTACATTCTAAATTTTCAATGGCCTGAGTTCTCTCACCTTTTCAGTTCCCTCATGTTTATCTTAGTAAAAAGTTGGGACAGACTGCAATGGAGTCACCTGATCAGATTTTTTCATCCACCATAATTTCTGAATAAGTAAAAAACATCAACACCTTTTCTCCTGACTGCAAAGAATTTCCAAGGAGAGGAAAAGAAATAAAAACAGCTGCAAAATGTTGCAAACCAAGGGACCATATGAGGTGAGAGTTAAAATGAGAAAAATGTCCACATTACTTTGGGCAATGCAACTCCAGGGAAACAGTACTCAGCACGTAAGAGCTAAATAATTCTAGAGGAATAAATATATATTCTGGTATTCAGGGGGAAAATGGCATCATGGAGAGATTAGGTCTATTAAAACACACATTTGTAGACATGTCAGTGTGAAAATTGCTTTCAGAGATGGGAAGAGGAGAAAAACTCATCTTATTTGTCTAATAATTCTATTGGGTGCTTTTCACTAAAAGAGAACCATCCATACATTTATAATAGTAAGAATGTGAATTGAAGTACATATCAAATTACATGAGAAACTAGAAAAAAATCTCTCAGTTTCAGGGCACTGAGTAATGCTTTCTAGTTTAGTGTCTGTCCCTAAATTTTGTGATTTTATGAATAATTCAGAGCAATGATTTTGCCTTCTTTTTCTACCACAGCACTTGGCAAGTTTCCACTTCATTTTTGTTGCAAAGACACAGCTGAGGTTCTTAGAATGGGAATAATGTTTAGAATGTGTTTTTTCATAATGAAGAATATTATGAAAGGGGCAATAAGATATAGTTTATGAGGTTTTCAATTGTGATACTAACAGACTTAGGCTCAAGGAAAACTGGCATCTTGATAACTGTAAGAGAAAGAAGATGGCATTGAACCAGACTGAGGAAAGGTGAATTCAACTTAGTTACAGATCTGTCACCCAAAGCAAAACAAATTCAAGCTTGAACTGAGCTGGTATTGATACTGAAACATTTATTTGATATATAGAGATAGTATCAGACAAGCATGGCCATGTAAGTGACTTTATTTTAGGGCAGACTCCAGCTACTAGAATATGTAACCAAAAGGCACTAGGCAACTTATCAGCATATCAGTCAAAAACATTTGGGACAGTAATGTAAATCTAGCAGGGGAATTGTATTGATATGTAATCAAGGCAAAATTAATTATAACTAATGGGAAAATCCACTAGAATCGGTTCATGAGAAATCTATAATTCATTGTGAACTTTGATACTGGACTTAAAGCAGCAATCCTATTTCCAGATCTGCCTGAAGTCTGGTTCAGTTTTCTCAAACACTTCCAGCCTTTGGCAGGGACTAGCTTAATACTGAAGGTAGTTGAGTGTACAGGTGTCTACCTGGAGCTGTAAGAGGCCAGGAGAAGCAGGATTCAACCCTTGGAAAACTTGACCTGGAGTTAATATCATTCCCATTTCAAATGGGAAGGTAGCATAATTATAAGCTATTGAAATGGATAATTCCTTCCTCTGCCAAAGTCTTCACTCAGCAGCAGCCTTACTTACCACCACCATCCTCCTAGATGATCTCAAGGATGCAAGGCAATTAAAAGTAGCTTCTGCTGATAAAACTGTAGGGTTCCCTGATATTGTGCAAGAAGGAAATTACTCTATGCCTTGCTACCTCTTCTTCCTAGAATAACCTGTCTCTCCCTAAGTACCAATCAAAATTGATGCAAATTTTCCAAGAAATTTTCCTTGCATTTCAATAAATTCTTTGTCTTTCTGACTTGTATGTGTTGTCAGCCCTTATAGTTAGCAGTATGGCTTTCCAAACTTAAATCTATCTCTATCATCCACCCTTATCTTCACTCCTCCCCAAGATTAGCACATTGTTAATAAATGCTCATTAAATTGAACTGAACATATAAATGGTCCAAATTCCTTAATTTGCATAAATACCACGTGCCCATGCTCACCTAGGACAGCAGACCATTTTTTCTCCCGGTTATGTATTGGCAACAATTGCTGAAAAATCATACCCAAGCCTCACATTAGACATCTAAATCTTGCCAAAATACAAATATCATACACATATCAAAAACAATGCATAGCAACTGCAAACAGAACCCAATAAATGCTTTAATTTATTGCAATGCCTCCAAAATATTAATCCTTCTCCTGGTATTACATCCAAATGAGAGACATTTTATCTCAATTGAAAAAAATGTGTGTTGCTATGTTTTTTGAACTACTGTGTAATTGAATAGAACTCATGTTCAAAGTTTTTCCTCAATGTTAAAATTAAATGTTCCTCTTTGTGATTTTCTGTTTGCATTCTTTTCCATTTTGTTGTTAGAATTTGCCTCTGCTAATGTAATCTATTTATCATTCTAAGCTTTCTGCTCTTTTCAGATGTGTTTGAGATAGGTACCTCACACTTTCAACCTTTGGGCTAGAAACATTTTTGAAAAACAAATAGTATTTGTAGTGAATCACATATTTTAGCAAAAATCTGCTTGTAGAAATATAGCCTAAAGCCAAAGAGTTAATAGCTGGCTGACATTTAGAATGACCAAGATTTGCTCTCTATTCCTAATATTTTGTTTTTGAGCATATGTGCTGGATATAGAAATTTTTTCATAACAAGCCAGGCAAGTTCAATTCTCTTTTTCATTCTCTGCTTTCACTAGTTTCTTTTTTAAAACTATATCCAAACATTTGCCTTTATATTGTCAGCTGTACATTAAATGTAGTGTAATCAACACTCTAACTACTTCTTCCAAATTTGGATTGAGCTAGCTGATAATAACATAATTTAATTATCATTGCAACCATTATTCACCTACCTTATTTTCCTTCTTATTTTCTGAATTTCTGGGTCATTGTTCACTTTCACATCAATCTGATTTCAATCACTCACAATAATTCCATATGTACTATTGCCTAATCTTAAAATACTATTTGAAATTATATATCTACATTTTTCCTTTGCTTCTGGGAAAATATTACTTTCATTGGAGCCTGTTTTCTTACCCTTTTTCAAGAGTTCTTCACAATTATTGATCAAAGCCCTGTTCCCTGAAATGAGTACAGATCTTCACTAAATTATTGCATTTAATGTGTCATGTTTTTTCATCTGGATTCAATAGGAAATACTAATAGTGTTCCTTAGCTAAACAGTGTAGGGAGTGCATGCAGTTAGTGGCATGTTTCTTAGCTTCTTCTCTAATCCGGAATAACAAATACAATGGGGTGAGAAGTGGAAAAAAGAAATTAAGTGTAGCTACACCTGCAAGTAACAATTGCAGCCACTTTGTCAAGGGTAACACAGTCATCAATGAGCAATACAGATTGTTTGTCACCAGAATAACTGAATCAAGAGGCTCCAATTCATTGATTTTTCTCATTCCCATATGCCTGAACATCTGGGACACAAAGAAATGGTGCATATATGTTAATAGGCAATGCATTGGTAATGACTTCTACCTAAACTAGAAGCAGTTACCCATTTTCTCTTTAATATCTAATTTTATATTAAAATGCTTTAGATGAATTCTGATGAAAACTCAGAAAGAACTAAGAAATATATGAATACAAAGGGAATGTAGCAATGGCAGAAAATGAGAGCTTACAAATTTTTACAAGGACAGTATTGTTGGATAAGCTTTTTATAATTTTGATTTGAAATGATAATATACAGCTAACAAAGTATAATATTCAAATCTTGTGTATGTATTTTTAAAAATTCAACAACTAGGGTTTAGTGGCAATGAAGACTGTAGAGAATGTTGGATTGGATTTCATGTTTATTCCTCTTGTCAGACATTACTACATTTCCAATAGTTCATCAGGTTTTCAGTAAGTTAACATTCACTCTGTGAAAAGTATCACATGAATTATTGTAGAATATAGTAGGAAATACACTTGTGGCTCCTCGTATTCTCAAGTTTATAATTCTGTGTGGAGACTACACTATACACATGTGGAAATAAAATAATTATGTTCATAAATTGATTTTTTAAACATGCAAATTAATATGGTACATTAAGTGTTGGGGCACAGTATAAAGCAATGATCAATGCCAGTGGGATTAATCAAGGAAGGTTTCTTGGGGGAAGTGAATTCTAAACTGATTTATTTATTTAGCACTCGTTTTATGTTTTCTAATTATAAAAATAATGTATTCTCATGGTAATAAATTTGCAAATTTCAAATTTGTAAAAAGAATAAAAGAAACTAAGAATACTGTCCAAAGATAATCACTATTCAGATTCTGTCCTTTTCCTTCCATTTTGTTATCTGATTTTCTCTACATAGCTCCCATAATATTATATATTTAGTATTATAACCTTCTTTGTTTCAGCAGTGTCTTAAGGCACAGCCTTTGAATGATACAAATGCCTCAAAAATTAAGTTTAATGCACAGTCAAGATAAATGTGTCATACTCACAAACAATTTCCCTATAGCTGAACATTTAGGTTTTTCGAAATTTTTAAGAGAAATAATCTCAAAAAACATTGTCGTTGATACCTTTTTCATTAGTAGTATTTTCTTAAGGTAGACTTTATGATCAGAGGTCATGATCATTTTAAGGTTCTTTATATCTGTAATATTTATAAGTAATAAAAGCTATCACGTCTTTGTAATTACTTATTTCTGTTTTAAATTTGATTGCATTGATCAGAATTCTCAGAAATGTGTCAAATGTTAATTACTAATTCTTAGATTACTGCTCATTTAATAGTAATGAATTTAGTAAATATGACATTGCTTAGAAATTTCATTGGAATGCTTGATATATTAATTAAGGATACTGGTATTTCTACTTTTCAAGCAATTTTTTTGTTTTGTTTTTAATCAGAAATCAATCTTGAGTTTTGTTCAATAACTTTATAATATTTATTCCAATTTTTATATTACTTTCCTTTAATAGAGTGTCCAGATTGAAACATAACCTTTATGTAACAGAATAAGAGTGATCTCATTATGAGATACATTGATATTCAACTTCAATAAAAATGGAAAATATCCATACAGATATTCTCAGCTCCCAATGTGTCATAGCTTGAAAACTTTGTGATTTTTCCAGATGACAAATAGCAAAAATCTGTATTAAGATGTGGCAATGGAAATGATAATGAAAGGATAGATACTAAATACGTTGCAAAGGAATAAGAACTGGCTAGACTTGACAATTAGTTGTGCAAGGCATGGGACAATGAGAAACCATAAATGTCTATGAGGATTATGAATCATAGTGAATGGGAATAATATGGTATCATTTTTAACAGAAAGTCTCAACCTTCAGAGTTGAGGCACACTGATAAAAGTGTCACAAGTGATGTATTACTGATAATAAAGTCTCATAATTACGAATAACTGAGTCTTTCATGAATTAAAGAGGATTCAAGTTTTCCCCCAGAATAACACCACTCACTTTCATTCCTATATGATTTCTTCAGAGATAAAGAGAAGTTGGTGGATGTCCTGCTAAAAGGTAGGGCTTTGTCTCACCCTGGTGCAGCCTTGGCAAATGAACATAACTTTTATGATTGTAACAATTAAACATTTCTTCTCCTGGACTTTCCTTCTCCAGAAAAGAGAAAACTCTGGAAGAAAAGCTGATTTGTAGGACAAGAAAGGAAAAATGATAACATTTACATCATGTGAAATACCTAGAAGGAAGCCACTTTTTGATGGAAGCTTACTTGTATCAGTAGATCCATGTGTGAAAAGATTCTCTTCCACATACCACAACTTGTTTAGGCTATCCTATTCCATCTATGCTGAAATAGTGCTCCCTGCACTTTACATTTGACTCTTTGAGTTCCTCCTTCTGAAATGTGTTCCTCCTTCTCTTTTTCATGTTTATAGCTCCAATACCCCGTAGAAGCACAAAATCTAGTCCAGTTACAAAATGGATGGTCTTTTAGGCAAAAAGAGTATTTGGAATTTTACTGAGAAATTTATATTAATTCATATTCCTTTGATAATTAACTTTTGTTGATACTAATGAGGATGGACTATTAATTCATTACTGCTATTGTATGTGTTTTATAAAAGATATACATGGCTGGCAGAAAAGAAAATATTTTATAAGATAAACTATAAAAAATAAATAAATAAAAAAGATAAACTATATGCTTTGTTGAAATAAGACTGTTTTTCCTGAAACATACTTATTCAGTAAATATATGCTTTCATTAATATATGCTATAATTATAATTACTTTGCTATGTGTTGACTACACTGATAAAATTAGAGATACTATGAAACTGCAGACTTTCAAAGCTGCACATACAATTTCATATAATGAAATTGTACATATAATATATAATACAGTAATACATATCATGTGTCATAGCATCTTATAAAAATTCCTGAGTTTACTGTCATTTTTAAGCTTAATTATCCTAAGTATGATGACTGAGGGATTTTAACAGCTATAAGTCAAATCCTCTTTTCTATTTCTTTTTCTTACCATTAGTCACTCTACTTTTGAAAACTAAATTTTCACTGTTCAGCTGATCAGAATCCCAACACTGTTCATTTCATTGTCTGTCTTTCCTGCCTGAAGTAATGTCACATTCAACTTATTGCAATTATGCATTTTATACCAGTTTATTTGACGTTATTTAAATCTTAAGGAGAATTTCATTTATTTTTCTAACCTCTAATAAAAAAGGAGTACTTTGTCCTTATATGCAAAAATAATGTTTTCCTAAGTAATCTTTCTAGATTTTAAGCAAAATATTTTAAAAGATAGTATATTATTAATATTTTCAAATGAATATTTATTGTAATAAGATTTTGTAAAGAGAGCATGGTGGGTTTTTCAATCAAATGAATATCTTAGGAAAAAATAAAATAAAATAATGCAATACCAGTTTTTAAGTTTTGGATACACAGAATCACAGGTATCTAATTAAAATAATAATAACACTAGAAAAATTCAAAAGGTAGTTGTTTCTGGTGGTTTAGGATGTATTTTTGTTTCTGGTTTTGTTCATGCATATTTCTAAGTCATCTACAATGAGCACATATTATAGCTTAATTTTTAAAGATCATTTTATTTACATCAAACTTTATATATTTCTTTCTTTTTACAGCAGGGACTTTGAAATAGTAGAGGCAACCATATTTAAAAATTGATCCTCCCAAAACCCTGATTCTGGGCTAGTACGGTATACCTCCTCAGTAAGGAAGACACAGGATTATAGCTATAAAAGTATTTTAAGCCTAACATATGTGGATCTATCTTTATTTTTTAATTGCAAATCAATAGAAAATATATGGTTCTATATGTGGGATTTCAGATTAAGGATTACATTTTATGCAGTCTTTTGCTTAACAAAATATATCTGTATTCAGAACAAATTATTTGCTATGAAGCAGAGTAAAGTTGATCAGGTATTAAGGGCATAAGTTAATTTTTATTTTTTGAGGAGTTATAGGTTATTATCCTGGTTTGGATTTTGCACCACTATAACTTCATGTACACACCACCATATAAAAATGGTTCCCAAAGTGTAATCTGGAACAACTGGGGGTCCCCAAACTCAAAACTATTTTCATAATAATGCTAGGACATTCTTTTCCTTTTGCACTCTCTTTCTCCCATAAGTGTGCAATGGGATTTTGCAGGGGCTGTATACATGTGATATTAGAACAGACTGAATGCAGACACAATATAAGATTCCCACAGTCTTCAATTAAGCCAGGCATTGAATAGATTTGCAAAAACATAAAGCAATGTTAATCTTTTCACAATTTTTTTCCTTTGGAAAATAGTTATTGTTCAAAAAAGTTATTTATTTTAATATGTAATAAATGTCTATTTTTAAATAAATTAATATACAAATAATTTTTTAATTGTTTTTAATTTTGAATGATAAACATATAGCCAACACAAACAAAAGTTTTTTTTTAATTTTAAAGTGGTCCTGACACCAAAAAGCTTGTAATCCCATACACACCCCCAAGTTTAAGTAACCACTAGGTGACAGGACTATTCACTTCTTATGTTTTTAATACTAGATCTAGACCTTTCTCTAGACCAGAGATAAGCAAATTTCTTCTGTAAAAGACCATATGGGCCTGTAAATATTTTAGACTTTGTGGGCCATATAGTTTCTGTTGCAATGTCAAATCTGCCATTATACTGCTGAAGCATCTATAGATACTATGTAAGCAAATGGTTGTATTCAAATAACACTTTATTTACTAAAATAGATGGTGGGCCAGATCTAGCCACAGGCTATAAATTACCAACTCTTGCCCTAGTCCCAAATTTGTTGTTTAGAGTGTGTGTGTATATATGTGCATGGGGTGGGGAGAGGAATTAGAAAGAAAAGTGATATTTATTGGTCACCTCTTATCTGTTTCGCATTTATTAACAACTATATACTTTATCTATTATTTAAATAATTACATGTTTGTGAGTTTGTTAGAGACAGTAATTTTAACGCTATTTTATAGATGAGGAAGCTATGACATAAAAATATGACACACAATAAGTACAAGAGCAACTTGGATTTGAACTCTGGTCTGTCTGACTTTCAGTATGCCAGAATGCTTGCCATCATCATCAGCACCAGCCCCAGGAGCAGTAAAAGCAACAGGTAACACTTCCGTAGTACTTTTTAGTACACAAGGTGCATTCACATAGATGACCTCATTTGATCTTCTCATACACACACACACACACACACACACACACACCAACACACAAAAAAAGCCAAAACCTCTGCAACAGGTAGAACAAGTATTACTATCCCCAGTTCACAGTCAAAGAAAATGAGGTTCAGATAGCAAAGCCACAATTCTGACCCATATCTTTTTTGTTCCCAATTCAAATGTTCTGTTTTTATAGATCACTTTGTAGAGTTTACCCATTTTAAGATTCCTGGGAATCAAATATTTCTCCTTTTTTCTTTTCTTTGATACCTAATCTTTTAGCATGAAACTTCAAAGTTATAAAATGTCCATTTCTCTGAGATGCACAAAATGGAACACAGAGTGAAAATGTGCATTTTATCTCCATCTCTATGAAACAGAATTCATGCTGAATCAATGGGAAAGCATCAAAGGTCAAAAAGATGGAAAAGACCTCAGCTCAGAATTAGTAACATTTTCAATGAGCTATTCTTCTTTGAAGCAGAAGGTAATGGGGCTACTAGGACATTTGAGTGACCCATAATTATAGTGGCTTTCATTCCTTTACACCCACAATAAATGAGAGTGGAAACCACAGCATCCTGTAGAACTGTGACCATAATCTGTGAGCCTCTTACTGACCATTTTAATAGTCCCACAGTCACAAGTTGATACATCTCTTGGTGAAATTTAATATGTTTTGAACATGATAGGGTTAAAGATCCAGTGTGGATACATATTTGCTTCAGGAAAGAACAATTTACAAACCTATGAATTGAACTATAGTTTATACATTTTTCTGCACACTGATAGCTAATTTAAGAAAGGAACTAAACTAAACAAGATAAAATCTAAATTGATGGTAAGCTTATAAAAAGAAAGTTCTTAGTGTTAATGATGAAAGTGAAAAAAGGCAGTATTTAAGGTTCCAAATTACCCCAGCATATTCCCCTGATGGGATCAATTTTAGTTAATACTGTCTTTAGTGGCCCTCTCTCACTAGTCCTTGTAATGAGTGTTCCCATGCTGCCCATCAGCTATGCAGATGTCCCCCATTGTCTAGATTATCCCTCATCTAATTTAATCTCATATGCTTTCCCCCACCCACTCATCAAAGAGGTCTTTTGGTATAATAGCAGTAGGGAAGTGAGACAGTTCACTTACAACTTTCATCATCAAATCTTCTGACATCAGAGGCTAAGAGGTGATTATTTAATGAAAAGCAAGCTGACATCATTTGGGTATGTAGGAGGAAACATAAGAGAAGGTGTGAAATGATAGAAAATAAATAATATGGTCTCTGCCGCTTATATCTGGCACATTGCTCCTAAATCCCTTGTAATGTCCTAAGAGAAGAGGAGCATCTTTTGTTCTAATATTTGGTCTCCTTGACTTTGGTTTCTGACACAGAGCTCCTAGATTCCTTGGAATTTACTGGGTGATAATAATGTCTTTTGTTCTAACGAGACAACTCTTGGTGGGATCATGAATAGCTTCAGGATGGGGGCTCATCACAAGAGACCAAGCCATTATTAGAAGCTTGGAACTCGTGGCCTCACCGTTCATCCTCTGGGAAGGGGAGAGGGGCTGGAGACTGAGTTAATGATCAATCATGCCTATGTGATGAAGCCTCCATAAAAACCCAAAAAATACAGAGTTGGGAGAGCTTCTGTGTTGATGAATACATCCACATGCTGGAAGGGTGACACACTCCAACTCCAGGGGGACAGAAGCTGCTGTGCTCAGGACTCTTCCATACCTTGCTCTATGTATCTTTTCATCTCACTGTTTATCTATATCATTTACTATATCTTTTATAATAAACCAGTAAACATAAGTAAGTGTTCCCCTGAGTCCTGTGAGCCATTCTAACAAATAATCAAACACAAGGAAGGGATTATAGGAACCTTAGTGTATATAGCCTGTCAGTCATAAGTACAGTACAACTTGAACGTATGCTTGGTATCTGAAGTTGGGGAAGTCTTGTGGGATTGAGCCTTTAACTTGTAGGATATGATGCTATATCCAGGTAGATAGTGTCAGAACTGAATTGAATTATAGGACACCCATCTGGTATTGGAGAATTGCTTGATGTGTGGAAAACCCACACATCCAATGTCCGAAGTGAAGTGTAGTGGTAGTGTGAGAAGAGAGGAGAAACACAATAGTGTATTTCTCCAACTTAGAAGGAAAAGTTAAGTTACATCCCCAGTAAAATTTTGATCCTGTGACAATTATTCAATTGCAGAAGACTCAGCCAAAAGAGTAGGAGAAACCAAATTGTTTAAAGCACTGAGCTCGGCAACCTACCACAGTAACCAATATCTCCTGGCAGAGCTGAAGCCTAGGTGGTCTAATAACTGTTTTCCATCATAATTTTCATGCTTCTCTGATAATTATAACTTTGCTTTCCTGCTATGTTATTCTCCCCATTCTGAGAAACCACTTAGAATACTTGAGTGAAATCCTCTGGAAATCAAGCTGAAAGGACTCTGAGGAGACATGATGAATGCTGAGTTATTCAGACACCTGTGATTATTTTATTTAAAGCCAGATATTAGTAAAGTTTGATGAGCTGTCGTACTATTATTAAAATTCTCCTTGAAGAATTTCAAAATGAAGATAAGTATAACTTTAGAAATGTGAAAAGTAGGATGGCAAAAATCAGTGGTTGATTTCTTAAACTAGTTTGGCCTCCATGAGTGAAATCATGAATGCAGAAGAGCACAACAGACTATTTAATGTAATAGATCTGTCTCAGATGCAAGACAGCCTTAAAATGGGATAGTTTGAAAAGATTCCATCCCATCAGAGGAGTTCCAACATCAGGCTTCCTTATGACAATTTCTGCTTCAGAGAACTTTGGTTTTCAAATTCTAGTGTACCTAAAAGTTACCTGGCTTCAAAAATAGTATGCTGAGAGAAGGAAAACAGAAGCAAAGATTATCTACTGTGGGTTCCATTTTGATGAGGCTCAAGGACAGACATAACCAATGTATGCTGAAAAAAGTCAGAATTGTGCTTAACACGGAGTATTGAGGAGAACTGACTGAAAAAGAGCAAGATGAACTTTCTGGGATAATAAAAATGTTCTATATCTTGGTCTGGGTGTCATCACACATAATTTACTATATATAGTTATATCTACATGAAGTATTATTTAAAAAATAATCTACTGGCTATCTAGTTAGAAATATAAATTTTTGAAACTCAATATCACAGGTACTAATTCAGGAGATATAGGGGGATGAAGTCCCAAAATCCACAGTCTGATCTGCAGTGAGGTACTCCTTAGATCCCACTTTAATATTTGCTGGTAGAATGAACAGTCTGTACTTTTAGACAGAGCTACCCTAGGGCCTACCAGACCATATTGGACATTTCTTCTCGGCTTCAGGAAGATACACTAGGTTCTCTCTCTCCCATCTTTGCATTAGTCAAGTGGATTGTTCTGTTGCTGCCTTTAGTCTCCTGAGGATAGTTAAAGTAGAATAATCATTTCTGTCTCCATCTCTCTACCGTGTCTCCTGTTCTATAGGTTCTCACATGGGCTGCTCATGTAGTTGAATCCTAATTTTGATGATTGACACCAGAGATGCTGCATTTCCTGTTTTTAAGCTTCTACAGAGTAATTGGCAAAGTTGTCAGGGGTCATGGAAAGATAGCAAAATTTTGGAATATTGATAATATAAATATATATATATGTAATTGTTATTACTTTCTTTTCTCAACAAAAATGTCCATTGTCTGCAAGCTAACAAATTGTAAAGTAAATGTTGAAAACATGAGCTTTAAAATGAGGTAGTTTTCTATTTCTTTAGCTTATTTTTCAAAATCTTTGAAAATTGATTTGTTAAGAATCAATTGTTGGGCTTCCCTGGTGGTGCAGTGGTTGGGAGTCCGCCTGCCAATTCAGAGGACACAGGTTCGTGCCCTGGTCCGGGAAGATCCCACATGCCGTGGAGCAGCTGGGCCTGTGAGCCATGGCCGCTGAGCCTGCGCGTCCAGAGCCTGTGCTCCGTAATGGGAGAGGCCACAACAGTGAGAGGCCCGCGTACCGCAAAAAAAAAAAAAGAATCAATTATTAAGAATTTTAAAATTGATTTGTTAAGAATCAATTGTTAAGAATTTTATTCTTAACAAATTGATTTGTTAAGAATAAAAATGATTGTTATATATATTTAAACAAAATTAAAGCAATTCTAGGGTAATTGATTAAAAATTTTAGATAATTACCAAAATAATTATGACTATATACTATATAACAAAAAACAAGGAAGCTTTATATATAATTTAACACTAAATAATTATTTTAATACAGAAGCCATCAAATTTAACCAAACTATGAAAACATGGCTTTAAAAAAGCATTAAAAATTGGCAACTTTTTACCCAAATTTTGAGTATTTCTTCATAACTGTGAAATCTGGAAGGCAGGAAGTTTTATCAGAACTGAACGGAGAAAAAAATAGTTCTACAAGGATAGTTGAAGACTTCAATACCTCTCTTGCAATAATAGATAAAATAACCAGACAGAAGATAAGTAAGACAATAGAGGACTTGAACAGCACAAGAAACCAACTAGATATAACAGATATATACAGAACTCTCTACCAAATAACAACAAAATACATATTCTTCTCAAGTGCACATGGGGCATTTTCTACAATAGAAAATGTTAGGCCACAAATTAAGTCTCCAAGCACAATGAGGTGAAGTTAGAAACCAATAACAGAAAGAAAACTGCAGAATCCACAAATTAGTAGAAATTAAACAAAACAATCAATTAATCAAAGAACTCAAAAGGGAAATTAGAAAATACTTATAGACCAATGGAAACAAAAATACAATATACCAAAATTGATGGGACACAGTGAAAGGAGTGCTGAGGGGGAAATTTATAGCTATAAATGCTACATAAAGACACATGCAAGATCTCAAATCAGTAACCTAACTTTACAACTTAAGGAACTAGAAAAAATTTAATAAACTAAACCCAAAACTACCAGAAGAAAGGTTATAGTAAATATTAAAGATTAGGACAGAGATGAAAAATAGAAAATAATAGAGAAAAATCAGTGAAAGGAAAAGTTGGTTCTCAGAAAAGATCAACAAAATTGACAAACCTTTAGCTAGATGAACTAAGAGGAAAAAAGACTCAAAATATTAAAATCAGAAATGAAAGTGGGGACATTACTGTGGTATTGAGATATATAATAAGAAATACATAGTTGATCTTTGGCCCTGTTTCTGGC
This sequence comes from Mesoplodon mirus, assembly GCF_964341445.2. Lineage (NCBI taxonomy): Eukaryota > Metazoa > Chordata > Mammalia > Artiodactyla > Ziphiidae > Mesoplodon > Mesoplodon mirus. The sequence goes on along the minus strand of NC_138979.1, from coordinate 98,936,274 downwards.
ACAGAGCTCCTAAAACCCCTGGAATTTCTTGTGATAAAGGTGTCTTTTATTATTTTAATGAGGTTATTTTTGGAACAGGATGGGGCCTGGTTGTCGATGGAGCCAATCTTGTGATAAGAGGGTTGAAACTTTCAGTCCCACTCCCAACCTCTAGGAAGAAGAGAGGGGCTGGAGGTTGAATCAACCACCAATGGCCAATGACTTAATCAATCACGCCTATGTAATGAAGCCTCCATAAAAACCCAAAATAATGGTGCTTGGAGAGATTCCAGGTTGGTGAACACATAACAATCTTGGGGAGAGTGATGCAGCTGGAGAGGGCATGGAAGCACCACCCCCTTCCCCCATACCTTGCCCCATTCATCTCTTCTATCTGGCTGCTCCTGAGTTATATCCTTTTATAATAAATCGGTGATCTAGTAAGTAAAATGTTTCTCTGAGTTCTGTGAGCCACTCTGGCAAATTAGTCAAACCCAAGAAGGAAATCATGGGAACTTCCAAATTATAGTCAGAAATACAGGTAACAACCTGGACTTGTGACTGGTATCTGAAGTCCAAGAAGGGTGTTGTTGGAACCTCCAATCGAGAGCCAATGGGTCAGAAACACAGGTGATAACCTGGGCTTGTGACTGTTGTCTGAAGATGGGCTGTGGTGGGGGAAAGTCTTGTGGGGCTGAGCCCTCAACCTGTGGAATCTGATGCTATCTCCAGGTAGACAGTGTCAGAATTGAGCTGAACTGAGTTGAATTCTCAGATACCCTGCTGATGTCTGAGAATTGCTTGGTGTTGTGTGGGACACCCCCCACACAAACACTGGGACTGGGTTCAGGAACCCAGAAGAATTACTGACAATTCTATAGAAATTAGAAGTATTATAAGTGATTATGTAAGAATAAATTATATATCTAGATGAAATACACAAATTCCTAGAAACACAAAACTATCAAGACTAAACCAGAAAGATATAGAATATCTGAACAGACCTATAATTAGTAAGGAGATATCTACCAAACATTTAAAGTAGAACTAAAATCCCTTTTCAAACTTATCTGGAAATTGAAGAGAAGACTTCCTAACTAGTTCTGTAAGGCCAGCATTACCCTGATACCAAAGCCAGACAAAGACACTAGAAGAAAACTACAGATCAATATCCCTTAGGAACACTGATGCAAAAATCCTCACAAAATACTAGCAAATGGAATTTGGCCACATATTAAAAGATTATACGCTATGGACAAGTATGATTTATTTCTGGAATGCAAGGATGATTTAACACATAAAAATCAGTCAATGAAATAGACCATATTAACAGAATAAAGGGCTAAAACCACATGATCAACTCAATCGAAAAAAAAAGCATCTGACAAAACTCAACACACTTTCATGATAAAAACATTCAAAACCTAGGAATAGAAAAAAACTACTTCAACATAACAAAACCAACATTTGAAAAACTCACAGAAAATACCATACTCAATTATAAAAGACTGAAAGCTTTTCCTATAAAATCATGAACAAAGCAAGTAAACCTGCTTTTGCCACTTCTATTCAACATAGTACTGAAACTCCTGGCCAGAGCAATTAGGCAAGAAAAATAAATTAAAAGCATCCAAATAGGAAGGAAGAAGTACAATGATCCCTGTTCACAGATGATATGATCTTATATAGAGAAAACTTTAAAGATTAAAAAAAGAAGAAGAAAAAGAAAAACAAACAAAAACCCTGTTAGAACTAATAAATAAATTCAGCAAAGTAACTGGATACAAAGTCAACACCCAAAAACCAGTTGCATTTTTATTCAGTAACAATGAACAAACCTAAAAAGACATTAGGGAAACAATTCCATTTACAATAGTATCAAAAAGATTAAAATACTTAGGAAATAATTTAACCAAGGAATTGAAAAACTTGTACAATGAAAAGTACAAAATATTGGTGAAAGGAATTTAAAATATTTTTAAAAATGGAAATACAGCTCATGTTTATGGGATAGAAGACTCAATATTATTTAATATTATTAAAATGCCAATACTACCTGAAATGATTTACAGATTTAATGAAATCCCTATCAAAATCCCAATGAGTTTCTTGCAGAAATAGAAAATGAATCCTAAAATTCATATGGAATCTCAAAGGACCCTGAACAGCCATAAAAATCCTAACATAGAACAACGAAGCTAGAGGACTTACATTTTCTGATTTCAAAACTAATTACATAGCTACAGTAATCAAAACAGTATGGTACTTCTATAAAGACAGACATAGACAAATGGATTATAATACAGAGTCCAGAATATATATAGTCAAATGATAGTCACATATATAGTCAAATGATTTTCAACAAGGATGCCAAAACCATTAAGAAAAAGATAATCTTTTCAACAAATGGTGGCAGGAAAACTGTATATCCACATGCAAAAGAAAGTTGGAATTTTACCTAACACCATATACAAAAACTATCTCAAAACAGATCCATGATCCAAGCTTCACAATGTCAGATTAGCACCAATTTCTTGTATATGACACCAAAGGCACAGATAACAAGAGGAAAAATAGACAAATTCATGGATTTTTTTTTTAAATTGTGTATCAGAAGACACTATCTGAAGAGTAAAAAGGCAACATAGAGAATGGGAGAAAATATTTGTAAATCACATATCTGATAAGCAATTAATAAAATATATAGAAAACTCATAAAACTCAAAAACAAACACAAAACAACCCAATTCAAACATGGGCAAAGAACCTGAACAGTCATTTCTCTAAAGAAGATATACAAATTGCCAAAAAGCACATGAAAAGATGCTCAACATCACTAAGCATTAGAAAAATGCAAAACAAAACTACAATGCAATACCACCTCACACCCAGTAGGATGGGTACTATCAAAACAAAAACAAAGCCAGAAAATAACAAACATTGGTGAGGATGTGGAGAAACTGTAACCCTTGTGCACTGTTAACGGGAATGTAAAATGATATAAGCATTGTGGAAAACAGTATAGTCCTTCCTCAAAAAATTAAAAATTGCCATACGAATGATCCAACCAATTTCACTTCTGGATGTATACTGAAGAGAATTCAAAGTAGGGTCTCAAAGAGATATTTGTACATCCATGGTCATAGCAACATTGTTCACAATAGCTAAAAAGTGGAAGCAACTAAAGTCTCCATTGGTGGATGAACAGATAAGCAAATATGGTATAAGAAGGAAATACTGCAATATGCTACAACATGAACAAACTCTGAGGGCATTATGCTAAGTAAAATATGCCAGTCACAAGAAGACAAATGCTATGGAAGTCCATTTATATGAGGTCAAAATCATACAGACAGAAAATGGAATCGTAGTTGCTCGGGGAGGTGGGTAGGAGGGAATGGGGAGTTATTGTTTAATGGTACAGAGTTTCCGTTTTGTAAGATGAAAAGAGTTCTGGAAAGGGATGGTGGTAAAGGTTGCACAACAATGTGAATGTACCTAATACCACTGAATTGTACACTTAAAAATGGTTAAAATACATTTTTATGTATTTTACTACAATAAAAAATTGAATTAATGGACTGTAAGGCCTCTGAGGGTTGTGCTCTCAAAATAACTGAAATACCAAGGTATCTGGAAACTTCCAATTGGACATGCAAATAAATTGATATGTAAGTTACAGGTTATTTACTTTATTTACTTTTCATTTTGAAACATAGAATACTTCATCATATAACAAATTATGTAACAAAAATCCTTGAATGTACTATTCATATTTAAGCTATGTTTATAGTTTACTATATTTGTTTCAGATTATACTCTTCATTTATAGGAATAAAAATGTACAGATACAGGGCTTCCCTGGTGGTGCAGTGGTTGGGGGTCCGCCTGCCGATGCAGGGGACGCGGGTTCGTGCCCCAGTACGGGAGGATCCCACATGCCGCAGAGCAGCTGGGCCCGTGAGCCATGGCTGCTGAGCCTGCGCGCCCTGAGCCTGTGCTTCACAACGGGAGAGGCCACAACAGTGAGAGGCCCGCGTATCGCAAAAAAAAAAAAAAAAAAAAAAAAATGTACAGATACAGCTAAACCCCACCCCGGATCCATTTCCCTTCTTTCATTCTCAAAGGGAACTACTATCCTAAAGATAGGAAATATGATTTTAATTCATGTTTCTGTAGTCCTATTAAATATGTAGGTATCTTGCAACAATACATGGGGGGAATTATTCACATAAATGGCATTTCTCCTTTTTTAAACTTTTTTCACTCAGTATTATGCTTCTGAGTTTGATCTGTATAGTTAAAAAAAAAAAATGCTGCCTGAGTCTGGCCAGGTCACCAGAGCCAACCTGAGCAGACAACCTGAGCAGACAGCCTGAGAAGGCAGCCTGAGGAGACAACCTGGGAAGCCAACTTGAGGAAAAGACATCAGAGAGCCCAGACCTGTGTGTCCAGACTAGGAATGGCGGGGAGGTTCCAGGAGAGGCACTGCCAGGGCAAATGCGCGAGGTTGAGAACCTACTCCCCTCCTGTTGCCGTCCCTGTGCGCCCCACTCACCTGACCCAGAGCTCAGACTCTAAGAAGCGGCACCGTGAGGGCGCCGGGCCAAGGCCCACACGTAAGGAGACGTCGGGCGTGAAGACCAGGTAGTCGTGGGCGGCAGGGCACGCACTCGGCATCCATGGAGAAGCGGCCGCAGTTGCGTCCAAGGAGCTGCACAGATTCAGGTCGTACCTACAGGAGCTAATATCCCCTTGAGGAAAAACATGGCCGAGGGAGGGGAGGGGCGACGTCCTGGGCAGGTGGGGTATGTCCCTCAGCTCCGCCCAGAACACGCCCTCCACCAGCCCCGCCCCAAGACCCGCTCTGCAGTCAGGCCTCACCCAGAGAAAAACCGAGTAGAGCTAGTTAAATCACTTTGATTTCAGTGTAATAGTTAGTTGATTAAATATACCTCATCTTATTGAAAAGTCAAGTTGTTTGCATTATTTCCTATTAAAATATTGCTGTAAAAAGAAATCCTAGTACATGTATACATGTGCAAATTTTTTCTAGAATAGAAACTAAGAGAAATTAATATACCATAGAGCATGCTCATCTTCAACTTTAGGAGGTGTTCCAAATTGCTCTTCAAACAGATTCTTTAAAAAAACATTTTTTGTTTGCAGAAGTCTAATGTAATGTATTATGAAGGAAAGCAACAATTTTCTTTTGAAAGAAATGAAAAAGTCACATGGGTCAGGCCTATATAATTAGAAATACCTCACCACCATTTTCTTCTAAGATAACTCATATTCAAAAACTGGGTAAGATACTTCTATATCTCAGTTAAAATGCCTTTTGGTACACTGCTAGGAAGCCTTTCTAATGACATGAGAGAGGAAATAAACCACTGAGAACTCCAACAATAATTTCAAAGTATGTCCTCACTAAGGAAATGAAATAGATGCATGAGCAAATTATATACATAATAAGGGGGAAAGACATATTATGGTCTTTGATGAAAATTGTTAATTTTTGACCCAATTTATTCACAAATCTACACGTATTCTGGTATGTAGCATGTTTTTTGAGTTTATTGACTAACAGTAAGAAGTAAAATAACAATCATTAAGTAAATGCCACATTTGTTAACCTGACCTCAGAGTTTTAGGCCTATATGATTAGATGGTGAAAATTAAAGGCCAAAGCTACCTCCACTGAGTTTAGGAAATGGGATGGCAAGGTATTCTTCTTAGAGGCAATATTTCAGTTATCCTTGGTCCCTCCAAAATACTGTAACGTAAACAATTTTCATATTCTAAGTCAAGCTCCGTTTCCTGCTTGAATGATCTATTAACATTTTACTTCCTCTTTTTCTTTTCTTTATTTCATCTCCTTTTATGTATTTATTTTAAGTAATATTTATTTTAAACAATAACTTTTGCACTTCAGGGTAACTGACATTCAAAAAAGTTATTTTAAAAATGAGGACACAGATATGATATTTATTTCAAGATATATATATATATATATATATATATATATATAATGCTTATAAAGTTAGACCTTGTTCTGGGAAATAAAACAAGTCTCAAGAAATTTTAAAAGATTTAAGTCATACAAAATATGTTCTCTGACATAAAGATATTAAACTAACACTGTGAACAGAATAATATCCAGAAAAATCCCTAAATATTTGGAAATTTGAAAACACACTTCCAAATAATCCATGGGTCAAAGAGAAAGTCTCAAGGGAAATTTTAAAATACTTTAAACTAAATAAAGATGAAAATACAACATATCAGAATTTGGGGGATTCTGCTAAAGCAGTGTTGAAAGGGAAATATATAACATTAAATGCTTATATTAAAAGAGAAGAAAGATTGAAAATCAGTAACTAAGCTTCCACCTTAAGAAACTTAAGAAAGAAGGTAAATAAAATCAAAAGTAAAAAGAAAGAACAATATTCAGAGCAGAAATTGAAACAGAAAACAACAGAGAAATTCAATCAAATCAAAATGTGGATCTTTGATAAGATGAACGAAATTGAAAACCTCTATCCATCTGATGAGAGAGAGAGACAGAAAACACATGACTAATAGCAGGAATAAAAGCTGGGATGGTCTACTTCTGCCATGGACATCAAATGGAAAATAAGGAAATACTATTAAATAACACTATGCCAATAAATTTGACAACTTACATAAAATGGAATAATTCCTTGAAAAATACAAATTACCAAGACTCACTTTAGAAGAAATAGATAACATAAATAGTTCTATATCTAAAGAAATTAAACTTCTAGTTAAAATCTACCAAAATAGAAAACTAAATTCCCAGACAGTTTCACTGGCAAATTCTACCAAACATTTACAGAAAAAAATAATTCCAATTCTTTACAATCTCCTCCAGAAAACAGAAGAAAGTGAAATAGTTCAGAACTCATTTTATGAGGCCAGGAATACTCCAATACCAAACCACACAAAAAGACATTATAAAAAAGAAAAATATCAAATATAGTGGTATGTAGAAAGAATAATACATCATGGATTAGTGATTACTATCACTTACATTAGGATCAGTTGAGATTCATTCCAAGAACACGTCTTGTTCAACATTTAAAAATCAATACATATAATTTGCCATATCAGACTAAGAAAAAACACATGATCATATCGATAGCTGCAAAAATACTGATAAAATACTGCAAAATTCAACATTCATTTGTAATAAAAGCTCCCAGTAAACTACAAATAGAACTTCCTTTAACTAATAAAGGGCATCTGCAAAAAACCTATAGCTAGTAGCATAGGGCTACGATTCATTTTGGGTCAGTTTTCATTTAAAGTGTGAAATATGTGTTGAAGTTCCTCTTTTATTTTCCCTTTTTTTTTTTTTTTGTAAGGCTAGTTCTTCTAGCACCATTTGTTCAAAAGACAACCATTTCTCCATTAAATGGCCTATGCAATTTTATCAAAAATAAATTGACCATATTTGTGTGGGCCTATTTCTGGCCTCTGTAACCTGTTCCATTTTCTGTGCATTGCATCCTTTCACCAACCCCACACCCTTTTAGTTATCACAGTTTATGAGTAATCTTGAAATTAGGTAGTTTGAGCACTCCAACCTCATACTTTTTTGCAAAATCATTTTATTTATTCTAGTTCCTTTGGCTTTCCATATAAATTTCAGAACCTTCTTATCAATATCTATAAAAATGCTTGCTGAAATTTTCACTAAGATAAATATATAGATCAAATTGGAGAGAAGTGACATCTTAATTCTCATCTTCCAATCCAAGAACACAGTATATCTCTCATATCACAGCATATGTAGTAGATACTGTATGTCTTTTATCAGTGTTTTGTAGTATTGGCAGGCTTTATTTGTACTAACCAAACATGGAAACAACCCAAACAAATGTCCATCAACAGTTGACTAGGAAAACAAATTTTGGTATCTATACCATGGAATACTACTCAGCAATAAAAAGAACAAACTATTGATACGTACAACAACATATCTGGATTTTAAAAATAATTATGCTGCGTGAAAGAAGCCAGTCAAAAAGTAGTACATTCTGTATGATTTATTTATTTAAAACTCTATAAATTTTAAGCTAATCAATACTGACAGAAAGATCAGTAGTTGCCAGGGTATGGGGTGGAGGTAGACAGAGGGGAGTAGAATGGAGGATTTACAAAGGGACATGGGTAAACTTTGGGGGATGATGGCTATGTTCCTCTCTTTTGTGGTGATGATTTCACGGGTGTACACATAGATCAGTACTGATCAAATTAAATAATTTAAATGCTTACAGTTTATTGTATGGCAGTTATGACTCAACGAACTTTACTTGCTTGTTTTATTTTCTATAGCTAAATTTGGTTCTGGATATTTGACAATATACTAATAACCACTATATCACCTGTCCCACATTTTGTCCCAAAAGAGGAACTTGGAGACTTCATGTCAGTATCAATACATGAAACCCTAATAATTCAAGCAGGGCCAGTTCCTACTCTAAGGTCTATATTTTCTAAATATATTCTGATGGCAAAGTAACCACATAATGACACATTTATAACTAGACACTCATCTAAGTTAAAGGGATATTTTTCCCCCTGGAAGTCATAAATTGTAATGATATATTGTATTAGGCAATTACAATTTTGAAGAACAGATAGTGTGCCATTCAGAGTGGTTACCTAGGACATTATAACGGCAGTGTTACATTCATCACAGCATATAGGAGACATGACACAAATACAATGGAAAGGTTATTAATGTAGAAAGGTTTTAAAACTGTCATCAGATCCATTAGTTTTGATACCAGTATTTTACATAAAAATTGCCTGCTGTGAGGATATCTGAGATCAGATATTTGAAGAAAATCAAATCAGATACTTGATAGGTGACATAGCTGTTAAAAGGACAGACACAAATATATATCAATGGAAGCTTGATGCATTGAAGGCAGAAATGTCAAGAAAAATATTTCCTTGAGAAATAGGCTGATTCTTTGGCTAGGAGCCGAAATAAAATGGAGACCTGTTTTTCAAAATAAACCTGAGGATTATCTTTTTTATCTATCATGGAAAAATATTCATCAATGTGTTCATATATTCTGGGTTCAGCCAAGTAATTCAATCAAATAAGTTGTCAAAGTGATCTTTGTTCTCTTCTTTCTTAAACCTTTACATGGAAAATATCACTAGGAAGTTGTATAAACTCTTAGTCTCAAGTGGTTTTAGTGGTAGGCCTCAAACACAATATTAGGTTTTTCTTTCCATATTCTGACATTGACTAAGGTGTGTACTCTGATAAAGACCCAATATAAACAGATTAGTGCACAGTGCATTTCAATTTTTAATAATAAGTATGCTAACAGGAAGACTTCTCTTTGATACAAAACTATATACACCTGGTGTCTGTCTGGAAAGATGGGCTTTTTGGAGATCTGGAATGAAGCCTGTCTTAGTCATTATGTTCAATATTAGCAGAATTATTACGGGTTTCTCTGAGGCTACTATCAATACATTTCTTATGCTCAAAAAAGAATAGATATTTTATAAGAGGGCAAATGAAAGGAGAAGAAGAAAGTTTCTCCCAATGGGTTATCATAAGGGAATTTTAATAAATGCATGGCAGGGCTGTGTTACAATGTGGTTAATTCTTGGATCATTCTATTGCCTACTTGAAAATTCATTCAGACCTCTTCTATGATTAGCATTATTAACCAGGTTGAAGGCACAATTCTATGTAGAGCCCAAGGGTCCTCACTTAGCTAGAATCTGAATGCAAAACATGTGAAGAAGGAATTAAAATAAAACCACAAAGGAGTGTGCTAAGAAAGCATTCTTGCCTAGAAGAGCAATATTGTTGGATTTAAGAAAGCCTAAGAATGGTTCAAAGCTATTCCGTCTTGCCCCCACATCTCCCCCTCAATTAAGGATGCTGGCAGTAGATGGGATGACTTAACAGAGTGATACCCCTCAGTTTACTGTACACGTAGTGCCTACAGCCCCTGTACCTTTCTCTAATCCTGTTATTTATGTTGTATATGTGGACATACAGTTGATAACACTAAAGTCTGTATTTGTACAGTGTAGTAATAACATCAGGGGATTTCTGAGTCATTTAAATCACACAGTTCATCAAAATGTTCATCACTGAGAAAAAAGACCCTATGTGGGTTTTCTTTTCTTTTTTCTGCTTTACTCCATATTTAGAATATTTCAAATGAGTCTGCACTCATTTTTCAAAGAGGAAAAGCTAAAGCAAACTTTAAAATAGTGTGAATTCTAAACCTGGCAAAGTAGCTAATTAAAGGGAAATTTTAAATGGACATTAGACATAAGACAATTTGGATACATAATGAAGCAAAATAGGATGAGAAATGACCTACCATCTGACAAATTGCTGCAATCTTCCAGTAAATGTCTTCAGTTTAGGTCATTGATTACTAATTCATTATTTCATGTAAATCAGAAACATTTTACTTTATATTCCTTTTAAAGAAGAAGGAAATCTTTATCTCAGTTGGTAACATTGTTTGTTGCAGACTATCTGTTTTGCTTCTGTGGTCATTCTTGGGAACAGCCTCATGAGCCAGCTGGTATTATTATAAGGTAGTGCACCCTAATGAGATGCAGAATCCTCTTCATAGGTCTAGTTTTCGATAACCTTCCTCTCAATTCTATTTTGTGGTCTGTAAACCATTTAAGTATACCCTACTTGGGGAATGTAATTGGAAATACTCCATCCAAACTGCTTTTAAATTGACAATTTACATTGGGAAATTGCTGTGGGCCATTTATTAATAACTTATTATCTTATTAGGATTACATAATTGTTAGACTCATTTGGTCATTAATGGTCCCAAATAAATTATGAGCCATCATTATTTTGACTCTGATGGCAAAATAAGATGTAACTTTTCTAGATTAATGTTTAGTTCATAACATGAATAGTCTGATTTTGCACTCATGAGTGTATGTGTTTGCATGTTCTCGAATAACAAGTTACACATAGTTGTATCAGTTTATTTCCTTTTAATTCTCTTATCAATATTCTTTAATGTCCATTTAAACCATCACCTCTGATTAATGGTATCAAAACCTCAAATGATGCACGCATTAATTAGGAATGCAGATTCCTTTGATTTGTTCTACAAAAATACTTTCTAAAAATATAACAAAAGTACAAACTTCCTGTCTTTTACATTCGGTCAAATTTTCATTACCTCATAGCCATTTGCAAATGTATTCTGCCAAAGCTGAAAATACTTTTAATTTTAAAAAAAGAAAGAAAACACCTGTTTTGGGTCCAATTATGAATTGCAGAGAACTATCATTCCTAATTGCTAAATAGTTACAGAATTCCCATTTAAGTCAAATCAACTACACTTGAAAATAAACCTAGAATTTAAATGTTATAATCATTTATAATTCATTCTGCTTCTGCACACAAAAATAAGGCTCAATTCAAAAGCAAGCCTAGGGTAGGACATGTACTTTGCAAATCTTGCTGGGTGGTTTTAATACAGATGACACCAAATTTTGAGAAATTTAACGAGAGGCAGTTTCTTTTTCCTTACAGCACATTTTCTAAATTAATCTTAATTTAATCTTGATAGATTCCTCTCCCCCACCCCAAGAAAAGATAACCTGTAATAATTCTAAATGTATTTTAATGTTACAATTTAAATCTTCCAGAAAACCCCAATATGAAACCATACTTAAGGAATTTCTGGACATAATATTTACTTTTAATTCATACTTACTTTTAATTCATAAGAATGAGTATAACTAGATCTCCAAGATTGAAGCAGAAAGCATCTACTACTTGTACATTAGGAAAATCAATGACCCAAAGAAATCCAATGAAAAATTACTGAGGGTATGACTTGTAGACCTCAAATGCAGTTAATGTTCTCTTGGGAAAGACTGAAGGCTCCCGGTATCAATCTTTAATGTGTAGACACATTTTGGTTCCCCCTGGATACTACCAGTCAGTTCTACCAGTGTAGGCAGGTTTCATGTTGATTTGTAAAGAGAGCATTTCAGTCATTACTTCATGCCATATATCATTAAAATACACATATTATAATTACATCTTTCTTCAAAAACGCATTTAACTATACCCAAAACAATATGGCCTGCTTTAAGGAATTCTAGTGAAAAAAAAATCAATGGCCACTTTTTTTTATTTTAAACTTGGTTTTGTTAACCAAGTCTTCATCTATAGGTTATTTTAGACATGTTTGTTTGCTGCTACTTAAAATAAGGCTACAAATAACCTTGCTGATTATAGAAGTTCTCTTCTTCTAAAAATCACCTGATATAGCACATATTCTGACAAAAGCACACATTGTCGAGTTGATTTATAGGGGAATATGACAATATTCAGGTTAGGTAGATGGCAAAGTTTAGCATTACCTTAAGACTCTATGTGTACATGATGACTTACAATCAATTGAATACATCTTAAATTAAAACATGTATATGCATCAACAACAAAAGCATAAATTCCTGTTATGATTTTTTTTCAGTTTGCATGCCCCTTTTTCTCCATTTTCCATGTAAGTAGTGGTGCTTTTGAGTACACAAATAAAGATATGGAATCCCCTGGCCTGTTGTGAAAATTGGGATGATCCTAGAAATGCTCACTAATCCTAGGTAGGGAATAACAAAACAAAACAAAACAAAACAAAAACTTTTTCCTGATGTGTAGATCTGGGAGGGAGTAACTCAGTAAATATGCCTCATTCTCCAGCTTTTCTTCTAATAGTAAAGAAATTATTTAAACACAGACTGGAATTGGCAGAAATATATTTGAGTTCTGGCTTTGCCACTCACTAAGTGTGTGACTTTGGAAAGTCACTAACATCTTTAAATCTCAGTGTTATCCCTCACTAGAATGGGGATAAAAATTGTACCAAATTCTTAGAGTACACATGTTAACGTTGATGAAACAACATATGTAAAGAAATTAGTAGCTGACACACAACAAACAATAAGTTTACTATTACTGTTATCTCTGAAAGTCACAAATTTTTGTCAGCTTTACAACAAAATTCACCAGTGAGTTTTTACAACGTATACAAAAGCGTAACCATGATGATCATCATGAAATAGAACATTTCATCATCGTAAAATGTTCCCACATAGTCACAAACGTTTAAGACTTAAAGAAAATGTTATGGCATCTAGTCCAATTTCTTTATGTTATAGATGAGGAAACCAAGGTCTTGTGTGGTACAGAAAATTTTTCATGCTCACTTACCTCAGCAGTGTTAAATCTGTTAAATATCTCACATCTCCTCTGGACTGGGTTCCCTTCTGCTTTACCACACTGGCTTCAGGGAACCACTAGGTTCTAGCAAAGGCTCAGCACCCTGCAAAGCTATCCTCAAAAATGCAGCAACACACAGGACCAGGACCAGTGGACACAGAACCAGTGAACAACAGATATTTGCCCTCATTTGGAATGCAAACACTGGAGAGGTTACTTGCTGTTTTAGTCTGGAAGCACCAGCAAAACTTCCTTTATTGCTGAAGTTCAGAAATTTCAATAGTGTTTGCCAAGGGCAATGTATTTAAAGGAAAATAATTTGCACATTAAACAAACCATGAAATTTGGGAATAAGGTGGGTGTGCAATAGAAAAAAAAAACATTGTATTGGAAAACAAGAAAGACTCCAGGCCATAGACACAAAACAAAAATCATATGAGTTTTTGATCAAACTCTGGTGTTTTTAGGAGGATTTGATGCTTCTTTGCCTTGTTGGGAGAAACATTGGCTTATCTCATGCCAAGGTATGGTAACTTTGTATCCTGATTGGGTTTTTTAAGCATTATAGAATAGGTCAGTCAGGATCACAGAATTCCACACTGCTGGTTCTCTTGAGATAAAAGGGCCTTACACTTCTATCCTTCATCAAAAGTCTGGGTGAAAGAGATGATATCTACACTCCATAGATTAAAATAGTGACTTTCTAACATTTTATTTATATCCCCTAAAACAATTTTGAAAAACTATGAATCATATTATATATTTTAAGTTGACATCCAAATTTTTCTGTCATTTTAAGTTTTAAATAGTACTTTAAATGTATAAGAGCTGGTGTTTTTTTAAAGATTAACATTTTAAAACAAAAATGTTAGATCACTATTTCAAATGTTTTCAAGGAAGTCTAATTATCATTGTGATTTGATGCCCACCATCATCCATAAAAGAAAAAAAAATGAATAAGGTATTCTTCAAAAATCTACCATCATTCCTTTTGGATCTCATTCTTATATCCACTTCCACATACAATCTATCCCTAATAAAATAAATTTAATGTATGAAAATCTTTTCTAGAAATCCTATAATACTTAATTGCAGCAAGTACATACAAACAAATATATTTGTTTATAATTTTTATAGTCATCTATGTTGACAGAGGCAAAATAAATTTACTACCAATTTTAATAAATAATAATTAAGGAGAGTAAGTAAAATGTAATTTAGAATGCATTTCTTAATGAAATACATGATGGATGTTCCTGCTTTGTTTCAAGTAGTTTATACACCCTCTTTTAAAATGAAACGGGGTTCAGGATCAATTGCTTCTATTTTTTAAATAGACATATTCATTGAGATAACTTGTTCTCTAAAGAGATGAGAATTCAAAGACTTTCATTACAGCAATGAAACTCAATTCATTGAACTTTCAAGTTATAAGACAAAAATCACATATTGATCTCTCATTAAAAATATATCTGTAATGATCTAATTACTAGATTAGATTCTTCATTCAATTTTATTGAAAGCAAAGAATTAGAAGCCACCTGACTGGCAAAAGAAATCATTTCCCAGTCATTAGTATTACTTAAATTATCCCTTTGATTGGGCCGTCACACAGAAGTAATGTACCATATGAAGATTCCCTTTGTGTGAAATCTATGAGTTTCTATGGTAAAGTGGGAGAAAAACAGAAAAAAGAAACTAAAAAAGAATAATAGACAGGAAACTTCCAGCACAATGCACTGGCCACCAGCAAACTGTCAGGCACATCAATTCTAGGAAACTACACATATGGCAGTTGAATATTTGGAAATGGATTTCCTTAAAACTATTCCTGCCTGAGTGCCTGGTGGAAAGTCTCAATGGACCCCCAGGGGAAAGCATATTCCAGCATGAAGAACACTGGAGTAACAAATGTAAAACTAATTTTATCTGCGAAAGATTCTTTTCTATGTTGCTCTTTAGACCTCTATTAATTTGACCTCTATTAATCTGAAAGCTACATGCTTCCCTAGAACCATCATCATTGAGATATAACATATTCCTAATTTTGAAGGCTAAAAAGTGAAAAAATCATATACCATTACTAGGAATATGATTAACTCAAGACTGCACCTGAGGGCCAATTGAGGAAATAAAAGTATTTAGAGATAACCTTGGCATGTCCTACAAAATGCTTATTGAAAATAATTCAATTATACTCCTTTCATTAAAGTCTCTTGCAATAAATTCTTACCACGAATTTGTACTAGGAAATGTTTGTCAATGTTGAATAATTAATATATTTTATTCTATTATAGAAAAAAGACTATAGAACATTTTGTGCTTCTACTTTTGTCTTGACTGCTAGGATACTTAGACCCAAATTTAAAGTTAAATCATTGTCGATATTTCTTAACTATAAAATATGCTTCCCCCCTTTTCCTTATGATTTTATATTTATATCGTTTTTAATAATCTTATTATATATATGTCATTTGTTTAAGCCATAAGTCTCTTTTTTGAAGATTTAAGGTATAAGTTAGAGGATGGAGGAATTAAAATATAAATAATTAAAATATCCACAATCTAGCTATATAGCTGGGGATGCTAAAATTTGTTTTTATGACAATTACTATCTGTTAGGAACTGGTATAAATATCGTATATTTTCAAGTGCTTTTCAGACAAGCAGGAGATTACTATAACATAATTATTTATAGAGTTGATGTTGTTCTGTAACCTGACAGCATACTATGCATGGTAGCAAACATGCATAGGTTTCTATTGGTCTCTGATTGGAGCAGCTACCAGAACTTCTGACAGGACTCATGACAACAAAAGTAACCATAGCTGGAAACAGCAATGGTAAAGAGACCCCATGGCCTTGCTTCTACTTTCCACCAATTTTGAAAGAAAAATATTCTAGAAACCTTGTCTAATTTATATGTGTATCAAAATGTGAAGAAAATGTTTTTGGCATTACCTTCATAATTTATTGCTTTAAAATTATGTGAATTGGGAGACTAAGAGGACCAAGGTAGAATCTTAAGCCCATTGTGGGAACCTAATCAAAGAATTCTCAAATTTCAGGATCTAGGTTGTGATCAATTGAAAAAATTTTAAAAAGGTGGCTGGATATATAAGATTAAAAATCCATTCACCAGACACAAGTGTTAACTAACAGGCTTTGGGGTCATTTTAAATTGAGTAACACGTTATATATTTTTTAGTGTATTAGTAGATTTCTGATTAGTAGATTTTAGTGTATTAGTAGATTAGTAGATTATATATTTTTTAGTGTATTAGTAGATTTAGTGTATTAGTAGATTAATATTCTTAATTGAAAAGCAACAACAATTATCATATTTATTATGGTTCTAGTTGTACCTCTAATGTGAACAAGTTGTTTATAGATTGGGTAAGCCCTCATTCTCTGAACGCAACTTTACGAGGGAAAAATACTTTGAATTTAGGTTAATTTAATAAAGTTAAAGTCACTGAATTCAGACATACTTGTGAAACTTATGAATATTTTCTTTTATTGATAGATATCATTGGATGATAAACCATTAGAGATCTGAGTTTAAACAGAGGATTGCAATGAACAATATAGGCATAAATATGATGATAATTAATGAGTTGTCTCATGTAGAGATCTGTGTAAGTGACTGCATCTGGCCCATGGAAGACATTCAACTCTGTCAATTCTAGATCCATATGCTTCTTGCCTGTGCTTTTGTCAGTTTGCTCACTCAGAGCCACTCCTGGAATCATCTGCCAAAGCAGTCAGCGGAGTGACCACATGAAAGAGGTGTTAGACTCACTCAAAACAAAGTCACTAGGCAAAATACAGGACACCCAATTGAACTTGAATTTAAAGTAAAAAATGACAACTTTTGTAGTTAAGCATGCCCCATGAAATGTTTGAGTGTCCTGTATTTTTATTTGCTAAATCTTGCAACTAACACAGAAAGCCCTGCACTCAATTCTTGCCTCAACTGCTTAACTGGTTGTGTAATGTGACCTTAAGCAACTTATTTAACTTGAGACTCTGTTTTCTCTTCTGCAAAATGGGGGTAAACATTGTTCCTTACAGTACTGTGGTGACAGTTAAATGAGACCATAAATATATGTAAAGTGCTTTGTGCAGTGCCTGGCATGGGTGGGCTCAAGTTAAATGGTAGCTACTGGTGCTGTCAGAGAGCAGCCACAGAATTAGGCTTCTGTATAGTTTACACAGACTACAGCAGGCCATAGCTGCTCCCTTTATTTTTTTTCCTCCCAGAAAAGTACATACAGTCTAGCTGACTTCTCAGAAGCCCAGACAAATGCTGGAGTACCCAAATAAGCTTAAACAACATAGCAACCCTCTGGGAAAGAATAAAGGAGTGCATCTGGCCTTAAGTAGTCTTTTCTGCTCCGTTAATTGGATTCACCGAACTCTCGTTTACAATGACAAAAAGCAAATGTTTGGGACAGAAACCTTTCCTCAGTCTAGCAGAATACCACCATTTCAAATAAACATTTTGATCAAACATTTCATCACATAGATTGTGTTTGCCCAAAAAGAAGCTTCTGCACCTATGTGCACTGGTTTTCTCCTTCCCAAAATATTTGCTTGGCATTTTCTAGACACAGGTTGAGAGCACCAAAAATAAAATCTTTTTCTTTCTTTTCTGTTTCCTTTTCTTAACCATCAATTTTCCAGACTCACTGTCATTGTTTAATTATGTTTTCTTAGTGTTTTATTCAATTAAAGCCGATAGTACCTGATGAGGAATACTTCAGCCTGAGGGAACAAAACCTTTTACTATGTTCTCTGTTTAATTTCCTTACTTCCTAGCTTGAAATTCATGATCTGTCTCTTTCTTCCCATGTTCAGCCCAAATTCTGCATCCATATTTGCCCTCTTCATTGGTTTCATCATCTTGATTCACTTATTTATTTAGCAAAACTATTTTCCAGATAATGTTTTAGACCCAGAAATAGAAATAAAAATAAGCTCCAGTCTCTTCTCTCAAGGTGCACAAAACCTAGAGGAAGAGACAAACATGGAGTAATGATTCCACTATTTTATTAAAAATTCTATCACAGAAATACATCCTATGTATTAAGGAAGTAGAGAAAAAAATGCTTAAATGTGCCAGGGAATGGGATAAGGTCAGAAGAGGCGGTAATAATGCAGCCAAATTTTAGAAAGTTAGATATGTGTTCATTAAGAGTGCACAAAAAGGGCTTCCCTGGTGGTGCAGTGGTTGAGGGTCCACCTGCCAATGCAGGGAACACGGGTTTGAGCCCTGGTCCAGGAAGATTCCACATGCCGCGGAGCAGCTAGGCCCATGCACCACAACTACTGAGCCTGTGTTCTAGAGCCCGTGAGTCACAACCACTGAGCCTGCATGCCACAACTACTGAAGCCCACGTGCCTAGAGCCTAGAGCCCATGCTCTGCAACAAGAGAAGCCACTGCGATGAGAAGCCTGCGCACTGCAACAGAGCAGCCCCCACTCATCGCAACTAGAGAAAGCCCACGCGCAGCAACGAAGACCCAACACAGCCAAAAATAAATAAATAAAATAAATAAATTTATTTAAAAAAAAAAAAGAGTGCACAAATGACAATTAACTGCCAAGAAGGAAGATCTTGCATGAAACTGCAGGGCACATCAGGGAAAGTAGAAATAGTTTGGTAAAGCTGAAGCATAAGGTATGTATAAGACTAGAAAAATAGGCTGTACTTGGATTTTTAAAAGACTTGTATGTCATTCTGAGGAGTTTAGGTTTTATTCTGTAGGAAATTAGGAATTTAAGGCAGGATTTATGTTTTAGAAAGATCAATCTGGCTACAAGTTCTGTGAAAGTTGAATTGGCAGAGAAAGAGATAGGGCAGGGAAAACAGTTATAAGGTAATGAAAATAGTGAAAACAAGAGATGACTAGTGAGCCAAGGTAAAGACAGTGAGAATGCAGAGGAGAGGATGAATTTAAATGTTATCTAGGGAGCAGAGTGAAAATAATTTGGAGACAGGGAAGTCATGGTTGATTCCTGAATTTCTACATCTCTTTTTGAGTCTTACAGAGAAACTGGACACACATACACATGCAAATACATACACAACACACCAAAGATAATATGCCTCTTAAAATATTGTGAGTATACATTGTAGTAAAAGTTCCTAAGCAAATTTCACCATTAACTGTGTTTAACCATTTATGAATCTGTTATTAATATTGAATTAATGTATTATTAAGAGAATATGAGGCAAGAAAGCCGCATGGCAATTTTCAGAAAATCTGTGATTAGTTACAGATTTTACACCCTCCAAGAAAATTGCCAAGGTCTATTAATTTCTTGAGAAGAATCTGTTTATATATGAAATTTAGTCTACCCATTATGGTAAGTAGGAGTGCAACTTAATATTTTCCCATTTCTTTTCATTGTGGTGTTATTCTGTTTTTATTTTTAATGGTTTTATTAATTATTAAATATATATGAAATTATATTTATAATATATTGAAGTATAAAGAGTAATAACAAGTGAAGATCCATATATTCCCCTACCCAGGCCTAGAAATAGAATATGGCCTAAACTTTGAAGACCCTGTGTCCCCCTCACTTATTGTACAACCTTCCCTCCACACACCCAACTCATAAGTAACTACAAATTGATTATTTGGAGTTAATTATCTCCTTAACTTTTTTCCCAGTATAATCAATATTCTCTTATTCTTACTCACTAGTGATCATTTTACATATAAATTAAATGCTACTTATTTATTCTTAGTGGTTTTTATCTTTTGCCAAAAATAATATTCCTGAGATTCATCCATGTTGATGTATATAGCTGTGCTCATTCTTTGACTCTGATGTAGGGTATTCATTATGAACATAAACTAATTTGTTTATCCATTCACCTGCAGACCAGTTTATTATGAACATTCATGCATTGAACATTCTTGAGCATGTCCTCTTTTGCCTATGGTACATGAAAATAGTTAATCAGCTGTCTTTTGCTTAGAAATTCCTTTTATATCTTTTTCTATCCTTTTACTTTCAACTATTTGTGATTCCTTATATTTTAGAGCCCTCTTGTTAATTACACATATATAATGATTCTCAGTCTATGTATCCCCAAATATATATATATATATTAATATATTTGTGTATATATATATATATATATATATATATATATGCACATATATATAGTCCATTAACTGACAAGTTTAGTTAACTTGTAGAAAGATAAAGATAAAAACTGCTGTCAGCTAGAATTGGAAAGCTAGTCTTATGAGAAGGAATAAAATGATGCTACATTGAGGAGGAAAAAACAGAACTTGATTAAAATTATATTTATTCTCTGTATAAGGGCCACAAGGAAGGACAGAGGTAGTTCATAAGAAAATTATAGCATGTGACTTAAAAAGCAATGGTTACTGGGAGGAATTAGAGTCTAATCTAGTGGAAGAAGAAAAAGAGGTGACATAAAATGGTCTTGAAGGCTTGATAGTGAAGAATATTCTAGTTCTGGAAAAGGGACATATATAGGGGAACAGAATGAAACAATGGACATATAGTTGGACACCAGGATAACAATGTATTAGATCCTAAGGTTGAGTGAAAATTACCATAACCATGAGTCAATAGTACCTGTGAAGATTCCAGAAGGTCCTGAACTTGGACTAGCCTGGACGCATTTGTAAAATATGTGTCTTTCTCTGACAACACCACTGTTGGGAGTAGGGGGGAACTTTCTACCCTTCTAGATTCTTCTGGTCAGTCTAAGAATTAAATTGATGTGAGACAAATTAAAAGGAAAAAATCAAATTTAAGAACATGGGGCCCAAGGACAAGTTAGGCAACTGAAGCTTATATACCATCTAAGAGAAGGAAAAGGGGGTAGGGTTTTGGGACTTCAAAGAGAAGAAAAGCAATTTACAGGAAGATGAAAAAGAACATATGTTTGGTAAACAAATGTTTGCTGGGCTATGCAGAGACAATGGGACACAGAGAGGATTTTGATCAAGTAGGCCTTGCTAAGTTTCCCTAACCCTACCACACCTAGTTCATATTATACTTTAGTTATCTATTATGATAGTTCTTCTTCCTAGAGCATGCCCTTTATCTAAATTCTTTTAGGCAGTTAAGGTAAAAGCTCTTTCTGAGCCTTTTGTTTCTTAAAAAAAAAAAAAAAAAAAAAATCAGCCCCAAATAATCCTTAAGCCAAAGACACACATTTTGGGGAAACAAATTTTGTTCCCCTACACCACCATTCTTCTTCCTTTGGTGGGTGCCCATTCTTAGGGCCTTCATGCTACCCACCTAATTCACAGAACCCTTACATCCCTGCCATCAGCTGCACGTCCTTCCACCAAGCAGACATTTTTCATTCCCATGGCCAACTTGCACATTGCCCAAAACCAGAAATTCTCAGTGTATCCCCAAATTTTGATCAAAGTATAAAATGTATCGTTATAGCTAAACTTCTTTCACATTGACTTATGAAAGATAGGACAATTTGTTGAATGGTTTGTGAAAGGTGTAGCAAGCAAGGGAGCAAGAGATATGTACTGCACTATGAAGCCAAGCTGACATCACAAAATGGCAGAATGTTTACTGTGTCATGTGAGAACTTTGTCTCCTTAGAATAGAATAAAGCCAGGCTTCCCTGGTGGCACAGTGGTTAAAGAATCTGCCTGCCAATGCAAGGGACATGGGTTCGAGCCCTGGCCTGGGAAGATCCCACATGCTGCAGACAAATAAGCCCATGCACCACAACTACTGAGCCTGAGCTCTAGAGCCCACGAGCCACAACTACTGAGCCCACGTGCCACAACTACTGAAGCCCGTGTGCCTAGAGCCCATGCTCTGCAACAAGAGAAGCCACGACAATGAGAAGCCCGCGCACCGCAACAAAGAGTAGCCCCCGCTCACCGCAACTAGAGAAAGCCCACGCACAGCAATGAAGACCCCACACAGCCAAAAATAAAAAATAAATTAAAAAAAAAGAATAGAATAAAGCTTAGTCTAGATAGTAAACAGTTTTCAGAAAACAGAGGCATGGTGCTAAAGGGGTGACAAATGAAGTCTGTGATAATTATGGACACTTCTATAAAGATGCAGTCTTATACTATGGTAGTGATTGTATTATGAACATTTTAAAGTTTTTTAGTCTACAAAAAATTCTAGCATTTTGGAATTATGTTGCAAACACCAAATATTTGAGGATCTCAGCAGATGTAAGCCCTATTAGAGTATACCATGCCCAACTTACTGAACAAAAGCACATAAGCAGTGCCAGAGAAATATCAGGTGAATGAATGAATGCTTTCCCTTGCTTTGTTTTCTACGAGGGCCAGTCTGATAAACTTATTTGGGTTAACTTGTTCAGGCTGATAAAAGGTGATAATGTTCAGCTAATAGTTAAATATTTAACAGAGACTTAAAGCCTTTTTACAAAGTACCCTTTTCAGATTATGAGGAATTTTAGACAAAGGTACCAGGCCTAAAGGGCAACTAGGAATAAGGATAATACTTAAATTCAGCCTACTTCTTATATCACAAAAATCAAGGCCATGAAATTAGAAGGGAAAACATATGGTAGAATTTATTTTATCCATTCCTTAAACAAATTTTAACACATATTAAAGAGAGATACTCTTCCTTAATAGGAGGACACTGACAACAAATATAATAAATAAGAAAAGTATGTAATGTTTTTAGAATGTGTTAAGTGCCATGGAAAGATATTTAGAGCAAAAAAAGAGAGTTCAAGAAAGCAGAACAAAGGAAAATTAAAAATTGATTCAGTCATTCATTTATTCATTCATTCACTCAGTCACTTAGCCAGCAGTTCCCAAGCATCAGTTTTGTCCTTAGCATTCGGAATATAAAATCTAATTAGACATGGCCCTGCTTAGTCTAGTTAACATACATGAACATCAGGAAGAGCCAAGCTCTTGTTTTGTAACTGCCCTAATATAAATGGGTACAGATTGCTACGGGGATTCCAATAATGACTAGCAATTCAGGGAAGACTTCAGAGATGAGAAACTTTTACATGAGATCTTAAGAAGTGGGTGAGATTTAAACAGTGGAGAGGAGAGAAAGGACAATCCAAATGGCAGAAATAGCTAATGCAACAGCATGGAGATATGAAAGAGGACAGAAAGAAAACTAGGGGGTGTATGGTGGGGTCCGGCTGGGGCGAGGGAGTAGCTTTGCAGGAGATGAGCCTGGAAAGGAATCTAGCTTCCCAAAACACGTTAAGAGTTTCTACATACACTGAATGCATTTGTATGCTGCCCTGTAGTTTGATCATAGGAAACAACAGCAGGCTTAAAAGTACTTTGGAACAAAGCAGTATACTTTTGTTTTTACCATGGGTGTGCTTGGCTTTAACTGGATTCAGAATACAAAAACCCAAACCTACAAACAGATAAAATAGGATGTGATTATTTTGTGAATAAAGGAATTCCTAATTTTATAAAAAGGATTTACGTGTTCTTTGTTCTCAAATACAAAAGTAGTGCCTGAGCTTGTCAACTCCCTTGATGTCAGGAGTCCCCCATAATGGAATTATTCCTTACATGCTTCTGACTCTTCAGTACTAATTTTTTCCTGCTTTGTTTCTAAAGTTAAAGTTCTGCATCTATAGAACTGAAGACCAATTCTATATAAGACAAATTTGTATTTCCAATATGCTTTAGTAAATAGTGTGAGTTTAGCTTCTAACTTTCCCCTCCCTTATCCATAAACAAACTGAAGGGCAAAAAGGGAAAGGAATCACTCAGGTAGCCCTCATGAGATCAGATCAGAGCATCCAAGAGATGGGGCTGGAGACCTGCAAAACAAAGCTCATGGTAGAGATGAGGGCCCACAAGTTTATAGGGGACACTAATGGGGCCACTGGCTACTGGTAATGATGGGGATCTGGGGTACAGGAAGCATGAGGATAATATGATTGTCTTGATTTTCCTGGTTGGAACAAATGAGATAGTCCAAATCTCATAATGGGCATGTGTATCTAGAAGATAAGCTTACCAAGTTCCTTAACATAGTGATGTTTCATGGAAACATAGTCTTGTTAGTCAGTATCTTTGTCAGTTGTTATTCTTTCCTGTTTGAACTTTTAGAGAACTATAGTAGTTTTTTTTTTTTAATTTAAAAATAACACAAACATTTTGGGAATGACCTCCTCCAGGTACCCTTACTGCTACACCTCTTCAAAATACTAGTATTAAATATCTTAATTTGTTAAAGGCTCAAAATTTAATGTTTGAGTTGATAGATACTAATACTTTAAAAGTAATATTTAAACATATTAATAAGGGTTCAAATATGTAAGCCATTTACCTCACTACCAAATTATCTGTTTTTTCATATGTTAAAATATGTGTGTGCATGTGTGCATGTATGTGTGTAAATGGCTAAAGCTAACATACTTAATGGTAAAAGATGAAGCTTTTTTCCCTTAAGACCAGGAAAATGGCAAAGATGTCTTTCTCAAAACTCCTAATCAACACTGCGCCACAGCTCTTAACCAGTACAATGAGGCAAGAAAAAATGCAAATGAGTTTTTTAAAAGACAAAAGGTAGAAGGATAGAATTTTCCTTATGCATAAATTATATGATTGTTGTGGGAGAGGAAAAATAATTTCCCCTTTATCTTTCTAGGTTCTTGGCTAAGACCCCCTATAATAAAATACAGATTAACATCAGAAAGACAAATAGAAGTTTAATAACATATATATCTTCTGTATACATGGGAGATACCCAGGAAAACTGAGTAACTTCCCAAAATGGTCCAAGCCATAACCTTAAATACCATCTTCAGTCAACCACAAAATAAAGATGTTGAGGGGGTGGGAGAAGGCATGTTTGTGGGAGGTTACAAGGAAAAACACTGGAACAAGTAACAATGGTATGGCTGTTACGCAGATCTAAGTTGTTGCCTTCTCCACTGATTTGAGTTCCTATAGATTTAGTCCTCCATCTCTTCCTTGTGGAGAAAGGGAGATACACTTAAAAGTGGAGATTACCCTTATAAATGTAAACATCTCTTTAAAAAAGGGCAAATTCTGGGCTTCCCTGGTGGACCAGTAGTTGAGAGTCTGCCTGCTGATGCAGGGGACACAGGTTCGTGCCCCGGTCCGGGAAGATCCCACATGCCGCGGAGCAGCTGGGCCCGTGAGCCATGGCTGCTGAGCCTGCGCGTCCGGAGCCTGTGCTCCACAGCGGAAGAGGCCACAACAGTGAGAGGCCCGCGTACCGTTAAAAAAAAAAAAAAAAAAAAGGCAACTTCTACTCTATTTTCAGAGATTCTCCTATGTCTGCAGCTTTTTAAAAATAATCAGGCTAAAATAATTCTTACGCCTAAAATGCATATTTTGGGGAGGCAAATTCTGATCCCCTTTATTATCTACGAAGAGTATTAAAAAGAACTCTGCTAGAGAAATAAGTGAATTTAGCAAAGTTGCAGGATACAAGATCAATATGGTAAAATTAATTGTATTTTTGTATTTCTATATGTTAACAACAAATTGGAAATTAAATTAAAACAAAGGTTACTTATAACAGAATCAAAAATATAAATGAGGAAGAAATTTAACAAAAAAGGTATAAGAACTCTATACTTAAAACTGAAGAGATTGATAGACATTGAAAAGACTATTTAAATAAACAGAAATAAACCATTTTCAAGAAGTGGAAGACTCAAAACTGTTAAAACATTAATTTTACACAAATTGATAAATGTATTCAATGAAATCTCAATTAAATTTACAGCAGATATTTTGCTGTTGTTGTTGTTGATGAGCTATTCTAAATTTCATATGGAGAAGCAAAGGATTTAGAATATTCAAAACAATCTTGAAAAAGAACAAAGTTGGAGAATGTACACTACCTGATTTCAATACTTAGAATATAGCCACAGTAATCATGAGAGCACTGTACTGATATAAAGGTAAGCCTACAGACCAATGGAAACAGAATAGAGATTCCATAAATAGACCATACATACGTAGTCAAATAATTTTTGACAGAGACATCAGTTCAATTACATGAAGGAAAATGTCTTTCCAACACATGTGCTAAAACAACTGGATATCCTATGGAAATTAATGAACTTCAACCCAATATCACAATACATACAAAATTTAATTTGAAATGAACAATAGGCCTAGATATAAAAGCTAAAACTCTAAACTTTCCGAAAGAGAACACAAAGTAAAACTTCATATCCCTGGCGTAAGCACAGATTTATGAGATAAGATATAAAAAGCACTGACCATAAAATAAAAAAGACAGATAACAGACTTTACCATCATTAATATCTTCTTATCTTAAAATGACATTATCAAGAAAATGAAAAGGCAATCCATTGAGAAAAAATATTTGTGATACATTTATCTGACAAAAGACTTATATCTAAGTCATATAAAGAATCACTATAATGCACTAATAGAAAGTCAACCAACCCAATAAAAAATGGGTACTCACTTGGATACCTACATAAGAAAACATTCCCAACAAAAAAAAAAACTTCATTTCTTTTAACTATTTTCATCATAATCTGAGCCCTAGGTTTTTTATAATAATTATTTTTCGTGATAACAACCCAGTGATAATACCCAAGCAGAATCCACTGGAGTGGAGGCAGAGAAGCCCCATGAATAAAGGTAATAAGGTTTTAATGGGCTTTACTACTCTTGCACATACCCAACCCATTATAGATTTATCATTTAGCTTTATGTCATCACAATCATATAAATGCTAACTGCAGGTTTCATACTCTTTCATGTATCCTGGAATTTTCCTAGGGCTATCCACTAAAAAGCAGTCTGATTGCATATCAAACCCAACAGAACTGTGATGGGAATTTTATGCTGACTTAACTGAATAGACTGACAAAAATAAAATCTTTTTATTTGATAAAGAAATAAAGATGCACATAGGAATGTTATTGTATTAGCGGACACAGTAAATCTAATCAGAATACAATTATTTAATTTAATGTTTTGTTATATAAGTGAGTGATGTCTATTAAATCAAGCCTCAAGGGTCATTCATGATTACTCAATCCTAAGAAGTAAGTTCGTGTTTCTCTTAACAGAAAAAAAAAGCTATAAATAAGCACATCCTATATTATGCAAAATACCACCCTCAAATTTATAAACCAAATTATTATAATTGAATCAACTTTATGCCCATTGATGTTTTAAATTTGGCCTTATGTTTTTCTGATTATAAAAGTAATATATACTCATAAGAAAAAATGGGGTTACAAAAGGGTATACTTTTTATTTTCTTTCAATCTGAAGATAACTTAAAATTATTTGATTTGTTTTCTATGTACTTTTAAGGCTCTGGAACTTTTCACATAACACCTTAGTTACCTGTTCTTTGCAAACTCAAAAGAACTTGCTTGTAAAACTTTCTTAACCAAGGACTCTTTATAGCTATATATAATAAGCATTTCAATTTTTTCTACTCTGATTTATTTTTTTTTTACATAAAATTAGGGCTTCCCTGGTGGCGCAGTGGTTGAGAGTCCGCCTGCCAATGCAGGGGACACAGGTTCGTGAACCGGTCTGGGAGGATGCCACATGCCGCAGAGCGGCTGGGCCCATGAGCCATGGCCGCTGGGTCTGCATGTCCGGAGCCTGTGCTCCGCAACAGGAGAGGCCACAACAATGAGAGGCCCGTGTACCGGAAAAAAAAAAAAAAAATTAGGACTTCCCAGTATATATGTATGCAACTATGCATTGAATTGTTGTGTAAAGTTAAAATCTCTCCTTTATGTGTTTTTATACTTAATTTTTAAAATAATTTTATTTTTAATAACTATATTTCCCAGAGATTTCCATTTAAGAAAAATCTCTGCATATTTCTATCTATTCACATTTTTTTCTATTTACTAATTCATAATTTTCCTTTTTCCTGCTTTCCTTGGGGCTGCTTTCTTTAAAACTTTCTAACCTCTTAAATAAAATGCTTATTTCATTTATTTTGTCGTTCTTAAATGACAGCCCGTAAGGATATATGTTTACCTTTGAGTATGTATTTTAAACTATCCCAGAAATTTTGATACATACTATTCTCTGTTCAATTATGTTCTAAACACTTTTTAATGGCATTTTTATTCCCTCTTTAACTAAATTGATATTTAACAGAATCTTAATTAATTTTTAGTTTTGTTTATTCTTGGGCAAAAGATGTAATTTTGCCCATCCAGTTCCCATTTTTTAAAAAGCAGAAGTTTTTTGCATGGATTTAGATCTGATTAAATTTTATAACCATTCCTCAGGCATTTGACAAAATATATTTTTTCTATTTGTGACTATATATTTATATTGTTCATAAATATCTGTGCTTAATCACTTTGTGTCTTGATTAGTCACAGTGTGATAGTACTAAGTTAAGGCATTTCACTATAATTGTTTCTTATGTCAAATTATTCCTAATATTTTTTGCTATATTTTGTGTTCATGGAGATTTATTACTGTTATCCTTCATAATAGATTTTATCAATAGAATTTCCCACTGTTCTATTCAATATATTTTTCCCCTTGAGTTCCAGTTTGATATTATTATTGTGACTTCTACTTCCATCTCTTTGTTTCTTTTTTGCATTTGCTGCTAATAGAGGAATTTAACTCACATATAAATGTCATAATCAATATATTTAATCTTCGTTTTATTTTCTAATTTTATACCTTCTCTATTTTTTTGCTTACTAGCTACCTTTTATTTCTGCATTTCATTTTGTAGACCTCATTTAATTTGCTTTTTTTTTTTTTTGGCTAGGTAGAATTCTTATTTTTAGTTTCCTGGAAGTTGTCCTTAAGTTTTTCAAACGTTTTAATGACTTTTTTATTTTTTGAAGCTAATTTCTCAGAAATATGCATTTAAAATAAATGTATTTAAACTGAGACCCAAGTGATGCTGTACAAAATTGGAGTAGGGCACAGCATAATGAATGGCTAGTACGTATTAGTAAAAAATTGAAAAATGTAACTATTTACTATGAAAATAGGTCTATGGCGTGTTAATAGAAATATTTGTTACAATTGCAACTATGATAGAATTCTTAGAAGGAAAAAAATTGAATCAAAGTGATGATTTTCTTGCTACTATTTTCTCAACAAAATGTTATGACATCCTCCTTTAGAACATGTTGCAAAAGCACCAGTCTTCTTTCAACTCATTCATTTAAAATATATTTAATGATTTCCTATTATGTTTAGGGACTCATGAACAAATCAGATATGGGTCCTGCCATTATGAAACATATAGCCTAGTTGGGGAAACAAATAATAAGCAAGTGAAAAAGGAACACACACACAAACACAAACACCCCTCCTGTCTTTTGGTTGTTTTTCAGGTGTATTTTAATGAGGTGGGAAGAGACCTCACATATTGTATTAAGTAATATATATGAGTAAGCCCATATGTTACCATGGAAGTTTTAACTTAAATTTTATCTTCAGTGATGCTTTATTTCCATTACTTGCCTTTCAACCAGTTATGATCCTTTATATTCACTTGATATTTCCCCTCTCATAATTTCTGCTGACACTTAATACTTTGTTTTTCACAGAGAATGATAAAACTGACAGGGACCTTAGAGATCTTTTAGGCCAAGGATGGTAAATACAGGTACCAATGTCACACTCGTACCCCCCATGCCCATGGCAGACACTGGCAATCAATCTTAATGCCCACTTATTTTAATACTGGATATAGGCCAGGAGTCGCTTTCATCATAGCATTCTAGTTTGTACTAGCCACTTGAAGCTTTTTAATATGAGACCTACTTGAAAAATTCTTGTTTGAAAGTGAGTAAACTTATCGCCAACTAAAATTTAAAACTTAGTAGATCCATATTTGTAAGAATCCCCTTGAATAACAATTTTGTATGTTGGAATTTTTAAATAGGGATTGATTTGAAAGTGAGGCAAGTTAAAATGATGCTTGTTCTTAGCCCTATGCCTCTTCCAGCTCAGACAATTTTTACAACCATTATTTGGAGATCTTGAACTACAGCTGTGGCATTAGAACATCTTACTCTACCTACATTATCTCAGAACAACACATTCCTTCTTTTGGTGAGTGCAGATCCTTTCTCCATTTTTTTCCCCATACAATTCAGCCTTCACTTCTCATACTATCAAGTATTATGCTCTATTATACCCACATGACAATGCAAAAGCTAAACATCAGTGTAGCCATGGAAGGCTTCTTTAAGAATAGACATTGCACAATTGAGAGCTTTATTATTTATTCAGCAAATATTAATTATCTTCCATGTGCTAGGCAATGTGCTAGGCTCTTGAGATACGTCATTAAACAAAAAGTGAAAAGGATTCAGGCCGCTGTTAAGCTTCCCAGTTGGACACAGCTGAGGCAGAGACAAATAATAAAGAGGACAGTAAATTATGTTGTATATTATAAAGCGGTTTTTGCTCTAAAAATAGCAGAGGAAGGAGATTGGGAATGCTGAGGATGATGGTGGGGTACAATTTTAGATAGGGCCTTATGGAAAAGGTGAAATTTAATCAAATATTTGAAAGAGGTAAGAGAGGTAGCCATACATACAGCTGAGAGAAAAATGTTCCAGGCATAAGGAATAGTTGTGTTTGAGGAACAGCAAGGATGCCAGTGTGGCTGAGCAGAGGGAACAAGAAAGAGAGCAACAGTAGGAGACAGAGGAGACAGCAGAGGAGGGGAGGGGCAGATAATTTAGGGCATGTCATTTTGTACAGACAACCAAAATGGTATACACACAAAAAAGATAGATATTAAATATGTTAGTGTAGTTAGTATATGTAATTGAATTAAGTGTATTTAGTAGGTTTTAGACCAAAGGACAATAGGAACCAATTTCCTACAGGAATCCTCTCTCACTCTTAAGCCCTTAAAAAATTTTCCTCATCACTCCTTTAATTAAACAAGAGTCCTATTTGTGAAATTTTTATTTCCCTAGTCTTTGCAAACTGCCTTAACCCTATGCAACACTTTTCTAAATGCAACCTACATAACAAATTTTCACATTCAGGGTTTGTGTTTTTTGACATGAAACATAATTACCTGTGAAGTATTTTTTGATATTTCTGCAAAATAAATTATATTACAAGTGCATTCTGGGCTCCATTTACTACCTAAAACAATTGATTTGAGTCTACTGTGTCCTTGGCATAATGATGTGAACTGAAATGGATTAAAAATGCTAAAGTGCCTCATGCATACCCTTCAGGCTTCTCTGGTGGTGCTGAAATGAGGTAATGATTTCATGCAAACTCAACCAGCAACCTGAATGTCTCTATCCATCTCCTGCATTCGTTGCAAGAAGAGTGAGTTTCAACTCTCAGGGAGGCAGTTATGCCTGGAAATTCAACATGATGACACAGCCTTCCTGCCAATCCCCCATCCTTCCAGTAACAGCCATGCTTCAGCCTAGCTCCAGGGCACACAGCATCCAGTCATAGCGTGTGCAGCTATTGTGTGGCACAGTGACTTTCTGCCCAGCACTGTGGAGGATACACTAAGATAAGGCAGCTCTCACATTTTTAGCATGTGTATTATGTCTTATAAATTGCACAACATACTCATCACTTTACCCAGAAAAGCTATACAATATGCTGCCTTTTGTTTTTTTAATTGGAAATAATTGGAAAGCCAAAGCTTACATATGCTAAACAGATAATAATCAAGTTCCAAACTCTGTAGGTCCAGCTATAATCACATTCTTATGATGTGGAGTCGGCCTAAGTAGTTTTAAATCTTGGTTCTACTACTTTCTAAATCTATGACTCTGGATAATTTACTAAAACTCCTTGTGGACAGTCTCCTCATCTGTAGGTTTGGACTAACTGGAAACTAGCAAGCCTAATGCAAGGAGAGGCTTAATAAGTTTTTGCATATTAGGGCTTGTCCTCTTGGAACAGCCTTTCTTAGGAGTCAGCCATCTTGCTGCAAAGACACCCAGGCTACACAACAAAATAATGAAAGGCCAGAAGAAGGGAGGCCCTAGAGGGTGAGAGGCCATGGTAGATGTTCCAGCCACAGCATATCTTCCAGCTGAGTGTACCCATCTGAACGACCTCAGCCACACCATGTGGAACAGAAGAACCATCCAATTGATCCCAGTAAATCCACAGAACTGTGAGAAATAATAAAACACTGCTATTTTCAGCTACTAAATTTTGGAGTGATTTGTTAGCAACAATAGATAATTGAAATAATTAATGTATTCTTTTAATGTGATATTTAAGTTGTTTAGATTTGATCTTTGCAATAGATTTATTATACTGGTTCAGACAATAGCAAGTCAAGGAGACAAGAGAGGGTGTATAACTGGACCTGGGAATGGATACAGGAATTTGGTGTAATGAGGTAGAGAAAACATTAAGTTATTAAATTCTGGCAATAGAATTTCTCTTAGCCTCAGAATTGCACTTGTTTAGAAAAAAGAAAATCCTTAGGTAAGTATATCACGTAGGATTAGGTTTGGCAGCATGTAATAGAAAAACACATACAACATAATAACGGTGGCTTAAATAAGATAGATGTTTCTTTCTCTTGCGTTCATAAACAAAACCAAAGGAAGACAGTCCAGAGCTGATATGGTAGACTCTGGTTTTCTGGGACTCAGACTCCTATATCTTTATGCTCTGCCATCTAAGGGCACTGACTCATGGTCCATGATGGCTGGTCAGCCCCTGAAATTCAGGTCTGTATTTCAGTTTGGGGGCAGGGGGCGGGGACAGAGGAAGAAAAAGACAAAGGCCACACATAGTCCCAAGGAGTGAAGAGAAATGTAGTGTTTTATATTGCTATGCAATATGTTATGTGAAGACCACATACCTGCCAATAGCTCTTCTTAAAGACTACCTTATTCAGATTACTTTGTATGTATGTGTATGTGTGTGTATTTGGTGAAAAGACTGAGAGCCATACATGGGAAGATGTGGATGGCAGAGTGACACAAATATGAGAGAAGATCCCAGAACTGTAGGTGACCAACACAATGTAAGCCCCCCAGAGTTTTCTGAATAAATTTTGGGGAGGACATCATACCTCAATAGTCTGCAAATAGAGATTCAAACAATCATTTCTTTCTTTGCTTTGTATTATATAATTTTTGAAACATTCACAAGATTAGAAGTAATGATATAATGAACCCCCTACAAATCCATCACTGGATTTCAATAATTTCAACACATGGTTAATCTTGTTTCATTGGTACACCACTGACTTTTCCTCCCTCCCAACACTGGATTATTTTGAAACAAATACCAATATCATATCAGAGGCTAATGTTTTCTAGATCACAAAGGACTAAAGACCGTGAAAGCGTCTGGATTAAATGTGGAAAAACGTAAAAGTCAATGACTGTAGAGTCAAAGAGCAGAGTTGGGCAGCATTGAGAGAGAACAGGGGATAGTATAAGTAGTTTAGAATTGAATAAAAATGAAATATATGAAGAGCTTTAGGATGATGAAGTAACTAATATAAGAATAGGAAAAAGACTGCATGGATAAAAAAGAAGGCAGTGGATTTGTGAATTAATGAAAAAGACATACAGAAAGAGAGGAGAAAATTATTCAGGTTACAGAATTTTCAAAGTGCCAATTTAGCAGACCAAGACTTAGAAGATGAAGATGAAAGGGAAAAATGAAGAAGTCAATGGCAAACACTGCTTGTTATTTGCCTAATATCCATCTTTCTCTTGAGTAACAGAACTTAATCGTATTTAGGCGGCAATGTGTCCTGCTAGAAGTGGCGTTTCCCAGCTTCTCCTGTCACACAGAGTAGGTGAAATGCATCTGGTAGAGCTTTGGAAAGGTACTTTGAAGAAGACCGATTCACCTGGAGGGGCTCACTTTTTACCTTTTTGCCCTTTATTATTTTCCCTCTACCTCCAGTACATAAAGAAGGGATTACTGGAGTCCTAACAGACATCATCAACTAACAGGCAGTGCAGGGATGTTGGAACTTGCATCCCTGCTTGACTGTGGGGACAACACATTGGCTGCGGCCTGCTGAATTCTGCATTCTGATACAGGAGAGACAAATGAATACCATTTTTGAGGCGGAAGCATGGTGTCTGTCCAATTTAGTCAAGACTATACAGGTATAGTGAAAGAAATATAGTAAAAGTCTTTGAAGGAAGAATGAGAATTCTTATTGAGCAAAGCAAAATGAATAAACCATTTTCCATTGATCAGTAGATGCTGCTGTTGTTTAGACAGTGTCTCTGCCAATTGAAGTTTTAGATGAAAAAGGTTAAGCATCAAACATTTCTTGCAGAGCAGTTCTCCAAAGCTGAGCCAGAATCAAAGACTCAAGGTGTTACCTATTATTACTTATTAATTATTACTATAAACACTAACCTCTTAAAACTGTACAATACTTTGTCAATTTCACAGCCCTTTCAGATAAATTACCTTATTTCCTTTCCTCCACTTATTATTTTTGAGCTCTTAATATGTGCAAGTCATTGTAGTAGACATGAGTGGGGGATGAAGCATTGCATGGAATCATTGTATCAAGTAAGGCAAAAAAATATTTACCACTTATTGATTATTCTCTATGAGGCACTATGTGAAACATTTTACAGATATTTACTTATCTAATTTCATAACAACTTTATGGGGTGATTATTGTTATATCTCTGTTTTGGGATGTGAATTAGTTTAGAGAAATTAAAAACTTACCAAGTTTACTCAACTAATAAGCAGAGGCATTGAGATCCAAATCAAGAAGTGTCTGACTCTCTCAAGTCTCCGAATAATTGAAATTCAAAATGGAAAATGTTACACATCTGAAAAAGATGTAAAAAATGGTACAAGTAAGAGCTTAGAGATGTAAAGTATGTAGAATCAGGGTTTATATTCTATTTCTACAGAAGAAGAAACTAAATCTCAGATAATTTAGTGATTTACCTGACTTGCTTTATTTGTCCCTCACATTTCCAATACAAGCCATACAAATTATCATCCTTTCTACCCCTGCCCTTTTGTATCACCCCCATACATCTAGCTGCCAGAAATCGGAAAGGATATGAAAGGGGCAAAGAATATTCACCCACTGCTGGCCAAAGGACTGTGAATGATGGGGGAATACTAGTTCAAAAGGAAACAAGTCTTCAGTTTAATCCAATCTACTATTTGTATGATAAATAGCAGGATGCTAAACACTCTGTGTGACAATGGGAAATCCCCCACTGGTGGAGTGCATTTATGCCCTGTGACCAAATCTTAGAAGAGTCACATCATTCTCTTTCCTTCTATGTGGAGCAACACATCAGCCCTAGGCCAGCAGTGAGGGATCAAATGTGATTTTAGCCTTGCTTTAAGTGAACACAAATTAGTTAGTTCCAATAAAAACTGAGGGGGAGAGGTGGTAGGTCAGGGAAAGGGAGAAGAATGGGGAAATGCACATGCAACAGAAAACTCAAAAATAGGTTTGTCAGATTGAGAAAATAAAAATACAGGGTACCCAGTTAAATTTGAATTTTAGATAAACAATGAATAACTTTTTAGAATAACTATGTCCCCAAATCCCAAATATTTCAGCTAAAAACAGGTTGCAAAATAGAGACAATTTAT
The DNA here is from genome assembly GCF_964341445.2 of Mesoplodon mirus. NCBI lineage: Eukaryota > Metazoa > Chordata > Mammalia > Artiodactyla > Ziphiidae > Mesoplodon > Mesoplodon mirus. The sequence goes on along the minus strand of NC_138979.1, from coordinate 98,900,427 downwards.
TGTCTCAAATATTGCATGGCACAGTGACTCATATCTAAAAATTATTATTTTTTTAATCTGAAATTCAAGTTTAGTTGCTTATCCTGTATTTTATCTGGTAGTCCTAGTCAAAAAAAAAAAAAAAAGAAGAAGAAGAAGACAGAAAGAAAAATCTAGTTTTTAATTTGAGCTTCTCAAAGAGAGCCTGGGCCACATTTTTTATTTGTTTGTTCTGAGATCCCCAATATAGCAAAATGTGAGAAAAAGGTTACAAAGCTTATGGAGAGTTTATATATATATATATACATATATATATATATATATATGTATATATATATATTCATTTTACAAATTAACACTTCTAACTCAATGAAAATATATTTTTGCTATTCACTAGATAATTATAGAATGTATATTTAAAAATTAAGCCATCACACATTTTAAGCAGTATTGCTGCATAGTGGGAAACCAATTTAAAATTTCAAGTTTACTTGAAACTGTAAGTGTGTCTCAGTTATTATATGTATTTATTGTATGGGTGTAATGACAAAGTCTAAAATGGAAGGCTTTTCTATAATTTTATGCTGGGGGTCAAATGCCCCTCTCCCTCTCCCAAATGATTGGCTCCACCAGCCACAGAAGAGGGGACTGACCAATTGTTTGGATGATCTATCTTCTATTTCATCCCCAGGTATAGAAAGTCATCTTCCAGAGCTGGGGACTGTGTTCATTTCCTTTGGCTGCTATAACAAATTACCATAAACTTGGTGGCTTAACACACATTTATTTTCACACAATTCTGGAGATTAAGTCCAAAATCACTTTCCCCAGACTGAAATCACCATGTATGCAGGGCCATGCTCCCTCAAGAAGCTCCTGGGGAGAATCCCTCTCTTGCCTCCCCTAGCTTCTGGTGGCCCTCCTGGGCTTGTGGCTATATCACTCCAATCTTTGCCTCTGTGGTCATACTGCCTTCTCCTCTTCTGTGTTGAATGTCTCTCTGTCTCCCTCTAATAAGGACATGTGATTGCATTTAGGACCCACCTTGATAATCCAGGATAATCTGCCCTCAAGATCCTGAATTAGTCACATCTGTAAATTTCATTTTTTGCCACATAAGGTAACACTCACAGGTTCCAGGGATTAGGACATGGATGTCTTTTGGGGGTCATTTTTCAGCCTATCACAGGGACTGAGGGGATGCCTTGCACAGAACAGGGTCCCTGAAGAACATAAATTGGCTTGTTGGTGGCCTTAGCCAGGAGTCAGTTTAGGTGGTGATGTCTTTTTAGACTGTCTAGAAAGACCTGAAATCCAGCCTTGAAGCCTTTGCTATCTTATACACCTGAAGTCATGAGCCTGGATTGTGTCCCTCACGTGTTTCAAATATAGGTTACAGGTGGCGTCCATGATCCCCCAAAGAAAGTAGTTCTGGTGGTGCTGGGGCCAATCATATGTCCTCGATAACCTAGATTTCTGCCCATTTCATTACTGTCTCTTTTTCCTGCTCTGAAGCTAGGTGTAGATGAATATTCATTATTTAAAATATTTGTTAACACCTCTTAGGAGCAAGGGATTGTGGAAAGTCACAGAGCAGGGTGGTTAGAGAGCAGCCTCTAAAGCAGATTGTCAGGAATCCAATCCCTGCCCCACTAATTACTGGCTTTGTGACCCCACCTCTGTGCTTGTTTCCCATCTATAAAATAGTCTCTACTTCATATGGTTCTTGAGGATTGAATGAGCTAACATATGTGTAAAGCGCTCAGAACAATGCCTGGCTGTTAGATATCTCTAATTTAATAAATGTTAGTTGCTAGTTATTTCAATGGAGAAACCAAAGAAATAAGAATCCCTGTGTAATAAACAAGGATAGCTGAGGCAAGATATATGCCAAAAAAATTTTTTTTAAGTGTCAGAGTTAAGACAGTAAGTACTAAGAGAAGTCTGAGCTTAGAGGCTTTTTGTTTTTGTGTTTGTTTTGCTTTGTTTTTGAACCCTAACTTAGGGGGTCAAGAGTTACAGAAGAGGACAAGGAAAAGGTAAAATGCTCTCTTTGGAGGAGAGCTGGTAGGTAGCCTTAGCATGTAGCATTGGACAGTCAGGGCAGGGTGGACAGTCAGGGCAAGATGGTAATGTGATAAGAACACCAGCTTGTGCTAGTCTGAAGAAACATGGAGCCTCAGCTCAGACACTTAGGAGTTCAAGCTTAGTAACCTTCACAAAGTTAGAAAAAGTAATACCTACAAATAAGAGTTGTTTTAACTATTACATTAAGGAATGCATGAGAAATCACCCAGCTGAATGCAAAAAGTTCTGTTTTCTACTTGACCTATTGGGATGTGGGCAAGCAGGCAACTGAAGGCTTCATTCCTTTAAATATAAAACCACCAATGCTTGCATCATATCTAAAGGGCATGGTTTCCTTGAACAATTTTTTGAGCATATAGTATGTACTGGGAACTATACTAGAAGCTGCTGAGCAAGTTATGAGCGTGACAAAGTTCTTCTTGGAGAAAGTTATAGACCAGGAGTAGAGGCAGTCAAATGAAGAGGGAATACCAAATGTGTGGTAAGAACTAACATGGAACTGTAAGACTGCTGAGAAGAGCCCTTGGAAAGAAACCTCTAACTTTGTCTGCAGAACAGGGAAAAGTGACCATCAAGACCTTTCTATAACAACAGCAGAAAATGGCTTTTTGGTTTGGATTGGGCAAAAGGAGGGTGTTCAGGAATTTTCTGGGCTTTCTGCCTATGGAGAAGGCTGGGCTGACAGTCCAGCCCCAAAGGCCAGTGAATAGCTCTTGTATGATTACCAAGTGACACGTAGGAATAAATTTCTACAATATTAAAAGTGATATGTGGCACATTAAAAATTACGTCCTTGTATATAGTACTCAATGCCTAACCCATCGCATTAACAAAATCAAAATGATGGAAACTGCGTACTCAGCGGGGGTGCGGAATGTGGGCGAAGACCTAAAGGTCAGTCAGCCGCTACGCTACCCTGAGCGGGACCCGGCCTGGGCTTGGAGACCTTGGTGTTTCCCAGCCGAGGTGGGGGCTCGGTCAGGGGAAGTTCGGAGCAGCGGGAGCGGCAGAAGCACGTGGGCTGAGGGTGGGGGGCGGGGGTGGGAGGACGCAGACGGAGGAGTAACCGGTGGAAGTGTCAAAGAGGAAGGAGTGGAGGGCCGCTGAGGTGACAGGGTGTGGCCTGTGGGGGAGCAGGCGGACTGGGAGAGGAAGGCAGAGAGACCCACCGGGACTGAGGAGGCAGTGGGAAGCGTGCCTGCGTCGCTCGGTGCGGTGACAGCGAGGAGCGCGGCGCGGGGCCGAGTGGCGAGGGGAGTTTCCCGTGCTCGCTAAGTGGAGCCTAGCTCAGAGGTGCGCCAGCGCCTTCAGCCTGGGTCCGCGGTGCCTGGCACCTGCCGGGTCCGAAGCGGGAGTCCGGCGGAGCGTTCCGCCCCCAAGTAAGTCTCTCTTTTTCTCTCAGTTCTCCTCAGCCGCCTCAGCCTCTTTATCTGCGGAGCGCGGTGCTCGGAGCTCCTATTGGGGGGAGGGGAGGGCTGCGCGAAAAGCGCACCAGAGAGCTCCGGCGGCGTCCACGGATGCTCCAAGCTCCGAGCGCGCCCCGGTCGGCGCGGGGACCCGGCCGCGAGGCTCTGCCGCCCGGTTGCCCTGCGCGGCGCAGATGGAGGCGGCGGCAGAGTTGTCGGCACAGATACAACCGGTCTTTTGTGTCTGGCCGGATCCCAGAGTCGGGCCAGGCCGGGGGGAAGGAGCGGAAGCCACTTTATGGTTCCTGGCCCCACTTCTTGCCCCCCCACCCCCAATCCTTCGGGATTTCAACATGCGGCGGACTCGGGCGCAAATGAGTGCCTAAGCGCCCCTGCTGGGCTAGCTGGATTCGGGTGGGAAGCGGCCGGACCACCACGCCGCCCCCTCTGCTGGTTTTCTTTTTAGATACAGCGTCTTTAACAGCGGGTGCTGAGAGGGAGGCTGACTGGGTGCTCACGGGAGTCTGGGTGTGGAAAAGACCTACCTTCTTGCTTTTCTCGGGTTCTGGAGGGGAAAGGACAGGGCTGAAGAGAGCCCCGAAGCCCGAGCGTCCCGAGCTAGCGGGCTTGGGCGCTGCCGGCGAGGAGGCGTTCGCTGGGTGGATCCCTTGTCTGGCTCATTGTTCGCGGTGACTGTTCTTGGGGCCGGGCTGAGCGACAGACACTTAAAACGGGGCCGTAAATAAAAGTGACGACTTGCCGGAGTGAGGTCAAGGCTACCGGGAGGAAAGGGCTTTCCAGTTTGGAAACGGACTTCTTCGAGCTCGGAGGGCAACAGTAGTCGTCAGTGAAAACCGCGGCTGAGTGTGAAACTTAGGTCTGACTCTCATTCACGGAGACAGCTTAGTGAATGAAACCCTCAGAAACAGGGCGCGATATTTTCCCACTGAAATTGTTTTCAGAGCAACGAAGATGGAGTTTAAGTGTTATTGGCAACTGGCTGCTTTCTCTTGCTAGCACCTGTTTCTCTTTTTCACCCCTTCCCCCCATCCTCGCCTCTTTGGGGGAATGTGTATTTATCATTCTATTTGTGCCTTCAGCTAGTCGAAGTGTATGGTTTCGGGAGAAGAATCCGTTTTTAAAAACAAAGTGCAATTTCCACTCTACAAAAGGCCAAGCGCTGGTGTAGACATGTATTGCTCCTCCACCCTAGCCGCATGCTAGCATTCACGAAGGCAGACGGTGCACCCAGAGTCGAAGGGAGCCAGTTATCCCCAGCTGGAGATGCCAAAAACAACTAGCGCATGCTCATTGTGTTGGAGGTTAGGACACTCGTTTTCCCATTTCCCTTAATTACAGTGATATCACCTGTTCATGGTGTCTGTTCCTTAGCACTACGAAGGAAGGAAGGTGCATTTTCCTGAGAAGGATGTTTCTTCTTTTTCTAAAGTCCATGGGTAGTAATCAGAGTAAGCTGATCCAACAAGAGGGAATTTTAAAAAAATATATATGTATATATATACGTGTGGGTGTGGGTGTAATATATATAAATATATATTTCTGTAAATCTCAGTAGTTACTAACACACCTAACTGCCCTGGTTATATTTGCTTTGACTTGCGTGATGGACTTGCTAAGGGCATCGGTCTGCTGAAACCTGAAGTTCCAGCCCCCAGGAGAAATAATATGAACACCTCTCTCTGATCACAGTCTGATTCCACAGGGGAAAAAAACATGCACCAGGAGTGTTATTTAGGTTATTGAAAGCTGTGTGATTTATTCTAAGGAGGGAAGCAAGAGTTAGGTAGAAGAAAATAGAAATGGAAGGCCTGAGTAGGCATTGAAACCATACTTATAGTTCCACAAATATGTATGTAGAAAGTATATTGTGTTCCCTCTTTCTCCTTTATCACTCTTAGTATGTGTTTATATCCTTAATGCTTTTCATCACAGTTGTTGTGCCTCTTGTTTGGAGGGAGGGGGTTGGCTTTGAAAAAAAACTTTTATATTTTCAGTCTTATTATTTTAGATTTTCAATATCCGTAGTGCTCATTGAATACAGGGACTTATCTTTTATACTCTTCTTTTGTTTGTCTCCTTGCACGCTATGTCCAATTTATTATGGGACCATGTGAGCAATGAATCAACCAGGTTCTAATGAAGATTAAGTTATGCAAGGTATCCACAGCTTTGTATAAACTGTATACTCATTTAACTACCTTCCCACATGACCAATTTTAGCTACTTGCTTGTTCATCTTCTGAAGTCTCCAGACTCCCAAATTCTTACCCAGATTGACTGCTGCCCTAACTCTTGACTGTACAAAGAACAGAACTTAATTATTTTGGTCTTATTTATCAGTCAGCAGTGTTTAGTGTTGCCAGTTTAATTATATCATTGAAATGTGCATGACTCTATGTTGAAAAAGGTTCTTTTAAACTTGTTTCTTCATAAAGAAAAAAAACAAGTCCTTGTGAAGCCATAATTTCACTGCTGTGAGGACCCCTAGCCATTTGTGTTTATTGAGTTTACTCTTCCACATGAAGAAAGGACCATTGTTTTGTTGTCTGGGAGCTGAAGGAAGATGGAAAGTGAGAAAAGAAAATCAAGCACTTTAGAATGCTATTATTTTCCCTACTTGGGAAAAATATTTTTTTAAGTAAATAGTAATTATTTTCTTAAAGATACACTAAAACCTCATTAAAGGATCCTGAGGAAAAGAAATTTTCAGGATAGAAATGCTGGCTGTTACTAAATACTCATAAAAGACTGGTGCATACAAACACATGCATTTTTGAACCAATCTCATAACACATTTTCTTCTTTCCATAGAATTTTGAAACGTTATTAAATCATTGTTACTAAAACATTGAAATCTCATCAAAATCTATATTTAAATACACTGTCTTTTTGCAAGTGCTTTAATTGTAATAGCCTATTTGTTGAGATTAAAAAGAACATCATTGATGTCATGGTGTGCTTTGCATTTTAAAATAGTAGCTGATGAATTACAAACATTCATTACCCCACAACCACTTGCTGAAATTTCTCAGGACCCCCAAATAGAGAATTATTTGTACTATATACTTACTATCATTCAGATCCTTGCTGAGTTTATGTTGATCCCCTTTTCTTCTTCAGAATTAATTGCCTTTTAAATTAATACTCTGTTGGCTGTGAATTTTTTTGTTATTTTTCTCCTATGTCATAAATTTATGTGAAAATATCTTCAACATTGTCTCCGTAGGGAATTTGCTGTTGATAACACGTGGGAATTGGGGGAGGGATGAGAGAACCACTTTTATTAAACCTGGAAAGAGTCAGAGCTTAACAAGGGAAGAGAGGGCAGGTTTCACCTGTATAAAATTCACTGAGGAATACTTATTTGACCTTTAAAAGTCCAAGCTATGTAGCACATAATATACATTTGGGTAATTCAGGTACTAACCTCACATATCATAAGGCAAACAATAGAAATAATAAGAGTATCATAGTGCCTTCGCTTTGTTACATTTGAATGGTGACTTTAATTCCATTCACTTTTCTTCATACTAAGTAATGAAAACTACCCACAGTTTTCTTATTTTTTTGTTTGTTTGTTTTTTGGCCAGGAGTGGGTATAGATGAGGGGCTAGGAGGGGAGGGAGCACTGTTCTATTATGTAAAAGTGAAAATTGTCAATGTTTATTTTGGAAAAGTTTTATTTAAAAAGTTCAGTTTCTTCTGTAAGTTTAGTGCTTATTATATGTTTACTGAGGAAGATAAAGTTTAACACTCAATTTTCAGAACCAGATGCAACCAGAAACAAATTGGTTATGTGATTCAAATTAGTGCATTTAAATCTTAAATTTAGTTTTCCTTCCCATAAACTAATATGAAGAAAAATATTGAATTAGGTTTTATTTTTAATAACCAATATTCATTTATATTCTCTTGAAAACGAAGATTAACATGATTAACAGAAAATGTAAACATTTGTGAAATGAGAATATAAGGGGATGCAAATTAATGATTGTGTATACTTTTGATATATACCTTTTTTTCCCTGATAAATGAGTATTTTTAATCTCAGGGGTGATGTGAATTTCTTAACTGATCACATTTTCTCTTTTCCTTTGACCACTAGAAAGCTCAGAGCCAATCTGAGATCTAATTTGTTGATCAGATAAGGCTCTATAGGATGCATTTGTGTATTATCTTTCTCAACGACCTTATCTTATTCTACTTATGTGTTTTCTCTGTCAAAATGTCTGGTTTTGGGCTTCCCTGGTGGCGCAGTGGTTGAGAGTCCACCTGCCGATGCAGGGGACACGGGTTCGTGCCCCGGTCTGGGAAGATCCCACATGCCACGGAGCGGCTGGGCCCGTGAACCATGGCCGCTGAGCCTGCACGTCCGGAGCCTGTGCTCCGCAATGGGAGAGGCCACAACAGTGAGAGGCCCACGTACCGCAAAAAAAAAAAAAAAAAAAAAGTCTGTTTTTTTTTTCTTTTTTTTTCCACTGTGGAAGGAGACAGACCATCAAAGTTAATTTGAATAAGTGTTTAGAAATACAATCAAGTCTGCAATTATTATTAAGGTCTAATATTGCAAATGCTGAGGGAATATCAGGCAAACTAAGGCATAATTTCTGATCTAAAGATACTTATAATCTAGCTCAATATAGAAGCTATAAACACATAACAAATTAGCTAACAATGAATCAATATATACACACATCTCTTGCATTAAATTGAAAACCTAGACTTTATCTTTAATGATGCTCAGCTTCCACTTTCTAGAAAAACACTATTAATAGTACTAACTGGTAGAGCAAAGTAACCAAATCTTTTCATTAGAATTCCCCTCTGGGTATACTAAACTCTAAATAGTCTGAGGATGTGAGGATGAAAATAAATGTTGGAAAGTCACTGTGATTCTGTGGTAGTGGAGTGGAGACTTCCAGACCTTTCTCTTCTCTTTTTCTTCTTTCTCTTTCTCTCTTCCTCTGTCTCTCATTGGCTTTTCTACTTGCTCCCCAGTCAGCCAGTGGCTGGATCTGATTGACAAGTGTGACAATTCCAATGTCAAGCTAAATCCCACCAGGCTTGTCAGCTTATGAAATTTCTGGATATGTAAATACAATAGTTCTAAGTAATGTACTTAAATACAGTAGTTAAGTGCCCACTGGTTGTTTCCCTTTGTACTTGAATCAACAACCATTTTCAGCTTTTAGAAGGGACCACCCACAAAACTGTTCTCAGGGAAAGAAAAAAAAGTAAAAACGTGAAAAATAAAAGAGCTAAATTATCGACCCAGGGTGACATGTTTATGGCTAAGGCCACAAACTCTGAATTAAACTTTCAAATCTAAACAGCTACCTCTGGGTATAAATCTGATTCTCATCTTCTCTATCTCCCATATACACACCATTTTTTTCAGACATCTCAATTATAGTTAATGTTAAAAATAAAGTCTGAAACACAGATCTGTTGTCCTGAACTGAAGCAAACTATCAGACTTTGGTAAATAATGATCATTTAAACTTGGCCTTTTAAAAAGCACATTGGATACAATGAAAATCCGTGTAGTACATTTACTGTGCTTCCACTTATGATATAAATAGTGCATAAAGCTTTAAAATTTTCATCAAATTAATGTTTCACTGACATGAAAATTAACTACTGACATCTAAGGTGCCTGCCATGTGATGATTCCTAATTGGCAAGTGAACCTTAGAGGGTTATTTATAGATTACATTGCAACAAAGTGCTGGAGTAAATTCTCATTGTGCAGTTCAGTTCAGATTGATGTTTTAGCTTTGATTCTCTTCACTTTTTTCACATGCTTTTTGATCTCGAAAGCCTCTCAGAAATAAGCTACCTAAGGTGCTAAATATATAATTAATAACATTTGGGCAGAGAATTTGTCTTCAAATTATCCTTAAGAGATTTGGAGACCAGTTAAGTATCCTTCACCAGTTTGTTCAGTTACGAATAACTCTTGGGGCTGTGAATATGAACTCAAAGATCTGGTAACATTCATTTCCATCCAGAGCACATAGGATAAATGTTCATGTAGAAAAAGTGAGGAAGAAACTTGAACATTTATCAAAGGAATTAATTTTTAAGAATAGCTGCCTTTAAAGATCTAAGTGGAAATACTATTTTATTCTCTAATGACAATTAAGGTTTCTTTTGTCTCTATTTTTCATTACATTTTGTGTGTGGGGAATGTGGTAAGAGAATTATAATGTATCTGCAATTCCCATGCTACGTTATTAGATCAAAATTTAGCTTTTCTTTTCTTTATTCCATGTCTGTGTCTGCCTAAAGGTAGAATGACCAAATTAAAAATGAAAAGTAAGTTCTTTATTTATTCTGCATATTTTTGTTCACTATGGATTTTGTACGTGATCCCATAAGGCAAAGTTATATAAGCTATACATTTGTGCCTACAAAGATAAGTTTACAATTTATTAACTTTTAGACATTTTCTTCATGCTATACTCAACCTGGAATGCTCTACTTTCTCTACCAGATTTGTGAAACGCCTATCTTTTCGTAAAGATTTACTTATAAGACATTTTCTCTTTGAAGGAATCCCCACCATTGTATTTGAATTTGGCATTTTTTTGGAAAAATGTGTGTATATGTGTGTGTGTGTGTTTTACAGTCATATTGTATACCTGAAAATGTTTAAATTTTAAATAATTTTATACAAATATAGTTTTTGTTTTTGTTTTTGTTTTTTTTTTTTGCGGTACGTGGGCCTCTCACTGTTGTGGCCTCTCCCGTTACGGAGCACAGGCTCCGGACGCGCAGGCTCAGCGGCCATGGCTTACGGGCCAGCCGCTCCGTGGCATGTGGGATCTTCCCAGACCGGGGCACGAACCCGTGTCCCCTGCATCGGCAGGCGGACTCTCAACTACTGCGCCACCAGGGAAGCCCACAAATATAGTATTTACTATGATTATTACTATCATTATAATGCCAAAGAGACAAACTAGACGTTGGATCTAAGCTACATGTAGGAGTGAATACTTATTTATTTATTTATTTATAACAGTTTTGACTAGTAGTTGAATAATTTGTCCTTAGGCCTGTTGCTTTTTATTGACGAAAATCTTCACTAGTCCTGTATGGTGTGGTGTGGGTATGATCAAGGCAACTTGTTTTCTTGATGATGAAGGTTTATCAGAAAATTTATCCCTTAATTACAAAAACTCTCATTAATAAACATTGAATGAGGACTTACTATGCATCAGGTATTGACATAGGAAATGAGCATAAAAAAAATAAATAAAAAGGTCTTGCCCTGAAGGAATTTAGAATCAAATGGAGAATAAAAATACTGAATTAATGTGGTAAAATAAATTACACACATCATCAGGGAATATTTGGGGAGCTATGAGGAAAGGTGTGTTTCTCAATTTGGGTGGGTGGAGGGTGGTCTGGGAAAGGTTAATGGGGGATTTGAAGCAAAAAGGACAAGCAGAAGTCTAGCAGGTGAAGAAGCAGTAGATGGGGGTCTCTGGCATAGAGCTGCTGGAGAAAAGAACAGTGAAGCATATGTGGAAAATCCAGAATGTCCAGCAGAAGTATCATACGTTAGACTGAAGACCAGTTTAGTAGTCTGGACTAGAAATCAAGATTTGGAGGTTTAATCCTGATTAAATCCAACACTCTTATAATGTATGTCTGCACCCATGCAGCTGGACATATCTAAGTACACAACCATGGTGTCATTTCATATTCATCTTAAATGGATTCTTAAAATCATCAGATAATCTTACTGAACTAGCCTGCTTCATTTGCTTTCCTAGAAGACTATATACCATGCTTCCTCTTCTCTCCTCCAAACTCTCAGCACCTCTGTCTACATCCTCACTCTCAGATGAAGGCCTTGCTTCCTATTCGCTGATATTGAGCCATCTGAAAAAAACTGCACAGTTGCCCACTACCACACTTATCTAACTACAAGTATTTGCTCCCATGTAATCTGCCTTCTCGCAGGTTCTCTCGCATAGCACTGGTAGAATTTAAACTGTTACATTTTAGTGAATGTAGAAATATGTAAATGCAATTTGTTAGTGAGTAAAACTATTACTTTAGACCTTGAACTTTCATTTTTAGTTGTTTAGCATTGGGAAATAATCAGGGTTGGAGTCAAAGATTTTTGTAAAGTATGCTGGTATAATGAAAAAATTAGAAACAATAGACCAGCCCAAGGAGAGAAAAAAAACCGCAATAAAGTACAGTACATTCTTATGACAGAATGTTAAACATCATTTAAAATTATTTTTTAAATTAATGATATAATGTAAAAAAAAAAACCCTAAAACTGTACATAATACATGATACAGTTTTGTTATATGTATGTAGAAAGACCAGAAAAATAAATGAACCATGTTAAAAGGCTGTGTCTTTGGACATTGAGATGAAAATCGTTCTGTATAGCAGATTCTCGGAAAATCCACTCAGCTTGGAAGAGAAAGGTTTTTGACAGGAAGATCCTGGTGACATAGAAAACGTCCACTGAATAAACACAACAGTGAAAGCCATCTCTATAGTGTGATTCAAGTGTCATTGAAATATCAGTCCCCACCAGGCATTCCCCTTGCCTGCAACATTCAATCTGCCAAGACCCATGGAATTTACTGCTAAAATACATCACAAGTTTATTCAGTTTTCACCATCTCCACCCCTGTCCTTCTTATTGTGAGACACCACAATTTCTAGCCTGGATCACTGCTTTAGCTTTCAGCAGGTTCTTCCCACTCTTGCTGGTGCAGAAATAATGATCTGAGAGGCCGTATTGCAGAGTGTTCAAAGCATGGACCCCATTGGTGGGCTGCCTGAGTGTGAATCCCAGCACTGCCACTTACTAGCTATGAGACTGGGGGCAAGTTACTTGACATCTTTTTACTTTCATTTTCCCATCAATAAAATTTAAGATATTAATACCTACCTTTTGAGGTTATTATGAGAATTAAATGAACAACTAGCTTAAAGCAAGTAGTTTTATGTGTTAGCTATTTGTCAAGGCTTAAATTAAATTATAACCTTCCTTGTTTAATACCATCCAAGGACTTCTGATTGCACTTTGAATTAAATCCTTATGATCACCTGCATCAACTTTATTACCCTTGGCTATTTTCTGTTTTCTTGCTATTTCTCTGAAAACACCAAGTCCTGTTCTGTTACTGGGCCTTTGTACTTGCTGTTACCTTTGCCTGGTATACTCTCATCTGATTCTCCCCAGAGCTGCTTCTTGTCCCACCAGTCTCAGCTTCTGCCACATCCTCTAAGAGCCCTTTCCTGATTTCTAGTCATCTAAGGGACACTTCATACTATTCTTTTTTCCACTCTCCACATTTTATTAATAGACCTTATCACAATTTGAGCTTTTTGTTTGTTTGTTAACCTTTTTCCCCTCTTTTTCACTACTAGAATTTAAATTCTGTGAAATAAGTATGACGTCTGTCGTGGTTATGTTTGTTTCCCCCAATACCTAGAAGAGAGTGTGGCATGTCGTCCTGAATAAATATTGGACGGCTGGCTGGCTGGCTGAGATTCTCACTATTGTCATCTTGGAATTTGCATTTCTAGAATGACTAACTTCATATTTGTAAGGTCTGTAAGTCACTAAGGAGTTATAGAAAGTTAAGTTGTTAACACTTGTTATTTTAGCTCTGGTTCACAGGGCCTTAACAATACTCGTCAGTACACAAGTACATTTTGAAAGAAGTAGAGAGTTTGAGAGTGGAGAGGGGAACAGTAGGTGAATTGGGGGACTTGAGATGTAAAGATACTTCAGGCTAAATGGAAACTGCAGTGATGGGGGTACGGGGTGGGCTTGGGGTGAGGTATTAGAGTGTCGATAGTTCAGGCATTCAAGAGAAAGTGTCAGACCAGCATTTCACAAAGAACCAGTTTAAAAATACTACATAAAGTAACTTCCATAACATTTTACTTCTTAGCTTTAGAAAATGTTGAATAAGGCTCTGTATATACATAAAGCCAGAATAAGTGGATGAAAGATTTCTTTAAAAGTCAAATTAGTTATTTGATGTCATGAAATAAAAACAAAAAAACAAAACAAAACAAAAATCTTTACATCTTTACCAAAAACAAAATCTTTACATCTTTCTCTGATTCGGCTCCTTTTGAAAATGGAAATCAGTCAAACCTGAGTATTGTATATGTGTGTGTCTGTCTTTGAAACTTTTTTGTTTTCTTCAGACAGAAAAACACTTCATGTGGAAAAGATGTTTTCATGTGTTGGTTTTGATTATAAAACTGTAAAGGCATGGAAAGTTTTGTATCCAGTGATGTTCATTTTTTCTTACCAGGAGGTGTCACTACAGCTCACTCAAACTTGCTAGTGCATTCTGTATGGACAAACTAGTGCTAGCATTTTATCAGAATGTCAGTACCCACCCACCAACTTCCGTACTGAGTTACTTGAAGGAAATCTGATGAAAATAGAATTCTTTTCAGGTGCCTGCTTCTCCTCCAAACAGATATTCCTGTCATGAACTAGCTGAAAACTTAAAAAACTTGTTTAATATTCTGGAAACAAACAGCATTCTTACTTTCTCTGAATGTTGAGTGGGGCAGGGGATGGTGAAGAGGAAAAAAAAAAAAAAAGTAGGGTAAAGAGGAGAGAGAGACATCAAGAAACATGAAGAGTGAAACTGAAGTGTTTCTAGTGATAACACACTGCTTGAAGATCCCTGAACACACAGTTCTCTCACCCATCTGACTTGCATGTTTTGTCCTTTCCCTGCCCCTCTTCTCTGCCCAGATAAGACCAGCTTGCTCTGCCAGAACTGTTATAATTAAAATAAAAATGTCTATCTGGTATTGAGCTAATACACTATCTCAGTTATTTGACATATGTAATTTCTATCTTGTCTGATAACATAAAATATTATTACTAAATAATAATATTACTACTAAAAATTTACTAAACTTTTTACTAAATTATTACTAAAAATTTTTCTGGTGAAGAAAATGAAAATTGGAAAGGTTGCATGATTTGTAATTGTAGCTGTGATTTTATCATAGGCTCATCAGATTTCAAAAACACATTCTTATTCTTTGTATAATGCCACTACAGAGTCCCTCCCACTGGAGACTTGCCTAACATCCTTTCACCCCTGACCAATGTAGATATCCCTCCTCTGGGTCCCACAACATCTGGTGCTTACCCAGTGCGAACACTCATCGTGACTGGGCCATGACTCTCTTACTTTCTTGTCTCTTGCTTCACCCAGAGTCAGAGTATTTTAAGGTAGGTACAGTATCTTGTCTCTAGAACAGAACATGAAACTCCTAATATTGATCAATTGGATGGGCAAACAAGAGAACAGGTGCACTCAAAGATGGGGCTCCAATGTGGATGAAGGTGTGGGTGAGCAAAGCATGGAAGGTAAAGACCGTGGTGCTGCCAGCCTTCACCCATTTCTGTTGGCCTCACTTGTTCCACAGGCAACTAAACAATGAAGAGGAAAGTCCCAGCATCTGGAGAGGAGGAAGAACAGGGTTATTTGCCCAAGAAGGAGGGGATATTCAGCACATCCCATACCTTGTAGCTCTTCTAGAACTGGAGGGAAAAGACCGGCATCCGAAGAGTTGTATTTTCTGCTGACCTGAAGGTGGCAGCATGGTCCAGCTGTCAGAGACCAGCTCAGTTCTTAGACACCCCTATTGCTGCTGTGGGACTCAGAACTGTTCTCAGGGCATTAAGTGCCCTGGGAATGATTAATGGTGCTGCCTGTTCACTGTGCCCTGAGGGTAATTGAGCCTGCAATATTTTGGAGGTTGCAGAGAGACTTCCTGAGCCTCTCTCTAATAGAAGGGGCTGCAACAGTTTGGACATATATCCCTTTGGAGACGTCCCAGAAACCTTTTGTTGAGTCTAGAATGCAATCATTGGCAGAACGCTTTGAAAGGGGAGGAAAAAAAGCCCACCACCACCATCCCTAAAATATGAGGAAATTGAATAGTCTTAATGTTTTTTCAGATGTCTGGTTTGCTATGCATTCCATATTCTTTTTTCCTTCTTTGGTTCTGAAATAATATTCCTTTCCACCTGACTTAAAGCAAATCCTCTGGAAGGTAGCTTATGTTAATTGACTGAGTATTTTGAAAGAGTGCAGGCAGAGCTATGTATAATGTCTTTATTTAAATAAGCTCTAAGCCCTTTTATGTTGTAGGGTGAGGTATTTAAAAGTAAGATGATTGGAAATTTCTAGAGTTGCACACAATTCAAAAGAATGTGAAACATTTTAGAAGGAGCAACTGACAAGGGTACAGTGTCCATTTATTCTAAATATACATGTAATATCAATTATGTAAGACAACCAACAAAAGATCTTAAGCTTGTCGGGTTGGGTTTGTGTGATTGCTTCTTTTCATTAGAAATTTTAGTAGCTGGGAAGAATGCCAGGTTCTAAACACTGGGAAAAGGTATCTTGAATAGGTTATAGTGGTAGATCTTCGCAGTGTTGAGAGAAAAATCAAAGATTCAGAAAATGTTTCCTCATCTATGCAACCAAATGGGGAATCTGAACCTCCACCTTTCTGTACTTTGGTTTTAAATAGCCCTGGTGGTTGGTAAAAAGCAGTGGTTTGTAGCTTCTTCAGTGATTTTTAAAAATATCACTTTGGTACTTTTGAGAACAGTTGTTCTTCCCTCAAATCTGTGAGATTTTACTCTCCATCACAGAAGGTTCTTTCATGGTAGACCATGACGATTTAAAGCTGTGTTCTGTATGGGAGGTTGCCTTATAGATGTTTAGAGAGCCAAACTTAGCTGGTTCTCCACGTACTGACACTTTCACGCTTTAGTAGGCAATAAAGTTGGTCTCTTTAATTTCTTGGAATAGAGAAGAAAATCAGAAGGATGATTAGAATGACCCCTCAAAGTCTGTTTTTAGATTAGATTGCAGGTGTTGTACGGACTGCTATTCTGTGTGCCTTTGCTTTGTTAGATTTATCTCAAGGGTTGAACTTACAATAGTGTCTTTTTGTGATGAAAACCTAGGCTAGGGATTAAAAGTGAGGGGTGGGGATGGAGAATTAATTGAGATAAGTCCACAAAGGTTTATTCACAGCCTCTGATTTAACTCCAACTTTAACAACAAAATAAGTAAGGAAAAAAATCCCAGCATACCCTAAAATCCTGCTTGATGATCCACGACTCATAGAAGGGCTTTTCCCAGCCTACTAGTCTCTATTTCTTTGGCTGCTTTGGGCAACTTATCAAAAATTTCTTGATTTTATCTCTTGATATAAAGATCTCCATTTCCACGCTGCCTTTAATTAATATACTGCTGAATATGTAAATATTATGTCTTGCTCTAAGTATTATGTATATTTTGTATATTTTTTCTAATATTTCTAAATAAATTATAATTATTTTGTTATCAATATCTAATTCATATTTGTAAAGGAGCAGTTTTTGAATATATTGAAGTCATTTCCTTGCGGGGTTAGGAGACTTATTGCTTTAGACAAGGACACAGTTGGTACTTTCTTAAATAGAGTGTCCACTGATCAACTTTGCATTTCAAAGCTTAACTTCTTGACTTCTTTACTGTAGCACAATAATGTTCTTGAAAATCAGGTATTGTTGAGGAAAAAGGATTTTCTAAATCCTTTAGCTTTCAGCAAATCAAGAACCAAGACTGGTAGAACAGATCAGAGTTTTAGTGCATTCCAGGAAATAGGGCAAACTCAAGATGAGACAGAAGAAATGGAAAGCCCACTCTTTTGGCCCTAAGGAATTGTGGCAGGGAAAAATTATGGAATTGGGGAACCAGGATGGGTTATTTAAGATCCTGACCTTCCTTCTTTGACTTCGAGATCAGAAAAAGAGCAGGATTCAGAAGGAATGCCAGTGGTGTGCTTCCCAGGTATTAGGTTTTAGGAGGAAACAGCAAGATTTTAGGAGGAGCCCCAGTATGACCTGGGCAACAGTAGAGCAGTGGTGGTGACAGTTGGCTTGGTTGATGAACCTCCAAAAAGGGATCTAGAAGCCATGTCCCAGTGAGGGCATAGGGAAGCGAGCAGATTAGAGGCGATCTGAGGTTTGAAGGAAGAAGGTGCCTGCCGTGGGTGGAATCTTAAAGATTAGGAGAAATGGCTTGTACCTATGGACACCAACGAGGGGCACCAGCAGGTTCTTCCAAAAGACTAGATTGGGCAATCAAATTTCAGTAGTTACCCACAGGGCTTATATTTAGCAGGTCCACAATGACATGCTTACATCATTTGTTTATAGTCAGTGTCTATAATGATAGTTTTTATTGGACTGGCATCCATTTTGATTGGTTGGTGCCATGCTGTACCCATTGTTAAATATTTTGAATTTACTCTAGGTTATCTACATAGGGAGGAAACTGGTCTTACCACTCTATATCGTATATCTATATGAGAGCATCTGAAATTCTGGTGTGGATTGGGGCCCCCTTCCATTCACTCTCATAAACCCATGGTCAATCTAGGAATTATCTTACGGAATAAAGGAAGAAGAGAAATGCAAATCAAAACTGCAATGAGGTATCACCTCACATCTGTCAGTGACCATCATTAAAAAATCTACAAATAGTAAATGCTGGAGAGGGTGTGGAGGAAAGGGAACCCTCCTACACTGTTGGTGGGAATGTAAATTGGTACAGCCACTATGGAGAACAGTATGGAGGTTCCTTAAAAAACTAAAAATAATACTACCATATGACCCAGCAATCCCACTACAGGGCATATACCCGGAGAAAACCGTACTTCAAAAAGATACATGCACCCCAATGTTCATTGCAGCACTATTTACAATAGACAAGACATGGGAGCAACCTAAACGTCCATCAACAGAGGAATGGATAAAGAAGTTGTGGTACATATATACAATATATAGCCATAAAAAGGAATGAAATAGAGCCATTTGAAAAGATGGGGATAGACCTAAAGACTGTCATACAAAGTGAAGTAAGTCAGAAAGAGAAAAACAAATATCATATAATATCACTTATATGTGGAATCTAGAAAAATGGTACAGATGAACTTATTTGCAAAGCAGAAATAGAGACACAGATGTAGAGAACAAATGTATGGACACCAAGGGGGGAAATGTGGTGGGGGGTGGGTGGGATGAACTGGGAGATTGGGATTGACATATATGCACTATGATATATAAAATAGATAACTAATGAGAACCTACTATATAGCACTGGGAACTCTACTCAGTGCTCTGTGGTGACCTAAATGGGAAGGAAATCTAAAAAAGAGGAGATATATGTATACATATAACTGATTCACTTTGCTATACAGCAGAAACTAACACAACATTGTAAAGCAACTATACTCCAATAAAAATTAATCTAAAAAATTTAAAAAAAGACTATGTCCTCCAGAAAATGACTGTATAAACAGCCCTACTAAAGAGTTAATTTTGAATAGACCCAATATTTAAATTTAAGGAGACTGCTTAAACTTGAAAATAATTAAAATATTGTGAATTAGTAAGTGTATGTGGAGTAGGACAACTTAAAGAAGAATTATATGAGAGAAATAAAGGAACTATATGTTCTTTTCGCATCTCAGAATAGGATGGTAAATTTCCACCCACCTCCTGTACATTCTTGCTGAGTCCTGTACAGTAACAGTTGCTTTGGATCTGTGGCCCAAGCTGACTTCTGATTCCTTCTGTTTGTACCCCTTGCTTCTCACATGTACATAAATGTACAGGAATTCATACACTGTCCAGTTAGTGTCCTTAAGGTGTCTTACTTACACCCGATATTCCCAGGTCTAATCCAGAGTTAGGGCCATCAGCCCCTTTCTTACATCAAGCTGAGTGGATCCACTTCAAACCTAGTAATTAACCCATTTCTTTGGATTTGTCTCTGAACCTTTATGATATTCTTCTCCCTTTAAAGAATGTGGTTCCCATTGTGGCTAAGATCATGTTGTTCCCTAAAGATAGTGATCTAAGATAGTGAAATAAGTGGGAATAATAACACCTTGGATCCTATGTTTTTCATCTTTGAAACTCCCTCTGCTTAGAAAGGCTACTGCATTGTATAACTCCAACGTGAACCTTTAACACTATGGGTATACAAAACAAGGACCTGGATTTCTCACTCACAATTTGATGAGTTTTTTTTTTTTTCCTTTTGTTTGTGGGAGGGTGAGAATAGTTAATAAATTATTAAGCAAAAGAGCCAGTATTCAAATTTAGATTCTTTCTTAATCCAGACTCCTCAATTGTAATTCCACTTGATTGGCACCAATATTTTTATAAACTGTTGGTAACAAATAATAACAAAAATATATGGTCAGGAGAAAGAGCAGTTACATGTCAGTATGTTTCTGTACCTCTCTGAAACCCCTAAGTGATGAAATTTCATTGGGTACAGTATGGAGTTCCTTGTTGGGAAGGAACTTTCTGTAGAAGCTTCGCTCTGAGGACTTGAAACAAGAAAAAGGGAGATGTGGAAGAGAAGAATGTTATCCCCTTATACATCTTTCTCTTATTGCATTTGTCTGCAGTAAATAATTGACCCCTAAGGTCATTGAAAGTTTCCAGCTGCAAGTCCACTTGTTTGTTTATTTGTTTCTGTCTCTTCTAACCTTTCCATAAAAATATTTGAGGTAGCAAATCTGTTAGGATAATTCATTAGGCCTATTGACTAATAAAGAGGTTTGTACTAAGTTGGGAAAGAAATTTATGAAATGATTGTTTCAGCTGCTTTCACTACCGACCATGAATCACACCACCTGGAGAACTCTACTATTCCTGTGAATTAATAATACCTTTTCAGCAAGGTGTTTGCTGAGCAACCTTGGTGGGCACAGGAGGTTTTGTGGTATACAAGGCAAAGCTTAACACAACTCACAACTCTGTACACATGAGGAAGAGTGCATGTGCATGTGCCTCACCCCAAATGGCAGGGAATTCCAGCGTTCTTATTTTACTTGGAATATGTTTTAGAATAAACATTTAAATACCTAGGTGGGTTTGTTCAAGTGTCTCTGTGTGTGTGATATTTTAGCAGTTCTTTCAAGAAAATTATGTAGTCCTAGTGTGAAAACCTAACCGTGAAAGAGCTAAAAATGTATTTTCCCATCCTGACCCATGATCACCTTCACCCTGGTAACCACTACTCACATATATATTTTCCATGAAAACTTACTAAACTACAGTAGATCTCTCTTCTTTCATGCCTTCTCAGAAACAAAGTGTAAGGTTTATTCTAGAGTGCTTTTGTGTGGATGTGAGCTGAGATGCCCAATAATAAAACTAGTTGAATTTATGGAATTCATACCATGCACCTTGCACTCTGCTAGGTTAGCTAGTTGCATGCATTATTTCATTTAGTCCTGATTATGAAAGTTCATATTGTTAACACTGTTTGGCAGAAGATAAAACTGAGTCTTTGAAAGGTCAAGTAGCATGTCCAACCTTTAGGTGGTTGGGGGTGGAATTAAGGCCAACCTCAGAGACCACACTCTTCATCATCATGTTCTGCTGCTTCCTGCAGTAAAACAGTGTTTGGTAAACCTGAAAGCAAGTTTCCTCAAGGAAGGAGCACAGAGAAGATTATCTATGTACTTAAGTTGCCATGGGATAAGGGAAATGGCAATGGAGTGAATCAGAGATATGTGAATATCTGTTGTACTTACTTTGTTGGGTTGTTGGGAAGACAAATACATTTGTGAAAGGTTTTTTAAGACTATGAAGTGCCAGGATACAAAGCACAACCAACGAAACAAGCAAATTTAAATGGTACTTGTTGGGGAGAACTTGGCAGTCCTTTTCTGTCTGATATTATATTTTATAAAATTCAGATATCTATTGGAAATAAAATGTTTACTCAAAATCATAAAATATGCCTGGAGTAAATTCAAAGTACTACTTTTAATTTATAATTCTTAGCATCTCAGTCATTGTTAAATATTTTTAACTTTTATTCTAGTGAGTGGCTGAAATACAGAAAAATTAATTATATACTATTCCAACAAGCTCAAAATCTCTGGAGTAAAGCCATTAAAAGTTTCAATCTGGATTTAGAATAAAATTGCACATTTAATTTCACCAGCTGACATTTTGAGGCTGAGGTAAAAATGCATGGCAGTTTTTTTTTTTTTCAAACTGCCCTATAAATATCATGTAAACACATTTTATGCATTTATAAGTATAAAAAGATATTTCCCAAAGTTAGAATGCTGCCCCCAAGTTTCCTGGTTTCTTTGCTCAACAAAATAATTGCTGATTGTTTTGAAAAAAAAATTATCAGAACAATATTATGGCAATGACTTTTTTCTTCCACCAGAGCTGCATGGTTTCTTTGAGTGGGCTGAAAGGGAGAGAGAGAAGGGAGGGAGGATATGAGGAGTCAATATGTAAGCTGTAGTCAAGGTAGTCTCCGTCTTTATAGAACTGAGATAAACCATCTTTTGCCTTGTTTCGTTCATCTGTTTAGCAGAAGGCTTGTGCAATTTGCATTTTAGAATGTTCAGTCCTTTTAATTTACTTCTAAATAACTTGTTTCTACATTATGCTGCTTTGTTTGTAGAGAAAAATACTTACACAAGTGTTTCATGAAGTAAAATGAACTAACATGGCACTCTCCAAAGAGAATTTCAAAATAAAAACCATTAAGGATGAATGGCGTGCATTACAGAAATCTCTGCCATATGTCTGAATGGGTCTTTGTATCAAGCTTATTTACAAAATTCACAGGCACTAATTTATCTAAGAAATAGAATGATAATGCTTTCAAGCCAAAGAAAAAAATAAAAACATAGTAAATATAAAAGACACAATAATCTTTTCTGTGAGCCTGATTTTGATCTTTTCTTTTGGATTGTCTATTGAGTCATATCAGAAGGATTTGTTTAATTATATATAAATTATTTGGGCTCAACAGAAGGTTGGCAGTATCAATTCCTGGAGTAGGTAGTTTGGAGGATGAACTACTAATATCATTGCATTTGTAAGAGAGGGAAATCTGACCAAACTGTAGCAAATTATGTAATCAAAGAATTTCTAAGAGGTAAGAGTCTACCGTGGTATATAAAACACATCTCAGAGACATTTCCCCCAATGAGATTGACCATCTCATTTCAGTAAAAACAAAGAATGAGAAAGACTTATGTAATTAGACTACCTAAGTATTTTTTTTAAATGTCATTTTCAAAAAATGTGTACCCTTGTATCTTCAACATCATGTTCTGTGTCTGCTTATTTGAACAGACTCAGTTGATGACCCCTTTCACTACTAAAAGTGAAACACCATGTATGTTTTAAGAGTTATTGAATGAATCTCATTGTTTTGTGCATACTATGAGAATCCACATTTTCCTATTTGTTTATTTAATGTCAGAGACTGCAAACATTGTATAATAAGTTAGTGTCTTGTTTGTATCAGTATTTTTGCACAGAATGTAATTATTGTAGAAAGAAAAAAATTATGGAGTAGATAATACAAAAGAATTTGGTAGTACAGAATCCTCAGTAACCTTAGGCATTAGTAGCAAACCTCTTTTGTTAGAGAAGAGAGTGGCATGGCACTCTGGACCATTGGAACTTGATGAGACCTTAGCTAAGGAAAGGTCAAATGGTAATAAAAATTCAGCTTTTATCCTTATAGGTGGCATTTAAAGGTGATTTGTGAGGGACTCTCACTTCAGCTGTTAGCACTGTTTAATTTTGACTATGGTTCAGACATGATCATCTTAAGATATTCATGAGCAATAAAACCTAATTCAGAGCAAAATTTAACCCACGGTGGCACTATGGCTTCCAAATACAGTATCAATAGTGACTTGAAACTTCTCCATGTGAGGTGTAGAAGTATACTCTCTTTCAGAATACAGTTCATATGTGTGAGGGCCCATTTTGTATGTGTCCAGGATCATTAATGAGCCACAGTAAAATATGGGGCCAGAGATTATTGTTTACAATAAAAATCGAGGTCATATCTTAACAATAATATCTAATTAAGTTAATCACTGTAGAAGTGGTGACTGTTAATAATGACCATTCTAAGTCATCTAGTCTGTTAAGGTGTGGATGGAATTGATAGATTTGACCACTTATTTTATCACAGAAAAATTTGCCTAGCACATTTGTATGTTTTTTCCCCCATTTTGGTTCCCCTGAATACCATCCAGTAGATAGGTAATACTGTAGGGAGACTGGGCATAGGTACTAAGCCTTTCTCCAGAGTTGGAACACTATAATAATACAAGATGGAATCAAAGAAGAGTTTAGAGAGTATTTCCTGATGGTGTAGTGATTAAGGTTCTGTGCTTTCACTGCCGAGGGCACGGGTTCAATCCCTGGTCGGGGAACTGGGATCCCACAAGCTGCTTGGCATGGCCAAAAGAAAAATAAAAGGAATTTAGAGATAATCTTAATAGAAATCCCAACTCTCTCACCTATCAGCTTTGTGACCTTGGTCAATTATATAATTTCTCTAATAAATAGTGTATAAAAGAGATTTGGTAAGAATTACAAAAAATAAAATACTGCAGTGCATGGCATATTTTAAGCACTTGATGCCTGTTGTTGTTTTGAGGGAGGATTAATGTTGAGAACAGTTAAATATGTTGGAGTATGGGCCTGGCGGAATTTTTCAGGTAAAGGGATTTGAATCTAAAGAAGATGGTATACAGGCTTAGAGATGAAGGAGAAAGTCATAAAAATCACAATTTATTAGGTACCTAATATGTTTTGAACACCATAGTGGGCACACATAAGAAGAGAAAGCCAATATAAGAGCAAGTAGGAGAACTTCGGAATAAATATTTAGCTGATTACAGTTCTTACCAATTTCTTTGCAAAACTTTCTGCCTCTGAAAATAAGCTGTGTCACACCTTTAGAAGTAGTTTGCTCATTCATGGCATGGACTAAGAAACTAGTTCTGATAATTGGAGATACCTAGTATGTTTTGTTGAAAGTATGCTATGAAGGAAAAATAATGAGCTTTTTTTGGTCTTCTCCCTTGAGTCCCTATGCATCCTGAAACACACTGGAATGAAGGCAGAGACCACATATGTGCTCACACAGATTTCTCTCTTTGAGAAAGTGAGCCATTAAGGGAAAGTATAACTTTGTATAGCCAGGGCCTAACATATTTTCATTACATAATTGTGGCCAATGAAAGGTTTTTGAATGCATGAATTAATGAACAAGTGCATTAGAGTGAATGAATGAATAAATGAATCTCCAAGTTAAGTCCAGAGTTTTAATGAGGAGGGTTGAAACATATTTATTGAGGACGCTTTGTCATACACATCATTGTCACTCTGCCAGTTCTGAAACGCATAAAATACTACATTACAAAAATGATCGCCGTTAAAGATGGTGAAGTTTTGGTAAAAATGATGTGTGCATTCCTTGCTGGTGACATTATTAATTGATAATCCCTTTAGAAAGTTACATGACCATTTGCAGCAAAAGCCACAAACTTACTCATATCCATTGCCTTCAAAATTCTTCTCTTATGGAAACATTTGAACAGAAACAAAAGCTGACCATAAAAAAATTTTATTGCAATCAATATTAGTAGCAAAAAGTTGGAGACAAACTAAAAGTCCAGCAAAATAATGATTTTATAGATTATGGTACATCAACACAGTTTAATGCTATGAAGCCATTAAAATAATAATTACATAGCAAAATAAGGTATGTTTATGAGATAATATATGTAAAAATAGTGAATATGAAATTCTATGTATACCATTATTATAACAATGTAAATACAGCATGTGTGTATCGATAATATGCATAAATAAAACTAGTAGTTCTGTCAGGATAATAAGACAATTGGTTTTTCAATTTAAAAACATTTATTCATCTTACATTACCTTTCAATACACTTCTAAAATTTTTATTTTCTTTTGTCATAAACAGAAACTGTAGGGCCTTTTCTTCTGATAATTCAGTGTCTTCATAGGGCTTGAGATTTATTATCATTTGCTCTATACAGAAATGTAGGAATATGTAGATGACTGGGTAAAAGGTATATAACATTGATCTCTGGCTATATACTTTGAAGGTTGTTTTAAAAAATAAATTCCCAGTATACATTCATTTTCTTATATAGTTTGTTTTTCCTGAAAGTCAACTTAAGGTAAAAAGTCAAAGGCTTTTATCTTATAGATATAAATATGCGTGTATCTTTGTTAATCTGAAAACAGCACATTAAAATGGAAAGGAGCACTTGGCCAACAGTTTGGATCTGTTGGTTTTACAGATGGGGGAACCCTGGGAGGCAGGGAGATGAAGTGATTTGGACAGGGATACAATGCCATTTAATGGCAGAGACAGGATTAAAATGTACAGGTTTTGAGCGAGTTGAGAACTCTTCCACCCACCCCTCAGCCAGAATGCTTTTCCCATCACCCTAAAATGAACTGTCAACTTCCTTCTAGCTTCAGAGCCCATGAAGATTTTTCTCTACCTTCAGTGTCACATCTGTGCTGCATCCCCATGTCTAAAGAGAACAGGATTTTCTATCTCAGCCAGAAATTGCTACTTAGTACACACCTGCACAGAGGTAAATTCTGGAGCTTGGGTAGTCTTGTCTCCATGTGCTCATTGGTTGCATCTCCTCAAAATCAGGAGTTCTGCTTCTCAGCTCTACATCATTAATGTGTTCACCTAGCTATAGCATTCCTATCTGTCTTAATAGCCTTTCTGAGTTCTCCCTCCCCATCATCCACAGGCAGAAATCCTGGTCAAAGCAAGTGGCTCCCACTGGGGTAGCTTTCAAAAAGCCACAAAGAACAAATTAGTGTCCCTGATTTGCTTCAGAAACAAACAGCAAAGAAGCCTCTCCAACATGCTTGAAAGAAAACAAACAACTAAGAGAGAGAAAATAAGTTCAAGGGAAAGCCCACTGCTATTCTTAAAGGGAGCTCAAAGGAGAAGACTTCAAAAAAGAAATGGTTGCTGAGGACTGTTTGCCCATTAGCCTGTGGTGGGACACTTAGGCAGTAGTGGAAGGGAGGATGAGTGGGTAAATTCATCTGAGGGTCCTATGAAGCCAGCCTTGAAGGAATTTAAAAAAAATACACTCGTTTTATTTAATGAATGTAGTCAAATGAACCTAGATGATTATATTTAATCTCTAAATTGATATGTAGTTTGTCAAACCAGACATCAGTTAAACATGACTTCCTCCTTTGCACCCATTTGTTCTTGCCCTTCTCATTCCTTCTTTTGTGTTAATATGGTGATTAAGCTGTCTTGCTATATCTCCTATTTACTATGTTGTAGAGAAATTTATGACTCTTTTATTATCAGAGCAATAGGCAATTATTAGTTAGAAGACCCTTCTTAGTCTCTTTGGAAAAACCATTATTTTATTTCCTTTTATCAATAATATTCACCCAGAAACCTAGACAGTAAGTATTAACTGAGCATCTACTATGAATCAGGCACTAGTCTAACCATCATGGAAGGTCCAAATCTGACTAATGTTTTGTCCTTGTCCTCAAGGATTTCATAGTGTGAGAAGGGGATGTGAAGACTTCCTGGGACAGCTGCTGGTTTAGCCAGTCTAGCTACCCTTTGTGTCCTCCCTCCTCTCATGGCTTCTGTGAACCTTGGCAGTATCTTTGATGATTAAGGCAACCAGCCAAGAGAGAAAGGCTCTAAATCAATGGCTCCCAAACATGGGTCCTTGGATCTGAACCTCCAGATGAACCTCTTGTGCTTTTTGAAACTACCTAGTCTAGTATGGATCAGAGTATCTTGGAGAGAGGACTACAGTGTCTGTTTTAACGATGCTCTCTAGGTGATTTTGATACTTCATCAGGTTTGGAAATCAACAATGGATGAATCCATAATGGACAAGAGGGAGTGAGTGTAGAAATGGATAAGGAAAATAACCATCAGTAGACACTTAGAAGGCAATATACGTAATGGTTAAAGACTGTAACCTGTGGGGTCAGACTGCTTGAGTTTAAATTCTGTCTCTGCCACATAGAGCCGTGAGATTTGGGGGCAAGGTTTAAAAACTAGCTGGTCTATAGTTCCCACATTTTTGTAAAGTGAGAAACGTAGTATTACCTACCTCGGAATTATTATAGGGAGTAAATGAGTTAACCTATTTAAAGCAGTTAGAACCATATTAGAGATAAAGAAAACAGTAAGTGTCACTGCTACTACTACTTCTACTACTACTACTAGTTGTTGTTCTCCTTCCTATTATTATTATTATCATAAGGAAGTTTATGCTTAGAGTCTTACAAGAATACAGATGAGGGATGATAGGAGTTCACCTCTGTTTAACCCCCCAGATTAAATAAAGCAAAACCCCCTTCCATTCCAAGCTGTCTGCAGCAGTCTCGGGCTCTGTGGACCAGATCCGCATCAAGCCAGGGGCCAAGGTGCTCTACCTCAGGGCTGCCTTCGGTACCACGCTCTCCCATGTCTCTGACATCATAGGCCAACAGGGTCTGGTCTGCGCAGTTGAGTTTTCCCACTGCCCCGGCTGTGACCTCATTAATTTGGCCAAGAAGAGAACCAACATTATTCCTGTCATTGAAGATGCTCAGCACTCACACAAATACCACAAGCTCATTGCAATGGTGGATGTGATCTTTGCCGACATGGCCCAGCCAGACCAGACCCAGATTGTAGCCCTGAATGCCCACACCTTCCTATGTAATGGAGGACACTTTGTGGTTTCCATTAAGCCCAATTGCATTGACTTCACAGCCTCTCCTGAGGCCATATTTGTCTCTGAAGTGAAAAGATGCAACAGGAGACAATGAAGCCCCAGGAGCAGTTGACTTTAGAGCAATATGAAAAAGACCACCCTGTGGTCATAAGTGTGTACAAGCCACACCCCAATGTGAGCTGAAGCCCAGCACCGTCTGGATTGGGATAGATTACATTGCTACTGTTAATGCTACTGTTGCTGATGTTAGACTAGGTGATTTTTAATTTGTGATTCTTTAGAAGCTCTTAAGCTGTTGTTTTCTGTGCTTAGTAGATGGGTAATGTCTAGCCACTGTACTATCCACTACACTATACTGCTATACATTCTATTGTTTTCCACTTATACATTCAAAGTATTAGGAACAATAGAAATTATAAAGCAAAAAAGAAACATTAAACAATTTTTAACTGTCTTTAATTGTTCATTTCTCATCATGGCTGTAATGGACCCAAAGTAATATTAATATTCAATTATATTTGGTTCAATCAATAGGCTTTCTGCTCATCACTGGGCAGAAGTTGGTGTGGGCTGCTACGAAGTACTCTGGCATCAGATTCAGAATACTGGGTTCTCAATCCAGGCCTGCTTCTGACCACCAGAGTGGTCTTGGGCATGTCATGTAATATCTCTGGGGTTACTATTTTCATTTATAGTTGAGATTGGGTTGATCTCTAGGGATAACTAAAGAGCATCCCCTTCTCTTCTAGTGGTTTATTTCACTCTGCCTCTGGTCCAAATTTGAGTGGCAATAAGTCAAGAATATTTGCCAATAAGGAGTCTGATTACTCTAATTTCAGGATGCTGACTGGGCCACAGACCTAGCATGTGGATCTCTTTTCATCTGCTTTCTCTTTGAGACACTCACTGTCTTCTGTGGTAGCTGGGCCCATGACCATTCCATTATTACTGACAGGTAGAATTATCTTGTGTTTCCCAAAGTATCCTCTATATAGAATATTAATTCAATAAAATATTAATAAATGCATCAGGAAAGTATCTCCATGATAAAGAAAAAGATTCAGAATTAAGATGTTAAATTTAAACTGGTTATTTTTTTTGACTACTCAGAATCTGGAATATGCAGATGTACACTGTGAATTGCCAATATGAGAATATACTACAAAATGCTTCCAAAATATTTTGATCATGGAATCCTCACCTTCAAGAAATATCCCAAGGGATCAGTGTTCCATGGAATACACTTTTGCAAATGTTGGAAGAATATTTACCAGTTTTGGCTTCTAAACAAGTGTCAACCATGTAATAAGCAAGTTTTCTATTAGAGGTTCTATGAGGAAAAGTAGCTTATGCTAAGACACCGTCATTCAAAATGGGAATTTTGAAAACTTTATATATTTATCCACCACTACAGTATAACACATTCTATTCTTTCAATTCAAAGATCTTGAGAACACTGTAAAATTTCTGAATATTTTATTTGTTTTCTAATTTTTTAAAATTTTTATTGGAGTAGAGTTGATTTACAATGTTGTGTTAACTTTCTCCTGTACAGCAAAGTGAATCAGTTATACATATATCCACTCTTTTTTAGATTCTTTTCCCATATAGGTCATTACAGAATTTGAGTAGAGTTCCCTGTGCTACACAGTAGGTCCTTCTTAGTTATCTATTTTATATATAGTAGTGTGTATACATCAATCCCAATCTCCCAATTTATCCCTCCCCCCTTTCCCCCCCTGGTAACCATAAGATTGTTTTCTACGTCTGTAACTCCTGAATATTTTATTTAAGAATGTATACGAATGTGGGATGTGAGGAAGAAATCTGAAGCCCAAATCATTTCTTGGTCCCTGTTGCCTGGCTAAGTCTTTTGTACTGATCCTCACCAGTGCTCATGTGCCAAACAAAAACAGGGCTTAACTCCCTGCCACCCAGTTTCTAAAAGGCTGTCAATCCTGACTTGGTCTTTTTGAATAAAAAGAAAAGATTGAAATTGTTACTCATGCCTGATTCATTGGACCAAAGGAGCAATTGCTAAGGTCTCATCAAACCCTTAAAGTGTAATGGCTGGCAGTTCTTGTTCCAGTATGAATATTAGATTTTTTTCCTGAATGAAAGAAAACTTACTACCTTCCCTTTCTTTAAAAAAGGGGAATGGAGTAAAGAACATTAGATCACAAGTCTTTACTGGTAATGGGTGTTCTGTTTCTGGAAAGGTGCTAGGTCTATTCCCCCATGACCTACCCTTTGTTTCAATGTAGTTAGCTTCTTAAATTCTGTAGTATTTTGTCAAAATAATGGGAGATTTCACTGGCATTTACTGTATCCAGACAATAGTGGAGCCTTGAATAGGTTTCAAATAATAATTCATCCAAGCCAGATTTGAATCCAGCAACGTACAAAAGAAGGTGGAGTTACTGAAGGTAGTCATAAGTAAATAGAGGATATTATATGACTTCTCTTTCTTTGAAGATGCAAGCCTTGATTTTTTTCTCAGGATGGGCAGTCATGACCAGTTGATATTTCTTTGACCAATAGTTATGTGCCCAAACCAGGATTGCTCTGTTATTTTAGAAGACAGTCCTTTAAAAATCCAGCCATTTGGCAATGTGAATTTGATAGAGAAAATGATGGCTCAGTTAAGCCTCTTATCAATAATACCAAAGATTGTTTAAAAATAGCATACTATTTTTTTTTAAATAGAGAGAAGTAGGCTAACAGAAGTGGATCAAAATGTCTATGCCCATATAATTTCTGATGATATTTTTTAAAAGTAATACATGTACATGATTAGAAAATTTAAATTGTATGTAAGTACAAGATAAAATATAAATGTCTCACAACCCTACCCTCCATAGAGAAAACTACTATTGATTTTTGCATTTGTGTGATGCCTAATGATAATGATAATAATAACAATAACATATCAGTGTCCGTTCATCACTCTCTGCCTCATGTATCAATTTGAAAACCATTCAACTTTTCAGGTTGCTTAAAAAAATCATATCATGCACATACTTGTACATCTGGTGGTTTTCACATAACTTTATGTCTTGGAACTCTTTCCATTCTAATAATAATGAATTTACTTCATTCTCTATAATGGCTACATAATACTCTCCCACAAGATCTATCATAAATTATTCAATCAGTGGGGACAATTTCTAAAGTTATCTTGCACATAAAATAAGAATATATTTTCCTCACCTTGTTTTAGCCCACTGATAAGATAAAGTAGTATATTTCCAAGACTGTATTGCCTTATTAAGATACACAAATATTCTTTAGATGTTTGATCCTAATTTGATAATGTTTTGAAATATAGGTAGCCTAAGTATCATTAGCATAAATAGTAACTATAGGAGGTTTGAAATTCAGAATTGGCAGTTATTCTCCTAAAGCCATATATAGAGAGGATCTGGAATAGAAATGTTGTTTTCTGTGGTGATCTTGAATCAAAGAGGAAAACACTGAGCCAAATTTACTTGTGATCGCAATTTATATTATAATCTGACAGACCAAGGAGTTAAGAGTAGGAAAGGGAGAAAAGGAAACAATTGTTGAATGAGTATTATGTGCCAAGGATTGGGTTAGGTGTTAACACATTATTTTTAGTTAAGGGATTATTGTTATTAATTATTTAATAATTAGCTTTCCTGAAGTTAATTCCAGCCACTATGAGATGGATATTGCAGACAGTCAAGTCTTTATTATTTCCTTAAATGTACTCTCATCCATAACAGTTCTGCCTCTATGACTGATGATAAAAACTAGAAAGGAGAAAATATTAAGAAGGCCAAGATGGACTGAGATTCTTTCTAATATCAACAATAACCTGACAGGGCTGTAAAAGGTACATGAAAATTAAGTTATTCTCCCAAACCTACCAGCCTAGCAAATTTTAATGTCAGCCTTGCAGATGATTATGATCACCAGATATAAAGCTTAGGAAAAAAATTAGGATATATGCAAGGATAATTAAGAAACTGGCAAATTAAAATTTAAACGAGGACTTTCAATAATAGCAGTGCATTTCTCCACTGACTGATATTGGACATTATCTATTCTTTCATCACTTTGTTGTGTGTACCTGTGAAAAGGCATTGGGAAATTTCACTTTAAGAAGATAAGAAAGAGGTTAATCAGTAAGACCTTTCTGCTTTCCAGACTGTAATTTTATTTCTGACAGTGACACTCTCACCTGTACTTCAGAGGGTGGGTGATTATGAGCATGAATTATTGAGCACAGTAAGGATTCAATAAATGATAGCTATTGTTATGATGATCACTGTTACTACAGTTTTACTTTTGGCAATTCACTCATTTCTGGCTTCCCTTAATAATGAAACTATCAGTCATTCATTTTCTATAATTCTGTTTCCTTTTAAGTCTATACCATCTCTCAAAGTAGCACATTTCATATGTTTGTTGCCCGATATATAAAGTAGCATTTCCTTTGTTTTTACATGCTTAATGACATGACACCTCATTCTTTAATCTGTTCTTTTTTTTTGATAAGTCTATACTGACTGTGTGAACACTATTCATGATCGTATTGATGTCAAGGAGTAGTGGAAAGAGTATGGCATGAGATGTCGTGTAGATGTGGATTCAAATCTTATCTGAGTCTCTACTGTTAGGTCAATAGCAATTTGGGGGCTGTGAAGATTAAGTAAAATGACATATGGAAAGCCTATAGCAAAGTGCTTGGCAGATAGTAGGTGGAAAGAAAATATTATTTTTCTGCTCCAGCACCACCCCTACTTCTTACATTCTTACCTTCCCTCCTTTTGGCATTCCAGCATGAGGGATCCTATGTTCTAGAGGAGCACTGTCTAATAGAATTTTCTGCAGTGGTGGAAATGTTCTATATGGTAGCCAGTAGCCAAATATAGCTATTTAAATTTAAATTTAACTTAATTAAAATTAAATTAAAATTTCAGTTCCTTATTTGCACTAACTGCATTTTAAATGCTCAATAGCCACAATGCTAGTGGCTACACATATTGGACAGCACAGATATAGAACATTTCCCTTTTCTTAAAGTTCCACTGGACAGCATTGCTTTCAAACTATAGGTTGTGAAGTGTGACTAGTGTGATTGCAGAACTGAGTTTTTAATTTTAATACATTTTAATTCATTTTCGTTTAAATTTAAATAGCCACGGGTGGCTACTGGCTACCACATTGAACAGCACAGTTCTATAGTATCACAAGCACTAGTCAACAGCTTTGCAGATTTTAGGCATTTTTAGATTTTATCTGATGCCAGAGATTCTGAGAAGCGGGTAGATTAACCTATCAACTCCAAGTGTTTGTAATGTATTTTTGGTTTCCTCTTCTCTAGTCTGACTAGGCTTAACTCTGCCCACATCTGATGTTCTTCCATGCTTATTAGCTGCCCCCAGTTTTTTAATTCAAAAACTTTTATATATCTCATTGGATTTTACTGATCTCACTTATTTTTAAATCTAGCTACAAAATCAATAAAGGACTTTTTGTACTATACCTAACGTTGTTTGGTGAATGACAAGGTTTAGAGAAAGTGTATGAGAAAGTGGCAGTCTGTATGTAGCAGGAGGTCTTAGTTACAGAGATACAACACACTGATGAGCTGTGATCAATTCTGAGGTGTGTGGTGAGTAATTTGTTGCTATTGATAAAGTGTCAACATTTGCAAATTATTCCCCTTTTTATTTTAAGAAATTAAAGTAGTCTTGATCACTGGTATAATGATGTTGGTCTGACTTATTTACATCCTGTCATGCTCTCTTGAATGGGAAAGAAGTGTCGTATGGAGTTATGTCTGGCACATGGGCCGTAGCTCCCATACCTGGGTTCACTTATGAGATTGGGTCATTGATCAGAATGTTATCCATGCGTGTCACTGTAGTGAAAACTGTCGAAAACATTATAAGCAATATGATGTCAAGCAATACATTATACTGATGCTTGGTCATGGGAACCAAACGTTTCTCCCTCACTGCCTGAGGCTTGTTTTAAAAAAATTAGATGACAGCTATTTAATAATTAGACTGTTTTAACTGTAAAAAGTCTGTCTTAAATGAATGTTTTTTTGAGATGAAATAGGGTCAAGGATTCATCTTGTCAACAGAGAGAAGGGAAAGGTGATGCAGTGGAAGAAGTATTAGGGGGGATTAGGACTAAGTCGAAAAGCGCAGAGTCTGGAAGGCTTCACAAGCAAAGAGAGGTTAAACATTTAATGTGAAAGGAGGAAAAGGTCATAGGAAGACATGTCTGAAGGTCAGAAAACAATATAATATTGCTAACAGCATGCAGAATGATTATTTAACTGAGTTCCCTGAAATGTGTTCAGGTTTTTGTTTGTAGACTCTGAAGACACTTGTGTTTAGAATACACATAATGAGGGAATTTGGCATCTGTTCTTGTCTAATTCCTTTATTTACTTATGGGCAGAACAAAATTGTTTAGAAAAGATGACATGTTAGAAATTCTCGTTGGTTTCTGTAATCCAGTGAGCCCAGATACAAATAAATGATCATCTACCAAGAAGTTTCCTCCTGAGGAAAACTGTAATCACTTCTAATTCATCTTGTTATTAGGGTAAACTGCATCAGAAGATTTATATTTCCCAGTTTTCTCAGGATAGAGTCTCAGTTCATTCTAGAAAATGGCAGATGGGCACAAGGACCATATCAGACCTTCTAACTGCTGGAGGAAAAGGGAAGCTTGGCTAATGTAGTATCATCTGCCCATTTAGTTTGTTTTTTCTTTGCTGACAGTTACATGGATTTAAAAGCCCATTAGGGAAGAGTGTGTTCTGTCTGTAAGCAGTGGAAGCACATGATCTGATGACTGTTCTATAAATAGACCTAAGCTTCATTTTAGATAGGAATAGGTTTTAATTTATTTGGAGGCTAATTATAAACTGGATTGACATTCCTTTTGATGGACAATTCAATTGCATTTAAATTCAAATTAACATCTGCTGTTTATACTTTATATTGTACAATCTACCTGAATCTAGACAGAAGCTGTTAAAGATCTGTGGCTAGAGAATCTTTGTTCTCTGAAGAGTTTAAAGGAAAAAAAGAGCATTTTCTAAATCCTCGTTATTGGAACCAGACCGTAGTTGCCCTTGAATCAAGGATGCTTCCCTTTGTCCACAGTGTATTAAAGCGGGTTGTGCAAATGTGCACAAATACATTTTGCTACAAAGGGGATGTTAAAAATATTTGGCATTTTTCAAATAATATGTGTTTTGAATGAATAACACACATTATGGTATTCATATATTGTTTAGATACTGTCTTAAGAATTTAGTTCATATACGTTTATAAGTACATTTCACTCCATAGATATATTAATTCTATTTATACATGAATTCATTTATAGCTATACTTCATATATAGGAACCACATACTCATAAATGGTAGTATTTATTGTTGGATAGATATATACAGATATGCATGTATATATATAATAAATCAGCATCTCAAAATTGCAAAACTGGAAATAATTATCTACAGCTCCTCATGGTTTTGGGTATTTTGCTTTTTTGTAAATTCTCATTCACTTACAGACCACATGATAATATTATAGATATTATAATATTATAATATCAAATGTTGCTAAATGCCTGAAGAATGTGCTTTTCACCAGAAAAGCATGTAAAGCACAGTGACACCAGAGTAGAGAATCAATGCTCAAGGGTCACTATAAAGTTATGGGCAAAGACATGTACAATCCACTTATTACTGTTACTTTTTATTATAGAGTTGTAGAATTGGCATTTCCCCCAAAAGTAATTAGACAATTTATAAAATGACAAGACGTTCTTATGGCATGATTCTCTGTCTAAAATCAGTCCTGACATCTAATTTAAAACATTGAAGAGGTAACTGATCCTGTTGAATGGTCACTTTTATCTTCTAAAAATAGTACCAGGGGCTTCCCTGGTGGCGCAGTGGTTGGGAGTCCGCCTGCTGATGCGGGGGAGGCGGGTTCGTGCCCCGGTCCGGGAGGATCCCACATGCCGCGGAACGGCTGGGCCTGTGAGCCATGGCCGCTGAGCCTGCGCCTCCGGAGCCTGTGCTCCGCAATGGGAGAGGCCGCAGCAGTGAGAGGCCCGCATACCACAAAAAAAAAAAAAAAAATAGTACTAGGATGGTCTTCCTTATTATTTGAGAAGATTTTAATGTGAAATAAGCATAAAATTATTTAAAAATACATGTTTTGCATGAGCTTGAATAAGACTTCAAGGCCTTTGAATTATGTAACTATTTACTAATTATTTGTTTGACGGACGGTGGTTTTAAAGCTTCAAAATATGTAAACAAATGTTAATCATTAACAGTCATGAACTGAAATGAATAAATGTGAGCCTTTAAGAGGATCCTACAGTGGGCACAGAGTTCAGAGGTTCAGTGTTACAAATCCCTTGAATCTTCCCTATGTAGCGTCTAATCTTCTCCTTAAATATTAAAAGCTATCTCAAGCTCCCTAACAATTCATCTCCCCAGAATTCTTCCTGGTTTACAAAGACCCAAGACCTACCTTCACATTTTTCTCCTACTGATGCCCAGAATGCTCCATGAAAGTTGGAAATGAAGGGGGTGAAGGCAAGGTTGGGGAATTGCCAGAAGAAGCTGACTGACTGGCTGGCATACAGGACACACTGAGCCACTTTGCAAAGTAGCATGAACGGGGCATTAGCAATGACCCCATGTATTGCTCTTAGTCTTGCAGGATCAGAAAATGATTTCTTAGCTCATCAAAAATGCATCTGTCTCTCAAGGACTCAAATTAACAAAAATTCAAAAACATGTATACACAAACACACATAATCCTGAGTAGTATGTTTAAAACCAGATTGCCAATGTATTACTTCATAAAAGAAAATATAACTTTTACATATGCCAGAATATTTTTTTTTTTTTTTTTTGCGGTACGCAGGCCTCCCACTGTTGTGGCCTCTCCTGCTGCGGAGCACAGGCTCCGGACGCGCCGGTTCAGTGGCCATGGCTCACGGGCCTAGCCGCTCCACGGCATGTGGGATCTTCCCGGACCGGGACACGAACCCATGTCTCCTGCATCGGCAGGCAGACTCTCAACCACTGCGCCACCAGGGAAGCCCCAGAACATTCTTAATAGCATAACCAGGACATATTCTCTTGAAAGCCAATTTAAGAGAAAGTCAAATCATAATCAGAAATTTGCTTAAGAAGATGAAGTGGCTGATGGTTAAAAAGTGTTCCTTAAGGAAAAATATGCAAGACCCATGAAAAACAAAGAGCCAGTTCCTTAATTTTCAAAGAGTTTGTACAAATAATTAAGAAAAAGCTAATGTGAATTTTAAAAATAGGCAAAAATATAAATACCTAATAAGTGAAAAAAATTTAAAGAAAAATAAATACAAATGACCAGTAAACATATAAAAAATGATAAATGTCATACATAATTAAAGAAATGAAAATTAAAATAAGATGCAATTTTTATCTTGTAAGTTCAGCAAAAATTTAAAAATGCAATGATATTTAGCATTGGTGAGGATGTGAGGAAAGAAACCACTGCAGTCAAAAATTCTAATTCACAGGACCTTTGAGCCAGCAACTTCACAGCTCAGGATTTACCCTAGTAATACACTTGCAAAAGGATACTAAGATATCTGAATGGGATGTACCTTGTAATAGCAAACAACAGGAAAACAATATTCCCATTCAACAGGGGATTGCCAATAAATTAATTGTATTGAACAGAATACCCTGTGTTGGTGAAAATAATAAGTTAGACCTATTGATGGTGATGTAGAAAAAGCTATTAGATGTATTATTAAGTGATATAGAAGGTATGCATTACACATTCTCCTTTGTGTAAGTAATAGTTATATGTATTTTACTAGAAAAATACAGATAAAAAACTATAGGTGGCAGGAGATGTTTAGCTTTCATTTTTTACCTTCCTGTGCTGTTTGAAAATTTTCATATCATTTGCCTAGATTTAATTTAATTACAGTCAAATATTTATTTAAATACATTATATGTATATATGTGCATATGTATACATGTATGTATATATATGAATACACATACAGACACACTTTTGAAAAGTAATATTTAACCAAATAATTTGAAAGGATCTTCCCCCTATAAAAGTGGCACAACCTGAAGTCTATTAGCTGAAAATTTTTTCTGGTCACTTCTTGATTGGTCACTGACTTTACCACATTCAAAATTCCCTTCTTTCATTATTTTCTTGTTATGTGACTTTGGACAAATTAATTAGTATTTCTGAACTTCTAGGTTGTTTTATTGTTTATTCTAGGTAGTATGAGAGAAATGCCCTTATCAAAGAGATGCTATAAGCATTAAATAATAAAACTACTATGCACATAGTTCAATGTCTGGAATCTAAAGGACGCACCATAACTATTAGTATTTTTTACTCATCCAACGCTTTTTTGGTTTTTTTTCTTCACAATGCCCCTTCTCCTCTTCTTCACTACATCCTTGTCTTCTACCACACGTGGCCCTGCTCTGAGAACCAGAGTTAAAGTACTTTAGTAAACCATTTTATGGGCCAAATATACTCTTCTGAGGTGGCTTGAGAATCTAACCACCATCTATAAAATTGTTTCTAGGAAGTGGCTCACAAATTAAGTTTTGGAACACAGTCCTTTGAAAATTGGAGGGTGCCTGGACTGTGACTAACAGCATCAAACAAAGATGCATTCTTTCTCCATTTTGCTTTTTATCTACAACTCAGTCATGCTTTTCACTGCTTGCAAAGAGTGTGATTGAGCTTTTGATAAAACTCTTTCAATTTAAACACTATGAGAGCCAAAGCAAAGTGTTTATGGAGATTATGCTTTGCATTCAACATAGGGAACTGGCAGTGTAGATTTATTGAACACTTGCTATGAGCCAGACACTGTGTCAGTTGTTTGATTTGTGTTATCTCATTTAATCTTCACAATAGCCCTGTGAGTCTATTGTAATTATTACTCTTACCATCTTCTAAAACAGGAAATAGGTTCAGAGAGGTTAAGCAACATGGACAAGGCCATGTAGCATTATTTTCCTTTTTAAAAAATTTTTATTGGCATATAGTTAATTTACAATGTTGTGTTAGTTTCAGGTGTACAGCAAAGTGAATCAGCTATACATACACATATATGCCCTGGTTTTTAGATTCTTTTACCGTATAGGTCATTACAGAGTATTGAGTAAAGTTCCCTGTGCCATACAGTAGGTCTTTATTAGTTATCGATTTTATATATAGTAGTGTGCAAGTGGCAGAATCAAAGTTCATTAACAGATCCATCTGGTGCCAAAGCCCATGCCTTTTCTAGTGGTTGCTAACTGATTGAAATTTGCCACTCCAAAGATTTTTGCATCTTATTTCCAAAAATGTTCTTTATTATTATTTTTTGTGTGTCAGCATTGGCATTACAACATTTAACCCATAGATAGTCCTCCTGTACAGCTTTAAACTTGCTTTTTAAGGAAGTAAATTTTTTTGACCTTGGTAGAGTAATTTTTCAGTCACTGTTTTATAGAAGAATACTTTTTTGGTTAGCAGGAGCCATTATTGTTTGGATGGTTGCCCATCCTCTCATTAAAGATCTGGAGTTAGTAGTGGATTGTCTATAAGTATACTGTGTCGAGATGCTCACTACTCCTCTCCGCAGCTGCCAGAGGTGGACCATGACATGAAGACTCCCGCCCATTCACAGAAGCATATTCAGTAAGATATGATGAGGAGGCTAGAGGTTGCCAGGTCATAAACACTGTTGCTTTAGCATGGCTAAATTCAAGATTTTCAGAAACATGATATAGGATGCTTTAAGAATCTG
Source organism: Mesoplodon mirus (assembly GCF_964341445.2). Lineage (NCBI taxonomy): Eukaryota > Metazoa > Chordata > Mammalia > Artiodactyla > Ziphiidae > Mesoplodon > Mesoplodon mirus. Next base: position 98,860,434 of record NC_138979.1, on the reverse strand, counting down.
TTTTTTATTGCACTTTTCTCCTTTTGGACTATGGTTACTTCCCTCATCCTGCAGTGTGCCTAGGACTGTAACTATTTGTTCAGTATTAGTCCTGTGCACAAATATGAGGTGTGCAGTTGGATTTTTGTGCTACTTCCATCTTGTAGTACCTGTCAAAATCTTCCACTCATTTTTAAGCGCAAAAAAACCAAATGTTTTTGGGTTACCCACATTCCTTTCATCATTGTGTGCACTGGGGCAAGATAGAGTTATATCCTGTGCTCTGTTATATCAATTAGCTATTGCTGCATAACAAATCACCCCAAAAGCAGTGGCTGAAACCAATATCCATTTATTTTGCTCATGATTGTGCGGGTCAGCAATATAAGCTGGGATCCACTCTGTACTTTCACTTGTCTTGGCTAGACTTCTTTATGGTTTGATGGTCAGCTTAGGTCAGCTTTATTGATCTTGACTGGGCTCTCACAATGTCTGAGGCCTTGCCTGGGACACATGGTCTAACTTGACTCTGACCCACATGGTCTCTCATCCTCCAGCAGCCTAGCTCAGGCTCATTCACATGGCAGCTGGGCAGAGTTCCAAGAGAACTAACAGATGCCGGCAAGGTATCTTAAGGTCTGGGCTCAGAACTGGCACTCTGGTATCTCTGCAATATTTTATTGTCCAAAACAAGTTGCAAGGCCACCCCAGATACAGGAATTGGGGGAAATATCTTGCACCACTTAAAGGAAGGAGCTGCAAAGCCACATTGCAAATTATGTGGATACAGGAAGGGGTAGAGAATTTGGGTCCTTTCTGTAAGCAATCATCCAAAAGTTCCTTGTTTTTGCTCTTATCTGTCAACAAAGTAATTTTTAGCTCTTGGCTAATCTATGCCCAGGTACTGTCCTGGTGAGCTAGCTGACTGCAGTGACAGATACACAATGGTTTATTTGTGGTGTTTAAAAGATGCATAATGAAAGAGCCTGTGATTAGAGTGGTTACCACAGCTGATGTCCTCAGTGGAAAGGCTGTAAGCACTCTCATCTGTCCAGGACCCAAGCTGACTATTTGGGATTTATGAAATTCCTGCCAGAGGAGTTTGGAGTCCTGAGCTAGTATGAGGGGATGGACTCCCCAAAGTGCTATAATAGGATGGGCACTTTCTCAACTATCTCTGATAAAAAGCAGGACAGGTTATCATTTTCTTTCCGCAACACTTATTCTCAACTCTCACTGCTGCCAAATAATTAAAGCTGAAATAGGGTCTTTCTGGTCTCTCACAGGTGTTTGCTAGCTAATATGCTAACCTGGCTAGACAGCTAAATAACTTAATGCAGGTAAAATACATGTTTACAGGAAATCCTAAAGCAGTATCAGGAAACTCTTGTTCTACAGAATATTGATCCTCTGTCATGTTCCTTGAAAAATGGATCCTGAGATAAGATAACTTTGATCAACACTCCTTATTAAATTAATAATACATGTAATGACTAATCACAGTACATGTTAGTATACTGAAGTATCTGGAAAAATCTTCCCTAAAGAATCATAGCTACCTAATGAGCTAGTTTTCCTGGTACCACTCCATTTTCCACTCTTGTGTTCCCTGCTCTGGGTCCCCTGGAGGCTGACCCCTGTGAAAAGACTCATCCAGGCTTTGTGTCTGCTGACCTTTTATTGGGTTTAGCCAATAGAAGACACCTGTGGAAGTTAAAAAGGGCAGAAGGAGAATGATTTTTTCCTCACAGCTTTTTTGCTTTGGTGCCAATTCTCTGGCAGTAGCTGGCTTCCTTCATGACTACAGCTTTTTGGGCAGGTCCTCGCCATGACTCCAGTTTACCATGGGCTCTAGAAACACTATTTCTCCTCCCCCATTTCTGCACCGGGCTTCCCTGTTGTTTCTACTCCCTGGGTGCTTCTGCATCCCTTATTTCATTAACCCTGCCTGAACTTCCTTAAACAGTCTCTTCGTTAAAGTCTGTTCCTAGGGGTTCTTAACTTGGGAGTCTAAGGACCCCAATGACATCTATAGATAGAAAACAGGGGATTGGAGAACTTGGATGGGAAAACAAGCTTGGAAGTTGCTCAGTAAAAAACTACCCTTTTATTTTCACTAACCCCTAAAAGAAATTTAGCTTTTCTTTCAGCTATGAATGTAGGCAAAAGACGTTAGCAGCACCTCTGGCTTTGTCATCAACAGATATCACAGATATTTTCATATCACATTGTAGGTTTTGTTGATATCTTGAAATAGAATTTATTGTTATTACTACTTTGAAACTATGTTAGTTATGAGATCTGATGCTAGATCATGTTATTTAAATAGGTTAGTAAAGAAGCACATTTATTCCTATACTAAAAATTTGTTTTTAAAATATTTTGTTAACTGAATTTCAATTTAATTGGAATCCTTTTGTAATCTTTGTGTATTTTATTTTATGTATTTTCTGAAATTGGTTTCATAGACTTCACCAAACTCCCAAGAGTTTTCACACACACACACACACACACACACACAAACACACATACACATTACACACACACAAAGAGATTAAGAAGTCCTGAACAATCTGAGTGAATTATATTTCCTGCAGGGCCATGACTGATATAACAGAAGATGAGCTTCCCAATTTATTTGACCAGAGAACCCATTTTTCATGTTCATGGATTACTATTTCATGGAACTAGTCTTTCACAAAACACACTTAGTAATAGATATCCTACGGGAATGACCCATCATATGATATTTCCAGAAATAGGAGCAATCAGTCATGAAGATGTCTGGTCAGAAAGAGGCTGTTGCCCCTCAGGTCCCACTGGGTACAGGACACAGGCTTCTTAGACTTTCTCTGCCACTTATATACTTTGCCCAACTTGTTTCCTTGCCACATATTTTCCTCTTAGGTTCCATGTTCTTGCCAATTATCCTCTTTCCCTTTATAGTCTGTGCTTGGACACCTCTCCAGTATCCTGAACCCTGTTTTCACAAGCCCTCCATTTTCATTCCCATGGTGAGAACACACTTGTGAGTTACAATATTGGCTATAGCCAAACACACCCAAAATAAAAACAGTGACCCAGTAGCACCAAGAAGTCTCAATATTCATTTCAACCTGGAACAAATCTATTAGTGACTCTGCCTTTGTCACTGAAAACATAATTTAGTCCTGTTAAGATAGTCAAACAGTCTCACATATTTTTTCTTTATCTCTGGTTCCCTACCAATTAACCATGAACAGCTAGATATGACCACTACTGTGATATTACAAATGCATGATCTCCTCCATTAACTCTGTTCTTTGAGAGCAACATTTTCCTTCTATTTATTTTAGTATTCTCAGGTCCTAATACCAGGAGTTCAGTTATGCCTATTGGATGAATAAATGACATGCAAATTTAAGCTGGAGCAAGGAGGGTTTGCTTTGTCAACAGATTTAGTGACTGAAAAACCATACTAAAGGAACTTTAAGGACAGCATTCATATTTTACTCATCATTAGACCCACTGAGGATGATGTGCAGTGTTGGATTCTTACTGACTGGGGCATGATCCCAGGTTCCATCCATATTTCTCAGAGGCAGAGCCACAGTTAATAATGTTTACCTTTAGAAAGATTAACTACAATGCTGACCATTCTCCCTGAATGTTTTGTTTCTTTGCAGTATTTATAAAATCTTTATAAGGGTTGTGATCTTCTTTGATATTTTTGGCCTCGTATAGATCAATGCTAAAACCTTTCTTTGCTAAGACTAAGCTTCCAAATAATATTTTTTTCTTATCTTCTTTAAGAAATAGAGAACAAACTTCTGCATTTATTATTTTAATTGCATTATATGTAGTATATCATAATGTGTGTGTGTATATATATATATATATATAATATTATGTTATATGTAAATATTCCAATGTTTTCCTTCTTGGTTAATCATCCACCTTCATTTTCCCCACCCCACCCCTTTTAACCAGACTTCTTGTTTGAAATATGAAAAATTGTGTTTTAGAAATTATCTTATTAAAGTACTAGGAATCATACATAATGTTTTAATTTATGAATTATTTGTATCTTTTAGTTAATTTTCCTACTACACTTACCCTTTGAGGGATGTTTTCTACTTTTTATCTGTTCTTTCTGTTTTCTGTCTGTAACTTTTTCTATGAAAGATGTTTATAGTGTCTTTTTCCCCAGGGCTTTTTAAGGGTCTTAACTAAGTTTGAGTTCTCTCCAAGTTTTCTCCCTTTGATTTTCTTTTCTTTTTCTTTCTTTCTTTATTTTTTTGGTCACCTGTGGCAGCACTCTTTAAGGATTTTTACCCTGAAGTCAGTATTTTGAACTGCGATTCACATGACCAGTTTTCCGACATCAAACTTTCATGTTGTCATCTCCTGTCAGATGGTTCCAAGTTACCCTTCAGGTTTGAAGGGAGAGGCTTAAAAATTGCCACCCTGTATGTGCACTCTAACCACTGATAAATGAAGTGATCATGTGGTTCTGTCTTGCTTTTTTTGGTGGTCACTAACCTTACTGTGAAGTCCAAAATTCTGTCTGGTAAGTAAAACTCTAGACAGAGAGATGATATTGTCCTGCAAACTGTAATTCTTGTATTTATAAACGGTACATATATTTATTTGAACTACTCTTTTTATATCTCCAGTTATATTTCACTACTCTATTCTCTCTTTACCTTTAGAAGTAACATCTATAATAATTTATGGACCTCAGCAATAGCTGAAAATTCTTTTTATGTGTGTGTTTGCTATAAGGCTGTGATTAAAATGCCAGAGCAGGGCAATTTCAGTGTCTGTGGTAGAAAAGGTGGAATATTATTTGTGATTTAATTTCTTTTGCTTCATCTCTCATCCTAAACCTCACTTTAAGGACCAGGTTGAGTGTCGTCTCATTGGTGAATCCATTCTTACACTTTCCCCATCAGAATTCATTCTTTCCTCTTCTGTGCTACATATTAATCATAATAATATTAATTATTAATATATCATAACAATGATAATTGCACTCATGACACTTAATGTTTTCCAGGCACTATGCTAAGTACATTCCATATAATAGCTAACTTTCTTTTAACAAAAATACTGTGATTAAGTATTAAGTATTATTATTAAGTATTAAGTATTATTATTGTCTCCATTTTACACCTAAGGAAACTGAAGCACAGATGCAAATGAAATTTGATCTCAGGTCTTTTTAACCTCAAAACCCTAGTAGCTACTCAGGACTGTTATCTCAAAAGAAAGATTGTGACTTACCACTTTATTCCCAGTCACCAAAATTCATGTCATGTGGTAGATGCTCAATGAATATTTGTTGAATAAATGACTATGAAAGGAAATTCTTTACATCAATGAGAATTATTTGATTGAACTTACAAGTCTGGGACCTATTAACAAACACAACTCATAAAAAATTACTTTTATCCATACTTAATCCCATTTTGATTTCCTATTTCCTGTTACTCTAAACCAATAGTTTTATCTTTCCTAACTTCTTCTAGGCACTCTCTTTCCTCCTTACTGCTCTATGGGAGTGACAGAGGGGATCCTGCTTGGTTGTGTAGTGACAGAAGATCCTTATTCTGATTTCTGAGGTTCTGAGTGCCCTTCTTCTCCTCCCCATTGCACTCTGGCTAGGGAGTCCCTGGCACCTCCCACTCTTGAGAGAATAGAGCACCAAGCCCCTGAGCCTTATAGTCTACTCAGATTTGATGGGTTTGCCTTTTATAACAGGGAAGAATTCCATCATCTCTGGACACCTGAGTAGGAAAAGGCCTACCGCACAGGGGCCCTGTTTACATAGGAGCCTAAATAAGTTCCTTTTCCTTTACAGAACACCCACACCTGCACACACTTACACAGAGTAACATTATTGTTATGGGTTGAGCTATGCACTCCCCCGAAAAATGCTGAAGTCCTGACTCCCAGTACCTGTGAACATGACCTTAATTTGGAAAGAGGATCTTTGCAGATGATCAGGTTAAGATGAGGTCATTAAAATGTGGGCCCTAAATCAATATGACTGTGTCTTTATAAAAAGTGGAATTTTGGACAAGACACGCATATGGAGAATGCCATGTGAAGCCGAAGGCAGAGATTTAGGTGATGCATCTCCAAAAATTGCCAACAAACCACCAAAAGCTAAGGGAGAGGCATAGAACAGCTTTTCCCTCACAGCCCCAGAAGGAACCAACCCTGCCGACACCCTGATCTCAGACTTCTAGCCTCCAGACTATGAAACAATGATTTCTGTTATTTAAGCCACCCAGTGTGTAGACTTTGTTATGGGAGTCCCAGGGAAGGAATGCAATTATCTATCCAGATTTTACCATCTCCCTATCCAAAGCATAGATGAAATTCAGAAATAAATGAAGAAAGTATCTGGGTAACCATAATAGATGTCATAGACCCAAATACTTTGTTACCTGTAGGCCCTCACTCAGAGCCAGTTCATTCCTTTTTAACTTAACAGTTCTATCAACTGTCTTTCTGTTTTTCAAGTCTGTAGCTGCAACAGGTGATCAGAGGGCCACAGGGGTTTCCATGTAGACATTGATACTGATAAGATAGCAAGGGAGGAGTCAGAAAACCCAGAAATAGCAAGCAGTGCATTATTACATATTGAAGGAACATTACTGCTTGTAAAGAAACCACACCATGAACAAGATGAGCAGGGTCTGGCTTATCATCCATTGACTTTACTGCTGTCTCTAACTCTCCAGAACCCATTCCTTCACCCCATTCCATATCTTTGCTTTGGGTTGCATCAAGTATTGTGCTGGCTTATTTTCTGGTTTCATTTTTCTAATTGTCCTTTCTGGCTCAACTATACTCTCCATTCTGCATTTTTAACCTGGTATGCCCATTGGTTCAATATGTGTCCTATACCCAGACAAGTTTTTCTTCCAAACACCCTCCTTCCAGACAAGGGAAATAGGACTCATTTGTTAAAGTGCCCTTGAGCACTAAAAGCAAAGTAATCAGGAGCTCCTTAGGGGAGAGGTATACATCCTTGAGCACATGATTATCTTTAAGGGCATCACTGTATTTTACAAAATAGTATATGATTATCACAATGACTATGGGCCGTAAAAATATTAAAAAGACAGCTACATATATAATAATACAGCTTAGAAAAGCTTCTACTTTTGTTGTATAAATCGTTAAAAGCTCAGTTGCTGTAGAGTCATGGTGGTCCAAATTAACTCCTTGTGGGTATTGGAGAGCTGTTTCTGCCTCTCTGTTTTGTGTTCTCTTCCTCTCCCCCTCCTTCTCCCACTCCTTCCCCCACTCCTTCCCTCACTCCTTCCCTCTTATCCACTTCCTCTCCCCACCTTCTGACACACACACACACCCCTCCTTTAAAGATGCGGGGTCAGCAGAACATATATACAGGACTGGAATAAGGCTCACCTGCCCTCAGAGAATCCCCACATTCACCTGACTGCCATTTATTGATAGTACTATCCAACTTTTTTTTTCAGCTACAACATGAATGACCTATGGCATTGTGTGGGCAAATATTCCTGTGGCAGGAATTATGTGTAAGCCCCCAACTTGGGCTGTAAGTCTCCTACTTTGAACAAAACTGAAAAAGGCATGTTGGAATGAAGTCACTGAAGTTGACATTATTAAAAATAAATTGAATCTACTTTATTTTTTATAAAATTCTTTGTTACTTCATCTATTAGTTGGTATACTGCATAAATGGTTGAAACATACTGGCAGCCTGGAAACATACCTGTGGATTAGGTGGTTTACTGGAAAGAGCATTGGTTTAGTATTAAGCCATATCGAGATTACTCCTGGCCCTGGCACTTTGGACCTGGGCAAGTTCACTGCCTACTCCTTACCTCAGGTTCATCTGTGAGGATAACAAACTGTTGTCACAGATGGTTTTGCAGATCAAATAAGATGATACATGACAGCACCAATAAGCCTTGGTAAATATTTATTTTCTTTCTTTTTGCTTTGTTTTATCCACATCAATTTCTGATTGTAGTCACTAATACATAGAAAAAAAGACTGAACCCCACATTTACCTTCAGATTCTTCAAATATAGCCCCCTCCTTTCTTTGTTTTGGGCTTTCACATTTTTGAGTTGTCAGATGAATTGATTCTCATCCTGGAAGGCTGAGTACAGGACCCCCTAGGGAATGAAATGCAAAGAGGTGGAGTTTCCTCGAGGAAACTTAGGGGAAGGAGTGAAATAAAGATAAAAAGAGGCAGCAGATTGGCTAGAACAAATCCTGACAGCCTGAGTTCAGTGGGCCAGAAGCCAGCCCTCTATGGAGTGTCCAAGTGAGTCTCTCAGTGTAAGGATGGGGAAAGGGGGCAAATATTTGCTTCAGAGTTTTGCCTAGTGATGAATAAATAACTGTGAATGATTAACTCTCTTTGTATCCAGCACAGCTCCTAACAAATTGCCTTACATATGGCAGGCTCTCAGTAAGTGTTTAATGAATGGATGATTTATTCAATTAATTACTGAATGTTAAATTAGAAGGGGCCTGAGAAATCCTATAATCCCAAACTGTCACGTTACAGCTTGGAAACTGAAGCCCAGAGACTGTCTCACTTGTGAGCATCCTCAAGATACTAGGACCCAGATCTGCTGACTCTGAGACGAAGGTCCAATGCCGTGGCACAGATCTTTATTTCTAACTAGGATCAGAAAATGCATTGGGACCAGAGATGTACTTCTTTTCTATTTAAAAACACCCCAACCATCAGATTCTATTTCTTTGTCTTAAGGGCTCAGAATGTCTGGATACCCTGTGGCATGCTTTGCATTCTCTCCATGTGGTACTCGTGAAGCTGAAAAAAAATGGAGATGATCATGGATATATTGAGGTATTGATGAGTGTCAGTAATTATTGTCCAAGAGGTCTTGTGCTATATAGCTGGTGAGGGAATTGGCTCAATCAGTCATAAGTGTTCTTGTTCCTCTCCCATTTGCCTGCTGTGCTTGGTCCAGACTCTACACTTCATATACATGCAGTTCATTTCTTCTGCATAGCCTTGACACCAGCTTTTGGCTAATCAAATCCTACTCACCTTCAGGACCAGCTGGGGTCATGCTTGCTGATGAAGCTCCCCTTCCTAGACTCTTCCTGTCATATTGGTCTCCCTCACCACTGCATCCTTAATGCCTTTGCTGTTTGACCATCCTTTTATTCTTCATTGTCTCATGTGGCACAGAATATGCTCTACACTTTTACCTTTATAAGACTGAGGACATATTGAATGTTCATTGAATGACTGTTTGGTCAGAGTCCACTTAAATAGAGCTGCCAGATAAGATATAGAACACCCAGAAATTTGAATTTCAGATAAACAATGAGAAACTTCTTAGTATAAGTTTGTTCCAAATACTGCATGAAATGTACTTATATTAAAAAGATGCATTGTTTATCTGAAATTCAAATTTTACTGGGTGCCCTATGTTTTTATTTGCTAATTCTGGCAACTCTAACTTGGAGGTATTTTTACCTCTGGTCTTAAAGAAATTCTCCTTTGGAGTAAAGAATATTTGGGGATAAATAACCAGCTAAACTTTTATCTTTTAATCCTTGGAGCACAGGGCTACCAAGATCTCTTAATTTATCTGCTCCACCTTTCACTGTTTAATCCTCATACTCTTACTTAATAAAATTTATTATAATACATGTTTTCTTCTTATACAGAATCTGATATATTCAAAGTTGTATATCTTGGGCTGAAATTCACAATAAGTTTTACCAATCTTGGATTTCCATGGTTACATTTAAGAACAATTAACGTGTAAAATTCAAACAAAAAACCCCACTGCCAACAATTGACATATAAATGCATAAACATGGGTGTCCTGTCATCTTGATTAGGGTAAGGATTTGCCTGTGGTGCCCAATTCTGTCTATGATCTCCAGTACCTAGCACAGGTGGTTGTTACTCTCTAAATAACTGGCTCAGTCTGCCTTCTCTACTCTCATCCATCCTTCTGCACTCATCAGGACTTTTTTCTTTGTACCCTGCTTTTCTAAGTCGGTGGTTCTCAAAATGTGGTTCCCTGTCCAGCAACTTTTATCTATACCTGGGTACTTGATAGAAATATACACTCTTTAGACCCCATTCCTGCCCTTCTGCCTGAGAAGCTCCAGGGTGGGGCCAGCAATCTGAGTTCTAACAAGCCCTCCAAGGTGATTCTGAGGCATTCTTCTTCTTTTTTTTTTTTTTTTGGAGTATAGTTGCTTTACAATATTGTATTCGTTTCTGCTGTACAGCAAAGTGAATCAGCCACACATATACATATATCCCCTCTTCCTTGGATTTTCTTCCCATTTAGGTCACCACAGAGCATAGAGTAGAGAGAGTTCCCTGTGCTATACAGTCTGTTCTGATTAGTTGTCTGTTTTATACATAGTAGTGTATATATGTCAATCCCAATCTCCCAATCCATCACACACCCCCTTCCCCCTTGGTATCCATGTGTTTGTTCTCTATGTCTGTGTCTCTGTTTCTGCTTTGCAAAGAAGTTCATCTGTACCATTTTTCTAGGTTCCACATATATGTGTTAATATACGATATTTGTTTTTCTCTTTCTGACTTACTGATGCATTCTTAAAGAATTGCTAGGACAACCAATGGTTTCCTATGTGTTTATGTATAAAATACAGATAACTGATGTGTGGGTAATTATCACACTACATCATGTGCTTGAAACAAATAAGTCAAGGTCAGTAGTCAGTTTTTAATAGGTTTTTCCTCTGTTTTACTTTCTCCTCCCCTATTGTCTTCTTCCTTACAATGTAAGTCTTGTTTCTTCACTTTTACTAAGTAGGTACGTTGAAAAGTAAAGGTCTGGTCATCTTTCCTTTCCTCCCTTCCTCCCCCTCTGCCTTCTCTTTCTCATTCCCTTCCCCCTCCTCATCCCTCTTCTCCTCTGTCTCCTTTTCTCCCTATCTTATTTGGTTGAAATTCATGCTGTAGCCATTGAAGTCCTTCTAGCAGAGAATTCTACCATCCTTGTCTTTCACTCACATAAATGACTTTGGACTAGCGTCTTCTTTACTAATGCTAAAATCTTCTCAGCTCACCTAAACTGGCTGGTCTTAACCAGACTTTCTTGTCTTTCTTTCTAGTTCTCTATCTTCTAACCACTTCTCTCTTTATCATATTGCTCTGTCTTAATCTTTCAGATCTCTGCTAGTATACTTGCTATTCTAGCAAGTCACCACGCAGGAAACAATCCCCATTTGTTTTATGTATTACTGTCACTAAAATCCACTTTTCATCACCATTACTCCCACTTTTTCCAGACAGGGGTACTTTTAAATTTACACAGCTATTTGAAGAAATGAAATTTGTTGCTTATACTTTCCAGAATTGGCAGTTCACTAAGCTTCTGTATATCTAATTCATAATTACTTTTGTTTCTTATGTAGGACAGTTCTTCTATTTCTTATTGCATGAAACTGTGCCCCAGCAGTTTATCCCTTCAGGAGATGTCAATTAGAACAAGAAATATTGCCTAATTCTTATCCTGCATCCATTGTTTTGAAAAAGCTATCTGAGGGTAACACATAGGCTAGACAGAAATTAGAATCTTTCTTTGGCAATTGATTCTTTTTTTTTTAAACATAAAATACAAATAATGTAAAATTCACCATTTTAACCGTTTAAAAGTATACATTTCAGTGATTTTTAGTATTTTCAGAGTATTGTGTAAACATCACCAGTATCTAATTTCAGAACATTTCCATCACCCCAAAAAGAAACCTCATGACTGTTAGCAGGCAGATCCCAATTTTCTCCTCCTTCTAGCCTCTGGAAATCACTGATCTACTTCATGTCTCTTTTATTTGCCTTTTCTGGACATTTCATTTATATAAAACATACAATGTGTGGCCTTTTCTGTCTGGATATTTTTATTTAGTAGAGTGTTTTGAAAGTTTATCCATGTTTTAGCATTTATCAGTACCTCAGTCTTTTTTATAGCTATGTAATATTTCACTGTAAGGATATGCCACATATTGCTTATCCACTCTCAGTTGATGAACATGTAGGTTGTTTCTACTTTTCAGCTGTAATGAATAGTGCTGTTATAAACATTTATGGTGAAGATTTTGTGTGGACAGTTCTCTTGAGTATATGTCTAGGAATGGAATTGCTGAATTTCTGAGGAACTGTCAAACCATTTTCCACAGTGGCTGTCAGATTTTACATTCCAATCAGAAATGTCTGAGAGTTGTAATTTATCCACATCCTCTCTAACACTTGTTTTATTTTTTGTTTTGTTTTTGTTTTTGTTTTTATTATAGCCAATATAGTGGTTGTGAAGTGGTATCTCATTATGGCTTTAATGTGCATTTCTGCAATGAATAATTATGTTGAACATTTTTTTTTCATGTATTTATTTGCCATTTATCTATATTGTTTGGAGAAATGACTATTCAGATCCTTTGCCAACTTTTTTAATTGGGTTGTTTTTATTGTTGAGTTTTAAGTGTTCTTGATATAATCTAGCTATTTATCACATATTCAAAGCTGATATATATACACACACATATATATGTATGATGTATATATATACATACATATACATGCAAATACTTTCTCCCATTCTGTGGGTTGTCTTTTTACTTTCTTCATTGTGTTCTTTGACACACAAAATAATTAATTATGATGAAGTCCAATTTATTAATTCTTTTCTTTCATTGCATGTGCTTTTGGTGTCGTATTTAAGAAACCATTGTCTAATCCGAGCTCACAAATATGTATACCTATGTTTCTTTCTAAGACTTTTTATACTGTTAGCTGTTAGATTTAGGACTTCAATCCATTTCAAGTTAATTTTTGTATATGGTATGAGGTAGTGGTCCAAATTCATATTTTTGCATGTGGATGTTCAGTTATCCCAGCACCGTTTGTTGAAAAGGGTATTTTTCCCCAATAGAATGGTCTGGCACACTTTATTAACAATCAGTTGTCCATAGAGTGAACTCTTATTTCTGGACTCTCAATTTTATTCTGTTGATCTCTTTATTTACTCTTATGCCAGTACCACATTGCTTTGATTACTGTACCTTTGTGGTGAGCTTTGAAATCAGGGTGTGTGAGTCTCTCAACTTTGTTTTTCATTTTCAAGATTATTTTCATTTTCAAGGTTATTTTCACTTTCAAGGCTTTTGGGGTCTTTTGAATTTCTATATGAATTTTAGGATCATCTTGCCCAGTTTTTCAAAAGTAACAGTTAAAATTTTGATAGTGATCACTTTGTAAATCACTTTGGAGAGTAATGCCATGTTAATGATAATGAGTTTTCTAATCTATGGACATGTGGTGTCTTTCCATTTGTTTAAGTCTTCTTTAATTTCTTTCTACTGTATGTTTTATAGTTTCTACTGTACAGTTCTTGCACTTTCTTGGTTAAGTTCCTTCCTAATTATTTTATAGTTTTAAATGCTACTGTAAATGGAAATTGTCTTAAGTTCATTTTCAGATTGTCCATTGCAAGTATAAAGAAATACAATGGATTTTTATTGATTGATATTATATACTGCAACTTTGCTGAATTCTTTTTTGAGCTGTCACAGTGTTGTGTGTGTGTATGTATTCCTTAGGATTTTCTACATAAAGTATCATGTCATCTGCAAATAGAGGTGTTTTTATTCATCCTTTCCAGTTTGGATGCCTTTTATTTGCCGTGGCTAGAAATTCCAGTAAAATATTGAGTAGAAGTGGCTAGAGTATATGTCCTTGACTTGTTCTTGATCTTAGAGGGAAGTATCCAGTGTTTCACAAGTAAGCATGATGTTAGCTATATGTTTCCTGTAGATGCCTTTGATCAGATTGAGATAGTTCCCTTCCGTTTTTGGTTTTCTGAGTATTTTTATTGTGAAAGGGTGTTGTATACTGGTAAGTGCTTTGCTGCAACTATTGAGATGATTATATTATTTTGGTTTTAAATTCTATTAATATGATTTATTATATTGATTGATCTTCATATGTTGAACCAAAATTTCATTCGTGGTATAAATCCCAATTAGTCATGGTGTGTAATCCCTTTAATGCTGCTTGATTCAGTTTGTTAACGTTTTTGCATCTACATTCACAAAGGATATTAATATATCCAGGTTTTTGTTTCCTGTGATATCTTTGACATTGGTGTCAGGGTAACATTCCCTTCCCTTTTATTTTATGGAAGAGTTTCAGAAGGATTGGTGTTAATTCTTTAAAAATATTTTGTTGAATTCACCAGTGAAGCCACCTGAAAAGAAAATCCTTGGATTTTCCTTGAAATGTTTAAATTACTAAGTCATCTCTTTACTTGTTCTAGGTCTGTTCAGATTTTCTATTTCTTCTTGAGTCAGTTTTTGTAGTTTGTGTCTTTTTAGAACTTTTTCTACGTCATCTGGCTTATCTAGTTTGTTGGTATACAGTTGCTTAAAGTAGTCTCTTACATATACATTTTAATTTCTGTATAACCACTAGTAACATCCCCATTTTAATTTCTGATTTTAATAATGTGGGTGTTCTCTCATTTTTTCTAGGTCCATCTAGTTAAGGTTTGCCAATTTTGTTGATCTGTTCAAAGAACCAACTTTTGGTTTCATTGATTTTCTCTGTTGTTTTTCTATTCTCTATTTCTGTGTTCTGATCTTTATTATTTCCTGCCCTCTGCTACCTTTGGGTTTAGTTTGCTCTTGTCCTTCTAGTTTCTTAAGATAGAAGGTTAAGTTGTTGATTTGAGATCTTTCTTATATTTTAAAGTAGGCACTTGCAGCCATATATTTCCCTCTGAGCACTACATCCCATAATTTTTTAAAGTTGTTTTGATTTTATTATCTCAAAGTATTTTCTTATTTCCCTTGTGATTTCTTCTTTGACTATTAGTTGTTGAGGTGTTTATTTTCTATAAATTTGTGAATTTTTCATATTTCCTTCTCTTTTTGATTTCTAATTTTATTCCATTGTGGCCAGAGAATATATTTTATATGATTTCATTATTATTATTTTTTATTATTTTTTTTTGCGGTATGTGGACCTCTCACTGTTGTGGCCTCTCCTGTTGTGGAGCACAGGCTCTGGACGCGCAGGCTCAGTGGCCATGGCTCACGGGCCCAGCTGCTCTGCAGCATGCAGGATCTTCCCGGACCGGGGCACAAACCCGTGTCCCTTGCATCGGCAGGCGGACTCTCAACCACTGCACCACCAGGGAAGCCCTCATTATTTTTTAGTTCACTGAGACTTGTTTTGTGGTCTAAAATATGGTCTATCCCAGAGAATGTTCCATATGTGCTTGGGAAGAATGTATATTCTTCTGTTGTTGGGTGGAGTTTTCTGTAGATGTATGTAAGTCTAGTTGGTTTACAGCGTTGTCCAAATCTTTTTTCTGTCTGATCATCTGTCTAGTTGTTTTATCTATAACTTAAAGTGAGGTAATAAAGTCTCTTACTATTATTATTGAATTGTCTTTTCAGCCCTTATTTCTGTCAGTTTTCAACTTACGTATTTTGGGGCCCATGATTAGCTACATATATAAGTTCATAATTTTTGTATCTTCTTGAAGAATTGACCCTTGTATCATTAGATACTGACCCTTTTTGTCTTAAAGTCTCTTTGTATAACTACCTCAGCTCTTTTTTTGGTTACTGTTTGCATGGATTACCTTTTCCAATTAATTTATGTTATGACTCTAAAGTGAGACTCTACTCAACAGCATTTAGTTGGATCTTAGAGAAATTACCAATCCCAGGGCTGGGACGAGATAAGCCTGAACCATTTTGTGCCAGGAAGCAGGGAAGTGCTCCCAATTTGTATAGCACCTTTATTAGAATTGATAAACCAATATTAACCCATTATTATTAACTAAAGTTCATAATAGTTTGTGTTATGTTTCACTCTTTGTTGTCCAGGTCTATGTGTTTTGACAAATGTGTTTTGATAATGTCAGTGAAACTATTCTGTATGATACTACCAGACTGTCTTCCAAAGGGGCTGTACCATTTTGCATTTCTGTCAGCAATGGGTGAGAGTTCCCATTTCTTCACATTCTCATCAGCATTTGGTTTTATCAGTGTTTTGGGTTCTATCCAGTCTTATAGGTGTGTAGTGGAATCTCACTGTTGTTTTAATTTGAAATCCTCTATTGGCATATGATGCTGAGCATCTTTTCATATGGTTATTTGCTATCTGATTTGTATATCTTCTTTGGTAAAATGTTTGTTCTGTTCTCTTGCCCATATTTTAATTGGGTAGTCTCTTTTCTTATTGTTGAATTTTAAGAGTTCTTTGTATATTTGGATGCAAGTCTTCTTATCAGATATGTGTTCTGCAAATATTTTCCATTCTGTGACTTGTGTTTTCATTCTTTTAACAGTATCTTTTGTAGAGTAGAAGTTTTTGATGTTAATGAAGTCCAGCTTACCAATTTTTTCTTTCATGAAACATGTATTTTTGGTGTTGAGTTTGACAATGAGTTTTAGAAACAAGAGCACCTAGATTTTCTAATATGTTGTCTTCTCAAAGTTTTATACTTCCGATTTACAATTAAGATCTATTAAACATTTTGAGTTAATCTTTGTGAAAGGTGCAAGATCTATGTCTAAGTTCATTTATCTTATGTATATCAAGGTGTTCTAGCACCATTTGTTGAAAAGACTGTACTTTCTCCAAACGTTGCCTTAGTTCCTTTGTCAAAAATTAATTGGCTATATTTCTGTGGGTCTATTTCTGGGCTCACTATTCTGTTCTATAACTTTATAATAAATCTTGAAGTCAAATAATGTCAGTCTTAGGACTTTGTTCTTCTTCAATATTGTGTGTTATTCTGAGTCTTTTGCCTTTCTATATAAACTATAGAATCAGTTTGTCAGTATCTACATATAACTTGCAAGGATTTTGATTGGGGTTGCTTTGAACCTATAGAACAAGTTGGGAAGAACTGACATCTTAACAATATTGAATTTTCCTAAGCAAGAACATAAAATATCTCTTGATTTATTTAGATCTCATTTAATTCCTTTCATCAGCATTTTTTTTCACTTTTCCTCATATAAATCTTATACATATTTTCTTAGCTTTATACCTAAGCATTTCTTTCTTTCTTTTTTTTTTTTTTTTTTTTTTTCCCTAATGTAAATGGTATTTACAACCCAAACCCCTTTGGGAAGAAAAGCTGGGGAATGACATGCTTTGAGAAATATGAGGACTTTGAAAAACTCTAACATTGTTCTGGGGGTCTTGAAGATCCTGTGCAGGCCCAGAGCTATGCATAAGCTCAGAAAAGACCTGAGAAGGCTCAAAGCTCTCACCTATGGATGACCTCTAGGCTCTGTGCAGCCAGGAGATAAAGGCTAAAGCAGAGAATAGAACATTCAAATGTAAATTTTTTTACAAAGTCCCCAGGAGTAAAAGCTGCAAAATTTTAGTTACATTCCAGAGTTCTGAAAATGTTGATTCCAGTAGTTTTTACCATATTTTTCATTGCTTTTCTAGAGGGGCAAACTTTTAGAGTTCCTTAATCTGCCATTTTCTGTAACAACTGAGAATTTTCTTGAAGGAAAATGAGATCCCCCTTTTCCTGGATAGCTAGAGAAATGGATCACACCCACTGTGTATGTTTAGTCCTGCCAGGAAAGGGAGGATTCACTTGGGGTTATCTCAAGTCCCCTGTCTCTATATTTGTCCAGTGTTGAATATAATTCTAAGAATTTAATACTATAATTCACAACATTCTATATGATCAGTATCAGTAATAATGCAGTTAATAAACAAATGATAAATTTATACAACCTTTTAGTATTCTAACAACAGTCATGTATTTTATCAGTTTATTTTTTATCTCTCTACCATACCGTGTAAGGGAGTTATGTTTTTTTTAACCTTCCAGCATAAAGGACCAAAAATATTTATGAGAAAATAATTCTGACTGCCTTCAGATAAATTTTGCTGTCACTGAAGGTTATCAGGAAGAGTAATTGCTCAAGAACGTTTTGTGTGGAAAATTCTGCTATAGGTGTGGTTAGGCTAAGTATTCCTTTATAAATAGAAAAAATTAGAAAATGCTTAGGAAATCTTTGCCTATCTTGCACATCAGCTGTAATCTTCTATAGGAAGGAGAACATAGGTTATGAAGCAACTTGGGTGAATATCACTGGACTGGGGATCAAGATAGAGTTCAAATGATGACTGTGTCTCTAATTTACTGTATACCCCCTAATACTCTCTAAAGCTCAGTTTATCATATGGCTACTGAAGGGATTTATTAAGACCCAAGCTGCAACAGGTGACAGTGACATTGGATACATTCTGCTGGATAATGTTTGTCTTTCATTAAATCAAATGTATATGCAACAAAATACCACCAGCCTTTGGACTTTTTTGTGCCTTTAAGGGTTTTATCAGAGTGGTTCAATGGCATCAGCAAAGTTATATAATTCAGTACCATCTTAGAAATGCAGTTGAACTAGAGAAGGGCCTACCTATACTGTCTAGAATCCTGGTAGAGTTCTCAGTGTGGCCACACTCCCTATTGGTTGCCAGAGCTCAAGGTTAGTAGGAGTTTCATATGTTCTCTTCCAAGTATATGAACATGAAGTAGACATCTTGAAGCTGTCTGCTTTCCTTATTGGTCCAATATGCAATAGGTATCCCAGGAGTATCTGACAAACCTCAGAGGGGTTCTAACTTGCCAAAATTGGAAAACAAACTGGCATGATAATGTTTCTAATAATTATCTCATTTGTCCTTCTTTCAAATTGACCTATTTAGGGAGGCAAAAAAGTAGTGTAAAAAGATCACTGGATTAGGACAGAAGGGATAGGAATATCAGTCCCAGCTCTGCTGCTACTAATTGTGTGGC
Source organism: Mesoplodon mirus (assembly GCF_964341445.2). NCBI lineage: Eukaryota > Metazoa > Chordata > Mammalia > Artiodactyla > Ziphiidae > Mesoplodon > Mesoplodon mirus. The sequence continues at coordinate 98,841,601 of NC_138979.1, read as the reverse complement.
CTTATCTACTTTAATTGTCTTGGTATTTTGGCCCTGCATCTATAGAATGGACTGATCAATGGCTGTCCAGTTGTGTTCTGCAGAACTCAAAGAGGTCCACGGAGTTGCTTCAGGCTCTTCTAGGATGTGAGGATAGGTCTGAACAGGAGGGACTCCATCTTTACCCCTCTTTCAACCAGAACAGTTCTATTTTTGTTTTATGTATTTGAGCTTCTTGGTATAATGCCCTTGAGGGAAGATTCTAAGGCTCTGAAAGTCTGTTTCTGGATGACTGCTCTTTTAAATCTTATTGGCCAGTTGTTGCTGAACTCCGTGTTTCTAGTTTAAGCATGACAAAACTGTACAACTTTAAAAGTAATGGGGGTGCTGTGTAGCAATCAAAGAACCAGCAGCACCCTTTAAGAAAGGTCAGTGGTTAAAGGAATTGTGGGATGATGTAGTGTACAGAGCATGCTTGTCAAATGTGCATTTATTGATAATGATAATGACACAAGTATTCTGACGGTAGCTAGATATTTTTGGCGTATGCATGTTCTTTTTTGCTGTAGTGCATTTTTATTTTTGTCATATTTTGCCAAACAATAAATAAAGACAGCATTAATATTCATGAGAGGTTGCAGGATGAAAATGTTGAGTTTATTTTGCTCTCAGGGACACAAACCACTGAGAAGATGCTGTAAACTCATAGTTGGAGAATAAAATAGCAACAACAGTAATAATGATCTACCTAGTTCTCCGGAGTACATTAAATCACACAGCATTGTCTAAACTCATTTATGAAAGTGAAGCACATTGTAAGGCCCCATATCTCACCTCTGGGTGCCTGATTTCACCCCCAGAGTGTACCTGAATTTTCTTACATAGCAGAAACTTGAAGTTGGGTACAGAGCCAAAAGGGCTTCTTAGTACTATAACATGAATTATACTTAGCTGTCAATATTTATATTTCCCCCACTAGATTGTGCTTTTCTTGAGGGGAAGGAATCTGAGTTCCCCAAAGTACCCACCTTAGTATTTCATAGCATTTTGCCCATAGTTGGAAATCAATACATGTTTGTCACAGTGAAAAGTTAAAAGAGGTATAAATCAAAACTTTGTCTTAGGGAATAAAAGCATTTCTGTAGAGCCCGTGCAGGTTTGCTGGCTCTGGTTTACTGGCAGCCATGCTTAGGCTGGAGCCAGTGGCAATGGGTCCCGGCCCTGCCTTAGCACTTACCCATGAGTCAACTGATAAATCAGTTGAGATCTGATGAGAGCTTTCACTCCAAGCAAAAGGGAATGTACTTACCCACTCTTTTAGGATTCACTAACACTTAGGAAAAGGTAGGCAACACAACTGAAGAAAATGCGTTCATTTTACATGCACGATAAAATGATCACATACCTTCAGTGGAAGTCCTACCTACCACATGCTCTCCAGATTATTTTAATGAGCAGCCATGTTTGAGAAACATGAAGACTGAGAAAGAATGCTCAGTTGGAGTTGAAATCCCATGTTCAAATTCTTCCATGGCCACTTACTCTCTGTATGATACTGAGTATGGATCAGTGCTTAAGGCCTGGCTGTTGGAGCCAGATTTCCTGGGTTGGGGAAGCTATTTAGCCTCTCTATGTATCGGTTTCCCATATGGTAAATGGGTGTGATACTAATGCCTGCCTCTAGAGTTATTATGAAGATTAAATATTACATATGTAAGATATGAACAACGTATAAGACAGTACTTAGTACTTTGCCCATTGTAAATCCTAAACAAATGTTTCCTATCGTTGTTGTTGCTGTTATCCATCTATCCAGGCTTCAGTTACTTCATCTGTAAAATGAGGTTTAATATTTACCTTTAGGGCTTCCCTGGTGGCGCAGTGGTTAAGAATCTGCCTGCCAATGCAGGGGACATGGGTTCAAGCCCTGGTCTAGGAAGATCCCACATGCCACGGAGCAACTAAGCCTGTGAGCCACAGCTTCTGAGCCCACATGCCACAACTGCTAAAGCCCGTGTGCCTAGAGCCCATGTTCCGCAGCAAGAGAAGCCACCGCAATGAGAAGCCTGTGCACCGCAACAAAGGGTAGCCCCCGCTCCCTGAAACTAGAGAAAAGCCCACGTGCAGCCACAAAGACCCAACACAGCCAAAAATAAAATAAATAAATTTATTAAAAAACAATTACCTTTAAAGGTTACACAGGCTTTGAAATAACATTTTTGGAGTCCCTGACATATTGTAAGCATTCAATAAATTATTTTTATAGCATAATTATTATAAATTCTGATCTCAGTCATATGATGTATAGTTGGAATAAGCCTGGTGTTCTCCTACATATGGAGTGATTTGTCATCCCCAAGGGTTTTTGGCTGGACCTCTAAATCAGGACCTCTGACAGAGAATCTGTGGTTTGATCATAACCACACCATGCTTCTGTACCATACTTTCCTCCTTTCCTCATCTATAAATTCAAGCCTTCCTACTCGTTTTTTTTCTTTTTAAGATCATTTCCAACTTCAGCATTCAGTCTCAATACGATAATATAGATTTGCTATACTTACTGCTTTGGCATTGACATGGAAGTTTTTGCATCTTGATTTCTTATGTCATCAGGGAAATTTTAGTCCAACAGAACAGTATTTTAATGCTGTTGAATATTAACACGTATGTTCTCACAATTAGTTAAACCAGATTGCCCTTACTATGGAGAAAAAGGCAGATATTTGAAACGTCTACATAATGATTGACATTTGCCAAAAATTCAAATTCATTGATTAGTCATGGACAAACATTTTGGGATCATCCAAGGATTTAGGAAAATTAATCCAATTATATGGATATATTTCCTTTGTGAATCTTATTGATGACTGGGGAAAATAGAATATGAAAACATAAATATGGTTCAGAGGGAAATCTTTTAAGCCAAAACATTATGAAAGGTTTTTGCTATAATCCATTCAGAAATTCTGAAGAATAGATTGTATGTATCATTCTTGCTCAACCACTGAGGAAATTAAAACACCAAAAGAATGAGAGATTCATCTATCTCCTAGCACAGCAGGGACAGAGCCAGGATTAGAATGCAAATGGCACTGTTATCCTGACTTATATAAAACAATATGCAGCCCAAAATGTATATTTAAAAAAACATTCCTAGTGTTAAATGGTTCTGTTGGAGGGTATTTTTGCTCTAACTAGTCAATAATCCATCCTTATTTGGCTCTAGTAGGCTCTATTAAAAACCACAGAATGTCAAACATGTAGGGAGCCTTGAAAATCACAGTCCATTCCTTGGATTCTCAAAGGAAATGACTGAAAGCAAGAGAAGGAAAGGGACAGCTGTCCACATGGCTAGACTATGCATAAGTGGTCACGAACTACAGGATAAAAAGTGTCTGTACATGTCCTACATGTTTATTTGTTTTGTTGTTGTTGTTTTCTTTTTGTTTGTTTTTTATTAAACCTGGAAGCTTTATTTTGTTTGCACAAAACTGCAGTAGGGTTCTTGTGCTCTCTCTCTCTCTCTCGTAGTTGATTTTAGTGCATTCTGGTTTCAAATATATTGTAAACCTAAGCATATTGAAAGGAAATACTGCAAACATGATCCACAGTTGAGCTTGATTTAGATTGTAGAGCCAGCAGGGGGAGAAGTGAGGGAAGGAGGATGATAGAAGGGAGGGAGGGAGAAAAGGAGGAAAGAAAAATCCTGAAAAAAGAATTCTTAAAGTCAATCTATGACCCAGAGAACTGCTTACCAAATGTGCATCTGGTTCATGAGGACCCTCTAGTTCTGCTTAATAATGCATTTTTCTCATTAGGTTTCTTTATTCAAAAGAATTTACCAGGGTGGATATAGGGGCTAGTTGGCCTAGGGGGAGGAACACGTTTTCCTTGACCCTCTTAGAGTCCCTGACTGGGTCTGAAAGTTAAAAAAACTTCAAAGACAGATTGGCAGGATAGAAGCAAATGCAGTTTATTGAAATTTTACATGTACGTAGGCATCTTGACAATAGAATGAAATTCCTAAGAAGTGGCCAGAGCAGGAAGCTCTTATACCTTTAGAGAAAGAAACAATAAATTTATGAAGAATTGACAAGGCAAAGGAGTTTGGGCTAGGGATAGTAAGTGATGAAGAAGTGACTAAGAAGATAAGGGTTAGTTTAATGAGGTTTTTTTGTACAGATTTCTCAGCCCTCCATTCCCTGTGTGTGGTGTTAAGGATGTCTCCCTTCTTCCCACTACAGGAAGGTACCTTTCACATGGGAGATTTAGCTCCTGCTCTGAAGGGCAAGGGGAGGAGGTCAAAGTGACCTTGCTGCTTCTTCCGTTTTCTCAGACTCCTTCAGCTTAAGATATTCAATATGCCAAAGTGCCATATTTTGGGGTGCTATATTCCTGAACCCCATCATTGGATAGAAAATTCTATAACACACTGCCTACTTCCTTGTATTTCTGGCTTTAACCCTCTGAGCTTCCTGGCAGGGGCAGGATTACCCAGTGTGGACAGCTAGCTGTAAAGAAAACAACTGGAGGCTGGAGTCTGGGAAAAATGTATGAGTTCCAGTTTTGCTGTTTACTACCTGTGTGACCTTGGGCAAGTCACTTAATCACTCTGGAATCATACACCTACTCTTAAAATGTACATTAAAAATAGTTCCGATTTCACAGTGTTGTTGCCATATGTTGTTATAACAATGACTTGACTCAGGAGGTAGCATAGATTGAGTACTTAATTACAAGGTATTATTACTATAAAGAACGTGGATTTAGATACGTTGAGGTATCAACCCATTTTTGCCTGGTTATCTGGGATTCCTTTCTGTAGTTACCTTATGAAGTTTTCAAGGGACTCAAAGCTGAGTGGTATAATCAGAATTTTCCTCCCACTTGTTCCTTCGTGTTCTGCATCATGCTTATGATTTAGTTAGGCTCAATCAACTAAGGCTTCTTGCTCATGACTTATGGTTGGTATGTGATGAAAAAGGAGCCACAAGGTATATGCACAATTTGGGGGTCAGGTTTGAAGTTCTGTTAAATCTGCAAAAAAGGATATTAAATTACAAACTAATGGTAATTTGCTTAGGGGTCTGAAGGAAAAAAAAATCCTCAGAGAAAAGATTATCTGTATCCTATGATCAAATATGCACTGTATTGGAAATATATTTGTTTTTAGGTAATATTATTTCTAATTATAATACCAGTCTTTGCTTATTATAGAAAATTTAGAAAAATTAGACAAATAGAAGTAACCATTAACTTTTAGTGCATTATCTATGCAAATATATTATGCATAGTATATGGGTATACCTACTACATACACAATTTTTAGAAAACTAAAGTTAAACTATCATTTAATAGCTGTGGTCTAGGGAGACCTTCAAGATGGTGGAGGAGTAACACATGGAGATCACCTTCCTCCCCACAAATACATCAGAAACACATCTACATGTGGAACAACTCCTACAGAACACCTACTGAGCACAGGCAGAAGACCTCAGATTTCCCAAAAGGCAAGAAACTCCCCTCGTACCTGGGTAGGGCAAAAGAACAAAAGAAGAAACAGAGACAACAGAATAGGGACAGGACCTGCACCAGTGGGAGGGAGCTGTGAAGGAGGAAAAGTTTCCACACACTAGGAAGCCCCTTCACTGGTGGAGACAGGGGGTGGGTGGGGGGGAGAGAAGCTTCAGGGCCACAGAGGAGAGCGTAGCAACAGGGGTGCAGAGGGCAAAGTGGAGAGATTCCCGCACAGAGGATCGGTGCCGACCAGCACTCACCAGCCTGAGAGACTTGTCTGCACACCCGCCGGGGTGGGTGGGGGCTGGGAGCTGAAGCTTGGGCTTCAGAGGTCAGATCCCAGTGAGAGAACTGGGGTTGGCTGTGTGAACACAGCCTGAAGGGGCTTGTGCACCACAGCTAGCCAGGAGGGAGTCCAGGAAAAAGTCTGGACCTGCCTAAGAGGCAAGGGACCATTGTTTCAGGGTGTGTGAGGAGAGGGGATTCAGAGCACCGCCTAAATGAGCTCCAGAGACAGGTGCAAGCCACGGCTATCAGCGTGGAAAGCAGAGGCAGACATGAAACTCTAAGGCTGCTGCTTCAACCACCAAGAAGCCTGTGTGCAAGCACAGGTCACTCTCCACACCTCCCCTCCCAGGAACCTGTGCAGCCCGCCACTACCAGGGTCCTGTAATCCAGGGACAGCTTCCCCGGGAGAACACACAGCGTGCCTCAGGCTGTTGCAACATCACGGCAGCCTCTGCATCCTCAGGCTCACCCCACATTCCGTACCCCTCCCTCCCCAAGGCCTGAGTGAGCCAGAGCCCCCTAATCAGCTGCTACTTTAACCCTGTCTTGTCTGGGCGGGAACAGATGCTCTCAGGTGACCTACATGCAGAGACGGGGCCAAATCCAAAGCTGAACCCCAGGAGCTGTGTGAACAAAGAAGAGAAAGGGAAATCTCTCCCAGCAGCCTCAGGAGGAGCGGATTAAATCTCCACAATCAACGTGATGTACCCTGCATCTCTGGAATACCCGAATGGACAATGAACCATCCCAAAATTGAGGCAGTGGACTTTGGGAGCAACTGTAGCCTTGGCGTTTGCTTTTTGCATCTAATTTGTTTCTGGTTTTATATTTACCTTAGTTTAGTATTTAGAGTATATTATCGTTGGAAGATTTGTTTATTGATTTGGTTGTTCTCTTCCTCCTTTTTTTATATATAGATATATTTTTCTTTCCTTTTTCTCTTTTTGTGTGTACGTGTATGCTTCTTTGTGTGATTTTGTCTGTATAACTTTGATTTTACCATTTGTCCTAGGGTTGTCTCTGTTTGTTTTGTTTTGTTTTGTTTTTAAGTGTAGTTTTTAGTGCTTGTTATCATTGGTGGATTTGTTTTTTGGTTTGGTTGCTCTCTTCTTTCTCTTTCTTTTTTTATTACTTTTTAATTTTTTTCATTTTTAATAATTATTTTAATAACTTTATTTTCTTTAATTTATTTTTTCCTTCCTTTCTTTCTTTTTTTCTCCCTTTTCTTCGGAGCTGTGTGGCTGACAGGGTCTTGGTGCTCCGGCCAGGTGTCAGGCCTGTGCCTCTGAGGTGGGAGAGCTGAGTTCAGGACACTGGTCCACCAGAGACCTCCTGACTCCACATAATATCAAATGGCAAAAGCTCTCCCAGAGATCTCCATCTCAATGCTAAGACCCAGCTCCACTCAACAACCAGCAAGCTACAGTGCTGGACACCCAGAACTGTATGCCAAACGACTAGCAGGACAGGAACACAACCCCACCCATTAGCAGAGAGGCTGCCTAAAATCATAATAAGGTTACAGACACCCCAAAACACACCACCGGATGTGGTCCTGACCACCAGAAAGACAAGATACAGCCTCATCCACCAGAACACAGGCACTAGTCCCCTCCACCAGGAAGCCTACACAACCCACTGAACCAACCTTAGCCACTGGGGGCAGACACCAGAAACAGCAGGAACTACGAACCTGCAGCCTGAGAAAAGGAGACCCCAAACACAGTAAGTTAAGCAAAATGAGAAGACAGAGAAACACACAGCAGATAAAGGAGCAAGGTAAAAACCCACCAGACCAAAAAATGAGGAAATAGGCAATCTACCTGAAAAAGAATTCAGAGTAATGATAGTAAAGATGACCCAAAATCTTGGAAATAAAATGGAGAAAACACAAGAAACATTTAACAAGGACCTAGAAGAACTAAAGAGCAAACAAACAATAATGACAACACAATAAATGAAATTAAAAATTCTCTAGAAGGAATCAATAGCAGAATAACTGAGGCAGAAGAATGGATAAGTGACCTGGAAGATAAAATAGTGGAAATAACTGCTGCAGCACAGAATAAAGAGAAAAGAATGAAAAGAATTGAGGACAGTCTTAGAGACCGCTGGGACAACATTAAACGCAACAACATTCTAATTATAGGGGTTCCAGAAGAAGAAGAAGAGAAAAAGGGACTGAGAAAATATTTGAAGAGATTATAGTTGAAAACTTCCCTAATATGGGAAAGGAAATAGTTAATCAAGTCCAGGAAGCACAGAGAGTCCCATACAGGATAAATCCAAGGAGAAATATGTAAGACACATAATTAGGAAACTCTCAAAAATTAAATACAAAGGAAACATATTAAAAGTGGCACAGGAAAAGCAACAAATAACATATAAGGGAATCCCCATAAGGTTAACAGCTGACCTTTCAGCAGAAACTCTGCAAGCCAGAAGGGAGTGGCAGGACATATTTAAAGTGATGAAAGGGAAAAAGCTACAACCAAGATTACTCTACCCAACATGGATCTCATACAGATTCAATGGAGAAATTAAAACCTTTACAGACAAGCAAAAGTTAAGAGAATTCAGCACCACCAAACCAGCTTTACAACAAATGCTAAAGGAACTTCTCTAGGAAGGAAACACAAGAGAAGGAAAAGACCTACAATAATAAACCCACAACAATTAAGAAAATGGTAATAGGAACATACTTACCAATAATTACCTAAAATGTAAATGGATTCAATGCTCCCACCAAAAGACATAGACTGGCTGAATGGATACAAAAATAATTCCCATATATATGATGTCTACAAGAGACCCACTTCAGACCTAGGGACACATACAGACTGAAAGTGAGGGGATGGAAAAAGCTATTCCATGCAAATGGAAATCAAAAGAAAGCTGGAGTAGCAATTCTCATATCAGACAAAATAGACTTTAAAATAAACACTCTTACAAGAAACAAAGAAGGACACTACATAATCAAGGGATCAATCCAGGAAGAAGACATAACAAGTATAAATATTTATGCACCCAACATAGGAGCACCTCAATACATAAGGCAAATGCTAACAGCCATAAAAGGGGAAATCGACAGTAACACAATCGTAGTAGGGGACTTTAATACCCCACTTTCACCAATGGACAGATCATCCAAAATGAAAATAAATAAGGAAACACAAGCTTTAAATGATACATTAAACAAGATGGACTTAATTGATATTCATACGACATTCCATCCAAAACAATAGGATACACTTTCTTCTCAAGTGCCCATGGAACATTCTCCAGGATAGATTATATCTTGGGTCACAAATCAAGCCTTGGTAAATTTAAGAAAATTGAAATCATTTCAAGTATCTTTTCTGACCACAATGCTATGAGACTAGAAATCAATTATAGGAAAACATCGGTAAAAAATATAACTACATGGAGGCTAAACAATACACTACTTAATAACCAATAGATCACTGAAGAAATCAAAGAGGAAATCAAAAAATACCTAGAAACAAATGACAATGAAAACACGATGACCCAAAACCTATGGGATGCAACAAAAGCAGTTCTAAGAGGGAAGTTTATAGCAATACAGTTCTACCTCAGAAACAAGAAACATATCAAATAAACAACCTAACCTTACACTTAAAGCAATTAGAGAAAGAAGAACAAAAAACCCCCAAAGTTAGCAGAAGGAAAGAAATCATAAAGATCAGCTCAGAAATATATGAAAAAGAAATGAAGGAGACCATAGGAAAGATCAATAAAACTGAAAGCTGGTTCTTTCAGAATAAACAAAACTGATAAACAATTAGCCAGACTCATCCAGAAAAAAAGCGAGAAGACTCAAATCAATAGAATTAGAAATGAAAAAGTAGAAGTTACAACTGACACTTCAGAAATACAAAGGATCATGAGAGACTACTACAAGCAACTATATGCCAATAACATGGACAACCTGGAAGAAATGGACAAATTCTTAAAAATGCACACCCTTCCGAGAATGAACCAGGAAGAAATAGAAAATATGAACAGACCAGTCATAAGCACTGAAATTGAAACTGTGATTAAAAATCTTCCAACAAACAAAAGCCCAGGGCCAGATGGCTTCACAGTTGAATTCTATCAAACATTTAGAGAAGAGCTAACACCTATCCTTCTCAAACTCTTCCAAAATATAGCAGAGGGAGGAACACTCCCAACCTCATTCTAGGAGGCCACCATCACTCTGATACCAAAACCAGACAAAGATGTCACAAAGAAAGAAAACTACAGGCCAATATCACTGATGAACATAGATGCAAAAATCCTCAACAAAATACTAGCAAACAGAATCCAACAGCACATTAAAAGGATCATGCATTATGATCAAGTGGGGTTTATGCCAGGAATGCAAAGATTCTTCAATATACGCAAATCAATCAACGTGATACACCATATTAACAAATTGAAGGAGAAAAACCATATGATCATCTCAATAGATGCAGAAAAAGTTTTCGACAAAATTCAACACCCGTTTATGATAAAAACCCTCTAGAAAGTAGGCATAGAGGGAACTTACCTCAACATAATAAAGGCCATATATGGCAAACCCACAACCAACGTCATTCTCAATGGTGAAAAATTTAAACCATTTCCACTAAGATGAGGAACAAAACAAGGTTGTCCATTGTCCCCACTATTATTCAACATAGTTTTGGAAGTTTTAGCCACAGCAATCAGATAAGAAAAAGCAGTAGAAGGAATCCAAATTTGAAAAGAAGAAGTGATAAAGCTGTCACTGTTAGCAGATGACATGAAACTATACGTAGAGAATCCTAAAGATGCTACCAGAAAATTACTATAGCTAATCAATGAATTTGGTAAAGTAGCAAGATACAACATTAATGCACAGAAATCTCTTGCATTCCTATACACTAATGATGAAAAATCTGAAAGAGAAATGAAGGAAACACTCCCATTTACCATTGCAACAAAAAGAATAAAATCCCAAGGAATAAAGCTACCTAAGGAGACAAAAGACCTGTATGCAGAAAACTATAAGACACTGATGAAAGAAATTAAAGATGATACAAATAGATGGAGAGATATACCATGTTCTTGGATTGGAAGAATCAACGTTGTGAAAATGACTATATTACCCAAAGCAATCTACAGATTCAGTGCAATCCCTATCAAACTACCAAAAATTTCACAATTTGTATGGAAACACAAGAGACCCTGAATAGCCAAAGCAATCTTGAGAAAGAAAAATGGAGCTGGAAGAATCAAGCTCCCTGACTTCAGACTATTCTACAAAGCTACAGTAATCAAGACAGTATGGTACTGGCACAAAAACATAAATGTTGATCAATGGAACAGGATAGAAAGCCCAGAGATAAACCCACGCACATTTGGTCACCTTATTTTTGATAAAGGGGGCAAGACTATACAATGGAGAAAAGACAGCCTCTTTAATAAGTGGTGCTGGGAAACGGGACAGCTACAGGTAAAAAAATGAAATTAGAACACTCCCTAACACCATACACAAAGATAAAACTCAAAATGGATTAAAGACCTAAATGTAAGGCCAGACACTATAAAACTCTTAGAGGAAAACACAGGCAGAACACTGTATGACATTAATTACAGCAAGGTCCTTTTTGGCCCACCTCCTAGAGAAAGGGAAATAAAAACAAAAATAAACAAATGGTACCTAATGAAACTTAAAAGCTTTTGCACAGCAAGGGAAAACATAAAGAAGACGATAAGACAACTCTCATTATGGGAGAAAATATTTTCAAATGAAGCAACTGACAAAGGGTTAATCTCCAAAACTTACAAGCAGCTCATGCAGCTCAATATCAAAAAAATCAAACAACCCAATCTAAAAATGGGCAGAAGACCTGAATAGACATTTCTCCAAAGAAGATATACAGATTTCCAACACACACATGAAAGAATGCTCAACATCAGTAATCATTAGAGAAATGCAAATCAAAACTACAATGAGATATCATCTCACACCAGTCAGAATGGCCATCATGAAAAAATCTACATACAATAAACGCTGGAGAGGGCGTGGAGAAAAGGGACCCCTCTTTCACTGTTGGTGGGAATGTAAATTGATACAGCCACTATGGAGAACAGTATGGAGGTTCCTTAAAAAACTAAAAATAGAACTACCATACGACCCAGCAATCCCACTACTGGGCATATACCCTGAGCACACCGTAATTCAAAAAGAGTCATGTACCACAGTGTTCATTGCGGCTCTATTTACAATAGCCAGGACATGGAAGCAACCTGAGTGTCCATCGACAGATGAATGGGTAAATAAGATGTGGCACATATATACAATGCAATGTTACTCAGCCATAAAAAGAAACGAAATGAAATTGAGTTATTTGTCGTGAGGTGGATGGACCAAGAGTCTGTCATACAAGAGTGAAGCAAGTCAGAAAGAGAAAAACAAATACCGTATGCTTATACATATATATGGAATCTAAAAAAAAAAAAAAAGGTTTTGAAGAACATAGGTGCAGGACAAGAATAAAGACACAGACATAGAGAATGGACTTGAGGACACGGGTAAGGGGAAGGGTAAGCCGGGACGAAGTGAGAGAGTGGCATGTATACTACCAAATGTAAAACAGGTAGCTAGTGGGAGGCAGCCACATAGCAGAGGGAGATTCGCTTGGTGCTTTTTGACCACCTAGAGGGGTGGGATAGGGAGGGTGGGAGGGAGATGCAAGAGGCATGAGATACGGGGATATATGTATACGTATAGCTGATTCATTTTGTTATAAAGCAGAAACTAACACACCATTGTAAAGCAATTATACTCCAGTAAAGATGTGAAGAGAAAAAATGCTGTGTTCTATAATTAAACCTCCTGATCACAGATTTTTTGAGGTTGTAGTAGCCATGTATTACCTTCTTGAATCTTCTCATTGTAAACTTCTAACACTCTAGAAACACATACACAAACAGGCCCTTATGGGCACTCACAATGCTCTATTGAGTTTCTTTGTTTTGTGAGCTACCTGAAAAATGGGAACCTCCAAGCCTGAGTGGAGCTTGGAATTCGAGAAGCCATCTGGGGAGAAATACAATTTTAATTTAAAAAGTGGAAGAGGATTTAAAGTAGAAGAAATAGCAAAGAGTGAAACCCAGACTAGGACATCTCATTGTTGCATATCTAGGCTGGTTGACAGGGCAGTTTGACTACACTCTCAAAATCATCTTACTGTTCATGGTATAAATTCATGAACTTGTTATTTGTGTGTTTTTTTTGTGTTCCAATACAACTAACTTCTTACCCCATCACTATTTGTGTTAAAATTGTGAGAACCTGGAAGGCAAGACCTGGAACAATTTAATTTTCTTTTTTTATAGTGCCATGAAGAAATAAAAAACAAATGGTTTGTAATGATCTTAGGGGACCCAGGTTTTTAGGAAGAATTGATTTGAATGGCTGTGTGATAGGAAGAAATGAAAGTTTTCATTAGGCAAATTCAAGTCTGTATAGTTATGTTCAATATAAAATAGGCAACAATAATTAGAATTTGAAACATACCAAGAAATGAGAAGAGTTAGTTTTAAAACAAAATGGGGAAGCTAGCAAAGAGTCAGGAATGCCATGATTAGCAGGTTAGAGTTGAGGTGTGCTAGCAAACGTCAAACATAGTAAATTTTTAAGTAGGAATAGCACATAATCAAAATGGTAGAAAGTGTTTTTACTTCTCTGTGTATAATTGTTTGATATGGAAAATAAATGGAAGAGCATAGTAAAGGGGATCTCTCTGGTGTGTGGGTTTTATGTGCTGGTAAATGGTTGTACCTATGAGCCTGAAAAGTGAAAATAGGTATGTGGAGTGTTCTTGTTGAATGCATTTATTTACAGTATTTGTTGAGGGACAGAATTTCATTCATCCATTCATTAATTTTTTCATTCATATATCATCAAAAATATTTTTGAACACCTATAAACTTCTAGGCTGCATAATTTTACAGGCTGTGGAAATTCGGATACAGCAATGGACAAAACTGACCAAAATCCTTATTTATGTGGAGTTTACTGTCTCAGCGGGAATATGGAAAATAAATATATTATGTGATGTCAGGTAATGATAAGTAGTATGAAGAAAAATAAGGCAAAGTAAGGGTTCTCTGATGTGTGGTTGTGCTAGTTTAAATAGGATATCTGAAATAGAGGGGAGAGAAGAGCCAAAAATAACCTAAGGAAAATGAACCGCAGGAATATTGACTGAATATTGGGAAGGGCCATGGGAGGAGCTGAAAAACTCAGAATAAAGAGGTCACAGCATGGGTTTTAGGCTCAGGGAGATCTGGGTTTGTATCTTTTCCACTGAGCAAGAACTTTGTGACTGCCCAAGTTACTTAAACTCTGTGAGCCTGAGGTTCATCATCTGCGAAGAAGAATATGTTTCCTGTAGAGTTATTAAGGATTAATTCTTCATGAAAATATATGACTTAATTTTCCTTCTAATATCCTAATCCCATTTACTGATTATAAATGGGTGTTGTAAAGCCCTTTTTAGATATTACCTCATTTAATTCTCACAACACCCCTGTTGTAGATACATTATCCTCATTATACAGATGTGAAAACTTAAGCACAGACAAGCTAAGTAAACTTGTCTAAGTTTACACAGTTGAGTGATGAGCCATGTTTCAAACTCCCAGGAAACCTGACTCTATGATCCAGCCCTTAAGCACTGCACCTGCCTACCCACCACAGCATTTTAGGGCTTTAAGTAAAACCCTCATTTATTAAATGAAGGAACTAGAGTAGACAGATCCTCAGCATAATCCATTCTTGCATTCTGTGATCTGTGAGCACAGTGAGAAAGTAGATCTTATCTGAGAAGTAAGGCCAGGACAGCTAGACAGAGCCAGAATATGGTTGTTCAGAAACATTAGCTTCTGGCTGCAGTTCAGAATGACCTGAAATACTTGGATATCTGTACTGATAAGGAAGGTGCTCTGCTGTTATACACCCGTCTTATTACTGACAGTCTTTCTCTCATGAATGTGTCTATTTTGCACATGCTGAATATGGAATGTAGCTTGGCATAGACAAATTGATGATCTTTGGGATGCTTATTCTGAGAACTTGGTCCTGTTGTTTTCAGACATGTGTTTGTGTTCTGAACATTAAATACAGAAAGACGAAAGAAGATTCTAAACCTAAGAAATTGCAAACACAGAGAGTAAATATCCATCAGGAAAAAATATTTGCATGTACATGGCAGAAATGGAGGGGTGAGAATGGGGATTGCAAGGATACAGGGACATCACAGAATAAGGTGGAAAATCATAGACATGCCTCCTGGAACGGAAAAGTCATAAGAAATTGAAACTTCTTCAGGGATCTGATGGTTTCTCATGACCCTCCCCCCCATCTCTATGCTAAATGTTCCTCTTCTAAGTCTACATGAACTTTTAGCAACCTTTCATGATGCTTTAAGGAAACAGGGCTGCCTCAACCTGGGTCCTATCAGGAAACAAGTTAACCCCAGACTGTGCAAATAAAAAATGAATAATGGGGGAGCACTAGCAGAGATGTGAGCAGGGTTAAGTGAATAAACAAGGGTTAGAGACACTCGCAGAAACTAACAACCAGTGGGGAACCAATGCTGTCATTTATCATAACCATTGATGGAGGAAATGTAGTAATCACCATAAACAAGGTTTCTTATCCATTTATGTCTCTACCGATCTATCCATCTAATATTTGCTTACTTGGTCTTATTTGCCATTGCTTAATTTCTTCTAGTTCCCAAACTTCTAGTTAGTGTTCATGTGTATAGCTGGTTTAATAGGTGAGATTTGATTCAAAATATATGAGAAGAAATAGTCTGAATCTAAAAATTCCATCAGCCATTTCATCATTTGTGAGATTATCAGACCCTGTCGGGTCAATTAGTTTTTAATAGGCCAGAACATCTGTAGTTTGCTGTGAACTGTGTCAGGCTTTCGTGTCAGTAGGCAAGGGATAAAGTTTGAAGCCCCTACATTGACTAAGGGGATGCGGACCTTCTAAACTGCAACTTCTCATCTATAAAATATATAAAATAATACAGGACCAGTATGAGAAGCAAATGGTTCAAAGCCATCACATTATTCTGAAAAGTACAAGTACCATGTAAATACATGTCAGTTAGCTATCTGCAATATTATGGCCTTTACATAGCTATGAACCCAAAGGAACCTAAATCGAACATCCTTTTTAGCAAGAATAGCTGACAAAATACAAGCCCCATGAAAATCAGAAACTATTTGTTCTTTGTATTTCTAAATCAAAAAAAAAAAAAGTCTAGTTTCCCATATTCTAAGCTTTAGCAATTCAGCTACAAAATAATTAAGAATTATGAAGGAAAGACATCCAAAAAAGCATCATTTCCCATTATCAAGCAAAGAGTGAGAAAAATGCTTATAAAAAAAATACCCAAAAATTATGAAAGACAGATCTTGTGGGTTTAGGAATATCCAGCAGTCAGGGTCATTTCCTGCTGTGTAAAGAGCACAATTTACTCCAAAGTGCCCAGAAGGCACCACTGTTTCTATGGGCTGGAATAATGAATGTTTGTAATGATTACATTAAATTGTCACAGAAAGGTTAAATTATGTTTGCTGTGATTTGCTCAAGACAGCAGGGATATACATAATGTATTCTAGAAAGATATTCATTCAAAATGGTTAAAAGTTTAATGATATTGTGAAACTTTAAGAATTATTTTGAAAACATAGCTCTCAATAGCTGAAGTTTTATTATACTGTTCTGATTTACAATATAGAATGTCAGACATGACAATCAGTCATTTGTCTGGCTTCCTAAGACGTGTGTATTTACAGAGATGAGTGTAAAGTAACAGAGTCCTCCAAGTGCTGGGTGTCCTGTCAACTTGCTTGAAGAAGTTTGGCTAACCTTATCTTTAAGACATGGGACTTTCAGTGGCATAGCCAAGGAGGTGAGCAGGTTTATGACATGTATGCTTAATAAAAAATTAAGTGAACAGTGTGCTAGCTGTGTTCTAGGATCTTATAGTTGGCATGCCTGAGAGTTCACCTGTGTTGCCTGTGGTCCATTTGCACACTTATTAAATATTGATGGGTGCCTACTCTGTACCAGGCATAGAGTATTAGGCCTATGTTAGGCATTGGGGATACAAAAGTGAATGGTGGGATAACCTGAAAAAAGTGGTGGTTTTGTTTTTCTGTGGGTTCATTATAAACTCCCACCCTGCCACACACACACATACTGCAAGAAGTGAGATGGTACCATTCTGGGTTCTAGGCCTTCTTATGTTCTGAGAAATAGCTCAAAGACTTGTGATTTAGAAAGTCCAGATTCAGGGAGATAAAGAGTTGGACTGTGGACCAGGAACCAAGAGGTGGCTGAAACTATGTCCCAAGAGGTGGAAGGACCAGGAAAAGGGCATGGAAAGATGTGGCATAGGAGAGCCGCTAGCCTTGAGAAACATGGTAGTTAAAGGGCCTTGGCCAAATGAGGCATAGGGAAGAGGTTTCTGTGAGCAGAGATGTTCTTGTCTTTAATAGGACCACTTGAATTTGGTTATAGTAAGCTTCTCAACAACTAGCTCAAAGAACTAAAACCAGAGATCACTCTCTACACTTCTGTATAGTCTAAGCATCGTGGGACTACTGAAAAGTACTGGACAGTGGTGAGCAGGGCAGACTTCTAGTGAGGATTTGGAACAATATTTAATTTGAATTTAAAACATTTAAAAAGTCATATTCACATACCTCTGAGTTGTGACACAAATTCATATCCATTAGAAATGGGTAGGTCACAGATCCTGCCTTAGAGGAGCTCCCAGTCTAGAAGAATAATTCCTATAAATAAAACTAATCACTCTGTCCAACTTTTTACTGGCAGATTATCTAATGTTCACAGTAACCTGCAAGGTGGGAATTGCTGTCTGTATTTTACAACTGATAGAACATACAGAATGATTTATATATTAATGAAAGTGTATACAGGTTGTGCCATACTGTGGGCAACCATGGATTGTCCAACTCCTCCCTGGGATGTCTGTAAATAGAATAACAACAACAAAAGCAAATGATGAAAGAAAACACTTAAATGCTGCTGTGGAGGAATGACTCCATTATGTTTGTTTAAAAACTTTTTTCACACAATTTCCCAAATACTTTGGAAATTGTATGAAATGAGTGACAGTTACCTTAAATAGCAATTGCTGTCACTAGCCCTCAGTTTGACTGAATGTTATCTTTAAGGAACAAAAGGAGTAAACAATTTCCACTGTGCCCTAAGGGTCTACCAAAGAAAGTAGTATGCACTGCCCCAGATCAAGATCTGAGGACCAGAAGGGATGAAGGTCAACATGTGTGGCTCTATTCTATCACATGCCAAATCTGACTAGGTTAGTTGAGTAGAATTATTGCTTATTTTATTCTTTATTGATATTTCCAAATTAATGACTTTATGATCTTTGAAACAATACATTATAAAAGTTCAATTACTACAAATAAATATGAAGAAATAGCCATAACTCAGCCAGATTCCCTCCACCCAGAAATAACTAGTTTTCACACTTGGTGATCACTTTAGACGTCTCTCCATGCGTATATACACTTGACTCTACCTATAAATTGTATTTTAAATAAGTCTACTGCTTTTCTTCTCTATTTTTTATTATAGCTATGTGTGTAGTGTGTAGTTATACCTCATTTGGTTTAAATTTGCATTTCCTTGATGGTTAAAGATAATGAATCTCTTTTCATGTGTTTATTTACCATCTGTATATCCTCTTCGGTATATCCTCTTCAGAAATCTCTGTTAATGTACTTTGTATATTTTCTATTTGGATTTACTATTTTTTATTTTAAAAATTTACTATTGAATTTTGGGATTTCTTCATATTCTGGATATTAGTCCTATTTTGTTTTTGTGGTTTGTAAATATTTTCTCCCAGTCTGTAGCTAATCTTTTCATCCTCTTCACATGGTCTTTCATGGAGCAAAAGTTTTAAAATTTATAAATTTTAAGTTTTTAATTTTACCAACTATTTTTTTTAATGGATCACTCTTTAGATGTCAAGTCTAAGAACTCTTTGCCTAGCCCTAAACCTAGAAGATTTTCTCCTATGGTTATTTCTAAAAGTTTTATAGTTTTGTGTTTTACATTTACATCTGTGGTCTGTATTGAGTTAATTTTTGTATAAGATGTAAGGTTTTAGATTGAGATTCTTTTTCTTTTTTTTTTTTTTTTTTGCCTATGGTATCCAGTTGCTCCAACAACCATTTGTTGAAAAGGCTATCCTTCATTAAATTGCTCTTTCACTTTTTTCAAAAAACAGTTGAGCATTTTGGGTAGGTCCATTTCTGAATTCTGTATTCTGCTGCATTAGTCTATGTATCAATTCCTCCACTAATACTGCAGAGCTTGATTAATGTGGCTATATAGTAAACCTTAATATTGGGTAGAGTAATTCTTCTCACTTTATTTTTCTTTGTCTAGATCGTTTTAGCTATATTAAGCCCTGTGTCTTTCCATATAAATTTTAAAATTACATTATTTCTTTCTTAAAAAACTTACTGAGATTTTGATAGGAATTGCATTAAACCTATAGATCAACTTGGGGAGAATGGATATCCTTATTATGATGAGTGTTCCATTCCATGAGTATGGTATGTCTTTCCATTTATTTAGGTTGTCTTTGATGTCTTTCATCACCATTTTATAATTTTCAGCACAGAGATCCCACAACAGTTTTGTTAAGTATTACATTTTTAAGGATTGCATTAAGTAATATCTAAGTGTTGCACTTTCTTTGGAGTAATTATAATTTAAATAATTTGTTTCCACATGGACAGCATTAGCGTATAGAAATGTGATTGGTATTTGTATGTTGATTTTATATCCTGTGACATTGCTGGAAGCACTTATAAATTTAGATTTTTTTCGTAGATTTCTTTGGATTTTCTACGTACACAGTCATGTCTTCTGCAAATGAGAGCAGCTTTCTTTCTTTCTTTCCAATCTGTATGATTTTTGTATATATATTCATTTATATATTTTATATATTTTGTATATATATTCATTTATTTGCCTTATTATGCTGGCTAGAACTTCCAGTGTTATGTTGAATAGTAGTGATGAGAACAGAAATTTTTGCCCTGTCCCTGATCTTAGGGGAAAGCATTCTGTTTTTCATCATTAAGTATACTGTTAGCTGTAGATTATTTTTACATATTCTTTATCAAGTTGAAGTAATTTCCTGTATTCCAAACTTTTATCATGAATGGGTGTTGGATTTTGTCAAGTGTTTTTTCAGTGTTAATTGATATAATCATTCAATTTTTGTTCCTTAGCCTGTTGATGTAGTGGATTACATTAATAGGTTTTCTAATTGAACTAGCCATGCATATCTGGAATAAATTCCATTTGATAATGGTATATAATTCTTTTTATATATTATTGGATTTGGTTTGCCAGTATTTTGTTGAGAATTTCTGTGTCTAAGTTTTTGAGAGATACTGATCTGTAGTTTTATTCTTTGTATTTTCTTGGTGTAGTTTTAATATCAGGGTAATACTGGCCTCATAAAATGAATTGGGAAGTGTTCCCTCTTCTATTTTCTGGAAGTGATTGTGTAGAACTGGCGTTAATTTTCCATTAAATGTTTTGTAAAAGTCTCCAGTGAAACCATCTGAGTGTAGAGATTTCTTTTCCTAGAGATTTAAATTATGAATTCTATTTTTTAAATGGTTATAGTACTTTTCAGAATCTCTGCTTTATCTTGGTTGAGTTTTGGTGGTTTGTGAATTTTGAGAAAAGTTGTCAAATTTATTTGTGTAAAATTATTTGTATTTTTCCTTTGTTATCCTTTTAATGGCTGCAGGGTCTGTTGTAATACCCCCTTTGTCATTCTTGATATTGATATGTATATTCTTTCTTTTAATTTTGGTCAAGCTTGCTAGAGGTTTATTAATTAAAAAAACAAAAAACAAAAAACCCTGCTTTGGGGGACTTCCCTGGCAGTCCAGTGGTTAAGACTCCATGCTTCCATTCCAGGGGGGCAGGGTTTTGATCCCTGGTTGGGGAGCTACCTCGCATGCTGCGTGGCATGGCGAAAAAACAAACAAACAAAAAAACAAACAACAAAAAACTGCTTTTGGTTTCATTGATTTTTCTCTCTTGCTTTTTTATTTTTAATATCATTATTTCTATTATTTATTACTTCCCTTTTTTACTTGCTTTGGGGTTTTTTTGCACTTTTTCTAGTTTCTTTCTGTAGGAACTTAGATTATTGATTTAAGACCATTCTTCATTTCTAATGTAAGCATTTAGTATTATAAATTTCCTTTTCAGAACTGCTTATGCTGTATCTCACATATATCGATATATTGTATTTTCATTTTTACCCAATTATATGTGTTTTAAATAGACTTCTTTTTTTGAACCAGGGTTATTTATATGTATGTTGTTTACAAATTTTTCTATTGTCTTTTCATTATTGGTTTCTAGTTTGATTCCATTAAGGTCAGAGAACATATTCTGCATGATTTCAATTCTTTAAATTTGTGAAGTGTGTTGTATGGGCCAAGGTATGGTCAATCTTGGTGAATATAACATGAGCACTTGAAAAAAAAAAGTGTACTTTGCTGTTTTGAGGTGGATTTTTCTGTATACATCACTTGGATCTATTGATTGTATTGTTCAGATCTCCTACTAATTTTCTGATTTGCTGGAATTGGGGGAGTGCTGAAGCCCACAACTATAATTGTAGATTTGTGTATTCCTCCTTTCAGCTCTGTTGGTTTGTGCTTCATGTATTTTCAGGCTTTGTCAATTAGTACACACACATTTAGGACCATTATATCTTCTTGGATAGTTATTTTATCACTGTTATTTGTCTCTAATAACCTTCTGTGCTCTGAAGTCTACTTTATTAAATGTTAATATAGCCACTTGTGCATTTTTTATTAATGTTTGCTTACCTTTTTTAATCTTTTTACTTTCCATTTGAAATAAGTTTTCTACACTTCATTCAGAGTGGTAAATTTTGAATTTCGGTTTCTTGTTAGTAGCATATAGTTGGGTCAATTTATTTAAATCCAGAATGCCAGTTACTTTCCTTTGATTGGTGTATATTTAGACCATTTACACTTAAGGTAATCATTGATATGTTAGTACCTAATATATTTATATGTTTAGAGTCAGTTTCTTATTTGTTTTCTTCTTGTTTCCTCTCATTCTCTTTCTTCTGTTTCTCTTTTCCTGCTTGTCTGTGGATTACTGGGACATTGTTTTAGGATTTCTTCTTTATTTATTAGTGTTTTTGAGTGTATATCTTTGTATAGTTTTTCTAGTGCTGGTTCTGCGTATTACACTGTACATGTGTGTCTCATCCCACCCTATGGATATCAACATTCTACCACTTTAAGTGGTGCAGAAACCTTTTAATAGTTGTGTGGTCTTCTAGGAATTTATCCATTTCATTTAAGTTGTCTAATTTGTTGATACACATTATTCATAGTATTGCTTTATAATCCTTTTTTATATTTGTAGTGTCATTAGTAATGACTTCTCTTACATTTATAAATCCAGTAATTGGAGTCTTCTTTCTTCTTCTCTTGGTCGATATAGCTAAAGATGTATTAGTTTCCTCTGGCTGCCATAGTATTACCACAAAAATGGGCGGCCTAAACAGCTGAAATTCATTCTCTCATTGTCTTAAATCAAGGTGTTGTAGGGCCATGCTCCCTCTGGAGTCTTTAGGGAAGAACCCCTTTTATGCCTCTCTCCTAGATTCTGGTGGCTGCAGCTATCCTTGGCATCTTTGTTACCTCTGTAGTCATTTTACCTCCTTCTCTCTCTGTTCTCCTGTTTATCTGTCAAGTCCCTAAGTTTATTCCTATTTATACCATTGTTTGTTCACTAGTTTGTGGAAGCACCATTTACTGTGATCTTCAGCATAATTCTAAGGGAATATGAGTCCTTAGTTTCACCTTTCATTTCCAATTTTAATGCCTCAGGAGTGAGCTAACCCTTCTGAAGTGGGAACCCTCTTTTGTTCTGCCTTAAAAAAAATAGGCCTGCAGAAGTCTCCAGTACTTACCGTGCCCAAGCCTATTACCCAGACAACAGCAACCACACTCTTCTCTTACAACCTTAATTTTAATAGAGATTTCGTGGGTTTGGGCACTTATAACTTATATAAAGAGGAGCTGAGAAAGTATCAATAGTCTGTGCTGCCCATGTTGAATAAAAGCCTTTGAAAGTGCTAATAGTTATATAGAGGGCAAAAAAAATCCTTAACTTAAATGAATAGTTAGCCTTGAGAATAATGCTAAATCAGGATAGATAATTTGTATTTGTTTATTCTGTAGACTTTAACCAGCATTCTGTCCTTATCCAGAAAGTATATTATTCCCCACATAAAAAAATAATCCTGTTATACTTCCAAAGCACTTAGCAACCTTTCCTGTGTCATTCAGGTGTAAATTAGTGAATGTTTCTTTTTCTAATCACAGTTGCTATCATGATGTATTAACAGGGAAAGCTAATTGAAAAGCAAAAATCTTTGAGTGAAACAGCTTTTGCAGTCAACTCTGGTTTACCATATCATGGCGGCATTTCATTAAATTCTCATAGAGTACAACTGATTATTTAAAATGTAATAATTGACTGTCAGTGGAAAAGAAGTGTTATGCCTAGTGGTGGGGAGGGGAGATTTCTGTCAGTGGCTATTCTACCTGCTGTTTTTCTCACAGTCAGAGCATCTCTTTGGTATGGGAGGGAGGGAAGCTGAAATGTACTGACCCCTTTGTAGAACTGGGGATATGGACCTAAAGGCTTCAGAGAAACATAGCACATGCTGAGCAGCCCACAAAGCCCCCATTATTGCTGTGTGGGCAACTCCGTTTGCATCTCATTGAAAATGTTGTCTTGCACATCAACATAAGCAATTAAAAAATAAAAGAGGAAAAACATCCGCCTGCTTGTTTAAGATGCTCAGCAAAAGAAGGGAAGCTTGAGATTTGAGAGAAAAGGGAAGGTTTGTAGTATCAAACTTCCATACTCACCCCCCTCCTGAACTAGCCTGTAAAGCTACTTTTTAAAAAGCCTTTAAAAACAGAGGAGGGGGAAGCTCTGAAAGAAGCTTTCATGCCTGCCCAAATGTAGGTTCATTAACCAGTATTTAAGGAAATGAAATTTTGGTTCACTTGCTGACATTAGTTTCAAAATAAGTTGAATACAATATATTTAATTTCTCAGTGTGTTCCTCCAGGGCATAAGTTCTATTTATGAGCTCAATAAGTACATAATACCGAATCTGGATTAAAAGGAAATAGAAACATAAAGCTAAGAAAAATTTTAAAAAGAATCCGAGAATTAGGAATGGAGGGTAGGATGTGTGAAAAGAAGACGGGATGAGAAACGAGGGACTGGGACTGCTGTGAAGATTTTAGAAGATGTATGTAAAGCATGAGGGGAGGGGAAGTAGAGAAGTGACCTTCAATGCCTGCCTGTCTCTTCCACCTCTGTCTCCCCAGCTCTGCACAACCTGATGTTCCATCACTTCAGAGGTTTCTCACCTCTGTCCTTTGGACCATTCACATCAGTGAGGAAGTTCAGAGATGTTCCATTTTCCAACAGGTAGATTTGTCTTTGAAGATGGGGAATCACTCATTACCTAAACTGCACCTAACTTCTAACAGAAGAGCAGGTTTTCCAGCAGGCTTCTATCCACTAGCACTGAAGCTACAGTTTAGAGCTTTGGAGAAGGGGGCTGTGGTTTGCAGTGCGGATGAGAGTGAAGCAGTCTACATATGTGAAATACAACTAACTCTAAACAAAATAGGCAAAGAAAACATTAACAGGATCCATTGACGTCCAACCTCAGAAACTATGGTAGTGGTTGTCCAGTAAGAAGAAATAACACTAACAAATCATGCATTACAGAGACAAGTTGTCACATTTGGCTTAACGGTTGCCTGCATTTTCTGTGACCAAGAGCTGCAATAGCTTTGAAAAGTACACTTGCAACCATATCACAAAGATAGAAAATATATATATATATTCTATGCTGCCTGAGAAAGTGAGAAGAATGAAATTAACATTATTATTTACAGTCACTGTTCATATCATTTGTCATTTCTTTAAATTTCACAACACCCCTATGACGTAGATATTTTTCTCCTCATATTCCAAACAAGGAAATGAAAGCACACAGAGATTTGCCCCAATTATAGAACTAGTGAGCAATTAAAACATGGTTTAACTCAGCCTTGTTTAACACTAGAAGCTATCCTTTCTCCATCACAATGCTATACTTCCTGACAGGAAAGAGTTACATTTATCCTTATTACTATAAATAACGTGATAACAATGTGCTTAGTATCCTACTCTTTAAACACAAAGAATGAATGTGCGCATATGCATGTATTTGTTCTCCCTGAAAATAGGACGTTGGCTAATTTTGACATAACAGTTATTGTTAGAACATTATCAACTCCTCAGAAACCTTGTCAGTACCTACCCCCCACCAAGAGTTTCAGCTATATTGACTTCTAGTAGTGTAGATGCTTTTCACCTGTTTATTGAACTTATAAGTGGAGTTACACAGTATGTACTCTTTTGTGTCTGGCTTCTTTTGCTTAACATTATGCTTGTGAAATTTACCTCTGTTTTTACAATAGACTACTCTACAGCAATGAGAGCAAATAGTCACAGTATTCTATTAGGTTTTACTACAATTTATTTGTCCATTGTACTGTCGGTTAACATTTTGGTAGTTTTTGTTTCCGGCTATTATGAGTACTGCTGCTACACTCTTGTAAACATGTTTTGGTAAATGTATGGACATATTTCTGTTGGATATATTCCTAGGAGTGGGATGGTCGTAAATATGTATATATTCAGTTTTGTAGTATTTTTAAATGTTTTGTGAACTGTGGAGACTATCTTATTTCAATGTTACTCAGGGAAAGTTTACATAAAGGAAAGATGCTAACACACTTTGAGAGTCGATTATGTGTCAGACGCTCTGCTGGGTGCTTTCCTGGCAGCTTTCAAGGTAGATCATGTTTTGGTCCCTTGTCTTTGTCTTTCCTATGCCATTGTTCCTTAAATCAGTTCCAAGGTTCAAACCATGTTTTTTCTTGTTTCCAGGTGGATTCTTACTAGCAGCACTGTTGGGCAGGAACTATGCCTTATGTGTTCACTACCCCAAACCCTCTCCTCAAGCTATTTCTCTGGCCACTCTGCTCCCTCTTTCCCACTGTCCTTGGCTCCTTTCACATCCTTACTGTCTTACTTTTTCTGTTTATTCACTGTGATTCTGAGATATTCAACATAATAGGATCTAAAATTTCTAGACTCCAGAGTGTCTTTAGTCCTGGTTTCTCAGAGGCCAAACTGCAGGAAAATTGTCCACAAAAGTTTCTTTTCTCTCATTTGAGGTGTAGCAGTGCCCCATATCCTACCTCATCCCTGTCTTCCTTTTTCCTAAATTCCTACGCACCCTAAACCTCAAAGTAGCAGGGCCTGGAGTGTGGTCTTTTGACAGACACACAGACAAAAAATCAGTAGGAGGAAGTTGTGTGTGTGTGTGTGTGTGTGTGTTTTCACTCAAGCACATGCCCTATCCTGAATCACTAAATTTACATATCCACGGAGGCTGTGACACCACAGGAGTCAGCTGTGTGGCATTGTGGACGCTAGGCAGAGACAGCTTAATTGGTTGAATCATTCTTTGACTTTCAGTTGGAGGCTTTGGAGTTTACTTATAGCTAACATCTGTCCTCTCTTACTCAGTCTCCACTACTATTCTTCCCATATTCTCATCTTCGCCTAAAAATCCCTTACTTTGATGACTTTCACATTCTGCTGCAAATGGTCAGAGGCACACTTGGGTCTAGTTCACCCCAAGAGGAGAGCCAAGCTTCATCAGTGGTGGGTGGGCTGAGGCTCTTGTTGCTGCTTAAGCTTTCCTACTGTGCTAGGAGAAATGTCCAGCTGGAGAAAATTTCGGGCTAGACCAGAAATACATCAAGCAAACCAACTTAACACTTCCCGTATGTGTGAGCCTGTCTCAGCCTTGTAGTATTTAGTCATAGCCACCACCCCCCATCCTGACACAGCTGGCACATACAAACTATTCACAGACAGCATCTGCCCCAGGCCATTGCCCTGGACAGGGTCCTGATTACATCTGCCACTGTTCTTGCACTTGCCTCCCTGGGACAGGAAATCCTGGGTCCCTAGCCCCAGTTTCTGTTTGACCTCCTATTTTTAACTCTGTTTTTTGGCTGAGTGGGCTTTGGCCTCTTTTCCTATTATCACCTCTACCCATTGCTCTAATTTTGGTTCTGCAATAGACCCTTGACCTTAGAAATCCACCAGTTCTAACTTTTGCCACAAAAACTACCACCCATCCCCACAATGCATCTGATTCAGGGGTTTTAGGCAGTAGTCCTTCTTCTTTAATGCAAAAACAAGAGGCATGCATTAAACAGTGCATATAGCATCATAGATGTGGAGGGGCTTGAGCATGTGCCGGAAGATGTACTTGAACCTATTGTTTGTACAGTGAAATATTTATCATTAACATGATATTATTTTAAAAGATAATTTTAAAAAGTTATAGAGTATAATAGGAAGGATACTGAGTCTACAGTCCTGGTTGTCTATGCAGAGTCTACAGTACTGGTCTGTGTCTACCACTGGGTCTCAGTTTCTTAACCACTCACACAAGTTTATTATAATGAGTGATTCTTTAGGTTTTTTTCTAGGTATATGTCATAAATGCTATGAGTCTATATCAGCCAACAAAAAATGATTATTTTAGGTTCTAGGTTCTCCTATAAATTCTAGATTCTACCGTAAATTTTGTGAATTTTTTTTTCTCAGTTGCCATAGCATTAGAAAGGAATAAGACCAGTTTTCCAAGATAGTTACAAAGACTGTGTCCTAGTGAGTGTGTTCCAGAGTTATGAAAAGTTCTTACTCTGAGGCACTGGCTGCCATGACATTCTATTGTCAGTTTTTGCATTATTTTCCCCATCGTCTCTTTAACCCAATTTCTTGTATTTTCTAGCAGAAATAGGACACGGTTTCTTAAAGTTTAACAACAACGATTTCCTTTATCATTCTGTGCTTTAGAACTTTGCTTCAGGTACTTTTAAATGAGTAGTCCCGAAATCTTGAAATTAAACTGCCAGTTATTAGAGGTGATATTTCATACCTCGCATGGGGCGCACCTTCTTTTTATATTGCGTTTGTGATAGACAGTTCTTTGCATGAATAATAGAATGACCCTGAATGAATTCCCATCAGCTCTGCCTCGGGGAGAAACGCAAGGTGAGCTCGATGACTCCTAGTGTGATCCTTTGCCTGTTGACATTACTTTTAAACTTTTGTTCCTTAGGCTGCAACCATGTGTATTAAATAAATGATAAACACCATTTCTCTCATAAGGCCGGCTCACCATCTGAGCTACAAAGAATGCTTTGCAGGTAGTTGAGAGGTTAATATCACTGAATTATTTATTTATTCTATATAGTTTAAACACCCCTATTTTCTGTCTTTTTTTTAACCTTTCTGGTGACTGATTCAGAGTGGAGGAAATATATAATCTCTAGCAAGGACAGATGACAAAGATGGCCTCTGTCTTTGATGGAAGAAAAAAGAACATGAGTTACAAATCTTGTTCCTTACTTTATTGGAGGGGACTTCACATTTTTTTTCTTTCTACAAGAAAACAGTTGAAAGGCTATAGATGTTTGCAAAAGAGAAAAAGAAAGGAAAAAGGTAGCAGGATATACTAGCACAAGGGCAGACCTCAAAACTGTGCAGGTCTCCTGAAACCTATGTTGTGTATTATCTCCATCCCCTCCCTGATGGAATTCTTTATATTATAATAATAATTATATTATTATCATTCAGATGAAACGTGGATAAACTGAACAAGGGCATTCTTGAAGGGTAAATAAGAGAAGAATTGCAAAAAGCATCATTCATCCTGAGGAATGAAATTGCCAGGCAGCTGCTCCTGCGTGCCTTATCACTCTTTTAGAAGTCCTTCAAGCATCTCCAGATTTGCAAATGGGAAAATCATTGCACAGGTTCCTGCCTTTCTTTCCAGTCTCATTTCTTTCCTCTCTTTATGCTTAAAGTCATCCTTTTACTGTGAACTACCTCTTTAGCTTTTCCTAACATTTTGTACCACATTGGACCATTTTCAAAAAGGAGTAAAGTCTTTATGATCACTTTCATGAGTGCTAATGAACAGACAACAACCAAGCTAGGCTTATTCACAGCTAAATCATTCCATTCCACATAGTGGCTCTGTGCTTCTTTCAAAATGCATATCCCTAAAAGGACTTGTCTGAACTTTAGAACTCTGGATTGGACCAGTCTAGTCCTCATGGTTCCTTATCTCCTCAGTTCCACTTGTCTGACCTGCAGAGAGTATGAAAACCTAGTTTCTGAGTGGGCTTTTCCAGTCTACAGACATTCTGGAGCCCCACCCTGAGGGGACTTTCCCAGCACACAGAAGTTCTGAGGGCTGTATATTACTAACATGAATTGGTCTAGAAAGTAGTTGTCAAATTTTTGCTCTGAAGAAAAAAAATCTTGAAAATAGTTTAAAAGGCTGATGCTAAATCTCTGGATGTCAGAGTTCTAGCCCGTATAAGCAGGCTAGGTTCTTTTAACTCTAGCTGACTACACCTGTTTCTTTACCTGCCTCTGCTGTCTTCATCATTCTAGCCAGCTGGGTCTGAGAGCAGTGGAAACAGGGCCAGTAGAAATCAAGGTATGGCTTTCATTGTTTATACCCCAGGGTCAGCTCTGCCCCCACCCTCGTACTTAAGCCTAAATTGTTCCACAAACTAACTTCCCTTCCTTAGTTGCTAGTTCCTCAGTGACACCACCGTTCTCTGAGATTATCCAGTCTCAAAACATTGAGGTGTCTTTGACAGTTTCCACTGATTTATCATTCACCCCATTCTAGTCATTTAAAAAGTCTCGTATCTGTCTATTCCTCTTAATGATTACAGCTAAAATTCCATTCTTGTCTTGGCTTCATGCTTGAAATACAGACACAAGTCTCAAACTAGCTAACATACCTCCAGTTTTTCTCCCACATTCCAGTGCCACGTGGTGGAAGGAAAAGTAAATTAATGGAAGGTCTAACCTGGACAATCACCATAGTGATGGTTTTGCATATTCTATCTTACTTAATATTCACAATGTTTCTTTAAAGTAGGTATTGATAACTTGATTTTACCAATGTTTATATGAAGACCTAGAAAGTTTAAGAAAATTGGTTCAGTATCATAGAGCTAGGAAGTGTTGGAGCTAGGATTGAAACCAATGTCTGGTTCACCCCACAGTCCATAGAATTTCTATACTAGCCTGCTGTCTTTCAATAAATACTTAACTGAGTGGATCAGTAAGGGAGTGAGTGAATGAATGTATGAATTCATGCATGAATACATGAATGAGGGGAGTAGTGGGCAAAAGACTTGTAATATAATTTTACGCCCTTTTACAAACAGAGGACTGTGGCCTGTTAAGTGCAATTATGTAGTAGCTGCTGTCACCACTGCTGTGCATATTCAGTCTTTAGATCTGTGACAGTTCTTCCACCTGTACACTCCACAGTCCGCATTCTTACTTAGGACAGCAAAGTGCAACTTAATCAGCTAGTATTGAAAGGATTCTGATTGGGAGCATACTAATGCTTCCTTCAATTAGTTTCCTCCAGAGTTAATCCCATTTACTTTTCCTGTTTGGGCAACCAGCTGTTTGAGGTTGCTGAGCAACCAAGAGTTGAAGGGAGGGAGGTTGGAGAGAGATGGAGACCCAGAAGCTTCAACCAAGGTGAATATTAAATGAGAATCAAATGTCAGAGAGGATTTATTTTAGGGCACAAACAGATCATTTCAAAGTGAACATTTAAAGGGAGAGCTAACTTCAGTTCAGAACATTTGTTTTTCAGTATTTATATTCTTAGCATAATCTAATTTGTCTTCTGAAGCAGTGTGGCAACAAAGAACCAAGGGGATTGGATTTTGAGTGAAAGGAAAGAAGTGTGGCTTCGAGGAAAGCCAAGAGTGGTTGTGAAATGGCAGCTGTCCTCTGGGACGACTGTGTTGTTTCTATAGAAGTGGTTTAAGCAGCTGAGTGTGTTCAATCCTGCAGAAACTTCAGAAGCATAAAGCAGGAAGCTGAATCTTACAGGAAGTACTAATATTATGGAGATGTAAATAAATAAGTAAAATCTCAGGGTTAGTGTGGGTGGGGCGGGGGTGGGGTGGGTATCAAGACATTATCTATAGATACTAAAGGAAATATAATATGGGCATTTATGCCCCAGCCCCATACATTCTAGATACTCATCCCTCCCCGATGATCTTTGATAAGAGATGTCTTTCTCCTTAGAGCCTCTGTGATATGTCTGCAGCATGCTGCCTATTTGACAGAGGTATTTTTCATCTAAGAAATACAGGAGTACATTCACATCTCCGGTTAAGGCCTATACATAACAGAAATTGCAGGAATCGCTGCAAAATTTTAATTAAAACTAAAATTCCAAAGCCCACTGGGGTCATTAATGTCACCTTTGGCATGTAAGCATTACCCCAGATTTGAAAACAAGGCAACATTCTCTTTTCTGAAAATAAAATGAGAATGTTTCACTTAACTTGCAGTCCCATACTCTCAAAGGGCAATTACTTCCACCAATTCCATGGGAATTTAACTGAAATGAAAAAGGGAGAAAGCTACTGAGAAACTGGGAGATTGAGAATTGTTCAGTTCTATGTAAACAGAAGAATAACATGGTTGAAATGTAAACAACTATGTGTCTTCTAAGGAATAATAATTAAAACATTTTAAAATCTAAAGTTAAATTAAGTATAAATTATATGTGTCTGTGTCACTGGAAGTGATTTATATTTAGTAAATATAAATTAACTATATAACATAATATAGATTTAATTATATAAGCACATATATTTAAATTTTGAGTGAATACCCTTTCTACCATGCTAGTGTCAATTCATTTATTTGAACAAGTAACTGAGACATCAATGACCACAGCTTCATGAATTAATACTTTCCATTAGTCCTCTTCTCTCCACAAATTGGCTGTAACCAATACGTGGGACCAGAAATACCAAAAACACACACACTCACACATGTACACAGAGTAAGTAAAACATTTGTTGCATGAGATAATTTGTTGTGAGGAATTTTAGCCAAATGAACAGAGTTGTACTGTTAAGAGCCATCAGTAAAAATGTGGAAATAGTCCTCTTATATAGAGCCATTATATGATGGCATCTCTTTTAATGAATTTCTCTGTTTTGATGAACACCCCAACTAGCCCAGGTGTTCCACTGGGTTCCAGGTCTTCATTCAGAGCCTTGGGAGAAAGGACCAAAGCATAGTATTCTTCACATTAAAAAGTAGGTCTAACTACACAATCATTCAGCCTCAAAATGTTTCTTTGGTGCCACTTTAAAAAGAGATGCTCCCTAAAACTTTGGACCAAAACACATCACAAGTCATAGAATTATTGAATGTTGGAGCATTGATTTATTATCTCCCTGTATCCTTATAAACATGCTATGCTTAGATGTCATGACAGTATGAGTGATTTTTAATATATAGTTTAGGGCCTTAAGCACAAAACTGGTCAATTGTCTTTGGTTAGTTACAAACTTAAGTAGTTTCCTCATCCAGGTAGTATTTATACTCAAGGTTGGGAAGAGAAATTTGGAAGGAACTGACTCCTGGAACTGAGACACTTACTGCACCCAATGCTTTCCCGATTTTCACAGTTCAAAACAAAACCACCATAGGAATATATTCTTGAGAAGCTAAACAAAAGAAATTTTACCAGCATGTACACTGTGGGTGGTGACCTGCAGCATCTTCTGAAACCAAAGATCCTTAAATTTATTAAATGATGATTCTTTGTTGACTCAAAAGAAACAGAAGGGTGGTATGGTTCCCAATGACTAGTATTGGTCATCCACTGGTGTCTTTGAAACTCAGATCCAAACTTTATGAACATGGATGGCTATGGTAGTAGATATACCAATCTTTGGCCATGGTCTCATTTGGGACCCAAGAGGCCAGAGGAGCTTATATCTTATGGAAGTGACTCATAGTAGATACATTACTGTCTGCAATTATTTAGTCTCATGTTTCCTATAAGAGAGTTATATATTCCTACCTTTATTGACTTAGGTTGTACAAATTACTTGCTTTAGCCAATGGAATGTGCATGGATACAGCTCACATTTCTGTGCAAAAACTTTTAGAAGCATTGTAAGTTTCTGCTACCAGTTTTACTCTTTCCCTCTACGTGTTTCAGATTTGGGTGGCTTCTTCAGTTCTGGAATGAGAAGGTAGGTAAAGTAAAGCCATAGCCAACCTATGTCCAACGTGTAGCATGAGTAAGAAATAAACTCGTGTTTTGGTAATCCACTGAGATGTGAGGATTGTTTGTTAGCAAAACAAAGCTGCCTAATAAGATGTTTACCTTAAAGTATTTGCTCTTTAACTCTTTCCTAAAGTAGCTAGAGAGCACATACAGCCCTGATATTACCACCTTAAAGCATTCTTTGCTCATAAGCTATTGCCTTTATTCCTCCAACTGTATCAACCATTTAAAAATATTTCTTGTGATCCTAGAGCCTTCTAATCACAATAATGTAAGTAAATAAATGAATCAAAATAAATGATTAAATACTTTCTTCAAGTCAAGTACTATAGATACAAAACAGATGAGACATGGTGTCTGTCCTCATGGAAAAGAGGGCCAGTGAAGATAATAATAATGCAATGTAGTAATTCTTAATAGTTTAAGACCCCTGTCTTAAACTATCATAAGAGCCTCCTAAATGATCTCTCTGCTTCTACCCGTCCTTCCCCACCTCCCACCAACTAATTTCCACAGAGTGACTAGTGGAAGATTTTCAAACATGAGTTAGATCATGCTACTCCTATGTTCGGAACCTTTCATCAGCTCCCCATTTCAATCTAAAGAAAGCCAAAGTCCTTTCAACTGCTTATCAGGCCCCCTATGTCTCCTGCCCCTTCTGTGAAAGCTTCTACCACACTTTGCCTTGCCCCACCTACTTCATCCAGGCTTGCCTCTTTGCTGCTCTGGCATATACCAGGCAGTCTCTTGCCTCAAGGACTTCTCAATTCTCTTCCTTCTTCCCAGCATGCTTTTCCCTCTATATCTGCATGACCTGCTCCCTCTCTTCCTTCAGGTCTCTGCTCAATGTCACCTCTTTACTGTAGACTTCCCTGACCAACAAAGTCTGCACTGTGGAGACTAGACTTTTAAATACATACTAAAGAATATTCACCAGATTTTCTGCACTTTTTTTTTTTTTTTGGCTAAAAGGCTGATAGTGAAGAACAACAGTTAGCAGCTAAAAAACAAACACAAAAACCCAGTGTGATAGTCTCTGGAGAGTCTGGATTAGCTGTAGTTTCCACCCTTCTTAAACAAAAGGTGTGCATGAATAATGGATGAAGTGAGACATTTTCGGGATGAATCTTTCCAACTTAGATATTTAATGGCAGGCAAATTAATGGGGGAAAAAGCCTCAAGTCTAAGATGGAAACTATTTGAAGGGCCATGAACATTTGAATGATCCTGTTTGGAGTTCTGAGTGCCACAAGGACAGAAGGAGCTCCTTTTTCTGAATAAGTTAACAGATCACACATGGCCTTTGTGATCATATATTGCAGCCAGAGGAGGAACCTGGGCCAATGCGCATGGTCTTA
Organism: Mesoplodon mirus; assembly: GCF_964341445.2. Taxonomy (NCBI): domain Eukaryota; kingdom Metazoa; phylum Chordata; class Mammalia; order Artiodactyla; family Ziphiidae; genus Mesoplodon; species Mesoplodon mirus. The sequence continues at coordinate 98,807,010 of NC_138979.1, read as the reverse complement.
AGTCTATTATCAGAAGCCTCATTATCTTCTCTACCCCCTTCACTCACATAGTTCCAAAGCCTATCCGTGTAAAATGCGGACTGAACATGGAGGCTTAGAACTCTAGCACAGGACTCTCACCCACAGAGGCACCTAGGATAGTTCCGAGAACCTGACTGGAGACTTTATTAAGACCACATTGTTGTCCACCTTTCCCTCACCTCCCTTCCTAACCAACTGCCTTTTTTTGAAGCATTTGTCCTAGTTTTCTTCCTATGAGAGTTTTAGGGAATAGGAATCACGTCTTTTTAAACTGATATCACCTTTACTCCCAAATATTTCACTCTGCTCTATATGCCATTCTGTTGTTCCACCAATATCTATAACTCTTTAAATAGTTTTCGCTCTACCCCTCCTATAAATCACACATTTGACATAATTTTAGAAAGTTATTTTTACCATCATCATTTTTAATAATATCTTAACATGGTGATAGGCTTCTTGCTGTGTTTGACTGTGTCTGTCTAAGCTAGATCTGTCTTTAGCTTTATACTCTGACTCTTTTTCTTTCAAGTCAAAACTAAGTATGCTGCAGTAAGCGAAATTTTGGCCTCTGGTCTTCTGCGAAATCCAGTTACCATGCTCTACCTGTTGATATCATAATAAAAGACATCTTGTGTGTGTGCAAACATCATACAGAATTTCTACTCTTTATTTCTCAGGAAATTTCTTTTCCCCAATGTAGGAAGAACACATTAAAATAGATAAATAATTCATGTTATTTTTAGGAAACAGAAAGCCAAATAAATGTGTGATTGGAAGATGCATTGTTTCACTCCTTGAAACATTGATTGAACATTGAAAATTGATTGAAAGCCCACTGTGGACATTGACTGAAAGGCTACTTTGTTCAGGGAACTGTGACAGAAAATAAGGGAGTGTGCAAAAGATTTGATACCTTCCTTTTGAAAGGTTTACAGTGGGATGCAGGAAAAAAAAGCCTGTAAAAGTGAATGGCAGCATATTTGGTTGATACCTACTGGCTATATAAAATTGCTTTTGGACATGTTTCATGATTCCTCATAAAACAGAGACAATAAGTTTACTTGGCAGCTGATGGGCAAAGTTAAAAAAAAATCAAATAATCTTTTTGTTTTCCTTTAAGCAGTTCCTGGCAATGCCTTCTTTTTTTATTTTAAGCAGATGAGTTTTTAAAACAATGATTGTATTTAGGAGCTTCAAGAAAGCTTGTAAACCATGGATTTGATGAGCTGGGTTCTGAGATCTGAACTGTGAGCCAGCTTGGCGCACACACTGCAGGACCTAGAGGTCTGATATTTCCATGCACACAGACAAACAAACACAGTAAGGGTCCACATCAGCCATGTACCCTCTAAGTCGTGAGCCACAGTGTGTATTTTGCAGCTCTGTGAAACTGGTGTGTTAAACCAGGGTCTGGGTCCTGTGTATAGGGCGAGCAACAAAGCCTTCCAGCCTTAGATGGAAAAAATATTTATCATTAGTTTTGATAGCTTTTTCATTGAAACCCCATTTCCTGAGTGCATGAGCATACCAATTTAAATATTTGCTATTCATTTCATGTTGCTTGGCCATCTTTGTTTCCTTTGCACTGGAACTCATTTGCCTGGCCTCGAAGTCTGTCTCCCAAGAGTGCTCTTGATGAGATTTTTTTTTGTTTGTTTTTATCAGGAAATTGATTTTCTTGCATCTCTTTCTGAGATTACTGAATCCAATCTTAGAGGAGAATAACTCAATTCTTGGGAAAAAAATGTCTAATTTGGGAGCCTGGTGGTTGATTTTTTTTTTTCCCCCCCTGGCCGCAGCATCAGAGCAGTATGAGCATGCCAGTAACAGAGGTGGAGCAGGTGTCTCCTGGCCCACTGGGTCCTCCCCCTTCTCAACCAACCAGCCTCCTTTAGCACTGTTCTTCCTCACACTGGGCTCTGAGTACCCTCTTTGTACCCTGGAAGCAATCTGCTCCAGTGTAGCTTTTCACTCTCTTTCACTAGTTATAAATCTTAGCTGAATTTTCTGTCTTATTTCTTATATGTCCTGGCAATTCCTTACTGGGCTGTCTGCCCTTACAATGGTGCATTTTTGCCCTTTTGGTCAGAATGGCCTAAGTTCACCGCTCTTCCCCCTCGATAAGAGGTGGTTTAGTGGCCTGAGCTCTGGATTAATAAAAGCTGGACTTCTGGGTCCAGGACAGGCACAGCTGATTGCACTCTGTATCTTTCCCAAAGGAATGCACTAAGCAGTTTTATATGTATAGGGCCTTTGCCATGATACCTTTGAGAGGGGGCGCTTTGTATATTTATATCTTACCTTGATGTTTTATTAATGACCAATAGTTGTTTAGTCTACAGTGGCAATAGGGAATTGGAAATCAGTCTGTGTGTCTGAGCCTAGTTTGCTTAAGTCCAAAGTCAGAACTGGTTCAATGCAGCACATGGATATGGTTATTATAAACAATTATGGTAAGAATGCCCAATTTTCTGTAATTAAAATACCCAGTGTTATTCAATTCATTGGATTTTGCCCTGTGACCATTGTGATGTTTCTCTCTTATGTAAAGAAGTGTATTCAGTTAAGTCTTGCATAATGTGTACTTGGTCAGTCCAAAAAAATTTTTTTTCAAGTTGCTTATGGTGTTGTTGGTATTTATTCTGCAACGTCAGCAGTGCTTGGGGGACAAATGTAGAGTGAGGACGGCAGTTGAAGGAACATTTTTTTGTTGTTGTTCACATTCCAACATTCTTAAGAACTGCCTGAAAAGAAATGTTGGAACTGTGTTCTGAAAGTGCTATTGAGAGCCCTGTAGTACTGGAGAAGTTAAGAACCTTATAGTTCTGAGGGGGAAAAAACTGTGGGAATTTCTCTCTCTCCCCCTACTTTGTGACAGTGCTAATTCCATTTAAATCTTTCTCAAAACTGAAAAGTAAAATTAAAAATGTTACAAAAAGAGTTGCTATGTTGTTTCTCATTTTCTTCTTGAGGTAGGAAGAGAACATCTCTTGCTGTAAATAAAGAGATGTTTCTGTCTTGCACAGGAAAAAAAAAATCACAAAACAAAACAATCCAATGTACTATTTTGGCAAAATGCCTCTGGGTCTCTTCCTGTGGGATTTTACCTCTGTACTTTGCAGAGACTTTGTTTCTTCCCCTCCTTCTAACTGAAAGCCTAGGTATAAGGTGGAATGTGTGTATTGCTTAAATTTATATTCTTTTCTTCTCAGCTATTGCCAACAATTGACAAAGACAGAGATGGGAAGCAGCAATCTCAATATTTGAGAATGTGTGTGTCTCAGTCTCTGCCCAGAGTGGAACAAAATTTGAAACATTTAATTCTCTTGGGCAATATTTCCATTTTCTTTGCTGCCTCTGTTTTGAAAGGAATCATTAAGACACTTTTAGCCTTAGCCTAGCCCTAGGCTGTTAATAGAAGAGGGGGGCAAGAGAAGCAGAAAGGCAGCAGGGCTGGAAAGAGGGGACATCGGGCTTGGAGCAGCTGTCACTCAGGCACTGGCTGAAAGTCCTGTATTCTCTGCAGAAGTTGTGCCAACTGTACAAGGAAGGCAGATAAATGTACTTATTTATTTTATAAGGAGGTTCTTAAAAATTCTTTGTTATATTTTTGCATGTGTAAGAGTATCAAGTGAGATCATGTATGAGAAATCATTTTTTTTAAAATCACAGGCTAGATAAATATAAATTATTTACCTTATTTTCCTAACTTCAGGGGGAGCCAGAATTCCACAGTTTGAAGAAGGAAGACTTGCTCCTTCCTCTACTCTGCTTTGCCTCTCTCTAAATTGGCATATGGGTTGGAACAAACAGTTTGAACTTTTTCAAGGCGTAATTTTGCTATGAATTTACAGACCTAAACTCCTGAGAGAATTATTGGTAGACCTTTGGGAGAATAAGAAAGACCTATCCATTGAAATAACCTGTGTGGCACGAATGAGGAGAGCTGCTATGGCAGAGAGGTGGAAATCTTTCAGTAATAACTTAGGGATTGTATTCAAAAGCATGTACAGAATTCCTGTTATGGACCTTACAGTTATAACGTGAAAGGTCAAATGCTAGAAGTAAGCACAGAGTTAAAAGTTGGTTTGATATGTACTTGACCCCACAGTTAAAAGCCATTTTAGTTGGAGTACAAACCAAATGCCATAAGATATTGTTTCTCCTAATATTTGCTAAGAGATTGTTCTCAGCCTTTCAGACACTTGTTACAAAACTGTTTCATTTTTAGCTCCACCCCTGGAAGATTCTCTCTCTCTCTATCTATATATATATGTATATGTATATCCACAATGTTGCCTTATTGCCTCCATGACTATCCTGATGCCCTTCTGCTGGCTCGCAGAGCTGGAATTTGGTGGTGTTTTTCTCTTGGGCTGGTATCACTAGATGGCTCTTGACCCCAAAGGGCCCAGGTGTCAGTTTGCTGATTTAATCAAGTATATATGCTAATATGTTAGAGGTGGAAATCTATGTATCAAGTTTCTATTTTAATTAAGGACTTGCATTTCAAATTCAACCCATTCCTGTACCTTCCCACCCCTGCCTATTTTTTCTTGCCTAGTTTTTTTTTTTTTTTTTTTTTAATAGTGTGTAGTAGACTTGCTATTGTAGGAGGTCACATTGTAGGTGGTCACAACAGCTACAGACCAGAACAATCTAATGATGGTTTTTGGAGAGGTGGAGAAGTGGTATATGAGTGTGTGTATGTATTTGTTTATATACAACAATTAGCCTAACTTCATCAAGGTATGGCTGCCTTTAGAAATAGCAGTTGCTCCTATATTGCCCCCTTTTCAATAAATATTTGCTTTATGACATTATGAAAAATAGATATGACTTTAGTGTAGCATGCTGAAAATTAAAGTCACAAAACCCATGGCTGTGTATGCAACCAAGCCTGTCCATATAACCAGCCGACACTTATACATTCATTGAAGTCTGTGTAGGTGAAACAGAAAATAAAGCAAGAGGGAATGTTAACTGAAAGTTTATGTCCCTGAACATATTTTATAACAATGTAAAAGTAAAGAACTGGATACTGTTTTAACAGAGGATTCCTTTAGAAAGGCAGAATATAACATGGTGAGTGTTTTATCAAGATATGAAACTTATAATGGAAAAATACTCTTTCTTTTCTTTAAACTCCACCATAAATATTCACACAATTGGTCACCAAGTGTAATTTAGGACCGTGTTTGAGGAACATTTTCCATATGAATATGCTTTAACACCTGCATGCCTTTAAAGCTCACTGTTTAGTAAGGGGAATTGATAAGCACGTGGCTGGGTGGAAAAGAAGAGAAGCAAATGGAATTCTAAAAATCATCTTTGCATTTTTGTCTGTAAAAGGGAAAATAAAATTACTGTAATTATAACACAGCCCTCCCCTCCCCCCCAAATAGTTCTCAAGCCCATTTTGAGAATGTCTTTCCACTTTTCAAAATGAATCATCAGGAAGGAGGTATTTTCCCTTGCTCAAGGGCACACAAACCTCAGCCAGAATCACCATTGCAAGCGTTAAGTGAATAGGTTATCATTAGAGATGCACAGTAGAATTCAGAATCAGGTGTTTTTAGAAGGAATAAATAACATTTAAAAATATGTGTTTGCGGGGAGATCAGCTCAGTGCTTTGTGACCACCTAGAGTGGTAAGATAGGGCGGGTGGGAGGAAGATGCAAGAGGAAGGGGATATGGGGGTATATTTATACATATAGCTGCTTCACTTTGTTATACAGCAGAAACTAACACAGCATTGTAAAGCAATTATACTCCAATAAAGATGTTAAAAAAAAAGCACAATTTTTGGTTTTGTTGATCTTTTATTGTTTCCTTGTTTTCTAGTGCATTAATTCCTGTGTTGATTTTTATTTGGCTTCTAGTTTCTTTGGGTTTTCTTTGTTCTTTATACAATTTGTATGCATTAATTTTTGAATGTTTTAACACATGCATATGAAGTTATAATTTTTTTCTCTTAAATACAGAATTAATACATTCACCAAATCTTGAAATCTGGTGTTTTCATTGTCGTTAGTTGCAAATATTTTGTAAACCATCATGATTTTTTTTTTGTCCTTGAATTATTAGGGAGAATTTTTTTTTTTAATTTCCAAATGTATAAAAGGGGAATGACAGTTGTTCTCATATTTTACATTATCTGGGTCATTGTGTTACATAACAGATGCGTTTATAAATCATTTGTAGTTTGCTAGTGTGAAAAAAATATATGTGTTTGTCTTGGAAATATTTAGGCCCTAAAAGTACAAAACATTTTTATGATTTTTCAACTGCTTTATGAAGCAGAATTTCACCTACATATATTTATTAGTTCTCAGTCTTGTTTCTTGCACAAGATTCCAGAAACTCTTTTAAACAACTGTCATCAGGTGATTTAGCTCTAATTAGTGATTTTCTGGCTTGTTTATGCAACCTATTATTTTCTTTCTTCCCACTCTGTTCTGTGTGATCGCATTCGTATCACCAAAAAATGTTTATAAAGAGATAGTGAGCATAATTATAAAATATCATGCTGTTTTGCATAAAATGGGAAAGTCTTGAGCGAAGCGTTTGTTTATTCATTCGTTAAATACTTAATCTTGTATGCTCTGTTCCAGGCACTGGCCTAGATGCTGTGGATAAGTGGTTTAGAGGTTCCTCCTCACAGGGAACTACATTTATTGCTAAGCAAGTAAACAAACACATATACAAAATGAGTACCTACTGTGATAAAAGCACTAAAGGTAATTGATGAGGTAGAGAGTTATTACTAGAGGTATTAGCTAAGGGTCTCTTTATACAGGGTGATCAGGGAAGACTTTCTAAGGAAGTGACATTTGAGATGAGTACAGGTAGCCAGGAGGAGGCAATGGGGAAGACAGTTGCACACAGAGAGGAAAGCAAACACAGATGAGGTAGAAAAGTGGTGTTGTATGGTCAGGCCACTCAAGATGGCTGTTCTCTTGTTCCCTGTACATCCCCTGCCTGACCAGGGCCCGCTTCACCTATACCCTATGCACGTGACTGACCTTCCTACGTACTTGCCCCATGCCCCAGCTGGTGATTGTTCTTATCAGAGGGGTGGTGAGGGGCGTGCCCTTCTACTGATTTCCCTGGTAACTGTGAGCCCACCTGATGTCAATTCCCCTGTAACTGGTAGTCTCCCCTTCCCCCTGGGAGCGAAAACTGCCGCCACATCCTGCCCGCTCTCTGCTGCACACGGTGGGTGTCGCTCCAGGACCTTGCTTCAGACATGTAAGCTCCCCCATCCATTAAACCACTGACGTCTCTGTTGCTGACTCCAGGTTCTCCAGCTTCTTCAGTCTTGAACCTGGGCAAGCACAAGCCTTGTAGGCCTGTGGGGTGCAGCCCAACAGTTGGTATACTGGATGAACAGAAGGTAAACCAGTGGAGGTACTGGAATAAGGGATAAAGGGGCCCTAGATGAGTTCAGAGATGTAAAGAAGGGCCAGAACATGCTATTTCTTATAGCCTGTGGCGGGAACTTTGGATTTTGTTAGAAAGTGTAATGGTTTCCTGTAGGTGAAGTGATACTTTCAAAGGGTGCAGTTAATGAGTAAGGCAATATCAGTAAGTAATGGGAATAGGTGATGAGAAGTGTTCACAGGAGACTGGTCCAGGACCCACAGGGTAAGGGGCGGAGCTTGCACTGGGAAGAAGACTGCAGTGACTGCCACCATACCTTCCTGGAGCAGTTAGGCTTGGAAATTTCAAAGCTTAGCTTAATACAGACAAAATGTTTTGTTTTCTCACTGGACACACATACCTTTATTCTAAACATCAATAAAGGGGAAGTAAAAAATAACACGTTTAGGACAGCTTGCAGCGTGAGCTACCTATAGGAAACAACTATTTGGTATAGAACAAGATGGGATGTAGAGTTCTCAGCAGTGTGACTTAATGACTGAATTGTATCCACTGGATGGAACATTTACCCCAAACCTTTTGTAGAAATCATTTTGTTCTTATTTGCCCAGTGGTGAAATGGCCCATTATGTCGGAATAATGTTCTATCATCTCTCTTTTCGTGTCTGCCCTCCAGCAGGCTGAAGGATTGGTGAGAGTTTGGGTTTATGGTAATGTTTTAGGCCTCAACCCCAGATCCCTTTTCTCACTGCAAAGACCCTCCTGACCCAGGTCTCTGCCCAAGTTCTCCATAACCCTTCTATTACCCTGCCCCTGCCAGTTGGTGAAGAGGAATGATGATAATGTTGATTCTAATATTAGTCATAATAGTACTAACTTGCATTAATTGAATATTTACTGTGTTTCAGACATTGTGCTGCTTTACCTATATTAACTCATTTATCCGTGAAGGTATTCTTAAATTTGAAAGGTATAAATTATTCCCGTTTTAACATTAAAACTGAGTATCAATGAGAGTATGACTTGCCTAAGGCCATAGTGGACCAGTGGAATAGTCAAGGAATCAAAGAAGTCTGGAGAAGAGACAGAGAGCTCTTCATGGAAAGTACAGAGGGAAAGTTGGGGTGGAAGATGTTGAGGACATTGCTTGCTGGGTGGGTACCAGGTGAACATGTGGGCTAGTCTAGCCACACTGACACTTAGCACATAAATGAATCATGCAGTGTTGAGAGACTAAACCAGACACACCATTTCTTTCAAACGAATTGTTTTATTTCCCAGTGTAGGTCCACACGAAATAGCCAGTTTGGGACAAAACCCAGTCTGCTTGGAATAACTTCAACCTCAGGCCTACTTAATAAGCCAAATCTCCCTCATAGCACATAACCTTCAAAGACTGTTTTTACCCAAATTAAAGCACAAATGGTGCTCATCCAAATTTTCACTCAGTGTAATTTTGGATTCCTTTGGGGTATTTACCTTTGGCAGGGAAAGTAAAGCCGATCTGCATGGCCCATAAACAACAGTTGTTTCAGTGAGAACTGCAGGAGGGCTTTCAGTTCAATGAAGATGAAAATAACAAGTAAATTTGGCTTATATGGAGCTACTCCAAAATATAGACTGTAAGGAAATAATTAATGAGTCCAACATCAATCAAAATATTTGTGTTGTTATTCTTGACTACAAACCACCCTCGATGGAGTCTATTAAATGCACTTGAGTAACCTGCATCCTACAAAAAGCTGTTTCTCCCTTGGAAGTTACAGTCTACCAGAAGCGACTTATAATAAGATTCTGTAGATACTTGATGAAGAACTGCAGGCACATATGTGTGAGCACCAAAAACAATACAGAGTTAGCGTGGAGAATTATTAAAGACATTTCCATTAGTTCTCTATTGAAGAAACCCTTAGCAATTGGATAGAGGAGCTTGTCTTTACTGTGGGGAGTACACATTAACAGATCAGCATAAATTTATCCTTGATATAGCTATTAGTTGGGTGTTAGGGAGCCTCAGAAAATTTGGAGATTCTGATTAATCTGAGCAAACTTGGAGAACAATGGGCTCATCAGATCGCTGGGAGCAGATGTATTCCACCTGGTCTGTGCTTTCTGTGGCTTGGTTGCAGTGCTACCCTGCTCCTCATGCTGAGGACTTTCTCCAGCAAGTGTTTGAAATGTCTGCTTTTCCAGTCTTTAGGGCATTTCATTCTTGGCTGATTGCTTTTGTATTGTCTGCAGTGCCAAGTGAACCTGGTCCACTTGAAAAATCATGAAAAAGGGAAATTGAGAGTTTTGCCTGTTTTACGTAGGTGTAAAAGAATTCTGTCAAGTTAAAACATTTACTGAGTGCCTGTTATGTGTAATTCAGTGTTGAGTGCTGGGAAAGGGTGGGGTGATATGGAGAGGCATAGTGTTGACCAGAAGGGAAAACAAAAACAAAACACCTGACTTCAACATGGTCCCTGCCAGTGAATCATATACAAGCTTATGTCCTTGAATCCTTATTTTTCTATTTGTATAGCTAGGTGTCTTTTAATAGAACAGACAGATTTGACATTTGAGATGATTTCCTTTGAGGCTGTCATTCTGGTACCTGTAGGTTTCACTTTATTAATCAGTGATAAGTGAGTGTTTGGGAACATGGTAATTGTGGATTCATTTTTCAGAGAGGTTTGAGGAATATGTTTACTTTCCTTTCCCCTGATCGCACACCAACTTTTCCTTCTGTCACCCATCCGCCTTCTGTTCAGTTCCCAAAGGCTACTTAGGCCAACACAGCTGTTGTGTGTAATGTCACCAAGCCCAGTCCACGGCACTGCATGTTCAATGCAGTGTTGTCCCTGACCATCTTTGCCATGGCTCTGAACCACCCTCAGAGAGCTACTGCATTTTATTGCGTCCAGTCTTTTCATCTGCAAGAAAGGAATGTTAATATTAAACTCTGAAAACAACACGGATACTCAACGTGCTCCCTCCATGCAGCAAGCTTATCTCAAGGTTCTAAGGAGAAGCATCATGGACTCCAAGTGTGGGTGAGAGAGGTGCCATAGAAGCAGAAGTGAATTGGGAGCCAGATCAAACAGAGTTCTGGTCTTGTCTATAGGCAAACCACTCCCAAGGGAGTGGCACAAATTGAACACAAATTTAATGGCTCTGTGATTCATGCCAGCCAGCAAAGGTCAGAGAGAGGTAAATCGGTATAAACAGTGACAGATGGACTTCCGTCAGTCTGAGTGCTAGCGTGGCTCTAGATGTGGGTCTGCTCCAGAGGGAGCAGAGGCTCCAGGATCCATGCCATCCTAAACCATGTAATATGGCAGATACTAGACATCTGCTGTTGAGGCGTCTGGGGAGTCACACCAGCATAAGAGATGAACCTGAGACTCATCAGAAATAGAGCAGAAGCGACAACAGGTAGCTGTTGCTTTTCCTTCCACCCAGGAGTTCTCTGAAGTGGCAGGTGGCCCTGAAGGTCACCAGGCATATGTCCAGCTGTCCCAGGGGCAGTCTGATTTTGAGTGTCGCTGCTCACCTGGTCTGAGCTCACTGGCTGCCTTTAGCAGTAGGCAGGAGTGTGGCTGCTGGGCTGCAGCCTTTCTCTGCACAGACAGCTGCTGCTGCCAGTCTCCACCAGGTGACTGTCCCTCTCAGCAACAGCTGTGAGAGGGAAGAAAAGAGAGGGGCAGCGACCACAGGGCAGTTCTCTTAAAAATAGCTTCAGGGTTCATGCCACAGCATACTGATTTGGCCTTTGGGTGGGTTTAATTTGCAATAATGAGTTCAAGAGTCCCCCAAACTCTGAAGGAGAGAAAAGCAGAAATATTTATTTAGGTCAAATGCAATATCTGGGACTAGTTTACAAAGAAAATAGTTTCAAATATCTAGGATTTTATTCAGAGAGTAGATTAGAGGAATTAGGAAGCAAGTGAAAGAAAAATGTTGATGATGGTGATAAGAACAAAAAATAATAAGGTAAGTGGCCAATCTGAGCCAGTGCCATGTTAATTCATACGGTGTATAGTTTATCCTCTTTAATTCTCATAACAACCCTGAAAGGCTACTTTAAGGAAACTGAGATTCACAGTGGTCAATTAATTTGCTCCAATTTACACATTTTAAAAATATCCAAGGAGGCAATGGTTGCCTAAATTCCTTCATTCTTTTTTTTTTCTTTTTAAAATCCTACAGTCATATGCTGCCCTTCTAGGAAGTATCATCCCAGAAAGTAATTTTGTTCAACTAACTGCTGTATGTTAGAGACCTTTCTGTCCCGTGCCAGTTTTGCAGTGACTAATACAAACTTTTCGTATAAAATTTGATCAGCTCCTGAAACATGAAAAAAAAAGAAACCAAAATGAGAAAAGCATAACCATGGTAGGCAAAATAACAGCCCCCAAACATATGTCCATGTCTTAGTGCTCAGAATCTATAAGTACGTTATTTTACATGGCAAAAGGGACTTTGCAGGTGTAATTAAGTTAGGACTTAGAGGATACCCTGGATTGCTGGGTGGGTCCAGTGTAATCACAAGGATCCTTAAAAGTAAAAGAGGGAGACAGAAGAGAGCTTGAATCAGAGAAGGAGGTGTGGCTTCAGAAGCAAGGTGGGGATGATGTGAAATGAGAATGACTCAACTCATCTTTGCTGAGCTGTGAAGACGGAGGAAGAGAGGAAGGGTTGTGGGCACCTCCGGAAGAGGGAAATGGAGAGGAAATAGATCCTACCTAGTGTCTACAGAAAGGAGCACAGCTCTACCAACACCTTGATTTTAGCCTGGAGAGCCCCATGTCAGACCTGTGACTTGTAAGATAATAAATTTGTGTTGTTTTAAGCCACTGAGTAAGTGGTAATTTGTTATAGCAGCCACAGAAAATGAATACACTAACTAGTAGTAAGTTGTGTAAAATCATCAGAACTATTCATGGCAGGATTTATGGCTCCTACTCTGGAAATTGAGCTGGTCCTTTGCTCACACTGGTTGTTTCTGGGCAGACTAAAGATTCTGATTTAATTCATCTTCTCCAGATTCATAGGAGAAATTGTCCTTTCTTGGAGAAAAAGCAAAGACAGGAACACAAGTACACCTAACAAAATTCCCAAAGATAGACACAAACCAAACTTTACCACAGCCTTGCTCTCCGGAAGCCTAAGGCAACTGATGAAGTTGTGGGATTACTGAAAGCACACTTCTCAACAATCTGATATTTTGGGATAGGTGTTGGTGTCTGTGTTATGAAGCCACACCCCTGATTCAGATGCTGAGGTCTTGAGGTCTCTTGGGATCTCCATGTCCCTTTGTACTTGCTGTTCCTGTTTCCTACAGTGCTCTCCCACATGACTTCCACGTGGTTTACCTCCTCACTTCTTCAAGTCTTCTAAATGGCACCTTCTTAATGAGACTCTTCCTAACCAATTTATTTAAAATTATGCCCTGACCCCTCCACCCTTGGACTCTCCACCCCTTTCTTGCTTTGTCTTTCTCTGTGGTCCTTACCATCATTGGATGTAGTATATGTCTGGCATTTATTTTCTCGACATTTTTCTCCTCCCATTAAGATACATGCTTCATAAGGGCAGGGTCTTTATCTGTTTGGTTCACTTATGCATTCCCAGCATTGTTTGGCACTTAATAGATACTCATTCAGTATTTATTGAGTGAATAAAGAGTTGTTAGACTTTGGGAGAGTGTTAATGAAGTGTAAGCCCTCCCTTCTGAATTATACAAGTTCAGACCCACTGCTGGTGTTGGTGCTGTTTTCTGTTTCAGGAAAGATCAGTCAAATGATGGGACCCTGAACTGTTATGCCTGAGAGCTCAGACTGTTTTTTACCACCTCCTTTGATGTTAGAATAGCTTTCCCACCCACCCCCATCTGTCTCTTAACCCCGCATCACTTTCTGGTTAGTCAGAGCACATGGAGAACTAAGTAGGATGTAAGGGTTATTGGCTATGAAGGATAGTATGTTTAAATACACCGCCTAAGGGTGTATTTAAACATACTAGTTACGGTGTTTCAGCACAGGTTTTCCACCATTATGTGTAAATCACATTTTGTCTCCAGAAAGAACTTGTCATGTTGTCTTAGTAATACTATAAGTAGCACCTCTGGGAATTCTCTGTACAAAAGCTTCTGTTAGAGTCTATAGGGTGGCCTAGTATTTATTCTCATCTTGATTTGAACTGAGAGTTCCCCACAGCTGGACTATTCTGCTCAAAGGACTAAAACCCAGAAACAAACAAATAAAACATGGCCAATAATCTGTTGATTTTGACAGAATCACTCTAGGTCTTGTCCATATTAGCCACTTTCTCCAAATACTCCAAAATGCTCCAAAATTCATCTGAAACTTCTACTATATAGCTTTACATTTCTTATTTACCTATTATTTATAAATCTCAAATTACTAGTTATTCTCTTGTTTTGAAGATGGATGCCTATTTTTTTCTTTCCTCAGTTGCATTTGAGTGGAAAATGTGGACTAGACTATTATCTAAACTATCACCTCACACCTCATCACTGTTGAGCAAATGTACAGTCTGCTGTAGTGCTGATGACTAAGGCTGTTCTGATGATGTGAAATATGGGAGGAAATTTGCCTGCAAGGCCTGCCAAGTTTACAATCAAATATATTCAGCAACAGTATTCATTCTTGCTGAATTATTAATGAAGCAAAGCTGAAGGATTTACCCTTACCATCTCTATTCATACTTAGATGAGAATTTATACAGCAAACAAGAATATATGCTGAGTGTTGTTATACTAGCGCCTGATTTTTGTTTATATCTACCATAAAGGCTAGAAAGAATCACCTGGGTTACTTAGTAAAAATGTAAATTCATGGGCCTCTCCCCATACCAACTGAATCAGATTTTACAGGAGTAGGGCTTGGAGAATCTGCATTTTTAAACAAGTTTCACAGGTGATTACTACGTATTTTAAAGTTTTGTCCACTGTGTTAGAATATACTGCAGCCCTTCTACTGTAAACACTCTCAATTGGGTTGGTGACCAGTGAGTAAATGGATTGGTGTGGCACTGCCATGTAGATTTCCATGGGTGTGGCCCATGGGATGATCTGATGATAGCAAAGTCTTTGGAAATATCTGTAGGGAAACATGGCACTGATTGCTGAGTTATACTTCCTTGGAACATACCAAAGCTACATTGTGAAAGAAGACATGATATCCCACAGGTTGTTGCCCCAGAAGTAGCATCATCTGGTAAAAGAGAAAAGAGCACCGCTTTCCTTGGTTACTAGATTCTGTTAATTAATGGTAAAGTTGTTGTATTGTAGAATGCTATAATTTGTCCTGGTTGTTTTGTTCCATCTTAGTTTTTGCAATTTTATACTATAGTGAACTAAGTAGAATTACGTTAAGGTAGTATTTTTTTTCTTATGAAGACATTTTATTGAAGAATTTTCCTAACTTGCTAATTTTGTTGCCACCATCATAACAATACTGCTTTGAGGAAGTACTGCATGCTCTGACTTTCCTGACCACATGGAAGCTCTGGGTTTTGGACCAGAGGCCAGAATATCTCTGTAAGAGTTGAGTTGCCACCAAGGCAGCCAAGATGAGCTGCTCACCCAAAAGTCCTTCCCATATAGATTACAGCCTGCTCCTGTCCAAGCCATTGCACACTCTTCAATGTTCTTTGTGTAGCACCTGCTCTTCGCCATCCTCTCCTCTCTGTGTCACAAAGAATAATAAATTGAACTGAAAGCTCTGATGGATAATACTTAAATAACACTTGCAAACTTTCTGTTTGCTGTGCAAAATGAAAGATTTTATTGAAACAGGTAGGTGAGATTTCCAGTGGGGAGAGGGTCAAGGTTTAGTGGTGGTAACTCGTCTTCTAGCTGGCTCTGGTGTTAGAGGGTTCTCCTAAAAATTCAGCTTCTACTTTTTTTTTTTCCTTTTTAAAACTGTTATAATTATTCAAGCAGTATGTATTCCTTGTGAAAAGAAATAGAGAATACAATTAAAAAACCAATAAGCAGGGCTTCCCTGGTGGCACAGTGGTTGAGAGTCTGCCTGCCAATGCAGGGGACACGGGTTCGTGCCCCAGTCCGGGAAGATCCCACATGCTGCGGAGCAGCTGGGCCCGTGAGCCATGGCCGTTGAGCCTGCGCGTCTGGAGCCTGTGCTCCGCAATGGGAGAGGCCACAACAGTGAGAGGCCCACATACCGAAAAAAAAAAAAAAAAAAAAAAACCCAATAAGCATATGTATATACAAATAAAAATAGAGATCAATCATAATCCCACCAACTAGAGACAATCGCTAACATTTTCCCTTCTAATAAATTATATACATACCCTTCTATAATATAATTTATAGAAGTTATGTGGCTCTTAAACTCAATATAGGTAGATATATCTGCAATTTCAACAACAGGTAGATATTTTTTGACATAACAACTTACGCATGAGCGTATTGTACTTTATTGGTGGCAGTATATTGTGGTATTTAAGAACACAACACTTGAGCCAAATTTCTTGCATTTGAATCCTGATTTCACCTCTAAATAGATGTATGACCAAAGGTAGTAACTTAAATTCCCTATGCTTCCATTTCCTCATCTGTATAATGGGGATAATTATAGCACCTATCTCATTGGATTATTGTGAGGATTAGTGAGATAACTAATTATATGTTAAGCACTTAAAATAGTGCCCTACACATAGGGAATAGTGAATTAATGTTAACTGTTATTATTAATTAATTCCTTGTTATTGCACATTTAGATTAAAGGAGTTTGTTAACTGCAAATGTATGATGTCATCTGGGTAAATTGAATCTCTTATAATTAATTAGTCCCTTATATTGTTATGCTTTTGCTAGGAACTGAAGACCATCAAGTGTCAGAGAACCTAAAAAAAATTAAAGATGGGATACACATTTGAGAGATGGATGGTGGTGAAATTGGTGGGAACTCGCAGGATTTTTCTTCATAACTTTCTTTGCCAACTCCTGCTTAATCCTAGGCCTAAGGAAAAGTATTATGAATTTTCTCAATTCAGTTACTAGAAGGTTTTTTTTTTTCCCCCTAAGTTCTCCAGGAAACTCACAGATGTGTAAAACTGAACAAGGTAAATGTCCAAACTTCAGAACGTAGAGCAGAAAAGATAGTGACTGTTACTATGAATAGAATATTTGTTCAAGCCTAGCTGTTTGACAGAAGATGAACAGTTAGGTGAAGGAGGTACAATAAGGAAAAGAAAGCAATTCTAATGGTTTTTGTCAGTATCTCCTCTTCATCTCCAAAATGCCTTTCATTTCCTTCCAAGTAAAAGACAATGACTGACTGTTACTTGCAAAATGGCAGTTATACTAATTAAGCTTCATCATTTTAAACCATCTTCTCTAAGATGATTTACAAGAATTACATAAAAGGGGTCTATGTATGATGACACACTTGTTGCATAGGAGCATATCTTGTTTACCAGTTTAATCAGGAATATTAGATGAGGAGGGAAGTTCTGATGGGTTTTGTATATTTCCTACCTGCAATAATGTATGAGAATTTGATCTGGCCTTTTTTTTTTTTTTAATAGTTGAGAGGTAAGCAACTTGACATTAAGCTCATACATCTCAGGGCATATTTTATAAAAAGGTGAGAAATGAAAAATAAGTTTTCCAATATTTAAATACTGGCCTAAGTGTAGTCTTTTCTCCTTGGTGTATGTTTTGTACATAGTTGAAATGACCATTTGTTCAAATCCCAGCCCTGCCACATAGTCATTGTATGCTGTTGGCTAAATTACCATTCTTTCCAGGCCTCAGTTTCCTCATGTGCCAAATGGGAATGGCCATCTTGGGGTTAAAAAAAAACAATGTTTACTGCATTTGGCATAATTTCTGGCATATAGTAGACAATGAATATTAAAGCTTTACCCATCCTTATCTGTTGCCTTAAATCATTGTTCTTTACCTATAATCTCTAAAATAAATGAAGATTTGAGTAGGCTCATCTTCTTGATTAGATAAGCCAAGAAAATTCCCTTGAAATCTTTAGAACCAATCTTCTGAGAGACAGTTTCATTATCATTTCTCAGAGGAATCTTTAGACAAATGACCCAAGTGTGCCTATGTCACAGTGTTGGCAGCAGCATCAAAGTATTGGGTTGGGCTCTTCAGGCACTCTGGAAAAAACCATAGTGATCACTGACAGAAAACTGAAGTCAAATTTTATGTTTTTTCTCTTATAACTGTAGAAAGAGGTTTCATGGGGAAAATGATGTAAGTGCTAACTTCTTTCCATTAGATTGGAACTACTTTGGACAGAAGCTGAAATCAAACCATTGAGTCTGCTCTAGTTATTTAAAAATTATACATCTAACCCATTTGAAAATTTTCTTTTCTTTTCTATCAGCATCATATGGATGTGACCAAAGTTAAAATACACATCTGACTGCCTAATCCCCTAGTATCTTTCAAGCATAGCACTCAGGTTGCCCCTCCAGAAGTACTACAGGATTGACATTTACTTTATGGTACACATTTAAAAAATTACAAAGTACATCATTTCTAAGGGCAATATGGAGTCATGCTTCTCAGAAGAACCCTTGACTGACTATACAGGCAAAGGGTACATGGTTCATTTTTACACTCATTTTCAGCTTCCTCACTACAAACCTCTGAAATTCTGGTAAGTGCCTGGGGTGAGAGAGATCCTTAAAACATGTCCTTTTAGGGTTGTGGCAAGTGGAAAAGATAGATGAAATGGGTCTTTTTCATGTGACAGGTGTTTACTCTGTACTGACAAAACCATATGCCCAAAACTGACTTAGATGTGGAAGGTCTGCAAGCGCAGCTTACATTTAGAAACCATACATTCCATCATAACTATGAACTGGAAGATAGATAAAAGCTGCCAGTCACAGTGAGGTATGGGGTGGGGCAGAGGCAATGGGGGCTGATGTTGAGAAGGGTGTGAAATTCCTGGTCTAGGTTGTGTGTAAGCCAGTGTCTGCGTTTGGTAGAGTAGGTGTGTCTCTATTTTTAAATGTAGTATATTACTTATTTAAAGTGGGCCAGTTTGTCTTTTCTCATTTGTTCCCACAGTCTGCCCAACTTGTAGACTACTTTGAAGGAGGTGGTAAATTCCTGAAGGAATTGCCTGGGGGCAAAAATAATGCTCTAAATATATACAAATATAATTCATGATTTTTTTTCTAGTTCACATTTTTTTAACCTAAACTTATGGACCCTTTGAATAGTAATAGTAGTTATTATTAATTGCTATGGAGAATCTAGTATATCCTACACACTTTCATCTCACTTAATCCTCACAACAGTCCTATGAGGAGAGATGGTATTTTTCATATATTATCCATGAGGAAACCGAAGCCTAAGATCACACAGCTACTTTGCAAATGTTATACTGCCTTATAATCAGTGGGAGGACTAAGGTAAAATCAGATGGAAAGAAATATCTGAATATACAGTCGTCCCTCCATATCTGTGGATTTCACATCCATGGGTTCAACCAACCTCAGATAGAAAACATTCGGAAAGAAAATTCCAGAGAGTTCCAAAAGGCAAAATTTTTATTTGCCCTGTGCCTGGCAACTATTTACATAGCATTTACATTGTATTTACAACTATTTACATAGCATTTACATTGTATTAGGTATGGTAAGTAATCTAGAGATGATTTAAATTATAAGGGAAGGTGTGAGTAGATTATATGCAAATACTACCCCAGTTTCCATAAGGGACTTGAGCATCTGGGGGGTTTGGTATCCAAGGGTAGTTCCTGAAACCAAGCCCCCAGGGATACCAAGGGACAACTGTAATCTGCAGAAGTTGAAGATAGACAAATACATTCTAGTTCCTCCATTGTCCCTTTTCTTAAAAAATTCATGAAGTGTCCTTACCGTGGGTTTATGGCCATAGTTGAGCACAGGATTTCTTAAGATTAGTCATATCACGTACCACCTAATTTCTTGGCTGAAACTCTGTACAACACAGTGCATACTTGGGAGGTAAAATTCCAAACAGTGTCATAGTGCTTTGATTTGGAATTTCAATCAGGGACCAACCATTAAAGACTTCATTGTCTTCCTCCTACCTGTTCTAGATTTCCTATCAGCACAACCTGGGAACAGCTGACCCAAAGAGCTTGACTTTTGTTGCATCATCCACATACTTTTTTCTCTACACAGTGACTGGATCGGTTGGTTCAGGCAGTGAGAAGAATGCATAATGTGTTCTCTTCCATTCAAAGAGTTTATATAGGTAAAGTAGGATTTAGTTGCCTATGAGCTCAATCCGACACCCTTTGTGATAGCTAACTTGATTCTTTTTAAGGATCCAGGGAAGTTATTAATGTAATTGCTATCTCAGAAGAGACGCAGCAGTCATTTTAATGCCCTTTTTAGTCAAATGTTTTCCCCTCTTGATTCCTGAATATAATCTACTTTGGAGCCAACAGGGGATCATGGAAGGACATTGAATATAATGCTTGCAGGAGGTGTTGTGTGGATTTTTTTTTAACATATATTTTGATGTATTCAGTTCCAGAATCAGGTCATCTTGCAGATCAGCACAGTGATATTTACCCCGAAGTAAAAGATGTATATCCATTTCTTCTACAAATTAAAAGTTATCATTTGGATTTGAGCATTTAAATCTTTTAACTTTAACTTTGGGTCTCTTATTAAAATAACAGAAACAGGAATGAAAAAAATCTTTATATAGCTTTTTCTCTCAAACAGCAGTTAGCAACAAAAGTCAAGAAGTACCCTAGGCTGTTCACATTTCTTCCCTGCCCGTGGGAAATCTCTCTTGGTGGGTTTTATTCCGTGTCTACATGAGGCAAACCAAATGTCTGCAGCAGCTGAAAGCCGCAGGAGACAGTTTCTGGCAATGGGTCTTAATTATGGAGCTGTCTTCAGTGACCTTGCCATTTCTTGAAGCTCTCATGAGGACATTCCAGTTTGCCATCTTCAGCAGTTTTGATCCAATAAAGCACCTCACAGGTGCTTACTAAGGCAAGAAAAGGGTATGGCCTCCCATCTCTGGTGTCTCAGCTTTGAGTATCATGTTGACCTGTCCACCCCATGATGGGCTAAGGTTTAACTTGCAGTTCCAATTGATAGCATTCATTCTTGCTTAGGCATCTTTCTTAAGTTTTCCTTTTCCTCTTCCCCTTACCTTCACCCTCATCTAAAAACATATCATTTCATGCTAGACAACAGCCATAGCTCCCTCTACCTTCTTGTCTTGTCTCTTCCTGTCCCCACCTCATCATGTTTACCAATGACTTATGTTCTTCCTAAAACAATGTTCTCATCATGGTACTACCCTTTCCAGGTGCTCTCTATTTTATACTACGTATGTGTTTGGCCACAATCATTCATTATTCTCCATAATCAAATTCACTTCTTTATACATGTTCACCTTTTTGCATGTCGGACCCAGTCCAGCTGTTTTCCTCATCATGAGCTGTCAAAATAATAATCGATCATGTATGTAATGCTTCTGTTTTTTCTGCTCCCTATCTCAATCTCTGACAGCCTCTATCCCCAAACACATGCCCGACTGCCCTCACTTCCCTCTTTACATCTTTAAACTCTATTGCAGTGTTAACGGGGGAGCCTTTAGACCAGCACTGTCCAGCAGAAATGTAATGCAAGCTACATATGTAATTACCTATGTAATTTTAACTTTCTAACAGCTATATTGAAAAAGGTAAATATAAAAAGGTGAAAAGAATTTTAATAATATTTTAATTTAACCCAGTATATTCAAAATATTATTTCAACATATAATCAATATCCAAATTATTATTAAGATATTTAACTTTTTTCAACAATATCTTTGGAATCAGGTGCGTTTTTACACTTACAGCACATTTCATTGAGACTAGCCACATTTCACGGCTCAATTGCCACATGGGCTTAGTGGCTACTATGTTGGACAGCACAGCTTTAGACCATTTTAGGCCATGCTTTTCTCATTTCCTCTGTCTTTCTGTTGCTTGTATTTCTCGGACCACCCAATGGATATGTCTGCAGGGATGCTTCTCAGGTTCCTCCAGCTCATCACATCCAAGGAGACTTCATGAGCGTCCTCTCTGCATTCCTCATCCCAGCATCAATTCACTCAATAGCCCTGGCCAGAAACCTTCCAGTCATTGTTGAAGTCCTCTTTCTTTATTCTAAGGGTTCTGCTGTTAGTAATATATAAGAATTTTCTGACTTCTTTTGCTCTACTGCCCTTGTTCCATATTTTATCTTTGCAGCAGCCAAAATTGTATTACTCCATTTCACTTCATGTGCAGTGATTCCTCATTATCTATCTTATAAGACTTGAGTTCCTCAGTGTGTCATAAAGGTGCTTCCTGCCTAGGCCCTGATCTGCTTTTCCAGCCATAACCTCTGCCCCCTTTTCCTTCTGTACCATATGTTACAGTTATTCACACATTTTATGACTCCTCACACCTTTCCTCTCTTAATGCTTTTCTGACTTAATACTTGCCGTTCTCTATGCCTAGGCTGCCCTTTCTCCCAACCTGTGTTCTTTCTTTAAAAATTCCCTTTCATCCATTAAGTCTTAGCTCAAACATCACCTCCTCTTTGGAGTCTTTAAGTGCCACTTTGTTTTAACACTTCAACACCTGTATTGCTTTTTTTTTTTTTTTTAATTTCCTAACTCATCCCTTAGACTCATGAATTCCCTGAGAGTAGAAGTGTGTGTTTCATCTTTATATCCCTAACATCAAGCAGTACATAGATAACAATAATTCAGTAGGTGGATCTTCGCTGACATACTGACCTCTCTATATGGCTTGATGCTTACATACTCTGTAATTACTTTAGAAATATTATTTTTGTCCTCCATGCTGAATTATTAGCTACTTGATAACAAGGTCCTACCTTTTATTACACAGCATTAGCCAAGCGAAAGTTAATTTGAAAAATATATATGTATATCCCAGGTCTAACGAACTCAATTCAACCAGGGGAAGCCCTTCTTCCTGGTGCAGAGTATCTGGTACAGTCTCAGGGATTCACTTCCATCATTTATGAGCTCTATCTCTTGCTAGGTAAAATAAGACAGAACTGAGTATCATTCAAATTGCACACCTTGGAGCTGCCCTACAAGGGGATGCAGAGAATAATGGCCGTGGGTTTTGCCTGAACACTTTAAGGATAGATAATGGAATACATTTGTTTCATCAGCCATCATTCAACAATATTTATTGAGTGAAAAAGAAGTGGTCATTAACCACAATCTTAGTGTCAGAAGTGAGTGGTTTATGTCTATTTCAATGTTTTTACTATCTACAAAGACCCCATTATATAAGCCATATATTACTATCATCATCCTTATTAGAAGAATGTATGTGTTCCTCATAAGAAATGATACCATAGTATAATGAACATGCATTTGAAGAAGTGTTAGTTATTTATGAGAAAAGTCATTTTTACATTTTCAGTATAAGGAGATAGAGCACCTAGTTGTTTCATGTTCCTTATTCACCAGTCAACACAAATTTATGTGTCCAACACTTCTTTAAGTACTGGCCATTTATACTGTGATTGATGGTCACAGAATATGAATAGATAAACCCTTTTAACACTATTCCATGGGCTTATTTTTTAAATGCTTAATAAAACAATCTCCCTCCCCCCTCTGATGTTCTGCAGAGAGCAGGAAATCCCTTTCCTGATTGGAGGACACCATGAAAACAGTAGGAGACACTATTAATTTAACACTGTGTCTTGTGAAATCTCTTTTTAGCTGTACTGTTAAGATTCAGGGTTAGTCTGTGCTTATATAAAATAGGAAACTGCATGTGAGGATTTCAGAGTTTCTTTTTTATCTATGGAACAAGAATCAAACCTAGAAGGAAGACATAGCCATTTTTCCCCATTTTAAAAGAATCTTTTAATTTTTGAATTATTTAATACTTACTGAAAAGTTGCAAGAATCATACAGAAAGTTCACGAATTATACCTTTAACCTTGCTTTCCCTAAATCTAGGAAATTAACATTGGTAAAGTACTGTTAAGTAAACTTCAGACCTTATTAGAATTCACCAGTTTTTTCCTTCCTCTTATGTTATTTTTCTGTTCTAGGATTCAAACCAGGATCTCACATTGCATGTAGTTGCTCTGTCTCTTTAGTCTACTCCAGTTTGTGACAGTGCTTCATTCTTTCCTTGTCTTTCATGGCCTTGACATTTTTACTAAGATCTGGCCAGTTATTTTGTACAGTGTCTCTCAACTTAGGTTTTTCGGATGTTTCTTCATGATTTCATTGAGGTTATACACTTGGGGGAAGAATACCACAGGGGCAGCGTCACACCCTTTTCAGGGCATTATATCAGAGGTACGTGCTGTCTATATGTATTATTACCGGCGATAGGAACTTTGATCATTTGGTGAAGATAATATCTGCTGTATTTCTCCATTGTCCAATGACTAATTTTCTCTTTCTAATTGATAAATATCTTAGAGAAAATATTTTGAGTTAATTCTAACATTCTATTTCTCCTCAAACATTTGTACATTGATTTTAGCATCCACTGGTGAATGTTGCCCACAACTGTAGTGTTTGCCTAATGGTGGCTTTGTATTTCCCTCAGATGACAATTATCTTTCTCTCTTCCCTGTGAGAACATACTGCTACATCTACCTAGATTCCAAGGGAAGAGTCTAATTCAAAAGTTGGATGTATTTGCAGAATTGGTTAATGCACTGAATTTTTTAGACCTGCTCATATTAGTCTAGTCTGTCTTAGTCTTTGCCTGTCTGTCTGTCTATCTATCTATCTATCTATCTACCTACCTACCTACCTACCTACCTACTTAGCCATCCATCCATCCACCTGACTATCCATCTATCTATTTATACATTCAACTCATGATTAAAAAGTTCAGATTATTCAGACCATGTGTCATTTACCTAGCCAAATATTATAGCTGGTAAATATATGTTGCTTACCTTTCCATATTGTCTGGATAAAGTGTGGCCTATATTTGTACTTTAAAGGCCAAATAGAGTTTTTGCCAATTGAGGCCAAAAAGAGATTTCACAAGACATAGTGTTAAATTAATAGTGTCTCCCACTGTTTTCATGGTGCCCTCCAATCAGGAAAGTTTATAATCTGCTCTTTTCACTTAGAAATACATTTTAAATCCTTCCATACCAATGAGTATAGTTTGACATCATTTTAAAGTCTGTTATTCCATTGCAGTGAGGTTCATTAGTTTATTTAAAACCCTCTGTGCATTGGCATTTGATTTTTGGCTCTAGTGCTTGCTATTACAGACAATCTTATGATGAACATAGGTTTATGGAGCTTTTGACTCAAAGACTATGTCCATTTTTATACAAATTTCTAAAATCACACTCTAGAAAGGTGGTACTAATTTACTGTCCTGCCAGTAGCATATGCACATGCCAGATATGCCACACCTTCTCCAAATACTGGTATCACCGCTCTCTTTAATCAGTTCACTAGGAAAAAAAAGTTACCTCATTTAAAAATTTTATTTCTCTGTTTTCTAGTCAGTTTGAAGATTTTTCCTTGTGTTTCTTGGCCATTTTTTATATACTTCTCTGAATTGCTTTGCTCAACTTAATTCTGCAGGGAAAAAAAAATAAGTATTCCCTAAATTCATCTCTGTCGTAATCCTTCCTCACTCATTGCAGAAACCTTAAACTCAACCTAGTAACACTTCTCCAACTTACTCAATTCATTGTTTTCCTCTGGAATAGGCAACACTCAATTATCCATTGTCCGTAACTATTACTTACTCTTTGGAAATAAGAGCATAGGGTGGAGGTTTTCAGACCCAAGATCTGTCAGTATTATTTCCTTTCCCATATTCTAATGACCTGTAACAGAACACCTACCCTTTAAAATGCATTACCTACCAAGACCTCTTCTCCAAAGGTGAAAACAACCTTAAACTGTCTCTCCCATTTAAATCGCCTTTATGTGGCTCCCTGGCCACCAATCCATTTCTTACTGTCGCTGCTGCATTACTGGTGGTTGGGTCAAAATGCTCAGTGTCCCTATTCACCTTGCCGTTTCCCTCCCTGAACCTCCTCTGTGCCTGGAGTTGCCAAGTCATTAATGAAAGGACTAATTTACATCTTGATATTTCATTTGAAGTTGTTATCTTTTCTTTAGGGCTTCTTCTATAGTAAAAAAAAAAAAAAAATCTAAAAATTGCTTGTAAGGGACATGAATTTGCTGCCTCAAGCAGTTGCTGAGGTACCAGGAAAAAAAAAGAAAACAAAACCCAACATCTCATGTAACTAGTTATTAGAGCTTTCACAGGTAATTGGATTTGGATTTGTAGGAAATTTAGAAGATTTTCCAGAAAAATGGCTGCTGTTAAATTACTTTGAACATTAGGGGTCCAAACTAAAGTGGCTGTCCACGGTTCCTCGTGAAAACCTCCTTAAGCTGTACCGCATCAGAGAGGATCCATATGAGAAACCATTAAAGAAATAGATTCTCTAATGCAGTTTTCAATAATTTCTTTACTGCTGGGCATGAAAATATCAGGAATTAAATTCTGTCACAATCATGCTTAAGATCTCCAATCAGAGCAATTGTAACGAAGTTACAGAAATGTTATAATAAATGTTACTTCATCCTACTTATGACAATAATGGCTCTGCTATTAACCAGTGTAGCAGTCATACTACTATTCTCAGAAAGAAAAAGAGATCGTTTCCTCTCATCTGGCCTGGCCTGTTAAAAGCATTTGCTGTGCACATTCTTGTTCAAAGGGTGTTGCTTTTTAATGCATTCACTTGGTGAGTGAAGATCAAAATTGCAAAGAGGTCAAATGGGAAGTACATCTTCTTCTTCCCCTCTCTCAAAATTTGCTTACTATCTTCAGTTAGGTTGCAGCCTGATTTACATTTTTGTGAGTAAGGGCTGAGTTGTTTACAAGCAGTGTTGTCATGTGAACCTTGAAAATAGATCTGACAGGGAATTTTGAAAGTGCCAAGCTGAAGCTCAGACTGTGGGAATCAGGTTTGCAACATGTTGGTTGTTAAACACTGATGGTTGAAGAAAAATCAGTGGCTTCCTTAGATGTGTGTGTTTTAGTAATTGGGGTTTGTCATTTGTCAGAGGAGGAAAAGATTTTCCTCATGCCAGATTAATCTCTTTATCCCCCTCCCCCAGCCTCACCAAAGCCACGCAAGACTGGTTATTCACGGGGTTACAGTGAGTAGGCCACCAACACCTATCTGGAAAATTCTAAATACATATCCCAGATTTTGGGCCTATGCCCTGGACATCTGGAAGTGCCGTTTCTAAGAGACAGGCTCTCACAGCCAGAGTTCTATGCCAATTAATTCCACGACAGTAAGAGTCAGCCCAGAATCAGGTTGTCAGTCTCCTGTGGTGAGACCATGTCCCTTGGGTGATCAGGTGTTGGTTATATCAGGGGTGCTCAGGCCTTTGGGAGGCAGATGCTACACAGATACTATATATGCGCCTCGTGCCCATCAGCACTGGCTTCATGTCCCATTTACTAGCTATGTGACCTCGGGTAAGTTATTTAGCCTCTTTTTCTAATGTTTCCCCACCTGTAAAATCCTGAAAACCACATCTAATTCTTAGCATTTATTGTAAGGATCAAATCAGATAATAAATGTAAACCATTCAGCCTAGTGTCAGGCACATAATAAGCACAATATAAACAGTATTTATTTTTATTACATTACTAGCCTTGCCCCCATATTTTCTAACTTTTTTGTTAAAATTCACCAGTGAGGGACCACTCTGCTCCGAGAACTACATTAAGTTATGAATAGACACATGTGTTTGAATTGAAGGTTGTGATAAAATTACTTTATGTTTCTGTTTAGATATTTTAAAGTTTTTTTTAAAAAGGTATGTGTGTAGAAAACCTATCTTTGTATTTACATACAAGCCTATTCAGATAGTACTTTTTGTCCCTTAACTTGTGACTTAGAAGTAGAAAATATAAATACAAGGTAAATATTATGATGCAAACAACAATAAAGGACATTATTGCTTAGCTGAGAAATGCTATTCTCATTCAGGAAAGAGAAAGCATGGTATTTTGGACTGGGAAATACTGGGAGAGTACTTTTGCATAATTTTCAATGTTTAGATGCTGAAGAGGGCTTTGCTGACAAACTAAGACCTTTTCTGAGAGGTAGGATAGGGGAAGGAAATAATACTTGTTGAACGCTTACTAAATGTCAGAATCAAGGTACTTTTAATCCTTTCCCCATTTATTGTTCACAGAATTATACCTGTGATGTCTGTTATCTTTATCTCCATCTTACACATGTGAGGCTTCGTGGATATATTGCAAGTAAATGGCAGAACCAGGACTTGAATCCAGGTGTGCCAGCTTTCAAGTGTAAGCTCCTCTAGAGTATGGGTCTTAGTTCACCAATCCGAGGGAAGCCGCAGAACAAACTGTTAAAATCCGATAATTCAGACACAAAGACAAAACTAATCTTGAATCTTGATTCTACATACCTTAGATGGAGCAAAGAAGGCTGTAAACATAATGTTTCTCAGGATAACTATGTAGCTAGCAAGAGTATGTGGGCTCTTCTTTGATGCCAAGCTGACATGAATTCTAAACTCCTAACCAAGAGAGTATATCAGAACACTTAGAGAAGTTTTTCCAAAGCAGTAGTGCTTGGGCTTTGTCCCTGAAAATCCTGATATTGCCATCCAAAAGATATAACTATACTGTTGGTCAATAAACCAGAGATTCCTGAGAGGATGAAGTCTTCAGTGTAGATCAAGGTCTTGATCGGGCTTTGAAGGCATAAAGCATCCATTTTAAGGCAGAAATGATGGAGAATACCTGAACTGCTACGGGTTAAAGGGCAGCATTTACTTTAGACTATCATCAGAGCATCTCCCAGTACTCCTCCCAGGGAGGTGACCAAAGTGTGGCCGGCAGCTCCTCTGATCAGGCCTCCAGCTCAGTTCCTACCTGTAGATGTGACCCACCTGGCCAACTTCTGGCATTTAGTAAGTGTTCAACAAGTGACAATTTCTTGTTATGCTTTTCATTTTATAATCTGCTTTTCCCATTTTATTATTTTGTCTTCCTTTTAGCCTGACCTGGGACAGTGTATGTGTATGTTTGCATGTGAATATAGAAATGAGTGATGTCTCTGTGTATCTGTGTGTGTACGCATGCATGCATGTGTGTGTGTGTTTGCATGTTTGTGTGTGCATGATGTAGGTGACCCACAGTGCATTGGTAGCCAGGCACTCTTGATTTTATGCCTGGGATAAGGCATTCAGGGAAAGATACTATCTCATGTAAAGGATCACTGTGTAGGTTAGAGACCTTAAGTAGTTGACTAGCAATGGTGATGGTGACCAGATGGTGATCAGTGATGGATGGGTGAAGCTGACATGACTGAGAAACCAGGTATTAAGATGGCAGTCTCTAACTCCATATTTTCCATGTGTTAAACCTGGCTGGGAAGCCTGTTGGGTTGAATGGGATGAATCGGTCACAGTCCATGGTATTAATATCAGTCCTGGTCACTACTCCTTAATTCTGCCAACATTTATCAAGCCCCACCTATATACCAGAATCTGTGGACCTACAAAGATAAATGAGATGTAGTCTCTGGATTATTATTTGAGAGCAGTCCACACACACAATCAAATAATACCTTCTCAATACAAAATGTGATGGGATCTCAGAGGTAGCCACAATTTTCTGGAAAGGTGGGGGAAGGCTTCTCAGAGGAAATGACTTTCAAGGTGGGCTTCAATGGGTGCACTGTAAAATTCCAGGTAGACGAGAGAGAGAGTTTCTGATTAGAGGATGTGGGATGTAGACACATGCAAGGGCAAAGTGTATTGAGAATGCATATTTAGTTATGGATGTGAATGCCATGCTCAGAACCCTGGCTCCTCCTCCATGTTGCACAGCCTTTTTTTATGTTGCCCGATTTCAGTCTTTAGCTGTTGCAAGAGCATCAGATCTGAATAGTCTAGGTCATGAGTTTAATTTCTGATCCTACCCCAATCCACACTGGCAAATTCTTCTTGCCCTCAATTTCATAATGCACTCTACCCAAGTCTGAGGCCACAGGGAGAAAGGGTCACCATAGGAAAATCTGGATGTCTTTTGGAACACTCCAACCCTTGACCACATTATTCTTGTTTTTTTACTTTCCTTGAGCTAACACTCATGAGCATTAACCTGATATATGAGCATATATTTTTCTGTGCTTTAAAAGCATAGGCTATAAGGAAATAATCTTGTATGTGTGCCAAGATATATACAGAAAGATATTCAATGTAGCATTATTTATAATAGTGAAAAATTAAATTTGGAGCAATTTACTTAAGCAAATAATGCACATTCATACAATGGAATATAACACAATCTTTAAATTGTATTTTCATCTTAATTATATGGGAAAATGTTTATTGTGTTCCTTAGACAAAACGGGATATGAAACTATATATATAATATACCTAATTTTGGGAAAAAAATAGTGCATGGACATATGTATAATTGTGAGTGTGGAGACAGGATTGTATAAGGAAATGCAACAAAGCAAAATAACACTAGTAGCTTTGGATGGTGTAATTATAGGTGATTTTTATTATCCCCTATTTTTTTCTGCATTGTCAAATTTTTCCATAATGGAAATATTATTTAAAAATGAAAAGACCAAAGGGTAAATAAAAACAGAAGTCGAGAATAGATCTGTGCTACATGTTTGTCCCTAGCCATTATGTGGAGAGACAATGTAGGAAAACATACTAACAGCCATAATTTATGTTCTCAGACACTTAATACATTACTGGGTCTCATATTGTACAAGTAACAGCCTGATGCAGTGATGACTGAATCAGTTACAGTCTTGGAACGAGGAGCTCGGTAAAACATCCCTGACTTTGCCCTAAATCTGTGCACAACTTTGGCAGGAAGCTCACCTCTCTTCCCCTTTATTATCATTCTTCCAATGTGTTAGGTTTTGAATGAGAAGTGCTGAGGCTAAAGTCTGTTTCTAATTAGCTTACTTATGTGAAGAATGAGTGTAAATGGAATTAATGCACCTAACAAGACATCTTTGGTAATTCTACTTTTCCTTAGCTAATAGCACTACAGCGTGCTGCAGTGCCAACAAACACTGCCCCCTTGTTTACATGATAACTGAGTTTTAATTGGTTTGTGCATATTAATGTAACCTTGAGTGGAGATCAAAAAATGCTTGTGAGATTGAAGAACCTCTCAGGTTCCTACCCCAGCTTTGGACATGTCAGGCAGGGAAGGGCACCACTGGAAAAGCAGGCAGCTAAACCACTGAGTCTGAGCATTGAGTCTGTGTAGGAAATTGGTCCTGGGCCTGACTACATATTTTTAAGCTCAAGGCTTTCACCTCTCATTGTCTGCTGTAGTTGCTGCTCTGGTTAAAAGTAACCAGAAGGAACTTGGGAATGTGCCCTGGGTGGCACAAAAAGGGGAGATGGCAGCTTTTCTTTTACCACTCAAGCTGTGTTTTTTTCCCCCTTTAGGATGAAACTCAAGATGGTTTTCTAAGTCCACTTAAGCTTTAAATCAAGAACAGAGCTCTCCCTCTGGAATCTGGCTGTGGCTGTGGGGTCATTTATTCTTAAAGAGTGATATGCGTGAGAAAGACATGCCTGTCCACAGGCTTAAAAGCCTTCGTCTGCCAGGTTAGGTCCCAGGGTTCCCACAAAATAATCAAGCTTCTTGCGTAAAGGAATGTGGAGTAGATTAAGGCCTTATTTGAGATGGGTCCTGAATCACAGAGCAGACCTGCACATATGCACAATATAATACCCCAAACATAGGCACCATTCAGCCGTATGCACAAGTATGCAGTCATTTACACAGTGTTGCCACTCCAATGACTGTTTTCTGTCTATTAAGCTTTGTTACTGGAAGGAGATGGTGGAAGTCACAAATCAACAATTCCAACAAACACTTATTGTAACCTAAGATAGTTCGATAACAGTAAGATAAGAACTCTATATATGGAAGTTGTCACTTTTGTGGTTTATATTATTTTTATTGGGAGGATTTCCTAAGTGAGGTGGGAGATTGGGTTTAGCGACCTTTGATTGTTCCTTATGACTTTAAAAGTTCATGAGTTTAAAGTATGCTCTATTCAAATTTACAGGGCTTACTCCAGTTAGATTAAGCTGTGGTTAATAGAGTAAGATTTAATGAGTAAATATTTATTGTTTATAATAGTCCACATTATTGTGACATGCATGTCATAATGAAAAATAATTGAGAGATGGGTTCAAGGTGGCAGAGTAGAAGGACGTGTGCTCACTCCCTCTTGCAAGAGCACCGGAATTGCAACTAACTGCTGAACAATCATCAACAGGAAGACACTGGAACTCACCAGAAAAGATACGCCACATCCAAAGACAAAGAAGAAGCCGCAGTGAGACGGTAGGAGGAACTCAATCACAATATAATGAAATCCCATAACAGCTGGATGGGTGACTCACAAACTGGAGAACAATTATACCACAGAAGTCCACCCACTGGAGTGAAGGTTCTGAGCCCCACATCAGGCTTCCCAACCTGGGGGTCTGGCAACGGGAGGAAGAATTCCCAGAGAATCATAATTTGAAGGCTAGTGGGATTTGATTGCAGGACTTCGACAGGACTGGGGGAAACAGAGACTCCACTCTTGGAGGGCACACACAAAGTAGTGTGCGCATCAGGACCCAGAGGGAGCAGTGACCCCGTAGGAGACTGAACCAGACCTACCTGCTAGTGTTGGAGGGTCTCTTGCAGAGGCAGAGGGTGGCTGTGGCTCACCATGGGGACAAGAACACTGGCAGCAGAAGTTCTGAGAAGTGCTCCTTGGCATTACCCGTCCCGGAGTCTGCCATTAACCCCACCAAAGAGCCCATAGCCTCCAGTGCTGGGTTCCCTCAGGCCAGACAGCCAATAGGGAGGGAACTCAGCCCCACTCATCAGCAGACAACCAAAGTTTTACTACTGAGCTCTGCCCACCAGAGCAACACCCAGCTCTACCCATCACCAGTCCCTTCCATCAGTGAGCTTGCACAAGCCTCTTAGATAGCCTCATCCACCAGAGGGCAGACAGCAGAAGCAAGAAGAGCTACAATCCTGCAGCCTGTGGAACAAAAAACACTGTCACAGAAAGATAGACAAAATGAAAAGGCAGAGGACTATGTACCAGATGAAGGAACAACATAAAACTCCAAAAAACAACTAAATGAAGTGGAGATAGGCAACCTTCCAGAAAAATAATTCAGAATAATGTTAGTCAAGATGATTCAGGACGTTTGAAAAAGAATGAAGGCAAAGATCAATAAGATGCAAGAAATGTTTAACAAAGATCTAGAAGAATTAAAGAACAAACAGCTAGAAGAATTAAAGAACAAAGAAACAGAGATGAACAATACAATAACTGAAGTGAAAAATACACTAGAAGGAATCAATAGCAGGATAACTGAGGCACAAGAACGGATAAGTGACCTGGAAGACAGAATGGTGAATTCACTGCTGTGGAACAGAATCAAGAAAAAAGAATGAAAAGAAATGAAGACAGCCTAAGAGACTTCTGCGACAACATTAAACACAACAACATTCGCATTATAGGGGTTCCAGAAGGAGAAGAGAAAGAGGAAGGACCCAAGAAAATATTTGAAGAGATTATAGTCGAAAACTTCCCTAACATGGGAAACGAAATAGCCACCCAAGTCCAGGAAGTGCAGAGACTCCCAAGCAGGATAAACCCAAGGAGAAACATGCCGACACATAGTAATCAAACTGACAAAAATTAAAGACAAAGAAAAATTATTACAAACAACAAGGGAAAATCAACAAATAATATACAAGGGAACTCCCATAATGTTGACAGCTGATTTCTCAGCAGAAACTCTACAAGCCAGACGTGAGTGGCACGATATAGTTAAAGTGATGAAAGGGAAGAACCTACAACTAAGATTAGTCTACCTGGCAAGAATCTCATTCAGATTTGATGGATAAATAAAAAGCTTTACAGACAAACAAAAGCTAAGAGAAATCAGCACCACCAAACCAGCTCTACAACAAATGCTAAAGGATCTTCTCTGAGTGGGAAACACAAGAGCAGAAAAGGACTTACAAAAACAAATGCAAAACAATTAAGAAAATGGTAATAGGAACACAAATATTGATAGCTACCTTAAATGTGAATGGATTAAATGCTCCAACCAAAAGACACAGGCTTTCCGAATGGATACAAAAACAAGACCCATATATATGCTGTCTACAAGAGACCCACTTCAGACCTAGGGACGTATACAGACTGAAAGTGAGGGGATGGAAAAAGATATTCCATGCAAATGGAAATCAAAAAAAAGCTGGAGTAACAATACTCATATCAGATAAAATACACTTTAAAGAATGTTACAAGAGACAAGGAAGGACACTACATAATGATCAAGGGATCAATCCAAGAAGAAGATATAACAATTATAAATATATATGCACCCAGCATATGAGCACCTCAATACATAAGGCAAATGCTAACAGCTATAAAAGAGGAAATCAATAGTAACACAATAATAGTGGGGGACATTAACACCTCACACCAGTGGAAAGATCAGAGAGAAAATTAATAAGGAAACACAAGGTTTAAATGACAGAATACACTAAATAGATTTAATTGATATTTATAGGACATTCCAGCAGATTGCACTTTCTTCTCAAGTGCACACGGAACATTCTCCAGGATAGATCACATCTTGGGTCACAAAACAAGCCTCAGTACATTATAGAAAATTGAAATTATATCAAACATCTTTTCCAACCACAATGCTATGAGATTAGTAACAATTACAGGGGAAAAAAACGTAAAAAACACAAACATATGAGGGCTAAACAATACGTTGCTAACTAACCAAGAGATCACTGAAGAAATCAAAGAGGAAATCAATAAATACCTAGAGACAAATGACAATGAAAACACGATGATCCAAAACCTATGGGATGCAGCAAAAGCAGTTCTAAGAGGGAAGTTTATAGCAAAATAATCCTACCTCAAGAAACAAGAAGAATCTCAAACAATCTAACCTTATACCTAAAGGAACTAGAGAAAGAAGAACAAACAAAACCCAAAGTTAGTAGAAGGAAACAAATCATAAAGAACAGAGCAGAAATAAATGAAATAGAAACAAAGTAAACAATAACAAAGATCAGTAAAACTAAAAGCTGGTTCTTTGAGAAGATAAACAAAATTGATAGACCAGACTCATCAAGAAAAAGAGGGAGAGGACTCAAATCAATAAAATTAGAAATGAAAAAGGAGGACTTACAATGGACACTGCAGAAATACAAAGCATCCTAAGAGACTACTTACTACAAGCAACTCTATGCAAATAAAATGGACAACCTGGAAGAAATGAACAAATTCTTAGAAAGGTATGAGCTTCCAAGACAGAACCAGGAAGAAATAGAAAATATGAACAGACCAATCATAAGTAATGAAATTGAAACAGTGATTAAAAACCTTCCAACAAACAAAAGTCCAGGACCAGATGGCTTCACAGGTGAATTCTATCAAACATTTAGAGAAGAGCTAACACCTATCCTTCTCAAACTCTTCCAAAAATTTGCAGAGGAGGGAACACTCCCAAACTCATTCTACGAGGCCACCATCACCCTGATACCAAAACCAGACAAAGATACTACAAAAAAAGAAAATTATAGACCAATATCACTGATGAATATAGATGCAAAAATCCTCAACAAAACACTAGCAAACAGAATCCAACAACACATTAAAAGGATCATACACCACAATCAAGTGGGATTTATCCCAGGGATGCAAGGATTCTTAAATATACACAAATCAATCAGCATGATACACCATGTTAACAAATCAAAGAATAAAAACCATATGATCATCTCAATAGAAGCAGACAAAGCTTTTGACAAAATTCAACACCATTTATGATAAAAACCTCTCCAGAAAGTGGGCATAGAGGGAACCTACTTCAAAATGATAAGGGCTATATATGACAAACCCACAGCAAACATCATTGTCAATGGTAAAACACTGAAAGCATTTCCTTTAAGATCAGGAACAAGACAAGGTTGTCCACTCTCACCACTGTTATTCACCATAGTTTTGGAAGTCCTTGCCACAGCAATCAGAGAAGAAAAAGAAAGAAAAAAACACAAATTGGAAAAGAAGAAGTAAAACTGTCACTGTTTGCATATGATGTGATACTATACATAGATAATCCTAAAGATGCCACCAGAAAAGTACTAGAGCTAATCAATGTATTTGGTAAAGTGGCAGGATACAAAATTAATGCACAGAAATCTCTTGCATTCCTATACACTAACAATGAAAGATCAGAAAGAGAAATTAAGGAAACAACCCCATTCACCACTGCAACAAAAAGAATAAAATACCTAGGAATAAACCTACCTAAGGAAGTAAAAGACCTGTACTCAGAAAACTATAAAACACAGATGAAAGAAATTAAAGTTGACACAAACAGATGGAGAGATATACCATGTTCATGGATTGGAAGTATCAATATTGTGAAGATGACTACACTACCCACAGGGATCTACAGATTCAGTGCAATCCCTATCAAATTACCAATGGCATTTTTTACAGAACTAGAGCAAAAAATCTTAAAATTTTTATGGAGATGCACAAGACCCCAAATAGCCAAAGAAATCTTGAGGGGGAAAAAAACGAAGCTGGAGGAATCAGCTTCAGACTATACTACAATGCTACAGTAATCAAGACAATATGGTACTGGCACAAAAACAGAATATAGATCAATGGAACAGGATAGAAAGCCCAGAGATAAACCCACGCACCTATGGTCAACTAATCTATGACAAAGGAGGGAAGGATATACAACAGAGAAAAAACAGTCTCTTCAATAAGTGGTCCTGGAAAAACTGGACAGCTACATGTAAAAGAATGAAATTAGAACACTCCCTAACACCATATGCAAAAATAAACTCAAAATGGATTAAAGATCTAAATGTAAGACCAGACACTATGAAACTCTTAGAGGAAAACATAAGAACACTCTTTGACATAAATCACAGCAAGATCCTTTTTGACCTACCCCCTATATTAATGAAAATAAAAACAAAAATAAACAAATGGGACCTAATGAAACTTGAAAGCTTTTGCACAGCAAAGGAAACTATAAACAAGACTAAAAGACAACTCTCAGAATGGGAGAAAATATTTTCAAACAAATTTACGGACAAAGGATTAATCTCCAAAATATATAAGTAGTTTTGAAGTATGTGGATGGAGCAGAGGGGCAGAGGAAACAGTTGGAGGAGATGAGGTTCCAGAGGTGGGTGGGGCCCACTGATTGGTGACAGGACATTGTTGGAGAAGAAATTACCCCGAAATTAAGAAGAGGGAGAACATTGGAGGAGATGGCAGTGACCCAAGTAAATCATTCCTCAGAATCAGCTATGTCTGTGAACTAGGCAAAACAGCCTACCTAGGTGCTAATAAAAAAAAAAAAAAAAAAAAAAAAAAAAAGAAAGTCAAAGATTTGCTTGTGAGAATACATAGCTGGAATGATAATTCTGCTACAACTTTCTCTAGGGAGAACAGAGAACTCTCTACCCTTCTACTTAGTCCTGTATTGTTACCAACTCGCTGTTTCCCCATTTAGGAAGTTAGTGAACTGCTGTCAGGAGAAAACAATATGTATCTATGGCTTTACATTTCTAGTAAAAATCATTCTTTTTAGAAAATATTTACTTTTTTTCAGGTCTCAGATTTGGAAGCCTTCAGCTGAATCCCTAGAGTTGGTTTCAGTCGGCTGATGGAAACATTGTGTGGATGTAAGACTACAGAGTTAAATCATGTTGTTAGGGCCGTAGCCCCAGGCTTACTTAAACTGTCCTTAACAAAAGAGAAGTGGGCAGTAGGAAAGCACTGTTTCAAATAGAAGTTGAAACACCACTCTGTCCTCCCTGAGGTTTCTGGTGTTTACGGATTTATTTTCCAAAATCCTATCATGCCATTGGAATGGGAGGAACTGTTGGGAGTGTTGAGAGCTGAGAGATTTATAACTCCAGCTTCAAAGATCATTCCAAAGCTATCTAGAGCAAGTAGAACTTTTTAACCCATTTTGAGTCTTTGAGTCTTGGACCTTTCTTTCACTCATTAAAAAGTCCTTATATATGAAATCATTTTAGGAGATTTAGTGATCTCTCAAGCTGGCCAGTGGATTCAGGATAAGTTTTTAATGCTACTAGAGATCAAAAATGGAATTAGAAATGAGACCCAAACTTATTTCTGTGTGTTGTAAATAGCATGAGCTTGGGAGAGAAAGGTATGTGTTCATTTTCAAGTTTTGCCACTTAACAACTGTATAATTTTGGACAGGTCACATTCTCCCAGAACCTTCTCATCTATAATATATAATATAGGGATATTTGTAATTCTCTCTCTCTCTCTCTAGTTTTACCTGAGTATGAAAGTTGAGATAAGATGTGATCAAGTATTGATACTTTCTTAACTGTAAAATTATAAAGACATATTATTAAACAGCTTTGTAGTATTTAAAGAATCACTCTGCAGTGATTTTATGCACAATTTGAATGAGGTACTTGCTATTCCAGAAATAGTTATACAAATCCAAATCTATTGTTATGGGACTTCAGGGGCCCTGCTTTTCAGCTCATGATATTTTTTGTGACATCTGGGAAGCAAAGTGTCACTAGTGTTAAGTTCATGTTTGTTCCCTCCCCACCCTCCTTCCACCTACAAATCTGAAAGATCACTGCATGCCTAACACATTTGGGGTGCTCCAACTCTAAGCCTTTGAAATTCAGTGAAATTGTTCCTTGTTGGCCCTAGAACACCAAAGTACTTTACTCTTAATCATCTAAAAAGTAATGAACAATCACATATGTTCTTCAGTTTTCAGGAAACACCATTAAGATGTTCTGTGGGGCTTCCCTGGTGGCGCAGTGGTTGAGAGTCTGCCTGCCGATGCAGGGGACGTGGGTTCGTGCCCCGGTCTGGGAAGATCCCACATGCCGTGGAGTGGCTGGGCCCGTGAGCCATGGCCGCTGAGCCTGTGCGTCCGGAGCCTGTGCTCCACAACGGGAGAGGCCACAACAGTGAGAGGCCCGCATACCGCAAAAAAAAAAAAAAAAAAAAAAAAAAAGATGTTCTGTGAATAAGTTCTGCAAATCGCTAAGTCTTGTCTCCTCAAGCAAGAAATTTTAACAGATGTTTATTGAATTGTTCCTAAAGTGTATTATGATTGCTTACTGTATCATAGTATTCTGAACATAGTTTAGGAGCTAAAGTTATAGTGTTCTTTAGTACAGTGATTAGTAAAATAACTCTTGCTGGGTGCAGGCCCTTTCCCCTACACTAAATAAACCCAAATTACTTTCAAGGCATCCAGATTTTTTGCTTCCTTGTTTAGTGTCACCTGTATCTTCCTGGCTGATCTCCTTTAAGTGTAAGCCCTCACCCACCTCTACTTTTAATTTACTCCCTGCTATACTGCTTCGTAAACTAACAATTTTAGTACTACCTTCAGGTTTTCTGCCACATCATCAATTGTATCAGCATTATTATACATGTAATGCCTTTTAAAAACAATAGGCTTTTTTTTACTTAAAATATTTTAAAAGAAAATTATGCCACTCTTCCATTACCAGTATAATTGTCAGTTATGTTTTAGCATACATTAAAATAAATATATAGGACTTCTACTTTCAGCCAAGATGAAGTAAAAAAGAACAGATTTATACTCCTGTCTGAAACAACCAGTAAAATGGACAAAATGTATATAATAACAGTTTTCAAGATATTGTATGTCAGGCAAGGAAGGACAGTGATTCCTGAGAGATGAGGAAAAAAAACAAGTCGGGCTTATGATTGCCCCAACTTACTGTCTTTGGAGAGTTTCCAGGCCACAGTACAGGAGGGGAAATCAAGGAGCAGTCTGATATACTCCCTGAGTTGAAGATACGAAGCTGAGAGCATGAGGAGGTCAAGATGGCTAGAGTTCTCAGGACAAAGATCCTGAGAAGAGAGAAATGAACAGAGAACTCTGGAGATCTGCAGTGTCCACCTTGAGGATTTAGTTCAGTACTGATCAATGCAATATTGTACTGGAAATTCTAGGCAGCAAAGTATGGCAAGAAAAAAATGTCATCTAAATCGGAAAAAATAAGTAAAAGCTCTTTTAATTGCAGACAACATGAATATCTAAGTAGAAAATCTAGTGAAATCTACAAAAAAACTACTTAAACTAAGAAGTGAGTTTAGCAAGGTTACAACATGTAAGATCGATAGACAAAAATCAATAGTGTTTTTAGTATTAGTAATGAATATTTGTTCACTGAAATAAAAAATTAGAGACATTTAGAATAACATCAGCAATATGAGGTACTTACGGATAAATATTCAAAAAAGATATGCTCTAATACACTGAAAACTATAAAACATCATTAAAGGAAATTAAAGAAGACCTAAATAAATGGATTGACATACTGTGTTTATGGGTTGGAAGACTTGATATGTTAGGATGTCAATTCTCCCCATATTTTATTTTATTTTTTTTTGCGGTACACGGGCCTCTCACTGTTGTGGCCCCTCCCGTTGCGGAACACAGGCTCCGGACGTGCAGGCCCAGTGGCCATGGCTCACGGGTCTAGCTGCTCCGTGGCATGTGGGATCTTCCCGGACCAGAGCACTAACCCGTGTCCCCTGCATCGGCAGGTGGACTCTCAACCACTGTGCCAGCAGGGAAGCCCCAATTCTCCCCATATTTATCTGTAGATAAAATACAATTCCAAATCAGATTGTAGCAGGCATTTTTGTAGAAGTTGAAAACTTATTCAAAAATACATAATGGAAATGCAAATGACTTAAAATTCCAAAGTGACTTTGAAAAGGATAAACTTGGAGGACTAACACTATGGGATTGTAAGAGTTAAAAACCTGCAGTAGGGCTTCCCTGGTGGCGCAGTGGTTGAGAGTCCGCCTGCCGACGCAGGGGACACGGTTCGTGCCCCGGTCCGGGAAGATCCCACATGCCGCGGAGCGGCTGGGCCCGTGTGCCATGGCCGCTGAGCCTGCGCGTCCGGAGCCCGTGCTCCGCAACGGGAGACGCCACAGCAGTGAGAGGCCCGCGTACCGTAAAAAAAAAAAAAAAAAAAAAAAAAACCTGCAGTAATCAAGACAGTATAGTATTGGAATAAAGATAGACAGATCAATGGAACAGAATAAAGAGGATAGAAATAGATCAACTCATATAGTTGATTTACAACACCGAATCAAATGCATTTCTGTAGAGAAGGTTTTAAACAAACGATGCTGGAACAAATAGATAGCCATATGAAAAAACAAAAAGAGCTTTGGGGCTTCCCTGGTGGCGCAGTGGTTGAGAGTCCGCCTGCCGATGCAGGGGACATGGGTTCGTGCCCCGGTCCAGGAGGATCCCACATGCCGCGGAGCGGCTAGGCCCGTGGGCCATGGCCGCTGGGCCTGCGCCTCTGGAGCCTGTGCTCCACGGCGGGAGAGACCACAACAGTGAGAGGCACGCGTAATGCGC
Organism: Mesoplodon mirus; assembly: GCF_964341445.2. Classification (NCBI taxonomy): domain Eukaryota; kingdom Metazoa; phylum Chordata; class Mammalia; order Artiodactyla; family Ziphiidae; genus Mesoplodon; species Mesoplodon mirus. The sequence goes on along the minus strand of NC_138979.1, from coordinate 98,766,013 downwards.
AAAAAAAAAAAAAAGAGCTTTGATCCCTACCTCATACTGTACACAAAAAAATTACTAGTATACAGTATGCAAAAAATTAACTTGAGTTTGGATCACAGACCTAAATGTAAAACCCAAAGCTACAAAACTTTAAGAAGAAAACATAAGAGAAAACCTTTGTTTCCTTGGGTCAGGCAAAGATTTCTTAGATACAAAACCAAAAGCATAATCCATAAAAGAAATAATTGATAAAGTGGCTTTTATCAAAATTAAAAACTTTGAGTCTTCAGCAGACTGTGCTAAGGGAATGAAAAGACAAGACACAGATAAAGCATATATCTGATAAAGAGCATAGATCCAGAACTTAAAAGAACTCTCAAAGTCAATAATAAGATAATAAATAACCAAATTAAAAATTGGGCTAAAGATTTCAACAGACACTTCATCAAAGTAGATATACAAGTTGACAAAATATGCTCAATATCATTAGTTATTAGAGAAATGAAAACTAAAATCACAGTGAGATACCACTACGTATCTCTTAGGATGACTAAAATTAAAAGACTGACCATGCCATGTGTTGGCAAGGATTTAGATAACTGGAACTTTCATACTGTCCTCGTGGGAATGTGAAGTGGTACAACCATTTGAGAAAACAATTTGCCATTTTCTTAAAAAGTTGAATAAATACACATCCATTCTATGCCTAGATATTCGCCAAAGAGAAATGATAACGTGTTCTTACAAAGAATTGCACATGAATGTTCATATATTTACAGTTTATTTACATTTACATTAATATTTATTTGTCATAGCCCAAAACTAGAAACAACACAAATGTCCATTAAAAAGTGAATGGATACACAAACATGGTATAACTATACAATGGAGCACTATGCTGCAATTATAAAAAATGCACTACTGATACCTGCAACAACATGGATGAATCTCAAAGTAATAAAACTGAGTTAAGGAAGCTACACCCCCCAAAAAATCATATTACATTTAACAGCTCTGTTACATTTAACAGAAGTTCTAGGAAATGTGAACTAATCTATTGTAATAGAAAGCAAATCTGTGTGTGTGCCTAAATATATATATATATATATATGGGCATTTTATTACATTGATTATACCTCATATAGCTTTAAAAATATTAAATACATAATTGTTACAAAATGTTGGTTCACATAGTACCCAAAATCATCTTGCATACACCACCATAAGGAAACTGTTGCTACCAGTTATCAGAGCTTAAGGTTCTCAAAGGAAGGATGAGGCAAAGACTTAGTTTAGTAATTTCAATTTTGCTAACCCATACTCCAACAGTGAGTTCTGTTGGCAGATGTGTCCATCTTTCCTAATAAGTAAAGTTAGAAGGACTCTAGGAGACTAGTTTTTCATGTTGCTCAAGGCGTTCCTTTCAAAGTCAGAAAGCAGTTTTGGAAGGCAGTGGAATCGTCAGCAGACCAAGTTTTTTGCCCTGTATCACCTGGATCCTTGCCTTAATTTCTTCCATGTGTCTAAGAAAGTCGTTTAATGTCTCTGGGCTGCATATGGAAAACAAGGAGCTTAAATTTGATCCCTAAAACTACTTCCATGACTGTCATTTTGCCTCCAGGTTGTAGCTGTGTTTGAGAGGGCTGAGATGACTGGAAGTTCAACCACCAGATGATAGCACAAAGTAAAGAGAGAAGAGTTCTATGATTTTAAATAAAAATCAAATAAAGACAATTCAAATTTAGAAACAATAATTTTAGTGATATTCTAAGGTGACACAGTAAGAGTTGAATAAAAGATTTGCTGATTTCTTTCTCTATTTTTAATTTTTAAAAGTTTTAAAAGTACAACCTTCTCATCTAGGAATGATGTCTGGTTTCTGTCTTAAGTGAATTTTTATATTTTTTTCTTACAACATTAAAAAAGAAGTTAATATTGTCAGAGTCCCACCCAACTCTAGCAGAACTGGTGTTTGCGTAAATGATGACAACCTGTGCTCCTACCATAGCTTTTGTGATTCCAGTGAAACATATTTCCTAACATAAAGCCGATTTACCTTGGAATGTCAGGGACAGCTTTAGAGTAACTGGTAAAAATTAAAACCCAACCCAACATAGTTGGTATTTCTTCCAACAAATGAAGACCTGTTCACAGCCAATGTTGAAAATTAAAGGGAGCAGACTCTTCCAAGAGAAAGTACATAGCTACTTCCCTCCAAGCACCAATTGAGAATATTGATCAAAAATTCTGGTCCTGGGCTTCCCTGGTGGCACGGTGGTTGAGAGTCCGCCTGCCGATGCAGGGGACATGGGTTCATGCCCTGGTCTGGGAAGATCCCACATGCCGTGGAGCGGCTGGGCCCGTGAGCCATGGCTGCTGAGCCTGCACGTCCGGAGCCTGTGCTCCGCAACAGGAGAGGCCACAACAGTGAGAGGACCGCATACCGAAAAAAAAAAAAAAATCTAGATACTCTGTTTTTTGGCAGTCCCTGGTTTTTGCCCTTCTTTTCTTCCATTAAAATCTTTTGTGTTTTTTTAAAAATTGTAGTTCAATAATCTGTATAATCAGAATAATTTCAAGTTTTGCATCCTAACATGCCTAGCACACATATTTAGGTTTAAAGCTGAAAGAATACACATTACTGCCATTTTTTATTTGCTCTTCCTTTACTTCATTTAACAAATACTTATTACACACCATGAGCGCTAGCGCCAGACTGCCTGGTTTTAAATAGAGCCTGTGTTGGTTACTAGCAGTGTGACTTTAGAAAAATTATCTAATATCTCTATTTGTCTGTTTCCTCATGTGTAAACTGGAGACACTGGTGCTTCATCATAGAGTTGGTGTGAGGATTATTGACAATATATGAAAACTCTTAGAAGAGCACTGTACACATAAGGACCATACATATAGGCTATCACTACTACTGCTGCTGTCTCTTCTTGTAAAGGCACTAATCTCATACATGAGGGCGCTACCCTCATGACCTCTCAAAGGCCTCACCTCTAAATACCATCACATTGAAAATTAATATTTCAACGTATGAATTTTTTGGAGGGACACAAGCATTCAGTCCATAACAATGTATCATCTCATGTCTCAAAAAAAATCTATGAGAAAAGTATAATTTATAGATAAGGTAACAGAATTTTTGAGTTTTAAATAATGTGCCCAAGATCATGGAGCTGGTAATTGCCTAAGCCAGTATTCAAACCCAGACCTCCTTGATTCAAGAGCACACCCCCACACACACACATACACACAGTATTTTCTCCTGCTATATCATACCACCAGTAACTAATTCTGTGGGAGGACTCAGGGAAAACCTTTCAGAAGGGGTGATGTTTAGGCAGTGTATTGAAGGAAGAATGAGAGTTATTCAGTAGAGAATGCAAAGAGGCATTTGTGATGCAGGAAACAACAGGATTACATAAATGAGAAATTGGTGGCTGGCCTTGTTCTTTGCCAAGCAGGTGCTGTACCAACCCTGTGGATTTGTTCTTCAAGGATATGGGATAGGAGGACTGGGGAAAGGACCAGGGCATCTGATGGCAGAATCTACTTAGCTCCATTCTCCACAGTAATACCAGAGCAGACTGTGGGTGAAGGACCTCCATTTCTCTCTATTATTCTCTCCACTCTATAAACACAGAGTGGTTCAGCCCACAGTCATTTATCTAAGCCTGCTTCTTCTACACAGAAGAGAATCATACTCCTTAGGAGCAATATTGCTAGGCATATTGATAACTTTCTTTTGAAAAGCAGAAGGCACTTTTTGTGGATTTGATTTGATTTCCTCATCAGAGGATGTTATTTGAGATTTGCAGGTGCAGGCTACCATCTCTATGAGGCAGAGGCACTTTATTTGTTTGCTCACTGTCCATGACTTCACCGGGCATGTTGGTGCATCTGGTTAAGCCCAGAGAAGAGACATTTGCAGGATCAAGCCTCACCATCTTATCAGTGTGTCAAGATGTTTTGAATGTAAAGACAGGGAATATTGTCCAGTGGTTCTGCTGCTTGAAGGGCCTTTTTCTGATTGTTTTAAAACGTGAATACTATTTTCATGGAAAATATTGTGTGGGGCTCTAGTATAAATAAGGTGTTACAATGAATTTTAATTGCATTTAAGCAGGCATTGCTACTACCAAAAGATGCAGGAAAATGTAATTGAGATCATTATAAAAAATATGGATTTAGAGATAAGGCCTAATATAAAAACAGATTTTGGTAACTGCCTGGAGTAAATTGAAATTTGGTCTCAATGCTAATATTGTCTAATACGTTCAAGAATAAAATACTGGCTTCATCTCGGTTATTGCTCCATGGAGATAAACTCCTCATCCATGGAAGATGTAATAACCCTTGAAGGTTTTATACCATTACTATGCAGTGCACAATAACAATACAACAACAGATTAACAAAGTAGGGTCTATTATTGGAGAATGATTTCACGTCAGCTTCAGAGCAGTTTACTCATTTCAGAAGTCAGTGTAATAAAAGAGCGTTTTATTTCTCCAACATCCCTGAGGAAATGTGTGTGTGTGTGTGTGTGTCTGTATTTGGTCACATAAGTATGTTTTCATGATAACCCAGTCATGCCCTTTTATCACAAATCAAGCTTTTAATAAATTAGTCCTTTATTCTTGTAACACCTGCTCTGGACTCCTAAACTGGGGCAATCACTAGGGCAGAAACTAAGCCAATAATAGGGGCTTAAATACACCAACCCTGTATTTTACATATAGCAGCTACTAAATAAATGTTGGAAAACTGAATTTCAAACAGTAGCCCTGAATATAAGGTCAAATATAAGGGGTTTGATACTCAAGGTATTCTGTTAGCAAGGGCTTATTTTCACATGGCCTGTATGTTTCTAGTAATAGCAGCAAACAACAGACCATTCTGAGTCATTACCATTAGTCTTCATAGGTAGACCCAGACATTCCACTTAAACATAACTTGTGTTTGTTTTGTTATATCACTTTCATAAAAATTTGGGGGAGGGTACAGGAGATGAAAATTTACGTTTCCAATGCAGAAACTTGTGTTCAAGTATTTGCATTTTTATTAAAATACCTAAAATGATTGGGCAACTAATATTTTAAAAAAGAACTGTAGCTGTTTTAGTTATTGCTACTGAGCTTAGGACAGCTGTTGCAGATCTAAACAGTTTGAACTTTAGTGTAAATATAAATTTTAAAGAAAATGGGGTCATGACTGGCTTCTTTACTTTAGCTCATCAAGCCATTCTGTTTATAATATTTTCTGTCCCAAGTAGGAGGTGGAACCTTATCACATCTATGACTTAACGCTATTTTGGTTATATGATAACATTCACCATCAGAACTCCTGAAGTGCTGTACATTTCCTACAGAATCAGGGTCGGGTTCCTATGTTGCGTGGATGTAGTGGTACACCTTGACCTCTCTCTTCACGTACCCTGCCCAAACGTCGAGCTGAGCAGCCTCTTATTCCTTATTGGTACCTGATGCTTTCTTGGTTCTACCTCTCAGTACATCCTCTTCCTTCTAAAGAAAAAAATTTTCCACCCATTTCCATGTGTTTATATCTTACTTACCTTTAATATTTTACCTCAAACGTCAAAAATTTTTGAAGAATTCCCTGATTCTTACATTGGACATGATTACTCTCTCTCATTTATAAAATCTCTCATATATTAAGTATCATTTTGATCTCATTTTGTGATGCTTTCTTTTCTACTCTACCAATAAGAACAAAATCACAAGGATAATGATAAATATTAAACCTTATTCTATAATATGAAAAGTTCGTTATGTACATTATCTCATGCAATCCACAAAACAACCCCATAGTGGAGATGATGCTATTATTATTCCTAATTCACTTAGGAAGAAATTCTTATAGAGGGCGCAATAATTAGTCCAAGGTCCGGTGGTTGGTTTTACACCTGGAATTCTAATTCATAGACCTTATTCTTAGCCAATAGGCAAGACTGTGCTTCACAGCTATACCTCCTTTTGCTTGTAACTTACCACTTTCTACTTTGTTGTGTAAATTACCTATGACCTGAATTACTATAGTTGTTGTTCCTTGAGGGCTAAAATTATGTTTGATTCTTCTTGGTATTTTAAACATGACTGAACTCAGGGTTTCACACTAAAGGGTGGTCCAAAACTATTTGGAGAACAACTGAAAAATTTGGAACCTTTCATATATTCTTTTATAGCTCTGACATGGAAGATTTATTGAGAGAGGAAAGTACTATGTTTAACTGTCATCAAAATAAAGTGGAAAATATAGCTTTGCCCAAAAGAAATGACATGTTCTGAAAGAATAAAATTAAAATGGGATTTTAAATCCATTATCTAGTCTATCTGAAAATAAACAAGGACAGTCACCTAATTGAAGGAGTAAATGTCTTTAAACTTTCACAGTCGCTGTGTAATACTCATAAATGTGGAATCTGGAAATCTATTTCCCACTGAAATGAAAGAGATTATACTTGACTAAAAGAAATATTAATGAAACAATAGCTAATATTCATGATATTTTAATAAGTAATAGAGAAAGGAATAATAACATTTATTTATTTATTTATATTTTTAACTTTTTATTTTATATTGGAGTATAGTCATTTAACACTGTTATAGTTTCAGGTGCACAGCAAAGAGACTCAACCATACATATACATGCATCCATTCTCCCCCAAACTCCCCCTTTATTTATATTTATATCATGCAGATAGATAACTGACTGCTTTTCATCAAGATGATTGTCACTAAATTTACAGAGCCTCAATACTGAAGTAGGAGAAGGTGTTGAAAATAAGATATCTTATCTGGAGACTAATAACCTTTTTGTCGTTAATGAGCTATCTTATCTTTACTACTCTGTTTTAGAAGCTCAAGAGAGTGGCGACCTTGAATAAACACTGCTATTTCCATCATCATGTCCTGAGACTGATTCAGAGAGGAAATGTCTCATCAGAAGGATGGAATACAGTCCAGGCTTATGAAGTAGCAGATAGACCTGTGAGGAGCTCACCTTCTAAGATTGAAGAACCTTCTGTTCTGGATCATTTATCTTAGTCATCCTAACTTACACCCCCAATTGCACAATGAATGCTAAAAAGAGTTTAGACTTCCTTCAACCATCCTGTTCATTCATGAGGTAAAAAGAGAGATGAGGATGAAAGCCTAGTTGATTGACAGTTTTTGATTATATTCTTAAGGGTCTAATTGAATAGTGTGTCCTATAAAACTTCCTGAACATCAAGTATATTCCCAATATTAATTATATTGTGCTACAAAAATTCAGTCACCTAGGAGGATTTATTCTGATTACTTCCCACCTATACATAGTTAACATCATGTAGACATAATGAGGCTGATAGAATTTTCATGAAATAGTTGTTGGATGTATATTGTTTGGATACTGGGATATCAACGTCTCTATCTAGTAATCCTCCATGCAAAGCTCTTCACAGCCAAATAATAATACAGCTAAACAATGTCACGAGAGGTACGCTTAAGGTCTTGATTTGCTGCTTATTTTCTTTCTTTTTTATTTTAAATATAATTTTATTTATTTATTTATTATACAGCAGGTTCTTATTAGTTATCTGTTTTATAGATATTAGTGTATACATGTCAATTCCAATCTCCCAATTCATCCCACCACCACCCCCCCCCCCACCTTTCCCCCCTGGTGTCCATACGTTTGTTCTCTACATCTGTGTCTCTATTTCTGCCTTGCAAACTGGTTAATCTGTACCATTTTTCTAGGTTCGACATATGTGAAAAATATGGAATGCTTCACGAATTTGCGTGTCATCCTTGTGCAAGGGCCCTGCTAATCTTCTCTGTATTGTTCCAATTTTAGTATATGTGCTGCCGAAGTGAGCACTGCTGCTTTATTTTCTTCTGCAAGTTTATCCATTTATATACATATATAAAATATATATATATACTAATTTCTGTCAAATTCTGTTCATAAGGAAATCTTTATGATCAGCGTTTTCAGGTTACCCCAAGAGCCTCACAAAAGATACTGAATCTTATGGTGCAAATTATACTGATACTTCCTAAAGAGTTCTGTGTTCTGTCTTTATAATGGAGTCTTTAGATTTCTTTAGACCTGCATCCCACTTAGAAGTCCCTGACCATACTAAGCAAGTTCAATGATTCTTTCCTAGAGTCAACCAAATAAAAATAAAATTTCTTTTTCTATAATAAATGGTAGATCAGGATTTTTCTCCCTCTTTTCCCTGTACCTTATGCTTCTAACAAGGAGGCACATCTCCAGTGTTTTCTACCTTGATACCTTGCTGTTTCCACTGAGAATGTGTCACACCCCAGTTATATGTTACCTTCTCCAGGAAGAGTTCTCTTTTTGTCCAGCAGAATTGATCTCTTCATTCTCTAAACTTATAACTCTCTTGTAGCCCTTATCATATTATTTTAAATTTTATTACACATCTGATCTTCCCAGCTTAAGGATAAATTACTTGAGGCTAGGGAACATGCTAATCTCATCTTTGAGTCCACCACAGCTCATAAGGCAATGTCCAAAAAAGGTAGGGAGTAAATATTTGTCAGGAAAGCACAAGTGAATTGTCATTTTCCTAAAGACAATAATGAAGCCAATTTTGTACCGTTTGTGTAAAATATTGGATAAGGTTGTCGAGATTGTTGCACACAGAATCTTTTCCTTTTTTATTGAGGCCATTAACATGGAGAAAAGGACTATGCAGACAATTATGAAGGATATATCTTAAGATAAGTAGTTAGAAAGATTTTCAAGATTTTGAAAAATACGTTTCACAAGAAACCAGAATTTAAAATATTATTTAGTTCTTTTTCTATGGGATTCTTAAATCCCACAGTGGATTTGCCACTGATAAGCACTCACTCTTGCTCTCTTTCTTTTTTTTTTTTTTTTTTGCGGTATGCGGGCCTCTCACTGCTGTGGCCTCTCCCGTTGCAGAGCACAGGCTCCGGACGCGCAGGCCCAGCGGCCATGGCTCACGGGCCCAGCCGCTCCGCGGCATATGGGATCCTCCCAGACCGGGGCACGAACCCGTATCCCCTGCATCGGCAGGCGGACTCTCAACCACTGCGCCACCAGGGAGGCCCTCTCTTTCTTTTTTTAATCCTTCAGTTTCTAAGGTAACTTTTAATATCTTGGCATCATTCCATGGTCTTTGATGTGCTGGTACTTTTCTTATAAGGCCCTTTTTTGAGACTATACCTTTTGGTGATTTCAGAATAGAAAGAGATATAAACAGTGCACCTTCCCCATTGAATGTCATAATAGTTTTCAACACAGAGGTGTATTGCCAATGATTCTAGTGATTCAGATTCCTACTTTTCCTAGGGTAGAAAGAATATAGAGCTACAAATACCCTTCCTTTAAATTTAACTATACCATCTTTTTTTTTTTAAATTTATTTTTATTTTTGGCTGTGTTGGGTCTTCGTTTCTGTGCGAGGGCTTTCTCTAGTTGCAGCAAGCGGGGGCCACTCTTCATCGCGGCGTGTGAGCCTCTCACTATCGCGGCCTCTCATTGCGGAGCACAGGCTCCAGATGCACAGGCTCATTAGTTGTGGCCCACAGGCCTAGTTGCTCTGTGGCATGTGGGATCTTCCCAGACCAGGGCTCGAACCCGTGTCCCCTGCATTGGCAGGCAGATTCTCAACCACTGCGCCACCAGGGAAGCCCTAACTATATCATCTTAATGTCTTCTAATGTCTTCTAATGAAATATTTTCTGAATGGTTTGACGCAGGTGTCTGTGCTGGTTGGGGGTGGGTGGGTTACAAAGAATGAGATGAATGTGAGAGTTCAGGGATGGGCACAAAGCAATAATTGACATTTGACTGTTGTGGCAGAGCCTTTACCAGTATCCAGTCTGCGGTTCCTCAGTCTTAAGGAAACAAAACACTACTGTGCTTCACTGAACCCTTATCTTGCTTCCTGCAAGAGCTGAGTATAGCCTGAATCTTTTTCATGGTTCTCTATTTTACATTGAACAACACATGGCAGAATGTATCGTCAGTAAAGCCAGTAAGCTCTGATCCTAGTTGGGTATACCACATTTTTCCCCTCTGTATTACTTACAGCTTCTCCTTGAACAAATTTAGCTGTACCATTTCAGGAAACAGAGGTTGACCAAAATCCTCAAGCACCTCTGGTTAAGAGGGATTTTCACTGCAATGCATACACATAATACTTCCAGGCATTCTGTATGGTGAGAGTGAAATTTGAGAATTGTATATCCAAATAGTATGCACGAATTGTGTCTATATGATACATAAGTACCTACCTCATCAACTTGTGAACAACTAGTAGGAAAAAATGTAAAGAAATAATAATAGGATATTATGAGAACTGGAAGGACTGTAGAGAAAAGCATATCTCAGTCTCTCATTTTGAAGATGAGAAAACTAAAGTCCAAATGGGTTGATTTTCTCAGTGTCATTTAGCCATTAAGTGACAAAGCAAGGACCCTGACTCCTGGTCCAGTGCTCCCCTCCATCATACCATTGCATTCATATAAGGAAGAACTAGCTTCAAGTGGATTCTCTGGTGCTTATTCAGACTTATTCTAAGTCTTGAACAGACTTAGAAGCTTTAAGCTCTATCCCGTCTTCCACTGAGATGCCCCATTCTATCACTGGGTAGGTCTTACTGTCTAATATTCTTATGATTCTCAAAATCTAGTTTCCTGTAACTTCCACCCATTGGACCTGGTTCTTCTCCTTAGGGCCACACACATGGAACCTGTTTCTTCTTTCCAGTTGCAGTAGTTCAGCTATTCAACGAGAACTGAGGTTCCCTGTCACCACATCCCAAGCCTTCCTATAATTTTCTTTTCCATGATAAGCATTCTCAGTTCTATTAGTCCTTCACATGGAGAAAATAGAGAAAAGGTTTTTTTACCCCACAACGTAATTGGTCGACATTTCCCCCCTTATTTTTAATTTTATATTTTGTGTTTAATTTTTACAAATCACGATGAACAATTCTTATGGCTCAGTTTTCCAACCCTTCCCTCGCCCTAGTCCCTTCTGGTCTTTTTTGAGGTTGAAATTTAAGATTAGGAGTCCACTGTTACTTGGCAGAGGAAAGGCAACTTGGGATTTACCATTGAATGAGAAGATTTCCTTTTCCCTGTGAGTTTTCAGTGAGCCTGTCTCCTCTCCACTGAAGAGTGGGTAGGGGTGAATCAGTGGGATGATGCCCGAAGTGATACAGGCACATAATAGTTATGCTTAGAAGTGGCTGCTTGCCACTCTGCACAGAGGAGACTTGTGTGGTCAGCAAAAGGCCTTGCAGTTCACATCATGTCTCTGTTGCTGGCAGCATAAGTACAGGAAGAAAAACAAAAGTGAAAAGTGGGCTTATTTAACAGCTTTAAGCTGCCTAAAATGTGTGTTTCCAGCCCTAGGGGACACAATCATTCAAGAATTTGTAAAATTGTTCCAATGAATTCATCCGATTTTTTTGCATATTATTTGAAACCAACTTAGGAGAAGATTTAAGAGGCCAGGAAGGAATTTTTGAATTCATGTGATTAAAGATGGCAAGGGTTTAGGATTTTCCTTCTTGTGCATCAGACTGTAACTTTGTATACCAAATTTCCATGTTTTAAAACTCTGTTCTCTCTGTCTTTCTTGGTGTTCAAGTTAGGGGAGGAAGAGTAAGAGGCTGAGGGGCTGGAGAAGGAAATGGGGGCAGAAAGGAGGAGGAAATAGTTGTAGATCACAAGTAATGAAGGAGTGATTCCAAAAACCAAACTGCCAATCAATTAAATATAGATAAGAGGACTGAGATTCTGAAATGTTGAAACAAAAATTAAATTAAAAAGAAAATAGTAGATGCTGATCATAACTTTACCACCTCAAAAATTTCTATTATAGCTGTTGTTTTCCTTTTGTTTCTAGATAGAAATGAAAAGCTTTATGTCTTGCTTGCAACTGATATTGCCTAAGAAAGATATTCAGGAATCAAAGAGCAGAGGTGGAAAATTATTTAGATTAGATAATTGTCAGAATAAAGACTGTGTGTATGTGCGTGTGTGAAAGAGAAAAGTTTCAGGAATGCATCTACCATTGTAGTCTTTTTAGACAGACATCTGCTCTAGCTCCTTAATTTTGGTAAATCCTGTAACCTTACTTTCCATTTGCTTTACCTGTCAGGATTATGCTTACCTGCTTAAATAGCTTTTAAACCAGCTCTGAGAAGGAAAAAAAAGGACTCAATGCACTTGACAGTGTGGTTAGAGAACTGCTGTCTTAAATCCAGCAGGGCTTTCTTGTGATTTACATTGCAGATCAGTGTGCATCAGACCTTCGCTCTAGGAGGGCATGTGAATTAGAAGGCCATGTTTTCCCAGTGCAGAAATTATAATTACAAAAACAATTTCAGGGGCAAGATTTTGCTGTTTTCAATTGTTCTTCCAAGTCTCTGTTTACAGTATTTCTTAGTTAAAAGTGACATTCTACTCTGGATACCATTGAGGAGGAAGGAAAACCGTAGAATATCAGAGCTCCAAATGGGGACAGCCTAACCCAGAGGGAAATTCTGAGAAACAGTGGGAGTTGGCAGCCTGCTCAATCCTTGTTGGTTTTTCCTATTGTACCAAGTTCTCTTCTTTTGGTCTCTCTGTCAATGTTCCTTTTCTTTTCTCCCCTCCCCACCCTTTTTATTGTTCATTTGAGAGAGACAGGCAGAGAAGAGGAAGAAGGTGGGAAAAAAGAATATGAACCTAACTCCTTTAGGGAGGATCATCCTAAAAGTAAAAGGAAAATTGATGCCAACAAATGTCATTAAGTACCTCCTAGGTTTTCATCCAGTTCCAGATAAAGTAGGCAAGGGTCCCTTCTCTCCCCATAGAGAAGAACAGAATAACTCAACAGTCTAGAAGACTATATGATTATCTAATAAACATTTTAAAATATGATAACTGCCTCAGAAGACATGTAGGAGCATATTTGAGATGCTGGGAAAATCAGAAAAAGTTGAGCCTAGATTTGAAGGATCAGTTCACCAAGGTACGTGCTGTGGAAAGGTAAAGAGGGGAGAAGGGGACAAAAAATCTTTACAAAGGTGTGATCATAAGATGTGAGAGCTGCACCATGCCTTCATCTCTCATTCACAGAAGGATAAAGAAAAACTGAACAAAGTTTCTATTAAAATTCAAGTGCAGATGTATAGGTAAGGCATCCATTAATCAGGAAATTCATCCATCTGTCAGGCCTATCCACACATCCATTTATCTCTTCCTCTCCCCCTTCATCGGTCCCACTCTTCCATCCCTCCTGAAGGACCCAGAGTTTGTTAGGAGAGGCAGCTCCCTTCTCAGTCCACTGCTCGTTTATAATAACGCCCCAAACCATTTTATTTCATTTTGTTTGTGAATGAGAATAGGGTCAAACCTCAGTTGTTTATAGGCATGGAGGGGAACAGAGACGTTGATTATTCCAAAAGGGCAGATAATCTTCAAATACCTTCTATTAGAATGTGAAGAGATTTAAATGCTTAGATAAAATGGGGGCTGTGCATGACATTTTGATAAAACACTCCAAAACAAAAACAAATAAAAACCCAAAACCCCAGAACACCAAGACAGCCACCCAGTGAGAAGACCAGAGGAAACTGAGAAATACTTGAATATGTACATAGCCATTTGCTGTATTTACATAGTTATATCAGAGACTGACACCTTTCCACCCTCCAAAGCTATTAGCAATGCCATCAGCTGATTCAACACAAAAGATGATTTTGGTGGGGAATCCTCTCCACAATTATCCGTAGTAGAAAGGCACATCATTACAAAGTTTAAGTTTACTAATATATTACAAACTAACTGAACATATTTAAACTCAGTTTAAAAGAAGCTCCATATTTCTGTAGACGTCGGGAATTTTTAGAAAACCATTTCCCCAGAGTCCCACAATTTATTCTATGCCAGGGCTCTGAGTTTTCCCTGTAGGCAAATGATGCTATTCTCCAAACTCTTCTTTTGACTCTTGAAAGATTGTGTGGCCACTACATGTGAAAGGGAGCCTTCCCAGCCGTATCCTTGAACAAAATAATGTCAGTGGCCTTGGTTGGTTAGTAGTTACTTTTCTGTGGAGAATGATCACCATGACCCATGGAAAACCAGTTACGGATGCTATTATATAATCACCGTTTATTTCTTGGCCTTTTTTGGTTTATAATCTGTCCTTTTCTGCACAGTAACTTTGGTCTCCCCACCCCCAGTTTATTTATAGAGAAATATTTTTGAAGGTAATAACAAAGTGACAGCATACAGGTTTAGCTTTTTACTATAATTGCTTCCTCGTGATGATCCCCATATAAACAGGGGAACTTATTATGGTCTGTTGGGGAGGAGGGAAAGGAATGGACTGGAATGATAGGAAATATGCCTCCTAGTCCTTTATCCTCCAGAAACTTTCTGAGTCATCTGGTGAAAGGATCATCTTTATATATTCCACTTTCCTGGTTTCTGAAATGGGTAGGAGACCACCTGGGTGTAATTGATTTCCTGGGCAGAAGTGGTAATGTGTGAATGAGGCTCTTTCAACACCCACATGGCTGGAGGTCTGGATTTCATCAGTCTCACAGGAGCGCTGTGTACTCCATGAGTCAGGGCCCTCAATGGGAATCACGGCTATAGCTGCTTTATGCATAAGAGCAGTAAAATATTTTATGAAATTATTTTCATGTTTTAAATATAAATTTAGGGTGCCCATTGCCCGGGAGTAGAGAGTTAACTCTTCTGACCTGTACAGCTCTGGGAAGACAGAAGACAAGAGAGACTTCACTCTTGTATTTAAGAACAGTTTTAGTTCTGATTATACTTGATCTGCCATAATAACTTTATTCTTTTTTTTTTTTTTTTTTTTTTGCTGTACGCGGGCCTCTCACTGCTGTGGCCTCTCCCGTTGCGGAGCACAGGCTCCGGACACACAGGCTCCGCGGCCATGGCTCGCGGGCCCAGCCGCTCCGCGGCATGTGGGATCTTCCGGGATCGGGGCACGAACCCGTGTCCCCTGCATCGGCAGGCGGACTCTCAACCACTGCGCCACCAGGGAAGCCCCATAATAACTTTAAAAAAAATTTTTTTTATTAATTTTTATTGGAGCATGATTGCTTTACAATGTTGTGTTAGCCTCTACTGCACAACAAAATGAATCAGCTATACACATACAGATTGCCATAATACATTTTATAGAATTTATCATGTTATCTCTTTGGATCTTAGAAAGTCAGATGCATATCTTCTCTCCACCCTGGACTGGACATTCTTGAGAGTAAGAGCTGTATTTCCTATGGCACCTAGCACAGTGCTAGATGTGTGTATATCTGACATCTGATTGATATTTATTGAATCATTAAGCTCCTTAACCTCTCTGTACCTCAGTTTCCTCATCTATAATAGTGATTTCATAAGGGTTGTCGTGAGAATCAAATGACCTAATACGTGTGCAGTTCTTAGAATAATGCCTGGCACATAGTAGGCAATTGATATTTATCTGGAATATGGAAAGTGTGTGTTGGTGGGGGGGTTCCCTCTTTCCTCGCCTCTCTGGGAATGAAGCAAAATGAGCATGCAAACTTAAGCTTCTGAGAGGAAGAAGCTATGCAGTTAGAAGACATATTTATTATATATGTAGCTGAAAATTATCATAAACATTCAAATACTTAGTTTATACCAACTGAAAGAAATATCTTCCTAGGGATTAGTACCTACTTGACAGAATGAAAATATAAAAAGAGTAAAAGAAAAAAATGATGATCACATTTCTAGTTAGGTTATAATAGCTTTTCATTCAGAGATTCTGTTTTAAAATTTGCTTCAGTCTTATGACAAATTTGCAAGGTATATTGTGAGACTTAGCACAGTTTGGAGGCGATCAAATAGAGCTGGGGGAGGAAAGAAATAAAAGCTCTAAGCAGGTTCTAATGTGGTTGGGCTAAAAGACACAGAGCAATGCTGGATTGCGCTCACACCCACGGACAATGCTTGGTATGATCTGGGCCCAAAGAGGATTTCAGAAGTGCTGTGTTTGGCATGGTCATGGTCCTTCAGGCTGAGAGGTTCTTTTTGTTCCTTCCTAGCCTTCTAAACAAGGATATAAATTTTCCAGAATGTTCATTCTGCCAGTAAAATAATGTGACACAACTAGCCATATCAGGCAAGTGCATCCTGCTCATCAGTGAAGGGATTCTAAAACTTAATGAATCCTTAAGTCCACTAATGATATCTGGATGTTACTGAAGCTATTATCCTAGATCGCTTCTGACATTTGTGTCTTCATATCAGAGTACCAGCATTCTTCAATTTCCCCTAGTACACACTGAGCTTGCTTAGCAGATAAGTATAGGTCTCTGTGAGCAACTTACATTTACAGAACCTTTTAGACCTGCACTGTTCAATATGTTAGCCATTAGCCATCATGTGCCTATTTTAAATTAAAATTAAGGAAAATTTAAAGCTGTTTCTCTGTCATACTAGCCATATTTCAAGTCCTCAGTAGTCATATGTCTAGCAGCTACCATATTGAGACAACAAAAATTTGAAACATATCTGTTATTGCAGAAAGTTCTATTGGATGGTGCTGCACTAGACCACAGGTATAAAGCAAGAAAATTTACCAGTTTCCAATAAAGAGCAAGTATATCCTGTTTGAAGAAAATCCAACCTGTGAAAGTGTAGGCTTACAAAAAGAATAATTTAGGAAGATTTCATTCTCCTCAAATGGCAGTTCATAATAGGTTCTGTTCAGCTACCTTCACTGATTTTTAAGTGTTTATGAATCCTTGATTACATTTAGACAGCAGTTAAAAATAAATTAATATAAAATAAAGTAAAATGTAAGGCTTTAATGAGCACAAAGTCATGAGAAACTATGAAGCTGGAAAATTTTATCAGGCTTGTGGAGTGGATATTTGAAATATATATCCACATATGTATTTGAAACCAGCCAATCTGGATTTGGGTCTTAACTTTGCCTCTTGCCAAATGGTGGCCTCCTTGGGCAAAACCAGGCAAAACTCACC
Source organism: Mesoplodon mirus (assembly GCF_964341445.2). Taxonomy (NCBI): domain Eukaryota; kingdom Metazoa; phylum Chordata; class Mammalia; order Artiodactyla; family Ziphiidae; genus Mesoplodon; species Mesoplodon mirus. The sequence continues at coordinate 98,748,977 of NC_138979.1, read as the reverse complement.
CCACATAGGAGCTCGGTAACTACTAGGCCCTTTCCCAGTTCCTCTCTTCTTCCTCACCTCCTCCTCAGGGTCTTCTTTTGCCTTCTTTCTCCCTTGCATCCTGGAGCCTGGAGCCTGGTACTTTCAAGCCAGCCACTCTGTGTTTCAGGATCTAGCTGTGCTGGCCAGATAAACTCCTCTTTCTTTCTGTGACATCCCCCTGACCAGTCACCCTTTCAGATAATACCATGCTTTCATTCAGTCAAAATCTGCATCTCCCCTTGGAAGGGAGCAGCAGCAGTGAGAAGCTCACACCCCATGGCAGGGCACTGATGGAGAAATTTTGGGCAGCTTTATTCCTTGAATTGGGTCAAAAGGAGTAAAGAGTATTAAAGTAGAAATCAGAAGATCTGGGTGTAAGTCTCAGTGCTGACAATGATTTCTGCAAATCCTATATCTCATGGTAAAATTCCTCATTTGTAAAATTCCTCATTTTTAAAATGGAAAGATTGGACTAGAAAGTCTCTTGTTGTTCCTTTCCATTCAAACTTCAGTAAGAGCCACTAACTGCCTCCCAGCTAGACTGGCAACTTTGTGAGGGCAGGGACTTGGGCTGCCTGTTCCCGGCTGTATTTCTCAGGGTCCAGCACAGTGCCGGTCACTTAGTAGCTGCCCAGGGCATATCTGTGGGATGAGTGGATGGCAGAGGTAACCTGCCTCCCTTGTATGTGCTTTTCTGCTGGATCCAGTGTCTCTATCATCCACTACCTTCACTCCGCTCAGCCTCTTGCACCCTTCTGTTTCTGGTATCATCACTGCTGTACCTTTTCTTTTTAGAAAGTCTCAGGAGCTCTCTTGCATTACACCATCATTTCTGATTTCTCCATGTAGCTGTGGCTAGAAAACAAACTGTGCTGTGTAATTAGCCTTGCAACACTATCCTTGAAGACTTCCAATTTAATAGAATTACCAAGATTTAAAAACATTAAAACAAAAATGAGGGCTTCCCTGGTGGTGCAGTGGTTGGGAGTCTGCCTGCCAATGCAGGGGACGTGGGTTCGTGCCCCAGACCGGGAGGATCCCACATGCTGCGGAGCAGCTGGGCCCATGAGCCATGGCCGCTGAGCCTGTGCTCCACAACGGGAGAGGCCACAACAGTGAGAGGCCTGCGTACCGCAAAAAAAACAAAACAAACAAACAAAAATGAGCTTGTTAGAGTAAATTTGGCTTCATAAATGTGTTCCCCTTTTATTACAAAACATTGATTTCTGTGGTCACCTTCTCTGAATTATTGAAAGCTAAGTGGACTGTCTTAATTGGCAAGGAGAAATGTCAGCAAGCAACTACCATGGAAACCAAAGAGGGAATACACAGGATGAAGAAGAAATAAAGAGGAACGGGGGACAAAGCTGGCTACATAGTCAAGTGGAAATCACCATGAGGAAACAGATACACGCCTGCCTTGGTGAAGCTGTTGGAATATTAATACTGGTCTGGGAGAGGAGTGGATAAATAGTATGCTGAGGGGTCAGTATAAATATGGAGCCTCATGATTCCATAGCAAGAATAGGAATTCTTGTTTCCCAGGCAGGAAAATCTTTCTTCTTGATATTGGAATCTGGCCTTTGCCTAACAAAGGCTGACCAGCAGAACTGCCCTGGGGTCTCACTTCTCCCCCTTACCAGGATGACTTTAACCTCTGGATGTCCCCATCTGACACAGTCACTGATGCTTGCTGACCCCACTCCTCACTGGGCTCTTGTGTGGGTTTACCAGCCCCCCAAAAAATCTGCTTTAGGCTCTGAGCTTCTTGGAGATCATAGTAATCAGTGTGAAGAAGGCAGAGTGGCTCTCTCTGGAGCCTCCTAACCACCAGTTTGGAGAGGAGAGCAGTGGCTGTGGCCAACCATAATGAATTCCCCACAGGGGCTGGTCAGAGGAAGGGCGAGGGAAGGGGCAGTTGCAAGCCTCTGAGTTGCTGTTCCTAGTACACAGACGTTTTCACCACTCAGAGAGGAGCCCCCTCCATACTGGAGAGCTGGCCAAGAGAGTGGCCAAGTTTCTTGAATTAGGGCCAGTGGGAACTTCCAGAGGTGATGACCTCATGCTGCTCATTTGCTCTGGGGGAAATATGCAGGCTCTCTCAGGTCAATGACCAGATCCTTGGGAGCCTGCTGACACAGGGTGACTTCTTTAGGCAACCTTCTGAACATTGCTGCCCTTCAATACCTGGATCAAATGCACTAGAAACAGATCTCCAAACAAAGCAATAGCAACAACAGTCACAATAGCAGCTGATACGTAACACTTACTACATGATCAAAAACTGTTGTATGAACTTTCATATGTGTTTACTCAGTTTATCCTCACAAAAACTTTATAAGACAGGTACTATTATTGTTCTGTTTTACAGATGAAAAATCTAAGGCATAAGAAGGTAACCTGTCCAAGACCGTAGAGCTAGTAAATGTCAGTAATGGTGGTATCTGAAATTTGAACCTAAGCATTTGGCTTCAGCGTATGGATTCTTAGCCACTACTAAGAACATGCTCCTAAAATTGAACATCCATTAAATACCTATTATGGGCCTAGCATAAACTGTGCCTTATGGGGGTCTATGAATTTGAATTCACTTCTGAGGTGGGATACGGTGGGGGAATACATGCCCCCATTCAGCACTGGATAAATAACTTGCTGGGTCCCTTTTTAAAAAATTGTGAAGAAGTTCCAGATGTTGACGTTAAGTCATGGAGCATTAAACCAAACATGGGATCCTTCTGAAAGAGGAACAGGTGGCATCCTATGAAGCTGGCCCTGTCCCCAACTCCCAGAAAAACAAAACAAAACAAGACCTAGAGTACAAAGCAAATAACAGAGTATTTGTAAAAAGAAAATGGAGTGAATATGCTTAAGGTGAAATCTGTGAGAAAGATAGCATGCAGTCAAAAAGTGGAGGGCACACCTACAAAATTAAGACATTACTTCCCAGTAAGGAGTCAGGAGCCAGTTTCGGGTGAGCATGATGGCTCATCGCATTGAATCCCCTGCCCCTTAGCTGTGTCATTCAGTTACACTTATTCTAAACCAAAATGTTCCTAAGTCCTAGCCAGGTAGGTGTGGAATATTTTCATACCTTTGGAGCTGCAGGTCAAAACCAGCTGTGACTGAATCTGTGTGTGACAGGAGCCCAGCTGTATTATATTATCTCAGCTTCAAAATGACCACAGCCTACATAACTGTCTCATAATCAGTCATTCTAAAGATGCGAGAGACCAGAGAAGAAAAGGTCTAAAGGGGATTTTTAGTTCAAATAAGCTAGCTCCAGGGGTCTGCTCAGGGTCAACATGCAAGTTGCTGGGGAAGGAGCAGCGTAATTATCATTATTTATAGCCCTACATGGCAAATGTGGAATTTTATACAGTGGCTGTAATTTGTTTTCTATATAAGCAACACAAAATAGAGCAGGCAGCAGGCCACCTCTCCACTCCAGGGCCTCCCTTATTGCTCCTCTTCCAGTACCTTCCCTACCTTAAGCATTACACCCACTTCCTGTCCCCCTCCATCCCCTCCTGCCCTCCCCATCTTGTACCTGGGTCCAGGACACAAATGATCCTGGCCATCTCAGAACAGTCTTGCTTCGGTCTGTGTGCTCGGGGCTGCATCTCAAATAGGCTCTGGGCACATCTGGCTGCACAGTAGGAGTGCCACACTCCAAAGTGCAAAAACGAAACCACAAAAGATCAAAAGAAAAGCATCATAGGCAAGAAATTATCCTTATCTTTATCTCCACAGAATCCGTCATGTACAAGCATCTAAGAGATGGCAAGCAGTAAGATAACAAATGGGAAGCCAGGGGAAATTAAAAGCAGCCACTAATCATTCTCCTTTCAGCTGGCCTGGTAGGGCCTAAAAGGCTCCAAGAGGGCATCCCACAGACAGAACCTCTGTTAGGAACAGACTCCAGCAAAATAGACAACCTGCTAATCATCAGGCCTCAAGATGACAGCCTGGCTAAGCAAAGTTAAAACAGGAAAGCCAATTTCATTTATACATTGCACACTGTTAGAATTGATTTCTCCCTTGCTTAGGATATTCAGTCTTACCTCTTCCTGGGCTTGGATGTTTTGCTGTTGAAGTATGGCTAATCTTCACCTCCTGCACCTGCAACTGTGCCCAGGGACTCCTGCAGGTAGCTAACGCCACTGAAGCCCAAAGAACTACACCATGGCAATATAACATCTGTGACTATCTCTTCCTCTACTAGGAATTTGTGTCCAACATCAACATCTAATCTCTTGACTGGATCAAGTGTCCATTTATTTATGATAAAACTAGTCTGCCCATGCTTGAACAAATTTAGACATAGTATTAGAAACAGAATCCACCAAGATTTTTCTGGAGCATATTTCATTTAGATATTTAGAGTATGACCTGGGTCAGTTAGGAGCTGACTACCCTTTTTACGGTATCAGTGTTTTATTCAAACTGGGATATAACTGATTACAAATGGTAAAGAAGGTTTGGACTAAATTTCAAAATCCTGACACTCTGATCTCGGTTATTCATATATAGCCATGTGCTACAGCTTTTAGTGCATTTGTACCATATGCATTCATATTTTTAAATATTTTATTGTCAGTAATAGGCAGTTGTGTTCAGTTGTTCAGGGGATGTACTGTATGATTTCACGAGCCATTCATATTTGTAATTTTTGTGGATGGTGCCCTCTGGAGTTGTGCAGTTAAAAATCTGCATGGTCGGGCCTCCCTGGTGGCGCAGTGGTTGAGAGTCCGCCTGCCGATGCAGGGGATACGGGTTCGTGCCCCGGTCTGGGAGGATCCCATATGCCGCGGAGCGGCTGGGCCCGTGAGCCACGGCCGCTGGGCCGGCGTGTCCGGAGCCTGTGCTCCGCAACGGGAGAGGCCACAACAGTGAGAGGCCCGCATACCGCAAAAAGAAAAAAAAAAAAAAAAAAAAAAAATCTGCATGGTCATATGTGACAGCTCTGTGTACATCTGTTCTACGGGGTCAAAAGCATTAATCTACTCAATAACATAGAGTAAGAATACAGAACTGATGGTTCAGTCCCTGCCTATCAAAAAGAACTGTGACAAAGGCAAATATGTAAAGACAGAAAAATTACACTGAAATAAAAAATGCCCTAAGACTATATTTCTGGTATGTACAGAGTACTGTTGGGAAACGTAGAAGAGAGTTATTAACTCTACTTGAAGGAATCAAGGGGGACTTCACAGAGGAGGTGACATTAGACTGTGGTCTTGAGGGATGAGTGGATATAGAGTGAATAAAGAATTTCAGGCCGAGGAATCCTTGTGTGAAAAGACGTAAGATACCAAAGTGTGCAGCTTTTAGAGGCAAGAAATTCTTTAGTACTAGGAAACAACGGGGACAGTGGGTACAGGCAAGAAGGGGTGTAATGGAAGATACAGTTAGAAAGGTGGGCCTTTCACAAAGGCCCAGATCACAGAGGACCCTTGTTCAACTGTTTGGACATCTAAGATAAAATTTTATCAGTAAATGAATTCAGTACTGACTGCTTGGCCAGTTAAGCTCCAATCAGAAAAAAAATGACAGCCAATAAAACTCTGTCTTGCCTGTAGAGGCAGCAAGGAAGTAAGAGCATGGGCTCTGGAATGGGAATGCATGGGCCATCCCTCATAGTTATTTAACCTCTGTACACATCAGTTTCATTAGCTGTTAAAGGGGATTCATAATAGTATCTGCCTCATAGAGTTGGTGTGGGTTTTACATGAGATAATCTATGATGTAATTCATTTGCCAGAGTGTCTGGTATTTACTAATTCACAGTAACTGTTGGTGGATCTTCTTATACTGCTGCTACTTTTCTTCCTGCTCTTGCCCTCCCCCTCCTTCTCTTCTTCTAATTACTCTTATTAACTATTATTATTACTGTTAATTTCATGGAGCCCGCAGTCCAGATTGTCTCCTTAATCCTGCTCTGACTAGATTATAAATAACTAGTTTAGTTTGGGTGGACAGCAAACCTCAGGTCATCTGAATATCTGCTTAGTATTAACAGCACTAAAAATGGAAGAAAATCAGGGAAATCTTAAGTATTTTTTCTTCTCACATCAAATAACACATTTTAAAGCTGTACTGTCTTCTAGCATACTCAACTATGGGACATATGAACTGTTTACTGTTCATTGCTTTACCTTAGTTTTTTTCCCCTAAACTATAGCAAAAATCAGTTTAAATTATTTTAAAAGAAATTTCTGGAAAGGAGAACCCTTAGTCTGGGATTTTGCCATTATGACTACTTTCCCCTTCCCCTTCTACACACACTTACAGAGAAAGAGAGGGAAGGAGGAAGGGAGAGAGAGAAGGAGAGAGGGATTGATTAATACCATTGGCTTCTTTATTAAGTAATACTACAATCCCTGTATTTAAGTTGACAATACAGGCATCTCTTTAACATTTTAATTAAATAATGTTGGAGCAAGCCGTTCTGCTTTTCTGATGACAAGCCTTGGCTCATAGTCAAAAGCTCTCAGTTTAGCTTTGACAAGATGAGGACACTTCTGAGAGACCAAGGGCCCCCTGTAGCTTAATGCTCCCTATTTCTTTTCATAACAACATTTGGTGTGTGACTAGAGCATAATGTTTGCGCCCAACAAAAAATGGTAGAGGGACAAGCCTTTTACCAGCCTTCCAGATCTCCTTCCAAGGGTGCACTTACAATTTCATCTTTCTTTTTTAGATACCAGTGTTCATAACCCTAAAACCATTGCAAGAGTGACCTCTAAGATATGGCAAGCCAACAGCATTGTGCCAGGCTCCCCAACCTTGGCAAGCCCTGACCAGCTAGCCATACAGTGACTCAGCAAGCCCCTTGGGGGAGGTGATGGAGGCAGCTCCACTAGCTGGTGATCAGAAAGCCTTGAGTCTCCTAGCCATGAAATCATTCATAAGTCTGACTCTCCGACACCATCATTAAGGCAAAAAAGTAGGTTTGTCTGACCCCTCACATGCCCACTTCACACCCATAGACTACCGTTCTGGGTGTCTTTTCCCTTTTAACAGGGGAAACAGGGAAACTGGACTTTACTGCACTATATTTTAGGCACCTAGTAGGAGTTTCATAAATGCTGCCCTGATCCTTGCATTAATTGATAGACCTTTCCATTTTCATTTTAACGGTTACATAGCTTGAAGCTCAGAGTTCATACCAGAGTAACAGAGTAAGAATTGGAGCCCAGATTCATCTGATCAAAAGTCTTCTACTTTCTGCTACTTTTCAGCATTTAACATTTCTTCATATCACCCCTGGAGAAAGATGCAGTCTCCCTTAGAGATGCTTCTTGGTCCCTGTGGACCCTCTGGGATCACACTAAACATCCCAAATGAACTGTGTGTTCTTGGCAGGAGAGCTACATCACTGCTTTAATCTGTGAGTAACTTGGGTGCTAAGTGATATGAGTGAATATCATAAACCATGTGGAGCAAGAGAAGCCAGATAAATACCCTCTGGTTCCATTTATAAAAGTTCAAAAGTAGGCAACACTAATGGACAGTGTCAGAAATCAAGGTCGTGATTATTTTCAGAGTACAGGAAATGAAAGGGGCCCCAGGGGCTTTTAAGGTACTAGTCATGTTCTGTTTCATGAGCTGGAGCTGAGGACAGGGGAGTGTTCAGTTTGTGAAAATTAATCAAATCATTTACCTATGATTTGTGCACTTTTCTGTATGTATGTTCTAATTCAATAAAAACATTTCTAAAAGTTGCGTCAGGCTTAGAGCTCAGAGAGTTTTGAAGCAACTTCTTTGAATTATCTGACACCTTTACAATGTATTGAAATTTTCAGGGAAAAAACACAATAATAGTTTATAAAAGAAAAAACATCTTAGAAAATTGTCCTCCATATCTTTCCACTATTGCTGATGTTTCATCTATTGCATTAGGCTTAGTGTGAAAATTTGAATCCCAATATGTTATCATGGTTTAAATCCTCCCATTGAAATTCAAAAATAACTGTTCTGCTTTTTTCCTTCTGCTATAAGATACCGATTATGATGAAACGTGATTCATGTTTTAACCTTACTGACCATTATAGTAATCATTGATGTCTTTTACCATATACATAAAAGGTTAGTACATTAGAATTGTGTTGGATTACCAGCCCCTGCTAAAGCATATGTTATTGCCATAAGAATAGAGGAAGTTTCTACCGAAAGGAAAATTTTGAAACAGTGAGACACTATGATTCTGACTAGAAAATCTACATACAGTGTAATAAATGTTCACATCATTTCAGGAGCCACCTATTACAAAATAAGTATGAAAATAGCCTGCATTAATTGAATGCTTGTTATATATCAGACACTGTTTTAAGCATATTGCATTGGGATGACTCACTTATCAGCCTATGAGAGAGGTCTCTTATTATCTCTATTTTACAGATGAGGAAAATAAGGCACACATATGTTATGTAACTTGCCTCAGATCCTCAGATTATTATACAGCCAGTTCGAGACAGAGCTAGGACATAAACCTACTCAGTTTGGCTCTGTCTTCTTCTGGTAAAGGGCAAGCAATTCATTCTCAGCATTTCACTCCTTCACCCTCTAATGCTTAGAAAAAGTCTGCTGGTATTTTGTAAGTAGTTTAAATGGAAAATGGTGAGGGCTTGGCAGCATTGAGTTAAGAAAAATGGGGAGACAATCTCATAAATTAAAGGGTAGCGATGATTATACAAAGAGAGTATTGAGTTCATGGAGAGGAAGGAATGGGGGAAAGTGCAGGAGGAAGCAAAAGGAATGATGTAACTTAGAGCAGACTTGTAAAGGGCTTTGATGCAGAAGGTGAGACTTTGGATACAACTTGATGCCAGTTAGTACTCACCGCTGTGCAGGATCTGTTCACTGGGTCTAGCACCAAATGAAAAAATGGATGGCCAAATATCACAGTGGGCCCAGGATCCTCCTAATCAATATGGACTCCCATTTACTTCACCTGTAGGGCTACAGTTCAAGAAAAGCCGGTATCCACATGTTTCCTTAAACCAAGTTCTTAACCTAGGATGACATTCTGGAGACCTTTTGCTTTTCACCATAATGCTGATGCATCGCAAACATGCCCTCAAAGGGCAGCTTTCTGCCAAGTGATGATGATAGACACTTAACTCCTATCTCCATGTTTTGCACGTAGGCAGAGAAGTTTGTTGAATAAAATAAATGAACTAGGGCTTCCCTGATGGTGAAGTGGTTGAGAGTCCGCCTGCCAATGCAGGGGACACAGGTTCGTGCCCCGGTCCGGGAAGATCCCACATGCTGCGGAGCAGCTGGGCCCGTGAGCCATGGCCGCTGAGCCTGTGCATCCGGAGCCTGTGCTCTGCAATGGGAGAGGCCACAACAGTGAGAGGCCTGCGTACCACAAAAAAAAAAAAAAAAAAAAAAAAAAGAACTACTGTAAATTAACCAAACAAATGAATCAAGCCAGTATATCTGCTAACCACCATGTATTTCTTGTATGTATTTGCTACTCTCTTCCTTTAATTAGGATCCTACCCCAAATCAATGAAATCATATACCTTTTGAAGAAAATCCTGCTTAAAGTGATGTGAATGCCAGGACTTTCAGGACGAGTAGGAGGAAGACACTCTCCATGTATGGGAGCCTTAGGTACCCGTGATGCTACCCCAGGGGCACTGTTTCTCTGCACCTGTGATTCTTGTCCACCATGGTAAACTAATTACCATAGAACTGGTGAGCCATTAAAAACATATTTGGACATCCTAAGCATTTGGAGGCTGATGCTTGAGGCCCTCTCATTTCAAGGTCCTTTGCTGCCTCTTACTCTATTTTGTGTTGGATGATGATCATCATCATAGATAATATTTATTAAGTACTTAATTGCTTATCGGGAACTGTGTTGAGTGCTTTACAAACATTTTATCAATAGTGACAACAGTCCTGTGAGGTAGGCAGTGATGCTTTCCCCCAGTTACACATGGAAGCTTAGCGATATCCTGTAATGTGCTCAAGGCCACACAGCTGTTCAGTGCTGGAGTCAGTATTCAAGTCCACATTGTCCTGATCCCTAAGCTGGCACCCACTGTAGTATACTTTATCTGCCTGTAGCAATTCCATATCTCCATTCCTCAGCTCTTAACTCATTGATTTGACTTGTTTAAAGCACCAGCTTCAGTGATTTTGACTTTAGAACTCTTGCGCAGTTGGCATCCAGCCTCTGGCTTCATAACTGTACTCTATGATCAAAGTCAGGCCTAGGACCCCAAGTCATTGCATTGGCACCACTCCCAGGCCTCCCCTGATCCTCAGGCAAGCAGAAAACCTGACATACCTGCCTTGGGATACCCTCTAATAAGAAATTCTAAAATTTTGCATGCTTGGACAGATGGATGGAAAAACATTGAAATTGCTTCTTTCTTTTTATTTGCAAAGGTAGAGCTGGATTTGAAGAAATAGATGCAAAGCAAAAACCCACTCCATATTTAGCTAGCCTCAAAATACACACGACCTGAGAGCTCCCTATTTAGCTCACCTCCTTACTTCTGCTGCAAATGTTTGCTGATGCTACAGCTTACAAAGCACAAATCTGCAGGGGCCTCTGAGCCCCTTTGGTATACGCTTTCCCATGTTTAGGTAAATGTCAGTGGAAAATCACCATGTATTTAGTGTTTTAATAAAACTACATTATTGTTTATTTTGTGGCCTCAGGTTTCAAAAGGGAAAGAAATAGCCACATTAAACTTTGCCCCTAAAACTTTAGCAACTCCCTCCAGGATACTTATAAATGTTATCCTCCTGCCACCCGAGCTATGTTTTCACTAGAACATCCTCCACTGCTAATTCTAGTCGATAATCATAGGACTGGCCAGGGTCATTTTCAGGCTTGAGGAAAGAAATAGAATCCAGATTGTGTGTCACAAGAAATATAACTTAATTCCTAACTTCCAGTTCCTTGATGACAAGGTCACCGAATGCCAAACTTAGATCATGGAACAGTAATTCTACCAAAAACACATAAGCATGAAATCTATCTCAGCTTCTATTTCCCTGCCTAGTCCTCAAAGTGCTTCATTGCCACCTCCAACCTCAGTATTAAAAACTAGATTTGTGCATTTCACTGTCCAGGACACTGACAAGAATGAAGGGTTGAATCAACCAGCTGTACTGACTTCATGGTGCCCATCAGATCCAAGTGTCTCTGAGATGTCATTTTAGGTGCTATTGTGTTTGTAGCAGGTTGTCACGTGGACAGTGGGATTTTCATAGGCCAGGAAGCCTCCTCTCCCACTCCTCCTCCACTTGTTTTCCAGTGCTTGTGTGTTTTTTAAAAGAAACGTGGTTGGAAGTTATAGATATCCTAAGAGGTAAATATGCTCCATATTTGAAATAACACAATGACATACATTAACTCTCACACATAACTACGATCACCATATTTTCAGAGAGTTCCTTTTTTAAAAGGGAAGCGAGAACCCAATGGCTTTGGATACTGGAGTCCTGGAGTAAAAAGAAATGTCCCTCACAGAGGATGAGAAAGGGAGGAAGGGATAAAACAGTATTCTCCTACCTCCCTCCTCTGACAGAGCCGTCCACATGCAAACTGAATTGTATTTGGTACAGTTGCTAAGAACACTATGATGTTTCTATATATGATAATAAATAAACTGGATATTTCCCAACCTGGTGACTAAATATTACTATTGAATTTAGCACTTGGTAATTGAACTACTATCATTCATGATGCCTTCTAATAAGTTCCAGGTTCTGTTTCATACAGGTGTGGTTTTTAAAAAATGTTTTTACCAAAATCTGTGTTTTCTATACTGTAAAAGTTTCCCTGACTTTTGAACGAAAGCTCTAAATGGAAGCGCTAATCTTTTATTGGATAAAGGCAAGTAATTGGTTTCTCTCATTTCATTGAGGCTCTTAGGCACAACCATGAGCAGGGTCATGGCACAAATCCATTCAGCAGTAAATAACTTTTTGTTCGTGTAATGGCTACAGACTGAACCACAGCAGATGTGAAGATTAGCTGGTAGAAACCAACCTTATTTTGGAAATGTGCTAAGACAAAAAAATGCTGAATGCTAGCAAATAAAAAGGAAAACATTCATTGTAGCTCCAAACATTCACTGTTTTCCAGTGTTAAGGATAGATAACCACTTGCCTGTATTCTAGAATAAATGAGAAGGGTATTACTGTAAGGGGCTGGAACATTCATTTGAGAGGGAAGAAATGGGATCAGAATTAGGAAATTGGCTCGTGGAAGGAATCCCACTGAAGGAGTCGGGGAAAGGTGTTAGAAAGAAGTCCTCTAGTCTCAGCTTACTCTTCCTCACAGCTGTGAGAGGGAAAAGAACCAAGCAGAAAATGGTGACAGAGCTCATTCTTGTGGGGAGGGCTGAATTTCCTCCCTTCTGTTAGGGGAACCTTTTAGTAAGCAAGAATAGCAATGGACCTATCTTCCGTGGACAAGCCAAATGCAAGCTGGTGAATCAGCGCCTCCTTAACCCTACTGGTCTCATACCCTTCTCGTCCCCTGTCCTTGGCTTTCTGAGGCAGAACTTTCCTTTTCTTCTCTGTCTGGGAGTCACCTGCAAAGGCTGATTGTCAGTAGAGTTTAAAGCTTGATTTGGCTGCTTTCACTACGTATGAGGGACACTTTATCAAGTGAGACCTCTTAGCACCTGTCCTAGGCTTAGGATTATTGTGCAGAAATAAGGGCCTGGAGCAGCAGAGGCAAAGTACAAATGTCTCCATCTTTGGGCTAGATGCCTTATTTATCCTGCCATCTCAGTGCTTCAGGAACCTGGATATGGGACCAGATCTGAGCCTCTGAAGCTGAGTGGAAAGATAGAAAAATGCTGCAATGTCTTCCCTCTTCCTGATCAGATTCAAGGCTGGTTTCTCCAGCTCTGCTGTAGACCTGTCACAGAGGCCAAGTAGCAGCAGCTGCTTACTACTCTCTTTCCTGTTCCCCAGAGGGCACTTCATAACTTTTCATCTCTGAACTTAAATACTTAAATACCATTTGCAGTCTGTGCCATTCTGCTTATTTTGTCAGTATTGCTCCTTATGAGGTATCTGAAAAAGCTGACTAACCATACTAGCAGTCTAACATTTGATAGACTAGAAGTCTCCAGGTGTTGTAGATGCTGTAAAAACAAAAACTACCTGGCTCCAGAAAGATGGGTCAGGAGGATGCTAGGAGCAGCAGAAGTATGAATCAGAGGGTAGAAGAAAAGAAGGAATGGTGTTGGTGTGGAATCTTCTAAAACCTTGAGTGGAGAGTTTTTCAGGTGCCTGTTTGTCAACCATGGAACCTCATGTTGACTTTCCCCTTTCCCTCCCTCTGCTCCTGTCGCTTCCCTCACCTTCCCCCTCCACCTCCATCTCTCTATTTTCTCAAAGTCTCCATCTCATCCCCTTTTATTCTTATTTTCTTCAAAGCAAATTACTTGTTTTAATTTTTTATTCCACATACCCATTGAATTATAATATTGATGCATATCTTAGTTACTTTTTAACTGGCTGGAGAGCAGAGAGCATGACTTCACACCAAGCTAGAGAAGATGAAAAGCCAAATTCAGGGGGGCTTCCCTGGTGGCGCAGCGGTTGAGAGTCCACCTGCCGATGCAGGGGACACGGGTTCGTGCCCCAGTCCGGGAAGATCCCACGTGCCGCGGAGCGGCTGGGCCTGTGAGCCATGATCTCTGAGCCTGAACGTCCGGAGCCTGTGCTCCGCAACGGGAGAGGCCACAACAGTGAGAGGCCGCGTACCGCAAAAAAAAAAAAAAAAAGTCAAATTCAGTTTTCCAACATTTCAGCAAAGAATTGGTCTATTGACCTAGTTATAATTCTAATTCTTATAAGACAAAGAAAAGTGTGTGGATTTACTTATAGAAGTCTGTTAAAAATTAAATAACCAGGAGTGCATAGTAAATATAATTTTATTCTTCTAATAAATTGTGTGGATTAGGATTTATAATGCATTGAAAACAATTTAAAGGATAATGGACATTACATATATATTTATATTTATGCTCTATTGTATTAATAGGAAAAATATTAATGAGTCAAATGCTGGCGTTTTATATATAGAAAAAATTGTAAAACTGAGTGCATTTCTTTGTGTTTGAATCCACTCATATTGCCTGTTCTTAGCCTGCAGTTCTATGTTATTTATATTAATAACTGCAGGGCTTAACCCATGTAAAGAAAGCAAACTATTTAAAATGGGTCTAGCACTGTGTCCTCAAACAGTGCACATCACTGAAATGAACTTAAACGTTTTGTAAATCTTTTTGAGAAGCAAACATTTCTTGAACACCTGACTGGTTGTTTTCAGGGAGAGAACTTCCAGGAGACAGTGGAAGGGATGAGTAGTGCCGCCCTAGCTGATTTGCACTCCCTATGCTGCAGTTCTCCTATTCGGATCTCCATCTGCTTTTCCTTTGACAAATCTGTCTTTTGGGGGTACTCCTTTTAACTTCTTTTCTTTATCACAACTGGCATTTGAATATAACTAATTCAGCCTGCTGCTTGATGCTGAGCACAGCAAGAAATCCACATCAGCACCCCCTGCACAAACTGCCTTCTACTTTTACAAAACCAAGCGCCAAACTGGTTTTACAATGGAGATGTTGAACATAAAAGTTGGCTCCATCATAATGTCCACCCGGTTGTTATGTGAATGGTTGTTTATAACTTGTGTTCAGCTTTCTAGCCAAGCACTAGTGTCGCCTAAAATTGCTACTGTGAGAAAACCAAAATGCTATTTTGTAAGCCCAGACTGTTCATCTAAGTTTTGGAAAACTGCTCTTCTTTCTGCAGAGCTTGCTAAAGAAAGATAAACAACTCTACCCGGACAATGGGTAGCTGGGGAGCAGTGGCTCTTTATTAGGTTACATATTACTGTGGAGATGGGCAGAGATGTGTGCTTTAAAGGCGATTGCCTTCTTGTGGGGTAAAATATGTTAAATATCAGCAGTCTCCACAGATCCCTGAGTTGACCTTCTATGAATCTGTTACCGGGAAATTGATCAGCCCCTTATTTTTCCCACGATAACATCAGAATCTTAATTTGGATATTGTTATCTATTGTTTTTATATTATAATTATAATTTAAACAACTAATTTGGCTTAAAATAATCAATAATTGGCATCTGATAGTTGATCAATGACCCTATTTTCCCCCGTAAGTATTTGCCAGACATCATCTTGACTTCTAAAGGAGCTATATATGATGAGTAATTGAATGCCTGAAGATATGTTGGATTTGTGTCTGAGGGCAAAATACAATTTTAAATAATTTATTTGACCTGCCTAGAATTATTAAATTTCAAATGAACAAATTAATAATAAAATCTGTGCGTGATGATAGTAATAATCTAAGTCTTCCATTTAGCTTGAATTTTGAATCAAATATATAATTTATTCAGTGATAATAAATTTGTGTCTTAATAACATGAAATGATTTCAGGGATTGGCTGTCATCTTTGGAGCCATCAGGAAATAGGTACAGGTGGCCTCATGGGGGAATTCAGTAGTTCCTAGCAATGCAATCAGATGGAAATAGTAACTTATGTCTGTCACTGCTGCTGAGTGCCTCCTGGGCTACAGGGATGAGAAATAGAGGGCAATGCTTAGGGGGAAAAAAGCTGTTTTATGGAGACCTAAGAATCAGAGCCTATGAGTCCTTGCAAGGAAGTAGTAAAGGGTATGTGGAAATTAAGCTCTCATAAAATGAAAAAGCATTCCTCAATAGTGGGAGGGTTGGAAGTTGTCAGATGTCCTATAGTCCTAACTAGTATGGAGTCAATCCCAAAATAAGCCAGGGAAGGAGTGACTGAGTCTGAAGTGGTAAAGTGAGAATAGAACTGAAAAAGTTATCTGAAATACAGGAACTAAGTGCAATCTTATAGGTGACCTCTAATAACCCCTTCCCCAAAGGTCTAAGGGGACTATTAAGGTGTTTATGGCTGGTGAGAGGGGTTGAGACAAATTACAATGCTACTGCTTCTTAATTTCTTTTTGGTGGGAGGGTGTTGTCCTTTCAGACTGAGATTTGGAAAACCTACCTGCTTAGTGAGATTCCTACATGTTTATATTAAAGTGTTTAGATGAAAGTTTATGCTGCGTGGTCACTTTCAATTAAATGTATTAACTGGAAATGTCCTTAATGGGAGATATGCTTAAAAACACATATTAGGTCTGCATCTTGATAGGGTGATAATAGAAGCACAATTCTCACCTCTCTAGAAGCAGAATATCCCCAGCAAGTGTGGCTACCAAAGATACTGTGTCTGAAAGAAATGCTGTTTCTCCTCTTCTTCCCTGTTTTAAAATTAGACTCCTGTTCTCAATGTTAAAGGTCAAAGGATCTTCACGAGGAAATGTTTGGCCAATTATTTGGTGTATTATCACTGGGACATGTGCTTTTGCACATCTTTTAAAGTTTAGGTGAATCCAGTCTTTCCTCCCAATCTAAGAATTTTCATGATAATCAAAAAATTCAGTGAATAGCCTTTGTGCCTCAAACTTGATGCCTACTTCCAAGACAGAATTCTTAATGCCTTGCTTATTTTAGTTAGTGCAATGTATTGCAAAAGGCACAAAGCTGGCCTAAGTACATTATTTTCTACTAGATGCTGCCATCTACTCCATTAAGTACTTCCTGTGGCTTGGAAAGATAAGATTCTGCTAAATGAATCCGGATTTATCTGAATCAATTGTATAATCTGTAAAATGGGATTACTAGGAGTGGCAGACAGCTCTATTAGTATTATACTCAGCTCTGACATCACAAAATTTAATGAGGTACTCACTGGGCCATTTCCAGAATATATATATCTTACTTCCAGACATACTCTGGACATTGTGGAAAGAACATTAACTCTGACAGTCGAGGTGAGCAGTTTATAGTCATTTGGTGAAGGGTATACCAGAAGACACATACTGCATTTTCTCATGTAATTTGTTCCCTTCTACGACCAGAGACTGTCTTAAAACAGAGATAGAAAGGGTAGGATTATGTTGGAAACTTCCTTCTGGCTCTGTAACTGCTGTAGCCTGAAATATAATTTGCAGCCCAGCTATGAACATTTGAATTTGTAAATCCTTCATTGACATAGTTAGCTGTCTTTCATATTATCTCGCTGATAAATTAACCCAAAATTTCTACATTTCTCCCACCAAATTTCTATAGCTTTGGGGGTAGAAATAATGTTCTTGGGGAACTGCTTATGCCTTCCTCAAAACTGGGATTTGTAAGGAAGAAGATATTTGTGTATATGATATCATTTATTTAATCCATTCAATTAAATGTCTAAATGATAGGTCAATTAAGCCATATTGAGTAACCCCACTCTATAGAGAGTACTGTCAAAGACACTGAAAGAAATTTCAAAACAGAAGAAGCAGTCATTGTTTTGGAAAAACTTATAATCTATTTAGGAAAAGTAGCCTAACAGATAAGAAAAGTGTTTAATACTTGGCAGTATAAAAAGAAGAAGCAATTGAGTGGGTAGATTGAGATATGTGATAAGGAGATATAAAGTAAAGGTAATTAAAACACAGATGGAATTAATCAGAGAAGCTTTCATGGAAGCGGTGAATCTTGAATAGGATTTTGATAAGAGATTAGTGGGGAGAAATTTTAAGTGAGATAAGTAGTCTTCACAACTAGAGACTTGATGTAGAAAGTTCTGAGCAGAGAATAAGAAATCTTCTTAGCCTGAGTAAATACCATGTTTAGAAATGTAGTAGAAGCTCTTTCATCTGACATATATTGGTTGGTTAATCAAAAAAGAACATTAAAAAGGGAATCAAAATATGGAACACATACACTCTAAACATTTTATTTTAAAGTAAAGCCTATAAATGTACACTCAACCACAGATTTTTTCAGCGTAATGCCAGGATATTTTCTTTTGAGTTGGATTCTGTTGATTCTTTCTTTTTTCTAATGACTCTCGTGCATTAACCACACCCACATGTACAATTCTCAATTTCCAAGTTCAGTTGGAAGCAAGATTGGAACTTTGAGACATTTGCTAACCAATATGAGTATACAGTCTCCTGCTGCAGCTCCCCCCCCAAAAAAAAACGTTTATAATTATCCCATCTATACAGAATTTGAAAGCTGATTCTTTGGGGACACACCTTCAAAAATCTTTTGAAAGCATCAGTGTAATTTCTGTAATAAGAACAATTCTTTTTATTTTAATATCATATTTAATTGGTTAATTTATTTTAGTTCAATTATATAAATGCTGTCTGTAATAAGAACAACTATATTAGTGGGTTTAGGAACGTATAAGTGACTTTCAGAAAGTAGATCAACTATACTTCAATAAAATTTAAAAAATAAATAAATAAAAATTTAAAAAACCCAGAAAACAATTTACAGAAAGACATGTTTTAGATACTATAAGAAAACAAGAATCTTTTTACAGGACTCCAGGCTGTATTTTAGAATAAAATGGCTTTTCTTCATATTAAAAAAAAAAAAGTAGTCAACTCATTTTATGGGAGTAGAAAGAAGTATGAGCATGTATGTGGGCTTACTAATGATAACCTGCTGAACAAGAGAATTCAGTATGTAGAGGGTCTCATTATATTTTAGAAATGAATGATGTTAAGTCAGTCAAAGAGATATTCTTTTGAAATAGCTATTTGTAATACAATAATGAGAGTAATCTCAAAGATGAGCCTAGATTTAGGAGTCAATTAAAAGTGACTCTAGAACTTGAAGTCAAAATAGCTAGAGGTCATCATACATCACCCATGACTTTAACCCCTAGTGATGATAAATAAAATGCTAGAAGGAGAAAATTAAAACAGCTGCAATCAAAAAACAAGTTAAACATCTCAGTGGCTCGGAAACATAACAGGCTGAAGCTACCAGCCTCCTGGGCTTAGCGCCAAGCATTCTTTTAGTAGATTTTACCCTTTGAACATCTGGTTCAACATTACTGTAGTAGAGAACATGGTGAAAATGACAGTGGATTATGGTGGATTCATAATCTCCAAAATATGCTGTTTCAGAGCAAATCCATAGGTTCCACCACAAACTTGGGCAATCCAACAGGTAGTATCCTATTCGTGGCTTTAGCTTATTACTGGAAATAGCCAATAGGTGCAAATTCTATTTTTGAGCAAGAGCCCATCCACTGATCACCCTTGTAGACTGACCAAAAGGCCTCATTCTGTAGGGGGTCTTTCTTATCCAAATCACTCTCTGGAGTGACACCTACAGGATAGTTCCTGAAACCAATCTAATCCATGCCCCAGACTCAGGGGCACACTAGCCAAACTTATGACCTTGGGGATACTCCAATAAAAGGCATTCGGAAGGTGATCCTTCTCTACTAGAGGTGACTTGGGGGCTTTCTTGAAGATTTCAAAGTAACCTATCAAAGAGGGTGTCATGGAGTTTATTATACATAAATAAAAATGTTTTTTAGCGGAAGTAAGGCAAAATAATAGTTGTGACCACACTTAATAAAAAGTATACAATTGTATACAAAGGCAAAGTAATGTGATATTAATGTAAAATTAGGGGGAAAATGAGTTGTAAACCTCATCATCTTACAGTGAATTTATAGGCACTGTGAATAAACTTTCTAAGTGGTGACTAATGAAACAGTGGGGAACATATGAGCTAACTCCTCTTACGCATGGTTATAAATGATCTTTGTCCTACCTGGCCCCCTTTTTTCATTCATTCATTCAATGAGGATGTGTTGAATATTTACTCTGAGCCAGAGACTGTGTTTGGGTTTAGAGGCAACAGCGGTGAATAAGGCCTTGTAAATGCCCTGAGAATATTTTTCGTTACTTTTCTTCTTGGGAAGGAAATATTTGATGAAATAAAGAGAGAAGAGTTGCGAATCACTGCTACTTGTTTTCAGTAGAACATTAGTAGATTAACATAGCAAAAGAAACACAGGAAGGGTATTATTATATAAGCTCTCTTACAAATAAACAATTACATGATGAATCAAGCCTTTTAAAATGGGATACTGAGGCATTTTTATGCTAATGGAGCCAAGTCAACAAAGGTTTATAGAGCTGCTCAAGTACCCAGGTTGAATACACACATGGCTAAGACATGGTTTCTGTTCTCAGAGAGCCCATCATCTAGTAGGTAGGACTATAGAAAAACATGAAATCAGAAGGACAGCCCTCTGTACTTAATTCTTGCTTGTTAATCTTATGGCACTATTTGGTGAAGACAGGTGACAGGTGACATTTGCATGGTTCTAACTTTTATCTCTCAAAATGATCCAAGGGACTTCCCTCTGTGCCTGTCCTCAGGAGGACAATATTTTTTCTCACCCTCTGGTATTCCACAGCTCTGATGCAACTAAATGGTCTTAAGCCAATCCCCTACGTCCAGGGTTGTGGAGGATCATTATTCTCTAGGGTCACATAGGCAAGATCCTAGTGTCGTCATTTACGCCTCAGCTCATTTGGGAAGACTTGTGGACTGATTCATCTTGGTGACTCATTAGCTCAGGTAGCACACATGGAAAATGTGAGAACATGTCAGATAACAGTGCCTCCCATGCAGAGTGGAATGGACAACAGCACTGTAATGGGTCTCTAACTCCTCCTATCCCCTGGCTACTAGCTGATTTTTAAAGCTGCCAGCACTGATATTCCTCAAGGGAGCATACTCTTCCTTTTTGAAATCAAGCTTCCATTATTATCTGGCACTGGCAGAGGCTCAGAACTCACAAGACTATAATAATATTTTGTTGAGTACTTGTGTCAGACAATGAGCTAAATGCTTTACCTCACAAGAACCCTATGAGTTAAATAGTATGTATTTATATTATAAATATATAAGATAATGAAAATTGAGGCTCAGAGCGATTAGCCAATTGACCAGGTTTACAGATGTAGGGGAAAAATTGGTACTTGAACCCTGCTCTTTCTAATTCCAGGGGCAGAACTCTTAACCATCAAGCTATACTGAATGGTCTCTGGCAGGCCACAGAATTTTAGCACACATTCAGTTTCTCATAATATATTACCTTTGTTCTCAAAAGCAACTCTGTGTATCTCATGACCCAAGTTCAAGCTCCTTCCTACTCCCTGAAACACACACATTCTCACACATATACACACACACACACACAAAGTCTGTTTCCACTGTCTCATTTGTAATAGGCTCAGTTATTGCTTATACCCCATTTCATTTTTGGCTGGGCCTTTAAATGCCTTTTAAATGTTTGAAATTCCAGGGACCTTTGGTTTAAGGCCAAAATGGCAGGATTTGTGTTCCCACAAATCAGAATAGGCAACTACCAGCTTCCACATGCCCACCCCATCTCATCCAAGTGACAGCAGTTGTGTCAAAACAGAAAAGCCAAAACATTGTATGCATGTTTGGCAATGTGTAAGTGGTGCTTTTTAACAGATCTGGAATAAAGGGCAAATTTAAAATATTTGCTGCATTTTTAGTTCGCATTTTAGTTCTCTTGTTGTTCACAGCTGGGAAGCATGGTTCTTTTCCCACTTCACCTTTTCCTTTTTCTGAAACATCCTTATCAGCTTCCCACTCTTCCATCTGTCAGGAGGTCCTGTTTTCCTTTGCAGTGATTTCTCAGCAAGCTGACCTCTGCAGATTCCGTCATACCCATTCGCTTGCACACACTGTGACTCATTTTCACTAATTTGTGTACTGAGCAGTGAGCAGAGGCCAGCAGAGACACTGCTGCCTGCAAAGGACTAATTAGCTACCAACTGTGGCATGAGGATGTCTGTGTGGAGAGCTCCACGCGCCTCCACACCTCCTGCTCAGAAGCTCCTCCCTCTGGGTCTCACCATCCCTGGGTTTTGATCTTGGTTAAGTGGTGTGAAAGCAGACATCTCTAGCCCTGAGTCAGGCTCACACTACCAAAATCATATACAGGAGTGTGTAGTTTTTTCCCACTTGTCTATTTCAAAATTAACATTTGATTGCTACAGCTTTGTTTTGTTTTTTTTTTAACTAAAGAAAAAGAAATATGTTTCTTCTAGTCCTGGCAGATCATTTGTTGTTTTTCTCACCCCTCCTGCTTCTCTTGGGTGTATTTGCAAAATGAGTGAAGGCTGATTTCTAGCAGAGGATATTTCATGGCTCAGTTTCTCATCAAGATGATAAATCAGACTGGGTGCCTGAATAATTACATTCATGGAACTGGACTGTAATTTTTTACCACAGAATTCACGAGGCAGTGCTCCGACTCATTATATACAACAGTTTTCATAACTCATATAAATATTGCATCTATCTTTTGGATAGATAGAGGGGTATTTTTAGGAATTTTCGTCAATACTTAATAATGCAATTTGCACTACAAACAGAACATTGCAATAAAGAATTCAAGAGCTAATAAGTATCATTAAGTCAGGTAAGGGGCTTCATAGACCTGGTTTCCATTTACAATACCTTGTCTCACTACACATGAATATACATTTTTACATAGTCACAGTAGACAATACGCTGTTCCTTTCTGCTATGAAGACAATGAACATGGTCTTTGCCCTGGGAACTGGGAGTACTGAATTCCATTCTAATTTCCATAAGCAAATTGCTGTGTGAATTTATAAAAATTAATTCCTTTTTGTTTTAACAGAGAAAAGCATCACCTGGCCTCTACTTTCTCTGAGATCACTTTTCATAGCCTGTTTTGGTTTTGTCAGAGAATTGTATCTCTATATTCCTATGTACCTGAACCCAAAGCGTACAGATCCAGAGGTTCTTGCTTGCTTTTTATACCTGCCACTCCTCCAAAGAAAAAGATTCATGTACATTAGAAATACAGCAATTAACAACAATAACAAAAAAGGACTAACAATAAAGATTGAGGCTAGGGAACGATAACTATACCTGAACCCAAAGGAAAGTACATCTGCTCCAACAGGGCATAAAATTTAGCCCTCTGCTTCCTAGGAGTTAAGATAAGAAATGGGATTAGTTATCTAGCACTTTTTATATCAGCAAGGGCTTTTGACAGGGATTGAATAATAATTTGAGCACAAGATTTAGTTTAAAAGCCCAAATTTAAAATAAGGTCTACTACCAACTAGTTGTGCAGCACTGAACAAGTCATTTAATTTCTCTGGGCTTCAATTTTCTTCTCTGTAAAATGAAATTGATAATGTATACCTCGACGTGTGTTGATGAGGATTAAGTAGATATGTATGTAAAGCCCATAGTACAATGCCTGGCATAGAGTGATATAATATGTCAATAAGTTTTGATGCTATTACTTTCAGGGGTTCAACATCTGGTGGAGGAGATAAAATATCTACATAGATAACCATAACTTATGGTAAAATAACTTATGCACCCTAAAAGAGGTAAAGAAAAGTGGTAGCAGGAAAAGCTTCCAGCTGGGAATAGGGGCTTGGGGGAAATCAATGAATGCTCCATGGGAATGGTCGGAAGGGTAGAATTAAGAGAACATTAAGCAGCAGGAAACATTGTAAACCGTGTTAGTCCAAGTCCTTCAAGAAACATTCGCCCATGGGGGATTAAACATATGAGGCTCTTTTTCGGGGAAATGCCTGTGAGTGAAAATGAAGAGATATAGTGGAGTCTGGGTGAAATTTCAGACCTTGAAATTTCCAAGACTGACCCCAGTGAAGGAGAGAGGGAAGGAAGGTCCCAGATTGTCTTGTAGTCTAATGAATGTGCAACAAGGCCTTCAGACGGGGAGTTCTACAGCCAAAGTTGACTGTTAGAGGAGTCTGTGTCTCTCAGGCTGGGACCTGTCTCGGTAGCCCTGCAGTAGCCTGTGGGAAGCATGACCTTTTGCAGGCCTGTTCTGGGTGTCAGTGGACAGCAGCTGGGGACCCTGGTCAATCACTCTTCCGGTAGTTGGAGAACTGTAAGGTATGTTCTTATGGCAACCTCATAAGCAATGGCACAAATGCTAGAAATCACGAGTCAAATTAAATTCATAGAATCAAACTATCTTACAGGCCAGCTGGGCTTGGGTACTGAGACAGGAACATTTATCTCTGTCTTTTACCTACTTACAAATGCAGTAGAGGTGGGAATAAGGAAGTAAGGAAGCAGTAGCAGTGGCACTGCCGCTGCAGGCAGTCATCATGAGCACACGTGCACTTTGAGGCCATCCATTACTGCGCCTGATCACAGGCCCTGCTGTTTGGGTGGTTCATCCTGCTCCCAATTGCTTCCCTTTATCAGACTAATTCAGGGTCACTTAGACTTGTGGCCACATCCCCAGGGGTGAGCAGTCTTCTAGGACACCAGAAATCCTTCATTCATAGTAACCCAGAAAGTGCAGTGGGAAGTAATTTTCAAAGCATTTTCCTACCTAATTGTTATACATGGTCAACCTGGAGCACACTGTCCAGGAAATTTAAGGCAAATCTTATTATTCCATTTTACTGATGAGAAGGTTGAGATGCATTAAAGTTGTAGTTTTCCCAAAGTCATGGAAAGAACAAAACAAAACATGGATTTCAAGGTATTCAGGTTCAATCCTAGCTTTGACCCTTACTAATTTTGTGATCTTGGATGAGTAACTTAAACCTTTTTGAGTCCCAGTATGTTCAAGTTTAAGCATGAATAATAATATCCACCTCATGAAATTGTTGTGAGGATTAATGAACAATGTTTAAAGTGCCTGGTCCCGCACCTGGCATATAGGAGGGATTCAAAAAATGCTCACTTATTTCCTCTGACAGATTGATTGACAGATTGGTTCAGATAAATGTTACATCAGGGTCGACAATGTTACAAAGAAAAACAGAAATAATTTTAAAGAAAATTGGGAGCTCATTATCCCAGGCATATATGTAAATATTGCATAATTAATAATACAGGCTTGGTTGCTGAACAAACCTCCGTTCAATCTGAAGATCTGCCATTTGCTAGCTCTGTGTCATTGGGCAAGTTACTTCACCTCCTGAAACCTGTGTCTTCATCTGTAGTCTGTGTATAATGGCAGTGAGGTCCTCATGGGATTGTTGTAAGGAGTAAATAACATAATTTGTTGTAAAGTGCTTAGAACAGTGCCTGCCTAAGTTCTACTGCTTAGAATAGTAGTAAACACTTAATAAATATCATTACTATTATTTAAAATTTTGCATTAGTATTTTAAGGATTGTTATTATTATTTGGTTGCACCAGGTTTCTCAGGGAACAAACAGAAGACGGGTTGGAAAGGGAAGACTCTTTCAGGTAGCGTTTCCTGATCAAGTTCACTGAAGATACCACTTAAAAAAATTGGAAGTGCCAAAGAACATCAAAAGCAAGCAAACAAACAAAAAAACAACATATATCAGTGAAATTGACCCTGTGGAATTTATAGACGTAGTTTGAGCTGATTTCATACTGACATTCTTTTTTTTTTTTTTTTTTTTTTTTTTGCGGTATGCGGGCCTCTCACTGTTGTGACCTCTCCCGTTGTGGAGCACAGGCTCCGGACGTGCAGGCCCAGCGGCCATGGCTCACGGGCCCAGCCACTCCGTGGCATGTGGGATCTTCCCGGACCGGGGCACGAACCCGTGTCCCCTGCATCGGCAGGCGGACTCTCAACCACTGCGCCACCAGGGGAGCCCTGACATTCTTTTTTTTAAAGCTTGCCTGAATCTGTCTTATTATTTATATTTCTCTTTGTTTCAAAAAGGATTTAAGGAAACTTACAAGATAAATAAAAACCATCATGGGATAAATTAAAATTAGAAGTAAATGAGAAAAGATGATAGATAGAGGCATAACAGGGATATAGGAATGGGGATAAACATGCATAAAGCTCTAGACAGTTGCCACAACTGGGCGAGACATTTGGCTCCAGATTTTCCAGGTAAAATCTAAACCAAGTCTGTCCAGTAAAAACCTACCGTTTGCTTTAGAGAAACACATGATTATTTGGTACAAAACTCATGAGTTAAAAATTTATCATTTCCTTTTTTAGATTCTATGCCCATATAGGTCATTACTTTATTGATTATACAGTAGGTTCTTATTAGTTATTTATTTTATATATAGTAGTATATATATGTCAATCCCAATCTCCCAATTTATCCCTCCCCCCACTTCCCCCTTGGTAACCATAAGATTGTTTTCTACATCTGTGACTCTGTTTCTGTTTTGTAAATAGGTTCATTTGTACCGTTTTTAAAATTTTATTTATTTATTTATTTTTGGCTGTGTTGGGTCTTTGTTGCTGTATGCAGGCTTTCTCTAGTTGCAGTGAGCGGGGGCTACTCTTCATTGCAGTGTGCGGGCTTCTCATTGCAGTGGCTTCTCTTGTTGTGGAGCATGGGCTCTAGGCGCACGGGCTTCAGTAGTTGTGCACACGGGCTCAGTAGTTGTGGCTTGCGGGCTCTAGAGCACAGTCTCAGTAGTTGTGGCGCATGGGCTTAGCTGCTCCACAGCATGTGGGATCTTCCTGGACCAGGGCTGGAACCCATGTCCCCTGCATTGACAGGTGAATTCTTAACCACTGTGCCACCAGGGAAGTCCTGTACCGTGTTTTAGAATCCACAAGAAAACATGGATATACGTATATGTATAACTGATTTACTTTGCTTTACAGCAGAAACTAACACAACATTGTAAAGCAACTATACTCCAATAAAAATTAATTTAAAAAAATTATCATTTCTTTAGAATAAGTACAAGGATTATTTGGTATAAAAGTGAGAAGCAATTTCTTCTACAAGTCCAAATAAGGTACCTGTGGTTAAGTAACACATGTTTCAGCATCATCCTTACCACAGAGACAGTGATTTCTGCAGAATTGTTGCTTATGCTCTTAGAGGCAAGTTATTTAGCATCTCTGCCTCAGGTTTCCTATCTGCAAAATGGGAATAACATTAGTACCTACATCATAGACTTGTTGTGAGGGTTAGATCCATTAATGTATATATAAAGTGCATATAAAGTACATAGAACAGTGTCTGGCGCATACAGAACATTTTATAAAGGTTTGCTATTGCTATTCTTAGAAGCCTCAAGGAGGCTGTGACATTTCACCAAAGCAAAATTCATTGCTGTTTGTGGATGTCCTTCTTCCACATTCCCCATTCACTTCCTGTCTATGGGAAGGAATGAACTCTTTGGAGAAAAAAGAAGACGCCACTGGAATGCTTTGACCCAGTTATCCCATTTCTAGGAATCTACACCCCCTCCCACATTTGAAATATATGAGAATTACCTGTACTTAGAGGTTAAGTGTTGAGTTTTTGGTGAAAGAATAAAACTGGAAACAAACCAACGTTCAAAATAATGATTAAGTAATTTATGGTATGCTAACTGACTGTATAGCCATTTACATTATTATTGTGAAAAAAATAGTAATATGGAAAATCAAAAGTGTTTTACTCTTTATCCAGTTGTCCAGACTGGAAATCTGGGAGTCACTCTTTAGTTCTTCACTTTCCTTTCTCTCTGAATATGACTAATTAGCCAGTACTGTTGATTCTGCACCCAAGACTTATTTAAAATAATTAATTTCTCTTTTACTGCATTGCTACCATTCTTTCCAAATGGACTATTCTAACTGCTTCCTCCTCACTGGCCTCTCAGGGGCCAAAGTGAGCTGCAATAAATATAATTCATATTATATCACTCTTGATTTAAAACTCTTCAGTTTTTTTCCCATAAGCTCTGTAAGATGACCCTTCTATACTCTGTCAGTTATTCCCCCAAAATGCTGAATAACAAAACACCCTTAAAACAACTATGCTTTAATCTCACTCAAGCATCTGCAGGATCAGCTGGAGGTTGGCTGAACTAGGTAGGGCTGGCTCAGCTGGTCTTGACTCCAAGCTGCGCGTTAGATCCATGTCAGTCACGCGTGTCTCTCATCCACCTGCTATCAATGGACTGTCTAGGATATGTTCTTGCATCACATGACAAAAGTGCAACAGAGTGAGCCCTACTGAGCAGACACATTTATTTTAAACCTCTTCTTGCATCATATCTGCAGTATCCCTTGACCAAAGAAGTGATGGTGGCTGAGGCCAAAGTTAAGGGTTAGCAGAGTTCACTGTGCAGCCAAAGCAAACCCCATGGCCAAGTCCAACAACAGTGAAGTAGACAAGTATATTCATCCATGGAAGTGGGTACGAGGGAGGAAGTGAATATTTGCCTAAGAGTAATCTACCACATATGCCTTTCTAACTTAACCTCAATTATTCACCTTGAACTAGCCTCACTGTTTTTTTCCCAGTTCTTCAAACAGGACAGGCTCTTTCCTGCCTGAGGACATTTGCAAATACAGTTCCCTCAAGCTCTGTAAGTCTTTACAGGGCTGTTCTTTCTAATTTTAGCTTAAATATCTATTCCTCAGAAAGGTCTATTCTGGAGACAGTAGTAGGAAGTAACCTCCTGTGATTCTCTAAGTATCCTTCTCCTTTGATAGCATTTATATAAATTTGTTATTTTTGTTTTCTTTTTACTGGTTTTGGGATCTGTCTCCCCTACTAAACTGATATTTTTCCTCCATTTTCTATATTGTCTGATGTGTTAGCTTCGCCTTGTAATTAATAATCAAGAGGTAGGGGTGGGGACATGAGTCAGAAGCAGTCTAGGGTTTCGAAGAGTGCATACACAGCTCAGATTTTACTATGGACCTATTCTTTTTCTTATTCTCCTCCTTCTCAGGAGGACTCTTGGGTCTGTCATGAGCTTTTCTTCCTGAATTTGGTCCTTGCTTTCTCAGTTTACCAGTCTGACAGGTTAACCCCTTTTGCTCTCCTTTCTCTTCTGAAAGTATTTCCTCTTAAATTGTGAGGTACTGTTAAGTCCTCTACTGGACAGCAGCTCCTGCTTCTACTCATAAAAGTTTCCCCCAAATAAGCATCAGTAACCCCACTCAGTCAACTGGCTTCTCCCCTGCTATCTGAACTGCTCTCCAGTCACATACACACTAGGTACTGGCAGAGCCACGACTACAGCCAGGCCTCCTGTCTACCACTACAGAACTCTTTCTTATGATGGAAAACATTCTAGCAGCTAGATTAGGTAGCCTAAAGTTTATACTCAGCTGTAAATAAGAACTTACAGTAATGAGTCTTCCAGTCTTCCTACTGGACCTTATGTGATGATCATAAGGGTCAATCCCGCAGACACTGGCTCCTGTTACTGGTTAAAAGATAATGTCAAGCCAACTAGAAAGAGGTGATTTTGTCTAACTAGAGTGATTTGGTTTACAGTTGACTGGAAATTAATACTGAATTGTATATAAACTCACACTCACTGGATTCATCTGTCAACACTAAATTGAACTGCACATTTCACAAACAGACCCAACATGAAATTTGGGGACAGAAACAACTACTGATTTTTTTTTTCTTTTTTTGTGGGAGGAGTGAAACTAGCTATTGTGTGGTGTCTATACACATGCATGTTTTGCTGAATGTTTCTTGTGGGCGTATCCACTGAAGTATGCAGAGGTCATTAGAATAAAGGCTAGATTTTTAAAAATGAAAGACAACTTTCATAACTTGCATATTTTTAGAAAAGATGGAATTTAGGGGCATCAACCATTCATATTCACGTTTTCTTCCACTCTTGTTGCCCCAATATCCCTCTCTTTTGTAGATGTATTTACCCAACAGTGCATCTTAAAATCACTACCATATGCTTTCTGGGCTCAAACTTAATTTTCAATGCCTACCTCCTTTGCCTGCTTCTCTATCCAAATTTTCAAAGAATTTATAAAACTACTGTCACTAAAAATGTCTCACTGCCTGTTCAGTTAAGGCATTATTCTTACCAAGCACTCTTTCACAATGGAAGTTCCTCATCTAAATCACTAAAATGATTTGAGTGACAGTTTTCTCAATTCTTCTGAGGATGATACATAACTAGTGCCATTTTAATTGCATAAGAGAGAAATTAATTTATTATAAACAAAGGTTACAGGGTAATGACCCCAACACAAAGATGTCCACTCCCTAATCTCTGGAACCTGTGAGTCTGTTACTATACATGGCAAAAGAAACTTTGCAGAGGTTATTATGTTAAGGATCCTGAGATGGGGAGATTATCCCAGATTGCCTGGGTGAGCTGATATAATCACAAGGGTCCCCGCAAGTCAAAACAGGAGGTAGGAGTGTCAGAGTTAGAAATGTATGTGACGATGTTATGCTGCTGTCTTTGAAGATGGAGGAGGGGACATGAACCAGGGAATGCAGGCAGCCTCTAAAATTTGGAACAGTAGAGGAAATGGATGCCCCCTAGAGCAACTGGAAGGAACACAGCCCTGCTGACAGACACCTTGATTTTAGTTCAGTGATTCCTATCTCAGATTTCTGACTTCCAGAACTGTAAGATAATAAACTTATGTTGTTTTAAGCTACTAATTTCATGGTAATTTGTTACAGCAACAATAGGGAACTAACATAGATGCTTCAAGGGCATTAGAGCTTAATTCTCTCCAAGAACCCTAGTTGACACAGGTTGCCACCAGGGTAAGCAAAGGTTTCTAATGAAAATGAGGAACATCTCTGGTTGCCTTTGCCATTCAGCCGACCATTGAATGTGTGTCTGGGGAGAAACTCCTCTCCGGCAGATCTGTGTTTCTGTACTGTTTGGCCATCTGCATATGGCAGATTGAGAAGACTACACTTATGAATTGATTCTAATCAAGAAATCTTTGACTGGCCTCCACAAATGACTTTTACCAGTCCCAAAGAATCAGCAGCAGCAGAAATGTCTCCCTCAAGGAAATGGGAAAACATATATAAGCAGGAGAGAATTCTGGTATTCCATAAGCAGTCACAGTTGTTCTAGAACCTTTGTTACTCTAATGTTATCATACTCTTAGCCTTCAAGCATATGCTTTGGTGGTCAAAACACTAAGTTGAAATATCCAGCAATGTCTTCAGAGTGTTTTCTTGGGCTCAGCTAAACACTCAGACCCACAAGATTGCCATAGAAGATATTCAACATCATATTCATTTAGAAGGATCTGGATGGGAAACCTAGCATGCCAGCAGGGGCAGCCCCAGACGCTTATCTTCTACTGGGAGCTGTCACAGAATTCTGTGCAGCACAGGTCAGCTGTAAGGAGACAAGGTCTATACTGGGCAGATGCTTCAAAGTCTTGTGCTCCCAAGAGCCAATATCTCTTGTAATAACAACAATATAGGCATAATTTCCAGGGTCTCCACAAAGGACATGTCAGTGACAAACTCAGCATACTTGGGAAAGCCCCATGTTTTTCTCCAAATATATGCCCAGGAGTGGGATTGCAGGATCATGTGGTAGCTCTATTTTTTAGTTTTTTACAGAACCTCCATACTATTCTCCATAGTGGCTGTACCAATTATACATTGGTATATTATATGCATGCTTGTTAGAGGTGATTTTATTGTTTCATTTCTGTAAGTAATTAACCTGTTTTCCATGCCTTCTGTGATACTAATTAAGAATATTTAGTATGGCATAACTCACTCAAATATAACTTCAGCATTTTCTTACTCTTTACCGCTTGTCATTGAAGATACTATAACGTAACTATGATATCATATATCCATTATCTCTAAGAGCTTCATAAGCAATTTCCAGTGGCTATTTGCCTCACTGTTTGTTGAGATTTTGTTCCCCTGAAAAAATTTCCATCACTGTTTTTCATTGCCTTTGGAAAAGGGAAAAAGCAAAAATAGAAGAACAGTATCTTACAAAATGTGCGTTATGAACAAATATGCTTGTAAGACCTGGTTTCTCAAATCGTTACACAGATTGAAAGCCTTCAGCACTCACTCCATCCCCCAACAATGAGCTCTTTCCCTAGCAAAAAATCCGTAACAGTTTCTGCCTTATGAAAAATCTTTTAATCCCAGCCATGGCATTTGTGACTTGGCTAATTATGAGGTACAATTAAAAGATGATTAAGAATTTTCCCCTTCTTAACCAGAACTCAGAAAGTGTTCTCTTTGTTCTCACGTATTTAATCACCTTTGCAGTCATTTCCAATCTAGCTTTACTCCTTTTGACATATCCCAAAATAGCCTTTTTAATTCTGGCTGGAGATGTTCTTTATTCTTATCTGATCTGGCACTGTCTCCTGCTTTATTGGCTACTATCAGATAAGATATACTTTCAAACCATCTAAAGTCACAGATGCCTCACTTCTGATGCTATAAATCCCTGAACTTCTGCTTGTGTTTTGTACATCTTCAGAGTAGGACCAAGGGTCCTAAAGTCTGTGTCTATGCCAATAAAACGAACAAGGGTTTTTGTTATTGTTGTTTGTTTTTTCAGTATCATGAAATGCTGATGAAAAACATTATAATTCCTACTCCCCATTTCCATGAGGCTTCAGCTGAGAATTTTATTTCATCTTATTTTATTTTTTATGATCAATAGCCATATTTATTGAATATCCACTCAACAGTGTGAACAAGGACTATTTAAATGCTATACTCAAATTTTTAAATTTATAATTAAAATTTTACAGAATGTGCCTTATTTTTAAACATATATATATAACCTTTACAAAAATGGAACATTCTTTGGTGTATGGTAAAGGGAGTATAAATCTGGGGAGGAAAGGCTGAATAATTCAGGAAATGGTGTTGGATCAATTTACTATCCAAAGAGACAAAGATTCTGTCCACTTAGCTTACTCAAAATACATTCTAGATGGATCAAAGTCCTCAATGTAAACAAACAAAATACTAAAATCATTGAAAGAAAATAAAAATGTTGTTTTGTCCCTAAACAAGAAAGCCTTTATTAAGACACAGAAATGCAGAAACCAAAAGAAGACATTGACAGATTTGACTTCATAAAATCTTAACATTTTTTAAATTTTATTTTTTTTATTTATTTTTATTTTTTGTGGTATGCGGGCCTCTCACTGTTCTGGCCTCTCCCGATGCAGAGCACAGGCTCTGGATGCGCAGGCTCAGCGGCCATGGCTCATGGGCCCAGCCGCTCCATGGCATGTGGGATCTTCCCAGACCAGGGCACGAACCCGTGTCCCCTGCATCGGCAGGCGGACTCTCAACCACTGCGCCACCAGGGAAGCCCAAAATCTTAACATTAAAAAAAAAAAATTATTAGAATATAGTTGATTTACAATATTACATTAGTTTCAGGTGTACAGCAAAGTGAATCAGTTATACATATACATACATCCACTCTTTTTTAGATTCTTTTCCCATATAGGCCATTACAGAGTATTGAGTAGAGTTCCTTGTGCTTTACAGCAGGTTCTTATTAGTTATCTGTTTTATAGATAGTAGTGTGTATATGTCAGTCCCAGTCTCCAGTTTATCCCCACCCCTTATACCCCGGTAACCATAAGTTAGTTTTCTGCATCTGTGACTCTACTTCTGTTTTGTAAATAAGTTCGTTTGTACCCTTTTTTTAGATTCCACATATAAGTGATACCATATGGTATTTTTCTTTCTGTGTCTGACTTACTTCACTCACTATGACAATCTCTAGGACATCCATGTTTCTGCAAATGGCATTATTTTGTTCTTTTTTATGGCTGAGTAATATTCCATTATGTATATATGTACCACATCTTCTTTATCCATTCTTCTGTTGATGGACATTTAGGTTGCTTCCATGTCCTGGCTATTGTAAATAGTGCTGCAGTGAACCTTGGGGTACATGTATCTTTTCAAATTATGGTTTTAAATTTTGAAGGATTGGAGAGATATAGCTTGGCACAGAAGAGGGAAGACTTCATAATTTTAGACACAGGGAAGGGCATGTTTGAAGACTCAAAAGTGAGAACAAGGAAGTGGTGTTGGGTGATGCTGTGGCCACTGCTGTAGGGGTTCTGGCATCAGGTGATGGCTCTGAGTAGTTATCATCAACCTTTCAGGAACCAACCTAATACCTTTGCCCTTGGAACTCAGATAAACCACAGTGACTGTAAGGGCCCTCATCTAGGGAGGAACTACACTCTAATGATTAGGGGCACTGGCTCAGGAGCCACACTCCATGGCTAAACTTACCAGTAGTATAACCTTGACCAAGATACTGAACTTCTTTGAGCTTTAAAAATGGCCATTGCTGGGGCTTCCCTGGTGGCGCAGCGGTTGAGAATCTGCCTGCTAATGCAGGGGACATGGGTTCGAGCCCTGGTCTGGGAGGATCCCACATGCCGCGGAGCAACTGGGCCCATGAGCCACAACTATTGATCCAGTGCGTCTGAAGCCTGTGCTCCGCAAAAAGAGATGCTGTGATAGTGAGAGGCCCGCGCACCGTGATGAAGAGTGGCCCCCGCTTGCCGCAACTAGAGAAAGCCCTTGCATAGAAACGAAGACCCAACACAGCAAAAATAAGTTAATTAATTAATAAACTCCTACCCCCAACATCTTCAAAAAAAAAAAAAAAGGTCATTGCTATATACCACTGAAAGATTGGTGTGAAAATGTTTTGGTCAACATTTTTGAGCCGCTAGTCTTGCCAAACATAACCACATAAATTCTTTTTGTGAGAATAGTGTGTACATTTATAGACACTTTAAAAAAATATCAACTGTTACATTTTCTCAGTTAAAAAAAGAAAACCTCTTTGCAGTTTCTATTATTTTCAATTATTATCTGCATTTTTGTGGTGAAAAAACAACAGGGAATAAAAGAGGTTGAATGATTTGCTCAAGGTCACATAGCTGATAATTCTAGGCTGCAAACCCACAGTGAGCTTTCTAGTCCAGTGAGATTCCCATGACAACTCAGCTCCCAACAATCTGCTTTTAATCAAGTGCCAAAGCAACATTCAACTTCCTGGTTCTCTTACCAGCCCTTCTGCTGAATCTCTCCAAGAATTTCTCTCAACTCAAGGTTTGGTAACTATATATCAGTCAGCCACCTGAACCTCTTCTCTTCCCAAATCCTGACCTCCTGGATTTCAACTCCTCTGGCTTCCTGGATGATGCCCTACATCTGCTTTCTGATTCTACCAAATTTCTAAGACCAAAAAAAGAACAATTTGCTTTTGGTGGTTTGAGGATATGTGCTTCCAACAATTATTGCTTGCCATCATCAACAGGGAAGAACATGCCCTCTTGACCGATGCTGAGACCCAGGCCAGTGCCTTATACTGGGAGAAGCATGGTCATGCTAGACAAGGCCCCATGGGGAGAGGCTGGGCTCTAAATGAGTGAAACAAATTAGAAGGATAATTCTATCATCTCACTCATTAAAGTGGAATTATATGAGGATGAATGTCAAACTAAAGGACAGAATATCAGAAGACATTTGGAAGAACTTCCCTGAGAGATGAGGCCTTTGGTGAGGTCAGTCAATGAAAATATTGTTGTTTTGGGCTCCTCTGGGCTCAGTTTGGGTAAAAACAGGGTCGTTTTGAAAAGTGTTGCTGAAACTGAATCAGAGAAGGTTTTAAATAAGGAGAGTTGGAATTTAGCTCATAGACTGGGATGTGTTTGTTTTGAAGAATTTCATATCTATGATACCCTTCTGTCCATCCTTAAGATATTTAAGAGAGTTCAAGTGAATCTTAGGAAAGGCTTTTCAAGACTCAGCAGACCTTGTATTAGAAGATGACACTTTAATTAAAAGAACAAAAATTGTAGCAGCAAAAGCTACTTCTGAATGAACTACTTCTGTGTGCCACACACAGTACAAAATCCTTTCTACACATTCTCTTACTTAATATTTCTTATAAACCTCTGAGGCACACATTAGCCCCATTTTCTAAAACGGAAGCTGACTTTTATGAAGAGTTGTTACAGGCTCACTGTTGATGAGAATGCTCTGAATTATAGTCGTCTTGATTATCCAAGGAGATTTTGAACCTACCTTTCTAATGATACACACTTTATCAAGCATTTGCCCATTTCTATCCAGATGATCATCTATGAAATATTTCTAGAACACATATACTGGCTTCTGGTTTTCATGGTGTGAGAAATTTTTTTTTTTTTTTCTTTTCGGTACACGGGCTTCTCACTGCTGCGGCCTCTCCCGTTGCAGAGCACAGGCTCCGGATGCGCAGGCTCAGTGGCCATGGCTCACGGGCCCAGCCGCTCCATGGCATGTGGGATCCTCCCGGACTGGGACGCGAACCCGCGTCCCCTGCATCGGCAGGCAGACCCCCAACCACCGCACCACCAGGGAAGCCCAAGAAATTTTTTAAAGATCTGTACTTAAATAAAATTATTTTGAGGCCATGCTGTGGTGGGAAATAATTCGATATAAAATCAGGCAGACTTTTGTCAAAGAATTTCTAACAGAAGCAGAACCCAGAAGCTGAATGTATAGATTCAAGAGCCTGATATCTGGGTTTGAATCCCGGCCTGTCACTTAGTAGTTGTGTGACAAATATTTAACAACCTTGTGCCTTTGTTCTTTCATCTGTAAAAGGGAGCAAGTAATGGTAGCCAACCTCATAGGGTTGTTGAGAGGATTTAAATAAATTAACTTATTTAAAGCACTTGGAATCACACTTTTACATGTAGTAAAATACTCTGTAAATATTAGCCATTTTAAAATTATTATTGATATCGCTGATTGTCGTGTCGTTTCTCTATACAGTATCATCATTTTATACTTCTGCTCAGATGCTTTGTTGATTCCATGTTCCTTATAGAATAAATTACAATAATTTTCATTTTTGATTATTTAACATGTGCCACACACACTGTGATAAGCACATGGTCTCATTTAATCCACACAAAAATCATAAAAGGTTGGCAATGTTAGTAACACCGTTTTACAGAAAGATGGGATTCAATGAGATTTTAAAACTTGCCAAATAAAGCTAAAAGTGGCAAATTTTGAGTATAATCCAGCTTTATATAACTTCAGTGTTCTTAGTTACTGTGTATATAGTCTGTGACCTCCCATCCTCCCACCACCTGCTCACCCAAAACCTCTTAGCACACTGTGGCATCTACCTTGCCAGCCTGTTCTCACCCACCTTTCCAAAAGTTTACACTCTACTTCAGGAATACTAAACACCTGCAGCATGCTAAGCTCTTCCATGCTTTGTGACTCTGCATATACTGTTCTCACCATCTCCAGTGCCCTTTCCACTTTGTAAATTAGGAAGGTAACTACTCATCCCCTGAGAATCACATCCTATCACCTCTTTCTGAGGTCTCCTCTTACTTTAGGCAAGATTAGGCTGTTTTGTCTCTGTGCCCTCATATCTCCCATTGCACAATATCCAGTTGTTTTCTTTCTACTAAATATTTGTCTTTACCACCAAACCGTTAGCTTTTCAACAATAGAAAACTTTTACTTTTTATCTTTGCCTGCTCCAGAACTCAGAATTGAGTCTTTTTCAAAGTAAGCAAGTCATAAAATTATAAAATAAATGAATCAATGAATAAAAAATTCAAATCATTTTCTAGAGATGCACTGTTCTTTAGAAAATAATTGTGATGATCAAAGTGTTCAATATCTGTCCAGTATGGTAGCCACTAGTCACATGTGCTTGTTGAAATCATGGCATGTGACTGATGTAATTGCAGAACTGTAAGTTTAATTCTATTTAATTTTAGATCATCTAAATTTAAGGAGCTACATGTGGCTAGTGACTAATGTACTGGACAGCACAGTTGTAGAGTTAGACCTGGAGTAGGATTTTATTGAAGGTTATTCTGGAATATGCCTTAACAGTATTTCCTTCTTAGTTACATTCTGCATCTTATACTTGGTCAAAGTCATGAAGTTACATATATTGGAGAACAGAGGTTTTAAGATGCTGCAATCTTAAATGCACCACTCTTCTGTTAGCACAATACAGGTCTCTCTGAGGATGGAATGATAGCTCTTCAGAGGGGAAATTTGGGCTCTTAGAGCCACCCAGGAATTTCTGTCAAAGGGTTAGCACTCTTCTCCACAGTCTTTGGGTTCAGGGGGAATATTCAGGGACTGAGTAAGATGTCTGTGTTGGGTGCATTCAGGTTCTTTGCAGAGTTTACAAGTGGGAAAAGACATCAGCCTCTCTTTATCTACTTTCACTGGGCCCCTTTGAAATTATGCACAAGTATCTATTTTCCATTTGTCTTATTTTACTGTCATTATTTGTTCATGTTCTGTCTTCTCTCCTTCTTAGGTAACTTTTTCTTATGCCTCTTTATTTCCCTAGGACTTACCACTGCATGTGACAAAAGGAAGAGGGTCAGTAAATGTTTGATGAATGAATGAATGAACATTGAGTCAAGGAATAAGCTTGATTCTGGGACTCCAAGAGGCCTAACACATTCATCACAAAATAATGAATACACAGGAAAACCAGCCTGCAGCAGTGTCACCCACTAGAGAGGGAGACATGTGAGAACAGAATCCTGTCCTGTTTGCAGGACAGTCACAGAGAGAAACAATTATGCATTCTAGGCCAGTCCAGGCAGTTAGATTGGGTGGAGTTTCAGTCAGGTTGGCAGTGCCATCTCACCGTCTACCTGAGGGAGTTTGGATTTAGTGAAGAGGAAGCAACAAGATGTTTTAACAAAGCCTTTTTTTACAATCCCCATGTTGGCTGGAGAGTTTGCCCAGCCTCCCTGGGTTCTGAAATGAAATTGACCAGTAAATGTGCAACTCTTCTTTTTTACATAATCTTTGTATGAGAATCCCCTAGGGAAAAACATGAAAGTGATGAGAAAACACCAGAAATGCAGATATACATGCACACATATATACAGCTTAGCAGTTGGCAGTAGCAAGTTAAATGCTTAAATGGAGCATGAACAGGGATTCATCTCAGTTCAATTCAGTTCAGTAAAAATTTAGTGAGTATCTACTTTATGGGGAGATACATGAATAATTAAGACATAGTTTCTTCCTTTAAAGAATTCACAATTTTGTACAGCAAAAAAAATTGTGAACTAATAACTAGTAACAGAGTGTGATGAATGCAATAAGAGAGGTGTGCTAGGTCCTGTGGTGGCACAAAGGAGGGGACTGTTAGCTCTACTTGAGTTTGTCTTACACAATGTGTAGAAATTATTTAGCTCTACAACTTGGGGGAGCAGAGACTAGGAAGGGAAGGGAAGGACCCTTCAGTTGGAAGCAAGAGCATAGGCAAAGGCACAAAGGTATGAAAGAGCATGTAGGGGGTGTTTGGGGGAAAGGTGCCTGCCTCTCCCAGTGGGGACTCCTGAGGTGTCCATTTCATCAAAAGATTGCTCTGCCTTTCTGGAGTTTGAGACATTATGTTTGCTATTATACATATGGCGAATTGACAAGAGGAAAATGTCTAAATAAAAAGGTCAGCTTGGGGCCTCCCTGGTGGCGCAGTGGTTGGGAGTCTGCCTGCCGATGCAGGGGACGCGGGTTCGTGCCCCGGTCCGGGAGGATACCACATGCTGCGGAGCAGCTGGACCCGTGAGCCATGGCCGCTAGGCCTGCGCGTCCGGAACCTGTGATCCACAACGGGAAAGGCCACAACAGTGAGAGGCCTGCGTACCACAAAAAAAAAAAAAAAAAAAAAAAAAGGTCAGCTTGGAAGATATTATAACAGTTTCAGGATGAGAGGTTTAGGGTCCCAGTTAGAGTTATAGCTGTGAAGTAAAGAGCAAAACTTTCCACGGTATGTTCTAGAGAAGTGATTCTCAATCTCCTTTCTGTCTGATAACTCCTGAGAAAGAAAACATACTTCAATCTGTAGTTGTGATAGTATACCACACGAGTGTTTCTAGAAAGGAAAGTGGGGATGTAGTTTGGAAAGTCATCCCAGGTGATTCTAGTATATAAACCACCTTCTAACTGCCCCATAAAGGATAATCTCTATTCTAGAGGCCGAAGATGTAAAAATAAATGTTACTATTTATTAAGAGTGTACAGTGAGCCATGTTTTTGACAGCTACAATTTAATTTGCTCTTCACAACAGCCTTATAGGGTAGGAATTCATCCTCATTTTACCAAGGGGGGACCTGAAATTCAGCTAGATTCTGAACCTTGCTCCAGCTCGCATTACTACTGAAGACCACACCTGGATTTGAGCCAAGAACTATCTGATCGCAAAGCTCCAGCTCTTTGCAGTATACAGTACTAACTCTGTCTGGGAGCTTTAATACTGTGACCTGAGAAAACCCTAGCATCATAACAGAGGGGCGTCACTTATAGGAAAGAAGAAATTGACCAAAGAGATAGATTTCAGAACAAAGATGCCAAGGCAGTACTCTGATCTGTTGCCTTCTGTAGTTGCCTTTATTCTCCAGTATCAGTACTGGAGTGTTTCAAAAGTAAGTGGCATGGACATATATACACTACCAAATGTAAAATAGCTAGTGGGAAGCAGCCACATAGCACAGGGAGATCAGCTCTGTGCTTTGTGACCACCTAGAGGGGTGAGATAAGGAGGGTGGGAGGGAGACGCAAGAGGGAGGAGATACGGGGATATATGTGTACGTATAGCTGATTCACTTTGTTATACAGCAGAAACTAACACACCATTGTAAAGCAATTATACTCCAATAAAGATGTTAATAAATAAATAAATAAATTTTTTTTAAATTAAAAAAAAAGAATCACATGCTGAATCATTAAAACCACATAGGAGGGAAATGAGGGAACCATTCATTCATTTTTTTTTCCAATCAACACATATTTCTTAAGCAAATATATTTCAGGCACTTTGCTCTGTATAAAGGATAAAAAGGTGTATTTATAGGCATTGCTCTTGCCCTCCAGAAATCCATAGTTTTGTGCAGCCTAAACCTTGTAAACTATAATTCTAGTGGAGAGTGAAAAGTGGTCAAGTAGAGATGAGTGCCAGGTATCATGAGAATACAGCAGAGGGAATGACTAGCTCCTTCCTAGAGGCTGAGAAAGTCTTCACTCAGCTAGTTATGTGGCAGCTGTTTCTTTGAGAATGAGTCGGCGGTATGCCCAGTGGAGAAGTGAGGAAGGCGTTCCAGGAGGAGGGGACAGCAGGACAAAAGCACAGTAAACTGAAAGCATTTTAGGAGATGCAAGAAGCTCCATGTGGCAAGAAGTGAAAAAGCAGGGCAGGATTTTAAAGAGCTTTGTATTCTCTTCTAAGGAGCAGGGATCTCACCCCTGAGTGGGGGGCAGGTAAGAGAGAGGAGGGAGATGGCAAGAGCTTGGTGTTTCAGAAAAAAATTTTGAGAGCGAATGGGGAAGGATTTGATTGGAGGTGGATGGTGCCAGGAGAAAACAGGATCAGAGCCTAAAGTTCCACCTCAGGCAGAGCCTGGGTCCATCCTAACTACCCACCTTCACCCTGAAACACTTCTTCAGAGCACCAAGTAATTTTAGAGGTCAAATGTAAGTGAAGGAGTAATTTTGCCCAGCACTTGGAGAATTCAAGGTAGAGGGCTGCATACCTGCCTATAAAATGAGTCAATGCCTCAGGGCCTTCCCCATAGCAATAAAATTAGTCTTTGACACCTAGACATTCTTTCTTTGTTTTTGCCTCTCGTTTCCTGAAGGCTCTTCTTTTGACTTGCATAATTCCCTCATCTAGCTGGGGGCCTCATATAAACTCTGCTGCACTGCTAATATTTCATTGTCATTTTCGGCTCTATTACATCTTTCAGTCATTCTTCAGGACAGGAGATGTCATCTAGAGGGGTTTTGCAGCTTGCATAAATGAATTATGAATCCTCATGATTTCAAGTGGGTTACCAGGCCCCTTCCAAGCAGAACTAGGCATCTGGCAGCTCCAAAGTGTGAAAAGGACATTATGCATATGTATGCAGAGACACCTGCCCTACAGCATTTCTGAAGTATTGCCACATTTTCACTCACACTGGCGCCATATGCAAGGGGACCTGAGAACCAATCGCTCTTTGAAAGGAAAGTGCTTTCGCATATCTTTTCTATCTTCTTGCTACAGTTTGTCAGTTTAATTTTTTTTTTTCTGAACCCTTGAAAGGGGTAAGGAAAATGTTTTCTGAGTGTTCTCATTATGTGCTATATACAGCTTTGCACATACGTAGGCAGGTAACCATCAGTAGCTAAAGGGGAAAGTGAGAAGAGCAACGAAGTCTTCAAGAACATAGCAAGGGAAACCAAATGAGGTAGCTAGACTACTCTGAAATAGATCATTTTGTCTCAACTACCTGGATTATGGAGAGTAATACTAAAGAATTTTGACTGCAAGTTACCAATGACTTGAATTTTTCTGTGTCTTAAAGTGTGACAAAGTGGACACAGAATGTCGAAGAAAGGCAAGGCATGGCAGGCTAGTGAATCTGTATACTCAGGCAATAAGAACATTTCTGGAAAGTAGGTTGCCTTATTTAGACTCACAGTCAGATTTGGGTTGAGACGCTGGGCTTTGACTTAAACATGGATTTGAATCCTAGCTCTGGTATTAACTTGCTGTATGACCTTAGGAAAACCATTTTACCCTCTTTAATCCTTTGTCTGAAGATGATAATATCTATGTCATGGAGTGGTTATGAAGATTAA
Source organism: Mesoplodon mirus (assembly GCF_964341445.2). NCBI lineage: Eukaryota > Metazoa > Chordata > Mammalia > Artiodactyla > Ziphiidae > Mesoplodon > Mesoplodon mirus. The sequence goes on along the minus strand of NC_138979.1, from coordinate 98,706,631 downwards.
GTGAGGAGATTTAAACAATCTTTGCAGTGGTGTGTGGCACCTAGCAGGCCCTCAACAAGTACAAATTGTATTGTTTTTACATTGTTAACACATTATCTTGATTCTGTAATTATACATTACTTCATTTCAACTTCCTTATGTCTAAAGCTGGACTAATAATGACTGTCCTATTCACTTTATATAGTTTCTGTGGAAATTAAATAATAGTGCATGTAAAGATACTTTGTACAGTGAAAAATTCCAAATATCCAGAAAGTGTGGTTATTCTCATCATTTTAGAGGTACTTAGGCTGTCACAGTTACAAGACTATTTGGGGAAAGTCCACCTGAAGTAGATATACTTCAAGGTACTGATCCACAGAGGAATAGCTGCATTCACCCATTAAGCCCCATTCTTGTCCACCATTTGGTGTGAAAAACTGTACAATACCTCGTGTGTGTAGAAGGTAGATAGTATTTGGAAATAAGGACTGGGAGCTTCTCTCTTCCCTTTGAAAGTGATGTGTACACGGTGGAATCCTACAGTGTTTTATATTTTACAACTACTGAGCTATTATCATCCCTGGAGCTTAAAGATTGAACAGGATTGCCAGAGCCCATTTGACTGATAAGCAGCCAGAAGCTCAGGTACTTTCAGATTTTGCTAGTCTTCATTGCTTTCCTTCCCACAAAGATGGTGCTCTCATGCCTTTCTCCATCCGCACTGCCACTTTGTAGGGGAGGGTGGGTGGATCTCAGAAGTAGTCAGTAGATTGGGCCCTTGACCAAGCTGTCAGGAACTTGCTGTTTATCACTGGGGCTGCTGCCCGAATCCCCTTTCTTAGTAAATTCCACCACTTTCTCTTCTCATCCCCTCATGTGGAAGTGGAGAGGGCGGAGGGGGTGTGGGGGACAAGAATTGCCTTTGGCGTGGTCTGGCATCCTCAGACAGAGCTGAGTTTGAACCCACCTCTGCCAGCTACCACTTGGCAGCTGTCTGACCTGGTTTAAGTTCTTTATTCCCTCTGAGACTTGCTTACTGCATCTGTAAATGGGGATAATAATAGATCCACCGAGCAAGATATTTCTGAGAATTAGATGAAATCATGTATTTAAAACATCTTACAAAGAACATAGCACAGAGCAAATGCTAAACAAAAATGGACTCTCCTGTTCTTTCCCTTTGATTTGTAATAATTCATGCACAATTAACTTGGCGACTTTGTGTTTCTAGACCACTCTTTCTTTATGGATAAAATGAACTCAGTGATTTAAAATTCCTGTGTACTTGTGAAGGTCTAGCATTTCTGTACTTCAAGTGCTGTAGGAGAAGAATAAATGAAGTTGCTCTGTACGTTCTTAGGTAGCTGTAATAAAGTCATACTGGTAGATTGAGAAGGAAGAATTTGATCTAGGTGTTTTTGAATATGTAGGATTTTGATAAGCAAATAGGAATTGACAGAATAAGGAAAGACTATACAGAGTCTCATGCTTTATTGGGTTTAACAAAAGGTATTTGGATAAACTGGTTCACAGTAAAGTAATAGAGATTCTCTTGAGCTGTGTTTATAAATTTGAGAAAGGGCAACTCAAAGGAAGCATGAGCCCTCTCTTGGGGAGGCGGTGCTTGCCCCTGGCTCTCGGTGCACACAGGCAGGATTGCAGCCTACATTCCAGGAGGCCATTGTTCCTTGCTGGACAGTAATCTACATGAAAGCAAGGACTCAGTCTGTTGTTGCCAGACGTACTTGCTGATTGTTGAACTTTGGATGAGTAAATGAGTATCACCGATGTACCTAAAACATTAATGTCTGAGTGTGGAATAGGATCCAGGAGGAGAGAACCTAGTGATCTTTTTATAATAGCAATTTTCCTGGAACACTTCCTGAACCTACCCCAGAGCACTTTTGCAAATGCTGATTATTTTTTTGTGGACAGCTTTTTCTTGTCTGTCTTGCAGCTGTGAGTGTGAAAGCACAATTATCTGGGGCCTGAGCATATGTGCTCTCCCTGAGAAAATCTGGGAGAGAACCCCAAAGGACACACTGTACCCCTATCCCAGCCAAGACAGGGAAAGCCTGCCTGAAATGCTCCCTCGGCCAATAAGTAAAACTGTGAGCTGGGAATAGAGCTTTACAAACATTGTGTGTGTTAGAATGAAGAGTGAATCGGTGTATGAGTTGGAAATTCTGGGTTTAATCCTTGCTCTTCACCATAAGTATTGTATGAAAACCTCTCTGGGCTTCATTTTCTCCCCCATAAATAAGGAGGTTAGGCCAACAGACACAGCAAGATATCTTCCAGTTCGATCCTCCCAATTTTATGGGCATTTCCTAGATTTGTTGACCTGGAAGAGTATTTGGATTTCTCTAGTTCAGCTTTCTCATTTCACAGATAAGAAAACTGAGGTGTAGCGAGGGGAAGCCATTTGCTGAAAGCCACAAAACCAGTTAGAAGCTGAGCTAAGATTAGAACCAACATCCTCAGACTGCCAATCCAAAGGTTCTTAACCTTTTATGCGTCAGAGTCCACCTTAAAAATCCTATGAAAGCTATGGACCTTCTGGGAGTGGGAGATGGGATGAGGGCAAATACTTCACCAAACAAAACACGTAAAATTTGCAAACTATTTTAAAGGGAGAGGTTCTTGGATTTCAGGTTTAAAGCCTTTATGCTACACTTTATTACTCTAAGTAGGTGTTGGAATCAAGTGTTAAAAAGAAACATAAGTATATGTGTTGGAAAGCGTGCCTTTGGCTTTTTTGGTTTAATAACTTCATTTGTGCAGAAAGCATCTCAACACAACTGGAACAAGTTTGGGTTTATATCTGCCCTCCAAACAAGCCTTACTCACTTGCTTTGTTGATGGCAGTTTCTGATCTTTAAAAAGCCAGTTCCCCTTTTAAATATCACAGCTGTTGTTCCTCTTGCATATACTTCTGCTAAATTCAGTGCTTGACTTATGTCAGCTGTAGCCAGATAACACAAGAAGGGGCTGGCTAAAACAGAAAAGGTTTTCTCATTAGCTGAGTCTGAAGGTGGCCTGTACTAATTAGTTCTTTTTTTCATCTACTTTTCACCCTCTTGACTTCAGGTTTTGGATTTTCGAGTCTCCCAGTGGGCTCACATCCCTTGTGTTTCTGTATAGCCACATCTGGGTTCAGATCCCTCTGTTCCAGTTGTGTGGTCAGATCCATCCATTCCAGCCTTCAAAGCTTCTGTTCTGAGGGCAATAGAGAGAACTTAGAAGCTTCCCTTGAGTAGACATATAGGGTGTCCTTGGGGTCTTATACTCACTCTGACATGACACTGAGTCAAAGCCCAGGAGCTCTGGACTCTCTGATGCTTGGCCTATAGAATGCCCACAGAATTTCTAGTTATGTAAGCACATGCTACATTAAGATTGGATTGGTTCTTTTTTTTCCCACAGAGACTGTGTCCCTATTGCAGTTTATTAAAACTGCCCATGCAGAGCACCATTATTCTTCCTGCTTGTATTCATGAATGGCCTGTTCTCAATAGGAACATCCAGGTGGAGATCAATAATCAGTCTCTTAGTTACGGTAGGGAAAAAAAAAAAGAAAAAAATCCATTTGTGCACTCACTGCATTCAGCTGTGTTGAAGAGGTCTTATCATTAAAGCAGCAGCAGGCATTCATAAACCAAGCATGCAGGCAATGCTGGACATGCAGGATTAAAATAATCGTCTATCAGGCTCTGTCTCATAAATGTTTCCTTTGACTTTTGGCAGGATCTCCAACCTGAGCATATGCCAGTTGACATGGGAACACTGAGGCCAGCAGTTTAAGGATTTTCACATTTCCTTGCAGTGGTAAGATTTAAAGATATAACAATGAAGGGCATTAAATATTACTGGAACCTGGCTGTTTGCACTAGATATGAAACTAAGGTTGTTTAGGTGTAATTTTTTGACCCATACAGGTCTCTATTCAATTACCTTGCAAAACCACAGTAAAAACAGGGGAAATCTATAGTCTATAAACGTTGAACTTAGTAGTATTGGTATCGGTGAAAAATAGGGAAACTAAGCAATATCAGATTTCTTTATTTCTGTACACTTGGACCAAGTGAGGTAAATGGTCTCCCTTTTGAACAATGAAACTATGTCTATTCCAAAGAGATATGATTCTCAGAGCACAAAGGGATACAACATTTAAGATCATTGTGGAGAAAGAAAGGTAAATAATTCAGTTTTCAATACCTCAGGAGGCAGTCATACCCTTAATATGGTTCCAGAGATTGGATTTCTAAAGGAACCAAATCTGTAGTCAATTAAGAGATTGCTTGAAAATGAAGACTGCCTGATGCTGATGGTGTGGTATGCACTGGACGCTTGTTGGCATCAAAGGCACAACTATATGATGTTTCTTAAAAAGAGAGGCATAATGGTGAAGATATTGACAGATGGATAGCAAATTGTGTTATTAGAAGATTGTTTTGAAAAGAGGAGTCTTAGATCTGAGGCCAAAATATAATATTGATTTAAGTAGTAATTAAGCATTCCATCTTTAATGGGAGAGAACAGAGTCTCTGGACACATTTCCAATGTAGAGTAAAAAATGTACCACGATGTGGCTTACTGGAGTTAAACAAGATCATGTAGGCCCCAGGTAGATTCTTTGGACCCTGACTTGTTGAATTTAATGGATTAAATTCAGTAATAATACTCATTTCATTACCATCTTCAAGTTGAGTCAGATCATCATAGAGTGAGACTATATTCAACACCTTTAATTCTCTGAGGGCTTCCATTCTAGTATATTTTCTACAAATGTTCAGGTCTCCATTTTCATGTGGCCTTTTAGCAGGTCCATGGTACATTGAACAAAATTTGACTTTTAGCCAACTTATTTGTCCATTTTTTAGTACTAGATATCTTAAATCTGTGAATTTTCAAAGGATGTATTTTGGTAATTCAGCATTCATACTTAGTCTTCTAAGTATATTCCTCTCACATTGCCCTGCTGATTTATTCAGTTATATTATTGCAACAACTTTTAGTTTAACAGCTTGTATTTGCATAATCTATTTATGGAACAATGGAAGAATGATTGTGAAACAGTCTGGAAGATGCATTACTTAAACTGATACCTGGAACTGACAGCACAGCTTCACACGTTTATACATATAAAAGTAAATGATCATACCGTTATGGTTTCTTTTATCTGAATAGCACATTCCTCTTAAAAATTAAATTACTTTGCACTTGAGTTTACTGCTTTATTTCATGATTTAGATGTGCTTTTGAGGAACTGCCACCAAACCCAAATTCCCATACATAAGTCATGGTTTCTCATATATACATGGAATTCAAGATAACATCTTAATTAGAGAGTCATTAAATCTCAGATATCAGAAAGGCCAGAGTTAAACAGACGGGGCTTTTTAAAATCCTCAAAGCTGAGCAATTTGAGGAAAGAAAAAAAAAAAAAAGTAAGAGAAACATGCATGTGATTGGCCTTAATGAAACCATAAACCTCTGTGGAAGTGGTCCCTCTAATAACTCACTTCTGGACCACAGAAGTCATCGTTTCATCTGAGTTCTGTATATCAAATTCTGCTTCTTGTTATCAAGAGTGAAAGGCTAACAAAGAAACCCAATAGATCATGCTAAAATGACTTGTGTCATTTGGGATGTGGGAAGGTTTTCTTGAAGCTAGCCTTGAAGCTCCTAATCTCCGTAGGGAACCAGGTGATACTGAATCCTGTGCCACTTCTGCAATATGAGAACACTCTGTTGACCAGATAGGCTTGTTTGAGAAAAGATACATTGACACAAAGTGGCATGGTAAAAAGAGCCATGATTTAGCAATCCGTGCACCTAAATCCTAATCCTAACACCATAGCTGATTTAGCTAGAGAAGTGTTTTCCTTTTTTTGCCTCTGAGATCTTAAATAGTCACTTAACTGTTGGGTTTTAATTTTTAATCTATAAAATGAGGTTAATATTCACTGTACTTACTCCTCTGTAGATTTATCCAAAGATAAAATAATAAATAGGAAACACTTTGAGGAACTTAAAATCACGACACAGAATTTTATATTGCTAGAAAGTTGATTCCTTATTTATAGCACTTGTCTGATTTGAAAGTTATATTAAAAAAAATCTTCATAGATTTTCATAGGTGTCTTCACACTGAACAAAGGCTAACAGTTGTTCTGAGTTCTAATCTACTTGTTTTTTTGTATTAAATTATGATAGCAACAAGAGTCAGTTGTGTAAATTGTGTCTGACTTGTGTCTGAACCTGTCTCTGGTGATTATGCTGCACTGATCTTAAATTTCAGTGTCCTACAATCACTCCAGATAGAGAGCATGGGAGAGAATGGAAGAAATGTTTAGAATATGACCCCTGTCAGCAAGATGGGAGGGAATGGGTCTCTGGGGTTGATCCATAAAGTGAATCAGCCTTTCTTAGACCTCCCTCCCTCTAATTCTTTTCAGATGTATACTTTTTACTGAGCCAGATTCTCTGCTTATCTTCCTCCCCTTATCTTCCTTTCCACCCCCTCCAGTCTCCTTTCTCCTCTCCTTCACACCTCAGAAAGTCCTTTACTTGTTTACAGTCCAGGGTTTTTTTTAGCTATTGACCCACAGCCCTCTGCTTCCATAAATCCTGCTTTAAGTGTTTGATCTCTAAGACAAATATACCCACACAGCCCTGAGTTTACTCTCTGACTCTGTTTCATTACAAGCATTGTAGACAATCAATATGAATGGGGTGTGGGGGGTGGGAATGTCTTGGGTCAAAAAAAACACAATTTGCTTGAACATACCATAGTCTTTGCCCCTGAAAAGAACTGTTGATCACATGTCCTTTAAGAATAAAACCATAATTATTGGAAAATGTCACCTAGATAATAAACAGGAAATTCCAGCAGTTACACATGTTATAGAAAATCTTCCAGAGCTCCCAGTTCATGTACTAATGTTAAAAGCAATCAAGGACTATGAATAATGGATGAAGTTAAACATAGTGGTCCAAAATGTAAAATAGATAGCTAGTAGGAAGCAGCTGCATAGCACAGGGAGATCAGCTCGGTGCTTTGTGACCACCTAGAGGGGTGGGATAGGGAGGATGGGAGGGAGATGCAAGAGGGAGGAGATATGGGGATGTATGTATATGTATAGCTGATTCACTTTGTTATAAAGCAGAAACTAACACACCAGTGTAAAGCAATTATACTACAATAAAGATATTAAAAAAAAAAAACCAAAAAACATAGTGGTCCAAATTTTTTATCCAGAGTGCTAGAAAAGAACATTAACGTAACGAATGTGGGTCAGAGAAATTGGCTGACGTATGAAATACCAACCAAGAGTATCATCCATTTAGGTTTTTTTTTTTTGTTTTTTTTTTTTTTTTTGTGGTATGCGGGCCTCTCACTGTTGTGGCCTCTCCTGTTGCGGAGCACAGCCTCCGGATGCGCAGGCTCAGTGGCCATGTCTCACAGGCCCAGCCGCTCCGTGGCATGTGGGATCTTCCTGGACTGGGGCAAGAACCCGTGTCCCCTGAATCGGCAGGCAGACTCTGAACCACTGTGCCACCAGGGAAGCCCCCATTTATTTTTTTTATGGATAAAATTTGAACACCATCCAAAGTTAACCAAGATGGAGATGTTCACCTATGTGTGGTACCATTTTCTTCCCTCATCTCAAGACCCCCCAACTACATGGAAGCATCATTTTTACCTACCTTCTCTGACTATTAAATCCACCCTCATTCATACCAGTTTATTCTCCAAAGAAAACAGAACTTTAAGCCTGGGTATGGTCCATTCCATCCTCATGTTAGAACTTAGTTTCAACTTTCTTTGGGTCACAAAATTTTGTGACTAATCTGGGAAAGTAACCAAAGAGAATTAAGATAGGAATAAAGTTAAGTATGGGAAATGTTATCTCAAGATACTCTATCCAGATTTCCATGTGTTTATAGCTAACCCAATTAGCCTGAAAATTATAGTTTTTATTCATCACAATAGACCATACTACTGACAACTCAGTGAACTAACTTCCTTGCGATCTGGCTGATCTGGATACTATATTTCCAGTGTTCCCAACTAAAAGGTAATTTCTCTTTTCAATCATTGACCTCTGCTTCTCCCCAAAGTCAGAATGGAGGTGAGATATAATCAGCAAAAAGGGATCCTAAGGTCCCTTCTCAGTAATAGGATCATGAAACAATGGAAACTGATAGAAATTCAAGTAGAGTTTTTAAAATCTCAGCTACTTTCATTAGCATTTCACTGAAGCTCCAGAAAACAGCAAATATTTTCTATTCTAGTCACCCACTAAAACTTTGCAGCTGATCAAAATAACCCATGACTAACAATAGGAATCAGACAACCACCATATCTGCAGTGGTCTCATCTATCATTCAGACATTTTTGGTGTAATAAAGTCGAAAGTGAATTTTCTCCTTTTATTTTCAACTTTTGCATCTGACAAAGTGTCATTACAGCACAGTGACTTATGGAAAATTGGGATAGATTGAGAGCCTCTGATAAAAGGCAATCTTTATATCACTGAATTGAGGGAGAAGGAGAGAAATCATTTTTAATAATATGTTCTCTGATGTCCTATCAAACATCTGTAAAAAATTCTAATTAATTATCTAAATATACATTATAAAAATACATTGTAAAGGCACAAATATGATCCTGGAAAACCTTTTAAAACGTTATAAATTTTCTTTGGGAATGTAGAGGGCAAGGAGAGCTGAGAACATAAGTGTATAAGCATACTATGATTGCATCCTCATATCAGGCAAGAAGACATGCTTTGACATCCCGTCCTTTGGTCATGCACATCAGCTTTTAGACTCTATCTACTTATGTGCTGTGGGGGTTGGGGGGGAAGGAAGAGGAAGAGGAAGAGGGAGAAATGTCTTAGCAAGTAGTAAGTAGATGTCATCAAAAGTGAAACTTCCAAAAGTGACACTTCCACAGGTTACCTGAAAGGGCAAGATCTACCAAATATCTCTTTCCTCAAGGACTGACAATTACTGCTAGGATTAAACACGGTAATTTTAGAATTGTTCAAGGATTTGCTTTAAGTCTTGGTGTTTTTATATTGTTCAATAAGCTATATTGTTATATTGTCATGGCACCACTATGACAACTACTGTATCCTAGGATCCCACTGAAATCCTGATTTCATGAACAGGAAATATCATAGTAAAAATAGGCATCTCTAAATATTAATTTCCATGTGAAAAACATTTATAACTTTATGTTTTCTCTTTCCCTAGTCATTCATATATCCATTTATTTGTGGACTCATTCATTGAACAGATGTTTATTGATCACCAAGTAGGTATTTAATAGACATTGTTTTGTGTACTGGGGATACTGAAGTGAACCCAACAGATAAAAATCCTTGTCTTCATGGATATCCTTCTAGTAGAGGAGATAAGCAGTAAGCAAGATAGAAATCTAAAAGATATGGTGTTTATATATTTTATTCTCTGATGTGTATTTTATATATAGATGAGTGCTAAAGAGGGAACGTAAAGTAGAGAAGGAGGTATGAAATGTCACAAGGTGGTGGTGAGGGTTTGAATTGTAGGTAGACAGGCCTAGTAAAGCTTTTCTGTGTAGACTTTTTGAAATAAGGCAAAGGAAATGAGGTAGCAAACCACGCTGGTATCTGGGGGAAGAGTTTTCTAGGCAGTGAGAACAGTAAGTGCAAAGGCTCTGAGACAAGAAAACAAGTTCTCTCTTGATTGTCTACCAGGTAACAGGCCCAGAAGACTTCATGAGTGTAGGCATTGAGTGGTTGCCAGAGTGACTTCAACGAGAAAATGATTTCCTAAGATTTCATCAGGAAAGTTCACTAAAGCAGAGAAGGAGCTAAGATGTAATTTTAATGATTATCTGTGGAACTTAAGCTGGAAAGGAGGAGGCAAGAGAGGATATCATGGGGGAGATATCTCAGGGACACTGAGAGTGTGGATTTTAGGTCCTGGTGGGGTTGTAGAATTGTAGGATTTGGGGTGTTAGAGGGAGTGAGCAGGAAAGATAAGAAGTTATGATCAGGGAAGGGAATATTTGAAATTGAGGTTTTGCAAGGGCTGCAGTTATTGATAACAACAAAGTGAAGGGTGTGACTATGGAAGTGAGTGGCTTAGGAATGATGGCTGATGAAATCTTTGGAAGAGAGGAAGTCCAGGAACTGAGGGGACAGGATAGTGGAAGCATCATCCCATTGGATACAGAAATGACTAAAACTTGAATAGGAGTAGTAATAGAGAGAGTGATCGTGAGTGGGCACTAAGATCTCACTAAGGGGAGTGTTGAGTACAAGATTCAAGGACGGTGAGACAGACCTTTCCAAGAACATGAAGAGTTCTGAGGTTCCCCCTTTACTGTTGCTAAGGAGACAGTTGTCCTTGAGAAGAGTGGGATGACTCAGAACAAACACACAGAAACTCTTTTGCCTTGAACCAAAGGGTGGTCTTCAGTGAGGTGGTCTTACATGAAGTGGGTTAGTTCCCTCTGAATTCATCATTACAGAACCCAGTGGTTCGTTCATCATCTTTAATCAGAATACCCTGTTAATTCCTTTTATCAGAAGAATATTTTACTATTTGGCCCATCAGATTCAGGCTCAACTGTGGAATTCATTATTGCACTTTAGTGGCCTTCTCTTGTCATCTTTGCTCCAGCTTTTTCCCACCAGCTTACTTAAACCCTTCCTCACCTCCCGATTTTTCTCCCCCAACCTGTTCCATTCCTTGATGCAGTGAATGAATGAATAACTGCCCACATGTCTGTCTTCCACTTTTCCTTAGAAGTACAGCATTCTCGCATTCTGTACATTTTCTAAAATACTGGTCACCTCATACTCTGCTCATCCTTGATGCCATGCATTCTGAACTGAGTGAAGGTATGTGCTTTGTGACCCTCCCCTTCGTCCTGACCTTCTGTCTTTGCAAAAGTGACTTGAGAACTGCATCTGAATCATAAATGACTCAACTTTTTCTCTTTCCATCTAAGACAGTTCTAAAACCAACATTGTTTTAGGAAGGATGGTAATAGTCCAATAGTTTTTGGATGTTCAGCCAATCTATGGGACTAAAATACAAGTTGTAATGGAATCTAAAGCCTTAGGCTTAATAACTTTGAAAGCAAAGCTGTTTTCTGTTTATGAGCAGCTATTCAGTTCTCTGAAAAAATAAAGTATATACATATGAAATAGATATAAATAGAATGGGATCACAATTAGTGACACAGACAATCAGTACCATTGGGGTTGTTATGAATTATAAAATTGCTATTTCTCTTCTTTTCCTGCAATGTATAGATATTGCAAGGATTTTAAAGTGTAACATTTCTGTACTTTTTATGGGAAGCAAATGCTATGAGTCAGTGCAGAACATGTGATTTAGATGATTGAACTTTTCTTAACAGTTAAAATTATTCATTATTCATTCTCACCTGTACCACTGGTTATTTCTCAATTCTCTCTCCAAAATTCAATCTTGTTATACTCCTCAATTGCCCTTAATATGGTTCCTACCACCTACAGTTTCTGAGGCAGTGTGATAGAGGTAGGAGCATGGGATGTGGCATCAAAGGGCTGGTATTTGAATTCTGGCTTTGTTACTTACCAGCTGTACAATGTTGAGGAAGTTACATAAGTGCTATTATCCTCTGCTTTCTTATCACATGGTTACCGTGTTAACGGCTGCAACATACTTGAAAGTGCTCAGTACATTACTGATAAACAGTAGGTGCTCAACAAATATGCATTGATAATGCTTCGTTTATCATTTGCTCCTTGGTTTCAGTCTCAGATGCTTGTATTAGTTTTCCTGTTTTATGTTTTTCCGGCCTGCTCAACTGTTTACTCCTTTTTCCTGCTTAAGGATTTTTTTTTTTTTTTTTTTTGCGGTACGTGGGCCTCTCACTGTTGTGGCCTCTCCCATTGCGGAACACAGGCTCCGGACACGCAGGCTCAGCGGCCATGGCTCACAGGCCCAGCCGCTCCGCGGCATGTGGGATCCTCCCAGACCGGGGCATGAACCCATGTCCCCTGCATCGGCAGGCGGACCCTCAACCACTACTTCACCAGGGAAGCCCTGCTTAAGGATTTTTTTGTCTTTGCTTTCTGCTCAACTGGTGAGTTTGTACCATATTAGATTAGCTTTATGGTTGCAAAGGGAGAGGTTAAAAGTCTCTCTTTTAGATAAGGAGGATGTGAAGGTGAGGTACTAATGACATGTATGACAAAAGTAAATATGGGGAAGAAGGAAAGATGACATAATGGGAATCTGAGTGTCAGCTGATGGTATAAAGTTTTCATAAACCAAACATCTAGCAATGTCCATAGTATGTAGGAACTACTTAGGAGTGAAAATTTGCTGAATAACATTGACTATATTTTCTAGAATCTGTCAGTCAATTAATTTAATAAAATAAAATTCTGTTGTTTTCATATAATTATGGATAGGTCACTTAAGACATGCAATTTCATTTCTTAATATGTCTTTCTCAGCACACAGACATAGCATAGAATTAAGAAGATGCTTTAAGAATGTTTAAGAACTAAGAAGACAGAAACTGATCAAACAGCAGCCAGAACTCAGTACCACAGTGTTAAAGGGATCAGTATTTTGATTCTTCCTTTTTTTTTTAGAGAATTAAAATGGAAGGGTAGGTCATTTGAAATGAACACTTTCCTATCTGGACCTTTAAAAAAAAATTTTGGCTGCATATTGTTCGAGTCTTCAATCATGTATCATTGAATTAAAAACCGAACCTAGTAATCACCATCCTTAAGTGATGAAGTATGTACAGTGAAACTCTAAACAGAAGACATGGTTGAAACAGATAAGTTTCCAAGCTCAGTTTTCTTGATTGATATTGTCTTTTCAAAACAATTGGGTATTCCATGTCATTAAAATAGCAGGGAGAAAAAGAGAATATATTCTGCCTGACTGTGTCTCTTTGGTCATCTTTTCACACTCCATTAGAGGCTTTATCCAACTTTTGTATTCCAACTTTATTGTATTTTTCTGGTGCTATTAGAAACTTCAATGAGGACATGATGAATGGCCATATTAAATTGGATCCCTCTCCCCTTTTTAATTAAGTTCATTTAAATTTAATTTTGTAACTTTACTTCAGTAAACCATCTGACTCCAGATGTTGGATGCACTTTTTCTTATTTATGTTCCCACATAATTGTACCTGTAAAAGATTTATAGCTGCAGGAGACATTTTGTAACCTTTTAGAGCATTTTTGACATATGTTTCCTGGATGACTGGTAACATGAGCAATTAACATCCTAAAATGTTGTTCTGCTCCCCAGAATATTTTTAATAGGATAAGTTACTTTTATTAGCTTGAACTTTAAACAAATAATCATCTTAAAAGAAACATTATCAACAAAATAAGTCAGTTGAAATGGAAGGCCAACTCTCAAAGGAAATTGGTAGGAGAGAGAAGAAAAAACCCTTGGGCTAAAAGAGCCTTTAACAGAGATATATAAATGAAAGGTGAGGATTGGCCTTTTGCTGAAATAAGAGCTATAAGCTGAGTTCCTGTTCCTTCCGTTTGACTCTGAGTCACTGTAATGTGTGTGTTGTACTGCATATATTATAGAATGATGGGTCACACCTCTATCCTTGGGGAACATTTAACTCTGGCTTTCAGTGATAGAACACTCAGGCAAAAGAGAACCACCCAAGCAGCATCTACTTTGAAGGAGACCAAAGATGGAAGTTCTCAGAAGTATGCTTATATATTTAAGGATCATATAGTTGCCGTGGGGCCTAGAACTCAGACTTACTCCATTGATAAAAGATCTTTACCACCAGCTCCTCTCAGCCATTCTTAAAACAACAAAAAAGATCAATCATAATTAGCCTTTCTTGTTACAAGAATTATTTGAATGCTTATGCTCATTCTGAATCTGCCTTCTTGCTTTCTTAGTCAAAACACATCTAATAACATACTTGACAGCTCACTTGGGACCTTTTCTAATGAAATTTCTAGTCCTCATCAAAGAAACATATATGACTACAATCAAACCCTTAGATGACAACTAAAGAAAAACAACAACTACAAATCCACAGAATAAAGGAATCAATTTTTTTCCTCAAGTGAGAAATTATACTCCATTTTTTTGGATATACTATAGTGTGTCTTGATGTATATGAAATACTCACCACTGCAATAAACAAATTAAAGTATGGGTTTTTCCCCAGACTTAAGGGGTTCAGCAAGCAAACTCTAATTCTATTCTTTCACAGTCTTGCTTTGCCAGGACAAGTATTTGTCTGTGCATTGAGGGTGGGAGTTGTCTAAAATTAACTGGTGTTTGACATTACTCTTTACTGTTTCCAATTTCTCTTGTTGCTTTGAGTATTAAATAAGACTAAAACCATTTAAAAATAATACCAATCATTGGGAGCAGGAAAAAGGTGTTTGTCCATAATTAACAAACAAGAAACTCACAGTCTCCACTAGTTTCTAATATAATAAAACAAGCTCATAAAATGATTCTTATTCACAGACTTTTGCAACTTTACTAAATTTTAAATAGAAGCTCAATGAAGGCCTAGAGAGCAACCAACATCTGAAACAGCAAATGGCACATGGCACATAGAGTATTATTCAACTGCTGTGTTATGCAATGTATTTGTTTACAGAGTAACTCTACTAACTAGGAAAGTGCACTTAATACATCCCGTGTGTACATAGAAGAGTGTGTAGTGACTATTTGCCGATACCTCTAATTCCTGCTGGGAATTAAAAATAGATGTCTGCCATGGAAATATAAAGAGAAGAATTTAGAATATATATGGAGCTTTAAAATACTGCATACAGGGCTTCCCTGGTGGTGCAGTGGTTGAGAGCCCGCCTGCCAATGCAGGGAACACGGGTTCATGCCCCGGTCCGCGAAGATCCCGCATGCCGCGGAGCAGCTAGGCCCGTGAGCCTTGGCCGCTGAGCCTACGCATCCGGAGCCTGTGCTCCGCAACGGGAGAGGCCACAGCAGTGAGAGGCCCGCGTACCGCAAAATAAATAAATAAATAAATAAATAAATAAATTACTGCATACGTTCTAAGTAATAAAAAATTAATTCATTTTGAAAATTTAAAAATGCACTGTGCTTTCAGTTGCTTCTAGAGATCATTCATGATGAAATAAAACAACTTTTAATGGAATAAAAATTTTACCGACCATAAATCTTGGTTAAATCAGAGCCTATCAGTTTATAATTACTTAGAACATTTGTTCAGAATAAATGTCTGAGATACTATATCCTCAGTGTATTTATTTTTAAATTTATGTATTCATCCATTTATTCACTGAGCACTGACCGTATACTGTATACTTTTTGGAACAAGGCAAGTGGTAGAGCTTGAGAGACCTGAAATAAAAAGCAGAGATGGATCCTACTGCTCTCATCTGAATGGGAGAGAGAGGAGACTATAAACCATTAAACAATGAATGAATAAATCCTGTAAGAAGAGGTCAGGATGAAGTGTTAGTCCTTTATTCTTACTGGGACCAATTTCTAAGTAGAAAGATTACTGTAAGCTGTAACCTGACTTCTTAAACACAGGCATCAGTTTTTAAAAAGCGTTTGCATATGAGAGATGCCCTTCAACAATATTAGTTAATGTTAAACTTTCTCATCCCTTGGAAGATTGGTACTGTTGCTCTGTGACATAGGCAGAATAAATCTGAATAAGATGGATGAATTCTATCTTTAACTTCTATGTTGGCCTAAAAGGCTAATGGGCTAACGGAGTCCCCCTCTCAATAAGGAATGCTAATTCCTTGTACTGTGCTTTAGCCCTTTTACCCCTTGGAATAGTACTGGTGTGGTTTGATATCCCTCACCTTCCCCTTGAATGCTACAGGAATTTGTTTCACTGGACTTAAATAGTAAGGGGGCCTTTTCTTCCACTTACAAGTTTTCACAGAATCCAAGGGCACTTCTGGGGCTTCTCTTCAGTGTGTAATCTGAAGTCTCCCTTCTAATTTCCCAGCCCAATAAACACCTGTTCTAATTACTCTTATTCTCTGCTGGAGATTTTTGTGTGTATATTGGCTATTGACAGGTGTTCCATAATAATTGGGGAAAAAAACCTATAAGAGACTCTGTGTTTATGCTATTATGTACTAATAAATGCTACTTTGTCTACTTGTCTCATCCCTTGAAAGCCCTTGTGCGATTTTTTGCTATGTTCCCAAATTCCAGAAACATATGCACACTGATTTTCTATTACCTAAGACCTGAGATAGCTTAGTACAAGAGTTTTAATTGGTTTTTTTTTCTGTTTTATTTGATCTTGCTGTCTAGCAATTCCCCATTTTTCACAAGAACTTGCAGAGCTTCTGATGCAGAGGAAAACACAGTGGGTTCAGTTTTGATAATCAGTACCCTGTATGGAAGTATTTGGATTAATTGAACCAGCTCCATTCTGACCCTGTCATGTGAGACACATGAGGATGTGGTCTGTATATAGAGAAAGATAAGGCCTTAGGGCCATTGCTTGTAAAATCTTTTTTCCCAAGTTAAAAGGCATGGAGATACAGAAGGAAGTATTTGAAGATAGATTTTGGTCTTCTGTTAACATTTTCTTTAACATATAAAAGCACATCTCTGATGTGTGCTTCCTACAGGGTATAGAAACTCAAATTCTCTCTTCCACACACCTATAAAATACCAAGTATTTTTCCCCAAATGGAGCCCAACACTAGCAAGAACTAGTTTCAGATTTGTTTTATAATATCCTAAGGGCTGCTGTGATTCTTATTCTTGTTACCACTGTGGTAATGAACTGTGCAAATAACACAGTTTTTCTCTGCCAGATGCACCTCATAAATCTGAAGAGGATATTTTCTGTTAAAAAGACATAACGATCATTTTACTGATAGGGTTTAAATGGTAGAAATCACATGCTTCTTTATACAGGTTAAACTATTGTAAAAAGAAATTAATAACTGAGGGACCAAATGCAATTTCAAATGGCAGTAGGGTATAATAAGACATATTTGCATTTTCTTTTGTGATCTTATTGAAGTAAGATCCATTTTTTGGCGATAGCATCATTTCCTTTAATTTAAAGACATGACATAGCAAGAATCCACAACATGAAACACTTTAGTAGGGAGAAAAGAGGCATTGATGGAGATCAGAATTGCCCAAAACATATGTTCTGGGACACAGATCTCAGGAGATGTTGGGCAATATAATGATCCCTTGGTTATATAAGTTTGAGAAACACTGTACACATACCTGCCAGGTACTGTGTGTTCCACAGTCCAAAAGGTCTGGGAAATGCTGCACACTCATGGAGAATCACAACACACAACAATGTGCAATGGTTGGTTAAATGCCCTGAGAAATATTGCAGTTTAACATTTTTAGCCTATTGTTTCCCAGACTTATTGGACTTCTTTTGTCTCTGTGACATCTTAAAATATCCCATGGCATTTTGGTTCCATGGAAAACATTGGTCTCAGTAATACTCTCTTTTTCGTATTATGAATGAATTTATTTTAAAAAGAGAAGAAATATACACATGAGAAAGGACACTGGGTGTGATATTAGAAAATCTGTGTTCGATTCCTGCCTGCTCTTTGCTAAGTATATGACCCTAGGGATATGATTTAAGCTTGCTATGAAATAGGAATAGTGTCCTCATCTCTAACTCACAGGGTGCTACTGGGTCCAAGTTCTGAAAGAAGTAGTGCTCTCAGTTCCATCTCACTACGACTACCACTACTACTGCTACTGTTACCATCTTGAAGAGCTGTGCCTCAGCACTAGTCAAGAAATTATCACTTATCCTACGGGAGCCCTTTCTGATTCCCTAAACTTTCCTCTCAACCCTCTCTGAGGAGGCTAAGGGAAATTGTATGTTCTTCTTAGGGAAAAAGAGAAACGGAATGGGGTATATGAAATAGGATAATCAAAGAAATTGCTTTCAGATAAATTACTTTGAAATCGTTAGCTCCCCAGAAGTACGAGATTCAGTTGTTTTTATCAGGTTGCACAAGAGACTTAAGCTAAAAAAATATAGAAAAAGAGAGAAGCAGTTGAGCATTATTAATAACCACAATACGTAGGTGAATTTAGATGTAAAATGGTTCATCTACCTGCCCATATTGCAACAGACTTAAAGAGAACAACAATAAGTTAACCACTGAGAATTTATTTAGCACATATTATGTAATATAAAATGCTCAGCCCTGTGGGAGTAAAAAGAATAGTGTGATGTGTGCATGTTAATCAAAAATCTTACATTTCCACTGTGGAGCTATTATGAACACATGGTGTAAATAGAGATCAGTCAATCCCAGCTTTGCAGAAAACCAAAATATTTCCATTCATGTAACTGCATGCTGCAGTTACAAGAGCAAAAGGAGTTTTAAGAATAAAGAGGCAGAAAAGTCTTCAGGGACAGATTTAAGCTTAAGTTGGCCCCTAAAATGGGTAAGGTGGGTGTCATGATTCTTGTAGCCCCATCACTTTGGTATCTGTGTACATTGTGTACTGTAGGTACTCAGATACTCAATACAGATGTGTTACATAATTGGGTGAATAGACAAGAGGATGGGAAGAAGAAAGGAGGGAGGGAGGGAAGGAGGGAAGAGGGAGGGACAGAGGGAGAACAGTTCCAGTAAAATAGGGCATTCCTGCTCTCTAAGATGTAGATCAAGTACTGGTGTATGTGAGGCCTCCTGTAGAGGATGTGTAAGCCCGAGGCCTGCCCAACTCCTAGGAGCAGGCAAGCCAGAAGTAGCTGTTTTACAGTGTAGACAGTACCCAAGTTATCATTAGAAACTGTGAGCTGGTCAATTCCTGCCTCTGCCACCCCCTACCTGTGTGACCTCAGGTAAGCCTCTTAAATCTTCTGCATTGTCTTACACAATAATGTGCTTTCTTGTCAGGGTTCTTGTAAGAATTAAATAAAGGTATGGGGAGTTCATTAGTAAAATGTTAGACAGCTGTGAGATAGTATTGCTATTATGTATGGAAGTGAGATGAAAATGCAAGAGGTCATGAAATATCCAATCTAGCCAGTCCTTCAAAGATCTGGTGTGAATTTCTGAGGGATTTTATTTGACATAGATTTGCAATATCTGTGGGAGTGTTGTGCTATTACTCTACTTCGTATTTCTTGGTAAGTCAATAGAACACTAACAAAATTGTATACTTGAAACTCTACAAGAAACACCTGCCTGGGAAGGAATACAGTAGGGCAGATGGTACTCTTCTGAGTATTTTGTGGTCAAGACCACTATGCTTGGTCTTGTCAAAGTCCATCAATAACTAAAATGGCTTTAAGAGGATTTTTTTTTTTCAGATGTCTGTTCTTGTCCTTGGGAGTTTTAAAGCTCTCAGATTTTTATGACCAACCCATTGACCTTCCCAGTGATTAGAAAATTACAGTATGGGGACCTAGTGGTAACTGAGCAGACATCCATGAAAGTTTTGCTTACTTTTTTGCACCTTTAAATGATATAACAGCCAAAGCATTTTCTATGTTGGTTTGGAGCCAGTCGCTATAAGGGACTCATACGGCTGAATCTGACAGTGAGAGGCTCCTATGGTGAGCTCATATGCTTTCTGACCTGATTCAACAACCACTCTCCTGGGTACCTGGAGGGGCCAGACTTTAATCAGGGAGGAAAAGTAACAAAGGTACAGTGTGCCTGTACCAGCTACTCTGATTTTAGCATTAAATTCTTCCTCCTCCTTCGTTCCCGCTTTACCCCATTCTCCAAAGAATCCCCTCCTTGGCACGCCAAACCATTTCCCCTGCTACAGAGAGAAAGAAAGAGAATTCGTTTTGCTAGCTTAGAAGCCTGCGGCTAAGGAGGAGGGGAACACTTTGCCTGGAGGCCCGTTTTTTTCTTGCACGATTACTGCCAACTTTCACTTCCTTGGTATGTGTGTGCTTGTTGTCTGTGATCATCCAGGAAGTGCTTTTCTCTCTTTGGCAGGGGCTGGTCTGGGAAAAGCAAGTTAATTGTGCCTACTCCAGTATAAAATATGTTTTGTTTTGTTTTGTTTTTTTGCGGTATGCGGGCCTCTCACTGCTGTGGCTTCTCCCGCCGCGGAGCACAGGCTCCGGACGCGCAGGCCCAGCAGCCATGGCTCACGGGCCCAGCCGCTCCGCAGCATGTGGGATCCTCCCGGACCGGGGCACGAACCCGCGTCCCCTGCATCGGCAGGCGGACTCTCAACCACTGCGCCACCAGGGAAGCCCTAAAATATGTATAATTTTTAATGAGGCAGATGGAAGGGTAGAAAGCTTGGGACAGAGACGGACTAACAGGAGCTGGGTCTCCCATTTGGCAGGTCAGAGTTCAGTGTCTGCGCCTGGAAATGCTAAAGCAGAGAAGAGAGACAAGGAGACAACATGTAAAATGCTGGAAAAGGAAGAACCTACGTGTCCTTTCAAGGTCACAATTTGCTTCTCCTGCCTCTGTTCCCACCCCAGCCTCCCACAAGCCCAAGATAATGTCTCAAAGTCCAGATGAACATTGATAAGATATGAAGACAGCTACATACACATTCTGTTTGTTTGCTGTCTATAAAAATGCAAGTTTTGGGGGCTTTTGTTGTTGTTGTTTTTGTTTTTTTAAGAAAGAAAGAAAAGCATAGAAAAGTAGTAAATGCCAGTCTCTTGAGAAGACTACCAAGACCTTGTCAAATGCTACCACCCTTCCTCAGTCTTCACCATCCCTCTGCCATTTCAGCAGTGTGGCCTCTTGGATGGGGTGGAGGCAGGGGTGCTGAATTGCAGGACTGAGAGCTCTTGCCTGGGAAACCTAAGCCAGACCAGGCAAAGCTCTCCTGGTTAGGAGCCCCAGCCAGTGAGTCTTCTTGTGAAGCAAGTTACACGGGCAAGTCCTGCGGATCATAGATGATGGTCATTTCTGTAGCTATTAAAGAACCAATGACCTCTAGAGAGATTAGATTCTGTTTAGGGCTCAAAATGTGATTTTTCTTCATCTTGGTTGAACGAAGTTTTTACTTTTTTTTTTTTTTCCTTGAAGAACACAGATGAAACATACTGGGTTCATGATGTGAACACCTGGCAGTAGTAACTTTCTCGTCTGAAGAGGTACCTATGGCTGTGAGGTTTGGGCATCACTTTTTCCACTGCCTCATTCTAGGCCTCTCTTGTGAGGATGGATGGCTATTAATTAATGTGTAAGACATTTTGTGATGCGAGTCTTAAGCCTTCTCTTTAAAATCTTTGATTTCTGAGGCTTTTACCATATAGTTGGGTATTATTATCATCATCATCATTATTATTTACTTTATTATTAAATTAATAAAATAAATAATAAACTAAAATTTTATTTAGAAGGATACCCTTCAAACTAACATTTAAAAGCACAATTTGAGCATAACACCAGTTGAAACACGATCCTTCTCCCCTTCTAACATTGCCTACAGCCTAAATGGTTCCAAGTCCACATCTCCACTCCTTGCTCTTTATCCTCAGTATGAACACAATTCTTTCTCTGCTCCTCTTCCCACTGTTCAGCAAACCTGTATCCTCCCATGGTGGTCCCAGATTGCCCACTAAGCACAGCTTCCTGGTTGGCTGGATGGAGCTGTGGGCTGGACATAGGGCTGGCTGGCAGCATTACCACTATGGACAGCAGGGATAGTTTTGTCATTGTGCCTCAAGGTCCAGCATGTAAATGTGAATGAATCATGCTGACCTCAATTCCAAGGGCACCCACAAAAATGCTTCTTGTGTGATGTTCTCAATACCGCCTGTTGACTCACATGCACAAAAGAACTGAACAGTTTAGACTTCAGATACAGTGCAGTTGAAAATGCGTCTGACCTCAAGACATGTCTTACGTGACTAAAAGGTATCTTAGTGTTCCTGTTGAAACAAGGATAATAATTATACATAAGCCTCTTATTTATTACATAAATCTGTGTATGCACAAGACTTTGTATTCATTGAGACGACCTTGAAATCTGTTAAGAGTATCAATGGCTCCTTTTTATTCTTTTAAATATTCACCCCAACCATCATCAATGAGACATGGCTCTACTGGGGTGAGTTTCCAGTGCATTGAGCAATGGCTGAGACTGTTGAGCCCTAAAAGATGTTTTCTCCTTTCAGAGGAGAGCTGTGTGTTCACAAAATCATTAATGAATCCAGAAGAGCCAAGAGTAATGCCCTAACTGAAGACAACTGGTGGAAGAGCCAGTGTCTACTCTATGAAACTATATAGGTTTGATTCTTACATCCTCTATCTTTATAGCATAGAGATAAGAAAAGAAAGGGGAATTCCCTGGCAGTCCAGTGGTTAGGACTCCGTGCTTCCACTGCAGGGGGGCACGAGTTTGATACCTGGTTGGGAGCCGCGTAGCACGGCCACAAAAAAAAAAAAAAAGAGAGAGAGAGAGGGTAGGGACATATATCCCTGAATAAATATGGCTTATAAATATAGATCAATAGAAACTAATAAAGAGCAATTTATGTTTAGGGTGGTGAATTTTGGAAGGGGGGAAGAATCTTTTCTTATTAAAAGCTGACAGTTTTCTGATTCATTCTCTCATTCCCCCTCTCTTTATACACACACACCCCCCACACACAAACATATACATATACACACTTATATATATGTAATGTACATGTATACATATATTTGTACATATACATATGTGCAAATATGTGTATACATCCACACACAGAATTAGTAAGTAATCAGCCAAAAAAAAGAATAAAAGAGGCCAAGTGACTTGGCTTTGTCCAAGAGGAAACATAATAGGCAAATGTGCTGAAGAGATCATGTGACCACACTTGAGATGAAAAAGCAGCTCTAAAACTAACCACTCCAAATTATGAGTTGGTCTGTGCATCCCTTGTGAGAACTACTGTGTTTTCCAAATTAAAACAATTCAGCTTAGAAAAACTAAAAATCTGAATGATCAAATGTAAAATCTCACCTTTTGCTTTGGTGAGAAGTGTGAATTTTTAAGATGTGAAAAATTATTTTTAAAACCATGAAATAAACTAGGCCATCAGTGATTTGTCAAAAACTTAATGAGCTATTTTTAAAGAGTGGGTAAAATGATTAATTTATTACTTGTGAATGGATCCTTCCAATGTTTGTAGGGTACTCAAAAAAATTCATTCATTCCACAAAAATTTTCTGAGTCTTTGTACCAGACAGTGGGCTAAGTGCTGAGATATAGTGGCAAAGCACTATTTATAAGCTATAAACAAACTCTAATCTATAATTATCAATTGTGATAAATGCTGTCTGTTCTTTAGTATTTTAGATATTATCACTTCCATCTTAAGTATACTTTTAATTTCTTTTGCTAAGCTCTTTTCAAGGACAGTGCAAATATAAGTTTAAGTCAGGCCCTTGAGTTATTTACATTGCTGGACTACTAATAAAAGGTAGTACATTTCTTGATTTTTAGATAGATGTCCAAGTATCTTACCATTGTAAAGTGCGCCTTCTAAACAACAGCTTGTCATACAGAATAACAGCAATAAAAGTAAAATGGAGACTTTAGTGGCTTTTTATTAACCAGTCAGTTTCTCCAGCTAAAATGATGATTTTTGCCTCATGATACCACGGTTTAGATTATAATAATAATGGACCCGTTGTATAGATATTTATGTGATTACTGAATTTAATGAATCTTTTACTTAATTTTGCCAGAATTTTTTTCTGTCAAACACTGCAATTCAGTATTTCATGGATTACACATTCTGGGACTCAGTTTTAGTTGAGATTAATGATTAATTAGAAAAAGAACTCACTGAAGTTTTGGAGCATGGGAGAGCTTGATTTACAGAGATAGAGGTGAACCTTCATAACCTTGGGATCCATGGATAACTCTTAGTCTCTCTCCAAAGCATAATGGACTAAGTATAAAATATGGCTTAGATGTCAAAAATAATTCAGTTATAAGACGTGGAAAAGATTAAGAGAAGGAGATCATTGGTACTGTGATAGTCACATTCTGTCCAGAGCTCTCTTATGCTTTTGAAAATGTAAACTATGAGATGGGCATTCAGTAGTTACATCAAAATTCTGAACGTTAAGATTTTTAGCAAGGACATAAATTATTATCATCTCAATAAATTCCAACATCGCCAAAATGTCACCTAAAATCAAAAATGGTGGTGTGGAGGTGGCAGACTAAATGTGAGATAGCCAAGTATGAAACAATGACAACCATCTAGGTTTGCAAGGATGAGGCCTCAGTTAAGATGCTGCATTGTTAAGGGAAAGGGAGAAACGTTGTGTGGTAATCTTGGGCAGAGTAATTAGGTTTGGGGGCTGAAAGAGAAGAGGAGAAACAAGATAACTCTGTTGTTTCAAGTCTCGTAATGAATATTGAAAGGACTGACAAAAATAAGAAAGTTTGGAGGAAGCACTTTGAGAATAGGGGTTTAATCCTGTTGAAATGCGCATGTTCTGGATCGCCCAGGTTGACATGCCCCAAAGGCTGATGGTGACGAGGCACTGAAGCCGAAGAAGAATGGCTTTGGCTCTAAAGGTAAACTATCTGAATCAAAGCAGATAGTTTTTCTTTTTCTGTCTTCTGTCCCTCTGTCTCTTCTTGCTACATGCCATCCTGATAATTTTCTGCTGTTTTTCTTATTTTGACTGCCTCCATGAGCAAGTGATATAGAAATACAACTTCGTTTTCCTCAGTCTTCAGAAAGATTAACTAAAAGCAGGTGACAGACTGTTGGATTGAAGCTAATTCATGAGTCAAATCTCTGTTTGATCCAACTTTGTATCCTATACAGCACATAAATAGTGTCTGGCATATAGAATTCATTCTACAAATGGATAGTGTGGTCCCACATGTCATAACTCCCTCTGAATCATATGTGAGGGCCCATTGACTAACCCGGAATCAATCCAAGGGCAAGACCTAGTGCGCAAGAGGAGTATGTGTGTTTATATCAGTGTGTTCTTTGTAAGAAATATGCCAGATGGGAAGAAAAAGGAGCCTTCCTTTGACCTTTAAGAGGGACTAAACACAGCTGGTCATCAGAAACAACACACACACCGAGATACACACATAGACTACAGTTCTTCGACAGCTTTATCTTGATTCCAAAGAAAGATAATAAATGTTAAAAATAAACCACTGGCTTGCAAGTTAGTGGAGAATGGCCAGATTTTAAACTTAACTATTTTGGAAACACCATGTTCAAGTTTCAGTCCCTTTTTATACTTCGCCTTATTCTTCGCAGATTTTGTGGTTAGCTGTACGTGGTAAGGAAGCGGGGCTTCTTAGAAGGTTATACTTGGAAAGACTGTTTTCCCGAATGAGGAAGAAGATATTCTAAACAGCAGTCTGAAATTTCTGTGAGGTTCCTACAGTAGAGGCAGCCTGGTTTATAAAACAATCAGTCCCTGTCTTTGATTCCATAACCCTTCAAACCATTAGTAACATAGATTTTCTCCCTCTACTCTGTCTCTATCTTTCATGATAAAAATTTGGCTGTATGGTAGAAGCTCTGTTTTCCACATGTACCTTGTGTCCTGTAATATACACACTAAAAGGCCCTGATGAGAAACAATGAACTGCATATGGCAAGTATGAAGATGCGTGGCTCCCTCTTCAGTTGGGCCAGATTCATTCCTTCTGAGCACTTTAGCTAAGGGAGGTGCTGAGGCTGGTGTCTGCTGGACCCTCAGAATGCTCTGGCTCAGTTTGCCTTGTTCTGATCTGCCTCTTGAGAGAGGCAAGATTCATACTGAGCTCTTTCTAGATAGAAGCACTACTGACTGGAATAAATTGATCCCTTCATCTGATTTTTGTTAAGCAATTTGAAAGGTTTTTAAAAATAGTTTTCAACCAACTTCTATGTACATCTTAGAGAAGAATCATGCTCTGCGTTTTTCAAATAAACAGGAAGACGGCATGGGGGGAATTCCCTGGTGGTCTACAGGTTAGGACTCTGTGCTCTCACTGCCAAGGGCCCAGGTTCAATCCATGGTTGGGAAACTAAGATCCCACAAGCCGTGTGGCATGGCCAATAATAATAATAACAAACAACTTTTTAAAAAAAGGAGGGATGGCAAAGAAAAGAACTCACCAAATACTCTTTATAGTTCCCAGTATGTATCCTTGCAATTTAGTAGGAATGATACGATTAGCTTTGGCCTAAGGGCTGTGAAGGGAATGACATGAGTCATTGAGAAACCCATGCTCAATTAACCAGTCTTTCATCCCCTGAGGGCCTAGGCTGAGTATTCCAGCACTTTGGTCTCTGATTAACTCTAGAGAGGAGAGCCTCCACCATATTAGATAGTAGTGCAAATAAAAACTTCATTTCCTATGTTAAAGCACTGAGTTTGGGGGCTGTTTGTTACCATATCATTGTTAGCCTGACCTAATACAGATAATAACCATTTGTGATGCTTTAAAATACTCTAAATGATTAATATATTTTTTAAAATATTTATCTAAAGTGGAAATGTAATCTTTTCAATCCTATGATGTAGAAAAATGCTGTGGAAAAATGATTGCTTGGAACCATCATTAAAAATGGTTGGTTTGGTTGTCTGTCCCTCACTAACACTTAAAAGAGTATTCCTTTCCTCACCCTAAAAGAGGAATTTTCAGTGGTTCCTTTAGTCAAACACCTAGTTAGCCAACTGCTGCTTCGTGGCCATTCCAAATTGTGTCCTGTGCTCATTCAGATTATTGTAAGGAAAATCTAGCCTTCTTATAGGCTTGGAAGGCCTACAGTGATCTTGAGGGCAAGATCATGCCTTACTATGTTTTTACCCCCACCACTAATACAATCCATGGTCCTAGGGAGCAATATTAAATGTTTACTGTTGAATGAATCAACGTGTCCAAATTATTAGTTATCTACAAGCATGTCAGAAAAATTGTTGAATAATCAGTTCCAGCCTAACTGAAAATAGATTGTACAAGCTTCCCTTTGCACATTTGCCTACATAATATTAATTCTATTCCTTCATTCTAAATTATTCCCCACCCACACAGTCTGAAATTAACAAAGGAACTAAGCCGTGTCTAGTAGTTTAAATGGAAAAAGAAGTGATCTCCCACGTTGGATACCAACCTCGCTGACAGGCTGGCTCTTAATCACTTTCATTCCCTCTGACTAAAGGAGAGCTATCTTCAAGAGGCCTGTACAGCACTGATTTGTCTGAGTCAGAGTCCAATGCAAATGATCCCGCCACTTTGTTATAATTACAAATTTTCTTTTTTCTTAGAGGTGAGACAAAATAAAAACCTTGGGCCTGTTTTGTTTTTTTTTTTCAACATTTCCACCTTTCTACTGTTTGCCTTGAAGCCACCAAAAATAACACCCTAAAAATCTCTTTGAGGGCCTCCCTGGTGGCGCAGTGGTTGAGAGTCCGCCTGCCGATGCAGGGGATACGGGTTCGTGCCCCGGTCTGGGAGGATCCCATATGCCGCGGAGCGGCTGGGCCCGTGAGCCATGGCCGCTGAGCCTGCGCATCCGGAGCCTGTGCTCCGCAACGGGAGAGGCCACAACAGTGAGAGGCCCGCGTACGGGAAAAAAAAAAAAAAAAAAAAAAAAAAAAAATCTCTTTGACTCATGAGCCTACTGTAGTTCTCTTTCTCTCTCTGTGCCCTTGTTGTGACTTAAGCTTCTACCAAAATCTGGGATGAGTTAGGGGGTGGCTTCTAAAAGGTGTCTCATTCTTGGGACTTCTAATGTATGACTGCTACCAAATTTGGATAGTGTGAATGAATTGTCTGACATCACATATCCTAAAGTGAATTTCCAATCTTTACCCCCAAATTCATTCAACTTGCAGTCTTCCCCATGTCACTTGCTCAGACCAAAGCATCTTGGGGTTATCCTGTCCTTCTCTCTTGTACATATAATCTTTCAGAAAATCCTGTTGACTCTATATTCAGAATATATCCTTAATCCTACCCTTCTCACTACCTTCATTGCTACCACTGTGGTACAAACTTCCATCATCTCTTGACTGCAGTAGCCTCCTGACTGGTCTCTCTGCTTCCTCTCTTGATTTCTTAGATCCTATCTCAACACAGCAGTGAGAGTGATCTTTTAAAATGTAGTTAAGACCCTGTCACTCCTCTGCTCAAAATGCCATAATAGATTTTCATCTCACACACAGTCAAAGCCAAAATCCTTATAATAGCCTATGACTTCTTATGGGATTTGACTCTTTCTTACATCTCTCCTCTCCTCTCATAAAATCTCCTATGTCCTTGCTCATGGTGCTCCAGCCACACTGGTCTCCTTCCTGTTCCTGAAACCCTCTTTACATGCTCCTGCCCTCAGTCCTTTGTACTTGCTGTTCTTCTACCAGGTATGTTCTTTCTACAGAGGGCTAAGTCCTTCACCTTCTTCAAGTCTGCTCAGATATCGCCTTCATGAGGCCCACTGTGATCGTTTGCCATTGTCCTCACCCTGAGAGTCCCTAATTCTGCTTATCCACTTAATTTTCTCCTTCCTTTCATTTGTTGTTAGCTTTCCTCCTCTAGAGCATAAACTCCATGTGGGAGAGGATTTTTGTTGATTTGTCTCACTGTTGTATCTCAAATGCCTAGTACATTACCTGTTACACAGTAGATGTGCAGTAATATTTAGTGAATGCGTTTGATATGGGACTGTTGCCCAGCAGTACTTTGCAGTAGGTAAGCAGTGAGAGCAGTAGGGTGACATTTTAGGGAAGAGTGGAAGGGGAGAGAATAAAAACACTTGAGTCTACCAATTTGAAGAGAGAAGCTGAAAAGTCACCTGAAAGCTAGAGCTGTTGCAAATTTTTAATTTCTGATTTTTTTGCAATGAAAGAGGGGAATCACGTTGTATTCTTTTCATGGTATAGTTAAAGCACTGTGTCAATTAATTTGAGCATATACTCTGGAAAGTATTGCATTAGCAGTGTTTTATTTTTGTAATCAAATAATAGCTACATATCAAGAAGTGAGTAGTTTGTGTACACATTTAATGATGTTTGTGAGTCAGCTCACTTCTATTTTAAAAATCTATATAAACTGAACACTTACAGTCTCTGTATTTATACAGATCAGTTCTTTAGAAGTCTTTAATTATAAGCTGCTCAAGATTCTGTGCTTCTGTTTATATAGTTACTAGAAACAACCAATAGAATTAGGCCTGAGCTGTGCCAACACTACAATTTTGGCTGTACTTTCTTCTCTGAATGTGTGAACTCTCCTTTGCAGAGAGAATTTATCATGTGACCTAAGTGATGATACAATCTGCACAATATCCTCTTGGCCATGGTGTATCTTTTCATTACAGGCTTTTCCATGCGGGATTTCTCATTCACTTTGCAAAGGCAGAGCTAAAAGTAGACAGTGCATTATTGACTAAGCGCCAGTGCTGTTCACACAACTGAACACTTTATACCTAATTTCTGCCCTGTGGGTTTAGAGGCCAAGTTAAACAGACAATAAAAACCAGATAAAAGGTAACTGTGAGGTCTCAAAAAAAACAGACTCACTTAAATCTCTAAAATTTCTTTACCAAGATACTACTAAAATTTTTTTTTCCCAAAAGATCTCAGTTGCCAAGAGGAATTTCAATACAAAGAGGATGGCAGTTTCATTTGAAAAAAGCATTCCAGGCACTAATGAAAAAGAGGGAAAAAATACAGTGCATCCAAGATGTAGTCTCAAGTGACAGGAAATGTCAGCCTCCAATATTTATTGAGCACACACTTTATGACCAGTCTGGAGAGTTACATAAAAGCAAGTTGCTGAGATGTGAGTAAGCTGAACTTGGGAGAACAAAAGGAGGGGTGGAAACCAGGGCAGTGGTCAATATGGTAGAAGAGTTGTGAGTTTGTTAGAGATTGGATGAAGACAGTGGTTTCAGAAATAGAGAAAGGAACATGTCTAAGACCTAGGAGGGAGATAAAAATATAGAGACTTGGCAGAATGGAGAAATGAAAATGAGAACTTAAAGATGGCCTCCCATGAGTAAGGACACAGAGAGGCAAGAGATTATCCTCATCATCAATAAAGCCAAAGACGTGAAAGTGGGTGTTTGCTGTAGGGAATAGGGATTTTATAACGAACTTGGCCGTGGTTACATCTCACTTGTTATTGGCAAGAAATCTGTGTGACGACAAACTATAGCCAATAAGAAATACTGGGCTGAGGGTTTCATTGGGAGAGTCAGATGCAAACATGTATTGGGTGGGATTGTGGGAATTGTTGGCTGGAAAGGAACAGAGCAGTGAGGAAAAAGTACAAGACCAAAACTAAACTTCAGAAGAGAACAGCCATTCGTGCATGAGGGAGATGGAAGGACCACTTTGTAAGAATGACTTTGGCAGGCATCAAATTGGATAGGAAAGCAATGGTTCAATGTTTCTGAAGATAAAGTCAAGGAGATGGTGTTGAATGATGTCTAAGATAAGAGGGGCTTAGCTCAAAAACAGAATAGGCAAATAGGTCAGGTCATCGGGGACCTCTGTGAACTTTTTGTTAATCAAACTGAAATGCAGCCAGATTGTCTGGGATGAAAGACATTAGTGGTGAGGACATGAAGGCAATTTAGAGTATATGCATTTGGATAGCTTAACATATAAAAAGAAAAAAGAAAAAGAAGGTGAGAATTGTGACAAATTTTTATGGAAACTTCAGGAGAACCTGGCACTCCCATTTATAATTCTTTTGTTGACCTTTAGGAGACCAAACATGACAACCAGGCTATCTATTTGTCATCATCTTGTATGTTACTTGTTCCTTCTTCCTTTTGCCTTTAAAATGCCACCATCCTCTGACACTCTGCTTGACACTTACCTTTTCATGACAGCCTTGTGAGGTTAATCATAAATAATCTCCTGTTAGCTTTTAGACATTCACTTTATATAACGCTATTTTGTATCTCTTTACAAGTCTCTTTTGGTCCTTCTTATGTATAAATGAGTGATGTCACCTAAGTAGATCACATACTCTTCCAGACAAATATCTCTATTTTGGGGGCAATCATTCCTAATCCCCAAAATACGTTTTTTACCTTGTAATTAACATGTAATGAAAAAATAATAATCTGGAAAGTGAAAGACAAGTTAAACAGAGAAGGGAAATACCGAGCAAATAATGCTGGAAATAAACTAGAGTGGACAAAAGTCAGAAGTAAAAAAAAAAAATTGTAATATGCAGATGGGGAGGATGGGAGCAAGGTATAGTGAGAAATGACCAATGCAAAAACAAAATGGAATGTTCTTGTTGCAACAAGCAAGATAAATGATATGTTTATTACTGTAAAAGAATGTAGACACAATGTCATTTATTTAATAGCTTGATATACCATTTGTCTTTTAAATGTTTAGGGGCAGGAGTTTCAAAATACATAGCTGCCTTTTCAACCTTAGATGTTGCATGGTTTTTGGCAACAGCAGATCCCAGTTGACTGAACAAAACTGGCCTTAGAAGAGTACATATGCTGAAATGTTTTATGGAAGCACAGCCAATACACGTTATATTTTAATAAATTGACTTGAATATATTCCAAACCATGATATATTATGAATATCTGTTAATACAAAACTTTTCAATTCAAAGAAAGAAGGAGAGAAAGCATTTGAAGCCTGTGTAAGGCTGATTTCTGTATGGTTCTTTTGGTTGGGAGGGATGGAATACAGGAGTGGGACTGCTACATCTCTACACTGAGAGATCACTTATGACCACAAATTCCTTAGTTTATTATTGATATTAGTATAACTAAATAAGATAACTAACCAAGTTTTTAACTCATAAATTATGAGCACTTTCTAGCAAGTTTACACGCCTCTCTCATGTACAGTTTCTAGCATTATGAAAGCAGCTAAAATTCCTCCTAATTTCATACAGTATATTATAATTAGAGTAAATAGCTTGGAAAGAGATCCTGAATGACTAGCAAACCTTGTATTCACAATACATTGACAATATTTCCACTGAAGTTTGGTTACAACCAATTAGTAGCATTTTGTATATAGTACACATCAAAATCTGAGAATCAACAATGTTTCCAGGGTTTGTGACCTTCCTGACATTCTTTGAAACACTTAGAAACGCAAGATTTCCCCTTCCCTTCCTCTTCCTATCAGAGGAGTGGGCTATAGCCACACTTTCAAAGGATACCCTTTATGATGTACAGAAAAGGGAGACTCAGTGACTTCCTCTATGTCTCTTTAGCCACAGAAAATTTTATACCTGTCCTACCCCACAACCCTGAGCAGAAAGAAACCCTAACCTGAACTTGGTGGTCCTGAATTCGTATTTCTGCTGTCTGCCACCAGTTAGCCATGTGACCTGTGCCGCTTGATCTCCGTGTGCCTCTCTGTTTTCTCATCATTCAAATGAGAGTAAATCTGCCCACAGATTATTTTAAAAATCTGTGAAAGTGCTATGAAAAGTTTAAAGTTTTAAATGTTAAAAGTTGACATTGTTTTAGCCACCTTCCAGGGAGGAAAGTGCTATATAAGTCTACATTACTGTTATCAGCTAGATCAGAAATGCCAGGACTAGCAGTGCATTTGCCTTGGTCCTCTGCTGCAACGTGACAGAGCCACTTTTTCTGGATGTTGATTCTTTATATAGAAAAAGCTTTGCTATAAAATAGGGAAAATGCTGCTTTTATACAGCAGAACCCTAAAACCTATAAATCTCTAAGAATTCCAAATGGACTAGAGTTATTATTTATCGTCCCTTTCCTCTAAGCCTTTTGTGAGTGTACCAGATAGAATAACATTCTCCAAAACTGAAACAGGTAGGCTAATCCTACTCTAACTAAGTGTAGTTTCTGATTTTTACAAGAGTTCAATGACTAGAAAATCAGCTTTCTTCTGCCAGTGATGGTAGAAAACTGCGTTCCAATTCAGCAAATTAAAGTGATTGCTAATTGCATGGAATGCAATGACAGATATGTCACCTTGTGGCAGATGGCATTTCCAGAGACTGTCACAACCATATCTCCCATCCCAACCGTCCTCCCATTGAGAGGTGGGGTCTATGTTGTGCCCCCTCCCCTTGAAACTTGGCAAGCTGTCATGACTGTGTTGGCCAAGAGAGAACAGTTAAAATGACCTTTGAAGCCAAGTTGTAAAAGGCAATGTAGCTTCCACTTAGCTCAGTGGAAGTAATTCTTTTAGAGACTTTGGCTACCATTCAAACAGTCTGGCTCTAAAGCTGCCATGCTGTGAGGAAGCCCAAACTAGCCCACATGGAGTGACCACATGGAGAGGTCCTGAGACTCCATGAACAGAACGATGCCCCACCAGCTCCTAGCTGCTCTAGCATCTGTTGTCCCAGCTCCAGTCACCATCTGACTGCAACCTTACAAGAGACCCAGCCAAACCAACCAGCTGAGCCTTTTCCAAATCCATGGGAGATAATAAAATTGTTATTGTTTTAAACCTCTAAATTTTGGGGTGATTTTTTGCAGTAATAAATAACTAGAAGACACTGGGAAGATATTAACATTTATGCTAATTTTTTGGTTAAAACCTTAAAGGAAACTTCGTTAGCAACTTTGGAAGTCCTGCAGTTTTTTTAAGGTAAAGGGGTACATTCACACATCTGGTGGTTTTAGGAAATTAATTAGTATGGCTACCTACCATTGATATTTGTCTTCTCAGGATATCTAAGAACGTTATCTTTACTAATAGCCCACTGTTTCTAGACCACAGTTAGTGCAAACAGAGTAAATAAGGATGACAAACAAAAGAATGATCTAGAAAATCACAGTGTCTTTGGGATGTGGCAGAATCCCAGTTTTGAAGGCTCACTTTATTTTAATTTATTTTTTTATTGAGGTGGCATTGGTTTATAAAGTATATAGGTTTTATGTATACAATATTATATTTCTACTTCTGTATACCCTACAGTGTGCTAACCACCAAAAATTTTGTTTCCATCTGCCACCATACCTTTGATCCCCTTTACCCATTACACCCTCCCCACCACCTGAAACCAAACCAAATGCAAACTAACACATAGATACAGAGAACAGAGTAGAGGCTCACTTACCTTTTAGAGTCATCTACAACCCCCATTCTGGATGTGATCTGCACCTGGCTGAGATGTGACTGAGTATGCTGCTGTCTTGCTCACCAGTGATTGTATCTTGGAACTTTCCCCCATGCCTACTTACTACATGCAGGAGAATAACAAACTCTCATGGAATTTATAATCAACACACACACACACACACACACACACACACACACACACACGTACACAAATGGAGTTACCAGCAATACACATTATGATTCCCAAATAAGTAGTATTGATAGTTAGGCTATGGATGTTCAAAAAGGAGAAGATTCGTGTTAGCTAGAATGAGTAAGGGTGGCTTGTCAGTGGAGGTGGAATATATAAGCCTTCAATAAAGTGCTGGCGAGTGAAGAACAGCTGAGAGTGTAGGGTTAGCTGATTTCCTTTAACTAAACTAAGATAATTCCCATGACTCCAGGATAAGCTGTCAAGATTGGAAGGCTGCTTCTCCAATCTCTGTCCTTTAAGTGTCAGAAGTACATGTCATCACAGAGACAATGGGGTAGTTGCTCAGTTGCCTCCAGAATGAGCTGGACTAGTTTATTTGTTGGGAGAAGTACAAAATTACCAGTCAGACAAAATTCTTATTTGTATCTCAGATTTTTAAAATATTTAAATTTTTATGTTGCGCTATGGTCATATTATCATTTTGTTTCTATACTGTCATCAAAGAAAACTTGTGGAAAATAGGAAAAAGAGAAAGTAAGTAAAACTCACTCATCTTCCACCACAGTTATATGTCAACTCTTTCATGTCCCTCTCTGCTCAGGGCATACCCATTCTTGGCTCTGTTTTACATGTTGGTAATTATGGTATATACCCGTTTGTCTTCCATACTTGTTAATTTAGCATAGTACTTAATCTCTTAGTACTAATTTCTTTAGTACTAATTTAGTAGCTGCATAATATTCCTTCTTTCTATGTGTTACCTATTATTGAGCCATTTCTCTTTTGTAGGATGTTTACATTGTTTCCAGTTTAGTCAGAGGGTTATTTTTTTCACTTTTTAATTTTTACTCTTCTGATTCAAATTTACAACTTAAAAAGAAAAAACAGATGGCATTTCAGAAGTCAAGGAATGTCCTCCTCCCCTTTGGCATATGTTCATGTCCCCCATTCAAGCTCCATATACTTGACAAATATCAGTTTCAAAAGGTTATGTTCAGAGGGTGAGACGGCTTACCTCTGACACAAGTTACATCAAGAATATCTGGCAACACGATACAGACTTGGGAGATGAGCGTTAAACATAAAAGTAGTTTAGACTCACAAAGAATGCACAGTGATCACCTCCCTCTTCCCTCCCCCTAAAGGAAAATAGGTAATCCTTGTGCATGAGAAAATATCTGTGCACAAATGTTTTCTTTCCTACATGAAAATTTTCTCCATTCCTCACCCATCCTCTGCTACTCATACTCTCCACGTGCCCCTGGGTGATCAGCCTTAATGGTCTCCTTCTCCCTGACAGCCTGTCCTCCCTAATCCCTGCTAAGTGGAACAGGGAGGCACTGATAATTTCCAGGAGAGGAAGGACTCCTCCTTGGCCCCTGTGATCTGAGGGCGATCTGAGAGAAAGAGCTCACTGGCCTCAGGGGATGCCAGCCTGTACCACTGGGGGTGTCCATGGGATGATTTGTTCTTTGTGGGTCCCAGGGGTGAACATGAGTGTATTTGTGTTAGTATACATATTCTTATGGTCTGTAATTACATTGCTAAGTTGTATGTGTACACTATATAGATAAATTATGCATACACTTCAATTCTTCAATTAAAAAATGGGTGTTTAGGCTTTTTTAAGATAGGAATTACTAATGCAAATATCTGTTTAAAAGAGTGGTGGTCACTCATTGTCATAACTCACTGACAAGCCCCAATCTATTGTAGAACAGGTGTTTAGTTACTCATAAGTAATTTAGTAATGAACTTCACACACAGTTCATTTTTCTCTTCAATATTATCTTTATAAATAAATCCACTCTCCTTTGCTTGAAATCCAGCAAGCTTCCTCCTGAAAGAGAGAGAAAGCAATGGAGTTGCAGCCGGTGTGCCAAATTAAACATAACATCCCTACCTTACTTATAACAATGTTCCATGGAAGCATGCTGCAAGTGGGAATATCGTATGTCATGTGTGTTGTAGAGATTTTGAGAACTCCTGTTTTGAAATACTAAGCAAAGTGATAAGGAGTTCAACAGGCCTAGTCCATTCTAAACTACATCTCACTTCTTAAAAACTTTCAGAAATTTCCACTTGCATACAGGGTAAAGCCCAGAAATCTCAGCATGACGCACAAGGCCTTCCATGGTCTTTTCCTTGCCTACATGCCTGACCTCTTTCTCCAGCTGTATCCCCACAGACACCCCTTACTACAACCATACTGAACAACACCCAGGTCTCCATTTCTGCCATGAGATTTGACATGTTGTTTCCTCTACTGGAGTATCTCACCTCCTTTCATGTGCTGGCACTGCCGTTCATCCTTCAAGGCCCTCTCAGCTCTGTCAGCATTTCCTTTTTGAAGCCTTCTCATCCAGCAGAATTGACCCCTTTTTCACACGTACCTCTACTGAACATGGCATACATCTGCTTTTGCACTTCTCTATTATTATGAATTTAAACTTCTATCACCCTTCAATTATTGCAAACTTCTTGTAGGCAGAACCTGTACCTTATTTGCTGCAGGCCTCTGGTGCTGTTCATGGTTCATAGAATCCCCTAATGAATGTTTGATGAATGAATGAATGACCTGGCAACTTAGCTGGATCTTAAAGCCAATGGCCACTTAGGTAGAATGACCCCCACACCCACCCTTTCCAAGCTACATGGAACACTTCCTTCTCCAAAAGAGTGTGACCAATGTCCTCTCGAGGTGGGGGTAAAACTATAAGACACTTTCAGAGAAACCAAGAAATCAACCCAGCTACACTGTGCTTTTGAGGGACACAGAAGCTATCCTTGTTGTAGAGGTATTAACATTAGCTTCATGAAGCCCGCCTTGCTGATATTGTCTTGCTGTGCTGCTCTGCACGCACCTGCCCCCTCCTATGACTCTGCACTCCTTTCTACATATCCTCAACCCAGGAAGAAATCCCAGTGTATCATGAACCTTGGGCCAGGATCTTTGTTCATGTCTGTGTGACAACTGAATGGAGAAGAGCTGGCTATTTTCCAGGAAAATAACCTGAGTATGATCTGGACTCAGCTGATGGGCCAGGCTGTGGGTGGAGGCTGTGCTGAGAGGCCTCAGTGGCCTGTGGCATGGCCTTGGCAGTGCTTGGAGGTCTGGTTACTGGCACCTGAACCGTTAGCAGTAGGGCACACTCTTTAAGCAGATAGCCCTCCAAGGAGTAATGCCTGGTCAATCACTTGTTTCTCAACCTGGCACATTGATGGAGCTCAATAACATTTGTCACATGAAAGGATGGATGAATCTTTATCACTGTATTTTCCTGGTAGCAGGGCCTCACTGGCGAAAGAGGGCCACGGGGACTTAATGTGGTAAACAGAGAGGGGAAGAGAAAGAAGCAAATAGGGCTGAAGGAAGAGCCCTGCTTTAGCGTTTTGTTCCGTTCACAATAGGCTGCTTGTGGTAAAAGGACCTGTTCTGCCTGCAGAAGCAACCGAGGTTGACACTTTCTTCCAGTGAGAGGACTGGAGTCTTTACCTTTGTTCTGAAACAGCCCCTGCCAGTGACTCAAGCAAGGAGGGCGTGACAAATCCTCTTCATCCTTCCACTCTGTCCAAATCTTTCTGGGGGTCATGGTGCTTTGTCCATCCAGAATCTCATTCTAGCAAACAAACAGATGAAAACTCACCCTCTGCCCCATTCATACCTTCACTTGTAGTCAAAGACAATTGCTACTGTGTGCTGCTATGGCTACAGGCTTTGACTCCCTTCTATGCATGTTTTTTTTTTTTTTTTTCTGGTACGTGGGCCTCTCACTGTTGTGGCCTCTCGCATTGCGAAGCACAGGCTCCGGACGCGCAGGCTCAACGTCCATGGCTCACGGGCCCAGCCGCTCCGTGGCATGTGGGATCTTCCTGGACCGGGGCACGAACCTGTGTCCCCTGCATCGGCAGGCTGACTCTCGACCACTGCGCCACCAGGGAAGTCCTATGCATGTTTTAAAGAGACTGTTGTGAAGCAAGAAAGGTCCTAGACAGGACATAGTGAGTGAGCATGCTTCCCAGTCTGGGCTGGCTTCTCCAAAACCAGGAACCTGGTGATTTATTGAGGTGTGGGGAAAAATATTAGCACGTATATTCATGTTTTACTTAAAAAAAAACATAAATTAAGCTTTACTTATATTCAAGATATATAGTTTATGAGTTGATGAATATACATATACTGGAGTAAAATACAAAAATATTTTATTAATGGAGCGTATGATCAAAAACAGAACAAAAATGTCCACTGTTCTAGACAGTAGTGAGGTGTATGTGTGCGGAGCCAAAAGGATCTGACTGGGGAAGGCACTGCAGGATCTTATGTAGGAATTTGGTGCATTCATCCATCTACATCTAAAAGCAGGTTCCATCTCCCACTTAGAATTGTGGGAAGCCTTTCTCTCACAAATTGCCTTGAACCTGGATGACCCAGTTCATGTAGATTGTGTTTGCCCATTTATGGGCTGACATGTGAGAAAGTGTATTGCATTATTTATTAGAAAAAACAAAGTATCCTGAGCTCCTCACCACATACCTTGTCTTTATGAAGAATGAGGCTTCTCATCATATGTGGAATTTGAGATTCTCCATGCCTCACTGACAGTGTCTCATTACCATTTCTTATCAGACATCCTGGTCTATCAGTAAAATATCATGAATTTTTTAAGAGACTGAACACATATAATGCAATTGAGCACAATCCTTCCAAAGGAGTTATTATAAAGCTCTTTATTCCTTGTAAGAAAATCCCTAAATACATATTTATAATATGTATTAGAAGTCTCTAAATGCATATTTAGATGACAAGTTCTATGTTTAGCTGTCCCAGAGTACTTATTTTAAAATGTTACAAAGAATTAGGGAAACTCCCAGAGACATATCACAGGCTCCACAACTAGGAAGCCAGAGAAAGCTGTTTTGAGAATGGCTGATCTCTTGGCGCATAAGGGACTATTTGGCACCATTTTAATTGTCTTTTAAAAAATAGGGTTAGAAATGAAGCAAATAAAACAAATTTGGTGCCCATTGCACAGGATAAGAACCTCCCAAGGCAAGCTTACCTTAAAAACACGTTTAATAAATCAGATAATCCCAGTTAAAATGAACCAAAATGTTTAACTCATTCACTCCCTGTTCTGCCTTCTGTTCCCAGTTCATGTAACAGAATTTCCCTCTCTTCATGTATTCATTCAAGCCATGTTTATTTACTGATTCCCTAGAATGTGCTAGATGATATTGGGTATGATGCTCCTCAGCATAGCCCCCACCACCCACCTAAGTATGATGGTCATGGATGTCACTGTGCTTGTGAGTCACCTTGTTAGTGTGTTTACAGTCTAAAGCAGAGCACTGCTTTTCTGTGAGCCCCTGAGGAAGGGGTCGTCTGTGAGGAAATGGCTCAAATGTAGTGGATTCTCTTCTCAGAAATTGGGTCCTCCTGGCCATTCCAGATAACTTCTCAGTTTTATGGGCTTTTCAAATGTCTGGATGTTTTGTGTGTGTATGCTGGATATCTTATATGGTGACCTCAGTGTCCAACATATTTTAATTTCAATTATAAAAGGGAAAGGGTAGTTTGACTTAAGGGAAGAAGGTATGGGATATGAAATCCTAGAGCTTAAAGCACTATCCAATCCAGTCCCTTCTCATTTGAAAAATGGGCATATTGGGACTACCCAGAGAGGTTTTTTGACTTTCTCAACATTATACCCATAGCTACTGGGGCAAAAACAGGACAAAGGGGAACCCTAGCATGTCTTGTGTTCTCTCCACCCTTTGCTGCATTGCTTCTCAACAGACCACACATCACTCCATTCCCCACATGTCTTTCTTCTGAACCTTATTTCCATGTGTAACGTGGTGGAAAATCTCCAAGTCCAGCACAAGGAACCATAAGGTATTACAAAAGTTCCTAAAATGTTTTGCAGAGAAAGTGCTAATGTAGGACTTAAAATTGGTGATGCAGAGGCTTTCCTGGTTCCTTTTGCACAGTGTGAGATATTTCTCCCTGGTATGCCCAGTGCAGGAAGATGCAGAAAAATGCAAGATAATGGGAAGCTTTTACCCTGGACACCAAGGACACTCTTTGGATACCACAGATGGATTCTGGGGGCCCTGTGGACCACCTGAAATTGAATGCAAAATTGTTTGTTGAGGTGCATGTTATTGAGGAGAGGATCAAAACCTTCTTCAAAGAGACACGTGATCCCCCAGAAGTTTAAGAACTACTTGAGTAGAATCTTGGTTAGGATTTGTGGACATTTGGGTTGGTGATTGGAGTTTGCAGCTTCCCAATACAGCAGGGTTCTGCAGGTGTCATTTTCATCCTATAAATATAAGCAATGGATGAGCCTGGGGTTGGTGATGGGACAGGAAGAGAGAAACCAGGAAATGACTGTTGGAAAGGAGGAAGGTTACATGGGAGAGCAGGTGGCTGTCCCTCCCTGACAAACCTGGCTCATTTTTCTTTCCTTGCCTGGAAATTTTACTTAGACATATAACCTGGAATTCTAACAATTGGGAAATTTCATCTGATTTCAGTCTTCCCTTTATCCTTACTGTTTCCCTTATT
This sequence comes from Mesoplodon mirus, assembly GCF_964341445.2. Taxonomy (NCBI): domain Eukaryota; kingdom Metazoa; phylum Chordata; class Mammalia; order Artiodactyla; family Ziphiidae; genus Mesoplodon; species Mesoplodon mirus. The sequence goes on along the minus strand of NC_138979.1, from coordinate 98,665,854 downwards.
TTCTTCTCTTTCCAAATTTTAAAAAACTTACTAGATCGGTGGTTGTATGAGGCCAAGGGTGGAGGAGGGATTGCAGAAAGGCTGGAGGGAACTTTAAAGATGATTAAAATGTTCTTGGACTTGATTGTGGTGTTCACTGAACAGCACACTGAAAATGGATACATTTTATTATATGCAAATTATACCTCAATGTGGTTGACTTAGGACAAAAACCCAAAATTGAATTGTTTCTTGTTCACCTCAGTCCCCAGGTGATCACTTCTTTCTGTGAAGGCCACTCGTGCTTAGAATTGGTACTTTGTCTTGTTCACACATAGATCTTCTGTCACTACTTCTTTCCTGGCTTGCTCCGCTATAAGCCTCTGAATTCCTTAGGGCCCGGCCTACAGCTTGCCCTTCTCACTCTTTCTTCTCTGGGTTGCCCATAGCTGTAAGCACTACACTAAAGAAATACCCATATCTGTTAATAATGATGAGGCAGGGCCTCCCTGGTGGCGCAGTGGTTGAGAGTCCGCCTGCCGATGCAGGGGACACGGGTTCGTGCCCCGGTCTGGGAGGATCCCATATGCCGCGGAGCGGCTGGGCCCGTGAGCCATGGCCGCTGAGCCTGCGCGTCCGGAGCCTGTGCTCCGCAGGGGGAGAGGCCACAACAGTGAGAGGCCCGCGTACAGCAAAAAAAAAATAATAATAATAATGATGAGGCAAATGAAAGACGGAAGTCCTTCGGTGTCACTAAATCACATAGAAAACTGTCTTCATTGTTTTTGCAGAAATTAAAGAAGGGTGTGTTTCTTGATTAACCAAAAAGTGGATTCAAAGGCAAATGACTTGTGGTCATGCCCCAGCTTTGACACTTAATCTGTGTTTTGGGGAAAATTACTTAATTTCTCTGAGTTCTATTTCATATCTATCTTTAAATGTAGGAATAACAAATACTTGTCTTATCTACCTCTTCAAGATATATATATGGAGATACCTCCACAAATTATAAGGCTGTATGCAATTCGTGTTTTTCTAGTGTGTAATTAGCTAATAATAATAATCTTTTATTTTTTCATTTAAAAATACTGATATATTTAAGGAAAAGGAATCTGTTATTGAACTTTAATGGGGCAGTTTTTTTAAAAATATTTCCTAAAGCTACAGGAATACTTTTATAGCATGAAAAAGTATTTTAAGTTACAAATAGCAAATTCTGTTTGATCTATTTCTTCATTTTGGCATATTTGGGAGATCTTAGTGTTATTACCATTAGTAAAGTTTTAATTTGGCCTACTCAAAAAATGTGTATTTCAGTTTCTGGTCAGTGACTTATGTTTATCAACATCAAATAATAATATTTATTAAATGGCAACATGAACTCTTTTATATTTTTAAATGAAAATATTTACAGTTGAAATCACCCCCCTGGGTGCTTTTTGTTTGTTTTAATTGATTTTTTAATGATCTCATTATTTCTTAAACATTACCTTCTCCTTTGTAATTCATTTAAAAAGGAAAAGTAAAGCTCATACCATAGCAGATAAATTTCCAGAATCATTATCATTTCTTGTTTCAAAGTTGAAGTGTTTTTTGAAAAGAAATCTGTGCTTTTTCAACTTTGTTCAAAAACTAAAACAACGCCAGTGTTTGCCAAGTTGTAAAGTAAAATATTAGGAGAAAATTTAATTTCCAAGTTCTCAAAAGGTTGTGTAGAGGCAAATGAGGAAGATAAATTTAATTAATTTATTTTAAATAAAAATGACTTCAGCACCCTTTAGAAAAAAGCACCATTTCAACAAATGTGTTTTAAACGGAAGTGACAATATCTATTGCTTTAGGAACAGATGCGAAAAAAAGTAAATCAACAATGATAAGCCCCACATCATAATCCTCAGTGAGGCAGTAGAGGTTATGACAACAGCAGCCTGAAGGGTACAAATCGGCTATTAAAATGTCTGAGTTCATTATGTGTACAAAAGCTTTGTATCCTAGTGAGAAGAAAGAGCTGGGAATGGTACTTAGGGTCTATCTGTATTTCATGTTCAGAGAAGAGTTCAGTTTTAAGTAGTAAGAGCACATCTGTAAGTTTTCAGTTTTATTCCGTGAACTAAAACAAATAGCCCTGCTCCACAAAGAGGCAGAATCAAATGTCACTGGTTTGATCTATTTCAAAACATCTTGCTTCTAACAATTCTTTTCAAAAAGATGACATAGGAAGGGGAATCAAGAATTCATGGAAGTTCCATCCTATGGCCAGAATTTCTGACACGCCACACACAAGTTTGAAAACTATTGCAGATGAAGCTGCAAGGTAGAGTGATCCCAAACAAACACCTGTTGGAAATAGGAGCCCTCCTGAATGAGGCCCAGAGAGCCATGCTCTTTATAAAGCCTATTCCCTATTGATGATCTCTTTGGCCATGAGTATCTGACACCCCAGTGACTGTGGCAACAAGGACTTCATAGGACTAAACAACAAGTGAACAAAAAGCATGCTGCTACCCAACTACTGTTCTAAGTAATACAAGGCCTGTGCTGCAATCAAGGGGAGAACATATAGTTTAAAACAGTGCAGTTTTTTCATGCACTTAGTGAGCATAAATAGAGAGGCTGGTGGTTATATACTAGGCTGTGCTAGTAAGATTCAAACATAAATCACAGGCTATGAATCCCCGCCTTCTTAGAGTTTTATAATACACTTCAAGAACTTAGGGTCTAGTTTTGGTAACTGAATTCTTGCCCATTAATGATCCTAGAGTAAAGCAGCTCTTTTTCCCTGAATGTAGCTTAATTTCTAAGGTAATTTTGCACTTGTCATTTGATGTTCTCTGGTTCAGTTTCTCTGGTACCAGAATACAATTTCTTCATTCCAATAATTTGGGGGCAATAGATAGATCCCTGCCCCAGAAGACTGCCTGTTGTGCTGTGAAGACTAACCAGCAAGAAAGCAATGGTGGGACTTTGAGGACTATGCCTTAAGAGAGTTCACCATGCCTGCATACTCTCTCTCTTTCACACACACACACACACACACACACACACACACACACACACACACAGCTTTTTATTCCATTATTTACACACAGGACATGCTGATGTTTGTATGATATGATTTTTGTTTACCTCAACCACTTAATATGCCCTTTTATTTATATTTCTTTGATTGTTGAAGGCTTTTCACTATACAGTGATGCTTTCTAAAATGCAGATGCTCGCTGAATGAATCACCCCTGAATTTTATTCCTACTACAGTAGGGTGGCATGATGACTAAATGGTTTTAAGCCCAAGCTCTGGAGTCAGAATGCCCAAGTTTGTCTTGGCTTCACTACTCACTAATTGTGTGACACTGAACACATTACCTGTGAATGTCAGTTTCCCAATTTGTGAAATGGGGGTGATGATAATACTTTTATTGTGATTGTGTAAGGGTTGATTGAGATGATACTGTTAAAAAACAGCCCAGAACCTGGCACATAGTACTACTCAATACATGTTATCATTATTGTTAGTTATTATTATTATAATCATCAACATCATCATCATCATTATCATCATCATTAATTATCCATACGCATCTCAGTTGGAACCAGAGATTAGTAGAAATAACACACTAGAAGTAGAGAGGGTTAGGAAGACATGCTTAGAGAAAGAGTGACAGCAGTTGGTAGGGCAGTTGGAAAGGCACTAAAGAAAAACTAAACAGATCAGTTTCCCTCTTCACCCCAATACACTTCACTTACCTACATCCCAGCATGAGAAATATTTGATTCAATGGTTAAAATTTAAAAATTTGTAGCAATATCTGGATTTAGTATTTTCTTTCCTTCTTCCTTTTTACTTCATTTTTATTTTCAAAAGATTCTTAGAAAAGAAAACAGCGTTCATTCATTGCTTTGATACATTTGCATGGAGCATCCACTATGTGCTATTACTTTGCTAGGTGATGGCAATGGAGTAAGAAGTAAATTAGGTGGGGTGCTCCCTTCCGTATATTCTCTGTCACTGGTCCACTCTAATACACCTGTTGTTGGGAACATGGAAAATAAATTCTTCCCGGAGTCAAACACTCAGGCTAGGGCTCCAAAGATCGAGGGTAGGCCCGGTAGTGGTTCTCTCCTGTCTTCCCCACCCCTCCACATTTCTGCATACCATTACCTCTTCATTAACAAGGGCAAAGAGATTACTCTGTCATCATGAAAAACTGAAGAATTATGAAGATGAGGAAAAGGAGAATGTCAATTGGAAGTAGACTTACCATGAAATTAATGAAGTTTAAGTTTCAAGAATCCTTACTTGGCCAGGAGACTTTGAGGCCCTCGGAGAGACCTTAATAATAGGTTCTTATAGTCATAAGGTTTCATAAAATTGGCAAAAGGAAGATATTTAATTAAGTTTCCTTAAAAGAGAGCCCTCATATTATATGTTTCAGCCTACCCCCCAACAAAAGTGGTCCCCCCATGATAATGATGGTGATGATGATTACTAGCTATGTTATGTAGGCTTATTGGTGCCAAACACAATGGTAAATGCTTCCCCTACTATCCAATTTAATCCTACTGTTCTTCAGGCTCTCACTAACAATGAGGATATAGAACTAGCAGGAAGTTTGAGAAACCAAGGTGTTAGAGGCAGCAAATTCTATGAACCATGACTTAATCCCCAAGATCAAAGATTCAGGAAGGTTTCTCTACAACAGTATTTCTTAACATGGGGTCCATAGATTTCCATGATATTCATGGACAATGCAGGAGTCCATGAACTTAGCTAAGAAAAAAATACATCTTTATTTTCGCTAACCTCTAACTGAAATTTAACATTCCTTCAATTATGGATGCAGTATCCAAATCTCAGTAGTATTAGCAGTTCTTGTGATTTTGTCACCAATAGAAATTAAAAATATTTTCATAAGACATACAGCAGTTGCAGATATCTGGAAATATTATTTATGCTCAACACTGCTTCAAATTTTGGTAATTATTAGACCAGCTGCTAGAATTTTTAAATGTCTTAATGTAGAAGCACATATATTACAGTAATGCAATTATTTTTTTAACATCTTTATTGGAGTATAATTGCTTTACAATGGTGTGTTAGTTTAATGCAATTATTTTTTAAAATATTTTTATAAATATGTTTCAGCATAATTCATTTATTTTGTTATCCTATGCTTTAGTTGTATATATGTATGTAATAACAATATTCTGAGAAGAGTGAGTCGATGCCACAGGACTGCTAATAGAGGTCATGGCACAAAATGGAAAGACTGAGGATACCTGCTCACTTCCACTTCTGGTAAGAATGAGGACCAGAGACCACATTTATTCACCTCCCTTCAACAACAAGAAATGGGCAACATATACAAAACAACAGTTTTCAGATATTGGATAATAGACAGTATAATACAATGATACCTTATGTAAAGAAAAAAAAAAAATGAGGCAAGCCCTGTGATTGTTTCAGCTTACTGCCCCAAGAATTTTCAGGAAAGGGGACCTCAAACAGATCCCAGTAGTCTCCCTGAACTGAAGAGATGGAGTTGAGAATTCAGGGAAGCCTAAAAGATTAGAATTTGTAGGACAGAGTACTGGAGAGGACAGAGCTGTACACAGGGAGGACTTCTGAGATCTCTGAAGCTTCCTCCTTAAGTGTTCTCCTTGATTCTGCTCAGCACAAGGATGTGATGAAACCACCATATGTGGAGAAAGGACTTATAAAGGACAGGTGAAACAGTCCCAAGAGATCACACAACACTTGTAATAATTTTTGTTCCTAACAGCCTGAGTGGAAAAGCCTTGTAGTACACAGGGCTTTGGGTAGAGTACTCAGAATTGTATTGCTTTAGTAGCACTGAAAAATTAGCCTTAAACAAAAGGCTGCTCTGGTCCCCCATAAAAAAAAGCTTGGAGGCAAACCTGGAAAAGCTTACCAGGTAATTTATTTGAGTCACAGAACAAAACTCAAACATATTTAAAAGAATATGAAAATATCCACCATCCAAAAAAGTAAAATTCGTGTGTCAAGCATCCAATAAAAATTTACTGCAGGGCTTCCCTGGTGGCGCAGTGGTTAAGAGTCCACCTGCTGATGCAGGGGACATGGGTTCGTGCCCTGGTTCGAGAAGATCCCACATGCCGTGGAGCGACTGGGCCCGTGAGCCATGGCTACTGAGCCTGCTCGTCTGGAGCCTGTGCTCTGCAACGGAAGAGGCCACAACAGTGAGAGGCCCGTGTACTGCAAAAAAAAAAAAAAATTTACTGCAAAGAAGTAAAATACACCCATTATTAGGAAAAAAGATCAATCAACACAAAAGACTCAGAAATGATACCAATGAAAGAATTAGCACACAAGGATATTAAAATAATATTATAAGTATATTCCAGTGTTCAGAAAAGTAAAAGAAAGCATGAGCATGTTAAGGAGAGACATGGAAGATATTTGAAAATACCCAAATAAAGCACAGAGATGAAAAAAGAACTGAGATTTAAAAATACATAGAATGAGATTGCACACTACAGAAGAAAAGATTAGTGAATCTGAAGACATGGCAATAGAAAATAATCATAATGAAACACACAGAGGAAAAAAAGACTGAAAAATTAAAAAATGAAGAGAGCATCAGTGAGGTATAGGAAGATTTCAAGCAGCCTAATATATTTGTTATTGGAGTCCTCAAAAGGGAGGGAGTTATAGAAAAAAATATTTGAGGAAATAAAGGGTGAAAATTTTATAAATTTGATGAAAAATATAAACCCAGAGATCCAAGAAACTATTTCAATGAATAACAGGCTAAGAACATGAAGAAAACTTCATCAAGGCATATCATAAACATAAATTGCCAAAACCAATAATAAAAAGAAAAATTTTTAAGTAGCCAAAGAAGGAAAGACAAAGTACATAGAGGGGAAGAAAGATAAGAACGATTGCAGGTTTCTCATTAAAAACAATGCAAGCCAGAAGATAGAGAAGCAACATCTTTAAAGTACTGAAAGAGCAAAATTGTCAACCTAGAATCTATACTCAGCAGAAATATCTCTCAAAAATGAAAACCAAAATAAAAATATTTTCAAACAGACAAAATCTGAAATCTAAATTTACACAAAGGAATGAAAAGCACTGGAAATGATAAACATGTGGTGTATATTAAAATACTTTTTCTTATTTTTAAAATACAATTGATTATTTAAAACAAATAATATTAGCATATTGAGGGGATTTATTATATATGTAGTAGTAAAATGCATGATGATAAGAACAGCAAAAAAATGGGAAAGGAGAAATGGATGTTGTAATGGTCTCATACTCTACATGAAGTGACATAATATTACTTGAAGTAAATGATCTGTTTTAAAGATGTATGCACTATAAAACCTAAAGCAACACTATATAAAAGAGACATAGGTAATAGGCTAACAAAGGATATAAAGTAGAATAATTTAAAAATACATTCCACTAATTCAAAAGAAAACAGGAATAAAAGGATGTCTTGGTCTGCTCAGGGTGCCATAATAAAATACCATAGACTGGGTGCCTTAAACAACAGAAACTTACTTCTCACAGTTCTGGAAGCTGGGAAACTCAAAACCAAAGTGCCAGCTGATTGATTCAGTTCCTGTTGAGAGCTCTCTTCCTGGCTTGAAGATGGCCACATTAATGTTATATCTTCAGATATCCTTTCCTTGGTGTGTACATGTGGAGAGAGGGAGGGAGATCACTCTTCTTCATCTTAAAAGGCCACCAATCCCATCACGAGAGCCCCACCCTCATGACGTAATCTAACTCTAATTACTTTCCGAAGGCCCCATCTACAAATACATCACATTGTAGGTTAAGGCTTCAACATCTGAATTGTGGGGGTGGGGGGTGCACATTCAATCTGTAATAAAGGGAGAAAGGGAATAAGGAAGAGATGAGACACGTATAAAACAATGACCAGCCTGGTAGATTTAAATACAATGATACCAATAATCAAGGGTTCCTAACCCCCCGGGCCGCGGACTGGTAGCAGTCCGCAGCCTATCAGGAACTGGGCTGCACAGCCAGAAGTGAGTGGTGGGCTACCAAGCAAAGCTTCATCTGCTACCTCCCATTCGCTCCCTATCACTCACATTACTGCCTGAACCATCCCTCCCCCCACCCACCCCATCCATGGAAAAATTGTCTTCCACGAAACCGGTCTCTGGTGCCAAAAAGGTTGGGGACTGATGCCAATAATTACTTTAAATGTAAATGGTTTAAACACCAAATTAAAAATGAGAGATTGTCAGACTGAATAAAAAACTAAGAACCAAGATATGTTGCTCACAAGAAACTAACTTGAAATATAAAAATTGGTTAAAAGTAAAATGATACAAGAAATTATACCATAACACTATTTAAAAGAAAGTTGAGTAGCTATATTGATAACAGAAAAAGAATATGACCAGAGATAAAGAGCATCATTTCATAATGATAAAGAAGTCAATTCATCAAGACAGTATAACAATTCTTAATATTTATGCACTTAAAGCTTACAAATGCATGAAGCAAAAACTGATAGTAGTAAAAGGAGAATTAGACAAATTGACAATCATAGTTGGAGATTTCAACAACCTTCTTTCAATAGCAATAGAAAATGTACATTAAATAAAGCTATAGAAGACTTAACACTATCAACCAATTTGCCCTAATTGACATTTATGGAAGACTGTACCCAATTATAAAAGGATACGTATTGTTTTTCAAGCACTCATGGAACATTTACCAAGATAGACAATATTCTGACCATAAAACAAGTCTCATGAATTTAAAAAGGATTCTAGATATTTAAAGTATATTCCCTGACCACAAGGGAGTTAAGTTAGAAATCAATAACAGAAAGGTATCTTGAAAATACCCAAGTATTTGGAAACTAACACACTGCTAATTAACCTGTGTATCAAAGAAAAGATCAAAAAGAAAATCAGGATGCACTTTGAACTGAAAAGCAATTTAAACCAAAGTAAGCAAAAGAAAGGAAATAGTAAGAACATGAGCCAAGAACAATAAAATTTTAAAACTGTAATAAATAATATCAGTTATAATCTGGCAGGAAGACCTTAAGGTAAGCCCCAGTGATTCCCACCTTCTTGTGTTCAAGCCTTTGTGTATCCTCCTCCCCTTGAGTGTAGGTGGAAGCTGTGACTTGTTTCTAACCAATTAAATATGGTAAAGGTGTTGGTATATCACTCCTGTAATAAGGTTATATTATACGGCAAAGATGATAGGGAACAACTCTCATCATAATGTTACATTATATAAACCTCTGTCTTAGCCTACTCAAACCAGAGACTCTTCTCATAGGCTCGATGGAGTAAGTGGCTATGTTGGAGAAACCCATGTGGAAAGGACATATAGACAGCCTTTAGGAACTTCTTGTGGCCACAGTGACGTGAAAGCAGTCTTAGCCAACCTCCAGCAAAAAGCCAGTCCCCTCAAACAGTTGTAAGAAAATGAATTCTGCCAATAACCTGAATAAGCTTGAAACCAGATTCTTTTCAGTTGAGCCCCCAGATAAGAACACAGCCCAGCAATTCCTTGATTGAAGCCTTGTGATATATTTTGTGGACTATGTTAATAGAACTTGCAGATGAACTGGACGTGGATGGAGTTGAAGGAGGGTCTGAGAAAGAAGAGAATGAAGAACAACCTAGCTTGATTTGGCACTGGGCGTATGGTGACTAGTAGGAAAGACCATGGACTAATAGATGGGATAGTGAGTATGGGAATCAAGATTTCTGTATTGACTATATTAAGTTTGAGATACCTGTGATACCTGAAAGGGAAATTAAAACTTGTAAAATAACCACAAAACAAATGAGAGATTTTCTTATTTTTCCCTATAGCCTTTTACTTAAACCAATACTAGATTTTATTAGCAATAGAGAAAACTCTTAAATTCTATTGAAAAGGATTTCATCTTTGTGGCAATACCAGAGATAACTATCTGAGGGAAAATGTGGAGTAGTATAGAATATACTGTATTTGGTCCTTTTACTTCAATTTTCTAGGTAACACATGAATTTATGAAATAAAATCCATTCCTAAAAATCAATTCCACTAATTCCTCCATTGACTTTTCAAGCTCTCTAGATCCCTATATTCAAATCCCCAAGTCAGAGAGTTTAAAAATCTTACACAGAGACTAAGAAAAAAGTCTATTTTCTAGGTTTTGTTAAGACATAGTTAGGTGAGGTTAAAGTCTTCTAATTAGCCATCCCACAGCTGTGTCTTCTCATTTGCAAACAAATGGCACTCAGCTAAAAGGAGGAATTCTCCTCCTGTGAATTCTCAGAAATTATTTAGAAATTACTTAGAATCTAATTTTTATACCCAGGGAGCCTAGTAGGAGGAAGTCAGACTTATTACTGCTTATCAGAAATTACTTTTCATCTGAAGTGCTTTTTTACCCTGAAATAGCAATTTTGATAAGAAGTGAAGATTTGCATCAAAGAGAAGGGAAAAATCATTGCAAGGAGTGATCAATGAAGTCCAGTTAACCAAGCTTATTTAGAGTTGCTGAGAAATCTTCTTGCCGATGACCAAATCTTACAAAATAATAAGTACCCTAATCTAAATGTGCTTTGAAAGCACTGGAGGAAAATCATATATCTGTTGTGATTAAAACTACATCATGGCATAATTTGCGATACGCGGGCCTCTCACTGTTGTGGCCTCTCCTGTTGCGGAGCACAGGCTCCGGACGCGCAGGCCCAGTGGCCATGGCTCACAGGCCTAGCCGCTCCGCGGCATGTGGGATCTTCCCGGCCCGGGGCATGAACCCGTGTCCCCTGCATCGGCAGGCTGATTTTCAACCACTGCGCGCCACCAGGGATAGAAAGCCCAGAGATAAACCCATGCACATATGGTCACCTTATCTTTGATAAAGGAGGCAGGAATGTACAGTGGAGAAAGGACAGCCTCTTCAATAAGTGGTGCTGGGAAAACTGGACAGGTACATGTAAAAGTATGAGATTAGATCACTCCCTAACACATACACAAAAATAAGCTCAAAATGGATTACAGACCTAAATGTAAGGCCAGAAACTATCAAACTCTTAGAGGAAAACATAGGCAGAACACTCTATGACATAAATCACAGCAAGATCCTTTTTGACCCACCTCCTAGAGAAATGGAAATAAAAACAAAAATAAATAAATGGGACCTAATGAAACTTCAAAGCTTTTGCACAGCAAAGGAAACCATAAACAAGACCAAAAGACAACCCTCAGAATGGGAGAAAATATTTGCAAATGAAGCAACTGACAAAGGATTAATCTCCAAAATTTATAAGCAGCTCATGCAGCTCAATAACAAAAAAAGCAACCCAATCCAAAAATGGGCAGAAGACCTAAATAGACATTTCTTCAACGAAGATATACAGACTGCCAACAAACACATGAAAGAATGCTCAACATCATTAATCATTAGAGAAATGCAAATCAAAACTACAATGAGATATCATCTCACACCAGTCAGAATGGCCATAATGAAAAAATCTAGAAACAGTAAATGCTGGAGAGGGTGTGGAGAAAAGGAAACACTCTTGCACTGCTGGTGGGAATGTGAATTGGTACAGCCACTATGGAGAACAGCATGGAAGTTCCTTAAAAAACCACAAATAGAACTACCATATGACCCAGCAATCCCACTACTGGGCATATACCCTGAGAAAACCATAATTCAAAAATAGTCATGTACCAAAATGTTCATTGCAGCTCTATTTACAATAGCCTGGTGATGGAAACAACCTAAGTGTCCATCATCGGATGAATGGATAAAGAAGATGTGGCACATATATACAATGGAATATTACTCAGCCATAAAAAGAAATGAAATTGAGCTATTTGTAATGAGGTGGATGGGCCTAGAGTCTGTCATACAGAGTGAAGTAAGCCAGAAAGAGAAAGACAAATACCATATACTAACACATATATCTGGAATTTAAGGGGAAAAAATGTCATGAAGAACCTAGGGGTAAGACAGGAATAAAGACACAGACCTACTAGAGAATGGACTTGAGGATATGGGGAGGGGGAAGGGTAAGCTGTGACAAAGCGAGAGAGTGGCATGGACATATATACACTACCAAACGTAAAATAGATAGCTAGTGGGAAGCAGCCGCATAGCACAGGGAGATCAACTCGGTGCTTTGTGACCACCTAGAGGGGTGGGATAGGGATGGTGGGAGGGAGGGAGATGCAAGAGGGAAGAGATATGGGAACAGATGTATATGTATAACTGATTCACTTTATTATAAAGCAGAAACTAACACACCATTGTAAAGCAATTATACTCCAATAAAGATGTAAAAAAAAACAAAAAAACCAAAAAACTACATCATGCTGGTGTATGCTTGAAGACAGAGTATAAGAAGGAGCAAAGACAACTGAAAATAGGTGATTTGTTAGTGTTACGTTATCCTTTTATGTATATAATTTTGTGAGATGAGGATGGGGAGCACTGAAATGTATTGCAAAAATCCCATAATTTTTATTTAAGCTGAAATAGGGTCATCAAACTATGTAAACAACAAATCTCAGTTTTGGTAAATGTTATGTTTTTAGTAAATGTTCAAATAAATATCTAAAATGTTTGTTACCAATGAGTATCTTAATATACAACAGCAGATATAATAACTTAGAAGTGAATTCAGCTAAATTTGCCTTGATCTTATGAAATTACTATTAGTATTTGCCCTAAGAAGGGATATTGAATCCTTTCCATGGTCCACAAGGCCCCACCTGGTCTAACTCCTGCCTACTTCCTCTTCCTGCTTCTTCCCAGCACTCCCCCTCTCTCACCCTGCTTCAGCCCTGCTGATCTTCTTGCTTATCCTTGAACAAGCTCACTTCCACCCTAGGGCCTTCGTACTTGCTCTTTTCCCTACCTGGACCACTCTTCCCTTCATTCAGTTATTAATTTGAATGTGACCTTCTCAGAGAGGCCTTTGGTGACTACACCATCTAAAGTAACTGCACTCCCACTTCCACCACCCCCAACAGTCACTCACCATCTCATCACATCACCGTTATTTCCACATAGCAGATACTTCACAATCTGAATTACCTTTAGTGACTGTACCACTTGTTTATTGTCTCTCCCCCGCAACACACACACTTGAATGTAAACTCCACGAACACGCAGACCTTTTACCTTCCCCGCCACTACCATTGTAACTGCCGTGCCTGAAACATTACTTAGTATAAAGAAGGCATTCTGTAATATTTGTCAGATAAATAGTTAAGTTGAATCTGGTAGAACAAGAATCTGAGGTCTGTCTGTCAGACTTGATAACTGTATGAAAATATAATAGATGGCATGGGGCCAGAATCCTTCCATCATTAAAATTAGTTGTAGTAGTGCTACTACTACCACTCCTAATATCTCCAAGTAAATTCTTATTGATGACGTGAGGCGTACAGGGTGTTAGGAAGAGGCTCCTTCTTGGAAAGTTGATTGCTTTGTCTACTTAGACGAGTCATTCTATTGGGAATGGAAGATCTGGTCCTCCTATGTTGATTTAAGAAGGATGAACTAAGCTCAATACAAACACACACATAGTTCCAAAGGGATAAAATCCATAAGATTAGAACTTCCACTTGCAGGACACATTTGTATAATAGGTAAAGGCAATGTATGTGTCTATTTGCATACTCATATTTATACTGTGTTAGAAGAAAAAGGCTACAGATGTGCACTGGTTCAAGTTAGTTCGCAGCAGATTTGACCCTGCCGCATGAGAAACACATTCCTCGTGCATTACCAGAGTATACTGAATATTCATAAAGGTACCATTTGGTGATTCTAGATATTGATTGTGTGTGGCCTTTTATATCCATCGAGCATAATTCATTTTGAATCTTGGTACTGCCATGGAGTTTTTCCAGACCACTCCAGTATGATATGTTCTCTCTCTCTGACATCCTGTAGCAATTATTGATAATTAAATGTGTCCCATCTTGTGCTATTTTTGTTGTCTTGAACTCTTATTTGAGGTTCTTTTGGTTTTGATTGTTTGGGACTGTTAAAATAATAAGACATTGTTTCTCATCTCCCCAACTAGAATTTTAGGGCAGAGATGACACTTTAAACCTTTTTTATTCCCCACATTCCCTAGCTCTGTGCTTTATGTAGCAAGAAAGTGCTACTGTATGTTGCCTGACCAATAGCTCTAGAGGGTGAAAGCCACACCCCAAATGCCCCATCTCAGCCTTGGTCTTCTCAGGTGGGAAGCATATAGGTGTTTTTGCAAAAACTAAACCTGTTTCCTACAGTACCTGTGAGTATTGATCTTAGTGACGCTGTTACTACCCTGGACATGAACATATTTCTTGCTTCTCTTCCATAGAGATTAAATCATTGGCAGTAATGAACTAGAGTTAAGACTACCAAGTTGTTCAGGTTCACAGGGAAAATGAAAAACACATTAGTTGTGGTGGCTTGTTGTTACTGGTTTTTCCTGTTTCTGTGAGCCATAGCAAATTGTGATTGCTCATTTACAATTAATAGATAAAAGGCGTTTTTTGGTTATTAAGGTTAGGCAGGAATATAAGTAATTTTATCTCTCATGAAGATGACTTAATTCACCATTGGTGGAGGGGGTGAAGGGCTGAAGTAAAGCTAAAACTTGTTTTTCAAGAACCCAGCATTTATGGTCTGTATTTTGCTGGTCTGGCTTGTAATTCACTAAATCCCTTAGCAAAACAGATGGCATTGAAAGAGGCACATGGACAGAAAGAAAATGCCTGACCATAAAGAGATGTAGATACAAAGCCAATTCAATAATGACCTCAGATGTGGGAAGGATTTTTTTTTTTAAGAGAAGGATCTTCAGTAAGTAAATAAGAATATCTCAGATTCCAGAAAGGATAGTAACAATCCATTATAGAAATAACAGAAACAACCAGGATGTAAATCTAATTAGTTTTTCATTTAAGCACAAGACTTTCAATTGCAAGCTGGCTTACACAGTGTACTCTGAATGGGGCTTGTAATTTTCCCCTTGAAATACTGCTCAAGCTGTTCTTCAGAGACCCCACAATGTTGTACCTGGTCCTTCACAATTATGCAATTATGTATGTCCTTTTCCTCATAATTCAAAACCTTCTCCTTCATACAATTTTTCCTGGTAATCTCTGCCCATAACAAGTTCTCTTGTCTCAACTGCTGCAGCCTTTACTGCGTATACATTTTGTTTAAATCGTAACATATACAGCAATTTTTAGTGATTTCCAGATAGAGAGTGGTTTTGACTAAAGTAGATGGTAAGTAAGTATCTTGAAAGGCCCAAGAACCGTATGGCCACAGCAGATGTTGGTGGCATAAGGGAGGCATCCCAGTGGGGCCCAAAGAGACAGATTTTAAAGTCAGACAAACTTAGATCTGAAACATCTTGCTTCCTCTTGCTAGTTAATTGTGTGACTATGTATTTAGTCCTGTAGCAGTTGTTAACAAATTCTCATAGACTGGGTGGCTTAAAACAGAAATGTATTCTCTCACACACAGTTGTGGAAGCTGGAAGTCTGAAATGAAGGTGTCAGCAAAGCCTGACTCCTCTGGAGGTTTTAGGGAGAATCTGTTCCTTGCCTCTTCCGGCTTCTGGTGGCTCCAGGCTTGTGACTGCATCACTCCAATCTTCACCTCTGTGGTCACATTGCCTCCTTCTCTCCTATGTGTCTTCTTCTCTGTGTGTCCGTTCCAAAACTCCCTCCGCCTCTCTCTTATAAGGGTACTTAAGAGCCACCTAAATAATCCAGAATAAACTCCTCCTCTCAAGATCCTAAACTTAATCACATCTGTTGCTATATAAGGTAATATTCAGAGATTCCAGGGGTTAGGATGTGGACGTATCTTTTTAAGGGCCACCATTCAACCTATATAGTGACCCTAACAAGAGATTTCATTTTGGAGGGTTAGAATTCTTTATCAGTAAGATGAGGACAATGAGCTTTCATTGTTATTGCTGTTAAATATACTTTCCGTGTAAAACATGTTTTCCAGAGTCATATAAATAATAAATACTAAAAAGTATTAATGCAGGTAGACCACTCACTGCTATTCTAATAAATTCAGCCCCTGTAGCATGGTGTCCCTAGAGGGGTCTCATATGTACTCATTAAGGTATGCATTCAGTATTGTATGACATTAGACATTCCACCTCCCACCCCCTCCTGCTTCAGGTGTCTTTGGTGATATACCTGTGTTCTCTGCTTCATATCAAACCACTGCTACCAATGCCCAGAGTCATGCCAAGGGCCAAGCTTCCTGATACCCCCAGATCTGCTTGCAGTATATTGCACGGCCAGGTCTGCTTTTCACTTTTCTGAGATTATTTGTTTGAGGGGCTACGGGTATGCTGCCATGGTAGACTCTCAAGATGCCAAAGTTATATTGTATACTTTGCAGTCCTCCATATGTACAAACCACCTGCACCCTTGCCAAAATGGAAACTCTCTCTTCTCTCTTTCCCACATTTAATTTAAATACCTCTTTAATAGACAAGTGCCATATACATGGGTCCATGAACAATTAGGTCAGAACACAAAGTGACAGTCCCATGGATTGCCTTATCTCACTGATAAATGAGGTCTTGTCATGGACCAAGTGGTTTTGTCTGAATTAGCACTCTCTTAAGAAGTTCCTAAGTCCCTTGTGCAAATAGAAAAATAATTCCACAAGATATGAATGAATCCCAGTGATGAATAGAACTGAGACTCGAGCTAGAATTCTCTGTTCCTCTCTCCCATACTTCTTTTTCGTCCCTACCCCCAAACCCTCACTACTCACAAATACACAAGCAAATGCTCCTGAACAGCATGTAGAATATGGTATGTGCTCAATAAACACAAGAACTTCTTCAGTCCTATATCCCCAGTGCTTTGCACATGTTAAATAATCAATAAATATGCTTTGACTAATGATATATGGATCTTTATTGTATTAAAAAAATGGAAATATCCCTCATAAAGCTGTAATCACTTAAACTGGGCCTTTACCTTTAGCCTCTACCACTGTTAATTGTCTGTTTATTAATAATAAGTCCCTAAATATAGATCTCTGTACATTCATGTGTGTGTACATAATTATCCACATGCCATTTAAAATTCTTACTTCTTAGACACTTGCTTTGCACAGTTGCTACTGGTGCTAAACTCTTTTATGAAAAGAGAAAGGAAAGGGTCTTGCCAATTTTATAGTAATATTTACTTAGTGGTTTTCTCCAGGGAGACACATACTTTTCTGACATGCTTTTCTTTTGACATACTTTTCAGATGCCAAAATGTTCATATTTTTAATTTTCATGGAGAAAATGTAAAGATGAGAATTTTGATCCTTGTTTTACAAATGAAAACCTGAACACCTAGAAAATCGTGATTTGCTCACATCAGTGAGAAAGCCCTGTTTCCTCCTGATGCAAAGTTGGGATCCTTTTAGAAGTGGTGTGCCAAGTTTCCAAGCATTTATTGTAATTTATCTTTCATGGACCAGTAATCATCCCTTACCCCTGAAATCATTGTGGATTGACAGTACTCTAGGTCTGTTGGGGCCAAGGGAATTAAAGTAATTATGATGTAAATATGCTGGTATTTATGCTAATGCTTGCTAGAAAATACAACCTCGAAGGTGAGTTGATTCAAGGCCTTATGCCCGGTGTGTTCTCATTAAACGTTTGAAGGGTGGCAATGCAAGAAGGCCAGCAAATTTGTATGAAAAAACAACTTGAGAATGTTAGCTAAATGGTAGATTTAGAAGTAAAGGAAGGGGTGGAGGAATTTAGAAGGCTGTTTAATTAGGGATAAACTTGTAAGAGTCAATCTAGATTTGTAGGAAATCGGTGGGATTGTTGCTCTAGTTATCACATTCCTTTTCCATATCATGGCAGTTTTCTTGGTCTGAGGGTATTGTCTCTATGCTTTCTCTAACAGGATGCTAAGGGAAAATTGATATAGTTCTTTACCATCATGGGTTTCTGTAGGACCTAACCCAGCAGAATTGATGCCATTTAGTAGATGTGGCTGCTAGAGCAGCAAGTAGAAAGAAGACAAATTTGAAACCCATCCTCTATTAGCGATGTGACCTGCAAAAAGTTTCTCTGTTTCTGTGTGCCCTAGTTTTCTCTCATCTGTCGTATGGGAAATAATAAATCAACAGGGTTGTTTTGAGGTTCAGATGAGGCAGTTTACATAACAGTGCTTGGTGAAGCATAGACCTGTATACATGTTATGTAAATAACAGGCTCGTGCCACTGTTTGTCACTTGCTGCATTATATCTCACTGCATTCTTGTTGGAAATAGAATACAGTCAAGGCAATCAGCAATTTCAACCTTTCTAATTTAAATAATATGTGATACTATATACCGTTATATATGTATACCGATACACGTACGTATTTGTATGTGTGTGTGTGTGTGTGTGTGTGTGTATACATATATATATTCATATCTGTGTTTCTTCCTTGTTGAAAATCAGGTGCAGCTGACAGTGATTTCTATCATTGGAGTTCTCTCATGATAGCAGATTTGGCTTGAATTAACAGCATTAGTAGAAGTTGAGACTGCTTCAACCATTGTGACTGAACAGGGAATAAAATGGTCTAGAGACAAATGGCTTAAACCCTGAGCACTAGCTCAGCTAGGAGGCAGGCAATGAGAAGCAAGAATCATCTGACTCATAACCTTAGTTTAAGGGAATGAATGCTGGGATCTGAGAAGGAGGACAAGTCAGCAAGGCCCACAGTCAGCTAAGGTGATAATCCTGAAAGAGGTAACACTAGATATGAAGTGAGCTACATTATGGAAAGCAATTTCAGAGCAAAGAGAGAGGTATCAAGAGCATCTGTTTCAAGACCTTCCATAAGACCATCTGCTGATCACAGCCCCTTAGTTTATATTATCGCTGTTGGTAGGCTGTCCAGATATTAAAGCAACACTCTGGTTATCTTCTACAGCAATCAAGAAAGCACAGATCAATTGCCAATATCCAATATCCAGGTTTGAATGGCACAGATGAAATTGTCCCCAACTGGTAATACTCAAACCAGAAGTAGTCCTGCCTCTGGGCTATATTCACTTACCTTCACAACACACTGGGAAACCATTCAGGATGATTCCTAAGACAAAGTCCTTTTCTACTCCACCCTGTCCAGGATCCCTTGGAATTTTCTCTATAGAAAACTTTTCCTAGATTTCTCTTACCATTGACCCTTGAACTCTTAAGGTCTCTGGATACAGAAAATCTGTCACTGCCAGATTCCTTAGCATAATTTCTTACTTAGTTTAGGTAAATAGCCTATCTTTTCTGAAGCCAGTGGTATACAAAGTGGGGGACAATGGGAGCGATCTGCCTGGTGAGGAGTATTTTATCATTGATATGGTTGAGGATTATCAGTGCATGGTGATGATAAAAGTCAGATATGCTTTTAGGTAGATGTATTATTGCTTTTAAATTCTTTAGAGCAGTACACCCCTTATTGCCTGAACTTTGGAATGCCATCATCTAAACCCAGGAACTTTTGGAACTATTGCTCTAAGGTTGTTTTTGTTTGTTTGTCTGTTTTTGCGGGGGAGGGGAGTGGGACATCAAAATGGTGTTCACTGTTTTTTTCGTTCTGAAGAATTTTCTTAAGACACTTAAGCCTGTTCAATTAATTATACATTCAACAAGGGTTCACAGAGTATTGTTAGATCAAGTACCCGTACTAGATATTAGAATTACAATACTAATAGACAAGCCCTGTTCCATGTCCATCAGCAGCTCAGATATCTAAACGTATTCCACGTTCTCCAAAAGCTATTTGTCTATTTGTTCATTTATTTAAAAAACATTTATCAAGTATCTACTATATGCCTTGTACTGTGCTAGATATTGGAGATAACGTTAACAAAGAAATACTTGACTCTGTCTTAATGTAGCTTCCGATCTCCCATGTATGCTTACCTCTCTTATTTATGTAAATAGTACACAAATGTAGTCGCCTACTTATTACCTTTATGATTTTTCCCATATTGGTATATCAGAAGTACTATTATTTTCTTAAATTTTTTTTTAATTGACTCACTCTTAAACTTATAACCACCTTAAAAGGAAACACTTTATCTCTACCACAAGTAGGTAAATGAAAACTCCTATGGCTTGTGAAAAATATAAATACAATACAAACAAGCATGATTAATAAATACTAGCTGAATCTTGTCGTCTGCCAAGACCTATGTTAGTTAAAAGAGAGATTAGCAAAATGAGAGACATACTTTAATCAAAATAAGACTTTTTCCTTGAACTCAGCAGAATTAATTGAAAAGGAATTAACATTGTCATATGTGCCTTGGTGTTATTTCATCTGTGTCCTTATTCTACTTAACACGGTCTTATTACCTATAGTAACCACATTGCATGCTTTCTAAGGCCCTGTACAAGGCTGTTGGCTCACATATTGGTTCTGTATGGAGAAATCTTTTTGGTTGAAGGCCTTGAATTGCTTAGATAAACTGGGATTATAAACCTAATTCCAATTTATTTTCTCTTTGTTTAGTAAACTTCAGGCAATGCATTTTCACTGCATTTTTAGCTATTTTAATGTCTGTTTTTCTTTTCTTTTCTTTTCTTTTCTTTTTTTTTTCCTATTTCCTGTAGAATGCAGAGCCTTGGATCTCTTGGCCACAGATTGACAGCCTGGAATCCTGAGGAAGACCAAGACTCCTAACGGTAAGACATGGGTCTTTTGTAATTATGTCTCTTCCACATGTGTATACTACTCTTTGATTTAAGTTTGAACTTGGAAGATTTATTCTACTTAAGGAAATATCTATCATCTAATATGGATTTGTGCTTCAATACTAGCACTGGACTAGTGCTAAGTTGTCAGGGTGGGTTAGCTCTTCAGATTGGATTCTTGATTTAGTATAGATCAAAATTCAAGTTTTACCATGATTTTTTAAACCTGCATTGCCAATTTAGAAATACACAAAAGGAGGAGAATAAAGATAAATAATAGAGGCACTGCTTCAGAGCACACCATTTGAATAATAATCTAGGTCAGTTTGCTGCATGCCATACACCAAACATGCCTTACGGGGGCGTTTCCAAATTTAAATCAATGTCAAGTATTTTCTTTTCACAACCAAATGTATATACTGTAACAGCCATGTCAGTCAGGCAGTTGACGGAGCAGGGCAAGTTGTGTGGTGTATATAGAGGGAAGTACTCCTGATTATGACCAAGTGACACAAGAAGAAGCAATCAAGTACCAAAGAAAGACTGTTAATTGACTGGGAAATGTGACCATTTTGCCTCCTGAATATTTGAGGGAGCAGGATTAGGGCAATAAGCCGTTCTATTCAAACAGTGACAGTGTTATAGGGTGACTAAGTGAGTATCATGGTAACTGTGAACATCTGTACAGACCCTGGGAGACACTGATAGACTGTTAATAGTGATGGTGTTGAAACCATTGTTGACTCTTGGTACAGTTTTAAGTCTGTTAATCCCTATAAATTGGTCTCCAAGATTCTAGTATTTTTAAAGTTCCCACTCCCATGAAAAAATGATGGGACTCAGAATATTCAGGATTCCCTTTTCTTCTAAGTAACTTTTTCTTATTTCTTGAATCAGTGCTGATATACTCCTTGCTTAAACTACAACCCATTCAGTCATTCTCCAATTATTTCCAACCTTCATGTCCTACGCTATCTGTAATAAAGACTGCTGCTCTTGTGGACAGGACCTTTCCTAATTTTTGTGTCTGCTTTGTCCATGAGGCCCTGTACCGATGGAAAGGTTAATTCTCAGAAAAAGGCTGGCTCACCATGAGATGGCAGTAGAGAGCAGCCTGACACACAGGCCCAGATTACTTGGTTTGGGGGCCAGATTGGGGGCTGGGCCTAGTAGGAGGAGCTAGACTACCAAAGTAAGCGGCTTTTGACTTTGTTCTTTGTTTCTATCTGGGAGTGCCTCTCTGAAGTAGGTGCTCAGCACAGCTGTTAAGTAAAGTCCTGATAGTAACATCTGAGGTTGAGAAATCAGGAGAAAGGGAGATAGTTCTTGAAATATACCAACCTCAAATGATCAGAGTTCTGCTGGACTGCCACACACACACACACACACACACACACACACCCACACACACCCACACACACGAAGAAAGAGAAGGGGAGAGAAGAGTAGAGAAGAGACAAGAAAAGAGAAGAGGATAAACATGTTTTATTATCGGAAAGCAAGGCTAACTGAGATCAGCAAGAAGCCAGAAGGCAATTATGACTGATGGGGAGCCACTTATGACAGCTCAGCTCTGAGGCCTCATGTCTTGGCATTGCCTCTTCCTTCTTTAAAGAGGCCAAAGTGCCACTATACTAGACACTAGGGTGGGTTCTAACATCCTGTGTATTCTCTTACCCCCTATTGTACAGAGAAACCAGAAAATGTTAAAGATGGATGGCATTTTCAAAAACTGCAGCCCAGGAGGTGTCATGTCTTGACCAAGGTCACTTAGTTAACTAGTGGCAGTATTAGGTTTAGAAATTCATTTGTCCTAATTGTCAATAGCCTATCCTTTCCAAATCAGAAGAGCTGGGGAAATTTGATATTTTCTCCCAAACTTAAAACACATTAAATTAGTCTGAAATTCAGTCATTTTCATTTTCCTTAATTACAGTTTTTGTCTATGAGACAAAATTTGGGCCACAAGGGAGTATGCAGTATCATCTGATTGTCTAGTAAGTTAATATGGTAATTGATTAATGTGCCATAGGATCTCTCAGAAATCTTATCCTTACAAGTTACCTCAGTAATCATATATTGCTCTTCTAGCTGTTATTTTTTCCTAAGCAGAAAGCCTGAAATAGGAGGACAGATGGTGTATTGTTCTGTGGTCCAACTTTTCTTATCTTCAAAGAAAATCTTTTATAAAAACCCAATATGCAAAGCAGGTAAAGTAAGTTTGGAAGAGATAATGAGAATGCTTGAGTGTTACCTGCTTCCCAATCATGCAATCCCACTCCATCCAAAATGGCTCCAGGACGGTTTTGGAGGAATGTGAATGCCTAGATGTAATAGAAGAAAAGGAGCTTTGTGGCCAAAGATACCTGCAGTCAAATCTTGCCTGCATCTTTTATAATCTGTGTGACACTGATCTTGTTACTTGATTTCTCCTTGAGCTTCATCTTCCTCATCTGAAAAATATGAGTAACATCAATATAATAAAGTTGTATTGAAGATTAAATGAGACATATATATACAAAGGAGTGCTGGGCGAAGAATGGATTTTAAATTGTTGATGCTGGAAAATGTTCATTTGATGATTGGAACTGGTTTCTGCGGTCTAAGTTAGAAGGTCATTCACTTTTAGGGTTGAATGTGCTTTTGTTCTGTCAAGAGCTACTTGCCTGGTGGCTAATAGTTATGTAGACATAGAGGGCTGAGAAAGCCATTTTTCTGGAGGAAGAGCTTAAGAGTACATTTTTGCCTTGTCTAGGACCTACATTAGAAACTGTAAGTAAATGGAGTTAGACAGTGCTCTTTTCCCATAAGCATCATGGGAACTTCCTAGGAAGTACAGATTCAGACAGTACCTCTTCTTTAGGGTCAGCTTGAGAAAAAATATTTTGCTAATACTGTTGGTGGCCTGGAAAATGGTTAGAAGAGGAGCCAGACAGTCAGTCCTCCATAGAAAGGTAAGGTGGTCTCACACTGGCCACACAGCACTGCAGTACCTGCTGCTCACTAGGCCTTTCTCCTTGGCTGCCTCAAAGGTAGCTTTGGTGCCCATCTAAAACCGGCCCTGGAGAAGATTTGTGATTTGTAGAGCCCAGTGGATCCCTGATAATACCAGGCCAAGTTAGAGAATCAGCACCACTTGAGAGAGGTCTATGGCTGGGCTGGGGAAGTTCCTGGGCCAGGAAACACTAGAGCTAACCTTGGAGGAGATCTGTACCACAGGTTCAGTTCAGTAGTCATGCTTGAGTCTGTTGGCACACAGGAATGCAATCTGCAAGAACGGGTGTCTCTAGCTGCTTTCTCACCAGGCCCCCAGGAAGTCTACCTCAGAAACAGAGATCTGGTACCAACATTTATGTCTCTTCATAAAGTATCAAAAATTTCTCATGCATTAGAGAATTGGGGTTAATGCGCAAAAAGAAAGCTTCTCATAAAATAAAACTAATGAAATGTGGCCTTGAACAGATTTCAGAAATACATCTTCCAGCCTGCCTGGGGTCTCTTGGAAGGAAAAGGTTTCCTCTGCTTATCAGCAAACTATAGAAAACCATGACTGCAGTGCTAGAAACTCACCACTGTCTTTCTTTTTCTTTGACCCAGAAATTCTTTCTTTCCCTTGGTCTCTTAAAACCCCTATTAGTGACCATTTTGTGACAGTGGCTTTGTAATCTCCCAGTTCTGGCTCTTGAGTAGAAAAAAAGGGTTTATTGGCGAGCTCACAGGGTCTGGAAAGGCCGTTCCTTTCCCAGTTGGCTAGGAGAGCCGGAAGCCTGAGAAGGCTGTCCACAGGCTGTCTGGCGAGGGTAAAGGAAGAGGGGAGGAGGAGGAGGCATAATTCCTAGCTGGCTGGATATTGGAAGGTGGCCTCCTTTCCCTTTGGCACATGAGGGAGAATAGAAGGCCAAGAATCCTGGCTTAGTTCCTGTCAGCTTGTTGCCTTGTTTGTGGGCTTGTGGAGTGAACTGAGTCCGGAAGAAGCCTGAGGGCTGCCTGAGACAGGCTTACAACTGAGCCTAGAGGAAGGCAGACCCTCCCTGTCGCCACAGGGGTCAGAATCTCTTAGCCAGAAGTCTCTCTCCTTTCAGTTTAGAGGAGAAGTGGATTGAGGAGTAAATGGCCTAATTAGTTGTGGAATGTTTGCTCAATACATTGGGGATCTTTTCTATTTTCCCATGAAATTACCATAAACATAAATTACAAACACTTTTATTTCTAAGCATCCCTAACTTAATTGCATGTATCAAAGTGTACATGGCATTAAGTCTTAAACTTTTGAGTATATTTTTGCAGCAACTGTTACATGACTCCAAAGAGTCATCTTAAAATATGATTCTTCTCAAAGGGACTGTGTGATCTCAATGAAATGCTCATTTATGCAACATTACTCTAGTAGGTACTGGCTTTATTAAAACCATTCAGTATCTATGCCAAAGTGCTACAAGCAAGAAAGCACTAAGTCTTAATCATTTTTGTTTCCCTAGTGCTTGATAGAGTATTTACAGCTTTATTGAAATATAACTGATAGTCAAAAAACTGCATGTTTTTAATGTATACAGTTTGATGATTTGGGACATATTCAAGCACCTGTGATACTATCACCACAACCAAAGTAATAAAAATATCTGTCACGTCCAAAAGTTATCTGGTGTCACTTCATTTTTTATTTTCTGTTTTTGTTTCGTAGTAAGAACACTTAACAAGAAATCTACCCTCTTAAATTTTTAAGTGTGCAATACTGTATTGTTAGCAATAGCCACTGTTGTACAGCAGCTCTGTAGAACTTATTCACCGTGTATAACTATAAATTTATACCCATTGAACAATTGCCTATTTCCTCCCCCCATCCCCTGGCAGCCACCATTCTATTTTCTTCTTCTATAAATTTGACTATGGTAACTAACTAATGTAAGTGGAATCATGCAGTATCTGTCATTCTGTTACTGACTTATTCCACTTAGCATAATCTCTTCCAGGTCCATCCATAGTATTACAAATGGTAAGATTTCTTTCTTTTTAAGGGCTGAATAATATTCCAGTGTGTGAATATACCACATTCTCTATACCCATTCATCTGTTGATGAACATTTAGGTTGCTCCCATATCCTGGCTATTGTAAATAATGCTTCAGTGAACAAGGGAGTGAAAATCTTTTTGTGATCTTGATTTCAATTCTTTTGGTTGTATACCTAGATGTGGGATTGCTGGGTAATATCATAGTTCTATTTTTAATTTTTTGAGGAAACTCCATAATGTTTTTCACAGCAGCTGCTCCATTTTACATTCCCACCAAAAGTGAACAAGGGTTCCAATTTCTCCAAAACCTCACCAACACCTGTTATTTATTTATTTGTTTATTTATTTTTGATGACAGCCATTCTAACAGGTGTGAAGTGATATCTCATTGTGTTTTTGATGTTCATTTCCCTGATGATTAGTAATCTTGAGCATCTTTCCATATATCGGTTGGCCATTTGTATGTCTTCTTTGGAGAAATGTCTATGCAAATCCTTTGCCCATTTTCTAATTGGGTGATTTTTTGTTTGTTTGTTTGTTTTGTTTTTTTGTTTGCTATTGAGTTGTAAGAGTTCCTTATGTATTTTGGAAATTAATCCTTTGTCAGATATATAGCTTACAATTA
The DNA here is from genome assembly GCF_964341445.2 of Mesoplodon mirus. NCBI lineage: Eukaryota > Metazoa > Chordata > Mammalia > Artiodactyla > Ziphiidae > Mesoplodon > Mesoplodon mirus. The sequence continues at coordinate 98,639,507 of NC_138979.1, read as the reverse complement.
TTTTTTTCCTGTTCTATAAGGTGACTTTTCACTCTGTTGATTGTTACATTTGCTGCATAGAAGTTTCTCAGTTTGATGTAGCTTATGTTTGTTTATTTTTGCTTTTGTTGCCTATGCTTCTGGTCATATCCAAAAAAATCAATGCCAAGACCAGTGCCATGAAGCTTTTTTCCTATGTTTGTTCTAAGAGTTTTATAGTTTTGGGTCATACATTTAAGTCTTTAATCCATTTTGAGTTTAAGTATGGTATAATATAAGGGTCCAATTTCATTCTTTTGTATGCAGATATCCAGTTTTTCCAACACAATTTATTGATGAGACATTTCTTTCCCCATTGTGTTTTCTTGTTTCCCTTGTCAAAAATCAGTTGACCACATATTTGTGGGTTTCTTTCTGAACTCTGTTCTGTTCCATTGAATCTTTATATCTGTATTGATACCAGTACCATACTGTTTTAATTACTAAAGCTTTGCAATATATTTTGAAATTAGGACATGGTACCTCCAGCTTTATTCTTTTCTATTAAAATTGCTTTGGCTATTCTGGGTCTTTTGTGGTTCTATATGAATTTTAGGATTGGTTTTCTTATGTATGTAAAAAGTGCCATTGGGATTTTGATAGGAATAGCATTTAATCTGTAGATTGCTTTGGGGAGTGTGGACATTTCAACAATACTTTAATAGAGTATTGAGGGAAAGACAGTAATGCTCAGCAAATATTCCCTTTGTTCCCCTATATTTCTTGATCCTTTTGCAATTAGGCAGGGTGCTGTGACCATGAGTGGAAGTGATGAGTGTGTCACTTCCAGACTGGGGAAATGAAAGCACATATACAGTTTTTCATAATTTTATGGTATGATTTTATGGCAGTCAAGGAGACACGTGTTCTAGATGATATAGCTACAGGATGATGGAGTGTCCGTCAACTAGGATCCCTGAGTGACTATGTGAATAGAGTCTCTACTGACCCCACATTGGACATAAAATATGAGCAAGAAATAGGATTTTGTCATTTTAAATCACTGAGATTTGGCGGTCAGTTTGTGACTTGCATAATGGAGCTTGTCCTGACTAATACAAGTACCAAGCCAGTAGTGAGCACTTCCCTCAAGTTGTTCACAGTGATGCTGCTAAATGGTGGGGCTCTAGTGGTCTAGTGAGAGTTTGTGCAGAGTATGGTAGAACAAAGAGAATTGTTGGGGGGAAGACCTGTACCACAGAAGAGGTGACATTTATCCTAGGTCGTGAAGGAGACCTGGGCATGTTCCAAGCAGAGGAGATAGGTAGGGCATTCTAAGCAAAGGCAGGTAGAAAAAGATTCTACATTTGAGATCTTGACACTTTATTCATTCATTCATTTAGCTCTACTCTCAAGACTGGTGATTAGTTTAAACATAGATTTCACAGAGGAATTGGTAGAGAAATAAACTATAAAAGTTATTAAAATCAGGTTGGGAGAGGCTTTATCTCATTCCATTTATGGAGAATTCTAAATGATGTTTACAACCTTTAAATATAAGCTTTTATTTGATGAAAGGAGATGGACTTAATTATTATACTCATTTTATGTATGTGAAGAATCTGAGAATTTGATACACATTATTTTCTTTTTTTAATTTTAATTTTTAATTTTATTTTATTTTGGGGGGAGGCTCCATTGGGTCTTTGTTGCTGCACGTGGGCTTTCTCTAGTTGCGAGCAGGGGCTACTCTTCGTTACGGTGTGTGGGCTTCTCATTGCAGTGGCTTCTTTTGTTGCTCAGGGCGGCTCTAGGTGCGCCAGGCTCCAGTAGTTGTGGTGCACAGGCTTAGCTGCCACGCGGCATGTGGGATCTTACCAGACCAGGTCTCGAACCTGTGTTCCCTGCAATGGCAGGCAGATTCTTAACCACTTTGCCACCAGGGAAGTCCAATACACATTATTTTCAAGTTCAATTAAACGTAAATCAATGGTGGAACTTAGAAACAGTTTGAGTTAGGTAGTATTTCTTCCACCTACCTATTACCCTATCTACAACCTTTCCCATGCTCCTGTCTCCCCTAAAAACTAAACAAACAAAACAAAACAAAACAAAAAATCCCCCAAACCTGAAGTCATCTTAGAAACAAACTCTGGGAACAGGGATGGAGGAAATGTGGACATAGACTAGAGCTAACGTGCTCAAGCAAACTGTCTGACCTAATTCAGTCAGTTGTTTAATTTTTTGCCCATGAACTCATCCCATTTACCCCATCCTAAGACAACTCCTGCTCCATTTCTCAGATTTTTTTCCTAACTCCAGTCGATTTATTTTCTTAGCACACTCTCACTTCCCTCCTTTACCAAGAGGCCTTGGGCAGATGATTTCTTTAGGTACAAATCTATCTTTCATCCAAAAAGATGTTGGCACTCAAAGAAGGAGGAGACAGTACTGCTAAGCAGTCTTGTAGAAAGATCATGTTGTATGATTAAAGGCTCATGGTGTGGGAACAATGTAGATGAATCAGAAAACTGATGTTTCATAAAGTGGAATATATTTTATTTTCCCTAATTTATTTAACCCAAATTTACTGACTAGATTCACCAACTAGATATGCCCCAAATTTCAGGAAAATATATCATTTTTTGGAATTAATTATAGTGTTTGGGTTTTTATTTCTGCAAAAAGATGCATGTTTTCAAATACTACATGTACTCCTACAGGAAGCAGCATGTAAATTATGTTATCAGTCCTAATAACCTCGGTAGAGTATTCAATAAGGAACACCTGGGTGCTAATGACGCCACCTTTTTGAGTTCACCTGGATAGATAACACATTTAAATTGCTTTTCCATAGCTACAGAGAGACCACAGGCTCAGCCCTGGCCAGCCTCCTCTCAAGTGTTGCCATTAGTCTACAGCAGAGAAAGATTGCGAATGACCTGGCATAACCCATTTTCACCACAAAAACACTCAAATCACAAATTACAGTAATTAGGGATTAACATCATCATTTTATATTTGGAGAAGAGCATATTGCTATCATTATGAAAAAATTTAGTCTGTTTAATGCTTTAATAAGCAAGCGAATTATGCTGGAAGTATCTAAACAGTCACAGAATTCAGTATTTTTACTAATGATTTTTGTGTGTGTATGGAATGATGCAGTGAGGAGCATCTAACTAACCATTCTCTATACATTTCATTTTTCTCAAGCTTGCAGTTGGCTTCATTGGTAAAACTGACCAAAAGATAAAACTAGAGAAACTGTTTTTGTACTAGATACTGTGATGTAATCTAGTAAACTGTGGCAGAGAGAATATTGTCTTAGTCTCCTCTTAGTTCAGCTCTTTCGATGTAAATGCCCAATCAGGTGCTCATAAAACTGAAATTATGACCTTCATTTTCTGTGGCTTGAAGTTAGAGCAAAAGTGTTCCATCAATAAAATCTTCAGTGGTTTTTCGATCCTCATAATATCACCCAGCAGTTCTCTCCTTGAGTTGAGATAATAGCAGCAATTAGGCAGCTTTTATTTCTCAATCCCTTTTAACTTTTGCTGTCTTATAAATGAGTACACTGCATATATGTGTAACCACTATAGAAAGAAAGCTGGCCAGTGTCAGAAGCGGGGTAAAAACAATTAGCCCATTCATGAATTATTCTTTATTTTTCACTTTAACCCCAAAGGTTAAATGTGAATGTGCTTAGTTGCCTCACTTTCTATTTTGACCACGTGTGAAAGCTTTGATGCAGTTCTGCAGAGAGTAAGAAAAGTAAGATTTGTGAAAACTCAAATACACTTGCATTTATTAATGGTCAGTAATGGCATGTAATTAAAGTAATTACAGGAAGGCAAACAGACAATTAACTTGTTGGAAGTGTCAAGGAAGGGCAATAACAGAGTTTAAAGTTCTTGTCTGTCTGGTTCATCTTTTAGTCTCACAAATGTCATAAAGAAAGAGTGATGCTAGCCAGGAGGATCAGACTAATATCAGACCTCTGTGAAGCCACCATGGAGTCTGTAATGGAAAAGCCAAGGGCCAAGGGCAATATACTGGGGTAGTGTGGGATGGAAGGAAGGGAACTAGAACCAAAACAGGCTTTGTGAACGAGGGTGGCTTTATCAGAGCTTTGGCAAAGATTAACTACAGCAGATGGCAAACAAAGAAGGATGAACTTTCTTCTCCATCAGTCTTTGTGCTTCCAAATCTGAAACCCATTCTTCAGCCCTGGTTGGTCTTGGTCAAAAGTCACTTCATGCATATATTAATTTTATATTGCCAAGTGGGTTATAAGCTCTTGGGGGACCAAACTCATTTTAGGAATCTTCCTTGTGTTCTGCCATGCTCAGTACAGAGCTGAGTGTCATTTGATGAGTCGGAGTGTCCTGAATTGCCCATCCATCGTCTCCATCCCCAACCTTTTTCTGTATGCCAAGTTAAGTGCAGGCATGATGCTAAGAGCCCTATCTCAGTTATTGAGACTGGCCTTTTATGAATCCTATACGTAGCCACTGACACAAGAACTCCGCTGACAATACTAATAAATGCGTACGTATCAGGTGTCTTTTATGTACTACACACTTTATTCTTATCTCATCAGAACAGTTCTGTGAGGTTGTCTCACAGGAGGTGGGGGGAATCTGATTTCTATCATGTCTGTGTAAAATAAGTTGAAATTGTAGAGTAGCAACTTGGAAACCGACCTTTGGGATGAGTAAATCAGAAGCTCTTTTATTATTAACTGAATAATTGCTATATAGTAGATCTAGGGGCCATGTGCAGTCAGAGGAGTGCAGGGATAAGAAGAGGGCTCCTGCCTCCCTAAATTAACACACCCATCTAGAGACCAATGCAATACTGCAACATTTCTTAAATTCATTATTTTCTTATCATTGTTACTGCACTGCCCATGCTCTTTGTTATTTCTCACCTAGAGGAAAATAATGCTTTCAAAGCATATTCCTTAATTCCATCTCTCCCTATCTCCAGTGTATTTGGTGTACTTCTCCTGTGTAATGGGTTTCTCCTATCTAATGGGTAACTCTGATCATGTTGCTCTCCCGCTCAAACACCTTCACTGGTCCTCCGAGGTCTACATGACAACGTCCAATCACCTTATCCTGACAGTCACAATTACCCACAAGCTGGGCCCAACTTGCCTTTTTTAACTGATCCCCTATTACTCTCCTTCAGACATCCTAAATTTCAATTTAAATAGCATTGGGCTTCCCTGGTGGCACAGTGGTTGAGAGTCCGCCTGCCGATGCAGGGGACACGGGTTTGTGCCCTAGTCCGGGAAGATCCCACGTGCTGCAGAGCGGCTGGGCCCGTGAGCTATGGCCGCTGAGGCTGCGTGTCCGGAGCCTGCGTTCCACAGCAGGAGAGGCCACAACAGTGAGAGGCCCGTGTACTGCAAAAAGAAATAATAATAATAAATAAATAAATAGCACTCTTCATGTGTCCTATACATTCCTTGAGCTTTCTTACCTCCATTCCCTGGCTTACGCTACCCCAACTATTTTTCCACCCTGCAATTCTGTCTTTATTTCAAGACCTACCTCACATGTCACACTAATGACACACCCTTACCTAATCCCCCACCCCTTCTGCCTCCCACGGTTCTTATTTGTAGCATTTTAGCTTGTATTTATTTATTTCTAGATACAGCCATCTCCATAATAACCCTAACATTCTTGTGGAGGGCAAAGTAGACCTTTGTCCTACTTCTCATTCTGTCTTCATAATGAAAACCTAATAAACCTAAATAAACACACTTCCCCCAACCCTGCTACCTTCCTCCACCTAGTGAATTTCTGCTTAATTAGGAAGACCCAGTTTGAATTCACCTCTTAAAGAAAGTCCTTCTTAAACCTTCAAGGCTTGTTCAAGTGCTCTTTTGTGTTTTTTCTTTGACTTTTATTCATATTTTCATCTTAGATCTAGATCATCAAAATGAAATTATCTAATTATAGGCCTGTCTTCACTATTAGACTCAAAATCCCCCCAAGGAATTATCTAGTATTAAATTACCTGAGCCTTGAGCATTGTAGCTACTATATTGTAGGTGCTCAGTACTTTCCAAATGACTCTTTCAGGGCTCAAATCCATGAAGCTTTCATGATAAGGCTGGAGACAGTAGATGAGGGTACTTTAGATAAGAGTAGAGAGCCCTTTTTGAGGTGAACAGCCACAAAACACTGCCAGTTTTCAGGTTCTAAAATTATGTTCAGCTCAGGATTTGTCATCTTGAACTCCACAGCTGGGCCCATTTACAGCTACAAAGTAACTCTGCTCAAGTACATGAAGAGGGTAAGTACCTTTGGCAGATTTGAAAAGAGTTTGGGTGGATTCTAGAAAGGAGCAAGTGTTTTAAACTCAAGCATTTTTAGACACCTGAGCTCCAACTATTTGTACTGGGACATTTCCCATGGTTCTTTTTCTCAGCCTGGCTATGACTATTTCCAAGAATCTGAGAATGATGGATACAAGTCTCCTTTAACCCACAACCACTGTAGTTTCCAGACACCTGGCCCTGAAGTTGGGCCACTGCCAACCCCAGTTACTTCCAGCTTGCAAATCCATTGAACTCCATTACTGAGTATGTCTGCAGCGCTCCAAGCAAGAGGGGAAAGTGGTATGGCTTAGTCTGTAATCACTGTGGGCTATTTCCCTCAACGCTAAACCCTGACCCTAGTGCTAGGAAGGAACCACAGGTACATTATATGTATAGTTCAGCCCTGCCTGTTTAAGATATAGGTATGTGTTTATGTACAAAATCATGTCAAAAAAAAAAAAGTAAAACTCAATGTAGGAGTCTCGAGGAGGGGTAGAGGTGTGACCTGTCAGGTATGGTTAATTATAGAAAACTGCCTAGAAGAAGTCATTTTTCCAAGAGATGAGGGAAGTATTTGGTAAGGAAAGGGGGAACAACCGTTTTAGGTGCAGCATGCAGTATGGTGTAAGTAGACTTTGACAGTGCCAAGCAAGACATGCAAGGAAAGAGGCAGATCCTATGGCTAGAGCAAGGATTCTGGGTAGGTAAATCGAAAATTATTAAATCTCTGAGAATGGGGGTTTCAGTATATGATAAGTCTAGAATTTAATATAAAGATATGACTTGATGACAATGGGGGGGACCATTATAAATTATTGAGTGAGGGGACAGAAACATGGTAAAATATTTTTGAGGAAGATTGGTTTAAAACTTTTATAGTAAAGATATTACAGAGGAAAGACCTAAAACTTGGGCACTGTGAAGAAGTTTGCTACATTAAGTGTATGAGCTGATGAGAGCTTAGACCAGGGATTAGATGCCATCATTACCTGCTCCATGACAGGCATCCATATTCCAAAGCAGAACACTTTCAGAATGGCATCAGAATCCTTCTCAACACAGCTCTCTGGGAAGCCTCTACCAAGCAATTTAAGTTGGCAAGCTGGATGACGCCTAAATGCTATTCCTGTTTTAGACTATGGTATAATATGTGGAAATGACATAACTGGGGCCATTATGTGGGAATGCTAACAGGAATATGTAGGATATGTTAACAGGATGACATGAACATAGAGGATGAGGAAAAATGAGGAACAGGAAATGAATGAAAGTGTAGTAACCTAAGGGACTACAAAGAGTTGTTCTAAGAATGTAATAGAGAAATATGGGAAGCGTTCTTGTTTTGATAAGAAAAGGAGATATTTATTGATCCATTAGGTTTAGGTCCATGTGAATGTAATTAACTAGATAAAAATGGCTTACAAAGAGGATGAGATATAATATTGAGGTTGATAACATTTATTCATTCAATACTTTTAATAAATATATTTTGAGTAATTACTCTGTACCAGGTACATTTTTGGGTGTAGAGATGCATCAGTGAACAAGCCTGGGGCATCAATTCCAACAATAAGCAGGGACAAACAAACTATAATAGATACAATAAATAATCATGTAGTTTATAAGAAGATGATAAATTTAGTAAAAGAAAGAAAAATGTATAGCAACATAAGAATGATCAGGAATTCAGAGGGTACCGAGGGACTGAGGAGTCATTCATTTAGCCTCACCATTTGTCCTACTGTCAGAATATTTGTTAGGTCAACTCCATACGACTTAAGAAATATTAATAATTACTTTCTAACCTCTGATCATAGAGACTCACTGGCCATAGATCCTTCAGGCTACAGAAATGTGTGCTAGGGCTTTTTAGGAGACAAGAGATTCAATATCTTGACTCATACTAATCTTGTTGCCTTCCATGAAAAGAAAGTCCAGGTAACCTCCAGTGACTGAATAGAGTGGAACATTTGGCCTGTTGCATTTTCTGTGTTGCTTTCATGGATAAATTTATGTTGCAAAGGATGGTGAGGGCAGATTGCCTGATTTTGTCCACATAGTCTTAACTGTAATAGTCAGATAGAGTCTATTTAAATTTCTATCAATTGCAATACCTGGAGGAGATTTTAAACCCAGGAGTTTTTGAGGACCATGGAAGGATCTGTTGAGGGATTAAATCTACTCTTTGGAATGGGAACTAAATGTATTTTACTATTCAGTTACCATGAGACTGCCTTTACTATAGAATGACCATCAAGAACAGTGGTGTTGAGATTTCCATCTTCATGCCCTCCTCAGTAAGGATTTGTTAAAATCTCTCAACTCTCATGAAAGAGGGATGATATCTATGCTGGCTTACTTTGAACTCTTCTCCTCTTTTGTTGTTCCTGTTTTTTGGAGCCTCTTTGGTTTGCTACAAATGCCCTGCCTTGTTTCTGTATACATGGATGTGGATTTCTTATTTCAGGGTCCTTATTGATAGTTCTAGGCTTCCAATCTGCAGAACCTTAAAGTTCACTTCACACTGAACCTTTGCAGAGATTTTTATTTAGGTCACCAAAATGCTGGCTGCCTGCTTTACCTGTTAGCCTCATAAATGACTTTGGTTTATTTGCTTGGCCCTGCAACTCTTCTCATGTAGGAGGGCTCCCTCCTCTTTACATTCTTTTTGGCAGAGTCAGCATTTTCTCTGCATTTTGGAGCATTCTACGCACACTCTGGCAGCAGGAAGGGTATTTTCAGTCTCTTTTTGGCAGTAAGAGTCATCTTTTGCCTGGCACCAAGCTGAAAACATTCCCCATCATGCAGTGCTTTGACATTGTCTCAGCAGTTGCAGTGCAGAGGTACTTCCTGTGTAGCACTATTAAATACCCCTTCCCCATAAACAGCCCTTCAGGGACATTTCCTGTGTGTAACACTATAGAAATTCCTGCCCCATTAGTAGTAATGCAGGGATGCTTCTGTGGTACTTTTGGGACACATCCTATGTAACATCATTACATCCCTTCCATCGAGAGGGGTGATGCATGGATACTTTTGGTTTTAATTAAATATTTTGTTGCAGTAGCTACACAGCAATTCAGGATCCTTATTGTTTATTTCATTTCTGATATCATTAGAGTTCTTCAGAAGCATATGAAATACTACTACCAGTTAGCTGATGAATCTAATATTTTATTCCCTTGTCAGAGTCATTCAAGTCATGGATATTCAGGCATGGAAATGATGGAATCCAATCAGGTTTAAGACCCCATGTAACATATGAATTCATAATAGCATTCAAGAAGGAAACAAAACCTATACCATTTATATCTATCTTATACTATTTATATTTTTTAATTCTATTCCTCATTCCTTACAGTCAACAATAAATAAAAATACAATCTAAATCCTATCATTGTCAAGAGAGTAGTCAATTCAAAGAGCAGTTTCAAGTTGTACAGTTGTGGGGAAGGGAGAAGAGAATGTCATGTGATTTCCTGTGGGATAAATCCTGACTCTGATTAGAAAACTTATTTATTAAGCCTTTTCTATTTATTCCTCAAAGACTACAGGGATGGTTGTAGTATATCACACTGGATACACAAATCTTAGGATAATGTAGTTAACTATGAATACTTATGAATATTCAGCCTAGAGAACACACCAACTTGGAATTTGTATGGATGTGGCTTTTATGTTATGGGAGATAGAAATTCATCATGCTCTTAGATGATATAAATGCCATATCTTTATCACCATGACTAAACTGAATGAGATTAACTATGTGGTCAAAATCTGAGTCACTCAGACCTGCAAAACAAGCACAAGGGAGATCAATATTTCTAGATCCACATTAAGGTAATGAGTCACATTGAATGAAACCAACCAGCATTTTTTTGGGTCACATCCATGTTTCTTATGGTATCTAGCATGGTCTAATTTTGGAGAAGTGACTAATACATTGGAAGAAGGAATAAACACAAAATGAACTCAATTAGATAAAGACATAACCATACCCCTCAAGAAAAAAAAAAAAGAAGGTCACCAGGAACAAATACGTAGTAAAACATTTTGTACAGAGAGTAAAATACCCTGGCTTAATTACAATTAAACCTATACCAAAGAAAGTCATACAATATTTAACTCTAAGAGAGTTTTGTCAGGCTCAATTTTATTATCTATCCAGCTTTCTAGAATGATGTCGTTAAGTTGGATTAGCTTGACCAGTGTCCAGAACTGGTGTCACATGGAGAAAAACAAAGCAGAAAACCCAAGTGGGCTAGTCTGTAAATCTGTCCTGAGAGTGGCAGATAAGCACAGCACTGAGCCATAGTAGCACTGCAGTCAGGTCCATATTTCATATAGCCCAGACACGTAACACTGCTCTCTACAGTGCACCCAATGATGAGCTCTTGCATCAGCTACAGTTAACATAATAGGAGAAGGCAATATTGTTTTCCAAAAGGAGCCAGAAAGATTCAGTCCACAGGGCCAACAACACTGTTTATTGCAAGTCCACATTACTGGACTGTGTTTGTTTAGATAATGAAAGAACAGGATTGCCAAAACTCTGCTTTGTAGTGAACTAAAATAGGGCAGTAGGGCCAGGTAAGAGAGTGATGGTTAAATATCCAAAGAATCTAATAAAAGCCAAAGTCTGCTAAAGTTCATCGTTATGGCTAGTGAGAAAATGGGATTGTTGATACTTAATGACCAGGGCTAATAACTCATTTTTAATTAAAGCATTAAAAGCAGTATACAAGGCAGAGTTGCAAACAATATCAGGCTATGCAAAGGACAGCTGCAGTCAATGTTCCCACTAATATTTTCCATCCGTGTACTGAGTGATTTTGTAATGTGCAACTGAAGTCAAGAAAATAAACAGATGTGCACCACAGGCAAGAACAACAATGAAAGAATGTGCATAGTTTTTATGAAGATTGCACTTTTGATGTTGATTCTGCTGGCGAGACAGTAGTGTTGGAAAAGGTCTCCTATATGTAAAGTTCTGTTCTATTAAGGAAGATGAACATGTTGATATGCCCAAACAACCCAAAACGTTTTGAGCTCTTTATAGTGGATCTGCATCCACTCTGAAACACCCTTCACCCATTCCCATCATGAGCTCCAGTGCAAGTTTGCCAGACAGCGGGAAATGAATTACAATGAAGAAAACAGGCCTACCAAAGACTCACATCTGCTATCTTGGCCTCATATGCACCCTGCTGAAACCAGCTTCTCCACCTGGTCAAAGACATGGGAGAGTATAATTATATTTTAATGAATTCTTGGCATTGCAAAACTATAACTGAGTTTGTATATTTTTTAGGGAGAAGAATTTAGACCAGAAATTTAATTGATGACACCAATGCTAAACCTATACTACTGTTGACTATGAACAGCTTAAAACACCCTTCATGATTTGTCCCTATATGGTTATCTCCTTTGTTAGCCCTGCCATTTCCCAAGCATCCTGCAGTCGAGTCATATATGCAATTTGACATTCCCATAACACACCATTATTTTCAATTAAATATTCTTTGAGCAACTACTAAATAGCAGCCATGGACCCTGTTTTTACAGTGGTCCTTGCCCTCAAATCTAATAGGCAAAACAATATTAAACAAATATACAAATAGATATTTAAATCAAAGTGTGACATTTTTATACAAGTAACACATTAATACCTTCTCTTTTTAAAGACAGTCAAACTATACAAATATATAGAGTCAAAATATAAGTGCCTAGATGAGCCAAGACCTTCTGTTGGGAGTGAAAAATGCCAAATCAAATTAAGGAATTTATTGGTTACATAACCGGGAGATCCAGAGAAGGGCTGACCTTAAGGTATAAGCAGTCAGTAAACAACTAGATGCAAAGACTCTAATGATCAGCCTCTTTCCCTTTTCATCTTTCCTGTCTTCTCTCATTTCCTCCTAGCTCAGGAAGGCAGAGATTGGGAACATGTCTTTAGCTAGCTGGAGGTTAATCGTGCTTATACTGGTAGTGGCCCTAGAAAAAAGAGAATGCTTTCCACTCACACTGTCCACTTATAACATTTCAGGGAAGGACCCTGATCGGGTCCTCTTAAGTCATAAGACCATCTTTACCAATCCCTGTGCAAGAGAATCTGTACTGCAGTTGGCATCCCCATAAGAACCTTAGAAGAGAGGGAGAAGAATAGTTCCCTAAGGAAAGTTGAGGAAATGACTACTGATCAGGTAAAAGCTATAGATGCTCCTCCCTCCAAACCCCACTCCTCTAAAGAGGTCACTGCTGTAAAAATTAGTTTTTGTTTTTCTAGGCCTATGTCCACGCATTTCTAATACATGTAAATATATACATTTATACACACATCTGTGCATAGGCATGTGCATATTTGCATATGTGTATATGTATGTGTACATATGCACACACATAGATATGTCTATACATGTATGTGTGTGTTTACGACTTTCATAAAAACATAAGTTGGATTATAATATATGTATTGTTTTATAATTTTCTTCACTTAGCATTATATATTGGAGACTTTTCCATGTCACAGAAAAATCTTGTATATTTTTCTAGTATTTCTTTCTTTTTTTTTTTTTTTTTTTTTTTTTTGTGGTACGTGGGCCTCTCACTGTTGTGGTCTCTCCCGTTGCGGAGCACAGGCTCCGGACGCACAGGCTCAGCAGCCATGGCTCACAGGCCCAGCCGCTCCGGGGCATGTGGGATCCTCCCGGACCGGGGCACGAACCGGTGTCCCCTGCATCGGCAGGCGGACTCTCAACCACTGCGCCACCCAGGAAGCCCTTCTAGTATTTCTTATAATTTTACTTTTTGTATTTAGCTTTTTCCTTCATCTGAGTTTTGGTGACTGGTTAGAGGCAGTCTATCTGCCTCCCCCAAAAGCCACCACCACAAAATTACCAGTCACTTGCCTCAGTACCATTTATTGAAGAGCTCATCCTGATTTGAGAGCCTATGTATACTAAATACTAAATCTCTGATATGTATGCAACCGTTTCTAGCCTTTCTATTCTGTTCTACTGATCTATTTGTACATTCCTCAATCAATCATACTATTTTTTTTACTTTATTTGTTTCTATCATTACTATTTTTGTTATATAAGTAATACATAGTATTCTGTTTGCACATGGTTGAAGGAGTACAGAAATATCTAGAGGAAACATGGAAGACCTTTTTTTTTCCCTCTCATTACTCCCCCTGCCTTCCTCCCAACTGTCAAGAGATATTATTCTGGTTTCCTTATGTGTTTCCATATATACAAGAAGCTATGTAGACATATCCAATTTTGTTCTTTTTATTAGTATAAATGTGATCATGCTATACATATGATTTCAACTTGCTTTTGTCACGTAACACTCTTGGAGATCTTTTCATATTAGTGCATAATCAGACATTGTTTTTTTAAACAACTGCTGGGATTCCATAGTACTATGAGATATTTATCTACTCTTCTTTTTCTGAAGACACTGTTTTAATTAGTGCAACTTTGCAGAACTTAATTGTATAGGGCAATAGTAGGATACTTTTTATTTGAGGATCAGTGAAGAAGGCCTGAGATCTGAGGAAGAGACAGAGTTAGCTAGAGAAAGAGTAGAAGGAAGAGCAGCCACAGCAGAAGCACCAATGTGCAAAGAGCCTGAGCTTGAAAAGCATGGCCTGGATGAAATTCTAGAAGGCCTTTTTGTGGAGCATAGTAAGTGAAGCAGGGGAGCGAGTGAGGTAAAGACAGATATATAGACAGGAGTCCTATACGGTATCTAAAAGAAATAACATTTTACTCTAAAGCAGTAGTCACTGAAAGATTTTCAGCATGGAAGTGATATTCTGTAGTGAGTTAAACTGTGGACCCAAAAAAGATATGTCCGTGTCCTAACCCCAGATACCTGTGGATATGACTTCATTTGAAAGAAAGGTCTGTACAGATGTAATTACATGAAGAATCTCAAGACGGGATCATCCTGGATTACTTGGGTGGGCCCTAAGTCCAATGACAAATGTTCTTGTAAGAAGAAGAGAACAGGGGAGAAAGGCCATATGAAGATGGAAGGTTGAGGTTATGCTGCCACAAGGAAGCAAGGAAGACCTGCAGCCACCAGGAACTGGAAGAGCTGAGAAATGATTCTCCCCTGGAGTCTAGTCTTTGGAGGGTGCACAATCCTGCTAACATCTTGACTTTAGACTTCTAGTCTCGAACAGTGAGAGAAAAAACTCTTTTTTTAAGCCGCCAACTTTGTGGTACTTTGTTATGGCAGCCCCAGACACTGACATGCATTGCTTCCTTTATCTTTTTATTTATTCACTCAGCTATTCAACAAATGTCTATTCAAAGTCTTCATTATATATCAAAAGTGTTCGAAGTCCCAGGCATACAACAGGGAACAGGAAACACACAAAAATATTCCCCCATTTGTAAGCTTATATCCCTTTATAACACATTGGCTGTTAGCGTGGGACCTCGGGGGATTGCAGTCTTTAATGCCTGTCTTTTCTTCACTCTTACCAACTGCCATATTGGGTTTGATCTTAGTTTCTCATGATGGGTTCTTATGTCAGTGGGCCTTTGTACATGTCGATAAAAAAATTCTTTCCTACATCTGTTAAGTAGTAGCTTAAATATTTCCTCAGCTTCTATGAAACTTCCCTAATTCTCCTCAGTAAGTTTTTAATGTCTCTATTACAGCAGGTTTCAACACTATTTTGTAATCATTTACCTGTTTGTCTTTCTCACTAGACCTTGAGATGCTTGAGGGAAAGGATTATTTTTGTTTTTATTTTTGTATCCCCAGGGCCTGTCATAACCCATGTTCACAGTGCATGCTCAGTATGCATTTAATTTATAAAATTTATTCATAAGAGAAATGATTGATAAATACAACTTTGTTAAATTAAAAACTTCTATTCTCTAAAAGACACTTAAAACGTTGTGAAGCCACAGACTTGTGAGGTGATATTTGTAAAACATACAATTGACAAAGTATTAGTATTCAGAGTTTATAAAATACTTCAAGAGGCAAATAAGGAAAACAAATGAAACAAAAAAATGGATTTAAAAGAACCTCAATAGGCATTTTAGAGAAGAATAAATATATTTGGTCAATAAACATATGAAGATATGCTCAATCTAATTAGTAATCAGAAATGCAAACTTGCAATACCATTTTACACCCTTCAAACTTGAAAAAAATCTGAGAAATCTGACAAAATCAAGTGCTGGAGAAGATATGGTTCAGTGAAGTCTCTTTAAAATTGCTAGTGGAAATGGAAACCAAAGCAACCACTTTGGAAATAATTGGGCATTATCTCATAAAGTTGAACATTCACATACCCTATGACCTAGCGGTTATATATACATGCATACATACATACATACATAGAAGGAGTAACACACATATGCACCATCAGGAGGCATATACAATAATTTTTCATCAGTAAAATAATAAAATTTCCTTAATCTTCCTACCATCCTCCCCTTCTCAAATAACCCCACTATTAGAAACATCCAAGATGTCTTTGGACATGAGAATCTGACAAGAGACTAGATAAATAACTTGTGATATAGTCTCACAATGGAATATTATATGGAAATAACAAAATATAAACTAGAGTTACAGATTACACAGCTGACTCTTAGTAACATGACATGGAATGAAAAAAGCAAGTCCCAGAAGGCTATAGGATATGATACCCTTATCACAAAACTCAAAATTAGGCAAAACTACAATACAATACGACTAAGCAATACATTATTTATGACATATATGTGATTTTAAAACGATATTATTTAAAAAGTAAGGAAACTATAAACACGAAATTCAAGATATTGTTTACTTCTTAGGAGAGGAAAGGAATAAAGAGGTGCTCATTAATAGATCTAAGTGAATAATAATGTTTTTAGTTCTTGAATTGGTGGTGAGTTTATTATATTTTTAACAGAAATAAGATAGAAGAGGGCCATGCAGAAACCAATAATCTTATAAACACTAGAATTAATCTAATTAAGTCTGTCCATTTGAGGTTTATATACATGTATATGTGTATATACACACATATGTGTGGGTGTATACATACCTAAATACATGCGTATGTGTGATTCCAAGGTCGATTTCAAAACGACCTTAGTTACTAATTTCTGCCAAAGAATCTCATTCTATATAATTCATCTTCTCTTTGGTCAGTGCTCTAGTTGTTCCTCATTTACGTGGCAGTGGTTTGTCCCTCCCTGGAGCAGAAAGCAGTTAAAAAAAAAGTAAACCCACTGGTTGAATTAATTCATAAATTCATGCATTTGGGTTCTAAATCTTTCTATTAGAGTTCGTTATTACCTTTATAAAAGGATGGATCTTGGTCATAAGTACTGAGTATTAGGTTTCAGAGTTTTAGATTCTGTCATGATATGCAGATGTGGAAATTCAAGAACACGATAACTTTCCAATTAGTGTCTATGATTGCAGTAAAGGCAGGTCATCTTAATGTGAGAAAACACGAGTAACTTTGGCTGCAGAAGCATAAGAGGATCCTAATTAGAAATGTCCAATTTAACTACTTGTTACATGACATTACCCAGAACGAAAGAGAAAAATCCAAATTAGACAGAAAACTAGATAAACTAAATTAGACTGAAATTAGGATAGAGGTAAAAAAAAAAAAAAAAAAAAAGAAGTGTTTTCTATAAGATCTCAGGGAGCCACACTATCGAAATATAGGATTGTCTCTATAATTCCTGGCAAAGGGAGCAAAAATAAAACAGTGATTGATACTTAAAAAAGTTCTCTCCCACTTCCAGTCCACGAGGGAAGGAAGTACATATTTCTGAGGCAAATGTACAAAGTGCTCACTTGTTGCAACTCTCTGAACATTTGATCTTTAGCCAGGACTTTAAAATGTGAGTATTTATTACACTGTTCTCCCTATATTTTTATACCTTTCCAAGCAGTATATAAAGATGCTTTGAAAAACTACTTGAGAACCTGAATGTGTGTTTATTTCTTTTAAGCTTTAAAAAAACTCTGGAAATACTTACTTTAAGTGCATTTAAAAAATATACTCAGATCTTAAGTTTGGAATATCATACTCCATGTCCACGTATATTTTTGTAGGTGGTGTTCAATGCTTGGATACTAGGGTGTTTATGATGAAAACACTGGCATAACTTTAACTGGTGTCCCTTGAATGGGAAAACACAATGTTACAAAAAGTTCACAATGAACATTAAAAAAGAATCAATGTTTTACATATATTTTTTATGGTTGTCTTGTTCCCAACTTTGGTTTAGATATTTACCAAGTAAGGCTCTTTGGAGAGTCCTCAGGGTATTAAATTCTTCCATATCCATTACCAAGGTCCTTTGAGAAGGGGGAACAAGAAAAGAAGCTAAGGGCTTCCCTGGTGGCGCAGTGGTTGAGAGTCTGCCTGCCGATGCAGGGGACACCGGTTCGTGCCCCGGTCCGGGAGGATCCCACATGCCCCGGAGTGGCTGGGCCTGTGAGCCATGGCTGCTGAGCCTGCGCATCCGGAGCCTGTGCTCCGCAACGGGAGAGGCCACAATGGTGAGAGTCCCGTGTACCGCAAAAAAAAAAAAAAAAAAAAACAGAAAAGAAAAGAAGCTAAGAACTTACTCCTGCATCCAACCTTAAAGGCTGAGCTTGGAAAGAAACACACCTGGATTTCAACTCAAAAAGAACTGGCTGCAGAACAGGAATTGAATTAATATAAGAATTAACCACCTCAATCAGACTCTCGAAGCATCCACAGAAGCCAAATTCTCCATAAGAGGTTCCCATCCCTCATGCTTGCCATTCTGTAATGGGGGCGGTGGACACATCAACGGAAGGCACAGGTGAACAATGGCCCATGCTCAGAGTTTGGTACTTAGGTGCGGAAAACTATGCTTCCTGAAAACATACCTCTGCCAGAGAAACATGCTATGTGAGACTTTGTTAGCAACACAGAGAAACATGCTATGTGACACTTTGTTAGCAACACAGAGAAACATGCTATGTGACACTTTGTTAGCAACACTAACCTCTTGGTCTTTTCATCTTGTGGTCTTTTTGCTGGCAAGTAAAAGCATCACCAGGGTCAGATGTGGAGGGTTCTCTTTAGAATTGAAAAGTCATACTAGCACAATATCTTAGCTAGAAAATTACATTATAATATATCTCAAGCAGTTACCAATGCTGGGCATTGGAGCCAAACATACCCCAACATTCACAGAGACCCTTGATAGGGAATCAGTCAACAAGCTAAACAATAGTTTACAGAAATGGCCTACATATGTATGTGAGTTCATAAGTATACTACATAACAGTTCTGAGTGTTTTCTATTTGCCAGAGACTCTATTACCTGCTTTGTGTGTATTGTTTCATTTATTCCTCAGTGTATCCCTGGGAGGTAGAAAACACAGTGATCCCACTTTAGAGGTGAGGAAACTGAAGCTCAGGAAATGGTGCTCAGAGAAACCAAGTAATTTATCTTAGAGCAGTTAAGATTCAACCTCAGACCACCCTCCTCTAAAGTTCATCCTCAGTCATCCCACTATTCTGCTTGTCCTAGACTTTTTGTTTGAAAGTGCATTGGCATTCTTTGTAAAATTCATGGTAAGGTGTTGGAAATGGAGAGTAGTTTGCAAAACTTCAACTTGAATAAAATCTGCAATGGAAAGTTCAAGTCTCAAACTTATGCAACATGAAGGCTTCAATAAGACAAAGAAAGTCAGCCAGAATTGTATTTCATATATTTCTGTAACATATTCTTCAAAGTCAGTTCCGTTTCAAAAAGCAGAGAATCTGCTCACTTCAAAGTATATTGAGTACCTGAGTGCCTGCTTGTTCAGGCCTATCTACAGCTGACAACATGCACCACCAGTTATTACAGTGGCTTGATAATCACCTTGGCACCATCTTCTCTACAATTCACAAATGTCCATCAAGCAGCTAATAGTAGGAATTACTATAAATAGCAGTGGTGCCGTTTCGTTGGCTATGGCTTTCTGTGTTCTAGAAATGTAATCTTACGCTCTACCTTAAAATTGGATATAGCACATGGACTCCTTCAACCATGCAAAAAGTGAAAATGTATATTATAGACATCACTGCTGTCTGTAAAACAGCTGATGAGGAGTCACAAAAGGAGTTTTAAATGCCCTGAAGAAATTTCTAAGCAGTGTTAAAGTCACATATAGGGAACATGTCAGAAGTCTTTGTGTCCTGAAAATCAGCCTTCAAAAGTTTTTATGCATCTTGGACATAATTTATTAATATATAATTTGAGGAAGTTTCAATGTATATGACCAGTGAATAGTTACTCTAACTTACTTTACATGATAAATAGCTGCTGAAGGATTTGGAAATATCTTCTACTATAATTTAAAAAAATACTTGGATTCTGTTCCCTTATTTTTATTCTTATCCCCAAAGTGCAATAAAAAAATCTGGAGATTATGTAAATATAATCTGTTATATATAATAGACTGATTTTATATTTTTATACTGAACGATGAATCATTCTGCACATGATAGCAGGCCATTGTTTAATTGCTAGCATTTATATTTGCATTTGACCATAAACACAGTTAGTTGTTGGAAGAGTGATACAGTTCCTTGCGGAAAAAGCATTTGGCTTTGGGGTTTTGTAATAATGTTTGACTATTCCCACGCTTTGATTATCATACCAGAATCTCAGGGGAAGAAAATACAATGGACAGTCAATAAAAATACTGAATTTTTAAAAGGTCAACTACATAAGGGACTAAGTTTCCGCTGCTTTACCATTTTTATTTTAAAAATATGCTCTAAATGGGAAATAGAAAAACTGGAAGTGATTCTTATGACTGCATGATTAAAGGAATTGTACAAGTAATAACCATTCTTGCAACTGTCCATTCAGAGAGATGGTAGTGTTCCTTACTATAAATTATTTTTTTAGAAAAGGAAAGAAAAGTAAAAGGAAGAAAAAGTCCCTGATTTTCTATTTACTGATGAGTTCTATTCTCCCTCAAAGCCTACGTTAACGCCTTGGTTGTAAATTGAGACTTCACAGAGTTGAGTGAACTCTGTACTGAAGCCTAAGAACTTATTCTCCTAACTGAGGATATAGAGATGGAGGGGTTAGCTATTGCATCTGAAGGGTTGATTTTAGTCCTTTCCCTACTAGATCCATTACTATTTATGTTAGAACCCTTCTTACTAGGTCTTGTTCATGAATCTGTGAATCGTAAATGAGAGGATGTAGAATTTGGAAAAGGTAAAAAACAAAGAGAAGGAAGGTCCTAGGACTCATTTTAACTTTTCTGTTTCTATTGGTCTCTCCTTTAGCCTAGTGTGGTGTATCATTCTCTTCATGAATAATTTAAAAAATTAAACAGTTATCAAGTTATTTTAAATTCTGAGTAATCTTTAAAAAAATAAGTAAGGTACAGAAAGAATGGCATATTTAAAATTCTAAATGTTAACCTTAATCTTATAAGTACCCAATTCTCATAAATTTCTGAAGTATTTAAAAGGTGCCCTTCATTGAACATAAAAGTATTACTCAGCTTGGTATAGTTTAAAGATCTACCTAATGCTCTTAAAAGGTTAATCAAATTTAATGAGATTGTTAAACTAATCAATAATTCTTTTATAGAGACATTTTTCACTTGGTCTCCAAAAGGAACTTCTCCAAAGGAGACAGAAACAATGTTCACTAGGAAATGGAGTATTATGAAAACACTAGGGACTCACCTCCGTTTTTCCATTAAATTTCTTTATTAGATTTCTGATTACAGATGCTAATGTATCCTAATGGAACACTGGAGCTAATTTATTATACTTTCATATTCAATATTTTCTCTAGGTGGTCAAAGACTAAGTGTATGATTTCCATGATTGGACCTGAGCTATATTTTGTAGTCTTTGAAAGTGTTGGTGTTATCTTGTTAGGGGCCATCCAAGCACTGACTGACTCAATGAAGATAGGAACATTTTTTAAATGTTTGCCCTTTGTGTATTTATAACATCTTCTCCATTATTTCATTGAAGATTCATCAGCACTTTCCCAATGTCCTCAGTGACGTCAGAACCTAACTGTTCGTGACTCTCTCTACTTGGAGCCCATCATCCTCCCTAAATTTAGTATTTACTCCTCTGTTTTTCAGCTCCAGAAACTCATGTTTTCATTCTACCTCAGACACCAGTGACTCAGTCAACACCTTAGATCTCATCATATTTGAAATGGTCCTAGTTCACCTCTGATAAGAAGTCCCTACTCTTTACCTAAACCTGATGTTTATCTTCCACATCCTTTCTGGTACTTGAATCCTCACTTTCCTGTTTTTTGTTTGGTTGTTTCCCCATGTTTTCCTACTTTCTTCTCAGCGTGAATTCCCCTTCAGAAAATTCAGCATCCTAGTCAGAATGATTCAAGGGTGTCTAGCCTACTTGACCTTCTACCCTCCCACCTTGCTGGTCTCCAATCCAGAAGATCTTTGGCTGTTTTGACTTCTGGGCTACTGAAAACTACTGAGAAAGCCTTTTTGCTGTCTCTCCTCACTTGGGCCATTATGTCTATATTGCAGTCCCTTTATTCACCACTAGTTGGCAACAACCAAAGTCTAGGCAATGGTTTAAACACTCTCCATTGTCTCACAATCCCAGTCTTAGTTCTTTCTCTACACTTTCAATAAATAAACTCAGATCTGATACAATTCCCTTAATTTTCTGTCCTGTGCTTCACAAGTAATCACTCATTTGTGATCTTTTCTGTCTCTGTCTGTGAAACAGAGGGTCCCTTTCATTGCCAGAATTCATCCTTTCTTCTCTGTGTCTGATTCCATTTCTTGCTGCCTCTGTTAATCTCTTGCTCTGTAAACCATCCCTTGTTCTTGCATTTTCAACACAATTTTATACTGTCTTCTCCACACTAAAAAAAGGAAAACATTTAAAGGAAAAAAATCTTTTCTCGAACTTGTTACTTCCCCAAGCTGATACCTCATTGTTTTCCTCCTTCCCTTCAGTGTCAAACAAAATCTATACCCTTGGCTCCTCTTCTTTGGTCCTCTTTTATTCCAGTGATCATTTTCTTTGACCTCACATCCTTGATACTGCTGTTTGGTTCCTTTCTGAAATTTCTACTTTCCTGTCATTATTGTTTGATGATTCCCTTCTCTGACTCCTTTTCTCCCTTAAATATACACTCTTTCCCTCACCAAATTAATCTGTTTTCCTGGTAGCAGGTATCTCCCTAATAGATGACCCTTAAGTATATTTGTATAGTCTAGACCTCCTTACACAGCTCCAAAGCTCCATTCCCAGTGCTTCTCGATCAATTCTGTAACAGCCGTCAGCACCTCAACCAACTGTGTAAAATAAAGCCCACTTTCCACTATAACTACTATCGTTTTTTTTTTTTTTTTTTTTTTTTACTACTATCTTTTAATTCTATTTACTGCAGCACCTTACTCCTGGTCAACTTCTATTGAAGCCTTGCAAGCATCCTAATCTTCCTGCTCTCTTTCTCATGCTTCCTTCTATGGCCCTCTTTGGCCTCTAGTCAGTTTCCAGTAGGTTTTACTTCTGCAGAAGTTAACTCTCTCCTTCTGATGCAAATACTGCATCAGAACTTCAAGGCTTCCTATAGGAACCATTGTACAATAAATCTCCTCTCTGATTTTCTATCTCTTTGTATGGTGCTGTCAGATTATTTTATTAAAGCATGACTCCAATACCACTAAAACCTTCATCTCAATTCCCCACTGCCTGTCAAACTAAGACCATATTCCAATGTGGCAATCATTGTCTTCATACTTTGGTCCATCCTATTTTAACAACCTTACCTCCCACAATACCACTTTAAGACCATGTGTTTCGACAGCAAGAGAATGATCTGATCATTACATGGATTTCTGTCATGAGGTTATCATTCCAGATTCCCAAACTTAGCAATGGAGAAGCATAGACATATACCCTATGCTTACCAAAGAAAAACCCCCTCTATCATAAGTACTGAGAGTTACACACCAACCAGAAGAAAAATTGAAAAATAGGGAAATTTGATTTGACACCTCTTACCCCCCTTCCTGTATCTCTCACCAATCTTGATAACTACATCAAACTATCAAATCCCTAGCTCTTAAAAAGGCTACTAGATAGGAAATCTTTGAATAAGAAAAGGAGGCCCTTTCTGGGATCTTATTTTAGAATGAGGAATCCCAGGAGCCTGAGTCCCTCTGGGTTATAGGTGTCCAGAGTTATTTAGGAGATAAAAATACTGTCAATTAAGGCCAATAAAAGTACATTTTTGCCTCCATAATTCCACAAATTATGAAAATGGATAGATGTATTTTCACAAAATTTGGAAGATATTGTTATCAAAGACTGAATCAAGTATGTATTATAAATTGTGTGAAAGATTTACTTTGGGGGGGCCTGAGGAACACCTCAATAATATTTATGTTAAATTTCTAAAAAGCAACCTGATGTACAATAGTCCCCCATGACTGCAGACTGGGAGAGTCATGATACGGACAGAGAATACAGTGACCTCAAATATAAGCTGACAATTAAAAGTTGTAGGGTCGATATTCTAGGTAGATTTGTAGTTGCACTGCTCTTTACACTGTCACCTGTTTGTACCAGGCACTATAGTTTGTAGCAGAAAACTTTTATTTCTTGAATGATGGTTAATCTCTCAATCAACTCAATGAAGACCACGTATATATAATTATATAAATTATTGTTGTTACCATTTTCTATGTACTTGCTATGAACTTTGCTCATGCATCATTTCAATTTAGCCCTTAAAACGATTTCATGGGATTATCATCTTTTACTGCTTTCAGATGAGGAGACTGAAGGTCATTGTCTTAGTCCATGCAGGCTGCTATAACAAAAACCTCAGACTCGGTGGTTTGCAAATAGCAGAAATTTACTCTCAGTTCTGGAGATTGGCAAGTCCAAGATCTAGGTGCCAGCATGGTTGGGTTCTGGTGGAGGTTCATAGCCAGCACCTACCAACTTACTTTGTCCTAACGTGGTGAGAGGGGTGAGGGATCTCTCTGGAGCCTCTTTTATAAGAACACTAATCTCATTCATGAGGGCTTCACTTTCACAATTTAAGCATCTCCCAAAGGCCCCACCCACGAAAAGCCAGCACATTGGACATTAGAATTTCAACATTTGAATTTGGGGTAGGGGGGTGTCACAAACATTCAGACCATAGCAGTCATAAAGATTAAGAAACTTCTTCAAAGTTGCAGAGTTAGGAAATGATGGCACCAAGACCAAGGTCTAAGACTAAAGATCTCTTCTCTCTCTAAGCCTCTCATCTGTCCCAAGAAATGGTCTTTCTATCCCAGCTTTGCACCCTTCTCAGGCTCATTCACTCCAGACTTCCCCTTCCTCCCTCTTCCAGGTTCTGCATATCTTCCACTGCTTACCTGCAAAGCCAGATAAAACCAGCCACAAGATAAAACATTTGTGTCATTTGTAAAATTAAAAAATTAATTAGCAGTTTATTAATGTGTAGCTTTACCAAATTATAACTCATAGCAAACATTTGGATAGGATTATTAATGTTATTGTGATATTTTGTATTTAAATATTCTGCTTCATAAAATATGATGACTAGATTATCTTTCAAGACTAATTTAAGATAATGTCAAAGCTTTTAATTACATGATTTTAAGTCACATATTTCTCAAGATTATATCCCTTATGAAACTTGGGGTTCAACTGTGTCTATAAATTGCTTATAGTTTCTTGGATGGAAACAAAAGGCTGTTTAAATAAACGATAGAGCTATGTCTGTAAAGCTTAAAATTGCATTTCTAAAGCTTTTGCAGGTAAATCATATGTTTATAGCCTGTTATTTTTCCCGCATACAGCAGCAGGCTCACAGGTGGCGATATGAGTGATTGTCCCAATGGTTCAAGCTTTCTTTTTTCTCCAGTGAATAAAGGCAGTACCAATCCTACCCACAGAAGTTTTTGACATCACCATGGCTACTTGAAGGGCAGTTGCTCACGGTCTGCTCTTAACCCATCAATGATAAATCCAAACCCTCCTTCCCAGCCAGAATTCCTTTGGGTGCTGCAGTATTACCACCGTCTCTGGTTTCTTTTCTTTTTTTTTTTTTTTTTTTGCGGTACGTGGGCCTCTCACTGTTGTGGCCTCTCCTGTTGCAGAGCACAGACTCCAGACGCGCAGGCTCAGTGGCCATGGCTCACGGGCCCAGCCACTCCGTGGCATGTGGGATCTTCCCGGACCGGGGCACGAACCTGTGTCTCCTGCATCGGCAGGCGGACTCTCAACCACTGCGTCACCAGGGAAGCCCCCGTCTGGTTTCTTGAGAAGCCATTTTCATAACTAGTCAGAGGGAACACTAGTAGAATGGACCCTCTAATGGAAAGAGGAGATTTTGAGTGGTTAAAAACCACTCTGCCCTTGAGAAAGCTCTCTTAATAAGTACTTGGGGGTCACGCAGAACCTGATGATACTCACACACTGAACTTCTGTCTGTAGCTATTCAACAAATGCAACCAAATGTAATTGGGCAGCTAAATTATAAGTGGTAAAAATATAAAAACACCAGTATCTGCCCCAAATCCCTAAATTGTGTGTTTCTATGCGTAATAATTATGATTATTCCATATATTTGTATAATTTAAAATAATTAAGACCATGGTATAATCAATGCATATGAATTTATTCCATGTTTATATCAAATAAGCAATTGAAACAATTTTATATGAATTTAATAAAACAGATATTATTCTAATTCCCTTCTTCACTGCTTTCAAATATCCCATTAGCTAGGATTACACTTTAGTAGTTTAGTAGTTATTAGAATTCCTTGGAGAATTTTGGTGCCTAGGTTCTACCCACAAAGGTTCTGATGTAATCAATCTGAAGTAGAACCCAGGTGTAGGTGTACACATATTTTAGTAACTTGTCACTTCTCTTCTTCTAAATCTATTCAAAGGTTTCCTTCTGCCAAGCTTCACATCTTCACATAATAGAGACAGTTGGTTAAGATTTACATTCAAAAAGGTAAATTTGCCTATATTTACATATAGGTGTTCTACAGAGGTGAGACAGTCTTGAACTATTACTAAACTTTCTTTTGCAAAAGTCAGCTTAACACTTATGCCTCAGTTTCTACACCTGTGAAACAGGTATGCTATTTTGTATAAATAATTCGGGTTGGCTTATGTTATAGAATTGCTTCCAAGCAGTAGAGGGAAGTATTGGCCTGGGTATTTCCAGAAAAGGGCAATGCAGAGAATTGAAATAACTTCTGGCACCTGGGCAAATGGGAATCCCAACAACAAGAAAATTTTTTTCCTCCTTATCTGTTCAGACAAGTTCCTTGTTTCTTTAATTTGCATTAGAAATCTAGCTTTCAGGATTCCAGGCTTGAAATTAAATAGGGACCTCTCTAAGTGTTAGGAGATATATCACTGGCTAGAGTTCTTTTCAGAGGTGGAATTTTCCATTCCCATCAAGTTTCTTGCTATTTTTTCACTTCCCTTCCTTGGCTCATGTGTTACTTTGTCCTCCACTTCTTCTGCAAAGAAAATGTAAGACATTATATGTACGAGAATACACGAGGACTGACCAGGGGAATAACTTAGAATGGACTTAGGGAAAAAGATCCTACATGGGACCAAATATAGATTTTTCTCCAACATCTTGAGAGTGGGACATCATTCTGTCTTCTTACTTTACAAGTTCAGATTTAAGTTTGAGATTAGGGTCTGGTTCAGAAAGTAGGTCTATATCTGCACTAGATTAACATATGGGATTAAGCTTTTCCCTTCCTCTGGGAGTTAGGAAGATGGAGTAGTCAGCAGAGGGTGCCTGGAAATTGTTAACAGCGTTAACAAATGAGCTGGTTACCCAGGGCCAAGGAGCTGGGTATGAGTTCCTTAAAAAGCCACTATGCAGCAGAAGAAATTAAATTACATCACTTAAATTAATTCACAAAGCAATTAGCAAGCTGTACATAAAACCCAAAGTATCCAAACATTATAAATTATGGCACCACCTGCTGGCTGGAGCTGTTTTTCTGTGTTTGTTTTTGTTTTTCTTACTATAAGCTTCGTTTATATTATTATTTCTCCAACAGCAATCAGGCATCTGGCAGTAGACACTTCTGTCATTGCATTACCTTCTTGGCCATCAGTGACTCTGGTTCAGAGATCAGAAGGTAATTTTGGCTTTAGCTAGCTGAACTCAGAGTGGAATAAAGAAAACATGTCCCTCTCTTTCCTCAGTATTTAGTATCCACACTAACAACAATTTCAATATTTACCAAGAGACAGATGAAATAATGAGCCTAGCAAATCTGTGCCAAACACATATTTCAGCAGTGACTGTAAAAAAGACATCACACTTATCATATTCAGCGCTGTTCCCAAAATACATTTTTTGACAGAAGACAAATTAGATCGTTGCACTGCATGGTGATGGGACTGATCTCTCTACAAGGGTTTGATTAAATGCCTTTGACCCATTTCATTGACCACAGAAAGGAGAGAGACAACATAAATAAATTCTTTGATTTAAAAGTACGCTACAGAAAGTGGGCCTCTCTTGGAATCTGGCACATTCAGCTGCACGGTCTCTGCTCCTTTGTTTTGTCCTGCCCCCAATTGAGAGGGCTTCCTGGGATAAGGCCACGTGGAAAGAAAGAAAAATGCTACCCTCCCACCTCTGGCCTGAGGTGTGACTGGAAGAAAATTGATATGAGATAAAAAATCTAAAGGCTATGCAGTAATTAGTGAAAATCTGTGACCCATACCACTTGAAGATGACAAGGCCATGTCATATCATCTTTGAAAGATGGTCCCCTTCTACCCAAATGAATGGAATATCTTTTGCAGCAAGTTTTCAAATTCATTCAGACCATGAAAATGTTCACTGGTTCATGAAATGTTTCTTGACACTACCTCCATGTATAAATGCTGTCCCCGTCTTCTGCCATTCCTGAGTCCTGTGACCCAAACTGTTAGGTCAAAGACACTACATGTGTCCATTGATTTTGAGGAATATTTTCATCAAACTGTACTCTCACCATGATTTCCCCATAAAAACTGAGATAAATAGAAAGAAAAAGATGGTTTTACTGTGACCTCCTCCTACCCCTCCAACTAACCTCATTTTTGTTTAAAACCAGGTGTTATTTTGTGTTTCTTGCCTTGACACATGATACAAAATATCAGTAAAATCAGTAATTATATTTATGGCTGTATTCATATGCCTTTAGAGCCGATACAATTTTTTCTGCCTTGAATGGTGTCTATTTTATTGACTATACACTTTCTTATACTTGCTTTGTTCACGTAATATAATACAAAAATCTACACTAACCATATATGTGGAATTCAAATTATATGTTAGGGAAATTGATGTTTAGTGATATCTTGTGATGAATTCTGAGATAAAACTCTAATATCCTTCTGCTGACACATCTGTTTAGGGGAAAAACTTTTTTTGTATGTTGATTTTCTTTGAAATGATATATACCTGATCATACTGCATCTTCATTCCAAATGTAAACTCTTCTTTTGCAAGAATGAAAAACAAAGTAAGTGGAACCACACCAGATCCCTATAAATCTGTTGCTTATAGAGATTGTGAGATTGTCAGTCTGGTGAGTCAAAAGAGGATGGGCTTTGGATTATTCCAGCTGATCTGTCTCTCACCAGCTAGATGGCCTTGGGCAAGTTGGAGTTCCCATTTCTTTAAAATGGGGAAATAATATTTGTAGACTTTTTATTAAGATAAAGTAAATCATCTTTGCTCAATTCTTGCCACTTGCTAAATGCTTAATAAATGTAGTAAATGTTTGATAAATTAATGTTAGGATGTAAGACTTGCTTACATGTCTTGCTTAGGATGTAAGACCGAGAACTTTCCTAGCAGTGTTACAGATCTGTTTCAGACTCAAACTAAGTTCTGATATATGAATATCCTTTGCATTGGGAGCTGATGACATTGGGCCATATATGGTAAGTTTGAGCCTCTCCTGGTTCTGCTTTTTATTTCAGAGACATGTCTGTGCTATCTTTTTACAAGTGTCCACAGGATAGGATAAGAAGGACAGGCCTCCTGCAGAGTAGCAGTCCTGAACGAAGAGCCTCTGGAGATGAAACCTGACCGCCGGCGTTTGATTTTGTTGATCTAATGTGTTTATACTGAGCATTGCCATTGAAGGGGCACAGTTACACTAGCATCTCTATTACTCTTTACAACACCATGTGAGTTTGCTAGAAAAAGCATTTAGAGATGGACAAAAACAGACCCAGAGAGGTCAGGAGACTTGTTCACAGTCATGGGGCTAGTAAAGGAAGGAGCTAGGATGAGAACTCAAGTCTCCTGACCCTAAGTATTTTGGTTTCTCCAATACATGGCCATGCCGTTCTCCAAACTATGGTTGTTGCTGCTGCTGTCATGTGGCAAAGTTTGATTGGTGGACAGACATGCTTTGAAAGATAGAGTTATTGTCCATCCCTCTTGTAAGTATTATGGTCACCTAGGAGAAAGAGGCCTACACATTCGAGCATCAATTGAATAGTAGGTATTATGCAAAATGATTTCACTTCACCTTAATAGCAAGCTGAGGGATATACACCAATAGTTGCACTTTACAGATGAGGAAAATAGTTCTAAAGAGTTTAAGTAACTTGCCCAAGTTCAAGAGGAGGAGCCACAGATTTCAGACACATTTTCTTTCATATATCATATCACTTGCCTGTATTCAAAGCCATAGGCTCACGACTATGTAGTTTAAGGAGCACCTCAAGAGAGCTTTGGTCTGGGGAGATCCTGAGAGAATAGCCTACCAAGAAACAAGCAGACTCCTAGAGAAGTCTGTTGGCCAGTGAGAAGTGGACGATCAGGCAGTACAAGGGAGTCACCACCAAGAGTCCTCTCATTCCTCTGCATGGCTGTACATATTGAGGGCAGTGGTAGCCCTGATTCTGCTCTTGAATATGCTGTAGCCAAATAACTCTAGCTCTGACTCCTAGCATCAGATCAGAGGAGTGTGAGTGTTGCTGTGGGACATGATGCTGTGCTCTGCTTTCACATGATCTTGCAGAAATCATATCCCTCTCATCCTAGCTAGAAAGTCTGGGCTTTAAGCATAGGTTCATTTTATTTCCTTGCATCCCCTGCTAACTGCCTGTGGAAGAGAGGAACCCTGGGTCTTCAGGGACCATAAAATAAAGAACGAAATGGGAGCATCACAGGGAAAACAATACACAAAATGGCAGTCGCAAAAGAAATTGAAATTGTTCAGCATTTAACTGCATCTGCGCATTTCCATCATGTCCATATACACACACATACACATTTACACACATGAGCACATGTACAGTCTACATCTGTGGAGCCTGCGTATGGTTTTTGCTTCTTCTAAAGACAAACTGAGAAACTAACACAACATTGCAAAGCAATTTTACTCCAATTCAAAAAGAAAAGAAAAAAATAAAGACAAACTGAAATCCTCCTTCTTCTTATGATATCAACCTTAGGAGAAATGCCACGACTAAAGTAATGCCACTGGGCAGCAAAATGCATTAATTTAGTCACAGACTACACATTTGAGGTTTTCAATCCTGTAAATTGCCACAAAATTGCTGTGCTTCCTTTGTAGTTTATCATATATGCAAGTGTGATAGAAATGCAAGATTTCGGTCCTTTCTATATAATTCAGAAAATTTGATGAGCAGAGGAAGAGCATAATGTTTAAAAGTTGAATTATGTCTGTCAAAGGTTCATGTATCAGATTCATTATTTTTTCAACATACCTTAATAGTTTTAAATGTCCAGAAAGGCAATTTTCTAACTCTGGATTAATGCAGATATTATGTAAAATTGAGAGTTTCTGTTGGAAAATTTCCCAAGTTATTAGACCCTCAGAAGCCTCCTATGAAGACTTCCTAAGACAACCCATGTCCCTGGCATCACCAACCCACAAACATTCACACACCAAACAATGGCAGATCCTTTCTGGTTAATTTGAAAATCTAATCCAGTCATGTTAATTATGCAGATGAGGAGCA
This sequence comes from Mesoplodon mirus, assembly GCF_964341445.2. NCBI lineage: Eukaryota > Metazoa > Chordata > Mammalia > Artiodactyla > Ziphiidae > Mesoplodon > Mesoplodon mirus. Next base: position 98,608,168 of record NC_138979.1, on the reverse strand, counting down.
GAGGCCCAGTAAAGCTTTTTGAATATTACAGTTTATTGATGAAGCACTACCCTCAGCTCCAACCCACACTGTATTGAGCTTTTATTATTGCCAGGAATTCAGCTTCATACTTTAGGCCAAATTATGACATCCTCAAACAATAGCACAAGGTAGTCCTTACTGTTCTTTTATAAGTGAGGAAAATGAGACTTAAGGGAGTCAAAGAACTGATCCAAAGTCACGAAGTTAATAGGTGACAGAACTGGGTCTAAAACCTCATGCCACCAACCTCCACATCCTACTGTTTCACACTCGCAGGAAAGGCCATAACGTGTCTACCCTTTTACTAGATGCTTGCCTTGTGCCATGCACTATGCTAAGTTCTGTGATCACAGGGTCTCAAAAGCTTAACTTGAGAAACCAACCCATGTATCCAGACGTGTCCAGCACACCCAGGCTGGCAATGATTCTAGTCAGGGGACTTGGGCCATTTTGCTCATACTCACTGGGAAGGAAAACAAGCATATGTGTGTGTGGTGGTGGAGGTGGAGGTGCTGGGACCTACTGAATTATTCAACTATTGGCAGCCATGTAGAGATGACATGAACGTTGATTTCACTATCCCTTGTGGGGAACATCAACTTCTTTGCTTGTGTCTGTGGGGGCACACACACACATGCACACACACACACACACTCATACCTCAGACCCCTATGAGTAACAGCTCAAGGTTTACACAGCTCCACCTGTGTTTTGAATATGACATCTTTCCCTTTCATTTCTTCTTAGACTCAGAGACAAACCAAATATCATTCAGCATCATTTAAAGTCTTAGTGATGTAAGCAAAAGGCTGAAAGGCCTCAATCCTTATATTTACTGCCACTTAACCTTCATCCCACCCCCATGCCCCAACTTAAAACAGGCCATTTTTCTTTGTATCTGAGGGGCAGCCTTTGTTCTAGAAAGGACAGCTCCAGTCACCTCCTGGTGAAGAAGCCTGAGTGTCTCCACAGAGCCTGGTAGGAACCCCAGTGCTCAGTTTCCATAGCAAACGCATTAGCCCTTGGCAGCTGGACACAAAGCCCACTGCTTCTCCTGCTACAGAGTCCAGCAGCCTCTCCCGCCCCAGCACCAGAGAGAGTGCTTTGCTGGCAGTATCAGCCAGATTTGCCCTTTCATCAGAGACTTAAAAATGGAGACTTTGCTGTCCATTTTCATCTTCTCTGCACCTGCCTCTCAGAATCATGGGCCTCTTCTCCCACCTTCTGAATTCTTCCCTGGAGTCTCCCAGCAGACTGGGGCTCAGCTGAGGCTGGCTGGGTACCTTTGTCCCCACTACCCCAACCCTGCTGGAGTGGCCCTGAGTTGTCCCCATTGTCCCACAGCCCAGGCCACCCTCTGGCTCCTCCAAGAGGGAAGAGCTCAGGGCAAGCACTGTGTTTGTTCCACCCCATGGTGAGGGTGGTGGGAAACCTGAGTTGCTCTCTTGTTAATGCTCTGATAGAAAAGTTGGGGATTCAGAGAGCCAGTAAATGAGACCCTTTTGCCCTCCTGAGGTGGAAAACAACACGGAATTGCAGGCATAAGACAGATAAACATCAAAATAGCAGCTGTATGTTTGATGAAGCTAATTAGAGAATATAATGGGGCTTTGATGTGCCACCCAACAGGCACCTTACTCTGCCCTCTCAATTGAACGTGTCTCCCTAACAGCATCCACCACACACACAAACACACAGAGAATGCTGTGAGCATGTGAGTGTGTCTGCTCAGACAGGCAGCTTAGAACAGAAGAGGAAGGGGCTGCCTGGGCGTGCTCAGCTTTGTCCTCCAGTTTTACTAGTTACTTCACAGAGGAGGGGGTCAGCTAGAGTCTCCCCATAGCTTTTCTCTTTGCGGAGAGGAGTGGAAATTCCCTGTGCTCTATGGGAAAAAAGAGGAGTGGGGAGTAAGGGCTCGCTCCTATCAGGAGAAATTGTCTCATTCCTGTCATCTGAGCCTGGGAAGACACAGCAACCGGGCAGGCATGTGGATGGAGTACAGGATTACAGTGACTCAGAGTGGCTGTTTGCATGAGAAGTGGGTGTCGGCCAGGAGTAAAAAAAGAAACCAGGGCTTGCAGAAGCTAGAGGTATGGTTGTGGGAGAGCTAAGATGAAGGGAAGAGAAAGGAGGGCCGTATGCGTGCTCTTCTGCCCCTGTTCCTCAGTTGGTCCCAAGTTGGGTATCTGCCCTTTAGCAGGTCATCCACCATCTTTATTCTTTGCCTGTTTAAGTGAGGATAAGAACATAAGTCTTAACCATGTCCAGCAACGTTTAAGAACACTGATGAGGTAGCAAAAATGATGAGACTTAACGGCAGTAGGCACATTCTGCAAAACCACTGGCCCAGACCTTCCATGAACATCGATATCATACATGTGTCTGTCTACAGCAGACACTGCGGGACTATTGGGGCTATATGAAGGTGGGCTGTATATTAGCTAGTCATAGAGTATCAAGGTTAAATTTCTCAAGTGTGATGACTGTAATTGTGGTTATCTAGGTAGTATCCTTGTTCTCAGGAGATACACCTGGAAACACTTGGAAATAAAAAGTCAGGATGTGTAACTTTCAAATAGTTCAGCAACAAAAGCAAAAATATTCCATATGTTATATGTACACACACACACACACATATAAGGAAGGAGAAAAGGAAAAAGAAAGTAAATGTGGCAAGATGCAAATAATTGGTGACTCGAGGTATAGGTTTTACACCTGTTCATTGTTCATCATCTTATTCTTGCAGCTTTTCTGTGGATTTGAAATGTTTTTAAAGAGTTGTGGAGAGTGGGGAAGGAGCACTAGGAAGTCTGAGGGGCTAATCAGGAGGAAAGGTGATGTGGGGATATTACTGCCAGGTGATCAAAGTCTCAAGGTGCGGAGAAGTCGGGGGTGGGGATGGCAATGGACGGGAGACTTTGATCTGTTGGGGACCATCCAGGGTCAGAGAAAAGGAGTCAGGGGGTCAGTATGATTCCAGTGGGGAACTGGGAGGCATGAGAGATGAATCTTGTCCTTTTCTCACTGTTTCCTGGGGCCAGGCCTCTCTGAGGGTGTAATCCTGGGCAGCCACACAGTGTACTCTGAGCCTCAGGGGGGGAGTTTCCTGTATCACAATTTAAATATGTACACAATGGCCAATTTTATCCCTTTGCCTCAGAATTTCTTAGCATCCCAGGCCATCAGATCCCAGAGACGTACTTTCGAATTTGTTTTGTCTTTTCCTAAATACATCAAGTAACATGCCTTCATGTTAGATTTTAGAATCGTTTTGTGACTGTGGTGGCACCAGAGAAACCTTTGCTAAATTTAGCCTTGTTGCTAATTAGGAACAGAGGACATGTTAAGCTTCAGGCTTAAATACAGAACTTGGCAGGATACCAAAATGTGGAATCAAATCATGATTTCAGGCTGGGGGAAAATCCAAGGCTGAACGGCCGTGGTGGCTAACCTCATATATTGTCATTTTCATCTTCCAGGCCTCCTAAACTGTGCAGGCATCCGCGCACACGCACACATACTCGCACACACACACATACTCACACATGCAGATCATTGTTGACTATCCTGCTAACCAGAATTCCCCACGCCTCCCTTTCTAAATGAAAAGACAGTGGAGCCCAGGGAGAGAGCAGGGTTAGAGAAAGAGTGTCTATGTTGACTTTATACTGGAAGCTATTATTGTATGGAGTGCCATGTATAATGACATGCCATTCCCATTGAGAAGAGGCACTGACCACATTCTCAGTTATATCACTGCAAGAGTTACATTATTCCTGTTGCCATATTTACATCACTTTAGGCCCAGACAGCGACTGCAACCACAATAGCTACACTCATCCTCTAATCCAAGCATAAAGTAGGTCTTTCAAGTCAGGCTTTAGGCATCTACACAGCTGTATATAATGCTACAGTGCTGCTAGTATTTAAGGAAAAAAGGGAGCAGTGCCTGAGATATTTGTCACTCTAGGGTCTCTATCGTTTAACCAAAATAACTTGAAAAGGGTATTGTTCTCATCTCCTGGAGCCATGTGCATTTCCCCAGGGCGTCAGGGGGGATCTTGGAGCTGTCAGCCTCTACCCTTTCTTCCTCTTTCCTCCGACCCCACCATATTAGAATGATGATGGGAAAACTAAATAGGGAAATAGAATGGAGATGAAAAGAGAAGTTAGGCAATAGAATAAAGAGTAGAAAGAGTAATTGCAGTTATCGCTATTGTCTTGTATTCTTCTGCTCTTTGGCCCAGGCAACTAGCTCTTCTGGGCACTCAAGTGGGACCCTCCTTATATTTGTTGGCTGAGACCAGATGCTGCCTGGGCCCAAGACTGGCTTCTGGTCTGCAGAATTGCCATTCCAATTGGGTTTCTAAGTGCCAGAGCCAGAGCAAGAAAAAGACAGTGCATTGAAGCCAGGCCTGACCCTCCAATATTGTTCTCAAGTATATCTAATGGAGGAGTATTTATCATAAAGGAACAAAACAGTAATAGCCCAGAACTGTCTGTTTGTTCAACTCCAACTTGAATGATACCAAAGATTAAATCTTGGTTTCCAGTTGTTTCATGCCAAGGCTGTTATAGTTAAGGTTCAGATATGTGCACCATATGTCATACTGTAGCTTGACAGTTACCTCAACAGGCAGTGTCAGACAGATGGTAAACATTACTACCAGGCATACGTACATTTAGAATTAGACATTTAACTAAATTCAGGCCTGTCTTAAGCTTATTAAAAGGATTTGGGTCTGTAAAGCCATTTCAGGCATCTGCATATATTAAAGTGTCTTTTGCATCCTGAAGAGATTCGGTTTGATTCAAGCACCTTCCAGCTACAGATGGCAAGTGACATGTGTTCTCTTTGAGCCCTGTACCTGCAATTAGGCCAATAATGGCAATTAAGCAGAATGTAAAGAGATTTAAAGTTCAGTTCTTAGTATCGCAGCCATGCATTCCTGCCATGAAATGACAGAAAATCCTCTGCAGGGAACATCACCAACCTCTTTTAAAAGCCCTGAACTTCAGAGAGAGAGATTAGAAAGCTACAAAGGTACCTGCCTCAGGACCAAGTCAAAATCTCTCTGGTTTAAACCTCGGGCTATAGCAGGCTTTTTACATGAATCTCACAAACTGCAAATAAAGGTTAGCATTCCATGAGAGAATTGAAAGAAGGCTTCAGATGAATGTGTTTCGAGATTTTTCTTCCTCATAACTATATAAAAGCCCTCTTTACACTCTCTTCTTCCAGGGGGTTTTGAATCCTATTTGGCATTGCAAAAAGGTTCACTATGGTTTGTGATAGGAAACTAAATGAGGCTGGGGATGAGGTCCTGGAATTTTATTAAGTTGCAAGTGTAGCCAAAGCTGCACTCTGAGAGAGTGGCCCCATGGAGTGGTTTGATCTTTTGGAAGACCCTGTGTACTGGCCATGTATGTAATTCGCTGCTAGAATTATTTCTCTACTTAGAGTAGCTTCTTTGCTCAACTTTTTTTTTGGTGTTTTCTTTCGGTACGTGGGCCTTTCACTGTTATGGCCTCTCCCATCGCGGAGCACAGGCTCCGGACGCGCAGGCCCAGCGGCCATGGCTCATGGGCCCAGCCGCTCCACGGCATGTGGGATCTTCCTGGACCGGGGCACGAACCCGTGTCCCCTGCATCAGCAGGCGGACTCTCAACCACTGCGCCACCAGGGAAGCCCTGCTCAACTTTTAAAAAGCAGCATCAATCTATGTGCATAGTGCTTGACAAACCATAGGTGTTCAATAACTTGAAAGAAAAAAGAGAGGAAGGGAGGACAGAAGGGAGGGAAGAAGAAATGAGAGACAAATCAAGACTTTGTTTTTCAAATATGGAGTAATCTTAGGAATCTTACCCAACTGAGAGTGCAAACTTAATGCAGTGGTTAAACACACAGATGCTGATACTTGGCCTTTCTGAGCTCACATCCTGACTCCCCCTCTTACTAGTTGTCACATTTCTTGACGTTTTGGACTCTTGGTTTACTCATCTGTAAAACAGAGATAATAGTCATCTCTTTAGTGAGGATTAAATAACATAGTATATGTATTATGTTTAGAATGCTGTTTGGTATTATGTGTTGGCTGTTATTTTTATTTTGGGAGACAGCTCAAACCTACTTTTTTTCTCTTTCAAACAGACCTGATTAGAGGGTTCAATACCATTTTCCTCCTTTTTAGCTTTACTTGGTAGATCCAGTTTTCATCCTGGACAGCTCCTGACTTGAGTTATAGATCTATCTCACCCTGTGCATTTGGTAATGCTTAGACACCCATGCATTTAGCATTGGGGCTAAATCCTAGCTTCGGAGCTACAGCCTTCTGTGGGCGTGTGAGGAAGAGTGTTCTAAATTCTGGTGTACCTGTGTGTTTCTGTGTGTGTGAAGATAAAAAAAGCAGAATCGCCAAACCCTGGGCAATGGCCAAATGGATACCTTTGTCCCACTTACTCAGATGAGCTCCAGAAACAGATGGAGTGGCTTTTGGAAGAACACCTGTCTCACTTCTATCCCCCTTAATAAAGACAGATCGGCTTAGTGGCTTAATTATCAAGCCCTCTTGTCCATTCTTCTATTGCCTCCTGTTGTCAGCCTCTTCTAGGAATCTGTATTCTCTTTCTTTGCTTTATTTACATTTTAAAAAATTGGGGGGGGGCGGAATTTGTATTCTCTGTTGCCCAGTAAGTAATCCAAGTTCCCTGGCATGACATTGACGGCCTCCAAAATAGTGCCCCTGAGTTTTGGTAGCCTTAGTTCCTCATACAGCTATTTGGCATCCCTAAACTTTGTAGGTGCTTCCATATCTCTACCCCTTTAGTCATACTGTTTACTTGGCAATGTCCTCCCACACTGCTGAGATGCTGCTGAGATACTTTTCATTATTTTGGGCCTATTTGTCCTTTAGCCCAGTGGTTCTCAATGTTGCCCCTGAATTAGGGATTAGTTCATCACACAGGGACTGGTGAGAAGTGCAAATGTTCAGGCCATTTCCAAACTGAATAAGAAACTCTGTTAAGTGGGGCCCAGCAAGATGTGCCCTCCAGGTGATTCCAGTGCATGCTAAAGTTTGAGATCCACAACTTGGCCTATCATTTGAAATGAATTGCTCTACTCTGCTTGCAAAACATTTTGTTCTTTTTTTCTTTTTGTGACCTTCATGTCTTAGTGATTACTTGTGGACATAACTCTCTTTTCTTTCCCTTGATAAATATTTGGACGGACATTCTCTAATCCATTGTTGTATCTCCCAACCTGGCCCATAGTAGACTCTCACAAGTCTATGAAGTTAATTCCTTTCAAATCATGTTCTTGAGCATTAAACATATGTCAGCCTCCAGTGTCAGGTCCTTGAAGAGATAATAGAACAGTTCATCATGGGATCTTGGTCTGAAGGAGTTTACAATCTAATTGGAATGTCAAGACTTGCATATATGCAATGATTAGAGAGAAACATAAAGTGGTCAGAATGCAGAGCTGCATCATGCGGTGCAGGCGGGAAGAGCCGCAGAAAACCAGGAAGAGGAGAGACTGTAGGTGGGCTTGATGGAGGCTGTTCATGGAGCAATGGAACTCAAGCTCAGCCTAAAGGGTGTCAGTGGACCGAGATGAATAAGGATGCGTTTCCTTGAATGGGAGCAGGGAGAATTGTGTACTAACCTCACACCATCCTCCGACACCACTTTCCATATGGCACTTGGTTCTTAGAGGGCTGAATCAGATCCAAAAATACTTTATTTTTATGACTCAGATTAATGTGATATTATTACCTTGCTAGACTTAACCAAGTACATTACAATCTAATTTATGAGAGGAAAATCGGGGTGTATAATAAGTATTCACAATACCACCTTCTGAATGAATGCCAACGTGTACAGCTTCCAATTTCCTTAGGTTTTAAAGGGTGCCTATGAGACCACCTCTTCAATTATATGTGGCTGTTGTGTGAGTGCCTATTTTGTTATGAAGCATTCATTTTCCTTCAGAGCTGTCCTGGGGAAAATGGTGGTGGAGGTGGCGTTGGTTTGGGGCATTTCTCCACTCTTGTTGGGAATTTCTTTAGCATCAGTTTAGTCTGTATCCCTGTGCTGTCCAAAGATCACCACTGTGGGACTACACGCCAAAAACGCTTCAACTTCCAGATTTACAGTCTGCAATTTTAGTGACGGAAAATACCTTAGAAGTCATCACACCAACCTCCTTCATCTTTACAGTTGAAAAGGCAGATGCCCAGAGATATAGCATGATTTCACCAAAGCTGCACAGTTGGTGAGTAGTCTAACCTCTCCTGGATCCCACATCTCCCGCCTCTCAGATCAATTTCCACTCCCCCGCCAAATACATTAGGTTGCCCCTATATCTTGACATTCCTTCCACCTACCTGGCCTGTGACATCTCGCTTCAGAAACTTATATATGAGCCATTAAGTCAATAATGCTGACTTGTGTTAAGATAAATACCTAATTAGGTTTCCAAGATAAAGTGTTTTGGAGGAGGTTAGAGGGGAAAATGAGAGAGTTGAGTAGGGCTGCAATTCAACTAATCCGAAAACCTGATGTTGATGTTGAGGAGGTATGCTCTATGGCAGGTGGGAGGAGGAGATGATTGAAAGCGAGAATGCCTTTGGCACACCTCAGGCCACACCTCAGGCCACACCTCAGGCCACACGTGGGCTCTGAGGACCATTACATCTGAAACATGTATTGTATCATTTAGGATTAAGCCACCTGTCCTGGGCAAGCAGCCTCAATCCTGAAATTTTTAATTCTTATCTTCTGTTAAGTTGTTTAACATTACCAAATGTTTGAGATTAAGCATACTGCCTCACTTTTTTCCTTTGAATCTGACCCTGTTATTAGGCTATAACTAACATTTATGTGGCTTCGAGTCAACATTCCCAAACTTAAATGCTGATGATATGTTAAATACTGATGCATATGCTGATAACCACTTAACTTGCTATAAGCACAATCACTTAGTTGTATCCCCTGGGTATCAGGCAGTGGTTAGCATCAGGGTCGCTGCACAGTACATCTCCAGGGGGTGCCATTGACGCTGTGATGTGCTGTACCTTTCAGACATTGCAAATGGTGCCCTCTGCGATTGAGCAGTGTGTAATCCGCACAGCAGTCAGCAGTGGCTCAGGTTAGTATTCTTTATTTCTCTTGCATGTGTGCACGTGGTAGAGCAAGTACCATCCATGCATCACTCCCAACATCCACACAGTTAAACCATCAACAACAGGTGGATCCAGCAGGCAGTGAGAGTGGAAGGTCAGATGCCAAACACTGTGCAGTCCTGACAGGTGAGCAGAGAACAGAAATGTGGGATCATGAGGCAGGCAGACATGTGAACAGGCAGCATCAGGAGACACTGGCAATTCCAGGGTTCAGGTGGAAGGATTCCCATCACTCAGGCAGAGGCACTGGGATAAAAAGACAGGAAATATTCCTAGAAGGCTGAGAGTACTGGGAAAGTTACCAAGTTGGGGACTTTGATACAAAGGAGCAACACAAAGATAATGCTGCCAAAACTGGGGTAAATGTGGGAAGCTGATCTCAGGAACAAGACAGAAGCTCATTTATAGAACTGGGTCATGTGGCCTAACAGAACTAGCAGCTATGGTGATTTGATTCTGAGTCACCTGAATGTGGAAGGAGAACTCTTTAAATCATTGTGATTAAAGATAGGATTAGTCCTAGGGCCTGAGACAGGGCTTAGTCTAGAGGTGGGAAGAATGTGTCCCCTGCAGTAGGAAGAGGCAGGCTGTGGGAGCAGGAACCAAAGCAGGCCTTGACAGATTTCTCCTCCATTGTCATTTTCCAGTGATGCATAAAATGCTATGTCATTACCCCCAGGAGGTGGTACATTTTTAAATGTCAATAACTTCAGGAAAGGTATAGATAAATTCATGGATGAGAGACCCAGAGTGTGGGTTATCAATAGAAACCAAGAAGTTTTAAGGCATACCCTTAAACTTTGGGTGGATATCAGGGAATGACAATCTCCTCCCTCTGAAAAAAAAAATGGTGCCATAGTCTGAGATGGAACACAAAGCAGTATGTACCAAATGGCCATAAGTTACATGATAGTGTCTGCTACGAATAGTTCACTTCTGTGTATACATCAAAATATATAAGCACATATACATCTCTGGCTCATTTATCAAGCAGCCATAATGCTAATCTCTATTACTATTACACCATAATTTCATTAAGAGTACCTAATCGTCTCCAGTCTTGAATGAGCAGAGGGCCTACAGCTTCACCTTCCCTGGGTCTTGGGAACTGCATCTGACCTTAGGCATGGGTAGAACTGAGCCAAATATATAATCCAGGAAAACAGATGAACCTAAAATTCCATTAGCAAGGTGGCAGATAGAGGAAAGTAGCGTCTTAAAGGGATAAATCTGCAACAGAAGCTTGGCCAGATGGAATGAGCAGATTTGAGAAGTAGATCCAAGATAGATTCCCAGGGGCAATGCGCGCGCACGCGTGTGTGTGTGTGCGTGTGTGTGTGTGTGTGTGTGTGTGTGTGTGTGTGTAGTTTGTGTAGTTTGTTCTTGAAGCATCTCAAGCCAAGCTCAGCTGTTAAGGGTACTGAAACAATTAGATAGGGAATTCATAGGTGATGTTCTCTGTAGCTTCTATTTTGTTTAGGTCAGTACTCACGCATTGTGTTGCTCACTCTTTGTTGTTGAATGGGTAAATAAATATTTGTGCTGCTACCTCAAATGGCTCTTTGTTCTTCACCTGTTTCAACACAGTGTGTTGGAGACTCCAAGATGTTGACCATCTGAATGATAATTCATGCTGATGGATGTGGCTTCCTCGTAGAAACTGAGATTGTAGAGGGTGGGAAAGTACACTTTTTCACCCTCTCTGCATTTGTTCATGAGTCATTCCTAAAGGCCTCATTACCTGCATGACTGAGCTGTGGGAGCCTTGGGAGCAGACTCCAGACACTCAGGTCACAGGGGCTACTTCCTGGGAACCCTGAGAGAGAATTGTCTTTCCAGGCTTCCTCGGTGTTGTCTCCTGTGGGGCGGGAGATCCCTGTCAAAACTCCAGGAGATGAGTGCTACAAAGCTGTTACTGGTCTATTCTTTTCTATCTACACTCTCTCTCTGGGTGATCTCATCTAGTGTTATGGCTTTATATAGCTTCTGTCAGCCACTCCCACATTCATCTGCAATCCAGCCCTCTCTTCCAAGTTCCAAACTCTGTATTTTGAACATCACCAAAATGAATTATGTGCAAACTGAACTCCTAACCTAACTCCTAAAACATGTTCCATTTGTAGCATCCCCCATTTCTAGTGGATGGTCACTCCATTTCCCAGTTGCTCAGGTCAAACCCTTCAGTATCAACTTGGTTCCTCTCTCACATACACACACAACTTCTAATCCATGAGAAAATTATTATAGCTCTACCTTCAAAACATGTCCAGAATCTAACTGCTTCCACTGAGACCTCCTTGATCCAATCATCATTATCTCTTGCCTGTGTTACTATTATAGCCTCCTAACTGTTCTCCCTTCTCTCCTTTTCTTCCACCACAGTCTCTTCTCAATAGTTTCAGAATCTTTCAGTGGATCCCCGTTTTACTCAAAGTCATTTGACAACGGTAAAAAGTTCTGCTACTTGAAGTGTGGGCCATTCAGCAGCAGCACCAGAGGCAACTGGGAACTTGTTTGAGATGCAGCATCTCAGGCCCTACCCTACATCAAGTAAATATGGCTATTCATTTTCACAAGATCCTAGGTGATTATTATGCACTTGCAAGTTTGATAAGCACTGCTTTATGAGATTCCACATGGTCTGGACTCCTATTACTCTTTGGCCACATCTCCTATCCCTCATTCATCCCTCTGTAATCATGCTAGAAGGGTCCACACGTTCCCTTAGACTTTCTCAAACATAGCGGTGTGCTCCTGACTTAATGGCTTTCTCACTGAGCATTCCCTCTGCCTGAAATGATCTTGCTCCAGACATCAATATCACTAACTCCCTCACCTCCTTCAAGCCTTGCCCAAACATTACCTTCTCAAAGAGGCCTACAGACTACCTATTCTAAAATCAATAACTGCCCCTCTCCCAAAATTCTTAGTCACCCTTATCTGGCTTCTGTCTTCTATTTCCTTAACCCTTATCACCTACTAACATATGCCATAGTTTACTTATTATGTCTGGTTTTATTATCTGTCTTCCCACTGCCCTCTGCTCTGAATGTCAGCTTCACTGATATATCAAGGACCTAAAATTATCCCTGACACATAGCAGGCTCTCAATAAATACTTGTTGAATAAATTAATGGATGTACTAGAGATATTCTGCTGCTTGCCAATTTGTAGATGGATATAAATTTCTGCAACAATCCTCCTGTAATGGTAGGGATTCATCCCCAGATAGAGTACAAAGGTCTGAGTGTGGAAAGAAATAGATAGGATCCCTCCTAGAGGCAGTCCCAGCAGAAGTAGAGTGTTCCCAGAGAGTTTTCCTTTCCTCTTGGAGAATCCCTGAGGAGTTGGAGGAAGGCTATCATCTTCCTAGAACATGGTCTGCAATAGGCTATTGGGAGCATATCTTCAGTTAGTGAAAGGCATGAGCCATGCATAGGACAAGTTTTTAATGAGGCTGTCTTGTGTCATTTTGATATATTTTGACTCTGTGGACTAGACTTGGAGCAGAACTAGCAAACAGTGCAATTACCTATCAAAAATACCTTTTTCACTATGCAGTCATTCTTCCAACCCTTCTTCACAGCCAGAGCTGTAATTTGGGCGGCTCTGAAAAGGAAGACGGAGGTAGAAAGTTACTTTTGGAAAGCAGAAAACCACACCTCAACTTGTGGGCAACAGGTTGGCTGCAGAAGGGAACCTTAGACTTGTGACCTACAGTATTGGATTCTACTTGCACAGTGACCTCCATTGAGCCACATGGAATGGTTGGTTTTTGTACAGGAACAGCGCCATCATTTAGAGTGGCTTCACAGACCCTCATTTCTGGAGTGCCAGATTCATTTCATAATGCTGTAAGTGGTATTGGAACCCAGTTACTTTCATGTAAACTTAGCTCATTATCACGCTGAGCCACCTGGCACTTCAGTTCAATGCCACAACATGAGTAGTCAGGCCTCACAACAAACTTAAATGAAATTACAAAAGGATCTTCTGGAATGAAATGGTGTGCATTGTCTGCTTGTTCTCAGATGATCACAGCAGCCACGGGCACATCAAAGTGACCGTCAACTTACTTTTCAAATGCTATTGATGTTCTAGTTTTGAATTTAACCATTACTGTCAAACTGAGTCGATTTAACAAAAAACCTAATTTACTATCTCATCAATTTGTTGTACCTTCCCAGGGAATAGGAGGAGGACTAGAATACTAACTGTTCAGAGCTCCTCCCCACTGCTCTTTTAAGGACAGACAGATCAGGGACAGGAAGGTCCCATCTGCCTGGTAGGGATGCTGTGAATTAGTATGTGTCCTAGAAGTGTACCCTGGGCTACAGCTCTACCAAGCTAACAAGTGAGGTGCCTCACCTCACTTCTTTAAAGAAATTAGAAGAAGACATCATTAAAGTGATAAGCATTGATGAGTCATAATACTTACTCATGCAAAATAATTGCCAAGTGCCAAAATATTCTCCTAGCAGCTGATCCCGAGTATTGGGTCTTCAGTGAGGCAAGGAGTCCACACGCAGAGGTAGCTGTTCTGAATAATGCATTTTGTTTAATTTCTTTAAAGAAGAAACAATTTTTTACAATAAACCTTAAGTGCCCAAGAAGAATGAAGGTTTGTCGAGGGATGTGCTGGACTGAAGCAGTCTTCTTGGGTGCACAGCAATGCTTTCTAGAAAACCAGTCTTTTCAAAGGCCAATGCTACTCTCTAATTCTGTAGCTTTCAGCTGCTCTTCTGGGAAAAGTAATATCTTGGTCCATAGAGTTTTCAGGTCTTTAGCTTTATAATGAATGAGGAATGAACTATCGTCTATTATCCATACATATTCAGAGGAAAGACACTGTCCTAGGCAGTTGTATGGCTGCCCCTGATTCCCTGGCTGCCTGATTTTTCCATTGTGATCACATTGTCAGTTATTGCTTACCAGGAGCTTTCAAAGTGGGTGTGTTGGAAATTAGATCATAGACTCTCAGATTGGAAGGCAGATGTCTTCGAGGTCAGACAGTCTCACTCTGAAATCCACCTACTTGAAGGACGCTGGCATGACAGCTGAGTTGTATTTTTATAGGAAAAACCTATTTGCTCCCTTCCATGCTTTCGTTACACACCTATATTGTGGTACAAGGAATGCAGTGAATTCTATTTCGAGCTTTCCTTTTTCTTTTTCAGAGGGACCGCAGGACACAGAGTAGGAGCAAAATATAGCCTAAAATATCATAAGATGGAGAGGTTTTATGTGTCTGCTACTCTTGTTGTTGTGTATTTGTTTCCTTCTCTCTTCCCCCGTCCCCAACAAACTCTCACCAGGAAATTTTTATCTGGGGGGAGATTCTTCTCCTGACCTTGGAATGACCCTTAGCTCTTGTATTTCATGTCACTTCTTTTTTTTTTAAAAAGAAGAGTGACCTACATCCAATGCCTCTGGGGCCTCACCCAAACCCTCTTTAACCCCTCATCGACTGACCTCTACCCTAACAACTAATAAAACTTCTTTTTTCAGCATCAACAAGTTGGGGAGCTGTCTTTTCTCAATCTTCCAGAAATGTCTCGAAGCCTTCTCCTCCTTAGGCTTCCTGCTTATTTTCCTCACTGCTCCCACCCTGACCTTCTGCTTGTTTTCCAAGCTGGGCAATACCAACTCATTTCCAGAAGTAATTGCCCGAGGAAAGGACTTTGGCTTGCTTCAGCTCTCTTTGACCAATACTGTCTCCTGAACTTCAGAGGGTCCATTAAATGTGGATAACGGTAGTGAGATGAAGAAAATTACAATGGTCAGGGGTATGGCTATTTATTTATCTTTTAAACTGGAATTACATGTGAATTTGAAAGGTATGATTTAGAGCACAGAAGAGGGATTTAATTTTTAATAATAAGGGGAAAATAATGAAGACTTAGAGGGACAGCAGGAGTGAGAGGACAAAGTAGAGAAGGAGATATTTAGGCTAGAACAGCCCTGGGAGAAGGCTTTGTTTTCTTATTTTTAAAAAGGTAATGACTAAGCATAAGAAGCTCTTTCACTCATTCTTTTTAGATAAAAAGAACCCAAGAACAAGAACTCAGATGGCAATCAGGGAGTGAATGTTAAGTAGTTGTTTACACAGATGACAATCAGAGGGTTAAGGGAAAATCCAATAATCACTAGTTTGTAGAAACCAGGTTTTATGCAGTAAAAAAAAAAAAAAAACCATCAGGATGGCAAAAATGACTTTCAAAATCTGAGACCAGACAGGCCTTAATCAGTGATAAATGGTTGTCCAAAGTGCCATTTCTAAAAATCAGGTGCACTGACTTGTCTGGAGACCTCCAAGGGGATGTAGCTTCTGGCCTGAGACTGGACCCAGCTCCCTCCCTGCCTTTCACTGTAGCTGCTGTTTTTTTTTTTTTTTTTTTTTTTTTTTTTTTTTTTGCTGTACGCGGGCCTCTCACTGTTGTGGCCTCTCCCGTTGCGGAGCACAGGCTCCGGATGCGCAGGCTCAGCAGCCATGGCTCACGGGCCCAGCCGCTCCGCGGCATGTGGGATCTTCCCGAACCGGGGCATGAACCCGTGTCCCCTGCATCGGCAGGCGGACTCTCAATCACTGCGCCACCAGGGAAGCCCGTAGCTGCTGTTTTGTTACAAGGGGCAACAAACCATTTATAAGGCTCTAGCTCACTGTGATGGCTCAGTGTGCTACTGCCATTTATGTCATATTAGTGCCTGCCCTCTTCCTTCCTTATGGGGAAGTGGCAAGAATGATTGATGCGAAGCCTGTGAAATTCTTTGAGCTTCTTTGGAGAAATACAAGAGTTGTCATTATTATCATCATCACGAATGTCTTCACACTGTGCTTCATGCTAGGACAGACCCTGTTTTCAGTACTGGATTCTCAGCCTATGTTAATCCTTCTTCATGCTACCTACCTTCCAAGGTCTTCCCTAAAGGAGCTTAGAAAAGAGGGAGAAGAGTTTCCTCATTAAACAAGAGCTTTAGGAAAATGTAAACAGAATTGCCACATCTTCCTGTGCCTGTTCATGTGTGATTCTGTGTCTCCATGAAACCTGGGCAGTTCTTACTAGGTAGGGCAATAGAGAAGCCAGTGGATGATACAAAATCAGTTTTCCTTGGGTTTTAAAGTATAGTTTAAATTTTACTTTAGAGAATAATGCTCTGGGAATTTATTTCACACATAACAAATCCGAAGAGTTAAAGAGTGTTATAAGGAAATTGAGACCCAAAGAAGCTAAAGCCCTGGGGCCTCGGCCAGGGGTAGAGTAAGGAGTGGAAACCAGGTCTCCTGGGACACAAACTAGTGCTTCTTTCTTTCTCATTATATCACATGTTCTCAACCTGAGAGGACGTAAGATGGACATAACGTGCTTTAACACCTTTTTACTCGCATCTTCGGCAAGACCTATACAATAGAATATGAGCTACCAGAAGGCTGACTCTAAAAGTTTTCCCTCCAATTCCACCTGTCAGAATACAATACAAAAAAATAGCCAGGAGAAGAGATATGCATTTCGTGTTGGTTTCAGACAATTCTTGAAGATAGTTATTTCTGAGACGTATCCCATGAACACCTGTGGTCTCAACCATAAACAGCAGGGCCTTGAGGGGATGGTGTGAAATAGTGGAGTTGAGGTTGAGGGGTTCAAAGGTCAAATAATGGGATATTACAGTGGAGAATCTAGTATCAAGTACCAGGCTTTTCTTTTTTTTTTTTTTTTTTTTTGCTTTGGGGACTAAAGCAAAGGGAGATGGAAGGTACCAGAAAGAAGCCAGCATCTAGCAAAGACAGATGTGCCTGCTGTCTATGCTGGCTGTGGTTTTGAGGCAGAAAAGAGTCTCCAAGGACTGAAAACTTGGATTTTGTATTCCTTGAGCTTTAATTATCCTGCTTCAGGCAGGGTGAGTGAGGTCAGAATCAGGGTTGGGACAGTGGAAAAGCTGCCTTTTTTCTGTTACCGTACCAGCAGAGAACCACCTCCTCTGGCAGGTTTTGGCTCACAGGTGCCCCACTGACAAGAGCAGCTTTGTGCTATTCATAGGGCCACCTTGTGAGTACACGGCTCAATGTGGGCTCATTCAGTTTTGCATTAATGCACATAGCCTGGCTGGACAGAGGTTGCAGTGCTTTGAGGGCACTTGGAAGAGGAAGAGATGTCAGGAGTGAGGTGCTGGGGGACAGTGGTGGTGGGGTTACTCTGGGCTCTACAGAAGCTTCAGGCTTCCCCAGATCCTTGTAGAGGAGACCTTTGCCCCCACCTGCTATTGCTCAGGGCCCAGGGCAGTTGCCTTTCTGAGGGTTCATTCTTCTCCTGCCCTGACATTCTAGGAAGTCTCCTCAACTAAAATGTAAAATTTTCAAGGACCTGCTTGCCTTGTATCTACTTTTACCTCCCCTGTGCCTATGGCAGAGCTGGCACATAGCAAGCATCCAACAAATGTTGGTTGAGTAAATGGATGACTCCTTCCACAATCATTGCTGGATACCAGTTTGTTTATTTATTTATCTTTGTCTGCATTGGGTCTTCATTGCTGCTCATGGGCTTTCTCTAGTTGTGGCGAGCGGGGGCTACTCTTCGTTG
The DNA here is from genome assembly GCF_964341445.2 of Mesoplodon mirus. Classification (NCBI taxonomy): domain Eukaryota; kingdom Metazoa; phylum Chordata; class Mammalia; order Artiodactyla; family Ziphiidae; genus Mesoplodon; species Mesoplodon mirus. The sequence goes on along the minus strand of NC_138979.1, from coordinate 98,590,386 downwards.
TGGTGCGTGGGCTTCTCATTGTGGTGGCTTCTCTTGTTGCAGAGCATGGGCTCTAGGCACACGGGCTTCAGTAGTTGTGGCGCAGTTTCAGTAGTTGTGGCTCATGGGCTCAGTAGTTGTGGCGCATGGGCTTAGTTGCTCCACGGCATGTGGGATCTTCCTGGACCTGGGCTCAACCCCGTGTCCCCTGCATTGGCAGGTGGATTCTTAACCACTGCACCACCAGGGAAGTCCTGATACCAGTTTAGGAAGAGTCTCCTTTTCTTTGCATATACCATCACTCCAGATTATAATCTCTTTAGAACACTGGGCAATAATAAATTATTTTGATTTAAAAAAAAATCCTGGGCTTCCCTGGTGGCGCAGCGGTTGAGAGTCCGCCTGCCGATGCAGGGGACACAGGTTCGTGCCCCGGTCCGGGAAGATCCCACATGCCGCGGAACGGCTGGGCCCGTGAGCCATGGCCGCTGAGCCTGCGCATCCGGAGCCTGTGCTCCGCAACGGGAGAGGCCACAACAGTGAGAGGCCCGCGTACCGCAAAAAAAAAAAAAATCCTTCCTCAGGCCTAGAAAACAAATATATCACAAAGATTCATTATCGGAATGTGCTTTAGTGGGACTGTATCCCTTTATCTACCAGTAATCTGACTACATTTGTCCAACTCAGCTCCAAACCACAGGTGGCTGGCACAGTTCTGTGGGCACCTGGTAGACTGTACACAGCATGTCCTATGTAGCTGATGTAAAACCAGGTAAAGCTGTGCACTTGGAATTTAGAGGGAGTTTCAGGATATTGTGTGCTTTTGAAGAACAATGCAAAATGTTTATAATTATATTTCAAAATCAAAGTATTAGATTTTTTAAAATACAGAAGCCCATACAGGAAATAGTTTCATCTATGAACTTTATGATCTGCTCAGAAATCTCCTGACACTGTGCATTTTTCCCTTGTACCATTTTCCACAATTGTAAATTATATGTCTTGTTATTATCTGATTTCCCCTATCGGTCTATAAGCTCCATGTGGTCAGGGGCCTTGCCTGTCTTGTTCACACTCTGTCTCAAGGGGCAAGCATGGAACTTCAATGCATGTTTGTTAAATGATGAATAAATGAAAAGTTAAGTGGATCAGCGCCCTTCCAAAAGTTTTTAATGATATCTCCTCTTGGAGAGGAAGCAAAAGGGGTCTTTATATGGTATGAGTAGTGACTCCAGCAAGTGGTGCTGAAGCTCTCCCACCAGTGACTTTGTGTGGTCTCCTTTGTTCACCACGGGCAGAATTAGGGAAGGAAAGTACATCCATCAGGGTCCCGGCAGGAAACGGATGACAGCTCTCAAACCAGGTAATTAGGGAGAATGTACTGAACCCTTATTAAGGTATGCACAAGTTAAGAGAAACCTCTAAGAGATGATGAGGCCATCTATGCCTAGCAAAGAGAGGAGTCATGGAGCCACAGTGCTGTAGGAAAAGGCTGTAAGAAGGATATGGCCTTCCAATAGAGGGAAAGAGCAAACCCACCAAAAGGGAGTGGAGATTTGGTATGGGGGAGTGAATATCCCCATCTCACTCCCATCTTCCATCTTCTAATGGTGCCCTTCATTGGCCGAATCCAACTGAAAGCCAGAGGGCACAGGTGCCTGGGAGCCAGAGAGGTCAGTTTCCTAGGACATGGAACAAGGTGCAGAAAAGTAGAGAGTAGATCTTGAAGGGCAAATGGAATATCCCACAGAGGGCCATGGCAAAGACCACAAGTCTTCTGGAGAGAACTTGTAAATATCTTTCTGGGCTTAAAGAGGAAAACTCAAAATAATGAATTTCAACAACAAAGCAAAGCCCCATAGTTTGGATTCTGTCTTTCAGTATTCTTTCAGTAAACACTGATTGAGCATCTTCTCTATACTAGGAGTGTGGGAGCAGCTGTGGACAGAGGAATGAATGGATAAAGCACAGTGCCTACCTTCAGGGGGCTCCCAGTCTAGTGGACAGAACTGTGCTTTAAGAGGACCCAGGTGATCAGTTTGCTGAAAAAGGACTCTCCCAATTCCAGGCTTCTTCAGTGAGCACTTCCCAGTGGGGGCCAACATGAAGCTGTGACTCAAGGCTGGGAAGGGGGCAGGATGGAGCAGGAGAAGACAGGAGGAGTGGCTGGGAAGGAAGGCAGCTTTCCAAGTGGAGGAAATAGAAGGTGCAAAGTCAGGAAGTAAAAGAGAACATGATTCTTTGTGGAACTCTTGAAGTGATGCCCAGACCTAAACAGGATGGCTTGACGATTCTCAGTGTTGGATACTTACTCCACAGCGTGCTCCCAATTTGCTCTTAGGAGGGAGGTAAAGAAGACTTGATGGGTTCACCACACGTTTAGAAAAGCCTGATTTGTGTGAGCATTCCCTTTTGTGGATCAACCAGAACAGTCCCAGAGACCCCTTTGGTGATGACTGTCATCTCCTCTATGTATAAAAGGAGCCAGAATTTCTGCCTGTTATTTTCAGATTGCTTCCTCTGCAGGAAATTGTGTCAATTTATTTGGACGTTTGTGGTTTCACTGTACTCCCCAAGCCATTACATCACGATGTGGTAACTCAGAACTCCAGTGGCACATTATCAGAGCCGACTATTTCTGGAAGCCAGGAGATAACAAACAAAGCATCTTCGTTTGGCCTATAAGCATGTTAAACACCCTCAGCAGAGGACAGCAGAATACAAATATGCCTTCCTCCTGACTTTTATCAAGGAGAGGCGAGAGATGTGGGATAGATATAAATTATGTGCTTTGCACAGCGCAGGATCTATCATAAAATCTATTGCCACTGATACAAACTGGCTTCAGCGTATAATTTAGTGACAGTTTTGTGCATTATGTCTCCTCACTGACAAGACTGCTGCACAGTGAAATGTTGCCGTATCGAGGTATGGATGGAACTGCCTAAAGATTTAAGCCATTTTATTCCATCCTGAATTAACATGCTCAGCCTAGTCTTCATCTCCCCAGGAGACTGCAAATTGTGCAGGAAGATGGGCAGAGTTTTCATGCAGGTGGCTGGGGCCTGTGTTTCCACCTGCCTGCATACCATTCCCCCTTGGGAGGCTGCTGATTGAAACTTACTCGAAGATTACCTTGGTAATAATTCGAGCCTTATCGGGGAAAAAAACACAACAAATTAATGAGGTTTCTGCCGATAAAAAAAATATAAAGGGCTGACTTTCCTAAAGATGCCTGATACCTTGGATAAATCATAGACAAATAGAAAGCTTGCTGTAGTTTATGCCTAATTATAAATGACTTAATATCAAGTCAGACCCAAAAGATTCAGGGGTGTGATCATTCTGAAACCTAATTAGTTAGAGGGAGACAGTACTACAGTATAAAGATTTTCTTTAATGCAAGGAAGTCTCTTCTCCACCCATATTTAGCATTACCCCCGTGGCAAATAAGGAAATTTATCTTCCTGAGTAGATGAATTGGGCTCAGTCTACCGAAAGGTATTGCTTAATAATTGCTTTATTGGAGTAGGACAAGGCGGCAAATGTTAGGGCCTTTCCTGGGACCAGTGATACCAGAAGCTGTCTTAGTCATTTCAGGCTGCTATAAGAGAATACCATAGCCTGGGTGGCTTAAACAACAGACATTTATTTTTCACAGTTCTGGAGGCTGGAAATCCAAGATCAGGATGCCAGCACAGCCAGATTATCAGTAAAAGCTCTCTTCCTGGTTTGCTCGAGGCTATCTTCTTGTTGTGTCCTCACCTAGTGGAGAGAAAGAGAGCTCAAGTCCCTTTCTCTTCTAATTCCAACATGGAGGCTCCCCCTTTATGATCTCATCCATATCTAATTACCTCCCTAAGGCCCCACCTCCTTATATCCCATTGGTGTTAGGGTTGCTAAGATGACCTTTGGGGAAGATAAACATGCAGCCTATCACAGAAGGCAAGTATGTCTACCAAGAACCAGGTAGAACATGAGCATGATAATGAGATGACAAGTTATTTGCTCATGACAATGTTAATGAACCAAATTTACTAACAGTCATGGTAACCTGAGCATCTCTCCAGGCTGTTCTCTTTGTAGAGTGGGGCTGGCTGTGTAAGAAATGGGCTCCCTTTTGCTCCTCTCTTTTCATGGTCACAGAGTGTCCCTCCCTCTGCTCACTACAGTGTCTTCACCTGTCATCCTTCTATGTGGCTTTACCTCCAGCCACTAATTCTCTCTCTGCCCTTCCCCACTTAGGTGATAGGATTGGTGAGAATAGTTGATTTAAGGAGATAGAGAAGATAAAAAATGATTGCCTCTAAGATAGCAGAAATAAGAGATTTATACTTGTCTGAGCATAGCCTCAAGTCACCATGGGTCTTTTATGTAAACATAGCTGTGGTCCTCATGTTTTTTGAAAACAACTGCTTCATAACTGAGATCTTAAAAGGTGCTACAAAGCTTTCAGGTCAAACGAGGGAGGGACCTCAGCTACATAGTTGGTTACCTGAAGAAAGTCTTCAGAGCTTTTTGGACTTTGCAAATTCTTCTGCCACCTGAGTAAGTAACCCTTCCATTTCCTTGCTTTATCAGTGTCTTCATGCTCTCCCCTTTCTCTTTTATCAATTCTTGCTTTTCAGAGTGGATTTAAAAAACTCATCCAAAAAGAGGGGTCAGAAGTTGAAAATAAGTATTATCATTTTAACAGGGAGCCTCACTTCCAAAATAATTGCTTTCTACTACTCCTCTGCTAGAGGAGGTTAAGAAAGGGCCTTGACTTAGCTGGAGCCTGATTTATTACGCTGTCAGACCTCTGACCCCATTGAAAAATCCTGTAATTCTGCCTGTACAATTTCAGCTTCCAACCGGGTAGTAGAGGCAAAAGAGCCTCACAGCGGTCTCTGAAATCAGATAGGCAGCTTCCTCTGTCATTTACTCTTATAGTCATTTAAAAGAGTCTTTAAAAGACAAACAACAGCAACAACAACAAAACAGTCCAGTGAGGTGGAAGAGGGGAGGAAGCAGACCACCTACTATAGAAGTTCTCTGCGTTTATGGGGGGAAAAGCCTCTCAGATAAAATGCCCACCTTTTCTTGGTTGTGCTGTAGAATTTCAGCAAGCAATGCAGTAAGAAAGAGAAATTTTGTGCTTTCAAACTACAGTTTGGGCTCTTCACTAAAGTCAGTCTTTGGCATCTTTTTACCTCCAATATCTGTACCTTAATTCTTTATTTCCATTCTTGTTGCTTCCCTCTCTGCTACCAGCTGGCAGCCCATTCCTACAGGACTTTGCCCTCAACCAGCTGCCACATACATTTTCCTCATTCTGAACTACTGAGGGCCTATGACCATCCTTCTTAAAACTGTTTGCCTTTTATTAGGAAACTTGAAAAAGACCTCAAAACTTTCAATCATGTAATGTAATTGAGAAGAAGAACACTGAAGGGGGGAACTTTTTGACGGCCGGAAGTCCAGAGCAACATCTCTAAAAATGTTCCATGTAAACGAATATCTATTCATAAAAGACTGGCTTTGAGGTAGGCTGTGGCTAGAGGAGCACTGCTGGGGACCTGACTGTATTAATAATCCTCCTCAAGGACCGTCCTTATTCACGTGAAAGTGTCTAGCCAATCCTTTGGAGACATGGCCAATATTCAGCAATGAATATTGCTGAATAGAATTAAAATGTGATGAGCATTTTAATTTCGAACCCATAATCAGTAGGTAGGATTATGATTATGGCAGTGGGCAACCAGCTGTCCTGGCCTACTGCAATTGTTTTTTGTGTGTTTGTTTGTTTGGGGTTTGGGGTTTGGTGGTGGTCGTGGTGTTTGGCACCAAAATGGAACTAGCGATTCTTAAGTGAACTGTCCTTCATTTACTCAGTGTCGCTCAGGACTTTGCTTAAGGCTGGCTTCTGACAGGAATTATTCCCAAGAGAGGAATGTTTGCCAAGTACTTTAAAGTCCTGCCAGAGTGGGTGCAAACAGGGCCTGAACTGTGATGATTGGGCTTTTCTAATAAAAAGCCAGAAACAGACGAAATGGTCCGCTCCCCCAAAATAATGCCCTAATTTTCAAACTGGCCAAGTGACACACTGAATATATACATTTGCTAAGAAGAAATTTTGAAAAGAATAAAGAATAAATGTTTTGTTTATATTATACAAGTGTTTTTAAAATGTATGAATGGGATTTCCTTGGTGGTCCCGTGCTTAGGACTCGGCCCTTTCACTGGTGTGGCCCCAGGTTCAATCCCTGGTCGAGGAGTTAAGATCCCACAAGCCACTCAGTGTGACCAAAAAAAATGTATGAGTATCTTGGATATATATTTTGGCAAAAGGGTATTCTGACCAATAATTGTATGGAAATGCCAAAAAAAAAAAAATTGTGATACCACATGTAGATTGTTCTGGAGTTTGTTATAGATCTAGTTCCAAAGGAGAACAAGAAAACCAACCTCTCAAAGGTTTTCTGTGAAAGTAATTGATGGAAGGTGTTCTTGTATAGGTGTGTTTTTGTGTTGGGTTTCTTTTCCTAGAGAAAATAAAATGTTTTATTGAGTTCACAGCACAAAATGAGGAAGGCAATTTTGTATGCCAGTCTTATAAAACTCATAGCCTTACTTTGTTTCCCCACGACGTTTGTTCCCTTTAGGCATTCTGAACAGTGGGAGAAAAAAAAACTAAATGTATATTCCTCTTTAGATGCTTCCTGAAGAAAGGGAAAAAATAAACTGGAAAGTGCATGTGGATTTACTTCATGAAAATTTCTGTAAAATAATCCACTGTTGAAACTGCTAACAGCTGTTTTTTCACACTCTATAACCCCCAGCAGGTAGGAGAGTCCCCTGCAGATTTCAGGAGATTGCATGTCAATGTAATAAAGCACAATTCTTTATTATTATTTTTTTAAGACCAGATTTCCAGTATTCCTTCAACAGGAAAAGTTCCTGTGCTGTGTAACTGTTTCCTAGTAGACAAAGGTAGCATCATTTTATTGCCAGCCAGACTCTGGGTGGGAGGATCAGCCCTTCAACTCTCATGCTTGACTGCCCCCAGAACCAAGCCCAGAAAAGTGGAAGGCATCTGGTTGATGTAGTCCTGAGACTCTGTTTTAAACTTTAATGTGGACACCGCATTCATTTGCAACTGAGTAAGGGCAACGCATCTTCAGCTCTCCCCACACTCTTTCACTATATTAAAGATTAGACGTCTAACCAATGTCCATGTATTTTTAGTTTTGTTTTTACTTAGGTAATAACTAAGGAGAGAATTCCCAAGAAGAAAGTCCCCCATATCTAGATCTTTCTCATCACTCCATGACTTATAAGGTTAGGTTGTCCAGTCCTTCTCTTAAGGTAACTTAGAGTACAGTCCTCAAACTTGAGTAAAAGGAGTACAACTTGGAGAATGCTGGAAAATCGAAAAGGTTGTCTGTGGAACCATTTAACTGTGTCTTACCTTTATCATTTAATTCCCCTCCATCCCTCTCAGTTGGACAGCATTTTAGGAGACATTTGATTTTAAACCTCATCTGTAACTGTGGGATGAAGGAATATTTTGCTCTCTAGGGTGTAGCTCTTACATGCAGGATCCAAGAAGACCTGCCGCCATGTAGCAGGATGGAGGACGGGAAAAACTTCTCCTCTAAGGTTGCACTACAGGGATTTGAGGTACCATTTCCTCTCTTATCCCATTGGCCGGACCTAGGCAACATCTAGCTGCAAGGGAAGCGGGGAAATTTAGTCTATATACTAGGTGTCTGTGTGCCCAGCTAATAATTCTATTTTATGCAATAAGGAAAAGGAGATGTTGGTTAACAAGACTTGAATTGGCAGGGGAGACTTGGAGGTGGGAGGGTAGGAGAAGGTAGGCTTCAAAATAGGCTGTCATCTCCTTACCTAAGGCTAACTCATTTGCATTCAGAAAAGAGGTTCCTGGGCTTCCCTGGTGGCGCAGTGGTTGAGAGTCCGCCTGCCAATGCAGGGGACACGGGTTCGTGCCCCGGTCCAGGAGGATCCCACATGCCGCGGAGCGGCTGGGCCCGTGAGCCATGGCCGTTGAGCCTGCGCGTCCGGAGCCTGTGCTCCGCAGCGGGAGAAGCCACAGCAGTGAGAGGCCCGTGTACCACAAAAAAAAAAAAAAAAAAGAAAAGAAAAGAGGTTCATATTCTCCTGGGTCTTTCCCCATTTTAGCCCTAAGTCTCTCTAGCACTAAAAAAAAAGGTCAGCCTTACTTTGAGGCATATTTTTTCCTTTTCTTAACGTATTTTCTCAATCTTTAACTAATGATGTCTTCAGTAGCCTTATTTGACAAGAGGTTTTTGTTCCGCAAATGAGACTTATTGGTATAAGCCTTTTGAAAATGGTAGGGTTTGGGGAAGAATATCATATTTATTTTTCAAAGCCTATGTTTTTCTTAATCTTTATTTTATTTCATGTGAAGGGGTGATTGCTCCATCAATTTGCTGCGAGTTTGGAGGACCATGTTCCAGGAAGATATTTAAAGCTTCACATATTTTGTCTTCATTCTTTGGGTGATAGTCTGAAATGCAGCTTCCACTGCAAGTGGTGAATTGATTGCAAGCTTACAAAGCTCCGTAGGGAGGAGGAGAGAGCCTCCACAGCTCTGCTAGGCTGTCAGGACAGAAGCAAAGGGATCACATATCTTGATTTTTTCCCATGCATTTGGACAAAGAAGATGCCCCTTGGTTGATCCTCTCAGGCCCTGAATCACGTGGCAAAATAGGAGAAGCTGTCTGCCATGACAGCACACACCCCAGGAGCAGAAGAAGGGCAATTCCAGTTCCATAGAATCTCCTTTAGGAAAGGTGGACTTCATGTTTTTAAAATCTTCCCTGCATTCTTCCCTTTCATGACAAATTCCTTTAGACAGAACATCTAACTTGTGAGTGATCCAAAGGGACTTGAACAAATGCATTAACGTGCTTCATTCTGAATGCCAAATGCCCTAATTTAAAACAACAAAATTAGACACTTCATCATTAGCCAATGATCCCCCAAATTGGGCCCTTTGTATGAAAGTCTGTTGTCATATACAGTGTACACCTAAATTCAGACTCTTCTGCTCCTTTAAAAAGATTCTCTAGGATTATTTTTGATGCAGTTAGATTGTTAGTTTATATAATTAAGATCACAAGACATTTAAAGAGACCTCAGTTGGATTTTGAATACACTGTGTGTACTTAAGGGCATTTCTAAATGTCACAAGTCAGAAGTGATATTTTTAAGATCCCATTTTCCCAAAATATAAATTTGAGCTTAAATCATCTGCATTTACAGGAGCTATCGAGAGAAAGTCGTGTGGCTCAGTAGTGATGATGGTAAAGCTGGAAGACAGGGAAGCTTGAGTTGAGTCGCGCCACTGCTACTCATTAGCTGGATGATTTTGGAGAATGTTATGTAACCTCTCATAACCTTGGTTTCCTTACCTATAAGATAGGGTTAATGAATGATGCTTACGCCATATGATCGTTAACAGAGTTAAATAATTCAAGTTAGGAACTTAGCACACTATCTGGCCAAGGTAAGTATTCAATAATTGTACATTACTATTGGTATAATTATTTTACTTCATATATTTTACATATAACAACAAACTTATACAAAAAATTAAAAATAAGCAAAAATGAATCGTGACAGTCTCTCCAGTTTGCCTTTATACAACTGAAACAAAATCTAAGTGAAAATAAAAATAGGTCAAAGATGTGTACTGTTTATAAATATATGAAAAGTTTCCTACCAAATCAGACTCTGGTGAAGAAATCTATGTATTGTCAATTTGCTATAAATACCCATATAGCAAATAGACACTTTAAAATTATATGTGCAAAATATACACCTGGCATTGACTGTGATTTGAACCACACAGAAAACTAGGATTCCAACAGGAAATCCTCATGATAACCTCATTTATGCTCCTTGCCTCCATATGCGTAGATACATTATATTTGGGCTTTCATTACATGACCCCACACACTGAACTCTGTAACATAGTTTTTACCAAAATTATCACATATTAGAAAGGAGCTGCACGTTGGGAAGGTGCTATTTTAACTAGCATTTTATATCATTGCATATATTCTCAGGTAAAAGGACTATGGATATGTGCATATGTATTTGTGATGATCTCCTTTTTGCCAAATGAATCTATAACAGTTGAGCCAGTGCTTCCTCCCTGGATGTTCTTTAGAACAAGAATTGATGAGAGTAGATGGGAACAGGACTAGCCTTTACCCAGACTTATCCCCTCTAGGGGGTCAGTGTCAGGACAAAATGGGAGTGCTGGAAATCGATGGAAGGGAAGGCTCTGGCTGGTTACAGCCTGCCTCCCCAGCCGTCATTACTTTTTCACATTTCAAACGAGCTACCAATTGGATGCCACGTTGCTGTGCACTGTTGTGTGTGTGTGTGTGTTCACGTGGGGTGGTGGGGAGGGCAGTTCTGGGAAACACCCAGTGGACTAATAGAATGTTCCTTGTGGTAGAATGATACCCATACTCTCCTCTCCACCCTGTACACCCCAGCCTCACTCCCAGCACTTCATCCCCACCACCTCTGGCAAGATCCTGGAGAACTTTCTCAGGCATCAATGTGAAATCAAATCACGGTCCAGAAAGGTTTTCTTGTACTGGGCATTAATATATTTTAATCCTCTGAAAATTAGCCTGTCTTAGTTGAGTAGTGTCTTTCTCAAGCAAAACATTTTAGAAAACCTACCCCTGGAAAAAAAATGTCAATGAATAAAGGCATTAATTAAGAGGCTACAGTAGGGCTTCCCTGGTGGTGCAGTGGTTGAGTACGCCTGCCAATGCAGGGGACGTGGGTTCGTGCCCCGGTCCGGGAGGATCCCACATGCCGCGGAGTGGCTGGGCCCGTGAGCCATGACCGCTGAGCTTGCGCTCCCGGAGCCTGTGCTCCGCAACAGGAGAGGCCACAACAGTGAGAGGCCCGCATACCACAAAAAAAAAAAAAAGAGGCTACCGTGAAATCTCATAAAATCCAACTTCATGAAGTCTGACTGTCTTGCTCCCTCTCTCTCTGGCTTTGCACTGTCATTCACCTGTGTTGTACATGTGCTCTGTTCTTCTCACTGCACACTGACTTTTTACTAAGGCTTTTAGTTCCAGCTCTTCATCACTTTGACTTTCATGAAGCTCTGAGTTGTTATGGCACTGATTCTAGCCCCAAGCCTTTATCAAATGTCACAGTTTAACCCTCCCTTGTTATTCTGGATCTCTCAGTTCAAATTCTTAAGAGGGAATGTTTAATTGGTGGCTGGTCAGTGAGTGGATTGAGTCTTCCTGGGTCTCTTGTGTACTCCTGGCCTAATCAGCAGGAGTTGGTAGAGATCCTGTGGAGAAGTGCCCTTCAAGGCTATTATCTATGGCAGGTTCATCAAGAAGGGGAAGTTGAATATGCCTGACAAATTGACTCAGTATCTTGATTTCACTCTAATCTTCTATTAAGCCAAATATTTCAAATCTCAGCACTACTGGATAGCAGAAAATTTACTTTCTATAAGTTTCAGTGTTCTCATTGCTCATTTCAGTTGGCATGGGTATAAAGTGAAGTGTATATCATTCAGCACAATGACATTCCAATTGGATCATTTAATAACAATCGATACGGATGATGATGTTGATGATAATGATGAGATTGCTAAGCCTGAGGAAGAATCGGCCCATCTTATATGTCACATTCACAAGTAAAATAGAAAAAAATTGTCCTTAGATGTCACTAATATTTTATGTGCTACCACTGGTAACCCACAGAATGACTGTAATAAAATTGAGAAGCCCTTGGTATCTAAAATTTTTATTCCTGAGATAATGTATTTTCTTTCCCTATCTGCCTAATAGATCTGTAGATGATAAGAAATTATAACGATCACTTGGTTGAAAATTTGCAAAAAGAAAATGTGAATCTACCTCAGGAGGTATAAATATAAACCAATAAACCCAACAATAAAGTATTGCAAGGCAGCAGAGAGCCTGTACTCTCTTCTAGAAATTGTTAAAATGACCTTTAAAATATATATTTTTTAAAACCTGAAAACATGAGTGACAGTAAATTGAACACAGGATTTATTTGTAAAACATATCATGGACATTATTAAATTACTATTTATGGCACTTTCATCTTTGGAAATATAGAGAGTATAATAGCAGAAAGTTTTCAATTGGTCATTTTTGTTAAGGCTCAAAATAAAATCTGTAGATTTGCTCTCTGTAGGGTGTGTAGGAAGTACAGGAAGTGATGACACAGAGATTTGACAGTTCACTGAGCTGAGATGGGCTATAAGGGGTGGATGGCTTCCTGAGGGGGTGAGGGCTATTACTTCTGCCAAAGCTGCACCCCTTGACTTTGCCCACACCCAACCATTATATTCTATTTGTGGGAGGACAGGGAGTCAACTGGAAAAAGAATATGCAGATAAAATTTTTTTGGTTTTTTAAATAGATGGGGGATGGATGGAACTTGTTTACTGAGTTTAACATAGAAGCCAAAACTGGGATGTCACATAGTCCTGTGAACTCAGACTGAATGTTCTTTGATTGCTCTAATTTGATAAAAGACTCAAAATTCAAAATGGTAGAACTGTGTGAGATTTGCAGGTAATATCAGTGCTTTTAAAAGTTTTACTTTTACTGGAAAATGTTACTGAGATGTTAACTTTTACTGCAATGCAAAGACATAGAGGTATGAATTTGATATTAAATCATCACATATGAAATCAGTCCAAAGTTACATAGTTATTTGTGGCAGAGATTGTCAGGGTGCTTATTGCTTGGAAAGGGAGCAGGGCAGGGAGAAGAATGGGGAAATATGCTAAACATGTGCCCACCTATAGGATATCACTAGCAAAAATATATCTAAGCCAACAACTGTTTATTCCTTAGAGCTAAATACTAAAGCAGCCTAATAATATAATTTTCATTAAAAAGAAATAGAATGTTATTAAGCTAATATAATTATATTAAGTATATGTTAATGTGTTGACTGTCATAAACAAGTTGTTTGGGCTGACAATACCCACTGTTGAAGAAACCATGTAATGTTTCTGAATATTTCTGATTCTTAAAGAAGATTCCCATGTGGAAAGGTCAGTTTTTCACCCAGCATGAATTTTTGCCCTATCACACTCCTCCTTACCTGCAAACACATACACAATTCCTTTTATATTATTTCTACCACAATACTGTTTCTTCCATATCTCCCCTGGCTGTACAAATAAAAAACCCACTTTCCATTTGCATATTACAGATCTACCACTTTGTTCTATATGTGGACTTATGCATAATAAATGTAAATGTAGCTATATGTAGTATTAAACTCAAGGAAAACTAGAAATAAACTTGTTAAGGAAAAGAACAGCTAAGGGAGAAAATCATTCAACACCATGTAATTGAGTCAGGCAATTGAGAGGGATGAGAGAAAAAAAAATGTGATGGGAAACCAGCTAGATGAAAGGGAACAACCTTTCAGAAAATTAGTAATAGAACCTGAGATAACTTCTCTGAGGGGTTGAACTAATGTGTATGTGATATTTACATAGTATCAGGTACTATTTTAGGTTCTTTTATATATATTACTTATTAAATTCTAAGCCCCATGCAGTAGTTATGAGTGTTACCCCATTCCACAGATAAGAACATGGAGGCAGACAGAGGTCAAGGAACTTGCTCAAGGTCACTGGCTAGGAAGAAGCAGAGATGGGATATGGACTGAGTCAGTTTGCTTCAAAGTTCATGGTTAACTACTATACTCTACAGCCCCTAATCCTTGTTCCTAAAATGAGCAGAGGATCTAGTGATTCTAGGAAACCATTCTATTAAAATTCAACAAATGCTTTTTAAGCACCTGCTATGCATAAATGCTAGGTACCTTGGGGGAGTAAACAATAAATGAGGCCGCTACCCTAAAGGGAGTTGAGACAACTATAGCCACCACTAGAATACGAGGTAGAATGTGACATAAATTTTAAAAAAAGAAGACACTGATGAATGGTATGGGAGTTCTCAAAGGAGAGCAGTTAGTTAGTAGGGGTAAAGGGATGTGGATAGAGAGGAGAGGGTGTGAAGATAAATCTCATGAAGGGGACATTTAGAAGGTAAATTGGATTTAGATAATGTGAAGTTTGAATGAATATTCAGGTAATGGAAAAACACAGTTAGAAAAATTGGGTTGGATACAGGGAACAGCAGGTAGTTTGTTAACCTGTGTTGTCTTCATGAGGAGAAGTGGGCAGTGAGGCAGGAAAGGTAGATTAGGTTCAGGCCATGAGGAACCTTGAATGTCTTACTAGAGTATTTAGATTTTATTTGGTTGGGGACTATGAAAAAAATTTCAACTATGCTTCGGGAAGATTAATCAATTATTGAGAATAGAATGGCATGGTTACCTAAAATGTTGATGTTTAGGGTGGATAAAGCTGCTCATTTGTGTTCAGTTCCATGGAACAATCATATATCTAGAACTTCCTAGGAACATGGGTTTGTGGTAGGTTTGTGGAATACAGAAATAAAGAAGATATTATCCCTGACTTTGAGGAGCTACTTACAGGTTGTGCAAAGTCCAAGGGGAAAGAGATAGTAATTCTGATGGGGGCACAGTGAAAGCTTGTGCAGCATTAACTTGTGAGGAGTCTGTTCTGTCTCTCTTAGCCAATGCAAGCTCAGTCACCGTTGTCAAATTGTACAGTTGGCTTCCAGCTCAGACCAAATGACATGCTAACACTGAGGGACAATTTGGAAGAATTACTAAGGGTGAACAAATCAGTAATGATGTCCATGCCTTCACACAGAGGGTGCATCTCATTATTGATCCCAAGATGTATTTTCCAAGATAAATATTGATTATGAATATTGAGGAAAAATGCAGTCAAAAACAAAACAGATATTCCACATCCATTATAATTAGGCCAATCAGAATGTATTTAGGTCACTAACAATAAAATCCACAATTTCCAATGACTATATTATTCTACAAAGCACAAGTCATGGAGAAACCTGGCAAGATGGAAAAACAAATAAAGTTACCCAACTCAGATGAGCCATCTCTGAAAACTTAGGGAACAATCTCCCCATTTACAAGCACTGAATGCTTTTTAAAACTTCCTATTGGGGACTTCCCTAGCAGTCCAGTGGTTAAGACTTTGCCTTCCAATACAGAGGGTGCAGGTTCAATCCCTGGTCAGGGAGCTAAGATTCCACATGCCTCGCGGCCAAAAGAAAAAACAAAAACAAACCATAAAACAGAAGCAATATTGTAACAAATTCAATAGACTTTAAAAATGGTCCACATCCAAAAAAAATCTTTAAAAAATACTTCCTATTGCTTTATTTTATAAAATATTTACTTTTTCTTATAATTATATATCTATTTTGTATCCCCCAGATCTAAACAGGAAATTCTGTGGAACAATTTTGATTTCATTATCAAATATCTTTGTTACTTATAAAGAGTAAAAGTAATTCAAATTGTCTGAGGTAAGGAGTCTTCATGACACATTTATATAACAGTGCATGAAAGCATTTAATTAAGAAAACATCAGAGTGATGCATCTATAAGCATTTAGATACAAAAGTCAGAAAGGATCAATTTGTACAAGAAGCATCTTATAAGAGTAGAGCCTGTGACAGGGAATGCTGGTTACCACAACTGCATGGAGGTGGTATATAATTTAGAAAATTACAATAAAGTTGAATTAATTATATATTTTGAAAGAGACAAAAACAAACATTCTTATTTTCATAACACAAATAATAGAGAATAAAGCTTGACAAATATATCATGGCTAGTAGGGATGGGTTTAAACAGATTATAAAACAAGAAAGTATACCTAAAGAAAAAATACAATTTGTATGGGTTAAGAAGATAGGGAAGGATGTTCTTGGGTCAGGAAACATGGCAAATCAAAGTACAAGGTAGAAGGTAGAAATTAGTCCAGCATGAGAGGGAGGCAGTGGGGAGATTAACTAGGCTAGGCAAAGCATTTAGACTAGATGCTTTAAGGTATTGGGAGCCATTATAAGTTCTTAAAAAGGAGAAAGTCATGTTTAAAATTTAATTTATGGAATATTAAACAGATGTTTTTAGAACGTATTGAGGAGAAGAAAGCCCAGGAGTCTGGGAGAACAGACTAAAGACTCTGCCATGTGTCATTCTTGAAGCCTTGTGGGCCTGGGCCAGGATGTTGGCAGTTAGAATGAGAAGATGGGGTGAACTTGAGAGTCATCTCAAAGTCATGGGACTTGGTAATAGACTGGCTATGGAGGTGCAAAGATGGAAGCAGTCAAGGATGACCTAAACATGCCTTAAGGGTTTCTACCTTTGTGTCTGGGCCAGTGCATGGCCATTAACAGAAGTGAGGCTGCTGGGCTGGAGATTCTGTAGAGAGGGGAGAATGTGTAGTTTATATTTAGATGTGGGGAGTTAGAGTTGACAACAGATTACCCAGCTTTAAAACATGAGGCTGTAAGTAGTGCAGGAAAGCAGTTGGGGCTGGAGGAGTAGGTTTGAAAGTCAACAATATGGATGTGATCATGAAATGTACTCTTCATGGGGGTGATTCCAGAAGAAGCCAGGATGAACGACCAAAGCTTGAGAGCACGTACAAAATTGGGGCCCACGTACGGAGACTGAAGAGATGTGGTCAGAGAGGTAAAAAGATAAGCATAATGAGATATTTTCTCAAAAATTCTAGTAATTTGATAGAACCATATATTTTCTGATTACTCAAGACCTAGAACATTCTGAATGTAGTCAATAGTTTAAACTTCTACTTCCTGATTTCTCTTTCCATCCAGACCCCTCCTGATTCTCATTTTGCTACACATCCATCTCTTTTATGGTCCCTTCTCTTTTATGAGTCCTAGCCTATTACTATCACCATCTCCTGTCTCTTCACCACCACAAAACCCATATGGTCTAGAGATCTAGATGTTGAAGTCCATTGTGAGAAGTTCTATCAACCGTACTTTATGTGTCTTAACCCCATCTTTCCTCTTCCTCTCCTTTTGTTTCCTCTTCTGTTCTTCCATGTTTCTCTCTATATTGCCTATTATTTTCCCACTTGTCCTGAGCCCTTAGCCCTTTATGCCAGTCTTCTTAACCCTCCTCAGCTTTCTACAATACATTAACTGAAATTTGTTATCAGTTACTTCCTGTTTAGATCAAATCTGTTGTATACTTTCATCAAATCATATTTCTCTCCTTGGAAGCACCTGCTACAGATGAAATTTTTTAGTATGATTATCTGAATACCATGATTTCTTCCATTTGCTCCTGAGTTACCTGAGGGCAGAGAATGTGTAGGCTCACAATGTGTCTCCCACATCTAACACAGTGACTGACCTATAAATATTTACCAGAAAAAAAGTGTGAGGAACTTGGGAGTTGTCACAATGGGGTTAGAGGCTTTAGCCATATGTTTCACCTTCCACTCTAATTCCCATAAGACCCAGAAGCAGATCAGGCAATTTGAGGGCTAGCAGAGCTCAGGTACTCTGTAGCACTCTAAGTTAAAAATTCAAACCAAGACCTAGTAGTAAACTTGAATTATATCAACTTTAGAAAAGAAAGCCAACAGCTTAGCAAAGATATCTTGTTAGAGTAAAACTAATTATCTCTACCAGAATCCACTGGTCTGTTGACTGGTGTGTGGAATAAGCACAATAGCTATTGACACATCATAATATATAAGAGGTTGGTTGTTTAAAACAGCAATGAATAAGCTTAAGTCAGGCAAACTTTAATATTCTAATAAGTCCTTTTTTATTCAGCTTAATAACAAATAACCTTTTCAGGTTTTCTAATTGTCATAAAATCTACTAAAATTATTATTTGGTGTCAGTGAACTGATGTACAGCAAAACATTAGCAAAAAAAGAAATTTAGAAAACTTAATCATTTAAAGAGAAAGAAAGCCACAGACACACCTTTAACAACCATGCAGACAATGTAAACCCAAAGGAAGAAAAGAAATAATTTCCCTGGTATCAAGGAGATCTACTCAGAGCTCATGGGATAAAATTAAGAAAAGGGACATTGAGCTAACAATCCTGAAAAACCCTCTTCTTTCTGAAAATGTTCAAGCTGTGACTTAAAACTTCAGGGAAATTGATAACCATGTCTTTCTTGGACAAGGTGATAGAAAGCATATTGCATGAAATATCCTGCTTTGCTATATGTTATGATCTAGCCAGATAATTTAGAATGTAAAAGTTTTATTTCAGTGTTTCCTATATTATGATATGCTTGTCATCACCTGGTACTGCCACTGAAATTTCTACTAACATCTGCTTACAACTATGTCACTAGCTACCACATACCATGGTGACAATTAAAACATTGTAAATTTATTCTCAAAAGAAACGGGCTCACGTAATCAAGAGATTAATAATATTATAATAATATAATTTTTAATACCTCTGAGACAAAGGCCATTCACCGTGTAATGCTGGGCACAGTTTTACACCAAGGAATTAAATATATAAACAGGAGCAAAGACAAGAAATACATCTGTTCATTATGTGTGCTTAGCACTGTTGAAAACACAGGTACAACTGCAGAGAAGTGTAGCCAAAAAGATAACGGACAGAAAGCATGGGTCCAGGTCTGATCCAGGAGGCAGTGGATCTGGGCCCTTCAACTTGGGTTGTTACCAAGTTGCATTTCACGGGCAATGCATTGATCCTGTTACTACCTGTTTTCTCATCTGTAAAAAGGGGTGATGCCAGCTTCCCTAGTTTTATAAAATGCATGAGAAGGCACTTTGGAGAGTCTGAAGGGCTCTACTGATGTAAGAGATGAGTAGGAGCATGATCCCAAAAGCTTTTACATTAGCTGTGTAATGTGTTTTTTAAAATTTTTTTTTATCTGGATGTGTCTGGTGCTCTGGGAATTCACAACACTTCAAGCCATGTAATGAAGCCACACTGTGAATACCTACTTAACTTATAGTAGGTGCTAATTCTTAATAAGAACTTTAAAACATGGTTTCTTGTGAATAAACCATAATTCGAAGAATCTACACACATATAAGTGAGATTTGCCTGTAGCTTAGAAAAATCCACTTTAAATAGGATCTGAATAAAACATCTGGAAACTTGATTTCCAGGTTTCTGTGGTAAGTGACTGATAAATGTGAGATAATATTTCAAAATTAGAAAAGCATCCTTTGCCACTAACAGACAAGTTAGTTATTCCATTGAATTAAAAAAACAATCATTCATTCATCTGTCCATCCATTTATTCTCTCATCCGTTGAATCTCTGTTTGTTCAGTAAACGGTAAGTGAGTGTTTGGTAGCTGCTGGCACTGGTGATGGAAGCAGGCTGCACTCAGCCATCATGTGCCAGCACAGATGAACTAGGCATGTGTGGCTGGTGTCCTAACTGGTAAATGCCCTATATCACTTCTGAATACAAGCATAAAAAGGCAAGGCTCTGGCCCCAGGGAGTGTTCCATCACATTGAAAGGCAAGATGATCAATCCTATAATGAAGTAATTCACACTATCCTCAGGAAGAACAGAGAAAAAGACCTGTAGGGCTGCCCTGGGGAAGTTAAAGAAGGCTTCAAAAGGAAGGTCACAGTGAATGGGAAGGACAAATGGAGCATCCCAGACAGAAATGGAGAGCATATTCCAGACAGAGGGAAAAGCTTTTAGAGCAGAGAAGTGTGAGCTAAATGTGGAGTGTCGCAAAAACAAGCGTTCATTATTGGCCGAGAAGAAAACTGCTGGAGTAGAGTGCAAGAGATAAGACTGAAAAGGAAGAAAAATCAAATGTAAATTACAAGATTTATGACAAAGATAAAGGGGAACGATGAAAGAATTTTAATGACACGATCACATTTGTGACGAGCCATAGGCAAGGATACTATGTGTAAGAGATGCAGACCCTTCCCTCATGGAGCTTTTTGAAGTTTGGACATGATAAAGCATTCATGTGCAACGTACTAAAGAAGATTGCAAATAAGAAATATTCAAGTGTATGGTTCTCTAAGTGTTACTAGGTTGACTAAAGATGGACTGAAAGTTTTCTAGAAAGATATGTTAACTCCAGTACACTAAAAAGTCAACAAGGGAATTTGACCCCCATAACTTCTAAAAGTGTTCCTATGAAGACCATGTGAACATAAACAATTATCCAAAGAATTTGAGATGAAAGAATCCCTATAGCAAATAAAGAACTTTCATGCACAGAATTCTCCAGATTCTCTGTTATTCTGAGCCTCCAAAAATTGCTTGATCTCTACTTGGTTTTGTGTAGACTTAGACAAAATTTGATGTTTCTAACAGCAGTTTCTATGGAGCTCAGTAAAATGGTGCCAGAGATATAGGAGAGAAAAGGTAAAGAGGGAAAAAAGAACTGTGAATGAATTCCCTTTGCAATTTGGGCTTTTCTTCAGAGATGGCCATGGTCTTTCCCTTTCACAAAATAACATTTAAAAACAGAATCCTGTATCTACAGATGATCTGTGGGAGTAGCCCAGCTGTGCTTTTCATATATGCACCTAACTTATTTCAAGGGTGTTTTTGTTTTATTTTTACAGCTGCAAAGTGTTAGCAATCCAAAAAGAGCTGCCAAGAGTACAATCAGATGAATTAGCTTAGGGCTGGTTTTCATGGTATATTCAGAGCTGTTCTAAATAAGTTCCCTGTGCAGTTGCTGAATACCCTGAGTGATCAGAGCTGTTTCCCAAACAGAGTCGGAATGGTTATTTCCCCATTTGCAGCTGCTTATTTGATTTTTAAGAAGACCCCTTGAAACAGTTTCACATTCCCTTAAAAAACTGTTATATATGCATATATGAGTGAGGTTGCTGTTATAACATGAAAAATGGAGACATTGACACAGTCAGTCAAATCCTCATGAAGACCAGTCACACAACTGAACTGCAGGTGCGCCTCAGTTTATGGATATGCTATAATAATCAGCCAATCACAAATTCCAATAATATTATATTCTGTCTTCTTCTGACTTCCACCATAACGTTCAAGAAATATTCCTCTCCAAAGTGAAATAACCCAGTGGTCTGACAAGAGTATTTTTGTTGAGGAACTGATTAGACTAAAAGGCAATCCTGTGGCATATGGAATATATAAACCTTGGAGAACTTATATGGCTTCCTGAACTTGGCAACAAGTCACCACCCTTTGGATCTCCTTTCTGCTAGAGCCGTGCTTCTTTTCAGCTGAGCACAGAAATGCATCTTTTACCTGATCCTACACATGCAATTCTTGGACCCTAGCCCTTGTGAAACTGCTTGTTTTGCCTGGTGACTTACAACGATTGGTCAAGCCTGTGTGCAATTCACTAGTAGCAACACATTGAACATGTGACCTATTTTGGCTTCACATCTTACCAAGCTGAGGCCCTGGCATTCCTACGTTTCCTTCTTATCCAATCTAAAATGTAGAATGCTATTTTGCTTAAAGCAGTGCTATTCTCCTTTTTTCTGAGATGTTTGGGGTTTTCTTTAAGTCAATCTTTTCTGCTGGTTATAGTCAATACCACATGGAGTAGATCACTAGAATGTCACAAGAGAACTAGTGTGACTTTGGGGGAAGCATGACCAGTAAGTCAGATGTTCTTCTCAGCAATGATTCCATGTGTCTGTTAGGTTAGCCCTGGGGCTTTGAAGGGAAGCCCCAGCTCAGGTGTCTTCTCTGACCTCGGGTTGAGTTAGATGCCCTGCTAGGTGTTTCCACAATGCTCTGTATTTTTATATTGCTGGGAGTTATCTGTTTAGACATCTTTCACACATATTAGACTGTGAGCACCTTGAGGGTAGGGGCAGTGCAATAGGGCAGCATCAGCCTAGCACTGTCTTGTGTCCCTGCATCACCAAGACACATTATAGATGTACAATAAAAAAGGGTTTTGAATGAATTAAAGACGGTGTGGCTACAGATGACCTATTGTGCTACAGAAAAATTCTGAAATAGGAATTAATGAGCGTAAATTCTAGTCTAAACTTGCTGTGTCACTCTGGGCAAATTATTAAGTCAAATCTGTTGTTTCTACTAAAGGGTTTCAACTAAATTATCTCTTGTGTTTCCTCCCAGCTCTGGAATTCTATGATTGTTGGAGGGTTATTTCAGTCCTGTTAGTCTATGATAAGATGTTAACCTAATAAAATTGATTCTGGGTACTTTCACCGTGTCAAATTGGGGGTGGGGCTCTCTTCTATACAAGTAAAAATAAAACAAAAATGATGATGGATATGAGAGATCAGACAATGTAGAATTTGCCAGGGAAGAAGATGAAGTAAGTTATTCAAATAAAGAAACCATAGTCGGTTGGTAGACTTGTCTTGGATATTCAGAAGTCTACTATTAATTAGAAGCTACCCTATTCATCTATAACCTAGTAAATAAATAAATTATTTTGATCACTGCAATCAACCAAACTAAAGAATGTGGGCTCTTTTGATTTCCGTCTGCATGGAATATCTTTTTCCATCCCCTCACTTTCAGGCTGCATGTGTCCCTAGGTCTGCAGTGGGTCTGTCCCTTGCAGACAACATATATTCGGGTCTTGTTTTTGTATCCATTCAGCCAGTCTATGTCTTTTGGTTGGAGCATTTAATCGATTTACATTTAAGGTAATTATTTATATGTATGTTCCTATTACCATTTTCATAATTGTGTTGGGTTTTTTTTTAACATCTTTTTTGGAGTATAATTGCTTTACAATGGTGTGTTCATTTCTGCTATATAACAAAGTGAATAAGCTATACATATACACACATCCCCATATCTCCTCCCTCCCGCATCCCCCACCACCGCACCCATCCCACCCCTCTAGGTGGTCGCAAAGCACCAAGCCAATCACCCATGCCATGCAGCCGCCTCTCACCAACCATCCATTCCATACCCGGCAGTGTACATATGCCAGTGCCACTCCCTGACCCTGTCCCAGCCCACCCCTCCCCCTCCCCACATACACAAGTCCACCTTCCACGTCTGAGTCTTTATTCCTGTCATGACCCTAGGTTCTTCAGAACCATTATTTTTTTAGATTCTATATATACATGTTAGCATACGGTATTTGTTTTTCTCTTTCTGACTTACTTCACTCTGTATGACAGACTCTGGGTCCATCCACCTCACTACAAATAACTCAATTTCATTTCTATTTATGGCTGAGTAGTATTACATTATATATATGTGCCACATCTTCTTTATCCATCCATCTGTCGATGGACACTTAGGTTGCTTCCATGTCCTGGCTATTGTAAATAGTTCTGCAATGAACATTGTGGTACATTACTCTCTTTTTGAATTATGCTTTTCTCAGGGTATACGCTCAGTAATGTGATTACTGTGTCATATGGTAGTTCTGTTTTTAGTTTTTTAAGGAACATCCATACTTTTCTCCATAATGGCTATATCAATTTACATTCCAACCAACAGTGCAAGAGGGTTCCCTTTTCTCCACACCCTCTCCAGCATTTATTGTTTGTAGATTTTTTGATGATGGCCATTCTGACCAGTGTGAGGTGATACCTCATTGTAGTTTTGATTGGCATTTCTCTAATAATGCTTTCATGTGTTTGTTGGCAATCTGTATATCTTCTCTGGAGAAATGTCTATGTAGGTGTTCTGCCCAATTTTGGATTGGGTTGTTTGTTTTGATATTGAGCTGCATGAGCTGCTTGTAAATTTTGGAGATTAATCCCTTACAGCTGCAAATATTTTCTCCCATTCTGAGGGTTGTCTTTTAGTCTTGTTTATGTTTTCCCTTGCTGTGCAAAAGCTTTTAAGTTTCAGTAGGTCCCATTTGTTTATTTTTGGTTTTTTTCCCATTTCTCTAGGAGGTGGGTCAAAAAGGATCTTACTGTGATTGATGTCAAAGAATGTTCTGCCTGTTTTCCTCTAAGAGTTTTATAGTGTCTGGCCTTCCATTTAGCTCTTTAATCCATTTTGAGTTTATTTTTGTATATGGTGTTAGGGAGTGTTCTAATTTCATTCTTTTCCATGTAGCTGTCCAGTTTTCCCAGCACCACTTATTGAAGAGGCTGTCTTTTCTCCATTATATATTCTGGCCTCCTTTATCAAAAATAAGGTGACCATATGTGCATGGGTTTATCACAGGGCTTTCTATACTGTTCCATTCAACTATATTTCTGTTTTTGTGCCATTAAAATACTGTCTTGATTACTGTAGCTTTGTACTATAGTCTGAAGTCAGGGAGCCTGATTCCTCCAGCTCCATTTTTCTTTCTCAAGATTGCTTTGGCTATTCGGGGTCTTTTATGTTTCCATACAAATTGTGAAATTTTCTGTTGTAGTTCTGTGAAAAATGCCATTGGTAGTTTGATAGGGATTGCATTTAACCTGTAGATTGCTTTGGGTAGTATAGTCATTTACACAATGTTGATTCTTCCAATCCAGAAACATGGTATATCTCTCCCTCTGTTTGTATCATCTTTAATTACTTCCATCAGTGTCTTTTTTTTAACATCTTTATTGGAGTATAATTGCTT
The DNA here is from genome assembly GCF_964341445.2 of Mesoplodon mirus. Lineage (NCBI taxonomy): Eukaryota > Metazoa > Chordata > Mammalia > Artiodactyla > Ziphiidae > Mesoplodon > Mesoplodon mirus. Next base: position 98,565,900 of record NC_138979.1, on the reverse strand, counting down.
TACAATGGTGTGTTAGTTTCTGCTTTATAACAAAGTGAATCAGTTATACATATACATATGTTCCCATATCTCTTCCCTCTTGTGTCTCCCTCCCTCCCACCCTCCCTATCCCTCCCCTCTAGGTGGTCACAAACCACCGAGCTGATCTCCTTGTGCTATGCGGCTGCTTCCCACTAGCTATCTATTTTACATTTGGTAGTGTATATATGTCCATGCCACTCTCTCACTTTGTCACAGCTTACCCTTCCCCCTCTCCATATCCTCAAGTCCATTTTCTAGTAGGTCTGTGTCTTTATTCCTGTCTTACCCCTAGGTTCTTCATGACGTTTTTTGTTTGTTTGTTTGTTTCCTTAGATTCCATATATATGTGTTAGCATATGGTATTTGTTTTTCTCTTTCAGACGTACTTCACTCTGTATGACAGACTCTAGGTCCATCCACCTCACTACAAATATCGCAATTTCGTTTATTTTTATGGCTGAGTAATATTCCATTGTATATATGTGCCACATCTTCTTTATCCATTCATCTGATGATGGACACTTAGGTTGCTTCCATGTCCTGGCTATTGTAAATAGAGCTGCAATGAACATTTTGGTACATGACTCTTTTTGAATCAGTGTCTTATAGTTTTCTGCATACGGGTCTTTTGTCTCCTTAGGTAGGTGTATTCCTAGGTATTTTATTCTTTTTGTTGCATTGGTAAATGGGAGTGTTTCCTTCATTTCACTTTCAGATTTTTCATCGTTAATATATAGGAATGTAAGAGATTTCTGTGCATGAATTTTGTATCCTTCTACTTTACCAAATTCATTGATTAGCTTTAGTAGTTTTCTGGTAGCATCTTTAGGATTCTCTATGTATAGTATCACGTCATCTGCAAACAGTGACAGCTTTATTTCTTCTTTTTTGATTTGGATTCCTTTTATTTCTTTTTCTTCTCTGATTTCTGTGGCAAAAACTTCCAAAACAATGTTGAATAATAGTGGTGAATAATAATGGTGAATAATAGTGGTGATCAAGCCAACCTTGCCTTGTTCCTTGTGTTAGTGGAAATGGTTTCAGTTTTTCACCATTGAGGATGATGTTGGCTGTGGGTTTGTCATATATGGCCTTTTTTTATGTTGTGATGAGTTCCCTCTATACCTACTTTCTGGAGGGTTGTTACCATAAATGGGTGTTGGATTTTGTTAAAAGCTTTTTCTGCATCCATTGATATGATCATATGGTTTCCATTCTTCAATTTGTTAATATGGTATATCACATTGATTGATTTGTGTATTTTGAAGAATCCTTGCATTCCTGGGATAAACCCCACTTGCTCATGGTGTATGACCCTTTTAATGTGTTGTTAGATTCTCTTTGCTAGTATTTTGGTGAGGATTTTTGCATCTATGTTCATCAGTGATATTGGGTTGTAGTTTTCTTTCTTTGTGACATTTTTGCCTGGTTTTGGTATCAGGGTGATGTTGACCTCGTAGAATGAGTTTGGGAGTGTTCTTCCCTCTGCTATATTTTGGAAGAGTTTGCGAAGGATAGGTGTTAGCTCTTCTCTGAATGTCTGATAGAATTCACCTGTAAAACCATCTGGTCCTGGGCTTTTGTTTGTTGGAAGATTTTTTTTTTTTTTTTTTTGCGGTACGCGGGCCTCTCACTGTTGTGGTCTCTCCCGTTGCGGAGCACAGGCTCCAGACATGCAGGCCCAGCGGCCATGGCTCACGGGCCCAGCCGCTCCGTGGCATGTGGGATCCTCCCAGACCGGGGCATGAACCCGCATCCCCTGCATCGGCAGGCAGACTCCCAACCACCGCGCCACCAGGGAAGCCCTGTTGGAAGATTTTTAATCACAGTCTCAATTTCAGTGCTTGTGATTGGTCTGTTTATATTTTCTATTTCTTCCTGGTTCAGTCTCAGAATGTTGTGCTTTCCTAAGAATTTGTCCATTTCTTCCAGGTTGTCCATTTTATTGGCATACAGTTGCTTGTAGTAATCTCTCATGATCCTTTGTATTTCTGCAGTGTTATTTGTTACTTCTCCTTTTTCATTTCAAATTTTGTTTTGAGTCTTCTCCCTTTTTTTCTGGATGAGTCTGGCTAATGGTTTATCAGTTTTATTTACCTTCTCAAAGAACCATCTTTTAGTTTTATTGATGTTTGCTATTGTTTCCTTCATTTCTTTTTCATTTATTTCTGATCTAATCTTTATAATTTCTTTCCTTCTGCTAATTTGGGGGTGGTTTTGTTCTCTTCTTCTAATTGCTTTAGGTGTAAGGTTAGGTTGTTTATTTGTGAGTTTTCTTGTTTCTTGAGGTAGGATTGTATTGCTATAAACTCCCCTCTTCAAACTGCTTTTGCTGCATCCCATATGTTTTGGGTCATCATGTTTTCACTGTCATTTGTTTCTAGGTATTTTTTGATTTCCTCTTTGATTGCTTCAGTAATCTCTTGGTTATTAGTAGTGTATTGTTTAGCCTCCATGTGTTTGTATATTTTACAGGTTTTTTTTCCTGTAATTGATATATAGTCTCATAGCACTGTGGTCAGAAAAGATACTTGATACAATTTAAATTTTCTTAAATTTACAGGGGCTTGATTTGTGACCCAGGATATGATCTCTCCTGGAATATGTTCCATGAGCACTTGAGAAGAAAGTGTATTCTATTGATTTTGAATGGCATGTCCTGTAAATATCAGTTAAGTCCATCTTGTTTAATGTGTCATTTAAAACTTGTGTTTCCTTATTTATTTTCATTCTGGATGATCTGTCCATTGGTTAAAGTCAGATAAAGTCCCCTACTATTATTGCATTACTGTCAATTTCCCCTTTTATGGCTGTTAACATTTGCCTTAGATGCTCCTATATTGGGTGCATGAATATTTACAATTGTTGTATCTTTTCTTGAATTGATCCCTTGATCATGATGTAGTATCCTTCTTTGTCTCCTGTAATAGTCTTTATTTTAAAGTTGATTTTGTCTGATGTGAGAATTGCTATTCCAGCTTTCTTTTGATTTCCATTTGCATAGAATATCATTTTCCATCCCCTCACTTTCAATCTCTATGTGTCCCTAGGTCTGAAGTGGGTCTCTTGTAGACAGCATACGTACGGGTCTTGTTTTTGTATGCATTCAGCCAGTCTACGTCTTTTAGTTGGAGCATTTAATCCATTTATATTTAAGGTAATTATCGATATGTATGTTCCTGTTACCATTTTCTTAATTGTTTTGGGTTGTTTTTGTAGGTCTTTTCCTTCTCTTGTGTTTCCTGCCTAGAGATGTTACTTTAACATTTGTTGTAAACCTGGTTTGGTGGTGCTGAATTCTTTTAACTTCTGCTTGTCTGTAAAGGTTTTAATTTCTCCATCAAATCTGAATGAGATCCTTGCTGGGTAGAGTAATATTGGTTGTAGGTATTCCCCTTTCATCACTTCAAATATGTCCTCCACTTCCTTCTGGCTTACAGAGTTTCTGCTGAAAGATCAGCTGTTAACCTTATGGGGATTCCCTTGTATGTTGTTTGTTGCTTTTTCTTTGCTGCCTTTAATATTTTTTCTTTGTATTTAATTTTTGATAGTTTGATTAATATGTCTTGGCATGTATCTCCTTGGATTTATCCTGTATGGGACTCTCTGCCCTTCCTGGACTTGATTATTTCCTTTCCCATGTTAGGGTAGTTTTCAACTATAATCTCTTCAAATATTTTCTCAGACCCTTTCTATTTCTCTTCTTCTTCTGGGACCCCTATAATTCGAATGTTGGTGCATTTAATGTTGTCCCAGAGGTCTCTGAGACTGGTTCAGTTCTTTTCATTCTCTTTTGTTTATTCTGGTCTGCAGTAGTTATTTCCACTATTTTATATTCCAGGTCACTTATCCGTTCTTCTGCCTCAGTTATTCTGCGATTGATCCCTTCTAGAGAATTTTTAATTTCATTTATTGTGTTGTTCATCATAGTTTTTTTGCTCTTTAGTTCTTCTAGTTCCTTGTTAAACTTTTCTTGTATTTTCTCCATTGTGTTACTAAGATTTTTGATCATCTTTACTATCATTATTCTGAAATCTTTTTCAGATAGCTGCCTATTTCCTCTTCATTTGTTTGGTCCGGTGGGTTTTTACTTTGCTTATATGTATCCTGCATATTTCTCCGTCTTTTCATTTTGCTTAACTTCCTCTGTCTGGGGTCTCCTGTGTGCAGGCCACAGGTTCGTAGTTCCCATTGTCTTTGGTGTCTGCCCCCAGTGGGTAAGGTTGGTTCAGTGGGTTGTGTAGGCTTCCTGGTGGAGGGGACTTGTACCTGTGTTCTGTTGGGTGAGGCTGGATCTTGTCTTTCTGGTGGGCAGGACCGTGTATGGTGGTGTGTTTTGGGGTATCTCTGAACTTATTATGGTTTTAGGCAGCCTCTCTGCTAATGGGTGGGGTTGTGTTCCTGTCTTGCTGGTTGTTTGACATGGGGTGTCCAGCACTGGAGCTTGCTGGTCGTTGAGTGGCCTGGGTCTTAGCCTTGAGACGGAAGTCTCTGGGAGAGCTCTCACTGATTGATATTATGTGGGGCTAGGAAGTCTCTGATATTCTAATGTCCTGCTTGGCTCTCCCCCCCCCCTCAGAGGCTCAGGCCTGACACCCTGCCAGAGCACCAAGACTCTGTCAGCCACATGGCTCAGAAGAAAAGGAAGAAAAAAAGATAAGAAAGAAAAAATAAAATAAAATAATTAAACTAAATTTTTTTTTAATTATTAGAATAAAAAAATGAAAAAAGTAATTAAAAAAAAGAAGACAGCAACCAAACCAATAAACAAATCCACCAATGATAACAAGCACTAAAAACTATACTAAGATAAACATAAAAATCAGAAACTAGTCAGTTGTATATAGCAAACCCAAAGTCTACAGTTGTTCCCAAAGTCCACCACCTCAATTTTGGGATGATTCGTTGTCTATTTAGATATTCCACAGATGCAGGGTACATCAGATTGATCGTGGAGATTTAATCCACTGCTCCTGAGGTTGCTGGGAGAGAGTTCCCTTTCTCTTGTTTGTTCGCACAGCTCCCGGGGTTCAGCTTTGGATTTGGCCCCGCCTCTGCATGTAGGATGCCTGAGGGCATCTGTTCTTCGCCCACACAGGAGGGGGTTATAAGAGCAGCTGATTAGGGGGCCATGGCTCACTGAGGCCAGGGGGAGGGAGGGGTACAGAATGCGGAGTGAGTCTGCAGTAGCAGAGGCTGGTGTGACATTGCAACAGCCTGAGGTGCTCCGTGTGTTCTCCCAGGGAAGTTTGCCCTGGATCATGGGACCCTGGCAGTGGTGGGCTGCACAGGCTCCTGGCAGGGGTGGTGTGGATTGTGACCCATGCTTGCACACAGGATTCCTGGTGGCCGCTGCAGCAGCCCCAGCATTTCATGCCTGTCTCTGGTGTCTGTACCCATCTCTGTAGCTCGTTCAGGCGGCACTCCGAATCTCCTGTCCTTGTGCACCCCAAAACAACGGACTCCCGACTCCTAGGCAGTCCCAGACCTCATCCCCAGGCTCCCTCCCAGTAAAGCATGGCACAAGAGCCCCCCTCGGGCTGCGATCATGCAGCCAACCCCAGTGCTCCCCCCATGATCTGAACCCCGAAGCCAGAGCCCCTCTCCCAGCCTCCACCCGCCCCATCAGGTGAGCAGACAACCTCTCAGGCTGGTGAGTGGTGGTCAACACCAATTCTCCAAGTGGGAATCTCCCCACCTGCCCTCTGCACTCCTGCCATTGCACTATCCACCATGACACTAAAGCCTCCCCACCACCCACCCACCATTTCCACCTGGGAAGGGGCTTCCTAGTGTCTGGAAACTTTTCCTCCTTCACAGCTCCCTCCCAGAGGTGCAGGTCCTGACCCTATTCTTTTGTCTCTGTTTTTTCTTTCTTCTTCCACCCTACCCAGGTACGTGGGGAGTTTCTTGCATTTTGGAAGTGTAAGGTCTTCTGCCAGTGTTCAGCAGATGTTCTGTAGGAGTTGTTCCACATGTAGATGTATTTGTGGGGAGGAAGGTGATCTCCACATCTTACTCCTCTGCCATCTTGAAGGTCCTCTCTTAAATCCATTTTTAATTGTTTCATTTGCTATCCTTATTTGCCTCTTGAAGTATTTTATAAACTCTGAACACTAATACTTTGTCAATTGTATGTTTTACAAATATCACCTGACAAGTCTGTGGCTTTGCAACTTTTTAAGTGTCTTTCAGAGAATAGAAATTTTTAATTTAACAAAGTTGTAACTATCAATCATTTCTCTTATGAATACATTTTATAAATTAAATGCATACTGAGCACTCACTGTGAACATGGGTTATGACATTCCCTGGGGATACAAAAATAAAAACAAAAATAATCCTTGCCCTCAAGTATCTCAAGTCTAGTGAGAAAGACAAACAGGTAAATGATTACAAAACAGTGTTGATACCTGCTGTAATACAGACATTAAAAACTTACTGAGGACAATTAGGGAACTTTCATAGAAGCTGAGGAAATATTTAAGCTACTACTTAACAGATGTAGGAAAGAATTTTTTATCGACATATACAAAAGCCCACTGACATAAGAACCCATCATGAGAAACTGCAAGTAAGATCAAACCCAATATGGCAGTTGGTAAGAGTGACGAAAACACAGGCATTAAAGACTGCAATCCCCCGAGGTCCCACACTAACAGACAATGTTATAAAGGAATATAAGCTTACAAATGCAGGAATAATTTTGTGTGTTTCCTATTCCCTGTTGTATCCCTGGGACTTGGAACAATCTTGATATATAATGAACACTTTCAATAGACATTTGTTGAATATCTGAGTGATATTCAAGATAAGATAAAGATAAATAAAACGATAAAGGAAGCAATGCATGTCAGTGTCTGGGGCTGCCATAACAAAGCACCACAAACTTGGTGTCTTAAAAAAAGAGTTTTTTCTCTCACTGCTTGAGACTAGAAGTCTAAAATCAAGATGTTGGCAGGATTGTGCACCCTCCAAAGACTAGACTCCAGGGGAGAATCATTTCTCATCTCTTCCAGTTCCTGGTGGCTGCAGGTCTTCCTTGACTTGTGGCAGCATAACCTCAACCTCTGCTTCCATCTTCATATGGCCTTTCTCCCTTGTTCTCTTCTTCTTACAAGAACATTTGTCATTGGACTTAGGGCCCACTCAAGTAATCCAGGATGATCCCGGCTTGAGATTCTTCATGTAATTACATCTGTACAGACCTTTCTTTCAAATGCAGTCATATTCACAGGTATCTGGGGTTAGGACACGGACATATCTTTTTTGGGTCCACAGTTTAACTCACTACAGAATATCACTTCCATGCTGAAAATCTTTCAGTGACTACTGCTTTAGAGTAAAATGTTATTTCTTTTAGATACCGTATAGGACCCCTGTCTATATATCTGTCTTTACCTCATTTGCTCCCCTGCTTCACTTACTATGCTCCACAAAAAGGCCTTCTAGAATTTCATCCAGGCCATGCTTTTCAAGCTCAGGCTCTTTGCACATTGGTGCTTCTGCTGTGGCTGCTCTTACTTCTACTCTTTCTCTGGTTACCTCCGTCTCTTCCTCAGATCTCAGACCTTGTTCTCTGATCCTCAAATAAAAATTATCCTACTATTGCCCTATACAATTAAGTTCTGCAAAGTTGCATTAATTAAAACAGTGTCTTCAGAAAAAGAAGAGTAGATAAATATCTCATAGTACTATGCAGTCTGATGCAGTTGTTTTAAAAAAACAATGTCTGATTATACACTAATATGAAAAGATCTCCAAGAGTGTTAAATGACAAAAGCAAGTTGAAATCATATGTGTAGCATGATCACTTTAATATTAATAAAAAGGACAAAATTGGATACATCCTTATAGCTTCTTATTTATATGGAAACGCATAAGGAAATGAGAATAATATCTCCCAGTTTTGACAGTTGGGAGGAAGGCAAGGGAGTAATAAGAGGGAAAAAAAAAAGGTCTTCCATGTTTCCTCTAAATACTTGTATTCTCCTTCAACCATGTGCAAAGGAAATACTATATATTACTTATATAACAAGAATAAGAATGACAGAAACAAAAAACGTAAAAAAAATAATAGTATGATTGATTGAGAAATGTACAAATAGAGCAGTAGAACAGAATAGAAAGGCGAGAAACAGTTGCACACATATCAGAGATTTAGTATTTAGTATACGTAGGCTCTCAAATCAGCCATGAAAGGATGAGCTCTTCAATAAATGGTACTGAGGCAAGTGACTGGTAATTTTGTGGTGGTGGCTTTTGGGGGAGGTAGATAAGAGATTCCTGCCTCTAACCAGTCACCAAAACTCAGATGAAGGAAAAAGCTAAATACAAAAGTAAAATTATGAGAAATATTAGAAAAATATACAAGATTTTTTTTGTGAAATGGAAAAGTCTCCAATATATAATGCCAAGTAAAGAAAATTATAAAACATTACTTATAGTGTAATCCAATTTATGTTTTTAAGAAAGTCATAAACATAAACATGTATAGACATATCTATGTATGTGCATATGTACACATATATATACATATATGCAAATATGCACATGTCTATGCACAGATGTGTGTATAAATGTATATATTTACATGCATTAGAAATGCGTGGACATAGGCCTAGAAAAACAAAAACTAATTTTTACAGCAGTGACCTCTTTAGAGGAGTGGGGTTTGGAGGGAGGAGCATCTATAGTTTTTACCTGATCAGTAATCATTTCCTCAACTTTCCTTTAGGGAACTATTCTACTCCCTCTCTTCTAAGGTTCTTATGGAGATGCCAATTGCAGTACAGATTCTCTTGCACAGGGATTGGTAAAGATGGTCTTATGACTTAAGAGGACCCGATCAGGGTCCTTCTCTGAAATTTTATAAGTGGACAGTGCGAGTGGAAAGCATTCTCTTTTTTCCAGGGCCACTACCAGTATAAGCATGATTAACCTCCAGCTAGCTAAAGACATGTTCCCAATCTCTGCCTTCCTGAACTAGGAGGAAATGAGAGAAAACAGGAGAGGAAATGGGAAAAGAGAAAGAGACTGATCATTTGAGTCTTTGCATCTAGTTGTTTACTGACTGCTTATGCCTTAAGGCCAGCCCATCTCTGGATCCCCCCAGTTATCTAATCAATAAATTCCTTAATTTGATTTGGACTTTTTCATCCTCAACAGAAGGTCTTGGCTAATCTAAGCACTTATATTTATGCACGCAACATAGGAGCACCTCAATACATAAGGCAAATGCTAACAGCCATAAAAGGAGAAATCGACAAAACACAATAGCAGTAGGGGACTTTAAACACCCCACTTTCACCAATGGACAGATTATCCAAAATGAAAATAAATAAGGAAACACAAGCTTTAAATGACACATTAAACAAGATAGCCTTAATGACTATTAACTGGGCATTCCATTCAAAATAACACATTACATTTCTTCTCAAGTGCTCATGGAACATTCTCCAGGATACATCATATCTGGGGTCACCAATCAAGCCTTGCTAAATTTAAGAAAATTGAAATTGTATCAGGTATCTTTTCTGACCACATCACTATGAGACTAGATATCAATTACAGGAAAAAAACTGTAAAAAATACAAACACATGAAGGCTAAACTATACACTACTGAATAATCAAGAGATCATTGAAGAAATCAAAGAGGAAATCAAAAAATACCTAGAGGGCTTCCCTGGTGGTGCAGTGGTTGAGAGTCTGCCTGCCGATGAAGGGGACATGGGTTCTGCCCCGGTCTGGGAAGATCCCACATGCCACGGAGCGGCTGGGCCCGTGAGCCATGGCCACTGAGCCTGCGCGTCTGGAGCCTGTGCTCTGCAACGGAAGAGGCCACAACAGTGAGAGGCCCGCGTACTGGAAAAAAAAAAAAAAACCTAGAAACAAATGACAATGAAAACATGATGACCCAAAACCTATGGGTTCCAGCAAAAGCAGTTCAAAGAGGGAAGTTTATAGCAATACAATCCTACCTTAAGAAACAAGCAACATCTCAAATAAACAACCTAACCTTACACCTAAAGCAATTAGAGAAGAACAAAAAAAAACCAAATTTAGCAGAAGGAAAGAAAGCATAAAGATCAGACCAGAAATCAATGAAAAAGAAATGAAGGAAACAATAGCAAACATCAACGAAAGTAAAAGCTCGTTCTTTGAGAAGATAAACAAAATTGATAAACCATTAGCCAGACTCATCCAGAAAATAAAGGAGAAGACTCAACTCAACAGAATTAAAAAGGAAAAAGGAAAAGTAACATCTGACACTGCAGAAATACAAAGGATCATGAGAGATTACTACAAGCAACTATATGCCAATAAAATGGACAACCTGGAAGAAATGGACAAATTCTTAGAAAAGCACAACCTTCCGAGACTGAACCAGGAAGAAACAGAAAATATAAACAGACCAATCACAAGCACTGAAATTGAATCTGTGATTAAATATCTTCCAACAAACAAAAGCCCAGGACCAGATGGCTTCATAGGTGAATTCTATCAAGCATTTAGAGAAGAGCTAACACCTATCCTTCTTCTACTCTTCCAAAATATAGCAGAGGGAGGAACACTCCCAAACTCATTCTAGGAGGCCACCATCATCCTGATAACAAAACCAGACAATGATGTCACAAAAAAAGAAAACTACAGGCCAGTATCACTGATGAACATAGATGCAAAAATCCTGAAGAGAATACTAGCAAACAGAATCCAAGAGCACATTAAAAGGATCATACACCATGAGCAAGTGGGGTTTATCCCAGGAATGCAAGGATTCTTCAATATACACAAATCAAACAATGTGATACACCATATTAACAAACTGAAAGATAAGAAATACATGATCATCTCAGTAGATGCAGAAAAAGCTTTTGACAAAATTCAACACTGATTTATGGTAAAAACCCAACAGAAAGTAGGCATAGAGGGACATTACCTCAACATAATAAAGGACATATATGACAAACCCACAGCCAACGTCGTTCTCAGTGGTGAAAAACTGAAACCATTTCCACTAAGATCAGGAACAAGACAAGGTTGCCCACTCTTACCACTATTATTCAACATAGTTTTGGAAGTTTTAGCCACAGAATTCAGAGAAGAAAAAGAAAAGGAATCCAAATCAGAAAAGAAGGAGTAAAACTGTCACTGTTTGCAGATGACATGATACTATACATAGAGAAGCCTAGTGATGCTACCAGAAAACTACTAGAGCTAATCAATGAATTTGGTAAAGTAGCAGGATACAATATTAATGCACAGAAATCTCTTGCATTCCTATACACTAATGATGAAAAATCTGAAAGAGAAATGAAGGAAACACTCCCATTTACCATTGCAACAAATAGAATAAAATACCTAGGAAGAAAGCTACTTAATGAGACCAAAGACCTGTATGCAGAAAACTATAAGACACTGAAGAAAGAAGTTAAAGATGATACAAACAGATGGAGAGATATACCATGTTCTTGGATTGGAAGGATCATTATGAAAATAATTATACTACCCAAAGCAATCTACGGATTCAATGCAATCCCTGTCAAACTACCAATGGCATTTTTCACAGAACTAGAACAAAAAATTTCACAATTTGTATGGAAACACAAAAGACCCTGAATAGCCAAAGCAATCTTGAGAATGAAAACCAGAACTGGAGGAATCAGGTACCCTGATTTCAAACTATACTGCAAAGCTACAGTAATCAAGACAGTATAGTACTGGCACAAAAACAGAAATATAGATCAATGGTACAGGATAGAAAGCATCGAGATAAACCACGCACATATGGTCACCTAATTTATGACAAAGGAGGCAAGAACATACAATGGAGAAAAGACAGACTCTTCAGTAAGTGGTGCTGGGAAAATGGGACAGCTACATGTAAAAGAATGAAATTAAAACACTCCATAACACCATACACAGAAATAAACTCCAAGTGGATTAAAAACCTAAATGGAAGACCAGACACTATAAAACTCTTAGAAGAAAACATAGGAAAAACACTCTTTGACATAAACCACAGCAAGATCCTTTTTGACCCATGTCCTCGAGTAATGAAATTAAAAACAAAAATAAACAAATGGGACCTAATTAAACTTAAAAGCTTTTGCACAGCAAAGGAAACCATAAACAAGATGAAAAGACAACCCTCAACATGGGAGAAAATATTTACAAATGAAACAACAGACAAAGGATTAATCTCCAAAATTTACAAACGGCTAATGGAGCTCAATATCATAAAAACAAATTACCCAGTTAAAAAATGGGTAAAAGACCTAAATAGACATTTCACCAGAGAAGACATACAGATGCCCAAGAGGCACATGAAAAGATGCTCAACATCACTAATTGTTAGAGAAATGCAAATCAAAACTATAATGAGCATCACCTCACGCCAGGCAGAATGGCCATTATCAAAAAAGCTAGAAACAATAAATGCTGGAAAGGGTGTGGTGAAAAGGGAACCCTCCTACACTGTTAGTGGAAATGTAAATTGAAACAACCACTATGGAAAACAGTATGGAGGTTCCTTAAAAAACTAACAGTAGAACTACCACATGACCCAGCAATCCCACTACTGGGCATATACCCTGAGAAAACCATAATTCAAAAAGACACATGCACCACAATGTTCATTGCAGCACTGTTTACAATAGCCAGGACATGGAAGCAACCTAAGTGTCCATCGACAGATGAAAGGATAAAGAAGATGTGGCACATATATACAATGGAATATTAGCCATAAAAAGAAACGAAATTGAGTTATTTGTAGTGAGGTAGATGGACCTAGTGTCTGTCATACAGTGTGAAGTAAGTCAGAAAGAGAAAAACAAATACCGTATGCTAACACGTAATATGTGGAATCTAAAAAAAAAAAAAAAAAAAAAAAGGTTCTGATGAACCTGGGGTGGGGACAGGAATAAAGACGCAGACATAGAGAATGTACTTGAGGACACAGGGAGGGGGAAGGGTAAGCTGGGACGAAATGAGAGAGTAATATTGACATATATACACTACCAAATGTAAAATAGCTAGTGGGAAGCTGCTGCATAGCACAGAGAGATCGGCTCGGTGCCTTGTGACCACCTAGAGGAGTGGGATAGGGATGGTCAGAGGGAGACGCAAAAGCAAGGGGATATGGGGATATATGTGTACGTATAGCTGATTCACTTTGTTATACAGCGAAACTAACACACCATTGTAAAGCAATTATACTCCAGTAAAGATGTTAAGAAACAAAAAAAAAGAATGTGGGCTCAAGGTTTTAGGTTTAAAGCAATTAGAACATTTTAATGCCTGCTAAATGGATGTATCAAGGTATTTTATAAAAATCTGTTTTTGTGAAATTACTTTTATTAACCTTACCTGTGGTAAATCAAGCACCCAATAACATGTAGAATTCAGCATAACTTCTGGAGTAGCCTAATCCCAAATACCCTTTAGAAGTGTGCTCTGAGTTTTGATAACACCATCATCATAAACCCCTTTGGGTTAAAACTTTGAAGATCCTTGTTAGAATGCAAATAAGTATCCTTAGTTATTAATTCAACAAACAGCTGTGGAAAACTTATTATGGGCCCAAAATTGAATACTAAACTATTTGCCAGGCACTGTGCTGGGAACTTAGGACTCACAAGTAAGTTAAAATAATACTATGGTTCATTGTTATATTTTAAAATATTGAAGTATTAGTACCTTAGGTCACCATAGCCCATTATTTCTATCAAATAATTCAGATTAGTTCTTGTCATCCAAGAATTCCTGGGAAAATGGAAGTCGTGGTGATTAAAGTCTGATGAAAAAAGGAACCAGGAAGTTGTCTAGAGCATGAAGGACCCTGGAAATCCAGAGCAGTGCAGGATGCTCCTATATGTGGTTCCATAGACAACAGCTTTAAGGGCTCCAGAAGAACCAAACAGAGAGAAAAACAATGGCCAGGGGGACTTGTATTTCTTTTGCACAGCCTTCAGGACAGCTACAGACTGAAGTATGTTTTGTTTTAAGAACTTAGAGCAGCAATCCATTAAGTGACCTGAATGTTTGTGCCAATCAGTAAGTGGACAGGCACTTTTTAAAGATAACTATATGGAAAAATCTAAACCTGGAGGAGGGCAAGTTGTCATTAAAACTGTAGATTTATCTAAAGCTGCCATAATAGGAAATTATTATACATGAATTCGTTTCTTTGCAAGATGGCATGGGATGGGGAAGAGGAGGTGACCTTTATTCGTACAAGTGGGTCAGTAAACCAACAAATCTATAGTTCAGAGCTTGCCAGGAAAATGTAGACATATACCATAGAGTTGACTTTATTTCTAAAATAAATAATGCTTTGGGATTCGAAAGGGATGCAGGGTGACACTTCAATCTGCTTTGATTGAAAATTGATTAACACTTTGGAGGAAAGCATGTAACCAATTGAATTGCAAATTAAGGTAAATTAAAATAGGCTGTGAAGTTATTCATCACTGGGTGAATACAGTGGACACTTATCGATTTGCACTCTGTCTGCCAATACCTGTACTGGATTGCATGATCAATAACTAAGGCTGTGGGTGGTCTGTTGTGAAAGACACATTCCTTAGGCTATAATACGTCATTAGATTAGAATTTGCCTCATGCTACATTAGCCTTACCGCAGGGCAGTAGCAAGATGTCACATTTTCTTGATATTAAGAGCTATGAGCTCAGAGTATCAACATATATTCCCAAAGTGTTAGTTTCTGAATTGAATTATAGAGTCTTCTTTTACTTTGCATGTCTATGAATAGGTTACTCTAAATCCAGCTTCTAAGATTTAAATAAACATGATCAATTTTTAATATATATTCGTACTCTCCCTCATATTTTATGAACAAGCTAGGAGATGAAAAAATATATATCTTCTGCTATTCAGAGGACAGAACAAATTAAAGAGCCCTGGAATGAACATCTGAGGACATCCTGTCCTGTTCCAGTTCAGATATGGTCTTCTGTCCTTAGTTGTGACACCACCTTTTCCTAGCACTTCTCCCCTCATTTTCTTCTTCCTCTTCTAATGTGGCAGCCGTGCTGGGCCATGTGAAAGGCCCCTTCCAGATGGAAGCAGAAAGCTGCATGTGACTCAAGGTGGAAAAGCGTAGGGGCATGGAAATAAGTACTGCCTGAAGCTCTCGTTCCCAACACATCACACATGCACACACACTCACTACATTTGTGTAGAGGTTAGGAGTCGGGAGATTGGAACTGACCCTACTAGGAGGGGTAGGGGAGTTTTCAGAGTTCTTATTAATGGGCATAGGGAGTTTTCATTTAAGGAAACTTAAAACTCCAAAACTATGTAAGTGAGAAGAGCTGGAAAATAGTGTGAAGGAGGACAAAGAGGAGTTTGGAGTATCACCAAATGGGAAAAAGACAGGGATCAACCATTTTCCATGTTATGGGTTGGGCAACTGAGGCTCAGTAAATTATTTAACTTTCCCAAGTTTATTCAAGTAGAAAGTAGTGTGGAGTTGGGATTCTAATTTAAAGTTGACTCCAGAGTTGCATTTCTTTTTCCTGCAGTATCTTGCCTTCCTAACTAAATGAAACCTAGCTAATAAACCCATATTGGATAATATGTAGGTGTATATCTGTAAGTATTTTGAAATAGGATTCTCCCTCAGTGCAGAACATGGTTTCAGATTATAATCAAACCTTGGCTTAAAAGTTCCATTGTGGGGGGCTTCCCTGGTGGCGCAGTGGTTGAGAGTCTGCCTACCTATGCAGGGGACACGGGTTCGTGCCCCGGTCCAGAAGGATCCCACATGCCGCGGAGCGGCTGGGCCCGTGAGCCATGGCTGCTGGGCCTGCACTTCCGGAGCCTGTGCTCTGCAGCAGGAGAGGCCACAACAGTGAGAGGCCCGTGTACCACACACACACAAAAAAAAAAGTTCCATTGTGAATGACCTAGAAAGTAATGCCGTGGAACCCAGAAGAGCTTCCTTCCCAACCCCAACCAATCCTTTACATTTAGAACTCATGACCAGCACCTTGTGGCCATGAAGGAGAAACCCATTGTGGTGGGGCATGAGCATTTGGTGTGTGTCCCAGTGGACTTGACTGATCATGCTGGCTCACTCACACTTGGATTTCCCTTGAGATCTACCACATGCAGCTCACAGTCAGATGACCAGGGGGCATCTGTGCCCCAAGGACACGGTTGTATACTCTGTGCACAGCTAACTGGTATCCAGCCTGTGACCTTGGCCCCATCACTCCGTGTTCCAACCCAGTTCTGTCTAGTATTTGTGCATCAAGAGCCAGACATTCTAGCTGACAGAAATAGCCTGTTCTCGGCTGAGCCTGCTCTGGGGAGAGTCAAGGGTGGGATCACTGCTTATAAAAATACACATACACAAATAACTCTGACTTTATGTGCACTTGTGAAATGACACTATTTTTACAAGTAAATCAAATTATACCTATTTGGGGAGATGATTATTATTTCTGGGGGATCCTGATGTACATGACAGGGGAAATGAGGAAAATACATTGCCTGTATCAAAATCCACCAGTTTATAAACCCTCATACCACACAAGCCCCTGAACTCCTTCCAGAAATATTAGCAACAACACCATTACCACTAATCACAGGACAATTGTTTTGGGGCTAACTTCATATTCACTGCTTAGTTTTATAAGGCCCAAAGCTTGAGAAAGACCTTACGGCAGACCAAAATGCCTTGTTTTGAAACTTTACTACTAATGTTTGTAGAATATCTTGACTAGGAATTTTTTTTTTTTTTTTTTTTTTTTTTTTTTTTTTTTTTTTTTTTTGCCATACGTGGGCCTCTCACTATTGTGGCCTTTTCCGTTGCAGAGCACAGGCTCCAGACGTGCAGGCTCAGCGGCCATGGCTCACGGGCCCAGCCGCTTCGTGGCATGTGGGATCTTCCCGGACCGGGGCACGAACCCGTGTCCCCTGCATCGGCAGGCGGACTCTCAACCACTGTGCCACCAGGGAAGCCCTGTTCTTGTTTTAAACATCAAATATTCTAGCCACTGCTTCTGTTTCTGTGCTTTATTGGTTTTCAACTTTTTTTTTTTTTTTTTTTTTTGCTTTCAAGATTTGGTAAGTCCCAGTAAAATGGAAGAAATGTGTTCATCCATCTTTGTTCTTTAATAGAGATTTGTTTCAATCATGTTCTTATCTGCACTTGAAAATAACAGACTCATAGAATCTTCGTTTGAAGCTCAAAAATGTGCAAACAGCATAAAGGAAATCTTAGAAAAGCAGCCACGTTTGCCTAAGGCTTCTAAAACCCTTATAAAAATATATGTCTAAAACATTATTAACATCCATCTCTTACCTTCAGGAAAGCAATCAAAATGAAGTCAGTTTCACCGTGACTTTCACAGTCAGCTCACCGTGGCTCTCACCCACATTAAACAGATAAAAAAGAGTCCATTTTTTCTCACCTACATTTGTGCTAAGCTCAGTCCAGAAACACAGAAGATTCTGGAATTTCCCACCTCTGAAGTGAAAACTTGTTTTCCCCCAAAATATGTAACTGCTGACACATTCTTTCTCCGATTCAATTTTATCCCTATGTCCTTTTTTTTTGCCACAGGCTGTTTGAGGAAAATGATGTGCTTACCATAAAACAATGTTTTCTGCCTACCAAAGTTGATGGGAACTAGTGTTGAAATGAAGAGCTTTTCAGACTTTCTTAATTTAGTAGTTGGGAATCCCCAGCGATGGGCTAAGTGGTAAGAAGATCAAATGGTTGGAAACACAGAAGTGGGTCGCTTAGTTTCTGAAGCCAAGAACACTTCCAAAGCAGGCTTTAATAGACAGCATGGAGAGGCAGCTGCTGCTCAGCTGAAGAGACTGCTGGTTGCTACATGTTTTTATTATCTTAAAATCCTCACACCTGCCAAAAACACCTCCCTTTGGAACAAGTTCAGCTCTTTCTTGGCCTTCTCCCTTCTGGAAGCAAACACAGAAATGAGGAAGTATACAAAGTATAGGTAAGGGAATTTGCACATGTTCAAAAATATGGAAAGAGCCATTGCCTTTTCAATGTAGTTTTCATAGAACTCTTCTGAGGCATCCCAGTTGCCATTTGGACGTTCTTCAAAGCAGCATCAACACTCCGAGGACAGCACATTGTGCTCTCAAAAAATGGTTGACAGAATAAGAGAATCCCCTTCAGTATGATGATTGATACATACGTCACACATACACATACATATATATATATATACATATATGTGAAGATTATCACATACACACATACATATATAATTTTTTTCTGAATCTAAAATAACATGTGTCTATTGTAAACATTTAGAACAATACAGGAAAGTGTGATCCCATAAAATTATAATGGACTTTCCTAGGAGAACTTCCTGTCTATTACTATCATTATTGTTATTAATTAAAATATTATTATCATTAATATTATTAACAGCACCAACCATGGAGCATGAAGCATGGCATCTGTGCTTTCCAAGTCACCTCATGAGTTATAAGGACATAACTACTATAGATCATTACACTTTGACCTGAATCAACTCATTCGACCCTTGGGGCTGAAAAAATACATATTCACTTAACTATGTGTATCACAGGGTATTATTCCCCAGCCCTGTGGAGCCAACCATGGGCTTCTTTCCCACAACAACTGGCAAAGAAATGCTTGTGGCAGGAGGGCCTACAGTCAGCTCTGGGAGTGGGGATGGGGGCCCTACCCAGGCTTCCTTGCTAGAGGAATCCTAGGGAACTTTGTGCCAGCTGTGTGTGTGAAGAGAAGCTTCTCAAATTCTGACAAAAAAATCTTGGTACCCTCGAGGGTCCTCTTCTTTCCCCAGCACAGTCTGCTGATTTCCTGTGAGGCTCCCATCAGGGCATGAAGGCACTCTATGATAAGCCTGTGGTGGTGTCAGATTCTCCGTGACTACAGTGCTATTCTATGTCACGGAGCTATTATTGAGGGAAAACTCAATCCCATCTTATTGGAAATGGAAGAAATGTTTTAAGTATGACTTTTTAAAAATCTAGAGTATCAACAAATTTTTCACTGTGGGTTTAATGCACAGGAAATAAATTAGTTTGTGTCTACCAAATAGCATAACCATAACCAAAGTCAATTTTAGAGTTATTGAGTTGAAGGTGAAGATTATAAACATTTATAATACTGATTTGTATAACCCTCCCCCTCCACCCCAGATCTTAACCTAACCCTAACCCTAGCCGTTCTTAACTTTAAGAAAATGAAATGGATTCCAGAAGTGTGAAAGTGGGCCTTTCTTCATTGTAGATCTAGACAAGTGTCATTCACCCTTGAGAGTCTCACTCTTTTTATTAAACTTGCCTAAAGTTGCCAATATTAGCCTAAAGTTGCACAGGTGATATGACAAAGGTCATTGAATTCTGGATCTCCCACTTGTGTTCCCTTCTTTCTTCCTAAAAGTGCTCCCTGGGCAATCTAAGTTCTCATTAAGGAGAGAGAAGAGAGGTGTTGCTGCCCACATGCTGTCCTGTTTAAGAGAATATAGAGCATGTTGTTGTAGTACTTTATAACCTTTCAAGAGACTTTTAGTTTTACTATACCATGGGAAGCTAAAATTGAAAGAGGGTGAGCAAGTGATTGAAAAAATAAATTTTTGAGCTACAGTTTCCCCCCCTTTCAAGTTTTGAAGTTTTTTTTTTTTTTTTTTTTTTTTGCAGTATGCGGGCCTCTCACTGTTGCGGCCTCTCCCGTTGCGGAGCACAGGCTCCGGACACAGAGACTCCGTGGCCATGGCTCACGGGCCTAGCCGCTCCGCGGCATGTGGGATCCTCCCGGACCGGGGCACGAACCCGTGTCCCCCACATCGGCAGGCGGGCTCTCAACCACCAGTGCGCCACCAGGGAAGCCCCCAAGTTTTGAAGTTTTGATCAAGGGGAAGAATGGCCAGTCAACTTTTCTGGGTTTGGTTTTGAATATTTGTGATGTAAAGTAAAACAAAACAAAACAAAACAAAAACATCCTCAAATACTCTTCTAACACCACAGGGGAGGTAGGAGAGGCAGAATTATTGCAGAAGAGGGGCAAAAGAAAACCATACCAGATATATTTTCTCCCTCACTTCTTTCAATTAAAAGACAAATAACTCCATGCTAATTTCTCCTGCTTTTAGTTAATTTTGTATGTAGATCTTTGATAGAAACAACCTCTTTTTTATAGGATACAAAATATGTTCCCCAATGTGAGAACCAAACTACTTAACAAAAGAATCTGGTAGCGCGCTCATGAGAATCTTTGGGACTGAATTCTCCACTGATCGGCTGATCCAGCTGCTTAGTGGAAACCACCCACCCATGGGCCCATGCAGGGCCCATTCCAAGCTGCAACAGACAAGTGAGCATTATAATCATCAAAGGTATAGAGCAGTTCCTTTTTCAAGCTCAAGTAACCCTAAAGCTCATTTGCAAGAATTCTTCCAGGGCTGAGCCTCACTTGTGGCTGAGACACTGAGGTCCTGTAAACCCCAAGGAGCTGACCCTTATGATGCTGTCCAAGCAGAAATTTCCCAAAATGGGAGCAAAATTCTATGTGGAAGAAAATGTAAAAGTAAATACAGCATTAGCATTTTTGAAAGTGCACATATGCTATAAAATATACATTATTCATGATATTATAATAAAAATTAGACTAGAACCATCATATATGAAAGGTTAAAGCTATGATTTTTTATGAGAGCTAGAACAACTCTAGACATAAATAAGCTTTGCTCCTTACACCTCTAGTTATATGGAGGTTTTCACCTTTTGATTGTGTTGATTCAAACTTATTTCTGTCCTAGGCTCCTGAGTGTCCCATGTGCAGTGAGCTGCAAGCTCTGACCCAGTCTCTCATGATTACATGACCACAACTCATGAGCCATATTGGTGGGGACTCAGTGAGGTTACCCATCGCTTGGCCAGCCAGGAGCACACTTAGCCCCTGTGCTGCCCTAGCAGTCCACGGCCTGCTCCATGCACAGCTCCATGGGCCATCCTTTGTTTATTTGGTTGGGAGCAGTTTGTAGGGCTGGGGGAATGGATGGACTGAATATACACATATTTTCACTGTGACTTTCAGAGGCTAGACTATGGCAAAAGGCCAGGTGGGTCAATAGTAATGCACAAAGGCTGGTGTCCTGCCTCAGATAAAAGAGAATACAACCTCTGCAGGAGCTGAAGTTTAGGATTGAAGCAGTGGGTTGATGGAAAGAAGAGGTAAGGATGAAGTGAGAAAGTGTGGAGTCTGAGCTCCACATACTACATTTCATTCTTCTTTGCATCTTAGTGCTTCCAATAAACAAGGACACATATTTGACTGATTGCCCCACCTCCCACCCCAGGCAAAGTCTAACATCTGGGCCTGTGTGTGTGTATGCATGTGTGTCCATGCATGTACTTGCATTTGAATGCTGTTATATTAATACCTGTTAAAACTGCAGGAATAAATACCTTAACCAAGGCCAAAGATTCAGAGACATAGTAAATGCCTTAGAATTAGGTATAATATTGTTGAAACCATATGGATAAACAGGTTGCTCTGAAATTGAAATACACAGAGGTATAGATGAAATTATATATTGCTAGAGGTCATTTAAATTGATAAAACACTTTGAAAAGCAATTTGACCTTAGGGATCAAGAGCTGTCAAAGCAAACGGTGCATATGTTTTAACCTGGTAACCCCACCTGTGGGATTCTAGCCCAAGGAAATAGAGCAAAAGAAAGAGAAAGCCACAGGCATAGAAATGTCCCTCACAGCACTATGTACAATAGTGAAATACTGGAAGCCATCTAAGTGCCCAGCAGTAGAAGAATAGTATAGTAAATGATGGTGCAGTCATTCAGAAGACTATTTTGCAGCTTGTTAATATGATGATTGGGAAGACTATGTAACAACACTAAAAATGTGTTATATAAAATACAGAGGAAAACTACAAAATTGTATACACTATAGTTGCAATTATGTAAAAATGTAAATATACATGAGCAGAGACAAAAATGGTAATGAACGACCATAAAATAGCTCCATAAAACATATGATAGTAGGTGATTTCTTTCTTTTCTATGGCTTATGGCTTCTAATGTACTTTTTAACAAGAATGAGGGGGAAAATATGAGCTTATGTTTATCATCAAGAAAAATGGCAAAAAAAATTATAGGGCAAGGCACCAAGAAATGTACGTATACGTGAATTCATGTGCACATGCACTTATTTCAAGTTCCTCGGGGGAAGATGGCATTTTAAAATTTTAAATTCCAAGTTGTGGTTGTTTACAAAATAAAAATTTTGAGCATGAGAGCTATGACAGTGAGACATTTTATGAGCACTAAATTCAAGTGAAATTACAAGGAGATACGTTTGATTTTATTTCACAGTGGCAACCTGTTTCAATTTTATGCCCTTAGTCATAGAACTAATCTTTCAAAAGTTGCAGGTGAAATTACTTAAAAATTTGTCACACTTCAAATGACAGTTTTGGAGCTCTAAAGAACGTAAATATTTTTACTTTATCACATAATTGCCTCTAAGTACCAGTGAATTTAACTATATGGCTGTAAAATTGTTTTCTAAAGTGATGAGATCCCACTGGGGTTGCATAAAACACCTTTCGCCCACACCCACGCCTATCACCCTTTTCTTTTAGCTGGCGCTATTATAGCCCTGCTAATAGCTCACATTTCCTGCCTGAAAGAGATATTTTAAAGCTACTAATGTATTGTACCAGCAAATATTGGACTTGAAAGAGAGAGCACCAGGGAGGTAAAAAGACTTTAAATCATGATTAGAAATGAAGTTGAAATTGTATTGGGGGTACAAACCAGGCTTCATTCAGCTGTGTGTGAGGCCAAAGCATTTTTTTCTATGTTATTCCCATCTTAAGAAGGGCATTTCAGTATTGTTTGACAAGACAAAAGAATTGTAAAATATTTGTAAACGAATAAATAGCATCTGAGAGGCTTTCCCAAACTCTTTTATAAAAAGTGGATTAAATATAAAGATATATTTCTTATTAGAGAAATATGAGGTCCAGGAGAAAACCATCCCAGGGCAATGCATTCCAGGTACACTGTGCTCTTAGCAACCCAGTTTTGGAGGAAGGGTGACAAATGAGTGTGATCAGAGGAGAAAGACGAGGATGAGACAGGCTATAGAGCAGCATGGGAAAGAAACCAAACTTCTATATAAGCACCTACTGTGTGCCAGGGGGTCTCTACCTGTTATTTCATTTAACCGTCTCTGACCACACCATGAGGTAGCTATACATGTATCCACAGTATTGACAAGAAAGCTGACAAACCTGAGGGCTGAATTACTTGCCAAAGGTCACACAGCTACTAGGTGGTGGAGACAGGACTTGAACTCAGACACTCCAACTCAAGAGCCCATATTCATAATCATTCTCTCCAGTTGGCCTACTTAGTCATGAGAAAAGAGTCAGAAGACTACAGATATTTAGCCTGGAGAAAAACAAGAACAGGTGTGAATGCGAGTTATATGAGGAAATGAGTACAGTCAGTCAGTGTAGTTTTATAGAACAGATGGTTGGCACTTTGGAAAAGGAGATGCACTTTGGGGAAAAAAGGGTGTAGCAATGGAAGAAAACAAACTTTGTTGCAGGATAAATCTGCTTAGGGTTGATCATGGTCCTACTAGACAGGAAATAATGTTAATAAATTTCAGCATTCAGTTTTCTTTTAGTGCCCAAGAAAGCAGCTTTATGTTTTCACTCTTTTATCATCCTGCTGCTCATTTTTAGCAAGAGGTGTGGCTGCAAAGCCAAACCCAAAGTGACACCTAGATAATGAATGGTGGCATTACATGAGAGGTGTGCAGCCCCTGAAGTCCTCTTCTGCATGTCACTACTGTAGGTAACATCTTTGATAGTCTCAGGTAAAGGTTTTGCTTTGGTCGTGTAGCTTCTGTGTGTTTTCTCTAATAAGCAGTCAGTGGGGAAGTGCTAAAGCAAGGAAGTCTGTGTTCTCAGGGGGATTATGGTGATCCTAGGATGAAACCATGCTCAGTAGGGCTCAATCCAGGATTCATAATTATACGTGAAGACAAGGTTTGAGCTGCACATTATTTTTGATCTGAAAATAGCTTTGTATCTCATAAGAAGGCAGTGTTTTCTGGACAAGAATTGAGGCTTCCAAGAAGATCCATGTTTAGGTACTAAATTCCTAATTATGTTCAGAGAATGGATATAGCCACCTTTTACTTACAACAAGGGCAGGTAGACTGGAGCCATTTCCCAAGGAGGACATTGAACTGGTTTGAATGCATAGCATGCTGGTTTGGGATGTCTTAAGAGGTAGGTAAGTTTTGTTTGCAGGACCCAGACTGCCCCTTTCAAGAGTGTCCTAATGCTGCTTACCCCCAACTATGTCTGCGATAGCCTCTCCCACACCGTAGTTAGGCTTCATCTTCTCCTAACTGCTCTCCATCGTTAAAACTCTGAACTCTCAAACCCTAAAGAACCTGTTCTTTCAAAGCAAACTGATAAATTAATTCAATCTAAAATGTTAATGGCACATAACATCCTAAAACACCACCTTGTCTATGTAACACATTCACATTTACATAACTTTCACTGTTTTAACCTGAAATAGTAAAGTGAATAATATGAACTTAGTGATCAATCCTGAAAAACACTAGACCCTTGGGCACTGCCTTCATTAAGTATAGCTAGAATATGGCCTGCATTAGCTCGCTAATGCTCGGCCACCTGCCAAGTGAAGTGAAATCAGCCTGAATTCCAATCTTTATAATAGATGAACCAAGGAGTTGCTATTGCCATCATCAAGCAGAACTGATATTGTCATTAAAGTTTAGTAGCTACACACTTCACAGACAGTGGGGTCTATTTGCTCTCTGTTTTGGCTAGGGAAATCACATCAGGTTTACATTTTCTTATTGGTTTGAATTTACTTCCTTGTTAAGGGCCAGTCAATACATTGGAGTCTATTAACATCTTCTCATCAAAGAAAAAGCCTTGGTTGTTAGACCTGCTAACTCTGCTATTAGAGTGGGCGCATTAATTTGTTACTTTACAGTGAATGCAAGGTCAGCTTTACTGTTGGTGGTGAAAGGATTTGAATATAAATTCATGGACATGAAGAGAAGCACTAAATGAAACTTGGAATCCTGATGAAGCCAATAGTTGCTTGTAACAGACACAAAGCCACAGTTTTAGTCTGCATCCCTGAGGGAAGAATGAGCAAAAACATGCAAGGCAACTTCATCAGCCATCCAAAGAACTCTGTTACTCATTCACTGGATCAAGTCATTTTACCTAGGAAGACCTCAGTGATCCCATCTAAAAAGGAACTCCTCTAGATCATCTGTAAGTTCCTTTTCAATGCTGACCTCCTTTGACTTTACAGGACATACTATTTTCAATTGCTGTATTCTACAAACCGAGTGTAACTTATAAAGCCAAGATTGAGTCTCATTTATTCATTCATTTAGTATACAAGTACCAAGTTCATTGTATACCAGAACATTCTATCAATGAAGCTACAGAGATAAGCCCTTGCCTGAAGCTGATGCTCATATGTAACAGAAAAGGGCATTTACATAAAGCTGTGATGCAGATCAGAAAGTTATAAACACCACAGGCAAAGTACAGATGCATTGAAAATTCAGGAAGGAGGGGACCAGGAAAGCTTCGTGAAGGAGGTACTTTATCTAGACTTTGAAAAGTAGAGTGATTTAAGCATGCAGGGACTTGCACCATGTGAAGAGGAGTATAAAACATCTTTTATGATTCCAACTTTTCTAAAAGTATAGGACATGATCACCAATCAGGTAACCATTCACTTGATCATATTCATTTCAACCCACTAACTCTAAATTGTGCACTAGTTATATCTAGGATTTCAGTAAAATCTATGAGACATGCAAAATAATAATAGCTTTGCTTCTACCTTAAGAAATGTGATCTCCCTGGGGAGATAAGAAAGAATAGTGCGTAAAAAAAATAGTTGGGAGAAGAATATATTATAGAATCTGTATAATCTCCAAAAATAATGGTAAAAATAAGAACGAAAGAGTTCAAAGAGAAGGGAAGTTGGAGTGGGTTGAAGAAATTAGAAATGACTTTATAAAAGAGGGTAATCTTGAACAGAGTCTTAGAGCAGCAACTGGTTTGAAAAGGGGGAGGTAATACATTCCAGAGCATGATAGTGGATGAGAAAACTCATGGGTGCTTAACTAAGCTTGTTATTTTCTAGAGATAAAGTAAGGGATTGGAAATGAAGGTCCTATGCATTTTGTTTGGCTCAGCCACCCCCAGAACTTGTCTAGTCTATCTCCAAGCTGCTGGAACCAAAGGCATCAAAGAAAACGTCATTGTAAGGACACAGCAGAGTCAATGCACAATGCTGAAGAAATCAAAGAAAAGACTGATAAAAAGCTACTAAAATGAGAGCTCATTCTCTTCAAGCCCGACAGAATGGGGAGGTAAACAAACTCTCTCTCCCAAAAGCAACTATACAACTAGATGAAAACCTGAGAAACAACCATTCAGTGCTCTGGAAATCAACCAAAGGCATACAACAAATTAAGAAGCATTTGTTCTTGAAAAATACTGAATTTCAGCTAAAAACAATGTAAATCTATGGTGTTCTTGTCAGTGACTTCTCCCACCCCTCTCCTAGCTCTATTAGCTCATGAAAAGGAGCAGCCCTGCTACCCATGCTGGAGAATGCTCACCTGTAGTGGAGCATTGGCAGTTAAAGTGGTCAGCTTCGTAGCAAGCGAGTTGGGAGGTCCAGGGGCTTCATTAGCCCAAGGTTACAGTCCCAGGTGAGACAAGCAATGGACTAGACTGTCATAAAAGCCAGAGATTTAACAAGAAGTTTTGAAAGGTAAGATAGGTACAGGAGAATTGATAAGCATTCCACATGTCCCAAATTGACTGGACTGTGCAGATGTGCAGGAAAGACTGGGACAGGCTCAAGCCTTTCAAACATCCCTGGTTGATGGAGCATATAGACATTCTCAGAGGGGGGAGAAAAAAAAAAGAGCACCTGGAAGGAAGCAAAATTCAGGAAAAATTTGGGAATGACCTGAAATTTGAATGCTTTCCTAGCCTACACCCAGATCTATTAGCATAGAGTAGAAGACTTCCTGGCTCAAAGTGTTTGAGCATAGCTTCTGACCAATCTTTGCCTGAACACCAAGTTAAGCAGACACAGGGATGATACCTAGGAAGCTGGCTTAAAAATAAAACCAAAGTAAATGAAAACACTGAGTAAGGTCACCAGGACTTGTAACTTGCAGAGAAGACAGAATTCACAGATTTAGTCCATGCAAATTACTAAACAAAAGAATTAAAAAGCAGCAAAAACAGTATCCCCAAAAGTTAAAATCCAGAATTACTATAATATATTACATAAAATGTATTTGATGAAATTTCTAAAACATGTAGAGAAACAAGGAAGTTTGGCCAACATTTAGGGGGAATAAAAAGCAGTCAATAAAAACTGTTCCTGATTATCTCCAGATGTTGAATTTACCAGACAAAGACTTCAAAACAGCTTTTATTAATAAGTTCAATAAACTGAAGGAATCTATGTTTAAACAACAAAAGGAAAGCATGATGACAAACATTGAACAAATAAAGAATCAATAAAAATATAGAAATTATAAAATGAGACCAAAAGGGGATTATAGAGTTAAAATTACAATAACTGAAATATAAAAATTTCACTAGAGAGCTTAAGAGCAGATTTGAGTGGAAGAAGGGGAAAAAAAAAGTGTGAACATGAAGATAAAGGAATAGAGATTACCCAGTCTGAAGAACAGATTGAAAAAGATTGAATTAAAATGAACAAGCCTCAGGAACCTGTTGAACAACATCAAGCATACCATCATATATATAATTGGTGTTCCAGAGGAAAGAAGAGAGCCAAACGATCATGTTATGCATTGAATTTTGTCTTCCAAAAAGATGGGGAAATTCTAACTCCAGTACCCATGAATGTGATCTTATTTGGAACTAGGTAATTTGAAGATGATCAAGTTAAGATGAGGTCATTAGGGTGGGCTGTAGTGCAATAAGATTGATATCTTTATACAAAGGGGAAATTTGGACGCAGAGAAAGACCTGCATAGAAGGAAGAAAATTTGATGATGCAGAGAAGGCAAGGAATGCCTAAGGCTACCAGAAGCTAGGAGAGAGACTTATGAAGTTCTCCTTCACATCCCTAAGTAGGAACCAGCCCTGCTAACACCTTGATTTCAGACTTCTAGCCTCCAGAACTGAGAGACAATAAATTTCTGTTTTTTAAGCCACCTAGTTAGAGTGGCATGTTGTTACAGCAGCCCAGGAAACTAATTCAGAGCAGAAAATAATATTTGAAGAAATGATTGAACATTTCTCAAATTTAATAAAAATATTAATCTACAGGTCCAAGAAGTTCAGTGAATCTCATTTAGAAAAAACCAAGGAGATCCACATCTAGACGTATTATAGGCTAACTGTTTATAGTTAAAGGAAAAGGAAAAAATTTGAAAGCAGCAAGAGAAAAATGCCTCATCACATACAGCACATGATTAACAGCTGATTTATCAAGAGAAACAATTGAGTTAAGAAGTCAGTGGAGGGCTTCCCTGGTGGCGCAGTGGTTGAGAGTCCGCCTGCTGATGCAGGGGACACGGGTTCATGCCCCGGGCCGGGAGGATCCCACGTGCCGCAGAGCAGCTGGGCCCGTGGGCCATGGCCAATGGGCCTGCGCATCCGGAGCCTGTGCTCTGCGACGGGGGAGGCCACAGCAGTGGGAGGCCCACGTACTGCAAAAAAAAAAAAAAAGAAACCAGTGGAAAGACACCTTCAACTGAAAGAAATAAATCTTCTCAACCGTATATTCTGTCTCCAAAAAAAAAAAGTATTCTTCAAAAGTGAAGGTGAAATAAAGACATTTATAGATAAAAAAAGACTAAAATAATTTGTTGCTAGAAGACATGCCTTATAATAAAACTAAAGGAAGTCATACAGGCTGAAAGGAAATGATACTAGACAGTAACAAGAATCCAAAGTACTACTGAAAAGTACAAGAAATGTTAAATATGGGCATATATAAAAGATTCTATAAATGTATTTTTCTTTTTTCTAATTTCCTTAAAATAGGTAAGATTGTAAAAGCAATAATTAAAACATTGTGTTGTTGGGTTTATAACATATGTAGATGTGATATATATGACAAAATAGCACAAAAGAGGGGGAGATACATTGGAGCAAAGTTCCTATATTTTACCAGAACTAGATTAGTATTTTTCTGAAGTATACTGTGATGAATTAAGATGCATAGTATAATCCCTAGAGCAACCACTAGGAAAATCATGATAGACGATAGGAAGAAAGTAAGAAAATCATGATAGATGATAGGAAGGAAGGAAGGGGGGGAGGGAGAGAGAGAGAGAGAAAGAAAGAAAGAAAGAGAAAGAAAGGAAGGATGGAAGGAAAGAAAGAAGGAAAGAGCAACAGAGCAATTAAAATAGTAAATGAAAATATATTTAGTTAGCATAAAAGAAGGTAAATGGAGAATAGAGGAACAAAAATATAATACAAATAAAAACAGATAGCAAAATGATCAATGTAAGTGCAATCATAATCACGATAATTCTGAATAGATTAAACACCACACTTAAAAGTCAGAAATGATAAGACTTGATTTAAAAAAAAGAAAGTTTATGCTGTCTATAAGGGACACACTTCAGATTCAAAGACAAATAGGTTGAAAGTGAAGGATGGTAGAATATACAACATGCAAGCAATAACTGTAGCAGAGCTGGAGTGGCTATATTAATAGCAGATAAAATAGACTCTAAGATCAGAAATGTTACTAGAGACAAAGAGGGACATACATAGATGCAAAATTCTGTAACAAAATTAATTGAATTCTGTAAAATATTAAAAAAAATTGTGACCAGGTTAAATTTATCCCAGGAAGGTACATTTAGTTAACATCCAAAAATAAATTAATATACTACATTATTAGTAAACCAAAGGGTAAAAAAACACATGATGATTTCAACAGACACAGAAATAGCACTGGCAAAATCCAACACTCATTGATAATAAAAATTCTAAATAAACTAGGAATAGAAGAAAACTTCCTCAGTATGATAAATGGCTTCTGCAGAAGCATATGGCTAGCATCCTTAATGCTGAAAGACTGAATGCTTTCCCCCTAAAATCAGGGAAATCTGATTGGGTGATGGAAATATTCTAAAACTGAATTATGATGGTTGCACAACTTCATAACTACTAAAAATCACTGAATCACTTACAAAGTCTTGAAATCTGTTAAAAATCTAAGAAAAAAAATTGAAGAATTAGGGAAATAAATAGGGATTGCATGATGATTACAAATATAGGCATTTAGCTCCTCTTCTAATCAGGGATCCTAAAAAGCAGAATGCCAACTAGCCTTCACCCTCCCTGACAAAGACAAGAGCAAGTGTAAACCCACAATCAGCTTCTCCTTTGCCATACTTTCTTTGAGAGGTTCTGCCCACCATCTTAATTATGAGCTCAGAGAAACCCAGCCCTACCTCTGCCTCATCTACAAATCATCTCCTTTGTGCTTCTTTGTAAGCCTTGGCATTCTCTCATTCATAGGCCTTTAGTCTGTGTACCATGTACGTATGCTGTGAAAGCCCTCCTGGAATATATTAAAAACATAAAGCACAAATGTCAGCCTGTCCATATAAGTTTGCCCTCCATCTCCTTGAGAGAAGTAACCCCCTCACTGGAGGCAGAAATGAGAAAAGAGGGTGGTGTTTAGGTCTTCGGTTTCTACTCCCACTTCTGGCTTGGAACTGTGGGAACTTAAGCAATTACTTAAATTCTAAGCCTCTGTTTCTTCATTTGTTATATGATAATAATACAGGATATTAATGTAGATCCCCAATCCCTTATCTGCAATTTCAAATTCCAGAAATCTCTCAAGACAGAGCTTTTTTTAAAATAACTAGTTTGATGTCAAAACTTGACCTGATCTGAACTTGGTTGGCTACAAAACCTTACTTGAACTGATATGAGGCTATTTATAGTCTTCATTTAATCCCACTTAATGAGAGTATTCATATTTTTGGCTGAGTAAATACAAATGTGTTTGATTACAGGATGCTGTCCCAGATGCTGTTCAGAATGATTTGTAGTTTATGATACGTATACTGTATTGCTTTTCTAAAATCTGAACAATTCTGAATCTGGGAGACATCTAACCATAAGGGTCTCAGATAAAGAACTGGGGACCTGTTCCCACTTCTTAGGTTTTGGGGGTGCAGGTGGAAATTAAATAAGATAACAAATGTGTAGTGTATTTTGTACAGATCTCTTCCTTCCTCTTTTTCCTACCTCTGTCATTCTAAAATTCCAGAAAAGTACCATTGGAAATGCAAAATGTATTTTATGCAGTGCAAAGCAGGAAGTCAGCAAAATTTGTCTTCATTATCCCTCCATTTCCCTTTGAGACTCTCTCTCCACTTTTGGTGTTTCTCTCTTGGCTATCAACTTTGTCACTACACATATTTTTTTCTTAGTTTTCAACTGAATTATAAAAGTTTATATATTTGAAAAATATCTCAAAACCCCAAAGAAATACTCTAATAGTGTAATAAAAGAAGGAGCTTATTATACCAGGGCTTCAGCCCCTCACAGTCACTCCCTTAGCACATGACCTTGGGTTGGTCATGTAATCTTGAAGAGTCCCAGTTACCTCATCACCAAAATTGAGATAATGTCTGACACCTGACAAAGGCAGATGGCTGGATGGGGAGGTCTCTTGAGGCCACTTCCAACTCGAAAATCTGTGAGTTTCTGGGTTCACAAGGGACAGATGACTTTCCCAAAGTCTTTAGATCCTAGCGTTTGGGCTTCCACCTGCTCTGCCAACCACATAATGGACCCAACTCAGGCCTTACTGGAGGCAGAAATAAAAAGAGAGGGTGGTGTTGAGGCCTTCTTCCCAGCAGTAATGAATGAAAAGAGTATGAGGCAGATGATGGGGAACAGGAAGAGACGAGATGAAGCTGCAGTGTGTTCACTTGAACCGAGTGTGCTTTGTACTATCTACATGTTAATTAATCACAAAATGTATGTGCATCAAGGATTCAGAGCCCAAGACACCTCCCACATGGGCAGGGACAAGAAATGTATCTCTAGGGTTTTCTGAGTTGAAGGGAAAGCACAGAGGCATTCTCAAGGGTTTCACAGGCAGGTCATTTTGCTTTCATACTAAGTGGGTGCCTGTCTGAGATCAGAAGCACCTGGCTCAGATCTGGGCTGTACTACTTACAACTGCATGAGCAAGTCATTTAAGCTCCCTGAACCTGAGCTTCCACATCTGGGCAATTGGTGGTAATACCTCTCCCAGGACTGTTAGGAGAATTCAATGAGCTAATGCATGGAAAGTGCTTCGTATGGTGTCTGCCGCATGATAGTGTTCAGTAAAGGCTAGTTGTTTAGTCCTGACAAAAATCGGCATTCTGAAGGAAGATAGAAGATGTTTCTGGTTTGTTTGGGAAGAAAACAAGATGGTGCATCAGGGAAAGGAAAAGGAACAGGCCTCACCTTTTCCTCTTTTGGGCAAGATGTGAAAATATCAACTTGCCTCTAGATGAGGAAACTCACATGGCCAATAATCATATGAAAAAATGCTCAACTTCACTAACAGTGAGAGAAAATGCTAACTGAAATAATAACATATTATTTAAACCCCATTAGATTTTAAAAATTTAAAAACAGGCCAATTCCAATTTTGAGAAGAACATAGATGTATCAAAACTTTCATACATTGCTGGTAGGACTGTAACTTGGAGACCAAAGGTAGCCATATCTAATAAAACTTACTAGACTCAGACCCTGTAAACTAATGTTGTTTCCTCTAGAAAACCTGTTATGGTCATGTTCATCTTTGAGGTGATATTTGTAACAGCATACAGTAGGAAACCACCAAAATGCCCATGGGTAGGAGAAAGGATAAATAAACTGTAGTATAATCAAATTATGCAGTACTATCACATAGCAGTAAAAATGATGTAAAGTTGAGTGACAATGAAAGTTTGACGTGGAGTATATCTTTATAAATTAAAATTTACAAAACAATTCTCTACATCATTTATAAATAAAACTAGAACCTGGCCCACATTACATTAATTATACTGGTTCCTGTGAATGAAAAAAAAGGAATGAGATTGGGGAAGAAAACATAGGGGAATCTTTTATTTGTAATTTTATATTTTTTAATGACTACATCTCAAGTAAATATGACAAAATGTTAACATTTATTCTTCAGGTGATAAGAACATAAATGATAGTTATGTGTCTCTTTTAGTATTTTGTTTTCTCAAATTAAAAAATGTCGACAAAATTAGGCACCAAACTTACTAGCACTGTGTCCAGAACAAGTTGCTTCATTCTAAGAATTAGGATATCTACTTTATCTACTTCAAGTTACCATAGGGAATAAGTGACATAACATACATAAAAGCACTTTTTAGACTATAGAGCAACATGTTATTCTCATTATTAGTATTATCATTATCACCATTATAAATTCTTCACTAACGGTCACTATGTAGAACAGCAGCTTTAAAGCTGCGCTCAGTGGAACTCAAGAAATTTTTATGGAATCCCAAAGCATCTATGAAGTGTCTTAGGCACTGTTTGGAGGAAACAACGAGACAGGATTTTAGGCCTTGTGACCTGTTTCAATCTGAAAAGCTTCAATTTTTACCTGTTTTCACTTTGGGCTTCCAAATAAGGTTTCCTTTAAAGAAAAAATATATAGCTTTGTAGTAACTATACATTTTCAAGTGTCACATGAAGGTGCAAGAAGTGTCACATTCTTTTTTAAAATATATTAAAACTGATTCTGATTCTGATTCTGCAACTCCATTCCACCTGGCTGAAAAGAAATTCAGTGTCTGTTATTAGTGGCTCTCCCTTTCTGCCCTGCCCTCTATTGCCTAGAATCATGCAAGGTTCCAGAGGTCTTATGCAAAGCAGAACATTTTGAGAGGACTCTCTGGTATACAGTGCACATGGTCGTTGCTGATAAGCTTTTCATACAAGCTGATATGAGCCCTGAAGAGGTTCAGTGGATCCTGAATGATCTGGAACACAGGACATTTATAGCATCTGGAGACCATGTGCTTTGGTCTAGCCACCTGAGGGGACCACACAGCAATTCCCCTCAGAGGACCAGACACCACTGTACGGCACCTTGTAGATACCAAGCAGAGGCCCTTGATACTCAAGGATCCACAAGCATGTTCCCCTTCTAACCTTGGAGCTTCACTCCCCCAGAAGCAACTACTCCCACTTCTGTGGGAACACAGAAGCACCTTCTTGGAATGGAGGAAGGAAATGCAGTGAGTGAAATACACACACACACACACACACACACACATGCAAATTAATATCTAATTAGTTATCTTGCAGCACATGTTTTTACAAAGACTTGAAAGTTGCCAACCCAGAGCAATGTTTCCTTGTGTTTAGTGCAAGGTATCTTTTTAATATAAGAAAGTTCAAAGCCCTTTGCTGCTCAACCCATCTTACCCCACTGCCCCAGCAGTCACTTGTGTCTCTCACTGTGTACTCATAAAGGCCTTTCTGCTGGCTCCAGGCTGCACACCCTGCCCCATGCAGCTGGCCCACAGGGCCATCGCCCATCTGGATAAGACTTTTGATGTCATCTTCAACTGAGGTGATGCATACGGTTAGGGGGTGTACTGCCAGGTTAAAATAAGTAGTCCAGACTTCAACTTAAATTGTGACCCATTACCAATCACACTACTTATACTGAACTCTACAATGATATATTTGTCATAAATCTTATAATTACCTTCTGAACAGTAAAATTTAATGCATTTTTTGATAAATTGTATTTTTGTTTTGTTTAAATTTAAATACACCATAATTGGGCACACAGCCAGCCGTCACTGCCTCCCACTTGAGTTGGGATGTTGTGCAGCCAGTTTGCGCTAGAAACTCTGGTGTGAAGGTACTGGGTTTGAGGCCTCTGCATGCCTCACCCTATGAGCCAGAGAAACTAGACTAAGTACAAAAGAAAAGAAAAAAAAGGGGGGGCCTGGAACCACACCAGCGATATATTCAAGGTCTACCTGTATACAATTTGATGAGTTTGGACATATGCAAACACTCATGCAACCATCACCTTGATCAACCCGTGTGGATGACAGGCTCTTGGTGCTCCAGCCAGGAATCAGGGCTATGCCTCCGAGGTAGGAGAGCCAAGTTCAGGACATTGGTCCACCAGAGACCTCCCAGCTACACGTAATATCAAATGGCAAAAACCTCCCAGAGATCTCCATCTCAACGCCAAGACCCAGCTCCACTCAACAACCAGCAAGCTACAGTGCTGGACAGCCTATGCCAAACAACAAGCACAACAGAGACACAACCCCACCCATTAGCAGAGACGCTGTCTAAAATCATAATAAGGTCACAGACACCGCAAAACACACCACCAGATGTGGACCTGCCCACCAGAAAGACAATATCCAGCCTCATCCACCAGAATACAAGCACTAGTCCCCTCCACCTGGAAGCGTACACAACCCACTGAACCAACCTTAGCCACTGGGGACAGACACCAAAAACAACAGGAACTATGAACCTGTAGCCGGCAAAAAAGAGACCACAAACACAGTAAGTTAAGCAAAATGAGAAGACAGAGAAACACACAGCAGATGAAGGAGCAAGGTAAAAACCCACCAGACCTAACAAATGAAGAGGAAATAGGCAGTCTACCTGAAAAAGAATTCAAAATAATGATGGTAAAGATGATCCAAAATCTTGCAAGTAGAATGGAGAAAATACAAGAAATGTTTAACAAGCACCTAGAAGAACTAAAGAGCAAACAAACAATGATGAACAACACAATAAATGAAACTTAAAATTCTCTAGAAGGGAGCAATAGCAGAATAACTGAGGCAGAAGAATAGGTAAGTGACCTGGGATACAAAATAGTGGAAATAACTACTGAAGAGCAGAATAAATAAAAAAGAATGAAAAGAATTGAGGACAGTCTCAGAGACCTCTGGGCCAACATTAAACACACCAACATTCTAATTATAGAGGTCCCAGAAGAAGAGAAAAAGAAAGGGACTGAAAATATTTGAAGAGATTATAGTTGAAAACTTCCCTAATATGGGAAAGGAAATAGTTAATCAAGTCCAGGAAGCACAGAGAGTCCCATACAGGATAAATACAAGGAGAAACACACCAAGACACATATTAATCAAACTATCAAAAATTAAATACAAAGAAAAAATGTTAAAAGCAGCAAAGGAAAAACAACAAATAACACATAAGGGGATCCGCATAATGTTAACAGCTGATCATTCAGCAGAAACTCTTCAGTCCAGAAGGGAGTGGCAGGACATATTTAAAATGATGAAAGGGAAAAAGCTACAACCAAGATTACTCTACCCAGCAAGCATCTCATTCAGATTTGAGGGAGAAATTAAAACCTTTACAGACAAGCAAAATCTAAGAGAATTCAGCACCACCAAACTACCTTTACAACAAATACTAAAGGAACTTCTCTAGGTCGGAAACACAAGAGAAGGAAAAGACTGATAATAACAAACTCAAGACAATGAAAAAAATGGTAATAGGAAAATACATATCGATAATTACCTTAAATGTAAATGGATTCAGTGCTCCAACCAAAAGACATAGACTGGCTGAATGGACACAAAAACAGGACCCATATATATGCAGTCTACAAGAGACCCATGTGAGACCTAGGGACACATACAGACTGAAAGTGAGGGGATAGAAAAAGATATTCCATGCAAATGGAAATCAGAAGAAAGCTGGAGTAGCAATTCTCATATCAGACAAAATAGACTTGAAAACAAAGACTATTACAAGAGACAAAGAAGGACACTATATAACAGTCAAGGGATCAGTCCAAGAAGAAGATATAACAATTGTAAATATTTATGCACCCAACATAGGAGCACCTCAATACATAAGACAAATACTAACAGCCATAAAAGGGTAAATCAATAGTAACACAATCATAGTAGGGGACGTTAACACCCCACTTTCACCAATGGACAGATCATCCAAAATGAAAATAAATAAGGAAACAAAAGCTTTAAATGATACATTAAACAAGATGGACTTAATTGATATTTATAGGATTCCATCCCAAAACAACAGAATATGCTTTCTTCTCAAGTGCTCTGGAATGTTCTCCAGGATAGATCATATCTTGGGTCACAAGCCAAGCCTTGGTAAATTTAAGAAAATTGAAATTGTATCAAGTATCTTTTCTGACCACAACACTATGAGACTAGATATCAATTACAGGAAAAAATCTGTAAAAAATACAAACACATGTAGGCTACACAATATGTTACTAAATAACCAAGAGATCACTGAAGAAATCAAAGAGGAAATCAAAAAATACCTAGAAACAAATGAAAATGAAAACACAATGACCCAAAACCTATGGGATGCAGCAAAAGCAGTTCTAAGAGGGAAGTTTATAGCTATACAAGCCTACCTTAACAAACAAGCAACATCTCAAATAAACAACCTAGCCTTACACCTAAAGCAGTTAGAGAAAGAAGAACCAAAAAACCCCAAAGTTAGCAGAAGGAAAGAAATCATAAAGATCAGATCAGAAATAAAAAGAAATGAAGGACATGACAGCAAAGATCAATAAAACCAAAAGCTCCTTCTTTGAGAAGATAAACAAAATTTATAAACCATCAGCCAGACTCATCAAGAAAAAAGGGGAACGACTCAAATCAATAGAATTAAACATGAAAATGGAGAAGGAACAACTGACACTGCAGAAATACAAAGGATCATAAGAGATTACTACAAGCAACTATATGCCAATAAAATGTACAACCTGGAAGAAATGGACAAATTCTTAGAAATGCACAACCTTCCAAGACCGAATCAGGAAGAAATAGAAAATATGACCAGTCACAAGCACTGAAATTGAAACTGTGATTAAAAATCTTCCAACAAACAAAAGCCCTGGACCAGATGGCTTCACAGGCGAATTCTATCAAACATTTAGAGAAGAGCTAACAGCTATCCTTCTCAAACTCTTCCAAAATATAGCAGAGGGAGGAACACTCCCAAACTCATTCTATGAGGCCACCATCACCCTGATACTAAACCAGACAAAGATGTCACAAAGAAAGAAAACTACAGGCCAATATCACTGATAAATATAGATGCAAATATCCTCAACAAAATACTAGCAAACAGAAACCAACAGCACATTAAAAAGATCATACACCATGATCAAGTGGGGTTTATCCCAGGAATGCAAGGGTTCTTCAATATATGCAAATCAATCAATGTGATACATCATATTAACAAATTGAAGAAGAGAAACCATATGATCATCTCAATAGATGCAGAGAAAGCTGTCGACAAAATTCAACATCCATTTATGATAAAAACCCTCTAGAAAGTAGGCATAGAGGGAACTACCTCAACATAATAAAGGCTATATATGACAAACCCACAGCAAACATCATTCTCAATGGTGAAAAACCGAAACCATTTCCACTAAGATCAGGAACAAGACAAGGTTGCCCACTCTCACCACTATTAATCAACATAGCTTTGGAAGTTTTAGCTACAGCAATCAGAGAAGAAAGGGAAATAAAAAGAATCCAAATCAGAAAAGAAGAAGTAAAGCTGTCACTGTTTGCAGATGACATGATACTATATATAGAGAATCCTAAAGATGCTACCAGAAAACTACTAGAGCAAATCAATGAATTTGGTAAATCAGCCAGATACAAAATTAATGCACAGAAATCTCTTGCATTCCTATACACTAAGGATGAAAAATATGAAAGTGAAATTAATAAAATACTCCCATTTACCATTGCAACAAAAAGAATAAAACCCCTAGGAATAAACCTACCTAAGGAGACAAAAGACCTGTATGCAGAAAATTGTGAGACACTGATGAAAGATATTAAAGATGATACATACAGATGGAGAGACATACCATGTTCTTGGATTGGAAGAATCAACATTGTGAAAATGACTATACTACCCAAAGCAATCTACAAATTCAATGCAATCCCTATCAAACTACCACTGGCATTTTTCACAGAACTAGAACAAAAAATTTCACAATTTGTATGGAAACACAAAAGACCACGAATAGCCAAAGCAATCTTGAGAAGGAACAATGGAGCTAGAGGAATCAGACTCCTTGACTTCAGACTATACTACAAAGCTACGGTAATCAAGACAGTATGGTACTGGCACAAAAACAAAAATGTAGATCAATGGAACAAGATAGAAAGCCCAGAGGAAAACCCATGCACATATGGTCACTTTATCTTTTATAAAGGAGGCAAGAATATACAATGGAGAAAAGACAGCCTCTTCAATAAGTGGTGCTGGGAAAACTGGACAGCTACATGGAAAAGAATGAAATTAGAACACTCCCTAACACCATACACAAAAATAAACTCAAAATGGATTAAAGACCTAAATATAAGGCCAGACACTATCAAACTCTTAGTGGAAAACATAGGCAAAACACTCTATGACATCAATCACAGTAAGATCCTTTTTGACCCACCTCCTAGAGAAATGGAAATAAAAACAAAAATAAACAAATGGGACCTAATGAAACTTAAAAGCTTTTGCACAGCAAAGGAAACCATAAACAAGATGAAGTGACAACCCTCTGAATGGGAGAAAATATTTGCAAATGAAGCAACTGACAAAGGATTAATCTCCAAAATTTACAAGCATCTCATGCAGCTCAATATCAAGAAAACAAACAACCCAATCTAAAAATGGGCAGAAGTCCTACATAGACATTTCTCCAAAGAAGATATACAGATTGCCAACAAACACATGAAAGAATGCTCAATGTCATTAATCATTAGAGAACTGCAAATCAAAAACTTTAATGAGATATCATCTCACATCGGTCAGAATGGCCATAATCAAAAAATCTACAAACAATAAATGCTGGAGAGGGTGTGGAGAAAAGGGAACCCTCTTGCACTGTTGGTAGGAATGTAAATTGATACAACCACTATGGAGAACAGTATGGAGGTTCCTTAAAAAACTGAAAATAGAACTACAATACGAACTAGCAATCCCACTACTGGGCATATACGCTGAGGAAACCATAATTCAAATGGAGTCATGTGCCACAGTGTTCATTGCAGCTCTATTTACAATAGCCAGGACATGGAAGCAACCTAAGTGTCCATCGCCAGATGAATGGATAAAGAAATAATGGCACACATATACAATGGAATATTACTCAGCCATTAAAAGAAATGAAATTGAGTTATTTGTAGTGTGGTGGATGGACCTAGAGTCTGTCATACAGAGTGAAGTAAGTCAGAAAGAGAAAAACAAATACCACATGCTAACATATATATATGGAATCTAAAAAAAAAAAAAAAAAGGTCATGCAGAACCTAGGGGCAAGATGGAAATGAAGATGCAGACCTACTAGAGAATGGACTTAGGACACGGGGAGGGAGAAGGGTAAGCTGGGACAAAGTGAGAGAGTGGCATGGACATATATACACTACCAAACATAAAATAGATAGCTAGTGGGAAGCAGCCACATAGCACAGGGAGATCAGCTCGCTGCTTTGTGACCACCTAGAGGGGTGGGATAGGGAGGGAGACGCAAGAAGGAAGAGATATGGGGATATATGTATATGTATATCTGATTCACTTTGTTATAAAGCAGAAACTAACACACCATTGTAAAACAATTGTACTCCAATAAAGTTGTTAATAAATAAATAAATAAATACACCTTAATTGGTGAAATCTCACTTTCGCCTTTTTCTATTTTTAATATATCTTAGGCTGAAAAAAATAAGAAAGTTACCACTTGACTCCTGAGATTTCCCTAAGGCTCCCTGCATCATAAAGGATTGGACCTCTAATTCAATCATCTCCTCCATTGCTAGTCAGCCCCAGCGCCTCACCCCCACTGTGGCCGCAGCCCTGGCCTCATCTGGTCAGTGACATCCTCCCTCCACTACCAAAGGCTCATTCTATTCAGTTCTGAGTCCAGGATGCTGTCCCTTGATGCAAGACAAATTGGGGTACTTTATAGCTCTTCCCAAACTATTCCCTCCCACATGATTAAGGTGTGGCCAAAAGACACAGCAAGGTCCAACCTAATGCTTTAGACAGTGGGAAGAAGCCAGGGAGTCACAGTGATGTAGTGGCCTGATGCTGTGAGAAAGGCTCCATATGTTTCAGCTACTCTGAAAAGTCACTGAGGTGTAGACTCTTTTGTGCTCGGCCAAATATACATCTAGGACTGGGGAGTTTCAGACTCTATGAACAGATCCAAAAGCTGACATAAATTTTAGATCACAAACAATCCAAAATGGTACAAAACAACAAACTTCATCTGAATTCCCTCCCATCCCTGCTCCCCTCTTGCTTGTCTGAAAACTTTGCCTCAATCTTTATCTGCACATTAACCATGACTTTTTCTTTACAGGGTCGTAAGTTCATTTCTCATGGAGAATCATTCTTCAGCCCACTTATTTAAAATATATTTGAGGCCAATATTAAGAGCGCAGCTGGAATAGAGCTCTTAAAATTTCAAAGCCCAACTTGGAAGAAAGCATTTGAAAATAAAACAAAGGATATTTTCAGAGGCTAAGGTCCCTGGAATTTATACAAGTGGTCACCACTGCCACTGACCTTGAGAGTGCCAATTACAGATGCTCTGTTCTCTGATTAGAGAATTCCTGAGTTCAGAGCTGTACATTAAGTCAAAGTGTAAGTCTTTAAATTCTAATTAATGAATTTGATTAACCATTTGCAATTACAGAGTGATTTAAAAACATCCCAGAATCATCGCTGGTCTTTAATCTGGCTTTAAGAAAGCTGAATATCTAATGCTGAGAACTATTTTGTGGCTAGGATGGTTTCCTGAAAAAGCACTACAGAAAATATTCTGTTAAATAGTTTTACTTAACAGCTGTGGTTTAGACATATTTAGAGTTTCATAGACCTCAATGGATAATGTTCACAAGAACCACAAATATTAAAGTCTTGTAAGATCATTTTTGGGTAAGTAATAGGAAATTGCTCAAATGTTGGTTAAATTATAAAAATATGGGTTTTGAAAATTGGGTATCTGAGTTTATACAAATGTGTATGTCTCTGTGTGTGTGTGTGTGTGTGTGTGTGTGTGTGTGTCCTTTAGTTCATCCTTACCTGGAAAAGATGATTTGTTCTTCTAGCAAAAAGTCCTTGAAAAACAAAACCTATTATTTTTTGCTTGGAGCTGAGCTTCCTATCCAATATTAAGTTCAAAGTATTACAGAAACAGAAGGCAAATTACACATCATCATAGATTTAGAACAGTATCACCTTAATTCTAGATGAACTTGAAAATTTCAGCTTAAGAAACACCTCCTTGATCATGTGGCAGTACATGTTTCCAAAAGTAAAGGCCATCGGGTTAGTACAATCATCTCAGGATTAGATGTTATCTCCAGGGAACAGCTAGATCCAAAATATTTCTTAAAATGTGTCTGTGATAGTGGCTAGTTTCCTCTGACCAAAGGTATATCAAATGGAGTTTATAGGTCATTTTTAATTTTTAAAAGACTTTTTAAGCCTCAGTTATTTTTAGAAATAAATTATTTGTGTACCACTATCTGTCACTTTTTAAATATATTATTGTGATATACATACAGAAAAGTGCACAAATACTTTTTACTTTTAAAATCCTTTTACTTAAATTGTTAGTGTTTTGAAACAAAAGATTTCATTTTAGATGGCAAGTTCTGTATTGAGCAGAGGTTCTGCTAGACCCTGGCTCTTCCTGTATGGGCCCACCTCTGCCACCATCTGTGTGGAAGATGTCTACCACCCTCTCTTCTGCTTTCCTAGAGCACTAGGATCAACTTTTAGAAACAGGCACTTCTCTTGTGACACATTAAGAATCAAATCATATGCATTCATGCACATTGGCATGCAAACCCAGAAGCACACATAGCTATAGCAGTTTCTTCCAATACAAGAAAAACACAAACACAGAATATGTTCTATGTATTGCTTTTCCAGGAAGTATTAACATGGTCAGAGACCTGGACTCATTATTTTGAATAAGAATATAGTTATTCAAGTAACTAAACCATTCATTTGTTCAATGAATGTTTCCTCAACCTTGGCCAGGCACTGTGCTAGGTTTTAAGAGAGAAGCAAAGTCACGTATAGCAGACTCTGACCTTATGGAATTACGTTCTAAAAGTAAGTCGAAACAGGACATTTGAAAAGCAATATTAAATATTACTATTTTAAAATTCTTGACACAGGCAAAAAGCCTTGTTTTTTAAATGAAGTTAATCACTGAATCAATAAATGTTCTATGTGCCCAACAGTATGATAAGCATGGTATGTGATAAAAAGGAATAAAAAACATAAGATATAAAGTCTCTTAAACGCAGGAAGAAACAACCATCACAAAATAGTGGGGACAAGTGAATTTGTAAGTTAAAGAAACAAGGAAACATTAAAATATTTTTTAACATCTTTATTGGGGTATAATTGCTTTACAATGGTGTGTTAGTCTCTGGTTTAAAACAAAGTGAATCAGATATACATATACATATATCCCCTTATCTCCTCCCTCTTGCTTCTCCCTCCCACCCTCCCTATCCCATCCCTTTAGGTGGTCACAAATCACCAAGCTGATCTCCCTGTGCTATGCAGCTGCTTCCCACTAGCTATCTATTTGATATTTGGTAGTATATATAACTCCATGCCACTCTCTCACTTTGTCCCAGCTTACCCTTCCCCCTCCCCGTGTCCTCAAGTCCATTCTCTATGTCTGCGTCTTTATTCCTGCCCTGCCCCTAGACTCTTCAAAATGAGTTTGTTTTTTTTTTTAGATTCCATATATATATATATGTTAGCATACGTTGTTTTTCTCTTTCTGACTTACTTCACTCTGTATGACAGTCTCTAGGTCCATCCACCTCACTCCAAAAATAACTCAGTTTCTTTTC
Organism: Mesoplodon mirus; assembly: GCF_964341445.2. Lineage (NCBI taxonomy): Eukaryota > Metazoa > Chordata > Mammalia > Artiodactyla > Ziphiidae > Mesoplodon > Mesoplodon mirus. Next base: position 98,521,810 of record NC_138979.1, on the reverse strand, counting down.
TTTTTATGGCTGAGTAATATTCCATTGTATATATGTGCCACATCTTCTTTATCCATTCATCTGTCAGTAGACACTTAGGTTGCTTCCATGTCCTGGCTATTGTAAACAGAGCTGCAATGAACATTGTGGTACATGACTCTTTTTGAATTATGGTTTTCTCAGGGTAAGTGACCAGTAGTGGGATTGCTGGTTTGTATTGTAGTTCTATTTTTAGTTTTTTCAGGAACCTTCATACTGTTCTTCATAGTGGCAGTATCAATTTACATTCCCACCAGTGGTTCAAGAGGGTTCCCTTTTCTCCACACCCTCTCCAACACGTATTGTTTGTAGATTTTTTTAAAATTTTTATTTATTATTTTTTTATTAGTTTCTGCTTTATAACAAAGTGAATCAGTCATACATATACATCTGTTCCCACATCCCTTCCCTCTTGCATCTCCCTCCCTCCCACCCTCCCTATCCCACCCCTCCAGGCCGTCACAAAGCACCAAGCTGATCTCCCTGTGCTCTGCGGCTGCTTCCCACTAGCTATCTACCTTACGTTTGGTAGTGTATATATGTCCATGCCGCTCTTTCACTTTGTCACAGCTTACCCTTCCCCCTCCCCATATCCTCAAGTCCATTCTCAGTAGGTCTGTGTCTTTATTCCTGTTTTACCCCTAGGTTCTTCATGACATTTTTTTTTCTTAAATTCCGTATATATGTGTTAGCATACAGTATTTGTCTTTCTCTTTCTGACTTACTTCACTCTGTATGACAGACTCTAGGTCTATCCACCTCATTACAAATAGCTCAGTTTCGTTTCTTTTTATGGCTGAGTAATATTCCATTGTATATATGTGCCATATCTTCTTTATCCATTCATCCGATGATGGACACTTAGGTTGTTTCCATCTCCGGGCTATTGTGAATAGAGCTGCAATGAACATTTTGGTACATGTCTCTTTTTGAATTATGGTTTTCTCAGGGTATATGCCTAGTAGTGGGATTGCTGGGTCATATGGTAGTTCTATTTGTAGTTTTTTAAGGAACCTCCATACTGTTCTCCATAGCAGCTGTACCAATTCACATTCCCACCAGCAGTGCAAGAGTGCTCCCTTTTCTCCACACCCTCTCCAGCATTTATTGTTTCTAGATTTCTTGATGCTGGCCATTCTGACTGGTGTGAGATGATATCTCATTGTAGTTTTGATTTGCATTTCTCTAATGATTAATGATGTTGAGCATCCTTTCATGTGTTTGTTGGCAGTCTGTATATCTTCTTTGGAGAAATGCCTATTTAAGTCTTCTGCCCATTTTTGGATTGGGTTGTTTGTTTTTTTGCTATTGAGCTGCATGAGCTGCTTATAAATTTTGGAGATTAATCCTTTGTCAGTTGCTTCATTTGCAAATATTTTCTCCCATTCTGAGGGTTGTCTTTTGGTCTTGTTTATGGTTTCCTTTGCTGTGCAAAAGCTTTTCAGTTTCATTAGGTCCCATTTATTTATCTTTGTTTTTATTTCCATTTCCCTAGGAGGTGGGTCCAAAAGGATCTTGCTGTGATTTATGTCATAGAGTGTTCTGCCTATGTTTTCCTCTAAGAGCTTGAGAGTTTCTAGCCTTTCTTTTAGGTCTTTAATCCATTTTGAGCTTATTTTTGTGTATGGTGTTAGGGAATGATCTAATCTCATACTTTTACATGTCCCTGTCCAGTTTTCCCAGCACCACTTATTGAAGAGGCTGTCCTTTCTCCACTGTACATTCCTGCCTCCTTTATCAAAGATAAGTTGACCATATGTGTGTGGGTTTATCTCTGGGCTTTCTATCCTGTTCCATTGATCTATCTTTCTGTTTTTGTGCCAGTACCACACTGTCTTGATTACTGTAGCTTTGTAGTATAGTCTGAAGTCAGGGAGCCTGATTCCTCCAGCTCCGTTTTTCGTTCTCAAGATTGCTTTGGCTATTCGGGGTCTTTTGTTTTTCCAAACAAATTTTGAAATTTTTTGTTCTAGTTCTGTGAAAAATGCCACTGGTAGTTTGATAGGGATTGCATTGAATCTGTAGATTGCTTTGGGTAGTGGAGTCATTTTCACAATATTGATTCTTCCAATCCAGGAGCATGGTATATCTCTCCATCTATTTGTATCATCTTTAATTTCTTTTATCAGTGTCTTATAATTTTCTGCATACAGGTCTTTTGTTTCCTTAGGTAGGTTTGTTCTTAGATATTTTACTCTTTTTGTTGCAGTGGTAAATGGGAGTGTTTTCTTGATTTCACTTTCAGATTTTTCATCATTAGTGTACAGGAATGCCAGAGATTTCTGTGCATTAATTTTGTATCCTGCTACTTTACCAAATTCATTGATTAGCTCTAGTAGTTATCTGAGCATCTTTAGGATTCTCTATGTATAGTATCATGTCATCTGCAAACAGTGACAGCTTTACTTCTTCTTTTCCAATTTGGATTCCTTTTATTTCCTTTTCTTCTCTGAATGCTGTGGCTAAAACTTCCAAAAGTAAGTTGAATAAGAGTGGTGAGAGTGGGCAACCTTGTCTTGTTCCTGATCTTAGTGGAAATGGTTTCAGTTTTTCACCATTGAGGACGATGTTGGCTGTGGGTTTGTCATATATGGCCTTTATTATGTTGAGGAAAGTTCCCTCTATGCCTACTTTCTGCAGGGATTTTATCAGAAATTGGTGTTGAATTTTGTTGAAAGCTTTCTCTGCATCTATTGAGATGATCATATGGTTTCTCTCCTTCAATTTGTTAATATGGTGTATCACGTTGATTGATTTGCGTATATTGAAGAATCCTTGCATTCCTGGAATAAACCCCACTTGATCATGGTGTATGATCCTTTTAATGTGCTATTGGATTCTGTGTGCTAGTATTTTGTTGAGGATTTTTGCATCTATGTTCATCAGTGATATTGGTCTGTAGTTTTCTTTCTTTGTGATATCCTTGCCTGGTTTTGGTATCAAGGTGATGGTGGCCTCGTAGAATGAGTTTGGGAGTGTTCCTCCCTCTGCTATATTTTGGAAGAGTTTGAGAAGGATAGGTGTTAGCTCTTCTCTAAATGTTTGATAGAATTCGCCTGTGAAGCCATCTGGTCCTGGGTTTTTGTTTGTTGGAAGATTTTTAATCACAGTTTCAATTTCAGTGCTTGTGATTGATCTATTCATATTTTCTATTTCTTCCTGATTCAGTCTTGGCAGGTTGTGCATTTCTAAGAATTTGTCCATTTCTTCCAGGTTGTCCATTTTATTGGCATAGAGTTTCTTGTAGTAATCTCTCATGATCTTTTGTATTTCTGCAGTGTCAGTTGTTACTTCTCCTTTTTCATTTCTAATTCTATTGATTTGAGTCTTCTCCCTTTTTTTCTTGATGAGTCTGGCTAATGGTTTATCAATTTTGTTTATCTTCTCAAAGAACCAGCTTTTGGTTTTATTGATCTTTGCTATCGTTTCCTTCATTTCTTTTTCATTTATTTCTGATCTGATTTTTATGATTTCTTTCCTTCTGCTAACTTTGGGGGTTTTTTGTTCTTCTTTCTCTAAGTGCTTTAGGTACAGGGTCAGGTTGTTTACTCGAGATCTTTCCTGTTTCTTAAGGTGGGATTGTACTGCTATAAACTTCCCCCTTAAAACTGCTTTTGCTGCGTCCCATAGGTTTTGGGTCGTCGTGTTTCCATTGTCATTTGTTTCTAGGTATTTTTTTATTTCCTCTTTGATTTCTTCAGTGATCACTTCGTTATTGAGTAGTGTATTGTTTAGCCTCCATGTGTTTGTATTTTCTACAGAATTTTTCCTGTAATTGATATCTAGTCTCATAGCATTGTGGTCGGAAAAGATACTTGATACGATTTCAATTTTCTTCAATTTAATAAGGCTTGATTTGTGATCCAAGATATGATCTATCCTGGAGAATGTTCCATGAGCACTTGAGAAGAAAGTGTATTCTGTTGTTTTTGGATGGAATGTCCTGTAAATATCAATTAAGTCCATCTTGTTTAATGTATCATTTAAAGCTTTTGTTTCCTTATTTATTTTCACTTTGGATGATCTGTCCAATGGTGAAAGTGGGGTGTTAAAGTCCTCTACTATGATTGTGTTACTGTCGATTTCCCCTTTTATGGCTGTTATCATTTGCCTTATGTATTAAGGTGCTCCTGTGTTGGGTGCATAAATATTTACAATTGTCATATATTCTTCTTGGATTGACCTGTTAATCATTATGTAGTGTCCTTCTTTGTCTCTTGTATAGTCTTTATTTTAAAGTCTATTTTTCTGATATGAGAATTGCTACTCCAGCTTTCTTTTGATTTCCATTTGAATAAAATATCTTTTTCCATCCCCTCACTTTCAGTTTGTATGTGTCCCTAGGTCTGAAGTGGGTCTCCTGTAGACAGCATATATATGGGTCTTGTTTTTGTATCCATTCAGCCAGTCTATGTCTTCTGGTGGGAGTATTTACTCCATTTACATTTAAGGTAATTGTAGATATGTATGTTCCTATTACCATTGTCTTAATTGTTTGGGGTTTTTTATTATCGGTCTTTTCCTTCTCTTGTGTTTCCTGCCTAGAGAAGTTCCTTTAGTATTTGTTGTAAAGCTAGTTTGGTGGTGCTGAATTCTCTTAGATTTTGCTAGTCTGTAAAGGTTTTAATTTCTCCGTCGAATCTGATTGAGATCCTTCCTGGGTAGAGTAATCTTGGTTTTAGGTTTTTCCCTTTCATCACTTATATATGTCCTTTCCACTCCCTTCTGGCTTGCAGAGTTTCTGATGAAATATCAGCTGTTAACCTTATGGGGATCCCCTTGTATGTTGTTTGTTGTTTTTCCCTTGCTGCTTTTAATGTTTGTTTTTTGTATTTAATTTTTTATAGTTTGATTAATATGTGTCTTGGAGTGTTTCTCCTTTGATTTACCCTGTATGGGACCCTCTGCCCTTCCTGGATTTGATTGACTATTTCTTTTCCCATATTAAGGAAGTTTTCACCTATAATCTCTTCAAATATTTTCTCAGTCCCTTTCTTTTTCTCTTTTTCTACTGTAACCCCTATAATTTGAATGTTGGTGTGTTTAATGTTGTCCCAGAGGTCTCTGAGACTGTCCTCAATTCTTTTCATTCTTTTTTCTTTATTCTGCTCTGCAGTAGTTATTTCCACTATTTTATATTCCAGGTCACTTACCCGTTCTTCTGCCTCAGTTATTCTGCTATTGATTCCTTCTAGAGAATTTTTAATTTCACTCTTTAGTTCTTCTAGGTCCTTGTTAAACGTTTCTTGCATTTTCTCCATTCCATTTCCAAGATTTTGTATCATCTTTACTATCATTACTCTGAATTCCTTTTCCAGCACACTTCCTATTTCCTCTTCATTTGTTTGGTCTGGTGGGTTTTTACCTTCCTCCTTCATCTGCTGTGTGTTTCTCTGTCTTTTTATTTTGCTTAACTTACTGTGTTTGGGGTCTCCTATTCGCAGGCTGCACATTCGTAAGTCCCATTGTTTTTGGTCTTTGCCCCCAGTGACTAATGTTGGTTCAGTGGGTGGTGTAGGCTTCCTGGTGGAGGGGACTGGTGCCTGTGTTCTGGTGGATGAGGTTGGATCTTGTCTTTCTGGTGGGCAGGACCACATCCGGTGGTGTGTTTTGGGGTGTCTATGACCTTATTATGATTTTAAGCAGCCTCTCTGCTAATGGGTGGGGTTGTGTCTCTGTTGTGCTTGTTGTTTGGCATAGGGTGTCCTGCACTGTAGCTTGCTGGTCTTTGAGTGGAGCTGGGTCTTAGCGTTAAGATGGAGATCTCTGGGAGATCCTTCACCGTTTGATATTACATGGAGCTGGGGGTTGTCTGGTGGACCAGTGTCCTGAACTCAGCTCTCCCAGAGGCACAGGCCTGACACCCGGCTGGAGCACCAAGACCCTGTGAGCCACATGGCTTTTTGAAAGTCTGAGGTCTTCTGCCAGTGTTCAGTAGGTGTCCTGTCAGAGTTATTCCACATGTAGATGTATTTCTGATGTATTTGTGGGGAGGAAGGTGATCTCCACATCTTACTCCTCTGCCATCTTTAACGTCTCCCCCATTAAAATATTTTAATGTAACAAAAAATCAATAGCTGAACTGTACAAACCACTTAATTAAAAAGAAAATATTACACATTAAGAAGAGGATTCTTTTTAAACAACTGACAACTCACAAAGTTTTTATTCTACAAAGTTAGGAAAATAAGCTAAAATACTAAAAATATACTTTATAAAACTGGCAAGCTTTAGTCACAAAATGCATGTTAAAGAAATTATTTGAAACTTCCAGTACATAGAAATTATTTTAACATGACAGACTTTCTTTGAATTAAATACATACTATTCTTGTAATTCCTAAAAGGGACCCTTACATCAATCAGTCAAGTTCTATAATTTTTCCTTTTGAGGCATCGTGAAAACACCCCAAGTTGTCCATTACCTCTGCCACCACTCTTGCTCAATCCCTCATCTTGATTCTCATTGAGATTACTGTGGTATATCATTGCTGGTTTTCTCTTCTACCATCTCTCGTAGCTAACATGGCACTGAATCTTCCTAAAACACAACTATTAAAATATTTTCCTGGCTCACCATTAGCTGTACTCTTTACACCTAACAAACCAAGTCTGAACACAGCCTGGCTTTAAATTTCCTCGGGAATGAGCCCTATATATCCAACTTTATTTTCCACCCCTTCCAACTATAAACCCTCAATCTTTTAACGTTGACATCTAAGTGACACCCAAACCACTTTATCCATTTCCTACTCCATGCTTTTGATTTCACAGTATCCTTCATCACTGATGCCATCTGTACTCCACTGTGACCCAGCACAAATCCATCTAGCCTTCTGTGAGAAAGCCTGTCTGCACTGGGTTCTCCTTTTCACTAGATTTTTATTTCACATAAACTATACCATTCTCAAGAGGCATTGTCATCTTAGATTTCTACACCCAGCGCTCAAAAACTCGGCTCTGGTGTCAAGCAAACTGGGTTTAAATTCTGGTTCCACCAATGACATTGTTTGACTCTAGGGAGGTCACTTGACTTTTATCATCTATAAAGATGGGAAGAGTGATAGTATGTATCCCAGTGGGGCTGCTGTGAATTGGTGAAATGATGAGCATGAGGCCTGTAGTGTGGGGCATTAGAGCTCTGTAGCTGCTAATTATCTGAATTATTAAGCAAGAATCGATGGACCTTGCAGGTTGATGTACAATAAAACAATTATTGAACAACATCTAAGTTCTTCTGGATAGAGACTAATCTCATCCTCAGGGCTCTGGTGTCTCCCAGTTGCCCCACAATGTTAAGAATGATCGATATTCAAAAAGTAGTTTTTGTTTGGTGTTATTTGGATCTGAATACTCTAATCTACCCAGGAAATGACAGATCAAATTTAGTTTGGCTAAATCCTGGTTCAAATTGTAAAATCCAAAGAATTCTTAGCTTCTTGACAAGCAAATATGACATTAAAAATATGATGCCAGATTGTTTCTTGAATGAAAGGACTTTCAAGTGGTGTTTGCTAAGCTGTATCTATGAAGTGAAACCAGATCTGATGATCAGATCACTGAGCTGATGGAAACAAGGGCACTGCAGAAACAATTGTCATATTCATTGAAACAAATTAATCATATCAATTATGTAGTAATGTATTCCACTCTATCTCTTAATTCTGTAATTCTTTTGAGGGTGCTGAAAGAGGATCAGAGTATGCATAGCTTTCTTCCAACATGCAGCCTTTCTTAAATAGAGAATATTATAAAGTTGCTGGGCAGGCAGGGGGTGGAAATAAGGTTATTAAGAGATTCAAGACCATCTTAGCTGAAGTTTCATCAAAGCCCAGATGTGGGGTGGGCTAAAGGAACCCAGGCTAGAGGGCATGGGAAGGTGCAGGTGGATGGAGGCTGGCTAGTACAAGATGTGGGCACTCTGGCACTAAGGGATTTGAGGTGACATCCAGGAGGTGTCATAAAGACATCAGTAAACATTGTGGTATCTCACCTTTGTAGGTGTAGAAGCTAGATGAGGGATATGCAGATTTAAAGATTAACAGAAGGAAACATGTTGTAGATACTTTCTATATATTATTTAAATAAATGCATACTGTATTTTCTGTCTTCCAGTTTTTCCAGTCTGGCTCCATAAGGAGCCATGATAGAGGAAATTCTGGATTTACCCAAAGGAGACAAATTTTTTAAATGACAAAATGATACACAATGATATTCCTTTAAACTACAAGTTTCTACCAGCATTACTAATTGACCATGATTTATTAAAAAAGAAAAAAAACTATCAGTAGCCAATGTATTGTCTGTATTTATTTTAATTTTGACTGAAACCCACCCTTTATAATATTTAGAGTCTAGTTTAGAATTTACCTTTTAAAAGGCTGAGTAATGGAGACATAGATCTGAAATAAAGAGAAACTAAAATGATTTGTTGAGACCATGGTCCAAATGCTGCTAAATTCAACACATCTTCCCATCGCAGGTAAAGGAGGCCAAGGGATAAACACCTGCGAATGGGGACTAATGCAGGCCCAGGCTCCAAGGCAAGCCCCCAGGTGTAGCTTCAGAGAAAAAATGATGATGATGAGTGCAGTAAGAGGTAGGGCAAGATGGTCTAATCACCTCCCCACTTTTGATGAATTTATGTCAGATCTTGGGCCTGCTGACATCCACAGATGGCCCCAGGTAAAGACTCCTTTTGTCTGAGTCTCACTCATTACTAGGCTGAGAGGCTATGTGACTGCATTGAATCACCCTGTTCCTGGGCCAGCGGTCACTGGGGCATTCATTCTACTGGCAAATCTAGGATTGAATTAGAGGACTATTAAGGCCTCTTACAGTCCTGTAATTCTAAGACTTCTTTTTTCAAATTCATACTCCCTGGGCCTGGGCTAGCACCAGCAGAATACTTTCAGGCAGGGCTTTCTCTAGTTTGGTAGAAAGAACTAATCCTCTTTAATTCTCTCTGTGTTCAGACTATGTCATCCAAGCCTTTTCTTCATTGCTTATCAATCCAGAACAAAACGAGCTCATGTGGTTCTCAGATCTGAGGTTAGATGTCCCCTTTGGTTTCTGAGCTTTCATTGCCTGTGATTGGATTTTATGTGCATGTACATTTGTGTACTTACAGAAGTACATCTCAGTATTTCTCCACATGTGGAATGCTTGCTGTTCTCCACAGAAGAAACCCGCTGTCAGCAAAAGCATTAATTGTGTTTCTGTTTATGCTTCTCTTCCCCAAGCTAGGGTTTTTGTTTGAGTAAGAATTTTTGCCTTAATTATAAACATTAGTAGGTGAAAAATGTTTGCATTTCACAAATATATATTCTGTTTCACAATCTTTATGGCAGAACGTCAGGCTCATGAAATATAATATTTACCTGAATATTTTTTTCTCCTTTCCCCAGATATTTTCACTTCAACAACCAGGGTGAAGAAAGTTATACAAGCATATGGGTTCACCCTAGCAATCATCATTAATCTTTGCTTTCCTCATCTTTGTTTACTATAAGACTGAGTTAAAGTGTATCTGGACTTTCTCAAATTTTTCTACAGCAATGCTTCACATTTCTGAAAAAGTCACTTTCAGCAAAAATGGCAGGAAAGGCACATGGTTGCATGAGTGTTTCTGAAAAAAAGATAAAGATAATTTGCAAGTGATAGAAAGCTGGTATTTATGGTGTTCAGGATATTTTTGAAGCTGGGGCATAAGCATCTCTAATTCACTGGAAGAGGCAGTGGGTTGTCGTAGAATTATGTCCCTCCATTCCGGGATTGAAGGTGCCCTGGGGAAGCAGTCTTATGCCTCACAGTTCAGAGAGGATGGGGGTAGGCAGGGAGGAGTGTGAGAGGGAACTGGACAGTGATTGAGGAATGATGGCTAAAATTAGTTCTTGCTTCCCCTCCCTTACCATTAGCAGACTGTCTGCTTCTCCAGCTGGCTTCTCTTGAAGTCAAAAAGTTAACCTTTTCTCTGCCTTGGCAAGGACAAAGCATGTTCTACTCTTGCCTGTCAGTGTGGTTGGAGTTTTTAAAATGTGAGAGGAAAGATATGTGTAAAAAGTATCTTATTGATTTTTCCTTTCAGAATGGGTGTAAGGAAGAAAATCCAACTGCCAAATATATGAATATGGTATTTTCATGTTTAATACATCGATAATAGCCAAATTTCTTGAGACTTTTATAGATGATAGCAGTGTTTTAAGCACTTTGCAGGCATTTATGTAATTTTTTTTCCTGAAAGTAACCCTCTGAGAGGAGCATTATGTCCCTAATTTATAATGAAGAAAGTGAGCGCAGAGGTGACTTGCCCATTGTCTTAGTCAGTTTGGGCTGCTGTAACAAAACTCCACAGACTAGGTGGCTTGTATACAATAGAAATTTATTTGGCACTGTTCTAGAGGCTGGATATCTGAGACCAGGGTACCAGCATGGTCAGGCGAGGGTCCTCTGGTGGGTCACAGACTTCTAGTTGTATCCTCACATAGTGGAAATAGTGAGGGAGCTCCCTGGGGTCTCTTTTGTAAGAGCATTAATCTCATTCTTGAAGATACCGCCCTTGTGACCGTATCACCTCCCAAAGGCTCCACCTACTAATACCATCACCTTTGGGGTGTAGGATTTCAACTTAAGGATTTTGGGGGGACACAAATATTGATGTAGCATCTATGGTTTCCTAACTAGTAAATGGTGGGACTGGAGTCTCCTTACTCCAGATCCTATGCCCTTAACCACTCTAGTGATCTGTCTCAATTAAGGAAATGAGACCTATTGAATGAATGGGTATAGAAAGTGAGCTTACATTGCATGGAGTAACTGCACAGGAAATACCTGTTGAGTAAAATCTGCCCTTGTTCCAACCATGAGGCAAATCACTCCTTGGCCTCTGGCTCTTCCTCATACTTCTGTCCCTCAAATTGTGTGTGTGTGTGTGTGTATTCATTAAAATCTAAAAGATCTAAATTACATGTACATGATCTATGTATAATAGAAAATCAACTCACAGGGAATACTCAACATATAATAAGACTTCTATATCTTTGCAACAATGGGTTCAAGGATACTTGTCAATGTAAAATCTAAAAAGAAGAACAGAAACTAGTCAGTGAAAAACAGAAAAATGTATGCCACCTAGGCCCCATTTTTTTCCCACCTCTGTGTTGAGAGGTAACCCTGCTGGTCAGAGTATTTTGTGACTCTTGGGCAGATGCTTGCTCACTGTAGTGCACACATGATGCACCTCAGGGACTTGCTGAAGACACAGACTCCACGGCCTCACCTCCGAGAGTGGGACTCTCTAGGTCTGACATGGGGCTCCAGACATCTGCATTCTTAATGAGCAGCAACCCTTGAGAAATGTGGGTCTTGTTCACTGAGGAAATGCCCTAAGTTAAGAAGGGCTGCTCTGTTTCCTCTCCCAAGACAGGAAGGCAGGTCCCTGTACTTTGCTTCATAAAACCACATGTGTCATTCTGCTTGTATTAAATAAAATTTTCACTGCATTCATTTTGCTTGGTAAGTGGCATGTGACTACAGTACATAGTAATTACATGTTCCTGAAGACTACTTGGTAATTTGCACTTAATAAGGCCAAAAATAATTACCCTGTACTCCAATCTAGAAAACATAAATAATCGTAAATATATGGTACTCACCATGTAATTACTTTGCCACTCCACTCAACTCTCCATAAGATTGAGCAGTTACTGAGGAAGTAAAGAATCATAACAGAATATTCCCTGTTTTGCCTGATAAACTACAGTAGCTCAACCACAACATTTGCATTTGCAGGCACATTTTCTTAGGTTCAGAATTTAAATCAGAAAAATTCAGAAGAAAGATCATTCCTTAGCTCTTTGGGGGCTTTCTGATTTGACCTTTTACTTGGTAGCACTAGACAATTTCCCTGAAATTCGAACAATTTTCAAACCCTTTAGGAATATAACATAACCTACCTGTCTAGGATGACCTTTCAAAGCCACTTCTAATTCTGTTCTCTGACTTAGTAGAAGAGTGATTAAATTTTAGGTCTGAGACACACGTATGGAGAGGAGGGACAGAAGTCAGTGTTTCGCAGCAAATTTGCCTGCTAGACTTGAAGCTTCTTTCATTCCTAATGGAATGAATTCCAGGAACCTTTCCACATAACATAGGGCTCTGTGTAGTGTTTCTAGGTCCATAGTTCTGCACTGACTCTTCAAAATAATTCATCATTAGAATCGTGTATTTGTAATGGATAGAAGGAGCCTTAGAGATTTTTCATGACTACAAAGGTGGAGGGACCTATGTGGATATCATAACCATTTGTAGTAATTTAGGCTTTAGGGGGTTTTTTTGTTTCTATTTTTGTGTTTGCCTTCAGAGAACACATGCCCCCTTCCCCCAACACAGCAATTTTGAAACCCCTCTGGTCGTACTATTACCTCTTCACCACCATACCAATGTGGACCACTGTAACCCTTGAAAGGGTATCACTAGTATGTGGGGAGAGAAGAAAATTGAAGAAAGCTTCATTCATTCATTCAACAAATATTAATTGAAAGCCTGCTACATTCCAGGCTGTTTAGATGATGGAACTATAGCAATGAATCAAACAGACAAGTTCCCTGATCTTACGGAGTTTAAATTCTAGTGAGTGGAGCAAACAAATGCTATCAGATCTCCTATAATGCTTATTTTGAAAACGAGAATATATTCCAACCTGATTGATATGTTAGGGAATAATTTAAGAACAATTCGAATTTCATGTTTGCTTACACATGATTTCATCTGTGAGAAACACTAGAATGCAGAAAGGGGCACCAAGCTGAACCAAGTCACATAGGAATACGTAAAATGGACATGTGTATGCAACTCAAACATCTACCAGCTACCTCAACTCTCTGAGTATGCTATGAGCTACTTCTGGTGTTAACAGCTGTCCATAACCCTCCTACCACCACTTCACAATAACTCACAATCTGCAATCCACTCCATCCCCACTTCTACAAGCAAACTGCAGGTCTTTTTCAAGATAAAGTGACATTTATTGTAGTATTTATGTATATCTTGACCAGTAAACGTATATAAAACTGTGCTGCCATTTTTATTGTTTCCATTTTTGTAAAATATGTCACTGATGAAGTTTTTGAGTGTTGGGCTCCCAATCCCATTTTCTCTGTAGCTCCATGGTTTATAGTACGTAATTTCATACAACATGGTGATTTTTAGGAATGCATATGTCACACTGTAGCAGAACTATTTGTAAACAAGCAAACTGTCAAATAAGATAATTCCAGGTAATGGTAAGTGATTTGAAAAAATTCAGTCAAGGAATGTGGTTGAGAGTGTTGGGATGAAATGGGGAGGCACTTCGTTAGATTGATGACCATGGAAACCTCTCTGGGAAGGTCACATTCGAACTGACACTTGAATAACATGAAGAAGTCAGTCATGCAAAAAAAAGAAAACCTGGGGTAACAGCATTCCTTGTGAAGAGGTGTGAGGATGGGGTCATGGAGGGCAGAGAGTTTTAGGGAGGGGGTTTATGCAAAGCAGGAATAAGCTTCGTGTTTTAGAGGAACAAAGAGAACCAGAGCAAGAAATAGAGAGGTGGGGAAAGTAGCTGGACCCCAAATCACCTAGACATAATAGGATATTGCAAGTCATTGGAATTTTCATTAGGAGATTTTTCACTACTGATAGAAGAACCCACTGCATTTACAGATGAATATGAGGTCTGGAGAGTTTACACTTCTTATGCAGTTACATTAACAGCTAAAACCTAGGCCTCACATCTTTTGGCATGGGAATAGACGTACATATGGAGCTGTCCCTAGATGAGTCCTTCATTTGAACTCTGCAGAAGAAGATACTGGTTGGGAAATTTTCCCAGAGCGCCCCCAAACAGATTCTGGATCCATTGACTGCTTTCTCAAGCATGATGATATTGGGAAGAAGTCCAGTTTAACCAGGTTATATCCAGTGTCCTGTTTCATGCCACTGGTGAAAGGAAAATAGATCAGACAAAATGTCAACTAAGCCATCCTAGATGACAGCAAGATTTGTAAGGCAGCCAGTCTCGCTTAGAGCAACTGCCAAGAGCCCAGATCTGCCCACACTCTTAAGAAACCTAACGACGCAGTTAGTGGACGTCGGGACTGCTCTGTTCTGCTAACTGACATCAGACGTGAGGCATGAGAATTTCCTGACAGAAGATTACAAGGCACAGCAATGAGTCACTGGAAGAAGTTGTAGGATTTCTCTTCCTAGATGGAGGGACATGTTTGTTATCAAAGCCAGTCAGAAGACCAAAGAATAAATTAACCTGACAGTAGGCTAAATGCTGCAGGGTAAATGCCTTTAGCCCAAAGCAGCCCATTTGGGGTTTTGCTCTATGCCAAGCAGAAGAGCAAGAGCTCTGGCAAGAGCTGCTCAGTCTCCCTTGTGGGTCAGAGCAGGTAGCCCAGGTGTGTGTCGCCCATGGCCTTGAGCTCCCTGCCCTGCCTGCTTCCTGCAGTCCTGCCTTCCCTCTCCAGTCTCCACTTCTCTTTCATATCTTCTTTCCTCTAGAAGTCTAGGGAGGGGAGGGTGGTGAGTGATGAGATGCTAAGCAGATCTGTGACCCTCAGATCTGTAACCTTCTATCAGGCTAAACTTCAAAGCATTTCTTCCCACCCTGACCCTCAGCCTGTCAACTTCTTGAGGGCAGGGCAGGATACACCTGGGATACCTGCTCTCAACTAGACTAGTTCTCCACCACCTCATTCCACATCGACATAATTCAGAGTCCTTTCTGCAGACACTGCTATACCTTTATACTTTCCCCAAGGTTTCATTCACCAAAAAATATTACCAAGGCCCCCACTCTCAGGGTGCCAGGAGGCAGGGCAAGTCCCCAGGCATTAAGTAAATCAACATATTTACTGAGTGCTTAATCTGGGCTATGCACTGTTCTAGGTGCTAGAAGTTCACCTGTGAAGAGCAGACGTCTGTCCTGCTCTTCTGGACCTTCTGCTAGAGTGTGAGTCCCTTTGGCAATATATCTCAAGGGTGAGCCTAAGACCACCTCCTCAGAGGCTGCCTTGATACTTGTTAAAATGTGAATTCCGGGCCTCCCTGGTGGCGCAGTGGTTGAGAGTCCGCCTGCCGATGCAGGGGATACGGGTTCGTGCCCCGGTCTGGGAGGATCCCATATGCCGTGGAGCGGCTGGGCCCGTGAGCCATGGCCGCTGAGCCTGTGCGTCCGGAGCCTGTGCTCCGCAACGGGAGAGGCCACAACAGTGAGAGGCCCGCGTACAGCAAAAAAAAAAAAAAAAAAAAAAAAAAATGTGAATTCCAAGACCCCCTCCAGACTTCCTTCAGGAAAACAGAGTTTCCAGGAATGGAGCCTTGGAATCTGTACTTTTTCAAGCTTCCCCTGATATTCTTCTATAAACTAAAATTTAAGAACTACTGCTCCAACGAATGAAGGACTGTAGCTGGAAGAGGTTCTTTCTCCTCCTTGCAGTCTGGCTGGAGAGCAGATCTTCTATTGAGACCCTTCAAGAATGTTCTCTCTGGGGACTCCTTGCCTTCTGGGTACATAGGGCTAGAAGTTATTTGGGTCCTGGATTTGAGGGTGCCCAGGAAGCTCTCATACCAACCACAGGCCTCCAAGAATCATGGATTTTGTCAAGATTGCTTCCTTTGTGCCCAGGCCTGGTCCTCCTTTAAAATCAGATACTCCTAGGCATATCATGGTGACAAATAATGGCTAGTTATTTCTACCTTGGTGTAGATAAGCGTTCCATGTCCCTGTTGTTGATGATAGCCAGCAGAGAGCATGTCCAAACGGGCATTTGTCCCAGGACATGTCAGCAAGTGGCACGCCAGTCTTCTAGGAAAGGTGAAACTAGGCAGCTGTGACAGCATGAGGGCTTAGGGTGTCCAGATGAGAAGGGGAGGAGGGGGAAGAGGAGGCAGAAAGTGTCAGGAGGGCAAAGAGGTGCCCGGGAAGGCTGAGTTCTCCTTCACAACTTTGCCTGCAGCCTGATCTGCTTCAGCTCCATTTTTCTTTAGGACACACAATAAGCAGATGCACTCCCCCTTGACATTCTTCCACTGTGATTCTCTGCGACTCACCCATAGCACTGATCCCTTCTGCCCGGCTTGGGGGAATTTAGGTTTGTGTCTTATCCGCACCCACACACGTGAGTATCACGTACACTTGTCCTAGACCCCCTACCCTTGTCTGTAAACCTCTTGCAGGCAGGGCAGTGTCCACACGTTACTCATTTTACCACCCCCCACACCACCTAACAGCACTTGCATGTGGGATGTGCTGAATAAATATTTGTCAAAAGAATGAATGAACACAAACTGAAGGGATGGAAATATACAGAGGCCAGAGCTGGCTCTGCCTGATTTATTCAGCCCCAGCATAGCATCCCATGCAAATAGCCACTTCATACTCGTTTTTGATGATCATGAAAGTGATAATGAAACCCTTCAAGGGATGACTGAGGATAAGGCTCTTTATTGTTTGTGTCTTTTTTTTTTAATTAGTAAATGTATTTGTTTATTTATTTTTGGCTGCATTGGGTCTTTGTTGCTGTGCGCAGGCTTTCTCGAGTTGTGGCGAGCAGGGCCTACTCTTCATTGCGGTGCGCGGGCTTCTCATTCTGGTGGCTTCTCTTGTTGCAGAGCAGGACTCTAGGCACATGGGCTTCAGTAGTAGTGGCACATGGGCTCAGTAGTTGTGGCTCGCGGGCTCTAGAGCACAGGCTCGGTAGTTGTGGCACACGGACTTGGTTGCTCCGTGGCATGTGGGATCTTCCTGAACCAGGGCTCAAACCCATGTCCCCTGCACTGGCAGGTGGATTCTTAACCACTGTGCCACCAGGAAGTCCCTGTTTGTGTCTTTTGTTGTAAGCTGCCTCAAATCTTTTTTAGGAAAAGGCAGGGTATAAATAATAAATAAGTAAGTGGATAGGGCTTTAAACCCCTGAGGCTGCTCCATACCTTTCAGTCCCTTTCATACCTCCAGAACAAAGCAGCCTTCTGGGGATGGGAGGTGAAGAGAATTTTTTTCTGTTCATTCAACAAATGAGTTTTGAAAGCCATACCATGCTTCTTGTAAGCAATAACCTTGCTCCAGTGTTTCTAGACAGAGTAACTCCTTGAGGTCTCTTTCAAGGCTATGATCCTTGATTCTGCTCAGAATTGGTGGGGATATTGATTAAATAATATTGATAAAGTCCCACAAGCACCAGAGATTTAGTGAATATATGCAGACAGTGGGTTTCTGTCATTTCTCTGTCTATCTTAATATACCAGCATCTGGTAAAATTTCTTTAAACTCTTTGTTTGGCATCTGTTTACGTCAAATCAGATCTTCTCCTAACACCCAAATGAAACCTGATGTGACCTTGCATAATGTAGTAGATGTGTCACCTTGTAGCAAACCCTGAACGAAGGTCTTACTTGATTTTTAAATGCATCAAAATGGGAATTATTTATGATCAGATTTACCTTTCCTAAGCATTTTGCTTCTGGTGGTAGCTAAATTATACCAGCTGATTAAAATAGGCAATCAATGCTGCCTGTCGGAGGTGTCTTAACTTGCTATATATACTTTTGGTAAATATCACAATATTGTTTTAATCTGTAAATCGGATTTGTCAGGTCTGATTCATTTAAATGGCTCACACACCCCAAATTCTCTCTGACAGCCTCAATGTTGGAGCCTGTCCTCATCTTGAAAAGATAATATTGCCCAGGGCTTTTTGCTAGCTTAATAGAGGCAAGAACATTGTGTAGCAAGAAATCAGAGAAAGACAGACCACCTTTCCTATAACAGGTTTCTGCAAGCATCCAACACCTCAGCCATGCAGCATCTTTTCACAGAAATTGAGAGACTTCTGACTGAGGTAGGGGAGAGACCAAAAATATATTGTTTATATCAATAATCCTATTGATAACAGTAACAAAAATTTATCCATCAATTGCCATGTGCTATGCACTGTTCTAAGTAGTTTATAAAAATGAATTATCCTGTTCAATCCCTACAGCAACCAAGTAAAGTAAGTACTGTTTTATACTTGCAGAAGCTTAAGTTGAGAAAAGTTTAGAAACTTGCTCAGGATCTAACTGGCTCCAGCCTGCAGCCCTAACCACCAGGCACACAACCTCTCTATGTGGAGTTACTATGATTGATTGACTTTTGAAGGAAAGATGGGGCCAAGAGGGGACCCTTTGTTCAGGATTATATTCCTACCCAAAGCCCCTGTGGTTCCCGAATCTTGTAATGCCTACTTAGTTAGCCTATTATTTTACATTTCTCAGGCTTTTTAAAAGGACCTTACTCTTAATACTTGTTGATTATAAAAATAACAAAAGGCACCTTGTAAATGAGTTAATTATATTCTATTCACCATGGCTTCTTTGGATGTATTTGCGATATATCCTTTATTTAGTATATAGACAATGCTTAGTGAGCATAAGAATTCAGGTGCCTCTTGCAAGAAATGATAGGGGTTCATTATGAGATAAAACTACCACTCTAATTTAGAAAATACAATAAGAATGCTAGGGAAAATTCCAAGAACATAGAAATCAAAGTCTTGGTTAGTGTACTAACCCAGTGCAGCCAAGGTTAACAAGGCAGTTAACCTCAATGAGCCTAATTTACTTATTTTTCCAAAGGAATAGCATTTTACCTGCCTCCCAGATTGGCCGGGAAAACCAAATATAGCCATCTCTGTGAAAGTGCTTTTATTCGTTGTGAAGCATTACACAAATGCAATAAATACAAGGGGGTTGCATTATCCAAATGTTCTGATGTCCAGTCATTGTATAAACAAGTTTTACTTTGGGAAGATAAAGCCACTTTTAAACCAACACCATCTTAAGTTGGAGTTCTATGAGCAAAGCTTCCTGTATGCCCCAGCAGCTGGCTCATAGTAACAGTCCTTTGCCAAATTAAATGAATTTTCTTCAATGAAAAATCCTACAAAACAGATGCATTCACAAGCCCCCCAACTCTGTAGCCATCAATTTGTAAAGAAAACTCTGTTCTGCTACTTGTTTTGGGCTAGGACTGTATTTAAGATCAGGTCAAGATTCTCAAAAGGATATTTGACAGGTTTTTTACAAGCGCTGCCCGTGTGTGTGTTTACTCTCTTCTCCCCAGGGTGCTTCCAGTGTGTTGGAAAAGCTGCAGGAGGGGTGGGCTGCAGATGGAAATCTCTGGGGGATCTGGGTTTGAGGGTGAGGAAGAGCAGAAGGCGATGTCAGGGGCTTCCCTGGTGGCGCAGTGGTTGAGAGTCCGCCTGCCGATGCAGGGGAGGCAGGTTCGTGCCCCGGTCTGGGAGGATCCCACATGCCGCGGAGCGGCTGGGCCCATGAGCCATGGCCGCTGAGCCTGCGCGTCTGGAGCCTGTGCTCCGCAACGGGAGAGGCCACAACAGTGAGAGGCTTGTGTACCGCAAAAAAAAAAAAAAAAAAGAAGGCGATGGCGATACAGGGGCAACAGACAGGGAGAAGGGGCTTTGGCACTTCTGGATGGGCGACCATGGGAGGAAGCCCCTTACTACAGGTGGAGGAGCAGAGACAAGAAGGCAGGATGGCTGGGAGTGGGGAAGGGCCCTGGATACAGGACTCTGTCTGCCCTGCCTCACCCCACCACTCACCTGGCTCTGTCCTGGGTTATTTTTTGTTTTGTTTTGTTTTTGCCTCACCACTTGTCTTGTGGGATCTTAGTTCCCCGACCAGGGATTGAACCTGGGACCCCTGTGTCCACTGCAGTGGAAGCGCGGAGTCCTAACCACTGGACCACCAGGGAATTCCCCGTCCTGGGTTTTTAAAGTAGACTCATCACCTGGTCTTCACTCCTTCCATCCAAACATTTCTGGTCTTGTCTTTCCTCTCTCCACCTTACACCCTTGCAGACTTGAGGATCCACACTAGACCCTGCTGGCAGCATTCCAGACCTCTCTGAAAAGCACCATTTGTTGGAAAATGAAGAGATCTAAATATATCTTCTACAAAAAATGTCGGTCTTATATATTGTGAGCCTCACACTTTGTTTAAGCACAGAGAAGAAAAGCAGGCTACTGAATGGCATATAAAAAAAAATTCTGCCGGGCCTCCCTGGTGGCGCAGTGGTTGAGAGTCCGCCTGACAATGCAGGGGATGCGGGTTCGTGCCCCGGTCTGGGAGGATCCCACATGCCGCGGAGCGGCTGGGCCCGTGAGCCATGGCCGCTGGGCCTGCGCGTCCGGAGCCTGTGCTCCGCAACGGGAGAGGCCACAACAGTGAGAGGCCCGCGTACCGCCAAAAAAAAAAAAAAAAAAAAAAAAAATCTGCCTTCAGGGCCTCCCTGGTGGCGCAGTGGTTGAGAGTCCGCCTGCCGATGCAGGGGATACGGGTTCGTGCCCCGGTCTGGGAGGATCCCATATGCCGCGGAGCGGCTGGGCCCGTGAGCCATGGCCGCTGAGCCTGCGCATCCGGAGCCTGTGCTCCGCAACGGGAGAGGCCACAACAGTGAGAGGCCCGCGTACGGAAAAAAAAAAAAAAAAAAAAATCTGCCTTCAGTGCCCTGGAGCTGGGTTGGCAAACTTTTTATGCAAAATGCAAGGTAGTAAATATTTTAGACTTTGCAGGTCATATGGTCTCTGTCACAGGTAATCTATTCTGTCACTGTAAGCAGTCATAGACAATGTGAGTGAGGCTGTGTTCTGATAACACTTTGTTTACAACAATAGTTGGTGAGCTCAGAGTTTGCTGCCCACTGCTCTAACAACTTCTTTTTTTAAATGAGGTGGCACTTTGGCATCTTGGTGAATTATAGAATGCCTGGAGCTCCCCACCCTTCTCCATTACCGCTGGAGTGAGCTTGCTGTTAGTAGCTCAGTGAGAGCTGAGTTGGCAAGGCTGATTTACTCAGGCAGATGTGTTCCCTCTGAAAACAGTGGCTGGGAAGTTGCACGTGTGCATCTACTTCCCTAGGAAAGCCCTGAAGAAGGATAACTGGATGCCTGGCTGATGAAGACATTCTGCCGCCGCCTGTGGAAAGACTGAGCTAAAGAGGCCCCTTCTCCCACTTCCTCCCCTCCCCTGACACACACTCCCAGTCCTTTGGGTGGGGGTCAGCCTGCTGGTAGGATCCCCCAAAGGACTCCAGCCGTAACCCCAATTAAGTGTCTCCTTTCACTCTCCAAGGTTTCCTTCCACCCGACCTTTCACCTCCAGGGCATCTGAGGAGATGAGGCTTCCTCCCAGAAGCAGGCGAGGCTTGTCTTTCCTGGGGACATTTCCTTTTCTGAGAGGAGCAATGAACTCCACTGAAACTCCAGCAGAGCCAGCTGTCGAGGGGGCAGAATTTCTGCCTGTTCTCTTTTCTACCCCAGTCCTTCACGGAATAGTTTGCTCCCTCCACTAACTTCAGGGAAGTCGAATCCTCGGGATCCGCCTCTCCACCGCCTGCTCCATCCCTGCTTTTCCTCTCTTGTAAGCCACTCTCCTCTGGCTTGGTACACAAAAACAGTCATCTCTGGTGAGCAGTTTTGAGTTAGCACAGGAACTGCACGTTTCTGTAGTCACAGATCACACATTAGAGACGGCAGAGAGCCTCCCCTGCCGGCATCTGCCAGCGTGGTGTGAAGACCCACATCTGGATGGTGTCTGAGAGCCTGCGCCTCCGAGGTAGCTCTGCCTGGGAAGGAGAGTCGGGTCCCTGGAGGAATTTAGAGAGTGGGGTAGGGGCTAAGCAGGCCGGTACAATTAGACACGACCAGTATTTCCCAGACAGCAGAGACTTAAAGCCTCCTAATAGCAAGCAAAGAGCAGAAGAAGGGACTTGTTAGTGGTGAGTTGAATCGATAGCTAGTGGGAAGCAGTCACATAGCACAGGGAGATCAGCTTGGTGCTCTGTGACCACCTAGAGGGATGGGATAGGGAGGGTGGGAGGGAGACGCAAGAGGGAGGAGATATGGGGATATATGTGTATGTATAGCTGATTCACCTCGTTATACAGCAGCAACTAACACAACAATTTAAAGCAATTATACCCCAATAAAGATGTTAAAAAAAAATGATGGTTCTCAATAGGGGGTGATGTGGCAGTGTCTGGAAACATTGTTTTGGCTGTCACAACCCTGGGCAGGGGGCCATACTTGTAGCATCTTGTGGGTAGAGGACAGGGTGTTGCTTGTCCTACATTCTCCAGTGCACAGGACAGACTCCCATAGCAAAGATCTGCCTGGCCCCAAATGTCAGTAATGCCAATGTTGAGAAATGCTGAATTAGAGGTGTCTCTTGTTCAGAACATCTCTGCAGTGTCAGTGGTGAAATGACCTCGTGAGTGGATGGGCTGGATAGTCATATGAGGGTCCCTGTGGGCAGGCTTCCTGCAGGGTGTGAGGGTGGCCAGACAGACAAGGACCCCGCGCCCACCTGGGTTGTGCAGCAGAAGCGGGCGGATGGGTGGGAGGTGGTTTCATGGCTCCTGCCCCCACGCTGAGCTGGGTGTCCTTCCCTGCTTTGTTTCCTTCTATCTGCGGAGCCTTGCCTTTATCAAGGCTTTACCCTTTGCCCCTCTGGCCCCAATCCCCAAGGTAGGAGCCCCCGTGCAAGGGCCCCACTTTATTTCTGTAACACCCATAGGTGAGGGAGCATACCTTGCCCGGCTGTTCTGCATGAAGAGGGAGCTGCAGGGAGGAGGGACTGGCTCTGGCCCTCTCAGAGTCTCCTGATCCTACCGACTCCGAGCCTGGACTCTTCCCTGGGCTCTGTAGAGGCAGCAGGTGTCACTGTGTCAGTGGTTCTCTCCTCAGCCTCCTCCCGGGTTCTCTGCTGGTGTTTTTGCTTCCTCTTTCAATCTAATTCCAGCTGCTTTGCATCTTTAAGAAATGCTTCAAGTTTCTGGTCTGCCGAGGTCACCCTTTGTTTTTCGGGGGTTTGATGAATTTATTCTTGCATACAAATTTCTTTGGTCATTTTGATAGACTTCACTGAGGAAGGGAGGTAGATGTACAGGTATACCTTGTTTTATTGCACTTTGCAGATCCTGCATTTTTTTTTCTTTTTTCCTTCCTTTTTGCGGTATGCGGGCCTCTCACTGCTGTGGCCTCTCCCGTTGCGGAGCACAGGCTCCTGACGCGCAGGCTCAGCGGCCATGGCTCATGGGCCCAGCCGCTCCACGGCATGTGGGATCCTCCCGGACCGGGGCACGAGCCCGTGTCCCCTGTATCGGCAGGCGAACTCTCAACCACTGCGCCACCAAGGAAGCCCAGATCCTGCATTTTTTAAGGGTGTTACTATTCTCACTCACATTTCGCAGGTTGACTACGTTAAGCTGAGTGGTTCTAGACTGGGGTCTGTTATGAGCTGAATTTTGTCCCTCAAAAACATATGTTGAAGTCCTAACCCCCAGTACCTAGAATGTGACCTTACTTAGAAATAGGAACTTTATAGATATAATTAGTTAAGATGAGGTCATCCTGGGGTAGAGTGGGCTGCTCATTCAAAATGACTGGTGTCCTTAGAAAACACACAG
Source organism: Mesoplodon mirus (assembly GCF_964341445.2). NCBI lineage: Eukaryota > Metazoa > Chordata > Mammalia > Artiodactyla > Ziphiidae > Mesoplodon > Mesoplodon mirus. The sequence goes on along the minus strand of NC_138979.1, from coordinate 98,498,278 downwards.
GGAGAACACCATGTGATGACAGAGGCAGGGACTGGAGTGATGCAGCTGCAATTCAAGGAGTGACAAGGATTGATCAATGCCCGTGCAGCCCCCACCAGAAGCTAGAACAAGGCAAACAAGGATTCTTCCCAGAGTCTCAGAGGGAGCATGGCCCTGCTAACACCTTCATTTCAGACTTCCAGCCTCCAGAACTATGAGAGAGTAAACTTCTGGTGTTTTAAGCTACTCAGTTTGTGGTACTTTGTTACAGCAGCCCTCAGAAACTAATATAGTATCTCTCATATGGTGAAGTCACATCTTGACTGGGGCTGGAACCAAGTGAAGGTTCTCTTGGGCTGAATGTCCAAGAGGGCTCCTCACCCACATGGCAGGTACTCACCTGGGTTGATGGGAACTTCTGGGGGCTGGACGGGCATTATTCTCTCTCTCCACACCACCTCTCCACATAGCCAGTTTGGGTTTCCTACCAGCACAGCAATCTCAGGCTAGTTGGACTTTTTACGTGGCTACCAGCTTCCCTGCAAGCGAGTGTTTCAGGAGACCCGGGTAGAAAGGGCAAGACTTCTTTTGACCTAACCTCAGAAGCTACACAGTGTCCCTTTGCTGCATCCCTTTACCCAAAAAGTGAGTCACAAGTCCAGCCCAGCTTCAGAGAGAGGGAACGAAGCAAGGACCTGAAGACCAGGAGGAATTGTTCGTTGTAGGGTCATTTTTGTGAACTGACCAACACAGCACACGAGTTGGAAGCAATTCTTTAAGGACGTTTGATTTCTAAGGAGTAGAAAGGTTTATGGAAAGTTTTCATTTGCTTTGTGATTCGAGATATCAATGGGAAAGCTATTCTAAAAGTTGAAAATATAGGAGAGAAGAGCTATGAGAGGATAGGATTCAAGATTTAGTTAGAGGGTTCAGCTTTAGACCGTGGGAGAAACACCTCTTTCATTGTATCAGGAGAGAAGCAGGTGAGGATGGGTGAAGACACAGCAAATGCGTAGATGGAGAAAGGGATGAGGAGGTCGGTATAGAAGTTTCAGCATGTTGGGAGAGTTCCCATGTATTGGCTTCTAGTGTCTCTCAGTCTGGAGAAGCAAGATTATCTGCTGACACTGATAAGAAATATGATAGGAGAGAGAACTTAGGGAGAGTGACATTTTGAAAGAGCCACAGTGGAGAACAGGAAAGAGAGCTGCATACGATCAACACACTCCAAAAGACCCCAACACCTTTTCAGATAAACTCTGCAGGGGTAGGAGTGAAATCCAGGGGGGAGCAGTTGTCTCCTGCTGTCCATGGCATTCTTGGTGACATTTTCTGAGTTTTCCAGCCCTAACAGAAGTCTCTAACATGAACTAGATATTATTTCTGAAATCAAGGTAATGGGAGCTAGAAAGATATGGTCATTGTGTCATAAGTACGTTTCATTAAAAATCAGTATCTTTTTATTTGGTAGGCTATAAGAGAAAGGTTAGTGGGGAAGAAAAATGTTTTGAAATAGAGTTCAAGCATCTCATCCAGACATACTTCGACAATGTCTTACCCTGTTGCTGTGGATGAATTTTCCCCATCTTTCTTCATTTTACTCAGCTGTACTTGGTGTGGGAAATCAAGACCTACGATATGAAATTTTCTGGCTCAGACAGCACAGATAAACTATCTCATCACAAAATTGTGGTCACGTTTGGGACACTTTTCTGTGATTGACTTCCTGGGTGTGGGTGAGAGGCAGATTCATTTTTCTGTGTGTTAATTTCAGCTGTAAGTGTGACCATTTTTGTCAGTGACCATGGAGTGAGTTTCTGTGATTAGTCATTTAACTGTATGGTAATTGCAAGCTAAATAGAGTGTTTACAACAAACCTCTTGCTTAGGAGACAGAGACTATGTCAAATTACAACCTATGAAAACTACATAAATAAAAATTTGCATCTAGAATAGGGCTCTTCATAAAAATTATGAAAAGATTGTGGCATTTTTTATTTGCATTGTATAGTGGCTCCATCATTGACAAATTGTAACTATAGTCCATAATATTTTACATCCAACAATTATTCATCATAACTGCATATATATCGCTTGATGCATTCTGAAAAGTAACAATCTTGGCAATCACATTGTTTCCCTTATCTTATTAGTGACAAAGTACCATAATGAGCATAACCTTCCAGAACGGATTCACTGATCGAATAAACAAAGCTAGGTCTTGGCACAGGACAGACCATAAAAAGACTGGCTTGCCCTTCTGCCTCCTCCTGAGAGCCATAGCAGTACCACTTGTCTCTGCTGAATGTCCTTGATTCTAACTTGGTTTGGAATTTCAGAAGCATTCATTACTCTTTGTCCCATCGTTAGGCAAGAAAAGATCTCTACCTTTAATCCAAACAGGGAATTACATGAGAAATTCTCAGAATGAGCATTTTAATTTAAGCTCTTGTGTTTAGGCAATTGCCTGGAAAGATTTTATTTTTTAAATAATCAGAGGAAAAGCTTCACACATCAGGACATTCTCCCTTCTTTTAAAAATTGAAAGGGAAGATTTCAGGGTGAAGTGGCATCATAGTCAACTATGCCTGCGGGAATTTAAATTTGTCAGTGTACAGACAACATAATTCACCATCTCAAGCTCAGCAAGAGGGACAGGCGCCATTAAGTCTTACAAACTTGGAAGGATAATATTTGTTTCTCTGTAGAGCTGCAATCACTGTTACAGGACTTGTTCTGCCCAATTTCCCCACATACAAACACATTCCTTGCTTTGAGTGTAGAAATTTCACATCTTTTGCCCTGATCTCAGGGTTTTTCTCATTTCCCTCCTCCTTTTGCTCTTTAAAGGCCAATACTTATTCTGAAAACGCTATCCCATTTCTTAATTTAGCAGATTCAATATATTACTAACAACTAAGATGCTTACATGTGTGTTTCTCAGGGACACCCACAGGTATATTACAATCATAACATCCTTGAGAGAATTCACAGAAAACATTAATGCATTCATGCTTTAAATTAGCCATTATTGGGTACCAATCGAACACGGACACTGTGCTAGGCCCTAGGCCTCAGGATATGAACTTCTGGGCACAAAGTGGGCATTTAATGTTTATTGAATAAGTAGCAGTGCCTGCTTCCAAGAAACTCCCCATCTAATCTGGGAGGCAGATTTGTACACAGAATATTAAAATACAATATGATGAGTATTCTAGAATAAGTAGGAATAGCTACAATGGGAGCAAAAGGGAGCGAGTAACCAAGCATGGGGAAGTGGAGAAAGGCCCTGCAGAAGTGATGTGTAGATTAGATTTTGAAAGATGATCAGGTGTTTATAGGGTGAAAAACAAGATTGTGTCTGAGGGCATGTGTGTGAGTGTGAGTGTGAGTGTGTGTGTGTAGAGGAGGGTGAACACAGACATTTCAAGCAAGGGGAACAGCATGTGTAAAAACATGGGGGTGGAAGTGGTGTGGTAAATTCTGGAAATGGTGTTTACTGCAGCTGGGATCCCGAAGATGTCCAGGTGAGGGGGTGAGGGATAATTAAGAAGAAAGATAGGTGCAAGAAATTGAAAGACTCTGTGACCTTCATTTTGGCTTTGCAGGGGAATCAGATGATGGTCTAGTAAGAAAGAGACAACAAATCACATTTTTAAAAAGATAGCTCTGCTAGTTAGGTGGGATGGACTAAGTTGAAGAGAATCAGTGGGCATGACAGAGTTCGTTAGAAGACAGTTACAGCTGTCCAGGTGGAGTTGATGAGGGCCTGAACAAGGTCAATGGCTGAAGAACTCAGAGCAGGAACCTGGTTTAGAAAACGTTTCCTGAGAACAGAGCACAGGAGTTGTGACTGAACGCATGTGGTAGCAAGTCATTTGGGATCACGAGTGTAAGAGAAACATCCTAAGGTGTAGTGAGTGAAGCATCAAGAGAGAAGGAGCCTGGGTTCCTAAAAGACCCCTTGGAGCAGAGTCCCCATTCCAGCCTTGGACCAGCTACCTCTGAGCAGTGTTTCTGAAAGTTTAGAAACTGGAAGTTCTAACAGCACCTGGAGGGCTGGGTGAGCCTCTGACTCAGTAGATGTGAGGATATTCTCAAGAATTTGCAGTTCTTTAAAAAAAAAAAAAAAAAAGAACGAAATAATGCCATTTGCAGTGACATGGATGGATCTAGAGATTGTCATACTGTGTGAAGTAAGTTAGAGAAAGACAAATATATGATATCGCTTATATGTGGAATCTAAAAAATGGTACAAATGAACTTATTTACAAAACAGAAATAGAGTCAATAGATGTAGAAAACAAACATGGTTACCAGGGGGGGAAAGGGGATGGGAGGGATAAATTGGGAGGTTGGATTGACATATACACACTACTATATATAAAATAGCTAACTAATAAGGACCTACTGTATAGCACAGGGAACTCTACTCAATACACTGTAATGACCTATATGGGAAAAGAATCTAAAAAAGAGTGGATATATGTATAACTGACCCTCTTTGCTGTTCAGCAGAAACTAATGCAACATTGTAAATCTATACTCCAATAAAAATTAATTTAAAAAATGAAAAAACAACAACAACAAAAAAGAATTTGCATTCCTAACAAGGTCCCAGGTGATGCTGATACTGCTCCCCTGGAGGTGCACTTCGAGAACCACTGCTCAGGACTATTATGTATTATGTTAGTCATTATGTATATGAGAGAAAAATCAAAGTTATCTTGTTTATGCCATTGTTATTTTGGTGTCCTTTCACACAGCCGAACCTGCCAAAGTGACCTGGAAGAGAGAGGGCCTAGGAGACATGAGTTTCTCTGGCGGGCATGGGAGGACACCATCCCCCTCATGAAGACCAAGCCTTCCTCTCCCCAGGGCTTTATTCTGAACTGACCTGCAAGTCTTGAGCTCACTTCCAGTCCACTTAACTAATATTTCTTGAGTGTATGTCAAAGCTTCCCCTAGAGTTACCATTGGGAAGGGTGGGCCTGTTAACTATAATTGGCAGGTCAGGGTGTGGCGCTGATTAGGGAAGATTACAGACGCTCTCTGACAGTGTGCTATGCAGAACACTAGTTTTGCAGAATGTGAATAGGTATGATGTGCAAAAAATGTTTCCCGGGGTAAATAATATTTTTAAAATAATAGATGAAATAAAGTTAACATCTCATTTATTTCAAGAGAACTCTGTATATATTATTCTCCAAGAATCTCTAAAAGGCGATTGTGCTGTGAAGCACCCACCACTGCCTCGCCCTTTGGTTCTAAAACCAGGAAACCCTTTATTTAGAAGCATCTCAGGGGATGAGTGTTGTGTCAGATAAACGTAAGGAAATGCTGCCTCTGAGTTCTTTGTAGAAGAACTTTACAGCAGTGGCTCCCAAAGAGTAGATCATTGATTGGCTCTGGGTCCGTGACAGAGTTATTGTGAATCTATAGCAACATGGAAAACGTAAGGACACTGTAGCACTTTACAAAGTTAATGTTTTTTCCAAATTAAAAGTTATCTTTATTTTGAAACTATGTGCTTCCTATGCTTTTGGGGTTAAAATTTTCCTATTCAGTGAAATGATGGTGGTGAGAGAGATGATCTCTTCTAAAATATTTTTATATGTTTTAAATTAAAAGTTGGCATCTTTATGTCAGACCTTTTGTTTTAGCTTGATTGTATCATACTGTTAGATTCTTAGATATCATCTAGTCCAAGCCCAACATTTACAGATGAAGAAAGTGAAGTCCTGAGGCTGATACAAAGAAAATGATAATATGTTTATTATAATTTATGCAAACCCTGTGTGTATTGGAAATGGCCATCCCACCCTCAAGGACTTCATGGCATGTATTTGGGCACTTTAATACCTTTCATAACATTAATTATAATAGGAAGTTGAAAGGTTTGTGCTGTCACAAGCAAAGCATGAAATGTTTAATGAATTGTTGGAAAATTAGAACCAGCAGGATGCCATGTGTCCATTTCAGTATTTTGGTTCTAGGCAAATCCAAGACAGTACATGATTGATTATGATTAATTGTATTTACTTACATAGTTCTTTTTGTGGATATTTCCATCTGCACTGAGAAGGGGTAAAAATTAAGCAGATACCTGGCGATTATTCAAGATCATAGCTAAAATTTTCCATTAATCTTTCAGATCACCCCATTTATGAAATAATCCTAAAGTTAATCTCTGCATGAAAGCTTCTTTACCTAGAAAAATGAAAGGATTGGACCAATTTTTCTTCTGAAATCCTTCCAGCTATAAATTTCAAGGATTCTATGACTTAACTGGAGTTAAACAATAAATAAGGGCCATGTTAATTAGAATCTATATTACCTAAACTTCCTCCTTTTTCAGTGATTTATAGGTTACCACAGGAAAATAATGCTTAAGGCAGGTCAGTTATCTATCTATTTGGAAATCATAAAGGAGAAGGAAAAACGTTTGCAAGTAAAGAACACATTGTACTTATATATTGTATACTATTTTTCAAACTTAAACATTTATTATGTATTCTGAGATGGGATATCAATATAATAGACTTCCCCACCCAAAGCTTGGCACTTGGCACAGACTGAGATGACTTTTCCTATCTTCCTAAGTCTGTGTTTCTCCAAATGACCATCTGATCAAAGTCACCTGGAAAGTTACTGAAAATAAACATTCCTGGGCACTAACCCTTTAGAGATTCAGATTTAGTAGAGCTGGGTTAGAGCTCAGGAATCTGCATTTTTAATAAGCTCCTCTAAGGGACGCTCATGCACACTTAAATTTTAAAACCACTTTCCCTACAATATAACTTACTGTGCCAGGGACATGATACTTCCAGATGCCCAAACAATAAATAGTAGAACAGGGTCAAAGTAAAAGGGGATTCATGTGACTAAGTCCTGAGAGTTCTTCTTATTTTATTCTAGCCAGTGGCAAGGAATTAGCTGCTGCTCTGTTTCATCCCCTGTCTTATCTGAAAGGTCAACAGATTTTCCACTGGAAGAAGCCTCTTCCTGAAAGTAGCTTTGAAGTCAGTATGGAGGTGAGGGTGGAGGGAAGCAACAGAGGTTGTGGATTTATTGGGGAAGTACCTTGACTGTTTTTTCTCAAAAAAAAATTGAAGGAAACTAAGGGAAACTTAGGGAAACTAAGGTGATAGTATAAACTATACAGATGAATTTAGATGTCATCATGTAAGTACATTTCCAACGAAGATAAAGCACCAGTACACACTTGACAATCCAGTACAACTTAAAACATATACATATGATTTTAAATATATAGGAATTTCAGTATGCTTTCAGACCTTGCTTTTTCTATTTTCCTCCATTTTTGAAGTTCACTGTATTCTTGAATGTTGATTTTCTTTTCTTGTTTAAATCCAGTCCACTACTGTGTACAAAGTGCTGTTTCTGCCCTAAGGCTAAGAATGTTCTCGGTGAACTAATCAATCAATTTTTGCCCATTAAGAAAGAGCACTAAAATAAAAAGAATGCTAACCTTTTGATTGATTTGGTACCTGCTTGCTAAATACTTTTTTTTTTTTAATGGTACAACACCAAGAGGAGAAGCAGTCTCATACCTTAAGGAGAGGAAAACTCCCAGGTCCCAGGGAACTGTGACATTTAGGGAAAATTTTTCAAATCCTGGAGTATTGATTAATCTTAACGTAACTTGGTGGTAGTGGTGTTATTTTTGATTAGGTCTTTCTAGCCCAAGTTGGAAGATACACATATTTAAAATGTAAAATAAATGTTTCTGCAAAGTAAACTGAGAAAAAGACGTGCTGTTCAGCTTAACTGAACACCTAACTCAGCAACAGCTTTTGTACAGTGCTGTTCAAAATACCTTCCTTCCATTTTCAGACTCTTAGGCTTGTAGAATTGATGGAGTAACTGATTTATTGTGTAGGCTGTGAAGCATCCAACTTGTTATTTCCATGTTTGGGGTGTTATATGGCTGAACCTGTTGGTAGTGTGTTCTCTTCCAGCGTAACCATTAAATTAGAGCAGTTCATGAAGAAAAATGAGATACGATGTTGAATTTCATGAAATAGGATGTCTCAGCACAAAGAAAATTTTTTCTCATCTGTGGAGTGAGATAAAATAAGACATAGTAGACCAGAGGTCTTCAAGTTGTCAAAAGTTTAAAAAAAGTTTCAAACTACAATGTGTAGCCTGCCACAGTTTTCTTCAAGTTTTTCTTCAAGTATGCTGATGGATGCTTTTCCTCAGCTGAACATATTCCAGACTTAATAGTGGAATTAAATAGAGAAACTGGATTCAGGTTAAAATCCAGCTTGGCTTAAACCATTCTATTACTTCCAGCAAGAGAAAAATGACATGTGGATTTACTAAAGTAATAAGCATACCACAGCTGCGTTTAATGCAGTATCATGGTGGCAAGGTCAGAAGTAACAAGAAATTAATCCTTTTTTCTTTTTTCAGGTTTTTGGCCATACAAACCAACCTTCTCCAAGGTAAACAACATTATATTTTTCTGTAATTTGTGGGGAAAATCCAGCATAATTTTATTGGCTTTGAATACATTTTTACTGTTTGGCGTCTCAGAGTCATGAGTGTGACATTCAAATGGTGCCCAGAATTAGGTTTTTGTTGGTGGTGTTAGTAATGAAAGCATCCTACGAAAATGGCTTGATGGCTTGACTAAGCAGTGAACCACAACAGCAGAGCTCCCCTGAGCATGGTCCCAGCTCTTTACTTGGGTGAGGCCTTCCTGTCCCGGTCCAGCAGGACAGCATTCACCAAGTTGTTCAACTTTCCAGGAGTATCTATCAAAACTAGCAATTGAGGATGCATTCATCTTGTTAAAGAACGCAATAGGAACCCTTTTTTATTTCATTAGAAAATCAGGATGCATTTGATGTGCACCATCTGGTTTATGAATAAGGAATACGTTTTTCAAAAAGGCACATTTCCAAATTCTATATTTCATGTGCTTGGGAAGGAAAAACTCATAAGCAGCTCTATTTTTAATGAGAGCAATGCTAAAGCTAATAAGATTGAGGTGGATTTCCAGTATGTGCCATTTCTCCTAAACTACTAAATGTGTTTGTAGTACGTTTGGCAGACTTGTCCTGTTTAGAAGATGGGCTTCCAATTGAAACATTTTAAGTTCTCCATGTGTTAATTGAAAAATAGAAAGAGGCAACATTGTAGCAAAGCAACTGGCTTCTTAGGTATTAATTATGGTTCTATCATAAAGTCTATTTTAAATATATCTCCGTTATTTATTATGTTACTTTCAGAAACAGTAAGTTTTCAAATCATAGAGAAAAATCAAGTTAAACTGTACTGTGTATTGAATGCTTTTAAAAAATGTTTTTTATATGTAATCACTGTTAATAAACAATAAGCAGTAACTAGACAAGAAAATACAGATTTGCTATTGGTACTCTCTGTTGAGTCCTTAAAATATTTTTTTATTTAAATAAAAAATAGAGCTCCATCTTACTAGTATAGTATAGCTCTATATAGGATGTTTTTGGATCAGAAAAGCTGCTTTAGAGGCATAATTCCTTCAGCTTCATACATAATTTTTAAAATCCTATACAGTAACAAGCATGATTTGTGAGGCAATACGATGCACTCCTTAACCTCTCAGTAACTGGAGGCATCTTCTGTATGTATTCCACAAGTCCAGCTCACACTGATGAAGGAAGCATAATTACATTACAGGCAATCTCATCTAAGGTAATTGCAATTGTCGCCATCAATCCAATTAAAGAGGATAACCAGCTCTACTGAGTCAGAGTCACAAAACTTTCTAACTAAGGCCAGGCTCTGGGATATGGGTGTGATTGAGGATTTTGAAAATTTTTATTTGTGAAAAACTGTTGCTTATGAAAATAGCTAATAATGTTGAGAGAGGGGTATAGTCAGGAGAGATTGAATGTTGGTAGAATTTTTTTTCTGTTTGCTAATAAATTTCTTATTTCTAAACACATAAATCAGTGTAGATTCTCAACATCAGAGCTTTAGGCCACATAAGATCTTTATGGAAAGTTTAACAGAGCATTACAACATCATAATGGTCCACTGTACCCGTCTTGCATCTCATTCTAAATTGGCCCTCCATCCCATTATTTCTTCAGAGACCTTCTGTCTTGTTCCACTTAAAGATACAATGCACCATTTCCTGTCTTTGCACTCCATGGAAGGAAGTGAGCTTGAGTAGCACCTCCCTGGAAGCTCTTGCACTAGTTTATGTGGGGTCAGTGTGAGTGCCAATATGGTGTATCAGTAAGAATTACAGAGGCATAATGGCACGTGAAGATGATGCACATCTTAAAGAATTCACCTGTCTGTATGGTACAGACCAGAATACAGGCATACCTCGTTTTATTGTACTTTGCTTTATTGCACTTCACAGATACTGCATTTTTTACAGATTGAAGACTTATGGCAATCCTATGTCCAACAAGTCTATCACTGCCATTTTTCCAACAGCATTTGCTCACTTCATATCTCTGTGTCACGTTTTGGTAACTCTCACAATATTTCAAACTTTTTCATTCTTATTATATTTGTTATAGTGATCTGTGATCAGTGATCTTGGATGTTATTATTGAAATTGTTTTAGGGCACCAAGAACTGCGCCCATATAAGAGAGCAAACTTAATCGATAAATGTTGTGTGTGTTCTGACTGCCCCACTGACTGGCTTACCCCAGTCTCTCTCCCTTTCCTCCAGCCTCCCTATTCCCTGAGACACACAATGTTGAAATTAGGCCAGTTGATAACCCTACCATGGCCTCTAAGTGTTCAAGTGAAAGGAAGAGTTGCACATCTTTCACTTTAAATCAAAAGGTAGAAATGATTAAGCTTAGTGAAGAAAGTGTGCCAAAAGCAGAGCTAGGCCAAAAGTGAGGCCTCTGATGCCAAACAGTTAGCCAAGTTATTAATGCAAAGGAAAAGTTCTTGAAGTAAATTAAAAGTGCTACTCCAGTGAATGATAAGAAAGTAAAACAGCCTCATTGCTGATATGGAGAAAGTTTTAGTGGTCTCGGTAGAAGATCAAGCCAGCCACAACATTCCCTTAAGCCGAAGCCTAATCTAGAGCAGGGCCCTAACTCTCTTCAATTCTATGAAGACTGAGAGGTGAAGAAGCTGCAGCAGAAAAGTTTGAAGGTAGCAGAGGTTGGTTCATGAGGCTTAAGGTAAGAGGCCATCTTCATAACATTCAAACAAGGTGAAGCAGCAAGTGCTGATGTAAAAGCTGCAGCAAGTTAATCCAGAAGATCTAGTTAAGATCATTAATGAAGGTGGTACACTAAGCAACCAACTTTCAATGTAGATAAACATCCATATATCAGAAGAAGATACGATCTGGGACTTTTATAGCTAGAGAGGAAAAGTCAGCGCTTGGCTTCAAAGCTTCAAAAGACAGGCTGACTCTCTTGTTAGGGGCTAATATGTGGCTGGTGACTTTAGTTGAAGTCAGTGCTCATTTACCATTCTGAAAATCCTAGGGCCCTTAAGAATTATGCTACATCTGCTCTGCCTGTACTGTGTAAATGGAACAAAGCCTAGGTAAAAACACATTTGTTTACAACATGGTTTACTGAATATTTTAGGCCCACTGTTGAGGCTACTGCTAAGCAGAAAAGATTCCTTTCAAAATATTACTGCTCATTGACAATGCATCCAGTCACCCAGAGCTCTAACGGAGATGTACCATGAGATTTATGTTGTTCTTATGCCTGCTAACACAACATTCATTCTGCAGCCCATGGATCAAGGAGTAATTCTGACTTTCAAGTCTTATTCTTTAAGAAATACATTTTGTAAGGCTATAACTGCCAGAGATAGTGATTCCTCTGATGAATCTGGGCAAAGTAAATTGAAAACCTCCTGGAAAGGATTCACTATTCTAAATTCCATTAAGAACATTCATGATTCATGGGAAGAGGTCAAAATATGCACATTAACAGGAGTTTGGAAGAAATTGATTCCAACCCACATGGATGACTTTGAGGGGTTCAAGACTTCAGTGGAGGAAGTAACTACACATGTGGTGGAAATATCAAGAGAACAAGCATTAGAAGTGGAGCCTGAAGCTGTAAATGAATTGTTGCAATCTCATGATAAAACTTCAACAGATGAGGATTTGCTTCCTATGGAAGAAGAAATAAAGTGGTTTCTTGAGGTGGAATCTACCCCTAGTGAAGATTCTGTGAAGACTGTTGAAATGACAACAAAGGATTTAGAATATTACATAAACTTAGTTGATAAAGCAATGACAGGGTTTGAGAGGATTGACTCCAATGTTGGAAAAAGTTCTGTGGTGGGTAAAATGCTATCAGACAACATTGCACGCAACAGAGAAATTGTTCATGAAAAGAAGAATCAATTGATACTACAAACTTCATTGTCTTATTTCAAGAAATTGCTGCAGCACCCCCAGCCTTCAACAACCACCTCCCTGATCAGTTAGCAGCCATCAACACCAAGGCAAGACCCTCACCAGCAAAAAGATATGGCTTGCTGAAGGCTCAGGTAATAGAATTTTTTATCAATAAAGTATTTTTAAATGAAGGTATGTACATTGTTTTTTTATACATAATACTATTGCACACTTAAGAGACTACAGTATAGTATAAGCACAACTTTTACATCACTGAGAAACCAAAACATTCATGTGACTCACTCTGTTGCAGTATCTACTTGATTGCAGTGGTCTCAATCTGAACTGGCAATATCTCCATGGTATGCCTGTGTGAGCCTTGGGTATAGGATTTAGAGAACAGGAAATGAGAATGATGTCACTCACTGTGTCTAAGATTTAGAAAGGGCCCAAAGAGGAATTGTATATGCCTGAATTGGATGATGTACTACTAGGTCAAGATACTGGTGTTTTCTTGGTGGTTATTTACGTATGAAGAGATGTAGGAGATAAACTTCTGAGTCAGGGGTGGGAGGGGAAAATTTGCTGTCTAATATCAATGGCTCACTTAGTCACCACTCAGCATTCTTTTCCACACCCTGGCTTTTCTCTTCTATATCTGGAACCTTCCACCTGCCTTGATTATTTCCTTCTCATGTATTTTTCATGTTCTCCCTCAGCTACCCACACTCCTTATCACACTTGGATGCCTGTTCTCTTTGTCCATGTAGATGCTTCCAATCCTACTTTAGAACTTAACCTTTTTCAGAGAACGAATTCACCTAGAAGTGGAAGAGGGGGCAGAGAAAGGACTTGGTAGAAGGGGAGCTGGGCCTAGTTTTATATTCCACTCCCAACCAGCCCTGTGATACTGAACAAGTCACCAAAGCTAGCTGAGGCCCAGTTTCCTCATCTGTAAAATGAAGTTGTTAACTTGTATCCTACTGACCTCATTGTAAAGAGTATCTCAGGGCTTCCCTCGTGGCGCAGTGGTTGAGCGTCCGCCTGCCGATGCAGGGGACGCGGGTTCGTGCCCCGGTCCGGGAGGATCCCATGTGCCGCGGAGCGGCTGGGCCCGTGAGCCTGCGCGTCCAGAGCCTGTGCTCCGCGGCAGGAGGGGCCACAACAGTGAGAGGCCCGCGGACCGCAAAAAAAAAAAAAAAAAAAAAAAAAAAAGAGGAAGAGTATCTCAAACAAAATTATAAATGTGGAAAAAGTTCTTCACAATATATAAAATTCCACACTTATATGAGGGATTGTATATGCATAGATTTGCTGTTATTAAACCCAGTCCATTCCCGTCATTTTCTTCCGTGGATTCCCCCAGCTCTTGCAATTTAAATGGTACTCCTTACAATAACCTGCTTTTATCCCTTAGTATGTTGTTTCTGCATTTCTGTTTCCTGTTGAGTGTTTAAGAAGCCTGAAGGCTGCCACCTGGTTGCTTGCTTCTTTTCTTTCATTTAATTTGTTTTCTGACTCCCTGCCACAGGATGATTTGTTGAGGGATTGTGTAGTGTTTGTTCTCTCCTTAGTTTTTCTCCCACCACTGCAAGCATATCACCCAGCTTGGGCTGGAAGAAAACATGCTGCGGTATCAAAATAAGCACGTAAAGGGCCAGTGTCAGAACTGAAGGCCAGAGGCCCTCCCTGATGCTTTGGCAATGATTAAGACCATGGCCAGATGCTGGGAGGTGGGGAGGAGGAAGCCTCAGTACCAACTGAGAGTGGATTTCTTATCTGTCTGGTAAAATGGAAATCAGGAACCAAATTAACTTGATTTTTTTAAAATGAAGAAATAGGATATTTCTTGCCCATCTGACTTGTGGACTAAAGCTTTACATAAAGAACTGCTCAACATATAATTATTATTAAAGAACGTAATTTCTAAAAAGATTCTAGAACCCATCTGGTTGGAAAAAAAGTAAAGCATTGAGAAAAAAATAGAGCCTAGAAAGTCTTGATCTACTTAATTTCTTAGGAGTAGAGGTGGATACCCTTTCCACTGTTTGTTTAAAGATAACTAAACAAGAACGCTAATAATTTCAATGAAAACAATAGAGGAAAATAGTCTTGGAGAGCTACTGAAACTTGAAACTTGGTGGTAGTGAATTAGCTATTATGAGTATTTGTGACTTCTGCTAACAAATAATATACATTAAACTTAGAATGTATGTTTGTTTTATTTGAAAATCTGAGGGTAATTTGTTGGATTCTTTCTTTTTTTCAAACTTTAGGATCCACCCTTGGTGGATTTTATGACAGGGACCTTAAAATGGAGTAGATATAAGGGAACATGGACTGTAATAATCATCTATTGCTGTGTAACAAATTACCCGGAAACTTAGCAGCTTACAGCAACATGCACATATTATCTCACATAGTTTCTGAGGGCTGGGAGTCTAGAAGCAGCTTGGATCAAGGTCTCACAAGGCTGCAATCAAGGTGTGAGTCCTGCAGTCACTTCCACAGTGGCTCATTAACATGGCTGCTGGCCCCGGGGCCTCAATCCCTCACTACTAGGACTGTCCATAGATTACTTGAGTATCCTCAAGACTTTGCAGCTGACTTCCCCCAGAGTGAGTGATCTGAGATAAAGAGAAAGTGAGAGAAAAAGAAAGAAAGAAGCCTGAGAGGTATTTTTTCTCATACCATCCAATTGGGTATCTAGAAATTCAATTCAATTCTGACAGCAACTCCTGGAGTTAGTGAAAGCTTCATAGTTATAGGACTCAGTCCCACAAGACTGTCCCACTTCAGATGTCAGGCTATCCGTATTTCTGCCCATCCAGGTATAAATTCAGGGGTTCCCATGATCCCCCCCTCAGGTTCAATAATTTGCTAGAATGACTCACAGAACTCAAGAAGGTGCTTTACTTACTATTACTCATTTATTAGAAAGGATACAACTCAGGAATAGCCTAGTGGAAGAGATGCATTAGGAGAAAATATCCTGGGAGGGAGTGTCAGGGTATGGAACTTCCACACCCTTTCCAGGCGCACCACCCTTGAAGCACACCAGTATACTCACAAACCCCATCATTTATGGGTTTTTATGGAGATTTCATTTAGTAGGCATGATTGATCAACTTAATCATCAGCAATTAACTTAATCTCCATTCCCTCTCTCCCAGAAGCTGGGGCTTGGGGCTGAAAGTTCTAAGCTTCTAATGAAGCCTTGTTCTTTCTCATGACCAGCCCCCATCCTGAAGCTATCTAGGGTCTGCCAAAGAGTCATCTCACTGGAACAAAAGACACTTCAGTCACCCATATCACTCAGGAAATTCTAAGGGTTTTAGAAGCTTTGTGCCAGGAACCAGGGACAAAAACCAAATACCTTTTATGATACAGTTTCAGAAGTAACATACCATCACTTCTGCTGTTTTCTATTGGTCACACACACCAACTCTGATAGAGCATGCAGGGAACTACACAGGGGCCTGGGTACCAAGAAGCAGGGATTTGGAAACCATGCTGGAGTCTAGCATCACATCTGCTGCGATTTTTCTTCCTTTAGCTACAGATGTGTCAAGGAAATATGGTGTCCCCTTGACTGTGGTTTGAATTCAATCAAGAATGTGATTTCTTACCTAGAGATGATATAGTATCCATTCATTTTACTAACCTTTTGGTGGCCCTTGAACATGTGAGCTGTTGAGATAAGTCTGCTTGTGATCCTCACTAGAAGTCTCAAGGCCTAACAATGGTCCGTGGGTCCAACTCAAGCTTCTGAGGGTAGCATCTGGCAGTGGAAAGATCACTAGGCACAAACCTTGGGATCTGGGCTCTGGTACTATTCTTGCTACTGAGTTGTGCCTTGACCTCAGTTTTTCCATCTCTAAAATCTAAGAGTCAAGGGATGGCCTACATTACACCATCTAGTGCTAAAATGTATGCATGTCTAAGAAGGCTCGAAGAAAATTGCTTAAATCAAGTGATAAGGATTGCATCAGACGAGGTCAAGGGCATTGGAATATGTTTTGTTGATTTGAGGGGAATAAGATCTTATATTTCTTTTTCTAAAAGTATATTAAAATCATATATGACTCCCCCTGTCAGTCAATCACATCCTCTAACTGACCCTCCAAATGGTATCTCTAGCATGACATTTTGGAATTGGCTGGTGTGGATGGATCACAGATCATCAAACTAACAAACAACCTTATACATTTGTCACAACCTTTCCTACACTCTCAACTTAAAGCTCTAGGAACTGAGGCGCAGAAAGGTTAAGACACTGCCATAAGGCTGCAAAGCAAGATATTGACCACAGCAGATTGCGTTAGAGAACACCTAAATCCTTGTCTCTTTCTACATATTAACTATACCGAGCAGCTGGAATATTTTTCCTCTATTACCATAAGTAAATATCTGTTTATCTTTTATTTAAAACAAACAAACACACATGTCAAGAAGTAGAGCATTATTGGTTTCAAAGGGAAAGAGCCAATGTGTTTAAAAACATATTTTCATTGAACAGTACAGACTTAATTAAGAAGTAGTTCCAGATTTTGTAAATCTTGCAAATGAGAACTCTTGTTCTTATGAGAAGCAGTTTCTTTGGAGAATCATGCAATATGGCCTTATAGTCTATTTATCTTGATGTGTTTGATGTTGATGAAGCACTGGCAGGGGCTCTCTGGCATTTCTTAGAGGAGAGAGGAGCTGGTGCTGGATGAGGAGTGAATGCAGTCAGGCAGAAGGCCTGGGGGAGAGGCCAGGCTTATGCTGGGCTTCTACGAAGCAGTCCTCTGTCCACTTTGTTTTCCTGTCTCTCCTCTTTGTCCCTTTCTTATCCCTTTTCAGGACTCTGTACTGTCTTTGTTATAACTGAGGTCATAATTTGGCCTCAGAGTATAGTATACTCTCAGTTCTCAAGATTATTATTTAAAAGTTTCCAGCCTACATGTAAACAAAAATTCTTCTCTTTTTGCAGTCAAGATAATATTATTCTGGAATGGCTCATTTGGTGCCAGATGGGTGTAGACTTGGACTCTTGACCATTTCCTTAGACGGGCATTATGGCAATTTACTTAGATGATTTAAAGGATGTCAAACACTTCAATCCATAGATTATTGATTCATTAACTTCTCTTCCTGATGCTGTATCACTAGCAATTATCTTTCCTAGATTAATCTAATAACCTGATAATGACCAAGAACTAGACTAACTATATATATTAGGGTTGGTTTAACTTGTAGAGGAATTTTCAGCTGTAGATTTTAGCAATAGAATACGAACTTCCTCCTTACTGCTTTTGGAAAGAGAAAACAGTTGTACAATACCTGATTTGCTAGATTTCCATTAAAATTGCAGTTACCAACTATTGTCTAGAAGGAAGGAGGCCACTTTTTTGTTTTCTCTCCATTATTCTCTTAATAATTTATTTTCCCGTAGTTAAATAACAGTGTGTCAAGAACTTATAAGCATCAAATAACTTCCTATATTTTGGTATGAACATCCATATTATTATTACCTATAAATGTATATTATTTACAAAGTAGAGATGTGTAACTCTTATGTCAGATTTTCTTTGGATCCACACTAAACAAAATATATCCTGCAAAAATCAATATTTCACTTATCTGACGTATGTATATTTAAACCATACTTTCAGCACCTTGTGTGTTTCTGGTACAATTAAATGAACATTGGTATGTTGAATTTTTTTCCCTTTGAAATCCATGATAATCTCTAATAATAATTTCCTAAAGGAAAAAACTATAAATTGATGAAAACAATGATAAACACATTTACTCCTAGAATTATTACAAAGCACTCTGCTTTTGTTTAGTCTGTATTCATATAGTTCATTGTGGTTCACACTTTCAAAAGAAAATTAGGCAAATAGTTAAGGATTTGATGTGTTCTTCCTATAGTCAGTAAAGGCACATAAACACTAAATGCAACAGTTTAAAATTGTATTGTGAATTTTCACTGACATTAGACTTGAAATGTTTAAGTGCCTGCACTAGTTGTTCTGCTGATTTGGATTGTGTAACACAGAGAAGAATGAAGTAGCCATAAGATTAGTGACTGTCCCTTATGCATCTATGTTATCCGCACAGTCCATCACATAGAGCTTAAAAAATAAAACTTTAAATAAACAAAATAAAAAGGCATAGAGGGAGGGAGGGTGAGTGTATACCATACTCCAGCAGGAAAAACCATGTTGAGATACATATTTGGGGCATAATTCACTAGTTTATTGTTACCATCATATTCCTGTGTATACAGAGCTTGCTCTAAAGTACAAATACCAGCTTAAAATCAAAACGCAGAGGCCCTTTTAAGAGCCCATTTTATCAGTCTCTTCCTATTTGGGTATGCATTAGCATAGCTGCCCCTCTGTTGACTAATGACTCTCTTAAATACTTGAAGGTAAATATGCAGGTCTTAATTGACCCCAAAGGAGGTCTTTGAAGTTCACTGCTTCTAAAACTTACTTAAAATTGAAGTCTTTCTGCACTAAAATGGCATATGTATGTGATATGTAAATCATAGGACTTAACTAAATCTTAACACCCATAACCCCATTAACCTGGCTCAGCCCCCTGTAGGAACTCTGGTATGCTGTAAATTTCCACCTTCCCAAGTCCTGCTGGGAGTTCCCAGGCAGTACCTCACGTGTGCTCAGGAACACCTTTCACAGCACATGTATTTACTTGATGCTCCACCAGGGGTGACCCCACCTCCCACTACCTGCTGCTGCCCCTACTGCTTTCATGGCCCCAACAGCCTTTTACAATAGACATTGTACATATGTTGTGTTCTGCCTAATGGCCTTGTCTTTCTTGCTGCCCTATCTGACCTGATCATTATCTCCTGGTAGCTACTTTGAAAATATCCAGACTGTCCCATAGCCCACCACTGAGTAAGAAGAATGGATTTCCTCTATAGTTAAGAGAGGTCCTAAAGAAGTGTGGCTTGAACCCCAATGACTTAGTTTAGATTCTTTCCATTTTAGCTTCCAGTCCCTAGGACCTGGCTATGTTTCCAGGATTCTGGGTCAGAGACTGATTAGAGTCAGAGACCCCACACCGTGGGCAGACTCCCTGCTTCTCACCAATACCCAAGACTTTTACATGAGTAAGAGCATCTCAACTGAGTCCCTCCTCCATTAGGATGGGTTCTTCCCAGGTAAATATTTAGCGTCACTGCCAGCCTACCCCTACTAGACTTATACCGGGTCACCATGTAAGTTCAGCACCCATTCCAACAGTGGGTTCACCTTTAACCACATCCCCCATCCCAAGAAAAACTTTGGGTTCCACATGAACAAATGTTTCTTGTATCTTCACTTACAGCATGATAAAGATTTGCAGACATGTCTGAACCTACCTTAGCAGTGGGGAGTAACAGGCTGCGGCTCAAGCTACATCCCCTCCACCATGTACATTTACAGTTTTTACTGTTTTTACTCTTTTGAAAAATTTTCATAATCTGCTTCCTTCCTAGATTTATTATCTTATTCATAGTACAATAATTTATTCTTGGTACAATTTTTCTTTCAGACTCTTAATAGCAATACCCTGTGCTGAAATATTAAAAAGGAAATTTTTTCAGCATTTACTTATTTTTCTACTGCTAAAGAATTTAGTTAATAAACTATGGAAATGCCTGATATGATTGTTTCCAATGTAGGGCACAGAATGAAAGAAAGCAGGATGGGGAAAGGAAACAGATACACATATAGCTCACTTCAAAGTGGATTAAGTTATTTAAGGAATGACTTTATGTTATATGGCAGCTACAGAGATTTTAAAACAGCTAGATGTGTTCAGAACATATGTCTTTATATGGCAAATGGCACACAGATGACTGAGGTTCTGTCGTCATTCCTTATGTATGTGGTACCTGAGTGAAAGCATATAAACCCCATCGTAATGGAAGCAACAGCAAAGTCACCTGTGTCAAGGTTGCATATAATTGATTCACCTACCCACCACAACCTTCCTACACACACACACACACACGCACACATACACATACACACAGAGAAGAGTACAGAACTTTGCTTCGGAATTTAAGATACCACAGTCTTTTCACTACTCTACATTTCAGCTGCAAGATAACTTCCCTTTTTTACATCCTAAATATCTAACAGTAAGAAAATGATCCAACAATGACAATGGTATGCTTTTATGACAAAATTATGTGTTAAATTATTTCAATAAGTTTTTAATGACATGGGAAAATATTCAAGCTCAAACATTGAAAAACCAAATTACAAAACTTTATATACAATACAATGAACGTGTGTGTGTGCATGCATGTTTATACATATGAAATACATGACATGCTTATCATTAGGCTGATGTAATTACAGGAGATTTTTAAAGTATATTTTTCCTGTATGGTCTGTGTTTTCTGTAGTGAGCATATATTAGATAAAAGAAAAATGGGACGCTATATAGGAAACTAAATCTTATAATAGAACAGTGTTTACAGATAGTGAACATGCATAGGTTATTGCAAAAGCCACAGTGCTGGAGTGCTAGGAAAAGCATTAAATAGTTTCTGAGGAAGGAAGCTTCATCCAATAAGAGCCACTAAGGTGAAAGTTCAGAAATCAATGGTCAAAAAGTTATGTTTTCAGAAGAGGCTGTGGTGTGGATTAAGCTCAGGTAAAGTAGCCACCTTTCAGGGGAGCCAGAGCAAGAAGGGGCATATGTGTAAGAGCTGCTTGCTAGTGGCATGAGGAAAGGGGGCAAGAATAAAGACATAGGATGAAAACAGAGAGTGAGGGAACAAAGAGGAAATGAGGGGGAATAGGAAGCAGGAATGGGAGTTTCTGCCCTTAGCATTGTCCTCGGTTTAGGTATCTTGTCTATGGACCTGGAATTAGCTGGCTGAGAGTTGAAGCTGATTGTTAAGCATTGGAATGGAATGTTCTTGAGAGAATGTTACACCGAGTACCAATTCTATAACGAAACACTTCCCTTTATGCTGTCCTTGTGGCCGTATCATTGTCCCTTTGCATGTTTGGATTGGTAATAGACTCCTTTAAAGAACTGAAAGCGAATTGAATTATGGTGACCAAACCTCAAGGCTCACAGTGACTAAGACAGACCTTTCTACTGAGAAAATAAGCATTTTTGAAAATAAAATACATAAACAATATGATCATCAGGTCTTGCCTACCTAAACAGAAGAAATTCAATGTATTTCTTCCTTTGGGGCAAAGTTAACACAATAAACTTTCACATTGGAGAGTAATGCCCTTAAACATTGGTGCGGTATGAAAAGCTCTTGTCCAGAATGACTCCAGGAGGGCTACACTTGTGGACACCTTGTATTCCTTTCCATGGCTATTACTTCTTTTCTTTAATTTCCCGGCTCTCTGCTGCCCTTTCTCACTGTCTCCAGCAGCCCCCAAGCCCTCCTCATTTGCCCTTTGCATTGTGCCTGGTTTGGAAACTGCTGGTTAGCACAGAGCATGGGCCCTAGAGCTGTTGTGAGTAAAAGGCATGGGCTTTAGCACTCAGACTTTTATAAAGACTGTTTTGACAACACACAGGCTTTTTGCTTATTTTTTACTTTTCTCTTTTATTGTGCAGAATTGAGATTGACAAATATGTGGCTTCTTGTAAGTGAAGGGATGCTCATACCATCGTTCTCTCAGCAACTTGCTACAAATCTGGAACTTCTACAACTTCTTTTCTGGAACTTGGAGTTATAAAGACCTCAAAATGCTAACAGAGAGTGTACAATGCAAAACACATTTTAGAGCTGATGCAAGTGTGTTTATGAGACACATAGATAATGTTGTTTCATGGCAGTGAATTGTAAGCTATATGGAGCCTAAAACTACAGATTATTTCTTTTTCCATTATTTTAGGGAGAAAGAATGCCACTGACTATTCTAAAATCTAGAAAATGTACATTTATGTAAACAGAGCTAGATAACTGGCTATAAGCATAGCACTGAGGAAGCTCTGCCCCACCACTCCACCCCTCACCCTCACCCCACCTCACACCACCATCAACACACACACTTGCATAATAAGCAGATTGCATCTCATCTAGCTCTGACCCACTTCTTCAGTTGTTGGGGGTGGAAGGAGGTCTTTGAACCTCATTTAGTCATTCATTAGGAAATGTTTTAAGTTTCTACTATATTTTATCACTGTTTTAATTGATATGTCATTCATTCACCATCAAATATTTATTGAGCTCTTCTATGTGTCAGGCACCCCTCCAGGTGCTGGGGCTACAGCAGTGAACAAGACAGACAAGGTCTTTCCTCTCAGGAGCTTAAATCTGTTGGGGGAAGACAGTAAAAAAAAAAATACATTCATAATACAAAAATGCTAGGTAGTGCTCAGTTTGGGGGGAGACACTAAGATGGGTAACACCTGGCCTTTACCATCGTGGTGCTTACAGGATATGTTGTAAGAAAGAAGATGCTTATGAATGCAATATATCTGGACCATTAAGAGTCCCCTCTTTTTTTAAATGAATGTTATTATTTGGGGGAATATCTGAAATTAGTACAACTTAGTACAGTTAGTACTCTACAGCAATTAAGACTTTTTATATCTAGTTTTAATTCCTTTAAAAACTTCAGCTAGTTTGCAGGTAGAGACCTGAAAGACCCCTTTTTAGAAATGTAAGCAAACAAACGAAGATTGAATCGGGGAAAGAAACAAACAAAAAATCCTGCATCATAACACGACTACAAAGTGTGTTCCATACCAAGTGTGTTCCATACCACTTCATTGGTACCTTTCTGGATGATCAAGAAGCGGTGCATCTTTGTTTGTGAACACCTCATGCAGCAGAGTTGTAAGTTTTCACCGCATTCCAGTCATGGCAGGCAATAGATAACAATTCAGATGGTTCAAGTGGGTCAGCATTGCTATGGGTTGTCCTACCAAGTGCCAAACCCCTTCCTTAAGTGGACAACCTGGTTTAATCCTTTGCAGCTCAAATCCCTTTTCCCCTCCAGCCTCTGGATTTCCTCTGAGAGAGCAGAGCTTCCTATGTCAAGTTACTTGGATACTGCATGAGCCAGAAGACCTAAGTAGCCCACCAACAAGTCCCTCCACCCTGCCCCACTGTCTCCTACACACCTGTCTTCATAGCCCTCTTGATGGTGCTAAGTACCTTTGTGCGAGTATCAACTCCCCAGTACGATGCGAGCTCCCAAGAGTTCCCACCCTACAGTCTGTGTGAGTCCAGAATCTAGAACAGGGCAGGACATACGGTAACTGAAATACAAGGTTTAGGGATCAGACCACCTGGGTTTGAATTCAGACTCTGCTGTTTAGGATGTGTGACCTTAACACTTTACTGAATCCTTAGAGCCTTGGTCTTCTCATGTATCAAATGGGATTAATAATAGTATCTTGCTTATGGGTTTGATTTAATGATAAAATGAGATACTATCACCAGGTTTGCCAGCATTTGGCCACTGTTTTTAATTAGTATTTTCTCAATCCATTCAACAGATACTTTATTCAAGGCCCTGGTATATGCCAACCACAACTTATTAAAGAATAAACCTAAAACGATTTGAACTCTGGATGAATCTCAGGATCATTCTAAGGAAGTTCCCTTGAATCCAAAATATGCCAACTTTCATGACTCTACCATAGGACAGCTTCCTCATAGTTATAACTGTAAAAATTAAACTTCATTTACACACACACAAACTGAGTGTCTAAAAAAAAAGTTCTCATGTGTTTATCTTGCAAAATGAGGACATTTTAGCTTTTTTTCCACCTATTCAGAAAAATATCCTTATCAAAGAAAACAAATAAGGAAGATCCAAGGGGTATGAATTCTAATATATTTGAGTACTTGGTTTCAAAATCTTTTATTACCACATCAATCCAAACGATGATAATAAAAGGAAAGGGAAGTGTGTCCTACATACAAAAGAAGGGAATCCTATTTTATTTAACACTCAGCAAGGCCTGGACAGAAATTTTCTCTTGTGAAAGCATTTGCATTGATAAAGCAAAAAGATGAAAACCATTTCAGATGGGATGTTAAAAATCTGAGATGTCCACAAGTTTTGCATTTTGAACCAAAATATATACAATGTCATGCAATAACCAATTACTGACAAGTGCATTTTTTTTTTTTTTTTTTTTTTTTTTTTTGCGTTACGCTGGCCTCTCACTGTTGTAGCCTCTCCCGTTGCGGAGCACAGGCTCTGGACGCGCAGGCTCAGCGGCCATGGCTCACGGGCCCAGCTGCTCCGTGGCATGTGGGATCTTCCCGGACCGGGGCATGAACCCGTGTCCCCTGCGTCGGCAGACGGACTCTCAACCACTGCGCCACCAGGGAAGACCAACAAGTGCATTTTTCTTCTGATTGTCTAGTAACGTCCTAACACATTTGAAGGCCCAATTCAGATATTCACATATATCACCTCCTCCCTGAAGGCTTCCTGTAGATTAGCGGTATCCATTTGCAGGCACCTTTATTCCTCTGTGCACACTCAAATATGAGTATGTCATATTTGAACTAGTCAATTACTGATCTCTCCCTCTCAAGTGTGATCTCCTTTTTGACAAAAACATCTATTTCCAACGCTCCACTGGGCTGTGGCACAATGTGGATGCTTTAAAAAAAGAGTATGTGAATTGTGGACTGCATGCCATTGCTCTCCAAAGAGCTAAGCCTGAAGACAAAACTGTAGATGAGCCTGGACAGTGAGTTATTTAATTGTGTAGATATTTATGTGGTTAAATGATGCATGCATGAGAGGTTTGGGTAAGATGGCTTGGATGTATGCTTTTTTTGTACTGGAACTCCTGGTATCCGAGATGGAAAAATAGATGTCAAAAATGAAAGACTGTACACTTTTCTTCCTTAACTCCTTCCTTAACTCCCTTCCCCCTTTATGGAATTCAAGCCCCAGCCTTCCCATCTTCTCTCAACCGTTCTATGACTTTTAGACAGCGCTACACATCTGTTGAGAAGTATTTTAGATTCCCTCAGCTGCTTCAACTCAACTGCTAAGAAACAGCTGATTTTGGCACGCATGCTTTTTTACACCTTAATTTCTAGTCACATATTAGCCCAGGGCCAAGACTTGCAGCAGCAAACTTAGCTCCCAGGTGTGAACATTGGTAGGCGTGAACTATTGCCTTCAATGAGCTCAGCAGTGAGTTGCCTGCCAAAGCCATCCCTCCACCTTGATCTCTTTGTTACTTGAGTTCAGGGTTTCTCTCAGAAGCTGGAGCCTCATTACTGTTTCTCCAGTGTCTCCTCCAAGGTTACCTAGAGTCTGTGTCAGAGGATAAGAAGAAGAATTCATCATCTTTCAGACTCCAGTCTGTTGCTTGAAGGCTTATAAGAAACTGACTGAGAAAAATCACTGTTGTTAGTAGTTGATTATGGGACAATGAAAACTAAAGGCTCTAGTGGGACCATGAAAAACAGTCGCTAATGGAACAAAGTTTTGCTGTGTATTGTGTGATGAAAGTCACCCTCTTTGTTATCTCTTTAGGAGGAGTCAGTTAATTTTTATATTATTTTTCAGAGCTGCTGTAGACAAATTTTCTTTTGCTTTGACTCTGACACTGTAACAGAAAGAAGCTTCAAGGAAAAGAGAAAATAGCCAGGTTTATACATTTGGTTTGGTTTGGTTTTTCTGTATTTTTTATTCCACTTTAAAACATAAAGAAATATTTTAGAACATTCTTTCTTTGAGAAGCATTTAGCACAGCACCTAAGCATATCCTGCAGAGTTAAATTACTTGGTTTAGAGCCCAGACCTGTTGCTCTAGGGTAAAATTAGCCTGGGCAAGACTCAGTTTTTCACCTGAGTGAAATGGGATGGTACCTGACTCTTAGGGCTGAACTAGGGATTAACTGAGTTAGTCTGTGTGAACACTTAGAATGGTGCCTGGCACAAAGTAAAGGCTAGGTGCAATATAACTATTAGGTACTCTTAACATCTCCCTCTCCTTTGAGTTCATTTCCTCCAGTTGAGATTTCACTAGGTATCCATTTGGTGTGGTCCTGATAAGATGTCTCTTCCAATTCCTCTCTGTTCTTTCTTAATTGAGTTGATTCTCAAGGTTAATGCATCTTCATTGATTTATCCCTGTAAATGCGGAAGACAGTTCAGAGAATATTCAAACTGGGAGAAACAATTTTGGCCCCAATCTAGCTTGCTGACCTAACTCTCTCTGGGATTTAACACCCTGTAAGATGGTGATAACTCTATTGGTCCTCTTTCAGTGCTTGGATTGCTAACAAAAAAAAAGGAGCATAGTAATTTGTAAATGTAAAGAATCAATAGGTACGTAATAATTGAAATGACTGTCCTGAAAGACAAGCCCACTTGTTAGAAAAGTGATCCATTCCAAGGAGAGGTGCTCAGATCCTGACCTAGGCAAGCAGACCTCTGACCGAGTCTCTAAAAGGACTGCCTGAGGAACCAGAGGACTCTGGACTAGCAAACCAATTGGCTGTTGCCATGGTAACCCTTTCAGATGAGACTTGCCTGTGACTATGTCTACACAACCCTCTGAAAAATAAAACATTCAATCAATGAGTTGTATTGTCCACTTGACTCTTCAGCCGATCAATGTGGCTGATCTCCTCACTGAATTAATTGGGTCGCTTTTCTGTGATGTCGCTATAGGGATTTAGGGTGTTTTTCCTATTATAGAAATAGTAGAGATAATCTCCTCTCTTTATTTAGCTTCACGTTTGACCTTTGCCACCTCTCTGTGTTGGAAAGGGTAGAAAGAGAAACGTAACTGAATGAGAATAACCTCAAAAATAAGTGTATGGTGCAGCCACGGTAGAATGACTGCTGTGACACAGAAAACTTTCTGGGTAACACTGAAGAAGTTTGCTGGGTGTAAATATTTGTTTCTTCATCTAAAAAATGGAGCTAATAAGAACTTTTTCCTCGGATAGGTTTGAAGATGTGTGTAAGCATGCTTTACAAATAAGATAGTCTGATAGAATATAAATAACTCTCTCTGTTCATCTGGGTCACTTCCTGGATGGAAGTAAAGGTGGCGTTTCTAGAGTTGGACCTGGACCAGAAGAGCTGTGAGCTGGTGTCCTTTTGAGTAAAGGTGGATCAAGGGAGAACTCAGCTGATAACTGCACTTGCTGCAGGACTCAGCCGCAGACAGTTCTGCAGACCAGGTGGTTTCCAAGTCAATAAAACTCCGGCAGAAACAGCCAAACCACTAAAGGAAGACCTATATTAGTCACCATTTTGTCTAGACAAACACTGCTACCCTCTCTCTAGAGCCTTCCCTCCTTATCCTCACTTCTCCTCTTCGGAGGGAATTAAGCTACTAGCTCAATGAGTATGTCAGGTAGGTAGTGAAGGAGACCATTATATCCACCTTCAAACCTTTAATTAAAGCCATGCAACAGAGGATGGGATTGTTCAAACCCATGGATGACATATGCTTTGATGTGCAAGTAGAAGGGATGTGGCATCTGGTGAAAAGTTACACTTGGTCAGTGGGTCTGCAGACCTGAACCCGTGCATGAGAAAGTGTTTCTTGGCTCTGGACAAAATAAGTATAAGTACAAGGTGGTGAGTTCCAACCAAGCTAATTCTATTTTCTTTACAGCAGTGTTCCCACAGACCAGCAGAATCAGCATGACCTGGGAACTTGTTAGAAATGTAGAAGTCAGGCCCCCAAACCTTATAAATCAGCATCTCTGGGGGTGAGGCCCAGGAGCCTGTTTTTAACAAGCTGTCCTGGTGATTCAGATGCTCTCTAAAGTCTGAGAAACTCTGGGTTGAAGGACTGCTCTTTAGTCTGAATTCAGGGCATTTAAAGGCCTTTCTTTAAAATGAAATGTTGATAGAAGTAAGTGGAGTTTTGTCTGTGTTTATTATAGCATCCTTACTGGGAAATATATAAGATTAGCAACCCTACGTCACTTTTGTTGGCCTGGGAAATCTAAAGGTCAAAGACCTTCCAGTGCTCAGATTTTATTATTTTAATTTATTTTGTCTCCCGGTTCATGCTACAACTGTCGATCAATACAGGATGTGAGGGAACAACATATCTTAGAAAAGGGGTGACAGTGAAACTATGGGGTTAAAATATGGCACCCAGATCTGAACTCAGCTCTTGAGACATGGTTCTAGCAGGTCACAGCCCAGTGACCCTCTCATCTCCTTTACATGGACCCTAAGCATCTATGAATGCAACCTAAGACTGCACTCACTTCCCAGTGAGCAATCTCACAAGGTTGGTGCCTAGTGTGCACCCACCCTGGGCCTGTGCAGCAGGTGTTTTTGAACTCTTTAAATGGGCATGTTCTTTTGCAAGGCTTCTGACCACCTTGTGTGGGTGTGCCGGGGAGGGAGGGTCCGTGACGGGCAGGGGCAGGCTGGAGAGAGAGAACATCCACTTCAGCATGTCAGCACTCAGCTCATTTTGTTCTCAATATCGAGGTAATGGAGACTCCTTATAATTTCAGGACACAGGGGAAAGAATAACCAATATTTAAAGTTTAGAAACTAAGGCGAACAGGCAGCCTCTGGTTACTTATTGATCCACTCCTGTGTTATTTATTTATTTATTTGCTTGCTTGCTTGCTTGCGGTACGCGGGCCTCTCACTGTTGTGGCCTCTCCCGTTGCGGAGCGCAGGCTCAGCGGCCATGGCTCACAGGCCCAGCCGCTCCACGGCATGGGGGATCTTCCCGAACCGGGGCACGAACCCGTGTTCCCTGCATCAGCAGGCAGACTCTCAACCACTGCGCCACCAGGGAAGCCCCCTGGGTTATTTTAAAAAAGCAAATCAGCCAGCTGTGCTGACCCTCAATGTGTTCATCTTCCCTACTTCATCATGCTGTCAGCACGCCATGATCTAGTGGGAACTAAAAGCAGTAAATTAGAGGGGGTGGTTGTGGTTGAGTGGCTGTGCTTACCTCTTTTTAAAAATTATCTTATGTTTGTGCAAATATTGTTTCATTGTGGGTGTGTTTTTAACCTTGGGAGTGGAGGGGTTCAGGGGAATATATCTTAGCTACCCACTCTCCAACGTGGCAAGGGGAAGCTAGGGCAGACCAAACTCTAACCTGACCCCTGGCTGGCTGACTAGTGACCATTGCTGGAAAGAGCTACCCAGCCTGAGTGTCCTGCTGTATGCCATCCTGTGTGCCAGCTCTTGACAGCATGGATCCCGAGTGTGTATAATAGGAGGGACCTAATGGAAGGCGCAGAAGGACACTAGGCAACACAGGGTTGTATGAAAAGACACTTGTGTGGTACACACAATGGGGTATAAACTCACATAGATGGGATCTTATACCCTTGTTAGTTTACAGTCAGTGGTGAGAAAATATCCTGGAACTAACCTAGCCTGTTCCAGTCTAGATTGGCAGCATTTTCTCAAACCTCCCCTGGGTACAACCACTACACCAACAGGTGAGGACCCCACCAGCTAAAATCTGCAGTGCTCACTGGCATCATAGACACTTGCCCCTAACTTTTTTTTATTGGAGTAAAATTGCTTTACAATGTTGTGTTAGTTTCTGCTGTACAATGAAGTGAATCAGGTATATGTATACATATGTCCCCTCCCTCTTGGACCTTCCTCCCACCCCCCCACCCCATCCCACCCATCTAGGTCATCACAAACGATGGCCAAATGTCATAAAGCACAGCCACACCCAGAAATAGAAAGGTGGGAATTATAAGCTCTACGTGTCCAAACTCTTCTCCCAGAACAGAATCTTTATTTTACCTGAATTAGATAAATACCTAAGCCCAGTGAATCAACAGTAATGACTCACTTTAAATCTTCCTTGACAAGGAAGTCTAGACGTGTGCAAAGAGAGCATTTGGGTCGGATAGAGCCAGTTTGGGGCTTTGGGCAATTTCTGGAAACCCAGGAGTGTCTGAGCTCACAGTGAGATAATTTATCTCACTTCCACATGCTGCTCCTGGATGCTCGGGGTCCTGGAGAATGGAGAAGTGGTTAAGGTCTCTTCCACACTCCCCAGCCCCACCCCCTCTGCACAGAGCATACAATATGGAGATCCTGGTTCGATTCAACTCTGAGCTCCACATCTTCCCTTTCTGTGGCTCTCAGGACCTCACTTGACCTCTCTTTGCCTCAGTTTTCTCACTTGTTAAATGGACACAATTCAATCTATTCACCATCATCATAATATTGTTATAAAGAGCTACCAAGGTAGCACATATGGAAGCACGTTGCAGCATGAAAAGCTTATGAAAACTAAGAAATGATTAGTCTTCAAGCATGACACTTTAACCCCACCTCTGATTTCCAGACTAGGAAAGCTGGAGCTGCTGCTCCTTGACAGGTGGGGTAGTAACATGGAAGGTTCTGTTAATGAGGTAGAAGTTCCTAGCGGCACCACTGAGAGTGCTGATTCAACAGGACCAAAAACTCACCCAGGAGTCATCAGGGTAGATTACTGGTGGTTGAGGTTATAAATGACTTCCTGATCAAAACCTTTTGTGGTTTAACCAGTGAGCCTCTTGAATCTATGCAGGTCAAACCCAGCCACTGAAAATATGGGAGGGACTGCTGATTCAGCTACCCTCATTCACAAGGAATCTCAAAACTTGAGAATAAGAGTAACTGAAGTTCAACTTCCTTGTCTCCAAACAAGGCTGAATTTCTGCTTGCTTTCCATGAGGTTTCTTCTATGTTGCTTCTGTCCTCAACATGAAAGAGGAACATACTAGAGCTGGGAAACTCAACCTATCCAAAGCAACCATCCCAGAAACTGCTAGAGAGTCAGTCCAGGACTAGAGGAACTGAGGTTGTCTTTAGTGCCCTTGGCCTTTGAACTTCTCTCTCCAACTCTCCATCTCCTTGGTCCCAGCACCCGTCTAGGAGGTTCTGCGGAAGCAGACCCTGAAACAAGAACTTGAGTGTGGGTGATTTACTATGGAAGAGTTCCAGGAGAAACCAGTAGGGAGAAGGAAAGCAGGAAAGGGAAGGAGAAGTCAATCAAGTGTGTGAGTTCAGGCAAAGTCCCAGCCCCAGCCTGACCCCGTGCAGAGCTCTGAGCATAAATGACACCTTAGGGTTTTTCCACGGAAGGCTGAAGCTAAGCTTTCTTAGTCCTGTACAGTCTACAGTCGGCCATTGGGAAAGTGCCGTGGAGGCTGTGAACTCTCAGGCGCTTCTGGTGCTCTGCAACTGCAGACCCAGGGCCTCCAGTAGCCCTTGGACAGCCCTTCGAAAAGAGCTGCAGGCTTTTAGAAGTTAAAGAACATAGAAGCTGGGGAAAGGGTACATGGAAACAGTAGAAAGGGACACAAGGGGATCTGGATAGGGCTCAGTCAAAGTCCTCTACCCACCCTAGTGTCAACTCTTTGCTCCAAAACTACCCTTCTCTTGCCTTCTCCCCTTTCTGACAGCTGTTTTTAAGTCATAAGGAGAGTTCTGTCAAGTCATGTTTCTGTCTGCTTGAATGGCCTCAGTAGGGTCTCATCCAAGCTCCATATCATAGTATATGAGTGCTCCCTGACATGGCCGGGCCAATCTCTCAAGGCTCATCTGTTGCCCTGCCCAGGCTCAGTCTTATGTATTGGTTGAATCTTCTGTTTTCTGTAGCTAAAATAATTATAATAATCACAACACAATACTTAGCATTTACTGAGTGCTTCTTTCTGCTAGGCACTAGTTTATGCACTTTACTCACATTAACTAATTTAATCCTCACAATTATTCCATTATATAGGTAAAATTATCATCCTTATTTTACAGATAAAGCACCCAAAGCAAAATAATGTTTTCTGATAACCAACATACCCTAACTGATATGCCAGACAATCGAACAGTCATTCTTAGGAGTATACTAGGGTGTATCATCAAGTGAATAATTAGCAATGGCTTAGAAAATGAAAGCTGCTTTGATACCAACAGTATCTTGTGAAGAGCATGTAGTTTAATTTTTTTCTATAATAGATTAGTAGCCATGATCAACAAGGGAGAAGGTACAGATGTGATGTATCTTCTTTCATGTGCTCAATAAAATATTTTCAAGGGCTTATGCCAGGTGATGAAAGGGAAACAAGAAACAGAACTATGTCCCGTTTCAGAGTACTTGTAGCCCAGAAGGGAAGATAAGACATCCATATAAATAGCTGTAATATTCCCCTGCTTCACATCTTGCCGTCTCTGTAAGCCATTCTTCACACTGAAAGGAGATTCATTTTTAATTTTTCTACAAAACAATCTGTGGGTGTCAGGATCCTGCTTTAAAAGTCCTTTAGGGCTTCCCTGGTGGCGCAGTGGTTGAGAGTCCGCCTGCCGATGCAGAGGACGTGGGTTCGTGCCCCGGTCCGGGAAGATCCCACATGCCGCGGGGCAGCTGGGCCCGTGAGCCATGGCCGCTGAGCCTGCGTGTCCGGAAACTGTGCTCTGCAACAGGAGAGGCCACAACAGTGAGAGGCCCGTGTACAGCAAAAAAAAAAAAAAAAAAAAAAAAAAGTCCTTTAGTGTCTCTCCAGTGACCTCAAAGTCCAGACTCCTTACTCTGGCTGACAAGGCCTCTCATGAACTAGACCTGCCCATCTCTCCAACCTCAACTCTCACCAGTACCCCGAGTCCCCTGTGTCATACAGAACTGCTTTCAGTACCTGGAAGAAATATGATCTGTCTCTCATCTTCAGATCTTTCTACCTATTGTCTTGTCCCTTTTTACCTGTCTCAGTGTAGATGTTACATGTTCTTGGAAGACTTCCTTGATCTCCCAAGACTGTGTTAGGAACCATACCTGCATGCTTCCATAGTTCCAGGTATTTACCCATATTATTGCACTTATTCACTGCTTTGCACATTTCTTTTAGCCTAAGAAAAGAAGATAAAAGGAGTTATTAATGACATTGACCTGGGAAGCTGTAGCAAACACTTTCTGGTAGGGAACATGTCGTTTTTTATCACCTCTATGAAAAACTTATGAATATATTAATCAAATTTGTACATAATATTAAATAAAATGGGGTTACCAGAATTCTAGAGGTGAGGAAAATAGAAAGTGTTCTTGAAAGATTAGAAAATGATTTCATCAACAAAGCTGAAATGCAATATGGCAAATGCCAGGTCATCTTCCAAAGAACACAAATCCAGTAACACAAATATAGGATGGCTAAGCACAAATATAGTGGGGAAACACTTAGGATGCATAACTGACCATGAGATAAATATGAGTCAGCAGTGAAATGCCGTTACAGAAAGAAAATGCAGGACACGTTCAGATTTCCCAGATGTATTAACTGAGGTTTGAGGTATTTGGCTGGGAAGGGATTTTACCTCCACCGTGGCTTCAGCAAAGTGGGGCATCCATTTTCAGTCACCGAGTCATAAACTAATCAAATGTATTTTGAGGAAATATTGAAGAAAATGGAATTATTTAGCATAGACTGGAGAAGGGAATTACTGCTCCCGAGAATCAAACAATGTCTGGATTTTTAAAAACTGTTCCAATTAACAACATGCTACATTAATGAGCATTATCTTATGCAGCCTTGCAGGTTAAATATTATGGTCACCATTTCACAGATTTTTTTTTTTTTATGAGAAGGTTGAATTGTTCTTTTGTGTTTAGGAAAGGACAAATGAGCTTAAGGTTCTGGTAGACAAATCATTTTTCTCCCAAAGATTCTTTCAGGGAAAAAGCTTGCTCACGGGGAAGAAAAATAATTCCAAGCCAAAGCTATTTACCTAGCTTATAGCCTAATGGTTATGTGCTACAATAATTTTTAAGTGATTGAAGTGAATGAATGCATAGTCACCGACAGTGATAAAATGTTTAGATGAGTCAATGCTGAAAGTTGTAAAAATCTTTTTCCTTAAAAAGATAGGCAGTCATCTGCCAAGCATGGTTTAGATGGGTGGGCTCCACATTTTTGGTGTTTGCTTCTTGATTAATAAAATATCTATTGAGAATACATACAAAAATATGAACATTTATTTATAAATTATATGCAAGATTATGAACTACTAAACTTTATATGACATTTACAAAAAAGGAACATAAAAGGATGTGATGTACTATAGACAAATATACCTTCATGTATTTTCTTCCTATCCCCCAATATAATGACTTTCATAGCCCTGAAGTAACCACCTCTCACTTTGGAGACCACTAATTTAAATGTCCACCAGCTGAAGATTTTTCAGGGCTTGAAAAGGCAAGGGATTATGAAAAGCCAGGAGGTGGGTGAGAGGGGAAAGAAAGAGAAGGAGGGAAGGGAGAGAGAGACAGAGAGGAGAGAGATTGAGCATTAGCAGACTTTTTAAAGATATAACTTGTGCCTAGATCATCAACTTTCCAGGCATAGAGTTCCTAAGCCAGAAGATTTCTCCAGTCAAGCTGTCTGATAAGAATTGGCCCCTGGGAATGCATATGCATTGCTCACCTCAGGAGTTGTGAGGGGACAGCAGAAAGTACTGGCTCTATCTGAAATCAGGGTTCTGTCGAAGGCTACTTCCCTAACAAACTCAGGGACAGAAGAGTAGGCATGGAGTTCCCTGGGTGTACTGATGCTGTGGTCTAGGACATAAAACAGTGTGAGCTCTCTGAGTGTGTGGCTGCCCTCCAAGGAGCACGTCACTGATACTCCCACTACGAAGTGCTCTTCTTAATAAAAGTGGCCAGTAAACTGTGTGGACTTTCTGCATGACTATTGTCATCAGCTCCCCAACGCCTTGGAGAAACTGAGTTGATTCACTAAAACCCTACGTTTGTTATCTTTTTTAAAAAAAAAGTGAGAATCTCAATATTTTTACCTGACCGAGAAGCCAAGAAAGTTGAATTAAATAAGGGCCCTGAAACCATAGGTTTGTTGTTGCTGTGGCTGCTGCTATTGTTGTTTTCCTGAACTGCCCTTCTACACACACCTTTCCTGGGCTTCTCCTTGTCCCTTTTGTACTCTGTTAATTTTGGAAATGCATAACGAGTCCTCTTCTTCAAGAGGGTTGAGTGTTAAACAAGTAAATGGGAGTCAGCCTTGAATTATCTACCAAAACAATTCAATGCTTTGGCTGATGCAGATGTTCCAAAATGCATGCGGTTTTCTGTTTAAGGGATGTTCAGAATTTAATTTCCTGATATTTAAAATCATTTGACAGGACAGGCGGCACAAAGGAACACTAACAGTCGGGACATCATACGAAACAAGAAAAGAGAGAGAATTTCTTACCAAAAACGTTTAATTCTACAAAAGCACGCTGGTAGCAGAAAGAGAACTCAACTTCTCACCACAGCAAGCTCTCCTTGTTTAGAAAGATGAATGGACAGCTTTCTCAGGTGGTGGCACTGACTTGCTTAGCGATTACTGCCAACCTCCTCCCACCCTGGTGATGTCGGTTGGAGTTGGGGAGAGGGAGAGAAGGTATAAAGAAACAAAAATAAATTCATCTTTGTCTTTGACAGGGCTATTCTCAGATCCATTTATAGCAAATTCTGCTTTGAGATGAGTCTAGATCTTAAAGGAACACCACTGAGAGTATTTAAAATACCCAATAAGCAAAAATCAGGGCGATGTGGAATTAAGTAAATGAAATAATTGATCACATTCATCTGTCTTCCAACTTTTTTCAGTTTATCAGGGTTGAAATTCTAGCTCTGCCTCTATCAATTATGTTTCCTCATTCAATTTGATTCTCATCTTTAAACCATTGCTATTTCCCATCTGTAAATTAGGACAATCATACATAGCTCAAAGAGATATTGTGAGGATCTATGCTATAATATGTGAAAAGCATTCAGTAAGTGGCTGCCACATAGTAGGTGCTCAATAAATGCTAATCCTTCTCTCACTTCCATTTGATTATTTTTAATTAAATATTTTAATTTGAGATAATTGTAGATTCACAGTTGTAAGAAATAATACAGAGAAATTCTCTATACCAGATTTTCTATACCAGTAATTCTCTATTACCAGTTTCCTCCAACGGTAATATCTTACAAAACTAGGATACATTGTCACAACCAGGATATCAACATTGGTACAGCCAGGATAGAGTACAGCTCTATCACCACAAGGATCCCTCTTCTCGCCCTTTTATAGCCACACCCAACCCTGTCCATCTCCCTTGGCCCCTGATTCCCAGCAATCACTCACCTGTTCTCCATTTCCATCATTTTCTCATTTCAAGAATGTTATATAAATGGAATTATACAGTATGGAACCTATAGGGACTGCTTTTTTTCATCCAGAATAACTACCTAAAGGTTCATCTACATTGTTGCCTATATCAATAATTTGTTCCCACTTTATTTTACTGCATAGTATCACATGCTATCCTGTCCTATTAATCTACCCCTCCACTAACACCACACACTATTAACTACATGCAATGGATGTACCAGTTTGTTTAACCACTCACCAACTGAAAGACCTCTGGGTTGTTTCCAGTTTGGGGCTATTACAAATAAAACTATTATAAAACTATTATTATAAAATAAAACTATTATGAATATTTGTACACAGGTTTTTAGTGTGAACATAAGTTTTCATCTCTCAGAGTTAAATCCCGAAGATTGCAGTTGCCAGGTTATATGGTAGTAGCACATTTAG
Source organism: Mesoplodon mirus (assembly GCF_964341445.2). NCBI lineage: Eukaryota > Metazoa > Chordata > Mammalia > Artiodactyla > Ziphiidae > Mesoplodon > Mesoplodon mirus. The sequence goes on along the minus strand of NC_138979.1, from coordinate 98,461,384 downwards.
TTTTTTAAGAAACTGCCAAACTATTTTCCAGAGTAGCTGTAACATTTTACATTCCCACCAACAAAGTGTGTGATCCAGTTTCTTTGCATCCTCATCAGCATTTGGTGTTGTCACTATTTTTTATTTTAGCCATTTTGATAAATGTGTAGTGGTATCTCCTTGTGATTTTAACCTGCATCTCCATAAAGATTAATGATGTTGAGTATTTTTGTGTGTGCTTATTTGTCATCTACGTATCCTCTTCAGTGAATTCTCATTTTCTAATTGGGTTATTTGATTTTTACTACTTAGTTTTGACAGGTTTTAATATATTCTAGATCCTATTTTTCATCAAATATGTGGTTTGTAAATATTTTCTTCCAGTCCATATCTTGTCTTTTCATCTTCTTAATGTGGTCTTTTGCAGAGCAAACATTTTTAATTTTGAAGAGGACTGATTTTTTTTCTTTTATGGATGGTACTTTTAGTGTCAAGTCTGTGAATTCTTTGCATAGTCCTAGATCCTGAAGACATTCTTCATTTTTTTCTAAAAAGTTTATAGTTTTACATTTTATATTTAAGTCTGTGATTCATTTTTTGAGCCAATTTTTAATAGGTTTTGAGATTTCGATAAAGATTTTTTTTTGCTCCAGCACCATTTATTGAAAAGGCTGTCCTTCCTCTATTGAATTGTTTTTGCACATTTGTCAAAAATAAAATGGGAAAAAAAATCAATTGGGCATATTTGTTTAGATCTACTTCTAGGTTCTCTCTTCTGTGCCACTGACCTATATGTTTATTCCTCCTCTAATACCACACACTCTTGGTTATTGTAGCTATGTAATACATCATACAATTGTATTGGCTATTTTTCCCACTATATGCTAGGCTCTAATTTTGGAAAGAATGGTTCCTCCCACTTTATTATTTTTTTTCAAGATTGTTTTAGCTAGTCTAAAACCTTCACTATTCCATACAAATTTTATAATAAGCTTGTCTTATTATAAAAACATTGATGGGAGCCAGATAAGAATTGCAATAAACCAGTAGATGAATTTGGAGACAATTTATATTCTAACTATGTTGAACCTTCCAATTCATGAACATGGTATATCTCTTGATTTATTTAGGTTACTTTAATTTCTTTTATCAGCATTTAAAATTTTCATTAAACAGATCCTCTACATATTTTAAGTTTATCTAAGTATTTTATTTTCTTAGGAATGATTTTAATGATACTGTGTTCTTAATTTCAGTTTCCACATGTTCATTGTTAGTTATGTAGAAATGAGATATTGATTTTGTATCCTGTGACCTTGCTGAACTCATTAGTACTATGAGTTTTTAAGGCAGATGTTTTGAAATTTTCTATTTTGATAATTGTATCATCTGCAAATAGGAACAGTTTTATTTCTTCCTTTACAGTTGATTTGCCCTTTACTTATTTTCCTTGACTATTGCAGTGAGTAGGACTCTCAGTACTATGTTAAATAAGAGTAGTAAGAGTGGACATCCTTGCTTTGTTCCCAATCTTAGGACAGCATTCAGTCTTTCACCATTGTGTATGATATTAGGTATTGTATTTTTTGTAGATGTTCTTGAACAAGTTTCCCTCTGTTCCTACTTTGCTAAGATTTTTTAATCATAAATGGGTGTTAGACTTTGGCAAGTGCTTTTTCTGTATTAATGGATATGATCATGTGATTTTTTTCCTTCTTTAGCCTCTTGGTATAGTATATTATTTACATTGATCGATTTTTGAATTTTTAACCAGACTTCCATACTTGGATTAAATCCCACTTGGTCATAGCACATGTAATACTTTTTATACATTGTTGGATTTGATTTGCTAAATTTTTTGAAGATTTTGCATATAAATTCATAAGAAATATTGGTCTGTAATTTTCTTTTTTTGTACTCTCTTTATCTGGTTTTGGCATCAGAATAATAAGAATAAGACTTGTTCTTTGACCATGACTTATTTAGAAGTGCAATATTTAATTTTCAAATGTTTGAAGTTTTTTTGTTGTTAGTCTCTTTGTTTTTGATTTCTAGTTTGATTCCATTATGGTCAAAGAGCATGCTGTATATGATTTCAATTTTTTAATTTGTTGAGGCTTGTTTTATGGCACAGGATATGGTCTATCTTGGGGAGAGTACCATTGGCACTGTTTTTAAAAGTGTATTCTGTTATTTTGTGGTAGAATGTTCTGCACGTCTTGATTAGATCCTGTTGACTGATTCTGTTGTTCAGATTTTGTATAGCTTTGCTGATATTCTGTCTAGTAGTCCTATCAGTTGCAGAGAAAAGGATGTTGAAGTCTCCAGCTATAATTGTGCATTTGTCTGTTTCTCCTTTCAGCTCTATCAGTTTGGGGTTCATATAGTTTGAAGATCTTTTGTTTGATATGTACACATTTAGGATCATTATGTCTTCCCAGTGGATTGATCCCTCTTTGTCCCTACTAGTTTTTCTTTACTGTGAATTATATTTTATTTAATATTTATATAGCCACTTTTGGGTTTTAGGGGGATTTTTTTGGTAACTGTTTACGTGGTATATCTTTTCCATCATTTTATTTTAACCTTTCTATATCATTGAATTTGAAGTGAATTTCTTGTAGACAGCATATAGTTGTCATGTTTTTTTTCCTTTACCCACTCTGCCAATCTTTACCTTCTGGCAGGTATATTTAGACCATTTACATTTAAGATAATTATTGGTATATGAGGGCTTAAGTCTGTCATTCTATTATTTCTTTCCTGCTTCCTGTGTTTCTCATTCCTCTGTCTCTTTTTTTTTTTTTGTATCTTATTGTGGGTTATTTGAGTATTTTTAGGATTCCATATTGATTTATTTATAGTGCTTGTAAGTAACATCACTTTCTATAGTTTTCTTAATGGTTGCCTTAATTATTACTGTATAGAGACATAATTATCACAATCTGTTAGTATCATTGTTTTACAACTTCAAGTGAAGAATAGAAACCCTACTTCAATTTAGGTTCCTTTACCCTCCTCACTTTTAAAGCATAATTGTTTTGTGTATATCCTCTATCTATATTGAGCACCACACCATATGGTGTTATACCTTTTGTTTCTGCAATGAAATATGAGTTAAGAAACTCGTAAGAAGATATTCAATTATATTTACCTGTATTTTTATCCATTTCAGTGTTCTCTTCTTTCTGAATTTCCAGAACCTTCTGTTCTTATTTCCTTTCTTTATCCATATTTCCTCCTTAGCCATTCTTTAAGGGTAGGTTTCCTAGCAACAGATTCTCCTAGTTTTCTTTTGTCTGAGAATGCTTTATTTCCCTTTCATGTTAAAGGATAGTTTCACTGGATATAGAAATCGTAGTTGACAGTTCTTTTAGTACTTGAAAAGGATGTACCACTTCTTCTGGCTTGCATAGTTTCAGGTAAGAATCTGCTCTCATTCAAATTGGTGTTCCCTGTATAAGTTATATGTCATTTCTCTGCGGCTGCTTTCACAATTTTTTCCTTGGCTTTAGTTTTCGAAACTTGAATTATGTTTCTTGGTATGGATTTCATTAGATTTATCCTATTCAGGGTTCACTCAACTTCTTAAATCTGTAGTTTATGTCATTTGTCAAATCTATGGAATTTTCAGTTACTATTTAATTTAATACTTTTCCAGTAGCATGCTCTTTCTCCTTTCTTTCTGAGATCTGAAGATAAAATGTTACCTCCTTTGTTATTGTCCCACAGGTCCCCCAAGATTCAGTTAATTTTTTCATTTTATTTTCTTTCTGTTGTTCAGAATAGATAAATTCTATTAATCTGTTCTCAGGCTCATTGCTTCTGTCCTCTGTCATCTCCACCCTACTACTGAACCCAACCAGCAAGTTTTTATTTTAGTTCTTAACACTTTTCAGTTTTGTAGTTTCCATTTGGTTCTTTTTTACAATTTCTGTTTCTTTGGTTATTTTCTTATTTTCATTTGTTCCAAGATAACTCATAATTACTTGTCAAAACATGTTTATGATGGCTCCTTTAAAGTCCTTGTCAGATAATTCCAATATCTCATTCTTCTTGGTTTTGGTGTATTTAGAGTGTTTTTTCTCATTCATGTTATGATTTTTCATGGTTCTTGATATGATTAGTGATTTTCTATAGTCTCTGAAATATTTGAGATGTTATATTATCCAGATTCTGGATCCTATTTAATCTTCGTTTTCATGAGTGCCCCCATTGTAGTATATAGTGAAGGCCAAGTAGGTGTGTATGTTAAGCTTCCTGCTGGGCCCCACCAACACAACACCAGCAAAAGTAGGGCACTTACTCATAATGCCTAGTTGCAGATAGGTGGAGTGTGTATTCAGCTCTCCCCTAGGTGCTGGCAAAGGTTGGGCACCAGTCTGCACTGCCTCATTGTCTTGAGTTGGATGGAAGATTACCACCCCCATGGGCCCACTGCCACCATGGGAGAGGAGGGGAGGACACAGAGTGCCCCTAGTCCTTCCTCAAACCTCATTAAGTCTGGGTAGAGGTGGGGGCTCAGTTACCTACTCTACTCCATGAGACACCACAGGTAGGGGGAACAGAAGTATCAACTAGCCTTGCTCAATCCCATTGTTACTGGGCAGGTATGGAGGCCTAGCTCACTGCTGACACTACTGGTAGGGGAAATTGGAGCACTGCCTGTTTTTTCCAGGTGGGGAATAGAAATGCAACTTCCTACCCATCAACACCACCAGGCAGAGGAATCAGAGCACTGCCTGCTTCTCCAGAGCTGGGGTATAGGGTGGAAGGTCTACTGAAACCTCATAGGGGGTGATGGTGCAGGTTTTCCCCTTGGTGTTTGATAGGAGTATGGCATGTATTGCCAAAAAGTTTTTCTGTTTTTGGCCACTCATTTCCTGTTTTTTTTGTCTAGGACAGGATGCCTTTTTTGGAGCTTTTTAAGTCAATCCCTATTGGCTTCTGAAGCCCCCTGTAAAGGATATATGGGAGACAATAAAGAAATTCAGGGAACTCACCACTTTGTCATTCCTCAAGACCCAACATCCATATGCAGTCTGCTTTCTTCATCTTTCAGAGCCTTCCTATGCTTGTTGTTGTATGATGCCCAAGGATTTTAGTTGTAAGGAGGATCTTGGAGTAACGGGGCTACTCCATCTTGGCTGAACCAGAAATTCCCTTTTGATTTTAATATTCTCTATGTGACTTTTTTAGAACAAAAATCTCTAAAGTAATTGCCAAATTTAGAGTGCAATTCTCACAAGAAGGTAGGACTTCAAAGACATACATATATTAAGAGAAATATATTTTAAGTGGTCCAATCTTCCAATCTTCAATTGGAAGATTCCATTAGAGGGATGTATTTTCATATGTAATTGTCACTTCTCACTTTACATAAGTTCTTATCAGTGAGGATGACATATACTAGTCATTAGAATCACAGAAATAAACAACAAATGAATGGACGGAACCACACTGACTCTTTAAATGGGACGATGAACACCAGAACTGTTGATAGCATGGAGCTACCTTGAGCTGCCCCACTGGTCATCTCAGTGCCATGACCCTTGAGCGTTGAAATTCACACCTCTATGACAAGCACCACATGGACTGTGTTTACTCTATGACTCTCTAATGGAGACCAGATGTTATAAAAGTTTTAACTCTCCTTTAGAATATAATTATACCATTTCATGGCAGATTTAGAAGGCACAGACTTGGCTTGAGATCCAAACACTCTCCACTGAGATCAGGATAGATGTTATTCCACAAATCTATCTTATCACACTCTTTTTCCCAGACCTTGGGTTGGCAGTTCATATGAAATGGGTCAAGCTTTAATGTACAAATGTATACTAAGTACACATGTCATATACCAGAGTGGTGATTACCAGAACATGGGGTATATTTATTTTGGTCTTCAGTGATTTTTGAATAAATTCCTTGAATTATTTACCTACCTCAAATTCTTTGTAGAATAAGTGAGGAATAAAGAATCTTCGTTAAACATACATGTATAACTGGATTTTTCAATGAAACAGTTATTTTTCTTTCCAGGTTAACATTGCAAGAGAGCAGATTTGTCTGAAATTTGAGGATAAGTAATATACTGGAACTGCAATGCCTATTTCACAGTCTCTACCTACAATAGTTTGACTCATTTTTCAAAACCTAGCCCACAGGCCCCCACCTTTGTAGAGCCTTCTTCAATCCCTCCAGCCAAAAGCAATTGATTCTTTATTATATCTTAGTAGAATAATAAATCTTCTTATCATATTTCTTAGTTTTATAATGTATGCACCCATTTGTCTGATCCTAGACCCTATTATAAATCCCTTGAGGAATTGGAGTAAGTTTTTTTTTCCTTTGTAATTGCCATAAAGTCCAGTATAGCCCCTGCTAAGTGTGTAAAAGGTGATCAACAGATATTTTACAGTGATTATCAACTTCAGCTACACTTTAGACTTGCTTAGAGCACTTTGTAAATTATCCATACGGAGACCCTACCATGATCAACTAGATCAGAAACTAGAGATAGAGCCCAGGAACTGGGACTTTTTAAAATGGTCCCCAGGTATGATCTTTGTCCCCAGTTCCTGGCACAGAGCTTCTAAAACTCTTGGAATTCCCTGAGCGATAAAGTTGATAGGCGCATCTTTTGTTCTAATGAGGCAGCTCTTGGTTGTCCCTATATAGCTTCAGGATGGAAGCTGGCCACCAGAAAAATCAAGCCATCATTAGAAGCTTGGACCTTTCAGCATCACCCCCAACCTCCAGAGAGAGAGGAGGGGCTGGAGACTGGATTAATCACCAGTGGCAAGTGATTTAATTAACCTTGTCTATGTAATAAGATCTTCATTAAAAAAAACCTAAATGATGAGGTTCAGAGAGCTTCCAGGTTGGTAAATGTATCCATGTGTTGGGAGGGTGGTGTACCCCAATTCCATGGGACAGAAGCTCCTGCACTTGGGACCCTTTTGGACCTCATCCTATGTACCTCTACATCTGGTTGTTGATTTGTATCCTTTACAATACCCTTTATAATGAACTAGTAAAAGTAACTAAAGTGTGTTCCTGAGTTCTCTGAGCTGTTCTGGCAAATTATGAAACCTGAGGAGAGGGTTGTGGGAACACCTGATTTATAGCCAGTCAGTCAAAAATACAGGAGTTCCAGGACTTGTGACTAGCATCTGAAGGGGCGGGGATAGGGGAGCAGCCTTGTGGGACTGAGTCCTTAAGCTTTGAACTCTGGGTAGTTGGTGTCAAAATTGAATTGAATTGTTGAACACACAGTTGGTGTCCAGGAAATCAGAGAATTTGTTGTTGTTGTAAGAAAACACCCCACACCAGGGCATCAAAATGTGCAGCCAAAGCTCAGGATCTTCTTTTTGGCAGGCAGACAGCCATGTCAGCAGGTACACATGACAGATGTTATGCATGTTTTAACTAAATACAGAGTGAGAGTCAGAAATCTGTCCTGGTTGTCGGTATCAATAAAGACTTCCCTTGACCAAAAAATTAAAATTTACAAAACTTAAATACTAAACAGATCTCATTACTAAAGAGGATCATTTTATTCAGGGGCCTCAAGCACACATTGTTTTCAAAGAGGTAATCTTGAATATTCAACATGTGTATATTGCATTTGCTCTCAAAACTGATGCAGGACTGACTGCAGACAGGCACAAGAAACCTTTCAGGGATGATGGAAATGTTCTAAAACTGGATTGTGGTGATGGATGCACACTTTTATAAATTTATTAAAAATCATTCAATTATAAAAAATAAAAGAGTAATAAGATAAATTTTAAAAGCACTACAGATAGAATTTACTCTTTCCTGAATTAAGAGCAGTTTTTCAAACTTGAATTATATTCTTAAGAATTAATGTTGATCATGGATGAACCAGCATAACACCCAAAGGGAACAAGAACCAAGAACACACCTCTTTGTCCCTGGTACAGCTCTTGTTAAAGCCAAGCATGGGCAGAATTGTGAGAGAAGGGCAGGCTGTTTGCAAGATTCTCTCTCTTCCTCTTCTTCTCCCTCTCCCTCTCACTCCTTTTCAACAGGACAGAATCCAGTATACTGGCTTATTCCCTTTGACCCTGGTACAGTGCTGTCTAGGAGAACCAGTAAAACTACACTGGGGTCAAAAAGAGCATCTTGTCTTGGCCATGAGATGTTCTTGCTGTTAGGAGTCATGGAATCATATAAGGAAATAGTAGAAGAGGACTGGCCAAAAGGCATCATGTGGGATCTGGGTAATGGCGGACCCCTGAGAGTGTACTCCAGCCAAAGAGGGCAGGTTCAACTTGATGAAAGACCTGGAGTATTCAACAGACCATAACCAGAAGAATATCTGACTAGAAAGGTTATGCTGCTGGCACAAACAGATTGTCTGTAGGGTATGTATTGTATTAGCAGATTTGACCAAGAATATGAGGGGGAAAACTCATTCAAAACTATATGCTGGAGAGGGTGTGGAGAAAAGGGAACCTTTTTGCACTGTTGGTGGGAATGTAAATTGATACAGCCACTATGGAGAACAGTATGGAGGTTCCTTAAAAAACTAAAAATAGAACTACCATATGACCCAGCAATCCCACTACTGGGCATATACCCTGATAAGACTATAATTCAAAAGGACACATGTACCCCAATGTTCATTGCAGCACTATTTACAATAGCCAGGACATGGAAACAACCTAAATATCCAACGATAGATGAATGGATATAGAAGATGTGGTACATATATAAAATGGAATATTACTCAGCCATAAAAGGAACAAAATTGGGTCATTTGTAGACATGTGGATGGACCTAATATACAAATATTGTATATTAACGCATATATGTGGAATCTAGAAGAATGGTACACGTGAACCTATTTGTAGGGCAGGAATAGAGATGTAGACATAGAGAATGGACATGTGGACACAGCGGGGGGGAAGGGGAGGGTGGGATGAATTGGGAGATTCGTTTTGACATAAATACACTACCATGTGTAAAATAGATAGCTAGTGGGAACCTGCTGTATAGCACAGGGAGCTCAGCTCAGAGCTCTGTGATGACCTAGTTGGGGGGGGGAGGTCCAAGAGGGAGGGGATATATGTATACATATAGCTGATCCACTTCTTTGTGCAGCAGAAACTAACACAACATTGTAAAGCAATTTTTCTCCAATTAAAAAAAAAAGCCGCTACAGCTCTGAAAATAAATAAATAAAGTGTCTGGAGGTACAAATGAAGTTATTTACAAAACAGAAAGGTTCACAGACGTAGAAGACAAACTTATGGTTACCATCGGTAAAAGGGGGGCGGATAAATTAGGAGGTTGGGATTAACATACACACACTACTATATATAAAATAGAAAACTAATAAGGACCTGCTGTATAGCATAGGGAACTCTACTCAATGTTCTGTAATAACATATATGGGAAAAGAATCTAAAAAAGAATGGACGTACATATATGCATAACTGATTCACTTTACTGTACACCTGAAACTAACCCAACATTGTAAATCAACTATACTCCAATAAAAAATTTTTTTAAAAAACTGCATTGGTCTGGTGACTGGCTATCTATGCTGCTCGTTTCTTAATTTCATTTTGCTTATATAAGAGAAAACCCTAATTTCTCAGTTCCCCAGACTCTAAAGCAACAAATTCATAACAGTTTCTCTCTGGGAATCCTTTTGAGAAATGATGACATGATGTGTGATGATGCCACTATATTTAAGTAATATTCCCTGAGAAAGTGAACCTCCTCTCTGAGACCTTGCACTAAAGAGGATAAAAGGTGAGTAAGACAAGTCAGGATGTGAAATTCTTTGAGATTCTGCAATGATAAGCACAGTTAAATTAAGGATTATTGTTAGACATTGTGTATAGCTCAATAGTCTTGATTAAACTTGAAATTTTTAGAATGATATCAGGCTACTCAAGTCACTGCATTAGTAAAACAGACATTAGCACCCCATAACAACATAAGAAATGTGTATGAATCATTTATATGATTTTTTCTATCAAACGATGTTTGACAATAATCAGATGATAATGAAATGTATAATTAATAATAAAGATGCCAACATCTGTTAGCTTGTTATTACAGACTGATTTTTCAGTGTACTATTTCAAATGTGTCACCATTAACCTAATTTAAATTAAAATCTGCTAAATACAATCTGCTTTCATTAGTTGTTCATTTGGGTTGGCACATGACACCAAGGAGATGCTTCTCTCTCTGCTATCCTCCCTACTTCTCTCTCCTGTCCGAACCAAAGATTCCCCCCAGTGTCTTTAAAAACTGGTTGCCTCAACTCAAACATTCTGTCAGCAGATGGATCAGGTTGGCTGGCTGGTTGTTCTCAGCAGCAAAGGATCAGTTCTCCCAGCCTGAGAAAGTAGGACTTGGTCTCAGGAAGAGGGCTAGCCCTCAGCTACAACCTTCTGGCATTCTTCTGTCCTGTCACCTGCATGTCTGTGGTGTCCTCCCTCACATCCACGCACAGAGGCCGCTGGAGCCTGGCCACTTTCTCTGTCAGGAGGATACGACTCTGCTCCCACCAGGTACCAATCAGTGTGGAGCTTTAAACTACATCTATTCTCAGGCTCATTCAAAGGCTGAGGACAAATCTCTTTAAAGGGACAATCACTGTTGACCAGATGTTTTTCACCAATGAAAAGCATGTGTATAAGATGAGCCTGGAGCATCTTTGAGTGCCAGAAAGTAAGGACCTGCTTTTAAAACAATAAAAAGGGGGCTTCCCTGGTGGCACAGTGGTTGAGCATCCGCCTGCCGATGCAGGGGACACGGGTTCGTGCCCCGGTCCGGGAAGATCTCACATGCCGCGGAGCAGCTGGGCCCGTGAGCCATGGCCGCTGAGCCTGTGCGTCCGGAGCCTGTGCTCCGCAAAGGGAGAGGCCACAACAGTGAGAGGCCCGCGTGCCGCAAAAAAATAAATAAATAAATAAATAAATAAACAAACAAAACAAACAAAAAAAATTAAGCCGATATATTGATAGGGATATGGGAAAGGGGTACAGAAACCAACAGAAAGCTCCCAATGGCCAAAGCTGGTACAACTGGAGGAACAAAGAAGTAAAATAGTATTGACTTATAATTCAAAGTATAAAATAAATATCCATGAATATATGCCATTATAAATAAATGATTAACTGTGTTAACAAATGGAGAGTAAGAGTCAAACCTCCCATGCAGAAGATTCCAAGTAATTTATGGAGGTACCCCACCCTCAGGGAGGAGAACGTAACTCCCCATTCCTTAAGGTGTAGGCTGCACATGGTGACTTCCTTCCAAAGAGGACAGAATGGAAAGGGGGGAAAAAGAGTAAATTTACGGTGGAGAAACCTGAGAAATCCTACCTCAGCTAGGTGATCAACACGAACATCAATGGTTTTAAATCATGTTGATAGTTTGTACCTTTGATATGATGTGATGAAAATGGCACTTTACCTGTGTGGTCTTCTTCCCAGTAAAACCCATAGCTCCAATCTTTATTATAAGAAAAACATCATATAAATCCCAGTAGTGGGACATTCTTCAAAATACCCAATGAGCACTTCCCAAAACTGTCAACATCATCAAAAACACTCTGAGAAACTGCCACAGTCAAGAGAAGCCTTAAGAGACCTAACTAAATGTAATGTGTTGTCCTGGGTGGGGTCTTGAAACTGAAAAAGGCCATTCGGTAAAAACGAAGGACCTCTAAATAAACTATGGACCTTAGTCAATATAATGTATCAAAAGTGGTTCATTAATATAACAAATGTATCATACTAAGGTGAGCTGTTAATAATAGGGAAAACTGGGTGTGAGGATGTGTGGGACGTCTCTTTTACATTTTTCTGCATATCTAAAACTGTTCTAAAAATAAAGTCTGCTTTTTAAAAAGCATGTGTAATTCTTTTTCAAGAAATATTGGACACCAGGGATAATTCATAGTGTGAGGAAAAAATAGGCTGGAACCGAGGCGAGATTCCCATGTATGAGTCATCTCACCATCTGCAGGGCTTTCCCTGCAGATGGATGGATGAATCAAGGTGTCTCAGGAAGGGAATTGTAAAGAATTGGACCCGCCTTTTAAGATACAAATATGTGTCTGTTATCTTCAGAAGTTTGCTGTGGTTCTAGAACCACTCTTGAAATCCTGCCTAACTTCACCTTAGAGAGAACTGGTGAAATCATCTGAGCCTGGAGGGAGCTCAAGGTAATGTCTCATACTCTAGTGAAATTGGTGACTCTCTCACAAATAGGAGATCAGCACCCCTGAAAAAGCTTCCAGTGCACTTAAGGGATCACCATAAAGGAAGTTGCTTATTAATTAATTACAATGAATTTTATACATCTATGAGATCTTTTAAAATATTGTGTCTTAACAGCCTCAGATGATACAGTGGAGCTATTTCCTTCTCTCTTTTATGAACTGAGTGCCGTCAGGGTTGGCTGCCTGACACCTCACTACTTAGGAATGGAGCAAAGATGATGTTACATAATACACTTCTCAAGTCAAGAGTTAACTAGTCACAAAAAAACATCTAATTATGTGCACCCAAAGGAATATAATATTAATGATAATATGATATTAATATGGCCGTAGCCAGTCTGGGAGAAAAGCTGAAAATTACATACCTTTTTCTCTTTTTTTTTTAAAGATCACTTCTTGAACAGAAAGTGGTAATAATAATATTACACACCTACACAGTCCTTTGTATTCAAGAAACCTCAAAGCACTTCATCAATTATTCTTCAAACCCACAGGGCTCACATTTCTTGGGAAAGGAAGTCACTAGTGATAAAAACCCAGTCTCCAATGGCCTGCCTTTTCAAAGCCAAGTTAAATGGAGCAGAGTGGGAGGAGGGAGACATTGCTCCAGATCCCCGCAGCTTCTTCAGGCCCTGCGGGTCCCTCCTTTATCCCTTCCCACATGTTTATGCAGCCTGGGGACCAGGGTGGAATAATGAGTGGCCGTGGTGAGGGGCAAGGACAGCAGGAAACAAAAATGGTTTACAGAAATATCATGGCCTTAAGCAGATTTTCAAAACACATGGGAACTCTTCAAGATGTAGGACTAAGAGAGAGTGAGAATTGGGTTTGTTGGCAGAGGGTCTAGCTGTGAATCCTGGGTCTATTATTTGTTGTGTGTGTGTAGCCTTAGGAATGTCTGTCTCTCCGTTTCTCTATTTCTGCCTCTCTTTGTCTCTCTGTCTCTTTGTCTCTCTGTCTCTTTGTCTGTCTCTCTCTCTCTCTGCCATTTCCAAAATTTCTGATTCCTAATTCCTTCCTGCCTCATGCTGCTGAAAGAACCTGGGGTAGTGCCTGGAGCTCAGTGAAGGTTAGAGAATCTGCATCTTGGTGAGGCTTGGATCCAGGCTGGCTGGGCTCCTTGGCCAGGAGTTTGTGGGAAATATGGCTCCTTCTGTGTGGAAGAGGTAAGTCCCCTGGCTTGTGGCATCTAAACTCCCGTTCCTTAGCCAGGCATCCAGTTTGACAGGACCATTGCTCCCTGCTTCTCTCAAGTCCTACCTGCCTTCACACCTTTTAGCTCTTCAGGCACACTGAATTGTTCTCAGTTCCCATAAATCTCATGTCTGTACCCACCGCTCCCTCTACCCTGAAACACTATGCTCCCCAACGCTGCCCACTGGTACTGCTCACTCTAGGAAATGCACCTGAATGAGCACCTGTCTGATAATCCCTAGCACTCAGACTGTCTGATAGCACTGTGCGTGTACCGCTAAGGTAGGACAGAGCCTGCAGTACTACAGTTGGTTTCTTTGTCTGCCTCCCTTCTAGCCTTGAGGGCTGTATCGCCAGAGCTCAGCACAGTGTCTGACACATGATAGCTACCCAGCAAGTATTTGCTGAGTGAGTCATGATCTGTTTCCCAGCCTTCTTAATGGAGGCGGCCTACCTAACTTGGTGATGATAGCAGGATCAGATCTTTCTGTATGTTAGAACTCAATTGATGAACATTATTGTTCTGTACAAAGATATGTCATATGCCTATTAAGGTAGATTCTAAAGCAGCCAGTGCCAGTAGAGGCTTTAGCTGTGAGCACTAACAGAAATAGAGCAAGTCTGAGCTGGAAGAAACAAAGATAACTAGTTCAACCCTCTCTTTTTACAGATGGGTAAACTGAGGTGCAGAGCTTAAATGTCTTGCGAAGGTCATTCAGAGAATGCTGTGATTTTTTTGACTCAGATCTCAGTGTTCTTTCTACTCTTCTTCACCCTGTGATAGAAACAGATAAACACACACACACTCAATAAATACCTGCTGAGCACCCACTATGAGGACAGCAGGGAACATGGCTTTTAGGGCACCCAAAACCACAGGCCTTACACTCGAAGACTTCTCCATCTAGCTGGGCAGGCAGGGCATGCACACATCTAGATACAAGCAATACAGCAATCCAAGGGGAGCCACAAGGAGTCAGAAGACCTGGAGTGGTCCAGCCAGAATCTGTGAGAGAGAGCAAAGGAGACAATGTAGTGAGCAGAAAGAGAGTGGACCATGACCTCCAGGGCGATGAGGCTGGATATGCAATAATGATGGAGAAGCAAGGACAGGGCAAATAAAGCAGGAGGGGTTGGGGTGATGTATGATTTTATCCTGTGCTTTTACTGTGAACCACTTTGGATACTGTTTTAGAAAATGGCAGAGTGACTAGATATAATGAGAGGTGGAGATGGCAATGGATGCAGGGATAGGAATAGAGATGGAGAGTGAGACAGAGGTAGAGATGGAGATAGAAATAGAGCAAAAGAGGCAGAAATAGCGCTAGAGATAGGGATTATTCCAAAGTCCCACTCCTAGGAAGGATTCCCCAAGTGCACAAGAAAAAAGAGGTTAGAGGTGTGCAAATCTCTACTCAGTCATATATGTCAGATGTCTTTTTCTGTGGTCGCCACAACTTGTATTGACAGTAAGACAATTCATGATGGATATACCACACACAGTGAATACAGAGGCTTAAATCTAGTACTTTGCATACACGACCTCTGCTTCTCTGATGAAGAACGTATTTTGGACTAATTACCATGAATAGACTTGGCTCTCTTTGCCACCTAGAGCTTCCAGGGCCTGCATGCTCATTGCTTTGGAAGATCTGACAAACAGAGGAGAATGTGTCTTGCTTGCACAGTTCAACCTCTCAGTGCCTCCAGCAAGGCTTCATATGCAGGTTTGAAGGAGGCAGGGGCAAGGCTTAGCAATCGGTTTCAAATATATAACCCTGCTGCCGTGTCTGACATGGTAGAGCAGGTCTTCTTAAACTTCTATGTATGTACTGCTCACCCGGGGACGTTATTAAAATGCAGATTATGATTTAGTGGATCTCTCCTAGGGCTTGGGATTCTGCATTCATAACAGACTTCCAAGGGATGCTGACACTGGTCATAGGCAAGATTGTAAAGGATGTCTTTTAGGACAGTCAGTTGATCCCCCTTGGTCTAGATTAGTGACCCCCATCCCCGGGTGCACTTGGGGGGATTTAAAAAAATACCTATGCCAGGTCTCATCCCAGCCTTTCTGTTTTATTTGCTGTGAAGTATTGAAAATCATTCAAAGATTAAAATACTTGTACCATTGTTTGTTCTCCTACTTAATATTTAACTCCTTCAAATATCATATACTTTTAAACAATCAGTTTTTGGCATATTGTGGATTCTGAATGCATGCGTGGTTAATAAATGAGTGAAAATGACATACAGATGTTAAGTGCATATGCAGTTACACAGCATTAAAATCACTGTGTCATGGATAATGTCATATCATTTAAGTAAAACTAATTATGATAAAATTGGATTGCATCAACTCTACACTTGGATGGAATTAATTCTAGCTTTCCTCTCACTTATAATAAGGAGGGCTTTTCTGTGTCAAATAGTTTGTACAGGTGGGCCATGGAAACAACTGAAGTGTTTCCTTGGGCCTGTCCTGTTCTTACCAATTGTAGGTGTTTCCTTTTGGAGGCCTGATTTAGTCTCAAAGGACTAAATGAAGCTTACCGACCTTAGGAGAAGGACTAAAATTAGCTTACTGGAGATTTTTCAGGGACACAACGTGCTGATCTGTGTGTCTCTAAAAGGGCAAACACATCTGTTTCCAGGATGACAAAAGAATATGCACTCTGGTGAAGATGTTGAGATCAGCCTCTCACAGTGAACTAGGCATGTGGGTGCTGGGACTCTATCTGAGATCTGGTTGGGTTCCAAACCTGTTTCGTTGCTGGCAGCTTTGATAATCCAAAGAAGAAGGGAAAAGGAAGCTTGACCAAATTGTGATGCTTTAGCCCCTTATTAGAAACATCTTTAAGAAAACAGTCAAGTTGTATATAATGAGCATCTTTCTTTCATCTCCTTCTTCCTCTTCTCATCTGTTGTGTTATTGCTGTCGTCATCACTGTAACAATTTCCAACTGAAGGGGCCACTTCTCCCTCTCTGAGGGCACCAGCATATGCCGTCACATGTCATTCACAAAACATCCAGGAAACAGTGAATCCTTCCACGTTTGCTTCTTGTCCAGTCCACTCCCTGGCCTCCTTTCCCAGTCTTCTCTTTACATAGACTAACTTACTTGTAGGTGGTCACAGAATGGGTGTGAGGCGTGTGCCAGGCAGACTGAAGCAGGATATTTGAGGTCATGAAGCCTATGTAGACATGAGAACTGACTGAAAACATTCGGAAGTCTCTCCGTTTTAAAACAAGAAAAAGACACTTCTAAAGAAGGTTACATTAGTGGAATCATTTGAAGGGAAGAAGAAAATCTCCTAATGGTATTTTCAAGATTTTTAGAGTAGAAAGAAGAAAATCAAATTGCTGTAGCTAAGCTGGATATGTTCTGTGAGCAGAGTGATTGTGAATCACTGTATTTTCTCGAAGCCTGCAGGGCTAAGTATATACTGACCCATATTCATTCTTAGGACTATGTACTCACTCTCTCAGGTGTGATGACAAAAGCAGCAGGAAGTTGTTCAACTTCAGGATAAGAGTGAAAGGAAATGACTGCTTGTGTGAGTAGGACTGGATTTACTTATTCGCCAGGCAAACGTGTCCCCTTTGGCAAAATATGTCACTAGGTGAAAAATGTGTCACTATCCATCATCTTCTATGAGAGAAAAATGTGGTAAACAAATTTCATGAAAGAACAGGATTTTCGGAGACTGAAATGTCGGCATTTAGGTTCCATCCAGACTGAAGCTGTGACCAATAATAATCAAGCAGAACTGTGGTTAATTGTGCAGCAACATACACCCTCCATATTCCGCTAAGTCCCCCGGTGATCACTTTGTTTTTTCTCGTCACTGCTGATTCAATGACAGGTACAATTTTAGCTTACTATGGGTTTTCCAAAGACAAGACAAAACGACATAGTTTGGCTACATAGTCTAAACGTTGTAATGACAGTTTTCCTATGAGAGCAATATTTTGGATACAAAGTGTACTTTACAATGTAGTGAGCTTTAACTACCAAGATATACACCTTTCTAAGTAAGCCGTATTAAAACAAGTTAATAGTATGTCAACAAGTACCAACATGTACATAAAAATGGAATTGTGTGGTTTGTTTTCATGCAGAGAGCTAGTTCTGCTGGCGTCTGTCAAGGGCTATTGAAGCTCACTTTGAGCTAACAAGATTACATGATTGGAATTGTATTAATTGAAAACCTTTATTTTTCAGGCTGACAAATGCAATACCTGATAAGTTATGGGGGGTACACTTAAGAAATATTGAGTATTTTTTGCTAGTGCAAATGTGCATGTGCATATATTTTTCCACATTAACACAAACATATGGATGTTTTAATGACAAAACACACATATATATAAAAAAAGAGGAGAAAATCGGAACACATTCATTCTTAAATCAGTCTGCTCAAGTGCAGATGAGATTAATTTCACACATTGTGAATCTTTAAAGTTCTACTGGAGCTTTCCTAGACCAGAATTCACAATGAGCACACCCAATAGTGGGCAAAGGAAATCGGCACTGACAGCCTTCATGAAGGCAAATTATGCAGTGAATCTAAATAGCCTGAATGTATTCTATAGATTGTAAGGCGGTGATAGTTTATAACCTCCCACAGCTCAGAAGCAGTGGGACACTCCCTAATACTGGAATGGAGACTTCACATTCCATCCCAAAGTGGAACAGAGGGATGGTAGCTGAAATATTCCTTTCCATACACTCACATGCTCATATTCTGGACAATTGGGGGATAAAAAACCCAACAGATAACAAAAGAAGACTGTAAACCTACTTGATGATACAAAACATATGATATAGCTATGAGTAATATACATCCACCTGTATATTTATGTGTAAATATATATATGTCTTTTTAGGTGCCTATTTTAACATGGCAATATAATATCAATGATACAAAAAATATATATATAAAATACACCCACATGGGTATTTATGTATGATTATGTATGTATATCTGCATATAAATGTGTACCCATGTGTATGTACTTTGAATAGGCCTATTTTAACATATATTTATAATATTGACATCATTACCATGAGAAACCCATTTAATAGTGGGAATAAACAGTCATCCCTGTAGCTCTGTGTGGCTGTCTCAATGGTATAAGGAAGAGAAAGGCTCAGGTATAAAGAATTGGATACAAGGCTTTATGTGTCACTTAAACAGAAGCATAGAGTCAGACAGATGGAAGAGACACATCTCAGAGATGTATCTGTAGGGCAAAATGTACTAAAAATAAATGCCTGACACAGATGACACTGACTCATTCAAAGCTGAACTGCACTGAGCTATCAGAACATTATCAGCTGACCGGAGAACAACTATCCCACGCCAATCAAAACGGCCTGCACAGGAAGGGGCTTCCCTCAGAGACCTTCACAAAAATAGAGGGGGGAAAGGGCACCAACCACAAGTCATCAAAAGAAAGGGCTACTACTCTTCCTTGTGCAAATGCCTGCAGGACCAACAGATGGCAGTTCACTTTCATAGAAGCCAAATCCCTACAACTTTTCAAAGATATTGCCACAAAATAGCTCCTGAAGGCAGTTTCCATAATGAGAGAGTGAGGGCTGATAGTGTACTCTTAAAACTTCCTTCTTGGGCTTCCCTGGTGGCGCAGTGGTTGAGAATCTGCCTGCCAATGCAGGGGACACGGGTTCGAGCCCTGGTCTGGGAAGATCCCACATGCCGCAGAGCAACTAGGCCCGTGAGCCATGGCCGCTGAGCCTGCGCGTCTGGAGCCTGTGCTCCGCAACAAGAGAGGCCACAATAGTGAGAGGCCCACACACCGTGATGAAGAGTGGCCCTCGCTTGCCACAACTAGAGAAAGCCCTCGCGCAGAAACGAAGACCCAACACAGCCATAAATAATAAATTAATTAATTAATTAAAATTGCAACCTTCCTTTAAAAAAAAAAAAAAAAAAAAAACTTCCTTGTCCGCCAGCTCAGAGTCTTGGCTAAAGAAACATTACAGGAAAAAGTATAGGCTATGCTGAAAGTATTTCTTGTTAATAAAGCTGCTTACCATCCCCAGGTAATGAAACAGAGGCTGGAGCCAGATTACTGGTCCCTGGTGTCCCTTCTCAACCACTATTACCAGCACAGATAAGATATACTGAGCACCAGTGATGTGCCAGTAACGTGCTAAGGATGTGGAGGCACGTCCTCCCAGCAATCTTGGGAAGGAGATTCTAGCATCAAATTAAC
The DNA here is from genome assembly GCF_964341445.2 of Mesoplodon mirus. Lineage (NCBI taxonomy): Eukaryota > Metazoa > Chordata > Mammalia > Artiodactyla > Ziphiidae > Mesoplodon > Mesoplodon mirus. The sequence continues at coordinate 98,441,690 of NC_138979.1, read as the reverse complement.
TGACTTGCACAAAGTTACATTGCTAGTTAAGTGCAGGGTCAGGAGTAGACCCAGGTTTGTCTTACTTGAGAGACCTAGCCCAGAACTGCTGTGCTACACAACCTCATCCAAGGTGTCCATGTACCATAGACGATGCCAAAGTCACCTGGAGAGGGGCTCATGATACAAAAAGCATGGCAACATCTCATCCAAGAAACCACTCTGGCTACCTGGGAACTCACAGCTGAGTGATTTTTGCTTAATTCAAATTTGAAGATATGCTGCCTAGCACATAAGAAATATTCAATATAAATACTAATATATATTGTGATATATATGTACACATATGTGTGTGTGTGTGTGTATATATATATATATATATATATACACATAGACATACAGCTGACCCCAACTCAGTAATTAATTGCTATTAATTGCTGATTTCCCTCTCAATAGATCCAGGTATCATGCATTTGTATAGTAGTTTGTATCACAGGTAGCTTTCATTTCAAAACTCACATTTATTAACTCATTTTATCTTTACAATAACAGTGAAATATAGACAAATCAATCATTTTTGTTCCCACTCTACAGATCAGGAAAATGAGGCTCAAAGGGATTAGGTAATTCACCAAAAACCACAAGGCTGGTACCACACCTACCCTGGGGCATGAGTCCAGAGTAGTATTTCTCTTACTCTGCTGCATCTCAAGTCTGTTCAGATTTCCTGGGAAATAGGAAAATGGCATTCAAATTTGCTGACATGTTCTAAGAAGGAAATTTAAGTATCTGGAAGTTAATACTGATCATACTGTGTCATTGGTTCATTAGAACAGTCAATGTTTGTATCTGTTCCTTGTTTACTGCTTGCTAGTGAATGTTTGTAATCACCTATATGCTGTTTTCTTATTTCTGATCTTATTAATAACTTTCAGAAAAAGCTTTACCTTAATGACATGAAAGGGTAAAGGTCCATTTTCCTTTTCCTTTAGTGTATGTAACCTATAAGCCATCAAAAAGTTAGTAAGCTTCAATTAATGGGGCACAAACACAAACATGAAATACACAAATCCTGCCATCAAAGAGCTTCTACCAGTGGGAATTAGTCTGTCTGATTCCCAATCAACGTATGACTGATCTGACTGAGGTCTTTAAACCAGAGCTAATCCACCCTCACATTATAAATCTTGACAGGTAAGGAATATTCTAGAGTAAGGCAGTCACCCAGGATCTTCCCATGCCCTGCCCCTATTTTCAATCCTAATTTATTCTCAGTAGATCTTCTAGGTCCGACCTCCTGATTCTACTATATATTCTTCCCATGTTACCTACTGGATTTTGCACGCTTTCTGATGTTCATCTCAGCAGTTTTGCAACTTCTGTGTCCTACACATTTTCTGATATACTATTAACAAACAGTACTAAGTGTTTAGTAGCAGCTAAATCTTTTAAATCTTCATTTGCAGTTCATGTAACAGTTGTGTTAAATTGTACTATAAAGTAGTCCTGTTTAAAAAAAAAAAAACCTTTTTAGTATGTGGCTTGTAGAAATTTTTAAAAGTGAACTTGGGTTTGTTTTCTCATGCAGTATGCCGATGGGTGCTATCAGAGCCTCTCTACCATCACTATAATGTAATATCATTATTACACCACACTGAAATGTATTCATAATCAGAGGTTGTTTTTAGCTTTATTCTTTCTTCAGAGGTGTTATATATTTACTGATGAGACTGTTCCTTCCTCAATGTATGAACATTCCAAAGAGTTTATATTGGGGAGATATTGAGGAAGAATCATATTTGTAAAAGACGAAGGCTGTATCTGTTTATCTTCAATTTTTCATTTACATTCTTATGAGGGTGAGATGCATTTTTCTTGTTGTTCAGTGCTTTATCCTTTTCATCTGTTGTTCTCTGGTCACAGTGACCTTAGCTATGTAGCAGCCTTCCCCAAATGTATTGAGTGCAGAAAAATAGTTGCTTAGAAAGATCTGACCAAAAAAACAAACAAACAGAAAAACAACTACACAGTTTCTGATATGCTATTGACTCCTTGCCTTGGTATCTGGTCCCAAGGAAACCCACCCATCTACCCCCATGAAGGGCTAGGGTTTCAAAGTGCTGGTTCATTTCCATAGGACAATACCTATATCGTAGGAGACACCCATTCATGTTTGTTAAATGAATAAATGACCATAATCCAAAATACGTTACAACACAAGTTTTGTATAACAAAAAAAAGCTAATCTTCACCATGAATACCTCCAGGAAAGGAAACTGTGATATACTGATAAATGAATGAGTAGCATCCAAATATTAGTTCCTTTTAGATCTGAAAAAATCATATGTCAACATTTTACTAATCTATTAATCAGTGTTATTATTTTGTATTCTCTTCCTCTCTTCCAAGATATACATGTTTTGCTAAACTATTAGCTAAAGAAGTTACATTTCAAGTGCATGGTAGAGGATTCTCTAACAAATCTATTTGTACTTTCCTAGTACTGGTCTAGTCGATATGAGGAATACAATGAAAATAAACAAATTAACGTCTCCTGTTTAGGCACTTAAAGACTTGGAACTAAAAACTAACAAACACTCAAGAAACAATTAGAGAACATATTGGTAAGGAATAAACTGACTGGTTACATGCTTTGGACAGTGTGTTCTAGGAATTCAGAAAAGTGACAGATCATCAATAAAAATTTAATGGAAGTCAGAAGTTGAACTGAGTCTAGATTGTTCTCTTGCCCCAGGTGCCAGGCTCTGCAGATCAGTCACCAAGACCTGGGGATCTGTTCTTTACAGTCTCTTTTCTATCCATCCCCTCCTTTTTCCCACTGCCACCATCTCAGTTCAAGGATTTGAGCCCTAATGGAACCGTTGGGACTGTGGTGACTTGGGAGAAATCCCTGGACCCTAACTTGGTATCACAGAGTAGTATTTGAGTTCTGGTTTTTCCAAGAGAGGTGTGAAATTCTCTGGGTCCCAGTTTCCCCCACTTGTATTAAATGAGATAAATGTGGAAGCACTTCGTAAAAGGTCAATTTCTATAGAACTGTATAGGATTATTGTTCTTAACCCTCAGTCTGCACTGTGTGCCCCTATTTTCCTGTCTCCAGACAATACCTCACACCAGCAAGGCAATCATTTTCCTCAAGCGTCCCCTTGATTATGCACTTCTTAATGAGAAAGACTTCATCAGGCTATACAGTTAGGCCCCATCCTCACCTCCCTGCCCAGCTTTATCAACCACTGCCACCCTGTGTGAATCTTCCTTCAGCCCACAGGTACCAATCACTCCCTTGTGCTTTGCAGCCACTGCATCTTGCCTCTTCCTGAGCACATCTTGTATGATGAGAAGTCTGTGTGCCATTCTGGAATGGCCTGCTTAAATACTGGAGCACTTCCCTAATTTCCCAAGTTGGTGGTGATCCCCTCCTACTCTTACAATTCATAACCTTGTCTTCTGAATCCTTTTTAGGCCCCCTGCACATCATATTCTGCTCTACCTTCACCAGGAAACTGTAACTCCTGGTGGTCAGGAAATAATTCTTTTATTTGGAATTCCCTACTCTTTTTATTTTTATTTATTTATTTATTTATTTATTTTTGCGGCACGCGGGCCTCTCACTGCTGTGGCCTCTCCTGTTGCGGAGCACAGGCTCAGCGACCACGGCTCATGGGCCTAGCCGCTCCACGGCATGTGGAATCTTCCCAGACCGGGGCACGAACCCGTGTCCCCTACATCAGCCAGTGGACTCTCAACCACTGCGCCACCAGGGAAGCCTTTCCTACTCTTTTTAAACAGTACTTTGCATATAGGAGGTCCACTCAGTTAATGTTGAGTGAATGAATGCTTCTAAGATATAAAAAAGATGAGAGAGAAAAACACAAACCAAAATGTATTGTTTTCAGAAGCTGTGCCACCAGATCTTTGTGTGGTTTTTTGAGCTTGCAGGGGACTAGTATGTGAAGAGTTAAGAAGAGTTTTACTAACAACGGCAGCTGTTTGTGGGGGAGCTCGAGGACATTATGAGATTAGCAGGAATAGGACTTTGAAGTCTGTGCTAGTCACTGGAATTCCCCAGTCTCCCTCTCCACCCCCAGCTACCCCCTTCTCTTCTTCAGAATCCCCACCCCTCTCCAATTCCCAGGGAGTATTCAAAATGCAACTGTGGAATTATGTAGCTAGATAATGCTGAGTACTTTTGGGGTCATATTTACAGCAAGAAGTCCTTGCTGGGCATTCTTTGGTCCACCCCAAGTGTAGGCTGTGCTCCTATGGCATGAACTATTAAAATAATCATCATGATGATGATGATGATGATTGATGATGATGATGATGATGATGATAAACAATTTTACATGTTGCTTGTGTCCCACACATCTCAAAAAAAAGCAAGGTCCAAACAAAGATTCGAAGCAAGGTCCAAACAAAGATTCAAAGACTGGCTTGGTGCTATAATTGGCTCATTGGTGTCTCATTTATTAAAGAAAGCGATCATTTTACTCTCTGATTTGCCTCAGACTTAGATATTCACCATAATGCTGTTCGCCATCAGTGAGTGGAAGTATTTTTAAGGGGCCTTCAGTCCAGCTATAATAAAGCTGATTTTTAAATCAAATCATCACTCAGTGACAGCAACCAAAATTATCTAAGTATTGAAACATACAGGAGCCTATTACTCCTTGTACACAGAGTTTGTGGTGCCCAAAACTCAAGAACCCTGATAGACTTAACCTCTGTGTATACTTAATACTCCCAATTCTCCTTTGCTAGGAAAGGGCATGATAAAAATATTTGTCTTCTTAACAGATAAACATGCCCATACACCTGGCAAGGTATAATTGAGGGAAGATCAGGTTACAAGGAAAATGCAAGATAATGAGAAATTTTCTTAAATCAAGGCTTTACATAGAAAAACTTTAAATAGAACTGTAACCTGAAGCTATTCACATATAAGCATTCTTAATGTGCGATGGAATCTGCACATAAAAAGAAACTTGACGCTGCAGGAAATAATAGAGACTCTTCAAATATGTGATGAAAATAAAAAATCACAAAAAGCAGAGAAAATCGACTGCTAGTGCTTATTCCCTAGAACCTGTGCGCTCTTCCCTAACTCGGAGAAAATGCCGGCTCCTTCACAGCAAAGCCTGACTAGAATAGAGCTGATACCACCGGTGTCTCCTTCATCTGCTGAATGTTCCTTTGACTGACTGCTCTTTTCTATACAGAGCCTGAAGGTTCTCCAGCAGCCACTTAGAGACCCAGTGCCTCTGCAAAGCTTTGCCTAAACACCCCCAACAGCAGTAATTATTATCTTTGTGATTCAGTGAGGTGCACTTAAAATAATTATTTAATGTGGATTACTAGTAATTGGTATGCCTTGTCTACGCAACAATATTGAAAGTTCCTTGGTGGTAAAAAAAAAAAAACGGAAAATTCTTTTGTATGCTGCATAGGAAACAGCCACACAGAAGGCGTGCATGCATGCTGAAGGTATGCTTTTCCATGAATAAATGAAGAATTAATCAAGGATTAAAGAATGCCTCATGCGTTCCTAAATCAATGTAAGGCATCATTGATACATTCAACCCATGAGACTTACTTACATTGTTCCAGGCACAGTAACCAGGTTCTGGAAAGTCAGTGGTGAACAAAATAGGGTACCTGCCCTTGGGCATTCATAATGACTTGGAATCTTATCTCCCATATTGATGTGACTATAAATCTTCTACCAAAGTCATAACCTAAGATGAGGAAGAAAGAAGGGATGATGATAACCCTCCATTCCACTCCGAACTGGGAGACTCGTCCTCTTTCGGTTTAAGTCAGTGGTGTTAGATTACCACTTACACCACTGTTCAGCCAGTTTTTAATTATATGATGGATCTTTACCCTTCTCTCCATAACTTGCATGACCCCTTATCGAGAAGGGTGGAGTAAATGGGCTTCAAGGGTTACACAACCCTTGCAATTCAATGGATCTCAACCTGGCTCCACATTCAAATAACTTGGGATGCTTTTAAATAAATTACAGATGCCTAGTCCTCACCCACAGAGATTCTAATTAATTGCCCCAGGTTGGGATTTGGGAATTCATATTTTCTTATTTAACTTCCTAGGTGATTCTGATGTGAAGCCAGGGTTGAGAACTACTGTCATAATTCCTGTCTGTTCATAATTATATTCTTAAATCTTTCTGAATAGAAAGTCAGGAACCTAACAGGGAATAGTACGTGCACATGTATTGTTTCTATAAATACAAGTATCTTAAATAAGATTATAAGAAGTCCAGGAAATTTACATGGATCAATATCATATTGTTTCTAAATGACCATGCACATTATTTTAAATATTGCAATATTTGGAAAACCATTGTAGGAGGAACAGAGGTCATAGGATTAAACAAACAAAGCCCTACAAATTATTAATGTGTTCTTCAAATTCTCTATTTCAGAGCTTCTCTATACCTCAGCTTTCTCATCTATATGTTAGGGATACCAAAGTTTACCTTTGAGAGCTATTTTAAATGTTAAATGAATACTCAAATACAATTGATCCTTACTGTTCACAGATTCAGTAATTGTGAATCAGCATACTCGCCAAAATTTATTTGTAACTCCAAAATCAAACTTGTGGCACTTTCCTGGTTATTTATGGACATGTGGAGTGATGAAAATTTTGAGTTGCTTAACACATTCCCAGCTGAACTCAGACAAGGCTATGCTTTGCCTTTTTGTTTCAGCCTTCATACTGGAAACAGTTGTCCTTTCATGGCCTATTTATTGCCTTTTTTTTTTACATTTTTTTGCTTTTTTTTTGGTAATTTCAGTCTCACAAATGGTCCCCAAGTACAGTGCTGAAGTGCTGTCTAGTGTTCCCAAGTGCAAGAAGGCTGTGATGTGCATTATGGAGAAAATGCATGTGTTAGATAAGCTTCACTCAGGCATGAGTTATGCTGTTGGCCATGAGTTCAATGTTAATGAATCCATGAACAATGAACAATATATAGTAAATAGGAGCCTTTAAACAAAAACACACATATGAAACAAGGTTATATATTGATCCATTGACATAAATGTTGTGACAGAGGCTCACAGGAACTTAACCCTGTGTTTCCCCAAGGAGCAATTGTTCAATATTCTCTACTTCAATGTTTGTGGTGACTTTATAGAGTGTAACTGCTATGAATAACAGGAATTGACTGTATAAAGTGTCTGGAACATAATTCTTGCTAGAAAATACTAATTTCTGTGCTCTTCTCATGCATTATTAGGAGTTGTCATCTTTAAATTATTTTAGAATTAAGTCCAGATATCAATGGACACATTAATTCTATTTGTAATAGAATCCTTATCTGTTAAGGACAATTCCATGTGAGCTTCTGCTGTCTAGAATTGAGCCTTCTATAATAGTGAGACTTCAAGAGAGTCTTCAAACTCAAAAATAGCTAGAAAAATAAAAGAATCTTTTTAGCAGTGAAGAAGCATCCCAGCAGCAAATGCAGTTGATAAAAGCTGCCATATGGATGGGAAGAGCCCCTTGCTGAAATATTAAGCCTGCAAACAGCTACAAAACATGCGGAGAAGGATGCTGATCAGTGGATGGTGACATCAGTTAGAAGCACAGACAGGAATGCATACCAGTAGACACTCTGACAGTGGAAAACAATGAGTGACAAAAGAGAAAAAAAGAGAACAGCTACAACTATTAGGGTGCAAAGAATGCCCTATGTAATGCCTATAACCCTAGAGAGTATCAAGCTGCCATGTTGAAAACACATCATCCAACAAAGTACTCTCTTGTTCACCCATCATACTGAATGACAGAACTACTCTAAATACTCTGAACAATAGAATGTGTGCAATCTCTGCAGTAGATCAGAGCATTGGAAAAAAATGGGCAGTTTGATTTGTCTTCCTCTAGTGAAAAGATGGAAGCAAAAAAGTAATGCTGATAACATTTATAGACAAAAATGGGTGAGCATAAATGAATGATAGCAAGTCAACTGAGCAGTAAGCTTTTAAGCCCTAATATCAGAATTAAGAATGAAAAGCTATTAAATATTTGTAGGTTCTGAGTGCCTTAAAACTGTACATAGTGACACATTTAGGATTTCTATATAAAGAAGCGATATGATTCCCCATGTGTTGAAGTTGCTTTTATGTCCTTTAGCAGAGTTTTATGGTTTCCTTCAATGCAATCCTACTCGTTCTTAGTTTTTTCCTAGGTTTTTAACATTGTTACTATTGTCATGAACAGTACTTTTTCAACTTTAATTTTGAACTAGAGGTTACAAGTATACAAGGAAGTTAATGATTTTTGCATTTTCTATTTTTTATTAAATTTACTTTAAAATTTAATTCAGAAAGAGAAAGAATAGATCTAAAAACAATGCATGTTCTCCTCCTTTGCAACATTTATCCCTTTTTTTTTTGATCCAACAAAACTTAAGCTAGAATTTACAGAAAAATTTATTCCATGCAGTGACAGAAGGGTTTAATTTCTTCATTCTGATGTGGATGTAACATTTGTCTTTTCTAAGAATTATGGTGGTAGTTGGTTTGAGATAGATATCTTTATGATGCTAATGAAGTATTATTCTTTACCTAATACATTATTGACCTTTTAAAAAAATAGAAGACATTAAATTTTACCCCAAATTTTCAACATCTTTCAATAAATTCATACATTTTATCATTTGAACAAAAAATGTAATTAATCATATTAATAAATATACTAAACCATCCTTGCTTTCCTGGAAGGAAGGGGGGAGCCTTCACAGTTATAATGTATTATAGTATCAATATTTTCTCAATTCTTAGATGCCATCAATAATTATGTTAACCTTTCAAAGAGAAAAAGAAACATTACTATGTAAGATATATATATGGTTTATAAGGTGCTTCTCAATTTCAAAAACATTAAAATGTGAAAACTGTATAACTTAGAATTAAAGAAATAAAATAGAAGATTTCTGAATTTAAATTTCAAAGATTAATTTTTATTTTAGCAACAAAATTCATAAATGGCAATGAACAAAGCTATCTTTGTTCAATTTTGGTATTGGATTATGCAATCTTTGCCCCCCCAACACTTCTAAAGATTTAGTCCGTCATCTTCTAGAATCTATTATGATAACTTATGTAATCATAGGTTATCACATTACTTATACAATAGTAGCAATTTGTGTTAAAAGAAAAAGTTAAATTATATTAGGCACATTCTGTTTAAGAAAGCATAGGAGACTATCATTCAACTTCCATAGATACACACATACACACACAGAGCACACAGACACAGCAGTTTAGAATATAAAACTGTTTAGAATATAAAAAGAAGAAAAGATATTTTAAATAACAACAAAAATTATTAGGAATAAGCTTAACAAGAAATCAGCATGATTTGTCAAAGAAAACTACTGAGGAACAAAAACGGCATACCTTATCCTTAAACAGGAGGTCTTAGTATTATTAAGATGTCAATTTTCAAATTAGTGAATTTTCTAGAATCTAAATTAAAATACCAATGCAATATTTTAAATTAGAAAAACAGATTCTAAAGTCCTCGTGGCAAAACGAACACATGGGAACAGTCAGAAAAGTTCAGAAAAATAGAAATAATAAGTGAGCTGTAACTCAATTGCTGTATAAATGTATTTCCACATTAAATAATTTCATACTAGCACATTATATACAAACAGAACAATAAAATAGGATAGAGTCCAGTTCCAAATATATTTAGAAAACTTGGATTATGATAAATATAAAGTTAAAATCAATGGAGAAACAGGAGTTGTTCAATAAAATGGTAATGGGAAAGTGGCCAGCCATCTGCAAAAGAATAAAGCTACATTGTTACCAAATACAAATAGATCCACCAGTCAAATGTTTTTAAAAAATGAAAGTATTAGAAGAACATATGGAATCATAATTTTTTGTTGTTATTTAAAAACTTGGGAGTGGGAAAGGTTTTTATAAGCACAAAAATGATGACTGATAAATTTGATTTCAAAATTAAAAGTCCTCACATGACTAAAATATTTTTAGATGACAAATTTATATTGTATGCCATAACAAAAGTATGATTTCCTTTATATATACAAAGTTCTTAAAATTCAATAAATTAAGGGGTGAAGATCATGAATACAGAGCTTACAGAAAAGAAATACAAATGGTTTATCAATGTAAGAAATCTGGTTAACCTCACTTAAAGTTAAAAATACATAAGTTAAAATAACAATGAAATTTTTACCTAAAAATTAGGAAAGTTTGAGTATACATGTTGTCAAGTGTTTATGGAAACTGATACTCTCATTATAATTTGATGTAACTTCTGTAAAGGGTAACTTGGTGATACATATTAAAGTTTGACTAGCACATACTCTGTAACCCAGAAGTTGCTTTTTTAGGAATTTATATAAAATATGTAATTGCACATGTACTCAAATACAATAATAATAGTAATTATGGTAGCTATCATTTATCAAGCATTTGTTATAAACCAAGCATTACTCAAAGTGCTTTGCATATAATACCAATTTATTTAATCCATTCAAACGTCCTATAAATTATGCATTGATTAGGTGTGCTATTAGCTGCAAGTAACCAAATACCCAATTTAGAAGTGTATTATCTAATTAAACAAGAAGTTTGGAAGAAAGTGATCCTACGCTCAGATCTGTGGTATAGCAGTTTGGGCTCTCGTTGATGCCTTAGCAGTTCTCTTGGCCTTCTGATGGTGGCAAGAAGGCTGCAGCAGCTCTGATCATCACAGTCTCACAAAATGTCAGATGGTAGCATTAGAAGCAGTAAGCAAACCAGTGCCTCCTTAGTCCATCTCTTCTGATCAGGAGCAAAAGTCTTTTTAGAAGCCTCACCCAAGCACAAACTTCCACTTACATTTCACTGGACAGATAATATTAATTGCAACACTTATTTGAGCACTTAACAATTACCAGACCCTGCTATAAGTTCTTTATATCCATTCACTCATTTAATCTTCACAACATTTTTTAATGCAGTAGGGACTATTATTATCACCTCTTATATGAAAAAAGAGTTTAAGTAACTTGTCCAAGTTTACACAGCTAATAAATGCTGGACCCAGGTTCTGACTTCACAGTCACACTTTTAAACAATGAACCAAACCATATTGCCAGATCGTGTGCCTCTGCTTAAACAGATCACTGACAAAGGGCATTGTGATTGCCAATCTTGCTAAAACCAATCATTGTTTATCCTCTAGAACTGGGGGAGGGACTCAACTTACCCAAGTATATTGTGTGGCCACCAAGACAAAGTCAGTGTTCTAAATCTTAAAAAAGAAGGAGGAAATAGCTGTTGGGTAGGCAAATGAAAGTATCTGTGATAGATAAGTGCTATTGTTGTCCCCAGTAAACAAATAAAGAAACTTGAGACATAGAGTAAATAACTTGCCTGAGGTCATGCTACTTGTGAGGGACATAAGATATTTCTTGAAAAGTTGTAGTAAATGCCTGGAAATGATCTAAATTGTATGAATAGGAGGCCAAATTAAATAAATTATGGAGATTGGCACACTATGATAATGTGTAACATTTTTTTTTACATAGGATAGATCTATATGCAAATGTATAAAGAGACTTATTATATGTTCTAAGCTTAAAAAATAAGAGTATCAAGATACAGAAAACTGTGTATGAAATGTGGGCCAAAATAACACGTAGACGTATGTAGACTTACATGCTTGCATAGGATCTGTTTGCCTAGTTCTGGATAGATATACAAGTAACTAATAACAGGACTTGCTCTGAGAAAGTGGACCCAGTGATCAGGGAACGAAGAAAAATTACTTTTGGGGGATAGTTTTTTGTAATATTTGAATGTTTGCCATATACATGTATTGCTTTTTCAATTAAAATATTTAGTTTATTTAAAAACTAATTTTGATGTTACAAGTGACATTTTTCTATAACCAGCGTCTCACAAACTTCCTGAAGATCTTGAAGAGTTAATTTTTTGCTATATTTCTTTACACTTGTTTGGACAGTTTACAGGAACTCATGTTTTCAAATGCAAATTTAAATAATTTGAAAAGCAATCATAGTCTGCTGCTTTCATCTGTTAATAAAGTTAGGTTTTGGATAAAGAAACACAGTAACATTTGCCAAATGTCTTCTTAGAGCAAAAGAGAGCCAGTCAGTTTTGGACTCTCAGTGATAGATATCAGTTCTTTTTCATATTTACTTAATTTTCTTAGGAAGCCAAGTAAAAGAAAAGTAGATTTTCTTTCTTAATCAACTTTGAGTACCACTTTCATCCTTGCACATTTCTTTAAGGAACATTTACCTGACAGGCCCCCTTCTCTCCTCCCTCCTCCATGAAATTTCCAATATGCTCTTCCCCTGGGAAACTGTTTCATAAGAGATGCATATGAAGACTGAACTTGACTCTATTTGTTTTTGAGGTGGCCTATTTTAAATGCCTTCTTGGGCCTCCCTGGTGGCGCAGTGGTTGAGAGTCCGCCTGCCGATGCAGGGGATACGGGTTCGTGCCCCGGTCCGGGAGGATCCCATATGCCGCGGAGCGGCTGGGCCCGTGAGCCATGGCCGCTGAGCCTGCGCGTCCGGAGCCTGTGCTCCGCAACGGGAGAGGCCACAACAGTGAGAGGCCCGCATACCGCAAAAAAAAAAAAAAAAAAAAAATGCCTTCTTTTTAGATTCTTTTACATCTTTTTTTTTTCTACTTAAACAAAAATGAAATCAAAATTGATGATAATGAAAATACTGATGACGTAATCTCTGTCTACCAGACTAAATTTAAGATTTTCTAAATCCATTTTGGCGTCGACACCTTGGCACTGCCCTGCTAAACCTACAATCCTTAAGATTTTCTGGGTGAGGGGTGAAGCTATGGAAACTGCATGAAGAGCTGGCTTCTTACACTCTCTCCTGAAGGGAGGAACTCAGAGAGAAAAGAAGTATTAGTGAAAAGCTCATTCCAGGAAGTGAACAGAAGAACTGAAGCTCTGGCTCTGTGGGAAAATGGAGACTTTGAAGGTAATGCTTGTGTGTCCAAGAAGAATAATGACCAGCTTGTGTCCTGAGAAGGTGATGCTGGAGTCCTTTTGTTCAAAGCAAAACCACGTTGCTTAGTTACAGAGAGATTTTGCTCTAAATGTCAGAAGTTTAGGCAGGAGTAGAGTTAGAACCTACATCCCTAAAACAAAGCAAAACAATTTTTTAAATGATGCTAATACAAAACTTTGTTATTCAAACACATTTCTTGTCCCAGCTGGACAATCATCCCAGGAGTCTTGCACAAATAATGGTTAAAAGTGCTCAGTTGCTTCTTCGTTTCATTATTTGATATTCCTAACACTAGCAATGAATTGACCTGAGGCCCCTTCCTAGCTGGTCACTACAGACTTTAATTGTGGTATGCAAATCCCAGATATGTACCTGATTTGCCTCACCTTGGAAGCACAAGAAGAGCTGGTGGGGTTGTATGTTAGAGTGTATCAGTGTGTGTCTAGGTGTTTGGGAAGGTGACAGGTTGCAGTGTTTCCAATACTGTGCATTCAAAAGAGATGCAGTGTTGGAGCAGCAGTATTCCCCCCTCCCACTGTCTCCCCCTCAAACAGGCAGAGTAATATAGTGTGATTGCGTTGTGTCCTCACAGTCCCTACATACCATCTCCGAGAGCAGCGAAACTACTATCAGCAGAACGACAGTTCAAATCATCTCTGTGATTCTGCCATTCTCTTTGAATGAACCACTGAAACCTAAAATTAGCCAAGTTTTTATGAAATAACATTCATCTCTGTTTTAACTGCTAATGACAGTGTTGTAAAATGATAAAAGCCAGAAAATTCTGTTATTAGCTCATCACTCTTTGTGCATTCTTCTTAGAATTTACCTTCCTTGGTCTCTATATGAATCCTAACGTGTCCAAATGCATTTATTTGGACAAATACCAAAAGATTCGGCGATAGCCTGCCCCAATAGGCATTCTCCATGTTTACATATATACATAACTTCTTAGGAGTTAATTTCTTTTAAACTTGTATTTTAAACAAACAATATATGAATTCAGTTCAACTCAATACATGTATTTTGAGTTGAATAGAACACAACCCTGAGTAGAGTAGAACACAAAAAAGTTTTTTTAAGCAGATGGCATTTCACCTAGATTGAGAGGTTAGATTGCAGGAGAGAAGAAGGAGATCAAAGTAAGTGGTTATTGTTCACACAAAGAGATACATTGCCTCATATAGAATGATAACAGTTATAGATATGGTAAGTCAAGAGTGTGTATTTTGGGAATGAAAGATAGTTCAGTTGGGATGAAACAGCCCTATGCTACATGTTGGGGAGAAGTAGGCTCAAAAAGTAAGTTAAGACCATACTCCAGAAGTCCTCAAAGATCAGCATAAAGTACTCATAATATATTTTAAAGCAATTTTGATGATCAAATGAAGTAACATACATAAGACATTTAATAGTGCCTGATACAATGTGGGTGCCCAACAAACATCAACTCCTTTAATTTTGTAAGTAGTTGGAGCCCTTACAGATTACACAGACACTAATAATTTTCAGAAGGAATGCTGCAAGAACATTGTTCATTGTGAAAAAGGCCAAGTGTGTTCAACAAGGGAAAAGTACTTTATTCCAACTAGTAAGATACTTGAAATCTTTCACTCCTCTGGCCAGTAAACTGTTTATTCTGACTCAATGCAGTGTCACTAAAACTGAGTTACCTTATTTCCTGATCCTGAATTAATCCCGGATTGATGTCTGAAACACCTGATTCAGGACTTTGCTTTGTTTTGTTTCCACAGTAGTAATTGGGTTGGGAGCTTTGAAAAGAAACCTTTAAATGTAAACTGATGCTAGAGCTTCTGGTGTCCAGAAATAAAAATCAGTGAAATTTAGTATCACAGGAAGGAAGCACCTGGAATACAGTGATTATAGTTCTTCACCAAAATTCTGAAACAAAATTCATCAAAAGATCTCAGTGCGGGCTTCCCTGGTGGCGCAGTGGTTGAGAGTCTGCCTGCCGATTCAGGGGACGCGGGTTCGTGCCCTGGTCCGGGAGGATCCTACATGCCGCGGAGCGGCTGGGCCCGTGAGCCATGGCTGCTGAGCCTGCGCGTCCGGACCCTGTGCTCCACAACGGGAGAGGCCACAACAGTGAGAGGCCCGTGTACCATTAAAAAAAAAAAAAAAAAAAAGATCTCAGTGCTTCTTTGAATTGAAGGCAGCCTGTGAACTGTAATTTGAAAACTGAACTGCTGGATTTTCCCAGATATTCTAGCAGTAGATGGGAGGAGAGAAAAGAAGTTTGAAAATGCAGCTGTCCTTCAAAAAATCTAGGCATATGGACATGATACTGAAACTCATCTAACCCAGCTCTCTTGTTTCGAGATGCAGAAATGCAGCTCCACAAATGCATAGTGGTTGTCCATGGGCTCCCAGACCATAAGGAACACTCATGGGATCAGAACCTGAGTCTTTAGACTTCTGGGTCTGTTCATATTTTACTGTGTCAGATTTCTTCATCTTGGCTGAGTGGATATTTTTCTTATGAATAAAAAAATCTAGAAATCAGTGTTAAAACAAATCTGAAGACAAATGACACTGGATACATTAATAGAGCCTCAAATCAAAACAGTTTTCAACCCAAGGTATTATGTCTACAGCAGATATTACTTATTGGGTTGGCCAAAACTTTCATTCGTTTTTTTTTTTCCCATAAGATGGCTCTAGTAGCACTTAGTTGTCTTTAACTTCATTTGAAAAAGCAACATTTTCAGCATATTATGCTTTATTATTTCAAGAAAGGTAAAAACACATCTGAAACGCAAAAAAAAAGATTTGTGCAGTGTATGGAGAAGGTGCTGTGACTGATCAAACATGTCAAAAGTGGTTTGTGAAGTTTCGTGCTGGCGATTTCTCACTAGACGATGCGCCACGGTTGCGGTAGACCAGTTGAAGTTGATAGCGATCAAATCGAGACACTAATTGAGAACAATAAACGTTATACCATGCGGGAGATAGCCGACATACTCAAAATGTCCAAATCAAGCACTGAAAATCATTTGCACCAGCTTGGTTATGTTAATCGCTTTGATGTTTGGGTTCCACATAAGTTAAGCGAAAAACACCTTCCTGACCGTATTTCCTCATGCGATTCTCTACTGAAAGGTATCAAAAACGTTCTGTTTCTAAAACAAATTGTGACAGGTGATGAAATGTGGATACTGTACAACAATGTGGAACAGAAGAGACCGTGAGGCAAGTGAAATAAACCACCAACCACACCAAAGGCCAGTCTTCGTCCAAAGAAGGTGAGGTTATGTATATGGTGGGATTGGAAGGGAGTTCTCTATTATGAGCTCTTTCCAGAAAACCAAATGATTAATTCCTAATTAGACCAACTGAAAGCAGCACCCAACAAAAAGTGTCCAGACTTAGTCAACAGAAAACGCATAATCTTCCATCAGGATAATGCAAGACCGCATGTTTCTTTGATGACCAGGCAAAAACTGTTACAGCTTGGCTGGGAAGTTCTGATTCATCCGCCATATTCACCAGACATTGCACCTTCAGATTTCCATTTATTTCGGTCTTTACAAAGTTCTCTTAATGGAAAAAATGTTAAGTCCTTGTTAGACTGTAAAAGGCACCTGGACCATTTCTTTGCTCAAAAAGATAAAAAGTTTTGGGAAGATGGAATTATGAAGTTGCCTGAAAAATGGCAGAAGGTAGTAGAACAAAATGGTGAATATGTTGTTCAATAAAATTTTTGGTGAAAATGAAAAATGTGTCTTTCATTTTTACTTAAAACCTGAAGGCACTGTTTGGCCAACCCAGTATTTATAGTTAGTCCTGCTCAGCTAACATACATTTATACCCACATATACACGTAAAATGGTGACACTCGTTTTACATTTATAAAGTGCCTACCTTATGCTTTACAAATGCAGGCACAACTACAGAGGAATTTGCTCCGATTGGGTTCTTTTTGAAGATTCCTATATATATAGCTGAGTTCTGTTTATAGAATATCTAGTGAGCTCCTACTACATGTGCCAGGCAAAATTCTAGGGAGCGGTGATTCCAATTAAGAAATCTTCTTAAGTCTTCTTAAAAAAGGCAATAAAATAGTTATTTAGACCCAAATCTGTACTATGACATGAACTGAACCATTTATTATGTGTTACAGCCATAAAGTATTCAAAAACAAATAAAAGACCAGTGTAACTATAATTTGTACCAGGTGTCTAACAACCCCTCCTCAACAGGAGGTGAACCTAGGCAGATCTATTAACATCTCTGTGAAGTCACTTCCTCAGGAGGAATGAGTTCCCTTTCTTGGTCCTGCTTTTCATTTTCCTTTTCCTCTGTGTCCAGTGTACACCCCTCCTGTCCTCTTCACTTGAACCTCACCAATCTGTAGCGACTAGCCACTTCCTAGGATCAGAACTGAACATCTAATTGCAAATTTTCCAAGCATTTTCTTTGAGGTTGTTCAAAGCTCATCTCTAGAGTTGGGTTTTACCAATCAACTCCTTATGCTATTCACAGCATTTGCACGAATTGGACAGATAGATGCAAATTCTGGGCAGGCTCTGTGGACAGCTTCAGCAACCATGGCTGCTACAGAACTGCTGTTGCCATGGAAGGATTGTATGCACCTCCCTAGCTTTAATGGGGAGTCGGGGAAGTAGGTAAAAATTCCCAGGCTGAGTGTCACCAAAAGATCCTATCTCCTCTAAGAAGCACTTTATGCTTCGTAAGTTAATGTCTTTCTCTGTCAAATACCCTGCTAGCCATAGCAAATGTACATTGACTTGGTAGGGTTTGTTATTTAACTTTTTAATTTAAATTGTGTTTATGAATGATTCTTGGTATTCTCAGCCTTGAGTAGGAAGAAGGGAGGGTCAAAGGAAAACTATTCTCCACTCTCTAGGCGGCTTTAGTCCATCTCCTCTACTCTTGTGTTATAAGCTGCTGTTTTCCATCTTCCCTTTCCATCCTTTCCACCTTTTCTTCCCATTCCTATCTTATTCATGTTTTGTCTTTTATTTTCTGCATTTCCTACCCAGTCTTTCTCCCATCCTCTCAACTTTTCAGGAAGACAGAACAGCAGGTGGGCAAAGAGTAAGATCATGTCAGAGAGAGGGTGTAGGCAGACTTTGCCTAGGGTAAATATGTTCAGTCTCTTTTTTAAGAAACGTTTACCCTTAGCGACTAGGCTAGAAGAACTAGTCAGCATTAGATCAGTTTTAGCACTCACATTTTTACAGATGAAGAAACAGCCTTAGGGAATTAAGTTTGGCAACAATATAGCCAAGAGTATCCAGAATAAATTCAGAGTCCCGGGGCTCTTCCTATTGTTGGATCATGTGTCCCAATTCTTAGAGTGTAAAATATTGCTGTCCTAAAATTGGGTGATTGTCACTAATACTTGGATGGTCCCAGTAGCATGAGAATTCAGATTTCCAAAACATTTATAGTAAAATTTTCAGCCAGCAGCTAAAAGAAATTTTACATGACACCTTTTTCTGAACTTACAAAAATGCTTTTGTTTACCAATTCCTACCCAAATGTTCTGCTCTAACAGTGTTTACATCTTCACTGCGTCATGAAAGTTCTGTGAAAGAAAACAAGAAATAGAACTGTCATCCTGTTTCAAGAAGTTGAGCCCAGACATGTCTCTATATATAAAGGCAAGGCCAGTGCCCTACGAAAAATCCCTATTTTACCCCTGTTGAGTAATTGTACTAGGAATTATATTTAACACCAGCCTGGCTTGGGTAAATTTATGACATTTAAGGGATAATCCTTTGCTTAGTCACCATCTCCTTTATTTTCATTTAGGAGAACTGGGGAGGCTGCACCTAAGAGAATGTTTTCAAAAAGGCAAATACTATGGATTTGTGGCATCTTTCCAAAACCGGAACTGTGTAGGGGGAGCAAGACAGAGACAAGGATCATAGGTATTTACACCCCTCAGCATGCAGAGTACAGTGGTGAATTTTTTTCTGCTCTAATAGAATTTTCTTTTCTTACAGTTATCAAAATGCACCTAAATTACTCCCACTATGACCCACTTGTAAGAATCCCCCGCTCTTTTTGTTCTTGCTCCCTAGTCTCTATAATTAGGGAATGTGGGGCTTCCCTGGTGGCGCAGTGGTTAAGAGTCTGCCTGCCGATGCAGGGGACACGGGTTCGTGCCCCGGTCTGGGAAGATCCCACATGCCGCGGAGTGGCTGGGCCCGTGAGCCATGGCCGCTGAGCCTGCACGTCCGGAGCCTGTGCTCCGCAACGGGAGAGGCCACAACAGTGAGAGGCCCGTGTACCGCAAAAAATTTAAAATAAATAAATAAATAACTAAATTAGGGAATGTGTGTTCATCACATGAACAGCAAATGAAGCTTTACAATGTGAATGCATTTTAAGTGTTTGAAAAGTACTTTCTAAATTATTACCGTCATCATCATGGCCCTTACATGGTCTTAAATGGCCCTAAATAAGCTGCCATGTAGGATGTTCAGCTACCCCGAGGCTGGGAGAGAGGCCAAGCAACATGGAGAGGCCACTCCTAGGCACTCCAATCAGCAGTTCCCACTGAGTTCAGCCTTGGAGTCATTGCAGCCTGATCGTCCAACATGGGAGTGAAGAAGCCTCCAGATGATTTCAGCACCAGCTGTTCAGTCACCCTCAGCCTTCGGGTCTTTCCAACTGAAGCACCAAAAATCATGAGCAGAGCCAAGCCACCCCCACTGCACCCTCTCCAAAATCCTGAACCCCAGAATCTGTGAGCATAATCAAAGAGTCGTATTGTGCCACTACATCTTGGGGTGGCTTGTTAAAACCAAGAATAACTGGAACAATCACTGCCATCATCATTAATGAACTTGTCATTCTGAAGTTTTAATTTTCTGAAGCCCTAAATGGTTGTACAGGACGCTGCGGGTATTTAAAAACACTCTTCAAGCACAACATAGTCAAATTTTGTGTGGAGCTACAAGCATTCTCTAGAACATCAGGCCTCATGCTTCATAGAAAGCTACATGAAGATTGGATTGGGTGATCCCCATGAGAATCCAGATAGTTCCATAAACTGTCACACTGAGGGAGGTGTCCAGGGTCCTGGGGACCCAGTTGGGCAGGCTCCAAGATGGGAACGTTTTTCCTTCTCTTTTTATTCCCATATACATATTCTCTGTTTCTGTTCTGACATTTAAAAAATTTTTAATTCTCTGCTTAAAAATCTTCTTAAACAAATACAATTAATTAAAATGTTCATGAAATTTGTTTTGGAAAAACTAAAGTCTTAGTCTTACTACTGTGGAATATTTCTTCATCTCCAAGCTTACACCAGAGTGTCATTGATAATGAACTCCACTGGCTTTGTTTCCCCTTTGATATATCTTGTAGCCTGGAATATAGTCTGTAAAAACAGTAATCTAAAACAATGCACAGTATTAATGGCTCTGAAATAACTTGGGTCAGTTTGTTCTGTGTCATACTATAAACATCTTGTTGATCTAACACTGGAAAGCATTAGACTCAAATGAAGTCAGACCTATCCCAGCCTTGTCTTGGCTAACTAATTCCCACTCTGCTGTTTATAACATGTACACTATTCCAACAGCTTATGTATAAAGAGCTGGGTAATATATGGGCTCTATTCTGCTCCTAGCTGCTTGCTCTGGTTTCGTACATCTCAGAAATTACAAAATCAATAAGATAAATGCCTCCCTGCCTTCCATCTACCTCTCTCTGCATGCTCCACTTCCAGAAACCAAAAGCTTATTTGAACCTGTAGAGTGAGACCCTCTGCAGATTGGGAAGCAACAGTCTCTTCCAGTACCTTAAGATCATTGTTGCTTGACCTAATGGATAGTTTCTTTTTTCTTACCACAGCTGGCCTCTTTCTGCCACTGCAGCTTCATCTCTCTCCTCTTCCCCACGTTGCACTGAGGTGCTATCCTTTCTGAATTCTGTTCCTTCAGTTCCCACCCAGGCTGAGTCTTGCCCCCGTGCTCTTCCTCTGCTGGAGTACCCTCCCATCTTCCAGCCATCCCTCCACCTTCAGCCCTTGCCTACTCCGCAGCAAATGTATTACAGTTCCGTTCTCATTGTAAGGTAACTCCTTTTTAGTTTTTTAAAAATTCAAACATACAGAAAAGTTAGAAAATATTACAGTGGACATCCATGTAGACTCACCAACTGTTATTTTACTGCCTTTGGCCTCGTCTTCATCTTTTTTTTTTTTAATTTCATTAAAGAATTGTTGATTTATAATGTTGTGTTGATTTCATCTGCATCTTTCTATCTGACTTTTCTTTTCCTTTTCTGAATGGTTTAAAAGCAAGTTGGGCAGAACAGTCAGGCCATTTTATCCCTGAGTATTTGGGCACAGAGCTCCTCAGGACAAGGTCATTCTTAAAGTACCATCTTTTGAAGTCCTTCCTGACACCTCCTCACAAATGGAACCCTTACCTCAGCTTTTGAGCCTCCCCCTCCCCATTCTCACATATACACCTTGATTTCAGCATCTGTAACTCGTACCTGATAGAGCTGTTTCTAAGGCTGTATCTTCTTTTTTTTTTTTAACATTTTTATTGGAGTATAATTGCTTTACAATGGTGTGTTAGTTTCTGCTTTATAACAAAGTGAACCAGTTATACACGTGGGAGGGAGGGAGACGCAAGAGGGAAGAGATATGGGAAGGCTGTATCTTCTTAATCAGCTGTAAACTCCTAAGAGTAGGGCTCCTTTTCTTATTATTCTCAGTATTGTCAGTGCCCGGCCCAATGCCTGGCATATGAGACATGTTTATTAACTGTTAGCCAAATAAATGAGTGGCTGAACGAGGATAGTCCTCTCTTGGTTTCCTGTCCCAGAACTCCAAAGCCCTTCATCCCCTTGGATATCAGCCATGCCTGCCTTGACAATCTGAAGGCTGCTTTCTCATTCTCCAGGGCTACTATTCAGAACTCTTATCACCCTCTCACCCCAGCCTCATTTCTTTTACTATCAAAAGATGACCCAGCATGTCACTTCACACATATCTGTCAATTCCTCTGTCAATTCCTTCTCCTCCATGCCTTTATCTGTCCTTTCCTTCTGAGTTATTTCAGAGAAAGAAACATCTTTCTTCCTTTGTTGTACAACACTTGCATCTGTGCTTCATCACATCCTGTTCTATATGTGTAGAACAAACTGCCTCAGGGTCTGACCTGGACTTGAATCCTAGCTCTAACATGTTGCAGATGTTTCCAGCCTCTCTTCTTCTAGAATATGGGACTTATGTTGTTACTGTAGGTAACTGTAAGTTTCAGTAACTTTTGTGAAACAACTACCTGGCATTCACTCGCTTGCCAGTCAGTCTGCACTAGTCCCCATCCTTCCCCAAAGCACATGGAGTTATTTCCCTCATTCTGCACCTTTGAGCATGTCACCCATGCCTGAAATGTCCTTAGCACTTCTCCACCTGGAGAAATTCTGCCAGCTTTCAAGATCTTGTTCAAGTAGCACACTTGCCATGAAGCATTCCTGGATTTTGACGCCCTCCTCTTGAACACTCAGGAACAAAAACCAGAATTAGTCAATCCCTTCTCTATGCTCTCTTAACCTTCCATAGACACCTTTACAAAATATTCTTATGTTGCATTGTGAACACCTGTGGAGGGTCTGTCATACTCACTGCTCTGTGAGCTAAAGTGTCTTCGTTTGTCTTACACACACACATGCTAACGCCACCACCAGGAACGTGATACGTTACCTGAGAAACAATTATATTTTGCAAAGTGTCTTGAGCGAGAAGGGTATGGTTCCTGGGTGTCTGTCTTTGCTTGGTTAGCGGTGTGCTTGACTGAAGAACCAAGGTAAAAACTCCCGGGGAGTCTTGGCCAGTGCACAGCAGAAAGCCGGTGAGAAACGGGGAAGCCATTCTTCAATAATGTCTTCCTATCACTGTAGACTCCCCTGAAATAATGCTTAGGAAGTTTTCTATTCCCATGACGAGCACAAGAAAAATTTCTAAGGGATGAAAATAGTTAAGGAATTGAGGTTTGAAGAACAAAAGGAATCTCCAGTGCCTCCTTCCTGTATGTACACACACACTTCAGCACTTAGGAAACCACTCACCTCCTTCTTTTCTCCCTCACTTTTAAAGGGCTGCTATTAAATTCCCATGTCCAGTGCTTTTCTTGTGGGTATCTGTTTTTTCCTCCTGTTGTGTTAGTTACCCAGCATTAGCCAACCTATTTTTTGCAGTGAGAAATATTACACAGTAGTATTTTATAAGGATTTTGCTTTCCATTTAATTACTTACAATAAGTACATTTTGTAAACCAAGTTAGCATTCCTGAGAAAACAATGGTATTGTCAAGATGATAGCTTTGGATTTAGATTATATTTTGATAATATAATATAGAAAAATATCTTTGTGTTTTTATTCCATTTTCAAACAAATTAGTGGTGGGTTTTTCTCTACTAATTTAAACACTTCCTTGCAGTGTTGATAACTCAAAGCAAATCTCATTATACGCAGTGCATAAGAACTAGAAAATGCTGCTGAATTGAGTTGAAAAATGAAACTGAGTAGTTTTGGCTAGATATGATAGCTGTTCCAAGAATTTAAAAAATACCTATCACTTGGCTTGTCAGTATACTAGGCGATGTAGGTTATACAAGAGAACCGTCAGTAGTGACCCATGCTCTCAAGGGTATATACAAATGTGGACATAGGTCAAATTATAAAATAATGCAGTACAGTATCTGTAACTATGGCAAGTGTATAAAAGGTATAGATGAAATCCACAGGAAATGGCATCATGAAAAACATTTGAGAACTAGAAAGAGAAACTTAAACAGAAAAGCAGGTAGGGTTTGAATAGGTAGGTAGGGGGACTTTGGACAAAAGAAAAGATCATAGCTTTTGGGAGCACAAGGAATAAATCAGGCCTGTTGGAGTACTGGGTAATGGAAGGAATAACATATCTGAGGCTCAGAGATGGAAAGCTTGGGTTGACGAAGTAAGGATCCAAGTGGTAAGTGAGCAGGAAAAAC
Organism: Mesoplodon mirus; assembly: GCF_964341445.2. Taxonomy (NCBI): domain Eukaryota; kingdom Metazoa; phylum Chordata; class Mammalia; order Artiodactyla; family Ziphiidae; genus Mesoplodon; species Mesoplodon mirus. The sequence goes on along the minus strand of NC_138979.1, from coordinate 98,417,629 downwards.
GTGTCTTTTACTACCATAAAGGATGGATTGGAAAGGGAGAACATTGGAAGCAGAAGGAGCAGTTCAGAGGCTATTACAGTATTTTAAGTTTGAAAATCTGGTGGTGGTAGCAATAAAATGAGATCAAAGAGATGTGAAAGAAGAAGCTATACAGCTTGGTAGCTGGGTCGATATAAGGGCAAGCAAGAGAGAAAGAACTTGAGTGGCAGAGAGGAATATGGTACCAGTGCTTACAGTGGAATAGGGAGTTGAAACATCCTGATTCGAGGACGAGCATATGTGATTATGTTTGTAAAAATAACTACTACTATTATTTGAGCATTTACTGCATGCCAGGTAGTCTGCTACTAATAATAGCAAACATTTACACTGGAGTCCTATGTGCCAGACACTGTTCTAAAAACACGACCTATATGAATTCATAGAAGACTTACAAATCCCTGTGCGATATTATTATCACATGTAATCCTTATACTATTTCTACATGATATTTTTATCTCCCTTTTACGAAGAAAGGAACTGAAGCGCAGAGAGGTTAAGTGACTGGCTAAAGGTCACACACAAAACCAGGACTCAAAACCAGGTAGCCTGGCTCCAGATCCTGAACTTTTAACCGCTCTGCTATGCTGCTAAGCATTTCACATGCCTTAACTAATCACACTGGACAGAGCCCAACAACAGTGAGAAATGGCTTTCCTGATCATTCCCATTTTACACATCAAAAACTCTTACAGGGCTTCCCTGGTGGCGCAGTGGTTGAGAGTCCGCGTGCCGATGCAGGGGACGCGGGTTCGTGCCCCGGTCCGGGAGGATCCCACATGCTGCGGAGCGGCTGGGCCCGTGAGCCACGGCCGCTGAGCCTGCACGTCCGGGGCCTGTGCTCCGCAATGGGAGAGGCCACAACAGTGAGAGGCCTGCGTACTGCAAAAAAAACCAAAAAAACAAAAACAAAAAAAAACTCTTACAAAGTGAAGTATTGGGGAGAATGCCACTACTCTATTGTGTATAGACCCCAAACAATTATGAGAGAGGGCAAAACCTAAGATATATGTAAAAGGCAACTACATGGAAATTGAAACACTGAAAGTAGTAGAAATAGTGAGGAACATAGGGTTAAATCCTGAGTTTTAAGAAAAATATATGCCAATAATATTTTAATTAACTTGAAGTAGTTAAATTACTGATGTAATTTATTCTATCACCAAGTTTTATTAAAATGTTTATTGGCAATCCTGAGTATATGTATTAATGATATCAATAAAAACGTTTGGACTAGGTTTTATTTTCCTAATTGCATCAGCTTCTCTTTCTGGTTAAATAATGATAATTATATAACATCAGTATGAAAATTTCACTCAACCTGAGTTGCTTCTTTTTATTTTTCCACTCTAGGCAGTGTATTAATAATTATCAGAATAATTCAATGCACCATAATAAATATGACCTAATAATATTTAATCACATTAAAAATGTAAGTGGCAAAAACTAAATGACATTCAGAAATGTTCCCACAATTTTAACAAATCGGTTGGGTTATCAGAAAGACAGGGAACTTTTTCAAATGGGATTTGTATTGCAAGCCAACTCCTTTAGCTTCTGATGCCAGAGACAGAAAGATCCGCTATCTCCCTGGTTGCTGTTGAGAACAGGGGAGGGACACTTCTGCATGTTTCACTGGGTCCTGAACAGCATATGCCCCTAACCTGGCAATCTTCCCTACCTCTAGAAAATCCCCCAGTGGCCAGATATCCATTTGAGCCACATCCCCACAATTACTCTTTGCGAAGGGAAAAAAGAACTAAATTATTTACAAGAGTAAAATCTGTACCCAATCATAAGAAGCCTGAGGCTAAAAATCTGTTGTATACTTTTCTTCTTTCTGAAATAATATTAAGCTTGGGCATATATAATTATACAGGAACCACTAGGCTATGAAGGATGAGAAAATATAACACAATTATCTCTTCACAGACCTTAACTGAAATCTGACAGAAATCAACATGAGCTGAGAACACTCCCCCTCCCCTTTTCCCTCTGCCACTTAACCCCTGCTTTCAAATGGCTGTCTACCAGAATCCACATCTGCGAATGCTGCCTACACTCCTGTCACACGACGACTGGGCTGGTCCAGAAAGCATTCAGCGAGAGATGTCGCATTCAATCCAGGGATAAGGTTTGCAGGAAAGTTTGTTGTTTTGATGCAGTGGCAACACTGTAAGCTTCACAATCAGCTGAAAACCAGCCCAGCCTATGGGGCAAAGGCAGCTCTGCTCAGGAACTTGCAGTGAGATAGGAAAAGGAAGAAGGAAAGCTATCACGTGGGCATGTTAGGGGCGGGGGGATTAGCACCAGGATAATTGGGAGAAGAAAGATAATGAAAGGAAACCAAGGAGTTAATTTCTAATTTCCCAAATAGGCTGATGCCTGCAGAAATGCCCTTCTGCCCACGTAGGGAAACTGGCAGGCATAGCATATAAAGGTCTCTGTGGGAGAAGTAATGCAGTGCTTACATCCCTTTGTATACGTCTTCAGGCGGTGCCCTGTGTGACGTGCTTTCTCAAGCTAGTTTTTCTGCAACACCTCTGTCTTTCACCTGGTTCAGTCTTTGCATCCTCTCCTTTTGGCAGTGTCATCTACCTTTGTCCCCGGACACTCTCTCTAGCTCTCCCATCATCCTTTGCAGCCTATGGGACATACCCACCCTCCACACCAAACCAGCTCTGGCTCCCGGGTCCCCATCCTGGGCAAAGTGTCCCCGAGGCCCATTGGCTTGAACCCCTATAAAGTGAAATAGGGAAAATATGCTCTTGCTAGCAGAATCATTTCCAAATAAGAACTCAGTGTCTATTTCAAAAATCAGTTTTTAGGGTAATGTTCAAATCTCTGAAATATCCTCAAGCCTGGCTTTTTCTCCTGGTAGAAGGGAGAGTGACAAGGAAGGGTTGGTAGGAAAGAAGTAGGTTGTAGAAAGCACATCTGATTCCTGGGCCATCATCATCATGTCATCAGAAATCCCTGGGACCACGTTAAACCCTTGTGATTCTACTTGCATACAGCACAGTTTTGAGAAAGCTTGATTCATGATGAAAACATCATCAATTAACTATTGTTTGATTAAGAGGATAACTTGAAAGTCCCACCCAGTGGGTCACTTTTGCCCCCTTCACTGATGCTCTGACTGCCTCAGCTTTCTCTCACCCTACTTGTATCCATGGTGGTTGGAAGGATGAGCATTCTGTTTATCACCACTCAAGATCACTTCCTAGACTTTGCCTTTTAAACCAGAACACTAAATTACATCTTCAGAAGTAGCACAGTTCAGCCAAAAGCAAGCTTAAATGGGAGGGATGGCAGCTGGACAAGGCTGGGGCTTTTGTAGTCTCAGAAGGAACTGTGTACGTTAAGGATTAAGGTGGAGCTAATTATAGGAGCAAACTATGGAGGCAACACTGTTTTGCAGCTGCCCGTTTATTAAGGATTCACTGGGCATCTGTATCCCTTCCCCAGGAGAAGCGGGAATTCCTATTAGTTGAGGGGTTAGCGAATAATTAGCACCTGCCAAATTTTAGGTCTCTTGGAAGATCTCTTGGCTCAGATATCTAAGTGAAAAACTAATGGTGGGCCTGCACGTAAGCAAATAAAACAGGCTGAGCACATAACAGCATATCAACAATGCAAAATACAGAGCAGGATTAAGAGATGTCTAATCAAGGAGTGACCACAGTATTATAAAGCCATGTAAAAATGTTTCTTAGATTATTTGCTTTTTGGTGTTATCAACACTGTTATTTCCTAGCTAGCATATATAATTTAATTGACTTAATCTCCTTACCCCCTGTTATTGGCTGAATTGTGTCCCCCTAAAAATTCATTCATTGAAGCCCTAACCTCCAGTACCTCACAATGTGACTGTATTTGGAGACAGGGCCTTTAAAGGGGTAATTAAGTTAAAATTAGGTCATTCATGTGGGCCCTAATCCAATCTAATTGGTGTTCTTAGAAGAAGAGAAAATTTGGGCATACAGACACCAGGGCATGCAGACACAGAGAAAAGACTACATGAGAACATGGTAGGAAGGTGGCCATTTGCAAGCCAAGGAGAGAAGCCTCAGAAGAAACCAAACCTTGATCTTGGACTCCAGCCTCCAGAACTGTGGGAAAATAAATTTCTGTTGTTTAAGCCCCCCAGTTTGTGGTATTTTATTATGGTAGCCATAGAAAACTAATACACTCCCCTCCCTAAGAGGAATTAATATCAATTAGCATTGTGTTTTGCTGTATATAAGAAAAATTCCAAAGTAACAACTTACAGGCCATCCATATGTATCTTGTGTGGCAGTTCCCTGGTCATCAGGGGCTCAGCCTCCTTCTATCTTTCTTTTCCTGATCCCAGTACTGGCTTCTATGGTGGTTCCGGGCTCATTTGCTGTTAGAGCCATACCTAACCCTTTCCCTAATCTTCCCTGTGCTGTAGGGAAGCTGGCCCCTGCAGCTTCTATTTGCTTGGTTCCTGGGATCATTGGCTTCTGACTGCACTTAACCAATGGGAGGCATTGGCTAGAGTTTGGGGCACGGGAGGAAGGAAGAAACTTTTCTGCCTTTGTCTGCCCCTCTGGAGCAGCTGTGTCTCTCTGGGGCTCCGGCTCCAGCAGGACAGGTCCACTGTGTTACAGTTTGTGTGGGGTGACTCTGCACTCTGTGCTCCAGCAACACTGCCTCCTTCCTTTGCTTTCCATTGTGGCACTGGTTGTGACTACCTGCTCTTGCTAATCTCTAGGTCTTCTCACCATTCAGTTTAGCTTCTGAGCTTTTGCAGTAATACCTGTTCAAGCTATTCCCTGCTTTGAATTCAGTCAGTGTTAAATGCAGAGTGAGGTTGTGTTTTCCTGGTTAGACCCTGCCTAAAGCAACTTTTATCCTTAATATCACCTCATTGTCCAAGCTAGCTGCTGGAGCTCCACCCATCCTGTCTAGTTCTAGGACAGAAGAAGAGGGAAATTGAGGAAGAATGAAAACATCTTACCTCTCGTCTAAGGCAGCTCTTGTAAACAACCTTTCTGAAAATTGCATATATTTCTGCCTATACATATTGGCCAAAATTTAGTCACATGACTACTTCTAGCAGCCAAAGAAGCTGAGAAATGTACTATTAGCTGATTTTACTTACACTCTGAGTAAATTAGGGTTCTGTCACCAAAGAAAATGGGGAAAGTGGATATTGGGTGGCAAATAGCTGTTTCTGCCACTGCATCTTTAAAAAGTACTTCTGCATCTCCGTACTTGATTCCTTTCTTATTAAATTTTATGAGGTCTGATACTTTTAGGGACAGATAGCCCAATATTGGCAAGTTTTCCATACAAGCAAAAGGTGGGAAGTTACAATTTGTGCAACTTCAGGAATTCTGACATTAGGTTGTTCCTCCAGTCAAACTCAGATTGGCTCTCACATTCAATTCTGTGCAACAACGGAGGGCTAATTCTATTACCCTGCTAATCCCAAATAGCTGTTCTCAAACAAGCTATTAGTGTGGAATCTGAGAAGCAATGAAGGGTAGAGTACTCTTCAGATTACTGAATTACATTTTGCAGCATTACACTTTCAATTGCTCTATTACAAACCACCCCAAAACTTTTACTTTGAAACAAATATTCATTTGCAGGTAGGCTGGACCCAGTTGGGGAGTTTCTCTCTTAGGGTGTCTCACTGAGTCACAGATGGTGGCTGGGGCTTCAGCCATGTGAAGTTTTGCTCAGCTGGACATCCAACTCACTCTCGGCTAGGAGTAGGTGCTGGCTATAGGCTGGGAGCTGAGCTGGACTCTATTGCCTAGGCATAGCCTCTCCGTGCGGCTTGGGCTTCTCACAACACTAAAGCTGGTCTTAGAGGCCCACTAAAGCATCCCTAGAGGCCCAGGCAGAAGGTGCTAAGGTCCCTCATAACCTAGCCTTGCAATTTTCCCACATCACTGCTACATTCAATTGGTCAAGCAGATTCAAGGGGAGAAGAATTAACCTCCATATCTTAATGGGAAAGTGACAAAAATCACACTAGAGACAAACGTGGGGATGGGTAATAATGTTATGACCATCTTTAGAAAATGCAACTTGTCATAGTTTCTAAGAACCAGGAGTTTGGGGTCCATTAGTCTGTGACTTTGGTTTAGATGCCTTCCCTCTCTGAGCCCCAGGAGCTTCAGTTCTTAAATGAGAGAACTGAACAAGATACTTTTTACAGTTTATTCACACTAAAGACATCCAGCGTTTGACTCCTTGTGAAAAACGACATCTGTATCTCTCTGAAAACCAAGAAATAGTATAAAAGGAGAAGCTTAAATTGCCAGCAATTCTCATAATGTAGCTTGTAGACAGAGAATGTAAGAAATTAGATGATTAAAGACTTTTCACAAAAGCACACCATGTTTGAAAGCTGTAGAGCAGCAAAGAAGCATTACAGTTCTAAATTAAAAGCTTCAGTAGAAAAAAGGAGTGTGAAAATGGGGAGTATCCTTTCTCAGTGAGGACCGCCCTGTGAACATTAATTTTCTCCTGCAAATCTCAAAGCATTTGACACATTCACCAGCCTAAGGTTTTACTATTTTCTTTTTATTGGAGAGGCACCACTGGCACAAAGAATGTAGTTTTATCATAGAAAATTAGAGCTGAAGGGGACCTCAAGGTCATCTTATCCAGTGCAGTGATAAAGGGCAAAAGAGTACAAATTATATACACCCACTGAGATCGTAATCTAGAGATTAAATGATTTTCTCAGCATCAAACAGTGAGTCAGTGGCTGAGCTGCGGCAAGAAGGTAAAGTTCCCAGCTTTCCAGCCACAGATGAGCACAGTTCCCTTTCTTAGCCCCTGACATTCAAAAAGTGCTTTTTGGTTTTCAGGTGTTTTCATTCCGTCCCTCCCTCCCTTCTTTCTTCCTTCCTTCCTTCCTCCTTCCCATCCTTCCTGTCTTTCTCAATCCTTTCTTAGGGATATGTTATATATCAGGAAGTGCTATCTAAATTATTTCATTTGATCCTTACACCAGCTATAATACTGCTAAATACTATTGTCCACATTTTTCATCTGAGGAAAATGGAGCCCTTGTTAAGTGAAGAGACTTGCCAAAACAACATAGCTAGTAACCTAGAAGCGTTGCAGATGGGAGTGGTGAAGTACTGATTTCTATCCCAGCCCACTTTCTCTTTCCCTTTAGTCATAATTATTGTTCTAAAGGCTAAGGTTTACTAAGTCTTTTCTATGTATTGGACACTGTATTAGATACTTTATTTTTAATATTTTATTTAATCCTACACCTAATTGTATATCTTGTATAAGACTTTCTGTCCTTACCCTCAAAGAAGTGAGGTCAATGGCGTAAATATAGTTACCTGGACACATCAAAAGTTACATGGTGGGCTTCCCTGGTGGCGCAGTGGTTGAGAGTCTGCCTGCCGATGCAGGGGACACGGGTTCGTGCCCCGGTCTGGTAAGATCCCCACATGCCACGGAGCGGCTGGGCCTGTGAGCCATGGCCTCTGAGCCTGCGCGTCCGGAGCCTGTGCTCCGCAACGGGAGAGGCCACAGCAGTGAGAGGCCCATGTACCGCAAAAAAAAAAAAAAGTTACATTGTTATTGGCAAGGTGGAGCCTTGCCCACTGCTCAAATGAATCAGTATAGACAGTTGCTAGATGGTATAATAGAAAGAGAAAATACATGCAAACCCTACATCTGACAAAGGGTTAATATCTAAAGTATATAAGGAACTCCTATGACTCAGTAGCAAAAAGCAAATAACCTGATTTTAAAATGGGCAAAGAACTTGAATAGACATTTCTCCAAAGAAGATATACAAATGGCCAACAGATACATGAAAAAAAATTGCTCAGCATCACTGATCATCAGAGAAATGCAAATCAAAACCACAAGGAGATATTACCACCTCACATCTGTTAGGATGGCCATTATCAAAACAAAAAGAAAACAAAGCAAAAATAGAAAACAAGTGGTGGCAAGAATATGGAGAACTAGAGCCCTTGTATACTGTTGGTGGGAATGTTAAATGGTATGTTATCTATGGAAAATAGTATGGAAGTTCCTGAAAAAATTTAAAATAGAGCAATCATATGATCCAGCAATCCCACTTCTGGGTATTTATCTAAAAGAATTGAAGTCAGGTAATAGAGATTTTTGCATTCCCATCTCTATTGCAGCATTATTTACCTAGCTAAGAGGTGAAAACAACCTAAGTGCCCATTGACAGATGAATGGCTAAAATAATGTGGTATATACATACAATGAAATATTATTCAACCTTATATTGCTCAACCATATAAAGAAAGGATTTTGAGTTATTTGTAGTGAGGTGGATACAGAGTGAAGTAAGTCAGAAAGAGAAAAACAAATACCGTATGCTAACGCATATATATGGAATCTAAAAAAAAAAAAAATGGTACCGATGAACCTAGTGGCAGGGCAGGAATAAAGACGTAGACATAGAGAATGGACTTGAGGACACGGGGTGGGGAGGGGGAAGCTGGGGCCAAGTGAGAGTAGCAGGGACATATATACACTACCAAATGTAAAATAGCTAATGGGAAGCAGCCGCATAGCACAGGGAGATCAGCTTGGTGCTTTGCGATGACCTAGAGGGGTGGGATAGGGAGGGTGGGAGGGAGACGCAAGAGGGAGGGGATATGGAGATATATGTATGCACTTTGTTGTACAACAGAAACAAACACAGTATTGTGAAGCAATTATACTCCAATAAATATCTTTTTTTTTTTTTTTTTTGCGGTACGCGGGCCTCTCACTGTTGTGGCCTCTCCCGTTGTGGAGCACAGGCTCTGGACGTGCAGGCTCAGCAGCCATGGCTCACGGGCCCAGCCGCTCCGCAGTATGTGGGATCTTCCCGGACCGGGGCACAAACCCGTGTCCCCTGCATCGGCAGGCAGGCTCTCAACCACTGCGCCACCAGGGAAGCCCTAAATATCTATTTTTTAAAAAAGGAAGGAAAATCTGACACATGCTACAACATTGATGAACCTTGAGGACATTAAACTAAGTGACATAAGCCAGTCACAGAAGGATAAATACTGCATGATTCCACTTATATGAAGTATCTAAAGCAACCAAGCTCATAGAAACAGAAAGTAGAATGGTGGTTGTCAGGGGCTGGGGGGAGAGGAAAACAGTCAATTGTTGATCAATGGGTAGAGCTTCAGTCATGCAAGATGAAAAAGTTCTAAAGATCTGCCATACAACATTGTGCTTATAGTTAACAGTACTGTAAAGATTTGTTGAGAGGGTAGATCTCATGCTATGTTATTTATCACGATAAAGAAGAAAAACATTTCAATGAATGAATAAATGGATAAATGAATGCCTGTTTCAGACCACCGTTTGTCACTCGATCACTGTATGTCATTGGACATGATATTTCACCTCTCCACTCCTTAGATAGTAATATCTTTTAAAAAGTGGTGATAGATAGAGATCAGACTTGTGGTTGCCAAGGGGGAGTGGGGAGGGAGAGAGATGGACTGGGAATTTGGGGTTGGTAGATGAAAACTATTACATTTAGAATGGATAAAAAACAAGGTCCTACCGTATAGCACAGGGAACTGCATCCAGTCTCCTGGGATAAACCAGAATGGAAAAGAGTATTAAAAAAAGAATGTCTATATATGTAAAACTGAGTCACTTTGCTGTACAGCAGAAATTAGCACAAATTGTAAATCAACTATACTTCAATTAAAAAATAAAAGTAAATTTTAAAAAGTGATGTGAGGGCTTCCCTGGTGGCGCAGTGGTTGAGAGTCCGCCTGCCAATGCAGGGGACGTGGGTTCGTGCCCCGGTCCAGGAAGATGCCACATGCCACGGAGAGGCTGGGCCTGTGAGCCATGGCCGCTGAGCCTGTGCGTCCAGAGCCTATGCTCCGCAATGGGAGCGGCCACAACAGTGAGAGGCCCGCGTACCACAAAAAAAAAAAAAAAAAAAAAAAAAAAGTGATGTGAGATTCAAATGAAATGATTATTAATTGTAAAGGATTATAAAATGAAAGGTGGGTTATCATAAATTATATTAGTATTTCTCCACCTGAAGAAGAGATCATCATGGGGGTGTGGTTGATGTTAGCAAAGTTTTTCAAATGTAATCGGTCATAAAAGTATTTATCATAAAAAAATAACTCTGTAAGAAAAAGCTTTTAGGCCTAATGGCCTACTTGTTTCAAATAATATTCAATTTTTATAGAAGCCAAGTTTCAGCTCCATAACATTAATCTTACTAAATGTCACTAAGTAAAGTGTGATTTAGGGGACATATATAAACCCTGAAAAGGTAAAGTTAGTTCTTAGGTCTCTTCTCAACCAGTTTAATATGTCAGGAGAAAAAGGTGCCACAGCCCAACCCAAATGGTGCCATTTTTGTGTCAGTTATGTCTGTAGTACTCACATCATTTTCAATCATATCTTTGAATCAGAAAAGAAAATATGTGAAGAATCGGTGACCTCAGTGACTTGATTCCCTCTTTATTCCCCCATTTCCAGGACTTGGTTTACTTATCCCACATACCAAGTCTTGGATGGTTCTTTAACAGGATGGCTTAGCCATATCATCCTGTGCAAACAAAAGACCAATAAAACGATTGCAGATCACTTGGTATTGTACTCCAAGAATAATGCAGTGCTACCAGTAATAATATCCTAGTTAAGCTGAAAATTAAATCATTTTTGATATGAGTTCACATGGCCTGAGCAGTACATAAAACTCTCCTCATGAATGTCCACTGAGAGAAATGAAGATGGAAACCCCAGACACTACACAAATACCATTGGAGAGGAGGAGGAGAGATTTCCCCAGCAAAAGATCATGCTCAACACTAACGCTAAGCATATATATGCTGTTGATTGTTTTCCTGAACACAGTGAAAACACTCGGGTTTAATTCCCATGGCTGCATTGAGACTCCAAACAGCAGACCACAAAGAGAAATGATTAGTCTGTGCACATATTTTTATGAGAAGATCTCCACCTAAAAGCGGTGATGTCTAACTTCTGAAACTAGAAAGCTAGTAGTTTACAAAAATTTCAAAGTCCTCAAATTTGCACTGTATTATAAACTCTACATTTGGAAAGCACAGCACTTTGGTGTTTAGTACCTACTAGAAGGCGATATTAGTTGTATATCTTCTCTTCATTCTTTTCAGAAAAAAACAACCTTGAACATTGGTTTGTATTGCTATTTGCTTTGTCTTTATAAACAGACATCGTACATCTGAAGTATACTAGTGTTGGCATCACACACCAGTATTAGTATGGCTGTACGAGCACATGAATGATTCATTCTTCTCTGTGAGTCGAGGCACTGGGGCCACGGCTGAGTGAAATATTGACGGCACAGAAGAAATGCATTGTGTCCTCACTGAGTTCAGTCCTGATAATGTGTAACTAATATCACTTTTTTCTAGCCATATGCCTTTCGTGACCCTCCTATTAATACCTAATGACAGCAGAACCCAAGAGATGCTGAGGACAGATGATAAAGAGGCAGAATTCCTTAAAGGAATGGATATGTTTTGTATTAATTCATATGGAGTCAACTTCAGGAAGAGAGACGCAATGTTCTTCACACCTAAGCAGTTTTAGCAAAAAGAAATGCATTATAGACCCCATTCCCCTCTCCCTAAAAGATGCTGGTACCTTCCTACTGCCACATCAAATACTGCCTGCACTAAGGGGATAGTCATGCTTGCATTAGCTTCATGTGGACTATGCAACTTTATGGAGTATTCCCAGACTAATAATAAAAACAACAGCAATAATAAGTTACTAGCGTTTATTCAGTGTTGACTATATGTTTCTAACTTTCTTAAAAATTGTGGGTATGTGTGTGTGTGTGTGTGTGTGTGTGTGTATATATATATATATATATATAGAGAGAGAGAGAGAGAGAGAGAGAGAGACCATATATATATATATATATATATATATATATATATATTTATGACCATATATTCCCATATTTTTCATTTAAAAAAGGTGAAAAAAAGCTAGGGACTATACCCATTTAACAACCAGTATTGAAGCACATAGACATGAAATAGAATGTAAGCTCCATGAATGCAGGTGTTTTTGACTAGTTTGCTGTTTCCTAGAGTCTATTATAATGTCTGCCACATACCAAGGTTTCAGTAATTTTTTTAACATCTTTATTGCAGTATAATTGCTTTACAATGGTGTGTTAGTTTCTGCTTTATAACAAAGTGAATCAGCTGTTCATATACATATATCTCCATATCTCCTCCCTCTTGCATCTCCCTCCCTCCCACCCTACCTATCCCAACACTTTAGGTGGTCACAAAGCACCGAGCTGATCTCCCTGTCCTACGTGGATGCTTCCCACTAGCTATCTATTTTACATATGGTAGTATATATAAGTCCATGCCACTCTCTCACTTTGTCCCAGCTTACCCTTCCCCTACCCGTGTCCTTAAGTCCATTCTCTACGTCTGTATCTTTATTCTTGTTCTGCCCCTAGGTTCCTCAGAACCACTTTTTTTTTTTTTTAGATTCCAAATATATGTGTTAGCATACATTATTTGTTTGTCTCTTTCTGAGTTGCTTCACTCTGTATGACAGACTCTAGATCCATCCACCTCACTACAAATAACTCAATTTCCTTTCTTTTTATGGCTGAGTAATATTCCATTGTATATACATGCCACATCTTCTTTATCCATTCATCTGTCAGTGGACACTTAGGTTACTCCCATGTCCTGGCTATTGTAAATAGAGCTGCAGTGAACATTGTGGTACATGACTCTTTTTGAATTATGGTTTTCTCAGGGTATATGCCCAGTAGTAGCATTGCTGGGTCATATGGAAGTTCTATTTTCAGTTTTCTAAGGAAGCTCCATACTGTTCTCCATAGTGGCTGTATCAATTTACATTCCCATAAACAGAGCAGGAGGGTTCCCTTTTCTCCACACCCTCTCCAACATTTACTGTTTGTAGATTTTTTGATGATGGCCATTCTGACTGGTATGAGGTGATACCTCATTGTAGTTTTGATTTGCATTTCTCTAATGATTAGTGATGTTGAGCATCCTCTCATGTGTTTGTTGGCAATCTGTATATCTTCTTTGGAGAAATGTCTATTTAGGTCTTCTGCCCATTTTTGGATTGGGTTGTTTGTTTTTTTTGATACTGAGCTGCATGAGCTGCTTGTAAATTTTGGAGATTAATCGTTTATCAGTTTCTTCATCTGCAAATATTTTCTCCCACTCTGCATGTTGTCTCCTCCTCTTGTTTATGGTTTCTTTTGCTGTGCAAAAAGCTTTTAAGTTTCATTAGGTCCCATTTGTTAATTTTTGCTTTTATTTCCATTTCTCTAGGAGGTGAGTCAAAAAGGACCTTGCTGTGATTTATCTCAGAGCATTCTGCCTATGTTTTCCTCTAAGAGTTTTATAGTGTCTGGCCTTCCATTTAGGTCTTTAATCCATTTTGAGTTTATTTTTGTGTATGGTGTTAGAGAGTATTCTAATTTCATTCTTTTCCATGTAGCTGTCCAGTTTTCCCAGCACCACTTATTGAAGAGGTTGTCTATTCTCCATTGTATATTCTCACCTCCTTTATCAAAGATAAGGTGACCATATGTGCATGGGTTTATCTGTGGGCTTTCTATCCTATTCCATTGATCTATTTCTGTTTTTGTGCCAATACCATCCTGTCTTGATTACTATAGCTTTGTAGTATAGTCTGAAGTCCAGGCGCCAGATTCCTCCAACTCCGTTTTTCTTTCTCAAGATTGCTTTGGCTATTCGGGGTCTTTTGTGTTTCCATACAAATCGTGAAATTTTCTGTTCTAGTTCTGAGAAAAATGCCATTGGTAGTTTTATAGGGATTTCATTGAATCTGTAGATTGCTTTGGGTAGTATAGTCATTTTCACAATGTTGATTCTTCCAATCCAAGAACATGGTATATCTCTCCATCTGATTGTATCATCTTTAATTTCGTTCATCAGTGTCTTATAGTTTTCTGCATACAGGGCTTTTGTCTCCTTAGGTAGGTTTATTCCTAGGTATTTTATTCCTTCTGTTGCAGTGGTAAATGGGAGTGTTTCCTTCATTTCTCTTTCAGATTTTTCATCATTAGTGTATAGGAATGCCAGAGATTTCTGTGCATTAATTTTGTATAATGCTACTTTACCAAATTCATTGATTAGCTCTAGTAGTTTTCTGGTAGCATCTTTAGGATACTCTATGTATAGTATCATGTCATTTGCAAACAGCTTTACTTCTTCTTTTCCAATTTGGATTCCTTTTATTTCTTTTTATTTTCTGATTGCTGTGGCTAAAACTTCCAAAACTATGTTGAATAATAGTGGTGAGAGTTGACAACCTTGTCTTGTTCCTGATCTTGGAGCAAATGGTTTCAGTTTTTCACCGTTGAGAAGGATGTTGACTCTGGTTTGTCATATATAGCCTTTTTTATGTTGAGGTAATGTCCCTCTATGCCTACTTTCTGTTAGGTTTTTATCATAAATAGGTGCTGAATATTTTCAAAAGCTTTCCCTGCATTTATTGAGATGATCATATGGTTTTTCTCCTTCAATTAGTTAATATGGTTTATCACATTGATTGATTTGAATATATTAAAGAGTCCTTTCATTCCTGGGATAAACCCCCACTTGATCATGGTGTATGATCCTTTTAGTGTGCTGTTGGATTCTATTTGCTAGTATTTCGTTGAGGATTTTTGCATATATGTTCATCAGTGATATTGGTCTGTAGTCTTCTTTCTTTGTGACATATTTGTCTGGTTTTGGTATGAGGGTGATGGTGGCCTCATAGAATGCGTTTGGGAGTGTTCCTCCCTCTGCTATACTTTGGAAGAGTTTGAGAAGGATAGGTGTTAGCTGTTCTCAAAATGTTTGATAGAATTCGCCTGTGAAGCCATCTGGTCCAGGGCTTTTGTTTATTGAAAGATTTTTAATCATAGTCTCAATTTCAGTGCTTGTGATTGGTCTATTTATATTTTCTATTTCTTCCTGGTTCAGTCTCAGAAGGTGGTGCTTTTCTAAGAATTTGTCCATTTCTTCCAGTTTCTCCATTTTATTGGCATACATTTTCTTGTGGTAATCTATCATGGTCCTTTGTATTTCTTCAGGGTCAGTTGTTACTTCTCCTTTTTCCTTTCTAATTCTATTGATTTGAGTCTTCTCCCTTTTTTTCTTGCTGAGTCTGACTAATGATTTATCAATTTTGTTTATCTTCTCAAAGAACTAGCTTTTTGATTTATTGACCTTTGCTATTGTTTCCTTCATTTCTTTTTCATTTCTTTCTGATCTTATCTTTATGATTTCTTTCCTTCTGGTGACTTTGGGGGTTTTTTTGTTCTTCTTTCTCTAATTGCTTTAGGTGTAAGTTTAGGTTGTTTATTTGGGGTGTTTCTTGTTTCTTGAGGTAGGATTGTATTGCTATAAACTTCCCTCTTAGAATTGCTTTTGCTGCATCCCATAGGTTTGGGGTTGTCGTGTTTTCATTGTCATTTGTTACTAGGTATTTTTTTATTTCCTCTTTGAATTCTTCAGTGATCTCTTGTTTATTAAGTAGTGTATTGTTTAGCTTCCATACGTTTGTATTTTTTACAGATTTTCTCCTGTAATTGATATCTAGTCTCATAGCATTGTGGTTGGAAAAGATACTTGATATGATTTCAATATTCTTAAATTTACCAAGTCTTGATTTGTGACCCAAGATATGATCTATCCTGGAGAATGTCCCAGGAGCACTGAGAAGAAAGTGTATTTTGTTGTTTTTGAATGGAATGTCCTATAAATATCAATTAAGTCCATCTTGTTTAATGTATCATTTAAAGCTTGTGTCCTTTTTTATTTTCATTTTGGATGATCTGTCCATTGGTGAAAGGGGGGTGTTAAAGTCCCCTACCATGATTGTGTTACTGTCGATTTCCCCTTTTATGGCTGTTAGCATTTGCCTTATATATTAAGGTGCTCCTATATTGGGTGCATAAATATTTACAATTGTTGTATATTCTCCTTGGATTGATCCCTTGATCATTATGTAGTGTCCTTCTTTGTCTCTTGTAATAGCCTTTATTTTAAAGTCTATTTTGTCTGATATGAGAATTGCTACTCCAGCTTTCTTTTGATTTCCTTTTGCATGGAATAGCTTTTTCCATCCCCTCACTTTCAGTCTGTATGTGTCCCTAGGTCTGAAGTGGGTCTCTTGTAGACAGCATAATACGGGTCTTGTTTTTGTATCCATTCAGCCAGTCTATGTCTTTTGGATGGAGCATTTAATCCATTTATATTTAAGGTAATTATTGATATGTATGTTCCTATTACCATTTTCTTAATTGTTTGGGGTTTGCTTTTGTAGGTCTTTTCCTTCTCTCCTGTGTTTCCTGCCTAGAGAATTGCCTTTAGCATTTGTTGTAAAGCTGGTTTGGTGGTGCTGAATTCTCTTAACTTTTGCCTGTCGGTAAATGTTTTAGTTTCTCTGTTGAATCTGAATGAGATCCTTGTTGGAGAGAGTAGTCTTTGTTGTAGGTTTTTCCCTTTCATCACTTTAAATATGTCCTGCCACTCCCTTCTGGCTTGCAGAGTTTCTGCTAAAAGATCAGCTGTTAACATTATGGGGATTCCCTTGTATGTTATTTGTTGTTTTTCCCTGCTACTTTTAATATTTTTTCTTTGTATTTAATTTTTGATAGTTTGATTGATATGTGTCTTGGCATGTTTCTCCCTGGATTTTTCCTGTATGGGACTCTCTGTGCTTCCTGGACTTGATTAACTATTTCCTTTCCCATATTAGGGAAATTTTCAACTATAATCTCTTTAAATATTTTCTCAGTCCCTTTTTTTTTCCTCTTCTTCTTCTGGGACCTCTATAATTCGAATGTTGGTGCATTTAATGTTGTCCCAGAGGTCTCTGAGACTGTCCTCAATTCTTTTCATTATTTTTTCTTTATTCTGCTCTGTGGTAATTATTTCCACTATTTTATCTTCCAGGTCACTTATCCGTTCTTCCTCCTCAGTTATTCTGCTACTGATTCCTTCTAGAGAATTTTAATTTCATTTATTGTGTTGTTCATCATTGTTCGTTTGCTCTTTAGTTCTTCTAGTTCCTTGTTAAACGTTTCTTGTATTTTCTCCATTCTACTTCCAAGATTTTGGATCATCTTTACTATCATTACTCTGAATTCTTTTTCAGGTAGGCTGCCTATTTCCTCTTCATTTGTTTGTTCTGGTGGGTTTTTACCTTGCTCCTTCATCTGCTGTGTGTTTCTCTGTCTTCTTATTTTGCTTAACTTACTGTGTTTGGGTCTCCTTTTTGTAGGCTGCAGGTTGATACTTCCTGTTGATTTTGGTGTCTGCCCCCAGTGGCTAAGGTTGGTTCAGTGTGTTGTGTCGACTTCCTGGTAGAGGGGACTGGTGCCTGTGTTCTGGTGGATGAGCCTGGATCTTTTCTTTCTGGTGGGCAGGAGTGCATCTGGTGGTGTGTTTTGGGGTGTCTGTGACCTTATTATGATTTTAGGCAGCCTCTCTGCTATGGGGTGGGGTTTTGTTCCTGTCTTGCTAGTTGTTTGGCATAGAGTGTCCAGCACTGTAGCTTGCTGGTCGTTGAGTGGAGCTGGGTCTTAGCATTGAGATAGAGATCTCTGGGAGAGCTTTCACTGTTTGCTATTACATGGAGCCCAGAGGTCTCTGGTGGACCACTGTCCTGAACTCGGCTCTCCCACCTCAGAGGCACAGGCCTGACACCTGGCCAGAGCACCAAGACCCTGTCAGCTACATGGCTCAGAAGAAAAGGGAGAAAAAATAAAGAAAGAAAGAGAAATAATAAAATAAAATACAGTTATTAAATTTTTTTTAATTATTAAATTTTTTTTAAATTAAAAAGGAATACAAAAAGAAAAATAAAGAAGGAAGAGAGCAACCAAACCAAGAAACATATCCACCAATGATAATAAGCACTAAAACTATACTAAAAAAAACCCAAAGAAAATGGCCAGACAGGACCCTAGGACAAATGTTTAGCTATGCAGAGAAAATCACACAAAGAAGCATACATGTACACACTCACAAAAAGAAAAAAAGGAAAAAATATATATATCTATATCTAAAAAAACAAAAAAGGAAGAGAGCAACTAAATCAATAAACAAATCTACCAATGATAATAAACTCTAAATACTAAACTAAGATAAACATAAACCAGAAACAAATTAGATTCAGAAAGCCAACCCCAAGTCTACAGTTGCTCCCAAATTCCACCGCCTCAATTTTGGGATGATTCATTGTCTCTTCAGGTATTCCACAGATGCAGGGTACATCAAGTTGATTGTGGAGATTTAATCTGCTGCTCCTTAGGCTGCTGGGAGAGATTTCCCTTTCTCTTCTTTGTTCGCACAGCTCCTGGGGTTCAGCTTTGGATTTGGCCCCGCTTCTGCATGTAGGTCACTCTCTGGCATCTGTTCTTCACTCAGGACGGGGTTAAAGTAGCAGCTGATTCGGGGGCTCTGGCTCACTCAGGCCAGGCAAGGGAGGGGTACAGAATGTGGCACGAGCCTGCAGCAGCAGAGGCTAGCGTGATGTTGCAACAGCCTGAGGCACGCCGTGTGTTCTCCCGGGGAAGTTGCCCCTTGATCACAGGACCCTGGCAGTGGCGGGTTGCACAGGCTCCAGGGAGGGGAGGTGTGGACAGTGACCTGTGCTTGCACACAGGCTTCTTGGTGGCTGCAGCAGCAGCCTTAGCATCTCATGCGCATCTCTGGTGTCTGCACTGATAGCCACGGCTCGCACCCATTTCTGGAGCTTGTTTAGGCGGTGCTGTGAATCCCCTCTCATTGTGCAACCTGAAACAATGGTCTCTTGCTTCTTTGGCAGTTCCAGACTTTTCCCCAGACTCCCTCCTGGCTTGCTGTGGTGCACGAGCCCCCTTCAGGCTGTGTGAACACAGCCAACCCCAGTCCTCTCTCTGGGATCTGACCTCCAAAGCCCGAGCCTCAGCTCCCAGCCCACACCTGTCCCGGTGGGTGAGCAAAGCCTCTCAGGCTGGTGAGTGCTGGTCGACGCTGATCCTGTTTGCGGGAATCTCTCCGCTTTGCCCTCTGCACCCCTGTTGCGCTCTCCTCCATGGCTCTGAAGCTTCCACCCCACCACCTCCCATCTCCACCAGTGAAGGGGCTTCCTGGTATGTGGAAACTTTTCCTCCTTCACAGCTCCCTCCCAGAGGTGCAGGTCCTGTCCCTATTCTTTTGTCTTTTTTTTTTTCTTTTTTCTTTTGCTCTACCCAGGTATGTGGGAAGTTTCTTGCCTTTTGGGAAGTCTGAGGTCTTCTGCCAGTGTTCAGTAGGTGTTCTGTAGGAGTTGTTCCACATGTAGATGTATTTCTGATGTATCTGTGGAAGGAAGGTGATCTCCACCTCTTACTCCTCCGCCATCCTGAAACTCTCTCTTCAGTAGTTATTTGTTGAATAAAAGAATGGATTAATATAGCTTGTCTAAAGGTTAGTATGCCAATAATTTACCAATTATAATTAAAAGTTGAATGTTTAGCAACTTGTAAGACTAATATGAGAATTCTACTTTTAAAAATTTATATTTGCAGGTTTATCACAATTATAATCAGTTGCAATGATCAATTCCTATAATTATTAATTCCCATGATATTAATTAAGATCAAATAATGTTTTGAAAGACTCACAACCTTATTCCAGTCTGTCTCAAATGTTTCTACTGAAGAATCCCTAGGAGCAGAGAGAAGGAAACTCTCTCTCCAAGGGGTCTAGTTGTACATCATGAAGGGCCCATTGAAAGCATTAACTATTTTTGGCGACTCATGTTTTATCATAAAATTTATGACATTTTTGTGCAATATCATACAATGAGTTTTCTCAGAATCCCTAGAAAACAGAGCCTGAGGCAGATTCTCTCATGCTAACACTTCATTGGTGAATGCAATCCCAGGGAGGCAAGAGGGAAGGAGAAAAGGGATGAAGCAGAGAAGAAGAGAGAATAAAGATGAAGGGACATCACCAAGTTAGCTGTCAATTGTAGCAAACAGGACTGATTTCCTGGTCTGACCAGAAGTCTTGGTAAAGGCAATATGGAGACAATTATGTTGGAGAAAAGTTCACTGGAAGGGGTGGGGGAGGGGACAGGGAGGAATTTATCTAGTGGTTCCTTTCCATATTATGAAAATTTGTCCCACAGGAGTTAACTCCCCTGCATTCTGGATTGGACCACATAGCCCCTTCAGGAAGCCGTGGAGCAACCCATATCTCCCATAGGTGAGGTAGTTCTTTATCTGAGTCCAGAAGTGGGGGGAGGGTCCTGAGATCCCTAGTGGGAGCCCCAAACCAAAACAGCTAAGGTAGGGCATGTGACTTAGGATCCTGGAGACAGGTGAAGCCCAGAGGATCTGAGGCTGTCGTATGAGGAGTCTAATACAACTCGTGAGTAATGACCTCAGGGAGATGTACCACAATCCTCTTATGGCTTTGCATATCCTCTAGACTCCACTCAACACCTTTGGGTGAACTAGTAACCAGAGAGAAAACACAACCTGACTGAGAGAAGCATATCTGAGAATGGGCCAGTGGAGAAGTATATAATTACTGCCACAGAGCCCAGTGGAGAGCAGGAGGGTCTGGATTTGCAGAGAGGAATAGAAATGAAAATATTGGATATTGTATATTTAAATGAAAATGTGGATGTTCACTCTCAGCTACTGTCCAGATGTAACAAGTGGATGATGCATTCCTGTACAGATATATTATTAAGAAGACTTCAGTCATATATAATCTACCTTGTTCCCAGGAGGAGAAGTCATATTATAAAATCCTTTGCAATGGTTCACAGTAAAAATTAAGTAATGAATTGAGAGCAAATAGAAAAAATCTTTCAGTGTTTACAGGTTTTAGAAGAGTCTTTTAACTAAGTTCCAACCTTCTGAAACTTTCTAAAAGTGCTTCAATGACAGTTTCATCCCTAGACATGAAGGGTTAGGTATCGAAGCATAGTTTGACCAACTGCAAAAAATGTTTAGATGAAAGATACACATGATTACATGGTTTGAGACTCTGCAAGAAAAGCTATCTCAAAGAGGTTTAGGACATTCTCAGTAATAATGCATTTACCTAGGTTGCTAACATTATGGACATATAAAACAGTGAAAAAGCATCACACAAATTCACTGTTGCCAAATGTGGTGAGGCCTCAGGGTAGCTCCACGGTTATTCTTTTCATCCTCTTGGTCAGCCACCCTCCCAGGCCCTCCAACTCTCCAATAACAGCTGTTTTTCAGCATATTATCTCATCATTACTTCAATATGTGTGTCAAATTTCTTGAATGAACACACAGAAGATAGTCGTAACCGTAGATGACTTAAAACTAAAGTAATGTTAATTATGACAGACAAAATACCCAAAAATAACTTGAAAGACTTAAGCAATGGAACAGATCTAGAAATATGAAGTTTTTACAGAGATAGAATGGAAGCTCCTACACTGTCAAACTTCTACAAATAATTTTGACTATCTGCTATATGTCTGCCACTGTCTGGGCCTCTAGATACAGTGATGGGCATCATTGAATGCTATCCTGCTCTTACAGTCCAGCAGGGATTCTAAGCAGGGAAGGAAAATTCATTAGCTAGCAGAATTAAAATATGTGGCTAAGTGCTAAAATAGTAGAAACAGTGTTGGGATACCTAACTTATCTGGTGGATATCTTCCAACCCCCTAGAAGGGACATTTAAGCTGGAATCTAAAGAAAGATTGGGAATTAGTAGGTAAGGCAGAGCTGTAGAGTGTTTCAGAATAGCATGTGGCACGGTTATTCAAAGAATTGGAAAGTGTAGCAAAAGTCAGACCATGAAAGTCCTCTTAAGCCACATTAAGTGATTCAGTTTTACTATAAAAGCAATGGGAGCACACTGAACAGTTTTAAGCAAGAAAGCAATATGGTCAGATATGAGTCTTAAAAGTATCAACCTGGAAGCTTGTGGAAAATAGGCATGTGTAGGAGAAATCCAGGCTGAAAAGTCTGATAACCAGTAAGAATGGAGAGAAGACATGTATGAGGTTGAAGCAATTGGATGTGCTTGCTGAGTTACTGAATATGAGATGTAAGGAGATGGGGAAACTCATTGATGATTCCGACATTTCCAGCTTGAGTTTATATGATTATACCATTCAGTGAGATGAAAATATTGGGGGACAACAGTTTAAGGGGAGAAAATAATGACTGAAATTTGAGTCATATGGAATTTGATGTTCTTATGGGCCATCGAAGTACAGATGATGAAAGTACAGTTGGACATAAGAATCAGGAACTCATGAGAGAGGTCTAAGCTCATTGACTGAGCTATGTATTTGAGAGTCAACATGTACATGATGACTAAAGCCATGGGATTAAATGAGGCCAGAGTATTAGAGATAGAATTTATAGGAAATAGAGCTTGAATATACATACACTAAGTTCACAGAGTCAACAACACAATGTGGCTACCAAACATGAATTAATGATAGGATGCATGAATACACTATTTGCTTCCAAATTAAGACAGTGGAGATTTATTTTCTTCTTGAGGCTGATCAGACCATGCTGAGCATCATGCTAACTGTTGGGTACCACACTAGAAGCAGATTCAGAAGAGAGGGTGGTGATGAAGAGACTGAAAACCAAGATAAAACCTAAGAGTTACTGAAGCAAGCATGAATGTCCAGTCTAAATAAAAGATAACTCTTCTTCAAATATTAAAAAGGCAATCAGATAGAAGCTGGATTAAAATTATTTTAATGATTATGATGAAAAATAATAAAAGCATTTATTTCACAATTATTCATTAAAGTCATGGAGGTAGTACATTCCTTGTCACTGGGGGCATTTAAGCATCGGCTCGGTGAAGACCTGGTAAGAATTTTGTGGGTAGGTTAGATGGATCAGATGGATGGGTAGGTTAACAAACCTTTAATGTATTTCCAACCTTGAGATGATTTACACTGACAGGGGATGACAGAGAGACATATATGAGGCAACATAATTTTAGTGGGCAACCAGAAGAAGACTTATTTTATAAATCACCATTTAATAGTGTAACCTCACCGGACTGTGCTTCAGTTTCCTCACTGAAATATGAGAGATTGACAAAATGTTTGCTAAGGTCCTTAAATTCTGTGAAGGTTTTGTTGATATTCCTGGCTACACTTTCTATTCATATGTAACCAATACACTTCAGTTATGCAGATTTATCACACACATGTTTTGGTTGGAGGAAAGGACTTTAAAAAAAAAAAGAGGACTTCTGGGGAGGCAAAGGAAATGAGTCTTGACTAATTGTGCACGATGGCAAAAAAAGTGTAAACCAGTTGAGTCATAGATAAGCCACTTTGAATCATACAATGATTCAAATATTTTAATGGATTTAATATTGCTCGAAGACCCACCCAGGAAGAGGAGGGGCTCCAAATTGGTGGGTGATATCAGCTTAGACTTTACATTGCAAAGTGTATCGGTGATACTTGTTCACATTCATCATGCTCAACAGTTACACTTATATTCAGATTTTTTAAATGTATGCTTCTAATTTTAGTCACCCCTTTGAATTTCATTTTTATATGGATAGTTGGAACATCTCTAGGCCCTGCTGACATGTTCAAAAAAGGCTGAAATCCTGAACATTGCTCTAGGAAGACAGTCTCAGACAGCATGTAACTGAATTCCATAGTAAAACTTGGTTTGGTTCCTTCCCAAATGAGCACATATAAAATTATACCAATCAGATGGCAACTCCCAGAGAATTTTGTCAGGCTTAGCCAATTGGTTATATCTTAGAGTAGGGGTCCTGGCCTTGTAAGGTCAGCTTCTAGTTTATTGAGGTGATTGGGAAGAACATTAGAAGATAAGCAGACGCCTGCATTGCTTTCCACAGTATCTTTTTCCTAATATCACAGTGTAAGGGCTTGCCCTGGGCATTGGATAAAATGAAGAGCCTTCAATGAAGAACCCCCATCAACCTAAAAGCTCTAGCGAAAGGGGAGATTTGGCCTCTAAGAAGCCTAATTTTCTCTGGCCCCGCCACCAACCTGCAGCCGCACTGCCAACTTATTTGGGAAATGAGCTGACTGCATATTTCAGAGCAAGGTCCTGACTCCATTCCTGCCCCTTCTCGTTGGCATGCCTCTACTCAAAGTCTCAGCCTCCACAATAGTCTGATGAAATGAGCTTCCTGGAGCACACAGCTTTTCTATATGCATGAATCCTGTTCATCATCATCTCTTTTCTATTCACAGCTCCCCAGGGGGTTCCTGGGCAGCAGGAGACTTGCTAGGGGGCAGGGAAAGCAGGGATTTAGAGCAAAGTGTTTCCCTGAAACATACTGTCGGGTTGGGGGGGGGCTGGTTCTGCTGTTAAAAGCTCCTCCATGGCCATATGCCTCCATTCCTTATTAAGTGGAGTGTTACTGTCATACAGAGGTGCTGGCTCCCTCCATCAGTTACACTCTGTGCTACCCATCTGCATGCATGGCGCCTTGCCCATTTATGAGGTATAGGCTGGCTACAATAGGAAACAACTTGTGTCTATGGCAAAGCCCAGAAGCCTCAAAACCTAGGTGATTCTCCCTCGTGGCTTTGAGAAGTCACTGTTTCCAGAGTCTGGCTCATAGTTAAATGATTGTGAACCTTTTCCTGGTGTATTTCAAGTGTGCTGTGTATGGTAAAGATAGGGAAGGGGTAGCATTTGAATTAGTCTTTCAGGATAGATGGAGAAAAGAGGAAGCACAAATCTTAGAGATGTTATAGTTGTCACCTAGACAATTAGTATCCACTTCCTAGCTTGATTCCAGACTTTATCCACATTCTCCACGAGGAATTCATTATCCCAAGAATAGCAGGGGTGAGGGTGAGGGATCAAAGACTCTCCATGTCCATTCATATGTGTAGAGATATCCTGTAGACTCCACAAGTTCTTTTTCTTCATTCCTCGTCTAAGAAACACAATAATAACAAAGCATTACCAAACTGTACCTTCAGAATCCACTAAACAGACTTTGGGTCCCAGTGGCACCAAACTTAGAGTTCCCAAATTACAAGCAAACTTCGTTCTAAACTCCCTCTGTAGGTTTTTCTTTCAGTGTTACTTTTTAGAAATTGGAAGATCTTTTTTTGTTGTTGTTTTTTGTAGAAACTATGCTGTTTCTTAACATTCCATTTGTAATAATTTTGAACTTTAAAAAGTTACAAAAATACTCAGACTTCTATTATACCTTTAACCCACTTCCCTCCTCATGTTACATAACCATAGAACAATAATCCAAACCCCGAAGTCAACATTGATACAATAGTACTAGTAACTGCTCTGTACACTTTATTGGAATTTCACCAACTGTCCCACTAACCTTCTTCTGGTTCAGGAGGCAATCCAGGGTCTGCCTTGATCCTCCTTAGTTCCTGTAATCTCAGACTGTTCCTACTGACCACATGACACTTTTGAAGAGTACTGGCTAATTATTTGTTAGAATGCACCTCAGTTTGGAGTTATCTATGTTGTCTCATGATTAAAATGAGATTATGCATTTTTTTCAAAAATACCAAAGAAGCAATATTGAGCCCATCTTAGAGCATCGTATCAGAAGATACAGTACTTGATGTCAATATGTCTTATTACTGGGCTTCCCTGGTGGCACAGTGGTTGAGAGTCCGCCTGCTGATGCAGGGGACACGGGTTCATGCCCCGGTCCGGGAAGATCCCACATGCCGTGGAGCGGCTGGGCCCGTGAGCCATGGCCACTGAGCCTGTGCTCCACAACGGGAGAGGCCATAACAGTGAGAGGCCTGCGTAGCGCAAAAAAAAAAAAAAAGTCTTATTACTGATGATGTTAACCTTGATCCCTTGGTTAAAGTGGTGTCTCCCAGGTTTTTCCACTGTAAAAGTTACTGTTTATCCCTTTGAACCATTATTTTTTAAAAGCTAGAGTTCCAGGATGATACTCAAAAGCCTATGTAACCCATCATAGTACCCACTGTGCACCTCAGGGTGTTTGAAGCAAAGGGAAGGCAGAGAAGCTGAACCATGCTCTTTCTCATCTGTATCTATATTTCCTGAAGGTGATAGGTGGTGTAAACACTTCTTGCACCTTTGTCATTGTCACTTGGTGCTTTAGTCTGCAGTCGCAGGGGAATACATTGAATTAAGGAACAATAGTTACTCTCTTGATAAAATGAGAATGATGTGTCAGATCATCCTCGGTTTGAATCATAGGTCTGTGGTCTTGAAGAAGTTATTAACCTTCTCTTCTACAACATAGTGATAATAGTATATATCTTGCAGATTGAGTTGAATATTAGACATTATAGTGTTCCCATGTAGGACTGGGCCCATAATAGGTACTTAATAAAAAGTATTAACCATGTCTGATGGGAGACTGAGTAGATGTCTCTGTTCCAGTCCAACATTGGTCAGCTGTCCATATTCATGAAACCTTTATTAGACTGGTTGGTTCATTCATTCACTCATTTATTCATTCAAAAAGTCTATATTGAGTGCCAACCAGAGGCCAGGTGCTGGGCATATAGTCCTTGCCTTCGTGGAACTTATTCTCTAGTGAAAGAAAAGCCAGTAAACAAATGGAAACATGTAAAATGTGAAACTCTTATAAAAGAAAAGTGGGAGAGGGAACATATGTTGATGGAATGGTAAAAGAAAACTTCATGCAAGAGTTGACATTTACCATGAAACACAAAGGATGGCAAGGATTGTTTTGTGCAGAGAGCCAGAGGAAAAGCATTTCTAGCAGAAGGAACAGAAATGGCAAAAACCTTGAGATGTTTGAGAAAAAAAAAAAGATGGCCAGAGTGACTGGAACACAGTGAAGAATTTAAGAGCTACCTGTACTGAATAGGCAAAACTCTTCAGAAAGCTAATTCACAGATTTTTTTTCCTCTTAATTAATGACCGTCTAGATTTCTGCTCAGCTTTAGCCATTCATCTAAGTCATGGGTGGTGTTAGAAATGCACCCCACCCCAGCCCTTAACTTAATTCTGCTCATAGTTGAAAGTGTTATTTCCCTGGAGTTTTCCCTCCTCCACTGTGAACATATCAGAATATTGAATGTACACCCACTTACCATCTTTGCTTTCCTACATCTTCCATGACAACCACCACTCTGCCGCCCTGGTAATGATCTTGCTAAGGTCCACTTGTGATTACACAAACTTCTCTGCTTAAAAAAATCCCTAGGCATGCTGCAAACACAGCATTCCTTGAGCACAGAGAGTTAAGCTGTGAAAACAAGGTTGTCTAGCGCCTTAAATATTGTCACGTTACATTAAAAACACATTATACCTGACTCTCCAATGCTCAGAGGAAAGCAGAGTCATGTAAACCTGTCAGAAAAATTCTTGGCTGGCTGAACTGGAAAGGGTGTTCAAGTTTTCTTGGGGTCTGGTTTCAGATGTGACCATCACAATGCATAACAATGACCATCTATTTTCTAGTCGTGTAGCAGTGACCCTGGGACCTCATTCTGGTATCTCACTGCTCTGCCTCAAAAGCATCTTATGAAAAGTGGAATCTGCAATCATAGGCAAAGAAGACAATATTTACAAAAGACTGGTTTTCTACAATTATAAAAGGCTTTGGTTTGAATGGAAAATCTGCTGAAAGACTCTTCCTCCCAAGGATATTTGCTGTCTTATAAAGAACAGTATTAGTGTTATGGATTGAATTGTGTTCAAACCCCAACCCCTGCCAAATTAATATGTTGAAGTCCTAACCCCCAGCACCTCAGAATGTGACCTATAAAGAGGTAGAACCTTTACAGAGGTAATCAAGTTAAAATGAGGTCATTTCGGGTGGGCCCTAATCCAATATGACTGGCATCCTTATAAAAAGGGGAATTTGAACACAGAGGTGTGCACAGAGGGAAGGCAATGTGATTAGACATAAGGAGAATACCACCACCTACAAGCCAAGGAGAGAGATCCGGAACAGATCCTTCTCTCACAGCCCTTGGAAGAAACCAACCCGGCTGACACCTTGATTTTGGATTTCTGGCCTCCAGAACTGTGAGACAATAAATTGCTGTTGTTTAAGCCCCCCACTCTGTAGTACTTTGTTATAGCAGACCTAGCAAACTAATGCAGTTTTTTATCACCTGGGATAGAAGAAAAAATGAGATGGATAAATCATTGAAAGTGAGAGGGGTCTTCTATCTCAATACATTCCCTACCCCCACTACCACCATGACCCTCCTGTTGCTCTACCACAGTAATCCTCAGCTATGCCTGCACATTATTACAATCACCTGGAGAGTATGAAAGACAATCTGACTGCCTGGGCACTCCAGACCAATTGCAATAGAATGTCTGGGAGCAGAGCCTGAGCTCCGCCTCCTGTCAGCATTATGGTGAGTTGTATAATTATCTCGTTGTATATTACAATGTAATAATAATAGAAATAAAGTGCACAGGAAATGTAATGCACTTGAATCATCCTGAAACCATTCCCCCACCCTCCACTGTTTGTGGAAAAATTTTCTTCCATGAAACCGGTCCCTGGTGCCAAAAAGGTTAGCGACCGCTGTTTTACATGATGGCAGCTCATGAGAATCTGAAAAATTACGGACCTTTTCCACCAACAAAATGTATATGTGCACAAAATTTTGTGTTTAATATCAGAGAGTGCATGGTCTACCTTTCTGTTCCATGGACATCTCCGGGTCAAAAGATTCCAGTTTAAGAACTTGAGACTTCTTCTCTCTACCTCCAACTCACCAAACCATAAATTTAGAAGAGAGTTTTTAGCCCCTTTCTTAATTGCAAAATAAGCAAACTTCCAAGAAAAAGTCTTCTCCCCTGCCCCCCCCTCACATACCCCTCTCCAGCTAACTCAGGGCTGCTTAGAAGAAACCCAAGCCTCCTTCTGGCCATCCATCTCTATACTGAGGTTTCCAGGCCTGTGGTTGAGCTGTGCATTCACTCACCTGATACCAATGGCAATATTTTTCCTAGGCTCACATGAATACAAATAACCCAGCTATGAAAAGATCAACACATGTGTCTGTTGCGGCCAGTCAGCTGCAAGTTATTGTTTGCAGCAGGGCATAGGAAGAATACGACGGCTTTTCTCCAATCAGAATCATTTTTATAAGAAAGTGACAAAGATGAAAAGTCATGGCAGAGAAGCTTGGAAATTAAAATACATCTGTGTCCAATTAGAGTCTGTGTTACAGTTACTGAGATAGTGATGTATGCCAGTTACAGGGAGAGGATCCAAAGCCCCAAACATGATAGGCTTTTGAGTTGGGCATTGCCTTAGGCAAAAATTGTTAATGTTGATGGAGATTATTTATTCATTAAATGGCAACACTGTGCCTGACACATGCCCCCAGGGCTTAAAACCTAAGTTACGCAGACAAGCAAATTGCCTAGCCACTGGTGGTCGATACATGTTTGGTGGCTATTCTCAGTGAAGTCCCTCATCTGAGTCCAAATGTAAATCAAACTTCTGTGGACTCAAGCTGATTTGTAATACCAATGCCAAACCCCAATCTACTTTTTCAAATCAAGAAAAGAAAAGGAAAAAAAAGTATGTATTCCTCTTCCTGTTTGCCTTTAAGAATCTTGCTAGCATAGCCATGTAAATTATATTCCCTTCAGTGAAGCTCTATTTCAGGCCCTAATAGGTTATGTGGTTTAACAATGTAGGGACAGTTTGGGAACCTTCATTCCCTTGCAAGGTGCCATGAATGGTCTCAGCTAAAATCAGCTGGAAGAGATTTGCTAATATGAATTATGAAGACCTGATAACTTCTAACTAGGAAGAGAGGAGCTGTGTGCACACATTTGCATGCACACACACACACAAATTTATAGGTCTTGTTAAATGAAGTTCTTAATTCTTATCATCATCTGATGCCTTCCCTTCAACTGTCAAAATTTCCACATGAAATCTAAACATAACATTTATTATTTTTCTATCTAACAAAAGATAAAATGTATTTTAATCCCCAAAGCTAGTACAGGAAGAAAAAATGAAGTCACATGAGTGAAGGTCCATATTGGTGTGGGATTTGAATGCCTGGATGTGACAGTAAGTTGACTCATATTGGATTTTTGTATATTCTGGAACATGTAATGAGTTATTGATCTGTGATAAACTAAGCTGACATTTTTGCACCCAGTATGCAATCAGTATATCCAGTAAGCATAAGTTTCAGTAATATATTGTTAGGATCACGTCATTGGTAGTTTTAGTAAACATTTGCTAACATTTGTTGCAAAAGAGAACATAAATATATTTACAAGTGTGCGTGCATATCTACAATGTTTAATTCTGTCCTTTACCCACTAAGAAATATATTTTTCCTTAGCACAAGAGAAGTCTTCTCTTCACTCACCTCCAGTGTGCTTCCTTGATGTCAGCTGATGATTGGTTAAGAGGGTGATCTGAACTCCACTTTTCCCAGGCTTTTACTAGGGACTTAAAAACGTACTTTCAAGCCATACTCTCTTCAGATGACTCAGCCTTCAAATCCACCAGGTTATATTATCTCCTCCAGGTGTTGGTTGGACGTTCTGCAGTCTCCACCCATCCCCAGAGTCAAAGTTACCTGACCTGACACTGAAATTCTGAACGTCTCCTGAGCGATGAGACCACTTGCTAAGTTCAGGATGGAGGAGGGACTTGCAGGGGTTTCTCTCAGCCTGAACAACACACTGTAGACCTTGCTCTCAGGGACTGCAACTCTCAGCAGCTATTTTTAGAAGTAGGGGAGGGAGGGGGAAGCAAGAGGGGTTCTCTGTGGTGAGAAAACTTGGCAGAAGCTCCTAGTGACTTCTCTTGCTGCCAAGATGAAGAGAAAGGATGGAGCCATGGTAAAGATCTGACATCTGCTCTGCAGCTTCTTGGAGGCCAAGTGCTGTGAAAGGCACTTCACCCACAACCTTACCACGTGGGAATTGATACTCCCATTTTGCACATAAGAATCTGAGACTCCAAGGGTTCAATTATTTTCTCTAAGTCACACAGGTAGTGACAGAGCTGGCATTAGAACCACTGCTCTAGGGACAGCCTACACATCTCATGGATGTATATACAACGCCAGTGATAATAATGCCTCTCTCATGGACTTGTTATAAAGACTAACATTTGTAAAGTATCTGTTTAAGTAATTGACACAATAGGGACTCAATACGTGGAAACTGCTATTATTATCATTATCATAATAATCAATCATTATCACCTTGTTAGTCCTACCCAGGCCCCTATTACTATGTGATGATGTGCTTGTCACTTCATAAGTGTCTAATAAATTTTATAAAATTATCTAATTACCAAATAGGAAGAGAATGTATTTACTGCTCCTCTTCACTCTCACACCAGGCCCAGGTTTTAAAGAATGTGCTAGGGTGTGTCAGCAGCACTTCCCTTGTGCAGGAAAGGCAAGGGCAATGCAAGTCTGCGAATTTGCTGGAGACAAGAGAACAGGATGTAGGGACCTGAGTATCTCTCCTCGCTGCCATAGCAAAGAAGCACAGGAGGGCCATGACTGTTCACAGAGGTATCCTGATATGTACTCTGAGGGTTAGCAGTTACCCTACTCTCCTAAACAGAGCAAATCCTGCCTTTTCTTCCTCTGTGAACTCCCCATAAGAACTTCTTAGGACACCCAGAGTGCCCACAGTGATGGGTTGCTGCCCTAGTTAACCTCTTGCCTCTTCTCCTCTCCCACTAGCAAAGGTTGTGGCATTTGTTAGTGGGAGAGGCTTTCCCATTGGCTGATTATTGGCTAACACTCATTGGATTCCAAGGTTGATCCTAGTTTTACTTATTTTCAGATAATAATCCAATAAACTACATTTGTTAGAATTCAGACTCCAAAATCCCTTTAGCCCATTGTTTTTCAAATGTCCCTCAGTCTCTTTCAAAATCTTTCTTCCTATATTGAGAAGCTCTGCTGACTTGAGATTAATTCTAATTAATCTAATTTTATGTGTAACAGTGATTAAACCTTCTTCATTTTTCCACCTCAACCTACCTACCCCTTTCCCTTAGATAAGCCTCCTAGCATCTTACTACATATACTTACCATCTTATTTCTTTTCAGGGGCAGTAACATTTGGTAGCAAATGCTATGACTTAGTGCCAAGAAACTTGGATTCCATTTCAATATGATGCTTACCTCACTCACTAAGGCCAAAGGATCATTAACTTCCCTGAGCCTCAGTTTTCCCATTAGTAAATTAGAAGACTTGGTCATAGATGATCTTTAGAATCCGTTCAGGTTTCAATCTATTCTATCAAAAATCACTTAACCTTTAACATATGCATGTAAACACTATGTGCACTTTTTCATTTCCCCTCAAAATAACTACTTTTTATTATTAAACTATGGGTTTGGTGAGATCCCTTTGGGATTACATATTTTTTGTGTAATCCATGAAATGTAATATTTGGACAGTGCTTATGACGAAGTCGGGGGGATGATCAATAAACATTTAAATGCAAACTATTTAAGATGTTCTGCCTCTATCTTTATGTAACCAATGGAAGAGATGAGAAAATGAGAAAAAGAGGGCCAGTGTAAACTAAGGTATTATTTAACAGACAAAATGATCAAACTATCCAATGACAAGAACAAAATTTTATAAATGCTTTTTGCTTCTACTGTAAAACCTCTAGCAATAAAAAATAAAACTTTCTTAAGACTTCTTTAAGGCATGGCTATTAAAATCTTCCTACCAAGGAAAACTTCTCAAGAGGGAAATGAATTTTTTTTTGATGTGGATGGGACCTAAAAATGTGAATCTACTAAATGAGAAACATTTATAAACTTGATTATTCCCTTCCTGTCTGTAAATCACCTGTTACTTTTTCCCTTCCTCCATTTATCCCTCTGGTTTAGCTGTTTCACACATGTGAAATAGAAATACATGGAACACAGGCATCTAGTCCTTCTTGCTGCACCCATGGCAGGCATAACTAATCAATCATAGTACTCTTTCCCCATGCTTCCTTCTGTAGCCATAGCATCTTTGCCAGTGCAGCATCCCACATAGTCACTATCAGAGTTGGCATAATACATAACACTTACTTGCCTCCCATGAACTAGAGACTAACTGGGTCCCAGGTTTTCCCAGGCCTGGTTTTCCAGGCCTACCACTACCCCCAGAGTAGTAGCTGTGACACTGTCCACTGTATCATTCAATAAAGTTTAAAAATGGCTGTGAGAGCAAAGGCAGGCACAAGGGAAGTGACTATGATTACGAAAGAGGGAGAATCTGAAAAAAGAGTAATTACTAAATTGCTTTTTTTGCTAATTATCTATATAATTTATTGAACATCTACTCTGTACCCAGACCAGAGATGATGAGTAGGGTAAGCCTATGCCAGCCTTTCAAAGGCCTTTATTTCACTTCTCCTTTTATTCAATACTATTCAATGAGCACTTATATTTCATCTCTGAAACTAATCCTCTGAAACTAATCCCTATGTAATCATAATGATCTCAGAGAGACAGCAGTGAGTGGTCCTGAAGAAAGATCTTAGTTCCCTGTCCAGGAATTGTACCTAGCCGCTAGTCCACCAGGGGCTAGAGGCTAGAAGCAAAGTTCCCTGGTTCTTACCCTGTTTGAAAGCAAACATGTTTCAAGGAGGCAAAAACTGTAAACACGGGTACAAAGTTTATTATTAGAGACCCAGCACAACATATGGGAGAGCACACAGAGAAACAGTTATTTAAGACTGAAGCAAGGCAGAAATACACACCCAGAGAGAAAGGGTATGGGCATCCTCCCTGATGAGGAGGAGCACAGTAAAGAGGTGATTTAAATCATTTATATAGGGCAGTCCTTCTAGGTCTTTGTTTACCTTGGCCAATTATCTCATTTCTTTTCCCACACCTGACCTATTCTAGGACCCTCCCAAACATACGTGCGCAACTTTTTGCTAAGATGGATCCCACTGCAGAGACCTTAGGGGGTATGTCCACACTTATTATGGGGTGGCGCCCCCTCCCTTTTTGACCTCCAAGGAACCTTCCTGCGCATGTGCAGACAGGGAAGTTTTCCTTGACCTCAGGAGTGGTCATCTTATCTCTTTACTTCAGCAGAGCTCAGCTTCTGCCACTAGCTTTGTCCTTGGAGTGTCTGGGGGAAACAGAGCTTCAATTTTACTCCACTTGACAGATACCAGCTGTCCAGTCCTGGGGCCCATCTATCTCCTACCTCAATAAGATTTAGGTAAAAGAACATGAGACCTAATAATTATTGCAAGCCTGCTCTGTGCCAAGCACTATGGTAGTGCTTGGCCAATGATACCTCATTAAGTCTTTAACAACCCTATTAGGATTAGCATTGTTCTTATTTTATACATAAGAACATTAAAACTCATCAAGGTAATGTTTCCAAGAAATTGGGATATAAACCCAGCTTCATTTGTCTCTATACAGTGCTCTTTCCACTATACCAAATTACCTCTAAAAAGACCTTAGATATTTGGCACTCTTTTTATTAACATATCAGAAAACTGAATCCTGGAAACATAAGTTACCAGAAACAGAGAGTAGTGGCTGTCTGTCCAAGCCATACCTACACATGTAGCTTAAGTTGCCCTCTTACATTTAACATCAGTTCAGTAGGAAAGGAAAGGAAACATCTAGGGGAGAAAAGAAAACAGAGGAAAAGCCAGAAAACCTAATTCGAGATATTCCTACTTTCTAATCCCCCACTTACAGCACAGTGTTTGTCAGTGCTTCCCAAAAATGACTATGATGCAACGTGTGTGTATGTTTAAAGAAAAGAACGGATGGAAAATTTTTGAATACAGCTCCATGAATTTATTATTAAGAGTAAAAAGTTCTTATTTCATATTTCCGTGTACAACTTTTTTAAAAAAGACACAGTCTATTGAAATAATCCTCCAGAAGAACTTCTGAATTCTAAAGCAGGTGTACAATTGTTAATCAAGAGTTTAATGTTTACTGTAGCTAGCCCATTAGCTTTAGCTAACTGTGATTTATGTCCTGATGGACTGTATTTTTATAGGCTATACATTCATTTTATAGCACTTCAGGGCCTTTTGTGTAATCAATAAAAATATTTGCATGCTATTTTTATAGGACCTGAAATAGAATTTTGCTATTTAAAGTAAATATAAAGATGCATATTTACATATTTGAAGTTATGACATTGGCTAGAGCTGTTATTTATGTCATAATCAATAACATAACACATTTTTGGTCCTCTATGTAAAGGTTCATCTATGTCACTATTTTTATGGAAAAAGAGAAAAGAACCCACCATTAAATAACTCACTTTCTGACAACTTCCAGAAACTTCCTGGAGGGAAAAATGATGCCTGTAAGATGGCTCTTACTCTTTGAACTTATATTTTCATAAAGGAAAGTAGAAAATTAATACAATAATCTAGATAAACCTGGCAAAAAAAAACCCTCCCTGAAATATCCAAATCAATTAGTAGAGATAAGAATAACATTTCAGTCCAACGCTAAATAATGGCCCAGTTTGGGCTTCCCTGGTGGCGCAGTGGTTGAGAGTTCGCCTGCCGATGCAGGGGACATGAGTTCGTGCCCCGGTCCGGGAAGATCCCACATGCCGCGGAGCGGCTGGGCCTGTGAGCCATGGCCGCTGAGCCTGCGCGTCCGGAGCCTGTGCTCCGCAACGGGAGAGGCCACAACAGTGAGAGGCCCGCGTACCGCAAAAAAAAAAAAAAATAATAATAATAATAATAATAATAATGGCCCAGTTTTCTTTCTCTCTTTTTTTGGAGAGGAGGGAAGATGGGGTAGGTTTATGTGTGCATCATTATGTGGGAACATATTGAAAAGTTTTACAAGGTTTTAGATTTTCTTAATCAAGATTAAGTTTTGGCTGCAAATAAAATTAATTCCTACTCAATGAAAGAAGAATACTTCTGATAGTACATGGAAGTGTGTAGAAGAAAGACAAGTACCTGTTTTAAAAACTTAGGGGTTTTAACATTTTGATTTATACACAGACGCACACCCTCCTCGTTTTGGTTTTGTTTTTCAAAAATGAAAACATATGAAATAAGAGGTTCTACAGCTTATCTTTTTATATTAGTATATAGTAGATGTATTTCTATGCACAATATATTAACATCTCATCACTTTAAGTAGTTGTATGGTATTCCAGTGACTGAATACACCATAATTTAAATATTCTCCTATTAATAGATATTTTAGGTTGTTTGAAATTTATTGCTATCATAAATAGACTTAAGTATACATACATTTATGGGTAGTTGCCTAATTCTTTTTAAAAGGAGTAATTCATGGGCTTCCCTGGTGGCGCAGTGGTAGAGAGTCCGCCTGCCAATGGAGGGGACATGGGTTCGTGCCCCAGTCCAGGAAGATCCCGCATGCCGCGGAACAGCTGGGCCCGTGAGCCATGGCCGCTGAGCCTGCGCGTCTGGAGCCTGTGCTCCGCAACGGGAGAGGCCACAACAGTGAGAGGCCCGCGTACCGGAAAAAAAAAAAAAAAAAAGAAGTAATTCACAGAGGTGGGCCTTCTTGTTGAAAGGATAAGCACATCTTACATTCAAATACATAGTGTCAAATTGCTCCCACCAATACATACAAGAATGCTCATGTGCCCATACATATTCAACTTTGGATTTTATCATTCTTTATAATTAATGGCAACATTATTAAATATAAATGATAACTCATTGTTTTAATTTGCATTTTGATTACTAATGAAATTGTTACCTTTTTATAGGTCAATTGGCTGAAATTACCTGCTCAATATCATTTGCCTTTTTTTTTTTTTTTTTTTTTTTTGCAGTACGTGGGCCTCTCACTGTCGTGGCCTCTCCCGTTGCAGAGCACAGGCTCCGGACGTGCAGGCTCAGCGGCTATGGCTCACGGGCCCAGCCGCTCCGTGGCATGTGGGATCTTCCCGGGCCAGGGCACGAGCCCGTGTCCCCTGCATTAGCAGGCGGACTCTCAACCACTGCGCCACCAGGGAAGCCCCATTTGCCTTTTTATTATTGGCATATTTGCATTTTTTATTATTGAAGTGCACTTAATACATTAAGAATATTAGTCCTTTCATTTGTAAAAGAATGAACGTGGACCCCCTACATCACACCGTATAAAATTAACTCAGAAATGAATCATAGCCCTACATGTAAAAGCTAAAACTATTATAACTCTTAGGAGAAAACATAATGCCTTGTGACCTTGGATTAGGCAATGGTTTCTTAGATATGACACTAACGCACAAACAACAAAATACAAAATAGGTAAGTCGGACTTCACTGAAATTGTAAACATTTGTGCTTCAAAGGATACCATCAAGAAAGTGAAAAAACAACCCATGGAATGAGAGAAAACATCTGCAAATCATATACCTTATAAGGGGCTTTCATCCATAATATATAAAGACCTTTTATGACTCATTAATTAAAAAGACTAATAACCCAATTTATAAATGGGCAAAAGAACTTGAATTATTTCTCCAATGAAAATATACAAATGGCCAATGAACACATGAAAAGATATTCCACATCTTTAGTCATTAAAAATTGCAAAACAATACCACAGTGAGATTCTATTTCACACCCACTAAGATGCTATGATCAAAAAGACAGACAATAACACATGTTGGTGAGTACAAAGAGAAATTAGAACCCTCATACATTGCTGGTAGGAATATAATATTATGAAGCCAATGTGGAAAACAGTTTGGCGGTTCCTCAAAAAATGAAATGTAGGGTTATCTTAGCAATTCAACTCTTAGGTATATACCCAAGAGAAATGAAATCATATATCCATGCGAAATCTTGTATATAAATGTTCATGGCAATATTATTCATAATAGCCAAAAAGTAGAAATAACCCAAACATCCATCAACTGATGAATGGATAAACAAAATATGGCCTATCCATACAAAAGAATATGATTCAGCCATAAAAGTAATAAAGTACTGATATGTGATACAACATGGATGAACCATGAACCTTGAAAATTTTGTGCTAAGTGAAAGGAGCCAGACAAAAAATGGCCACATACTGTATGATTCCATTTGTATGAAATGCCTAGAATAGGCAAATCTAGAGACAGAAAATAGATTCATGATTACCAGGGACAGGGGGAGGAGGGATGTGGAGTGACTGCTTAGGGGGTACAGGGTTTATTTTAGGGATGATGAGATGGAATTAGATTGTAGTGATGGGTACATGACTCTATCAATATGCTAAAAACCACTGGATTATATAATTTAAAAGAATAAATTTTTTAGCATGTGAATTATATCTCAATACAGCTGTTATTTTTAAAAATAATAATACTTTCATTCTTGCAAACAATTTCTAGTTAGTATTTTCAAGTTTTATTGTGTTTTTCACTATATATAATCTTCTGTATTTTTATAGTAAAAATATCAGTCTTTTTCTCTATGATTTTTGGTTTTGTGTCATATTTAGAAACTCTATCCCTACTTTAGGTTTGTGGAAATAAGCACTTACACTTTGTTATAATCTTTTAAAATTTAGATATTTGATCCATTAGAAATTTATTTTTTGGGTAGGCAATCAAATGTGAACGAGAATTCCAGCTTTTTTTCCAAAATGGATAGCCAGTTGTTTCAGCTTGGGTATTTAATAATTTATCCTTTTGCTGTTGCTTGAAATGCTACCATATTTATGTTTAATTTGCATATTAGGATAAATTTAATTTGTACATTAAAATGTGTATCTATCCATATCCTCTGCTCTGGTCCATTGACTTGGATGCTTCTTCCGGCATCACTGTAGCGCTGTTTTACTTGTAGCTTTTTTTTTTTTTTTTTTTTGAACATCTTTATTGGAGTATAATTGCTTTACAATGGTGTATTAGTTTCTGCTTTATAACAATGTGAATCAGCTATACATATACATACATCCCCATATCTCCTCCCTCTTGCCTCTCCCTCCCATCTTCCCTATCTTAGCATGGACATATATACACTACCAAATGTAAAATAGTTATAGCTTTAAAATACATGTTATTACATGAGTAGGCAAGGGTTATTTTCTTTGTCCAGAACTATCCAAACTAGCTGTATACTATAATTCTAAGTGTTCTTTAAAGTAGTCTTCAGTAACCCAACACCAAAAAAAAAGCATTGGGAATTTAATTCCAATTACACTGTATTTAGAGATTAATTTAGAGATCATAGACATATTTATCACATTGAGACTTCTTATGTAGGAATTAAATCTTCTTCATTTACCCATCTCTTTTCATGTTCCTCAGAAAAACATTACAGTTTTCTTCATATACATTCAGCACATTTCTTTCCAAGTTTATCCTCAGGTAACCTATGTGTAATTAGCCTTTGTGAATGGAATATTTTCCCAATAAACATTGCAATATCTGTGTGGTATTTGGCTTATAGGAAAGCTCATGATTTTTTCATTATTTTATGAACTATTAATCTTGCTATACTCTCTTATTCTTCTAAAATTTTTACCATGTTCTCCTCCTTCTTTCTAATATATTGATGATTATATTTCACTTTCTTGATTTATTACTTTGGGCAGCACATTCAAAATCATAGTAGCAATTGATGACTGATGTCCATGGCTTTTTTTTTTTTCTTTAAGAGGAATTCTTGGATTTTACCACTAAGAACTGAGTTGGATTTCGATTTGAGCAGTTTACATTTGATCATGTTAAAGCATTATCCTACTGTAGTTTTGTTTCAGAGTTGTACTCAAGATGTATTTCAAGTTTTTAACAGATGTACTGTAGTGGTAGGAGTAATTCACCTTTCTGGTAATAATTTCTGTGTTATCACTCAAATCGTGCTTTCAATAAATATGTATTTAGCCAAACACCGACCTAAGCACTAGGGATACAAATATGGCCCCTGCTTTCTAGCTCTCACTGCTGGAGGCAATTTCTTTTACCCTCTTTATTACTCTGAGGAACTTATGAGACACAGTATAACAGTGGGTCACTAAAGCAGTGGTGCTCATGAGAGAGGAGAGAAGGACACTAGAGGGACAGATCAGTAATGGAGAAGGGAGAGAGGCAGGTGTGGTGCATAACATTTAACAAAGCACCCCATGGTGCTGTATGGCCACCATGTTGGTCTCTGAACTTTAGTAATACCTAACCTTAATATAGGCTTTTACAGTTTTACTCTATAAAACTTACATATGTTCTCACAAAATTAATTACTCCTAATGATAACCTCATGTTACACATTATATCAACATTACAGAAGAGGAAACTGAAACTTGGAATCGTTGGGATACCAAAGCTAAGCAAAACACCAAAACCTGTGCTCTTTGCACTCACCCTAAGAAAATAATTGAATAAAACAATATATGGTTTAATAATTTCCATAATCTTTGGCAGAGGGTTTTAGAATTCATTCTTCCCTGATTTTTTACCCCCAAGATTTTTTACCCCATTTCCCACTTCAACCAGACAGTCACTTGTTAATCACACCAGGCCTTCCCAATCACTGCTTTTCCCAATCCCTCTGAATTGTAGAAATCCCTAAGGCCAGACCTCTGTGAAAGTCCTGTGTTCTTGTCCCACAAGAACTGTCTTGACTTGGGCTGATCAAGAGGCAAGGGAGGGGATGTTCCAATCAGGGCCAAATTCTCTGCTGCAGTATGAAAAAATGCTGGCTTTCCATCAAGCCCTCAAGGCTTAAGGCCATTACCAGGGAGTCAGAAACCTTTGCTGGGTAGCCATACTCCTCAAACCAAGGGGAACCTGCTCCTTTCCCAGAGTGGGGATTGCCTCAGTACCCAAGTCCTTTTCCTACTTGTCTCCATTTACTGAGCACATATAAGAGACTGTTTCGGCAACAGGATGTTGTGTTTCTTTACCTCTCTGCAACTTAAGGAATATCAGAGGGAGAAAAGTGGTAGAGGGAGCTCAGGAGGCCAGATCAGCAATTCAGTCCCTGCTGAAAACTGCTCCAGATCTCACTGCTAAAGTGGAATCTTGAGAGCTCTCTGGCATATTAAATATTCATCAAAAGCCAAACACTACTTTGTCAACATTTGACTAATACAAGTGTAGCTTTGTCCCATCTCTACTCTTGGATTGCTCAGATATACATCACACTAAATTACAGTTTTAACGAAGTCTGTTTAAAAGATAAGGAAAGAATCCTTTGTAGTTTATCCCTGCCTTTCATTTTCTCTTAATTTAACCATAAACTAAATGGATTCATAAAATGTTTATAGAGGGCAATACAGTGATGTTTTTAATACAAAGGTTGCTTATGTAATTAAGCATACATTCTATAACATTCTGTGTAATTTGAAATGGTTTGCATGAAATTAACAAATACTTATATCTGTTTTATTTCTTCATCTATTAATGGCAAATAATACAACAAAAAGAAAAAAAAAGTAAGTACCTACCTATGTAAGCACCTGCAGTTTAGAAATTGAAACTGCAGATGTTGCTAAAGACTATATCTTTTTCTTGGAAATGTGTCATTAAATTTAATTAGATTTCTTATTTGTCTTCCTTTTCTTTCACTTTTTTGCTCTACTTTTTCTTTTCTGCACCCCTCCCCATATTCCCCCCTCTCTCTCCCCACTAAATACTATGAAAACACTATATGTTTTCATATGACATACATAATATAAATGAAAACAAATCACTATAAGAAAAAATAAAGCGGCCATTTTTCTAATCCTCTATGACATTATAAATTTTCTTGAAAATACTGTTACTTCAAAGCTCACCCTGACCATTACATAATATCATGATGATCATGGCCCCCCACACTCACTTTTCATAACCTTTCTTTTTCTAAATAAAAAGGAAAACTGTCCTTGAAGTATTAAAGTCATATTCTATTTTTTCTAGAACTTTTCATAAAGAGAATTGGAAGTGATCTAATCTTTATCGTTGTAGAATTTCATCAGCTGGCTGTCAAGATGTGATTTCTTACTCTGAAATGATCCACTCTCTATTATATTTCATGTTAACATTTCAAATCAAGTAAAATGGTGATGTTCATGTTGTCCAAGATAACTGAGAGAAGAAGCCACTGAATTGTATTTCTTTTTTTTTTTTAACATCTTTACTGGGGTATAATTACTTTACAATGTTGTGTTAGTTTCTGCTGTATAATGAACTGAATCAGCCATACGTATACATATATTCCCATATCCCCTCCCCGCTTGCTTCTTGCTCCCATGCTCCCTATCCCACCCCTCTAGGTGGTCACAAAGCACCGACCTGATCTCCCTGTGCTATGCGGCTGCTTTCCACTAGCTATCTATTTTACATTTGCTACTGTATATATGTCAATGCTACTCTCTCACTTTGCCCCAGCTTAAGCTACCCCCTCCCCGTGTCCTCAAGTCCATTCCTACGTCTGCGTCTTTATCCTGTCCTGCCCCTATGTTCATCAGAAACTTTTTTTTTTTTTTTAGATTCCAAATATATGTGTTAACATATGGTATTTGTTTTTCTCTTTCTGACTTACTTCACTCTGTATGACAGACTCTAGGTCCATCCACCTCACTACAAATAACTCAATTGTGTTTCTTTTTATGGCTGAGTAATATTCCATTGTATATATGCACCTAATCTTCTTTATCCATTCATTTGTCGATGGACACTTAGGTTGCTTCCATGTCCTGGCTATTGTAAATAGTGCGACAATGAACATTGTGGTACATTTCTCTCTTTGAATTATCGTTTTCTCAAGCTATATGCCCAGTAGTGGGATTGCTGGGTCATATGGTAGTTCTATTTTAAATTTTTTAAGGAACCTCCATACTGTTCTCCATAGTGGCTGTATCAATTTACATTCCCACAAACAGTGCAAGAGGGTTCCCTTTTCTCCACACCCTCACCAGCAATTATTGTTTGTAGATATTTTCATGATGGTCATTCTGACCAGTGTGAGGTGATACCTCACTGTAGTTTTGATTTGCATTTCTCTCATGATTAGTGATGTTGAGCATCCTTTCATGTGTTTGTTGGCAATCTGTATATCTTCTTTGGAGAAATGTCTATTTAGGTCTTCTGCCCATATTTGGATTGGGTTGTTTGTTTTTTTGATTTTGAACTGCATGAGCTGCTTGTATACTTGGTACTTCAATATACTTGAGGACACAGGGAGGGGGAAGGTAAGCTGGGACGAAATGAGAGAGTGGCATGGACATATATACACTACCAAATGTAAAATGGGTAGCTAGTGGGAAGCAGCTGCATAGCACAGGGAGATCAGCTCAGTGCTTTGTGTCCACCGAGAGGGTTGGGATAGGGAGGGTGGGAGGGAGACGCAAGAGGGAGGAGATATGGGGATATAGGTATACGTATAGCTGATTCATTTTGTTATAAAGCAGAAACTAACACACCATTGTAAAGCAATTATACTTCAATAAAGATGTTAAAAAAGAAAAAAAAACTATGGCTTCTAAACACCCTGAGAAAAACTTTCGAACTCCAGCAAGTGCCAATTCAGAAATCCCATACAGAACCCTAGCCCGTCCTTCTGGTCACATCTCCTACTCCTTTGCCTCCAGGAACGGCAGGCACGCCCCAAGTGTACCACACCCCTGCCACCCTCTCCCGCCTTCTCTGTTCCACAGTCCACGTTGGCTATAATCCTCTACCTTTGACACTCGTCTTTCAGAGTGCTTGGCTCAGCTCATATGACCCTACATCATGAAGTCTTTTACAACCTCACTATTATTCCCACCCCCTTTTTCCATCTGTCTACAGCACTCCTTCTCTACTTCTGGATTCAGCATCTACTGCCACATATGATATTAGCTTCTGCACATTTTGTCTCTCCAGTTAGGATGCGCACCCTCTCACTCATTATTGCATCCATCAAATGTCTCCAGGATTCCAGTCCCAGCCACTATTCTAGACAATAATGATACAAAGACCTACTTCTCTCTCTCAATAAGGTCAGTCTAGTATGTGATAAAACATGTAAATAATGTGATATGGTGAGATAAGTATAATAAGGAAGTCCCAAAGGCAGGAAATAGGGAGACAGTGTGATAAGCACCAGCCTGAGATTCAGAAGACTCAGGTTCAGGGTCTGGCTTTGCTAATGTAACTAAGTTATGAACAAATCTCCTTGTTTCAGTTTTCTCATTCGCAAAATTAAGATCCCTACCACTTAGTGTTCTTTAAGGCTCAAAATAAAATTAAATAGTGAATTTCCACTTGCTCCACCAGATTCACTCTCTGTCCTTTTTCTCTACTCTCTGCCTCTAGGAGTTGACCTCTAAGCAAGGGGTTCCTCTCCACATCGCCACTATGTCTCCAGGTTCTGCTAATTGCTCCCTCCTCTGTCTGCTTAGGTCCTAGGAGAAGTTAGGCCCCAGGGTAACTCTCCCTTGTGGGTTCCCTGCACTCTACCCATACCTTTACAAATAATCTCTTTTTTAAAGGCTCCTCAAATTACCC
Source organism: Mesoplodon mirus (assembly GCF_964341445.2). Lineage (NCBI taxonomy): Eukaryota > Metazoa > Chordata > Mammalia > Artiodactyla > Ziphiidae > Mesoplodon > Mesoplodon mirus. The sequence continues at coordinate 98,373,159 of NC_138979.1, read as the reverse complement.
AAGTCGAATGTGCCATCTGTTTCCTGCCAGGACTCTGACTGATAAAACTGCTTTTCAAACTTGAAGTTGCTGTCTAAATGCAAGATATTTCTCATTTATCTCTGCACATTGCTTTACACAAAACAGATTACTGCTATTAATAATGGTAAAATGAATGCATGCCAGGATAAATGAGTGAATGATCCTGCCCTTTTCCACTTCACTTATGTTCTTCTCTGGGTGATATCTTCTCGTCACCTTGACTGGATTTTGTAATGCCCTGATTTGATTTCTGTTCCCTTTAAACTCACTGTCTCTTAGGGGAAACCTTTCTGCACATAGTCTATCTCAGGCTTTGTATGTTTCTAGCAGTTTAACTTGGAAGGGTTAACTTTGTTTGAACTTTCTAGAAATATCTCCCTTCAATAGGCTGCACACTTGCCTGATATCAAAATGGATTATGTATTTGTTCATTTATTTATATTTTTTGTTCATCAACATAAAAGCTGGCAAATAAGTCAAAAGCAAACAAATTGAGTGTTCTCCTATCACATGGGAACCAAGAGCATATTTAATGAATCAGTAACCCAGATTGGAGTAGTTTTTTCTAAAGCACAATAAATAAATGTGGGGCAAATAATTGCCTCCACTGACCCCTTTTCTAGGCAAAAGCCCAGCCAATGAATGGACAATCGGGTATCTTCATGAAGGGATCTAAACAAAGGTAAATCACAGAATTCAGTATCTTGACATTTATGAAGAGCTGAGATCATGACTAATTAGACTTTAACATTAAATTAATTTATTTCCAGCAATTATAGACTATCTTTTTCTCCTGAATCCCCACGTGGCTCGATAAAATAAGAGATAAGTATTTTCCTCTTATTTTAACATCAGGTTGATGACATAAAAATGAGAAACTGACCTATGGAAACTATCTTTAGAAAACATAATTTTGAGTAAACATATTTAATGGTATGGTTTGGTACTATCTTTAGAAAACATAATTTTGAGTAAACATATTTAATGGTATGGTTTGGTACTGAGTAGCTATTTTTCATTAGCAAATAATTGCATAACTGGAATTCTTAATTAAAATTTGTGATGAGAAGTGAATCTGTTTATTCTGTAATTATGACCCAGAAATTCAGAACATATTGGGATATGTTATGAGCACAATTCCCCAAATTTTAAAATAGTAAAATAACTCACAAAGCCTTTAAATAGGGACTCTTGGAGGAAAATTACACAGTCTGTGTGTGTGTGTGTGTGTGTGTGTATCCAGATGCAGTAATATTTGAAAAGTCAACTGTTGAATATAATATAACATGGAAATATTCTAACTTAATGGCTGTGTGATACTGTTAAAAATTTCTAAACAGTCCTTCTGGACCTTTCTGGATTTTCCAGAAAGGCTCTTAGCCAACAGTTTCTTCTTTTACCTTTGTAATTGAAATACAAATTCAGACAATGGCAAACTCTGTGAGGCTCCTTTTTAAAGCTTTCCTTGATAATATAAGTTTGAAGTGATTTTTCAGCAACCATCACAATTCAAGCTTGTAGAAGACAGCCATGGAGGAGCCCATCCTGGCCCATAGTCAAGTGGATCAGATAATGTTTAACTCTAACTGGGTTTCTAGGGCCACCCTGGTACGAAAGTCTGTTATAAAAATGTAATAGGCCTTATTGTTTTTCCTTGCAGACTGTCAACAAGTGATATGTTCTAGGTTCAAAGGCCAGAGAGATCTGGGGACGAGGAGAACATGGGTGCAGACCACTCTGTGGAACCAACCAAAGGTTAGATAAGTTGTAGGTTTCCCCCAAACCTCCTTCTAGGACACAAATAAAACCCCTGTAACTGGGGCTGGTGGAGCAAGCATTACCTTGTGTCACCTAGTTTGTGCCATTGCTGACTCAGTGACACAATATCCCAGACCCAGATTTAAACACTTGTTAGCCAGGTGTATCTCCCCTGTGCTACTGGGCCTTGTCACTTATCACAGGTTAATAGGGCCTTGGGGATTTTAGACAACTCCTATAATTACAGTGGAACGCCAACAGTGTTTGCTATTGATTTTTATCCTAGAATGTCAGCTTCTTCCTGTCACCTGTACACATACTTTCCTGACTCCCTTTCATACTAGCAGTGTAATTATTTATTTATTTATTTATTTTTGGCTGTGTTGGGTCTTCGTTTCTGTGCAAGGGCTTTCTCTAGTTGCGGTGAGCAGGGTCCACTCTTCATCGCAGTGCGCGGGCCTCTCACTATCGCGGCCTTTCTTCTTGGGACCACAGGCTCCAGACGCACAGGCTCAGTAGTTGTGGCTCACGGGCCCAGTTGCTCCACGGCATGTGGGATCCTCCCAGACCAGGGCTCGAACCCGTGTCCCCTGCATTGGCAGGCAGGTTCTCAACCACTGCGCCACCAGGGAAACCCCTGTAATTTTTTAAATGACTCTAATATATTCAATATTAATAAAATGTCCATAATAGTAAGCATCCTATCTGAGAAAGCAAAAGGAAAGAAAAAATGTATCCTTTGTGGGACTTTATTTGGAAAGACAGGAATTACCCAGAATCCTAGTCTTTTTTTTTTTTTTTTTTTAACCAATAGATGGCCCTAGTGGTTTCTGGCAAAGAATTGGCTCTAACATATAGAAGTTCCTGTACTTAGAGCACTCAACAATAATAATATTTGGCCCTTATTATTATTTTGCCAAAGGTATGATCATATAGCCCTATCCATTAATTGAAATACTTGTAGCTTAATCAGTGAGGTTGATTTTAATATAAATTCACATGCTGCTAAACAGGTCTTTTATCTCCTTATTTACAAGCGATCCAAGGGAGTTATGTGGGTAATAGAATGCATATAATGTATAGAGGTTTAAACCATGATATAAACCCCGTTGAAGAGTTCCTGACACTCATTTATATGTGACAAGGTTTTTTTGTTTCCTTTATTATGCAAGACATATTTTTTTAAACTTATGCTCTTTCCATTTTTCAGAGCATTGTGTCCTAGAAAGAAAATTAGATGTAAGAGCCAAACAGACCTGTGTTAGACTCTAGACTCTATCATCTACAAGGGCTAAAAATCCTGACAAGATGGTTAACTTAAGCAAGGATGGGTTTCTTTGTTCCTAAATGATGCCTGTCTCCAAGAGCTGTGGTAAGAATTAAGTGATACTATTGTGGGTAGCCAAATATTGGCTAGCCACAGTTCCTTCTCCCTTTGTTGATTTGAATTTTAACATTGGCTCAAGCAAAAATAAAAATAATATTAGGCAAGGAGATCTACTTTTAAAAACAAAGTAAAAAGTTATATATTTTTTAAAACCGATAAAATGTTCTAAATCTCTGCCCCTTTTGATTATTTTCATTATCTTTCTCCTTGGACATTCTAACATTAAAAAGATATTATTCGGTCCCAATTCTTCAAGGTCAGAGGCTTGGTTACTGTAAATTTGTGGAGAGAAGGCTGTCAGGAACTTACACAGAGTCCCAGCTTCCTTACATCTGCCAGGATATAAGCTGACCTCCCTGTGTCCTAAGTATTCCTTCCCAAAGTATATATAAGTAAAATTAAGCAACTCACCCTTCATCCAAAAAGTTCATTGTGCTTCTGTTTGTTCAAAAGATCTTTGATAAAATGTTGATAGCATTCCTGCCTCTTGTCTGTTTTCAAAAGAGCTAGTATTATTAAAGGTTGTTTGCCGTTCATCTTTTTGATGAGGGAAAAAAAAAAAGCCTGATTCTTTTTATTTGGCTTGAGCACTCAGTGTCCTTCCACACAGTGGCACCTGAGGAGTCATTAGCAAAACTAGATAAGTAACTGATTTATTATTTCCATACATGCACGGTGCATTCCCCTTACTCAGAGTGCACAGCAAAATTATTCATGTTAAGATAGAGCAATCACAATGACTACAAAAGCACATTTTTACCATTCCAAACATAAGCATAGCTGTGGTGGTGTACTATCATAGTACATGATAATAGAAATGAATTATGTCAGTAAAATCTGAGGTTTAAGCTTTACCATGATAAATATGTTTCATTGAAGTGAAGTGTCTTGACAGAGTCACTTTCATATGCAGACTGCTGAAATAAGGAGACCAGCCGTGCCCATGCAGATGCCGAGATTTGGGTCTACATTATTAATGATTTGTCGTGTCATGGAGAGTTTTGAAAGCACTTTCTATAATGTGCGAACACAAGGAATACTATATGTGCGTTCCAAACTAATCACAGAAGCTGTAGCTACCTTTGAAATTTCAATACCGATATCGTTTTATTTTGAAACATGAAATTCTACATTCTAAACTGTATGATTCATTAAAATTCATACAAAATGTTATTTCTTATCAACTGGATACTAAGTAGTGTATGTGGCTGAATTAATAGACATATATACATAGATGAGGGAAAGAAGGAGATGGAATGGAACAAAAATGTGCTGCAAACCTGTTGTGTACCATGTGCTTTCACCTGAAGTCTCACATTTAGTGTGAGGTTGGATTAAATTTCTAATCCAATTCTGCAGGATTCCAAGATTGCTCTGCCTACCGGGCACGTATAATAACATTGGCTAATATTTATTCAGTGCTTGCTGTGTTCCAAGTAAGATGCTAAACGCTTTACATGCATTATCACATTCAGTCTTCATAAAATCTATTTGAAGTATTGTTATGACTCCTGTTTCACAGACGAGAACACTGATACACAGTGTAGTTAAATAAATTATCCCAAGAGAGGGAGGGAGTCTGGATTTGAATCCAGGTTGTCAAATGTTTCCAAAGCCTTCACTATTTACTACTGCTATTAACTGTGACCTCACTACTAACCACTATTACAACTAAGTAAGAGGTGAGGGTTCAGCTCCTACGCAGTTACTACCTGTGTGGCCTTAGGCAAGTACCTTAAACCCTCTAAGCTTCAGTTTCCTCTTCTTCAAAATGAAGATAATAATAGTACTTAAATGATAGAATTGTTGTAAGCAGTAATACTTATAAAATGCTTAAAAGAGGTTGGCAGATAGTAAGCACTATTGCTTTGTTTAATAACTGTAATAGTTAAGGAGTGGTACTCTCCAATGATTGATAAAATTTTATTGACTATTACACACAGATTTTCTATAATTTTCAGATACATTTTATTCTTAAAACTAGATTGGAAATGAAACATAGAAATAAAGTTTTGAACTTTTCCTAAAGTAAAGAGAGAAACAAAAAATAGACTGTAAATAAAGTTACTACTTATCACTCCTGGGAGATATGCGATAACGGCAAAAGCATAACCACTAATTATCTAAAGCACTGACCACTTTTTTTTTTTTTTGCGGTATGTGGGCCTCTCACTGTTGTGGCCTCTCCCGTTGTGGAACACAGGCTCCTGACACGCAGGCTCAGCGGCCATGGCTCACGGGCCCAGCCGCTCTGCAGCATGTGGGATCTACCCAGACCGGGGCACGAACCCGTGTCCCCTGCATTGGCAGGCGGACTCTCAACCACTGCACCACCAGGGAAGCCCATAAAGCACTGACCACTTTTAAGTATTCTTTCTAGGTGTGAAAAGAACCAAAATCTTCCTTATTTCCTTCCTTCCTTCTTCCTTTCTTCATTTATTCATTCCTCACTCATTCAATGAACATCCTTACATGGATACTATGCTGCTTGCCCTGGGGACACAAATGAATAAATCCCTACTCTGGAGGAGCATACAATCTAGAGATGACTATACTCCCTGATTCAGCACATAAAAGAGTATAAGAAAGTTGTGGGTTTCCTTGCCAGATCTGTTTAACAAATACTTATTGAGTATCTATTAAATGCCAGGCACTGTGCTAGGCACTAGGGCTGTCCAGGTAAATAAGACAAGATCCTAGCAGTTAAGAAGCACCCAGTAAGGAAGTCATCCTAAACAGTTATTTTCCCTTCCCTGTGATAAGTTACCTAAGTGAACTTGGTAGGAGAGCACAGAAGAGAGGTGCTTAAACCCATCCTGGGGGCCAGTGGGATGAGAGAAATTCTGACACCTAAATGAAATTTTTATTAAAAGCCAAGAAAAGCAGAAATTAAAGTACATGCAGTAATGGAGGAAGAGTACCCCAGGAAGCAGAGACACAAGTGAAGACATGGGGACATGAAACAGTGTGACCTAGTGGGGAACTGCACTTAGCAGGGCAATGCTGGAGCCAAAAGCAACCATAGGGAAGGGGAAAGTCCAGCTGGAGAAGTAAACAGGGCTAAAAGGTTAAGTGTGTAAAATCAACTGAAAGGACCAAATGCTGGTTCTGGGAACCAGGAAAATGATGAATCTTTAAGAGTAATATTTTGCTCTGACCAAAAGATAAAGGGTACCATTCTTTTGACGTCAGTAGGTAGTCCACTAACCTACCTCTCTTTCCCTATTGGACCAAATGTGGGGATTGGCTCTGAGGTCTAGATTGAAAACATATCTAAGCCTTGGCTCGAAATAACCTATCAGCATATTCTTCTGCAACCTAAAGGTTTTTTTATTCCTGAATTAAAAAACCCAATCTCAGGTAAACTGTACTCTCTGGGGTGGCGCTCTGTAAAGCTGGCCATCGCAGAATTTCAGCAAAGAATTCAAGAATCTGGAGAACTGAACTTTTTTTTCTTCTCTGCTACTTGTCTGCTACTGCAGACAGAAGCAGTTCATAAGCTTTCTGCCTCCAGGTGGGTGGCGATAGTATTCCTCAAACCACTGGTCACCCTCTTGCATCTTCATTCAGTGCACAGAGCCCTTTGCCTGCAGCGGGGCTTGCTCCCTTGATGGAGAAAATACGGACTGACTGGACACCAGTAAAACAGGCACAGCTTTCTGGGTCAGAAGTTGGCTGGGAAAGGGCCCGGACTGCCAAGTAATTTGCAATGATGTCAGAGCCCAGCACAACCTGAAAACACCAGCCAGCCAGCCAACAAAAGCCTTAACAACAACAGAAAAATCACAAAGCTGTGTTTGCCAAAGCTGTTCTTTCCGCCCCTTACCCCTTACTTCGAATGGGAGGAACAGCGGGAAGAGAGTTATATTTTTAAAGACTCCCCTTCTTCCTCCCTCCTTCTTCCTTTTGGTAACAAAGTGTTAACTAGCGAGGAAACGGTTCTCCGGGTGAGTCCTGCAGCAGTTCCTTGGGGTGTCTTTTTTGAGTTCCTTTTCAAGGCTGTCAGTGGAAGTTTTAGAAATAACTCAGTACAGGGTATTTTTCCTAAATGTAAACATGTAACTGTGCTGAGGAGAAAGCAGGAACCATTGAGGAAAGGAAAATCCTTTCTCTGCCCCCTTCTCCTCTCATTCACGGTAATTAACCATACTCAAATGAAAATTAAAGTTTGGCGGAAATGCTCCCTTCTTTCTTTTTCTTTAAATGAGGGCATCATGGTTCATTCCAGCCATTTGGACCCCTCAGTGATTCATAATTCAACTGGAAATTTTAATAAAACACAGCCTATTCTTGGATATGAAGTTTGGATTAAAATCCTCTTGTTTTTAAGTATGTGACTTTTTTCCTTTCCTTTGTGACAGTCAATTTGAAATGATGTCACTTCAAGGACATTTTCATTTCTCCCAGAACATATTACACGACACACTTGCCTGTAAAACCGGCTCATTAGCCTGCAAAATTATACCGTACTGAATGGCTTTCATTCAAAGTAGAAATGGGATTTTTAGTAGGCAATTTCTGTATTTTATAAAGATAAAACAATGTTTGATTGCTTCTTCCTAGCTGTTTTGCTTAGTGGTTGTAAAGAGAAATTGGGGCGGAGGACGACAAATGTAATATGGGGGCGGGCTTGTAAGGATGTGCTTAAAAAATAAATCTTAGATGAGGAAACTAAGGCATAACTTTACGGAGCAACTGTGCCTGCAGCTCCTCTGGGCTGCAACGCCTTGGCCTGTAAATGTCTGGAGGAAAGCTCAAAAAAAGTGGGGGAGCGAAAAAAAGAGGGGAAGAGGTAGGAAAGCGAAAAGGCTGTTCTCAGGCTGCAGCAGCCACCGCGAGCTGGATGACTGAGGCGCTGCGAGTTGCTGGAAGGAGCAGCTCTTCAGAGGTGGCGAGAGGGAGGGCGCGCAGCAGAGCGCCGGGGAGGAGGGACGCGGAGGCCACCGAGGGGTCAGCCGGGCCGCGGCGCCGGGCTGGGGGCCTCCAGGCGGCGCTGGCCGCGGCGCTCGGGAGAGGGCAAGCGCGCCGGGCCGCCCGCGCCTCTTGCCGTCCGCGCCCGGGGGTGGGCCCCACGCCGCGAGCTGCCGAGTGCGGGGAGGGAACGAGGCTCCGGCTCGCCTGATGGATTGACTTGGAGATGGATCGAATTACACCATTTGCCGTGCCTCGATTTGTTTGGCTCCCGCTCCGTCCCGCTGCTGCTGTCGTTGTCGCTGTCGCTGCTGCAAGGACTGGTGGTGGCGAGTTTCAGGATTATATCGAAGAAGCCAAAACCTAGAGACACAGGGATATATCTCTTTTTTTCTAATTTTTTCTTTATTTTTTAATTTCTTTTCTCCCTGAGCGTGACAAGCGCTTTTTTTTTTTTTTAAACCAGCCTCCCCCCCTCCCCCCATGAGGTAAGACAGCCCTATAAAAATTTGCTAATGCTCTAGGCGCCTGGTGGGGATCGGACCCTGATCCTTAGAGCCTGAATTGCTTCTGCTGTATGTGTACGTGTGCGTATGCGTGTGTCTTGGCACTGGAGAGTTGATTTCTTTTCCAAGCTGTTCCCTCCGCCTGCCGTACCAGGGACGCGCAAAGGGCTGGAGAGGTTTGGCGGTCGCGTCAAAACTCGCATTGCTGGAGGCTTGCGGGGAGTGGGCCCCCCAACACTGTGCACCCCGCTCGGGGGAAAAAAAGCGGAAGGAGGGAGCCAGCAAAAGTTTCTCGCCAGGCAGCGCCAGCTCTGCGCTCCCCCTCACCTTACCAGGGGGAACCCGGCTGCTTCGGTGCCGGGCACCTCGTCCCCAGCCCGCGCGACCGCCGAGCCAAGGCTGAAGGAGCCGGCTGCTGGCTCCGCCGCCCCCTTCCGCCTGCCCGCCCGGGAGCCGACTCTGGGACCGCTGGGCCAGGCTAGCCGTGGATGGGCGAGCACCCGCCCGCGCCAGGAGAAGGGGCGCAGCTCAGCCGCGGACGGACGAGCAGCTCACGGCGGACGCCGGCTACCTGTCAGTGTGCCCCCGGGTCGGACGGCCCACTAGTAGCGCCTGTTGGCTAGGGGCGGGGGCTCGGGGGACTCGGCCCTCCCCCAGCCCTCCAGGCTCCAGCACCGGCTTCTGCCCGGAGGGCGGCCACTTCCCAACCCTCCCTCTCCCCCTGCTGGCCGAGCGCGCCGCGGGTGGACACCGGGGCCCAGAGCTGCCTGCCTCCCACCCGGCGCCCCGTTTCTCCTCCCGGCCGCTCTCCCCCGCAACTTTCCGTGCTTTGTTCTCCGGCTGGAAATGATTTACGGAAGCGTCTTGGACAGGGTCTCCTCCAGGCGGCAAGAGCCCAGCGCTGAGATGTGTTACGTTCTCATCTACCCATCAATTATGGATGGAAACAAATAAGGAAGAGTCAATTTTGCATGAGCCCCTTCTCCGGCGGCGAGAGGCATTCTGCAGCCGGGAGGGAGCCGCCGCTCGCGTCGGCAGCCTCTGGCAGGGGGATGGTGAGGCGGAAGGTAGGGAAACTTTTATCTCCCGTCTTGACAGCAATGATGTTTGTTCCTGGTCTGCAGAAACTGATACAGCAGCAGCCTTGGGTAATTTGGAAGGGCTTAACGCTTCCTCTGTCGTGTATAACTCTTGGATTGAAACTAAAGGTCATAAAAGACTTGAAGGTGCGGATGAGAACTGGGTTTGAAAATTTTTTGTTAAATCAGCTCTCGGGACCACTGCTGTCAGGTGATTCTCTAAATCCCGATCTTGTAAAGAGCTAAATGTCATGGAGCTAGAGAGGAGGGAAGTAGCGGTGTTATAGGAACCCAGAGTAGTGCTCCTCATTCTGAGGTGACCAGACAGTAACCCAGGTTCCGGCATCCCCACTCCTTACTATGTTCAGCTGGGATATTCACACAGAAGGAACAGTAGATCATTATAACAGATATACAGACTTTGCAAACAATAATCGGACCTTATGTCCATCACTATGGGCCACGGCTTTCCCTTAAAAATAACGGTAGTGTTTCCAGTTACTTGGGAGAAGAAAGGTGTAGGGCAATTTTCCCAAGAACTTCTGGCTCCTAAGAATTTAAGTCTGCGGTAAAATGTTTAGTTGCTTTTTAAGGATTGTCCTTCCCTCTACTTGATATTTGGGGCAGTAAAGTGGATGCTTTTATTTCAAGGCTGAAGTCCTGGGGAAAGGTTTAACATTTTAAAATCTGGTTTGGTCTCCGTTCCTCAGAATTGGAGAAATAATTGTTTGGAGAATTTTTTCAAGGTTTCTTCCTTGTAGAATTGAGAAATCTTATCCCAGATAGCTCAAGGTGAGGATTTTACTATTCTTTTGGTGGTTTAACAATAGGTTTTGATGCTGGTTTATTCATGTTGTTAAAAAAAAAATCCCCTTGCTCTCTTTGATATCTCACTCAGGAAATTAAGTTGTGTGTCGTCACATTTAATGTAGTGAGTGACAGGCATATTCTGTCAGGCTGGCAAATATTACACAAACATTTACGCTGGCTTAGATGAATAGAAATTGCCAAGTAAGCTCTGAGACTTGGGCCTATATTACCATGAACTTAAACATCTTGAGGTAAATAAACATAGCTGAGTTTTGTTTTTAAAGTTAGTGTCCATGCTTTGATTTAGGTCCCTAGACTGTGCTCTCAGAAAGACAAATAAATAACCCTGAGATTTCCAAATGGTGTTGTTTAGCAAACCATTTTCTTCCAGTGGTACATTTGGTGAAATTAACAGCCAGTTACTATTTCTTACTGGATTCTAGTTGTTACCTGTCCTTGTTTCTGTTAGGGATGCTACATAGGTAATCTTTTTTGAGGAACATTTCTGTGATGCAGGACAGCGTGCCTGGAATATCGTGGCTTCTCCTTCACCAAACAGCTAGTTAACCTGAATTTGATTTAGATTTGTGGGCATTCTGCCCTCTTTCTCTTTATTTATTTATTTACGTGTTTATTTATTTAGGTGCCCTCTAATAGCACCATCTGGTCTTGCCTCCCCTCGTTTGGATGGATTTGAAAGATGGTTGTGACGCAAACCTATTAGTCCTTAGAGTGAGGGTAACTTCCTTAGAAATCCAGTGGACTTAAGTTCACTGGCTGCTTGCTAAACAGGAAGGATCTGTCCAGTAACTGTGCTCTGCGTAAGTAGGCCCCTGAATCCTGTGTGGTGGTTTCTATTGCATGAAAGGCACACAGGCAAAGTAAGCAGGAATTGGAGCTTTGTTTCACAAAAATGCCCATAATTGTTAAGGACTTATTGAAACTGGAGAAGTTCTTCACTTCTTGCTGCTCCATCAAAATAAGCCTTGGTAATTAGCTTAGTCATTGTTCTTGCGTTTGAGTTTCACTAAGAGACAAAGAGTGAAAAATGCATCTGAAATAGGGTCATTTTTCACCCTTCTGATGCATTTTATGCAGAGTTAAGAGCCTGGCTGAATGTCTAACCATTATTGGTGTAACCATAGGAGGTGGACTCCTTTCTTAGCATATTACAAGATAAAATATTACCCTTTATTTCAGTTAATAGACCTTAAGCCTGCCCATTCTAGATTCATTTCTAGAGGAAGCAAGAAGGGCTTGAGGTATACCAGCCAGTCAGTATTTATTGAGTCCCTGTCGTTTGCAAGGAGCTATGCTAGCCAATGTTCCAACATCAGGTGAGGCAGACATGTTTCTCTACGTTCAACTTAAGTAAGAAAGAAGAATCCAAAGAAACAGAGAGTGGCAAAACTGGATCTTTTGGCAAGAAATGTAAATCTGCATCTTTTTTTGAAGCATGTTATTTCATCCTAAAGATTTTAAGACAAGATTATCCATACCACATATTTATAGGGGCCAATCTTCCTGCCTTTAACACTAATAATGCAAAGTATTATTAGCGTAATTCACATGTTGAAACTGTCATTGGAGCAGGAGATCTCGCTTTCAATGGCTCATGTGAATGGAGACTTAGAGTTAAAATCTACCAAAGCCAGTGTCTTAGGTTGCAGCTTATTTTGTGAACAGCTGCCAACTTCCAGTTGTGGGGGAAAGATGTGTTTTGATCTATTCCCATGACATGTAGAGAGAATGAAAATCATGTAACTATTTTAAGCATATCATAACCCTTTTCAGTGAAGGCGGCTATCGTTGGGCTAACTTTTCCTCCTCAGACCCTGACAAGTGTCAGTGCAGCTGATAAGTGAAGCTGCTTCCACTCTTCCCAGTAGGATAACTAGGAAACATTCTTACTTTGAAAAGCAACCGTTTATGTAACCAAGAGTGATCAAATCAGTGGTCCACTAGATACCGCACGAGGTATACTTTTCTCAAACTTTTCTTTTCTATTAAGCTTTTGTTAACTCACCCAGATTAGCATTTTAACAACCCTGAAGTGAACTTCTGCCATTCTCTCTACTTGGACACAGTATATAGATCATCCATCATTCTGTCCTTGGCTACAACAGGCTGTTGGCTCCATCACCATTTGGAGCTACACAGAATCCATCCGACTGTGAACAACACAGCTGGCTACAGCAATTTTTTCTTCCACACCACTGGCAGCATTGTCTGGCTGTGGTAGCTAAAGTTAACACCCAGAACAGGAGGTTTCCATTGTTTGCCAACCTGTGCTGGGCCCCTCACCCACTTCTGGGGGCACACCTGCAGAAAGGCCCTGCTGGCTTGCAGTGGCATGTTCCACTCAAGAGCGGACTTGCCTCAACCTTATGTGACCCACAGGAAAGACTCTTTAGACTTGATGCGATTAAACCACCAGAATTACAGAATTAGAAGGAGTCATTCACACACCACTCATCCTAGACCTTCAGAACTCAAGTCTATTGAAAGGGGGAAGAAAAGAATGAAGTAGCTTTTAGCCTGTGATCCCAAATGACTGAAAACAGAAAAAGACCCTGTCGGGGCTTCCCTGGTGGCGCAGTGGTTGAGGATCTGCCTGCTAATGCAGGGGACACGGGTTCGAGCCCTGGTCTGGGAAGATCCCACATGCCGCGGAGCAACTAGGCCCGTGAGCCACAACTACTGAGCCTGCGCATCTGGAGCTTGTGCTCCACAGTAAGAGAGGCCGCAATAGTGAGAGGCCCGCACACTGCGATGAAGAGTGGCCCCCGCTTGCCCCAACTAGAGAAAACCCTCACGCAGAAACGAAGACCCAACACAGCCATAAATAAATAAATTAATTAATAAACTCCTACCCCCCCAAAAAAAAGACCCTGTCTAGTTCTTTGGAGAGCTGAAGGTATCATTGCTTCATCTCTTTTCACAAAGAACCTGTGATGTACCTAAATCTGGGACCCATGAGTAACGGAACCTAGTGCTTTCTATCACATTTTTTGGTTTGTTTTCTCCTTTTTACTCAATAAGATATCTGTTACAGTGGTCATTGCTTGTTAAAGCAAGAATGGCATGAATTAGGTGGACATGTTCATTAGGTTATGTTGCCAGGCTTTAAAGAAAAAAAAAAAGACTTTTATAATTAGAAGCACTTCTTTTGGAGTTTGATGTGGGAAGGGGAGACTGCCTCATATTTTGGCGGGAGATAGTCTTCTCACCTCTTTTCCTAATGTTTACTAATGAAATCAGCCACAAAGCAGCTGAGATGTTGTGATGCTCCTGCTGCTGATGATGATGGAAAAGGAAGAAGAGAAAGCAGCAACCACAACAACTACACTTATTGTTAGTCTGCTTACTAATTTCTAGGCGCGCACACTAAGACCTTTATCTTAATTATGTCATGTAACAAACAACGTGGGTGGGTGAGGCAGATTCTGTCATTATCACTGCTTTATCAAAAAAAGAACTCAAGCACCTGAGAAGTCAAGTCACTTTCCTGAGGTCTCAGAGCAGGGAAGTGGTGGAGTCAGAATTTGAACTCAGGTCTCCCTGACATCTCAGCCCACCATGTCATCACTGCACTGAACCGTTTCCAGGAACATAGATCACCCTGCCATCTTCTGACTCCCTGATATTTCTGATGTTGTTTTTTCAATAAAAGAGTCATACTTTGAGGGAAACCTTTGTATTGAATGAAATGATAGGTACAGAATCGGTATGCTCTTAAGTTTTAACATTTCTCTAAACTAAATCATATTGGCGTACTCTTCTTTCATTTTTATTCCTGTTGGCCAAATAATTAGTGACACTCTATTCTTTTCAAGTGTCCTAGAACAGCATCTTCTCCCACCATTTTTCTCCATGTTAGGCTTTCTTGTCCAAGATTGCGTGGCATAGGACAAATGGCAGTATTCATCACTCGCCACCAAAAAAGTGCTTCTGCATCAGGGTGCGATTGACATTCATTTCCCTGATCTTGGCAGGTGAAGATCTGTTATGTATCTCTGTCCCATTTCCCAGTAGTATTTATGGGCCCCATCAGCAAAGACAGTGAGAGCTGCAGCTGTTCAAGCATTAATGGCACGAGGATGGAAATTGTCTTACTGAAGTTTGACTATGTATTATACTGTAATACACATTTTTCTTACTTATGGTTGAGAGAGAATCCTTTTACCTCTGTGAGTAATCAGATACGTTGTTGAGAAATTGTCACCCATGCATCCGCATTTTTGTCATTCTTTTTTATTCAGGATTCCTATGGGAGGGAAAAAAACAAATACACATTACCACTACATATAATGCTGAAATTTAAGGTTTTCAACATACATTTTTGGAAAAGAAATATGGGTTTTTAAAAGTCCAATATGTCAGTACATGTATAATAAGGCCTTAGGAAGATCTGCAATTACTTAGCCTATTATTGGAGTCTGTATTTAAAAATAAAGTCAGGAGTTTCTACTCAGCTGAGGAACTGGCACATATGAACGAGAGCAGATGAAGCTCTTTGAGAAAATAACACTTCCATTCCCAGGAGCCGGCTGTCAGCAGACCAGGGACTCAGACTCCCCCAGCGCCTACATTGGCCTAGGCCTCGCTTGTCATTACAAGGGTCTCTGGAAACTTTTTGGTCTGCAGAGTTGTCTACATTTATCAGTAAGTCCCCAAACCTCCTGTGGGTAATTGGTGGATCAAGTAAATATATTTTTAAAAGCTATAGAAGAAGGAGGAGGGCAGGCAGCACAAGCGGGGATACAGAATGTTGCAGTTGCTTCTGTTTTTGTCCTTGCTGGGGTAACCATTTGTTCATTCAGCTAACTTTTACCAAGTGTTGGCTCTGTACAAGGAGGTGCCAGGGTGGGGAAACAGTTCAAAGAGGAACTGACATGGATCCAGATCTCAAGGCTCTTACTAAGTGGTGTAGAAAAAACGAGGTAACCCCAGAGCCCAAATAAAATGGCGAGTGTCTTGAGTGCCAGAAAACACACACGGACCTATGGTAACTGAGAGGAATGAGAAGTTATTTCTGGCTAGGGTGGTCAGGGAAGGCTTTGTGGAGCCGCTGATATTCGAGCTGGCCCTTGACCTAGGTAGGATTTGGACAGGTGGACAGCAAGGCCCAGGAGGGGAGGTGGTGAGAGGGAGGGCATTCCAAGCATAGAGAACAGCTTAGGCAAAGGCCCTGGGATGCGGGTAGGGGTCTAGATCACTTGTCCACGTTTGGGTCCTGACCGAGACTCACGTTTCAGGTGTGAAGAAGCAGTTTGCCATGCAATCTACAAATATTTTTTGAGTGTCTCTGGTCTACTGTACTTAGCCGATCAGCAAATGGCCCTGCGGCTTAAGCCATCAGAATGAATGGGATCAATCTTGTGATGATTCAGGAGTTGGCTCTGTGATCAGAGCTAAAACCCCACATCAACTGCCAACTGGTTCAGTGTTACACAGGAATATTGCAAGGGGTCGTGTGATTTGCCTCAAATTACCCAGCAAGCTGGCTCCCCCCACAGAGGGGTTTAGCAGAATCAAACTAGAAGGTTGCTGCTTCATGGGCTTTATTTTTTGCTTTAACTTCAAGAGACTCTAGACAGAGGCTCTATAACAAAGAGTAAACTGCATACATAGATGTGGGTTTGGGGAGGATGTGGAGATAGGAAGCGGAAGAGAGAGTGGCAACTTGTTGAAACCGTGAGAGAGGCATGAGTTGGCCTCTAGGTGCTTGGTAGAGGAGCCCGCAGGTCCCATGAGGCTAGACTGCATGTTCACGGCTGTAACTTAGCAGAGTGCGTGACACGTAGTAGACGTAGTGCAGATATTTTAGTAAACACGTTAATTGAGTTTAACTTTTCATTCGATTGTAGTTATAACCTATCATGCCTGGTAAAGTTCGCAAGCAATGGGGTTGGAGCTATGGCAGCCTTTTCCTAATAGAACGAGTGAAAAAGTGGCAGTAAACAACTTGGAGTTACTAATACTTCCTTTTAGAAAGCCCCATCCTTGAGAGGCCCTGGGGATCCAGCATCCCTTTTTGGGTCTGAGCTTTCAGGATAAACTCACCCCCATCAATGCCTCTCCACGACCCAACTCCCACACCTTCACCTTTCTCCCCTACCCCCCCGTGCCCAGCCGTACTCCAAGTGAGGCTGTTTGGGTATGAGGGTTTCCAAGCCATCATTAACCCCTTGAGTTAAAGTAAATTGTAGTCAATCCACGATTAAATTTAATAGTGGAGGTGATAAGCTTTCTGGGAGGAAAGACCAGAAGTTCTCTGTAGTGTAAGCACGTGAATACATAACAAAGGAAAAATAAAATGAAAACAATTACATTGGGGAATGGTTAAGCCAATTGCTTTGCCAAGAATTCCTCCAGTGGTTCAATTTTCCCTGGTATGTTTAAGTCTTTTACAAGTTAATGGTTACATGACAGTCTGAGAGAAGACTCTTAAGTCTGAGGAAACACTGCCAGTGAAAGATCAATCAGAAATTATAAAATAGGTCAATGGGGAAAGAGGGTTAAGCATATACAAATTCAATATCAGGGACTTTTCAGGAATATTCCAGTGACGTAAAGCAGAGAACCTGCTGGATCTAGGAATTAGTCTGGCTCCTACCCAGTTACTTTCTGAAGTGAAGGGCGTGCTGCCTCCCTGCCTAGAACACAGTTGCTTTCCAGACAAAACCTAAAATAAACTGGCCTGGCTCAGCTTGACTAATAATAACAGCTAGCCCTCACCGTGTGCTTACCAGGTGCCGTGGCACCATGCCTAGTACTTTAAATATGTTACCTAATTTAATCCTCATGCTACCCCTGAGAGTGTGGGACTGATAGCTCCCTCAGAGTTAGCATTTATTAAGTGCTGACCATGTGCCTTATACTCTTTTAAGTGGATATATTAAATCATCTGATCAGAATTCTTTGAGGTGGGTACTATTATTAATAATATTCTCATTTTACACAGGGGAAAAACTGAGGGATGGGAGATTAAGTAATTTTCCCAGGGTCAAACAGCTAATGAGTAGTGGAACCAGGGGACTCGGGTCCATGGGAAGCAACTTAGTAGGGTGGTTAAGAAGATGAACTCGAGCCAGCCTGTTGGGGCGCGCGTCCTGGCAGTGTGATCGATTGGCTGTGTGATCTTGAGCAAATTACTTAACCTCTCTGAGCCTCAGTTTCATGACATAAAAGGTGAATGATGATGGTAGTACCCACCTGGTAGGCATTGTGAGACATAAATGAATTAAGGTTTGAACAGCACTTAGAATGGTGCTTGGCTAGCAGTGAGTGCTGTATTTATCTCAGTGTCTGTTAAGTAAAAGTAAATGCAGTCTGGCTCCAAGGCCCATGCTTTTAGCCCTTATACTATGCAGTCTTTTCACGTGTGATTTTATCATATCTCTTTGACTGATATATAGACCTTGAAGCCAGTTTTACAACCAGCTCTTCTCTACCACCACCCACTCCACTTGCCACAGATTCAGCCAGACTGCAAAGGGGAATTTGGCAGGAGAGCCCCAGGGGCCTAGAGAGTCACCTCAGACCTTGACGCCTAGCTGCCTAGCCCTGACCCATATATCAGCCATTTCAGATTCATGTCAGAAATCTGGCTTCCTCTGTTGGTTGGGCCGAAGGACAAAACTGTAGGTGACTGGTATGTGCTCTATGCTGGTTGCTCCCTAGTCTGATTAAAACCTGAATAACACCATGGAAATTCAGGCCCTCTCCTAACAATTCCTGTCATCGCCCACATCTTTGATCTCTACCAGTGGTCCTCAAACTTTAAAATTTATCAGAATCACATAGGGCTAAAATGCAGATTCCCAGGGCCCCAGCACCAATGGGTCTGTGTTGCTGGGTCTGGAATGGGGCCCTGGAGTCAGCATTTTCAACAAACTCCTAAAGTGACTCATAGGCTGTGGTCCCTTGACCACAATTTGAGAAACAATGCTCTGGTGTAGCCAGAGTTTCTCAAACATCAGTGCGCCTGCAGATTGCCTGGCATCTTGCTAAAATTCAGATTCCCATCAAAGCCAGGTGCTAGACTTCAAGGCTAGTGTTGGCAGGCCACTAGGTAGTAGATCTCAAACCTCTTGCCTACAGCACAGGGTGAATGGTTATGAGCCAAAGGCATCCTGGCCAGCTCATGAAAGAGTAAGAAAGTAATAAAATCTGCTCAAAGCTGCCATTTTTTTTTTCTAGTTTGCAAAAGATCTTCACAGTGAGCAGAAATTAAGAAAGAAAAAGGACACTCACTTACTTCTGCTGACTGGTCTATATCATTTCATAAATGGAGTCCTGAGCCAGTATTCATAGCAACAGTTTTTGATTTAATGATAAACTGAGATAAGGGTAATCAAACTTCATGCTTCAGGGCATCAGGTGATTGCCTGCTGCGGTCCGGATGGAATCTTTTCCCTTGTGCTTTGCACAACTGACTAGATGCATTACAGAGAGGCCTCGGGCTATGCTTGCAGGAGCTGGGGCAGGAGGCCCTGGCAAAAAACGCCGCTGGATGAGATCACATGGGAAATGGTCTTGTGTGGGATGAACAACCCCAACATTTGGCCTTATCATTTTTGTTTTATGTTAAGATTCTACATACCCTGTGTGTATATTTCTATAAACCACATGATGAAATTGGCAGCCTACTGTATCTGGAATCAAATGACCTAGACTCCAACTTTGGCCAATAGTGGGCTCTCTGAGTGACCTAAGGAAAGCACTGTCTCCTCAGAGGCGCTGTCTCCTCATCTGTGGACTCACAATTATAACAAGCATCAAATAAGACAATGTTGATAAAAGGGCTTCGTAAAAACCAGAGAAGTGCTGCTTAAATGTAAGGGATTATTATGATACAATGAATTATACTTTATGGAATCACCATTTATTACAATCACAATATATAAATCTCCTCTCTATATAATGATATCATGCATAATGACAGTGAACATTTATTGAGTTCTTCATCTCTGCCAAGCACTAAAGAGTTTTATTTGCATTCTCTTATTTAATCCTCATGTCAGCCCTTTGGGGCACATCCTTTTTTTATTCCCATTTTATAGATGAGGGCACAGATACACAAGGAGCATAAGTGAGTTTCCTTTTGCTGTTGTAACAAATTACTACAAACTTAGATGTCTAAACAACACAGATTCATTACCTGACAATTCAGGAGGTTTGAAGTCCCAAATGTGTTTCACTAGGCTAAAGTCAAGGTGTCAGCAGGGCTGTACTCCTTCTGGAGGCTCAACGGGACCCTCTTCCAGATTCTAGAGGCCACCTGCATTTCTTTGCTTGTGTCCCCTTTCTCCAAATTCCAAGCCAGCCATCATATAACTCTGTCTTCTGCTTCCATAGACACATCTCCTTCTTGGATTCTTCTGCCTTCCTCTTCCATCTTTTAAGGACCCTTGTGATTACATGGAGTCCACCCAGGTAATCCAGGAAAAATCCCCTATTTTAAGATCTCTTATTTAATCACATAAGTAGAGTCCCTCTTTCTGTGTATAATAGCATATTCACAGGTTCTAGGGATAGGACGTGGACATCTTGGGGATGGATGGGAACATTATTCTGTCTACCACAGTTAAGTACCTGCTAGGAGTGCACAATGGCAGCGTCAGAATTCATGGCCAAGCCTGTCTGACTTCAAAGCCCATGATCTCAACCACTCACTATAAAATCTCAATTCAGTCAGTGAAAGAAACAATAAAATCACAGAACGTAAGTAGTGAGGAGGGCCATGTTACTTTTAGAATAGTCAATTGGGGGCTTTTAAATATCATTTTAGCAGTAACAACACAGAAATTAACCTTACTGATCTCCACGTCCAACTTTATACTAAGCATTCTATATATATAGTCATTCACTTTTTTCTTGTGAGGCTGAATATTATTTACCTGGTAACTGAATTGACAGGGTCCCTGAATCCAGTTGTCTCTCATGGGGTGACTAAATAAAGAGCATTTGGGGGACCAGGGGACCATTTTGGAGAACTATACAAAGATATTTTAATGGAGCTACTGGTCCAGCAAAGGATGATTGACAAAAGGTGATGGATATAACCAGACCATCCTTTGCTGTCTCTGGCAGTGTCTCTTGGCCAATTGGATATGGTTCCTCAGGTAGCACTTACCCCAGCCCATCCACTGATAGATAGCCAAGACCATCTCCAACTTATGAGGCTTGATGTCCTCAGAGGTCAGTCAGAAAATCGGGAGCCTGTGTTTTGCTAAGAATTGTAGAAAGTTATCAGAGATCTCTTTCCCACTCTCTTACTTTTCTTCTCTCTCTCTTTCTTCTCTTTGCCACACACTTTGCTGATTTCTGAGGCTTAATGTAGTTTTAAAGTTCAAAACGTGCACCCGGGGCTTCCCTGGTGGTGCAGTGGTTGAGAGTCTGCCTGCCGATACAGGGGACATGGGTTCGTGCCCCGGTCCGGGAAGACTGCACATGCCGCGGAGCGGCTAGGCCCATGAGCCATGGCCGCTGAGCCTGTGCTCCGCAACGGGAGAGGCCACAACAGTGAGAGGCCCGCGTAATGCAAAAAACAAACAAACAAACAAACCAAAAAAAAGTGCACCCATCACTGAAAAGGCTGTGAGAGGACAGAGCTGGACTCTGGAAATCTGGCCTGGCTCCTCTGTTAGCCCACCAGATAGCTCTGGACAAGGCCCTGGCCTTGCTGGCCCTAGTGCTCTCATTAGAACAAAGTGAGGTCAGGACAGTCTAAATGATTTCCAAGTTTCTTTCTAGTAGTAGGATTCCTTAATGTTATATTTATCTCCATATTTTAATTGCCTCATAGTAGCAAATCTAACGGTGATTTTAAAAAATATGAATCCACTTCATGAATGTGCATAGAGCTATCTGTACAAAGAGACAGACACACAAGTAGTCCAACTTCTCAAATTTATTATTGCCATTTACATTTTACAACACTTTGCCCTTTTCTTTCGAGATCACTTAAACTTCATTGCTGCTAATATAGTTTTTAGACTCAATTTTCAGAAATACATAGATAATATTTTCAGTGAGCAGTAATTGCACCTCATTCAGCTCTCAGGGGTTGATACGCTACCTTTGCACAATTTCCCTGTAATTTTCAGTTACTTCCCTGAAGAGCCACTCCCCATGGAATGTGTAGGACAGACAGGGCAAATGAGTTTCAAAGTAGAGAGCCAAACCTGATTGGTAGTAGCTGTTGCATCTTATGTTGTAGAAACTTATGGGCCTACATCTAAGGTCAGGGAGAAAAACGATGCCTTGACTGATTTGCAAAGTCTTCTGTGAAAAAGGGAGAGGCCATGGTAGCCTCTATACAACAAATTCGCCATCTTTGATTCAGTGTTTTCTTTGGAGACACTTATCCCTCTTAAAGCACTCACACTCGTTAATGATCTCTATACAGATTGATGAGTAATTTAATGCAGATGTCATCTGGCACGATGTCTCAGAACCGAGCTTGAAAATAAGTAACTCCCAATGGATAAGGAAACTTGATAATGATTACTTTTGCCAGTTCTTACCATTTGCTTTATTTTGTTGCTATTCCCTCAATTATGAGGGAATATTTTTAACATTTTTAACTATTTTATCAGAGACTCAAAAATGCGATGAAGGGTTGTGCTACTACAGATAACACCTTCACCGTAGATGTATAAATGTGGACATATATAAAGATAGAACACCACCACACATATACACAAACACATACAGAGGTTTTAAATAACTTTTCAAAGTCAGACAGACATAGGTTGGAATCCTGCCCCCTATCTGCTAACTAGATGTGAGAAATTGGGCATATCACTAGCTTCTCCAAGTCTTAGTTTACTTTTCTGTTAAATGGAGAAAATGTCCCTTAAGAGATGGGAAATAAATTAAAGCTAATGCATGGAAATTGGCCAGCTAGGTCCTAGAACACAGTAGGTGCTCAGTCATGTTGGTTTTGGCTACAAATAACAGAAAACCCAACTCAAAATGACTGAACAATGAGGAAATATAACATCAAGTCAATAATAATAAGTCCTGAGATGGGGTGGCTCCTGTGTTGATTAATTCTTTGGCTTAACAATATCATCAAAGACTAAGGCGCTGTCTATATTCTCTGCCATTCTCATCCTGTCAACCTCCCTTTGGCTAGCTCTTTTCATGTTCCCAGTAAAACTGGCACATTCCAGGTGAGAATTCAGCAGATCAAGAGACCAAGAGTCCCTAAAAAAACCTTTCCTAGTACAGACTCTCCCATTGCTAGAATCATGACACCTGCTCACACCTGTAACGTAAAGCAGCCTTGGGCAGGAGAATGGGACCACCACAATTGACTTACATGGAGGAGACTGGCTTACCAGTGGATACATGAACAAAATACAAACTATTTGTATCTATACATTGTTATATATGCATATTATGTACACACAGTGTACATGGCATAAACACATTCATGAGTGCTTTCAAGCTATAAAACTTTAGTGTTTGGCCAGAAATATTTTTCTGCCATTATTTGAAAATTTTGTGTCCCTAGAACTGCATTTTCATTTAATTAGGCAGTTAAAAAATATCAAAGACATGACATTGGAGGACAGTGCTACAAACAAGTGGACAGAATATATCAAATGAATTTGCTCCCATATTTTTTTCTTTTTCCCCCCCTGTGACTTGTTTTAAATGAGAAGTAAGATACCCCTGCCAGATTAACACTTTGAAACATCATAATAAATACAAGCCATAATTATGAAGCCACTTTTATCTCTTGAGAGGTAGAGACAGAAACACTAACTCTCTTCTTTTCAACTCTGAGATAAATGTGAATTTATAATCCTGAAAGTTACCCACATTTTTTGTCTTTCTTGTCCCTTAATGAAATATACTGCAGACTACCTGAGTGGAAATCTTAGCCTGGCTAAGTCTTCCTTCACTCTGTACTGTTCAACCTCTTTTCCTGATACAGTAATGCACTAAATCAGATCCTAAGGCCCCCTAAAATCTGCATGAGGAGGTTCCTCCTTTACCTGTCTTTGTACGACTTTGCAGTAAGCTATAAAATTAACCACCTAGATTTTCAGTATCAGAAATTTCTGCTTTCAGTGTTTTATGGCTGCATTTTTGTTCACCAAAGTGAAACTTCACTCAATCCTTATCAGGTAAAAGTCTCATTCCTTAAAGGAAGCAGTAGCCCTTGCTCTGCTGTTCTGTGTATACCCAACCTTCCGAAGAACTATTCGTCTCCAGGAGTCCGAATGATCCTAAAAGGTCAAATTCTGATTCTGATTCTGCCATTCAACCTCTTGGAGCCTTGTTTTCCTCACTGGAAAATCAGGATAATATATCTACTTCATAGAGATGTTGTGGTGAGGTCTTTCTTCAGGAGGAAATATATGCAAAGCACTGAGCATGGTATCTGACATAATAAAAAACTCAATAAATTATAGTTTTGTTATTACTACTGTTTTCAAATCAAGGATGCTTGGCAATATGAAATACTCATATCTGAAGTATTTTGTAGATTTTGCACATGGATAGTTTCCATAAAATATATCTGGATGGCTACTTCTAAACACACAAAGAGACAGAAAAAAAAAAAAAAGCAAGACCAATTCTGCTAAGAAGTGGCATTTCTTGAGCACATAAAAGCATGGTAATGCTACCACATGTACACCTTGCTGCTCACATTTTGGACATGGTTCTGGCAACTTATTTATGTTGGGGCTGGGAAATTTTATTATGTTGTGAAGTATTTTCAGATTATGAATTGCATCACTTAAATAATGGACCAAGTTACTCACAGTGACTTACTGTATCAACTCAACCTGACCCTGGGTCTGAGTTGTAATTTTCTAGGCACATTCCCTCACTCATTCATATACACATTCATTCACTTATCCACACAATAGATAATTTTTGAACATATTCAGTGTTCAAAGAGCTTTTCTTCCCCTTGGCCTTCAAAGAGTCAAAGTTTAGTAAATAATGAAATAACTGCACCTAGGATCAGTTTCATGGGTGTGTTGCCTGTGCAGTCTCACTGGGCCCCATGCCTAGAATGTGCTCCTTTAGCCATCTTGAAATTCTTAATAATTTTTGAATAAGGAGCCCCATATTTTCATTTTGCACTGGCGCCTGTGAATCATGTAGCCTGGCCTGATTCCTCCTTTTCACCAATGCTGTTTATTCTGTAGGATCTGAGTTGACAGGGTCTGAGTTCCCATTGCCTCGCACTCTCAGGCAAGCTGCCTAATTTCCCTGGGCCTTGGTTCTCTCAGTTGTAAACTGAGGCAGAACAGACATGGTCTCCAGGGTCACTGCTGGTAATCTGCACACTTCAGGAGAGTAAGACACGAGTGTCAAATGATGTCCGCCCTGGGTTTGGATTGTAACGGGGGTGACCACACTCTCAAAATTCAAAATTAGGATATGGGGATTATGGGACCAAAAGAAAAAGAAGTTGCAGTCAGGACTCTTTTTGAGAAGTTGAGCTGTGTAGCTGAAACTTTTGACCTCTAGACTAGGCCTACATACTCTTTAGTGATTTTACAACATAAAATCGAATTGACTGAACACTGGCATTATTCTGCTCATCTCATTTGGATTGTCCTTTCCTCTCTATAGATTTTTTTTTTTTTTTTTTTTTTTTGGGCGGTACGCGGGCCTCTCACTGTTGTGGCCTCTCCCGTTTCGGAGCACAGGCTCCGGACGCGCAGGCTCAGCGGCCATGGCTCACGGGCCCAGCCGCTCCGCGGCATGTGGGATCTTCCCGGACCAGGGCACGAACCCGTGTCCCCTGCATCAGCAGGCAGACTCTCAACCACTGCGCCACCAGGGAAGCCCCTCTCTGTAGATTTTATGTTAATATCCCAGAGGAGACCTCTCTATAGATTTTATGCTAATATTCCAGAGGAGACGTAACTCATTCCAGTACTTTTGCCACTCTTAGAAAAAAATCTATATCCAAGACTTTAAAACTCTCATATACAAATATTGGCATCCTTAAGAGTTCTCTAATTTACAGTCCTCATTTTGTATATTACAAGGTGATAATCAAACTATTTAGGCAGCCCGCTGGCATGGGCAACTGGCCAATTAAAACAGACCCCACAGTGTGGTGCCAGGGGGAATGCTGGCTCTGGGCATATACTGTGTGGGCTTAAATTTCAGTTTTAACTTGTAGAGAAGACACCACTGTACTCATGGTGGTCCAAATATCTAGTTCTCTGGAGAGCCAGTCTCTCCAAGGTGCAAGAAAGAGGTA
Source organism: Mesoplodon mirus (assembly GCF_964341445.2). Classification (NCBI taxonomy): domain Eukaryota; kingdom Metazoa; phylum Chordata; class Mammalia; order Artiodactyla; family Ziphiidae; genus Mesoplodon; species Mesoplodon mirus. The sequence continues at coordinate 98,347,434 of NC_138979.1, read as the reverse complement.
CCACCAATGAATCTGCAGTCACCCTGTGTGAGAACCAAGATCTTTTCTGATTCAGTCATTATGACACTTCAGAGCACTGTTGCAAATTCTGTATTAAAACTTGTAGCTGTTTAATGGCAAGCACAGACTTCAGGTATACTCATGCTTTTTATCAAGTTGAGGTCACCAGCAAACTGAAATAAATGAAGACATATCAAAGAAAAACAACTTTAAGTTAATTGAGATGTAGCAGTCATCAGTTTTAGATAGACCTTCAGTTCTGCCTGGAGCTGCCTTCCACTTGAGCAGATTTTAGATCACAAGACAATTTGATGCTCACAGTGTCTCTAATCACCCACCTAAACATCTGTGTCATTAAGTGGACCTTTTTTCACTTTGCACGCATGTTGGCCTGTTTGAGCAGAGATGGGAAGCCGTTCTGTAATGTTAAAAGCCCACAAACAACTCCAGTGTAAGTCACAGTACCAGGAGCCAATTAAAATCAAAGCCTTGGTGCTACAGATTTCATCGCTTAAATATTAAGCAATTTTTACTTTGACATTGATCAAGAGGTATTAATGTAGATTCTTTTAAACAACTCAATTTAGCGGGTGTGTGTGAGAGAGAGAGAGAGAATGGTAATTTTTTCTACTTTCAAGAGCTGGAAGTATCATGTCTTTGGGCCTCCTAAAAGTTACTCAGTTTAGGGGTTGTTTATTTATTCACTTATTTTCATTTAATTTAACCTCATTTAATTCTAGTTTATCTTGGTAGAGAACATCTTGATTTCTGCCTGTTTTATTGTGTGCAATAAGATGATTAGCTTAGGAGCCTTGGAACCAAATGGGAGTTTATATTTTAGCTCCCAAGATATTTCTTCAGCCCCTAATTGTTGGCTGACTGATGTGTTTACATTTGTATTAGCATTGAGTGGGCTGATTCAAAAAGGGCCACAGAAAGAACTGAAGTCTGACTTCTTGTTACTCTAACACCTAGAGGCAGAATTACAGCATTATCTTTATCTGCTCTGGTAGTTATTTTATGACTAAGAAAAGTGGCTCAAAGTGACCAAATTCTGAAATGGATTCAGTGTTCCAGCAGCCATTTATCTTTAAGGTAAAATGTAAACAGTTCTGCTTAGAAATTAGTTTAGGAAAACATGTATTTAATGTTGTGCTACACATACAAATAAAGGTATACTTAGGGGCTTCCCTGGTGGCGCAGTGGTTGAGAGTCCGCCTGCCGATGCAGGGGACACGGGTTCGTGCCCCGGTCCAGGAGGATCCCACATGCCGCGGAGCGGCTGGGCCCATGAGCCATGGCCACTGAGCCTGCGCGTAAAAAAAAAAAAAAGTATACTTAATGCTTAGAATGTCACTTACATGGTGGGTAGTGAAGTAGGGTGATGACTCCAGCAAGAAGGCTGGCAATGAAAACGTCCTTACTTCTTGCCACTCCACTTACCGGGCTTTAAGAGGAAGTTTGGAATTTGAGTGAGCCAGGTCTTTCTTCTGCATTTTCCTGTGCATGTTTTTAGACTAGAGAAAGGAGACCTTGATGCCAATATTTAAACAACTGGGGTAAAAATGGTTTTGGCTTTAAATATCCAAGGACACAATTGCAATCAGTTCTCCTTTTGCTTTTGCACTTGACCACTGAGAAGTCTAAGCCAGGTTTTCTTTCTCCTGTGTGACTAGAATTCTTAATTCTCAATGCAAAAGGCAATCACCATATTACTAGCACCAGGAGTACAGCAGCGATTTTGAATTGGCTTGGATCTTTGTGAAAATCAGATTAAAGTTCACTTTAAAAATAGAAACTGTTTTTGCTGGTTTTATTTTAGCACTTTGTATTTTGGAGCCCTAGGAAGGAAAAAGTAGGAGGTTAGAAGGGGAGAAGAGCAAAGCCAAAATTACGACATGCCAATTTAACTGAAATCTCTAAATTACTTCCATTTTCTTTTACTGAACACCCAGAGTATAAATATGATATTTAAAATTACAGAGGACTTATGCCCTAGGAAGTTACCATCTAAAATAATATTCCAAGAGACATATTCCGTACAATCCAACTATTAGTTCTTGGCTTTGGTCAACAGAAAGGCAGTAAGTGCCTTCATCAAGAAAATGCTCAGCTTATTTAGGTTGGAGGGTGGCTTTATATATTTTTTTTAAGTGTTGTGCTTTTTTAAAGTAATTTATTTTATCTTTGGCTGCGTTGGGTCTTCATTGCTGCACTCAGGCTTTCTTTAGTTGAGGGGAGCGGGGGGCTACTCTTCGTTGCGGTGTGCGGGCTTCTCATTGCAGTGGCTTCTCTTGTTGCAGAGCACGGGCTCTAGGCACGTGGGCTTCAGTTGTTGTGTCTCGTGGGCTCAGTAGTTGTGGCCTGTGGACTCCAGAGAGCAGGCTCAATAGTTGTGACACACAGGCTCAGTAGTTGTGGCGCATGGGCTTAGCTGCTCCACAGCATGTGGGACCTTCCCGGACCCGGGCTCGAACCCACGTCGCCTGCATTGGCAGGAGGATTCTTAACCACTGCACCACCAGGGAAGTCCTGACTTTATATTTTTAATTGATCATCTCTCCATCTTTCCTCTTATAATGTTAAAAAAAAATACAAAGTATTGTTTTTAAAGGGGAAAATTCCTTAAATCACTTATTTTATTTTTAGTCTCTTTTAATATTTGTCTATATGTATCTCTGTTTTTATAGAGTTGTAATCAGTGGACATACAATTTTATATTCTGATTTTTCCCACTTGGTATTACATCATAAACTGAGGATTACTGGTCTTCATTATTATCATCTGAATGGTTGCATAATATTCCATGAGACTGGTGTAATATACTTTTATTTTAACTACTCCATGTTTAGAAAATTAACCTGTTTCCAGTTTTTTCACCATCATAAATAAGCATCTTCCTCTAACAGGTTCTTTTTTGTTCTTCTTACTTTAGATCATTTGCTTAGGATAAAGTATTAGAAGTAAAAATTACTGAGTTAGGGTTAATATTGTTAGCATGCACGGATGGGAGCATGTGTGTACACATTGACAGATTGTTTTCTAAACGGTAGTACTGATTTACCCTGCCATGTGCAATATATTGATTTCATCCCAATTTACTAGTATTAAATTTTATCCTTAAGAAAAAAACAAAAGTTATTTGCATTTTGTAAAATTGTACCTTGTTGATGTAATTTGCATTTCTGATTAATAACAAGAAGCCTGATTTTTTAAGAAACTGAGATAAGACATTTTAGGGACAAGTTTAGTCCTGCTTGACACACAGAAAGACAATCTGAAGACTGGGAGTTGTCATAGCATCTACATTCTGACCAACAGCTTCCTGTGTCTCTGCAATATATCCAGCTCTGACAGCTAATTTCAGTCTTCAGCTCGACTAAGAGGAGAAAGCAAAAAAAGCAATATTTCAGGCCACAGAGAGTACCTTAAAGGATCCAGGAAAGGATTCTCCCCAAAACATGCAGTATCCATCCTAAAACCGAGTGTTTAAAATAACAGCAATCATTCATTTGACTCGTGAATCTACAATCTGGGCAGAGCTCAGCAGAGAGACTCATTTCTGCTCCACATTGTATCAACTTGGGTAGCTCAACTATGGGGCTGGAGGATCCATTTCCAAGTTGGCCCACTCATGTGGGAAGCCCATGGGTGTTGCCTGTCATCTAGGAGATCAACTAGGGCTGAGAGCCACAGCCTTAGTCCCTGTCTACATGGGGCTCGTTATGAATGCTTCACAGGCAGCTTGGGCTTCCTCATACTATGGTGGCTGGATTCAAAAAGTGTCTGAAGAAACAGAAAGTGGAAGCTGCCCATTCATTACGTTCTGAGCCCAGAAGGTGATATAACATCACTTCTACCATATTCGGTTATTCAGGCAGTCATATCCCAGATTCAAAAGAAGGATCTATACACCCACTTCTAAATGGGAACAGTATAAAAATATTTGGGCACCATGTTTTTAAACTGCCATACAGTATTCTAGCTCTTTGAAAGGCTAAGAATCTAGATACTTGAAACACCATGGACTGGGAGGTATTATATTATAGCACTGGCCTCTCCCCTTGCTTTCTAGAATACTCCAGGAGTGAGTTCTCCATTTACCTAACTCATCTTTCCCACAACAAGGAATTCAGTCATTCAGTTTGGTGTCTCTTGACTGACTCTTCCACTGTGGAAATCTAGCAGCATTCCCTCCACTCCCCAGCCTTCCCCAGGAAGCCAGGTCTCAGGGCTTTCAATCATCTGTGTCATGGCTCTTTTCTTTTAAGATAGATATTAGAGGTGGGCCTGAGTATGTGATGCATCTCAAAAAAAAATAATGACATTAAGTATATTTGCTGTATTTATAGTGGCAAAATGTTTATCATCTAATGTGCATTTATGAGGATCTCACCTGATTGCTGAGTGGTTTATTTAGGTGTTTCTATTCCTAGTGCCAGGCAAAGGGAAAGGCAGTTTCTTTGTCCAGTCTTCCAAAGAACATTCCAAGAGAGAATTTGGAACATAGAAGAAGACACTGAAATCACCAGAGGTGGTCTTCAGAAAAGATTAAATTATCACAGGGCAGGGGACACAGAAACAGGGTTATGCTAATAATGATACTAGCAGCAATAACCATAATAATAGCTAATACTTACTGCACTTATTTGACTGGTACAGTTTTAAAGGTTTCCTGAATATTAAGCCTGTAACCTTTAAAACAATCCTTTAAGATAGTCCAATTATTTTCTATTGTTTACAGATGCAAGGTGAAGTAGTTTTTCCAAGGTCACACCACTAATGGGTGGTGGAACCAGAGTATTCTTAAAGTCCATTACCTCATTGGATTGTATGAGGGTGTTTACTCTCAGGTGTGGTGAGAAGATGGGCCATCCTCTCATGGCTCCTTCTACGAGTTTCCACAGTGACCCCCTTGTTCAGCCATTTCTCAGGGTTGAGGTGGGCTGTGGATAAGAGTTTCCACTTGTCTACTAAAAGAAGTAGACAAGCCTTCAGAGGTGGAGACTTGCCTTCTTACGTGCCCACCCCCACCCCCCATCCACTCTGCGTGGCCTGCAGGACATTTAAAGGAAGAGATTCCCAAGGGAGCCTTTCTTTAACTCTGAGGGACCAAGGAGCAGAGAAGGGCCTGGCGGGCTTTCCACCCTCAATTTGTGTCCACGCAGGAACACCTGAACGAGGAGGTTCCCTGACTTTGAGGGTGGGTCCCCATTGCATCCCTGCCCTGTCACCCCCAGAAACAACTTGAAGGCTCTGATGTTGGGTCAGGGATGGTAAGGAAGAGGCCCCTGACCGCTTCAAACGTGGAGGTAGGAAGAAGATGTGGAAACCAACTCCCAAGACTTAGGGAGACAGGATCTTCGCTTGCTTCTGGCATGAAACTCCTCTCTCATTAGCTTTTTGTTTCATGGAATCTTCATTTCTTTGTCTGCTGCAGTTACCTGCTAGGTCATTAGACTAGAAGAAGAGATGAGTGCTGTTCATATCTTAAAATAACAGTAATAAATCAAGCTAAGAACATGGCAGTGTGCTTTTCTTAACAAATTACAAAGGCCTCTTTCTCCTCTCCTTTTTGTCTCTTCTGCATTATGTTTTTCTGGTGTGGTGATTAAGACGACAGACGTTGGAGTCAAACTGACTTAAGCCCCGCTATTTAGTTTTGTGACTGGAGACAGATTATCTCTTTATTTCCTTATCTGAAAATTTGGGAAAATAGCACCAGCCTCCTAGGGAGTGCTTAGCACAATGCCTAGTGCTTCCTTAGCATTCAGCCATGGCTTTTTGTGATCAGTACCATCTCTACTTTTCCAGCCTCTAGCATGTGCATATTACACATAACTCCAGGTGTGTCCCATGAACACAAGAGGAGTATGCTACCCAGCAAACCCTGCTCTCTTAGGCATGGTAAATATTTCATGTAGTGGCCTGTGAACTTATTTCCACTAAGAAGTCATAGATCCCGCCTTCCAGGAACTCAGTCTAATCAGAAAGACAAGCATGTAGATGGCCAGTGCCACCCACCATGGTCAAACCATAGTCAAAATGGATGGAGTGTCGTGAAAGGAAAGAAATGGAAAAGGGCTCAAACTGGTGAAGGGTCCTAAGGGACGAATAGGACCTTGCCAGTCAGAGGAGAAGCCATGGAAGGTGTTCTTGGTCCAGAGAACAGCAGGAGCCCAGAGCAGGAGGCCCAGCAAGGCCCTCGCCTTGCAGAGTAGCTGCATCCAGGGAAATAGGCATGTTAATATTTATCTGAGCAGAAGCAATGTCAGTGTACTGTGCTGTGGCAAACTGCAACTAAATAAAGCACTGATAATAATACTATTTCTTCACACTTGGATAGCACCCTTACAATTTACAGAGTATTTTTGCTCACATTTTCTCACTTGCCTCTTTGAAAAAACATGGTGAGTTAGTCAGCAGCGATGCCCCCTTATCTCACCTCCAAAGAGGCAAAAGGGCTGGCCTGGGAGCGTGGGAGGCCGCTGTATCCCACACATGCGGGTGGTACCCTTGCTGCGGGATCCGTGGCTTCCATTTCTTCTCCCTTTGGCAGGATGGATGCTGCAAAAGACACAGTAAGCAGAGAAGGTATAAATGATCACTCGAGACAGAACTTAGGGCCTGGGAACTTTTGATTAGGGCACCTCGAAAGGAGTAGCCCCACCTCCATTGGGTTGAAGATCGTGCCTGTTAGTGGCTGCCGCTACTTAAGTTCCCACCACCTTGAGGGCTCTCTGGGACCTTAGCATATATAATCCAACGTGAAAGAGGCAGCTCTCCCTCTCTCACCCCAGCTTGGTACAGACACAACCACTTTGGAGGAAACCCAGAGGTCCCTCCTATCTTTCTTCTCCAAGTACTGGTTAGGGTTCTCTACTGAATCTGGTTGTAACCCCACTTTTGTCCATGGATCCTTTATACAAAAGACCTCAACCCCTCCATCTCCCCTGGCTTTATAATCTTTCCTTTTTATCAAGGAGCTGTGAGTCTGTAGTAAGGGTAGGAGGTGAAAAAGAAAGGCAGCCACACTTTTCCCTCCAAAGGTAACCAGGCTAATTTCAACAATGTTCAACCTGTTTGCATGTGTAAAGCAACACTTTTTTCTGCACCTCCCCAGGGTGCTGCCTGGGACAGGGATAGAATTTGGGGCCCCAGGTCCAAGGCACTGGTCATTGTAGGAAATGGGACAGAGAATATCACTGGTGCATTAAGTCCTATATATTCATCCCAACGATAGCAAAATCAGTGGAGGCCCAAGTCTTACTGTGGTCAGATCAGCAGCTTTAAGAGAGAACACTTTCCCTGCATACCGCAG